>NC_136070.1:554055962-556940071 GCF_964261635.1 Lissotriton helveticus
AAAGTGTCCACAAAGACTAGGATGGTGTTAAACCCTTTACTATTAGGCAAATCTACGATAAGTTCCATGGTTACCGTATGCCAGGGACAGGTAGGAGTTGGCAAGGGTTGCAACATACCCTGCGGGGCTTGTCGTGTAGACTTACTTCGGGCACACAGATCACAGGACAGGACATAGTGTTTGACAGAGGAGGACAACCCAGGCCACCAAAAACAACGCTGAACTAAATCCAAAGTCTTCATAACTCCCTTCTGACCTGCTAACGGTTGATCATGGCACATCCTCAGGGCTTTCTCCTGTAAAAGCAAGGTCGGAGGATACAAGGCTTCTTGATGGTATGGTAATTGCTGATGACATTTGCGCCCAGAGTCTTGAGCTACCCAAGCATCAATTTCTTCTGTAGTCAAACTTTTCCTGACTTCCTCTTGGATACTGTCTAAAGTGATGGTGCAGATAACTTGAGTCTCAGGGATAATGGGCTGAATCTCCACAGCATGCTGCGTTTCCACAGTATCAATGCGCGACAACGCATCTGCTTTTCCATTCTTGCTGCCAGGCCGATAAGTAATGACAAAATCAAAATCAGAAAAATAAAGGGACCAACGTAACTGTCGGGGAGTCAAAGTCTCTGGCGTTTTCAAAAATTGCAAGTTCTTATGATCAGTGAACACTGTGACCTTATGACGGGCCCCCAGAAGATAATGTCTTCAATCTTCAAAGGCATCTTTTACTGCCAGAAGTTCTTTTTCAGCAATTGTATAATTGATTTCAGCAGAATTCAGTTTCCGTGAATGGAAGGCAACGGGGTGCAATTGCCCTGTCACAGGATGTCTTTGTGAGAGAACTCCTCCGATGGCTTGGTCGGAAGCATCCGCTTCCACGAAGAAGGGTTCATCCGGATCTGCATGACGTAAGAGAGGCGCAGACGTGAAGCTCTTCTTCAAGATAGAGAAGGAACGCTCTGCCTCAGGTGACCACTGAAATGTCACTCCCTTCTTGAGTAACCTTGTAATGGGCACAATCAACTGTGAGAAACCAGAGATAACTCGGCGATAAAAGTTGGCAAATCCCAGAAACCTCTGAATTTCCTTCACATCCTTTGGCGATGGCCAACTCTCAACTGCCCGTACCTTTCCAGGATCCATCATAACTCCTTGCGGAGACAGCACAAAGCCTAGGAATTCCACTCTATTTGAGCTGAACACACATTTCTCCAATTTCACGAAAAGATGGTAAGTCTGCAAACGCCCCAACACAGCCTTCACATGTTCCGGATGCTCTTGAGGGTCCTTAGAAAAGATCGAAATATCATCTAAATAGATGACTGCAATCTTATCAATTAAGTCTCCCATGATGTCGTTAATAAAATGTTGGAACACTGCAGGCGCATTACACAGACCGAATGGCATCACGCAGTATTCGAACAAACCAAACTTAGTTCGAAATCCCGTCTTCAACTCGTGACCCTCCTTCATCCTGACCAGATGATATGCCTCATGCAAATCCAACTTGGTGAAGATTTGTGCATCTTTAATTTGATCAAGTAAGACCGAAATCAAAGGTAAGGGATATTGGGGCACATGCATCAACCTATTTAGGAAGTGCAAACGGTGCGAATCGGTAAATTCGGCCGTTTGCACTTCCTAAATACGTTTTTGGGATGCATGATTTTTTTTTTCAAAATTCGCTTTTTTTGCATTTCCTAAAAATGCAAATGCATTTAAGGAATCGCATTTGTGCGATTCCTTAAATGCAATGCATCAATTTTTAAAAAAATGCAAATTTTGAAATAGGAAGTGCAAATTAACACGAGGTTGACCCTCGTGTTAATTTGCGAAATTCTTTTAAAAAGCACAAAAATGCATTTTGGAAAGTGTCATGTTACACACACACATGTCCTTAGGACATGTGTGTGTGAAACATGCACTTTAAAATACATTTCAGGGGTGGAGGGGGGGGGTCCTTTGGACCCCCTCTGCACCCTTGCAATGCATCAACAAATTGCGAATTCCAAAAAAAAGAAATGCAAAACGGCATTGATTCCTATGGGCCTAGGAATCAATGTAATGCCATTCCTTAATTGCGATTCGCAATTAAGGAATCGCAATTTCCGAAAATTAAGAAATCCTAAAAACTTTTAGGATTTCTTGATGCATAGGATTTTGCACTTCCTAAATTGCGATTCCTTAATTTTCGCAATTTAGGAAGTGCAAAATCCTACAATGATGCATGTGCCCCATTGATTCTTGACAGTGGCTCTATTCAAGGTTCGATAGTCAATGCAGGTTCTTAAAGTTCCTTCTTCTTTTTTAGGGATGAAAAACAACGGGGATGACACAGGGGATTAGGAAGGTCTGATGAATCCATTTGCCAAATAGCGGTCTAAATATTCCTTCAAATATTGGTTCTCTTTCTCCGTCAGGGCATAAATCCTACTGCAAGGGAGGACCGCCCCAGGTTCTAAATCAATGGCACAATCGTAAGAGCGATGCGGGGGCAATATCTCAGCTTCCTGTTCGCTAAAAACCTCCCTGAACTCGTGGTATTCCTCTGGAATTTCAATTGAATTAGTCACACTGATAGATTGCCCACCATGCGAAAGCAATTGAGACTGAGTCGGAACGGAGCTTGACGGATCCTTACAATAGCAATGTTACTGACAAAAAATGGATTGCATCTTCACAGTTCGGTTCTCCCAATCAATAGTTGGATTGTGCAAGGTGAGCCACGGCAATCCTAAAATCAGTTGAAACTGTGGCGCATCAATCAAATTAAATTGCTCCTGTTCATGACGGCCATCTGCCTGGAAAAGCTCCACTGCTTCTGTGTGACTAGTGATGGGGCCTGAGGACAGATTGGTCCCATCCACAGCTCTCACTGGTTCACTTTTAACCTTCCTGATGGCTTGTATGCCCATTCGTCTGGCATATTTAATGTCACAAAAATTGCCCGTAGCTCCCGAGTCCAACATAACTGCCACTCCGTAGATTTTCTCTATTTCGAACTTTCAACGTCAACTGCAAGATGAGATGAGGCATCAAAGTTTGCAAAGTGTTTAGAATTGAATGACTTTCTGGGATCGTCTTCTCCTCTTTCGCCATCAAAGCGACCCCCTCTACTGATGGTTCATGGTGTTTCCCTTCATCTGAATCTTGGGTCGTTTTGGACATTCTTTAACAAAATGTCCCGGCATTCCACAGTGCAAACACAATCTTTTCTTTCTCTTCCTTACTCAAAGGACCACGGACTGCTCCTATCTGCATAGGTTCCACATCGGAGTGCGCACTAGCACTCTTGGTTACTTCAGTCTTGATTCTATCAAAATGTGGGAAGCTCACCCGAAAATCTTTTTTCTTTTCGCCTTTTCTCTCTACACTCCGAAAATCCAATTCCAGTACTGAATCCACCAACGCAGAGAGATCCGTTGGCCGATTGGGAAATTGTGCTAGAGAATCCTTCAACTCATCACGAAGTCCTCGATAGAACAAAGCTGCCCTCTTCTCTTCCGGCCATTGAGTTTCAACAATCAGTTTGTTAAAATGTGCCAAATAAGTAATTAGATCTCCAGACCCCTGTCGCAGCTCAAGCAATTCATTGTCAGTAGCCTGAGATATTCTCCTCCTATCAAAAATGCGGAGAAACTCTGTCTTGAAACGATCAACATCATGCAAAAAGGGATCATCTCGTGTAACCAAGGGCATGGCCCAATTGGCAGCATCTCCTCCCAAATACGACAAAACAAACGCCACTCTAGACTGGGCATCAGGAAATAGGGTAGGATGACACATAAAATGTAAGGAAGATTGGGTTAAAAATAACTGGGCCTTTTGAGGGTCCCCATGAAAACGCTCTGGGGCTGCTAATGGGATTAAAGGCGTAACAGAATGAATGACTTGTGCTACAGTTCTAGTATCTGTATCTGATGTCGCCTTACTAGTACTTGGGGAAGGACCCACTGGATCACTCATAGTCAACCCATCTACCTTCTGGGATAACAGCATGGTTTCCTGACGGGAAACTAACAACTCTTGTTTCAAGGTTTTATTTTCTTCCCTAACTGCCCCAATTTCTCTCTGAATCCCAACTAACATATCTCCTAAAGATTTTAAATTAAACTCTTCAACCATTCTGCCTGGGCGAATGAACCATTTGGGCACTTCAAACCGTCAGGTCCCAGATTCTTCGCAGAGGCAGAACTAATGCTTAATCCCAATGCCCACTCTCCGGTGACACCGCTTTGACCAAGCAACTGCACCAGAGACGGGGAAAGGGGAATTGGACAGAAAAGAGAGACACTCCTGCAACAGCTGGCACCCACTTGTCCTTCTAGATACGATGTGGTATCGGGACTGCACTCGGGGTCCTAATGCACAAAAGAAGGGGAGGAAGATATTCAACAACTTTCTTGTTACAATTCCTGAATTGCAATTCTAAATACAAATCTATCCTACCAGCTGTCTTCAGAGTCTTGCTTCTCTCTGTATGTGGTTGTGAGTAGCTACCATGAAGAGATAGATATTTCTGGAAGAGAGAATGTCACATTAAGTAAACTCTAATTGTGGGTTATTCTCTATACTACTCTCTGAGTGGCTTACTCTACCTTCTTCATTGGTCCGTTCTCTTGTAGATGAGTAAACGGTTATAAATGTCACGGTGATACAGTCTTAAGTACTCTTGACGTAGCGCTCAAAAAGGAACCAGGAAGGGAAAAGAGGAAGGAAAGTAAAAGGGTAGCGCAAGGGTAATTTCTGGCGGGTGGAGTACTCTGAAGTTCAGCACAATAGAGGGCTAGGAAAGTCTTACTTCTTCTTCTGACGCTTCAATGTCCGTTGTTGCAGTTTCCAACCACCTCACCTCGACCCTCTGAACTGAAGGGAGATAAGTAGTTGAGATTTCTCTTTCACAGGATTAGTCTTCACGTCTTCTTCGTAAGAAACGACTCTCCAGAGTTTCACTTCAGGTTAAGAAGCTCTGCGACTGAAGAACACTGCTAGGTCTTTCTCCTAACACGAAGAATATTCAGGAAACGTCCTACTGACAATTTGCAAGTGTTGGTATTCATGAACTCGTAAATGCCAAGGACAACGGAGCTCTTACACTCGCTCACTTGTCCTATCTAAGAGTCAAACAGAAACGGTGTCTCAAGCTACACCCATGAATTCTCAAACTAGAATTTTCACTATAAATGTGAGCGCACTAGAATAACGGCCACTCACAACAAAATCTTTTTTGAAGTGCGCAGTGTACTGCGCGCCCGCTCCTCAACTCAACAAAAGACTAGAACATACCTGCACCCCAACCGCGGCAATAGCGGCGGCCATCTTGGAATTCCATTCTAATAAAGATCGAACCAAAGATTAACCATCCCTGGCTTTACTATCACTCTGGGTGTCTTCAAGACCTGGAAGGGCATTGTTGCTTGCAACGCGCTGACAGTGTGATTCCTGACAACGGTGTACAACTCAAGAAACTTCTCAATTTTACTAAGGCGAGACATCCCTATTTATACACAAAAAGGTACATTTAAAATGCACACCCCTGCACCAAAATTCAACCAATAGAAAATACATGACATCACACAGCATCATATAGTAAAGCTCATTTTACAGTGTCCCAACCCACAAGTTAATATTTAGGCATATCTAAATAATAATCTGTAAGGCCCGGACAAACCCTTAATTGAAAGCGTAACCCATGAAATGAAGAAACAGTAAAGAAAAGTAGTTTCAGATAATGTGCAAGATAACAGAAATGTAAAGAAACTTAAAAGTTAACAAATGTCTTGAATGGTGATTGGGAAAGAGGATAACGATCTTGCAGGGAAATTGGCTTGGCAGGGTCAATTCCAGGTGAAAGGCCAGTTTCTGAAATTAACTCCAGCGCACGAAGGAAACCTTAGTTAATCTACACATGACCCACAAAAGGTCAGACTGCTTTGCTCGCAGACTAACTTCTGAGGCCTACGTAAAAGGCAACACCAGATGGCAGTCACGACGCATAGCAAAAACCCATGTTTAGAAAAGAAAGTCGTGCACTTTAAAAGCACGCAAAATCACAGAACCTCAGTTTAAAAATAAAGCATACTTGGCTTGCACTATTTGTCCTATGTTTACACAAGACCTAAAACAGAACATTTGTGTCCACATTTCAAATCTGTAAGATTGAGCTATGTGTGAGTCAAAACAGGTGCATTCAGTTTGCCAAAGTCTTTATGTAATACAGACTTGAGTAAAAGTATGTTACTCCATTCTGTATTATCCAGGGCACATGTTAGTGCAAAATGCATTTGAGAAGGGTTCAAATGTATATGCTGTCTGGAATGGCAAACAGACTTTCTAAAGTGTAGCTGGTTTCCTCCCTTTCCCACACTCCCAGGGAAAAAAGAAACAATAACAAAGCTGCCAGTTAAGTTGCTCTTTGATACTAATGCTATTCTATTGTATTAATAAAGGCTTTATTTAGCATGTAAACTTCGTTTTTGACAACGGGATAAAGTTAAGAGAGGTTTGAAAAAATACAGATAAGAAAACTATATTGAAAGATCAGCCGTGCATGCAGTGCTTAGGACTTAAACATATATGTATTTTTTTGATTTGAAAGTCATGTTATTACGATTTTATATGAGCAAAAGAGTACAGATTTAGTAGATACATAAAGAAGAAACAAGTTTCCGTTGGGGTATCATAAGTACAATTGAATAAAACATTGTAGACTTTGTTAAGTGAAACAATAACTAAAACAGTGTGTGTGTGCAGCTGTAAATATGTGAGGTGATGATAAAGGTTCTGCTGGTGTTTGAATAGAGGGAAGTAAAGAAATGTTTGGTTGAAATCTAATTTGGATTACCCCCAGCTGATCTCGTAATATGGGTGGGGAAAAAGAGCAAGGAGAGGCGAATAGAGAATAAGAGCAGAGACGTGGGAAAGATACGTGAGGAAGGTAAGTGAGGGAGAGGTGGATTGGGGTGGGGGGAGAGGGAGAGGGCAAGGGAGGGAGTGGCAACTACTATGGGAGCATGTTAAGAATGAAAATGTCTATCTTGGACAGAATTTTATCTTTTTTTCCTTCAGGTGGTCTTTAGGTATGCGTATAGGGAGTTATTCGCCAATCTGTTGATTTGTACCCATTCCCACCAAGAGTGGGATAAAAGTTTGGATAGGTCTTTCCATTCAGAGAGAATGTCTTTAAGCCGGTTGAGACGAGGATGTCCTATAAAAGGTGTTCTTCTTTGTTTAGCATAGAGTATCCGGCGGAAGGACTCCCATGGTGATGGAAGCTAGGTTTGGTTTTCTGTTCAATTAAGATTCCGAATTTTGAGATGGTTTTACTTATTTTTGCCCAAAAATTCTTAGAGAAGGTACAATCCAACAGCATGTGTACCAGGTCTCGTGGCTCTTTTTTGCAGCTTCAGAAAGTGTCAAAGTTTCAGAGACTATGTTCAAACAGTTTGGCAGGGGTCCAGTGGGCCATATAAGCCACCCAGTATCAACTCTGAGCTAATGATGGTGTAATTTTGTTCAAGGTAAGGTTCACCCAGATGTTCGACCAGTTCATCTGTGCTACCTGAAGGCTGTTTGTATTGTGTAGGGGTGTAATTTGGACACGTCACTAGAGCCATACTGTTTTTTTTATGTAATTACACATTTATGATTTACGATGTACATGCAGAATAGAATACTAGAGCACTAATCTTCCCTCAGACTTCATCTTCGTGCGACACACCCACAAATGGCAGGCGACACAGTACCGTGTCGCGACACATAGTTTGGAAAGCTCTGAGGCAGGGGATTTGTGTCTGGAGATAATTGCTTTCGTTTTTAAGAAATTATAAAAGTCTAAGGGCCAGATGTAGGTCGCCAAATACTGGTCGTAACGGCCGATTTCGGCTGTTACCAACCGGTATTTGGGGTTTGACATGTAGGGGGCCTTATATTTACAGAATCGGTATATTTACCGGTTCGGTAAATTTACCGATTCTGTAAAATCCCGAATCGGTAATTTTACCGAATCAGTAATTCCAGATGTAGGTGGCACTTCAAACAGTGCCACAGGCCATTACCGATTCGTTATTTATCATGTAATACTATTGCATGGTAAATAACTAATTCCAGTGTACATGCACATCTGTGCATGTGCACCTGTGCCATGTGGCACACATACATGCCCTAAGGGCATGTATGTGTGTCATATGACACACAAGCCAGAAACAGGGGTGCAACAGGGTGTCAAACTGACACCCTGTCCCCCTTGGCAATTTGGTAATTTTACCGATTTGGTAATTACCGAATCGGTATTTGCCATTGAATCCCATGGGCTTCAAGGCCCATAGGAATCAATGACAAATACCGATTCGGTAATTACCGAATTGGTAAATACCGAATCTTACAGATTTTGTATTTTTTACCGAATAATTACCTACATTAGATTTACCGATTCATGAATACCGAATTGGTAAAATTCGGTATTTATGAATCGGTAAATCTAATTTACCTACATCTGGCCCTAAATCATTTAGGTCGAATTTAGCTTTAAGTTGGGAGAAGGGCAATGGATTGTGAGGGATACCAAGGTCTCCAATTAGTAGTATGCCTTTTTGTTCCCAATTCTCTAGTAAAATTGTTTTGCTGTCTAATTTCAGGTGTTAATTATGCAATAGTGAGGCAAGAGGTGAGTATCACATTTTGCAAGGGAGCCTGTTGTCAATTTTACAAAGGGTTTGCACTATGCATGAGAGGAGGGTTGCTGAATGTTCTTCTGTGCTTTTCTTAGTTGTAATAAAAGAGGTATGGGAGAGTGGCCTAGCCAGCGCCTTTTCAATCTCAAGCCATGATTGGGAAGTTGTGTTAGGGGGAGAGCCAAAGACTTCCCTGCTTAGCCAGGAAGGTGTGCGATATCTCCTATAGTCTGGTAAGTTTAGGCCACCCTGTGTTTTAGGCAGCCTTATTTTCTTTAGGGAAATTGTTTTTTTTGGATTGCCATAGGAATTTGGTGTGGATTACATCTATTTTGACAAAGCAAGTGTCTGAGAGGTATGCAGGTGCCATGCTGATTAGAAAGGGTAATAAGTGGGTAATCCTCATTTCGATGGATTCTATAGTTTCCCACTATGTAATATATCTAGAGGACCAATTTTCTACAATGCCTTTAATTATGCGTAGGACCATTTTCTTGTAGTGGTCAATAGATTTTCTAAGATTTAGGGTGAACCAGAGTCCTAGTTTTTTTTTTGTCGGGAGCTCACTTAAGACCGTGGTCTCATAAAATAGCTCTCTTGCAGAGTATTTTAAGTGGGAGGACCTCTATTTTCTCTTTGTTAAGACAGTAACCTGACACCTGGGCATATTTGTTAATAGTGAACATAATGTCGGGCAGGGCTAGATTTTCTTGGGTAGTAACCAGGAAGATATCGTCGGCATAGGTGGCCACTTTCTGCAGACCTGCGATGAAGGAGATACCTGGAATACAGGGGTTCTAGATAATTTGTATGAGAAGGAGTTCTAGTGTTAGTAGAAATAGTAGGGGGGGAGAGAGGGCACCCAAGTCTGGTACCTTGTTGGAGGCTAAAGATATTAGATAGAGATCCTTTGGGGCTTATATTTTACATATGAGTCCTTGTATAAGGCAAGAAGCATTTTAATAAAGGAATGGCCTAGGTTGAAGGTGCTAAGAGTGGCATTGAGGAGCGGCCACAATACCTTATGGAAGGCCTTAAGTGGGTCTACAGTTATTGCAGAGCATCGATGATCTAGCCATTTGGCTTTCTCAAATGTGTGGCTGAATGTTATCCGCACTAAATATGCCTCTGATGAATTCCGTTTGAGAAGGATGTATAATTTTATTGAGGATGGGTTCCAGTCTGTGTGCAATGATTTTCCGGTCGATTTTACAGTTGATATATATTAGGGAGATGGGATGGCATTTTTTGGGGTTGGATGTATCTTTCTCGTCTTTAGGAATGACTAGTATCATTGCCCCTACAGCTGTTCCTTTACTAGTGTCCATTAAGGAGAAGTGGGCAAGTATCAGAGATGAAGTCCACGTTTGGTAGAAGTAGGTTTGGAAGCTGTCCAGGCCTGGTGCTTTCCTAGCTTTAAGTTTTTTAATTGCATATAAGATTTTTCATCAAGAGATAGGGTTATTTAAGGTGAGTGCTCTTGCCTCATCTATGTTGCTGATGTGAATCTTTTTAAGGTTTTTTAGGTAGGTTTCATAGGAAGTGTCATTGCTTTTCGAATAAAGGGTGCAATAGAAATTTTCAAGGGTTGCAAGGATGTCTTTCTCTTGGAGGGTATGCTGTGATCGTTCATTATGGAGGCTACCCTAGGTTTACTGTAGTTTTGTTTTAGATATGAAGTTTTGTTTTAGATATGAAGCCAGTATTCTTCCCACTTTATTTTGTCTGAATACTTTAATGCCTCTGTATCTTTGAACCAGCAAATTGCCATTGTTACTTAAGGTATTTGTTAGAAATGGGATTTCCGGTTGGCTAAGGCTTGCGCCAAAGCCAGGCAGAAACCACCACTCTAGTCAGGGCAAGGGAGTTACACGCCAAAGATAACCCCTGCTCACCCTCTAGGTAACATGACACGAGCAGTTAGGCAATGTAAGTTAAGTATTTACGCACGAACCCACCAACAACAACATCCCAGACCCCCCACAAAAGGAACTCCACACAAGGTTATACATAAAAATAGACTTCGTATTATACCAAACACATTAGATAATAAACACACAATTTACACTGTGCCACTGGCATGGGAGGAATTTACAGGGGATTATATACATGGGACAGGGCCACATGGACCACTGTCAGGAATAAGCACTTGGTAGAACTAGCACTTTGTAGAAATAGCACTTTGTAGGAATAGCACTTAGAACATAGGATAATTGTAGCACCAAATAGCAAATGTAGCACACAACCAGTAACTACTGGTAAAAGGTAAGTATACCCTACACAATCCTAAATACCTTAGGCATATATCACGCAGGGCACCAGGAACTCACTATTATAACTATACTAGGTAAAACAATCTCCTAGGCCTAAAAATACATTTAGAGGTATAGGCAACAAGCATCGCATAAATCACATTAGGCAAGTATCACATTTGCGCAAAAATCACATGAGGCAAAAACATGTACCCCTAGTAATAGCACGACACATGAACCTGTCGCCAGGCCAACTTGGCCTCTCAGAGGCTGAAACGCCCTGTGTCCAGCAAAGTCAGGGCAAGCTGCGCAGGCAGCAAACAGAAGGGTGCGCCAAGGTTCAGGTCTAAATGAAGCAGCTGACCACTAAGTGCTGGGCAGCTGTGGAACTGATCCTCGCACCAGCGTGCCTCCTGGATATCCTCTGGGACTCTGACTAATAACTGTGCCCGGTGGGGCCTTGTGGGCTCTAAACTGCAATGTGCCCTTGGAGACTTCTAGGCTCTAGAAATAATTGGGGCTGAGATTGAAGGGGGAGCGGCCCGCTGCCTTCCGGGACCGCTCCACTAGCCAGAGAAATGCCCCGGGGATCGTTGGAGCCTCGACAGGAGCCTCGACAGGCTCTAAATAAACAAAATGTCCTCGCGCTGGAGTCCCGCTCTGGGGATTCGCAAGACAATGGCCCCCGGAGCCCTCGTGGGCTCTGACTACTACTGTGCCTCTCTCAGGCATGAAACAAATGCCCCCGTCGTTGGAGCGGGCCCGCTGAGAACCGGAGCCGGGTTGGGACCGGCTCCACTGTCACACTCGCGGAGCCCCCACCAGCCCTCCTTTACTCACTGGGCGATTCTTGGGGGACTCCGGTCCTTCCATCTTCGGGCAGCGCGGGACTCTCTTCCAACACCGGTGCCCCACCTGCACCTTCAGCCGCTCTATTCTCCACGCGGGGCACTAGCAGCAGTCCGGGGCTCTGCCTCACTCTCGGGAGCCCTGGGAGATGACGCGACAATCCTCTTCCGGGTCACAGGAGCGCTCCCGTCCGCTTCCTGTTGTGACTTCTGCACTTCCGGGTCGCCGCAGGCAGCGGTCCGGAGGTAATTCATCTCGCGGCTTGGGCCGTGGTGTCTCAACATGGGGTGGGCACCCGTCAGGGGGCAAAAATAGATTACTAATGAGCGGGGTGGCACCCGCGAGAATGCACGAGTCCCTGGCAGTGTGGGCACCCATCAGGGGTAAAAAATAAAGGGGCAAATGCGCGGGGTAGGCATCCGACTGGAAATGAAGACAAGGGGGGATCCCCACGCCGGGGAATCCCTCGAGGAAGGGGACTGCAGCTCCGGGCTGCAGATGAAAAGCACAGCGCTCCTGAAAAGTCCTTAGGAAGGCAGGGGGGCAAAGGCTGGGCCCAGGGGCCAGCTCACAGGGCCCTCCAGGCAGGGAGGCAGTCCCCAGTGGCGGTTCCTCCTGGCGCCCAGCAGCAGCAGCCCCCCTTTAAGTTAGGATCTGGAAAGAGAACATTTTACATGGAGTCACAGCCCCTTTTTATACACACTTTCCTTTGTCTCAGGCTACAGGGTTAAGGGAAAACCAGAAACAGCTGGTTTTGGAGCACTCTGTTGTGCTCAGCCCCTCTTCCCATTTACTAGTCAGGCTAGGGTCATCAGTCGCACCACAGGGGGCGGAGCCAGCTTTGTGTAGGGAAAGCCCAGCCCTATTCAGTTCCCAGGTGCACCCCTCCCTCACATCAATATGCAGATCTCTCCACTCACCACTGGGGCAGACCCATCCTGACTCCTGGAGCCAGGCACACCAGCCAGCTCCAGCCAATCACAAGCCAGACAGGGAATTCACCTTTATTACACAGACATGCCCATTTCTAGAAGTGGCACTTCCACACCAGACACATTAACGCCGCACACATAATCGCTCAGCATTTACTCCCACAAGTTCGCACATACCAAACTCAACCCTGCACTCCCCACTTATCAGGAACTATCATGGACACATACATTCCCCATGCATTCCTATGGGAGGGCAGGCCTACCTCACAACATGCACTCAGAGTGTGCACGCACTTTACACTGGGACACAGTGAAAGTGCGCAGAAGCCAAAAATAACTAACACCAAGTCACATATCAAAGCAAAAAGTTTAGGGGTGAACCTGCCAGAAGGGCCAAGTCCAACAGTATTGTTATATTCATATTCTAAAGAGCTAGAGTGTTTTTTCTAATGTTTTTATTTGGAGTTCCAGTTGGTTTTGGGGCTAGGTTGTCTTGCTTGTTTTTTCTTGAGTTTAGTCTGATCATGTGTCCCCAAATTAGTGGTCTTGAGAGTGTCCCATACAATTTGGGGATTAGCGACTGAGATTCTGTTGAGCTCTAGGTACTGATCAAGCTCTTTCCTGATTGTTTCGCTAAAAGGAGAGTCTTCTCTGAGGAGGTCTTTCATTCTCTACGTTTTGGAGTTAGGAGCAGTGCTTGAGATGTTATAGTGCAAGGAAATGCAGGCGTGGTCGGAGGCTAGATTAGTTCAATGGTCGGATTTGATGCAGCTGTGTGTGCTTCATCTACTAAAATATAGTCAATAGGAGAGAAGAATTTGTGGGAGTGGGGGAAGAATGAGTAGTCCTCGCCTGTGGGGTTGAATAGTCTCCAAAACATCTTTCAGTTTTAGGGTTTTGCAAAGATTTAGCATTTATTTGTGAGGCCTGTTGGGTTTAAAAGAGCAAGCAGAGTTTCTTACTAGTGTGCTGTCCCAAGTGAGCTTAAAGTCACCACCCATGACGAGTCTGCATTGAGAAAGCAAGAGTGCCAGTTTTTTGCTGAGGTTTGACCAAAAAGTTGTATTATCACTGTTGGGAGCATAGATATTCACAACTATAAGCTCCGTACTATCTTTTTGGACTTTGATGTTGAGCCATCTGCCTTCAGGGTCTGCTTCTGTGAAGATAATATTGAGACCCGAGGAGATGGAAATGAGGGTCATTAGTAAGCCATTTTTCTTGTTGATGCTGGGGCACAAAATAAGCCACCCTCTCAGTATATCTTTAGGACAAGAGTATCTTTTAAAGCTTGTCTCTTGTAGGAGTACTAGGTCACTGTTGAGTTTGTGAGTCTAGTCTAGAATTTTGGGTCATTTCGTTGGGTGGTTTAACAGAAGTGTCCCATGTAAATTGCCAGGAAGAGTGGTTTAGAGGGGAGGGTAGGTGGGTAGGGAAGGGTGAAAACAGGAGGGGGGTGTGGTGAGGGAGATAAGATTTGGGGATGTGGGCATGGGGTGTGCGGTATGAATCTGACAGAGAATAGGGAGGAGAATTAGCGAAATAGCCAGAAAGAGAAAGCAAGCTGAAAAGGAGGAGTAGATAGCCTAGATTTAGCATAATAGGTAAAAACATATGTCTGGGTATCTTGGGGGTACCTAGAGAAATATAATCCAGGGATAAGCAGTGGAGGCCCTGAGAAGTCGAGCCTAGAGTCAAGAACCTGGGGGGCCGTGACAATAAGGTAGTCTGTTAAGAGATTATGAATGAATGTAGAAATACCCATGATGCATTGTGCATATACCTTTAGTCAAGAGTGAGAGGCTGTAGCAGGTTTTGTTGCAGCAAGGTGTGATTGGGTGGATAGGAGTGTATCTATGATGTTGATCCTGGGTTGCACATTAGTAAGTGCATGTTAGTATCTGAGTGTTTCATAATAGTGGATGCGAATATAGGTCATAACCTGGATACCAATAAACTTTCAAAAACTACTATAACTTTAAACTGTCCAAGAATACTGGTTGTAAATGTTAGGCAAACTCACAACGTTAGCTTCCTAGGCATGCAACCAGATTTGCCTAAGAAGACAGTATTAATAAAGTAGAAAAATCCTGATGAGACAGAACAGACCTTAAGGGGTATAGTTAATGAAGGTTAGTAATAGGACTAACCCTACCGTATAGGTTAGTGTACTGAGCTCCCATTACTTCTCGTTTAACATACCGAGTGGAGCTTGAGGTGTGCAGCACAAGTATACCTAGCGTGTACGGTTGATCAGAAGTAATGTGCTATAGAAGTTGTTAGTTGCAGGCTGAGTGTTGTGTGACCTTGTAGAATGACTGGTGTCAGGTATGACAACAGTTATTGGATAGGTTGGGTTACTTGTTGCACTTCATGCAGGTGTATGCTAATGGGAGTAGTACAGAACGTTAGGATGGAGGTCCTTCTGGTGTTGGTAAGTAGGTGTTGGCTAGATGTGGTTACTACTGAGTGAGTAGACTATAGAGCTTTCTGACCTGGAGTTAGGAGCTCATCTTCAAATCTTGAATTTCCGCGATGAAGGAGTCGAAGTCCTTGGAATCCTAGAAAATGGTAGACTTTCAATTGTGGATTGTCTTCAGTGGTGCTGGACAATTGAAGAACTGTATTGTTGAGTCTTTCAGAGCGTGTTGAGACAGAAATGCTTTTTCTTTTTTTAAATTGCCCATTGAGTAGTCAGCGAGATCCCAAAGGAGGATCCTTGCCATTTGATCCTTTACTTCTTCTTTATCTGGGGGAGGATAGCCTTGGTGTATGAGTAACAGAGGGGTCTGATGATTAGGGCTCTTGGAGCATCAGTGTTTTACAGATGTAGGTGGGTATTCTCTGAGCAATTGTTATTTCCAAATCTTTTGTAAAGTTAATTCCCAGGTCTTGAGGGTCCATTTTTCTAAGACTACGCCACAGGATAGAGCAATGTTCTCCGTTCGTTCTGCGAGCTCAAAACCTCACAGGTTACCCCATCTGTTTCTGTCTTCTAATTCTGTGGTATTCTTATCCAGTTGGGCCAGTCTCGCAGTAGTAGTTGATATTGTTCTTGGAGAGCTGTGTTTATGGTCTCCCAGGTGGCTTATACATGTTTCCACTTCAGTGAATCTGCCTCCCAGTAATTGAATTTCTTGCTTCAAGAAGGATTGATCAATTTGTATAGATTGGGTAGTGACCTTTGTGGATTGTGCAAGGATGTGCAGTGTATCAAGTTTTTTCATTATTGCGTCCAATGTCATGTTGTTATCCACTTTAGCTTTGATAAGGAAGTCTGGGTGGGTGGCTCCTGCTTCGAACTTTTTTTGCATCTCTCGTAAGGTTTTCTGAGAGCACAAAGGCTCTTGTCGAGGCCGGCTGGCTGGGTGGGTGTATAGCTTGGCAGGAGCAGTGCATGGAGACTGGCGAGGGCAAGGAGATCCAATTGGATCGTGGCCCCAAAAAGGCTAACAGCTGTCCCACCAGTAACTCACCAATGTGCCACACAGCTGGCAGTTAGGTTGAGTAGTGCCTGCAACACTACTTTATGGAAGACGAGTGCAGTAAAATTGGGACGGTCCTAGAAATAGCAACATGTTTCAATGGTAGCCATCTTAGGGTCATCTGCAGTGTCAAGTGACCCCTGTGTTATGGAGCAAGAAATGGGCCGGATAGCATAGGTATGCACATCTACCATACACCAGGCATGCAGTAGGCAGGAAGGAGAACACTTCCACTGAAGTTTGACACAGCTCAGTAGGTTCTTGCAAAGCAGAGGATCCTTTTGTTAGTGTGGTGTTCCCAAGTCGGCCATTTTAAGGTCAGGGGGCTCCTGCTGCATACCACTAGGGACGAGATTGTCTCAGCAGCACTTGTTTTTGAACAGTCCCACTTGCCGCTGTGTTGATGATTAACAGCTTTTCAGGATCACTGCATGTCAACTGGGCAAGGTACACCCCAGCGGGATCGAAGAGATCTGTTTGGCAAAATGATGGGCTGGTTTTGATGATGGTGTGGCAGAGCTCACAGGCTAGGCGGTCATCTTTCTCAGGCAGCAGCCACGCCCCTGATTTTAACATATTTTTATGCCAAAAATAAACAAATTAAAAGCATTTTAATAAATGTAACCCACATTTTCCTAAAATACTGCTACACTGGGGATCTTACCTGATCAGTGACCAGCCGATGATTGAACCAGTTTCATATGTGAGCTCTGCAACTTCATTGAACTGAACTGTGATTAGCTGCTAGGGTCATGTTCTTTTCAGCGTGTCTTACACGCTCAGGCACATAGTGGTGTGTCGCTCTTGTGCCACGCAAGAGGGAGCAAGTGCGATGCAACACTAAGGTCAGATTTATCAAGCCAACGCAAGGCCACCTTGCATGGCCCTGCATGGCTTGATAAATCTGGACTAAAGCAACGCAGTGCAAATGGCTGCCTTGAGATACTCTTCACCAGGAAGGCATTTCATTGGTGGAGCGTGGGAGTTCCCATGCATCCACCCATGGATTTTGGCACATTCCAAGATTTACCATTAGTGATAGACCTGTGAATGCATCAAAATGCTGCGCCTCCCCAGGGGAGGTGTAACAAGAAGAAATATCCTCATTTCTCCTCGTTTTGTCCTGTGGAAAATGCCTCTCAGGATTGTTCTTGTGCAGGAAGGTGTCCGTTCCTGCACAAAACCCATCCTGGCTACAACGGAGGCCCCCTTGCACCATGGTGCAAGGCTGCCTCCGTTGGCGCAAGGCAGCCAAAAGTGCACCAGTACAAGGAAATGTCTGGAATACACCGTATGATGTTAAATGTGGCACATTCCTGCCCTTTTATGCAGCGCAGCAAGGTGGCTTGCTGCATTTCTCTGTGTGAAAGTATGATAAAAATACCCCCAAGTTCATCATATTTGAAGCTATTTCATTTAGCTTCTTATCTATTCAGTGTGTATCTTATTCATATCTGAGGCTCATATCCATTTGTTTTTATGTACCTTAATACTCATTTCAAAGAGAGTGCTATTCCCCTCAATGTGATGCACATCCATTTATTTTAATGATCACATTCCTTTTTAATTATTAAAAATTATTTCTTTCACCACAGTGCAATTCAGACACATTTAGTTTACTTGCAGTCATATTTGTTTCAAGGAGACTTTTTGTTCACCTTACTATTATACATAACCATCTCAAGGTGGGTCATATTTCAATCATTCTGTAATGTTCATGTTTATGATTCATAGGGACTGATTACAAGTTCACAAGTAGATCAGATGTAGAATTACTGAGATGTTCAGTAGTTTCATCTCAGATTCTCCTGGTATGTTTTAGCTAGAATTTCTCCCAGTTTTCTGCTGCGTTTTGGAACCAAAGTACATGTGCAAACCTCAGTGGGCCTGTGAATTTACCATGGACCTTGGAATTCCCATAGGGCTGGAATACAAGGTCAGACACCAATCTGTATGCTCAGTACCTTTCAACTGTGGAGCTTTGCTGGAGGAGAAATGAGGAATTACTAGGAGAATCATACCCGGAATTACTTCTTTCCTTTGCAATTGCTAATTTCTCAGGCAAATCTCAGCATTCCACATGTACTCCCAATTTATTCTGCAAAAAGATGTTACCAGTACCTCTAGTAATGGTAGCTCCCTGGTGCAGACTTAACGGGGCAAATTGGCCACACATACTGAGGCTCTAATACCTGCTTTACAAGGGGAATACTGGGAGAGTCCTACCCCTCAATGAAAATCTTAATACAAATTGGGGCATCATATGCATTTCACAGCACAATATTTCAAAGAAATTAATTTGAAATCACAGGATTTAAGCCACCCTGTCAAGCTCCTTTTTAGGGCATCACAATTACTCTCTTCTCAATTCCCTTTCCTTACTCGCCAACTCTTATCTCCCACCTGTTCTCCCTTGAACTTCATCCCTCTCTCCATATCCTTCACTCACTGACTTTGTCCCCAATTCTTCATTCCTCGACTCTCGACTCATACCTCTCACTTCTTAGCCCTCATTTCTCACCTTTCCCCCTTGTCTCTCACACCTTACTCCTCATTCCTCACTGCTCACACATCATCTCTCACTCCTCCTTCCTCATGTCTCACACAGTGGGCAAATGTACTCCAGCTCTTCACAATGCATGTTCATTAGGTCCTGGTACCTCATATTGCATTTCCAGGAATCCCACGATTTTTAAAGTGACATCCATGTCCACTCAATGCCTATCAAAATTACTGCACTGCATGTCACTATCCCATGGTACTACATACTGCACATGAATAGTACCTGCTAAATCTGTGAATGAGCCCCAGAATTATGAGGTTCCCCAGATCCCACAGAATCAGAAACACTGAGCAGTATTACCACAGCCAATATATTTCATACCTTGAATTAGCGATGTGTATTGCCAGCCAACTTATTTGCATGTGCAAAGGTATACCATGTCACCAGAAAATGACTTTCAAAAGTTTGCTCCCCGAGTATTACAGTGCAGGCCATGTTTTGTATTTTACTTCTTGAAATGCAATAAAATGATTTAAACCAAAAAGAGGAAATCTGTAATTTTTGCTTGCCAGCTTCACTATCAATGTGTAGTAAAGTCATCAAGCTGCATCCCTGAGTACCTGAGCACCCTACTAGATGCATCCATCATTTCTGAAAGTCAACTTCAAGCAGTACAACTTCTGTCAGACATATTAAAGATTTTCAAATCATTTTAAACCTTTACTGGAAACAGCAATCCACTCCCACAAACTAGCCATATCCCTATCACAGGATACGCCCGCATGAGAAAGTTCAAACTCATTGTGTCGGAACTACAGGTTGTGAAAGTGAACTCCCGGATCTTGGGTTCTTTGGTCCAAAGTTTCATGACTCAAGTTTGGGATGATCTAGCAGCAGATAATCAAGACGTTCAATGGAGTCCTCTCAAACACGCTAACAGTGGAAGATTGTAAGAACAGATTTTAACTCCTCCACTTTGTGTCCAGTACCTATTCTCAAAATGCAAACCTGAGAGTCTTGCTAATGAGGGACGAGATGAAGCAGTATTAAACATGACTCCCTTTGAAGAGCAAATTCACAACTCATTAAATTTTACCAGTATTGAGGGTGTACCTGGTGGACTGAAGCAAGAGGAAATGAGGATAGATGTGAGTTCCTGACATAGCAGCAGGCACTATGCCTGTACTTGTGTCAACCAGCATACTCCAAGTACATATGGCATGTGCATTAGAAAACACTAATGTCATGGAGCACATACCCACTTGTAATGGATTAGTGATGCAAGATTCCTCACTGCTAGATATGCAGTTATATCTAGAAGGTATATCACAAATATGATCACCAGAAAAGAGACAAATGGTATGCCACAGTGCAATGCTTACCCCCTTAAGGTATAAAGTATGGGAACATATGCCAAAAGTGCACTGCTGGGGAAGACATTTCTCATGACAAAGAGGGGAGACGGGGCCTGTAGACAACAGTCCATTGAAATGCTGGGAATTTAATCTTAAGGTGGTAGCAGAATAAACTTTGGTCCACTGTAGCTTATATTTAGACATCAGTCATTGCATGATGTCATAGTTATTGCATGTCCTGAGTTGCTAGTCTCATGTCATTAAAGAATCACTACCACTCAGCTCTGCATCACCTGCCACTTCACGTGCAGCTCCCCAAACCTCAGCCAGCCTGTCGGCCTCTTTGTCTGTAAGCACTGCTCCAATATGCATCAGATTCACAGTAATTGAAGACTCTCATGCCCTAGTATTTACCATCACTTTAGTGTCCTAAACTACATCTACCACTACTGAAGTCCATAATGCAGTCACTATTGCCATCACCTCACCTGCTGCCATTTAACAACCTTCAGTTGATACTGTTGTATTGTATTGTATTGTAATTGCATTTATAGGGTGCTTACTACCCCCTGACAAGGCGTCAAAGCTCTTTTTCGGCGAGTAGCACACTACTCCGGAACCATACAGGATTAGTGTTGAATTAGTATAGTGGGATATGAAAGTAATTTTAGTGGTGGATTGGTTGGTCAGTTATTTGGATTCATAAGGATATAAGAGGAAAAAGGTTTGCATTTATATAGCGCTTTTTACCCCTGATGGGATGTTAAAGCACTTTTTTCGGCAAGTAGCACGCTACTCCGGAACCCATAAAGGATTAGTGGTGAATTAATAAAACACCATTCTAAGATGGCCGACGAAAATAAGTCCCTTTATGCTTTTTATGATTTTGCACAGACACTTTCTAGGTCTACGAAATGAATACTTTCTTTATTTAAACACTGTTGAGTAAAGTGCACATTGACACTGACGAAGGCGGCAACGCTGAAACGCGTCTGTCAATTTTTGCTGTAAAACGGCTAAATAAATTTTATATGTTGCTTCGAAAATCATATATGGCTCAGGAGTGCACTCTTTTGGAAACGTTTCTTTTGGATTGAGAGACGAGAGTTGTGGATATAATTGGCGCGTTTCACCACGCCTAGAGGACGCACCCGCAACAACGAGGAGCGGTGGCTGGTGAACGGCGTTTTTGGATATATATATATATATATATATATATTGTTACCCCTGATGGGGTGTTGAAGCACTTTTTCGGCGAGTAGCACGCTACTCCGGAACCCTCAAAGGATTAGTGGTGAATTAGTATAGTGAAATACGAAATTTGAGAAGTGGACATGTTAGTCTGTTATTTTGATTGAAAAGGATAGTAGAGGGATAGAAGAGTGAAGAACTTAGGTTTTTTGGGGGAGCTTATAGCAGTAGTGGGATGTTTGGGATGAGTAAAAATGGAAGTGGAGGGGAAGAGTTAGAGAAAAGAGTTTAGAAAGGCTTGTTTTGGGGGATCAGTGTAATAAAAGAGGTGTCAGAGGGGTAGAGTAGGGGAGAGTCTAGAAAGGGCTATTTTGGGGATCATAGTAGTAGTATGCGTTTTGAGATGAATGATAGTGGATGTAGAGTATATATTGATTGAAATATAGGGTGAGAAATAGGGTAGTGCATTGGAAAGAGTAGCAGAAAGGGGTTTGAGATGAGTCAGAGAGTTGAGGTAGAAGATATATTGAGAGAGGTATAGGGTGAGAAATAAGGTAGAGCATTGGATATGCTGAATTAGAAGAAAGTAATAAATATGTAGACCCATAAGTACATGGAAATGTATAGATGTGTAAAGGAAGTAAGTATATGTAGAAGAAAGATATTGATGTATGTATGTATTGCGACTTATATAGCGCACGTATCACCCAAAGGTATCAAGGCGCTTGCTTAGGGAACCCGTCCTGGTATTCCCCTGTGAGATACCCCGGCAGGGTATCCACAAGGTGAAAGCCAGGCATCCCACCGCGAGGGGCCGTAGTGGAGATTAAGCAAGCTATTGCCCAGAGTCGCAGAGTGTGACCCCGTGAGTCGAGTAGGCACCAGAGCGAGAATTGTCAAGTCTGTGGAATTTTTGAGCCCGAGACCCGCCGAGGCGGGGAATCGAACCCTGGTCCACGGCCCATCTCAGCTTCCGGGTCTGCTGCCTCTAACCACTGAGCCACGCTTCTCCACTAGAGGTGTAGGGTGAGAAATAGGGTAGTGTATTGAATATGCTTTTTTTGGGGGGGCGGAAAGTATTAAATATATTGATCCAAGAACATGGAAGGCATTTAGATGCGTAAAGGAAGTAAGTATACGTAGATTAAAGATGCATTCGATAAACTCTGGTTTTCAAGTGTTGTACTTAAAAATGTTTTTTTTTTATAAAAACATAATTATCCTACATGTTTATTCAAATCAATACACATATATGGGTACATATCTATAGTACAAATAAATGCTTATATACTGAAGGATGTGCAGTATATTTCTATTTGCGTATGATGCTTATGTGGGAAAGAGACAATTCTTGAGTATTTTTCTGAAGATAAGGTGGTTGTCTGTGGATCATATGCTGGGGGTTAAAGAGTTCCATATTTTCACTGCTTGAACAGAGAAGGCTGTGCCACCCATGTTTTTTTTCTTCTATCTTGGAATTTTGAGGCGAGGTGCCACTCTAGAGCGGAGGTTCATATAATGAATGTGTTTGGTGATTTTATCCCTGATGAAGAGCGGTCCCATTCCATGTATCACCTTGTGGGTGATACAAGTCAGCTTGAATGTGGATCTTCTGGCAACCGGTAACCAATGCAGGCCTTTCAAGGCAGGGGAGATGTGGTCTTGTGGTTTGATATGCAAGAGTAGTCTGGGCAGCCGAGTTCTGAATCCGTTGTAGTCTTTTCACAGTTGTTAAAGGTGATCCGTAGAAGAGGCAATTGGCGTAATTGAGTTTGGACAGAACAATGAAGATGGTAGCTCGGACCTTGTGTGGAAATCCCAGATGGGGGAAGATTTGTCGCAGAGTTGTTGTAGTAACAAAGCTTGATCTTGCTAGTTTGTCCACTTGGGCAGGAAAGGGAGAAATGGGAGGAAGACGATGTGCCAAGTCACTGGGCAGCCATAGAGGCCTGAGTCCCCCATGTCGGGATTAGGCTGTGCAGTGTGGTTGTATGGTGTCAATGTAGTACCTTTCTAAATTGGGACAAAGCTCAATGTTTGTGTGGCACATACATTTAAATGTTGACATTGACTGTATATGTTGTGATTATGTTCTGTCACAATTTTTGGGAGTGTGATAGTGTTGCTGTAGAAGTTTGCAAAACTTACCATCTAATCTGAGCAGGAGGAAGGCTTTGGAGGAATGTCACCATTTCCTTCGCATTTCAATGATAACAGAGCTTTCTGGAGCTGTTCAGACACTGGCCAAGAGATCTAGAACATAATCCTCATTCCCCACTTGGGTCTGAGTTTATAACAATCTTATCTAGATTTCAAATTCAGTGGTGTTCTTATTCATGTCAGTGTCGATGTGTATGTACTGATTGTGAACATTTGGCTAGGGAAATTAATTTCTTGGAACATTTTTGTCATTGGCGCCCCGGAGGCCACCACTTCCCCAGTGATTTATGTTTTTTATAAGAAGGAGGAGGGCCATATCCCCCTGAGCGGATCCCCACTTCCCCGGGGTCGCACGTGCAAATAGATGGAGGGGGTCATGCAGCCCCCCTCCTGGAGCCATACATGGCCCTAGGGACCACCCCACCCCGCCACCCCCAGCCCCCGCTCCTTCCCTGTCATCCCTGGGACATAGCTGTTTGTGTTCGCTTAGCGGAAGCTTTGAGAGCTCCCACCAAGAAAAAGCAAAGACTCCAGTACCAGCAGCCCGGAGCTGTCAAATTACCAAAGTGCTCCAGCCTGCTGGAAGTGGAGGTTTCATCTCTTTCCCTAAGACCAAGTCCTGGGCACACGTTCAAGGATAATGTTTTTTAGAATGACAATGCACAAATGTAGTCCTTGATTGATGAGATATTACAATGGTCGACACCAGTAGTTTTATGTGATAGGTAATGTTTATAGAAAACTTGGAGTATGTCAAATGAATACACCAGCCGACACATGTTTCGTCACCTGGGTAGTAACCCGTGACTCTTCAGGGCTGACTGTTGCCTATAAATGCGTGATCGAAGGACCGGTGATAATTCCAACCCAGTCGAGGCGGGTATTGATTAAACCACAGGGTTCTGTAGTACACGATGGGGAGGGTCAGTAATGATAATAGATATAGAAAAGCAAACGGGCAGGTCAGTAATGATAATAGATATAGAAAAGCAAACGTGCAGGTGCGTCCATGTTTGTAGGATCCTGAAGAAAGCAGGATACTGGTAGAATCTGTCTCACTTCTTGAATGGGCATTCAGGAAGTGAGACGGATTCTACCAGTAGCCTGCTTTCTTCAGGATCCTACGAACACGGACACACCCGCCCGTTTGCTTTTCTATATCTATTATCATTACTGACCCTCCCCATCGTGTACTACAGAACCCTGTGGTTTAATCAATGCCCGCCTCGACCGGGTGGGAATTATCACCGGTCCTTCGATGACGCAATTATAGTGCAACAGTCAGCCCTGAAGAGTCACGGGTTACTACCCAGGTGACAAAACACGTGTCGGCTGGTGTACTCATTTCACATACTCCAAGTTTTCTATAAACATTACCTATCACATGAAACTACTGGTGTCGACCATTGTGAAATGTCATCAATCTAGGACTATATCTGTGCATTGACATTCTAAAAACATTATCCTTGAACGTGTGCCCAGGATTTGGTCTTAATTTGTTGTGTGGGTCTTTACTTACATATATGCAGGGGTTATAAGGGTTTTTCCCCTGACATGGTAGATCCGTAACCACTTTTTCATTTTACACACTCCATCGTTAACTAGCCTGAGCGCCATTCTTCCTGCCTATTCCAAAACCCATTGCAGAATCTGTATATTCATCTCTTTCCCTTCCCGCCGACATGCTGTCAGGGAAAGAGATGAGATGATTGATCTAGCACAGCAGGAGCTTTCTTTCCAGCAGCTCCCTATGTGCAGTAGCAATGCCAGCTACCGCAGGAGGCTGGCAACTGACCAGAACAGCAGGCACCTTGAGGGTCTCCCCGCAGTCCCGGGTGAAAAAAAGGCAAAATAAAGGTGAGAAACTAGCAGAAAAAGGCTGAATAAAGGTCAGGAATGAGCACAAAGCAGCAAAATAAAGGTTAGCAATGAGCAGAAAGAGGCAAGATAAAGGTGAGAAACAAGCAGAAAGAGGCAGAATAAAGTCAGAAAGAGGCAGAATAAAGGTCAGCAAGGAGCAAAAAGAGGGAAAAATAAAGGTGAGAAATGAGCAGAAAGAGGCTGAATAAAGGTCAGCAACAAGCAGAAAGAGGAAAAATAAAGGTGAGTAATGAGCGGAAAGAGGCAGAATAAAGGTTAATAGGGCAGCAAAAGGAGCAGAATAAAGGTCATCAACAAGCATAAATACTCAAGATAAAGGTAAGAAACGGGTAGAAAGAGGCAGAATAAACATCAAGAACGAGCAGCAAGAGGCAGAATAAAGGTTAGCAATGAGCAGAAAGAGGTAAAAGAAAGATTAGCAGTGAGCAGAGAGAGGGAAAATATAGGTGAGAAATGAGCAGATAGAGGCAAAATATAAGTCAGCAATGAGCAGTAAAAGCTAAATAATGGTGAGATATTAGCAAAAAGTGGCAGAATAAAGAACAGAAGGGAGCAGAAAGAGGCAGCATAAAGGTCAGAAACTAGCAGAAAGAGAAATAATAAAGGTGAGAAAAGAGCAGAAAGAGGCGAAATAAAGGCCAGCAACAAGCAGAAAGACGCAGGTTAAAGGTGAGAAATGAGCAGAAAGGTAGAATAAAGGTCAGAAACTAGCAGAAAGAGGCAGAATAAAGATCAGCAATGAGCAAAAAGAGACAAAATAAAGGTCATCAGAAAGAGGCAAAATACAGGTTAGAAACAAGCAGAAAGATAAAGGTGAGAAATGAGCAGAAAGAGGCAAATTAAAAGTAAGCAATGAGCAGAAAGAGGCAAAATAAAGGTGAGAACGAACTAAAAGAGATAAAATAAAGGTCAGAAGGGAGCAGAAAGAGCTAGAATAAAGGCCAGAAATAAGCAGAAAGAGGCAGAAAAAAAGGTCAGAAACGAGCTGAAAGAGGCAGAATAAAGGTGAGAAACAAGCAGCAAGAGACAAAATAAAGGTGAGAAAAGAGCAGAAAGAGGCAAAATAAAGGTGAGGAATTTGCAGAAAGAGGCAAAATAGAAGTTAGACACCTGCAGCAAGAGGCAAATTAAAGGTGCAAAATGAGCAAAAAGAGGCAAAATAAAGGTCAGCAATGAGCAGCGAGAGACAAAATAAAGATGAAAAACAAGCAGAAATAGGCAGAATAAAGTACAGACAGGGGCAAAAAGAGGAGTAATAAAGATGAGAAACTAGCCAAAAGAGGCAGAATGAAGGTGAGAAACCAGCAGCAAGAAGCAAAATAAAGATGAGAAACGAGCCAAAAGAGGCAAAAACAGAGGTCAGTAATGAGCAGCAAGAGGTAGAATAAAAGTCAGAAATTAGCAAAAGTGGCAGAATAAAGGTCAGAAAAGAGTAGAAAGAGGCAGAATAAAGGTCAGGCACACAATGAAAGAGGCAAAATAGAGGTCAGAAACCAGCAGTAAGAGGCAGAATAAAGGTTAGAAATTAGCAGAAAGAGACCAAATAAAGGTCAGGAGCGAGCAGAAAGAGGCAAAATAGAGGGAAGAATGAGCAGAAAGAAGCAAAATAAAGGTCAGAACCGAGTCCTACGAGGCAGAATAAAGATCAGGAGGGAGCAGAAAGAGGCAAATAATGGGCAGAACAAGCAAGCAGATAGTGGCAAAATAGAGGGAAGGATTGAGCAGAGAAGAGGGAGAAAAAGGAGCAGAATACGAGCAGAGGTGGTACAAAACTGAAGACAGCACAGGGTAGTGGACTAGAGGCTAGTTGGACAGGAGGACTGTCACAGGGGCGATAGCTTGAGGATCTGCTCCAGTATGCCGGCTACTTTATTTACTGTGCACCCACTCACAGACCCATTCATACACCCACTCACAGACCCATTTAGAGACTCATCCACCCACTGACAGATACCCTAAGACACTCATGCACCCACTCACAGATCTATTCAAGCACTCATTTACACACTCAAAGACTGAGAGAGTCACAGACCCATTCAGAAACTCACACTCATGCACCCACTCAAAGACCCACTGAGAGACTCACACACCTACTAACAGACCCACTCAGACCCTCATGTTCCCATTCACAGGCCCACTCAGAGACTCATGCACCCACACACAGATCCAATCAGAGACTCAGGCACCCACTGAATGACACACTCAGACACTCACTCACCAACTCACAGATCCACTCAAAAACTCATACAACCACTCACAGACCCACTCAGACACTCATGTACCCACTCACCTACCCACTCAGAGACTCATCTATCCACTCACAGACCTTCAAAGACACTCATGCACACACTCACAGACCCAGTCAGAGATTCATGCACTGGCTCACAGACCCACTCAGACACTCATGTGCCAACTAACAGACCTCTTCAGACACTCAGGTATCCATGCACATACCCACTCAGAGACTCATGCACCCACACACAGACCCACACAGAGACTCCTTCACCCAGCTATACAGCCATGAACAGACCGATGAAGTCATTCAAACTCCCACTCACAGACCCATACAGTCACTCACATACCCACAAACCACTCACACACCTACTCAGAGACCCATACAGCCACTTGCACACACACACACACACACACACTTACCTATGCAGCCACTCTCAAATGTCAGAGGTTATAGATAAGAAATAAACAAATTAAAAACTCTGAAAATCACTGGAAAAACCAAAGGTTACAGGGACGTTATAGTTAGGAAACAGAATTTTTAAAAAACGGAGAAATTCAGTGAAAAATCACAAAGGTTGTAGGGATGTTATAATTAGGAAATAGAATTTAAAAAACTTTAGAAATTCTCTGCAAAAAAACAAAGGTTGCAGGGACGTTATAGTTATCCTCAGATTTCACTTGGAAAAAACAAGTGAAATTTAGAAGTTGTAGTTACCTGAGCTAACTAGAACGTACGTCCCTGCAATGCACTGCTTATGACTTCACATATTACCTGGCTGTATGGGCATATGAGTAGATATGTCTGTGGCTGTATTAGTGAGTAAGTGGGTGTATGAATGGTTGTATGAGTGAGTGAGTAGATGTGTGTGTAGATCCATGAGTCAGTGAGTGGGTGTGTAATTACTGGTATGTGTTTGTGAATGGTTGTGTGGGAGTGGGTGTGTGAAAGGTTCTATGGGGGTGAGTGGATGCGTTAGTGATTCTGTGGATGATGTCATCAGAGATGTAATTTGAGATGCCATTAATGATATCACTGACTATGTGATGAGTGATGTCATATGTGAGGTCATAAGCAGTGCATTGTGGAGTCGTGAGTTATAGTTAGCTCAGCTATTTATGACTGCTGAATTTCACTGGTTTTGTATGAGTGAAACTTGACCCTAACTATAATGTCTCTGTAAGCTTTGTTTTTTTTAGTGAATTTCTAAGGTTTTTTCACTTCCATTTCTTAACTATAACGTCCCTGTAACCTTTGTTTTTGTGAATTTTCATGGTTTTTTAAAGTAGTAATCGTGTTTGCATAGTGGTGGAGAAATAGGGTGGGCTTCCGACTAGCTCTCAGGAATCCCACTGTATAGGACTAATAGGGAGTACATCGATGACTTCTTGGCCCCCAAGTTCCTTCAGGAGTAAAGTCGACTTCATCCCCCAACCAGTAGTGCACCAGGAGCCTCGTTTGCAGTGTGGTGGAGAAAGGGGCATGGCCTCCGCAGACCTCTTAGCAATCCCACTTTATGAGACTTACTGGAGGGAGCAGTTGGGGTAGTTGGGCCCCAGGGACATCCTTGGGGCCAACTATCCCTTCTGTTACCTCCAGTAAGTCCCACACAGCAGGACTGCTGACAGGTTGTCAGAGGCCATGTCCTCTTTCTCCACCACTTGGCAAATGTGCCTCCTGGTGCACTACTAGTTGGGGAAGAATTTCACTTTAGTCCTGAAGCCCTCAGGGGCAAAGTGTAATTCATCCCCCAAACAGCAGTGCGCCAAGAGGCCTGTTTCCAGAGTAGTGGAGAAAGGCGGCATGGCCTCTGAAGATCTCTCATGGGACTTCCTGGAGGTAACAGGAGGGCATGTTGGCCCTTAGGCACCCTCTGGGCCCAAGGAGACTTAATTCCACAACCAACACTGCGCCCGGAGTGGTGGTGAAGGGAGCATCGCCTCCCGCGACTTGCTAAAGGTTTTTATATCTATCTTTTTTTAAGGAGGGAGGTTGCGTGGCCCCCTTCCCTGGGCCATTTTTGGCCCTGGGAACCCCATCCTCAGGGTCAGGCCTTTTTTCAATGAGTGTACAGTACAAAAAACAGGCAGTCACAGTAGATAGCCTAGTGGAACAGTCACACCACCCATACAAAAAACTAAAAGTACATTTTTTCAATTAAAATATTTTTATATCAGCATTATAGTCATGCATCTGAGATGTATATATATATATATATACAGGTGCTCCAGGGGAGATCGTGCTCTACGAAGTGCTCTTATGAGGATTTGAAAGTGTGGAATGAGGGTGTCTATACAGTATCCACAGTGTGTCTTAAAAGAAGATCTGTCTGATAGCCTGATCGGCCAAGAGACATTAGAAATACATTCATATAGTAGATACAGTAACACAATTGCTGTTATCAATGCTGTGAAACACAATCAGTACAGGTACAAAGTTACAGTTGATGTTTTGACACCATAAGCAAACAGAGGTGCAATAAGTCCTTAAACCGGGGTCTTCATCAGGACAAAGGGAGACACCTTGTATCCACCACACAATGGGTGGGATTGCAATGCAACATTGGGCCTGTCGGCTCCTCTGTCAGAGAGGCAGGTAACCACAGTCCAGTCCCCTTTGTAGTCTACGTGGGTTTAATGAAAGTCTAAGCACTGTGTGATGTTGATATATTGTTGAACTTCAATTAGAATGAATCTTAGAGTGTCTTGAATAGGAATTACTTCCTGATGTGATGTCTACCAACCTACAGGCTGGCGTCTGAGGAAATTTTCACACTAGTCAGCTTGGGGGGACCCAGGGGGAGCCGTGCGCGGTATGTTCGCGTGGGGGTACTGGCCACGGGCAGGTGGGGGTAATCAGTGAGGGCCAGGTGAGGCTAATCAGGGCCAGCGCAGGGCGGGAGAACATTGTGCCGTTGGGAGGCGGGCAGTGGGGATCGTTTTTGTGGCGTTTCTCGTAGCTGCGCGTTCTTTGCATACCTGGCTCTTTGCTGATGGTGGAATCGGAGGAGGTGCGGAGGGCGGTTCGGGTCCTCTGTCAGGCCGGGCGGGAGGACCTGTTGTTGCCTGGCATCTCTGGTGCGGCCTGGGTGGGGCTGGCTCGCCCCGTTCGCAAGGCGGCAGGAGGAGTTGCTAAGGCTGTGTCTGCCTGCCTTTCCGAGAGGGCAGACAGTGAGGAGGGTGGTGCGGCGGCCATGCCCGAGGCAGTGATGGTCGGAAATGCGGGACCCCCGGAGCAGCTGCTTGCCCCTGCCACCTCGCCGGGCGCCCTCCAGCTGGTATATCTTGCTCCTCCGGGAGCTTTGGCCTTGCGTGGGTGTCCAGTGGTAGGCGTGGGCATTCCGGTGGGAGGTCCATTAGGAGGAGGGATGGCGCTTTCCCTGTTTCTTCAGTGAAGCCTTCTTTGGGTGTCAGAGGCAGGCGGGGGTGGAGTCGTGTATCCAGGAGCCCTCCCTTTGAGCCCAGTGTCCGGTCCGCCTCAGTTTCTGCACCTGCTGAGCTGCTGAGTGCCCCTGGGCATGGTTTGCAGCAATTTTTGGTCTTGAATGGGCAGCGTTACTTGCTTTCCCCTGCCCCACGTGCTGTCCTTGAGGTTCCTCCTGCAGTGGTTGGTCATGGTGAGGATGTGGTGGGGCAGGTTGAGGTTTTTCCCAACGTCCCTTTGCCCCTTTTAGAGGGAGATCATGCTGCCAATGAGGTGCCCCCCCATGATTTTAATATATGGGTGGTTGATTTGGTACCGCAGGGGGAGAATGCCTGTCCTCCTCTGCATTCAACTGTTTTTCCACATTCTTTAGGTGGTGAAGGGGTTATCAGGGACGCCATAGTTTCCCCCGCTAATTCCCACTCTGTGTCTTTTCCTGAGCCAAGGGGGGCGCCCTTTGCGGTACCTGGTCGGCGGACTGGGGGTCTGGGTGGCGGGCGCTGGGTGGGGTTGGGCGCTGGTGGGGAATTGGCTGTGGCTCCTCTGGGCGTAGATGGAGGGTTAGGCGTTCCTGTGGCGGCGCGGTCCGGTTTGAGCGGCCCTAGGCGTAAGGCACCAGCTACAGCATGTCAGTCTGCTTCGGTCAAGAGTGCTTTACGGACTGCCCAAACGGCGGTTCCGTGCGGGGGGGGGATGCGGAAGGGGACTCTGGAGCGAATTCCTCTTTTAAGGGGCGAGGCGCAGTGCCCAGTGATGACATCCAATGGGAATTCTATGATGGGGGAGTCAGGGACTGGGAGATTCTTGGTGGAAGTGGAGATTATGTTGGTCATAGTGATATTTTACAATTGGATATTGATGATGATGATCTGGAAGAGGGAGAATTAAGAGATGGGGATGTTGGAAATGTTGCCACACAGGTCTGGAAAGGGGGTTTGGGGCAATCCCATGTTGTTAATATTTTGCAGGAGTCTTGTGCGGACCACGCAAATGTACGAGTACCATCATCGACCAAGCCACGTCAAGGGGACCCTGCAGTGTTTCAACAGAAGTTGGTGCAGTTGCCTAAAGGTAAGGAGGGTTGGTGGTCTGTGTGGCAACAGGGGGAGAGTCTCCCCATTAAGCGTACTCGATCTATTGGTATTGGGGATGGGAACGTTGGTGAGCAAGTTGCTCTTAACAAGCTGTCAGAGCGGCAGGCTGATGTGAATGCTAAGTCAAAGGCGGATGCCACCGCCGTTCAGAATGGGCGGACAGGGGACGATGCTACACCAATGGTTCCAGACGAAGGGGACAAGAACGTACACAAAAAGTTGCCCTATTCAGGAATTGGTATGCCTTTAGGTTCCCACTTGTCTGAAAGAACTAAGTCTCGGATTTGGAATAACGAGTTTGTTGATGTTTTTAAGTTGCTCCATCGTGATGTTCAGGCCAAAGAGGGGTCTAAGGAGGAGGAGTTGGAGTTGGCTCGGCGGCCGCGGGTCCCGATTGTCAATTGAGAATTGGACGTCTGCCTTTTTGATATATGCTAGTGTCTACTGCCAACAGCATCAGGATAAGGCTGTGGCAATGTTCAAATATGTTGATGTCATCAGGAAGGCACACAGTTATTTTGGGGGTTTTGCCTGGCTGTCGTATGACGAAGAATTCCGTACTAGGATGAGTTTGTTCCCCGAGCGGTCTTGGGGGGAGGTCGATGCTGAGCTGTGGTTACAGAGGATGTCTTCTGCCCACCCACCCGCCACTACTCATACGGCTAGCGGGTTACCAGTAATGTATCGGCCCTTTCACTCTCGTCCCGCCCAGTTTAGGGCGGGGGTCATGGGCAGAGGTCAGTCAGCTTTTTCAGGGGCATGCTGGCATTACAACAAAGGTTTTTGTACCAGACCGTTGTGCAGATATAAGCATGAATGTGCGCAGTGTGGGGATAGGCATCCCCTCACCCAATGTTTCCCGGGACAGCGTATTGGGGAGCATGGAAGGGGTCAAGGGGGAAGAGGCCAGTCTTCTCAGTTTGTCGCAAAGGGCTCCTACTCCTATTAAAGTGGTGGTGTTGGATTGGTGGTTGCAGGATTACCCGGATGCTGAAGCGGCAAAACGTTTATCCTAGGTTTTCAAGCTGGGTTTCAGATTGGGTACAGAGGGCCCCGGATTGGGAGGTGGTCGGATAATTTGAAATCCGCTAAGGAGAGCCCCCAAGTTGTACAGAAGAAGCTAGATGCTGAACTGGCTGCGGGCAGAGTTGCTGGTCCGTTCTTCCACTGTCCTCTACCTGACTTGATTGTTTCCCCGTTGGGGGTTGTGCCCAAAAAAGTGGCTGGTGAGTTCCGTCTTATACATCACTTGTCCTGGCCTGAGGGTTCTTCCATCAATGATTTCATTGCTCCGGAAGACTCTTGTGTTTCTTACGCTTTTGTGGACGAGGCCTTGGGGATGGTGAAAGCTGCGGGTCAGGGTGCGTTGTTGGCTAAAAGTGACATCCAGTCGGCTTTCCGCCTTTTACCAATTCATCCTTCTGATTTTGGCCTTTTGGGAATGCAATTCCAAGGAAGGTACTATGTGGATAAGGTTTTGCCAATGGGGTGTGCGGTGTCCTGTGCATTATTTGAGACCTTCAGTACCTTTTTGCAGTGACGCTTCTCCCTCACCAGCGGCTTGGTGCTGGTCTGTCATTATTTTGACGATTTCCTTTTCATTGGGGTGCGTGATTCCGGTCAGTGTCATCTGGCATTGCGGACTTTTCAGGCAATGGCTGAGGAGTTGGGTGTGCCGTTGGCCTCTGATAAGACGGAAGGTCCGTGCACCACTTTGACTTTTTTGGAAATTGAGATCAATACCCTGGCTATGGTGGCGAGACTGCCCACTGCAAAGGTTCAAGAAATTTCTGCTTTTTTGTCGTCGGTGGTGGGAGAGCGGAAGTTGGAACTCAGAAAAGTGCAGAAATTGTTGGGATATTTGAATTTTGCATGTCGCGTGGTTCGAGCTGGCAGGGCATTTTGTAGAAGGTTTGGTATGTCCTTGTCTGGGGCGTTTCTTTCTCACCATCGGGTGCGCATTACAGCGGCCATCAGGGCAGATCTGTGCCTATGGTTGTCTGTTTTTTACGGACGAGGACATGATTTGGCAAGTACAAATCTACACGGATGCTGCTGGTGCCCATGGATTTGGCGTATTCTGGGAGGGGCGATGGTGTGCGGCAAGCTGGCCGGCTCACTGGCGAGGTCAGGGCCGCAGTGTTGCATTCTTGGAATTGTTCCCTCTGCTGGTGGCGCTTTACATCTGGGGTGCTGAATTCAGGGACAGGTCTGTTTTATTCCACGTGGATAATTTGGTAGTAGGTGAGTTGATTAACAGACAAAAAGCAAGGGATCTGCGTGTGCTAAAGCTGTTGCGTGCTTTCATGCTGAGGTGTTTGCAGTTGAATATTGTTTTCAAAGCACGTCATATCCCGGGGGCCACTAATTTTATAGAAGACGCTTTATCTCGATTTCAGTAGAAGGAAATCCGCAGACTGGCTCCTGGGGTGGATCTCGAGCAGACACCGATCCCACAGTACGTATGGGCCTGGGGGGAGTGAGAATCGCTCAGTTGGTCGAGAATTCAGTAGCTGTTTCTACTCGACGGAGTTACTTGCAAGCATGGAGGAAGTTTCTGGAATTTGGCGAAGGGTTTCTTTTTCCGACAAGGGGGCTGTCTGAGGAGCAGTTTTTATTGAGGTTTTTTTTGCATTTGGTTGACAAAGGTCTTTCGCACACGACCAACTCTGGCAAGCTGGCGGGGATCTCCTTTTTAATGGGCAGCTAAGGTGGGGAGGGATCCGGTGGAGGGGGGTGTTGGTCAAAAAGGTTTTGAAGAGTCTGAGCAGGCTGTAGGCTGGTTCTAAGTGTTTGCGTTGGCCTGTCACTTTTGAGTTGCTTCAGCAAATGTTGTCTAAGCTAGAGGTTTGCTGTTATGATGCTTTTGAGTGCCTCAAATTTCGGCTGTGTTTTGTGTGACTATTTTTTGGTGCTTTTCGGGCTTCTGAGCTCTTGGGTTTGCGCAGCAGGGTGGGCATGACCAGTGAAGAGGTGGTTCTTGAAAAGGATAGGTTGTGCCTCTGGTTGCGAGCCTCTAAAACAGATCAGTTGGGTAGGGGTAAGTGGGTTTTCCTAGGAAGAAGTGGTTTTGTGGCTTGTTGCCCGGTTGGTGAGTGGGAGGTTTTCTTGGAGTCCTGTGCTTTTTCGCCTGGGGTGATCTTTTGTCACGCTGATGGCAGTCCGGTTACAGCCGCTCAGTTATTGGCCGTGTAACGGAAGGTGCTTTTGGCTTTGGGATTGGAGTCTTCACACTTGGTACTCATTCCTTTAGGATCGGGGCGGCAACTGAGGCTGCTAGGTTGGGGTGGGACTGGTCTCAGATTCGGAGAATTGGGAGATGGAGGTCGAATTGCTGCGAGAAATATGTGAGAAAGTAGCCCATCTTTGCTTTCGTTAACATTTCTTTCTCTCCTAGGTCCTTGGCACAGGCTGGACGGATTTAAACGGAGGGTGTGGATTATTGGACATTCTTTCGTGAAATGGCCCGCAGTTGCTGCAGAAGGTCAACTTTGTGGGAGATCTTTAGGTCTGAGCAGTTTAACACACGAGGTTTTTTGGCATGGTATTGGGGGAATGCGTTGGGGGGGTTTGTTGCCTTTGTTGTCTACACTTAGTGGGGGCCCGCCAGACCTGCTAGTAATTCACCTGGGCGAGAATGACCTGGTCTCCTTGTCTGGTTTGACCTTGTTAAAAATGAGGAAGATGGATCTGGAAGTCATCAAAGACGCCTGGGCGAGCACCATGGTGATCTGGACGGAATTTGTGCCCCGTCTTCACTGGACTGGGGCGAAGAATTATTCAGCCATGGACAGAGCGAGAAAGAAGCTGAACCGTTCTATGAGACTGTTTTGTAAAGATATAAGCATTTATACTTTGGCTCACCCTCATTTGCAGGTTTCAGAATGGCATTTATTTTGTGAGGATGGTGTCCACCTTTCTCTGATGGGTCAGTCATTTTACCTTTTAGAGTTACGTGATTTAATTGCCAAAGTACTTGATGTTCACTTGTGGTGCTCTCAGATTCAAGTTTAATTTGCTTCGGGTGGGGCAGGAAAACTCTAAACGTTTTCTTGGTTGGCGGGTTTTAGTGGGGGGTGGGTAGCCTGGAGCGGGTTGGTCCATCCTCAAAAGGCAGTTAAAGGAAAGGAGGGGGTATACACAAGCGTTAGGGGCTTCTGGTTTGGTTAAGGTTAACTTGGTGGGGGGGTTTATTCTTTGGTAAGAATGATCTGTTAGGTTGAGAGCAGTTTGAGTTAATAATTAAATAAATAAATAGGTTGTTTTAGATGGGAAACATCCTTAACAACGAAGTCTAAATTACGACTTACCTGAACAACGAAGTCCGAACAACGACCAATGTTAACAACGACTTTCCTAAACAGCGACTTACCTGAACAACGAAGCTTAATAGATGCTTTTGTCTTCTGTGATCAAGATACATGGAGAAAAAAATGACCACTAGATGGCAGGCTTGCATTCTGCGTGAACTATAAGCTCCGGATAAGTAGTCAAGCACGCAAAATGAAGTGCTTTCTCAGGACTCACAGGATGTTGCCGGGCCTCGAACTTGGATTAAAAGTTCCAAAGAGGGCAGCTTTGGATTTAAGCTAATATACCCTCCTCACTTTTCCGTTTTCTTTAAAATTACAAACTCGAAAAAGTTGTTTAAACATGAAGCAAAACACGTAAAGATGTGTGGTTCTGTGTTTTTGAACTGCTAAAACTGTAACAGAGTAAACCAGTTAAGCATCCATCACAGTATTTGAGATGTGACAACTCTAATTTTCACATGTTCCGCCAAGCGCCGCAATAACAATCAAAAAATGGATATTCTTTGCGGAAAAAAAAGTGGAGGGGCATTCAGCTTATTCACTCAGTGGTACATTGATTCATAAATAATATTATTTAGTGTATTTAGTGTATTTATAGAGCGCAGAAACCTGTCACCCAAAGGACATCCTGGCGCTTTGATCCAGAAACCGTACACTTTAACCGCTCAGGCCGTTTTTGGAAATAAGTGAGTTTTTAACGCTTTCCTAAACGGAAAATAGTCCTTGTGACTCCTCAAGGAGAGTGGCAGGGAGTTCCAGAGTTTGGCCACTGCAACGCTGAAAGAGCGGCCACCCATCCTCACTCTGTGAAACCTCGGAACCACAAGAAGATGCGCCGATGAAGAGCGGAGGGGCCGCGAAGCAAAATACCACGTAAACATATTTTGCAGAGGAATAGGGCCCTGTTGGTGTACTGCTTTAAACACCAAACATGCAGCTTTATACTGTACCCGCAAATCTACCGGGAGCCAGTGTAGGTCACGTAAAGCAAGAGTGGAGGAGCTGGACCTAGGGCGGGAGAGAGCCAGCTTGGCGGCCATGTTCTGCACCCGCTGTAGCTTCCCCGTCAGGTTTTTTGGGGCCTCCAGAAGAAGCCAGTTGCAGTAGTCGAGACGACTTAGTATGGTCCCACGAACTACTTCCGGCCTGGCTTGAATGGGGAGAAGGGGCAGAACTTTGCGTAACATGCACAACAGCATCATACACGTAGCAGTAGTTTTATTGACGTGTATGTCAAGCTGTAGATTTGGGCCAAAAATCACCCCCAGGTTACGGGCTGATTCCGCCGCCAACACTGGCTCGAGGAAGGTACTAGGCCAAAAGTTCTCTGGAAGTGCCCGCGGAATCCGGTCGATGGAACAATGGAGCACCTCCGTCTTGGAGCTATTAAATTGTAGGGAGTTAGCTCGTAACCAGTCCGCTGTAGCTGCCATGCAGCGATGGAAAGTATCCAGCGAAACCGCATTGTTCCCTTCCAGAGAGAAGACCAGCTGGGTGTTATCGGCATAATTAAATGCCGAGACACCGAAAGATTTTATTAGCTGGACTAAAGGGCGAAGGTACAGGTTGAACAATATAGGGCTGATGGCCGAGCCCTGGGGAACCCCCTGTCCTACACTCCTTGGCACAGAGCTAAATGGCGGGAGTGAAACCAACTGTTGCCTGCCACCAAAATAGAATATCAGCCAGTCTCTAGCCCCCTCAGTGACCCCGCACTCCTCCAGTCTCCTGACAAGGGTCCGATGGCAGACCGTGTCGAACGTGGCCGACATGTCGAGCAACACTAAAAAGGCTGCCCGGCCACTGTCGACACGCGAACGAAGATTGTCCAACACGGTCACCAGCGCGGCCTCCGTCCCGTGTCCAGGGCGGAAGCCAAACTGGGCCTCATCGAACCAACCGATGTTCTCCAGGAAACCTGAGAGTGAGCGCGTCACCCATTTTTCCAGAATCTTAATCGGAAAAGGGAGCAAGGAGATAGGCCTATAATTGGAGAGGCAGGCCGGGTCCAAAGTTGGCTTTTTTAGCAGAGGTGACACTACTGCTAACTTCCAGCACTCTGGCACCGATGCCGACTCCAAAGATTGGAGACAGATCGAGAACAAAGGCAAGAAAAGTTCTGCGTGGAAAGCCTTCCAAAATTTGGGGGGCAGCGGGTCAAGCGGGGACCCCGAGGACACCGTATGTGCCACATTACAGAATTCCTCAAAGGAAGGAGAAGGGAAAAACCTTAGTTGGGGTCGACTGGAGGGGGTATCCGGAGCTCCCAAACAGAGGTCAGGGGCATTCGGCTGGGGTCGACTGGGTGAGCTGCCCGGAGCTCCCAGACCAAGGTCAACAGCACCCGTCTGGGGTCGACTGGGCAGGCCAACCGGAGCTCTCGTACCAGGCGCTCTTAAAAGAAGGGCAGGAACAATCGACCGGGGTCGACTGGATGACTCGGTCGGAGCTCCCAAGCCAGTGCCATGGATGAACAGCAGCCCGCACACTTCTGGAAAGAGCAAAGTGCTCCGCTCCACTAAGTAATGCATACATAAAAAAAATGCTGATTACTTGCTGCGCAAGGCAAACGGACCAGGAGGCAATATGTTAACAACTACTCAGACAAGAGAAAATAGGAGAGGTGACCTAGTGACAAGCGATGCACTATCCCACACCGGCAATGTAGCATGACGTGTCACGATTACAGTAAGTTCAAGCATAGATTGTGTGTGGGTGATCGTGTGTATATTTAGAGTGGGGGGAATTAGTATTTAAGGGGTGGGGGGATCGTGTACTAGTTGGAAAGGATTGATAACACGCATTCCTTTACAACAAAAATTTGTGGTAATGGAATGCGTGGGGAAAAAAACGTGGTTTAGACGAGGTCGTGGTTAAGACCTCGTTGTTAGGAAAGTCGTGGTTGGGGAATTCATTGTTAAAACATACAACCGTTTTAGATGTCACCTGTCTTAATAAAGTGGCCTTTCTTGCTTACTAAGAAGTTGTGGACAGTGGCTTTCTTGCGCGAGGGGGGACCCGGGGAGAGCCGTGCGAGAGCCGGTCTCTCCCCGGGTATGTTCGCGCGGGGGTACTGGCCATGGGCAGGTGGGTGTAATCAGTGAGGGCCAGGTGGGGCTAATCAGGGCCAGCGCAGGGCGGGAGAACATTGTGCCGTTGGGAGGCGGGCAGTGGGGATCGTTTTTGTCCCACCCACCCTTCCCTCAATTTTTAGCGTCAGGCCTTTTTTGTTTTGTCCTCCAGTGCTTTAAGTGCTGGTTTAGTTGTTTTTAGGTTTGCCACGCTAAGATAGGTTGTTTTTTCTTTGTAGGCGGGTTTTAGTGGGGGGTGGGCAGCCTGGAGTGGGTTGGTCCATCCTCAAAGGGAGTTAAAGGAAAGGAGGGGGTATACACAAGAGTTAGGGGCTTCTGGTTTGGTTAGGGTTAACTTGGTGGGGGGGTTTATTCTTTGGTAAGAATGATCTGTTAGGCTGAGAGCAGTTTGAGTTAATAATTAAATAAATAAATAGGTTGTTTTAGATGTGTTGTTTCACACCTGTCTTAATAAAGTGGCCTTTCTTGCTTACTAAGAAGTTGTGGACAGTGGCTTTCTTGCGCGAAGATCTGTTAGTGATTTTATGAGGATTAAATCACGGAGCATCTTGCAGCGTGCACGATCTTGAGACGTGTTCCTTGAGGGAACACGTCTGAAGATCGTGCACATCTAAATATATTTTTGTTTGGGCAGGGAGGGTCTACAAAGAATGTGCACGTGTTCTACATAGTAAGGAAGTCAACGTTTGTGCAGAAACATTTGGAACATGGATTCAACATAAGCTCGAGAATATTTTTGGGCAGCAGCAATGCTAAACTTTCTAAAAATAAATGATTGATGTTCAAAATAAGTAGTTTTGTAAATTGCTGCCTTTCATGAACACACAATGTTTCTATGATATTTCGGGACAATTACAATGATTTTCACGCGCTGCAATACCAACCCAGTTCATGGACTCTATTTTGGTTCCTGCCAAAATACAGTGTTTCTTTTATGTTCACTAATTAGTGAGATTTTCAAAGGCACATTCTAATTAATGTTGTTTAGATTGAGAATGGCTAGGTTGTTTTTTCTTTTTAGGCGGGTTTTAGTGGGGGGTGGGCAGCCTGGAGCGGGTTGGTCCATCCTCAAAAGGGAGTTAAAGGAAAGGAGGGGGTATACACAAGAGTTAGGGGCTTCTGGTTTGGTTAGGGTTAACTTGGTGGGGGGGTTTATTCTTTGGTAAGAATGATCTGTTAGGCTGAGAGCAGTTTGAGTTAATAATTAAATAAATACATAGGTTGTTTTAGATGTGTTGTTTCACACCTGTCTTAATAAAGTGGCCTTTCTTGCTTACTAAGAGGTTGTGGACAGTGGCTTTCTTGCGCAAAGATCTGTTAGTGATTTTATGAGGATTAAATCACGGAGCATCTTGCAGCGTGCACGATCTTGAGACGTGTTCCTTGAGGGAACACGTCTGAAGATGGTGCACATCTAAAGATATTTTTGTTTGGGCAGGGAGGGTCTACATAGAATGTGCACGTGTTCTACATAGTAAGGAAGTCAACGTTTGTGCAGAAACATTTGGAACATGGATTCAACATAAGCTCGAGAATATTTTTGGGCAGCAGCAATTCTAAACTTTCTAAAAATAAATGATTGATGATCAAAATAAGTAGTTTTGTAAATTGCTGCCTTTCATGAACACACAATGTTTCTATGATATTTCGGGACAATTACAATGATTTTCACACGCTGCAATACCAACCCAGTTCATGGACTCTATTTTGGTTCCTGCCAAAATACAGTGTTTCTTTTATGTTCACTAATTAGTGAGATTTTGAAAGGCACATTCTAATTAATGTTGTTTAGATTGAGAATGGCTGCGAGACAGCCGAAACTCGTCTCTGAATGTTCCTTTAACCTGCTGGGCCGTAGAAGGCCCAACGCATTAAAGAAAAGTGAATACCTCCGGTCTTCGTATGCGTGCTCTCTGTTGTAAAACAGGAGTTGGTTTTGGATATATATAGTTAGATAGATAGACAGATAGATAGACAGATAGATAGATAGATAGATAGACAGACAGACAGACAGACAGACAGACAGACAGACAGACAGACAGACAGACAGACAGATAGATAGATAGATAGATAGATAGATAGATACACACACGCACACACAGACTGACAGGGACTATACGTAAACAGAAGAGACTTCATGCTTTACAAATTTCATATATACCATATGTATAAAATATGTACATAAACATATATAAAAAAGGCAACAATAATTAACTAAATCATGGAGAACAATTAATGTTTGCAAAACATACATACATACATAAGCCACTGCGTTTCCTTTGGATTACTGACCAAAAAGAAGGAACTTAGAGGTAAATAAAGGAAAAAGGGGAGCCCTCCACTCAAATTACAATAACAACACAAATTTCCCTCTTTACTGCACCCCATGTATTTTTCAAAATATTTAACCCCCTTCAAACACTTTATATGATTAAGAGGTCCAGTTAAAACATCTAGTTCGTGCAAGGTGTATCTGTTTTTCTTTGAAAATATTAATACTTCATACTAGGTTCAGAACCACTGTAGTGTAAAAATAAGAGAAGCCTCACTTAAGCAACCACCATGAACCTTTTGGGCTACAATCCCAACATGCTACTGCTTTCATCAGAGGCATATCTCATAACTGCAAGGAAAATTAAAGTGAGAAGTAATTCCCAGGAAAAACTTTTTCTAACACTGGGGTAAGAGGACAAATGAACATACAGTCCTCAAATGTCACCTTGCAACCTATCGTGTCAGGCCCTCATAAAGTAAACATGCTGAACTGCACTCATAAGGTCACTTAACCATCAACTAAAAATGTGTGCAGATAACTGTTAAAAAGATGTAATAATCCAGACCACGGCTGATGATAATAACAAAAATCACATGTTCTGATAAGTAATCATGGGTGGCCAACATGGTACATTGCGACTAAAAATTAAGGCAATTTCATCAGGGCTAGGGGACCATTAGTTCATCCGTTTCATGACATGCGCTTAAAAAAGAGAAGGAGAAAAGCAATAGAAGTAGTGTTCAAAACTAAAACTGAAATAATTCTTGGTTTACAAAAAACCCTAATAGTCCATAGTCTTAAAATCAATAGTGAGCGTTAATGAGAGCTTTAATTGCTGTGTGTATTCACATATTGTCTTTGCCACCTAAGATAAATTCATATTTTGTGACCTCAACACAGCAAGGAGAAGACATCCTCTAGTGGATCAGCTACAAATAGAGGCAAGGGGGAGGGAAAGAAACTCGCCTAACATTCCAGATCACGTAGTCGTGGTAAAAAATTCATTGACGAAATAAAGATATACCTAAATAGTGCTATGAAGCCATATATTCATGGGGCAAGAATTCTCAAATACCATCAGGTTCATACAAGCTTCAAAACGAGAAGTTCCTTACACCCATCACAGCATATGTCGCTATCAATGTCATAAAAAGAAGAGAGCACAAGTAATAGGAAACACTCTCATATGGCAAAATCGCATGGACCCTGCAACTTTAGGAACAAATTGTATGCCATTGGATTAAATCATTAATACTATATTTGCCAGTCTGCTCGGAAAAAATCCAACAAATCGAAGGCCATATTATCAAGAAGGGACGATATATTATGGCCACTTTTATCGGCAGGAAACTGCCGCTAAAGCGGCGATAATGGGCTTGATAATATGCCCTTGTGAATTCCCATAGAAGGCACAGGTTCTGGTGTTAACCTGGGCCTCTATGGGAATTCACAAGGGCATATTATCAAGCCCATTATCGCCGCTTTAGCGGCAGTTTCCGGCCAATAAAAGCAGCGATAATGTATCGCCCTTTCTTGATAATGTGGCCCCTTCTTCCTTGCTAGAGCCATTTCTGCTCCATCCAGTCCCTGGTCTACCTTCTCCAGTGCTATATAGTCAAATTCCATAGGTCGATGCCTGGCAACTTTAAAGTGTTGACCCAACTTGGTAGGGAGTTTCCCAACTTTTACCACTGATATTCTCCTCTTAACTTTTCTGATGGTCAAGCCAATGTAGAATAGGCCAAAGGGACACCTTAATCTATAAATGACAAAGCAAGAATTGCAATTTGTCAGTTTATTTTGAAACCCTACACTTCCTCTACGCAGGGTCACAGTTTAGTGGAGCATGTCAGCTTACACACACCCTATATCCACCACATGGGAGTGTCCTTTTAGTGAAGGTGGACAATTATCCTCCTTTCTTCCTACTTGCCTAGCACTGGTATGTACTAGTTTGACCTTGGGATTTGCTGACTGCAGAACGCAAGGGACAGAGTCGGAATCCGCATTCAGAATATGCCAGTTTTTTCTGATAATTTTCATACTTGAGTTGCCAGAGAATCATAAACCATACCATTCAGGGGTGTATTTAGAGTATTTCTCCAGAAGTGCAGTTCTAGGTGTATTCAGGGCTCTCACAATACGTCTAGGATAAGCTGATTCGAAAAGGCGTTCTTGTACGCCCTCACGTTGTTTAAAACGTGGTTGCCTCTGTTCAGTTGTGCCTATCATAAGATTATCCCTCAGTGCTCTTGGATGGAAATTGATTAATGCAGTAGAGTGTTTCTGTCTGTTGGCTTCTGGTGCACTGATGTTACTAATTGTGCTACTCTGGCCTCAGTCTCCAGGTCTAAATAAGTGATACAGTGACGACTGAGTGGCCGATTTACAAGTCCCTTGCGACACATTTACGCTGCCGTTGCGTCACTTCTGTGACGCAGCGGCGGCGTAAACCATGCGCCATGTTTCGCCATATTTACAATGTGACGCATCTAGGGAGATGTGTCATGTTGTAAAGCCCTGCGCCACATGAAACCTGTGTCAGGTTTCATGTGAGCGTTCCGGCGCAGGGTGTGCGTTCTCTCACAGGTATGCCTCATAAAAGTGACACAGTGAAATCTACAAGATTTCACTGAGTCACTTTTACGGCCATGCTGCGTCAAAACCCTGCGCCTGCTTGAAGCAATGACAGCCTTGCTGGAGCCGCATAGCGCCTGCGACGGGCCTCCAGCAATGCGCCGCCTTTACGCCGGGGATGCGACACGCATCTGCCCATTTGTGCGCCGCGGCGCACCGCATTGTAAATGCGGTGCATCAGTGGTGGTGCACGGGTGGTTTTGAGTGTTGTAAGTGGTCTGCCGCATCCCTGCTGATTTGCAGAGATGCGCCAGACCTTGTAAATTTGCCCCTGAATTTCCATGTGAAGTGTAGGTGTGTTGCAAGACCATTCAGCCAGCCCACACATACATTCAGTTCAGCTTTTTTTCCAGTCCAAATACACATCACATCATCAATGTAATTCCTCCATAGAGTTAGCAGTTATCCATATGGGTGTGAGTACTTCAATAAATGATGACACTCAAACATTCCGAAGTAGACTCAGGCTAGAATGGGAGCAAAAGCTGAAATCCCCGATACTTGAAGATCTAGCTGATCCTCACACTGAAAAAAAACTTCTCGTCAATGCTAACTCAGTCAGTCAGTCAGTCAAAATACTTTATTCGGTTTGTTGCAAAAACCATAAAAGTGTACTACAAAATTCATCGAGGTCAAGACATTGGTTAAATAATAAGACATTAATTGACAAGCCTTATCACAGCAAAATCATATGCACATAAAATGTGTATAATAAATGTGATGATAAAAAGGATAAAAGCCGGCAAAAGCCAATTTAAAAAGAGAATTAAACCAAATTCTGAATCCTATGCCTATGAATACCACTATGTGCAATCTATCAAGTTAATTTTCCTCTTCAGTCTTAAAGCAATGGTTAAAAAATTTGCTACATTGAAGATCTCCCATGTGGTAGACAACAACTGTAAATAAAAAAGGGCAGGTTTAACTTGTCTGAAGCCCTTGTCCTTGATAAGGGGAATGATACATTTTTTACGAATTGGACACAAATGTTTACAAAAAAAGATAAAATGCATAGTGTCTTTAATTGAGAAACCGTCACAAGAACAAATCTCCAGCTCCGAGTCTTTAGTCCATCCTGAACGATCAGTAAGGAGAAGGTGGAATTTGTTCAGTCTAAATTTAGTCAATAAAAATCGATGGTGCATATTGTTGACGACACTCAAGTAGGGTTGTATGCCATTGATAGTGATTAACATTTGATGAGCCCTAACCTGGAAGAGGTGTGGCGCCGCGGCCAGGGCGACTGACGCTGGAATCTGGGGACCACGGTTCGATCCCCGGCTCCGGCGGCAGGTTAGCCCAGCACCATGTGACTCTGGGCAATAGCTCGCTTAATCTTCCCGACGGCCCCCCAGCGCCTAGAGACCCTTACGGGTGATTGTGCGCTTTACAAATGTGGACTTTAACAGATGGTTTACATAGTTCTTTTTCTTCTCTATCCAGAGATGCCAACTGTTTAAATGTATATTTCACCCATTTGATATCCCCTTTCAACAGTTTATCCGGGGAATTATATAATTCCGGTCGACCCAATTTAGCTGCCAGTTTTTGAATATAATTCAGCTAGGGAATAGATTGACCATGATCCAAAGATAGACAGTCCCTCAAAATGTCATGGTTCAGCTCCAATTCAGGGTTCAGCCATATAGAGATCCACTTCAATAGCGGTGCTAAAGCAATACGATCCTCCAGGTAATCAACCCCACACTCTTGATGAACGATATATCCTGGGGTAGACTGAGGAACACATAGCAAGGATTTCAAAAATGTATCCTCAATCACCTGCAAGGCCTTAACATTTTTTAACCCCCACAAGTCTGCACCATACATCGCTATAGCAGTGCATTTACCATCATAGATTTTCAACACTGCCTCCATAGTCTTCACACCTAATTTACGAGCAAAATCCCGTACTGCCAGGATAGACCTGGCAAAAGCATTTCGTTTTGCAACTAACTGGGGTAACCAGGTAGAATTATCATCAAAAATTACCCCCAGATAGGGAAATCTTGTCACCCTGGATAAAACATTTTCTTCGCAAATCATTGTCTTAATTTTTTTCGGTTTATTCCCCACAATCATTACATGAGATTTAGGAAAATTTACACTTAGATTCAGTCCCTTCATAAAACTAGAAAATGAATTTAAAAGGCATTGCAACCCCACAGCTGTACGTGCTATTAATGCAGCGTCGTCGGCATACAATGATGCCGGAATGGGAAATTTACCGGCCCTTGGTAAGTCTTTACATGCCTCAGTTAGGGCGACCCCTAGTTCATTAATGTATAAAGTAAAAAGTAAGGGGGCCAAAATACAGCCCTGCCTTACACCATTAATGATCGCGATTTTGCCTGTGCTATTTCCCAGACGGTCGTACCTAACTGTGGCTGTAAGGTCCCTGTGTAGGTCAGCAAGAAAATACACAATATTTTTGTCAACTCCTAACTTGAGGAGCAGTTCCCAGAGCTTGGACCTATTCACCCGATCAAAGGCCGAGGAAAGGTCCATAAATGCCAAATACAAGGTGCCCCGTTTAGCGATAGTGTATTTCCCTATTAACAGATAAAGGTTGAGGCACTGATCTAATGTGCTTCGACCTTTCCTGAACCCATATTGTAAACATGAAAGGGTTTCTGTGTCCTCCAACCAAGTTGTTAATTTACCAAGGACCACTCGCCCTAGCACTTTAACTGCGGCGTCGATAAGGGAAATGGGGCGGTAACAACTTGGATCCCGCCTATTTCCTTTTTTTTAAAATCGGTACTATGACAGATTTGGACCAAGTGTCCGGAATATCTGCCATAGAAACCCTATTAAAAACATTGACTAAAATTCTAGCCCATGTCTTGACATCGGATATGAAGAGGTCGGCAGGGACGCCATCGGGACCCGGAGCCTTATTACTGGTCATCTTCCCGATCGCCTCTGTTACCTCTCGCTCAGATACCTTTAAAGTATAGAGATTTAGGGAAGGGGTCACTGTACTCCCCTCCCCAGTATTTCCCCCTTCATAGACTGACTTAAAATGAGAGCACCACGCCTGTTCCTGGATACCACAATCTAAATGGTCATTACAGGAGTCCTGAAAAAAAGGTTTGTTAACGACGGCCCAGAATTTGGCACTATTTCTGAGTACGTCAACTGAGGTTAGATCTTCCCAGGCAGCTACCCTAATCTCCCGTCTTCTTGTGTCCAGGGCTCTTTTATAGCTTTTCCTTAATAGGGCCACCATGGCCCTGTTCACTGGTTTGCAATTTAGGGCAGCTTTTAATTTTTGATTAGCTGCTGAACAGTTGCGATCAAACCAGCCTTGATCAGCCGGTACCTTAGCTTTCCCTGTTTGACTAAGGTCTAAAGAAACCTGGGCACAGATAATTGAGTAAGCCGCTAAAACTTCCTCATTCTCTGCCTCCAGGTTCAGACAGGTATCCAACTCAGAGCCTACTGTGGATAATAGGTTAGAATGGAAGTCTCCCGGTATAACCCTACTCCATCTGAGTCTGCGGGCCTGATCTGTCGGGCGAATGTCTGATTTGTCCATTCTATTTAGCGCTGTCATATACTTCATGACCAGATCCGACAGACTCAGAACTACTGGATTGTGGTCACTGAAGTGTGACCACGCGGGCAAATATTCAAGAATCCTATCCCCCAGTGTTAAACTAATGAAGATATAATCAATCAATGAATGACAACCATTCCCCTTAAATGTGGGTATCTCCTTGTCCCGCAATGTTGGGAGCATCAAACCATTGTCTGCCAGAATTATCTAGAGAAGACCGCCCTGATCAGAATGTTCAAAATGGACATCTCCCTGTTCGACAGGGCCGAATAGATCTAAGGACGGACACTCGTCTGGACATCCATGGATATTGAAGTCTCCCATAACTACGAGAAAACAATGGCTATCATTTGTTCCTTATAATTTTCCTAAAAAAATTTAATATACCCAGGTGCTCGGTCGTGGTAACTCTATCATACGAGTTATAAAAATTAACAATTAAAATCCTTCCCACCCCACTCAAACAAATTTGTACAGCCAGGATATTCCGTGAACCGGTATCTAACTGAGTGTGTACCCCTTGAATAGTGGCTGCAATTAGGATAACCAAGCCACCCTTCGCCCTCCCCATGTTAGATTTTACCGCAGGAATGTGGTAACACGCGTAACCATCCAGGCTCAAGATGTCACCCGTGTCCCACGTCTCATGAAGGCCAATTATATCATACATACTAATGGACTCTCTCCATGTTGGATCATCTATCTTATTTTTAAGACCAGCTACATTCCAGGTCATTCATTTTAAAGAGCGGTCTTGATAGCCTGGAGTTTCTGCCATTATGGATGTATTGATATCCCTGGAACCTGTGGATTCTACCGTTGTCGTGGCTTCAGGGACAGTGGACACGACAAGAGGAGCAAGATTGGTTTTTTGGCTACCTAGTCATTCATTGTCGCCCAGATTCGAAAAAGTATCAAATCTATTTAAAACGGGGACCGCAAACTCATAGGGCAGTCTCCTTTTACCTAAATTGCTATTTAATTGCCTGGTTTGAGGTGGTGGATAAAAGAAGCCTAGCGGGAGAAGATTTACATAATCTTTTTCGATTCTGGAATGGATGCCCCCGCCTGTCTCAGTATGTCCTCGACCAACCTTGGGGATCTAATGCTTACGACCACACAGTCTCCCCCTAGACTTTTTTTAGTATTGCCCACTCAAGGGACCCTTCTAACCATCAGAATGTTATTTTATTTATTTTATTTATTTTAGCGATTTGTAGAGCGCGTGGTGACCCGGAGGCATCCCCGCGCTATAACATTTGTGGAGACCAGAGGTATTCTCGCAGATCTGTTTTACTAGAGAGATAGAAGAGTGTTTTATTTTTTATCGAAGACCAATGTTCATTTTGACCCTCCTTGATCTTCGGAACATTCGCCAGAATGATAGTATGTGGGCTTGCCTCGACAGGTAAATTTAAAGCTAACTCTCTCTTCTTGAGGGGCTGTGGGTGAGGGCCTGATCTCCCTTCTGGGACCTTGGGGCCCTCTTTGACCTTCAAAGTGGCACCAGTCACTTTTGGGGCCTGAATAGGAATGTTTAAAGGAGCCAAAGACTCTATAGGTACTGCAGGACATACTAGGGGTGTGACCGGACCTTCACCGCTGACCTTACCTATGCCAGGAGCGCCATCAGGCACACCTGGTGCCTCCTTATGTTTGTCCAAGAGACCCCCCAATCTTTTTATTTCAGCGGACATGCGGTCCAATTTAGCCACTAAAGGTTTTATAATACCCCTTATCTTTAAATCAATAAGGCCCACCAGCTGGTTAAGCTGTTCGTCATCCAATTTAATGGTGCTAGGTCCTGCTAATGTGTCAACTGCCTTTTTTAAATTTTTAATAGGTATAGTGGGTGTGACTGCTTTGTTTCTTGTTGAACGGGTACCTATGCGTTTCAACTGAGTTTTTCTGCATTGTCTAACCACTCTAGGTGCAAGGGTTGGAGGATCCTGTACAATAGGGTCTGATAAAACCTCTAAGTCCAACTCAACAGGTTCAGGCAATTCCAAAACAAGGGGGTCATTGTTATCACTAATGCTACGGTCACCTTGGTCCAGGCCGACTGGGGAAGGGGAACACATGGTAAATGGCAGGGATTCACTGCTTAACCACAAGGACTGTTGTCTTTCAGTGTTAATCTTCTTAACCACTTTTACTAAGTAGTTATCCAAAGTACAATGAACAGGTGGAGCACTTAAGGATGACATATTACTACTTATAGTAAGACAATCCCCAATTGATTCAATAGTATAGCACCGCCACTATCAATTAGGAGATATATGTTATGATGCAATTTAAAACCATTTATCACAAACGTGAGTAAAATAAAATCTCACTGTGTCTTCAATAGGTAGGGTCAGAGTAGAACCCAACTACCTCGGGACAGGGTTTGTGGCCCAGCCCAGCCTCGTTCTGCCCCGGACTGCCACAGACTGTCCCGCCCTTGTCCCGGGCTTCGCCCGCGCGCGTTCCGTGGTGCGGGAGGCGTTCCGAGCTGTTAGGCGCCTCCAGGCGCGGTGGCGGCGTCACGGTGGTGCGCGGCCCCCGGGGCTTCTGGGGGACGTAGTTCGCCTGAACTACGACGTGTGGTTGTGGCTGCCCGGTTCTGCCGTTTCCCTCACGGCGCTGTCAGGTGAGCTAGGACCGTTACCCTCACGGTCAGTGTGGCTCCAAACTTGTTAGCACCCCCCCAAACTTGTAATGCTAACTCAATACACTGTAGAATAAAACTCAGGGGTGTGTCATAAAACCATTCCTGTGCACCAAATCTTTTGCGGCAGCGCCCAAAGTGGCTTCATAAACGATGTTCGTGTACAGGGACTCGATGTCTAAAGTTAACATGAATTGGTTTGTAGGATAAAATGCCATGTCCTGCACCAACTGCAGGACATCCATCGTGTCATTTACATAGGCTGATGGAGAGATAACACTTTCGCGTAAGAGAAAATCCACAAACTGACAATGGCTCCAGGAGCGCTTTAATTGTGGGCATGTGTTTAACTTCTTCTAGTGTAATTATGTGTAATTATCACAAAATTATGCTTAGTTACTCAAGAAGCGTAATCAAGGAATTAGTGTTATTTTCATAGTGCAAAATGCACCTTTATGTTCGATATGGGCTAGAGGATGCATTCTGCACTAAGAAAATAGCGCTAAAGGCAGCAGAATATGAACAGCAGCAGCCAGCAGTCACTTGTGCTCTCTAAGTTTGTTGTTCTTGTGCTCCTGAGGTAGGATTTTTCCCACAAATTACTCTTAATCACTCAAGTGGGCATAATTCGATAAATTTGCATCACAAGAGTATTGTGAAGTTATCAAAATTCCTCCAATTACTATTGTGTAATTAAAATTATGTCCAGGCCTATTTAATTCCTGGTACCATGGGCCTCCTTGGTGGTGGATGCTTGAGCTTTTGTTTTTTTAGGAAGGATGTAAAATGCTGGAATGCGTGGTCCATGTTGATTAGAAAATCGAATACATTTTTTTTGATCCACTGCTTTTCCACCCCACCTTGAACCATTCATGTGTTTGTTTCCTTCCATGTATTCATCTATTTGCGCTCACATTTCTCACTTATAAAAACACATGTTCCATTTAGTATTAATTATACATGTTTATCATATAATGCTTGTGTTATTATGGGTTACAAGTGCACATATTGCCAATATATCGTGTATCAGTGTGAATTATAATATGTAACGGATTTTAGAGGCTGTGCAACAGAATGTGTATGCTAATTGTTGCATTCGACATTAGTAATCACAAGGTCCAACTTTTGATTAATAACAAGAGAAGAGTATTTAAGTCTGGTACAGAAAAATTTCCGGCTGGAGAGATCTTCAGTTTTCCTTGGGAGCTTTGTTTGAGCTGTGTACTTCAAACATCTAACCTAAAAGCTACTATTATCACGGTGCCAGGCCTGCACTTCTCTCAGCTCAGCAAGCCTTTAAGGGACAGACTGACCTTCTCAAAACACAGAAGCTGATATAAAGCAACTTTGTTATCTAGCCAAGGTATGTGTGTCAGAGTTCACCTAAAAAAGATGAGATTTTTGGTGCCAATAAAAAGGAGCTAAGCAAAGACTGAAAAGAGAAGGATTTTATCATAGACTGCTAGTCATCATTCAGTGCTTTGAATCAATGAACACTATCAAACATATTACAATCCTTACTAATGTATTGTTTAATAACCTTTTTACTGGCACTATTGTGTATATGTTCATAATTACTTTTATTCATATACTATCCACTAGATTAGGGCTTTTTTTTAACGAAACCTTTAAAATATGTGGTGTGGATTTAGTGTGTGTCCATCCATTGGTAAGAGGTTTTTAAACTCAATAACAATACCAAGCCACACAGGACTGATCGCTACTATGTACTGACTGTCCTTAAGTATTGGACGGGAAATTTGTGGGTTACAGTTTGTCTAATTTCCAGGTTCGGGTTTTGAAGTTGGCTAAGTCTGCTCTTTCTAGAGGGATTTGGATTTCTAAAACTGGGTCATATTTGCTGGTAATCCTGCAAAAACATATCTACATCATGCATATACAATATGTATAAAGAACGCAAAGCTAATGAATAACAAAAGCATGTGTCCAATCAGTGAGAATGCAATGGAATTGTGTTTTGTCTTTCCACAACTTGTCTCCAGGGGTGACTAGGATATTCCACTCTTCCAATGTACTCAGCACCCTACCTTTTGTTACATTGCGTTACCAGTATGAACTCACATTTGTTGAGAATTTATAATACCTTCCCCCTCTTTGGAGGCCTAGCATGGGAAACATCCTTTACAACAATATTTTTTACCACAGAGTCTTTACCATGCATGTACTTTTTGGTGCCTTTATCACGCATACCTTTATCATGCATTGTAATTGTGTGTGGGGGTTTGTGTTACTATTCTTGTGGGGACTTGATTGCACTGTGGGGACTTGAAACCAGGTCCCCACAAGGCATGTCGTCTAAATGATATCAGATGACTTCAGAAATACCAGTGTGGATTTTTATAACTTTTTCAAAAAATGGCCTTATTGGGAGCCTGTGTTTCATCATCTATGTTTATATTTTTGCTAAGCAATGCCTTTGTAGACATTAGACGGCACTGCTGTCTTAAACACACATTGCATTTAAACACACATCACTCACCAGAAACACACACTGTCAGCAAAAAGGACAGACATTTCAGAGGAAAAGGAAAAGCTGAATAAACCTGTATTTTGTCCAAAAGTTTTTCACGCACATTAATTTTGTCTCTGTTTGTTAAAATAACATTTTATTTGCATGAACCTACTAATTTTTTACTTTTTCTGTCTGAAAAATTCTTAAAGGGTTCAATGACCAGTTTTAGAATCTCAGGTGTATAGACATTTTCCTCACAATCATATTTATTAGGTTTCACTTGGGTATCCGAACATTTAGAGAAACAGCTCATGACATAATCCAGCAAAAGGGCAGTGCATTTAAAATGTGCTAACATCCTCAGATTTTTAGGCATACACCTGCCTCATAAATTTGTGATGTCAAAATGCAGCTCAGCTGTATAGATGAATTTATGCCATGTTTAAAGGAAAAGATTGTTCAATTTGTTTACTCCATGCAGTGCAGATTCCCAGTTTACCTATTTCCCGTTATAATTGCCCTGCATGCTAATCAAAACAAAAGATATCTTGCTATAAAATGCCACACATAAGTTCAGTTGGGTATCATAACAAATCTATTGTTAGTTGGAAAAGGAGCTTGTGTCACCGCCCTAAGTCTATGTTCACAAACGTTAATTATTCAGTAAAATATCATTTCTAATCCTATTTGGAATGTTTTGACATGAAAAATGAAAGGGTACATTCCTGAAACACAATCTTATGTGTATCAATAACTTGGCAGTGCGCACTGTGAAGCTCCAGTAAGCAACAGTTACTCAGTGAAATTGTGTGAAGGGCACTTCCTGAACTTGCATTCTACTCACAGATATGCAATCCACCTACCAGCTGCGTGAAGGGTTAAAGGCACTTTCTTATTTCTTACGGACATTTCGTTTTGCTTGTATACTTTTTCATTTTTTTTTAAATTTTGTTTCAAATGAAACTTTTCGTGTGAGTGCAAAAGCAGAATATGTGCGAGTGTGTCTGCGCAGGAGAGTGTGTATTTATATACATTTGTGTGTGTAATGCATTATATAAATATATACGTTTGCTTAAAATGTTTAAGAATGACTATATGTATGTCTGTATGTAGCTCTACTGGTGTATATAGAATTGCATACACACATAAATGCCATATCACGTTTAAGCATATTTAGCAAAAAATTGCACTCATGTAGTGTCTTACATAAATTCGGCTTTGCTGTGAAAAGTAGTTGGAAATATTAAATTGTGCGGCAAGGTGTGATGTCTGTTTTTTATCCTGTGTCACCTCTTGGCACTGCACAATAGTAGTGACTGTGGTGCCAAATGGGGGCCAGGGCAAACTGAGATGAGGCACAGGCCATAGCTGCACCCTCTCTAAAGACTCCAGTGGTTTGCGCTCCTTAACAACGTGCAAGCAAATCTAGGCCACAGTATTTTCTAAAGACTTTTAAACTTTCAGTTTTCATTCTGCATCAGGACAAGCCTGAGAGTTTACATGCTGCTTTTCGATTGGCTTAGAGCCGACTATCAAACATTTGATTTGGCTTCAAATTCCAACAGAGTTCTTTTGGAATCCAAGCCTGCAAAGTTATCAGATGGCTCTGTCTCATTTGAGTCGCCTCATTCCAGTCTGAGATGCTGTTCAATGGAGATGAACTAGGACTACAACTCCCAGAATGCATAGGTTGGTTACATGAAACTCAAGACAAGAAAACCGTGCTCCTGACGAATAAAGTCATCTGGTAACCTTGAAGTGACCTTGAGAACGTATTCGATCGATGTTCAGATGTCTTCCAGTTTATAATACTGCCAGAAAGCTTCAAAACATTCAGTCAGCTTACATTTAACAGCTGTAACCAATCTGCCTTTGCCAATAGATACAGCAAGGAGGACATCTGATACATGTTAGAGCAGATAGTCAAGCCTGGAGTATTTCATGAACGAACCATAGCACCGAATCAGCCCTCCTGTCAGTGACAGATAACATCAGAATGTCACTTGACAGGGGGAGCTCAGTGATTCTGGTGCTATTGGATTTGTCCGCTGCCTTCGACACGGTGTCGCATACAATTCTTCTCGACCGCCTGAAGGGAGTGGGAGTAAAGGGAACCGCTCTTGCATGGCTTGAAAGCTTTCTTGAAGACAGACAACAAGGTGTCAAACTAGGCTCCCATAAATCTGTCTGCAGGAAGCTTACCAAAGGTGTGCCACAGGGCTCATGTTTGAGCCCTACGTTATTTAACGTATATGTGGCCCCTTTGGCAGAGATTATAAGATCTTACGGGTTCTCCCCAATCTCCTACGCTGACGATACTCAGCTGTTGTTTCCCTTTCAAACTATCACACCTGCGGTCATGCAATCTTTCCAAAACGGCATGAGAGCGGTGGCTGGTTGGATGGCCCAGAACTTCCTCCAATGCAATGTGACCAAAACGGAGGTCATGTTGTTTGGAGGGGCCACCCTGCTATGGTCGCCGGATTGGTGGCCCATTGAGCTGGGACCTGTCCCAGCGCCCAAACAGACCATCAAAAACTTGGGGGTACGCCTGGACCAAACTCTGATTATGAAAGATCACGTCAGTCAGGTCACGGGAACGTGTTTCCGTACAATTGGTCTTCTACGGCGTATCTTCCCTTTCCTACCAAACATCTACAGGAAAACGCTGGTACAGGCACTAGTCCTTGGACGGGTAGACTATTGCAATAGTCTACTCATTTGCGCCAACCATGAACAACTACGTAGACTGCAGGTGGTGCAGAACACCGCGGCAAGACTCATCCTGAATGCCCCTCCCCGCACCCCTTCCCGTCCCCTCCTCTTCCAGCTCCACTGGCTTCCAGTGCAACAGAGGGTAAATTTCAAACTCTGCTGCATTATGCATAAGTGCATTTACGGGTCTGGTCCCAAATATCTAAAAGATATTTTTTTTCCCTATTCTCCCGGACGTGCTCTGCGATCCAGTAATACCATGCTGCTGCAGGTACCCAAAGTTACCAGAGCGAGACAGGGTGGCCGAGCACCCTCCCTTAAAGGTCCCTTGTTGTGGAATTCCCTTCCACCACAGCTGAGACAAATTTCCAACCTTTTTTCCTTTAGGAAGAAACTAAAAACTCACCTGTTCACACCTGACTAATTTGACCTTTTTCTCTGTCACCCCCTCAATATAATTTGTCCGTCTCATACAGCAGCAACGCGCAGAGATACCCCCTCGGGGCTGATTCAGGCGCGCTATAAGAATTTAAATAAAATAAATAAATACGTGAAATAAGCTACTTTGTTCAATTGAGCTCTTCCACATCCCCATAGCCTCTTCCTCATCCCTGTCCTTCCATCACGAGGGTTTAAAGCCTGAATCTCTGCTTCTCACAACCTCTCAAGCTCTTTTCTGTTTCTATTATACTAACCCCTGTCCAATCGCATAAACCCCTCCCACATAATCTTCCTGACGCTAACTAAAGCCCCTCATCAACAAAGAGATAAGAAGGCTCTGAGGAAAAGAAGGAAGGTATTTTGTAAGTAATGGGATGAGGAAGACAGAATCAGTGTAATGACGATACTGGTAAGTAATCTAAGAATTACCTCCTCTTCCTCCTCCCATTCATTACATCATGAGGATATGCCAAAGCAAAAGACTTCTTATAAATGACATAACATTTTTAAAAAATTGCCGCTGGATACAGGGAATACCAAAACCTTCTATGAAAAAACACCCCAGTGTACGAATGAAAACAGAACTACATTTTGACAAAAACAAACGTTCATAATGAGTTGTGACAACTTGCTTTACAAAGTATACTAGATCCAAAACTCAGCTCACTTTCTTGGGCTTTATTAAGGCAGTTATGGCAAATAAATGTAGACGAGGATGCCTATTTGGCAGCAGAGCAAATGTACATAATTGAAACTCAACCCATTCGGCCTATGGAGCAGCTATGCCCCTAGGAGAATGAGCCAGCACACTGTCTGAAAATTCTTTCCAAGGGTGGTTATAGGACAAAGAAAACATATGTTTGTTACATCTTTCCAGGGTCGCCGTAAAGGGCTTGCAACCCCTCTTCACTGTACCAAAATTGACAAATAAACTATCAATCTGAAATAGACTTCCCGTCAGATAAATGGAGAGAGCTCTTACCACAACTACTCATAATTCACAGGTATGTGCAGAAAAGATGTTTATTTTAGGAAGGAAATTATCCAAAGATAAGATCGCCTTATCCGCAATCATTTTTAGATATTGATAACAGGTATTGGTGGGCAGAACTCATGGGATTTCACTCAGGCTGAGTTCAGTGGAGTTACCCAATAACTCTGCGGGATTCTGTGTAGTTCAGCGAGCAGCGGAGTTGTGGCACTTTGCGCTCTTCATGCTAATTCACAGCGAGCTTATCCTTCACGGTCAAACCAGTGCGAAATGTGGCACGCCAGAGTGCGCTGCTTCTTTTTGCCACTCTAGTAGATTTTCTACTCTAGTGGCAGGTTTTTCACTGTGAGTGACAGCTCTCTTAATGGAAGTGGTAGCTACCACATGCATTGAGAAATCTTTCCAGGAGGCGGTCTAGTGCCTGATTTTCTTGCTCACTAACTCACAGTTGGCAAGCCATTTCTGAGAAAAAACACCCCCACGTGGAATCCAGGTCACCTAGTGCCCGATGTAGGTAATCCCCGATTACGATTCTTAAATACCGAATCATACCGATTCGGTATTTAAGAACTGGCAATCGGGATGTAGGTATATTTACCGAATATTTTACCGAATCTGTAACATTCGGTAATTACCGAATCGGTATTTACCGATTCGGTAATTGCCATTGATTCCTATGGGCCTTGAGGCCCATAGGAATCAATGTCAATTACCGAATCGGTAAATACCGATTCGGTAAAATTGCCGAATTTACAAGGGGGACAGGGTGTCACTTTGACACCCTGTTGCACCCCTGTTACTGGCTTGTGTGCCATGTGACACACATACATGTCCTAAAGGCATGTCTGTGTGCCACATGGCACAGGTGTACATGCACAGATGTGCATGTACACTGGAATTCGTTATTTACCATGTAATAGTATTACATGGTAAATAACGAATCGGTAATGGCCTGTGGCACTATTTCCAGTGCCACCTACATCTGTATTTACCGATTCGATATATTTACCGATTCGGTATTTTACAGAATCGGTAAATTTACCGAATCGGTAAATATACCGATTCTGTAAATAATATGCAACCTACATGTCAATTCCCAAATACCGGTCGGTAACGTCCGAAATCGGCCGTTACCGACCGGTAATTGTAATTGGCGACCTACATCGGGCCCCTAATCTTCTAGCAAATGTAATGGCTATCAACAAAATTTTGAGTCTTGAATTTGTTTGACGTCTCCTCCAGAGGTTCGAAGGAAGGGCCCTGCAAAAAAGTTAAGACCAAAGGAATATTGCAAGATGAAATTAAATCTTTTGCTTTTGTTCTAATCAAAACCAGTAAAGAGTTTGGAAACCACGTCCTCACTTACCAGAACATCACCCACTTGGGCCCTGAAACTTTGATAGCTGCCCACTAGGGCCTCAGAGTTTAAGCAAATAATATCTTTTCAAACCCATATTAAAGAAATTGATTACGTTCTCGGGAGCGCAATGTAAAGATGACAATCCCTTTGAATTACTTGTTAAAGGGAGCCCGATTGTGAATGTATGGCTTCTTAGAGTAATCCCTCCTAGAAGCCTGAATTCAAAGTGGCACAGGAAAAGAAAGCCCCCTATTTAATAGGTCTGCCCTCCCAACCTCAAAGCAAAGATAAACATGTGCAAGAAATGAAAGGGCCAAAGTGGGATGAGCAAGAGGAAGGGGAGAAAAAAGGCTAGAGACTGAACAAGAGGACCCAAGTTCTTCTTGGCGAAAATTGAACCACCCAAATTAGATCTGAAACCCCTGAATGAAACTCTCCCTATGAGTAGGAATGGTGGGAAGGCATGCAGAGGATACCTCAGCCAAGGATATAAACGTGCACCCACCCACATAGTTTCTTTATTTAAAATCTTTGTGAAAAATAGTGGAACCAAGACTTTCCCTAATCTGCAAATAGGTCTACTACCAAAGTTTCCCACCTGAGGAAAACTGGTGGTTGATGTTCCCCTCCACTGTCAGACTGTCTCTCCTGACTACTAATACCAAACCTTTCAACAGAGACAGAAGACACTCAAGGCCTTCCGTACTGCTATCAACTCTCTCCAGCAGGATTGGTTTGACTCTTGGACTGAACAATGTTTCTAAGCAGATAGGGGCCGATTCACAGAACTAATCTGAGACAAAATCCTAAACTTACTACTTCTGGAATTCACAGAAGGAACTTACGATTTTTGGTATTCACAGAAATCACTTACGACTCCTAACTTTATGTCCGCAGTCGGGCCGGAATCTCGTCACCCGGACCGTGCTGTCAGCACCCGGACCGTACTCTCTGCACCAGGACCATACTATTCGGCTAGGGTCGTACTTTCCGGCTCAAACCCTAATCTCTGGCACAGGCCGGATAAAGTGTAATCACTAGGATAGAATGCAATTTTTACAAAAAGTAACATTAGGAATGTGTGATAAATGGTAGAGGAGGTCATGAATAATAGTATGGGCAGGGAAACGGGTATGGCAAGACAATACATCATAACCCAGAAAAGTTTTCTCCTTTGTATACTGGTGCATGCAGGCCACAATTTGCTCTCCTCTCAGTGTTGACTGTAGTGTCAACACCACAGTCAACACTAAGGGCGCTCCCCTTAGTGTTGACTGTAGTGTTGACACCGCAGTCAACACTGAGAGGAGTTCAAATTGTGCCCTACTTCACGTTTAAAAAAAAAAGGTCGACACAGTGCCTTTTTCAGAAGCTGCACCAATATCCTGTGAGAGGAAAAACAAGTACACCATTCAGGTACATTACAGTGACTTACGAGACCAAGCTCTGGGACTTAGGGTGAGTATCGGGCAAGGTCCAAGGAAGCGCCAGTAGGTCACCTCCAGATGCACTAGGGCTGCCAAGTACAGCGGTGCAATACAGCGTTGGATGCCCAATATTAGACTATGGGGAACGGTCTTCATGAAAAGAGGCAGCAGGTTGTGACTGGGAGGCCAGTCTGGTTAAACTAAGCAAAGAGCTCAAGTCTTGAGATGCTAGGGGACGTGGGGAAACTAGTGGTCCTCTTCTCCTCAGGCCAGGGTGGCCGGGTGCAAAGGGTCTTTGAGGTGTGAGGATTCTTTTTTTTCTTTTTGTCCTCATTTTCCACCGTGGTTTCAAATATGCCAGGATTAAAGTTACACCTTTGCGCTGTCTCAGTATATAACTGGTAAGGGTTGTGTAGATTTTTGTACCATCGCCCTTCAGCAAACAAGGGTCTTTTCAAAGCCTGCGAAAAGAAACCATCTCAACGTGGACAGTGCCGCTAACACATATGGGAATCCCATTTTTGGGACAGGCTCGCAGATGGAGTGGGCCACAGCAGCATAATCATTGGACCGGGGGGGAAAAAAAAAACCCGGACAATTAATTCCATTTAAGCAGAAGCCAAAAGGATATTTTGTTTCGGTTCCCAGATCTTGCCAAATCAAGTTTAGACACTTGTGGAACCGAGGCTTGCCAATCCAACAACGTCGGAGGCTGATGGTCTTTCCATCTTTTGCAGATCTCCCTTCTGGCTAATAAAATGGAATAAAAAAGAAGATTTTCCGCCGGACTCCATATTCCATCAGTTACTCCAATCCATCAGATCTGATAAGTGAGATGGTAGGTAGCAGATAGCTTTCACAAATTCAACCAGTCTATGATTAATTAAAGCAAAATTAATTCTGGACTGATGATGATATTTCTGGTTTCGATAAGAAACCCCCTGCTTTTGGCCGGCTTTTCCCTTCCAAATATCAACGAGCCCATACTGCTTCATAGATCTAAGTTAGAAGACCCTAGTCTTAGAAAGAACTAAGGATCGACTATTAGGGAGTTTGTCAAGAACCGGATCCAAAACTGTATTAAAATCCCCTGCCAGGATTGTAGGTTCCGGGAAAGACAGTAGATGGGAAAATATAGTTTTTAATATAGAAGGGTCGTCAATATTAGGCCCATAATATCCCACTATCGTAATTCGTTCCCCGGCAATTAGAACTGTAACGATGACCCATCTGCCACCTGGGTCCACCATTTTCGAGACTAATCTTACTTTGAGTGGTCTTTTAAAAATAATTGTAAATGTAAATGTAAATGTATGAGTCTTGTAAAGCGCACTGCTGCCCTGAGGCGTCGTGGCACTGTAGACCGCTGGGGAACCCGTCCTGGCTATCCCTGTGAGATGGTCCCTACTGGGTATCTCCAAGGTGAAACCAGGCATCCCGTGCGAATGTGGGAGGCCGTTGTAGAGATGAGGCAAGCTAATGCCCAGAGTTGCCGTGTGTGATCCCTGGTTAGAGTAGGCACCGAGGCGAGAATTATCGAGTTCGCTGACCCTGGTCCACGACCCTGGTCCATGACCCTGCCGCGTCGGGAATTGAACCCTGGTCCCGGGCCGTTCTCTGCTTCCGGGCCTGCCGCCTCTAACCAGTGAGACACACCACTCCAATTGAGACGCCTCTAGTATTAGTAGTTTGCGAGGTTGATATGGAAGAATCAATCCATCTGTTTTTCTTTACCAATGACAATACCTCAGCCTCCATTAAATGTGTCTCCTGGAGAATAATAACCTGCGCATCAGAATCCCGTAAATATTGCAAGATCTTATCAGCCCTGGGTCTGGTGCGCAGGCCATTCACGTTCCAGGAGAGAATTTTCACACTACTCATAATAGTTCAATCGAACAACCCTCAAATCGCCAAGAACAATCATAGCGGCTAGATAACAGACACTCAGCCCTATAAGTAAGATTGCCTTGCCTCCATTGCCTCCATTAATGACTCTTAACCAAAAATACTTCAAGCAGAAAATGAGTTTTTTTTATTATTACTTCCCGACCGACCTCCCCCCCCCCCACCGTGCCCAGAAATACCCTGCCCACCCCCACGGGAAACCCTTGCCCTATCTATCCGGCAACTAGTCCAGAAGATAGTGCCCCAACCCAACACTCCCACTGTGCTATCTTCAAAAAAAAAAGAGAGAATAATAAATAATAAGAGTGAGTATAAGTACAGAAAGTACGGCTTACTAAGCCTGTATCAACAGTTAATCAACAGGGTCTACCTCACGTGGAATGTAGTGTGTATCCTGATGTTTGTGGAATACACACTGTGTGTTAAAATACCCCTCACACACCAAAAGGGCCCTTGGTGTCATGCTTCATCATTAGGGTCTTTCCCAATGATGTTGTAAGCTTAGGTGAATAGGAGTCAGTGCCCCATGAGCCAGGTCAGGACAAAGGGTATTTTAGGGTTCAATCAACCCCCAGGGAGTCTGTGCTTCCTCCTTCGTCCACAAACATCAGGATACACACTACATTCCACGTGAGGTGGACCGTGTTGATTAACTGTACTTTCAAGAGAGGAGGATGTGCCCACCTCGGTGCCGTTGAACACCACCTCTTCACTCCCCCCATTGATATTCTTTATTTTATAAGCCTGTATCAAGCCTGGCCTTTGTAAAGGAAGAGAAATATTCTTTTTTTTGTCAAAGGTGTATTTTATTGAAAGAAAAAACAGGAAGAAAATCTCGCGACAATCTCGCACAACTTCCCTCGCAGGGGGTAATCATGGCAGGCGGGAGGATCTTAAGACTAAGGGTGAAGACAATCTTCCAAATGACCGGGACTCGCAAGATAAACAGTCACAGTAAGTGCAATCCTGGTCCAGTGCGTCCCCAGGCGTTATCCACACTGGCCCGTTAGCTCTCATTAATCATGGATGACTGCAACCGATAGGAGCCCCTTCGGAGAATCGCTGTACGCCTCCCGTCACAATCGAGGAATAGCGTCCCAGATATATCAACGGAAGAAACATTGAAAATCCCCTCCCAACCCCCCCCCCCGGTGGTGGTAGCGTCCCTCGCTCACACTCAACCATACGTCTAGCATTCATACCTGGAAGAGATGTAGGCACCGCAATGTGGGTGGGTAGACCGCAGATGGAAGCTCCTTAGAGAGGAAGCGAACCAGTGGACCCCAGCGGAAGGTAAAGTTTTTTAAATCTCCCAGGAAGACCTCAGCCATGCGCTCCATGCTTAACAATCTCCACAGTCTAGCATACCATAAAGAGATCGCTGGGGCCTCCCTCTTCTTCCAGGCCGCTGCCAGGGTAGTCTTGGCCGCCCCAACGCATAGCCATAAGATCTTCTTATCCGCTCGGGTCTGATGTTCCAGCAGTGGATCTCGGAGGCCCAGTAGCACGTGTGCCATTGAGTCTGCCACAGGGTATCCCAGGATCTCTTTAATATGGGAAAGGATTTCCTCCCAATAGGGGCGGACAGCTGGGCAGTCCCACCACACGTGGCGAAAGTCACCTAACAGGCCACAGCCCCGCCAACATCTGTCGGAAGCGCCAGGGAATATGCAGTGTAATTTAGCTGGGGTGAGGTACCAATCCATCATCGTTTTAAGATGGGCCTCACGGAGTTCAATAGAGTGATTGTGTTTCGCTAAGTCTCTCCACAATTGCGACCACTCTACATCCGATATCTCACGGTCCAACAATTCTTCCCAAAAACCCAGGTATCTCGGCCTGGGGGAAACCGCCGTGGACAAGAGGCGACGGTAAAGAAAGGAGATAACTCCCCGCATGCCAGAAGCCCGGGCAATAAAGGCCTCAAAGGGGGTAAGAGCTCTAGTAGCGGCGTCGCGAACAGCAGGGGAAAGCGCCCAGTGGAGAAGCTGGGCATGATGATATCGTTCCGCTGGCAGGACCTCATAGTCCCGTCTGCAGTTGTCAAATGTTAGCGGGGCATCTCCATGAAACAGGTGGGTGAGGGCAAAACAGCCCCCCCTCCTCCAAACATCAAAGGGCCCCTCAAACAGGGCAGGCAGGATTGAAATGGATGGGCGTAAATGGGGAGGGGAACGTCGTCCACCTCTCGTCCCCGGCGAACGAGTCCCACACCTTCAAGGTGGTGCCAGTGGGAGTGCTGTTATACGCATTCTTAGGCCTGTCCCCTTTGGGTTTCCACACCAGATCCCATATCGACCTGCCCGCCACACTCCTGTCCATATGTAGCCATTGTTTCTCTGTCATCGGTTGAGACCACTCTACCAGTACTCGAAGCTGCGCCGCTTTGTAGTAGAGATGCATATCTGGAAGGCCGACCCCCCCCTCCTCCCGCGGGCGCCTCAGTGTGGCAAAGGAAAAGCGAGCCCGTCCTCCTTGCCAAATAAAGCGGAGCATAAGAGTTTTAACACTGCGAAAGAAGTCAGTATCTACTACGATGGGGAGCGCCTGGAATAAATACAGCAGCTTGGGTAAAAGTGTCATTTTAATCGCGTGTATCCGTCCCGGCCACGAGATATACAGAGGTAGCCATCGCCGCAGATCGGAGCGGATACGTGCCAGCAGGGGGGGGAAATTGGCGGCGTACAGTTTCCCCACCGTGGGGGTAAGGTGGACCCCCAGGTACAGAAGGGAAGAAAGGGTCCACGGCAGGGGAGACAGCGGGCGAAGGCGGACAACCTCCGCCAGGGAGAGCGTAAGGTTTAAAATGAAGGACTTGTCGTAGTTGACTTTAAAGCCCGCCACCGCCTCGAAGCGCGCCAGTTCAGTCTGAACATGGGGGAGGGAGCGTGCAGGGTCCGAGAGGGACAGCAGGACGTCATCTGCAAATAAAGATATTTTATGTTGTTCGCCCGTGAAAGGCAGTCCCTGGATGTCTGGGTGTTCCCCCACCGCTATCGCCAGCGGTTCTATACTTAGGGCAAAGAGCAGGGGCGAAAGTGGGCACCCCTGCCTCGTGCCACGGGAGTGGGAGAAGAAGTTCGACAGATGGCCGTTGACCGAGACCCTGGAGCGAAGGCAGCTATAATCCGCTCCCACCATGGACAGAAATTTGGACGAAAAGCCAAAAGCCGTTAGGGTCTGGAATAGGAATCCCCAGCCCACCCGATCAAAGGCTTATTCCGCATCCAACCCCACCAATACCGCCGGGATACGGAAGCGATTAGCCTTTTCAATAAGGTGGACCACACGGCGGGTGTTATCGTGGGTCTGGCGCCCCTTAATGAATCCCGATTGGTCGGGGTGGATGAGAGCAGGCATGAGGTCCTGTAATCTAGCTGCCAATATGGACGAGTATAATTTGGCGTCTATATTCAGCAGGGCTATAGGCCTATTGGAGGCACACCTAGTAGGGTCCTTCCCTGGCTTGGGGATAACCGATATAACAGCCTCTGCCATGGATCCCGTGGTCGTGCCAGACTCCGCCATGGTGTTAAAGAGGAGCACCAGATAGTCACACACCTCTGCCGCAAAGGTCCGATAAAAGAGTGCCGTATAGCCGTCTGCCCCGGGTGCCTTGTTGGGTTTCAGGGCTTTAATCGCCGTCAGAACCTCCTCTCTAGTGAAGGGGGCCTCAAGCAAATCGTTCCACTCGGGAGAGACGCGAGGGAGTGGCAGTGCAGAAAGATAGTCACGCTGGGCCGCAGGGTCTAAAGAGTCTCCCGAGTATAGCGCAGCATAGAACTCTCCAAAGAGTTCCGCCATGTCCTCATCGCGATAGTGCTGGACTCCCCTGGGGTCCTGAATACCGCCGATATACTCCCTCTCCCGTTTGTCCCTCAACTGGCGCGCTAGGGGCTTCCCAATCTTGTTACCCTGTGAATAAGAGAGATGGCGCAGTTTCAGGAGAGTGAACTCCGCTCGGTTATTATAATGGGACCTAAGTTTACCCCGGACCGCTGTCAGCGAGCGGAGCGTCTGTCTGGTGGGGTTCTGTTTGTGGGTCAATTCCAACCTGGCCAACTCTTCCTCCAACCCTTCTCTTTCCACACGCCGTTGCCGATTAAGAGCTGCGTTGAGGGCTAAGCAACTACCCCTGAGCGACGCCTTAAAGGCATCCCAAGTGACAAAGATCGAGGTGTCCTGGACAGGGTTAAGGTCAAAAAAGTCGCGGATCGCCGTCCGCAGGGCCCTACAGGAGGGGTCGTCCCTGACCAAGGAGGCTGGGAAATACCACTTGCGGGTTCCCACACTATCCGGAGCCCAATGAAAACAGAGGGCCAGTAGGCTATGATCGGAGACCGAAAGGGGGAAGATCTTAGCATCGTTCAGGGCCCCCCGAAGGGACTGGCTCAGAAACTCATAGTCCAGGCAGGAATAAGACTGGTGGACATGCGAATAGTAGGTGTAGTCCCGGGCAAGGGGATGAAGGGCCCGCCACCCGTCAACCAACCCCCGATCCGTAAACCGCCTATGCGTCTCAGCTGAACAGACACCTGCGTCAGCCCTCTGGGGACGAGAGCAATCCAGCTCACGGTCCCACACCAGGTTAAAATCCCCCAGTACAAAAAGTGGCCCCTCAACAAAGTCCTCCACTGTAGTCAGTAAATCCTGGAGGAACCTATTTTGCCCTGCATTGGGAGCGTACAGAACCAGAAAGGTGCACAACTTGCCACGGAGCACCCCCTTGACCAAGATCCATCTACCTTCTTTATCGCTCCTAACCCCCAACGGCTGAAATCGCACTGCTGAACGGAACATAAGAGCCACCCCTCTGTGCTTAGTACGGGCAGAGGATCTATATACCAGCGGGTATTGTCTATGCTTGAGGCGGGTCTCGTCTTTCCTCGCCAAATGCGTTTCCTGGAGGCCCACCACATCCAAGTCATGATCAAGAATGTATTTCCACACCTTTTGCCTCTTTTGAGGGGAATTCAGCCCCTTCACGTTCCATGTACCAACAGTGACCGGCATCACAGACAAGGACTCTCACTCAGATCAGCTTCCCACCTCCCCATGCCCGATACACACCCCTTCAACCAGCACCTCTGGATCCCCAACAGACCCAGTCCCACCCAGCTCCCCCCCTCAGACCCCCCAAGCTGTGGGACCCTCGCCTGCTGTCCTCAGTGCGCCAACTCCCGCCCAGCCCCTCGGCTCCAACCCTCCATCCAGGCCCCGGCCCAGTAAGCCAGCTTCCTTGGAGCGTAGCGAACACTCCCAGCAAGGACTGCAAGAACAGGAACATACCGCTACACACATTCACACTACCACCTCCCCCCCTTCCCCCCTCTCCAACCCCCCTCCAAACTCTAACCCCCCTCCCCCCCTTCAGGCCCGGAGACCCTCAACAGGAGTGCCTCCCCTACCTGCAACTGCAAAAGCCCCGAGGGTGTTACGGAAAGGGGGGAAAAAAACAAGTAACAAAGAGCCACCATAGGGGTGGCTTTAGCAGCCCTCGGAGGGCCGCGGGTGAGACACCAGTCAATGTCCCATTCAGTTCCGGGACCTGGGTATCTTCTCCAAAAGTACATATTTACCCACGGTACATGAGCGGAGGGGGGGTGGTCCCTCCGACGCCTATCAGCCTTCCCTGTAGGATCACGCCGCTCCTGAGCTGCCCTGCGACTGCGACTCCGTTGCACTAGCCACAGAGGCCATTGCTCTGACTCTCTCTTGCTGGCTTGCCGAGGGATCCGGCCTATTGTGCGTCACCGGGCGCCCCACTCTCTGCCAGGAAGGAGAGCGCCGCCGCCGCCGCGTTGGTGATTGCCCAGGCCCTGGGGAGGGGGCAGTGTCGTCTAAGCCCAGCATCTCCTTGGCCGCCTGCAGCGAACGAACCTGGACCAGTCTGTTCTGCCATCGGAAGATGAGGCGAAAGGGATGACCCCAGGAGTACGCCACACCCTGCTCCTTCAGATAGGTCGTCACTGGCTTAAAGTTGCGCCTCTTTTGTAGTGTCGATGCTGCCAAATCCTGGAAGAGTTGGGGGCGATGCTCTCTAAACTGAAAGTCAGCGATCCCCCTTTGCCTTCCGAAGGATGCGCTCCTTAAGCAGAAAATCATGAATGCAGACCAAAATGTCCGGAGGCGGGCCCCCGAGCCTCTCGGTAGCCCAACTCTATGTACTCTGTCCATTTTAACCTCGTGCAGGTCTTCTTCAGCCAGGATCTGCAAAAAGAGCGCCTCCACATATCCACGCAGGTCCCCCGCCTCTCCTCCCCAGGGCCCTGCGCGTATGCGGATGTTATTTCGGCGAGAACAGTTCTCTAAATCTTCTGCATGCGCTTGGAGATCCAGGTTTTGCTCCGTCAGCCTGATCACATCTTGTTGGAGCTGATGTACATCCTCTGCCAGGCCCAAATCGTGTTCTACCAGCGTCGCGACCCTCTCGCCAATGCCATCGACATCCCTTCTCACCTCCCTGAGGTCTGAGGAGAGCTGAGAACGAAGCTCCGAGATGTCCTCCTTGATGGCTGAAAAAAGTTCTAGCATGAAGGCTTTGGTGGCCGGAGCCTCATCATCTCGCAGCCGGGGAGACGAGCTAGAGCTAGTGCTTGGGGATGTCGTCGTCTGCGACCCCTTCAGAGGCCCCTCCTTGCCCGGCCTGTCCTTGCGGTTCCTTTGAGCCATCTCGACCTGTCCAGTTGCTGTTGCCCTCCGGTGCGCCCTCTCCAACAATGGCGATCACACTCCTGTTGCGCCAGAGGCTCCACCGCAAGTCCGAGGCCCCGGTGCAGATCTCAATCGCCCCCCAGCGGGGCCACGGTGCACCACTCCTTGCCGCTACCAGGGCTAGGCGGCTCCAACAGGCCGCCCTTCTCCGCTCTAGTCGCTGATACAGCCCTCAATGCCTGCTCCCGGGCTCAGATCCCGGCAAATCCCAGGTCACACCAAGCGTGGATCCGCGTGCCCTGTGCCTCCTCTATCAGGAGAGTGTCAGTACTTCCACGGGCCTCACTCTAATGCCCCGGCCCACGTGCGTGCGCGGCTGCAGTCAGGTAGCCAGGGGCCCACCGCCAGTAGGCCGCCACCGGGGCTCGTCACAGATAGGGCAGCCGGCGGCTCTGGGCCCAGGGAAGCCTCCAACAGAGTTCCTCACTCCTCGACGCAGGACAGGGGTGGGCGCCGCTCTCACAACTTCTCTGGCCCTGATCGGCCACACCCCAGGAGGCCGGCCCGCTCCAATCGCGGCCCGGCGCTAGGCCCCAGATCCTCGGGCTCGCGTATAACGGGTGACCCGTCCGGCCCCCCGGCTCCACCTGCCCTCGCTCGTGTGACCGGGCCTCCGAACGCCGAGGGTGCAGCCGGCTCCTTTCCCGGCGAGCGGTACCGCAGCTGTGCGGCCGGGCGGCTCCTCTTCGGCACCGCCGCACGCAAGTCCCCGGCTCCCGCTGCTCCGCCACGCCACAGGCCTCAGTGCCGAAGCAGGGCCAATCTTCAATCCTCTGAGCCGCGGATAGCGCCAGAACCACCCCAGTGACTCCGGGAGCGGCGCGCCAGAACCGGAGCCGTCGGTAGGGTCCAGGGAAGGCGCTGGGCAAAGCTAAGAAGATCACGGCGGCGGAGGGACAGAAAGCACGTCCTACTCCGTCGCCATCTTGGACACGCCCCAAGAGAAATATTCTTACTCTTATTTTGTATTCTTATTCTAGATTGTCTCATATTTCCTTTCTCCCCAATTTTAACTATTGGTTTTTTTTTGGGGGGGGTTTCGGGGGGTTCCTTTTTTTTTTTTTAAAGATTTTTAAAGATTTTTCCTACCCCCTTTTTTTGGGGGGGCTTCTGGCCTTAGTTAAGCCTTTCATCTTCTTCATTTTTCTCATGGAAAGAGGGGGTACTAAAATGCTGATCAGAATAATACAAAACAGTAATCTCAACCAGAAGATCCCTTAGCACTTCCCTTAGACCCCCCAAGAGTGAGTAATAACTCATCAGCCTCTTGTACAGACCTAATGTTAAACATCTTATTGTTATACAGAATTCTCAATGAGGCAGGGAACTTAAGTTGAGCCGATGCGCCTGCACTTCTAAATGCCTCCAAACGCTTGCCAAGCTCCCACTGTTTCTCAAGGGTAGCCCTAGATAGGTCTGATCTGATTTGAAAGTTGAAACCTTTCCCTACCAAAGATTTGTGCTTTAAAGCTGAGTTAAGAATACTCTCCTTAAGCGTGTAAGTATGGAAATTTACAAGGATTTTACGGGGCTTATCCCTTTGAGGGTTTTTCCTGAAAGGATCCCAATGGATGCGTTGAATATCTTTGGCACCAATCCTCAGTTGACTCCTCCAGATTTAATGATTCTTTTAGAAGGGAGACCACATACTGCTTAATGTCGGACCCCTCACTCCCCTCTGGAACATTTAGAATAACCAATATTACTACACCTGGCATTGTTCTCCAAGGTTTCCATCCTTTCGGCCAGTAGAAGATCTTCTCTCTTAGGCTTAATGATGTCGCCTTTGGCTTGATCGAGATGTAAAGATAGACCGGCAACAGTCTCTTCAAGTGCTGATGTTCTAGCATAATGGCCATCAATCTTGTTATCTAAGGATTCGCAAAAATTCCTTATCTCTAATTTATTTGCTTTGGAGGCATCAAAACCATTCTTAATGTCTGTGGACAGAGCCAGGAACATAGACTGCAGAGAGGTAGTCATAGAGTCATCACTGTTTTTCCGTGAAGAATCTTCCTGCATTGCCAAGTACACTTTTCCCGCTACTTGTCCCTCTGAATCTGTACATATCTCTTCAAAACTGGGTGCTTTATCATCCGCATGAGGAGCTGTGCCGCTCTCTACATCCACTGTATCTATATTAAGACCAACTTCAAGGGTAAAGAAAGAAGTAGAAAGAGGAACTGCTTCCATAACATCAGCCATATCGGTCCTACCGAAGTCCAGCAAATGACACTCCGATGGGGCAGATTGCGTCAAGGCTTGGTCCTCTGAGAGGTGTAATACCTGAGGAATAGCTTTAAAATAAGAACGCAGTGATGGAGTGATCTTGGACCCAGCACTAGTAACGGGGTTATGGCCTTTTATCGTTTTGTAGTTTTTTGCCCTCTTGGCTTTAATTTCCGTATTTAAATATGAAGAGGTCTTCTTTGCTCTTAACAAACATGGCGGCAGCTAGCTGAACTGCTGCAGTGCTCCTTTCCGCGCTCTCGCTATCGGCTGACACAGAGAGTCGCATGGTTTGGTGAGGATTAACGCACTGTGGCCAGATCATGAGAGGACGTTTTTAGAGGATTGTGCACCGGTAAACGGATCCCTTTGGTGATTATTCGAAATGATCCCTCTAGGCTTACCAGTTTATCGGCGTTCTGTTGGCGCCATCCGAGTCATCGGTCTCCTTCGCTTTATATGTGTCTGGAGGTGACACTCCCCTCTACCCTCCCTCTGGGACTTTGGCAGGCTGCTGGAGTCTGTGCCTTGTCACTTCTGTCCCGCTCCTTCCATCCCCCTCAGACGCTTCCGGGTTTGCGGCTCTGGTCTCAGGCCGCCCTGGAGCTCCAGACAGGGTGGCGTTTTCGGAGCCTTCTTGTTGAAAAAAAAGGGTGGCACTACCAACCAGAATATACGATCCTTAAGTATTGCCCGGCGGTGTCGCCTCTTGAACCCACAAAGAAGTTAAACTATTGAAGAGGCAGGCGCTGGAGACTGGAAGGCAGGAAACAAGATTTTTTTTTATTCTCTCCGGAGGAGAACACAACGAAACGGACAGAAGGTATCGTTCTGAGGTGCTCTAGCTACATTTCTGAGGCCTGGCCTCTTATACACTGTTTTATGACTTTATTGCAGATTACTATTCATGTTAAAGCTTTGATGTATGGAAAAGACATTCCCGGAACTCCCCTTTGGGCCCGTTCCCACACACATTTACAGTTGAAGTCCCCACCCTAGTCACAACAGGTGATGAGTATCGCGCAGCTGGATATTCCGCCGATTCACGGAATGTGGGGGGTTTGATCGGATCTCATGGAGTGGGGGCTTTGATCAACCCGGGGATCCTTTGGTGGGGGAAGCTTTCTATTGTACGGGGAGGGGCAAGGAATGGTATCGGCAGAGCTGGGTGTCGGCCTGGGAACGAGGAGGACGAACGGGCACACGGGAAAAAGGGGTTTGCATCAAAGGGCCGGGGATCATAAATGGGAAGAGGGGAGGTGTAGCGCTGAGAACAGGACGAGGGCCCGGGGCAGAGCAGCGCTGAAGAGGGGTTTTATGATTCGCGGCAGGTGCAGGCAGGGGGGTTGTCAGTATGCGGGGGATGCCGGCGAAGCTAGGAGGGGGAGAGAGGCGCGCTGGCTCTCGGCGAGAGCAGGGAAACCATGGTGTTCAAAATGGCGGCTGTTTTACGCGCACAAAAAGGGTTAAGGAGAGCAAGAGGGCGCCGATAATGTTGACGGTCTCAGCCCAACTTTCAACAGTCTCCCCTTTTCAACATATCTAGCCAACTTGCTTTACTCAATGTCAATTTTCATCAAATTCCTAACTTCGGTATCATACAATGCTCTCATGTGTTCGCTTCCAAAGTCCACAGTTTTGGGAAAAATACAACTCGCACATAAAGAACACATAGGTGGCAGACATTGAATTCCCAAGCACAGGCCACATATTACAACTACGGGAATCATGATAATGGTGAGCAGTCTCCAGCCCCAGCTTTTGACGGTGTCCCAGAACCAACCACCAAGCGACCATTCTTCTTGCTCTTGGTGAACTTCCGAAGAGAGTCTGTGAAGATGTTCGATGGCTTTGTACACTGAGGGTGAGTTGTCCGGTATGTATGTGCAACAGCTGGACCCAATTATGCGGCATGCTCCTGCACGGTCCGCCAGAACCACATCTAGAACGAGGCGGTTCTGAAGAGCCACCAAACGGACCGCTTGGAGCTCGGCAGTGTTGTTGGCAAAGATGCCCGCTGTGATGTTCATGGTCGTCTCGACTGCCTGAGTCAAATGTCGGATGGCACGGCTGTTTGCCATCGGGCCCCAGAGGGGGACGAGTCCTTTCATAGCATCGAGGAACTGTGCCCCTGTTGAGTCGGCTTGTTCAATGTCTTTGGCTCGTTTTTGCCTGTGGTGATTCGCTGGGGCTACATAAGTCGGAGGAAGGACGAAGGAGATGTAGCAAGTGCCCCCCCAGCCTTTGGGGAGCCAGGTATAGGCCTTCGTGCCGCAGATGAAATACATGTTTGGGGATGACACAAAGGAAGGTGGATCCGTGGAATCCAAAGTTCTGGTAAAGCGGCAAGCGCTGCGACCCACCAGCTGTGTCCCAAGTCCTTCTACACACATGTGGCCTGTGACGTTGATGACCGACAGGGCCACAGTCAAAGTGGCAGCCGTTCGTTTCCGCAGATAGGAGAAGGTGGGTCTGGTTGGATTGTTGAACACCTGCATTTCGATTCGTTCTTTAGCCGGGATGTCCATTTGGATCGAGTCGCTGGGGGTCAGCGGGCAGAAGTGTGTCTTTGTCTTGTTTCGCCCGGCCCCGTGAGAAGAATGTGTTGCAGTTTTGCTGGAGGTGGCATTGCCCGTATAGCTTTCTTGCAGGAGGATCAGCCAAGCAAGGCAGGAGCCGTGGACAGAGAAGGGTGAAGGGATGAATGGTATTGAATGTCCAGTGGCATGGGGTAGCAACCCACAGATCCAGCAGTTGGTGGTATTGGTGGCAAGATTGTGCTGGTGAAGTAGCTGCACGAAAGAGTTGTTCCAAAACTCCTTTCGCCTTTCTCTTAATTGAGGAGAGAGCGAAATTAGATAATGGTCCTTCATGGTGGTAGGCTGAGCAGTGGTTAGGAATGTTTCGTGAGCAGGTGCATGTTCTTCCAAAATCCAGAGCGTGGTCATGAGGAGAAAACAGAAGAGGATTGTGATGAAGAGTGCAATTGTCTTTGAGCTATGGAGTCTGTCTGTTCTCGGATTTCTGTAGTGGGTATTTCCTGCTGTCCCCGTCGGCTTCTTGTTTGGCGCTTCCATCATCTTCTTATCTGGCGCTTCCATCATCTTCGTTTTCAAGGTGCTCGGTAGTGGGCAGGACCACAGACTTAGTTTTAGCTTCTCTCCAGGTAACCCTTGGTAGTTTGGGTCACCGTTCTGAGATCCTTTAACCTAGTCCGTGGCCTACTTAGCCGAAGCTCCCTCCTTTCGACGCAGGAAATACCCTTCTCGAGATGGCACAGTGGGGTCAGGATGTTTTGAAAGTTCAAGTGTCTCAGTATCAGGATAGCAGTTCAACGATGGTCGGTCCTGGTTCAGGAGCTCTTCTTGGGTGTTGACGGTGTCTGTCGTGGCCAGGGCTGGAGAGACCTTTTTGCAGTGATGAGCGTGCAGCCAGTGTTTCTTCCCCTCCACTCGAAGTGCGGTCCGAGTGGTGATCAGCACTTGCCAGGGGCCCGTCCACCGGGGTTCCAAACTCTTTGATCGCTGAAAATTTCGGATCAGCACGAAGTCCCCCGGCTGGATGGCGTGACCCGGACCCCTGGAAGCATCGGGGATGGCCTGCTGCACCTGCTGATGAAGGACAGACAAAGTTTCAGTCAATTTGTACAGATAATCAGACATTAGGACGTCCGGAACGTCATGAATGGAAGTTGGTTTCGGGGCAGACCAGACGCTCATGGGTCGACCGAAGACAACTTCATAAGGGGTTAAGTGATGTCGGGTGGGGGTAGAGCGCATCGATAGCAATGCCAATGGGAGGGCGTCTGGCCATTTCAGGCCCGTGGTAGCCACTATTTTGGCCAGTTTAAGCTTTAGTGTGGCATTGTGTCGTTCGACAAGCCCAGCAGATTGAGGGTGGAAGACTGCGTGGAATTTCTGTTCAATACCCAGCCCATTTAGGATGAGCTGGATAACTTTGGCTACGAAGTGGGGGCCATTATCACTCCATAAAACACGACAGAGGCCATAACGGGGGAAAAACTCCTTTAACAGAACCTTTGCAGTGGCCATAGCGGTGTTGTCACGGGTTGGATATGCTTCCACCCACTTGCTAAATGCGCACACCACGACGAGCACATATTTCAAGCCTTGGCATCTGTCTAGCTGGATGTAGTCCATCTGCAGGACTTCAAATGGGTGGTTTGGGACCCCAAATCCCCCCCGGGGTACTACAGTTCCTTTCCCGGGGTTGTGTTGCAGGCATATTAAGCATTGTTGGACCAGGCGTTTGGCGGAATCTGGGATCTTGTCATTGTGCCAAACCCTGGAGACAAGTTCGATCATGGGGGCTGATCCTATGTGGGCAGGGGAGTGTGCCATGGTTAATATGGGAATCAAGTACGAATCAGGTAGCAACCATCTGTTCGTGTCTTTTGTCCGCCAGCAGCCTTCATCGTCTTTCAATCCCACCCGTTTCCATTCAGTCAATTCGTGTTGTGTGCTAGCCGTTTGTATGTCTCTAATTGTGTCCTTGGCGTCAGTCCAGTTTTCTGCTTGTGACCTGGTCACGTACATACGTGTTGTCGTTCTATTTTCAGCTGTCGTTCGGGCGGTGATGTCGGCTAGTGCATTTCCCTGTCCAATAATGTCTGTCACTTTCTTGTGTGCCTGGCATTTGATAACGGCAAGTTTGTTGGGGAGGAGGACAGCTTCGATTAAGGCGGAGACTAAATCCCCGTGCAAAATGGGTGTGCCGTGTGAGGTCAAGAATCCTCTCTCCCTCCAGAGGAGCCCAAAATGGTGAACCACCCCGAAGGCATACTGGCTGTCGGTGTAAATGTTCGCTGTGGTTCCTGTTGCCAGGATGCAGGCTCGCGTCAAAGCAATCAGTTCCGCTGCCTGGGCAGATCGCTGGGTGATGCGGGCTGTTTCTACTACAGTTCGAGCCGTGGTGACTGCATAGGCAGCGGAAGTGGTACCATCGGAGAGTTTGATGCAAGAACCGTCCACCCACAGCTCCCCGTCGGGGTCAGGGAAAGCCGTGTCTCTGAGATCGACCCTACTCCTGGTCTGTTCGTCCGTAAGAGTCACGCAGTCATGTACGGGGTGCACATTGGGATCGTTCTCTGGCAAGGGTAACAGAGTTGCTGGGTTCAGTGTGGTGCATCTTTTCAGGGTGATATGGGGGCAAGCAAGGTCAGTTCGTATCCAGTCAGTCGTGCACTCGTCAGATGTTGCGTCTTGGTTTGGTTCAGGAGGGTGTCGACTGCATGGGGTACCAGTACCGTGAGGGAATTCGAGAGTACAATCCCCTCACTCTGTCGGATAGAGATTGCAGCAGCAGCTACAGCTCGAAGGCAGGCAGGCAAGGCTCTGGCGACAGGGTCAAGAGTGGCAGAGAAGTAAGCGCACGGTCGTTGCTTAGGGCCGATGGCCTGGGTCAGGACAGATAAAGCGCACCCCTCCCTTTCGTGAGTGTAAAGGGAGAAGGGCTTTTTGTAATCAGGGGTACCTAGGACAGGGGCTGAGCAAAGGGCATCTCGCAGTTCCGTGAAGGAAGTTTGACACTCAGGGGTCCAAGGGAGTGGGAAAGGGACGTCTTTGTTTAGCAGAGAAAGCAGTGGTTTTACAACGAGGCTGAAGTTTGGCAACCATTGTCGGCAGAAGGAGGTGAGGCCTAATAGGGAGCGAACCTGCTTCTGGGTCTTAGGGACAGGGGTATCTAGAATGGTTTGGATTCGATCAGGGGTGAGTTTTCTTCCATCTTTGGACAAAAGGTGGCCTAGGTAAGTGACCTGGGGTAGGCAGAATTGCAACTTCTTCTTGGAGACCTTGTGGCCATTTTCCGCAAGGAAGTGCAAGAGTTGAATGGTGGCGGTAACCGCTAGAGGGGTGGTGTCGGCTGCCAAAAGGATGTCATCGACATATTGTACCAACACCACTCCGTCGGGTAACTGGACTTGGTCTAGTTGTCATTTGAGGGCCTGGCTGTAAATGCTAGGGCTTTCCGTGTAGCCTTGAGGCGCTCGGCAAAACCTATATGAGCGGGCTTTTAGGGTAAAGCCGAAGAGATATCGGCTGTCTGGGTGGATGGGGATGGAGAAGAATGCGTTCTTGAGGTCGATGACGGAAAAGGTGGTGGCAGTGGATGGAATCAAAGTCAGGATGGTGGTGATGTCTGAGACCACAGGGTACTGGGGTACCACCACTTTGTTGATCTCTCGGAGGTCGATGATAAAACGGTATGCTTTCTCATCTCCCTCTCCCTGCTTCTTGATAATGGGCAAGATAGGGCTGTTGCAAACGTTGCTAACCACTTCCTCTACCACTCCTGCGTCTATCAGTGACTGGATAATCATTACCAATGCCTTCTCGCCCTCTGGCGATATCCGATATTGTGGGAATTTTGGGAGTGTTGCGTCTGGTCGGACAGTAATGTGCACTGGGTCAATTAACATACGCCCTACGTCCGAATCCGCTTTGGCCCACAGATACGGAGGTAGAGTGTCAAGCAGGGACGCGTCAACGTCGGTGATGGAAAACATGTGTCGGGGAGAGCAATGTCTAAGCAGAACGGGGTTGTCGTAAAGAAACACTCGAACTCCATCTTGAGAACACCTGATCGTCGCTCGGAAGTGTTTCAGTAAGTCAAGTCCCATAATGGCGTCAGGGCTATTGGAGGAAAGCAAGAACGTGGTGTCGGTGGTGTTGTTTTCTACGTCAAAGAGAATCGGGGCAGACAAAGGGTTGGTGGAGGGCGTTCCATCGAAACCTGTCGATGTTATGAGTGAGCCAGACAAGGGTGCCCTTGGAATCAGTCGTTTAGATAACGCACTACGTGTTGCGCCAGTGTCTACCAGAAATGGAGACTTGGTACCCAGGACCTTAGCAGTGACATAAGGGCCCTGCTGGTCAACATAGAGCTCGACTGGATCCCTCCCTCGCCCTTGGCTGTCCTATGCGAAGGTGTGAGTGTCGTCATAGTCAGATTGTTGATATTGGTTCTGCCTGGGTCGATCGAACGTATTTGGTCTGCTTGATCTGTCGTTAGTCGCGTCATTTGGGGGCCCTCGTTGTTGTCCCTTAGGTCTCGGTCCGTTTGCTACATCCCTGGGGTCTTTGTTTCTGATCATTTCCAGAAGAACTGGGCACTGGGATTTCCAATGGCCAGTCCCTTTGCAGAAAGCGCACTGGTTTTCTCTAAGGTCTGTGCGTCCACTGTAGGAAGTCAGAGTGCGGTCCTGGGGAAATGTAGTCTTAAGGACGTTTGTCTGGTAGTTTCCCCGGTATTGGTCTCGTCCTATAGTCACCCCTTGCAGTTTGGCAATCATCACCCTCTCTTTTAAGTCCTTCTTCTTTTTCTCTGTCGCCCTATCGTTTTCATTTTTCTGATGCTCATAATATTGGGCCATTTGGAGAATCGCTGTAGGTTTGGAGGCTGCCCAACTACTCTCGCTGGCCTGTAGTTTCTGGGAGATTTCCGATGATAGGCCCTTAACATAATTCTGGACAAACAGATGGTGTCCGGTTGCAGTGGTCATGTCCTGGCCGCTGTAATCGGAGAACACCGTTTCAAACCGGGAGAAGTATTCCGATACATCCTCCTGGGGTTTTTGGCGACAGGCTGTTACTATCGACCAGTCCACTTTCTTTTCTGGGATTAGGGTTTTTAATTTCTCTACGATTTTATCTGGGAGGTCTAGAATGGATTTCAAAGGCTTTTGTCCTGGTCCCCGTTGTTTATCCAGGTCATCGAGTTGTGACCAGGTATGTCCAAACAGCTCAAGGTGGTCGACTTTCCGGATTTGCTTCCACACATCAGCTGGTAGACATAACCCGAAGAACAAGTCGATGTCAGCCAGGGTCATAATCGTTGAGCCCAGGGCTGTACCCAATTCAGTATAGAAGGCAGTGGGGTTTTTACGTAGGTCGGGTAGAGATTTCCGGAATGTCAGTATCTCTTGCCGGTCCCATGGCTGGTAGACCCAGTTGTACACTACCCTTCCCTTCGCATCTTGGTTGTTTGCATCATCGTGAGTCCCTGTACCCCGAGGAGGAACCCAGTAAGGGGCAGCCTCTCGTATCGGCATCATGGTGTTAGATTGCTCGGTTGGTGGTTCGGTCACTACGGAGGTTGCGGATTTAGCTCCCGGCTTTCGTTCAGGGAGGTGGCGGAAAACCTCAAGCGTACGCGTAAGGAGGTCCGACACATCACACTCGCCCTCATCCCCGATATCGACCTTCCGGTACAGAGTCCTTAGGCTCTCGGGACCTTTGTCTCGATATCGGTCCTCGTATGCATTCAAGACATGATAACACAGTCGTACGGTAAAATGTCGTCTGTGACTCCCTGTATACGAGCTGAACATATCTGTGATGTACTCTTCATCATCCTTCCTTTCTACCAGTGTCCCTGCTATTTTGTCGATCCCCGCTCGCTCATCTTTGTCTAGTCTGTTTGTTCTTGCAGGGCCAGCCCCTCGAGTCTCATGGTCGTCTAACGTTGTTGTTGATGCGGGTTTTAATACAAGGGGTTCGGCCGGCACAGAGGCCATTGGGGCCGACGCTGTGGCGGTACCTTCGTTTGTACCTGGGGGTGGCGCGTGCTGCGCCAAGGGTTGAGAAGGGGCATATGGAGGGGGCATGTAGATGATGTAGATGATAGGAGGACCTAACAGCAGGTCCTCATTGGCTCGTTGTTTCGAGGGTAAATCAGGGTAGAGCATGGAGGGAGTTCTAACCGGACACTGGCTTGGCGTTTCCATTTCTAGTTTCTGTTTAGCTTTCTCTCTTTCCTTTATCTCTTTTTCTAAGTTCTGGGCAGCTAGGTGGGCTGCTTTTCGCAGCTCTTTTTCCAGCCTACTCTCAGTTTTCTTTTTACGTTGTTCAGTTTCTTTTCGCCACATGCCGAAACTGTCAAGCATAGTGGGTGTTGTCTTGTTTTTACCCAGGGCAGTTTCTAGCGTTTTTATTTTATCATCATCGAAGGATCCTATCAGGGGCCACTGACTTTCTTGACCCTTTTTCGTATATTTATGCCATAGTTTACTATAGGCTATAGCGGTCAATCCATGCTTCATGAACATGTCCTTATTAGGGGTGCCTTCCAGTGGGGCTGGATGGTCCATCTCTAATAAGCGGTCCGGGCTAAACAGGCTACTAATCAGTGGGGAGAAGACAGACATGACGGCTCGTAACGAGGGACTAAAAAGTCAGCACTGCCTATCTTATCACTAGGTGCAAAGACTGGACAGAATATTTCTATTCTACGTTGTTTGCAGGCAGTGAATACCTCATGGATCAAAATAACAAAAGACCAATAAATAACAATGGGGAGAATGAGTAGGTCCGCAAAGATCTGCGTTACCTACCTTTTTGCAAAAAGGGTGGTCTCTTCCCTGTTTGCAGACAGGGAATCTCCAGGAAACAATAGTTTTGCGAACAACAGTTCAGTTTCAAGTAATTATTGAGTGGGGGAGAAAAAAATAAGCACGGCTGCTGCCCTACCTATCCTCCACTGCTTGCAAAGAGAGAGCCCGTTGTTTCTCCGTTTGCAGACAGTGAATCTCCAAATAAATAAAAAGAGCAATACTAGTATTTTTAAACAATCAAGCAATCAAGCAATCATTTCGCAACTTGTCGTGATTACACGACCTTACCCGGACCGCATGGACAGTTTCTTGTCTTCCGAATCCAGCGCCCGATCGTCCTCTCTTCTCCGTTATCCTCGCGGCACTCCTTATGGTTCCCAGTCAGGACCGTAGATCACTCGAGAGAGAGGTCTGTTCGGAACCAGTGAAGTTCGGATGATCGGCTGTCAGACGAGGGTCTATCGGACAGACGCGTTCCCGATCGTTGCAGTCGTTCACTTTGTCGTCAGGACCTCTCCCACTGGATCCATGGGTCGCTGATGGGCCCCACGCTTGGGACGCCAATTGTTGAAAAAAAAGGGTGGCACTACCAACCAAAATATACGATCCTTAAGTATTGCCCGGCGGTGTCGCCTCTTGAACCCACAAAGAAGTTAAACTATTGAAGAGGCAGGCGCTGGAGACTGGAAGGCAGGATACAAGATTTTTTTTTATTCTCTCCGGAGGAGAACACAACGAAACGGACAGAAGGTATCGTTCTGAGGTGCTCTAGCTACATTTATGAGGCCTGGCCTCTTATACACTGTTTTATGACTTTATTGCAGATTACATATTCATGTTAAAGCTTTGATGTATGGAAAAGACATTCCCGGAACTCCCCTTTGGGCCCGTTCCCACACACATTTACAGTTGAAGTCCCCACCCTAGTCACAACAGGTGATGAGTATCGCGCAGCTGGATATTCCGCCGATTCACGGAATGTGGGGGGTTTGATCGGATCTCATGGAGTGGGGGCTTTGATCAACCCGGGGATCCTTTGGTGGGGGAAGCTTTCTATTGTACGGGGAGGGGCAAGGAATGGTATCGGCAGAGCTGGGTGTCGGCCTGGGAACGAGGAGGACGAACGGGCACACGGGAAAAAGGGGTTTGCATCAAAGGGCCGGGGATCATAAATGGGAAGAGGGGAGGTGTAGCGCTGAGAACAGGACGAGGGCCCGGGGCAGAGCAGCGCTGAAGAGGGGTTTTATGATTCGCGGCAGGTGCAGGCAGGGGGGTTGTCAGTATGCGGGGGATGCCGGCGAAGCTAGGAGGGGGAGAGAGGCGCGCTGGCTCTCGGCGAGAGCAGGGAAACCATGGTGTTCAAAATGGCGGCTGTTTTACGCGCACAAAAAGGGTTAAGGAGAGCAAGAGGGCGCCGATAATGTTGACGGTCTCAGCCCAACTTTCACATTCTGCACGCATCTCGCGTGAGAAACGGTAGTGCCGGCCCCGCTGGTGTTAGCGAAGAGACACTGGCTAATGCTGACGCTGAAAGTAAGGCAGGAGTGGATCTAACACATGAGACTAAGGGGTTGTTGAGAGGTTTGGAAGACCCTGCAGGTAAGGGGAGTGGTGAGGCAGTATTTTCCTCTAAAGGGGCACAGGCATCAAAAACATCAAAAACACCAAAAAAAAGAGGTAAGCGGGCATATAAGAAGAAAGGTATTGAGGGTAAGAGTACTAATGTTAGTCCTGCTGAGCGCAACTTAAAACTAATATCTGCATCACCTGTTGATACGCTCTTTAAACCCCTCTCTTTGAAATTAAACACATCTATCAGCCCAGACTCTGGGAATATAAGAGGTGTGAGGATTCTTAATCTGGGAGCACACACAGTTAAGGGGGCCTTCAAACAGAGACTGCAGGTGACGCAGGAGAGTTCCTGAGGGGTGAAACCAAGGTAGGTTCTGTCTCTCAGTGGCTGGGAGAACCATGCTGACACCATTTGCCCACTGATGGCACATGATAACTGGCTCAGAACACCATACTCACCTGGGCCCATAAATATTCACACTTTGAACCGGTAATGAAGTCTTCGACCTGCCTATCAGAGTTTTATTTACCTTTAGGAATTATACCTGCACACCATGAATTACTAAATCCTTGTCACTTATGTTCTAATTCCTAATTCTGATGGATCAAAAATGAGTTAGAATAATAGGTAGACAATAACATTTACCTTTATGAAATAACCACAGACTTGGGAAAAGTTTAAACACTTTATCTATGCAATATTTTGTGAGCCGAGTACCAAACAAGAGCGGTCAAAGAATTTTCAAGTAGGAAAATAATTATTAAAGCAAGAATCTTGTGAGACTTAAAGAGATTACTTTTAGACATTGGTACCTGGGAAGGGTGAAAAAGGGAAACGGCACAAAAACATACCACACAGACTATATTTACCTAGAATGGTGCGAGGACCAACCCCTGGCCAAGGGCTGGGACAAGAAAGGGCTCCCGACTAATCAGGTGCCAACAGGACAGAACAGGTGCAAGACAGGACAGGTAACCTCTTTTAAGTGTAATGCCAGCGTCACACCACTCTATGCAGCTACTCTCGTTTCCCTTCTGGGTGACGGAGTCTTCTCCCTCAGCAATTTCCTGATTCTTCTTTCAGAGTGCTCGACCAGCCCTCTGAGGCCTGCGTCATCCACGATTCTTCTCCAGCATATGTTGGGTCAGTGACATCCTGTGACAAGTCGGACAATATAACTAACTGAACTTACCTTAGTTACACCATTTTCCAGGCAATGTACCACCCCCAATGTTGCGAATATGTGTATTCCCTTCGTTTGATTGGTCAGAAAGACGAGGAGAGGTCATCACACCATACCAGTATGCGATCATTCTTATTCGATGTAATTGATCAATGTTCCCACCCATAATTTACTTTCCCATGAATTTTATTCCACCCAGCAATATTAGTTTCAATTCTAATACAATGTATTAAATGCAGTCAGTATTTCTTCCTTTCTTGGGGTCACAAGGTTAGTTTCCCAGGAACATCGTGGGTAAGACAGGACTTGGCTGTGCTTCAATGACAGAGCTTCTAGGGTTTCAGTGTTTGTGTGCGCAGGCGCAGCCTTTTCAAAATGGAATTTGCGATACCCTTCAGGCCCAAATACGAGCTAATAATAAAGTGTTTAAAAAAACATGTTAGAATACAAAAATAAATGAATGCACTGTATACCACTTATTTCTACTCCAACCCCATTACATTATTTTAACTACAGCATTAATAGTTAAGCAGGACATACAAAGTTTAGTTCGAGCAGGAGCATGTGCATTAGTATGTGAAGCATGAAGCGGCCATTTTAGGCACTACTGCACAGCTGCAAAGATTTCCTACCAAAAGCATAGATATGTCACACTACGAAGATGTAACAGATGCATGTGAGGAAAAGTTCCTGCGTTTTTTGGTGGCCATATTAGGACACCCGAGTTACTGTTAGTAAAAGCAAGTACAAAAGCTTCTCCTAGATACTTAAATGTCGTGAAATGCAATGATTAGTAGTCACAAAACATGTTGATTAATAAGTTACATGTTATTTCGAGAGGGTTGAGTATAAGCAAGTTTCTTTTACGTATGAAACCGTGCTCCATCACCACTTTGACTTAGATTGTAATTTAATTCGGTTTATATAGAAACTTAATTTTTACAGGTCATTTTGCACATAATTTATGATTTTATGGAGTACAACTTCATTTTTTTATAAAAAGTAAAGAATTGTACATTTGTAATATAGATAAATTATATTTGCCCACATTATTTTTGGTCTTTTATTATGGCTGTGTAACTGATGATTTTTTATTGTATTATTTTAATTAATCAAGCAGTAAAGATTTTTTTTTGCAGACTTATATTGCCATCACTAAAATGGCTAACTCTGAAAAGTTGCCTCCACTTTAAGTAGCCCACCTTAGGGGCGGTACTAGCCGGAGGATGGACATGCCTATCTGACTAGCTAATTTACCTACCTATCCAGGTGCCAAAGGGCTCTTGACAAAAGGGGGTCGGCTTCCTCTCCTGTGAGAGAAGCTAGATTTGCATACTACAGGCGGTGGGTTCTTTGAAGCTCCCCTGCCTTGGAATGCTATTCTACAGGCAATCCTGTAGGAGGGGTTGTAAGCCCCCCAGAATGAGCAGGCTTAATTCCTGGCCTCCTAAGAGCAAGGAGCCTCACCCTTGGGGGGTCAGAAATTTGTCTCTAGTGGCAGGCTGATAAAAAAATCAGTCAGTCAGCACACCAGGAGTGAGTAGATTTTCAGGGGGTACCCCTAAGGTGCCCTCTAGGTGTACGTATCGATACCATCAACACTGGCAATTCAATTCAAAAAGTGCTTTATTCGAGTATTACTCATAAAAGCAGACATACATACATGTAATAAAAAACGATTAAATTTACATAGTCAATTAGACATAAGCACGTAGATGATATTTAAAAAACAATACTCATATGAAATGGCAGGTGCAGTTCATTATAAATAAAAATGCCTGAGTGAATCACAAAAGGCAATTATAAAAGAATTCATATCATAAAATTTCATGCCGATGATACGTTTAAATGAGTATGTTACATTAAAAGAATAGAATAGACACTGGTCTAGCAGTCTCTGACCAACTAATCAACATTTACAGAGAATAAACAATAGTCTAGCAGTCTCTGGATTACAGTGATTTGTTACAGAGAATAGACAAGTGTCTAACAAATACTGTCGACTAAACGATAAGTAATTATCCTGCCAACAATCTCTGTTTTATAATCCAGGCCCACCCCAGGTACTTTGCGGTGGCAATTATAATCCAATTGACAGAAGTAGATCTTACAATCCGCAGTGCTACCATACTGCTTTTTGTACCTAGGTTCCTGCACATGGGAGCCAACCAAGCTCGCCTTGGTAAAAGTACATTGGACAAGAGAACAAAAAGTGACCAAGAGTCTCATTTCCTACCCCACAGACTGGACAGATTGGTACACCCCCTGCTTTCCATTTAGATGTTAAATTACAGAGGGGGAGGGAACCTACCCTCAATTGGAAAAGCAGTTTCCTGTCCATGGGGTTTAATATGTAATCCCAATACATTTCATAAATTGGGTACAACTTGATCTCTAAGTAGCTAGTGGTCATAGACCCACTATTTGTACTAAGCGTGCTCTTATTAACAACATGTTCCCAGTAAATGTTTTTTAGGGTGGATTTGGAAGGAAATAAAGCCCCAGCTGGATCAGTCCATAGAGCATAAAGTCCTAATTCGAACAAAGCAATCTTTAGTGATTTAAACCATTTGATTTTATTATAGCAATCGGCTTTGACAACATCTTTAAACCCATTCGCGTAGTGAGAGAGCTCCGGCGTGGTCCAAAGCCTGCACCAGTATAAGATCGGGCGCAGTTTGGCTTTATCAGAGATCGCTCTCCTACCTAGTTCGTATCTTAGGGGCAATAGCGGGCTGCTCTGGGGGGCACCTATCAGTGTCCTATAAAATTTATTCTCTGAGGTTTGGAGTTCCTGAAGATTTTCGTGCCCCCATAACTCCGCACCATACAAGGCAGACCCTATTGCTTTTGCCTCATAGATTATCAATGGTGGTTTAATGGGCTTAGTGAGCGATTTCCTTTGCTCCTTAATGATTGTGCCAGCTAATTGCTTATGCCTTAAAGTAGCAATATTAAGATGTAGCTGCCACCTATTGTCGTTTGAAATATGGATCCCTAGGTAAGTAAAGGATTTTACAACCTCCAGGGTACGACCACTCAGGGAAATTTTGGATTTAAAATTTCTGTGGGGATTGAAAGCCATGAGTTTTGTCTTAGACCCATTCACCTCCAAACCGTGCTCTACACAGAAATCATCAAATATTGCCAATGCTTTTTGCAACCCAGCTGGTGTTTTAGATAAAATTAAGGTATCATCGGCAAACATTAAAATTGGAACTTTTTCACCTGCAAGAGAGGGAGCATCCACTGCCTGAGATTGCATGCAAGAAACCACACCGTTAATAAAAAGGGTGAACAGAGTAGGGGCCATTGAACAACCCTGCCGAACCCCACACTCAACAGGAAATTCGGCGGTATCATTACCGTACCCACCCCAGCGAATTTTAGCGTAATTGCCCTCGTGTAAACGCATAATTAAGGACAACAGTTCCCCCGGGACCCCAAGAGTCACAAGAACTTCCCACAATTTTGCCCTTGGTACCAGGTCGAAGGCAGCCCGCAGATCAACAAATGCTGCATACAGGCTGCCTCCGCCTAATACCACGGTCCTCCCCTGAATCAGTTGGAGACGGAAGACTTGGTCCACAGTGCTGGTTGCCCTACGAAAACCAGCCTGATAGGGGGATAAAATGTTGTTATCCTCAGCCCAATCAAGCAACCTGTTAACGATTACTCGCCCCACTATTTTTTGGATAGTGTCGATCAAACTAATTGGGCGGTAATTACTAGGCTGAGAGCGGTCTCCTTTCTTATATACCGGGATGATAACAGCACCCCGCCATGTTACTGGAATATCTGCACCTCTGGCAATGTAATTTGTTAACAGGTGAATATATTTGCACCATCTTACAGTGTCGTTTAAAAAAACGTCTGCAGGAACTCCGTCAATGCCAGGGGCACGACCACTTTGTACAGTTTTAAGTGCAGTCAGTATTTCACACTGCATAAAAATGTCGTCTTCTGACAAAGAAGAGGGTGGGCATACACTATCAACAGACTGGTCACTAGAAGCGTATTGTACGCTAAAGAATTTTACCCAGGCATCCTGGGGGACATTGTTTGTAATGGCATCTTCGAGCCTGTCATGACCCCATTTGACTATATGCCAAAATAACCTGGAATGATTTTGGTCACTAGCACTCTTTAGCATATTCCAATGGGCTTCGTCCCAGTCTTTTTTCGCTTTGGCTATGGAACGTTTATATTGATTCCTAGCTATCCTAGTAGCCTCCATATTTTTGTTCTTAATTGCGACACCCAAGCGGGCCCTAGCCCCCTTGCAGTCCTGGTTGTACCATTTAGCGGGCCTATAGACCCCAGGCTTCTTTTTATTTGCCGGTTTTAAGAAATGGCATTTTATTTCTTTGAAAAGGTCGTCGTGGACCTTGGTGACATTGTTTTGGGTGGGAGAATGCCCAGCCTCTCCCTCAAGGGCCAGTATAGCCTTATCAGTTGCCATTCTTATTTTTTCTAGAACCAGCGGGTCTGTTCTAACACTTGTCCACCTCAGCCGGCGCAAATCATTGGTGGGTACTGTCAACGGTGGAAGAGATTCAACACGGGTACTTGAAACAGCATCAGACAGCCACCATTTATGGAGAACGCATAAAGGGTTATGGTCACTCTCGAGCCTTTCCAAAACAACCATATCAGTGACAGTTGGCCATAGGGGCATGCTACATATGACGTAGTCAATACGGCTCTTATTTCTCCCGTTATTAAATGTCATAGCTGGTACTCTGTCAGACTTTGTCCGACCGTTCAAGGCCCTTAACCCATGTTCAAAGCACATAGCGTTTAGGCCAAGAATATCCTCAGTCCAGCGTATTATTGGGGTTGTATTAAGAGCGGGAATATCCCATAACATATCTTCCTCCGTGCCCAAATGTGCGTCGCCAATGTCTAGTGGTTCAAAAGTGCGATTTAAGTCGCCAGCTATTAGTATGTTTTTCCCAGATGAGTGAGTTTCTAACAATTTATACAAAGACAAAAGGACCTCAGATTTTCCTACACTACCCCCTCTAGCATATACATTATAAATATCTATGGAGGTAGATGGGTTACCCTTTAGTCGAATGAGCTGGATGTCTTTTTGGTGGAGCTCGATGTTACTCACATCAATCTTAAGAGACTGGCGCACCCATATAGTGAGTCCCCCCATCGGTCGCCCTTTTGGGCCCTTGATGGCCGGAAGATAAAAGTTCAAGTAGCCTAATGCAAATACAGGGTCACAGGCCCAGGTCTCTTGAAAAATACAAACATCATACTGGCTGACAAACCCAAACCATTCTCCACAATCCATTTTGGAACAAAGCCCGGCAATGTTCCAAGACAATAAATTCCCGGTAGCATTTACCATTATTGGATAATTACTGTGAACTGACCCAGTTGGCGTTGAATCGACAATACCAATTTCATTTATATTTACTGCAGTTAATCCAGCTCTAGTTACAATGATGTCTGTCACATTTTGTAAAACTGTTGAACAACTAGACACCTCTATTGAACATGCAGCCATAGGACTTTGCAGCAAGGTAATGGGGTTGGATGGTAGTCAATCACATGCGTCTAGGTTGGAAAGAGTAGAAAATCTATTTTCCAATCCTAGACCCCACTCGGCAAAATCAGGGTTCTTGCTGCCCCTCTTTGTTACAACATTCCATTTTGTTCTTAGTGTACTGCAATTAGGGCCTCTGCCTTTCCTAGGATAGAAGAAATCTAGGGTCAATGGGACAATTGGGGTAGATCTTTTCTGTGGTGGGTGAAGATTGGGCAGGATATTTGGCAAAACCTCTGGGTCAGAGAAGTTAAGCACGACACAGTCCCCCTTGAATTTTTTTACCCTGTTCCCGATCCACTCAACCCTTCTTGCATTCACCAGTTCTTCGGCTAGTTGCTCTTTGCCCCAGGAAGTTATGGCCATGTTGTTGGTTAGCCATGATAATGATTTGTTTAACGATGATGAGGTTGATTCGACATCACCTGGGGCTAATGGGGGTACATTTGCAAGAACAAGGACTAATGGTGAAGCCTCCACAACAAGCTCAGATGATCCTTTCAAGGAGTTAGGTTCCCCATAAAGTGAAGCAGTTGGTGCATCTTCGGAGGGCCTATCAGATAAGTTTGTCAGTAAAGTCAACGGGGGTTTGGTGCAACAGCAGGAGTCGGTCCGTTAAATTTGCCAGATTGGATTTCACTCATCAATGGCTGGACACTTGTTGTAATAACTTCTGGAAGTTTTCTCACTTCCCCCAGAGTTTTCCCTAATAGACCTTCCAGTTTGCTTACCTCAGCAGTTAATTTATCTATTTTGCTGATCAGGGGTTTTACCATCCCTTTGATTTTTGTGTCCATCAGACAACAAAGTTTCTGAAGTAGATCATCGGAAAGAGTCACGTAAGTTTCCCCAGTCAAATCTTCCTCGTCTTCGTCGGTAGTTTTCCTTGGTGGCGTAGCAGCTTTATTTTTGGCTGATCTTAGGCCACCACGCTTTTGAATGGCTTTTCTTTTACCCCCTGAGACCCTCGGTGCGGGGATAGGGGGAACAGTGGAGATAATAGACTCACTGTTTGTAGAGAGCACAGTCAAAGCGTCAATGTCACTGTTGTCTTCAGTGCTGGCTACTATGCCACTGGGCTGAATACTATTTATGTCCTGGAGGGAGTCGTGTGCCTCACCCAAGAGGCTGTTGTTTAGCAGAGCGAATGAATCCTCAGTCTCAATATCTACCAGTGGTGATTGTATAGGGGATTCTAATCCCAAAGAAGTCCTTCTATCTGTGTTAATTTTCGTCACAACTTGAACAAGATAGTTCTCCATTGTGTTTGCGACAGAGGTTAGCTTTTTAGCAGGCATTTGCTCAGGCAAAAGTACACTTGAAGCAAAATGTTACAGATCGAAAGAGGAATGAGATGTATGATTACCTGGTATTCAGCGGGCCTGGTGTACTTTATCAATGAAGGGCGTTTGGTAGAAAGGGCAGAATCCCTGGCCCAACCCAACCCTGGCCGACCTCGGACGGCCTCAGACGGCCCGCCCTTTGCCCGGGCTTCGCCCGGCGTCCCGCGAGACAGGGGTTACAGCGAATGTATGCGCCTCCTGGCGCTCGATTGACGCGGCTAGCGCCGCAGAGGCTGCTGGGACCAGTAGTCAGAACCCTCCACCGCGCTCCGCTCGGCAGCCCGACTCCGGGATGGTGTTGGAGTCCGGCAGCGGGAGGCGGGAGGGCGGAAAAGCAGATGGCAATATGACCCTGTAGCCTCGCGGTCCTGGACAGGCAGCAGAATTCCATCAGCAAACAAACAAGTACGCTCCCCCCCTCGACCGGGGTTACAGCGAATTTATGCGCCTCCTGGCGCTCGATTGACGCGGCTAGCGCCGCAGAGGCTGCTGGGACCAGTAGTCAGAACCCTCCACTGCGCTCCGCTCGGCAGCCCGACTCCGGGATGGTGTTGGAGTCCGGCAGCGGGAGGCGGGAGGGCGGAAAAGCAGATGGCAATATGACCCTGTAGCCTCGCGGTCCTGGACAGGCAGCAGAATTCCTTCAGCAAACAAACAAGTATGCTCCCCCCCTCGACCGGGGTTACAGCGAATTTATGCACCTCCTGGCGCTCGATTGACGCGGCTAGCGCCGCAGAGGCTGCTGGGACCAGTAGTCAGAACCCTCCACCGCGCTCCGCTCGGCAGCCCGACTCCGGGATGGTGTTGGAGTCCGGCAGCGGGAGGCGGGAGGGCGGAAAAGCAGATGGCAATATGACCCTGTAGCCTCGCGGTCCTGGACAGGCAGCAGAATTCCTTCAGCAAACAAACAAGTACGCTCCCCCCCTCGACCGGGGTTACAGCGAATTTAAGCGCCTCCTGGCGCTCGATTGACGCGGCTAGCGCCGCAGAGGCTGCTGGGACCAGTAGTCAGAACCCTCCACCGCGCTCCGCTCGGCAGCCCAACTCCGGGATGGTGTTGGAGTCCGGCAGCGGGAGGCGGGAGGGCGGAAAAGCAGATGGCAATATGACCCTGTAGCCTCGCGGTCCTGGACAGGCAGCAGAATTCCTTCAGCAAACAAACAAGTACGCTCCCCCCCTCGACCGGGGTTACAGCGAATTTATGCGCCTCCTGGCGCTCGATTGACGCGGCTAGCGCCGCAGAGGCTGCTGGGACCAGTAGTCAGAACCCTCCACCGCGCTCCGCTCGGCAGCCCGACTCCGGGATGGTGTTGGAGTCCGGCAGCGGGAGGCGGGAGGGCGGAAAAGCAGATGGCAATATGACCCTGTAGCCTCGCGGTCCTGGACAGGCAGCAGAATTCCTTCAGCAAACAAACAAGTACGCTCCCCCCCTCGACCGGGGTTACAGCAAATGTATGCGCCTCCTGGCGCTCGATTGACACGGCTAGCGCCGCAGAGGCTGCTGGGACCAGTAGTCAGAACCCTCCACCGCGCTCCGCTCAGCAGCCCGACTCCGGGATGGTGTTGGAGTCCGGCAGCGGGAGGCGGGAGGGCGGAAAAGCAGATGGCAATATGACCCTGTAGCCTCGCGGTCCTGGACAGGCAGCAGAATTCCTTCAGCAAACAAACAAGTACGCTCCCCTGGCATCAGTGGGGGTTAATTAATACAAGGTGAAAGCATCCCTATTTTTAATGAAGAGATCATGTAGTTGGGGAACTCGTTTTCACCAGTGCCCAGCACATGTACTTAAAATGGCTTGCCCGTTGACGTGTACTGGTAGCAATAGAGCTGCCGAGAACAGGGGCATATCTGCCTGTGCAGATATGTCCTCACATGTAGTTTAGTGCACCTTGCTTTAGGGCTGTAAGGTATGCATAGGGGTGACTTACCTATACTGCATGAAGTGGCTGTGGGCAGGACATACAGAGATGTGTATCAGGTCATGTTTTCCCCGTTGTCTGCACCAAGACACTCTGCCTGCAGTGGCAGTCTGTATGTTTTGGTGAGAGGCCCTTTAGGGTGGCACAATTCATGCTGCAGCCTGTAAGTTCCCTCTTTAGCCTCCTTGCCCTAGGTACAAGGGGTACAACTTACTAGGGACATACAGGAAGTATCAAAGGTATTGTCTATCGGAGAAACAGTTATGCAGCTTTGGGTAAGAGATCTGGCACTGGGGAACTGGTGAGCAGGAACCTTGCACTTCCAGTCGAAATCACAGCAGACACCAGGCAAAAAAGTGGGTCTGACCATGTCAAAAAGGGCACTTTCCTACACCTGTAAATCAAATTATACTAGTGGGCCTACTGCACTGATTGTGCTACCCACACGAGTAGCCCCTCAAACATGGCTCAAGCCTGCCACTTTAGAGCCTGCATGGGCAGTTTTAAACGGCCATGTCGACATGTAAGTAACCCCTTAGGTAGTCCCCTAGGTAGCCCCATGGGCAGGGTGGAGTGTATTTAAAAGGTAGAACATGCTCTTTTATGTTTTACATGTCCTGGTAGTGAAAACATTCTAAATGTGTTTTTCACTACAGCAAGGCCTATCTCTCCCATAGGATAGCATTGGGGCTACCTTGTAACACTTTACAAGTGTAACTTCCAATTGGGAACAGATAGAAAATTGGAGTTTGATGTTTCTGGGCTCACAATTTAAAAACATATCTTTTAGTGAAGTTGTTTTTTAAATTGCAGGTCCTGAAAATGCCACTTTTAGAAAGGTTGCAGTTTCTTATTTAACCAATATGTGCCTCTGCCTGTCCCTAGATCACATGTCTGCGCTGGATGGCCGCTGGGCTTTTGGAATTCACTCTAGACAGTCACACACAAAGGGAGCTGAGGTGTTCCCTGCATATCCTGATGGCCTATCACAAGGCAGATGTGTCCTCCTGAGTTAGGGTGGTGGGAGGAATTGACACATGCACCTGAATAGGCATGTGCCTGTCCCCACACAAAATGTTTCATACACCGCAAGTGTGTCTGGAGCCAGGGCCAGGAAGGGCAGGATCTTGTGCACTACAAATACCTTTCCTTGAAGTCTCCCTAATTCAAAGGTTTAATGGGTATAAGTAAAGACCTCTGACACCATATACTCAGAACACTTCTGGACTGAGGAAATTCTGCCAGGAAGAAGAGCTGTTTTGCTGCCAGGAAGGGCTGCCACTTTGCTGCTTGCTTTGCTGGGTCTGCCTGTTGACTGATGCTTCTTGCCTTGAAATGAGAGGACTGCACTTCACTCTCTGCATCCTGCTTTTAAGTAGGTCTGTGTGGAGCTCACAGAGTTTCATTCTGTGGAATTCCACAAAGTTTCATTAGCGGGCAGAGTATTGTTTGGCCATCCATAATAAAGTTCCCTTGGATGCTGAGCGTTGTTGAGGACCAAGAACCCCATATTGTTACAAGTAAGTCCCCCACAGTGAGATTGCTGAGAAATAGTCAGAGGCCCCACCCCCTTCCTCATTCACTCTGTAAAGTGGCTTCCTGGCCCTGGCGCAACTGCTGGTTGGGGGATGAAGTCCCCTTTGGCTGCTGAGGTTTGTGTGGGCCAAGAACCCCCTATTGCTGCAACAGGTAAGTCCCCCACAGTAGGATTGCTGAGACATCATCAGAGGCCCTTCCGCCTTTCTCAACACTTGGTACAGGGACCTACTGGCACATTACAAGTTGCAGCCATGGGCAAAAGAAGTGCTGCATCACCTTCAGGGACCGAGGCCTCACAACAAACGCATCTTCTCCTCTGCACAGTGCATCGTCCTGGAGTGGCAAAGCTACAACGACCCTGCGAGGCCTTTTGAAATCGGCACATCACTTGCATCTGCAACTCCTCACCTCATCTGCGCCACGCATCGTCTTCCATTTCCCATCCATCCAAGGTACTGTTCGGGGGTCTGCGCGATTCCTGTATCTGGCCCACACTTCATTGCGGTCAGACTGAACTTTTGAATTTGTTCCGGTCAAGCTCAACTACATAGCCCCAGTTGGAGCTACAGACTTCTGAACACAGCATTTTGATGTAATCTTTAAAAATTCATGTCTTGACTTGTGTTTGTTGGATGTTTGTCATGTTTGTCTTGTTTTACTCATATTGGCTATTTTTTTAAACTAGAAAGAGAGTACGTTTGTGGTATTGTCACTATGTGCACAAATACTTTACACATTGCATCCTTTGTTTAGCCAGGCTGGTCTGTGCCTAGCTACCAAAGGGTGAGCGCAGGTAAATGTTTAGTGTGCACTAAACTTACCCTTACTAGAGTGTGGGTCCCTACTTGGACAGGGAGCATACCTCTGCCAACTAGAGACCCCATTTCTAACACCACTGAGTCTGGAGACCAAGGTGGAAAGATGTCGAGACTACTTGTCCTATGTGAAAACTTGCCCACGGAATGATGAATACCATTATTGCCTGGAATAAAAAGGAAAACAAGAGAAAATTATATTTGCTTTCTTGATCTAATGTAAAAAGAAATATAAGAATTCTGAAAAAGACAAATAACAATATATCATATCTCCCTGGATGTGGGATAATTTCCTTATTTATAAGGATCGGTTTCAGTCTCCTTGCAATGGGAAGTAATTATTTTCCCAGATCTCTCCTGAAATCAGCCTCTATATAAACCAGATTATGAGAGGGAACAAGAAGGGATTTCTTTTGATTGAACAAAAATCCGAAATATTCCAAATCTCAGCAAACTTCCTCGGTATGACTATTAACTGAAATCAAGGCTGGTCTTGAACCAATAGATCGTCTAGAAAAGGATATATCTCAATCCCCTTGTTGTGAAAAAGTGCAATCACAGGTGCTAAAACCTCTTGGAATACCATTGATTTTCAAACCGAAAGTGAGGACCGGAAACTGCCAATGACCCTCTCTCACACAAAACATGAGATACTTTTGGCGTGGCAGTGTAATTGGAATGTGCAGCTAGGTAGGTAAGCCTATTTTTATCAAAAAATCTAGTTAAGTTACCAAATGAATAGCCTGTTGAGGGTAGCTCATCGTGAAATGAACCATGAGACTAGAATAACTGAGTTTCTTTAAGTCAATAATCTTCCAAAATTCTCTCGACTATCTCTGGACCAGAAATACCTATGAGTACCAACCGGTTTCTCATTTCCCAAGAAGGGCTTGCACTATATGTTTCTTTTGGATAATGGAAAGAATACTGCACAAAAATGCCTCCTTCTTGATCAGATCTAACAGAAGAGAAGTGACAACAAACCTAGGGGCATATTACCAAGGCGGGAGATATGTGATTAACTCCGCTTTAGCGGCTGTTTTCGGCCGCTAAGCGGCAATAATTCAATCGCCCTATTAGCAAGCTGTCGCTAACAGCAGTTAGCGACAGCTTGTAGGCGATAGCGAGCGGTTTGGGGCCCGCTTTCCATGTCAGCAATATTTATCACTAATGACATGCAAAGTGGGTGTACCCAACCTGTTAGCGACTGAAAGTAGTCGCTAACGTCGCTAGCGCCTATTAGCAAGGCAGGCGTAGCGATGGAAATATTTATTTATTTTATTTATTTATTTATTTGTGGGTTTTTATAGCGCTATGAATAAACTCCCGAAGGAGTATCTCCGCGCTTGTGGTGTTTAGAGTAGGAAGCTTAGAAACGTCCCACATGAGATGTATTTTATGACCAGAGACCTAATAAAGCCGACGAATGAGTTTTTAACATAGGCCAAACAGGAAAGTTTTCAGACATTTCCTAAATTCAAGATGATTCCTACATGATTTTAGAGAGGGCGGGAGGGAATTCCAAAAACTAGGACCTATCACAGATAGAGCCCTACCTCCTTGCCTAGTTTTTGTGATTCTAGGAATGTTTAACAAAAACTGTTCACTGAACCTGAGGGAGCGAATAGGAGCATATGGAACAAATTTTGTAGCCAAATACTCTGGTCCCAAATCGTTAAGGCCTTTATGGATAATACAGCCGATTTTAAATTTCACTCGTTGCCGTATAGGCAACCAGTGAAGTTTCTGCAGTAAAGGTCTAGAAGGAGACCTAGGAGGTGCATTAAGCACCAACCTTGCAGCTGTATTCTGCACCACCTGTAGGCGGTTCAGAACCTCTTCGTTAGCTCCTGCCAGGAGTCCATTGCAGTAATCCAGACGGCTGATAATCAGAGCCTGAACCAGGGTTCTCCTGTAAGAGTCAGGGAGGAAAGGAAAAATCCTCCGAAGGAGACCTATTACGTGAAAACATGTTCCCACAGTAATGGAGACATGATGTATCATAGTCAACTCTGGTTCCAATCTGACTCCTAGATTCTTTATCACTGCTTTGGGCTCAGGAACTGGGCCTAGATCGAGCGGCCACCAGTCAGGGGACCATTGGACCTTTGCATCACCAAAAAGCATAACCTCCGTTTTTCCAACGTTGCATTGGAGGAAATTGGAGGACATCCACCTTGCAACTGCCTTCATTCCCTCGGAGAAAGAAAGTATTATCTCCGGTGTAAGATGTTTAAAAGGGAAGAGCAGCTGCGTATCATCAGCATATGACACTGGATGGAAACCGTAAGCTCTGGTTACATCTGCCAAGGGGGCCACATAGGAGTTAAATAGGGTCGGGCTCAGGCATGACCCCTGTGGAACCCCCTTGGTGATGTTAACCTCCTCCGACCTAAAATCACCCATGGTGACAGTTTGGGTCCGGTTGGAGAGAAAGCTTCTGATCCATTCCAGTGCCATACCACCGATTCCACTCTCAGACAGGCGTTCGATAAGAATGTTATGAGAGATAGTATCGAACGCTGCCGATAAATCTAGTAGTACCAGGATCACAGAGTAACCTTTGTCCTGGTACAACCGAAGATCGTCTGTTATCGACAGCAAGGCCGTTTCGGTGCTAAATTTCGGCCTAAAACCTGACTGGGATGGATCGAGGCAGCCAGATTGTTCAAGATAGGTGGATAGATGTTTATTGGAATGCTTTTCGGTGATTTTCCCCAGAAATGGTAAAAGGGAGATAGGTCTGAGATTAGACAAATCGGTCCACGGAATTGAGGAATTCTTCCTGATCGGTCTGACAAGAGCTTTTTTCCAGCATTGTGGGACTACTCCAGATGTTAGCGAGAGGTTTACAAGCCTCTGAACATCTGGGCCCAATATGCTCCCTAGTGGACCCATAAGTCTGGCTGGGAGCCGGTCTGCCGGGCTTCCGCTTTTAATATCCATGATTAAATTTTGGACCTCACTCAGTAAGATTTCTGGAAAATCATTAAAGGAGTGAGACTTTGTGGCTTTAGTGGATGACATAAGCACCAAAGCAGATTGATCTTGACTATTATTAACAGTATTTGTGGTCTCAATTCTCCTATAGATGGCATCAATTTTGTCGGCGAAAAAGCTCGAAATGCTATCACAAAGATGTTGTGAAGCCATGTCTGCACTTTCGCAAGCCACGGGCTTCAGGAAAGTATTGACAATCTGGTACAAGGTCTTTGAATCATTACCAGCTGCCTCTAACTGGCCGCTAAGCGCGAATAGCTCCAAAAACTAATGCCTGCTCAGACCAGTTCAAAAACTAATGCCTGCTCAGACCAGTTCTTAGCCATTATATCCAATGGGAGTTGGATATTATGGCTAAGTCCTCATTAGCGATAATGTGTGAATATCGCTGGATTACCAGCGATATTCACGCATTTCGCCGCTAACGCCGGATATTTTATCGCTTTAGAGATAAACATTGCTGATAGCACGTTATCTCTGCGATAATATCCGGCGATGCTTGGTGTTAAAAAAATACTCGTTGAGGCCCATTTAGCGATAAATATCGGTAGTTGTTGGTAATATGCCCCCTAGACTTTGGAGGAAATGGGAAAAAATTGTTCTCTATCCCGAATAGACCACCCGACTGACACATTTGTTCAAAATCCTGGTAATCTACAGATTCAGAAAGGAACTCAGACGACCTCCTATAGGACCTGTTCCACCGAAGATCTTACTCCCCCAATCAAAAAAAGCTTACAAAGGCCCAAGATTGTCACTCGCCCAAAGCGACTGATTATAACTCAAACCGCCATTATATAAAACATTTTAAAAAAAAGATAAGATACAAATTAAGGATGCCTTATTAACCCCTAAGGCCGAAGACCCATGGGAAATATGTTTGCACAATTAAAACAAGCATTGAAAATGCAATAGGTCTCGCAATAGAAGAGTTTGACATTTTTCGTTTTGCAAATGGATGAGTGACACCTATAGCATTTGGAATGCAACATGTTTTGTATTTACGTGACTTATATGGCAGCTCTGGTCGTTATGCTACATCTCTAGATAGTTTTATCTTTCGCAAATGTGACACCTATTGTAACACAATATGTGTTGTGAGGGTGAGTGAGGGTGAGGGGTTGAGGGTGAGGGGTGAGGGGTTGAGGGTGAGTGAGGGTGAGGGTGAGGGGTTGAGGGTGAGGTGTTGAGGGTGAGTGAGGGTGAGGTGTTGAGGGTGAGTGAGGGTGAGGGGTTGAGGGTGAGTGAGGGTGAGGGTGAGTGAGTGTGAGGGGTTGAGGGTGAGTGAGGGTGAGTGAGGGTGAGTGAGGGTGAGGGGTTGAGGGTGAGTGAGGGTGAGGGTGAGGCTGAGGGGTTGAGGGTGAGTGAGGGTGAGTGAGAGTGAGGGTGAGTGAGGGGTTGAGGGTGAAGGGTTGAGGGTGGGTGAGGGTGAGGGGTTGAGGGTGAGTGAGGGTGAGGGGTTGAGGGTGAGTGTGGGTGAGGGTGAGTGAGGGTGAGGTGTTGAGGGTGAGTGAGGGTGAGGGGTTGAGGGTGAGTGAGGGTGAGTGAGTGTGAGGGGTTGAGGGTGAGTGAGGGTGAGGGTGAGTGAGGGTGAGGGGTTGAGGGTGAGTGAGGGTGAGGGTGAGGCTGAGAGGTTGAGGGTGAGTGAGGGTGAGTGAGAGTGAGGGTGAGTGAGGGGTTGAGGGTGAAGGGTTGAGGGTGGGTGAGGGTGAGGGGTGGAGGGTGAGTGAGGGTGAGGGGTTGAGGGGTTGAGGGTGAGTGAGGGTGAGGCGTTGAGGGTGAGTGAGGGTGAGGGTGAGTGTGGGTGAGGGTGAGTGAGGGTGAGGGTGAGTGAGGGTGAGGGTGAGTGAGGGTGAGTGAGGGTGAGGGTGAGTGAGGGTGAGTGAGGGTGAGGGGTTGAGGGTGAGTGAGGGTGAGGGTGAGTGAGTGTGAGGGGGTGAGTGAGGGTGAGGGTGAGTGAGGGTGAGGGGTTGAGGGTGAGTGAGGGTGAGGGTGAGGCTGAGGGGTTGAGGGTGAGTGAGGGTGAGTGAGAGTGAGGGTGGCCCAGAGATGCACCCTCGTCTATATTTTAATATGGACTTGCATGAAAACACACAAACACGCACGCACACACACACACACACACACACGCACACACACAGGTATATTAAATAATGCTGAGAATTTTCTATTTCCTCCGGGGCCTGCCCATCTGCACGGCTGCAAGCTCGTGTTTTTTTCAGGCACCATGAAAACAAGCCTACGTCAAAACCGAGAACTTTTGCCACATTCTTTTCGGCTGCATTAGGAGAGCCGCAGAAAGGACAGATGCAACCCGGGGAAGGAATTCCTCCCTCGGAAGCTCTTACACAGAGATGCAGGAAAAGCAGCGGTCTGACGCAGTTTTGCGGAAATCAGAGGAGCAGGTAAGTCAGCTTGGGGAGTGGAAGGGAGTAGCTCCTTCTCTGTGATGCTGTAGAGGCGGTGGCTGAGTACAGCAGAGAAAGGCTGACTCCTGGCGTGAGCGGCAGACCCCTCCTCCTCCTGGGCTCCCTGGGGGGGGGGTGCATGCCGTAAAGTCAGTCTCAGGTCCATCCGACGGGTTAGCAGTGAAAACAGACAGAAGGAGAAATGGGCAGAGAATGACAAATTTAAAAAAAAAGGTAAACATGCAACAGAAGAGAACAAGAGTACTAAAAATGAGGTAAACAAGAGGGAGATGGGTAAAGAGAAAGACAAGCACGCACGCTGAAAGTTGGAGAAACACGAGAGACGGCCTGCGGCCGTCAAAGTGTCCATCCGACGGGTTCCGACGGGTTAGCAGTGAAAACAGACAGAAGGAGAAATGGGCAGAGAATGACAAATTAAAAAAAAAAGGTAAACATGCAACAGAAGAGAACAAGAGTACTAAAAATGAGGTAAACAAGAGGGAGATGGGTAAAGAGAAAGACAAGCACGCACGCTGAAAGTTGGAGAAACATGAGAGACGGCCTGCGGCCGTCAAAGTGAAAGTACGGCCGGCGGAGGAGAAATGCGACACGGCGGGCAGGGGAGGGGGCGGAGCGGGGAGAGCGGCATGTGGGTGTGAAGAAGCCGGGGCCTTTGAAGTGAAGCTAAGCTTCACTTCAAAAGGTGTCGGAGGAATGCGGCTGAGGGAACAGACGGCGATTGCGGCTGAGGGAACTGATGTGCACGCGCTTTTAAGCTCAATGCACATGCGCATTGAGCTTAAAAGTCACGGGCACTGCAAGGAATCGCCACGATTCCTTGCAACTTGGTTAAAGACTGTTTAAGCCGCAATAGGCTCGCAAGCTTGTGGTAAATAAATAAATAATACCCTATTTTTGACTAGACTTATAGCATAACAGATAGCTCAATAAATAAGAGTCAAGATTCGAGGTAGTAGGAGTTTCTGCAGGTTTATTACAGCATAAGGACAGGATCAGGACAACCTGCATAGGAACGGAATGACAGGGCCCAGCAGGGGAAAAGAGGCCCAGCAGGGGAAAAGAGGCCCAGCAGGGGAAAAGAGGCCCAGCAGGGGAAAAGAGGCCCAGCAGCTGCTGGGGCTAGGTCTGGGATGAGCGCGCTAACATTTAATAACAAAACATTGACTTATATACATAGCGCAAACACATAGCATTACATTGCAGTAGGCGTAACAGTAGGTGGAGTAGAAGGCGTGACGCGTAGCAGTCGCGAGAGATAAGAGAAATAAGAGGTGTAACTGGGAGTTTACTTAGACATGTGATGCAAAACGTAACAGAATATGTCATGAATGGGCGGAAACATTGGAGGGGGCTACCTAAGGAGCCGGGACCTCTAACCTAATGGTGCGCGAAAACTGACAATGACGTGTTTACTAGGAGAAGCTGGGGCTACGAACTCTGTGCTAGGAGCAGAGACTAGAGTCTGGAGGGTCGGAGCGACATGTACCTAAACCCTATCTGGTATCTACTGTTTAGGGAACATGTTGATATAAACTAGAAGTCATGAGGGGAAAAGCTAACTTGATTCTAAGACCGGACCATGCATTATTCTACATGTAGTACGTGAAGAATATTAAATGACCATTAAATACAGTATTTCTCCAACGTGGAGACGAGAAGGCTAGACAATGACGGAAACTATTGATGCAGTTCAGTAGCTTAGGAATGCAGAGGAGGAGGACTGAACTGATAACTGGAACTATAACATACTTTTGGCAGACTCAGAGGCAGAGCCGGGGTGCACCGGGCACTGCAAGGCAGGAAGTAAGTGAAGGGTCGAGGATACAGGTGGGGGCTGTATCGCTCCTCAGCGAGGCTTTCAGGAGACAGGAGCTGAATCTGTGGTCCGGGCCCTTTTGAGGCCTGGAAACGGGGACTTTATAATTGAATAACGTGCACACTGAGAAACGTGGCAACATTACTTACATAGGCCTGATATTCGTAGTATTCACGAGGACTGGAAACTAACATACTAGAGGTGGACACAACTGTAATTGCGTCTTTAATCAGAAATGGGGAATAACATATGCATATTGGTCATGCACACATAACATATGATGGATGAGGCGTAGGGACACAGAACATGGCAAAATTTACTTTTCCACATTCCCTCCTTGTCACTACGTTTTCATCAGGAAACATCAATATTCATGATACCATCTATCATTTCATACAGTACCATTTGCTCGTCTCGAATTGCCTTGGAACGAGATTTAGAACGGGGCTTGGGACTGGGAATACAAGAGGTAGCACACATGCTGCAAATCGCAGGGCCACATTGTATACAGAGGCAGCAGCTAAATATGATCGCTACTGCAATACCTAAGAAGGACAGGACTTTCCATCCCCATGCGGAAATTATATTCCAGAACCAACCGGACCATGTCCAGGTGCCTAGATCTTGGTGTAACAGATGGGCAATTTTATGGAGTCTGGTTATAGCTGAATAAACAGACGGCGCGTTATTAGGAATGAAAATGCAACAACTGGATCCGAGAATTCTACAGGCCCCGCCCCTATCGGCCAGTATGACGTCAAGGACGAGACGATTCTGTAAAACGACAATTCTCATAAAGGATTGTTCTTCAGTTAAGTTACCTAGAGCAGAGGCAGTCTCATCTACTACTGCTTCAAGGGTTCTTGTTAACCTACGGATTAGCTTACTATTTACAACTGTGCCTAAATAAGGGAAAACACCTTTATCTATATCAATGAATTGCTCTGCGGCGGTTTCAGTATAATCGACAATCGGGAGATTTCTCTTGTGTCTAGTGTGTACTAAGAAAGAATTCCTATGATAGTCAGGTGGGGCTAGAAAAACAGGTGGCAGTAGGAAAGCAATGTAACAGGTTCCCTCCCAATCGAGGGGCAGACGGACATATGCAGTTTGACCACAAATAAAATAAGAATGACGTGAAGCTTTGAAAATAGATTTCCCACTGTCACTATACTGGATAACAGTAGTACATTCACTATGACCTATGTGTACAGAACCATAACTACGGACACATAATTCGCCTTTGACTGGTAGTACTGAAATAGCGGGTGAGTCTGGAGTAGTATCAGACTGAACATTCAGAACCATGAAATTCGACGAATAATTTCCTAAATTATATACTTCATTTTCTAAATCTAAACCTGTTCTGTGGGGGAAACCTTGCTTGTCTGGGAAACATGTACTGTTAAGAAAAGACATATCTGGTGAGGATGACGTTAACGTGGACCATGCTCCACACGAACCATTGTGTGAGAATGGATAAGGAAAGAGTGGCAGAACTCCCTTCGGTGTCTGGAAAGGGGGGAGTCGACCACACACCCAACAATTAGTGGCATTGCTGGTCTGGTGTGAATAATGTAACATACGGATAAATGTGTTATTACGCATAGCGAGGCGGTATGAATATTCGTGAGGAGGCAGATCACTAAACGTGTGCTCTACTGTAGCATGAGCAGACATATTTACATGAGGAACTGAAAAACACAGATAGAAAGCATAGCTGGTGCAGGAAATCATTAGGCTGATGAATAATATGAAACTCAGAAAAACGATACATTTGATTGAGCTTTGACTGACTCTCTCACTATGGGGGTCTATTTTATACATGTCAGAAACAGTCTAACCGTTTCACCTAGGGGAGGACTTATACAATCAAACTGGCTGACTTATTAGACCTGAGCTTTAACTTATACTCCTGTTGCGGAGTTTTCTCTAACAAGGGAGGGGTTGTAATAATGTCTTGTGCGGGACAGTCCTTTAAAACAATGTTCTGGCAATCCTTCGAATCCTGGGAAATGTTCTCGGAAATGCTTTTGAAGACTGGTTTCGGTCCTTTGAAAAGTTTTACATGAGAAAGGTGGACCCACCCCTTCCTGCCTTCCAACTTGACGGCAGTCCGGGTGGTCAAGAGGACCTGACGTGGCTCCTTCCAACGTGGTTCCAGCGGACTTGATCTGTCAAAATTTCTGATCATCACTAGGGAGCCTGGAACGATCTCGTGCGGTGCCACCTCGGTATTGTCTGGAAATGCGGCGGCAACCTGTGAACGACATGAGTTGAGGGCAGACATCAAGGAAGCTAGGTAATCTGTCAACATATTACATGAAACATCGGTAATACTTCGGGGTCTAGGAGTACCCCACATGTTAGGGGGGCGGCCGAAAACGACCTCATACGGGGACAGACCTGATCTGGAATGTGCGACCATACGCATGTAAAACAGAGCGACTGGCAAAGCTACTAACCAATCCACACCCTTGTCTTTACATACTTTTGCTATACGGATTTTCAGAGTCTGATTATGCCTTTCGACTAGTCCAGCTGCTTCTGGATGGCGTACACAATGGAACTTCCACTGGTACCCTAACAACAGGGAAACGTGTCTCATGAGTTCAGATGAGAATGGCTGGCCGTTATCAGAATATACGACTCTAGGGAGTCCATATCTAGGGAAGAATTCACGAACCAACTGCTTGGCAGTGGTCGCGGCTGTGTAATCTGGGACTGGATATGCTTCTGTCCATCTGGACAAGGCGCATACAACTACAAGGACATACTTGAAACCTCGACATCGCTCCATTTGAATATAATCCATCTGGAGAACCTCAAAAGGGTGGTCAGGGGGCTGGAAACCACCTTGTTCCACCGGGACACTTTTACCTGGATTAAACTGACAACATATCATACAGGTACGGACTTTCTGCTTGGCTGCAGCTCGTAAATGCTTGTTGAACCAAATGTTCTGGATACTGTCTAACATAGCTTTTTCTCCTAAATGTGCTGGACTATGTGCGGTATTGATAATGACTTGAACCATAGAATCGGGGAGGAACCATGTGGCTCTACCCTTCGTTAACCATCCTTGATCTGTCTGGACCCCTCCTTGTACAGACCATTTCTTGATTTCATCAGGAGTAGCATGTGACTGGATATCTATGACATCTTGAGTAGGGTCCTTAACTGTCATGCATGTAATCGGATCTGGAGTATGTGTCATATTAACTGGGATGTCTGGAGTCTGTGCTGTAAGCTTGGCTGTGCGGTCTGCTAAATCATTACCTTGGGAAATAATGTCAGTAACTTTCGTATGTGCTTTGCATTTCATGATAGCAATAGATGTCGGTAAATGTATGGCATCTAACAGGGCTTGAATAAGGAGACCATGCTGAATCTTGGTTCCATGAGAAGTCATAAAACCTCTCTCCTGCCAGAGCACTCCGAAGTCGTGTACAACTCCGAATGCGTAACGTGAATCTGTGTAAACATTAACCTTCAGGTTCTTGGCATGTATACAGGCTTGTGTCAGAGCAACTAGCTCTGCTGCTTGAGCGGACAGAGTATCAATACGGTGTGTTTCAATAACTTCAGTGTCAGTAGTCACTGCATACGCGGCGACTAGTTCTCCTGTACTAGTTCTCATACATGAACCATCCACATAAAGTGTCAGGTCAGGATCTGGTAACGGAATGTCTGTCAGGTCTTGTCTTGGCTTTGTCGTAATGTTAACTACTTCCACACAATCATGTGTGTCTGGATTTGAACTAACTGATGGTAACAGTGTAGCAGGATTCAGGACGTTGCAGCGTCTAATTTCTATGTGTGGCTGGAACAGTGTCAATTCATAACCTGTTAAACGTGCAATTGTCAAGTGCTGAGTTTGTGTTCGGTTTAAAAGAACTTCTACTGAATGTGGAACTTGTACTGTCAGGGAATGTCCTAAAACTATAGAATCACTTTGTCTGATAGCTAGTGCTGTGGCTGCAACTGACTTGAGGCACGCAGGCAACGCCTGGGCGACTGGATCTAATGTGCTCGAAAAATAAGCACAGGGCTTGTATTGACCTGCTTGATCTTGTGTGAGAACAGATAATGCTGTACCTTCGCGTTCTGTAACGAAAAGTGTAAAAGGCTTACTGTAGTTCGGTGTAGCTAGAACTGGAGCTTGACATAGGGCTTTCTTTAACTCGTTGAAACTAAGTGTATGGTCAGATGTCCAAGGGAGGACAGTCGATACGGCTGCCTCCTGTGTCGTTAACTGTATCAGTGGCTTGGCTAGAAATGCATACTGGGGAATCCATTGTCTACAATAAGAAGTAAGGCCGATAAAGGCACGTACCTCCTTCTGGGTTCTGGGCTGGGGAAGACTCGCTATTAACTGGATACGGTCGGGTGTCAACTGCCTACCCCTCTTGGACAGCAAGTGTCCTAAGTATACCACTTGCTGGACACAGAATTGAAGCTTCGAAGGTGACACCTTGTGCCCCATCTCGGCTAGAAAATACAGAACCGTAAGTGATGCACACTCGCAGTCACGTTCAGAACGGGCTGTGATCAGTAGATCATCGACATACTGGAGCAGGGCAGTGTCAGTTGGCATGTGAATGTTGTCTAGTTGTCTCTTGAGTGCTTGACTGTAGATACTAGGGCTTTCTGTGAAACCTTGAGGAGCGCGTGTAAACATATAGCTCCTTCCATTTAAACAAAATCCGAAAAGAAACTGGCTGTCTGGATGAATTGGAACACTAAAAAATGCATTCTTGAGGTCAATAACAGTGAAAAACATGGCTTCGGAATCAATGGCTGTTAACAGGGAAGAAATATCTGGGACAACTGGGTACTGAGGAATAATACATTTATTAAGCTCTCGCAAATCAATCACTAATCGATATACTGGGGGTGCATTTGGATCAGTACGTTTCATGACTGGAATGATCGGAGAATTGCATACATTGGAGTCAGTTTCTACAACTACTCCTTGAGCCATGAGCTCGTCAATAATTTTGGATAAGGCTGCTACAGCCTCAGGTGGCAATCTGTACTGCCTGATTCGTGGTAACACTACACCTGGTTTGAGAGTCACACGATGGGGTGTGATTTGCATGTAACCTACATCAGTTGGACCTTGCGCCCATAGATGCTGCGGAACATTAGACAATCTTGAATCAAAATCTCGTAATACATAGTGACCCTTAAAGTCACGTAGGAACAGACGTATTCCCTCTGGGGAACAGCAAATAACTGCACCTAATTCTTTCAGTGTCTTAATACCTAATAGATTTTCTGGACATGACTTAGTAAGTAACAGATCAGTAGTACGGGACAATGGACCTACTTCTAGAGTAACTGGCTTAGATATTTCATTAACTATGGGTTTTCCTGAAAATCCAAGGGAAACATTTCTTGAGCCTGAGAGCGGAGCCCCTGGAACTTCGGCATGACTAATTGTGGTCCTACTTGCCCCTGTATCGATCAGAAACTTTCTGTCTTTCCCTAATACTTGACTATGAACATAGGGACCTTCTTGGTCTACAGGTATCTCGATGAGAGGCAAGCCTACCTCCCTCTCTAGGCTGTTTCATGAATATGACTGGTACTCTGGATACTCGGACTGTGCATACTGGTACATCTGCGATGTAACGTGCTGTGTTGCAGCAATAGGCTGCGGTACTGTAACTGTCTGTAGTGCATTCTGTAGCTGGGGAGTCTGTGAAACTTGTTCTTGTCTCGGCGGACGTGGTCTTTCTTTAGTCTTACCAGTAGCTATGTTGTGTTTCAGAACTGCACACTCGTTTATAAAATGACCTGGCTGTTTACAATAATTGCAGTTCCCTTTAACGGGAGCCGCAGGATGACTGGCTTGATTCGGACCCCTCTTCTGACTGTCTTGAGGAATAGATTGTGCAACTAGCACTTTCATTTTCGTGTCTTTCATACGTTTTCTTTCGTGTTCTTGCTCTTCTCTAATTCTATTCTGGTGGTACTGGAGCATCTGGAGCATCTGGGACGGAGTATTTGCTTGCCAGGTGCTTTCGACTTTCAAAACTCGGTTTTTAATTTGTGGACTTGAATTCTCGACTAATTTGGTAACGAAAAGATGAGGGTATGACTCACTACTTGTCTTGAGACCACTGTTAATACTAAAACATTTCTCAAATCTAGAATAAAAATCACTAATATCCTCATCTTGTTTCTGTTTACAGGCTGAGATTGCATCCCAGTCTTCTTTCCTAGTTGTCAATAATCTGGGTAAAACTTGAATCAATAATTCTGGTAAATCTTTACATTTATCTCCAAGACCGGTACCTGGTACTCGTGCCTTGTCTTCAGCTTCTAGAGCTGTCCAATCGATCTTTTTCTCTCCCACCTCCCATTCTTTTTCCTTTAACTTTTCATACACCCCTGCGGGTAACAGGACCTTTAACATTTTAATTATATCTGGGTACGTGTATTCTCCCATACGGAGCATGTCTTTTAATTCTCTATGGAACCCTGCTGGATCTTTGTCATGACAGGGGATTAATTTCTTCATTTCAAGAAGTTCCATCTTTGATATCGGAGTGTATACAAACACTCGTTGCATTACGCCACCCGCCCCTTGGACTGGGTGGACTTCTCGTAGCGGATTCTGTCTGTCTATGTAGAATGGTTTACTTTCTGGGGGTGAGACATGAACAAAATGCGGGTTCAGGAACGTTCTATACTTGTGGCGCTGTTCTAGAATGACACTAATTAAATCGGTACCTAGACCTCTCCATCTGTACTGGAGTAACTCGTTCAGGATATCGTGCAACGGGCCTGGATCAGAATGTTGACCCTCATACAGGGTAATGAGGTGCTGGATCATATACATACCCACCAGTCGTTGCTCGGCTGGGGGCAATTTCAGAAACATTTGTGCCACTATTTCGTCTGGAAAAGTGGTAGAATCAGTAATCCATCGGACTGCTGATCGGGCTAGTTCTTGTTCGTGCATGGTACTTAATTCGCTATAACCGACTCGTGATTTCAGAATGTGATCGGTAGCTTGAAATACTTGTTCTAGAGAACCTCGTTCTGGTGCTGGATGATGAAACATAGACTTAGGTTCTGGACGTAAATGGCGATCTGGGAATCTGGATCTTCCTACATACGCTATTCTGGCGGGATTCTCGTCTTCCTCTTCAGGATCAGAGACACTTTCTTTCTCGCTTACTTGTGCTGCTTTACGCTGTTCGTGTAACCTTATTACTTCTTTACGAATTTTCTTGTACATACTTTCCATGGCACTAATGGTCTTGTGCTTACCCTCGGCTATATTATCACTCCACCTTGTCAGGATTCTCATTTCGGCGGGATCTTTAGACGGGTAATCTTGTTCTCTTATTAGACAATTGATCAGGAACTTTAATATCATGAGCTGAATCTCGGCTTTCCTTTGAGACATAATCTCGCCAATACTTTCTGGATCATCCCCTGTACGGATGAAACGATATATTCTGTCTAGATCTTCTTTCATATTTGGTAAGGTGACTAGATACTCGGTCACCCTTCTTACGCGTACGGAATATAAAACCATATTATACTCGCCTGGGACTGTGTCATAGACACATTCGGCAAGGGCTTGTCTGATTTCTGTAACAGACTTATTACTTTTAGGAGTACGCTGTGATGCTTGAGCATGTAATTCGAGTGCTGATAAACGCTTGTGTGGCGGCGGGGTTTGAGGAGGACCTCCTCCTACGGCCCCTAGACTAGAATCGTCGACTGACATTCTTCGTGCTTGCAGGGTCGGTAATTGTAACGTGGGCTGAACTTGTATGGCAGGCTGACCCGGGGGTACCGTAACAGGTACTCCGGTGTCTGGAGGAACAGGAAGTGCCTGATTTACAGGGACAGGTGGAGCGCGAACTGGATTTGCATATTCTGGAACTGTATCATCCAAATAGGACGAAATAAAAATATCAGCTGCGGTCGGTTTGTGACGTAGCTTGGTCGGAACTAATGGTGGTGGGAAATTACTGGGTGCCTCTGGGGTCGCTTTTGGCAAGCCTTCGGCAAGAAGAGGATACATACCCTTAATGAGGGCATGCCTCTGTCTGTCTGACTGTTCGGCTTTGACTTGTTCACCTATCTCAATTAATTCTCTTTCTTGAGCTCGTTCTTGGGATTCTCTACTTAACTCTGACTTTCTGACTTCCTTTTCCGTTCTTCTATGCGCTTCCTTACGCCATAACTCGATGGCATCTTTCTGTGACTGTCTGGCTTTCTTTTTCCATAATGCTTCTTCTACTCGCATGATACATTCGGCATCCCATGTACCCGATACGGGCCATCTATACTTTTCTTCTAACTGTTTGGTATACTCTACCCATAAATCTAGATACAATATGGCGCTTATGCCATGTTTCTGATACATAAAGTGACCTGGACTGTCCCTAGGCGGAACAGGAACTGCTGCTTCCAGCAGACCCTTTCTAGTTTTTAACTGACGTAACTTGGAAAAGAGCGGCATTCTAAACTTGAATCGGAACACAATACAATACACGAAAAACAATAACAATTGGGAAAACAATTCAGGCATACCACGACATTGGAAATACATTAAACAACATTATAAATAACAGTTCGAACAGAATACTACCTGAAAATACTGAAAACAGAACAGAATTCTCGAGAACGGAACAGACTAGAGTTACTGGATGCACTGCTGTAACAGTACGGAACATACCGGTCCCATAAAGGAACGCATCAAGACCCGTATCCACCTAGGTGAACACTTCGTTTGTGGGCTTGGGTACCACCAACCCACGGACCAGGAGTCAATTTAGACTGACCCTGTCTAGACACTACCCCAGCAATGGTACTCACCGGGCAGCACGGAACGGAAGGCCTCGGACGGGACTGGACTATGACGACGAACTTCGGACTTCGGACATCAGTTACGGGTGGGCCTCCGGATACCTCGGACCTTGGACTCTCGGCTTGGGCTCTGGTCGGGACTCGCCGCGTTCCTCCACCGTCTCGTTCGGATGCTGGACCGCCTCCTCCGTCTCCTCCGTGGGCCTGAGGGATACTTGAAGCAGAAATATCTGCACTTGGCCAGTATGGTTCCGTCACGACTGCAGAGGGTCAGGGGGTCGGCGTTGCTTCACCGACGCGTGGGGAAAGGGCAGGTCCCTGTTCGGGCGCCATTATGTGGTAAATAAATAAATAATACCCTATTTTTGACTAGACTTATAGCATAACAGATAGCTCAATAAATAAGAGTCAAGATTCGAGGTAGTAGGAGTTTCTGCAGGTTTATTACAACATAAGGACAGGATCAGGACAACCTGCATAGGAACGGAATGACAGGGCCCAGCAGGGGAAAAGAGGCCCAGCAGGGGAAAAGAGGCCCAGCAGGGGAAAAGAGGCCCAGCAGGGGAAAAGAGGCCCAGCAGCTGCTGGGGCTAGGTCTGGGATGAGCGCGCTAACATTTAATAACAAAACATTGACTTATATACATAGCGCAAACACATAGCATTACATTGCAGTAGGCGTAACAGTAGGTGGAGTAGAAGGCGTGACGCGTAGCAGTCGCGAGAGATAAGAGAAATAAGAGGTGTAACTGGGAGTTTACTTAGACATGTGATGCAAAACGTAACAGAATATGTCATGAATGGGCGGAAACATTGGAGGGGGCTACCTAAGGAGCCGGGACCTCTAACCTAATGGTGCGCGAAAACTGACAATGACGTGTTTACTAGGAGAAGCTGGGGCTACGAACTCTGTGCTAGGAGCAGAGACTAGAGTCTGGAGGGTCGGAGCGACATGTACCTAAACCCTATCTGGTATCTACTGTTTAGGGAACATGTTGATATAAACTAGAAGTCATGAGGGGAAAAGCTAACTTGATTCTAAGACCGGACCATGCATTATTCTACATGTAGTACGTGAAGAATATTAAATGACCATTAAATACAGTATTTCTCCAACGTGGAGACGAGAAGGCTAGACAATGACGGAAACTATTGATGCAGTTCAGTAGCTTAGGAATGCAGAGGAGGAGGACTGAACTGATAACTGGAACTATAACATACTTTTGGCAGACTCAGAGGCAGAGCCGGGGTGCACCGGGCACTGCAAGGCAGGAAGTAAGTGAAGGGTCGAGGATACAGGTGGGGGCTGTATCGCTCCTCAGCGAGGCTTTCAGGAGACAGGAGCTGAATCTGTGGTCCGGGCCCTTTTGAGGCCTGGAAACGGGGACTTTATAATTGAATAACGTGCACACTGAGAAACGTGGCAACATTACTTACATAGGCCTGATATTCGTAGTATTCACGAGGACTGGAAACTAACATACTAGAGGTGGACACAACTGTAATTGCGTCTTTAATCAGAAATGGGGAATAACATATGCATATTGGTCATGCACACATAACATATGATGGATGAGGCGTAGGGACACAGAACATGGCAAAATTTACTTTTCCACAAGCTCGATGCGCATGCGCATCGACAGGCGAGACCTAAAAACAGGTATTAAGGGGGAGGTATTTTTGGGGATATTGGTCAAGTGTTAATATAATAGAAAAAAAAACGCACTTCAGAGATTGTCAGAAGCGGAAGAGCACACGCTGGTACCTCATGATGTAACGAATGGGACAAGAAAGAGTATCAGGAGGATATTTTGGCAGTTTTTATAGCACATTATGCTACCGAAAAGGCCATTTTAAAACTGAGAGGGTGAGGGAAAGAAGGACTGGCAAGTGAAATAAAGGTAGCATGAGAAATTAAATAAGGAAGGGATCTTGAGAATGGAAGGATCTTACCCGAACCCTTTGTACTACAACTGATGGAGCGGAGAAACTCATAAATGCCTATGTGAATTGGCCCCAACATATTCAACTTGGATTAATCAATATTTCTCAAGTTCTTGGTGTACATGTTGGAATTTTTTTATGCCTGAGGTCCCTAAGCTTCCGTAATACCTTGAGGTCTTGGCCCAATGGGCTAGCAAACAAACCTTGCTCGGTACCACATAACTTTAAACAGCAGCACTCAGGTAATCCGATGGTGGACTGTTCCAGGAGACCAGGGCTACCTATTAATTGATGCTTAGGATCTGCTCGGGATTTCAAGCCTGGACTTCTATAGTCCCACTGTATGTACTTATAGTATGGTGCTGACATGTCCACGGCCAGAAAGGAGCAATCTTTCAGGTCAGGATTAATTCTGACAATCTGAAGCAGCAGGGAACGGAGGCAAAGAATGGAATTCACAGTCCACATCCACAGACATTGAATTCTCCGAAGCTTTGAGCGGGACATCAGCTCAGCTTGTCAGGATCAGCGGCTTCCAAGGTGTGGCTCTCAGGCAACCATATGGGGGTTGCGGACCCTTCTTGCAGAATTCAGCAAAGTTGCTCAAAATAGACCCATGTTCATGCTACGCAAGACTGGGGTTAGAAGTGCTAGGATAGAATAAGGTTGGTGACCCCACACAAAGAGAGCAGACCCTTGTGCAGGGCAGAGTATGAGTGTCAGAGTCATTGCTCCTGTGATGGCTCGCCTGCACTTGGTGCTAGTGTTATTGGTAGCACTCCTTCATCTCAGGAGGAGGGCTAGGCTGAATATGTGGACATGGTTGGGGACAATTTCAAATATAGAAATTTTACACTGGCTCTTATCAGTATGAATGTTGTACAGGATGTATGCCCTAATGTATACAAGGTGAATGTATTGTCCATTCAGTTCTGTATGGTACACATCTCCCTTCACAGTTCCCTCAAGACATTTTCTGCTTGAACCACATCTGCTGTGAGTGAAAATGACATGAACCACAAAAGCATTAGTAAAACAGAAACCACACTGTGGCATCCTGCAGTTTGCTCCATTCACAATGCAGCTTAGGGGATGCCATGGAGATGGAATGTGAGGCATGTCATTGGAGTCACTCCTAGGGACAGTAAACGAGGAGCCACTGTCGTGGGTGGATGGGACCCTTTTTATTGTCTTCAATAAACTTCAACTTGAATCATCCTTTTGCCTGAAGAAGTTTCATTCACAGAGGAGTAGTGTGGCTCACTGGTTAGAGGCGGCAGGCCTGAGAGCAGAAGTCAGCCCGGGACCAGGGTTCAATTCCCGACGCGGCAGGGTCGTGGACCTTGGTCAGCGGACTCGATAATTCTCGCTTCGGTGCTTACTCTAATCAGGGGTTCCACTCGGCAACTCTGGGCATTAGCTTGCCTAATCTCCAAAACGGCCCCACCAATTCCGGGGATGCCTGGCTCCACCTTGGGGACTCCCAGCAGGGACCATCCCACAGGGAAAGCCAGGACGGGTTCCCCAGAGTTATACAGCGCCGGGACGCCCCGTTGCTGGGGCAGCTGTGTGCTTTACAAGTATACTACATTTACATTTCACACACCTAATGGGAATCCCGGTAATCAGGACTGCATGCAATTATATTTTTGTAGTAAAGATTTCTCACATCTTTAATGCTAAGCTAGGGTCAGACACTCTATTTGGCTAGGCACAGCTGCTCCAGGACTAGCTATGTCCCCACCACAAAAAAGACAAGCAACCCCAGATTATTTCACTCTTTCAAGTTCACATCAGTGAGCTGTAGTATGAATTCCATGGCACCATGAGAACGTGGCTCATGTCCTTGGGTAACCTTCACAATTACAGTGTATCACATAGGCCAACATAAATATGATGACTGGAATGATTGACTTAATATCGGCCACTACTAATTACTCAGGCCTCCTACCAGTCTACTCTTTTTTCCCCATCCTATCATTACACTTCGAGCCCAGCCAGTGGGGTGGGTGGTAAACCTATTGCACTTCTATTCCCCCCCTGTTGGAGCAGTTGTATGCACATTGTGGCCCGGAAGGCATTTTTGCCTCCTTTCCCCCTACAATCAGTCCTGTCTGGAACACCTATGGACCCAGGGTGAGGGGACAACTAAGAACATTTACCATGGGTGGAGGGCACACCACCCACTAGGATGAGACGCTGAGCCTCCCCCTCATAAATACTGGTGTTCCCTCCAACTAAACGTTGTTAGCCCATCCAAGGCATTGGAATGCCCTTTCGCCCACCTTCCTTCCCCCTCCTGGATGGGAATTCTGACCATACCAGGGACTCCTTGGGCTTCCCGTAACCGAATTTGTCACACTGTATCCAACTGGGCGTATGGCAGGTCTCCTGAAGTGGAATGCTTCTGACCAACACCCATCCCTGTGGGCATGGTGGCCCTGATGATTCAACTGAATCATCTACGCAGAAATCTAGGTTAACTATAGGAACTTAATTTGCCTCCCCCTCACAATGACACTGTAAATCCTGCTACCTCTCTGCCCACCGGGTGCATCTCACCAAGCCACTGTACCTCGTCTCAGTGCACTTCACCAATAGAACTGGTTGGGCTCCGCCTGTGGTGCCCTTTCCCCCAGGGCCTGTTGGCGCACGTCCGGAGATGCCCTCCACTCTTATCGCGCATGCAACAATATCCCTGGACTCGCCAGCCTGCACAGTGACAAAACTTGACATGATCCTGCCAGCCATTTTAGCCACCAGTCAGGACCTCTGTGGCAGGGTGAATGCATTGACAGCTGAGCTGAGTCTGCTGCAAGAGGACCAATGCAAACTCTCATCTAGAGCTGCGCAGACCAAATCGGCCATCCAAATTCTCCAGTCTCAAACCGTAAACCTTGTCAGCCAGGTCATCAAGCTATCTAATAAGATCTGCTTCCTTGAACGCACAGCCTAAGATGCAGAAGTGAAGGTCACTCGTACCATGGCAACCTACGTATAGTGGGTTTCTCTGAGGGTGCGGAAGGAACAGACCCTACAATCATGGGAAATGTGTGGTGCAGCAGCCAGAGCGGGAAACTTTGGAGCTTGTGGTTCATGGTTTGATCCACTGCGCAGGCGGCAGCTCAGATCAGCATCATGTGACTCTGGGCAATAGCCACTTAATTTCACCAATGGCCTCCAGCACCATAAACCCCTTAAGGGGGTGATATGTTTGTTATTTACAAATAGGAATAATTATTATTATTACAACCTTCTTTGAGGCCTGGCTGTCTACTCTTATAACACCCAAACAACTGCCCAGGTTCTTCACAGTGGAACAGGACCACAGGGAGCCCCCCCGGCAGCCTCTACCTGGAACCTGTCCATAACCAGTAGTGGCCAGATTCCTGAACTTCAGGGTCACGGATATGATCCTCCAGGCTGCAAGGCACCTGGCACCATCACCTTTGAAAAAGTACAGATCCTCTTTTTTTCTGACCACACAATGGGAGATGTGAGACTCCTTCACAGGGGTGAAAAGGAAATTGTGGGATGCAGACCTCACCTAACCCGTAAAATACATTGTGACCCAAAGGACCTACTTCTTCATATACGTTCTGATGCCTAGGATTGTGCAGAGCAATGCCACTATGAGCAATCGGAATCAGAATAACCTAACCCGGGGCAGAGTCCTAGAAACTCACAAACCAGTCGCCCGAAACGCAGTTCCAGAGAGGGACGAAATCTACTACCACTGCACCCATGCAGGCACAGATGAGACAGGATTGGATACTGTCTTTGGTGCAGTGTTCAATATTTAAGAACAAGGTGAGGGAAAAGCAATGGATGACTCATAGTGGGCTCCTTCTGAACAGGGATCGGAAACTTTCCTAGTCCAGCATGGCATCAATGATACTCCCCATCATTACACCGCACACTGCAGATGACATTGTTTAACTGTACAGGAGCTGTCATGCTTCCAAAGAACTATAATAGACAGTCTGAAAAGATTGCAAGCAGGGCCCCACCTTGGGTCGACAACATGGGCCGAGCTATGGAGGTCGAATGCCTCCTGGTCTGGGCCGTGCTGTAGATAACTGCTGTGCTTTTGAGGACCTATCCCAAATCAGGCCAAAACAATAAATTGCATATTAAAATACCTCTGGGGCATGGGTCCAATCTAGCCTGGCTGATGAGGGGTGATACCCCAAAACTGGTCCCAAGATGCTTGTTTCCGGTCCAGGGAAGACCTGGCTTGGCAGTTCGGCCTGGACTGTTCCCATGAGGAACAGGGTCAAGACTGATTTGCATATGGCTGGGTCTGAACTGGGGTGGTGAAGTGAGCTAAGGAAGGAGGATGAATTCAACTTAGATCTAAAAGTGACTGCAGGTGAGTGACTGAACATTTTTAGTGCTCCGTCCATCATCTCCTTGTGCTTGCTTGCCATGCTAACACTATTACAGGAGACCCTCACAACTTTCAAAACGTAGTCATTAAGATTTACCACTTGGCCCGGGTCCTGACCGAGGGCGACCTCATGTGGGCAATCTCTTCTCTTCAACCTCAGGTTTCCTCCTGGTCTTCCCTCCAACTCACACAGTGAAGCCACATCACCGTCTCAAAAATGGTGATGCTGCCAAGCCATTTATACCACTTCACTAACCTGCCAGCCATTGTCCCCTGTGGCACATTTTTTTCAATTGACACAATGTTAGACAAACTTATACAGAATAAGGGACTGCGCAGAGTAGCTGTGGACAAGCCGCAGCTCCGGATGGATCACAGGAGTTGGGGGCTGAAGTATTATAACACTTTTATGTGGAGACTACGCTTCAATAGTCATCCCGCTGGTGTTAGGAAATGGGGTTAGTCCTGTCAGTGACCATGGCCCATCGTCACATGACAAGGGCTGCATGAATAAATGTTGGTCCTACCTTACTTTCTTTGCTCGATATTGCCTTTGTTTGGACCTCGGTATCCTGCTCCCCTGTTGTTGAGCTGTTGCGGTGGATTCCAGTTATCTGGGGGTTATTTTTGTCCATTTTCTCCCTTTTTTGCCTCTCACGGGATCGTGGGAGATTCAGTATCCATTCCTTCCCTTGTTTCCTTGTAGTTAGATCAGTTAGTCCTTTTTGTTTTGCCTGACTATTTTTCCCTCCCTCCATGTCCTTTCGTTCCCATTTACATTCCCAGCGTTTGTTTCCTTGTGTTTTGTAGTACGTGAGCGGGGGCTCCCGTTCACGATTAGTGGCCTTCCTTCTATCGGTGCCCGCTTGTGAACCGAGTAACGCTTGGTGTTCCGGCGTTCTTTTCTCGGTGCAGGGCGTTTTTCATAGGCGCCTTTCAACCTCGTTGTGTGCGGAAGTGACGTTTTGGGTCACTCCGCTACTGGCCCGGTTACCAAACAACGCTGGAGAATTACGGAGAATTCGAATGTCTCCTTTCTGTTAATGCCAGCCCAGTTCTATGAATAATTGAAGGGTTTTTTTTGTAATTGGCTGAGCGTTCGCTATTCTTGGCCTTAGTTTTTTCCCTTCACTAGTGCTTTGTTTATTAGGCACTTTAAAGGAACGAAGGACGCTGTGTATGAGTGCCCCTGACTGGTTGCAATCATATTGGAGTATCTTTTATTGTCCAGTCCCTTCACGAAGCCAAGCCTGCGCTTACCACTGGTAAGGAGGGGGTGCATGTTGGGGTGGGACATGGTCACTGACATAAAGGCATTGTAGAATCTGTGCAAACAGGAGGTATTGTTTTTTCCTTGTTATCTCCAGGTGCAGAGGCGTGAAGGAGGGAGCCGTGTCCTGTCGTTCTACAGGGTGGGAGACTTGGTGTCTCGTCAATATACCACCCTCTTTTCGGGTTCACTGGAACGCTCACAGTATATCTATTCTGTGGGTCTTTAGTGGACAAGGGAAGGGGATTGGTGCATGCTACGCTCCTGCAGTGCTTGGGCTGAGCGGGGTCCAACAGAATATCGAGCCCACGTTTTTAGCACTGCCTGAGCGAGCATGGACGAGGACGGGAATGCATTAGGGAATGGTACAGGAGGTCCTTCAATGCAGGACATCATGGGGGCAGTACAGACGTTACAGGCACAGGTTCAGGAGTTACAACAGGAGAATTCTGGGTTGAAACAGGAATTGGTGGCTGTTAGGGCCCGAGAACAGTTACAACACAGAGGAACCACTCCCGTTATTCAACCAGCAACCTTCCAGTATAGCGGAGGGGCGGGACAAAGCGTGACAGGTGGTGGCAACCCCATTAATGTGACAGTGTCTTCTCCAGTTGCGGTTCCATTAGCCCCACCTGAGAGATTCACTGGAGATAGTGAGAAGTTTGGGATGTTTATGACCCAGTGTCAGCTACATTTTATGTGTAGACCGAGTGCTTTTCCTGACGACTCCGCTAAAGTTGCCTTTACAATATCTTACCTGGCTGGTAACGCGGCTCAGTGGGCTATACCATTGGTGGATAGCGACGATCGTGTGTTATACAACTACAACGCATTCAAAGAACTGATGCGGGGATTGTTCGCCAAGCATGCGTTCATGCAGGCTAGTGATGCAGAACTAATGAAGCTTCGGCAGGACAGACAGGATTTGTTGTCATACATCGCCTCCTTTAATAGGTTGATATCCGAGACCCATTGGCCCACTGAAAAAAGGACATCAATATTCTATCAGGGTCTTTGTGAAGAGCTGAAGGATATCGTGTCACAGGTGGTGGATCCACCAGAAGACTGTGCGGCGTTTATAGATCTTGTGGTTAAATTGAACCACAGGGTGTCCGAAAGGCGAGGGGAACGTAGTCGGTTTCAGGCATCTAGAGGTAGTTTTGTGAAAGCCGAGATAAAGGTCGTGGGGGAGAACAAGGCGACGCCTGAACCCATGGAACTAGGTGGGGTGAGGGGACCTCTGGCTCCAGAGGAGAAAAAGAGAAGGAGAGAGAACAATCTGTGTTTGTATTGTGGTCAAGGAGGGCATTTCGCTCGGGAATGTCCTGTGAAGCCCTCTGGTGCGGGATTCAGCAAGAAGGTAGCATGTGTTCAGGTAGACCGCGGGGTAGGCGGAGGACAAAGTAAACAGTATGAGGTTGTTGGATCCGTAGAGCAAGCACCTAGACATTTTGTTATCAACGCCCAGTTATTGTTTCCAGTACAGGATCGTGTTTCTGTTTCGGTATTGTTGGATTCTGGGGCTACCGGAAATTTCATGGATATCACTATGGCAGGGAAGTTAGGGGTTCCAAGTCAGCTGAAAGAACGACCTGAGCCAGTGAGGGCTATTGATGGGACTGAGTTGACGTCGGGGTGTATCACACCTTTGTGTCTCTTATGTGAGAACGGGCATTCTGAAATGGTAGTATTCGATTTAATTGATGCCCCTTCTTTTGGATTGGTGTTGGGGGTACCATGGCTGCAGAAGCATAATCCCAGGATCGATTGGGTGCAGAGACTGGTGACTTTAGATTCAGCACATTGTTTGGGACATTGTTATGCCATCGCAGGTGCACAGATCGATCCTTTGGTTTGCGCTGTGACAGATGTGGGATCTGTCCCCCCTCAGTACATGGCATTTAAGGATGTTTTTGATAAGAGATACGCCCAGGAACTTCCCCAATAGGGCTTACGATTGTAAGATCGACCTGGTACCAGGGGTCTCCTTACCTTGCAGCCGGGTGTATGCGTTGTCGGAGCCCGAAGAGGAGCATTTGAAGGAGTACATCGATGAGATGTTACGGTTGGGGTTCATTCGTCCCTCCTCCTCTCCTGTGTCGTCTGCTATATTTTTCATCCCTAAGAAGGAGGGCACTTTGAGGGCTTGTGTGGATTACAGGATTTTGAATGCAGCCACAGTGAAGAACAGGTACCCTCTTCCACTCATCTCTGTGTTGTTAGACCAGCTCCGTAAGGCTACCGTATTTACGAAATTAGATTTACGGGGAGCTTACCATCTGATAAGGGTGAGACCCGGAGATGAGTGGAAGACGGCTTTTAAGACCAAGTACGGTCTGTTTGAATATACCGTAATGCCGTTTGGCTTATGTAATGCGCCAGCGGCATTTCAGTTCTTCATTAATGAGGTTCTCAGTAAATATCTGGATCGCACGGTTATCGTCTATTTAGACGATATCCTTGTCTTTTCTGAAGTAAGGGCAGAACATACGGACCATGTACTCCAGGTGTTACAGACACTTCAGGAACATCGTTTATATGCCAAACTAGAGAAGTGCCAGTTTGACACCCAGGAGGTAGAGTTCCTTGGTTTCATTATATCAGCAGAGGGGATCCGAATGGACCCGAAGAAGATACAGGCCATTGTGACCTGGCCAGTGCCTACATCAGTGAAACAGATCCAGGTACTCCTGGGATTCGCCAACTTTTATCGGCGATTTATTTCGCATTTCTCAGATGTAGTATCACCGATGACTCGTCTGTTGAGGAAGGATGTCCCCTTTGAGTGGACCAATGAGACTCAGAAGGCTTTTCGGTCTTTGTTGGAGCATTTTACTTCAGCGCCGGTATTGGTGCATCCTGATCCTGCCCTGCCATTCTTCGTAGAAACCGATGCATCAATGTGTGCTGTGGGTGGGGTGTTGTCCCAGCGTGACGAAACTACCGGTCATATGCATCCCATCGCCTTCTTTTCAAAGACTTTATTGCCCGCTGAACAGAACTATACGGTGGCTGAACGGGAATTGTTAGCTGTAAAATTGGCATTCGAGGAATGGCGACACTATTTGTGGGGTGCCAGGCATGTTATCACCATTTACACTGACCACAAAAACCTTGAATATTTCCGTTCCGCTAGGGCATTGACACCTCGTCAGATGCGGTGGGTGTTATTCTTTAATGAATACGACTTTGTCATCACCTACAGGCCGGCGGCCCAGCAAGTCAAATCGGATGCTCTTTCTCGGATTCATGATGATCTTAAAGGTGAAAGTCCTGTGAAGGAGGACAGGGCTATGATTGAGAGCAAACGGATTGTGGGGGCTACGGGTATGGATGATTTTCCCCTATTGGTGAAAGAGCGATTGAAGCAGTTGGATTTGACTCCTTGGTTATCTGTGCCCCAGGTTACGATGAAAGAAGGGTTGTTGTATCATGGTAATAGGATGGTGATTCCTCCTTCTTTACGGAATGAGGTTCTGGAGTGGTGCCATTCGTCTGCATTGGTGGCACACCCAGGGATAGGGAAGACGAGAGAATTGTGCATGCGGTGGTTTTGGTGGGACTCCATGATAAGTGACATTCAGGGATACGTGACGGCTTGTCCTGTGTGTGCCATCAACAAGCCCTTGCACTGTAGACCTTCAGGGCTTTTGTGCCCCTTGGAGGTACCTCCTTCTCCGTGGCACACTATAAGTATGGATTTTGTGACCGATTTGCCGTTAGCCTCTGGTTATACTGCCATTATGGTGGTGGTGGATTTATTCACCAAAATGGCTCATTTTATTCCGCTTTGCAAAATCCCTACGGCTAAAGAGATGTCTGTGGTCTTCATGTCCTCAGTGGTGCGTCTACATGGGTTGCCTGAGGTAATCATATCTGATCGGGGGGCACAGTTCGTGTCTCATTTTTGGACGGAACTGTGTCGGGTACTAAAGACGGAGATACGTTTGTCCTCGGCATACCATCCTCAGTCTGATGGTCAGACTGAGCGAACTAATCAGACGATGGAACAATATCTGAGATGCTTGGTTTCGTCTTTGTCGTGTGAATGGGTGACAGCTCTGCCCATAGCGGAGTTTGCCTATAACAACAGCCTACACTCCGCTTTGGGCATGACCCCATTCTATTGTTCGCTTGGATACCACCCTAGGGTGGTAGCTATTCAGCCCACAGGACGGGCGCCAGCCATTGATGAGGTTTGTAAGCGACTGAGTGATATTTGGGGCTTGGCTCGGGAGAATTTGATTGAAGCCAAGGCTGCTATGAAGACACAAGCAGATAAACATCGGGCCCCAGCTCCTTCCTACAAGGTGGGCGATTTAGTGTGGTTGGCATCCCGTAACTTGAGGTTACAGGGGTCACGTAAACTGCAGCCCCGGTACGTGGGTCCCTTTCCAATAGTCCAGGTTATTAATTCGGTTGCAATGAAGCTTGAGTTGCCCCAGGACTATGGGGTGCACCCTGTGTTCCATACCTCATTGTTGAAACCCTACGTACCCTCAGTACAGGTGTTGCCTCTGCCACCTCCTTTGACAATCGATGGACAGGAGGAATTGGAGGTGCACGCTATCCTCGATTCCAAACGGATCAGGGGTCGTCTCTTCTATCTGGTGGACTGGAAGGGATATAAACAGGAAGATCGGACTTGGGAGCCAGCAGGTGGGGTTCATGCCCCGCGACTGGTTCGATTGTTCCATAGGCAGCATCCATTGAAACCCCGTCCTGTGGGGAGGGTCATAGGGGGGGGGTACTGTTAGGAAATGGGGTTAGTCCTATGTCAGTGACCATGGCCCACCGTCACATGACAAGGGCTGCATGAATAAATGTTGGTCCTACCTTACTTTCTTTGCTCGATATTGCCTTTGTTTGGATCTCGGTATCCTGCTCCCCTGTTGTTGAGCTGTTGCGGTGGATTCCAGTTATCTGGGGGTTATTTTTGTCCATTTTCTCCCTTTTTTGCCTCTCACGGGATCGTGGGAGATTCAGTATCCATTCCTTCCCTTGTTTCCTTGTAGTTAGATCAGTTAGTCCTTTTTGTTTTCCCTGACTATTTTTCCCTCCCTCCATGTCCTTTCGTTCCCATTTACATTCCCAGCGTTTGTTTCCTTGTGTTTTGTAGTACGTGAGCGGGGGCTCCCGTTCACGATTAGTGGCCTTCCTTCTATCGGTGCCCGCTTGTGAACCGAGTAACGCTTGGTGTTCCGGCGTTCTTTTCTCGGTGCAGGGCGTTTTTCATAGGCGCCTTTCTACCTCGTTGTGTGCGGAAGTGACGTTTTGGGTCACTCCGCTACTGGCCCGGTTACCAAACAACGCTGGAGAAATACGGAGAATTCGAGTGTCTCCTTTCTGTTAATGCCAGCCCAGTTCTATGAATAATTGAAGGGGTTTTTTTGTAATTGGCTGAGCGTTCGCTATTCTTGGCCTTAGTTTTTTTCCCTTCACTAGTGCTTTGTTTATTAGGCACTTTAAAGGAACGAAGGACGCTGTGTATGAGTGCCCCTGACTGGTTGCAATCATATTGGAGTATCTTTTATTGTCCAGTCCCTTCACGAAGCCAAGCCTGCGCTTACCACTGGTAAGGAGGGGGTGCATGTTGGGGTGGGACATGGTCACTGACATAAAGGCATTGTAGAATCTGTGCAAACAGGAGGTATTGTTTTTTCCTTGTTATCTCCAGGTGCAGAGGCGTGAAGGAGGGAGCCGTGTCCTGTCGTTCTACAGGGTGGGAGACTTGGTGTCTCGTCAATATACCACCCTCTTTTCGGGTTCACTGGAACGCTCACAGTATATCTATTCTGTGGGTCTTTAGTGGACAAGGGAAGGGGATTGGTGCATGCTACGCTCCTGCAGTGCTTGGGCTGAAGGGGTCCAACAGCTGGCTGTCCATACGCAACCTAAAAAAGGTGCATGGAGAAAATGAGAATGGGGTGCTCAGCCTTGTGAGAGACGTGATGCGCCCGGGGTTGACACTACCCCACACTACCCGATACAGCAAACAGCCTACTCTGAGTCGCATTTGAAATTCACAGTAGAGCGTTGCCATCCTCCCCTGATATCTTACCACATGCACCAAGGGTCGCCTTGTGCTCCATGAGCGTCTTTCTACTGAAAGTAGGGTTGTGAAGGCGTTGAACTTTGAGATACCATTGGGGTGGGGACTCCCGGAGACGTATTTCATGATGCTGAACTCATCCCATGTGACCTACTTAATAAGCAGATGGGACAGTTCCTGGTGTATAGATAGATGCCTTCTCAAAGCACCGGAAAACTGTGGGAAGTGATGGCCTCGGAGCTGGCTCATCACCCCCTGACGCAGACACTGTTCTCAATGGGTGAGGGTGAAGGCACATTTCCTAGCTTGTCAAAGCCATCAGGCATAAAACACAAGACCTACTGGCACCCCTCCTGCAGTCAAGAGAACATGACTTGGCAGTCCACTAACCTCTAAAAAATAGAGTAGAGTACTTGCATACCCATAGAAAGCCTCCTACAAAGCATGACTTCAATGCATACAACATAATATACTACATAAACCATATCTAACATCGGCCAAGTTGCATAAAATGTATTCTGGCACATATGCCCCTGATGTTGTACTCCCATGGCAGACATGATGTTAATGTTCTGAGACTGCCTGATCGCCCGCACACTCTGGACAGGGGTTTACTCGACCCTCGCATGCACTACTGGTTGAGAAGATCTGGACTGGATGGCTTTCTGCATCCTGGGCCTTTACAAGTGCTTCAGAGCTGGTGGGGTATCTAACCGCTTCATTAATCTAGCCTTGCTGATTGTCCAGTGAGAGATTGCAATGCATTGGAAAGCGTTGGTTTTACCAAGCGTCACAAGATGGCAAAGCATGCATATTCCATGGGCTATAGAGGAATTGGTCACACTCCAACCAGAAAAGGTAAGGGATTGAGAAAGCACAGAATCATGGTCACATGGGATGACCTGAGCTTTTCCATCCAAGGACGCTCAGATGGAGAAACCAGCTCAACAAGAACAACACTGCACCACCACCCAGACCCCCTCTTCCTTTCCCCACTGCATGTTAGCACCCCCCATAGATTAGTCGTGACATGTTGGTAGGCTCCCAAAGCTGCACTCGCATGCCCAAGTACCAAGAGTACCTCTGCATTACTGCCCCATGCCCCCAGTCACCATACAGGCGTTGCTGCACCACACTCTCTGCATTCATATGGCAGAGGAACAGGCCCCCAGTTTGTTTCTTAATTTTGGTTATATAGTTTTCCTATGATATGGTTTCACACTACCATTCTGCTATGTTCACTGGTTGTTGTAATGCATGTCCTGTGTAGTGTGCGCACAGTCCTGTAATTATTGCATAAAAACCAGTAAAAATGTTTGGGAAAAAATGACTGTTTTTCATATGCTTGTGACCAAACTGATGTTGCATGGAGTCTAGAAAAGCAGTGGACTGAGATGCAGCCACGAGTAATTACCAGTGGCTGAGATTAATTCAAGCATATAATCTGTCACTGTTTTGTATACTTTAATGTGTTGCCATAAGAGGAATGGGTATGGGCAGACATGAGTCCTTGGAATACTGTGTCACTCAAACCAAAGTATACTTGGCCGATAAGCCCTATTTAAGGAAGCCGGTCCTAGGTTGCTTGTGTTCCAGTTCAGGGAGAACCTGGATTGGTAGTTCGGGCTAGATCTTTCCCATTGGTCAAGACTGATTTGCATATGGTGGGTTCCAAACTGAAGTGGCATGATGTGCAGAAAAACAATGGACTGTGATGCTGCACCTAGTTGCTGAGATTAATTCAACCATTCAATCCATCACATTTCGTATACGTTAGTGTGTCGCCCTGAGTGGGATGGGTGTGCCAAAAAGTGGCTGTTAATATTAGGCCTGGGTGGTGAACTCCGCTCTGTTTGCAGAGTTCACAGAATTTTCTGCTCTCTGCGGAGCACACAGAGTTCTGGAGAAAAACTTTTTTCGTCTCTCGTGCTCGCCAATGTTAAGATGGCGAGTGCGAGCAAGGAAAATCAAATGCTAAACCTACGAGCTTTATCAATGCGTGCAATTGCGGATGGTCCCTACCACTCACGTGGAGATATCTTCCGCTTGCATTTAGGAAGCTGCCTCTTGAAAGGAACTCCACCTGGAGTGGCAAAAAGAAGCAGTGCACTCTTGCGCTGCCCGTCAAGTTATTTGCGCTGAGTTACCAGCGCGCTACAAACACCCTGCACTAAAAATCAGCTTAAATAACGTAACGCACTCTGCCGCTTGCTGGAATTCCGCGTAGCGTAGCAGAGTTTTTTTGTCACTTCACGGAGTTTTGCAAAGAAGAAGTCTGTGAAGTCCATCCAGGCATAGTTAGTATTTGGAATATGCTAGAGTGACATATAATAGAAAGTATGCTGGAGATATCTATGGATTAGATATGGCTTAGGCTCTGTTGTGTAGACTATGCATCTCACAGTGGGTGCCAATATTCACAAGCATTAGGTGACAAAGGAAGTGTATTGCCAGTGGAGCCTAATGCTTCTCCATTGTTCCTGGTGCTTTGTACAGCAACTGAGAGAGATGCATTGCGTGGTTAATCTGTAGTAACGCAAGGCAGCTCAAGTCGCTGCCTTGTATTACTCTTCCATGGGTAGAGCATGGGTATTCCCATGCATGTACCCATGGGTTATGGGGCATTCCCAGATTTTCCATGACTCATCCTCTTTCCCAGGGGAGTTGCAACAAGGAGAATTATCAAGCCGTGGACAGTTTCCCAGCAAACCTTATGTTATCATCAGATCAGCTTTGGACTTTAGTCCTTCAGGTTCTCCCCTAAGCAACTGCTTTTGTACTTGTCCTTTATATACCTTTATCGTTAATGGTGCATTATAGAGCCACTTGTGGTCAGCTACTCGTTGCTACAAAAAAATGTGCAAATGATGGCCTTTCACAGAAGCCCAACTAAGCCCATACTTTTCCTTTTAATAAGATTCTCGTTTGGTCTTGTGTTTACGTTAGAAAGTTAAGTTGTCTGTGCACAGAATGTAGATATGTCATTTAGATGTGATGGAATAAAGAACTTTGAATGTCCTGTGGTAAGCAGATGGATATTGAGATTTGAACTACGAGGCAGTCAGTAGCTTCCTCATGAGCTCGTCCTGTTTATCTTCATGTCTTGAATAAAAGAAATAAACTCACCGGAACTGAAGTCTTTGTAGAGCACCATAAGGTGATCTCTCTTTCAGCAGCAGTTACACCACTGGCACCAGAGAAGTGTAACGTTTTCATTCTCAGTCCCTTTTAGTTTGAACTGTGTTAAAAATATGATGTTTCTAAAAAGAAGATATGGAGGTAGACCCCGCTTTGTTAGCATTATTATTCAAAAGACAGTTTCCTTTCTAGGCCCTATGCCTATCATACACAGTCCATAACATTAAATACAGTTGTTTAAATGCAGTCACGCTTGTAGTGAGACATAAAGCTTAACCTAAATGAAATTATTATGTTTAGAGGATTTGTCAAGAGAGTCTAAGAAATATGAAAGTAAGCCAGTTGTTAACATTTTCCTTTGGCTGCAGGTGATTGGCGCCAGTGCTGATTTTTAGAGAAAGGGACTTATTTGTTGTCAGTATACAATGACTCACAGTGAAAGCTAGAAAAGAGAGGAAGGGATTGAAAACCCATCTCAAAGGAAGAAAATTGGGGGTTAAAAAGCTTGCAAGAATGAGATAAAGAGAAAGCATGTGTGGTGGTGGTAAAAAGAAGCAAGAGGTGAAATCAAGACTTAGCGGGTTAGTATTTGGTCACCTCAGTAAGTGACAATGATTTGGCAGGCCCCAAGGAAAAACTTTGGGCCCCTGCATATAAGTTTTTAGGTCGTGTGAGCCAGCGCGCAAACGCAAAAGCAAACGCAAAAGTTCAGAGCGAAGACAATCATCGCCCACTCTCCCGCCCTTATTTTTCATTGTTATGTGTGTTTGTCCTTTCTAAATGCTGTCTTCTGATTCATCATGAGGCTTGTTAGTATCGCCTTAGTACCGCCATGTCCCCATTTTAATCCTCCCGTGGCTACTGGCCCCTTTACTTAGCTGTTACACGGTACATGTTCTTTTTGTTGATTGACTCGTTGGCCACTGGCCACTCGCAGCCTGTGTTCCGGGTCCCTCCCTCCGCAGCACTGCCTGAAGCCCCCGGAGCCCATCTCCCTTCCTTCCTGCCTGGCCTGGCCCTTTACTGGCTCTTGCTGCGGGACCTTAAGCCGCTGCAGTTAAAGGAAACGGGGTTTGAAAGGGTCACAGTGGGGCGCTGTGCCTGCAAGAAACAGAAATCTATGGTGTTCTAGTGTATGGGCTCGACAACTATGTAAGAACTTAGTACCCATGACTGCTGCGAGTATCGGACTAGTTCAGTGCCATTTTTAGGTCTCGCCTAGGCAGCACGCATGTGCTGCTCTAGGAGATGACCTTTTGAAATTGGTCTGCTCCTTTTCAAGCACACTCGTGCTTGTGCTGGCATCCACCTTGTGGGAGCGAGCAGTGGTGCGCCCGCTATATGGCTCTTGCGCTGCCGCTGCTCACTCCTGCAAGGCGGATGCCAGCACAAGCATGAGTGCTTGAAAACAGCTGTGTTGCATTTGCCTGCTTTTCTTGCCTCGCTTTTCTTTGTCGACAGCACTGCTTTCAGTTCTAATGTAAAGAGCCTTTCACAAACAGAGCACTTTAGGCAGAACACTGACGCCTCATGTGCACAGCTCCTCATTAAAGACACATAGTTGACACCAAACAACACCCCCCCTCTCACCCTCACCACAGCAACTGCACCACAATTATAGGGTTTATTTACCTGACAGGGGGACAGGGGGGCATATTGCTTGCTTCTTGCTTGCATTACAGCCAATGGCAGCCTGGCTGAGTTTCTAACTGCACAACAGACACATAACGAACAGCCGGGGAAGCATGCTCGCCCAGAGGCACAAATATACAGTGTGCTTGTGCACAGGGCATAGCGAGGTGCACATAATGTAAGGTGATACACGAAGTGATGACAGGAGTACTTTTGCTTTGTCAGTTTTGTTTGCACAGAAGTTTTGACCACAAGTTATGTCAAGCGCCTACAGTACAACTCATTTCGTGTTTTGTAGAAGGAAAGATCTTCTCGAACGTCACTAGGGCACAGGGAATGGGCACCCTCTGGGCACTAGCAGTGCAAGCTTCCACTGTACACGTGTGCCCCAAACAGGTGTCCCATTTGCATTAGAAGTGACATCACACACCCTATCATGCGCGTGGCTTGCATCGGGTATGCTCATGTGCATGGTGGGTGACATGGGGAGGGAGGGGGAGATGTCGTGGCATGAAGGCCTTGGAACTGAGGAATCAGGTTCGGGTCTGGGTTCAAGATCCTGTGATTCTGGGAAAATCACTTAATCTCCCAATGCCCATGAAAATGAATAAAACTGCAGAAAATAAATAGGACTATGGCAGCTTCTGTTCAACCCTTGCCCTCCGATTTTGTAAAGTGAAAGTGTTTACTAATTTTACCATGGGGTGCCAACAAATTCCCCTGTTCAGGTGACTCAGCATCTACCAAGAATACAGTTCTGTACACTCGAGATCCTGGCATTTTCTAACAAGCATTAACAAAGCAGCATGGTATTTTACTGACTTTCATTTTTTTTGTATAGTTCTGCCATGGGATTTTAGTAGCTGTACTTTAGGTAATTATCTCAGAGTGCTCGTTTCTGAGCTTGTCTGCATGGAGGCTGTGAAGGAAAAGGTGGTGAGCTCTGAGCTCCGCCATGAGAAGGATTGTCTAGTAAAACATGGCGCCGCTGAAGACCACGCAAGTCATATAAGTAGCCACAGGGAAGAGGAGGGTTGTTCGTAAAAGGGAGACAGTTTGTTGCAAGTGCAGATTGCACTGGAAACTAGCAGCTTTGCTATAAACACCCACGACAATCAATTTTTTAGGAATGATTTTAGCATTTAACAAGAACTGCTTTGAAAACGTTGCACGTCACTCAAAGCCCTTTTCGAAGCGGCCTGTGGAGGATAGCAGCTTCCCTTGTCATTGTTAGAACCATGTTGATTTATGGGATTAACAGGTGGCTTCATGTCATCGGGTGCACATTATTCCAGTCCTGGCTTTCCACTTTAACGGCCTGTTGCATTCTGGGAGTTGTAGTCTCTCTTCTATGGCAGCGCACATCACGTTCAGTTAGGGTACTAGGTTTAGACAACAATGTTTCTGTCAGATCCTAAAGGATGTTAACAACGACAATATGCCTCTCACAAACTCAAATTTAAAACATTGCCTCAAAACCAATACGACCCTCGTGCATCACAGCACATTGGCAGGGGCACTTACTTGTATCTTTAGACACTGGTGTAAGAAACACCCAAAATGGAAAACTGTTATCTGTATACTTTCAGTCACACCCCAAAAGTCTTGGAACTTGTGCATATGACCAGCAAACACACATCACAAAAAGGACTAGTTTAAGAGGGATGCAGGTGCCTTTTTTTGGACTTAGGGGTTATAAGACAAAAAATACATGTGCATTTAGGACATAAGATTTATGGTTGGCTGTGTTATATTTGCGGGAAACATCCTTTACTACGAAACCATTACAACGTGGTATAGTTACATCGTGGTTTTAACAACGCAAGTCGTTACATCGACTTGCACTGGAGGGCGCTCTAGACTAAGGAATAGTGTGAATTACTATTCCAACACCTTCCTTACTGTACGTAGACTGGAGTTGGAATAGTAATTCACACTATTCCTAAGTCCTGCGCCCTCCTGCGCAAGTCGATGTAACGATTTGCGTTGTCAAAATCACGATGTAACATTCCGCGTTGTGATGGTATGCGTTGTATCTTTATACATCCTATATTTGCATAGTTTAATTTAATTTAATTTAATTGCGGGTTTATATAGCGCTAGGAATCGACTCCCGGAGGAGTATCTCCACGCTTCGACCGCTGGGGAACCCGTCCTGGCTCACCCTGAGAGATGGTCCCTGATGGGTATCTCTAAGGTGCGACCAAGCATCCCCGGCGGTCTGGGGGGGCCGTTGTGAAGATGAGGCAAGCTGATGCCCAGAGTTGCCGAGTGTGGTTTCTGACTAGAGTAGGCACCGAGGCGAGAATTATCGAGTCCGCTGACCCTGGTCCACGACCCTGCCGCGTCGGGAATCGAACCCTGGTCCCGGGCCGTTCTCTGCTTACGGGTCTGCCGCCTCTAACCAGTGAGCCACACTTCTCCAGTTAGTCTTTGAAAATCACTGCCATGAGCTGCACAAATAAAAATAAAGAACCGTGCCTTGCAGTCTCTTTGCATTTTTCCAAAACAAAGCCACAGGAGGGAGGCGGAAGTAACTTCTTTGGGACTCACCCTTTGTCCATCCTCAGACTCTCTGGTTAGAGGGGCAGCTTAACTGACTATGCACAGCAGGGTGAAGCAGGAACTGCTGTGCACTGCAGAAAAAAAAATCCTCCACTTGGTTACATTTTTTTCTTTGCTTTTGCTTACTTAATTTGTTGTACTGTAAAATTCTTCCTGACTACACTGGGAGCAACGCACATGCAGCCTTTTCAAGAAACAATCCCAAACAAGCTTTGGCATAGCCAGTAGGTCTCGCCTTTGGGGTCTTATAAGTATTTAGTTATGCAGCACAGTATCCTTAGTGCAACAACATCAACTGTTGCGTGGCTAAACACTTATAAGATCCCAATATGCCAATGCTTGTTAATGCTTGGGACGTTTGTGTTCCAGATAGCAGACACGAGGGAGGGCTCTGAAAGGAGGAATGTAACTTTTTTTGGGGGGAGGGGGGAACTGGACTGTTAGGACTTTGTAAACTATTTCTGCCCGAGAGAAAGACCTGTGCGAAGCTGCAGAGGCCGCAGTGCCTATGTTTGTTTGGTCGGAGGCAGGGTATAACACTATTTTCCCCTCGTGCTTTTTTCTCTAGCATCCTGCTGTTGTGGTGAGCAGTGTGTATTATTCTCCGAGACGGAGCCTTGGCAGAGAAATTCAAGATGTTAGAAATCACACTTTGTATTACTGAATCCATATTGCGCACACTGGGCCCGATTTACAGAATGAACTTAATACTAAATCCTAAACGTACTACTATTTGGTATTCACAGAATGCACTTACTACTTTTAGGAATCACAGAGTGAACTTACTACTTTCGGGATTCACAGAATGAACTTACTACTTTCGGGATTCACAGAATATATTTAAGACTGCTAATTTTACGTCCGCACTCGGGCTGGAAATTTTGGCCCGGAGGCGGAGCTTCTGGCTTGGGGGCGGAGCTTGCGGCCCAGAGGCGGAGCTTCCGGGCCAGAGGCAGAGCTTGAGGCCCGGAGGTGGAGCTTCCGGCCCAGAGGTGGACATTTCAGCCATGGCTAAATCCCCACCTCCGAGCCGGAAGCTCCGCCTCCAAGTCGCAAGCTCCGCCTCCGGGCCCCAAGCTCTGCCCCCAAGCCGGAAGCTCCGCCCCCAAACCGGAATTTCCGGCCCGAGTGCGGACGTAAAGTTAGTAGTCTTAAATCTATTCTGTGAATACCGAAAGTAGTAAGTTCATTCTGTGAATCCCGAAAGTAGTAAGTTCACTCTGTGAATCCCGAAAGTAGTAAGTGCATTCTGTGAATACCAAATAGTAGTACGTTTAGGATTTAGTCTTAAGTTCATTCTGTGAATCGGGCCCACTGTGTACATTACTAGCAGCCCACGTGCCTGTGCCGGGGTGTCACACCGAGCTGCGGCTGTGATAGGGGCTGCTAGATCAAGCAAGGCTGCTCTCTGACCTCTGAGTAAGGGAAATGCAAGTGATTCAAACTGGCAGTGTCTGCCAAGCCTACCAGCTGCTATCCTGAAGAATAAAAATTGATACCACTCTGAGAAAAGTGAATGCTCTGACAGTGCACGATTCCACACTAACACCAAGTAAATCACAATTGCATACATGGAACACTTAATGCACTGGTGGAGCACGTTCCTCGACCATAGAACAGGTACTGCATTGCCAGTACTCAGCGTGTGCACGTTTCTTGTGGGTTGGTTTGTGACAGCATGCTTGGTAGTTTGTGATGACCTGCCATTGCCATAGAAACTAGTACCATTTGATTTGGAAGGATTATTCCAAAGTTAAAAAAAAAAACTGTGAGACATTTAAAAAATAAAGGATGTAAATGCCTTAACTACCCTTTCAAAGGTTGCATTGAATAATAATTTTCTGAGACAAGACATGAAGTGTTTGAATTGAAATGCAAATGATAAAGGTGCTATTACTGCATCATTGTCTGCTGAATGGATGTCAGTGCTTTTAAGTGTGGCGAAACCAGCCTTTTCCATGCAATGCAGAGTGGTCTTTGGGGGGAGACCCCTTCAAGTCTCTAGCTTGCTTGCGTGAGCCTCCTTCGGCCATTGACTTACAACACAGTGCGGTGAGAATGACCGTGTTTCATTTGGAGAGGCATCAGGCAATGTTGAAAAGTTACCTACAGTGGGTAATCTCTTTTAAGACACCTCCTTGACAGTCTGTGTGCACCATAAAGTTCACAGTTGCAGATGTGGGGGTCGATAAAATGGTTATCATGGAGAGGGGTCACAGCAACACCAGCTGGAAGAGTTTGGTATGTGACTAAGATGCACTTAATAAATAGAAATACTTCTGCAAAAACAAAGGAGTATAGGAGAGCAGATATGAGTTTCTTGACTTGCTTTTGTTGGTGTCCTCCCATAATCTGTGTTTTGCAAGGAACGTTCTCCAGGGAGCAATCTAGCTCACTGATGTAGTTAGTGTTTGTCAGTGGCATGGAGGTGAATTATGTTTGCACATTGACTTGAGTTCACTAATTCTCCAAGCCAAACAAGGCTCTCACCCTAGGAGTGAGCTGATCATTATTCCTTAGAGGACCAGCACTTGAGCAAGCCCGAGAAGTTAAAACCCTTGCACTGTTATCTGCATACAGTGGGTGACTATTTTGATGAGATCAGGACACTTGTATTAATCCGCTTGCCATGTAGCCATGTAGAATAGTTGTGGCTTTCAAGTGCTTCTGCCAGGCAGTGCTGTTTTAGAGCTGTTAAGCTGCATTTCCCCATCTCGTTTGCACTTGTATCATCTTCAGATCCATAAACAGCAGAGGCAACCCTGGTGAGGTTCAACATTTACCACGGACTAAACCAAGATTTGCCTAATCAGGCAAACTATACCTCTTACAGAAAAAAACGCAAGCTATTGGTTTAACTTTACTAAAACGTGCACCACAGATTTTATGTGTTCCTTCAAATTATGATGCGCACATTTCCAAAAAAGATCGTCAACCTCTCAACCTGCTCCCTTCCTCTTGCCTGCTCATAACATTAATCTTGAGGTATTCACATTACCTGTGTACCTCAATGCACATACTTTTATTGATATTACAATGCCAGTAGCTCTAACTCTCACAAATGCGAGACCAATTTGTATTGCAAATGCTTGTTTTACTTGTAGCTGCTTTTTGTAGAAAAACTCTGCCTCCTACACTTAAAACACCCTGGTAATGTTGGGATCGCTGAAAATTAGGAACAATTAACCACACTGTGGGGCATATTATCAAGGGATTTATCTCCGCTTTTTTGGCTTTAAAAGCTAAGAAAGCAGAGAGAAAATGATCTCCCTATCAGCAACAGGGTGCTAACACGCAAATTTGCATGTTAGCACCCTTTTTCTCTACGCTTCCCCTTGCATCTATAATGAGATGCAAAGGGGGCATTCTAGAGAAAAATAATAGGAGAAATGTTGTTAAGCGACATTTCTCCTATTATCTAGGATTTCGCTAACCCTGTTAGTGATAAAAAAAAAGCAGCGCTAACCGTGGTTAGCGCTGCTTTTTTTACATCTGGTATTTTCCTGACTTAGCCATGATATCCTATGGAAGGTGGATATCATGGCTAAGTTTGTGAGCCCCTATCATCAAGCTAACGCTAAACTTCGAGAGATTATCGTTGGTTTTCCAGCGATAATCTCTCATTTGGCAGTTAGCGCGAGGATTTTTATCACTTCTGAGATAAACCTTGCTAATAGCAAGTTATCTCTGCGATAATTTCCGGCGATGCTTAGCGTTAAAAAATTCGTTGCTAACTCTCGTTAGCGATAAATATCGCTAATCGTTGGTAATATGCCCCTTAAGGTCCATTACATTGGGCTAGAAACTGACACATTAATTGCACAGCCTGCGGGGCTACTGATTCCAATGGGATCAGTAACGCCAGGAGGGGGGCAAACTGGTTCTATTCCACGTTTTTGGAGAACAGGGGGTAATCTGTACTTATCTCATATTATAATTGTGTTTGTGAATGATCATTTAAGAAAAGTAAATTGTGTATGTAAATCAAATTAAGTTTTTGAAAATTAGCATTGGGAAAAGCTTTTCATTTTTAGTTTTAAAGAAGTTTATGACAGTCATTATGCATTGTTGTAATGATCTTAAATAACTAAATACAATAAAGATTATTCTTCTTCTGTACTTTGATATCTATTCCACATGGTTTCCCTTGGTATGTCACCCCGAGATCTTTTCTGCTTTCTCCTGGCGAAGTCTACGCTTGAAAAGTGTTCCCCTACTTGTTGTAAATTGCAACCAGGCCATGAACTCCGATTAGAAGTGGGCCAGGCGTAATAGGGATTGTAAAGAGAATAGCTCACTTTAAATCGCACACAATGGAGTCCATGGAGGAAATCTTTTTTTTTTAACAGGAATAAAGTAATAAGCATGAATGCCTTCCCCTCAGATATCCTCCAGTCTAAATGTTATCTGCAGCACCCGCTTCCTCTCATCGGATTTCAGCAGCAGATATGAGAAGCCACCAATGGTGGGGTCAGATCTCATTAACGATTACATATGGGAGGTGGCAAAGCCACATAAGAGCTTTAAATGTGACTCCCACGTCATTGTTGGAACCACAGGGTAGCCAAGTTATTTAAGCAGTGAAAAAAGTTTGCTTAAACCAACATCACTCATGTTTGACTTGCAATGCTTAGTGCCAAAAAAACAATATTTCTGTTTCATTCATTTTGATGGCCGATTGATTTTTCCTATTGCACCCCTTCAAAAGATCCAGTGGAACCTGAAAATGTCAAGATCCATTCGAATTGGTCAATCAAAGCTGCAACGCCCGCCTGTGTAACTGGCGATGCTTCAAAATCGATGATCCCTATTTCTATTTACAAGCATGTTATAGGTACATATATTAAAGAAGTAGTAGCTAACGCATCACTACCATAACACATTCTCTATTGTTAAATTATAAAATAGGAGCTTTAGCACCCCAAATTGTTAGACAACAGTCACATACAGCATTAATATTTTGAATATACCAAATTATTGTTTCGTAAGTCAAAGGGTATATTAAGTCGATTATTGACGCAAAAATGTCCTGAGGCAGTCCATTAAAAGATTTGATCTAGCCAAATTCACTAGTTACAGCTCATTGTTTTGCTTCTAAAAGTCGAACTTCTAGGTCCTGATGGCTAAGATGCCAGGTCTGGTGGCTCAGTAGACTCATGCATCCACTGCAGGGGCCTGTGTTCGACCTCATGGTCACAGGTTCAAATCCCGGCAGGTCCACTCAGCCTTTCATCCATTAAAGGTTGATAAAATGAGTACCATTGAGTTGGGTAACAATATACATCTTTCATTTCAGTGCCAAGATGCCCCGTTGCTGGGGCGAACGTGCGCTTTACAAATACACCTGTTATGTTAAGAATGTCATCATATGAGAGCATCTTCAGCCAGTGCAGCAACATTTCTAAAACTATGTTTAAGAATAAAATGAATGAATGAGGGTGTTTGTAAAGTGCACAGCTACTCAAAGAGTGTCCGGGCGCTGAGGTACAGTGATACACAGAAGCCCTATTCAATGGAGGAGAGAGGAGCCAAGATTTCAATTTCCTTTGTAAAACCTCCTCAGAGGGAGGCGTCCAAAGATCCCTCAGAAGCTGATTCCAGGCCTTGCCTCCTTCCCTCAAACTCTTAATGCGGGTCACTATCACCAGAGTGGCAGAAAACAAGTGTCTAGAGGGGAGGTGACAGGAACCTCCTCACATGATACCCTGGACTAGCCTGAAACACTTCCCTAAGAACCAATGGAAGGGATTTAAATAAAATCCGTTCCCTTATAGGCAGCCAATGTATAGAAGTTAAGAACGGAGAAATCGAAGTCCGACTGGGCAGATGCAGAATAAGCCGGGTGGCATTGTTCTCCATCTGCCAGTCGATCAAGCAGAGCTTCGGGCTTTCCAAGATAAAGGGTGTTGGAATAGACCAACCTTAACATAATCAGAGCATGGATCCCAGTCCTCATACAATGTAAAGGCAGGAGATACAGACATTTTCTAAGAGTACGTTGCAGCTCAAAGTATTGGCCCATCACCACAGAGATATGGTGTTGCATGGACAATTGGTTGTCAAGCTTGCCCCCAGATTTGTAGCCACCGGAGATGGAGTGGGGGTGGAGGGACCGGCATGGCAGAGGGCCAGATATCTTCCCATCAGTTCATCAAGTGGGAACCAAACATAATAATTTCAGTTTTATTGCTGTTCCATGTAAGCTCTGCATCCACTCAGAAACCGCAAGTAAGCTCTCATTGAAAGTCCTTTCCACCGAAGATGGGGGTCATGCAAAACCAAAATTCAATTGGGTGTCATCTGCATAGGAGATCATTTTAGACTATAATTACTCCACCGAAGAGGCCAGTGGAGACATAAGCACATTGAAAAGGGTTGGTTTCAAGGTAGAACCTTAGGGGACACCCTGTTTAACTGCTTTGACTGCTGAGGTAAATGTAGCTTCCCAGACCGACTGCCCTCAGGAACCCAGGAAGGACTTTAGCCCGTCCCATGCCGGACCTCCCACACCCACATTGACAAGACGCTGTAAAGGAATCACATCGGGGGAAGAACGCAGAAGATAAATCAAGAAGAATAAGTGCCTCATTTTTGTCCTGATCCAGGGACCCCTTGAAGTGGTCAGATATCCCAAGTAGCGCAATCTCTGTATATGACAGAGACAAAACCCCAATTGGCTAGGGTGCAACAACTTAGCCTGCTCCAAACAATCAGAAAGTTCAACATTTACCAATTTTTCTATCACTTTAGCAAAGGCAGGCAACAGAGAGCTAGGCCTATAGTTGTTAAGCATATTGAGATCTATGGAGGGTTTCTTAAGAAGCAGGATCACTTTAGCAACTTACAAAGCAGCTGTCATAATACCAGATGACAAAGAAAGGTTGAAAATGTGATTAATCACTGGTTTAGTTACATCTGCCACATCCGCCAGCAGTGCACGAGGGCAAACATCCAAGGGGAAATGTAACATATCCAAGGGGAAATGTAACATTTATTTATGCAACACAATGCAGCAGCCGCAAATGCTGCGCTGCACTGCGTGAAAAGGAGAATGTCATATTTACAGAAATATGGCACTTTCCTCCCCTTTCTATAGCGCCGATGCTGAAGTCAACTGTCGTGGGACACGGAGACACCTTTGAACCATGATGCAAGGGTGTTTCCATGAGTCTAGAATAGGTATCGTACTGTAAGGGTGTCCTTCCAGTACAAAATACGCTTAGACTAACTTTAACCCTTTTTCCTCTTTGTATGTGTGCTATAAATTGCAGCAGACATACAAAGTTGGAAAAGGAAGGAGAAATGAAAGCATTTCTCCTTTCTTGCGCCTACTTCAAAAGGGTGCCGTTTTCTGACACTAAACCCAGTCTACTCTATCTAGTAAATAGTTTTTAGCATCAGAAACCTTGGGTGGTTGCATGAGAATGCCCATGCTCCACCCATGGTACGCCCCTTGGTGTTAAGTAATGCAAGGCAGCGCTATTCGCTGCTTTGTGTTACTTTCACGTTATTTTCAACGCTAAACAAGTAAATCGAGAAAAAAAGAGATTTTGATCTGATTTACATCACTTTTGTTATGCAAACATGGCATAACATCTTAGTAAATCTCTACCCCCAGAGGGGATCCCATTCTGCACTTTAAAATAGGCTCTACAGATTGCTCCAATGAAATTAGCCAGAAGTAGACAAGATTATGGTCTACATCATTAGGCCTAACAGGGAACACACAGTTCTCACAACCTCATTCGGCCTTCAGCTCTCATACCAGCCGAGAGGGTCAGGTTCTCCTTGAACGGCAACCGCAAATGTAGGACAATATAACGCCAGACACCTTCCACCTATCTGAAAATTGTAGGGGAAGGGATAGTAACCTACATTTGCGGTTGCCGTTCAAGGAGAACCTGACCCTCTCGGCTGGTATGAGAGCTGAAGGCCGAAAGAGGTTGTGAAGACTAATTTGTCCGTATGCAGTGGCATTAAAATATAAGACGCCCTGAAGAAATTGCCAGAAATTTCGTTGGCAATGAAACATGTCGGCAAGTAAAGTAGTATTGGTTGGATAGGTAGTAACCTTTACTACTTTCTCTCCCTTTTTAACTCCCACACCCAACACAATAGACAGTATAAAAGTGCACATCTGTGTGTGTTTGTGGTTTTACATGTTGTTTGACACTTTTGGTTACCTTGTGGTTTTTCTCCACTGTATATTTTCACAAAACCTTTGTGTTTTTTTTGGACACTCTTTTTCTTTGAGCTTGATGGTGCAAATGATGAGAACAGGGCAATCCTGGTGAGTACCTGCCAGGTTCCCATTGGTGGTGCGCCCGTGAGGTGCCATCTTGCTCGCACACACTTTTTTCTAATCTTTCTATATCACAGCTGGACACCTGAGTGTGTGTTTTCTTGTTAGCTCACAACTGAATTTTACTTGTTTGGGAACTATGCGATTTTTCAAATGAGGCACAAATCCAGGCTACACCAACTTCCCCGAGAATTAAAGAAAGGGGAGTAGGTTTTGTAATGATAAATACAATAAATGGTGTACCAAAAGAAAGGATACATTTGTGAGTGCCTACTAAGTCTAGGTCTTTTTTTGTATTAGTTGCAGTGGAGGGAGAGCCAATGCTACATCCAGTGATTTGATAAAATTAACAGCATATCCGGGAGGATGATAAATAAAGGGCCAGGAAAAAGACGACTGCGCTGTGAGTGAGAGTTGGAAGCTCCGGCTCCCTGCCTCCAGAAGTCCGGGTAACTCAAAGGCGGAACACTGCACAGGGTGCTCAAAAGCAATCGCCAACACCCCCTAAACAGCCCACCTGCATTTGTATGGGTTGTGGTCGCAGTGTATCAGGGAGTAACTCTCTGGAATAGCAAAGGGGATATATGGAGCAGATGAATTGTTCAACCAGGTCTCGGTCATGCAGAGCACGTCTAATTTATTTATTTATTTATTTAACATTTATATGGCGCAACGACTCATCCCCAGGGGGATCTCTCGGTGCTTGGCAGCACACTAGCAGGACCCTCGCCCAATGCAGACCCCCTAAAACAACCAGGTTTTTAGGCATTTCTTAAAGTGTCCCAGAGAGCTACATCAACGTATCTCTTCCGGTAACCTGTTCCAATGAAAGGGGGCAAGATAGGAAAATGCGCGCCCTCCCATTCTTGATTTATTGATCTTACACGGAACTAAAAGGTTTAGATTGCTTGACCTCAACTGGCACCCCGGGACATAAGACCTTACCGTCTTCCTGAGGTATAATGTCCCCAGGCCTCGACTTGCCTTGAACACCAATGTAAGAAGTTTAAAGACTGCTCTCTTTCTGAATGGCAGCCAGTGTAAGGCTTGCAACAAGGGTCGAGACGGGGAATGTCGAGGTTTATTCAAAGCCATTTTTGCAGCAGTGTTTTGCAGTACCTGGAGCCTAGAGAAAAGCTCTTCCCTGGCTCCTACCAGTAGTGGGTTGCCATAGTCCAGCCTGCTCACAATAAGCGCCTGAATCAGGGTTTTTCTTGCATCCAAGGGGATCCAAGGAAATACTTTCCTTGGCATTCTCAGAATCCCAAAACAGATGCTCAAAAGTGCCTTTACGTGATCTTCAGATGATAGTTTACTATCCAAAAGTATTCCAAAATTCCTGACCTGTCTTGTGGGGGAAGGAGGCTCCCCCTATTCAGAGGGCCACCAATCTGTCGTCCACAGTTCCTCTGCCTTCCCGAACAGGAGAATCTCCATTTTATTGGAGTTAAGCTGGAGGAAATTGTCCCCCATCCAGGGAGCTATGTTCAACATACATGTCTTAAACTTGGCCCTAGTGACAGCAGGATCCGATTCGAATGGGATTATCACCTGCGTGTCATCCGCAGACGAAATCGTCTCAAAGCCGCAAACTCTTATGATGGCGGACAAAGGGGCCACATATATGTTGAACAGAGTGGGGCTTAGGATGGACCCCTGAGGTACCCACCTTGTCAAGTGGGGTAGTTGCTGACACAAATGAGTCTAATTTGACACATTGTGATCTATTTGACAGGAAACTTTGCAGCCAAGCCAGTGCTAGTCCTCCGACACCAATCTCCTGCAGTCTGCAGTAAAACTGCATTGTGAATCAAAAATATTAAGTCTGTGCTTATAAAACTGGATCTGCCTCATTTGGCTCACTGAAACACATCATTTAAAAGAGGCATTGTCAGGAAAGGTGAAAACCCCTAACTTATGGCCAACTTATTTGTCGTCTTCATTGTATAGCTTTCGGTTGGAGGGCAACTCGTTTAGCAGTGTGTGTTACCTACAACTAAATTATGATGTGAGGTGCAGAGTTACAGAGTTGCCATCCAAACTGGACTTTGTAAAGTTGAAATTCCAATATCTGAAAGCCCCTAAGTACCTGTAACATTGGGAATCAACAAACATATTTAATGATAGCCTTGCTCAGGTCTAAATATATTTGCTTGGAGTTTCTACAAAGAGAGGCAGCAGATTTCAAGAAGCACAATAAACAGATGTAACTGGTCAGTATAGCATGTCACTTGTCTGGGTAAAATAGGAAATCTGTAACACACACATTTAGGAACATATTAAGCTGTCCCATGGCAATTAGGGGTTATTTGCACTTGTGTCCCAGAGCTTAACATTTTTAATTTTTTTAATTTTTTTATTTTACTGAGTTTTACATAGCGCAAACTTGACCCGAGGATATTGGGTATCAGAGCGTTTTACACGAACACTAGTTGCGTTACATGAGGACACATTCATTGTTGTTAGGCACGGTGAACTTAAGCGATTTGCCCAGAATCACAGGATGTTGAACGTCCTTGCCGAGACTCTAACCCGTTTCACCCGACTTCGAGGTCGGCCACCCTAGCCGTTAGGCCAACTCCTCTCACGAACATTACATGAGCAATCAAACTTAATCACGATGCAAACCCCTTTAACAATTGACTCTCAGTAGCAACGCTGTGGAGTCCAAAGCTTACTCAGAGCGGTGGTGAGAGGCTGGAAACTCAGAACTCAACAAACATAGGATAGCAATCAGTAATTCTCTACACAGGAAGTATTTCACTTTGTACAAGAAAGATACTTTAATCTAACAAAAACGAAAGGAATAGTGTACATAACAAACAGAGGGCATTTCTCAGGAGAAAAAAAAGAACTGCGCCCATGGTAATATCAGGGACAGTGTGTAATGGTAGAGTACATTGCCCTTGGTCTTGTGAGGCGAATCTCAGTGGGTCAATTGGGCATCTCCAGAAGTGCAGATATGTGTGTGCCTTCCAATATAGATGTGCACTTGGCCCACCTATCCTGGATTGCAATGTCACTGTACCTTTCTGCCCTTGGTGAATCTGCTCAAATAGTTAAGTCCATCTACAGGCTGTACTTATGGCAGTTGATGGTCAACGGGGGCTGCACCACACTGCTTGGTTTGCGTCCTACATGGCTCCTGGTGTGGAGCAATGTCAGTCCTGTCACTGGCTTGACCATTGTTTTCACAATTGACAAATTGAGCACAGCCCCCACAATACAGGTGAGTAGTAGCTGCTCCCTTTTTTTGAGGGAAGGCTGTGCGGGGATAGTAATGTTTGAGGTTGTGGTGGTCCTGCAGCTGGTATTGTTCCTCTGGCCCAATCTCCATACCCACAACCCAAGCACGTTCACTGTCCACCCCAAGACAGTGGTGAGTTCCCTGACCTTTGTACTCTCCTCAGCTGGGATACGTCTCTTCTTAGTCAGCTATATCTCTGGAGTTTCAAAAGCAGATGGTGGTTGACAGTCTTCAGCAATCAGATGCTTCTTGGCGCTAGAGGCTCACACGGGATCTCAGACCCTCGTAGGTTCTGCTGCACCCTCTTCCTTCCGGCTTTGATGTAGCTTAGTTTGTCCCCAAAAATTGATGGGCCAGATGTATCAAAGGGTTTAACCCATTCTGTGTCTATGGGAAAGTGTGTTCATACATATGGCCCTATGTGATTTGTTTTTGCATAATGTGACCTCTAATCAAAATTGATGACTGCACTTAAATCAATTTGTGTCTCACCCCAACTGGCATAAACAAGGCTTTTATTTCTGTGTGTCATGGACCTGCTGCAAAAAACAACAGGTGATGGACAGAATGCAGAACAATGTCATACATTCACACCAGTACAGAGATCTGGGCCTAAATCCATCGTTTTGTTGCTCACCATGCCATTCCAGTTTGAATCCAGCCATACCCAAATCAGTCTTGACCCTGTGCCCCATGTCATGGACCTGCTTCATTTGTTTAAATTCGCTTATTTTAGTGGATCGAGCATAATAAATACCGACTGACTCCAATAAAATGCAACAAAGTACCATCCTCTTGCAAAACAGTGTTATACCAACCCAATTGCATGTGAGTGATTTTTTTTCTGAAAGGCAGATTGCACTGCTGAAATAAAGCCTCGTTTGAAGCCCCTATAGTCTTACTGAAACTATCATAATACCCATCTGAACTTTCTAATTGAGTTACAACCTGGACCTGCTGAGTACACACCGATCACTAAGTCAGCTTCCAAGGTTGGAGTCTGTGAACTACGAGTTGTTGTACACAGGGCTCTACAGCAGGTTAATTAACTCTGAATCATCTGACTAGGATTGGAACCTGCAAGCTACACATAAATCTATGCATCGTGCATATAAGCTATCTTTCTGGTATCTGAATTTGTGACATGAAGCACTAATTTATTAAACTATTTATTAAGATTGAAACTTGTGATCGCTGGACTGAACACATTTTTCAGCAGTGGATGCTCATAACCCCCTGCTCACCAACTAATCTAACATATTGGCATTGGAACCTAAGACACGTTTTAAGGCATGGACAAAATGGGCTCTTGCCCAGGGCTCCAACCTTGTAGAGCCCCCCTGAAACATACAGCTCGCTCTGTTCTGCAGAGAGTCTTGCCCTGATGACCTTGAATAGTTCTTATACATTAATGAGCACAGAGCACTGCACAACCTTTACTTGGTGGTCTGCCAACGTAGCAGGTCCAATCTTTATTGTCAATATGTTCAAGGTGTAAGCGTAACAGTAATGTTCATACAGAGAACAGACAGCCGACACGTGTTTTGTCACAGATGACTTTCTCAAGGCTGTCAGTTTAAACATACAACACATCAAACATTATTTCAAAATTGATGAAATATTATTATAAAAACTCATTGTGTCAAAATGGCATGTCGCTAATCCAAACATCATTGAGTGATTAGCATAGCCAAAATTAGAGAAGTAAGGGCAGTGTACATAAGAAAGACAAAACAATGAGAGAGCCATGACTACTATTGCCGAGTTACAATGAGAGCCCAGATAGATTTCCAAATAGTCACCCAACTGGTGCAAAAAGACTCAAGATATTTGTGATTTAAGTAAAGAGAAGAAGCATTATTAATTTAAAAAAGGAATTAAGGAGGGAAAGATAACCCAATTGCCACTGGTGAGATATCCCAGATCCCCCCAAAAAACTCCCAATTCATGCTCATTACCATTCAGAGGTACCATACACAGGCCCCCCGCAGCGGGGGTGGGGGGGCGTGCTCCAGTGGCCTCCGTGCTCCAGAGGCCCACCTCACTCAGCGGAGCAAGAAAGTCTCTTAGTTCATACATTTTAAATGCTGCGGCAGGTGCGCACAGCCAGGCCAGGGTGTAACACAGCAAGCTCCTGCAGTCCCCGGGCCGCGTTGCGGGGGGGGGGGGGGGCGTCCTCCAGGGCCCCCCTCACTCGGCAGAGGCGGAGCCAGTATGAATGAAACGGTGCGCAGTGTGCACCGCACGCCCAGCCCAGCGTCTTAATTAATTAAATGGTGCGCATGAATGTCGGCGGCCGCCAGACTCCGGCGGGCCTCTCTGAAGCTCTTTATGATGTCTCTGCGTCTGTGCGCATATTCAGGGTGGGGAATGGGGTGGGGCTGGTGACCATGACCATTGTTATGGGCATTGCGCAGAAGCACAATTAAAAGTGCGCATGAGGCTTGTGACGAGTGAAGTGAGGCATCCCACCTAGGACCCAGCCGCCAGGCAGAGTGACTACTGAGAAAGAGACCGTCACTGTGCGGAGCCCCCGGCAATTATTTAATTATTGCCCCTGCTGCCTGGCTAGCCAGCCTTGCCCTGTCTTCGGCTGCACGCTGGGCGCTCGGGTCTACCTGCCTCTGAAGTTGCAGGCCGCCCAGGACTCAGGTGAGTATCTCAGGTATACTAAGTGGTAGATAATCAGAAAAAGCCTTCAAATGACGTGGTATCTCCAAAGGATGTGTCGCATACAGACACAGAGATCCCAAGTGGAGATGCACACAGACATATCAACAACGGGATTCTGAACACACCCATGCGCACAAGGCAATGTACACACGTCTCCCAAATGAGCATGTACACAGGGAGACTGAACTGATACTAAAAATGCACCCACGGATGTTCAGTAAGAGAATACAGACGACACACAGCCATGCTTAAAAGAAGGCTAGACATGGAGATGTCAGCAGTCTTATTAAGTATATGCAGTGCCTTCAATCACCCTGATGGACAAAACATTCCATGTCCATTTGAAGTGAAACTTAAAGTTCAAAGGTGCAAGACCCATGCCAGCGGGGATATGACCACGCACAATGTGTCCCCCAAATCTCCTTCGCCCTCTGCCCACAGCGCGCACAGCATCCCCAGCTCTGTCCTTCAACAGACGTGGGCTGCGGCGTGGTGGGCCGGTCCTAGGATGCTTGATTCTGGTCCAGGGAAGACATGGCCTGGCAGTTCAGTCTGGACTGTTCCCAGGGTCAAGACTGATTCGCATATGGCTATGTCTGAACTCATGTGATCAAAATAACGATGGATTAAACCCAGATCTGTGACTGGGAGTGAATGTTTTGCCAATGTGCAACATTGCGTCCATCACCTTGTGTGTTTTGCGGCGAGGTGGGCTCCAACGCCCCTGCCACTCGTTGCCGGGAAGCAGCGGGGCTCCACGCCCACAGAGGCTTCGGAAGGGCTCTGTCTCCATCTTGTCAGTGTTGTTCATTCTACCTGCAAGCCTCGGGCTGCTTTGGCACACTTCAATGTCTTTTTTACGTTTACTCCTCGTGTTCCTCGCCGTGCGTCCAGCCTGACACCCAGTATCGAGGCATACAAACAACTTGGAATAATTTCCATACTTTACTATTTCAGACGGGAGAAAGCGGCCATTATACTCTGCTCATCTCATGTACGGATTATGCCATGGCATTTATTTCCAGTGTACTTGTTGTACAACATAACATACTATAACACATACATTCAGCTCCTTAAATCACACCGAAGAGCCGTGTGACTATTAACAGATCAGTTCCCCCTGTTAAGTACAATTCTTACAAGCAAATCGCCAGGCATTGAAAGGTGTTTTTTGTCAATTTTGCTATAGTGTCACAAGTCAAATTTGACCATTGCACTGTAATATTAAATGAGTGCTCTTGAGCCATATTTATTTTGACTTCCTGGAAATATACAGCGAGATAGCGAGCAAGTGTAATAATAACTGTTCATTAAGACATGTATTGCTACAGTACAGAGGAATTGGTATGAGAAAACCATTGTTTGCTGCTTCACAGATCCCACTTTCCAATGACTTTGCACTGGGAAATAATTCTGCTAATCACCACGAGTCCTACTCAAAAGGATGTTATCCTTTTACATATTTCTGGATGCACCAGATGTAATATGCTATTTTGAACCCTTGTTGAGGGAATGCATGGGGCATACATTCAACAAGGGTAGTAAATGGCAAATGACGCTGACATTTCAAATTGCACATCGCACGTATACTATTTGTGAGATGCTGGTGAAAAAAATATGGATCAAAACACGTTATTTGGAATAAGTGCACAATAAACACAGATTCACAATTTTTTTTACTGCTATTCAAATATAATTTTCGTAGTAGAGCTTAACTAATTTGAAATATAACATTACTTAATGCCTCATCACAGATGCCATTCTAGAATCACTTAACACAAGAAAACAAACATGGCCATGCACAAAATGGGTTAAAGTAATTGTGCTTTATCTCAATGTGCAAATTCTTTTTGCGGTTAAAGACACTTGTTTGTATGCAGTTTACATACAAAACACCGTGGCATAAGCCATACATGCTCGTGCTGACCATTTGAGTGAATTCCAATCCGTTACCTTTGCTGAGGGAGGGGGAGGCAGCATGATGCACTGTATCTGGTGAATCGTGACCCCTCCCCACACTGAACAGTGATAACATATATAACTAAGCAGATAGATCACCGCAAAGCAACTAAAGGCAGAAGAACTGGGCTCAACTCACACAGCCTTTTTGATAACATTTTGTGGCCATGCACACATCTACAAACCTGTGCTCCATGTCCACTTAAAAAAAGGTTATTTATAACTTGTGCTCATGGTAACGGCACAGCTTTATATAAGGTCAACTCTCAAAGCTAGCATGGCGTGAAGCATGTATGCAGGCTGACTGACAACATGTTATGTACTATGATACTGGAGGACGTGAGAAGGCCTGACAGTCATGTGCAGGGTGATATTTCACAAGCATTATCAAGGTTTTACTTGGATGAAAAAGGATTCAGTGCTGTAGATTGTCCTAGGTGTAAGGCGGAGTGCCTTGACGGAGAAGCATGTGGCCGGTTGAATGGCTGGAGTGATGTTATGTTATGTTATGTTATGTTATGTTATAACAATTTGTTATGCGCACAGCGACTCCAGCGAAGGAGCATCCCGGCGCAGAGGTCAAGCAGGTGTAGTTGTAGTAGTTTACTGGTTGCTGCATTTTATATCTCTGTTGTCTTTATAATAGGTGAAGTGGTGCTCTGGGATAAGGACCAAAATGGCATCAAGAAGCTGATGGCCTGGATTTTCTGTGGAAAACCTAGATGAGAGAATATGTGTGGGACACCACTTTAATAATAGATAATGAATATACCATCGAACTGTCATCTATGGAGGGATTGACCAATCTCCACACTTTAAACCAAAATAAATGAGACCCAACTCTCTATTTATTGGATCCTAAGGGGACCATTATAGTGGTCTAATGGTACCACTGAAGCTAATATTAAAAATAAAACCAACATGTCATAAGAAACATGGAGGCATATTATCAAGGCTTATATCGCCGCTTTTTCGGCACATAGTTCCAAAAAAGAGGCGATTTTCTTGTCACCTAATTAACAAGGACACGCTAACAAGCATTAGCGCCTGTTTCCTTGCTACTTTGCATGTCAGCAATCAATATCGCTAATGACATGCAAAGTAGGTGTTACTCACCTAATCCTCATTGAATCCCTTGCAAACACAACATCGCCTTATTATCAATGCGGGGCCGGACCCGCGAAGCGATAATAAAAACCGCGCTAATGGTGGTTATCGCCAGATTTTAACCCCTGTTCAAAACTTGACTAAGCTATATTCACAATGGGAGGTGGATTATAATGTTAAGTCCACACTCCCCTATTATCAAGGTTTACAATAGCGCACTTTCATTTTCGCTTCTTTTCTCACGCTAATGCCAATTATCCCCGTCTATCGCTGGAGTTTACATCGCCATTGTGCAAAGCGTTGCTAATACGCCGCAGACATGACGATGTACTCCAGCGATCGACGGCGATAATGTAAATCGCGCTAAGCGCGATTTGTGATAATTTCTGCATGTCCTTGGTAATATGCCCCATGATGAGCTCAACCTATTAGTATTACTGGTCACAGACTTCACATTTATGCATGCCTTCTGTCAAGATATAAGAAAATCGCTGATTCATTTTCAAACACGAGATCCTCCACCCTTGTGGAATTTTATTGAAACAGACTCAACTACTATTAGTTTAGTTTATGTATGCATAGTTAATGGAAACCCTTACATGTACATAAAAGCATATTCAATTATTACTATGATAATACAATATTTCCACTAAAATATCATGTTTAAGAAAAATAGTAAGTCGGTGCATATTTTAACTTTTGACTTTAACAGTTGAAACTGACACAATAATAATCTAATACGATCAGTTTTTGAAACAGACTCTTTATTCAGCTCCAGAGTATGAAAAAGGTTTTCCCAGCGTCTTAGTAAATTACTCAAAGCGTATACAAGTAGGTTAGTCTGGACAGTAAAATTCTGATTTTTGTCATATTCATAGAATTGCTAGTCTCGTTGTTACTGGTGACGTTACATGTTTAATGCCTGACTTATGTTAATACATCACAAATGCACGAGGATGACTGTGCAATGACTACCAAATCATACACTTTCTCCATGTCAATATATTCTACTACATACATGCAACATACATCAACAACAGTTGCACGTGGCAATCCAAAACCTTGGCATCTATGCCCCCAGCAGCCCCCATTTTCCAGTCTCCAGGGGCCCCATCAGCGCTGTAGCGCACACAGGCAGCACTACACTCTCTCGCCGGCGTTGGTTGCGCCAGTGAGTTGCCTCATAACAGTCCTAACCCATAAATTAAATAGTGCTTGCCACGGGTGCATTTGACCTGAGCTTCCAGGCCAGGATGAAAGAGGTTCAAAGGCAACTCTCTTGAGGCCAGAGACCATTTACATATTTACATACCTTTGTTAACTGGTTACAGAGGCTTATTTTGTTCTAGTTCCAGTACCCCCGGGTCCCCCACTTTGCCTATTCCTTACATTTTAAATTTACATTTACTGCTGTAGTGTGACAGTGAGAATGCATTTCATGAAAAAGAATATAAAGTAGGGTTGCCAAAAGAAAAATGACAGCCTAGTGGCCTTTAAAGACAATGAAAGACCTCGTCTTGATACTAAAGACGTGTCCCTAGTGTTTCCACAGCAACTCATCGCTTTCATAGCAGTGTTGAAAGAACAAATACAAGTTATCTCAGGAGGCACAATGAAGGATCTGGCTGACCTTTTATTTTTGAGAAACCATGCAATTCTGCCCAGTGTTTTGGATGTTGCAACAGCACTGAAACTTTTTCTTACAATTCCAGTTACTGTTGCCAGTGCAGAAAGGTAATTTTCAAAGTTAAAATTATCAAGAACTATCTCCGAAGCAAAATGACGCAGGAAAGGGTGTTGGGGCTTGCAGCTTTAAGCATTGAGAGTGGTCTGGCAAACAAATTAAATGTGAAAGCTCTAACAGAGGAGTTTGCAAAAAGAAAGGCAAAGATACAAACATTCTTTCAGTCAAGTATATCTCTCCAATTCAGTGAACCAAGCAGTAGTACCCTTCAGCCACCAGTCTAATTTGCCAGTCACTCTTCCTGGTGTAAGCAGTCTTCAGCCTTGTGTCCAATATTTAAGTATTGTTTTCTGCTGTACCAGCCTTCAAATTCTGCAATTAATTTCATCAGGCTACTGCAAGTACTGTTCCTACTCATAGTCTGATTTTCTAAATGTATCTGTCCTTTGAATCCCATGAGGAAGCAATATGTAATATGGTATTCTGCCAGTATATCATACTTTAAAGGGGCATCATTTGAGTAAATAGCTTTATTTATTTTGCTGCTGAGCTTGTTATTGTTTTGCCGGTCACTTAAATATTTGCACCTTGATGCGCAAACTAAAGGGAATAACTTTGCCAAGACTGGTTTAATGTTCATGCTGCTAAACTTGTAATCGTTTTTACCTCTCACGTTGAAATATTTGCACCTTTATGCACAAATAAAAGGGGCATTGTTTGACTGGACAGATTTGCTGTTTATGCTGGTAAATTGTTGTTGTTTTACCAGTCAGTTTGAAATATTTTTGCCTTCATGCACAAACCAAAATGGGCATTGGTTGACTAAAGAGGTTTTATTTTTGAATGCTTCTGCCTGTTGTGCTTGTTACTATTTTGCTAGTCACTTTGAAATATTTGACCCTTCAAAAAGGGAATTGTTGGGGGCGTGGCCGAGACGGCAAGCATGGCGGACGTGGCTTGAGCGAGCTCAGTCCCGCCGATTAGACATCCTTCACGATATCCTGCGTTACCCCGACCCGAATCCGCCCAAAAGTGTGTGGCTATCCGCAGGCACCGGAGGGGACGCCCGACAGTGATTTTGGAGCCCCGGCGGCTTGGTTTCTGCCTCCTTCAGCCGCGTGGAGCCAAGACGGCGGTGAGGCCTGCGCCGAGCGCAGACGCCGGGGGCTAGATTGCCGGGCAGCCCACCCGGAAGTGAGGAGACATCGGTTGCGCAGAGGCGGAGGGAGCCGCCCCCAACGTGGGGCTTGTGGAGCTGCCGCCGGGGACTAGCTGACTCTGCTCGTGGCTGGACGGCCAGTGAAGGAGCGAGATCGACGGCATGAGGGAGGCGACGCCGGAGCACGGACAGCGATCGTGGTGGGGTAAGGGGCGGTCGTGTGGTGTACGGCCTGGTGGGGGAGGGGACGCTCCTGTGGCCGTACCGGTCCCATTCGGCGGTGATTTCGGGCCGCGGGGCACAGTGGCCTTGGAGCTTTAGGGGACGGCTGCATTTCCGCCTCTCTTCCCCCCCCACTTTTTTTGCTTCGTCCAGCGTTTTTGGAGATAGCTCTCTGGGGCCTGGGTGCCGGAGTGCCTGTGAGGTGTGACCCATCACTCGGCGGTCGCACCGGACCGCGGTGAGGACTGCTGGCTGGGAGGACACCTCCACGAGTGACTGTGCGATATTTTGCTGGCAGCGGGACCCCAAGGGTGCCTTGGACGTTGCACGGGGAGGCGCGTGAGAGATCTGAGACGCCTCCGGTGGCCCCCGGGGCAGAGGAAATGGACCCCTGTTGACACGCGGTCTCTAACGCATTGCCCCAGTACATTAGCTGGACCCTTGGGTGAGTGGCGGCGAGGTGCAACTCCATTGGCACAGTAATCTTGACTGAGTGAGAGTGGTGCAGCAGACCAGTACGGGCCAGCTGGGGGTGCCGGTCCTTGGACAGTACGTGGACGGTGGGGGCAGCCTCTGGGCCCCGACTTCCCTTGCAGCCGGTCGTAGTGCCCCGCGTGCGCAATGACGAGAGGAGGCAACAGCGGAAACACATCAAAGCAGGGCCCGATGGATAAATTTGCGGGGCCGAGTGGGGGTGCCGGGGCCCCCGGAGGACACCAGGGCTCGGGTCCAGATTATGCGGCACTGATGGCAGCGATTACGCAATCGAGAGACATGCTGGATGCAAAGATAGGGGCGGTCGAGGCCGATGTGACCCTGCTTCGACAGGACCTGCGCAACGCGGTCGCCCGTATCACGGAAACCGAAACCAGGATCACGGAGGTGGAAGACGACGTGGTGATCCTCAAGAAGAAGGTGGCCGCCATGGAGGGGATCCAAAAGGGTCTTGCACTGCGGGTGGAAGACGCCGAAGGATGGGCCAGAAGGAACAACTAGCGCTTCGTGAGCTTTCCGGAGGACTGTGAGAAGGGAAACATGAAGGCCTTTTTGGACCCAGTGGCTAGAGGGATGGCTTCCACCGGACTCCCTTTCGCGCTGCTTCGTCATAGAGCGGGCGCATCGTGCACTTCTTCCGAAGCCGCCTACAGGGGCTCGTCCCTGTTCTGTGATCGCCAAACTGCTCAACTATCATGACAGGGACACCATCTTACGACAAGCTCGCGCCAAGGACCCTCTTATGTTTGACAACCACAAAATCCTGATCTTTCCGGACTACACCAAGCTGGTCCAGCAGCAACGACAATCCTTCACCGCAGCGAAAGCACGCCTGCGAGACCTTAAAATTCCATATGCCCTGCTCTATCCGGCCCGTCTGAGAGTGGTCTTTCAATCTCGCACCCAATTTTTTAACTCTCCGGAGGAAGTGTTTGAGTGGACAGATGAAACGGTGCGAGTTAAGGTGCATACCCCCCCCGAGGAGGGGCTCGGATCCGTCATCCACGATGGGGCCCCAGAAGACACCTCGAAGATCACGCAGCAGGAGCAACTGGAGGTCGCGTTCTCAGAAGCACCCACCTCCCCAGGAAGAGACGGCGGAAGAAGCTGAGGCGACGGACTCTTCACCCTTGAAGTCTTGAGACCTTCTACCGCATTGTCCTTGGCTAATGTTACGGGCCCGAAGGGTCGATGAGGCACCATGACGGAGAAGGAAGGGCTGATGCTGTTTACGGACATGCCACTTGCACTATACCTGCATAAATGACTGTTTGTGGGTGGACCATGGGTCGGGAGACGCTCGTGAGAGAGCGGGCCTACTCCCGGAGTTCGTCCCCACGTGTTGGGTGGGGGGTTGTTCAACACTTGGTGGGTAGTTGGGTGGGATCCATTGGCGTAGTGGGTCTCTGGCCTCCCGTTGGAGGATCGAGATCGCCTGCACCGCGACAGGTACTTCAATGTTGCTGAGGTATGGGGTGGGGGGTTGGAGGGGGGGTTGTTGGCACAGTTTGAGGCGGGGTGGGTGTGCGGGGTGGTGGGCGGGGGTTGGGGGGGTCGGGGAGGTGTTGAGGGGGTAGATAGGACTAGTTTACGCACGGTGTGTACAGGAGCCTGGAGGATTGTCTGTGTATGTGTGTGGCCTCTGGTGCCCGGCAGATTGAAGCTCTGGCCTGTTGATGGCGGCTGATGGACAGGGGGCGGTCCCCCAGCGGGCTTCGCTACGCATCTTGAGCTGGAATGTGAGAGGGATGCTTGACAAAATTAAAAGGGGTGCGGTTCTACGAATGGGGAAGAAAGAAAAGGCGGATATATTACTCCTACAAGAGACGCACCTTTTGGGCACCAAAGCCCTTAGCCTACGTAGATACGGATATGATCAGGTGTTCCATGCTGGGTTTGCGAGGGGGTCCAGAGGTGTTGCAATTTTGATACACCGTAGAGTATCTTATACACACGAGACACAATGGCTAGATATGCATGGCAGGTTTGCATTGGTCAAGGGTATGGTGGGAGATGAGCCCATGGTGTTCGGCAGTGTTTATGCTCCACCCCCGCTGCAAGAAGCCCTGATAGAACGACTGTTTGATGTTTGGGCTGAAGTCCCGCATGCATTGACGATAGTGGGCGGTGACTGGAATGACGTGATGAATGGGAGGCTGGACCGCTGTAGGCCTGGGGGGGGTCAGTTACCTGATGCCACCACAAAATTAAGCAGAATGGTGCCCGGGATGGGTTGGATAGACACCTGGCGATATCAGCATACATGTAGTCGCGAATTTACGTTTGTCTCTGCAGTCCATAAATCCTTTTCTCGCCTTGACTACCTTTTCGTCCCTCAGCCCTGGATAGGGAGGACTCTACCTCCACACTTCCGAGAGGTCTGTCAGATCATTCCCCGATATCGTTGACGCTGCTCTTAGGTACGAAGCGACAGCCGTTTCCTTGGCGCCTCTCCACATGGCACCTACAACGCGATGACTATCAGTCACACATGAGGGAGGCGATAGCGCATTACTTGACAGAGAATGATGGCCCGGATACTGATGCCATGACCCTGTGGGAGGCCCTGAAGCCGGTGCTTTGTGGCGTGGACATCGCGTGGTGCGCTGCGAGCCGTAGGACCCGCAGGCTGGCCATCGCAGAGGCGGCGAGCCAGGTTCATAGCCGAGAGGCGGAATGTACTTCGGGAGGGAGCAGCGAAGCAGTGGGGCAGTTACTTTATCTTCAGCAGAAGTACGCCTCCTTATTGTTGGACGAGTCCCGTCAATTCTGGCTGGCTACACAGAGTAGAATTTATCAATGGGGGGACAAATCCAGCACTATGCTTTACAGATTGTGCCAAAATACCTTTCAGGCCCAATCCCTGCCGGGACTCCGAGACGGAACCGGTGACCCTATAACAGCCCCTGAGGCCCTGGCCGAGACCTTTGCTCAATATTATGCGACTCAATACGCCCCCCGGGAGTCCCTCACGGCGGAAGAGGTTGACAGATTCCTAGCGGATCTCCCGCCCCGGGCGCTCTCGGATGAAGGTCGTGCCCGACTGGACCTCCCGTTGTCGGCTGAGGAGCTGGGAGAGGCTCTGGGTGAGCTGAATGCTGGCAAGGCCGCTGGGCCTAACGGCTTCCCATGCGAATTTATGAAAACGTTTCATATTGAGCTGGGGATGCGCTACAAGAAAGCTCTGGAGGCGGCCAGGGACTGTGGGCTTCTGCCGGCGGACTGGCGGCACGCAGAGGTGGTGGTCTTTTGCAAGCCTGGGAGGCCTCCGGATCGCCCTGAGTCGTATCGTCCGATCTCACTGCTTAACTTTGAAGCGAAAATCTTAGCAAAGGCTTTAGCAAACCGCCTTCTCCCCTACATCACTTAGTCCATCCGGACCAGGCCGGCTTCATGCCCCACAGGGCGACGAGGCATAACATTCGACGCGCGCAGTTAGTATTGGAGGCGGCGCGGGCGGCAGACATCCCAGCGGCTCTTCTGCTAGCAGATATAGATAGAGCATTTGACTCACTGAGTTGGTCGTATCTTCGGGCGCTTCTTCTCCGCCTCAATTTGGGCCCGCGTTTCCTGTCCTACATTCATTTACTGTATACAGACCTGACAGCGGCGGTGAGGGTGGCGGGGGCGGTCTCCAGCTCATTCCTTATAGGCCGAGGCACCCGGCAGGGATGCCCTCTTTCGCCTTACCTGTTTGCCCTGGCGATTGAGCCGCTGGCGGCTTGGGTGAGGATGGACGCACAGTTGTGCGGAGTGGAATGGGTGGGGGGTCCGTCCGACAGAATCGCGCTTTAAGCCGATGATGTTCTTTTCTTTCTTACGGACCTGAACAGATCGGGGCCAAGGGTCCTCGAAATAATGCGTATCTTCGGCGAGGTGTCCGGCCTCACGCTAAATGTGCAGAAATCGAAATTGTGGGTCCTGGGGGACAGCGGAGTCCTAGGTCCTTGGGCTTCGTCCCTTCAGGAGGCGGCGGGAGGCCTTAAATATCTAGGCGTCTTTATGACAGATGTGCCGGGTGTATCGTGGTCCCGCAATGTGCCACCCGTGTGGGATAAAATACGGTTGGACATGCAAATATGGTCCAGGATGCCCTTGAATGTCTATGGACGCTCGGCCATCTTTAAGATGGTAGCTCTACCCCGTATTCTGTACCAACTTCAAAATCATCCGTACCCTATTTCGCCGCAGTGGTTTAGACAGGTGAACTCGGCACTGGGTCGGTTCTTGTGGACTGGGGGGGCAGTGAGGGTGGCACTCCGCACCTGCTTCCTCTCGACCTACTGTGGGGGGCTGGCCACGTCTGATGTTCAGTCCTACTGTCAAGCGTCACACCTACTGGTCCTCAATGAATGGTGGTACGGGGATCGAGGCGACCCGGCCTATGCCCTGGAGAGATATCTGATTGACCCGCACACACTGCATACTATCTTATACTCGGCGGCGGTCAGGAAAAGGCTCCCAGTGGTCACTCAGACAGTCTTCCGGGTGTGGCGCGACGCGCTCCGTCGCATGGGATGGTGGAACAGACTGACGGGGGAGACCCCGCTGTGGCACAATGGGAGGTTACCGGCTCTGGCTTCCCTGCGGGGCTTTGATGGCTGGGACGCTATAGACGTCTCGGCGCTGGGCCACGTCATGAAGGGCTCGGTCCTTAAGTCCTTTCAGGCCCTGCGGGATGAATATGACATGCCTCAATCTCAATTCATTAGATACTTACAGCTCCGACACGCCCTGACCCCCGCAATAGCGGGCTTGACTTCTTTGCCAGAGTTCAGCCCCCTGGAGGCTAAGTTATTCATGGGGGAATAGGAAACCAAAAAAATATCTAACATCTATCAAACGCTAGTTACCCACTGCTCCCCTTCTCTTGATAAATTGCGGTCGGTCTGGGAGGGTGAGTTGGGGAGCTTGGAAGAAGAGGACTGGAGAGAAGCCCTGGAGGCCCCTAGGGGAGCAGCGATTGCGGTGCGCTTGCGCTTCATTCAATTTAAGTACCTACATAGGGCGTACTATACGAGGGAACGACTGTGGAAGGCGGGGCTGATAGCTTCCCCGGATTGCCTGAGGTGTGGAGGTGCAATTGGCTCCTTTTTGCATACGGTGTGGGAGTGTGCGAGACTGCAGAGATTCTGGACCGGAGTGTGGGATTGCCTGGAGGAGGTGTTGGGCTGGGGACTTCCCCGCTCGCCGCAATTGGGCCTCCTCCATGTCATGGAACAAGTGGGGGGAAATATATACAAATGTCATTTGCTTCTCCTGGGCCTCACGGTGGCAAAAAGGGATATAGCCCGGGCCTGGAAGGCTCCTAGAGCCCCGTTGTTGGAGGTTTGGAAACGGGGCATGGACTTTAACATGGGGCTAGAACGTCCAATATTTGAGGCCAGGGTTTGTCCCAAAAAACATTTTCAGATCTCGAAAAGATGGGCGGACTACAGGGGCCTTCTGCTGGACCCCCCAGTGCCACGGGCCATCGACGCAGATCGCGTACATACTGACTCTTGGTGAACTGGTACACACACAGCTAATGAGATTGCTAGGTTCCTCTTGCTGGACAATGTAGACACCGTGCGGGGTGGAGGGTGGGCGTTGGGTGGGGCTACGGAGGGTGGGATACCGGGGGAATGTTGATTGAATATATTGGAAAATGATACTTTTATATGCACACTGCCTCTCTGACTCTTAGGGAGCGGTGTTTCTCTGTATTCTGTCACCTACCAAAATCTAATAAAATTTTGTTCTGAAAAAAAAAAAGGGAATTCTTAGTTCAACTCGTTCCATTGGCCGTTCCACGTGCCAATGGCCGATGGAAGGACTTCCCCCCTGGTGTTGCGAAAGACTGTTGGCTGTCGCAGCGCCGCCCACACTTTGGAACGCCCGCACCGCAGGGGAATTGCAGCCGCGGTTAAGACGTTAAATTGGTTTGTTTATTGTATGGTGATGTAGCTGTTGTTGTTTACTAGTTGCTTTGAAATATATGTGCCTTTATGCACACATTAAACTGGGAATTGTTTGACTAACCTGGCTTCATTTTTGCATATTGCTGAACTTGTTTTTACCATGCACTTTGAAGGTATTTTCACCTTGATTCAAGAAGAAAGTTGGATTGTTTTACAAAACATGCTTGATTTTTGTATATTGCTGGACTGGTGATTGCTTTATTATGCACTTTGAAAGTATTTGCACTTTTTCTTTTGCTTTACCAACTACATTTTGTATAGATTGTCATTAAGTACTTGCTGATATGGTTTGTTTTTATTCTACATGCAGTGTTATTTATGGTGTTGCTTTCACTTGTCTGTAATACGTGTGCCTTACATCTTGTATTTAGCATTGTTTGCACTACAGAATTGATCACTTAAAACAGACAAACATCTGCATCAATGTTCTGAAGTTTCCAAAAAGTTTACTTCCTCAGCCTTGTTTGACTGCCTGTTTTGCAATGCTTACTAATAAAGACATGATGGTAGGAATTGAAATTGATTCCTCAGTTCACGTTATTATAATGCACAACCCTTGACAGATGCTAGTGTGTGGCATGCAGATAATTCACCAGTCTATTTCTCTTGACTTTCGCAGGATACTTCTCATGTATATTGTCAGTCGAGTTTTAATGGAATTACAGGTTTGGGTTTGTCTTTCAAAGTTTCAAGTTATTGTCCATTAATGTCAATTCAATTTCAGACCTTTCATAGTTGTTCTTTGTTCTTAAGCAATAGTGTTCCTTAGACAATAGGATCGCTCCTTGGCATTGTTCTGATTGCTGCCTCAGTTAAATAATCTGCTTTTGACAGTATTGTTCCAAATGTGATAGCTTGTAAGTTAAGAGTGTTTCCCACTTTCCCATTAGAACTTAGAGAAAGACAATATAGAGGCAGTTCATTTGAATGTTGGAGGTTTCAAAATATACTAGATTTCTGGGTGTCAGGACAAAGTGGTAGGTGGTGGGCCAGGCCGCCAGGGGGCCCTTCCATGTGCTTTGCAGGGAGCCCCCTCAAGTTTCGTTACGCCACTGTTACCATTGAACGTAAAAACAAAGGAGCAGATTTACAATAACTTGTGCATCCCTGCATATTAGCAGGGATGTACCAGTTAATATGCGACACGCAAAAATTCCCTTGTGCCACCACGGATGCATCGCATTTACAATGCGGTGCACCGTGGCACAAGGATAGACAGTTGTGTGTCGCATCTTGAGTCGAAATGGAGTACATTGCTGGAGTCATGTCGCAAGCACGACGCAACTCCAGAAATGCTCAGGGGCAGCCTATACTCATCAAGCTGAGTCACTCCTTCGCCTGCTTCAAGCAGGCGTAAGGTTTTGACGCAGTGGGGACGTAAAAGTGACTCAGTGAAATCTTGTAGATTTCACTGCTTCACTTTTTCGGGGCTTCCTTGCGATGGAACGCCCACCCAGCATACATTATACCCGACTCAGGTATAATGTAGTGCAGGGCTTTACAACATGATTTGTAAATATGTTGCATAGTAACGCATAGTTTACCACGCCGCTGCATCACAGAAGTGACGCAATGGTGTCATAAAGATGTTGCAAGGGGCTTGTAAATCTGCCCCAAAATATATACCTGAGTGGTGTATCTAGCCAAAGGGACCCAGTTTGAGCCGCTTTGCAAGAAAGAGATTGTTAAATCCTTGGAGCCCCAAGGATAGCTGCGAAATAAGCATGTGATAAGCTCAAAATCCATCAGTCTATGTCTCACAGTGCTGGATAATAGAAAAAACAATAGAATAAAAAAGCATATGTGTGGATGGAATAATAATAACTAACCACATATATATGTGATCCAGCGTTAAGGGACAATGCACTGTTAAAGTTCATTCAATATATGCTCATATTCCCATCCAAACTCAAAGTGGTATACCACACTAAATCGTACTTCTTTGGCAATCCCAAAACTGTTTTGGAATTTGTTACGGAATGACCAAATCTTCAGAATAGAAAAGCCATGGTCATAATGACCTGGACCAGCTCAAAAGACAACATCTGCCCATATCCGGCGGAGAACAAGATCGTAGAAAGAGCGAAGAAATGCCTGTAGTACATCTGGATCCTTAGATATCAACAGAGCCCAGTCAATCAGTGGTAAAGATACCCCTAAAACCCAAGTCCCTCAAAGCCTGGAGACCAGCCCGCAATCAAATAATGACCAGGACCCGTAATGCCTGAACAATGGCATGCTGGCTGGGAGGAGGCAGTATCATGTAGAACAAAAAGTAGGCATAGAATCTGACATGTAAGAAACCCTGACCTAAACATCTACCTGTTGACCAATACTACAGAAGGATCCTTAGCAGGAGGAGGTTCCACATTACTGATATGCCATAACTGCTAGGGTGTTTTGTGTTCTTGTGTGCTAAAGGCAGGGTCGGATTGGTAACACGGGCACTTGGGCAATGGCAGAGGGGGCGGTATCCGAGTCCAGCTGTGGGCTGCTTGTTTGGGCAGCCTGGGGTAGGGGGGCATTTAGGCGGTGTCTGTGTTGTTCGGATGGTGCCAGCGGCCCAGTGGGTGCCTGAGTGGCCTTTCTGGAGGAAGATTGGAGTCCATTTCCTCCCTTTTAAAAACGAGCAGAAGTGTCACTCCCTTTCTCTGGCTGGGCCGGCCCATTAATGTATGCATATTGAGCGAAACAGAGGGCCTGAGCAGAAGTGGCCTCACTTGATTTTAGGTGTGTTTCACAAGTGTGAACTAATCTGTGAGTTTTTTTTATCTAAGTAAAGTTAAGAAAACATGCCTCTGTCAGGGATGTATGACGTTACAACGCACACTTTTACAACGCATACCTTTGCAACGCATTTTTTAAAACGCAACATCCATTACAACGCATTCCATTACAATGCATGCCATTACAACGAAATTTTAAAAACTACATTTACAACGCATTCCATTACAACGCATACTACCTTTACAAAGCATACCATTACAACGCATTATATTACATTGCATGTTTGGTAAGTATTGGATAGTGTAGGGGTAAAATTTACTATTCTAACTCCAGGGGGTGCAACAGTAGGGTAAGTGTTGGATAGTGTAGGAGTAAAAATTACTATTCTAACTCCAGGGGGTGCAACAGTAGGGTAAGTGTTGGATAGTGTAGGGGTAAAAATTACTATTCTAACTCCAGGGGGTGCAACAGTAGGGTAAGTGTTGGATGGTAATGTTATGCGTTGTAATGGTATGCGTTGTAATGACTGAGTTGTAATGACATGCGTTGTAGTGGTGTGCGTTGTAGTGTCATGCGTTGTAATGGTTGCGTTGTAAATGCATGCGTAGTAATGGATGTTACGTTGTAAAAGTTTCGTTGTAATGGTAGTGCGTTGTAAAAGTTGCATTGTAAAGGTTGTTTCCCCTCTGTCAGGGACCACACACCCCTTCTCTTTATAAAACTTTGCCGAAGCAGTGTTTTGCGGAAGGCAATATGCAAATTTGGGCCACTTTTTTTTAGCGTGCCTAGGCCGATTTTTAATCCCAAACCAACCCTGGTTAAAGGGTTACAAATGCTTCAGGGAAGGAGTATGTGTTGGGAGGCAGTTGGAGGGAGGGAGTTTGGTTTGTTTTGGTTTCAGCTGTGATCCACGTAACAGGAGCAAGTCAGGCTTTACACATTGATACACCAGGATCTTTATTCTCAACTACACATGGCTGAATAATGGCCCCTTTCTTACCCCATCGGGTGGACCAATTGATTGCTTCTGCAAAGCCACCCTGAATCATAATTGCCCATTTTAAGGTCATGACATGGAACATTAACAGTCTACTTGACCGGATTAAAAGTACCTCTGTCCTTATTCACGCCAAGCAATTCCTTCCAGCAGTACTGATGCTACAATCAGGGGCGTAGGAAGGGGGGTGCGGTGGGTGTGGGCCGCCCTGCGTCTCATCACTGAGTGGGTGGGGGGACAAAATGGCAAAAAATATGTGTTTTAAACACATATTTTTGCCAATTTATCACCCCCTCAGTGATGACACTTGTCACCTCCGGCTTGACAAAATTTGAACAATATGTGTTTTAAACACATATTTTGCCATTTTGTTAAGCCGGGGTGACAAGAAAGCGCCTCTGACACCCAGCTTTGTGTGCCCATGCGCTGGTGGCCCAGGCCGCAGCTTCACTTGCCAGGCTCAGACAAGATCGTGCTGGTGCTCTCATTCAGAGTGCCGTGCACAGCTTCTGCTACAACAATGTAACAATTTTGAAAACTTCTGTAGCCTGCCTGGAGAGCCCGGGCGGGGCTTGCCGCCCAGCAGAGTCGTTGTTGCAGCGTTACAGAAACCAGGCAGCTGTCGGACTCTGTGGCGCCTTGGGGGGTGTGTCGGATGTGACCTCTCACGTCCGTCAAGGCAGGAAATGAGGTTGGAGAGGCTGAGCGGGCTCGACCCGCCGCGCTACTGCAAAAACAAACTGATCGTCATCAGGCCCGGCTCCAGGAATTTTTATTTGGGTGGGCCAAGGGAGAATTTGGGTGGGCCACTGCAGGCTCGATTTGTCGCATATATGCCTAGGCAGGCCTGCTTCAGGGCCCTCCTTTATCTATTCTTAGTCTTACAAGTCCCAGTAAAACGCACTCTTTTCCAAATCTCTTTCTAAATATCATCACTCTCAAAAAGTGTTTTTTCCATGTAATGTTCCTTTGATGGGAAGAGGAGGTTTCTGAGGTGGGAGTATCAGGTAAGTGACACTTCACAGGCTTCCTCTGTGGTAGCCTTCAGGGAGAATCCCTCTTCATACCTACCTCCGCCTGACCCTCGACTCTGCAACGCACTCCCTTACAGACTTGATTATCCACTACTTCTCTCCAGTGCACCTTATCTCACAGCTGACCTTGGGCCAAAGCCCCATATCAGGCACCATCGGGCTCCACTTTCATTTTTCCCTGTAAAAACATTAGTAAAATCACCTTCAAACTTAAAACATTGAATATACCAGTAAATATAATTAGCACGCACTTTAAAGTATGTTCCACAGTAGCCCTTATGACCCGACTGCTAATTAAATAAACAAAAACAGAAAGGCCATGAAAGGGCCGGCTTCAGGGCTGATGCGAAAGTCTTTTTTGGCACTGCACCAATAACCTATTTCTCCATAAATACCTTTACTGCCACCTTCCAACCGTGCCCCTCATCCCTCCCTGGCCCTCCCTATTGACCTCCTCCTCAGATTCCCTCACTACCACGCCACATGCCACAAGTGCCCCTCATCTCCCAATAACCCCTCCCCCTTATGACCTCCTCCTCGGATTCCCTCACAGCCACCCTCCACCAGTGCCCCTCATCTCTCTGTAGCCCCTCCCCCTCATGATCTCCTCCTCAGACTCCCTCACTACCACCCTCCACCAGTGCCCCTCATCTCTCCCTAGCTCCCCTCTCCACCCCATGACCTCTTCCTCGGATTTCCTCACTGCCACCCTCCAACAGTGCCCCTCATCGCTCCATAGCACCTCCCACTACCTCCTCCTCGGATTCCCTCACTGCCACCCCCCCGCAGCGCCCCTCATCTCTCCGTAGCCCCCCCATGGATCTCCTCCTCTGATTCCTTCACTGCCACCCTCCTCCAAGGCCCTCATCTCTCCATAGCTCCCCTATTGACCTCCTTCTCAGAATCCTTCACTGCCACCCTCCACCAGCACCCCTCATCTCTATGTAGCCACTCTCTCATATGCATTTCATTTGTTTTATAGTGCTACTCATATCAGTGTAATGTTTGTCAGTACTTTACACCACGCACACATTATACAGAGACAATGAATCATAGAAGTATGTCAATCAGTCTACAGGGAACGTCACATAAGACAATGAGGATTACAAGGTGTAAGAATCACATGTCATCAATACTGGTGGGAGGTATATTTTAAAAGGGTTTGTTCTTGGGAAACACAACCATAGGATTTAAAGAGTATTCCATGGGGGTCAGCTTTACTGATAAAACTATATATCTGCCCACACATGCTCATTTAGCAACATTAGAATAATGAAAGACTGAGAAAGTTCTAACTATATCACAAAACAAAAAAAAAGCGAAGTTCTAACTATACCATTCATGTTTGTATGCAGCTCTTTGGTGACAGTTCATTGGTCACTGTCCTATGTTAGGATTGTATCTTCTGAACTGCAAGTAACACAAGGATCTCTGTGACAAAGGGCAGTGACCCACTGAGCTTCCACATAAAATACAGTTCATCTGCATTTAAAAACTACTAACAGACAAATGATTGCTCTCCAGCAGGATGATTAATCAGAGTGTTATCTGGCCATTTTGTATTGTCTAATTGTTGTCCTGCATCAGCCATTATAATGATAAAACATGTTTAAATGAAGCGCACGAAGTATGTGTCGTGCTGGGCCTGTGCAGATTTTTAAAAGAAAAACAAATAGTAACACATTCGCTTACCTACTACTCAATTAGTCACACTTTGGGTCACAGACAGCCTGATGTCATAAGTAGCTGCGGGGGTCAGGAAAGGTGAATAGGAATAAACAAAGTTATTTTCTACTGCTGCATAGAAAAAGAAATATCCACGCAGCAGAATAGTAGGCAAAGGTTACCCAAGTCAAAGAAAGGATTTGTCGCCTTTCGCCATGTGCAGATGGAGGAGTGAAAAAAATAAACAAAGCCTCGTTTATATGTAAATGGTCTTTTAAAGACCTGTGAAGTACTCAGGTGCGGCCGCGATACTCTCTAAAACTGTCTGTGTGTGTGTGCGCCCCAGGGAAGCTGCCTCAGCCCGGGCGCACACCCACACAGACACCCTTTGAAGCCAATGCCGTTGCTCGCCTACCTTCAAGCCCTCACTGCGAGGGCCAATTCTCCTGTTTGGGTGGGCCAGGCTCATGTTTGGGTGGGCCTGGCCCACCCGGCCCACCCTCTTGAATCGGGCCTCATCTTCAGGCATTTCATACCCGATAGTTTACGCTTTTCCTGCTGTCTGGTGGGAGTTGGTGCATGTTGTTGTGTGTGTCTCATGTATTGGCGTGTAAATGAGGCTCTCAAGGATACCTATGTCTTAGTTTGGCATCAATGATGCAGCGCTACAGTGCTGCCTGCGCAGAAGGGCGACTCGAGACAATAATTAACCCCACGGCGTTGTACCGGCAGGCGGGACACGCGGACCGCATAGCATCGACCTGAGACAGTGACTAGTCTCAGAGGGGCAGATTTATGTTGGTAATGCGCCACGTTTGCGTCACGCAACTGCGGAGTAAACGTGGCGCATCCCTACGACCCATTTACAACGTGACGCATCTAGGCAGATGCGTCATGTTGTAAAGCCCTGCGCCACTTGTGGGCGTTCCGGCGCAGGGTGGGCGTTCCGTGGCAGGTGCGCCTCGCAAAAATGGCTGAGTGAAATCTATAAGATTTCACTCAGTCACTTTCAGGCCAATGCTGCGTCAAAACCCTGCGCCTGCTTGAAGGAGGCGTAGGTCTTGATGCAGCATTGGTCAGATAGGGCTCCCCCGAGCCTTGCTGGAGCTGCGTCGCGCTTGCGACGCAACTCCGGCAATGCGCCACCTTTACGGCACAGATGCGTCACGCATCAGTGCCGTTTTTGCCCCATGGTGCGCCGCATTGTAAATGCGGCGCACCATGGGTGGCGGAGCAGCGGCGCAAAATAACTGGTGCATCCCTGGGGATGCGCCAGTTATCATAAATCTGCCCCAGAATGCGGTCAGCATCACCATGGCCGGGCGGCGCGGCATCAGAAGGCTGAGGCATGATCATGATAGGGCGGTCGCCGGTCCGCTGCAGCCGCCGGTCCGCTGCAGCCGCCGAACGAGACCCGGGCAGTCAGCTCGCTGCAGTGAAATTGGAGCGGCCAGGTCTGGACCCATTGCCGTGGCTTGCGGCGTCGCAACAAAAGTGAGTGCAGCCGAGTGCGTTAATAATCACTAAGCGAGGGCGATTGTTTGTTTTAAACACAGCGTCTAATATGGGCAGGCACCTGTTTCCAAGCAATCCAATGTTGTAGTTAACAGAGTTGAGTACATGAAGTTCGGGTGATTGGACAACGAGGATCACACAATACTTATAAGTGCAGAGACCAACCACGCTTATAACACTGAGGTTTCCAGATTCTATGTAGGACAATGTAATCTTGGGGCAACATATAGAGCTTCTCCTTACTCAAATGGGTGTAATTTAATATATTTATATATTACCCTAGTTTCGTTACTTGATTTCGCCCACGAGAAAGTGTCACTCATATTCCTTGAAATGTCACTCATAATTACACAAAAATTATGAAAATGTCACACATAGCAATCTGAAACCTTGGCAGCTATGGTGCTGAGGGTGTGGCGTTTGCTCTGCTCCTCGCTTGAATAAATGATAGATCTGTTCAAGTCCTCCCAGAGGTCCTCTTGCTTTCTAGATGCTGTGCTTCAGAGTTAAGAAACAATTCCGGTGTCTGAAATCGTAGCTCTTGCCCACTAGAGGGTGCTGCAGGAACACACTTGAGGTTTTTTTCAAGCCCAGTACCGTGGTATAAGCATCAGGCAGACCTGGGTATCTGCTCAGTTGGAAGTCAAGAGCTCGGAACCTAGCCTGACATTTACTCATCATTGTTTAATACTACAACTGTGAGAGAAATTGTAGTGACCGGAAATCCAGGATAGCATTTAAACCCAAGTCTTCAGGGAAGAACGCCACCCTGGAAAAGTGGCAGTGAGTACACAGACTCCGATCACAGGTAAGGTAGGAGATAATAATGCCATTCTGAAGTTTCCACTGGGTATGTTATGTTACTCCCCACCCCCATCCCCTTTCACTTAGCCTCGCCTCTGTGTCTGACATCACCTGCGGGTACAGGTGGAAGCAGAGGCAGCCAGTCAGTCATTATTGGGCACCGCGGGGTGGGTTGGTCGGGGGGGGGGGGCTAGCAGTGAGTCAAATGGTATGGGCGTCATTTATGAGGCCGTGCGTCATTTTTACGCCGCCGGTGCGTCACTTTTTGTGACGCACCAGCAGCGTAAAAAATGTGCCTTGTTGCACCATATTTACAATCCCTGCGCTACATTATACCTGCGCCAGGTATAATGTATGCAGGGGGCATTCTGACACAAGAAAGGGTCATAGAAGTGACGCTGCGCCACTTCTAGGACTCAAATGCGTCAAACTCTTACGCCTGCCTCACAGCAGGTGAAAGACTGACGCAGGCCAGGATACATTGCTGGAGTTGCGTCACTTTTGTGACACACTCCAGCAATGCGTCACTTTTGCACCTACAGATACGTCAGAAATACTGACGTATCTGTAACTCCTTGCGACATGATGCGTCATACTGTAAATATGACGCATCATTGGTGTCGCAAGGAGGGCGCAATTGAAAAGCGACGCATCGCTGTTTTCACGCAGCGATGCGTCACTTTTCATAAATGAGGCCCAAACATTTTGCTAATTTTTTTTTCTGTTTCTGTTTTCTTTTTATGCATGCTTCCATTGAGTTTTGACCAAACGGATTTTGTTCTCGTGTCATTTAAAGGAGAAACATCTCGTTTTGCCGGCGAAATAAGCTAAAAGAAGTTGTAGTGACTATAGTGCGAAACCACATACATGCTGCATATTTGTTTTAATCTAGAGTTGTTAACGAGGTCACTGCGCACGGGATTGCAGTTTTTAGGTAGTCTTATTTACACCCACCCCAGGGTTCAGGATCCTTTGCACAAATCCTGAACCTTTATTTCTTTTAGTCGCTGCAATGTAACTTGGCAATGAGCAGGCCGAATTATACGGTAATGGAATACCAAACTATGAAGTAGTGTTGACTAAATTAAAAGAGCAGATAAGGCAAATTGTGCGGCACGTTCTGTTCCTTTATTATCTAACTATTTTTCAATTTAACACACATTGATGCAGAACAGATGCCTAAAATATAGAAAAAACGAAAACTATTCACATTTAGTGGATTTTCTTCAAAATGTTATTATTAAAAAAAAATCTTAGATGCACCAATCTTCCACTTCATTCCACTGTCCTCTCTACATCACAGAGTAAAATAGTCATTCAATATTGCTGTAAGTAGAAAACAAACCTGCATGTTCACTCTTCTAATAATATCAGAGGCGCCTCTTTTAATCTAGCCGTCCCAAATGTGATTTAAAACAGATTTTTAGCGTCAGGTTAATTTTGATTCCATATTAGACCCTCTGGAAGTATCTTTTTCATTAAGAAACAGCCATGCAAAACAGTATTGTACAATACATTTGTATAATGCAAGTAAGTATATGACTAGGAGGCATTACCTCCTCGTCCCTCTTCCCGTCCCATTCCTTAACAGTGAGCAGCTTGTCTGCTCCACAGAAACTCTATGGTGCACAGACATAATATCGACTCCAAAATATCGTTTGGACAGAATATCGAGTCAAAAATATCGTTTGGACAAAATATCGACAGGACAGAATATAGACAGCCAAAATATCGTTTTTAAGGTAAGTGAAGTAATATCGACTGTAAATAATATAGAAAGTGAAAATATGTAAGTATATAATATAGATAGTAAAAAAATGTGTTTTTATTTTTAAGGTTCAGGGTCAGTTTTGGGTTTTTGGGTAAAGGGGTATTTTTAGGGTTCAGGGTCAGTTTTGGGTTTTTGGGTAAAGGGGTATTTTTAGGGTTCAGGGTCAGTTTTCAGTTTTTGGGTAAAGGGGTATTTTTAGGGTTCAGGGTCAGTTTTCAGTTTTTGGGTAAAGGGGTATTTTTAGGGTTCAGGGTCAGTTTTCAGTTTTTGGGTAAAGGGGTATTTTTAGGGTTTAGGGTCAGTTTTCAGTTTTTGGGTAAAGGGGTATTTTTAGGGTTCAGGGTCAGTTTTGGGTTTTTGGGTAAAGGGGTATTTTTAGGGTTCAGGGTCAGTTTTCAGTTTTTGGGTATTATTTTATTATATTTTGGTACTATATATATATGTTTTAATAAATATGAAATAAAAAAATATTTATTTAACTTTCATTAATTATTTAATTATTATAAGTTAATTTAAGTAAGTTTAAGTATATTTTAGTAATTAATTATTAATATTAATTTAATTTAACACTGTTTTTAGTAAATACGATATTTTTTACAACTATATTTTTGTAAACGATATTTTTAACTCGATATTTTTGTACTGACCTGTTTGTAGATAGAAACTCGATATTTTGACTGTCGATATTTTCTCAACGATATTTTTGATGGTTGATATTCTGTCCCTCGATATTATTTCAGTGATCCAAACTCTATACCTAGCAGAGCTTTAACACTTCCACCAATATGGGTCCCCCTAGTAGGTGAGGATAAAGGGGGAAGTGTGTCAACACAACATCCTGTTTGTTTTTTCTGACTTTTTCCGTTTCCGTGTGCCTAGCGGTGCGGGTGGTAGGGTATGTGTTTTTTGCATTTACTCTTTTTTTTTTCTCCTGTGACTTCTGTCTCCCCTTTGGTGGTTCGCATTTTGCGAAGCTTTTTGATACAGTGTCCTGTTTCTCCTGTCCCAGATTGAGATCATCCCCTGGTTCTGCAGTCCTTGACTGGCCCTATTTTGACCCTTTACTCTCTGTGGACCCTAAGTTCCTTTCGGCTGAGGTTCTTTTTTTGGTGGCCGTTTATTCTGGGCAACAGGTTGGTGAGCTTGGAGCTTTGATGGGTTCCCCCCTCCTTTTTTATGCTTTTGCTCTGACAAGGTGATTCTTCATCCTAGTCAGTTTTTTCTGCCCAAAGTTTTGTCAACTTTCCACTGTCAGGAGGATATTGTCCTTCCTGTTTTTTTCCCATACCCCTCCTACCCGGAGGAGGTGGTTCTGCATTCTTTGGATGTGTTGAAGGCTCCACACATCTATCTTCCCACAAACATTCCCACTCTCACTAAACTGCTGGAAAAATGTGTACAGCAACAACTGACTAAACACATAGATAAGTTTGATCTCCTAAACGCTCATCAGTCAGGCTTCCGAGCAGGGCACAGCACCGAAACTGCCATGACTCACATAGTGGACGATGCCCTCCAAATCCTAGACCAAAACGACACCTGCCTCCTCATCCTTCTGGATCTCTCCGCAGCATTCGATACAGTTAAACATGAGAACTTACTCGAACTGTTAAACACAAGAATGGGCATATCTGGGACTGTTCTAAAGTGGTTCACCTCATTCCTACACAACCGGACACAAAGATTCAAAAGCAGCAACCTGCTGTCCTCTTCGGTACCTGTATCGCTAGGCGTCCCTCAAGGATCCTCCCTCTCCCCAACACTGTTCAACCTAGTTATGGAACCTCTCACTACGTTGCTACAGGCATCTAATGTGCACTTTCACATGTATGCCGACGACACCCAACTTTATCTCAAAATACAATCTCCCAAGGACATCATGCTTCTGAACACCACAATCAGAAACACCCAATCCTGGCTTTCTGAGAATCACCTCAAACTCAATGCTCTGAAGACCGAGTTCCTCCTGATCTCACCTCCCGCTAAAATATCCACGGCTCAAACATGGCTTAAGCATTTAACGGCTCTAAATGTACAGCCCATCGTAGTTGACTCCGCAAAATCTTTAGGCATAACACTGGACACCAATCTCAACATGCAGCAGCACATCAGCAAGGCAACCAAAGGAGCGAACTTTCAAATCAATACCCTGAGGAAACTCAAACCCTTCCTTCCTGCCAAAGACTTCCAAACTGCAGTACAATCTATAGTCATCCCGCACATAGATTACGGTAGCACCGCCCTCTGCGGGCTCCCCCTAACTACAACGGCACCCCTAAGAGCATCCCTTAACGCCGCAGCGAGACTCGTCACTGGCTCAAAAAAACACTCGCACATCTCCCCGGACTTTAAATCACTGAAATGGCTACCTTTTGAAGCCAGAATACAACTGAAAATCGCTTGCATGACACACAAGGCTGTGCACCGGAATTCACCCGCCTATCTCACTCAAAAGCTGACAATTTCGGGTGGCTCCCGAACTACTAGAGGCACAAACAATCTTTTGCTGAAACCTCGAAGATTTCGGAAGGAAAAAACTTATAAACGCTCCTTTTCAGGAATGGCACCCAGGATCTGGAACTCACTCCCTCCGGAAACAAGGCTCATCTCCTCCGAAACAATCTTTAAGAGGGAAGTTAAAGCGATCCTCATGGCAAAATACACATGATCTATTGCTCCGTATCACTCATGAATCTGCCTTGCAAGTCCTTCCCGACCCTGGTCTACTGTGCCACCCGTGTTTTCGAATTACTTAACTGTATACGCTCATTCTTTGTATTTTGTTATAATGTTTAATGCACATGGTTGATTATGTATATTGTTATATTGTTATATTATTGACGCACCTGGTTGACTTTGCACACTTTACCCTCTCCATCTCAACGTTCCTTACTACTCTCGCACCTGTGGGACTATACACCCTGCTCACACCTACCTCAACCTAACTGTATACGCTCACTCTTTGTATTTTGTTATAATGTTTGATGCACCTGGTTGATTATGTATATTGTTATATTGTTATATTATTGACGCACCTGGTTGACTTTGCACACTTTACCCTCTCCTTCTCAACGTTCCTTACTACTCTCGCACCTGTGGGACTATACACCCTGCTCACACCTACCTCAACTGTACCCTCCTTTAAACTCTAAATATTCTAAACACGTTTAAGCAGGTATATGCTCCTTATTATTGCACTTTATACTATTGACGCAATTGTCTGTCTATACACTGTGTACCGACACTACCTCACCTGTTATCTACCTCATGTCCTTTATCCCACCTATGTAACTAGCACCTTGTACCTAACTACCTCATATATTACTCTGTATATACGCTTTATTACTTTGTATTTTTTACCCCCATGCCCTTGTAAAGCGCTCTGATATCTGCAAAGATCTTGTTCGCGCTATATAAAACTTTCAAAATAAATAAATAAATAAATATCTGGATCGTACCAGTGCTTTTCGGAAGGTTGATTCCTTGTTTGTTATGTACGGACTCTCTGGAAAGGGCCTTCGTCCATCCTTGTCCACCTTGACTCATTGGGTGAAATGTGCTGTTATTTTGGCTTATGAGTCTGCTCACTGTCCTTTCCCTTCTTCCTTCTAGGGTACGTCCACCTGGGGTGTCTCCTCCTCTTGGGCCATGGTTAAAGGTGCCTCCTTCTGTGACATTTGTAATGCTGCCACGTGGGCCTCTCACAATACCTTTGTTTCCCATTACCGTCTTCAGTTGGGGATGGCGGCCACGGCAGCCTTTGGCTGCCTCTGGCGCTCATGTTTTGTCTGCTGTACATGGTGATTGTACTGCTTTCCTTAATATTAAATGGACCTGGTATGATGCTTTACCTGGTATTTTTTCTTAAAATCACTGTGTGCTTGGGTATGGCCTCACTGTTAGGGAATGGGACGAGGTGGCAATGCCCGGTTACTCACAGGTAATCTTCATTATTCCAAATCCTGGTCTTCCCGTTCCCTTCCTGAGCCATTCCCTCCCTACCTGTTTTTCTTTTCAGATGATTGTTTTTGTGTTTATTCTCTGGGTTTCTTTGGTATTCTCAGGATGTTGTGTTGACGCACTTCCCCCTTTATGCTCCGCAACTAGGTGGCACCATATTGGGGGAAGTGTTAAAGCTCTGCCAGGTATAGGGTTTCTGTGGAGCAGACAATCTGCTCACTGTTAAGGAATGGAACGGGAAGACCAGGATTCGGAGTAATGGAGATTACGAGTGAGTAACCGGGCACTATAGTTTACTAGATATCAGTTATAAATTGAAGTACATTTGAGGGATTTTTCTACACCATCAGTGCCCATTGGAAATAACTGCTGCGTTGAGACATGGTCTGTGATGTGGAATGATTTTCCGCAAATAATAAAATAACACATTCCTATAACAAAAAGAACATAATCCCTACATGTTTAGATTACATTTAAATATAAAATGACTTTTTTTCATGCTGCGGACAAGAGCAACCTAAATTCCTGAATACAGCGATCAACATTAGAAGAGTAACAAACTCACATCACCAAAGTGCTTGCCTCTGTTTTTAATCACGTGTGCTGCTTTACTTGGTAACTCGGGATTCGTTTTAGCTAGAAATATTTTTTGTAATCTGTAAATTATTAAACGAATGTTGGAATGTGCAGAAAGGACAGATTGCGTGCATCTGTGCATAAACTCGTAATCACATACTTCCGGTGGTCCTGGCTGAGTGGAGGTCACAGCCAGGTGCTGCAAAGCGTCGAGCGTGCCTGTGGTGTCATTCACTTTCATTTTTCACGTGCAGTGCAAGCAGACAGAGGGCCTCATGGGATTCTCTGGGCGGCTGTTTGGAGTACTGCTTAAGTGCTTGCACTCGGTGAGCAGGTTATGTGCAGTCGTGTCTGAAAGAGAGAGCTGTTCACACTCCGGGAGGGAGAGATGTAGTGAAGGAGAGTAGGGTTCATCAGTAAATCGTTAGGGCATCCAGTTTTGGTGCACGAGGGCAGACTGATGGCATATTTTAAGAATCGTCGAGTGAAATGAATTTATATATCATTAGTATGTGTGGTACTGTCAGCTAGGTCAGAGGCGTTTGTAGTGGTGCAGCTACTCCCCCCTTGTGTATAATGTCACAGAAAGATGGCGGATTCAAGGTGAAGCTGCGCAATTTAGGCCTACCAAGCCTTTGCCCAAACTGTATATCAGAACTAGTGTCAACCCTTAATTTAACAATGTTAGCACATTGTGGTATTTTAATGATGCAAAGATGTAGAGGGAATAACAGAAAAGTCAACGTGTGTATTTCTAACCTTATAGCTGCTCAAGTTTATATTTCAGTGCACACTTTTACTAGCAGTGCTATTATTTTTCAGTCTGGATACACTGCAACATCAAGGCATTATACTCTCTACTTTAAAACCACCTCCAGTGTACTAGCATGTGATGACAACACTTGAAGCGGAGAATGCCAGAAATTGTAGAAGAAAGTTATTTTTTTATTTTACATCATAAATTCTAACTAAGACTGCAGCCATAGTTGTATAGCTAAAAAGGTACTTTAGGGTTGGGCTGATATAAATTAGTAGAAATGTCACATGGCGTAGCATGATTAATGACATTTGTAGAAATCTGTAAGGATTAGCCTGTTCTATGGTTTCACATATATATCATTACTTGAATACTTATGTGAACAGTTAGACATGCACAGCATCTATGGGGTTTTTCACAATCAAATTGATTTGGTTTCCCCCATTGTTTCATGATGCCTCTTACTATATAATCATCTGGAACTGCAAAGGTTCTAAATGATGACATAGTTCAGTAATAAAAATGTTACTTATGTCTGAGAAACACATAAAAAACAGCAGTGGATCCACGTCTACTTCTGTTTATGACACACATTAACAAATGACTAATATTATGTAATAAACTTAACATTTTAAAGTAGTTCCAGTATGTGTTACTTGTAAGGTGGGTTTAGAAAACAAATAATTATATACTTCCAAGGTATCCTATCTTACTATCACCTGATTTCCTTACTAACATCACTGGCCAAAATGTTAGAAGGCTATGTCAATTCCCAATTGCCATAATTTCTGGAAGAACATAAAATCTTAGTTAACTCACAGTCAGGTTTCAGAGAATCCCAAAGTACAGAGATTGCCTCAGTGGCAGTCAGACAGTCTCTGGTGTCTCACTCATTGGCTGTATGAGGCTGACATATGTGGCAGTGCCTTGCTCTGGCTCAAGGTTTTTTCAGACAGTTCAGTTTACTTTATTTCGGTGGTTAAAAACCATCATAAAAATACATAATACAAATCAACAATCACAAATTACATTATATCACTGAACTTTACCATATTAAAATTTTAAAAATCATATTAGTATTAGTTTAAAAAGGAATACATTTAATTCATTTCATCCTATATCAACCCCTAGTATTTCGCAATTTGACCACACTTTTTAAAAAACTCAGAATGGCACACAGAGTACGCATTTCAGTTGCTCTTTGTAAAAATAATAAAGTAGTTTTAGCATGATAAATTTTTGACTCCTTTAAAATGTCCACAAGAAATCTTTTGCGAGGAATTCTATAAAAGGAACATAATATTACAAAATGAAGGGTGTCCTGCGGAGACCTATTGTCGCAGCGGCAGGCACCCTTCTGCTCAATTGTTAAGGTAAAACCAGACGGGTATGCTAAAATGTTAGATAACAAGTTGAGCCTAAAACGGCACATTAAAAACCTCTCTTGTTCGCTATACATTAGAAATAGATATGGTTCCCATCCCCATTTCATTGCTCACAAGAGAGTGCGCTGCTACAGATGTTTTGGTAGAGTCAGATTGTTTCCTGCTAGAGTCATATTTTTCAAGTAACTGGTTGTGGATGTGATGTTTACAGGAAGTGTCGATCATTGATGGATCAATAAATAGACTTTGATGACCTATACACTCTAGGGATTCTTTAACGTATTTAAGCCATGGGATTTGTAGGCACCTGTCTCTCAGAAGGCAGTCTTTAATTATTTGTCTACTGAGTTCGGCATTTGGATTTAACCAGATTCGAAGCCAGGTCAGGATCGGTCTCACTTTGATCAGGTCAGAAATGTACGGGGTGCCCAGTTCCTTATGTATAATTGTTGCCGGAATGCCTTGTGGTAATTTCAGCAATTTCCTTAGGAATTTATCTTCCTCTACTTGTATCTGGTGTGCAACCCTAAAGCCCCAGACCTCTGCCCCGTACGTGGCTTTGGTGGTACCGACCGCTCTGTAAAGCGTCATTATTTGTTCTGGGGACCAGCGGCCCAATCTGCGTGCGAAGTTTAAGATGGCACCATTGGCTGATACAAGTTTCCTACACCTTTCCTCCATCAATGGGGCAAACCTAATATTTTCATCAAACAAGAGGCCCAGGTATGAAAATGTATTTACAATGTCCATAGCGTGTGTTCCTATTTTGAACACAAATTTTTGGGACGGTTTCTTCCCTGCGACCATGACAAATGACTTAGTCAGGTTTACAGGGAGGTATAGATTCTCCATGAACCTAACAAAGCCACTGATTAGCTGCTGCAAGCTCACTGCTGTTCGTGCGAGCAGGACCGCGTCATCCGCATATTAAAAGTACCGGTATGTGGCGCGATCCTACTCTTGGGCAATCTGTCCCCAGTATCGTCAGAGAGCTCTCCAGGTCATTTATGTAAAGGGAGAATAGGAACGGGGCCAGGATACACCCCTGCCTCACCCCGCCAGTGCACGGGAAGGGATCAATGCTCACCCCTCCCGCGCTATAGCGGACTTTGGCAGAGGTGTTCCAATGAAGTTCCTTTAGGATGTTTATAAGATCTGGATCAATTCCCAGTTTAAACATAAGTGCCCAGAGTTTAGTTCTATTTACATTGTCGAATGCAGCTGCCAGGTCCATAAACCCCATGTACATTGTTCCTTTCTCAGATATGGTGTATTTGGCAACTAGTAGATATAGATTCAGGCATTGGTCACTAGTTGACTTACCTGCTCTAAACCCATACTGAGGGTCTACTAGGGTGTGGTGTACTTCTGTCCACTCAGCAAGACGGTTTAAAATTGCTCTACCTGTAGTTTAGCTGAGACGTCAATTAGCGAGATTGGTCTGTAGCATTGTGGGTTATCCCTACAACCTTTCTTGTATATAGGGATAATCAGTGCAGTTGACCAAGAACGCGGGAGTCCTGTTTCAATTGCAGCGTTTAATACTCTGGTCATTATCGGAGCCCATAAATCAATATTACTTAAAAAAAGGTCTGGGGGGTGCCATCCGGGCCTGGTGCTTTATTACGCGCCAGGCCCTGGATTGCCTTAGAGATTTCTAATAGAGAGAATTCTAAATCGGTTGCTCTAGGGCCCTCCCACACTCCTTCCCTAACTACTTCATCCTGTTGTAAAGACTTTTAAAGTGGTTAATCCATTGTTCGGGAAGTATGTTGGTGCTAATTGCTGGGGAACTGGAGTCTTGATAACAAGGTCTATTTATAATTTTCCAGAATTGGGTGTAATCCCTGTTTTCTCCTGCTTCTCTTAGATCTGCCCAAGCTTCCTTTTGAAGTGTGGTCTTTCTTAGCTTTACCTGCATTTTGTAGTTACGTCTACAGAGAGCGATTTCATTTTTTTCTCTCGGAGACTTCTTGAGGCTCTATTTTAATTCTCTCAGTGCCCGTGAGCAGTTTGAGTCAAACCATCTTGGGGTTGTCAGTTCCTTTATGGGCCGCTTAGTTTTTAATAATCCCTCAACTACCCTAGTTAGGGACTCAAATGCCAGGACCACTTCTCTGCCCTCTATTGCAAGATCGAGGCAAATCTCTATGTGTTCTTTCCCTCTTTCCACTAGCGTGCTATAGAATTCTTGTGGGTTGATCATTGCCCATTTTATACGCCGCCCCTGGTCAGTGGGACAAATTACAATATCTTCCCTGCGATGTTCTACAGGTAGGTCGTTATATGCTATTTTAAGAGTTAGGGGATTGTGATCGCTAAAGGGGTTCCACTCTATTCTGACCTCTTCAATCTGCTCTTTGGCAAAGGCAGATATTATTATAAAGTCTATGATAGAAGAGCAGCCTCTTCCTTTAAATGTTGGTACGAGAGTATCCCCTTTTTTAAATGCCAACAAGTCCATTGTATGGGTGAGGGCAAAGCTACCCAGTAACTTCATAAGCAGTGGGGGGCGCTAGAGGGCGCACTGCGGAATGGCTGGCTAGTGTGTCAGCTCCGCCGGACGGACGCGATACTAGTGGCCTTTCACCTCCCTAATCCACCACCATTGACCCGCAAAAGAGAGCAGCGGATGTCCGAATAAGTAGCCGACACAACCCTAGCACCCAAATGCCGAAATAGAAACCACCGAGGGAAATATCGGAGAAACTTGCCGCTGAGACGAGCGGAGCTCCAAAATGGCATCGCCCGACGATCGATGCTGATGGCGACCTGGGCAGCAGTGAGGGCGAAGCCGGCATATTTTTGCCCAACTGAATACAGCACCGAGGTACTGTCTGCTGAATATCGCTAAGAGGTGGCTGGGGTCCAATGCGGACGACAAGAACACCGCAACTCGGGATGCGTTCCAGCGACCACAAGATGGCGGCGACGCTGGAACGCAAATGAAATATAACGGCGGCTACCCGGGAAGAAGACGCGAGAAGCCGCAAGTGCGGGGACTCTTTGCGTGGCGGCCAGTTGGGACGGAAGGCACCGGAGTGAATTGACGAGCAGGGGCGCACCCCCCACCCCGAAGGGGTATGACGGAGGGTGGTGAGGTGCGATCTCAGCGGGGACTGCTGTGCACTCGTAACAAGTACCTACAACGGGAGAAGCTCGCAGACAACAGTATGTATGGTGGCACTGCTGCACTTGGAGGTCAGTAGTGTACTGTGTGCAGAATACGCACCATAAGACTTACTGCACTGTAGGAGTCAGGTATACCCTAAAGACTGCAGGAGTTAAGCATGTTTGGTATGTGCAACACGTGGAGCCCTAAGAGGGGGCGACTATAAGGGCTACCTGGCGCCTTGATAATATTGGGCGGGCACAAGGGAACACGACCACCCATACAACATCTGATGAATAAGAACACCTCGCAGTGGGGAGCTAGAACACTGGCACGCCGCAACCCATCGACTGCGAGCACTCCGACAGCGATAAGCCCGAGAGCGACTAGGCGTAGTCCACCACCACAACCCGGTAATATGGGAAAGCCAGATAAACAACAAACCAAACTCCCATTCGAGTCCAGGAACCAGGCCAAGAACAACACGACCATCTCAGATGTGGAGGGAGAGCAAGAGATGGCTGAGGGGTCTGGAATGGAATCGGTACTCCGGGCAATCCAGCAAAGTCTGCAGGAGATGAAGAGCAAACTGGACAACGTGATGTTACGGGTGGACAATATGGCGGCGAAGATAGAAAAGCACAACGAGCGAATCGTGGAAGCTGAGCAACGGATTTCTAAGGTGGAAGACGACTCCAAAACTACATCGAAAGTCTGCGGTGGCCTAGAACGGTGGAGAGCCTACGTGCCAAGGTGGAGGACCAGGAAGCGAGGTCTAGGCGTAACAATATCCGCATATCGGGCCTGCCGGAGTCCACCAACACTGGCAGAATGGAGACTTTCATCGAGACATTACTAAAAGAGATCTTTGGCGCTGAAAAGTTGTCACCAGTATTCCTGGTTGAACGTGCACACCGCTCCCTGGCGCCCGTACCAAAACCGGGTGCTGCCCCGCGCATGATCATAGCTCGCGTGCTCAATTACAGGGACAGAGACACGATCCTACGACTTGCCAGAGAAATGGGTAAAATCGCATATCAGGGAAATACCCTGGAATTCTATCCAGACCACACCATGGCAGTGCAGTTGGCGCGCAAAGAATTTGCTCCAGTGAAAAAGAACCTACGTGATCTCGGACTGGAGTATGCCATGCTCTACCCGGCGAAACTCAAAATTGCAAATGCGGGCAAGCCTGTTATTCTCCCAACAGTTCGAGCGGCACAGGAGTATCTAAAAAAATTGGGAAAACGGCGGAAGGCGCAGGATCGAGACGAACCAACCAGTGATATCGACTGAATCGACATGAAAAGGACAAATTACGCTGCACTGCAGAGCGAACTGGACCTAAAGACGTCCTGCAACCGACACGGATTGGCGAGGGTGTGGATGATCAATACGTCAACGAAAGGTCAAGAAACTACGTTCGGAATGGATTGGGACATGGGAGCGAGAACACGAATGAACTGTGCACATGGACCTCGCTACGGATCTGGTACGAGACGGTTTCTTACACAGTGAGTAAACAGATGGTGCATTATGGACAGGGGGTGTAGAACGGGCCTCATGGCCAAGGGCGTGATTTGCAAACCCCCATTGTGCACAATACTCTGAACCCGTTGGTCATGGGGGTGGGGGACACCTAAGCCCAAGGTGCACAGACAAGTAGTTGGGCCCGACCGTACTATTCCACTGGACGCCACGACTAACCTCTCACTAGAAAGGATTGCTGAATTGCACGCTAGCGGTGTGGCGGGCATACAAGACTATGATTGTGTTGCATCGTACTGCTGATACATGTTAGAGGGAGGATGGGGGAGAGAAGGATAAGTTTTGACGACAGTGCATGCGTCTGTCCACGTCCACCATGTGGATGGAGATGTGTGTACCTGGCGACACCCCCGAATGGGTGCGCCCCAATTCAAGTTCCACTACAAAGTTACATGTTGAAGGGGGATGGCTTTAACAAAGTTTGGGCGCTAAAGTGGGTGGTGGGCGGGAAGGGAAACTGGGAATAGTTCACTTTGAATCACTGTGTCTGAGAAGCATGGCGACCTCCTTAGTCATACATTGTATTGCAACGCATGGAATACCCCATTTCAAGTTATTGATGTTTAACTGTATATTGAAGCAACTCACAGAACTACCATACTTAAAAAAGACACCTAGCAAGAAACGGTGGGCGAAAGACCAAGAGCCGTGACGCGACCTAGCACACCAAAATTCATCACGTGGAATGTCCGAGGCCTAGGCAACCCGAAAAAAATTCGGCAGATGTTTGCATATTTTGACCGTTTACACATTGACATAGCTTTCCCGCAGGAAATGCACATGGCAACCAACAGCACATCTACGCTCGGCGCTAAATGGGCGGAATCAGTCACCAGCTCGAACTACTCCTCATATTCCAGGCGGGTTAGCATTTTAGTACGGAAGGGGGTACACTTTATGATCTCGCACATACACAGGGACACCGAGGGTAGAAGCGTCACTGTAGTGGGTACGGTGAGACAGCGGCGGATAGTATTAGTAAACACTTATGGCCCTAACATTGACGATCCTGGGTTTTTTAGTGGCGTGTGGCAAGGCATGGCTGACATCCAAGCTGACCATATAGTCTGGGGTGGGGATTTCAATGTAGCGTTGCAGGACGGGCTTGACAGGAAGATACATACATTGTTATGGCGAGAGAAACGATCCGAGATGTCATGGACGACTTACGGTTAGCGGATATGTGGAGAGTTCGTCACCCAGGGGAGACGGTAGCGACACACATTAATGCAGCACACAGCAGCTGGTCTAGACTGGACTACTGGCTGGGCACGCAGGACATACTAGCATGGGTTACTCATATCAAACACCTACCACAAACGCTCTCAGATCACAATCCTGTGCTCCTAGAGGTCAATATCCCACACTATGAGCCACCACCCTTCACTTGGCGTTTCAATGCGGCAGCGTTACGTGACCCATTGTATGTAGACACCATACATAAGGCAATGGTAGATTACTTTGAATTAAACTGCCCCACAACTGAGGACCCATGCCTGCTGTGGGAGGCCTTTAAAGCCACGATGCGGGGGGTGTGCATCAGTACGTCCACAGGTATCCTAAAGGACATAAGGCAACAGCTACATACACGGGAGAGTGCCATACACACTTTGGAACAGAAATACACGCAGACGGGAGACACCAAGATATTGGGAGAAATACAGGCCCTGCTGGTGGAACATAGACAATTTGCCACTGACGAACTGAAATATGTGTCCAAGCGTAGAACCGCCAGACTATATGGTGAGGGAGGCAGACCAGGCAGAGCACTTGCCGAAAAAATTTGCTCCGGACGTGCGCCCCAACACATAACGTCCATACGAACCCATGCAGGTGAGGTAGTCAGGGACATCAAGGGGATAACAAAAGAATTTATGACGTCTTATGGTACACTTTATGAGGCACGGCCGTCACTCCCGCAGGAGGACTTACTGTCTTACATGGCAGACGTGGAAATTGCATGGCTAGCTGATGGTCACAGGGAATACCTAGCTCGTCCTATCACTGTGGAAGAAGTCACAGATACTATTAAAAGACTGCCGAACGGGAAGGCGCCGGGGCCTGATGGCTTCGTGACAGAATTCTATAAGATGTTTGCGGACTTGCTAGCCCCACATTTAGTGAGACTCTATGGGGCAGCGCACGAGGCCCAGACTCTACCACTGTCTATGAGGGAGGCCATGCTTATTGCGCTCTTAAAGCCGGGTAAAGAAAGGGATAAGTGCGACTCATATCGCGCCCTCTCACTGCTAAACGTGGATACGAAAATAATAGCAAGCCTACTGGCAGATAGGCTTAAACCGCTTATGCCCCTGTTGATACGGCCTGACCAATCTGGCTTCATCCCGGATAGGTCCACTACACACAACACGCGTACATTATTTGCATTAGCTCACTACCTGGCACCGGAGATAAAAGCTGTGGCAGTATTATTGGATGCTGCTAAAGCGTTCGACACAATCGACTGGTCCTTTCTACAAGCAGTTCTGATACGTATGGGATTTCCCCCTATATTCATGGGTTGGATCTCCATGTTATACACAAACTTAACTATTTACAACAAGGGGTGGTGATGGACAGAGTCTCTGAAATAAGCAGAGTACTCTCACCCAGTCAAGAGATCAGGGCTAGATCCAACACCGTTTTTTAGCTCATTGCACCATCCCAGTTTCAGAACCTGGCTGTATGCAAATTAGTCTGTCCCTGGCCCAGTGCATCATGGGAACAGGGCAGACCAGACTACAAAAGCCAATTCTTACACTGGGAAGGAAACAAGCTTCCGGGGACCGGTTTCTGGCATTCCAGCCGTCTTCGGCCCGGCTTGCCTGAATCCTGATGGTGCAATGAGCAAGGGACTCACATCTGAGTATACCCTTCCACGCTTAGGGTGGAGCTAAAAAACAGTGTTGGATCTAGCCCTGATCTCTTGACTGGGTGAGAGTATTCTGCTTAATTCAGAGACTCTGTCCCTCACCACCCCTTGTTGTAAATATACACAAACTTAACGGCAGGCATTAGAATAAACAAATATGTTTCAGAGCCCATCCAAATCTGCAGAGGCACTAGACAAGGGTGCCCGCTCTCGCCGATGCTGCTTGCCCTAATATTAGAACCCCTCGCTTGCAAAATCCGACAACACCATCATTATTCGGCCATACAACTACCATCACGTCCCATACACATCTCGCTCTATGCAGATGACATGGTATTATATGTAAAAAATCCGGAACAACACCTCAATCCGCTATTAATGGAATACATAAAATTTGGACAACATTCAGGGTTACAGATCAATTGGGCTAAATCCCTTATTTTGGCACTGACGGACAGCACACACCCAACACCCTTGGACTATCCACTGGAATGGCAAGATGAGCCGACGAAATATTTGGGAGTATGGTTTCATAGGGATACCGAATTGGTCATCCGTACTAACCATGGCAGGGCAATAGCGTCCCTAGAAGATAAAATTAAGCGATGGATTAAACTGCCATTATCCCTGGCGGACAGAGCGGCGATAATTAAAATGGTACTTCTGCCAAAGTTCCTTTATCTGTTCAATAATATCCCAATAAAGCCCCCGGCGGAGGTATTCCGAAACATTAAAACACTGGTACTTAATTTACTCTGGGCGGGAAAGCAGGCCAGGCAGGACCTACACACTATGACACTGCCGTATGCTAAGGGAGGTTTCAAGGTCCCAGATTTCTATCTTTATTATCTGTGCGCTCAAGCGCAATTTGCACATTACTGGTACCACGAAATACCTTTCTTGACCCATGTGGCTGTGGAGGCAGGAGATGCAGACCCGATCCCACTAGCTAGCATTCTACCGCACAAAAGACCTAGACTACACAACCATGATATTAATCCTGTTAACACTACCACGGAAGCGTGGAGTCTGATGGGGAAAGCAGCAAACAGCATACCACTTTACTCGCCTGCCATTCCGCTGGCTCATCACCCGGCACTTTCGGTCACGCAGGAACAGGTTGGAATGGATTTGTTACGGTGGGCAGGGATAGACAGTCTAGGCGACCTATACGTCAATGGAGTCTTTCAGACGCTAGACAAATTGGAATATATCAGTAACCCAACACTACTATTTAGTTTTAATTACTACAGGCTGCAAAGGGCAATAAAAGAACACTTTCCTACTTACCCAGAAGAGCCCAAGGCGCTGGCACCTTTGCAATTGATTCTCACCACGCCCACAGCTTCACACCTGGTATCGAAATTATACGCAAGCATACAACATGACATAGGAGGGAACACTGACGGGGTGAGGGAAAAATGGAGTGCAGTAATGGAGGATCCACTTTCCGACGATGAGTGGGCAACCACTTGCCTGCTCACTGGCATACTGACGCCAAACGGGAACTTAAGGATCATCCACTATAAATATCTGCACCAGATGTACTATACGCCCCAGAGGCTGCTCAAATACGGACTCAGGGACGACTCCAAATGCATTAGATGTAGGCAGGAGAATGCGGACTTCATGCATCTAGCGTGGCACTGTCGCAAGGTGGCAGGGTACTGGGAACAGGTGATACAAGTGCTAAACGAAATGCTTGGGGCTTCGCTTGAATGTAGAGCAAAGGTTTGTCTGCTGGGTATTGTCCCGCAACTAAGAGCGCAAAGGCGCAAATTCTGTGTGGTTGCTCTGTTGCTGGCCAAACGAAGGGTGTCTCTACATTGGAACAGTAGACGGGGACCAGGGGTCCAAAACTGGTTGGAAGATTTAACATATTGCCGAGACACACTGACCACATATGAGGAAGAGTTGCCGATCAGGTCGCGTCCCAGAGACTATTGGATGTACCTGCGTACCTATCTACTGGTACATGGCGCGACAGAGACAGATGATAATTAATGGCAAGGTCTTCGACCACATGCATGGAATGGAGTACTAGACTGTCAATTGATGTTGAGGGGGGAGGATGCTGTGACACAGATATCTTGATTATGGGGATTCCTTTTAGTTTCTACTTGTTTTGTTGTTATTTCAGAAAAACTGTATAAAAAGTAAGATCATTGGCATGACTGTAAGCGTTAAAGCACTGCTTTATGTTTCAAGGGCTTCTTTCCACAACGCCGCCGGACCTATGGATGTCGGCTGATGGGCCGTGTACACCAAGAACGTAATTTGTGGAATATACGATTGTGCAGCCGGCCTGTTGAGGTTGTAGGCGTGGAAACATGTATTATTTATCTGCAACGTGCAATAACCTTCTTACACAAAAAAAAAAAAAAACTTCATAAGCAGTGTGCCTTCTCTGTTATGTTCAAAGTGTGGTCCACTTTCTTCAGGGCAGGATGACCAATCAGGTGACATCGGGAGTAGTTTAGGGCACAAGTGACAATTAAAGTCACCCATCAGCAATACAACTGGTTCAGTGCCCCTCTGCCTTTGGTCTATTTCACCGTTTAATCTACATTCTAACTCTTGTAGTACAGGGAAATTTCCCTCGATTTGGCCTGAATTATAAAAGTTTAGGATTAGAAATCTCTGTCCTTGCCCCTGGAATGCCACTGCTTGTGTGGTATCTGATACCCATGTAGGTTGTGACCAAATACCTTTTAAATCTAAGTCCACATATATAACTAGCCCTCCCTTCGCCCTCCCCGATCTTACTTCCTGGGCTGGCCTAAAGAAACATTTATAGCCCTCAAGTTGGAATGAGTCGGCGTCTCGTGCCCATGTCTCCTGTAAGGCTATAATGTGGAAGCCCCTTATATAGTCCCTCCACTCCTTATTTTCAAGTTTGCCCCCCAGACCTGCTATATTCCAAGACAAAAGTGCTAGCCCTGCCCTATTTGCTTTCCTGCCCTCTGCGCTGTGGTTGTTTGATCTACGTTCACCTATTTTACAGGTTTTTAGGGCATTGCCAGTCTCCTCCCGTTGGCTATTTTATCCACCCTGCTTACAATTGGTTTCAGCTGGCCGATAATGAATGTTTCCATATGAGGAAGTTATGAATGGGGCCTTGGCCCAAGGTACCTTCCCTTCAGTGTGGAAAAGGGCAATAGTGAAGCCCCTCCTGAAGAAACCTACCTTGGACCCAGAACAGCTTAAGAATTTCAGGCCCATCTCCTTGTTACCCGCCCCCGCAAAAATGCTCGAATCTCACCTGAACGTACATCTATCTACCTTTCTGGATTCCTCTGGGTTCTTAGATAGCTCCCAGCATGGATTCAGAAAGGCCCATAGTACAGAATCTGCACTGACTATGGTTGTTAACAACATTCGTATGAAGGTGGATGCGGGCCAAACCACTGTGTTGGTATTACTTGACCTCACAGCAGCGTTTGATACCCTGTCTCCCTCTACGCTAACATCGCGTTTGAGGGAGGCAGGGATTGCGGGCCAGGCCTTGAGCCTTGTGCACTCTTTTTTACATCTGAGAGAGCAGAGAGTCATGCTCGGAGAGTTCCTCTCCCCTGCCAAATCCTCAGTACGGGGTGCCACAGGGGTCGGCCTTGAGTCCGACCCTATTCAACATCTATGTGGCTCCCCTGGCCAGGCTAGTAAAATCGCAGGGGATGGAGGTTGTGTCATACGCCGATGACACTCAAATCATGGTGTCCCTGGCTCATTCTGCTACCACTTCTGCCGTCAACTTTAGGACTTGTATGCAGACAGTCTCGGACTGGATGATACAAAACTCCCTAAAGTTGAACGGCAATAAAACTGAGATCCTGGTCTTTGGCAAGGACCAGGATATATGGTCTAGTGAGTGGTGGACTTCATCTTTGGGAACGTGTCCATCTCCCTCCCAATCGGCCAGAAACCTTGGCGTCATATTTGACACATCTCTGTCCATGACTCTACAGGTCAATCGAACAGTGGCCACCTGCTGGGGAGTTATTAAGATTCTTAAAAGAATAGTGCACTATCTCTCTCCCCAAGCACGTAAGCAGACAGTGGTTGCATTAGTGGGTTCCAGGCTGGATTACTGCAATGCTCTTTATGTAGACTCCAAAAAGGGACTCATTCAGCGCCTTCAGGTTATTCAGAACGCAGCCACGCGTTTTGTTCTAGCCCTACCCAATGCATCCTCTGCTACATTGGCCAGAAAGAGCCTGCATTGGCTATTCAACAGAGGATTTCTTTTAAGATCTTGTGCCTGGCCTTTAGAGCTCTCGCGGCTGATTCCTCATGCCCCCTGGGCCCTCTGCTAACCCGACATGTGCCCAGCAGAACCCTCAGATCATCGGAGATGAATCTGTTGACGGTCCCTCGGGTTAGGAAGGTCCGCTGGGGCAGCAGAGCATTCTCTATTGTTGCCCCCAGGTTGTGGAACTCACTGCCATTGGAGATCAAAGCCCAACCATCCCTGTCCCTTTTTAAAAAAGCGCTAAAAACTTGGTTTTTCATCAAGGCCTACCAGTAATAGATCATATTTGTTCCAGCGAGTTTTTGGTTAGGCGCCTTGATGCCCTTTGGGCTTAGTAGCGCTATATAAATTTACCTTAATTTCATTTCATTCATATGTTTCTTAAATTCTCCTAGAACCTCCTCAATCCAGCCTGGTGGATTTATGCTTGTATGCACTCTATTATCTGTCAAGGTAACCTCTTGTCTCTTTTCAGGACGACCAACTCCTCTAGGTGATTTATTTTTCCTTTGTTGTCCCTTACTCTTTCTCAGTTGTTTGGGTTTACTGTGGGTGATATGGCCACTGTGCTCTGAATTTTCTGCCCCAGCAAGTGGTATGTGTTGGGCACAGGGAACACCCTCTAATGGGTTACTAGTTGAGAGTATGTTTTCAGTCATATTGCGACTAACAGCTACTATTTGATCCCTAGATTGTGTTGGCGTAGCTACTATAAGAATGGGTGAGGCAGATAGACTCCTTTCCATTCGATCTATCTCCCCCGATACCTTCCTTAGCATCAAATCAATTGCGGTGGGTTCTTTTATTTTATTAGTAGGTGCAATGGTTTGTGTTGGGGTTTGAGCTAGATGTGCTCTGCTCGTAACCGAGCGTGTTTTGGGGGGATTTGACATAGTGAGTGTATTTTTGGCTAGCTCTTCACCCCCCCCCGTGTGCAGTCCTAGCTTCCTTTTTGTGCGTAACTCCGCTGACCTATAGAGTGCTATATTTGCCCCTCACCCCCTTCACCGTTTTTGAGCAAAAAAATGTCAGTGTGTTCTGTTTCCCCGTCGAGCAGACAACCGTTCCAATTTTACAGTACCTGTCACAAAAGCAAAGTCAGGGGGGTGGCCCGTCCGTCCCTGGTCGTCCCCGGACGGCCACAGACGGCCCACCCTCTGCCCGGGCTCCGCCCGGCGTCGCCCGCGCGCGTCCCGCGACGCGGGAGGAGCGTCGCGTCTTAATGCGCCTCTGGGCGCGGTTAAGTGACGCTGCAGGCGGCGTCCCCGAGTCCCAGCAAAGGACCCTGTGAGATGTAGTCAGGCAGGTTTTATTTCACAAAATGCTCCCCCCACTCAGCGGCCGCGATGGCAGAGGCGGCGGCGGGGGAGAGCAAGGCGAAAGGCGAAGGTGCGTGGAGTCCAGGCGGGCTTAAAGGTGAGTCTGGAAATGCCCCCAATCGATGTCAGGCCTCGCTCCCCAGCAGGAGCGTCGCGTCTTTATGCTCCTCCGGGCGCGGTTCAGTGACGCTGCAGGCGGCGTCCCCGAGTCCCAGCAAAGGACCCTGGGAGATGTAGTCAGGCAGGCTTTATTTCGCAGAATGCTCCCCCCACTCGGCGGCTGCGATGGCAGAGGCAGCGGCGGGGGAGAGCAAGGCGAAAGGCGAAGGTGCGTGGAGTCCAAGCGGGCTTAAAGGTGAGTCTGGAAATGCCCCTAATCGATGTCAGGCCCCAAACCCAAAACAACTGTCTTAGCTCCTTTAGGACCAAAACCTTAAGAATCAGCAAAGGAGTTCCATAGGGTTCCTGTCTGAGCCCAGCTTTACTTAACATTTATATGGTGCCTCTAGCACAGAAAGTGAGAACGTTTGTATTTGAGGTCATACCCTACGCAGATGATACACAATTGCTTATCTCCTTTGGACCTGATGCCAGATAAGTTCAGTCGCAGTTTCCTCACTGTAGGCGTGATACTGCGACATGGATGACCAACAATTGTCTTCAGCTGAACTGAGATAAAACAGAGGGGCATATTATCAAGAAGGGTGTTAAAATTATCCCCGCTTTAGCGGTAGGAACCTGCCGCTAAAGCGGCGATAATGGGCTTGATAATATGCCCTTGAGACTTCCCATAGAAGCCCATGTTCACACCAGAACATGGGCTTCTATGGGAATTCACAAGGGCATATTATCAAGCCCATTATCGCCTCATTATCGCAGCGATAATTTTAAAGCTGTTTCTTGATAATATGCCCCAGAGTGTCTACTTTTTGGTTGGTTGCCATCTGAGCTTGACACAGCTCCTGCCCCAAAGCAGGTAGTAAAAACCTCTGGGGGTCAAAATCGCTCAATCTTTATCGATGAAATCCCAGTTGAATTCTACCTGTGCCACCTGCTATGCCACCACGCAGCTTTTAAGGACAAGTTTTGATGGTCTCCCCCAAACACAAAAATTCGTTAGTCCATGCTCTTATTTCCAGTCACTTGAACTATGACAATGCACTTCTTAAAGCAGCTAATGACACCTTGGTATCAAAACTCCAGGTGGTGTAAAATACTGCTGCCTAGCTAATTTGTAGCTTGCCTCGTCATGCTTCCATTGAACCCGTCCTAAGGGACCTGCATTGACTGCCCATAAAGAAAACCTGTATTCTTCAAGATATGTTGCCTAACACAGAAAGTCTTAATTAAAGCTTTGCCTGTATCAGCCCTTTCGGGGATTAAGATCTTCTAAAAAGGCCCTTTTAAAAATAACCTTGCATCCTAGCGGTGAGATTTGGCAGTAGATCATTTTCTTAACTGGAGCCATTTTTCTGGAATAAACTTCCCTTGTCTATTCGGTTATGTGATGACCATGCTAAATTCAAAATACTGTTAAAAACATGTATTTTTCATATTTCTCCCTAAATGTCTGGTGGATACTCATGCCAACCTGCTGTGCCCAGCACTGAGATGCTCCCCTTGGGAGTGAGTTGTGTGCGAATACAAGTTTAAATAACATAACATTGTGCATCATTTATGTATAATGGATATACAAATCATGTTTATTAGAATTAAACTATCTATGCATATCTACAGTCTTTAAGGTTGGTGGCGACATTAGGTAGTTTGTGGGCTACATTCGAGCTATGTTTGTAACCCAATGAAAGGAACGGTTTCATTTTTATAATTTGTTTGTTTTATGTATATCGTTTGTTAAAATCAAAAATTCCATTGTGACAGCCTGTCTATTTTATGTGTATGCTAATTTTATGACCATTATTTTTTTTGTTGTAGTTCGCCAGTACTGCAATACCTCCTGGATACTATTGCAGTAGTAACACGGTACTTTGCAATTATAATACAACATTTGATTGGCTTAATGCAGTGTCAATTACAGTAAATAGGAAGTAGACACCCCTTTGTAATCATTTGACCTCTTTGTAAACACTGAAATTCACCAGTTATAGTTATCTCAAGTAAATATACCTTATGCCTTAAAAGTAATTCTAACTCATGCCCTTGCCATGGATAGCTAATTTCCCCACATATTGCATCACTCATAACATCTTCTATAACATCATTGATAGCATTACTGCAACACTTGAAATGAAATTATTGATGAAAAGATTGTGCATGGCAGGGCATGATATATATATATATATATATATATATATATATACATATATAAACAAAATACTCCAAACAACCTCCAGCAAACCGGTGCAGTAGCGCTGGCGAGGAAGGAGACGGACCACGGAGATCAGGTATCATGTTTTTATTTTACCCAAACGTTCAGCAGCGACGCGTTTCGAGCTTAGAAAGCCCTTGTTCACATATGTATATATATATATATGTAACTGGAGTCTTTCACGAAGTGAATTACATGCGCTCTCGGACAAGAAGTCCGAGAGCGCATGTAATTCACTTCGTGAAAGACTCCAGTTACATTAATTTGACCGGACTGCTTCGCCGGTATTTGCGCCACCTTCCACGGGTTCCAAGTGCTCCAGAAGAAGCTTTTTGTTTTTCTCATATATATATATATATGTATATAGATATGCCTTTGAGAAAGAGTGAACCTCAAAACGCGTCAGGCGGCGGTCCCCTGCATGTGTAAATGCCGGTTTGTACAACTCTCACCAATAAAGCTTTTAAGTGGGGAAAAAAGCAGTCTGTGGCTCGAGCACCGCTCATTGTTGTGGACAACCCACAGAGCACGAATATATATATATATATATATATCCATATATATATATGTATATATATATACAAGCTCAGAATATCCCAGAAAAATACCCAGCCGGGTCAGTTTAGGATATAAAAGCACTCACAGCACGACAGTTGCTTGCAGCAGGGGTAAGTTTATTCCGCTAGACGCGTTTCTGGAGGCAACGCTCCCTTCGTCAGTATTTTACATCAGCGCGACCAAAACAAGGTCGTTATCTATGTTTCCCACAGGTTATGGGCATAGAAGAGGGACTAAGCAAAAGCGCTTCATAGGCGCCATCTTATAATGTACAAATACATTCAAAATTCAAACATTGCTTGTAAACATGTCACACCACAATTTGCGCCGTGTATCGGCAAATTCATCATCCCATTCATTACCCGCATAGATTTGCGACAGACAACCATTAATATCTGCGCTGCGCGGCTAAGATGATGACAGGCTTCAATCTGTCTGTCATATTATTGATCATTGATAGAAGCCTCAGAGAAATCTCGCCGTGGATCGGCATTGGCAGCCCAATGGACTGCCCACTCAAGGTGGAACTCAGTATCAAGCAATGGATATTAACTAAAAGTTAATACAAGTGGAATCATACACCCCTAATCTCAACACAATTTAAAACCTTCAAAAAATCTCAAAAGTTCTCAAAAATTCTCAAAAGGTCATCAGACAATAGATAATAGAAAAATCCTAATCAGGTCAATATTAATAATGGTTCATTTCATATATCACATCATTACATATTTCACATCATTATCAACCCAAGTGTGAGGCCAGTTCTTCTCCCATGTTCAACCCTTTAGGTGCTTTTGTTTCTAAGTCTATGATATAGCGTGACTCGAGTCTCCTCAAGGCAAGCAATCTATTGCCCCCTCTAGGATTTACTTATACTCTGTCCAAGCAGAAATATCTCAAAAGATTCCTGTCGCTATTATGTTTGATAGAGAAGTGGCGTGCTACAGGATAGGTAAAATCCTTATTAGCTATTGCACGCATGTGCTCCAATATCCTTAATTTGACAGGATTAATCATGCTTCCCACATACCTCAACATGCATGGACATACTAAGCAATAAACCGCATGGTCAGAATGGCAAGACATAAATTTGTTGATCTTTTTCCCTTTATTATGTCCTGGGACTTCATAATTCAAAGTTCTTTTACTTGCAGAGCAGGCCTTGCACTTCCCACATGGAAAGAAGCCATGGGCTTCCTTCAATGTGCCCTGTCGCTTCTCGATAGGTCGTAGATAGCTGTGGACCACTTGATCACGTAGTGATCTCGCCTTTCTGTATGTGAGTAATGGCACATTTGGCATATCCGAGCCAATAATTGGATCCGATTGCAGAATATGCCAATGTTTTGCCAATACCTCACGCAGTTTGTGGGAGTCTGCGGAGTAAGAGGTGATCATGCGGAATTTACCTTCCGTGCTGGAGACAGGTTTTTTAGTGAAAAGACTAGACCGAGAAATGCTCCTCACTTTCTTCAGGGTCTCTTTTAGAACATGGGGGCTGTACCCTCTTACCACAAATCTCTCCATACACTCTTTGGCAGCTTCCTCAAATGAATCATCCTGGCTACAATTACGTTTCAACCGTAGGAGTTCCCCATACGGGATGCTGTTAATTAGTTTACCAGGATGACTGCTGGACGCGTGTAAAACGCTGTTTCCTGCTGTCGGTTTGCGGTATAAATTAGTGCAGAGATGCCCATCCCTAATGCTCACCTCCAGGTCCAGATAGTTTACCCTTTCCTTATTAATGTCACCAGTGAATTTCAAATTGAATTCATTGTCATTCAGCATATCAATATACTGTTTAGCTTCCTCAATGGTACCATCCCATACTAGGAACAGGTCATCGATATACCTGCTCCATAGTACCACCTTAGAATTCCAGGAGGACAATCTGGGGGTCCAGGCTACCTGCTCCTCCCACCAGCCCACGAATAAATTCGCGTAGCTGGGGGCGAAGCAGGAACCCATCGCTGTACCAGTCAGTTGGCGATAAATGGTATTCTGAAAAAGAAAGATGTTATTGCATAGACAGAATGTGGTTAGTTCTAATAGCATCTTATTGTGCATTGCAAACTTTAGTTCTCTCTTATTGAGAAAGTACTCTATAGCATGGAGACCCTGGTTGTGTTCTATACAAGTATACAAACTTGTTATGTCCAGGGTAATCAATGTATAGGATGGTTGCCAGTTCAAAAGTTCCACCTTTTCTATGAAGTCTGTAGTGTCCCTGATATATGATTTCAGAGACAACACAGAACTAAACAGATGGTGGTCTAGGAATTTGGAGAGGTTCTCCGTCAGTCCGCCCATAGATATATATATGTGAACAAGGGCTTTCTAAGCTCGAAACGCGTCGCTGCTGAACGTATATATATAGATATATATATATATATATATATATATATATATATATATATATATATATATATATATATCTATATATATATATATATATATATATATATATATAGATATATAGATATATATATATATATATATATATATATATGAAGAATCCTCGCTCTTCTGGGCTCCCCTTTGCTGAGGACAAAACGAGAGTGGACCCAAGTGAGTGCTTATTTTTCGTTTATTGCAAGTAAAAACACTTCGCCATGATGCTTTTCGACAGCTCCTCTGCCTTGATCACATGACAGCGTTAACAATGAACAAATCATCAATAAATCTTAGCCAACATACAACATTGTTCCTATATGTCTGTTCAGATTGCCTTCTGAGGACCAGCTCCTCCGCCCAGTCCATAAATAAACAGGCATAGCTGGGGAAGAAGCTGGCCCCCATGGCAACTCCCAGTACTTTTTGGAACATTTGGTTCTTGAACATAAACATATTGTTCTCTAAACAAAATATCAACATGTCAATCAACATTGTGTTGTGTTGTGCATATTTAAGTGGCCTATTTGCTAAAAAGTATTCAACAGCTTTGAGCCCATCTTGGTTTCTTATGCACGTGTACAGGGCAGATACATCCAGGGCCAATAAATGCCATATAGATAGATTGATAGATAGATAGATAGATAGATAGATAGATAGATAGATAGATAGATAGATAGATAGATAGATAGATAGAGAGATAGAGAGATAGATTAAGATAGAGAGATTAAGATAGATAGAAATATATATATATATATATATGTATATATACATATATATTTATTTCTATATATAGAGAGAGAGAGGGAGAGAGAGAGAGAGAGAGAGAGTGACAGAGAGAGAGAGAGAGAGACAGAGAGATAGAGATTTATTTATAATGTCATGTGGGGCACTTGGGCCCATAATAAGATTCCCAAGACTGTGGTGGAGGTACCCATATTGGAATGGCTTGGCGGCCATAATGCGAAAAATTAGAACATTCACAGCCTTACTATTGCCCATGAATACACCAATGGCAAAGATGGATAAAACATTTATATCCAACCAAACACTGTGTACCATGATATCAGCATTTCCGGCATGGAAGAAGGCCTGAGCGCCGAAATGCCTCAGCAGAGGAAATTGCTGGCAATAAATATTTTAAGAAACCCTGTGAGTGCTCCAGATTTCTTTGTTCAAGTTGCTGTTGAGCAAGTGAGTTCCTATCCTTGCCAGCTATAGACTAAAACACCCGCCCTGTGTTGGGAGGTCATGGTGGGAGTATGGAAACGGTGATACCCCGCCATGCACAGTCTTGTCAACAATGATGACATGTAAGATGTTGCAGTCATGTTATTTATTTATTTATTTATTTATTTATTTTTTAAAACCTTTATTGTGCATGAAAAGAACAAATACGGGCCCACAACCGTCAGGTCGGACACGATACTTTAACGCACAAATGCAAGCAAAACAGTCCCCCAGCGGAATCAGGTAAATTAGCAAAAATCAATGGACATTACAGTGAAGAGACGCATGGCGCCGGGGAGAAGGAACAATGAAGGTTACATTTTAAAGTTTTCTGGTCGAAATAATTCAAGAAAGAATAAGAACAAAGGAATACTGAGCCCGTACACTCGCCACATTACATGAGCAGGCGGCATCAATACAAAAAACCAACAATGGAGGTGAATACAACTGACAAAATGGCGGTACAAAGAAAACTACAAAAGCAGCAACCAGGATTCACGTACCCCCAACTGTGCCACCCCCCCCACTAACCCCTATCGCGGACCCAGAAAAGAAACAGGTAAAGAAAGCGCAGAAAAATAGTAAATAAGGCCCATAGAAACTAAATGACAAAAACTAAAACCCTCCCCCCACCCTACAGCAATGCGGAGGCTACGGCCTACCCCCCCCCCCGGCAGAGTGTCTGTCGCCCACTAAGGAACCCGAAATATAGACAAGAAAGGAAGAAAGAAAAAGGGAAAAATAAAGAAAAAGGAAGAAAAAGCCCTAACAGCAGAGAGAAGGGAGCGAGGAAAGAATAAACCAATCCACAACTCCCAGAAAAAGAAAAGAGGAGGAGGAGCCAACCCAATATCAGGATCTCCCGGACATCCCAGTCATATAAACCATCTACGCCACATGCAGCAATAAATTTGGAAGACATGAAACAAAAAGAGGGTCAAAATCTGTTACACCCAGTACCCCGGGCCAGCACACAACCCCCCGCCAGTACATCAGGAAGAATAAAGAACCGGACATATCAAATAAATCGTAGGCAGGGAAAGACAGCACCTGAAACGCAAGCAACACAAAAATAAAACAAAAATTTGCAGTTCAGTCCGGATCTCCGCTAGCCGAGCAACCAAAACCAATGAGTAAAAGAACCGTCAGCCCTGTCCTGAACGTCCAAATTTCGCGAGGCACGGCCACCACTGCGAGTACTCCCCAGGCAGAATCAAGAAAGGCCGAGAAGAGGGCTAGTCATACATATGCGCGAACACCGCCGGCCCAATAGACATTTCCCACCCCAATATTGGCAACAAATATAGTCAGCAGAAGGTTAACAATTAGGGAGAGCAATTCACATTTCGTAATGAAACAGGCCGAGGTCGGATCCCACACAATCTCCACCCACCAGCCCAGCAATTCAACAAAGGGGACCGCCTAGCCCTGGCCCGATCTGGGGCTCGCCCTCTCACCCACTCTCCGTGATAGTCCAGTGCAGTCCAGGTTGACGAGAGAAAATGGCCGCCTAGAGGAGGGGGGAGGTGCATGTACTTGGAAAGAGCGTCGCCTGTCCCCAGATAATGAACCTCCCCTGGTCACTAGCTTCTCCGATGTATCCAAGCGACAAAAGTCACAGAGCAGGGAGGTCAAAGTCCGTGATAAAGGAGCAGATGAAGAGGCATGAGGACAGGCAACTGCCATCCAGGGCTGTGAAGCCATGAAACAACACATACAGTCAGGCACGGAACAAAGGGGAGACAATGCAGCAGCGACAGACCTGGTGGGTGGCAAACAGTCGTTACAAGCCGCAGCAATAGCTACTGTAACCTCCACAGCAGCACTCTGAGGCGGCGGTGTGCCGATAGATTGTAGCAATTCCAAGTCAAAACTTTGTCGAGGATGGACCCCCTGCTCTCGACATAAAGCACGGGCACACGCATCAAGTTTAACACCCAGTACACTGTAGTTGTGCCTCACCGCCGATCGCAGCTCACCCAAAGTCGTCAACACGTCTTGATATGTCCATTCAGGCTGTGGTTCACATAGTTCTGCATTCCCGGGGGAAGTATGCACCCCGACCCCCTGCACGCAAGTGGGCTCGCTGTTCCACGATGAGGGTGCGTAGTCGTCCGCACAATGGCGAGAGGCAGGCATCGCCATCTTGCCCTCAATCCACCGGAGCGCTGGGGGGGGGAAGGGGGTCGCAGGGCACGACCGATCAACAGCTGTCGTTCCCCGGGTACACTATATCCCCTGCGGTCCGCAGCGTAATCGGGAATTCGCCGGGAGTGCGGCGAGTCAGGCAGACCGAGCGGGGCTCACCGATGTCGGGCAGAGGGACAATAGGAGCCGACCAGAATCATGGCGGCCACGGACAAAGGACTCGTAGACAAAGCACGTCTTCCACCCTGCTCCGTGCAACTCAGCGCGTACAAGGCAATTCTTGGCAGCAGGCGGTGGCCGGGCAGTCTGCGGAGGAAGATGATGTTTCGCTGTCGCCCAGCCCCCGCGGCAGAGCGGCCGTGTCCAAGCACGCGAGGTCCAGCAATGCCCTGCAGAAGAGGCAAGGTCCCGGGCCAGGGCGGTCCGTCCGATAACGTCTGTTTCCGGGCGGGTGGAAAGGTCGGAGGAACACCATCAGAACCAGCTCCGCTTCCCGCACATTTCGGTTCAAGAGACACCAGGATGACATGCAGGATTGAGGTGCGGGATTCCGGGGCCGGCGGTGCCGAGAGGCTGCACGTCCGCTCAGGTCGCCATCTTGGCTCCTCGGAGTCATGTTATTTAAAGATGTCATATACCATGTAATGAGGGATGTAATATGTGTGCATATATACAATCTGAGACAGTCCGAGACTATACATATATACATATATATATGATTTGTGAGAATGAGGTGCTTTGGGAATAAGGCTGATCATTGCTCTATATCCTCATTGGCTACCAGATCGGCTGGCAGAAGGTCACAAGACTTCCAGAGACCATCTATGGTTGCAAGGCCGAAAAGATCTAAGACAAGGCCCTCCATGCCACCTGGAGCTTGGTCTCCCTCTGCCGTTTGGGTTGGACTGCTTGCTCTCTGCACTTGTCATTTTGCTCTCATCTTGAACATTCATGTGCACAGATCTATGGCCCGTTACAGTCACACAACATTTAGTTATGTGGCACAGCCCCTTCTTTTACATAACAACCTCATGACATCTTTGGCATCCAAGTCAATGGCCAAATCAGAAAAGGGTACCTGTCCATGTCTGACCACTCCACCAGGTAAGACAACATATGCCTAATTGCAGACACTTATCCTTAACACCCACAGACAAGGCAAAATAAAAACCCATCTCAGTCAACCATACACTTTACTTCTACTCACTATGACAAACCTCACCTTTTCCCTTAAACACACCACAACAATAACAAGAACTTCTTCAATTTATCACTGCATCTACTCCACCACTAACCTCTTATAATGATGTGTGCCCACTTATTTTCCCCGCAGGTCTCAATAGCAGCTGTAGGCAACACAAAAAATTGTTCAGTGGCCAATCCTTTTTTTGTCCAGAAGTGTGTCTCCAATACCCAGCTGCAACAGGTACAGCTGCAATTTGAAGCTGAAAATCTTCCAATCCAATAGTGTTCCTGTCTTAATGTCAGCTCATGTGGTTAAGAAGTGCTGCATCATCTGTTGCCTGCCCTCTCTTTAAGGATACATCATGGCATGGGATGGCCACTGATCTTTGATCAGGTTCAGGTTTAAAGTCTTTATTTCGATTCAAGGAAAAAATCATAAAAGACAAGAAATAACAGATGTTGCTTAATTAAAAAAACATAATCTTTACATTCATAAAACTAGTATTAAATAACATAGAAGGCAAACCTGAGGGGAAATTACTAGAATTAAAACACAAAAGCAAAAACAGGAGAGCTTACAAATAAATTCCAAACAGTGATTAGTAGCATAAACAGAGATGGACAGTCCGATTTTGTGGTGCTAAGTAGGTCATAGGGAAGCATTTGCAAGATCAGTAGGCTGTACAAAAATCTTATCAGAGAAAAAAAAAAATATCACAGCAATCACAATGGTTATACTAGGGTTTCAACCTTATTATCCAGGCCCACCCCAGGTATTTAGCCAGGCAGACTGAAATGACCTCAGAGGTGTTAGTTATTAATACACGGATGGCCTCATCAGATTTTCTTATGGGCAGGCGCTGGAACAGTGGCTTTAACCATTTGGCTCTTGGTGCGAAATATCTAAGGCAGGCAAACAGAAAATGTCCTACGGTTTCCTTGTGGCCGGGGCACCATCTACAATGATCCGTAGTACTCGATGTCCAACTTTTCGTAAATGTATTCAATGGCAAAGCACCCACCCGAAACTGATGGTAGAGTTTCCTGTCCAATGTTTTGGAGATTAGATCCCAGTAATGTTCACGGGATGAGTCCAGCTTAAAGGACAGGAACCTACCCGTGAGATTGGTGGAGCTTGATGCATTGACTCTAGTCTGACGAATCGTGGCCCAGTACAGTTCTTTAAAAGCTGGTTTGGATGGAAAAGTACTAGTAGTGGGAGATGTCCAAAGCTGCTCCAGCCCCATATCCATCAGAATAGATTTTACCATTTTGAACCATTGGATTTTTCCTGAGCCCCCAAGTGACCTAACTTCAGCTACCTCATTAGCAAATAAGGTAAGTTCAGGGGTTGTCCATAAATGCCTCCAGAAAGCAACCAGTCTGAATCTGGCCATCTCATTGATCGGGGGACAACCCATGTCCAAGCAGAGAGGAATAGAAGGGGACGACGGTGGCAGGCCCACAAGGTTACGCAAGAATTTGCATTGTATTTTAAACAAACCCGTAAGGTCCATGTAGCCCCACAGATCTGCACCATATAAAATTGCTGGATTGATTTTGGCGTCATAGATCTTAAGCGCCGGAGAAACCCGCTTGGTAATGGATCTTTTTTGTTCGCTTAGTAGACAGCCGGTGAGGCGGGCAAGCTTTAGATGTTGTGCACCGACTTGAGCTTTCCATCTCAGACGGCTGTCTAGAGAGACCCCCAGATATATCATGTTCTCCACTTGATCCAGTTTAACACCACCCATACTAACTGTGCACCGGACAGGGCGATTCTTCGTTAATACCATAAGCTTTGTTTTCCCGACGTTCACCTTAAGGTTGCTGGTGACACAGAACTCCTCAAAGAGGTCCAACGCCCGCTGTAGACTGCAGCGTGTTCGGGAGAGGAGAAGGGTGTCATCAGCGAAGATGAGCATCGGGAATCGCTGTCCTGCTAGCATCGGGGCATCCGTCGAGGTATCCTTAAAAAATTTGACCACTTGGTCGATAAACAATAAAAAAAGGGTTGGTGCAAGAACACACCCCTGACGGACACCTCGGGTTACTGGAAAGTGTTCCGTCACTTGACCCTGGCCTCCCCATCTCACCCTCTCAAAATTGTCCTCATGCAATTTAATTATTAGGACAAGTAACTCCTCGGGCATTCCCAAGCTCCTCAAAACTCCCCACAGCTTGTCCCTCGGGACTAGATCGAACGCGGACTTCAGATCAATGAACGCTGCGTAGATGGTGCCACCGCCAAGCTGAACCACCTTCCAGTAGATCAGACAGAATCTAAACACCTGGCCGATGGTGCTCGTTCCTGATCTGAAGCCCGCCTGCATTGGAGATAGTATGTCCTCTAGTTCGATCCATCCTTGGACCCTACCCAAAATCATACGTGCAATGAGTTTTTGTGTTGTATCAATGAGGCTAATCGGGCGATAGTTACCAGGAATGGACCTACTGCCCTTTTTGTAGATAGGTAATATCTCAGCCCCCTTCCAGGATTTGGGTATGCTTGCACCAGCAGCTATGGAATTGGCCACCTTAGTGAGGTAGGGCGTCCACAAGGCGGGGTTGGTTTTGAACAGGTCGGCTGGTATAAGATCCATGCCTGGTGCTTTCCCTCGCATAGTAAGGCTTATGGCCAGCTCGACCTCCTTTTCCGAGAAAGTAATGATCTCGGTTTGCATGGGCGGCTGCGGTACCATCACCAGGAAGCTGGGGAGGTCGGAATTCTCTGCGCAGAACTGGGTCGAATAAAATGTTACCCATTCCGCAGGGGACACATGGTTTACAGGGATACGTGCATCCGGGTCCTTCCCCCACTTGACTATTTCCCAGAACTTGATGGGGTTATTTGATGTAGAAGCCTCCAATAAATCCGACCAATGCTTGTCCTCCCACTCCCGTTTAGCTTCCCACTGCGTTTTCCTATAGCTTGCTCTAGCCTCCTTCACTGAACCCATAATCCGAGACTTGACTGCTCTAATGAGTTGGGTATGGGCTTCTCTACATTTGTTGTTATACCATTTCTTGGGACAGATCGTTATTTTACAATTTGCCTGAGGCCGTGGTTGAGAGAGCAGGGATTTGAGGTCGGCAAAGCAACGGTCATGGAGATTTATAATGTTGTTTGCCGTTTCAGAATTGTCCCCCAACTGATCATATGCCAACATCTCACTATATGTGTTGCGAACCTTTGCGTTAACCTTATCCCTTAATGTGACATCCTCCACAATTTTGGACCATTTTAATCTCTTCCTATCATTGGTTAGGAAGGCATCCCCAGTCTGTGAGGTGCCGGGGTTCTCGGATCTCACTAAACCTGGTATCTTTAATTTTAAGGACAGGGGATTGTGGTCACTTTCTGGGCGGGGAATTACTGCCATGTCCACCAGCAAGGGCCAGTCTCCTAGTTTTAACAGGATATAATCGATACGGCTTTTTCTAAACCCGTTATCGAATGTAAAATTCGCTTCCTGGTCTGATTTTGCACGGCCATTAACAGCCCGAAGACCCCTATTGAGACAAAGAGCCGTTCAATTCACCGCTGCCTCCGTTGTTATTACTGGTTTGATGGGCATCAGATCAGGAATACCCCATACTGCATCTTCCGCGGAGCCCCAACTGTCCCCTGAGTCAGGTAATGGCTCGAAGGTACAGTTTAGGTCTCCAGCTAGGAGGGTGGCATGATCACTATCTAGGTCAGCTAGAATGGTATCCAATGTTTCCATCAGGGGAGGGGGGCGGCCTCCTGGCAATCCTCGGGCGTATATATTAATCAGGATCATATCCCGACAACCAGTCTTACTCAGCTTAATGATGAGGAGGTCGGGGTCTTGTACTGTGATTTCTGTGGAATAAAATCCCAGGGATTGTTTCACCCAAATCAGTAAGCCCCCTGAGGCTCTCCCTTTGGCACCTCTAATTGCAGGTTTAAAGAAGTTTATGTATCCCTGCCTAAATGTTGGTTCGGTTGCCCAGGTTTCCTGGAGTAGGATAATATCATATTTATCCATGAACTCCAGCCAGTCGTCAGAGTGGATACGACGTTTAACCCCCGCAACATTCCAGGACACAAGGGTAAGTATTTCTGGGGCGTGGACCACAGAGGGTACCACCGAGTCCAGGGCTACTAAAGTGCCCTGACTGATCTCAACGTCCCACCCATTCTTGGTGCACCCATTGGTGCTCTGAATTTCCCCTATCTTCAAGGAGACTTCCACTTCCCTTAAGGGTGATATGGGAATTCCTGCTATTATTGGGGCCCCCATTCGCTCTTCCTCTATAATTCCAAGCTGCCGGGGCTTATCGCTCGGCCTAACTGCCAGAGACCCAGAATTTACTGTGGGTTTGGTTTTGCAGGACCGAGATTGGAGTCAATCGTTGGCCTCAAGATTGGATAATGGGCCAAATTTATTGAAAAGAAATGGGAAATGCGAAGGTTGTGGAGTCCTCGTCGTGGGGTAGCTCCTGATGGTAGGTTGGCTGTGTCTAGATCCCGTTAAGACACTACTCTGCCTATATGGATAAAAGTATGATAGGCCTAGTGTCTGAACATCCCCCTGTCTGGCAAACCTAGCTTTCCTGCTGATCATTTCCACTACCCAGGGGTCCTTAAACGAGATTAAGACACAGTCACCCTCCAGATCTTTTGTGCCATGGCCCACCCAGTCAACCCTTCTTACATACAGGATTTCAGTTGACAAAGAGGGGGGTAGGGGTCGATTTTTGTTTAACCAATAGGTCACCTTATTGCGCAGGTCGCCGAAAGTCTCCCTCTTGCCAGATGGAAGGGGGGCTACACCAGTCAAAACTATTGTATATAGTGCAGCCTCAATAGGGAGGTCGGCCCGCGGGTTGGTATGCCTGCCTTGTTTTTCTACCAGAGGTTTTGTGGATTTACGGTGATGATTAGCTAAAGGCACTTGGGGGGGTGCCGGGGGGTGTTTGAACTAGGTTGAGCCAGGGAGGGTGGTTTAGTTGAGCGGGGTCTAGCAGGGTTTAAGCTATCCGATTTATCCGTGGGCTTCGTCTTTTGCATAGGTTGAGATGAGACCACACATGCGTTGTTTGATGTGATCTTAGGATCCCCACCCTTCGTTGGTCTGTTGGTTGCTGCCCCAGGGAGTTGATTATTAAAAGAGGAGGAAGTATTTGTTAGCTTAGGGGCTGGATGTATTGGTTTAGTCCCCCCATGGCTCGGGCCAGTTAGAGATAGTAGTAAGGCTGAGTTCGTATTTACTACTGCCTCCAAGGTGTCTATTTTTAAAGTCATTAACCTGGTCCGCTCTAGAACAGGTAGTAAGAGATTTTTCATCAGGGCCTCAATTTTAACCAACAGTGATTCATCACTGTTTTGACAGGTAGGACATGGGTCAGAAGATCCTAAAGAGGTGAGGGAGGGGCAGAGGACATTAGGAAATATACTGGGACGTTGTTTATCGCTAAGATTACCCATAGCTGGTGATGTGGAATTGGTGAAGGGATTACCGGTGATGTCTTTTACTTTTAGTTTAGGCATTTTGCGTTCTCTCCCCCCCATATGGCTCGTATCGTGCTTTCTCTTCCTTGTTACCATATCAGTGTTTACCGAATCCATGTGGGTCAGTGTAGTGGGAACAGTCTTTGGAGAGTCGGGAGGTGAGTGGGGGGTTTCTGAGGTGTAATCTGACTCAAAGCTAACCTGGGATGCGGTTTCTCTACTTGCCTCAAGGTCATCCAGATGGTGTTCAACATGGACTGGTGTATGTACGGGAGAGTCAACCCCCTCACTATCCATATGGACTAAGGCCTCGGTGGTAACTGAGTGGATACAGTTAAAGGCTGCATGAGTTTGTGCCACGGGGCTAGGGATCGTGGCCAGCCTACCCAATGAAGAGCGCTTTCCACTGAGTAAGTCAAGTGAAAGACGTTTTTCTACCATAGCGATTTCTTTTTCAAGTATTCCTGTGGCACGAGTGATAAAAGCATCCAATGGCCCCAAAACCACACCTTTGGGAGTTTGGACTTGGACTATGCGTGTTTTGCCTGAACGTAATGACATATTTGCTAAGTGGCACCAGTAAGGGAAATGACAACTAGACACGCTATTTACACAAGATGATTAAGTTAACATTAACAGTGCTCACAAACAATAAAATGTTTCTTCAGTCCAAATGCTTGGAGTGTTCAAAAAGGGTAAATAGAGGTTCACTGTTCCGCCTACCTTGGGTGTATCACAAAACCAATATAGGGGTTATGGGCCAGGGCCGTCCTCTGCCGTCCTCGAACGGCCTCAAACGGCCCGCTCTTAGCCCGGTCTTTGCTCCGGGCTGCGTCCCGCGCTGCGGGAGAAGTAACCCCAGATAAAGCGAAGTCTGAGAGCAGTGGGCGGGCCGGCAGGGAGAGCGGACCGGAAGTTGTCACCGGTCTATCAGGGACTCCTGGGATTTGGAGTCCCTGGACGCTCGCAGCCCTGCAGCCCTCCGCCGAAGTTAGTGCCTGGTCCCTGAGGGGTCTCTCAATCAGCTCCTCCTCTCTGTGGGCCGCGAAGCGGCACCCGCGAAGCGGGTGCGGCGAGGTTGGTCAGCGGTCAAGCGGTCCACAGGGTGTCCAGCCAAAGGTAAGCGCGACCCAACAATGCGCTTTTACAGATAAAAATTGCTCTCCCAAGGAACGCTGTGCTGCAAAGGGTTTAAGAAGCCGGGCAGTGGGCGGTGGGCGGGCCGGCAGGGAGAGCGGACCGGAAGTTGTCACCGGTCTATCAGGGACTCCTGGGATTTGGAGTCCCTGGACGCTCGCAGCCCTGCAGCCCTCCGCCGAAGTTAGTGCCTGGTCCCTGAGGGGTCTCTCAATCAGCTCCTCCTCTCTGTGGGCCGCGAAGCGGCACCCGCGAAGCGGGTGCGGCGAGGTTGGTCAGCGGTCAAGCGGTCCACAGGGTGTCCAGCCAAAGGTAAGCGCGACCCAACAATGCGCTTTTACAGATAAAAATTGCTCTCCCAAGGAACGCTGTGCTGCAAAGGGTTTAAGAAGCCGGGCAGTGGGCGGTGGGCGGGCCGGCAGGGAGAGCGGACCGGAAGTTGTCACCGGTCTATCAGGGACTCCTGGGATTTGGAGTCCCTGGACGCTCGCAGCCCTGCAGCCCTCCGCCGAAGTTAGTGCCTGGTCCCTGAGGGGTCTCTCAATCAGCTCCTCCTCTCTGTGGGCCGCGAAGCGGCACCCGCGAAGCGGGTGCGGCGAGGTTGGTCAGCGGTCAAGCGGTCCACAGGGTGTCCAGCCAAAGGTAAGCGCGACCCAACAATGCGCTTTTACAGATAAAAATTGCTCTCCCAAGGAACGCTGTGCTGCAAAGGGTTTAAGAAGCCGGGCAGTGGGCGGTGGGCGGGCCGGCAAGGAGAGCGGACCGGAAGTTGTCACCGGTCTATCAGGGACTCCTGGGATTTGGAGTCCCTGGACGCTCGCAGCCCTGCAGCCCACCGCCGAAGTTAGTGCCTGGTCCCTGAGGGGTCTCTCAATCAGCTCCTCGTCTCTGTGGGCCGCGAAGCGGGTGCGGCGAGGTTGGTCAGCGGTCAAGCGGTCCACAGGGTGTCCAGCCAAAGGTAAGCGCGACCCAACAATGCGCTTTTACAGATAAAAATTGCTCTTTGATACCATGGTATCAGAACCAATGGTTTGATGGATTGCCTCTCTTGGCCAACTGCCACCAAGAGCTCTTCACGTTGAGGTTTGTATTGCAAGCCTTGTACGCTTTTGGAGTCTATGTTATGTGTTCTGTCACCTGCCTGAAGGGTGGCAAGGCAAAAACTATATTGCTGACTCAGGGATAATCAAGGGATATGTAAGGGGGATCAGAGCATTAGTGTGAGTTGGCAGGCCTGCTGCCATTTGACGCAGAAAACAAATTGAATTAGTAGGAGCACACACAACCTAAGAGATTTATAAATAGTTCATATCATAAGTCCCATAGACCATTTAAGAATCTTAATTTATTTTTCATTCCTTAAAAATAGAACAAGCTTTTGTTCTTCTTTCCATAAAGATAAAAACAGCCAATCTGTTTGCTTTGCTCACTATACTGGAACTTCTTCAAGACTATGAACAACATAAACATACAAAATTCACTTCAGTAGATCTTACAAGTATCAATCATAGTTTCGATATACACAAATACAGTAAAAGCAAATAAATACTAATAGTATGAGAACATATATAGAGTGGCGAACAGTCTTTGGTTTACACCTCGTATTAAACAAGAGATACTTATCTAATTAGCATAGGATGTTGAACTAAAAACAAGTTGAAACTAATAACTGTGTTGCTTGTCTTCTCATAAAGCTTGTACATCCTATAAGTCTGATTTCACAATCTTTCATCATAAGGTACTATACCAGGGATGGCATCAAAATAGCAGTGTATATCATAAAAGTGACATTCCTACGTTGTATGTTAAGCAACTTAAACAGTTACTATACATCTGGTTACCAAGTCATTTCACTTACCTAATCTTGTATCACAAAAGACAATGGGCTAGGTGTAAGTCAATTGGATTTGCTAAAAGTGGTCGCAATTTGTGCACTGACATTTAGAGAATCCAAGGGCATTTATAAAAACCTACCTATGTACTAACAGGTTGGATTGCAAAATATAACTATTATTCTAAACAGGCAGCCGGGTTTGGAGAGGATTGCACTGCCAGGACTAGTCACAGCGGTAATGGAATATTGCCCACCTCAGATGGTCAGCTGCCATATGACCACAAATTTCAACATTAATTCAAACGGGTATGAGAGGCAGTATATATACAAAGTGAAACATAAAGTATGTACAGAAAGCAAAATGAGGAATTCCACGTTGTTGTTTTTGATCATAAGGTGTCTTTATTCAAGATAAACTTAGTTTTCATACATAGACAGCCAACGCGTTTCACCCAGACATGGACTTCTTCAGGGTGATAGATATAAGAAGTATGTTTACCTGGGGGTAAAGCTCTCGTCCGAATTCAAAGCAAGGACAGGACAGGACACTTGAAGTTGGAGGGATAGACCTCTGAGAATTGCAGTAGAGGTGGTCCAAAGATGGAGAGTACACCAATAACTGCCTCAGTTGAGCTGCTCCATAGTAGAGGCCAAAAGAATTTGGAAAGAGGTGCTCTGTGTTGGAGCTGAGTCAGCAACGTAACGTCCTCGCTGCAAACCGTGACACCTTATGATCAAAAACAACAATGTGGAATTCCTCATTTTGCTTTCTGTACATACTTTATGTTTCACTTTGTATATATAGTGCCTCTCATACCCAGTTGAATCAATCTGGATTGCAAAATACTGTATCACAATGGGTGGCAATTCAACCTACCTCATGAATAATAATGAGATAGTTTGCACATTGCAAACAACTACGATCTGCTGCCATCAAAGAGATGATGACCTGGTAGGGTCAGCAGATCGCCATGTCTGTGATTGATTTTAAATAAAGCAATCTTTTTTTATGGAGGAAAATAAGATGGGTTAACAAAAAAAAGAGAAAAGCTTAAAGAACCAATTTTTAAGAGCGAGAAGAAATCCCATTGTTCTGCTTCTAAAAAATATTTGTCTGGCCATTCAAAAAGGGGAAGGGGTATCCTTGGGAACTTTTACCATTTAAAAATGGGTTACCACCTCCTTTAAGGTGTCAGTAAAATATTAATATTTTGAGGCCCATTTTGGTTGCAAGACATTCATATATTCCACAAGGAATCACTGTTGGAAGAAATGCCCAAAACACGCCCCTTCAAATCGCATTTCCTTATGATTTCCGAAATCCCTTGAGTGATTTGGTAGCCTGCTATCTAATCACTAAATAGGCTTAGTATATTCGAAAAGCACATTTTCTTGTCATAAACCCTGCAATTTACTGAATAGCAGGGTTAGAGACCAGACAATGACCCCTGGCCCCAATATCTCCACAAGGATGGTCTGTAGTCCAGATGTTTTAGTATACAATTAGTGATATGATAGAGCAACTGAAATAAATAAAAGAGATAAAGGACTTATAACCAACACAAAGTGAAAACAGTTGTTAAACTCATTGCAGAGGGCATTATTGTATGTTATTTTTCACTTCAGTTTTGTAGACAACTTTTTAGCGGTCCCCACAAATAGTATCAATACCATAGTTTGTCACATTGTTTGTTGAATGTGCCCAACTAATAATACTCATATTGTGGTGTACACATTCTTTTAAGGTGTTACTGATATTGTCACCTTTACACACTGACATAAAACATATTTAATGTGTGGTTGTATCAGTGGACGCATAACAGGGACCATTATCTAATACAAATAGACTGACTGGTACCAAGCAAGATACAAAAAGGTCCTTATTTGTGTTTCCTTAAATTACATCTGTATTTATGATTTAAGGTAAAGAACATACTACCCACTCTCCTATGTGGTATACATTCCTAATACAATGCAGGCTCTCTGCATAATAGTAATGATATGGGAGAAATTATCAAACTTCAAGTTAAAAGAAAATATGTTAAAGTTAGGAAAACCAGGCAGGCACTCAGCAAACCCTGATCTGGGCACCACTGTTCCCTACACATTGCTAACTGTTCCTCATGAGGTGAGGAGCAAATGGAACTATAAAATACCCCTCTGCTCAACTTTATCAGTCCAAACACAGGCCCACCAAGACTCCTGCGGCTTGGAGACAAGATGGTGCCCCTCCGTAACCACCTGTAATTACAGGAACCAACACTGTCTACTAAGGCACTCCAAGTCCATCCCCACTACTCTGACACCAAACATTGGTCAAATAACTGTAAGCACGTGACATTCGCAGTGTACAGGGGTGATTCGAGACACCACCCAAATGTGCAACAGTGTTCAGTGAGCCACACGTGAAGTCAAGATGGTGACCCTGTGATAAGCGATCGGTCAGCAAGGGCTGAAGCACACCGCTAAGTTTGGAGGCACTCTGATATCATGGCCACCGCCATCACACTATACAAGGATTAAGCTACCTGCAGAGTACAGGGGTATTTTGAGGCATCACCTGAGATTGCAAAAGCACTAAACCCCAACTCTGTGTCCCCATTGCAGTGGGATAGGAGAAGGCACGCAGCAGACACCAAGGCTGTCACAATTGCTCCATCCGCACTGCTAGTTGCTGCCTGCTCCTATTGAGGTGAGGAGCGGGTAAAACATAGCTCCCCTCCTACTGGGCCACACCTGCACAAAATGTGGGCCCAAACAAGACTCCAATGCGAAAAGATGGCACCCCTCCACAACCACCTGTTACTGCAGGAGCAGACATTGTCGTTGGAAGCACACTGATATCATACCCACCACTCTGATATCGGGGAACAAATAAATTGCAGTAAGCAGGTGACCCTTGCAGTGTTGAGGTATACAGACGTGAAGGTGTAATTTAGACTCTATCCGAAGCCAAGACAGTCCTAAACCCCCCTGAGCAGTGCAAAATGCGTGGGACACATGACCGAAGTCAGAATGGGGGCTTCATGATAAATGCTTGTATAGCGAGGCTTGCAATGCATTGTTAAACGTCAGGAATTCCGCTTCACCCTGCAGGCCTCTCTCGTGTTCTGCATGCCGTGCAAGGGCAATTAGGAGCTATAAAGCCAGTTGCTCGTCTGGGAGGGGGTGTGCTGTTGTTTCCTGCTAGCATTCCTCTGACCAAATCACAACCCTGCCACCAGCAGATATCTAAAACTTTGGTCAACTGTACTATACAGCAGGAGAGCCATCCAAGGAGTGTGGCAACCTCTTTATCAATGTTACTGCGTAGCTGCATAACCCTATAACCCTCCAATGGAACCAAATGAAACCCTCTAATAAAACCAAATGACTGTTTATGACAACCTTGCTGTCTCTGTTTGATATATATCTGGTTGTGTATCTAGACTGTGCATTTAGTCTATATATCTAGCCCGCCGCGACACTGGGCCCTCATTGAAGGTGCAGTGGATCCTGCAGATTACACCAACATATTAGCACTGTCAACAGACTTACATAGGTCCCACACATGAGCTGCTCTAGATACTTTAGTAGTCACTTTTACTACCAACACTACTCACTGACATCTCACTGAGAACTACTGGAACTACAGGAGGCTGAATCCAGAGTCAGAAAAGTTGAAGGTCAGACCTCAGCTCTCCTGAAGAAAGCCAACATCAAAGAAAAACGATCATACTCCTCGATAAAGAATCACAAACTTGGAGGACAGGAACTGTAGAGGATACCTCAGAGTTTTTTGCCAGCTCAAAAACTCTGAGAATAAGTATGATTCATGAGTGGCATTCTTAGAATCTCGAGTACCTCAAGCACTAAAAATAGACTTTAACCCCTTCCATGCTCATGACGAGCTCAGCTCGTCATGCAGTACACTGCTCGTGTGCTTATGACGAGCTGAGCTCGTCATGAACAATGGGATTTAAGAGAGACCAGCACCCAGCGAAAATTGCTGTAGCATTCAAGGTGTTGAGGGTAAATGTGAGAGGTACCCCTTAACAAAGGTCAAGGGAAGTGGGGTTATTAGACCAGTGAACTAGGAGTATTCCCTTGAGTGAGAATAATTGGGAGAAGCCCAAACAGGGTCAGGGGAAAACAATACCACAATACAAATATATATAAAGAATTCTTACAATTTATTGAAGTATACAAATGTTAAAAGAAGAGTGAACCAAAAATGGAACTCACTCAGCATTAATAAAACAATAAAAACAATTAATAAAAAGGTTTCAATTTTGGCCAGCAAGATTGAATCACAAAAGACAGAAAAAACAGTAAGACGTGAAATTAGTGCAATACTTCTTGTATATTCGGACTCTATTGTGAACACCTAAGCTATATGTACTCTAATACAATATTTCAGCAAAGATGTCGAGATCCTGAATTATACTGGTATGAAGCGTCAACGCGTTTCGGTGGTTTTCCAAATTATTGTCCACCTTTATCAAGACACCTTTTGGTTTCTGTCGTGGTGTTGGGGTCTATATAATTGCCCTTGAAGTCCGTATGTTTAAATTGAATTTCTATATTGTTCCATTTTTGAATGCCGAATGTATAGGGCTGTGTCTCTGGGTTGTGTATCCAGTATGGTACTCCTGTAGATATAGGTACCTAGGCGTATAATCAATTCAGAGTTGTTGTGCCTAAAATATATATATTGCTGGTCTTCTTTACTTGGTTAAAATCCAGAGGCGCCTAAGTCTTGTCCTTGCAGGATTTGGTTCTGTTTCTCCAGTGCTCCGCAAAGGACTGCTCACTTCTCTGGTTATAGATAGTCTTAAAAATATAGAACCAGGGGCATTACTATCATGTCCTCGAGTTGTGTGGTTCTGTTGTTTCACGACGGACTGCCTGCTTCTCTGGTTCTGCCGGGAACCTCAAGACTTAGGCGCCTCTGGATTTTAATAAAGAAGTATTGCACTAATTTCATGTCTTACTGTTTTTTCTGTCTTTTGTGATTCAATCTTGCTGGCCAAAATTGAAACCTTTTTATTAATTGTTTTTATTGTTTTATTAATGCTGAGTGAGTTCCATTTTTGGTTCACTCTCCTTTTAACATTTGTATACTTCAATAAATTGTAAGAATTCTTTATATATATTTGTATTGTGGTATTGTTTTCCCCTGACCCTGTTTGGGCTTCTCCCAATTATTCTCCCTCAAGGGAATACTCCTAGTTCACTGGCATTCAAGGTGGTAAAAGGGACTTTGAGATCAAGAGGGCACATGGAGTCCCAATCAGAGCCCAATACCACTTAACCCCTTGCGTGCTTCTGTCGGCCAACGGCCGTCGCGCGCACTACCTTCGTAGTGCTGCGCACGTCCATTGGGCGACGCAGCCCGCCCACTCCGCTAAACCTCTGCACCGCGGTGGAATTGCCACTGCGATTAAGCGGTTAAAAAAAACCCAACCAGTGATCTTCAGACCACTCCGATATGATCACACAGAAAACATCCTAACCCAAATAAGAGCCATGAAATATGTCTTATATAAAGGCTACATAATTGATATATCCCATGACTACATGAAAGAAACAGGGAATCGCAGGAAGAGATTCCTTGCTCAAAGACACAAGATGAAATCAATGAATATCTCACTCTCCTTCATAGGTCCAGCAAACTGAAAATTACAAATGATGGGGAAACATTGTACTTCGATGAACCAACAGATTTGGAAACCAATTGGGACACTATAACCCAAACGGACATGGCCATATCCCGTAATGTACCCTGAGCATGTTCTTCCTTACTGTCAAATCCTGATCGGTACTAGTTTAGCGTTTTCAGCTAATATACTAAACATCGTCACCTTTATTATTTTAGAGCCTACTCTCTGATGATACACCTGTTAATACACCCAGGTAACCACCATCTAACCACTAACAACATCTATTAACTAACATGCTTTACTAATAACATGAACTCTCTCCATGTATCCAAATGTAACCATATAACATGGCACGCCACTCTTAAGGATACTGCTAAGATTGCTTTTTCATGATTGACCATACACAATCTGACTAACACCAGTAATATTATCACCTAATACTATTAGGACCACATACTGCATACACCTCTACTGTCACAAAGTTAATAATTCCTCAAATACAGGTGAAGTATATGAGATTTTAAAAATATGTTTATATGTTGCTTATAAGATGTTTATGAGATGATGACATATTGTAGGACAGTGCCCCTTTTTGCATAGTTACCCCACACTTTTTGCCTGATATTTGATGCACTTCCACTGAATGAGCAATGGGTCCCTGCTAATCAGGTTCCCAGTGCATGTGTTCTTTTCCAAAACTGAACCTTTGTTTTCACAATTGGCACACCTCTGGCACATATATAAGTACCTTGTAAAAGCAACTCCTGGTATCAAGGGCATTGTGACCAGAGAAAGATTCTAAGGGCTGCAGAATGTATTGTGCCACCCTCAGAGACTCCTCACCGAACACATACCCACTGCCATTGCAGATTGTGTTTTAGTGCAGCAAAAACTGTATTCTTATTGCTTTTGAAAAACATTCAAACTGTTCCTGAAAAGTATGACAATTTTAAACTGGTACTTACCTGCAACTGAGTTTCTCTTGGTTTTAAAATAAAAGTAACAAAGTAATGTTTTTAAACATAACAATTGGTCTTGGATTCAGTCTTTGAGTGTGTGGAATCATTTCTTGTCTGAGTGTGTACAACACATGCTTAACTCAGCCCTCTGATAAGCTTAAATGTTTAACCACATAAACACAAAAGAGAGTAAAGTATTATCTACTTTAGACTTTGTAAAGCCTCAGGGGATCCACTGGACTGTGCATACTATACCTTACTTTGGTATAGTATACACAGAGCCAGCTTCCTATACATATATTTTGAGATGACTATGGGGTGACGACATATATGATGAGATGCTTATGAGGGTATGACATATGGGATGCCCTGTGCAATTGTCCACTAGAGATGTTTGTTGGAACTGGTTGGCTGAGGTGGTGCCCCAGCTAGGCAGAACCTACCAGTCCTGTCATGGTTAGGCGATTACACTAACTGTATATCCGACGCCCACCCTTGGGTAGCTTGGCACTGAGTAATCAAGCTTATCACAGAGGCAATGTGTAAAGCATTGGCATAGCACTCTCACACAATAAATACACTGAGTGTCGCAAAAGAGACTTCACATGTGGTGTATGTAAATAAATATTGTATTCAACACATACATTGATTAACACTACATGAACATCGTGTATTTCTGGGCTTAACTCACACTTGGAAATATTGTAAGAAGTACTAGGCCCAACTGTTTTAAAATGACATCAGTAATATGCACATTTCGGAAAAAACACTATTTTACCCCAGCACCATTATTCAGTGTGATACGTCATCAGAACTGGGCCCACCTTGGCAAATAACACAATTATAATCAACACATTTCAAGAGTGGCACCCAGATCACAAAGATATTAGGAATGTATACACACAGGAATTTATAGCACTTTTTTTCCAGCAGCACCGTTGGTCAAGGACACACAGGTAAATCCAATGTCAAAATGGAGTATTCATTAGATAATAAAATAAACAGGTAAAACAACACTGCTGCGTGGTGCAACTATTAGCAGGTCGTTCTCATGCAGCACAATTTCCCACACTGACACAGCACCGTAATGTGGTGCAAAGTATATCGGCAAGTCTGCATTAAGCACACTCCCACAGACAAGCACTCGGCATGTAACGCGGTACAAATGATATCTGGCAGGTCAGTTGATAATATGAATACGGACCTTATGGCACAATCCCTCCTGCACATCTTAGATACCCCCCCCCACTACACTGCCCGCAGGTTAGAGTCAAAATCCCCCAACCCTTACTATAGAGGTTTGAGGTCAGAGTCACACTTAGTCAGGGGCCCATAGGAGAAGACTGGAGTATTCACCAGGGTAACCAGACAACAGTCGACAAATGGGGGGATTGGCAACCACTCTGGAAGTTCACGCACTTAATGCAGAGCAGAAACAGGCAAGAGGCTGTCCCAATTCAATCAAGAGGTCCCTCAATTCACCTTCTAGCACCAGCCCGGTTCTGCGAAGCACAGGGGGTTCAAGCAGTCTCTCGACCAGCTTCCAATCGCTCTCTGAAGTCTTCCTCAGCCCAGTCACTTACTCTGAGCACCCAGGCCAGACCCGGGCAATACTACCTGGCAACATGAAGTTGTCGGACCAGGTGAGGAGGGGGCAGTTGATTTTCGGCACTGAGGGCAAGACGGAACACTCGGTGAATGGGGGTGCAGCTGTCCCGCACCCCAAGGGAAGTGATACACAACTACATTCCAGTTACAATGAACCACGAGTCCGGATCTCTGTACCTCTCTGGAAATTAGGTACAATGTCTGGTGTGTGATGATACAAGTTGCACCAGACAATCCAGTCACAATGAACCAAAAGTTGGGTTCACTGTACCTCTCTGGAAATGAGGCACAAAGTCGGGTGCACGATGATATGAGGCGCACCAGACAATCTGGTTACAAACAACCCACAGTCTGTTTCACCATACCTCCCTGTAATAAGGTACAACATCTAATGCGCGATGATACGAGTCACAGCCGACAATCCGGACCCACACACACAGTCGCAAGGTCAGTAGTACAGCACGAGGTAGAATGAGGCTGTACTATGGATGAACCCTCCCTCCAAGGGTCACCACCTGTGAATTGGACACGACATGCAATAAACATATTCTTCAACATACTCTCAAAAGTCTAATGTGGTTTTAAGCAGTGACATATTAATACATGGCTCTCGGAGGCTCTTTATAGTTTGAGGACATTTATAGTCATTTTCATTGTGTGTTCATACTTTAGTTATTACTAAAAAATTTGATTAGTTGTTTTGTTATTGCCTGAATAGCACTGGCAGTGAGGCAATTTTGAGAAGACTGCAAGCCGGTTTTTATCGCAACTATTTTCTATTCAGATGTATGCTAGACTGCTCTTAGGGAGATAATCAACTTTTTAACAGAATTTTGCACACAATTTTCAGTTTTAAGAATGATATAAAATAGTGAGCTAGAATTGCGTAATCACAACACAAGTTATTAATTTTAAAAAGTGATCCTTCGCTTGCATGTTGCATTCATCTAATATATGGAAACAACAATGGTCCCTGGCAACGAGACAATTAAGTGAAAATAAATATAGACTCAATCAGTTCTATATTATAGAAGACATGCCCAGCCGGGCAGAGGTCCTCAAAATTTATATTTAAATCAAGGTTTTACAAAACAGAATAACACCTTCAACAGTTCACGTGCGTGGGGCACAAGCCTGTACCCAGCCACAACAACACACGAACAAAACATACATAAAGGGCTTGAAAGGCAAAATCAACATACTCTGAGAATTTCAAGTTTAGACAGAGAATTTCATATAGGTACCATTACGCAATTTTTTAAAACAAGGTATTTTACAAGTATATGGTACACAGTGGGTCGACGACGTTTCGGACCCCTTGCTAAATGATGGGGTCCATCATCAGGACAAAACAATGGTTGCCTTTTTAGTTAAAAAGCCTCTTTTGCCAGTGAGGTAAGAGAGCTGGAGCTCAATTGGACGTGAGATTACTTCAGGAATAATTAGCAATCCGCTATACCCGGATTATCAATGATACAGTGTATATATTGGATTATTCGAGGGTCCAGACCAATCGAATTCACGGAAGACAGGAAGTTTATGCGCGGTATCAATTAGGAGACATTAATAGCTTGGTGGGTTCATCAGTGGGTCAAGGACGCTAGATCGGGGGTCCAGAGGCAGGCGAAGACTGATATCGTCCGTCCATATATACCGTGTACACCGGGCGATGCCGGAAGCGCCGCGTCGCGCTGGAATCCTGGAACCAGGGGGGGCCGGGTTAGTCGGCAACTGGATTTCCTGGACCCTCGAATAATCCAATATTTACACTGTATCATTGATAATCCGGGTATAGCGGATTGCTAATTATTCCTGAAGTAATCTCACGTCCAATTGAGCTCCAGCTCTCTTACCTCACTGGCAAAAGAGGCTTTTTAACTAAAAAGGCAACCATTGTTTTGTCCTGATGATGGACCCCATCATTTAGCAAGGGGTCCGAAACGTCGTCGACCCACTGTGTACCATATACTTGTAAAATACCTTGTTTTAAAAAATTGCGTAATGGTACCTATATGAAATTCTCTGTCTAAACTTGAAATTCTCAGAGTATGTTGATTTTGCCTTTCAAGCCCTTTATGTATGTTTTGTTCGTGTGTTGTTGTGGCTGGGTACAGGCTTGTGCCCCACGCACGTGAACTGTTGAAGGTGTTATTCTGTTTTGTAAAACCTTGATTTAAATATAAATTTTGAGGACCTCTGCCCGGCTGGGCATGTCTTCTATAATATAGAACTGATTGAGTCTATATTTATTTTCACTTAATTGTCTCGTTGCCAGGGACCATTGTTGTTTCCATATAACTAAGCTCCCCGAGGTCCCTCGCTGCTACTAATTGGGGTCCCCTTGTTGTTTAAAAATAGGCATTCATCTAATATATCATGTAAAATGTAGGATATGTTTACCCACTCACAGAATGATGATGGATTCAACCCAGATCTGTGACTGGGGGCGAGTGTCTGAAAAGTGTCAGCGCTCATTCCATCATCTCCTTGTGTGTGCTTTGTTAACCCTAAGTTGGCAGAGTATGCCCAGACGTGGGTCCATTGCTCACTTTGCAGCTGGATTCAAGCTAGCCTGGCTGATGAGGGGTGTTACCCAGGACCGGTCCCAGGATGCTTGTTTCTGGCTTGGCAGTTCGGGCTGGACTGTTACCATGAAGAACATGGTCAAGACTGATTTGCTTATGGCTGGGTCTGAACTGGTGAATCGAAGTGAGCTAAAGAACGATGATGAATTTGACCCACATCTGTCACTAGGGGTTAGTGTCTGAAAAGTTTCAGCGCTCCGTCCATCATGTCCTTGTGTTTGGATCATTAGATATACACACAGTGAAATATTCAAGACCATACCATAGTTACAAGCACAGTAAAGCACATGGTATACAGTTTCAATTGGTTGGATTATGAAAGACAAGTGTAAACCACCATCTTAGAATGGTAAATTTTGCATGTGAAACACCAAGTCTCTATTAAATGATGAAATTATATATGGAGAGAAGTACATTAAAGGTCAACATTTTGTAATGTTTTGTGTGGCCCTCTATTATATTCAAAAGTGTTCCATTATACAATGTGTGGTGGAAAACATTGTACAGCTATCTTCAGGTTCCAGTAACAAACAATGAATACATACAATGACTATCTCAAACTGTATGGATTAACATTTTGATCAAAATTATAATTGAGATGTAACCTTGAGCACAAAAAGTCTATATTCAAGAACTCTTGTGGCCATCGTCCCTGTTGCCAAAACAAACTGATGTGCAAAAAAAGTATAGCAAAGTCCTGTCCATATTAGCAGAATAATTATATAAACCAACATAACCATCCAAAAGTTTAGAAAAATTCATGCAGCTTATTATCATTGTAATGTCAATATAGTGAGAGGTACCTGCTTTTTGTGTACATTTATGTGCAATAATGTTGTACCTTGTCTATATTACACTATGCAATTTTCCAAGAAGGCATCTGATACTGAAATAATGTAATGAAAGCTTATATCTTTGATACAAAGGGCATTATTTATGAAGAACTTGCGACACTTTTGCGCCGCCGCTGCGTCACTTTAATGATGCAGCGGCAGCCAAAAAAATGCACCACTTTGCAAATTTACAAAGTGAGGCATCTAGGCAGACACGTCACCTTGTAAAGCTCTATGACACATTATACCTGGATCATGTATAATCTATGCAGGCTGGCCGTTCCCACGCAAGAAAAGGTCGTAGAAATGTTGCAGTGAAATCTATGAGATTTTACTGCGACACTTCTAGGATGCCAATGTGTCGAAAACTTACACCTGCCTCATGGCAGGTGTAAGGGTGATGCAGTTGCAAAAACAACAATTGATGGACAGAATGCAGAACAATGTCATACATTCACCCCAGTACAGAGGTCTGGGTCTAAATCCATCGTTTTTGTGCACTCCACACCACCCCAGGTCAGACATGGCCATATGCAAATCAGCCTTGACCCTGTGCCTCATGGGAACAGTCCAGCCCGAACTGCCAAGTCATGTCTTTCCTGGACCGGAATCAAGCATCCAAGGACCGGTTTCTGGCTATCAGCCTTCATCAGCCTGGATAGCTTTACTCCAGTGGTGTGGAGAGCATGGGACTCATGTCTTAGCATACCCATCCCACTCGGGGTGACAAATGCAAAAACAACAATTGATGGACAGAATGCAGAACAATGTCATACATTCACCCCAGTACAAAGATCTGGGCCTAAATACACTTTTTTTTAGCACTCCACACCACCCCAGGTCAGACATGGCCATATGCAAATCAGCCTTGCCCCAGTGCCTCATGGGAACAGTCCAGCCCAAACTGCCAAGTCATGTCTTTCCTGGACCGGAATCAAGCATCCAAGGACCGGTTTCTGGCTATCAGCCTCCATCAGCCTGGATAGCTTGACTCCAGTGGTCTGGAGAGAATGGGACTCACGTCTGAGCATACCCATCCCACTCGGGGTGACAAATGCAAAAACAACAATTGATGGACAGAATGCAGAACAATGTCATACATTCACCCCAGTAGAGAGATCTGGGCCTACATCCATCGTTTTTTTGCACTCCACACCACCCCAGGTCAGACATGGCCATATGCAAATCAGCCTTGACCCTGTGCCTCATGGGAACAGTCCAGCCCGAACTGCCAAGTCATGTCTTTCCTGGACCGGAATCAAGCATCCAAGGACCGGTTTCTGGCTATCAGCCTTCATCAGCCTGGATAGCTTGACTCCAGTGGTGTTAAGGGTGATGCAGTGCCATTGGCAAAGGCCTACCCCATGCATTGCTGGAGTTGCGTCATACTTGCAACCCAACTCCAGCAATGCATGACTTTTGAGCCGACTGATACATCAGGATTCCTGACGTATCTGTCTTTCCTTGCGACATGGAGCGCCGTACATTAAATGCAGCACATCCATCGTGTCGCAAGGAGGACACTGTAAAAACTGCTGCATTTCTGTTTTGTAACAGCGAATCGACAGTTTTCATAAAACTGGCCCATAGTTTATAATGAGTCACAAAATTTCACATTTATCATAAACCGTACAGCATATAATGGGAAGATTTCAAGTCAAAGTGAATTCTTTGTGCATTTGTTGGTTTTCCTAACTTTACATTATTTTCTTTTAACTTGAAAGTTCCTAGCTTCTCTCATATAGTTAATATAAAGTAGACAGACTATGTTTTACATAGGATATATACCACTTCGATAGGATGACTTGAATTAGGTTCATGCAATTGACTCGCTGTGGATATGTACTATGCAATACATTGAATGCTTACCATGGCACATTCTCCTTAAAGTAGGTCAGTGTAGACATATGAATGTGACATTATTATATGGCTTGATATATTCCCTTGTGGATTAAACGGTTCATGATACTGACAGTCACTTTATTACGGCAAATTAGAAATAGTGGGTAGTATGCTCTTTAACGGGGAGTATAAATGCAGATGTCATTTAAAGAAAAACAAATCTAGATATTTTTGTATCTTGTTTGTGTTTGGTACCAATCAGTGTATTTGTCCTGGAGTATGTTGACCAATATGTGCTAAACGATGCAACCACTTATTGATTATTTATGTCAGTGTGTACATATGACGATATTATTAACAGCGTAATTACAATGTGCACTTCACAATACGGGTATTATCAATTGGGTAATTTCAACAAACAATGTATCAAACTACCGTATTCATACTACTATATGGGTACCTTCAACCAGTTACTGTACAACTGATGTGACAAATAACACACAATGAAATTCTTCCCCATGAGTAACATTGACTTCTGCTCTCATTACTTTGTGTTGTTTATACATGCTTTATTCATCCTATTTATTTCAGTTGCTCTTTCATATTAGTCAGTGCATGCTGTTGGACTACAAACCACCCTAGTGGAGCAATTAGCTCTTGTGATATGAGATTAATTATGTGAAATGGCTTTGTAACCCGTTGTCTAGTAATTTTGATAAATTGCTTAACATAAAACATAGACATGTCGCTATTGTGATATACACTGGCACCCTGATGCCATCCCTAGTATATAGGAATTGTAAAATCAGATTTACATGGTGAATACGCTTTATGATGAAACAAACAATACATTTGTTTCTGTCAATTTATATTTAGTTCAGCATCCTTAGCTAATTAGATGAAACAAAATGCTACTGCTTTCTACTTCCAAATTCCTTGTCCTCAATCAATAATTAGAAGAGGTTGTATTGGCTTCTGACACAAAAGCGAATCCATTTGGAATGCCTGATGTTGACCCACAGACCTTTTTACAAAACATCCCTAAATATTGATAGAGATGGTCATCTATTGTTTATTTGCACGATGAAATGACCGTACCTTGAGCACTCGTACACTGCATTGTAGTGACAATACAATAAGTGAGGACTGGAGACTCAGATAAACCCTCTGATCGCATCAACTCATATCTAGAACATATCAAAGTCAATATGACCTAACATCTAATGTCACAGTAGGAAATATATAAACAGGTTTTGATGATACCCTACATTAAGTGGGGAGTGACATATAGAACAACCCTGTGAACAATACTCATTTGGATCGACACGGTGCAGTGGTATTTCACTGACATCAGTGCAAAATAGAGACTTATGTATTTCACCTAGAAGAGAGGCCTATACAATACTGACGTTACCTCAGCTCTAGTGATCCATCGAGCAGTGATTCCATAATGATATTCTCTCTGATGTAGATTATATACCCCAACCACTGGCCTAAAATTTGTAAACCTTGATGGTCCTGAAGAAGGTGGTCATAACATGGCTAATTCCACCGAACGTGCGTTGACATGTCTTTGTATGCACCAATCAATCAATCAATCAGGGTAATTATAAGTGCACTACTCACCTGTGAAGGTCTCAAGGTACTGGGGGGGGATGGTGGGGGGGGGATCAGCAGTTCCCCATCAGTCGAAGAGCCAGGTCTTCAGAGCCTTCCTGAAGGTGTTCAGGGAGGGGGCACGACTGATGTCAGTGGGGAGCTTGTTCAAGCTCTTGGCCGTGATGTAGGAGAAGGATCTTCCCCCTGCTCTGGCTCTGCGGATGCATGGGGTTTCGGCGAGGAGGAGGTTGGTGGAGCAAGGTTGCGTTTGGGCACATGGAGGGTGATTCTGTCATTGAGGTCCGGTGTTGTGTAGGCATTTGTAGGCGTAGGTGAGTATCTTGACGGTGACTCTTTTCTCGACGGGGAGCCAGTGGAGCTTGCGTAGGTGTTGGCTGATGTGTTTGTGTTGAGGGAACCCGAGGATGAGTCTGGTGGCGGTGTTCTGTATTGTCTGGAGCTTGTGGAGTAGGGATTTGTTGATGCCGGCGTAGAGGGCCCTACCGTAGTCCAGTCTGCTGGTGATGAGTGTGTGGGTGACTGTCTTCCTTGCCTCGGGGGATCCATTTGAAGGTCTTACGGAGGATGCGGAGGGTGTTGAAGCAGCTGGAGGTGATGGCGTTGGCCTGTCGATTCATGGTGAGGGAGGATTCAAGTACGATACAGAGGTTCTTTGCGTGTTCTGTGGGGGTCGGGGGCTGCCTAGGGCGGTGGGCCACCAGGTGTTGTTCCACCCCGAGGGGGTGATTCCGAGGACAAGGACTTCTGTCTTCTCTGAGTTGAGTTTTAAGCAGCTGTTATTCATCCAGGCTGCGACGTCCTGCATTCCTTCCTGGAATTTGAGTCTGGTGGTGGTGGGGTCCTTGGTGAGGGAGAGCATGAGCTGGGTGTCATTGGCATAGGAGACTATGGTGAGGCCGTGCCGTTGGTCGATGGCGGCGAGGGGAGCCATGTAAACATTGAAAAGGGTTGGGCTGAGTGATGATCCCTGTTGGACTCCACAGTTGATTTCCGTAGGTTCGGAGAGGAAATATGTGGCAGTCTGATTCTTTGCCTCCTGCCGGTGAAGAACGATCGGATCCAGTCAAGGGTGGTGCCTTGTATGCCGGCGTTGTGTAGTCTGGTTGTGAGTGTGCGGTGGGGGACAGTGTCAAAGGCTACTGACAGGTCGCGTAGAATCAGTGCTGCGGTGTAACCTTGGTCAAGGAGGGCGTGGATGTCATCAGTAGCGGCGAGTAGGCCAGTCTCGGTGCTGTGGTTGCTTTAGAATCTGGATTGGGAAGGGTCAAGGATGGGGTAGTCTTCATGAACCTTGACAGTTCTGCGTTGACGGTCTTCTCGGCGACCTTAGCTGCAAAAGGGAGGAGCGAGGTGGCCCGGTAGTTCTTGAGGTCCTTCAGATCTGCTGAGTGCTTCTTGAGCGGGGGCCTGACTTCTGTGCGTTTCAAGTCATCGGGCAAGAAGCCGGTATTAAAGGTGGTGTTGATATCGCATTGTAATACGGGTGCAATGGTGGTGCGGGCTCTGTGGTATATGTGGGGTGGGCAGAGGTCCGTGAGGGCCCCGGAGTAGATGCCTTTCATGGTTGCGGCGGTCTTCTCATCGTGATCGGTGTCCAGGCGGAGATAGTGGGCTGGCTGGCGTTGCTGCCGGGTCGGCTGGCTGGCTGCAGGGTGTAGGCGTGTGGCCGTTGAAGTTGTCATAGAGGTTCTTTAGATTTAGGTGGAAGTATGTGCCGAGTTTGTCAGAGAGGTCCTGGGAGGGGGTGATTTCTGTGGCTTCGCTGGGCTTGGTAATTTCCTGGATGACGCTGAAAAGTTCCTTGGAGTTGCAGGAGTTTGCGAGGATTCTGTTGTGGATGAAGGTCCTTTTGGTGGTTCTAATGCGTTGATGGTATTCCGTCATAGCATCCTTGTAGGTGGTGTAGTCTTCCTGTGTCTTACTGTTTCTCCAGTTCTTCTCAAGACGTCTGCAGGTGCACCTGGCTTCCTGGAGATTGATGGTGAACCAGGCAGCTCTTCTGGGGTGTTGCTTGTCGGGTTTGCGTAGCGGAGCGGGCTTGTCTGCGCAGATGGCGATCAAAGTGTGGAATTCCATGGCCCCGAGGTTAGCGTCAGTTGCAGCGGAGGAGGTGTTGCCGTTGAGGGTGGAGCTGAGTTGTTCTTCGGTGACTCTGCTCCAGTTCCTACACGGGAGGCGTAGAGCAGGTTCGGGTGGCTTGGGTTTGTTGACGCCGAAGTGTACACAATCGTGGTCGGTCAATGGGGGCTGCATGGAGTGGCTGAATAGCACGCTGATACCTCCAGCAAAGATGGGGTCGAGAGTGTATCCTTCCTTGTGGGTCAGTGTGGTGACAAGATGTTTCAGTCCGATGTTGGTGAAGTTGTCACAGAGGGCAGCGGACTTTGGGTCGCTGAGGTTGTTGAGGTGGAAGTTCAGGTCTTTGATGAGTATGTAGTCCGTGGCGGCAATGGTGTGGGGTGTAATGAGGTTGGTGATGGTGTCGGCGAAGGGTGCTTGACACCAGGGCTCTGTAGGAGAGGGTCTCACGGAGTGTGGAGTTAGGGCTGGTCTGGAGGACCTAGAAGTGCAGGTGTTCGGCAGCGGGGACGTTTTCGCTGGAGGTGGTGAGGCGGAGAGTGCTTTTGTTTGCAATGGCAAAGCCTCCTCCTGGGTGGTTGAGGCAGTCCTTCCTCTGGATTTTGTACCCATCCGGAATGGCGATGGTAATGTCCGGGGCCTAGGAGGCGTTGGTCCAGGTTTCCGTGAAGAAGGCAACGTCGGGTGAGAGCGAATCCAGGAGGTTCCAGATTTTCATGGCGTGCCTGTGCATGGAGCGTACGTTTAGGACGATGCATCTTAGGGCATCGGCGGTGTTGGCATCCGGAGCAGTGGTGAAGGCCTGACAGCAGTGAGAACTGGTCGTGGGTCGTGTTAGGTGTGGCCTGCTGGCAGTTGTTGTTTCTTCCGGGGTTGAGTGCGAGGAGGGTGGTGGGGTAACGGACGGGGGCATACCGGCGTGCCTTTGGAGCTCCTTTGGCAGTGGCTGCCGTTGAGTAGGGGAGGGGGAGGGACGAGAGGCTGGGAGGGAGGAGCGGGGGCTGTCTTGGGGGAGGGGCCACAGGGGCAGCAGCGTTGGGAACAATGGGAAAGACAGACAAAAGAAAATTTTAAATAACGGGCGACGGCTAAGGACTGCAAAAAGAAAAGTTAAAATTTAAATAACGGTGGCGGGAGAACAGGCAATGGCTAAGGGCTGCAGGTGAGGGCTGGACATGGAGCGGGAAGGCAGAATCGGACAGCGGAGCAGGCAGCAGGCAGCAGGCAGAAACCTCACCAGGAGGAGGTCAGGAGGACTGAGGAGCTGCGACTGCACAGCAGAGCTGCTGGGGAGAGAGTCGACCTAGACCAGAGGTCAGAGGTCTTACTTGCGCTCCCCAGTAGCGGCCACCATTAGGTAGGGGAGGGACGAGAGGCTGGGAGACGGGAGATGGGGCTGTCTAGGGGGTAGGGGCCACAGGGGCAGCAGCCGTGGGAACAATGGGAAAGACAGAAAAAAATCTAATTAAATAACGGGGGGCGACTAACGGCTGCAAAAAGAAACGTTGAAATTTAAATAACAGTGGCAGAAGAACAGGTGACGGCTACGGGCTGCAGGCAAGGGCAGGACGTCTAGATGGCAGGCAGGATCAGGCAGCGGGCAGTGGGCAGCAGGCACGAACCTCACCAGGAGGAGGTCAGGAGGACTGAGGAGCGGCGACAGCACAGCGGAGCTGCTAGGTAGAGAGTTGACCTACACCAGAGGTCAGAGGTCTTACTTGCGCTCCCCCGTAGTGGCCGCCATTAAGTATGGGAGGGAGGAGGGATGCGAGGCGGGAGCGGGGGCTATCCGGGGGGAGGGGCAAAAGGTGCAGCAGCGTTAGGAACAATGGGAAAGTTAGAAAAAAGAAAATTAAATAACGGCAGACGGCTAAGGGCTGCAAAAAGAAAAGTTGAAATTTAAATAAAGGTGACGGAAGAACAGGCGATGGCTAAGGGCTGCAGGTGAGGGCAGGATGTGGAGCGGGAAGGCAGGATTGGGCAGCGGGCAGCAGGCACGAACCTCACCAGGAGGAGGTCAGGAGGACTGAGGACCGGCGACAGCACAGTGGAGCTGCTGGGTAGAGAGTCGACCTACACCAGAGGTCAGAGGTCTTACTCGCGCTCCCCTGCAGCGGCCGCATTAGGTACGGGAGGGAGGTGGAATGAGAGGCTGGGAGGCGGGAGCGGGGGCTGTCCGGGGGAAAGTGCAGCAGGGGCAGCAGCAGCGGAAACAATGGGAAAGACAGAAAAAAGAAAGTTAAATAACGTGCAACGGCTAAGGGCTGCAAAAAGAAAAGTTGAAATTTAAATAATGGTGGCGGGAGAAGAGGCGATGGTTGAGGGCTGCAGGCGAGGGCAGGACGTGGAGCGGGCAGGCAGCATCGGGCAGCGGTGCAGGCAGCAAGCATGAACATCACCAGGAGGAGGTCAGGAGGACTGAGGAGCGGCGACGGCACAGCGGAGCTGCTGGGGAGAGAGTTGACCTAGACCAGAGGTCAGAGGCCTTACTCCACCCAGCCCACAACATGGTCACAGAGACTTAACCATCTTTGTCCCTTATATCACCATTATGTGTATGTGTTCCTAGGTGGGTTTGATAGTGTGGATGGTACAAGCGAGTATGAGTGTCGATGCAAGAGGTTAGTACGAGTGTGTGGTGGATTTACAGGGGTTCGACAGAGATAATCTTATTCTGTGTGTAAAAATGTTAATAAAATTTGCCTAACTATGAAATGAATAACATAAATATAAACAATTGAAAAATTTAAGAAATTATTAATATAATGTATGGCTTTTAATTTTTTTTATACAAACAATTAAATACATCTTGTTAAAAAATAAATAATAATGTTTTCATAATGTAGCAATTGTTGCATACATCATGTCTCAGATTGAATGTTAATAACCGATTGGAGCTGATTGAGCCCTAAGAGAAAGAAATATAGGTCAAGTGGGAGGTTATGAGAGTTCAGGCAGGTCTTCGAGCTTGGTCCTGCTAACAATCCTGAAGATTCACTGGTCCAGGAAAGGAGGACATTCCTTTTCTTTTCATGCTTCCAAATAAGTCTGAAATAAGCTTTAAAAAACAACTGAAAATGTGCGTATTTGAATCTGCTTAATAGGAATGGACTGTGTCTTATTTGATTAATGTCAGGATGCCCTTGCTGGTAAGCTGTCACGCTATACATTATTTTAAATGTAATTCAATGTTGCTTGCCCATTACAGTGTGTAAACCAAAATGTGATTCCCATTGTGTTTTATGCTTTTGGAATGAGGAATAAAGGACTTAAATGGAATGTGAGACTTATGATTTGAATCATTTATAAAACGTATAGCCTGTGTGAGCTCCTCACTATTAATTCAATTTGTTTTCACCATCAAATGGCAGCAGTAGCCCTGGCAGGTTTGTCAACTCAAACTAATGCTCTGATCACCCTCTACTATACCTTACTCACTATCAGTCAGAAATAAAGTAATTCCCTTGTCACCTAGACAGGAGTCACAACTCATTCCATGGAGCCCAAAATCACTCATGGCATTCATCAGAAACCTTCAAAGAGAAGGGCTCTTTACAGCAATTGACCAAAAGAGGCTGTCCATGAAACCTCTGGGTTCAATTCCATGTTGTCAAAGAGCAGAGGCCAACTCAGGGCACAGCATATCTTTAAAGAGAGGCCAAACATCAGGTGACTCGCCAATATCAGGGGCTGACATTAAGACAGCAATGCTATTGGACAGGAAGATTTTGACAGTGTGGCAGGAGTTTTCAGGATTGTTCTCCAGATTCTGATAGATGTAAGGGGCAAGTAGCTGTGTCAATGCTGAAACATAATGCAGCCTCTACTGGTCATATATTCTGAAGTCTTTTACTGCAATAATTAGATTTCTTTTTAGATTCAGTGACTTTCCCTTAGTAACTTTTCTTAAGGAATCTAGACCTGCTCACACAGGAGTTGTTAAGGCAGTTTGTACTAAGCAAACAAGTTCCTTACCTTTGGTAACGCTTATCAGGTAGAGACTCTTTCTAGTCACAGATTCTTAGAATTATCCCCAGGCATCAGACTAGGGGCCCGATGTAGGTAAATCCCATTTACCGATTTTTAAATACCGAATCTTAACGATTCGGTATTTTAAAATCGGTAAATGGGATGTAGGTCCCAACATCTGGATTCGTTACCGAATCCTTAACAATTCTATAATTACCGATTCGGTAAATACCGAATCGATAATGCCCATTCTTTCCTATGGGCTTTGAAGCCCATAGGAATGATTAGGCATTACCGATTCGGTATTTACCGAATCGGTAATTATAGAATTCACAAGGGTGCAGGGGGTGTCACTTTGACACCCTCTAGCACCCCCAAAACGGCCATGTGTGCAATGTGGCACACAGACATGCCCTAAGGGCACGTCTGTCTGTCACATGGCACATGTGTACATGCACAGATGTGCATGTACACAGGAATCGGTTTTTTACCATAGATTTGTATTCCATGGTAAAATACCGATTCTGTAAGCCATGTGCTGATGGAACATAGGCTACCTACATAGCATTTTCGGTAATTTTACAGAATCGTTATCATTACCGAATCGGTAAATATTACCGACTCGGTAAATTTACCGATTCGGTAATGATAACGAATCGGTAAAATTACCGAAAATGTGCCCCTACATCTCCATAGCCCTTTACCGATTGGAAACGGCCGAAAATCGGTATTTTCGGCCGATTCCGATCGGTAAAGGGCTACCTACATCTGGCCCTAGATCCAGAAACCTTTCATAAGCAGTACCCCTGTGCACCGGCAGGTGGCGTCTTTCGGCTCTGTGTGGCATCTGCAGTGACATCCACACTGCAAGTGAAATGTGAGGTGCTTACATAGGTGCCATCCCAGCACACTGATGTCAGTTTCTTTTTGTAACTTTCCACTCCAGGAGTGCAGAGTCACAAAGAACACTAACCACTGGTGTATGGAACTAGGGCCTGAAAAGGGAACATCCCTGTACCTATAGGATCCATTTGCAGAGAGGGATAGAAGGGTACGTCGGTAAGGAATCTGCACCAAGATAGAGTCTCTACCAGATAAGGCAGCACTGAAGATAAGCAATTTGTTCATCTGATAGAGACTTCTAGCTGCTGAATAATTACCTTAGAATAGCTATCCAAGCAATTTAATTCCGGAGGAGGGTCAGTGAACCTGATTCAGACTAGAAAATCCTGCAGGACTGAACAGGCAAAGTGCCTGTCCGGACGGACCTGACTGTCCAGGCAGCAGTGCTTTGTGAGTGAGGGCAGCAAGTACCATGTAGCTGTCTGGCAGATGTCCAGGACTGGAACTGTGCGTGCTAACGCAGTGGTCGCAGCCATTGCTCTGGTGGAATGAGCACGCAAACCCTCAGGGCGTTGCTTCTTAGCCAATGCTTATCAGATATTAGTGCAGAGTATGTCCATACCATCTTTATGGAGGGACGATGAACTGCTCAAATAGCATTACAGATTCGGGCAGAATGTTGAAAGCTGCCAACTTTCATCACACAATCTCCACGCATGAAGGCGGAGCATTGACAGGTTTAGGTGGAGGAATCTCCCCTGCTGCTGCAGCAGAATGTTCTCCTGAAGGGGCAGCCTGATCGGAGGACCAATGGACATGCTCAACAGCTCAGGAACTCAGACTCTCCGAGCCCAGTCTGGCATTACAAGAATGACTTGGGCCCCGTCGTTCCTGATCTTCTTGAGAACTCTGTACAGAAGTGGTATGGGCAGAAAGGCGTACAGGGGGCTGAAGCTCCACTTGAGACAAAAAGCATCTCTGAGCAAGAGCCCCCTTGGAAACTCCAGCTCGTACAACTGCTGACATCGCACATTCTCTGAGGTGGTGAATAGATCTAACCATGGCTCTCCCCATTCCTCAAAGAGTCTTTGCGGTTGGAGATGCCATTCGCAATCCGCTTGGCATCTTTGGCTGAATTTGTCTGTTCTGGTGTTCAGAGAGCCTTCCAGGTGTTGAACCACAAGGGAAATGCCCTTACATTCCAGCCATGTCCAGAGGCACATGGCCTCTTGACAAAGGGTTCACGACAGTATCCTGCCCTGTTTGTTGCAATACCACATGGTGGTGGTGTTGTCTGTGAAAACCTGCACTAACTTTCCCTTGATAGAGGGTAGAAAGACATTCAGTGCAAATTAGATCGCATGGAGCTCCAACAGGTTGATGTGTAGTCCGGATTCTGCCGGAGATCAGAAGCCTCTGATCGGCAACTCACCCAGATGGCCACACCATCACAGGAGTGACGGATCCATCACTACCGTCAGACGTGGCTGGAGAAGGATGAGGAGTCTGCCGCTGACCCATTCACAGTCTGTCGGCCACCAATGCAGAGCTTTTGCAGGACCTTCTGAGCCAGGACTATGTCGGAGAGATTCCCCTGATGCTGCACTTCAGGAACTTTAGGTGCCACTGCAGGGCTTGCATATGCCAACGGGCAGGGTTTACTAGCAGTATGCAGGAGGTCATGAGGTCCAGCAAACTCAGAGTCAGAGTCAGTCTCACTGAAACCCAGGATAGAGACTGAAATATCGGTGTCAGAGCCTGAATATCGTAGACTTTCTGTTCAGGAGGATAAGCCTGAAACTGCAGTGTGTCCAGAACAGGTCCAATGAGAGGGAGTGTCTGAGAAGGGACCAGTGTGACTTTAGCAGGTTTATAGTGAACCTCAGCGAGTGCAGGAGGTTCACTGTTGTCTGGAGGTGGGAGAAGACCAACTAGGGCGAATTTGTCTTCAACGGCCAGCCATGAGATAGCAGAAGATTGGTACCACTGATATAAACAGATGAGCTGCAACATCAACAATCACCTTGGTGAACACCTGAGAGGAGCTTCTAAGGCCAAAGGGGAGCACGTCAAACTGAAAGTCCTTGCGGCGTGGCCTACCATGAAACGCAGGTAACATCTGTGGGCAGGATGGATGGGAACGTGGAAGCATGCTTTCAGCAAGTCCAACGCTGCCATCCTGTCTCTAGGGACCAAGGTAGACAGGACTTGAGCAAGCATGAGACTTTTGAATTACTCCTTTTTTCAGGAAGAAATTGAGAGGGCAAAGGTCTAGTATAGGACAAAGGCCTCTGTCCCTTTTAGGCAACCGAAAATAGCAATAACAACCACAACCTACTTCTGATGACGGCACCCTCGCTTTGGCTCCCTTCCCAAGAGAGCTGCTGCTTCCTGGTGGAGTAAAGAGATGTGGTCCTTCATCAACTTTTTGTAAGAGGGTGACATGGTTGAAAGGGTAATCACAAAGGGAAAGTTGAGGGATTAGCCTCTTCGGGCAATCTGGAGCACCCTGCAGTCGGATGTTATCAACCTCCAATAGTGCAGGGATCGTGTAGCCTGCATCCTACTGGATGCCCATGATGGTTGTCCATGAGTGAAGCCTGGACATCCCCTAAAAAGCCAAAGGTTTTCAACCAGGCTGGGCACCTAAGGCCACCAAAGATAAAACTGCTCTTTCTAGTGAGTCAGTCATATTCAGCGTATGGTGAACTTTAGCTGCATCTCTCCCATGAGTAATAGCTTGGGAGAGTATGACTCTGGCCCCTCTGAGACCATAGACAGCATGTGGGTAATTGATTCTTGTAGTGAAAGGAGTATCAGCCCACAAGGCATGTGGTGTTCTCAGACAACTTCTTCTTTCTCAAGGTATGCAACTTCTTGGATTCCCTGTCTGGTGGAGTGGTAGGGAATGCACTAGGGTTTACTCTGGACCACCAAGATTTCTGGGATAGGGTGCTGGGTGAGCAAGTTGGGGTCTCCTGGGGTGGGGCAATGCTGGCAGGCAATTGTCCTATTCACAGGAGCCCTTGGACCAGGACCCAAATAGGATGTCCCTGAGTGCTTCAATAAATGGGAGAAGTGTTTCAGATGGGGTCACTCCCGCCTTAAGTACCTGCATCAAGACATTCGTCTTGATCGCCGCAGAGGGCAGCTAAAGGTCCAGGACTTTGGCTGCCCTCCTCACCACCACAGCAAATGAGGCTCCCTCCTACATAGCCATGCTAGAAGGAGAGACCAAGCTAGTATCTGCGAAGGTGTCGAGACCACTGGCATCTGCCAGATCCTCACACCAGGCGTCCTCAGTTACATCCAGAGGCTGGTATTCATGAGAGTCTAGTGGCCCCTCCCAATTATTCCCAAGTCCTAACGCATAGGAATAGAGCACAGGGAATGCCTCCAGTCGGTGTTGGGTGATGCCCATCTGGCTCTGTGTCAGAGTCGGGGATGAGTATGGGATGGCAGCAGCAGTGGGAGCCGGCGGCGCCTTGGGACATCAGCAATGGAGCCTGCCAAGGACTAGGTAGTTTGGCCAGCATCAATTTGGATCACTCCATGGATCCAAGGGGCCCACTGGCAACAGGGACCTCCCAAACCCATTGTGCTCCAGGGCATGCCAGTAGGGAAAGGCTGTCCAAATATGAGCTGCATGGCCTCATAAAACTCATGGTGTTGGACTGGGTTTGCACCTACTTCAGGAAACTCGGGAGGTGCAGAGACGACCCTGGCACAGGCTCAACCATGGAACCAGGCCTCAAATTCCGAAGTTCACTCATCTTGTCAGATGACTTTCACCTCTTGTTCTTCTTATGCTGCGTACCTGAACGCTCCGACGACCTCAACAACAAGCACTTGGAATTGCACCGTGACCAATCTCGGGATCTTCTCTCGACCGAGATCAAGACCATTGCTGCTTCACTTGTTGAGCACCAAGAAGCTGGAGGGACCGCTCCCACAAGGCCTTTGGGCTGCTTGGCATGACATTTGATGCAGGTCTTGGCATCGTGGGAGCGCTCAAGACACCAAAGGCAGATGAGGTGTGAATCTGTCTCTGACATTTGCACCACAGGGCTTGAAACCAGCCTTCCATGTGGATATCCCTGCCACACCAGTAGACAATGCTTCAAACATCTTTTGACAAAAGGGTCGAAAAAGGTCAGTCAAAAAGTGACTTGGGGAAGTGCTTCTCTGGATCTGCGCTGACTGGCATGGAAAAAAAGGCTGGGGTGGTGCCTATATAGGTACAGCGCACATCACTGCCGGCGCAGAGGACAACGCCACGTTGAGCTAAATGGTGCTCAGGAGTACTGCACACAAAAAGTTTCAGGATCCAGTGTGATGCCTGGGTAAAATTCTATGGCTATGAGAGAGACATTCACATTAGCCAAACTCAAGATGGTCTGTCTGAGAGTTTCTTAACCAACTCTAAATGTAATCGTCCTTGTTTGGAGGGGTGGTGACTGAATCAAAGCCCACCACTCATAGGGATAGATATACTCAATGCAGGCTTTTATTGTTGTTGACGTATTGACCCAACTGTTGGATGAGATAGATTAAGCCCATGCATGCGGGTCTTCATCAGGACGGTGATAGGGAGTGATATGTATAGGGCAACCTAAAAAAGACACACTAAATAAATAAAGAGTGGGTCCCATTAAAAACACGCACATCGTCAATAATATTAGTTTAACCACTGACCTAAAACGGTGCAGCCGCACCCTAGGCGGGGGGAGGTGTTCAATCTTGATACACCCATCTCTCTTGAATGAGTGTCCACAACCCTCACCAATTCAATTTGTGGTTGTTAAATAATTATAATAAGTAAAAATACCATCTACAAAGCATGTTTGTTCAAAAAAGCTTATGAGGAAGCCTACCTTCTTATGAGTTGTCGATCTCAAGGATTCAGCTAAACGATTTCCCTTTTCATATCCATAAAATTCAAGGCTGCATTGAGCATGCCTTTGTATAATTCATAATGTCGAAATCCACATGTGACAGGGGGAAATTGATTCCAAAAAGTCAGGGCATGACTGAATCAATCATTAAGGTAACAAAAACAAAAAATCAAAAGCAACACAAACTCAAGTCATTATCAGGGATCATTTGCAAAGGCACAGTGACCAGCAAACCTGCTTCTCTTGCATACAAGCTCACCATCACTGGTGGTTCTCTGTACACCCCCAGCCGGTTCACCATCAGACTGCAGAATAAGAATTGGAAAAAAACGGGTAAAAAAAAGGGGGCAGGCCTTTTCCATCTTTGTACCCTGGATCTGGCACAACATCCTCGTATTCAACTGGACAGTCTCAATGCTGCTTCATCATAGAAACATGTTGAATACTCAACAGTACTATATCACAATGCATTTATGGACCACAACCCCGCTTCCTCTCCCTTACTTGTTGTTTGTCCTTGACCATGTACAGTGCTTCACTTCCTTTTGGCGAGGTTCGCGCTACAGAAATACCATCTACATACATAGGAATGGACTGTGTCTTTTTAGGTCGAGGGACCTATAAGCTGCGCAAAGCGCAGCTTCCGGTCCGGAGATCTTATGTTTTGGAGTAGGGCAGTTTAAACCCGCCTCTCTGCTCCGTTCGCTTCCATTGGCTGGCTTCCTAAACCGAGGCCAGCCATTGGAAGAGAAGGGAGTCACTCCAAACAAGCCCCGTCTCTTTCGGATTCGGGGGCGTAAGTTTTGCTGTTCTTTAGCTCGTGACGTCGTCCGTCACTCAGGACAGCAAAACACGCCCCCGAATCCGAAAAATTTCGGAAGCTTGCGGCCGCCATTTTTTTTTTTTTTGCATGGACCGGAGCCAGGCTGCACCCTCAGCCGGACCTCCGTGAATACGGTACGTGCCATTAATGTTCGTATCCTCTTTAAAACGCTGCCTGAGGTATGCCCCTTCCTATAATCTCCACCAAAGGCCCGCAAATCTGTTTTGACACTACGCGCTCTTTTCACACAGCTTCGAGAGGGTGCCACGTTAGACCTCGAGCAAGAGCCGCGCGATCCAGCAGTCTTTGCTCCGCAGCAAGCACTCCAATAGCTGTGAGCGCAAGGTCCCTTAGCAGTGAGGCTACTTGCAATCCTCATGTCAGCAGAGCGTCATTTGCATACTTCTCCCTATTGTCAACATGACATAATGTGCAGTCTGAGAAGGATAATTAAACCACGAAAGTCCAGGCTGCGCGGCAACTCTCTGCAGAATAAAGTACTCCACACACGTCTCCTTTGAAGTAACTTGGGAAATAATGGCCTCCCTTAGCCGCCGTCACCGAGCAGAAGTGGGCGGCGCTGCTGTGTTTGCGCAAGGCTGGAATCCATCTACGTAAGACCGAACGTTGTGATTGGGATTTCATTTGATGTTCTCAAGGTAGTGCCTAGAACTGCAGCGGAAGCTCTAGTGCGCTACTCGGCTTGGAGTAACGCCTGGGATTTATGGACATGTAGCACTTGTGTGTCACAGATTTTCGTGACCTTGTCTAGTTTCAGTCTTAGGTTATGAACACTTGTTTTCGACTGCCTTCAGCAGCGGACCATGTTGCCTAGAATCTGAAAGATGGATGCAGTCTGCTACGTAACTTCCAGGGTAATGATGGGTGACCGTTCCATGAGTACCGTCAAAACAGAAGCTCTACCGAATTTTGCAGTTGCGATGTGCAGTTTTGTTTTTAACACTTCCTATGCTTGGGTGATTTGTATATATTTTTTGAACTGTGTGCCTGTGATGAAGTAGATACTTATTAAACTGATAAGCTCACTACCAGTCTTATTTGTACTATGTATTGCAGCTAAATATTAGCTCTGATTCACTGTAGTTACATCTGCAAGCATTTTCTGTTTCCATGCAAGTGTAAACCTTTTTTTCGTTAGCTTTTAATTTAATTGCACAAAGCATGAGCAGCATAATCCATATTTACTCTGTTATTAGTGGTGTTATTCATCTTAAAAGAAATAATACAAAAAATGCTACTTCATCTGGACACGAAAAACAGAGTATTTTCCCTTTGATTTAGTGATTGTTTATTTAATTTGGATCATAGCTTGATGTGGTGTATTTTGACGCAAATGTCACTCAGTGGCCGCCTTAAATACTGTCTTAAACATCTTCTATTGAAACCGGTTGTTAACGGCAGTACATCAGTCTTGAGGAAATTGGCTACCTTTTTAGGACTTATCTTCAGTGCACTGAAGTAAAAATGCAAGTTAGTTGTCGGGATTAGAACAATGTAAAATATGTCATCTGTAACGAGATAGCTATATCTTTTAGTAATTTTAGAAAAAGCAGTTGAGTTGCAGGAAGTGTGTGACATCATTTTTTCCCTTCAGCGCTGTATTTGGCAGAATCTGAACTTGTTCTGGACAGTACCATTCTCACCATTGTAGTGTGCAGAGTGTCATGGACAATATCCTGGGCTACTGTGTCAGCAACTAATTTCCTTTAATGAATAGATATAGTGCATAGTCAGCAATCTTTTGTCATAGTTTCTGTACTGTGTCTAGTTCTAAAGCGAGTCTGGTGATTCCATAGGTGGTGGTTTTCTATGTAGCATTGTTCTGGAGTTCCTATTCAACTTTAGTGAGTGTAGTAGTCGGGAAGACAGTTTTCTTCATCTCCATATTATACAATGTACTGGTTGCCTTTAATCATTTGACGTTAGAGACTTTGTCTGTCTTTTTGTTTTTATGTATGGGTGTCCCCATATTATCCATAATTCTACAATAGGACCGGAAGTGAGGCTTTATCTTTCTCTTTTGTCACATTAATAAACAGCGGCTCACTGTATCAAATTTAAACTACAGTATCCAAAACACATGAGAGATCCTCAGTTGTGTGACTTAAAAAGCCATTCAGCAACAACAAAAGTTCATATCCATCATTGGCCTAGCCATCATGACCTCATTCTTTGCTGTTGCGCAGGTCGAGTTGGGCCTCTCCCAAATTCTCTATTTAGCTGCCACTTAATTGTACTGTTTTTACTGCTTGATATGTTCATTTTGCTTATATTTCACTAAATAGCTTGTAGGTGCTTGCTCTTTTTAGCAGTGCTCCTGGGTTACGAAGTCTATTTTTCCCATCATATCTTATTCATTCTTCTCACAGGTTTAGAGGCCTTGAGCGCAAATAGTTGGTAGTGGGCTCAGTGTGCATCCGTGTGTGTGGCTCTGTGTGTGTGGCTCTGTGTGTGTCTGTGTGTGTGTGTGTGTGTGTGTGTGACTCTGTGTGGATAGCTTTTTTTGTAGGTGGCTCTATGTGTGGGTGGCTCTGTCTGTGTGAGGGTGGCTCTGTGTAGGTGGCTATGTGAATGACTGTGTGGGTGTCTCTGTGTGGGTGGCTCTGTATGTGTGTGTGGGTGGCTTTGTGTGTGTGGCTCTGTGTGGGTGTAAATGCAATAGGTCATGCATTTGCGAGCGATTAAGCTATTGGCATTGTAAATGACAATGCCATTTATTTATGATTTAAAAAACAAAATGTCATGAGCAATGCCAATAGCTCTACCTTTAATAATGCCGAGACCATTGCATTGTAAATTCTTGTTTATTTAAAGCTGGGACACACACCTACCTATCAAACAAATGGGACTATTTCACCATAGGGGTTCAGTCTTCACGTATTGATCAAGCCTGTACCATGCCCTCTGGCTTTGGGTCTTTGGATAAATGCTGCTTGTTCGACACGGAGCAAGCATCACAATGGGTAGATAGTGACTCACACAAGGAGGCAAGAGTAACATTGGATGGACCACAATTTCTTGATGTCTGGGAAAGTGGACGAGGGGTTCTGGTTGCCATAGGTGCACTATTGGTAAAGACAACAATAATCCCAAAATAGAAACAGTCTCCAAATGTCCTCTGATTTTGTTAGTTCACACTTTGATATTTGCAATGCCCAGTGGTGCTTTGGAATCTCTCTTGGCATGTTGTTAAAGTTTAAGGTTTTTGACGCGTTTAGAAATATTATCGGTCCATATTTCTAAACTCATCTGTTGCAATCAGGATCTTTGGATGGCTTGAGTACCTAGAGCCTCAGGCACCATGTGGTTAAGGCTAGGGCACCTGGAAATCTTTAAGGCCTTGTCTATAAAGCTCTTCAACTCACATTAACATTTTTCCTTTGCCAAAGAAACCCTTCTGTCCTTGAGGACACTAAGGGAAGGATTAGAATATTTCATGGATAGGGACTTTGATTCTACTAGGTTGCTTTGCTCGCTCGCTCAGTTCTCCAAACGTTGTCTCCCAGTTGCTGCATCTAAGTGGTGATCAGAGGTTGGAGAGATCGTGTTTTTGACATATTAAAGCACACTGCTGGGGGGAAAAGCCTCTGGCTACACACTTCACATGACTGACATTCTCTATTATGGTAAGCAGGAGTACTTGGCTGGGAAGGTTGCATAGCTTTGGTAGAGGATAGTATACTTGCCAGGCAGGTACAATACTTCACACTGCTTACTGGCACTCGGCATTGAATGTTGGTTAGTCTGGTGATGAGTTTTTCACTATAGATACAGTCCATCCCAGAACAGTGGGGTGGATACACGATCTTGCAAGGCTGGCAAGCTGACTCTGTGGATGATGCTGACATCATTCTTTTTCTGGTGATACTTTTAACACACAGAAAAGCCCTATAGATGGTGAGGAAGGCATTTCAGACGAGGAAACTGGCAAGATCTCTGTTCATCTTGGTGTCTGTAAGAGGGAAACACTCAGCAGGCAATTCCAAAATCCAGAAAACACTATCCTGGCCTGCAGGATCTCACTCTTCAAAGTACCAAACTCATGGGCCCTGCAGTGACTCAGTTCCAGAGAACTTATATCAGCACGCTCCCAATCATAAATAAGTCTTGTTCACAATTTTAGGCTGCCACCTACTCTGGCATAGGCCCTTTTTCAGGCATATGTTGATAAATGTGTAATTTAACAAAAGCCAGGTATCATAAAAACAAGTTACTGGGTTAACAGGATGCAGGCAATGCCTCTAGCGTGGACGAGGATGAGGTATGCCGGGATACTCTGCTCTGATTAATCATATTATTACATGCATCTGGCCTCTCTGCCACCAACCACAAAGTCTCCTCGTTGACAAGCCGTGGAAGTTACACCCCTGGGCCTAAGAGTATAGGGCACTTTAGTTCTCCTCTAGCCCAGGTGAGCTAGACACCAGAATTCACATGGTTACATGGGAAAAAACAAACAGACAGAACCCTATAGAAAATATTGGAAAAAAATATCGAATGGGACATGTGGTACCAACAGTTATCAAATTGTCATCTTCATAGGGAAGCACTTACACTGAAACAGGAAATTAATGACATTAAGAATCTGACACTGACATTCGGACGTAAAGACAGAGAAAGTGATTTATTAATACACTGCATCTAGTAGTTAACAATGACACAAGGGTGGAAACACACTAACACTAAAACAGGGAGATGGGAAAACTGGGAGAAAAAAAGAGTCAGATAGGGATCCACTCCAACTAGGTCATAAATTCACTGATTCTGAAATAAGGAGTCTGTGGTATTGCATAGGTACACAATGGGATAGACACACAGTAACACTATGACCTCCTAGCCAATTAATTCTATGTCCTTTCTAGGTCTGGCTACAGGCAACTTTAGCTGTGTTTGAGCTCATGTCCCCCAAATACACTAAGAATGGGTTTGGATCATATCCCTTCAGTTGTTGGTTGCTTAGTCAACCCCAGTCAGCCATTGCTCGTCTGACGTCTATCACATTGGATACCTGCCGACAGGCATTTTCTGCAGTTATACATTTTGCAGTAGCAATTTCTTTTCATTAGCAATGGTTCAAAAAGGAGTCTTGTTTTTAACTCATTCTCATTTAAAATGACCAGAGCCGGACTCGCCGTAGCGGGCTCCGAGCGATTTCCATGTGGGCTGGTAGTGTGGGGGCTTTGGAGTGGTGGGCCATTTTTTTGTTACTGGGGGCCGGTTTTGCAGCAGTGTTTCCAACCAGCACCCCCCCTCTACGGGCCAGTCTGACTTAATTACCAGGACTGGTTTGCATACTCAGTCTGGCCATGAAGATGACTGCACTGAACTATTGCAGAGCATTCAAACATCAACCTTTACACCACCAACCTGTTGTGATTCGCTTATTAAGTAACATCTAGAATGACTTGATCAAAGTAAAAGAAGGATTCCTGTCAAACGTTGACATTGATTAGCCTTGTATATTTATTTTAAAGAGATTTTAAATGTCTTGATGTAATCCAGTAAGGTGACAGTGTATCAACTATTTCAATTTAAATGATTATACTTGAACCTCTAATAATAACCCTTTCTCCTCACTCCAGATGGCACCTAATAACTACATGTAGCACTGCACCCTACTGGAGCTGCCATCATAATGTGGAAGGGGCAGATAAAGATATCGCTGTTGGAAAGGATAAGAAGAGGGAAAGGATGCAATCTGCATTAACTTTTTTTTTCTAATTCTGTTTTGTACAGCATAAAAAACAACAAATCTTCACTATTCCAACACTTATATTCTCAAAGATCATCTAATTGGCTAGCAAATTCTTCCCCATTGTCCAGCACCCATAGGTCATCTGCATAGCGCTTTATTCCATGTCCACGTTGTTCCTCAGAAATGACATGAGCGGACTCCAAATGTCACAAGGCCGCGAGGATATAGGCAACTCCTCTGCATACAGCTCCAGTGACGGCTTGTAGTAGTCCATATCTTTTATCCAGTCATGCACATTTGGCACTGTATGTTTACCCCAGTTCATTGCCACCCGCCTTTTAGCTAGGAGAAGCTGCTAAAAATGTACTTTGTGTTGGTGGTATGTGTGTGACTAATCCAAGTAAGCACATCTGGGGCGTGCACTGAAGCTGGTCAGATGTCATATCACTAAGAGTATGCACCACTATCTCCCAGTAATCAAGTAACTTCCTGCAGTCCCAAGCTAACTGTAAGAAACCTGCCTCTGACGTCCCACAGCGAACACAGCATGAATCGTTGTGTATAAGAAGAGCTTAAGCGGGTGTAATGAGTTTGTTGTAAGAACTTGAAATGTATAATGCGTAGGTTGCAGTTCAAGGTCAGCATTACCGTTATTGTGCAGCAAGAGCTCCACTCTTCTAGCGATACTGGAGTAATGCCCTTCGACGTCCCTACGTATTCCGCTGGCCCATCTCCACTGATGTTGACATTGGTCTGTCCCTTTGTGTCGTGTTATAGAGTATTGGGACCAAATGCTTGCAAGAAGTGAAGGTAAGTAATGTCTGTAGGGTATTTAATACAGGGGGCTCGGTTGGGAAGGTGGGCTATAACTCTTTCATTGCGGCCTTAAGGCAGTGATATGTAAACCTAAATGTCAGTGTTTGATTGCTAATGTATGCAAGATCCGCCTGGTTTAAGAATCGTCCCACCAAAACCCCAAGGAATGGACCCAACCACCTCCGCTGCATACTCCTCAACACCCGCTCCGCACGAAGACACACCCTCGAGCTCTGGGACCTGCTCGACACCACCGCCCCAGACGTTGCCTTCCTGACCGAGACCTGGGGAATGACTCCTCGGCACCCGACATCGCCATAGCCATCCCGCAGGGCTACAAGATCTCCCGCAAAGACCACACCAACGGGCTAGGAGGAGTAATAGCCATCATCCACAAATCCACCCTACAGGTCCACACCCTCGCAGACGACTCCCTCAACTCTGCCGAACACCTTCACTTCCAGATCCACACCGACCCCAACACCACCCTCAGAGGAACGCTCATCTACAGACCCCCTGGACCCCGGGCCCTCTTCAGCGACTCCGTCGCCAACCTCGCCAGCACTCACGCACTCATCTCCATGGACTACATCCTCCTCGGGGACCTGAACTTACACCTCGAGAACAACAACGACGCCAACTCCACTGCCCTGATTGGCAACCTCGCCAACCTCGGCCTCCGACAACTCGTCACCGAACCCACCCTCGCCGCCGGCCACACGCTCGACCCCATCTTCTCCACAAGCAACCACGTCGCCTTCAACCACACTACCGAACTCCACTGGACTGACCACCGATGCATTCACTTCACCTTCAAGAAACCTACCACGCACCACTGCACCCAACAGCTTCCCCGCCGCTGCTGGAGCATAGTCACCGAAGACAAACTGACCTCCACCCTCACCGAGAACCCACCCACCGACCCCACTGACACAGACGCCGCCGCCCGAAACTCAGACAGTGGATCGATGACTGCACCAACACCCTCGCCACGATCAAGAACCCCTCCACCAACCACCCCAGCAAAAAAGCAGCCTGGTTCACAGAAGAACTCTAGGGGCCAGATGTAGGTAGCCAAATACCGGCCGGTAACGGCCAAATTCGGCCGTTACCGACCGGTATTTGGCTACCGAGATGTAGGGGGGCTGAAACGGGGCAAATCGGTAATTTTACCGATTCGGTAAATATACCAGTCGGTAAATTTACCGACCGGTATATTTACCGAATCGGCAAAATTGATATGTAGGTGGGACTCTTCTGAGTCCCACAAGGCCTACAAAATCGGTATTTTACCATCAAATTGTATTTGATGTTAAAATACCGATTCAGGTGTGCATGCACATGTGTGCATGCACACCTGTGCCATATGACAGGCAGACCTGCCCTTAGGGCAGGTATGCCTGCCATATGGCCCCCGAACCTTTTTTGGGGGTGCTAGAGGGTGTCAAAGTGACACCCCCTGCACCCTTGTCAAAATCGGTATTTACCGATTCGGTAAATACCGACCGGTAATGCCCCATTCATTCCTATGGGCTTCAAAGCCCATAGGAATGAATGGAGCATTACCGGTCGGTATTTACCGATTCGGTAAATACAGATATTTACCGAATCGGTAAAATACACATCTGGATGGACCTACATGTCCACCCTTCATATTTACCGATTCTTAATTACCGAATCGGTAAAATTCGGTAATTAAGAATCGGTAAATATTTTTTACCTACATCTGGGCCTAGATCTCCAAACGAACATGCTGGAAACTGGAGAAGAAACGGCTCCACGACTGCACACCAGACAGTCACGCAGCCCACAAGGACGCTATCCACAGACATCACCACCTCATCAGAACAGCCTGAAAATCATCCTTCAAAGCCCGGCTGGATAACAAGACACACAACAGCAAAGAACTTTTTAACATAGTGAAGGAACTCTCCAACCCCAGCGCCAACACCAACGACATCCCGCCCTCGCAGGACCTGTGCAACTCACTGGCCACCTTCTTCCATCGCAAGATCGCCGACATCCACGACAGCTTCAACTCCTCATCCACCCCGACTGCAACAGACCACACCCCGAACGCCGCCTACACCAACCAGCTGACCTCCTGGTCCCACATCAACGATGATGAGACACGCAAGGTCATGAACTCCATCCACTCAGGATCTCCGTCCAGACCCCTGCCCACACCACGTTTTCAACAAAGCTGACGCAACCATTGCACCCCAACTACGAAGGATCATCAACATCTCCTTCGACACAGTAACATTCACGGAAAGATGGAAGCACGCCGAAATCAAGCCCAAGGCGGACCCCAAAGACCTCAAGAACTTCCGGCCCATGTCCTTGCTTCCCTTACCGGTGAAGGTCATCGAGAAAATCGCCAACTTACAGCTGACCCACCACCTCGAGGACAACATCATCCTGGACCCATCCCAATCCGATTCAGACGCAACAACAGCACCGAAACAGCCCTTATCGCCGCCACGGACGACATCAGGCACCAGCTAGACAACGGTGAAACCTCAGCCCTCATCCTCCTGGACCTGTCAGCCGCATTCGACACGGTCTGCCACCGCACACTAAGAACACGCCTCCAAGAAGCCGGAATCCAGAAGAAGGCCCTGGAATGGACCACGTCCTTCCTCTTCGGCAGAACCCAGAGAGTCCGCCACCCGCCCTTCCGATCCGAAGCCACCGACATCATCTGCGTCTTACCCCAGGGCTCATCCCTCAGCCCGACCGTGTTGAATGTCTACATGGCCCCCCTCGCACAAGTGGCCCGCCAGCACAACCTGAACATCATCTCCTATGCCGACGACACCCAGCTCATCCTCTCCCTCACCAAGGACCCACACACTGCCAAAACCAACCTCCATGAGGGAATGAAGGCCGTCGCCGAGTGGATGAGGAGCAGCCGTCTGAAACTGAACTCGGACAAGATGGAGGTACTCATCCTAGGTCCCAGCCCCCCTGCTTGGGACGACTCCTGGTGGCCGACCGCACTGGGAGCACCCCGAACACCCACGGACCACGCACGCAACCTGGGATTCATCCTCGACTCCTCCCTCTCCATGTTGAAGCAGGTCAACGCCATCTCCTCCTCCTGCTACAACAACACCCTCCGCATGCTTCGCAGGATCTACAAATGGATCCCTACCGAAACAAGAAGAACAGTGACCCAAGCCCTCGTCAGCAGCAGGCTAGACTACGGCAACGCACTCTCTGCAGGAATCCCGGCCAGACACCTTCGACGACTACAACGCATCCAGAACACCTCTGCCCGACTGATCCTCAATGTCCCCCGCCGCAGCCACATCTCCCCCCACCTAAGAGACCTGCACTGGCTCCCCGTCAACAAGAGGATCACCTTCAAACTCCTCACCCACGCACACAAAGCACTCCACAACATTGGACCAGCCTACCTGACCGGCAGACTCAACTTCTACACCCCCTCAGCGCCTTGAGACCCTCTCGGGTATGTAGCATGCTTTACATATTCTCTGATTGATTGGTTGATTGATTGATCCCTCTGGATACATATCTGCGATTGTTTCCAGCCCCACCTGGCAAAGAAGAGCCAACAACCTCGTCTCCTGTGTAACCATGAGTTTAGGGTGTGGCCCAAGCGGCAATGCAGGAGCATATAGTGGCAGTTTGTGTGCTCTTGCCGCTAGTGCAGTGCAGTGTGTGGATTTCTGTCTGACTTGCCGTAGTGCGGTTATATGCTAGAGTATATCGAAGTGGTATCCGGTGAGCCGCCTTCTCCTCCACTGCCAGGTGTGGTATATACGGTTGTGGGTAATACCAATAGTATGCGTACTGCACTTGAGCACATAGGTAATATAAGTGTAGGTCTGGTGCTTCGAACCCACTTTGCTCACATGGAAGTGTCATGTTGGTTCATTTATTACGCAGTTGTTTGCCTGCCCAGGTCAATGTAATTAGCTGCGTACGTAGCATGTTAAAGAAGGGTTAGGGCAGGCCTGTGGGAATGTTATTGAATGAATATAAGAAGTGAGGGACTGCAATCATTTTCTTAACCGCCACTCTATCAGCTAAGGAGAGCAGCATTTTTATCCATCTTGCCACTCGACTGCTCAGTTTGTCCAGCGCATTCCCATAATATTCACGTATTACCATTACGGGGTCCTTGTGGATCCACAACCCCAGATATTTCACTGGTTCGTACTCCATTTTAGTGGATAGTCCAGCGCACATGGCACCGTAATCTGGGTTAGTGGTATTATTATCAATTTGGCCCAGTTAATACCCAGGCCGGAAAATCCCTCAAACTTAATATATTCTCTGAGTAGCGCTGCTAGGTGTTGTGTGGGATTTCCGACATATAGGACCATGTTGTCCACATATAGAGAGATACCTAAAGGCCTCTGCTGGAATCTCAATGCCACTTGTGTCTGACATTGATGGATTTTGCAAGCCAGGGGTTTCAGTGAACAGGTTTGGTGACAGCGGACAGCCCTGTTGCGCACCTCACCCTGTGCCTATTTGTTTAGAGGTGTGCCCATTTATTCTCACTCGTGTAACCGGAGCGCTATATAAGCAGTGTACCCATCTGAGAAAAATCTCCTGAAAACCCATGTGTTTCAAGACCATGAACATATAGGGCCATTCAATAGAGTCAAAGGCTTAGGTGGCATCAAGGAGTTCCACCACTGCCTCAAGCTCAGGGTTCAATGTGTGTGGCAATGCAAATATGGTCCTTAAATGTTGCACCTTGGATCTTTCTGGTATGAACCTGGACTGGCCCAGTAAAACCATGTTCAGCATCAGCAGCCTTAGTCTGGTGGCTAGTATGTGTCCCAGTATTTAATTGTGCGTGTTAATGAGGGACACGCACAATGATTCGCATGTGTCAGGCTGTTTATCTGCTTTCAGTAAAACTATCAGGAGGGCCTCTCTCAATGTGGGAGGCATAATCTGTTTCGCATATGCTTCCTTATATAGACCCAATAGATGTTGCACCAACATGTCTACAAACTCTTTAGAGAATTCGCCACTTAAACCATCAGGGCCCGGCACCTCCCCATTTGGTAAGGAGCGAATGGCTTCTGTCACCTCCTCCATGTCCACTGGTTGCATCAGGTATTCGCGTTGGTTGTTAGACAGCCACGCTAGGGCTATGTCCTCCAAGTAAGTGGTAATGTTTGCTTCTTCATAGTATGCCGAAAATGCCCCAAGGATCCTGGGTGTGTCGTATTTCTCGATTACCCCATCATCTGTTATTTTTTAAATGGGTTTATGTGCACCAGAAGGACGTATGTTTGCTGCCAGCACATGACCAGGGACACGGTGCTTCAGTTGGCTTGTGCACATTACGTATCAAAGGAGAGCGGTCTCCTTCTACTCAGACCTGACAGCCAGCATCCAAGCAGCTAGGAAAGAATACGCACCAGTCAAGAAAAAACTGCAAACCGCCGGCGTCCCTGATGCGATGCTCCATCCAGCCAGGCTGCATGTAGAACATCAGGGCAATAGAAAGATCTTCGTAATGACTGGAGTATGTCAATGAGGTAAACAGCCCTCACAACAAAGCCATCACCCTGCATGCAATTACAGCATGTTGTAATTGCATGCGGGTGACAGCATGCGTGAAAAGGAGGCACATTTCAATAACATAAACAGCCCTCACAATGAAGCCGTCACCCCGCATGTAATTAGCAGAGAAGGAATGGTAACTGGGACTCTGTATTTCACTTCATAGCCAACATGATGCTGGCAGCACTAGGCAGCTGAACAATCAATATAGGGAGTGAAGAGGTAGAGCTCCAAGAGCACTAAGAGGTGGATGCACCCTCCTCGTGTCAGTATATAGAAAACAAAAGGGTTCCACCCTAGAATGAATATGTAACTGTGATTTAACCAGATCTAGTGTGTTTTCCTACATTGAAGGGAAGCACAGAGCTTTGTTAAAATACCCTTCACACACTAAAAGGGCCCTTGGTGTCATACTTCATCATAGGGGTCTTCCCGCCCCGCTGCGGGACGGGGCGTGCTATAACCTACAGCTACGTGGGAGCACTGATTGTGTTAAAACATAACTATGTGTAGTGTAGAAAAGTGAGTGAAAGAGTCAGTGAAGGAGTGATAGCAAGTTAAAAAACACCTGGCGGTCGTGGAAGAGAAAAACTTTAATATTCCGTTGGGCTGGTGTTATTAAAAGTGGGGAATGTGATGGAGAATAGGGGCCGGATGTAGGTAGGCTTTTACCGGTCGGTAACGGTCGAAATCGGGCGTTACCGACAGGTAAAAGTCTTTTCCTATGTAGGAGGCTATTTTATCGATTCGGTAAATGACGAATCGGTATTTACCGATTCGGTATTTATCGAATCATCATTTACCGATTCGGTATTTACCGAATCGGTAAATGAGATGTAGGAAGCACTGTAAACAGTGCTTCTGAGCTTTAAGAATTCGTTATTTACCACTAACTATTAGTTGGTGGTAAATAAGGAATTCCTATGTAAATGTATAAATGTGCATTTACACCTGTGCCATGTGACAGACATACATGCCCTTAGGGCATGTATGTATGCCACATGTGCACACCAGCACTAATCAGGGGTGCAACAGGGTGTCAAAGTGACACCCTGCCACCCTTGAATTTTTCGGTATTTACCGAATTGGTAATTACCGATTTGGTAATTGAAACCGATTCGGTAATTGACATTCATTCCTATGGGCCTCCAGGCCCATAGGAATGAATGGCAAATACCGAATTGGTAATTACCGATTCGGTAAATACCGAATCTTAACGATTCGGTATTTTTTACCGATTAATTACCTACATAGGATTTACCGATTCTGAAATACTGAATCGGTAAAATTCGGTATTTTAGAATCGGTAAAACCTATTTACCTACATCTAGCCCTAAGTGCCTTAATGAGCAGTGTCTCCTATCTCATCAACATGTTTTGAAGCCCTCCTCAGGCTTCTTCGTCAGGACCAAAGAGATCCCTTCCACACTCAAAAATAATATGAAATGAGAAAAAAAAGTATATGCAAGAGATGATACTATATGTAGTGCAAGTCCCTAGTTATGCATGAACTGTATACAATACCTCAATAGGTATGTTATTGGATTGATTTTTGTTTTAAATGAAATTGCCCATGAGCCTCTGAACGGGTTGGGAAGGAGTGTCTGTAGTCATACATACATCAAGATCACTGCCTCTCCTGGTCAATGCCTCCCCGCTGCTCCGTCATCATAAACACCCTTAATCATATATCTGTCAAATTGGTGCACCGCTGCCTCCAGATTTTGCTGGAGTCTGTTGCAGCACACCAGATTTCACAAACTGTACGGCCGCCCTCCAGAGAAGGAAGGGTAACCGGGACTCTGTATTTCATTTCATAGCCAACATGATGCTGGCAGCACTAGGTAGCTGGCATAGGCTGAGGTTATTGTTTGTATTGTTTACTATGCATGGTTTATTCTTTAGCATGATTGGGCTGCTGAAGTGGGAGGGGGATGGAGAAATGTTATTGAATGTTGTTGCCTTCCCTGTCCACATCGCATGTTGCCTGGCAAATGTAAAACCGCACCACAGACTCATAGAACCCGAAACTGCACACAGGGATGCTGGGGCGGAGCCTGAGAGGCTGAATATAATATCCTGCATAACCTGGTACGTGCACAAATGTAGGAATCCTTGTAAGACACAACAGGTAATGTAATTTAACAGTTTAGCAATTATCGGTCTCGGGGTTGGGGCCCCCTGGATCGGATTCGGCCCCAGCGACCGGTGGGCCCGCTCCACCACTAGTAGGTGTGATAGATTGTCTGTGCCAAAGACTTCTTTAAGCATGTGTTCTATGTATTCTTCTGGTTTTCCCATGTTCGTTGTTTCCGGAATTCCTGTGACGCGTAAATTGCTTTTTATAGAATGCGCTTCTAAATATTAATTTTTGGCTTGGATTAGCACCAGCACTTTTTCCATGTTTAGGCATTTTGCTTTTACAGAGTTCAAGGTATTCTCTGAGCTTGAGATCCTTTGCTCCGCTTCCGTCAGACGCACCACATGGTTATCTAGTTTAGTGGTGAGGTGGGCCAAGCGTAGATTAATGTGGTCTATCTTCCTGTCTATGGAATGCAGACTTTGTTGTGTCACCAATAGGGTACTTTCCAGTGTGGATGTGCCTGCATTTCAAGTTTCCCCTGTAGTATCTTTTGTTATGTCTGGCATACCTCTTGTGGTTTTCTACTGTCGAAATAGAGCTTGGGTTGCATTGTATCTGTTTTTCCCATGTTGGTCCCATTTGGTGAATTGGATCTAGAAGTCGCGCCCACCCCCATCGCCCCTGACCCTATGCATCAGATTAGCCAAGAGATCCTCCTTCAAAGACCGCCTGGATAACAATGCACACGACAGAAAAGAGCTTTTCAGCATTGTTAAGGAACTCGCCAATGCTAACGACATACCGCCCTCACAAGAACTGTGCAACTCACTGGCCATCTTCTTCCACCGCAAGATCGCTGACATCCAGGACAGCTTCAACACCATGACCGCCCCACTACGCCAGACCCCACCTCCCCTGTGAACACCACCAGCGCCAACCGCCTGACCTCTCTATCCACTCAGGATCTCCGTCAGACCCGTGCCCACACCACGTATTCAACAAAGCAGACGCTGCCATCGCACCCCAACTATGGAAAGTCATCAACATCTCCTTCGAAACAGCGACATTCCCGGAAAGCTGGAAACACGCCGAAATCAACGCCCTCCTCAAGAAGCCCAAGGCAGACCCCAAGGACCTCAAGAACTTCTGGCCCATCTCCCTGCTCCCGTTCCCGGCGAAGGTCATCGAGAAAATCGTCAACATGCAACTGGCTCGCCACCTGGAAGACAACAACATCTTGGACCCATCCCAGTTCGGGTTCAGACGAAACCACAGCACCGAGACAGCCCTCATCGCCGCCTCAGACGACATCAGGCGCCAACTAGACAACGGCGAAACATCAGCCCTCATCCTCCTGGACCTGTCAGCCGCCTTCGACACGGTCTGCCATGGCACTCTACAGACACGCCTCCTAGAAGCCGGAATCCAGGAGAGGGCCCTTGACTGGACCACATCCTTCCTCTCTGGCAGAACCCAGAGCGTCCACCTCCCGCCCTTCCGATCCGAGGCCACCAACATCATCTGCGCCATCCCCCAGGGCTCATCCCTCAGCCCAACGCTGTTTAACGTCTACATGGCCCCCCTCGCACAAGTGGCCCACCAACACGACCTCAATATCATCTCCTACGCTGACGACTCCCAGCTCATCCTCGCCCTCACCAAGGACCCGTACACTGCCAAAACCAACCTCCACGAGGGAATGAAGGCCATCGCCAACTGGATGAGGAACAGCCGCCTGAAGCTGAAATTGGACAAGATGGAGGTACTCATCCTCGGACCCACCCCCTCAGCCTGGGACAACTCCTGGTGGCCGACCACACTGAGAACAGCACCAACACCCACCGAGCATGCATGCAACCTAGGATTCATCCTCAACTCCTCCCTCTCCATGTCTAAACAGGTCAACTCTGTCTGCTCCTCCTGCTACAACACCTTCCGCAGGATCTACAAGTGGATCCCGACCGAAACAAGAAAAACGGTGACACAGGCCCTCGTCAGCAGCAGACTGGACTACGGCAACGCACTCTACGCAGGAATTCCACCCAAACACCTATGATGACTACAACGCATCCAAAACGCCTCCACCCGAATGATCGTCAATGTCCCCCGCCGCAGCCACATCACCCCCCACCTGAGAGACCTACACTACACTCCCCGTCGACAAGAGGATCACCTTCAAGCTCCTCACCCACGCACACAAAGCACTCCACAACGCCGGGCCAGTCTACCTGAACAGCAGACTCAGCTTCTGCACCCTGCCCGCCAGATCCGCTCCACCTGCCTCACCCTCGCCGCTGTCCCCCGCATCCAACTAACAACCTCCGGTGGCAGATCCTTCTACCTCGCCGCCAAGACCTGGAACACCCTCCCTACCCACCTACGGCAGACCCAAGACCTACTCGCCTTCAGAAGACTCCTCAAGACCTGGCTCTTCGAACAGTAGCGGCACCCCCTGCCCTCAGCGCCTTGAGACCCTCACGGGTAAGCAGCGCGCTTTACAAGTACACTGATTGATTGATTGATTAATTGATGACGTTGTCCCCAGGCAACATTAAAGTGGCCGTGCGGTGCCCTGGATGTGCTTGAACTCAACTAAAAGTGTGCAGGTGACCACCGAACTTGCTTATCAACGATTCAAGAGAGGCATCCTCATATTGCAATTCTGTGGCGTTTGGGAGCGGGGCGGGTCAGAGGCACCTATTAGGGGAGTGTGGAGGTGCTTGCACGTGAAAGCTGCTGGACTAGGTCCGGTGTGGCCTGTGTGGGGGTCGCCTGCATGCCTGCCTCTCTGCCAGCCTAGAAGGCAACAGCCACACGAACTGACTCTGGTGGAGATTCTCCGGCCTTCGGTGACGCTACTACAGCGGCAACGGACTGAGAGGCATTTGCAGCTGCCTGCAGATCTCCCGGGTGGCCAATGCCCAATTACTGCCATTGAAAATAACCCGAGATAGGTTGCAGGGTACCAAGCAGAGTACACTAGATTGCTATGCAGGGTAACCTTTGTTTTGTGGGTTTCCCGGAAGGATGTGAAGGCAACACAATGGAGCACCTTCTTACAAAGTGGATAGAGGGATGGATCCCTCAAACAGGTCTATCGCAATGCTTCATCATTGAACGCGCACACCGCTCCTTGATGCAGAAGCCTCTGCCGGGGGCCCGACCACAACCTATCATTGCTAGACTATTGAACTTTCATGACCATGATGCCGTCCTTGCACTGGCCAGAATGGCTGGGCAACTCCACTTTGAGTCCCATCACATTTTAATCTTTCTGGACTTTACGCGACTGGTGCAGCAACGCCACCAGTCATTTGCGGTCACGAAGGCTCAGATGCGAGATCTCACCACCCTTTTCAGATACTGGTTTCCTGGTTCTGTCAGCTCAACTCAAGACTAAGCCACTTCCTATGGAATGCTCAAGCTGCTAAGGTTGCGCTTAAAACGTGTTTTCAATCAACATACTTTGGAGGCATAGCGAACCCTGAAATCCAATCATATCAAGCAGCATCTCCTCTCCTGATACTGAACGACTGGTGGTATAGGAATAGCAGCGACCCGGCATTAAGTGGAGAAACGGCTCATGGAAGATACACTACCCCATAAGCCTTCATACACCCCAGGAGAGCTACGGCGACTTCCGCCAGCCATGTGTGTTGTTTTCAGAGTTTGGAAGGAATTGATGCGCAGGATAGGTTGGTGGAAACGACTGACGAGAGAGACGTCCCTTTGGCAGAGCAGCCATATGCCGCAGGTGTCCACCTTAGAGGGGTTTCAGACAATGGGACGCCATAGGCATTCCCACGTTGGGGGATGTAATGCAAGGTACCATCATGAGGTCCTTCCAGGAGCTTTGGAACGAATTTGCCATGCCACAGACCCAACTTTACAAATACTTACAACTGTAACATGCCTTATCCCCATATCTCACGTATTTGGAATCTCTCCCAGAGTTTAATCCGATAGAGGAAAAGGTTTTTATGGGAGACTTGGGGGACCACAAGATATATCAAACTATAGTGGCAAACCTCTCCACAACCATGGACTTACTCCTGGATAAATGGCAAACAGACCTTGGTCCCCTGGACAATGACGACTAGACAGATGCCCAGTGGCGGCTGGTGAGTTTTGAAAGTGGTGAGGCCTAAAAGGATTGTCATACTGCACCGTAGCAAGTGAGCGTAGCGAGCAAACCCGAACAACCTAAAGAGGGTTCGGGGGGTTCTTCCCCCGAGACAATTTTGAAAAAACAGTGGACAAATGGTGCATTTTCAAGCAAATTAGAGAAAGAAGGAAGGTTAATAAAGCAATTGTGAAAGTGCAGTTATTACATTAACAAAGAGATGTCTTCTACTCTAAATCCTTTTTACTCTTTAAACCTACTTATTCAGCGTGCCACAGTTGTGGTCATGCTGACATCTACATCCCCTGCTGTACACCCGCCGGAACTCAAGTATTGAAACTTGACTACTGTGCACAGCCGCTTAATGCTGCTGCTACCTTTAAATCACATGTATACTTCTTACCATCTTACCAGACACATGTATATATTTACAGACGTCAGAGTATGTTCAACAATGTTATTCAACACAAAAATACTTTTACTCAGTAATTCCTAGTTACATCATCAATTTAATCTGTTAAAACACAGATTTTTTTTTCATTTCTTTAAAAAAAGGAGAAGTGTACAATATTCAAACTTTCATGCCCAATGCATTTCGGGCCCCTTGGCCCTTCTTCAGGGGCTTGAATCTGCAACAAACAAAATCAAACCTTTAATTAAATTAATTACAATGCGCAGGGGATTGTCAAATAAAATCACATGATAGATAACAATATTTACATGTACATGTACTGTTGCAAGCTGGTGAATATAAAAAGACCATGAGACCAAAGTGAAAGACAGGGTTAGTCTAAAGGGAAAACCTCAATATATCCTCCAAAAGAGCTCTTCCTTATTTGTACACCACCACTCATCACCAACAGCATGATCAATCTGTTAAAACATGCACAGGCACCTTCAGTATGGAATGACACTTTGTTTAACCAAACATCCATGCTTAACTGGGAACTAGCTCTAAAGACAAAAAGCCAACAAAGCACATGTTGCTTAATGATAGCCATACGATCTTCTCGCTTGCCTGGCTTCCCCCACTCGTTGAAAGCACTTCTCCTCAACTGTAAACAACTACGCGTTAACTTGCCCGATATCCTCTGCACTCGCTCAACTCTACTCCTGAAACCACAAACAAGCATCAGAAACTCTGTGTCACGGTTACTACTCAACCATAAGCAATCCTTATAATTACCCCTACCTCCGCGTTACAGCGGGCCTACCTAAATATCCGCTCTCAAAGCCGCCATGAAACCCTCGCAGTGCTTCCCCGATCGCATGACTGAACAACACTGCGGGTTCCTTTACACTCCACGAGACCAGTATGTAAAGACCGATGATGGACTAATTGCAGAAGCCAAACTTACCTGTCTGTAGCCCTGACTGCGGGCGCCATATTTGAGATGGTGAAAATGGCCAGATAATGTACTACCCATTCTACCTGACCTCATCATACCAAAGGGTAACGCTGCCACCTATCATGTCATTCCAAGTGAAACCACCCCAAATACCTCACATAAAAATGAAATCACGCTAGAATGCATCACGTACAGGTGCAGTGATTACAGGCAGTCTCTAATGTGACAGACTGTGCGAGGCAGTCCATAGCGTGACATTGCGTTTAGGCCTAGGGACATTCTGGCGTGACTATAATTTAATAACCTTTATAGTGCAGTCTGTGACATGACACCAGTTCAGATACAGTGTGTATAGGCAGTGACAGTCTCTGGTGTCACAGTGTTTGTCGTGGTAGTCAGCAGAGTGACACTCTCCGCAGGGGCATTGCATTGTGTGCAGTTATTATCATGTCACCCTGTGAAATGGCAGTCAGTGCAGGTGAAGAGTTCTCAGGAAGTCTGTAATGTCAGAGTGTGTGCCGGCCGGGGCAGTCATTAGTAGAGTGACAGTCTTCGTCGGGGCATTGCAATGTGTGCAGTGATTATCACATTTCTGCCTCTGACATGACAGTCAATACTGCAGTAGGTGCAGTGTTTATAGGCAGTCTCTGGTGTCACAGTGTGCGCTGTGGCAGTCAGTAGAGTGACAGTCTCTTTATAGGGGAATTGCATTGGGTGCAGTGTATATCACGTCAGTCTGTGACACAACGACGACGTCAGTCTGTGACACTACTGTCAGTGCAGGTACAGTGTGTACAGGCAGTCTGTAATGTCAGAGTGTGTGTCTTTGCAGTCATCAGTAGAGCAACAGTCTCCATAGGGGCATTGTATGGTGTGCAGTGATTATCACATGTCCGCCTGTGATACTACAGCCTGTAGTGGCAGAGCGATGATGGACAGCCTCAGCTGCCTCGGTGTGTGAAGGAGCCGCGCGTGCAGTGGCAGTCCATGAAGTGACTCAGTGGGAGTAGCAAATAAAATAAAAACAAACTTACCAGGCATCTCCTCCGCCGGTCTCATGTCGCATCACGTCTCCTCTCACAGACGTGGAACTAACTTCTCCCCGCTCTTTTGCTTGACTGGCAAGTGGCAAATCAGAAGATTGGATGCGACTGGGGGCGGCTACTCGGCTATATCCTGGCATTTGACAGGGCATGGGGCTACTGTACGTCACTGACCGAGCAGGATCCTATCTTCAGACTCCTGCACTACACTAGGCATGCACACCATAGCTATGGTAATGTCAATGGGGTGGGGTGCTGAAATAAAAAGCGTTCTTCTCGCAGATGCCAGTCGGAGTCTGTACTCCTGCTGCTCTCGCCTGCGTGCGATGTGCGTTTGTTGTTGACTCTGTCATGCGCACTTGAGGCTGTTAAGCAGCTCCCAGCACAGGCCGGAAATGTAAACAGACAAATTGTCAAAGCTGTCAATTCGTCTGCTTACATTTCTTGCTGCCCAATTAGTGAGCAGTTTTTCTTGTTGATTACCTAGTGAGGCGCTGTACTGGTGCCCCTATGGACCAGCCGCCACTGCAGAGGCCTTGGAATCCCAAAGGGGCCATGCAATAGCTTCTCCCCTCAAACGTATTCAGTTTAAATATTTACGCAATGCATATTTTACTAGACATAGACTATGGAAGGCGGGATTGATAGATTCCCCTACGTGTCAACGATGTGGCAGCATGGAAGGCACGCTTATACATACCTTTTGGGAATGTACTGCTCTTAGCAGATTTTGGAGGGGGGTCACGAATTGCTTCTCAGAGGTGCTGGGTTGGGAAATACCCTTGTCTCCTGAGCTTGTCCTCCTACATTTCATGGAAGAAATAGGGGGAAACATCAATAAAAGACACCTAATATTCTTGGGCCTTATCCTGGCAAAAAGAGATATAGATAGAGCATGGAAAGATCCATTACCGCCTAAAGTAGGAGCCTGGAAGGCAGGCCTTGATTGGTGTATGGGTCAGGAGCAGCCTATTTTTAAAGCGCGGGGATGCCCACAAACGCACCCAAACATTTGGAAACGTTGGGCAGATTTCAGGGGTCTCATATTGGAACCTCATTCACCACGAGCTACTGATGTGGGAACCCCCTGAGGATATATCAGAGAGACGAGCGACGATACAAAGGTCTACGATACATGAGGTATGGTCTGACGGGATATGATATATGGACTACTCCGCAATATGAGACAGTCATTTGTAAATTTAGGGGCTGATGTTCACTGACCCGAAAAGTTTATGTTTTTGTATTACAAATGTCATATAGAAGTCACCTGCTTAAAAGCTATTGTATTGTTAAATATACATTATTTTCCCTGTGTAGAGAATTTGATTATCTTATCTTCTGAGTTGATAAAAAGAGTTATGAAAAAAAAGTGTGCTCGATCTTGTTGCCTGTCGTTCTCCAGGTGCTCACTCTACATTTGCGGTGCGCTAGGGGGTCACAGCACCCACCAGAAGGGATATTTCTCATCAGGATCAGCGTTGCAACCAGTGGAGCTGCACTGAAGTGCAGCCATTTAGCTTCGGGCTCACTAGCGCCCCCCATCTGCAAACACATAATGCCATTTACATATAGAAATGACGTACTGTAATATTAGTAAATGTGGCAATTTTGTTGGTATGTTTGCAAATGGAATGTAGCAGTATTCCTGAATAGTGATTAGTGAGTAACACTGAAAATCTAAACATGCACATATGATTACAGACTGAAAGTGCACATCTGAGCTTGCACTTGGACTAATCTGTGATGGCACAAATCTACCCATGCAGCCAAGCCTACTAAGTAATGGTGCAAATCACGTCTGGCAGTCAAGATTTCTGAGGGCAAACCTGAAGAAACATTCAATAAGAATGAGTGATAGAGCACTTTTGAACATGCACTTAGGATATTGAGTGGCTAGCCAAATATAAATATACACTCATTGATTACTGAGTAATGGGACAAATAAAAACTTGTGGTATGGATTACTGAGTGGTGGAAGGAATCTAAATATGCATCTAGGATTGCTGAGTGATATGGTAAATCTGTACATGCATATTGGCGGCAATGGTAATTCTTGACATATGGTTGTCATGCTTGGTACAATGGTACCTGTTCCTTTTCAATGCTTACTTTAGCATAATAGTTTTAATTATTGGCATTTTATAGTCATTCTTGCAGTGGTGTTAATACATTGGCACAATGTTGTTAACTTTTCAGATACATTGTGAGCATTTTTTGGTAAGACAGTGTCCAGCTCTGGAGTAAGGTTTGCGCTGATGTAATGATGTGATAGTTCATATTCTGGCCTCAATATTGGAACCACTCGATATTCCTTCCGCGAAATTCTGGGCCCACTCCAACTTGACATACACTGGATGACACCATTAATGCACTTCAATGGACTGTTCTACATTTGATAATGTCCACCCTAAAGTTGATACTTACCTGCATGTTTATTGGCGTCGATTAACAAGCACAGCGAGGTACATGTTGTTCACAGAAAAAATGTGTATCTATACTCACAATCAATTATTTTGTTAATGGTGAGAACCCTCACCCATATTAAGTGGCATGCTTCATAACCAGGTCCCTTCTCACACCAGGACCAATGGTACCTGCTGTGGGCTGCAACACTCTATAATAGAAAGGAGATCTTGAGGTGTTTTCAGATAATGTGGGCCCTTATGAAAATAATGGTATGGTGAGTAGTGCAGAGTGTTAAATGTCTGTGAAGTGGATTAAAACTACCTCTTGGAAGACTAAATCTAGGCTTTATTCTGGTGCCTCCAAGGGATACATTAAAAAGATCTAAGGGGAGTGAAACCTCCCCCAGTGCAAAGGTGATCAACATGTTTCTGCCCAGCCCATGACCTTGCTATGAGATTCTTAGGCATTCTTCGGGACCATGTATGTGCTTGTTTGTGTTTTGGAAGCAGTGTGCACTTGGTCTGGTCATTTGCTCCCATTAGACCCCCTTTTTGTGTTGAGATAATAGCATCCATTCTCACACTCTCTACTACACCCCATACTCATGCGCATTGACATTACATGCATGGTGCTTACATCATATGGTTCAAACCTCACCTATCTTACTATTTATGTCCTCAAATCATACACTATGAAAGGCACCAAAGAACCTGATATAAATTGAAGTGCTTCACAACTTTACCAAGAGCACTTGGACCACCTAGAAAGTGTTTTAGGTATGGTAAATGGGTATGTAAATCGCTATTTAAATACCACTGCAATACAATAGAATTTTCTGGAAGAGAAATGGATAGTACATACACAAAATGTACCCTGATGTAATCAGTCACAAGAGAAAGATATATATAAAGTGTGAGGAAATGGCTTTGTTTGCAGGTTCACCCTCACTTTTTTGACCCACGTTTTGACTATTAGGTGCTGGGTTAATGACTCTCTAATGCACTGGGGCCTGCTGACTAGACTTCAGTGCAGGTGCTCTGACCCATAAAAGTGTATGTATCATTGGCTAATACCCAACTGACATAGGTGAACGTACTGATAAGTCCCAAGTATAAGGTACCAGGGGTACCTAGAGCCAGTAAGTTAAAGTGTCTCTTGTGGACCCCTGCACTTATTGTGCCACTATGAGTGTGACAAAGTAAAGCATGTCTCCCAGGCTACCACTGCAGAATGATAGAACAGTTTCGAGCTGTTAACTCAACTTTGCCATTCAAAGTAATGTCCAGACCTTATCCATACTAATATTATAAAGAGAGAGCCCAAACCTTTGAGGCGGGTAATCTCAGTAACCACAGCACCAATCACAACACCCGATACTGCGTTGGAAAGGGCAGTTGCGGTACAAAAGGGGGTGGTGATGGACTGAGCATCCGAACCAATCAAACACTCACACCCAGTCAAAAGATCTGGGTTTGATCCATCACCGTTCTTTAGCCCACTCCGCCACCCCAGTTCAGACATGGCCATATGCAAATCAGTCTGACCCTGTGCCTCATGGGAACAGTCCAGCCCGAACTGCCAAGCCATGCTTTCCCTGGACCGGAAACAAGCTTCCGAGGACCGGTTTCTGGCATTCCAGCCGTCTTCAGCCCGGCTTGCTTGAATCCAGTGGCAAAGTGAGCAAGGGACTCACGTCTGAGCATACCCTGCCACACTTATGGCGGCCAAAGCGGTACAAAAGGGGGTGGTGATGGACGGAGCATCTGAACCAATCAAACTCTCACACCCAGTCAAAAAATCTGGGTTTGATCCATCACCGTTCTTTAGCCCACTCCGCCACCCCAGTTCAGACATGGCCATATGCAAATCAGTCTGACCCTGTTCTTCATGGGAACAGTCCAGCCTGATCTGCCAAGTCATGCCTTCCCTGGACCGGAAACAAGCTTCCGAGGACCGGTTTCTGGCATTCCAGCCGTCTTCAGCCCGGCTTGCTTGAATCCAGTGGCAAAGTGAGCAAGGGACTCACGTCTGAGCATACCCTGCCACACTTATGGCGGCCAAAGCGGTACAAAAGGGGGTGGTGATGGACGGAGCATCCGAACCAATCAAACACTCACACCCAGTCAAAAGATCTGGGTTTGATCCATCACCGTTCTTTAGCCCACTCCGCAACCCCAGTTCAGACATGGCCATATGCAAATCAGTCTGACCCTGTGCCTCATGGGAACAGTCCAGACCGAACTGCCAAGCCATGCCTTCCCTGGACCGGAAACAAGCTTCAGAGGACCGGTTTCTGGCATTACAGCCGTCTTCAGCCCGGCTTGCTTGAATCCAGTGGCAAAGTGAGCAAGGGACTCACGTCTGAGCAAACCCTGCCACACTTATGGCGGCCAAAGCGGTACAAAAGGGGGGTGGTGATGGACGGAGCATCCGAACCAAAGGGCAGTTGCAGCAGAAGGATATAGGCTATGCAGGAGGATAAAAAAATGTATTAAAAAAATTGCAAAAAACTACATCATCCAGAAGGCCCAGGGCCCGAATAACATCAAACTGGAAATGATGTAATAATGTGACTCACTATATTGAGACTGAGAGCCTGTAGCCAAATTGATCATGAACAAGGGATATGCTATCCCGAATCGCGTAGATTTGTGCCTGCCTGCTTGAGAAACTCCATGCTGTGAGGATTGAATAAAAAAGCACATAAGTGAAGACAAACGCGAGTTCGTTCCGTTTTTCTACCAGCTGGGGGAATTGGTTGTGGATTTAAATGCGGCGTGGTTCTGCCGCGGGGATTTACGAACCGGCGAGAGAGCGCTGCAAATTCTGGCGAAAAGGAACCGAGGGGTATCAATATATATATATATATATATATCCATACTAATGTTATAAAGAGAGAGCCCAAACCTTTGAGGCGGGTAATCTCAGTAACCACAGCACCAATCACAACACCCAATACAGTGTTGGAAAGGGCAGCTGCCGCAGAAGGACATAGGCTATGCAGACGGCCACCATATACATTTAAAAGGTAAAAGAACCGTGCCAGCAAAGTAGTCCCTTGTGGGCGTGTCTGCGTTCTGCTGTGGGTGTGTGCTGGGGGCATGACAAACAATGGGGGCGTGTGGTACGTTCCGCCCTTCATGCCATGTGAGTCGTAATTGCGCCGCATCAAGGGGCACGCTGGGGGGGGTGACATGCTGGGGCCAGGACAAACGCTGTGGGCGTGTGTCCGCCCTTCATGCCATGTGAAGCGCCAATAACGCAATTGCGCCGCATCAAGGGGCACGCTGCGGGCGTGACACACGCTGGGGGCGTGTGCTACGTTCCGCACTTTGTGCCATCTGGGTCGTACATTAATCAGATCGTCTACTGTGGCCGTGTGCTGGGGGCGTCCCAAAGGCATTCACCTCGAAGCGTGGTAAGTAACCATTCGCAAGACTCCCTTGGGGGACTGCCCGTTGTCTCACACATACTGGGGGTGCCGAATGCAGTGTGTGCCTTGGCCTGGGTGCATCTGAAAGGGCCGAACGCAGTGTGTGGCTTGGCCTGGATGCGTCTAAAAAGCACCCGGGCCGAAGAGCGTCAGTGTGGGTCATAAAAAAATAAGAACAGCGGGAAACAATCATTCAAGACTCACACAATTCTAATTGTTATACGGTCGCCGCTGGCCCTCAAGCGGGGGCACACACGACTGAGCGTGTCTACAGGGACAATTACTGCAGCCTCTCATGCGTGCTGTTACTGAACTATCACATTAAACCAAATTACACGCGCCTGCTAACATCAGCCAGGGCTGTAGCCTGGCTCAGGCGGCGGATCACTACACTAATTACATGCGCCTGCTAACATGAACCAGGGCTGCAGCTGGGCCTCAAGCGGGGGGACACGCGCCTGCTAACATCAACCAGGGCTGCAGCTGGGCCTCAAGCGGGGTAACACGCGAATGACCGCATCTGAATACACACATTACACACATTTTATTTCATACCCGGACAACGTCGGGACGGGCTGCTAGTAATATATATAAGTCACAAGGACAAACAAAATAGAGGGGTCGAGGTAAAGCACTACCACACCTAACATTCAAAATGGTTGGGAAAATACTGAAGCTACACGTGGTGCAAGCCCAACCCCTCTCTACTCCAAATTGAAAACAAGTTTTCAAGTTAACATAAGCCACTAGTGGTCCTGCACACACACAATTGTAAACAGTATAATCTATTGTATATTGTAAACAGAAGTCCCAGTCCCAGCCGGACTTCGGGCTAACGCGCCGCGTCTCTCCTGACCTTACCTTCCCCCTCCCCCTTCCCCCAACCCTCCCCCTCTCCGCTCCTACTCTTTCCAGCTTCTGTTCTCTGCTCTCACATGCCCTTGCCCTTTGTCCCCACCCTGTTTTTTTTATGAACCTCTTCCCTCGCCACTTGAGACTGATCTATTTTGTCTGATGCCCGATGGAGCTACCTGGTTTAGCTATAGGGGAGATGGGCCGTGGACTCCCTCCTTGGTCATCACCTACCCAGTCGGTCTTTAGACAGACTTCCTTTCGTCTCTTCGGTTGTCTCTTCCCTTAGCCTCACTCTCTCTCCTCCCCTACCCCCCACTACTTTCTCTCTCCTTTCTCTCCTCCCCTAATGTATTGCTGACTGTTTGATTTAATGTTTACTTGTTGTTCTTTTTCTGGTATATTGTTGAACCACATTGTTGCACTTCCTTTCGTCTCTCCTGTCGTCTCCTCCCACATCCTCCCTCTATTTATGTCTCTCCTTCCCTCCTCTCTCAATGTATTGAGACCAAACTATTTTGTCTGATGCCCGATGGAGCTGCCTGGTTTAGCTATAGGGGAGATGGGCCGTTGATTCCCTCCTTGGTCGTCACCTACTCAGTCGGTCTTTAGACAGACTTCCTTTCGTCTCTACGGTTGTCTCTTCCCTTATCCTCACTTTCCCTCCTCGCCCCGCCCCACTACTTTCTCTCTCCTTTCTCTCCTCCCCTAACTGTATTGCTGATTGTTTGATATAATGTTTACTTGCTGATCTTCTTCTGGTATATTGTTGAACCACATTGTTCCACTTCCTTTTGTCTCTCCTGTCGTCTCCTCCCGCATCCTCCCTCTATTTATGTCTCTCCTTCCCTCCTCTCTCAATGTATTGAGACCGAACTATTTTGTCTGATGCCCGATGGAGCTACTTGGTTTAGCTATAGGGGAGATGGGCCGTGATTCCCTCCTTGGTCGTCACCTACCCAGTCGGTCTTTAGACAGACTTCCTTTCGTCTCTACGGTTGTCTCGTCCCTTATCTTCACTTTCCCTCCTCGCCCCGCCCCACTACTTTCTCTCTCCTTTTTCTCCTCCCCTAATTGTATTGCTGATTGTTTGATATAATGTTTACTTGTTGATCTTCTTCTGGTATATTGTTGAACCACATTGTTGCACTTCCTTTTGTCTCTCCTGTCGTCTCCTCCCGCATCCTCCCTCTATTTATGTCTCTCCTTCCCTCCTCTCTCAATGTATTGAGACCGAACTATTTTGTCTGATGCCCGATGGAGCTACTTGGTTTAGCTATAGGGGAGATGGGCCGTGGATTCCCATCTTTGGTCGTCACCTACCCAGTAGGTCTTTAGGCAAACTTCTTTTCGTCTCTCCTTATTGTCTCTTCCATAGCTCCTATCCTATCTCCCCTGAGTCTCTCCCCCTGCCTGCTACTCTGCCTACCCCCCTGTCCGTTGTGCCCTTTGACTAAGCACTCCTTCTCCCCTTGTTGGGGAAAGATCCAATATTTATACTCTGGAGTCTCAGCGAACCCGCTGAGTGAGTCCACTGTGCCAAGGGAGCCACTCACACTTGAGGTATGGTATCGCACCCCTTGCCAAAGCACTCCCTCTCCCCTTTTTGGGGAAGGATCCAGTTTGTAGGCCTTGGAGTCTCAGAGACCCCTCTGAGAGAGTCCACTGCGTAAAGGGTGCCTCTCGAAATAGTGATAGGGAAGGGATACCACTTCCCCAGGGATCACAGCTTACTGGACTTTGGACGTTGCCTTGACTCATCTATCGGTTTGTGTCCCCGTCACCCTACCCCTCCTCTCCCTATGCTGTGTCTCTCACCCTCCCCTCCTCTTTCCCACCTTCATTATCTGTCTACTTCTCCTACTCCAACCCTCCTCCCCTGAATCTCTTACCTTCCTTCTTTTCCCCTTACGTATTTGTGCTTATTGTTTATCTCAACCTTACAAGTAACTATGTTGCCATGCTCTAAGACCTGTGTAACCTTTATAACGATGTAACCTGTAACTATGATCCGATGCTCATGTAAAGCGATCTGATACCTCCGGGGCTAGCCAGCGCTATATAAAACTTTTAAAATAAAATAAAAACAATAAAAAAATAAAGGATGGCCTAATGAGCACTAATGCAGTTTTCTGTATACTGAAAAGTAGAGCATGGGTTGTTACATGTCATGAAAGTTAAAAGCCAACGTTGTCATTCTTACAGTGGAAAGGCTAGTAGTCTCATTGGTGGGTAAAGAGCTACACACTGGCAACTCAACAGTGCTAACTTCTGAATGGAACTTTTAAAAGTTATTAAAAGTATCATTACATTAAACCCGACTTGTTGCTCAAGTCGAATTTAATGTAACATTTGCACATATGGCAATGGTTTAAATGACTCCTTGGAAGAAACACAAATAATCTGTCATTGCAGAAAGTGCAACCTCCCCCTGGCAGGAAACCCAAACAAGGTGTGAGCCCAAAAGGTGAGTTTCAAATGGAAAGCCACCTTTCAAAGGCAAGTGGTGATCACACAGAGGAGGAGTTGCTCTTTTGTTCTTTCACACAAGCTGACATCTCTGGGATGGGCTAGGGAGCTCTACACACTAAGAGAATGGTTTTGCCAGGTTGAGAGTGGGCAGAATAGAGCCCCCAGGTATAGCTAGATGCCACACTTTCCAGGAAGTTGTCATGTGGTGGGAGGGTCCGGGTAGCCATATTAGCTAACTATCCTCCCAATCACCCAGGCTCGTAGTAGTCATAAAAGTAGGACCCCTTGCACCCAGACCACAGTTCATGTCTGAACTGAAGAGTGGACTGAAGAAGGATTACCCTGCTGTTCCCTGCGCCCAGCACAGAGTGGCTACGACAAGACTGGACTGCACTGCTGCTCCTTGAGCTAGCAAAGATAAGTCTGTGCCTATGGTGCCATGCTTTAAGAAAATTCAACCGAGCATCAGACAGAAGAAGAAAACTCCATGAGTCACTCCAATTTACTTTATTTCAGTCATATATAACCATAGAAGTACACACACCATCATAAGATAATCATCACACTTAAAAATAAGAATAAGTAATACAATATCTCTAAGAGAACCGTATAAAAGAACAATGCTAAAATCGACATAAATAAAATCAGAACTATTAAAAAGAACAAAAAAACGTAAGGGCACGCGTATGATATTTGACATTGAACAGCATGTGTGCTAATGTTATGAAAAGTACTCGCCAAATAACCAAAAAAATCTAAAGTGCATAGTGCTAATTCTAACCTATTTCTTAGATCATTGTGCAGAATACATTTTCTCAGAACAATTCCCCCTTTTTAATTGGACACTTGCCCACATACAGGGTCAGATTCTAACTATTAGCAACAGGGATACACCATAGCGTAGAATCCCCATTTTAAAAGGCAATCAGTACTAAAGTGCATAATGTGACAGTTGGCCCATTCAGGGCTAGACAAATCTTAACACATCAGGCACGGGCCACTTTCCAAAAACATTTTGAGCTTTCATTAGTCATTTCCTCATTACTCCATGATTCAGTTGGCTGACTTCCTTGGTGAGTTAGTAGCCAATAATGCCTGACCGCAACTGACCGCCAATGTCCCGCTTGGAGACTGAGTTATGACCCTCAAAAGTTGCACCTGAGTCTTCAGGACCCGAGAGAGACATCGGAGTGCAGTTTGATTCCCTAGCAAGAACGTTGTTGTTAGTTAAAGGGAACCACTGGTTTGGCTGCAGCTGTAGACCAGAAGCAACTCGTAGTTGGCTAGACTTCAACCAGAGTTTGAGGGACATCAACCCCTGTTGGCAAAGTCACCCCAACCTACTTGTGGACTGAGAAATACCTCCACAAAGACCCCTGTCACTGGATTGGCATCCTCAGAACCCATCAGCAGCGTCAGCATCCTGTATCTCTTGCTTCCGGGCCACTTCATTAAAGTCTATAGCGGTTCACCCACATAGCCTGGAACTCAACTGGACACTGCTTTGACTGCAAGTTAACTATTCAACGAAGCCTCTTACTGATGGAGATGGTCCCCAAAGCGGACCGGAGTAGTAGTTTACAATTTCATAAACGTTTTCCGAAGTTTGCAAAGTTGACCGCGAGAGCGGTCCATTACTGTGATTTACTCCCTTGAATGAAAGAAACAGTGGTTAATTGTTCCTTCAAAATTCATATCTCTGGAACCCTATGGTGGAGTTTTGTTGTTGACATCTCAATTTGAAGATAGTAATTCAGTCTAGTTTAAAATTGGTTTGGGATTTTCTTTAAGTCTTTTTTCTTTCTTATTCAATTGTTTTGGTACTTCATAATGCTTTATACGTGTTCCTTTGATAAAAGCCTGACTGCTCACAGCCACGGCTACCCAGGGTGAAACCAAGGTTTTTCAAAAAATCTGATTGGACCCAATACAGGTAGTGAGTTTCTCATAGTGTGAGATCTCAGACCCACACCATATAATAAAATCCTTTCCTCATATAAAGCGCTGTGTAATGCCAGCTATACATGTGTCTATGGTGACTGCAGCTATGAAGAAATGTACATGCATAAAAGCATTCTATAATGTCATCAGCTGCAAGACATTTACATATATAAATCATACTGTGCTATGATCATCTGTGAGGAAGGTCTAGATGTGAAGCACACTTTGATGACTACTGTGAAACAGATACATATTAAACACTCTTGTGCCATCAGTTGTTATGAAAGTATGAGTGTAAACACTCTCTGGAGTCACCAGCTGTTAAACTATGAAAGTACACTATCATGCCACCAGCTGTGAGACAGGTGCACACATAATACTGTGATGTCAGCTGCTGTTAAATGGATGCACACTTGAAGGACAATAGGACGTCATCCGTCTTGAGGCAAGTACACATAAGCCCTTTGTGATGTCAGCTATGCGGCAGGTGCATGAAGCCATCAGCTAGGAAAAACCTGTTAGGTATAGAACACTCAGTGGTTCTTTCAGCAAGGGAGGTACAGGTATTGCACTGCTAAGAGAGCAGAGCATATAAAGCACTCCATGATTTCATCACCTAGGTACAGGTAGATTAAAAAGTACTCTCTGGTGTGCTTACCCTAGAGATATGTGCATGTGAAATGTACACCATGTCATCTGCTCCTACAGAGTTACATAAATAAAGAAAACTATGATGTCATCACCTGTGAGATAGCTGCATGTATATAAAGGACACTGTGATGTCACCAAAAGTGAGATTGGTAAATAAATAAAGCACATTTATGACATCCTCAATTGCTAGACAGTTGCATATGTACAAAGAATTATGATGTCTTCAGCAGCAGGACAGTTACAGAAAAGGTGGTTGAGAAGATGGAGGTTGATGGTACTTATGAGCCCGGTTTTATGGTCATCCGCTTGTGTCAGGAGTGGTGAGTGCTGCGGGTGTGCACCTTCTTGAACACAAGCACTCCGATTTGAAGAGCCTTACTATTGGCAAGTCTCAACCTTCAGTATCTGCAGATTGTTTTAGGCCAGGTCTGAAAAGTCTAACATTCATTACATTCTGGTGCATGCAGTTTTGCTGTTCCACATTTCAAACACTGACTACAAATCCCAGAATATAAAGGCAAGAAAAGTTTGAATAAACTAATCGTGTTTCACGTGAGACATTTTGAGGTCTATTCTATAGGGTGACAGGTGATTTCCACAATAGTAATATGATATAATATAATATAATATAATATAGTTTCTACAATAGTAATATAAATCATACTTAACCCTGCTGACCTGCACTAATACTGACGCCATAACACTGCAGTCAGGCAGCTCTTTTTAGTTCAAACAGGCTGCATAATAATACCCTTTTACTGCTTGACCCTCTTATACTCACATAGGATGGAACCCAGTACTGTGCCAGTTCACAGCAATTAATCACCATTCATCAACTGAACAGGCATGGAATAACTGAAGAGATCTGTCCCACAGAGCTGGACAATGGAGAACTCTAATTAGGTTTCACACGTTAGCAAAGACAGATATAAAATACATTCTCATAATTGGCAATTACATATGAGAAAGACACATATGTCTTCGAAGGCAAGACATTTACATGTATAAATTACAATATATTTATCAGATAGATGCATATTTACACTATGATGTGACGAGCAGCCAAACGGCCACACGTATAAAGAAAGCACTGTTATGATGTAATGATGCATATGTGCATAGAACACTACGATGTCATCAGCTGTGACGCAGTTACATGCACAAAGGACACAAGGACGTCATCAGCTGTGAGACAGTTCCATTTATGAAAAACACTTTGATGTCATCAGCTATGAGACAGTTATATACATGAAGGGCATTATGCTGTCCCCAGCAGTGAGACTGCACACGCCACTTTAAGAGAGTTCCCGACGGCAGGATGTCTCGAATTATCTATTGACAATGACATGAGACTCAGAGACTGAATTGTGAAAAACCAAGTAAATACTTTGAGCACCAGATTATAGTCTGTGTTAAATAATGACAACACGTGAAAACAATTACAGTTCCATCTCTTACTCCGTATTTGAAGCTTAATTGCGGTTGCCATTTTTAGAAAAGGCTCGGTGACATTTGCTTCCATTTCATTTCTTTGCTGCTTCTCCAGCTGGGTGCAGAGAGCCTCTTACAGCCATGGATTCTGCACTTGTGTTGTCGAGTTGCCGTGAGAAATTAATCATACGGTTTCCCAGCTGATTGCTGCACGTGTGTGTCAAGAGTATTATTTGGGAATCAGGCATGCACTATCAACGTCACACCAGGAGAGGAAAGTGATTCATTCGTGCGAGTTTTCATACATTTGTTCACTTCATTGGGACTGTTCAAATAGGTACTCATCTGGGAAAATCCTCAAACATATATTATTGAGGCAGCGTAGGGGCGTTTATAGGGGTCGGAAATTAGTACTAGTGCTGTGGAGAGATGCTCATGTCAGGGGCGGTATAAAACAGATATTTCTTCTGGGTGTTGTGTTAGTTGGACTAGATGGAGATGTCCATTTCTGGGTCTTTTCATATATATCTCATCGAGGTAAGTTGGGTGTTATTGAGATTGCCGTAGGTTTTTCCTTTTCTCTGGAGGACTTATACTCGGGGGGGGGGGGAGGGATGGGGTTTCAATCCCCTCTCCCTTTCAGTCGTTTATTATTGGAGTCACATTAAGGATGCTTGACAGTATAGTCTCCATGTTTATGCAGCCAATGAATACATTCGTGAAAAATATAAGTGCAGGGACCCAAACATTTTCTTAGGTGTTCATCTCCAGTGCCGAGTACAAAGGCTGTCTACTAAGTTTATTCTTCCTTTTTTAAATCTTTTTTTTTAACAGGTTTTTTTTCTGAGATGTAGCAGCATACAGCCAGATTCATCAAGCCGAAATTGGCTCGCAAAGGGACAGATTCTGAGAATCTGGCCCTTTGCGAGTGCTATTTTTGCATTTGGGATTCATCATCCCAAATGCAAAAATCGCAATTTTAGAAATTGCTAAATTGCGAATAATTGCATTTAAGGAATCTCAATTTGAGATTCCTTAAATGCAATTCATGTACCATTTTAAAATTGCGAATTCGCAATCTGGGGCCGCTAATTACCGCGAAGTCTAACTACGTGGTAAATAGCAAAAACTTAGCCAAATGCACTTCAGTGCATTTTTCTAAGTTGTATGTTACACACACACAAGTCCTTTGGACATGTGTGTGCGCAACACCAGTGTACCTTACCATTTCAGGGGTGCTACAGGGTGTCCTTTGGACACCCTGGCACCCTTGAAATCGCTTCCTTATTTGCGATTTGCTAATTGCTAATCGCAAATAAGGAATGACTCCCCATTCATTCCTATGGGCCAGACCCATAGGAATGAATGGGAAAGCCATTCCTTATTTGCGATTAGCAATTACCGAATCGCAAATAAGGAAGCAGTAGAAATCGCAAAAAATATTGCGATTTCTACATGCATCCCGTTTTGCGAGTCTTTAATAGCGATTCCTTAAAAATCGCTATTAAGGACTCGCAAAACTGGACTTTGATGAATCTGGGGAATAGTCTGTTTACCCGGCAAAACGTTGTACTTCAAATTCAAAATCATGTTAAACATTAGCTCATTCAATTGTGAATTCTATCCATTATTATTTTGAAAACATATTCATACGTAGAAAAAAGGCTTTCTTAGCCAATACATTCACTTTCCTAATTTCTCCTAAAATTGTATTCACTCGAATGTTGGACCCCACTCTTTTTGTATACAAGACTTCACAAGCGTGAAGTTTCTACATCTTGTGAATCCACTGAGAAGCTTATGTGACTGTATCAGATTTCCAATTAGCCAAGACTAACGATCTTGCCACTGATGTGGAGATGGATACTAATTGGCACTGCCCTATCGTCATTTCTGGGATGTAAACTACGATGCCAAATAATGTCCCATACGCATCCAGGGTGATCTTTAGCTTTAGTCTTTGGCTCATTTCAGCAGATGCCTCCCAAAATTCTCTGAGATGAATACACATAAACAACATACAGAGCCAATCCCTTTTGGCCTGATTGCATCTAAATCATGTAGATTCCGCCCCCAGATACAATGCTTGAATTTTGGCAGGGAAAGAGTGCAATGTCCACTTGCTGAAGAAAGCAGTGGCGGCTGGCATGGCTCGCGAGGTGGGCGTGGGGGTTGCACAATATTAAAAAACACAAAATAAACACTTACCTTTCCGCCGGGTCGCACGTCTTTGCTCCTGCTCTCCTCGTCGGACTCAAGGAACAGGAAGCTCAGCCACACTCCCCTGACCAATCACAATGCTACAATGCAGCATTGTCATTGGTAGGCACTCAGGCTCCCCTGACCAAACAGAATGCTGCAATGTAGTGTTGTGATTGGTCTGAGCATCCTGGTTGGATGCTGAGTCAGGGAATGGGGGCCTGGGCATGTTCTCCAGGCAGGCTGTAATGCAGCCTGCATGAAGAACAGGGAAAGTGCACATCACGTTTCTGGGCGGCCAGAGAATTCCGGCCAAACGGTCATGTGCACTTAGAAGGGAGCAGACCACTCCTCCCCTGACCTGAGATTCAGAGCAGCCTGCCCACCTGCCCGCAAAGCAGCACGGAAACCAGTACTGACGAAAAATAAAATGTAATAACTCAGTTCTTATCATTTTATGTTTCCTTTACTTTGCACTGCTTACAAGCAGTGAGGCGACACTCCTTCACAATATCAGAGGAGCCTCCTCTGGAAGAAAGCCATTCTTCTTAGATTGGCAGCTCACACTGTCTTTTGGATTATTCAGTTTTAAAACTGCCAATGGCAACTATCTAACTTACATCCCATTGAGCATTCTATTAACAGAAGTTGGTCTAAAATCAGTGCAGGGTGAAGTCTTCTGTACCAATTCCCTGTGCCATATCATTTGGAAATAAAATATGTCTTCCTGAGATTGTCTGCCAATGTCTCATCCCCCATTCCGTATCAATCAATCAATCATAGCATTTGTAAAGCACACTACTTACCCGTGAGGGTCTCAAGGCGCTGGGTGGATGGGGGGTGCTGCTACTGCTCGAAGAGCCAGGTCTTGAGGAGTCTTCTGAAGGACAGCAGGTCTTGGGTCTGCCGTAGATGGATGGGGAGGGTGTTCCAGGTCTTGGTGGGGAGGTGGGAGAACGATCTGCCGCCGGTATCCAAAACAGAAATGTTTCATTTTGAACAATACGGAAAAGAAGGGATATACTAGGTTTGGGAATCAAGTTTGTCAGCCTGCACCCTTCTCCATTATAATAAAAATCTTGCACCCTCCAAAACCCCAAACGAAACCAGCAGTTACAGGTGTAAGTTGATAAATGGAGCCCCAATGGAATGTAGTCTGCTAGCTTCAGCTGGAAATGTATCAGGGGATTCCGTATTCCTCCCAGATCCTATCGCAGCTATCCAGGATCGTTCAAAAGGTCTTGTGTCTAGATGTTTTTGGAAGCCTTGGAATTTCTAAGAAGGGGAAAAGCCCGATTTCTAATACCTTTACCATAAGGTCTAGATAGAAATTCTGTTTCCTCAAACTGGCTGAGGAGGACCTGGTCAACCAGTCAAGAAATGCACCCTGATAGTGCATTTCTATTTTGGGAAGTGCCAGGTCCCCTCTTCCGGGTCCAACAGCAACGCCTGATTTTGAGCTTGGTCTTCTTTCCCTGCCATACAAACTTTCTGATTTCAATATTTACTGACTCAAAAAAGGGCTAAGGGATTTTTATCATAAAGCTTGTAAACAAAAAAGTCATAATGGAAGAATTCTCATTTTAACTAGGGGAATATGACTCATGATGGATAAGGGGAGATTGTTCCACAGCTTGAATAGATTATAAGTTGTATTCAATGTTGCCTTGAAATTTAGTGTGAATAATACGTCCAGTTTTGAGCTTATGTAATTTTCTAAATATGTTATAGGTGAGGTTGTGAAATAGGAGGACTGCATTGATACCGGCAATACTTCTGGAGCTGTTAAATAGAATGGCCTCTGCTTTCCCATGGTTTATCTTATAGCTCACTTTTCTCATATATTCGTGTATGTTTGAGAAGGCGCATGCTGTATTAGCCTTATCTGCTGCTAGATACAGAGCCACATCATCGGCAAATAGTTTCAACTTTGCTGCCTCTACCACCGGCAGTTGAAAGCCATCTTGTCTCATGGCACAAGCCAATGACTCAATTAGCAAGAAAATAAGTTGAGAGAAAGAGGGCACCTTTGCCGTGAGTTCCACGGCTTATAGTTATCTTCTCTACCAGCTTCCCAATTATAACTATAGCTGCCTATAGTGTTAAGGTGCAGGTTTTTTAAGACCATTACAAACCAGGATGGAAAGGCGAATTTTGTTAAAACTGAGAAGAGACCATTCAACTGGACTAGGCTGAACGTTTTCCCGATATCTTGCATTATATTTGCTGCCTTTTTTTTTGTGTAGTGAAGTAGTCCATCACCTGGGTCAAGTAGGGGGTATTGGTAGCCATATTATTGCCTAAAAGGAACCCATTCTGATCATTGTGTATGACCGAGGGGGTTTCTACTGTCAGACGATTTGCAAAAATTTTGGGAACTGCAAACACAACAATGATGGACAGAATTTTGGGAAACAGCTCATAGTCGCAATTAAGTAAATTGATTAGATTTAATATCTTTTTATGATTTGCCCTTTTTCAGAAAACTGACAACCACCTATTCCGTAAAAGAGTCAGGAGTTTCACCCCCACCCCCTTCAGAGTTGTATTGAATAATCTAACTAAAAATTTGTTTATTTGTGGTGAAAAGGGAATATTAAGCCCTTGAAGCCACTTTTCCACTGTCTCTACTGCCGTATAATGGAGGTCAAAGTAAAGTTTTTTATAGTGTTTAGTAAATGCATCTAGTATGTCTTGCAGGTCAGTCACAAGTCGATCTGAGTCCGGATTCTGCATCTGTTTCATATAATCGGATCTGCATGTAAGTGACCAAGCCAAGCATTTGCCTATGTGCTCATTTTCTTCTTATCTCTTTTGCATTATTGCATCGTGATTTAATATCTCCCTGGAAACAACATAATTCTGGAGATTATATTTTGCTTGAATTATCTCACTCTTGGATTCCCTCGTGGGGGACCTTATATGTGCCGCTGTTGCCTGATTCAAATCTGATTGAAGCTGCTGACAATTACTCAAATATGTGCTCCCAGAGAATCAAGACTAGATGGAAGATTTCTCAATCATGAGGGCCCATCGAGCCCCATTTTCCAGGTCTTCGAATTCTATATACCCTCATTAATTTTTGGTGGATTTAGGGAATTTTCGGATAAAAGAAAGAATGCTATCAGAGGCTATACAGTTGAAAGGATTCCAGACAGTAGATAAGGTCCATTTTAATATCTTTCCAGATACATCCACTGCATCAGCTCGTCACCGGCATGAATTTAAATCTATGATCAAACTCTTTAGGAAACAAGGCATTCAAGCGACTTTGGTACAACATTCCAAACCGAAAGTACTATTTGGCAGTCAGTTCCGTGTCCTGTGCTCAGTGGAACAAGCCAATGAACACTTAAGACGGCAGCATAGAAAGGAGCATTCTAAATGAAAGAGAGGTGGCTGTGATTCTCGACTAGTATCAAACATTTGTTTACAGTGCAGAAAAGACCTAGGAATCCTTTGCTGGTCCATCAAATCTTTTTTATTAAGCAGCAAAATTGGCTTGTGTGAGGCACATTCCTCTGCTGGCCTGCCCTTTTAGTGAATGACCACTATCACAATTGTACATGTCAATGAGCGGTTTCCCTGGTTTCCCCTTCAAACATTAAAACATTTCTGGTGGGAGGCCATTTGTTCCTGAAATCTTTAATATTTTTATTTGTTTGACCACCTCCATCTATCCCCCCCCTCTCTATCTCTTGGTCTAAATACATTCTTTGTTGTCTGAGAGTGGAGCCGTCACATACCTAATGATTTCAGCATTTTCTGTGTGTGTCTTAGCTCTATATAGATTGTTAAGATATGTTCTGAATGCTGTGCTATCTCTTCTTGGGATTCGGCCAGTACTCCCTCTTCTAGCTGATTACTGTGTACCCATCTTTACCTAGCCTCTCTGCATGTTAGCTAGGCTAGCATTTCCATCCTTATTTCCTACCTTGTATAATATGTATTTGCCACAATATTGTGCAGGTGCCGTGTTTTCCAAGGGTAGCCAGTATTTCTCTAGGACTAGAACTATCGGATGCAACAGCTCCACCTCCAGTGTTGGTATATATTCCGCTTCTCGATCTTCCAAATTGTTCTTGTGTGTTTAGTAGAGTCTGGAGTAGGGATTGAATTATGGGAGTGGATTTGAAAAGGAGAAGTAGCAAGTTGTTTTTGTAAATAGTGGTCGTGTGTGCCTGTTATTTAGGTGATATAGCAAAACAAGCATCAGCAAAGCCAATAGGTCTGACGTTTTCCGCCAGAATTTTGACACTTCCTGTTTTTTCATGGTTTATGCAAAACATAGTTGTTTAGGAAGCTGCTGGCCCCCATCAATCTTAAAAAGAAAAATGTGTAGGATACAACCACAGACTAATGAATGAAGTCTGACTGAAAATCCCTGTAAGTAACTATGCTATCCACCTACTTTTAGCAAAATCCAAACGTCTTTCCTAGCACAGACTTAAAAAAGCCAATTGGTCTGGCACTGAGTGCCAGAGTCTTGCCTTTGGGAAAGAAGGCAAGAAATAGAGGAAGAACAAGTTCATGTGAGCTGCTGGTATGATATGAAAAAGCAGCTGCCAGATAGCCAAAGGCCACTGCAAAAGCCAGATTGTGCCCTGTGCTCACATCTGGTTGAAAGTGTCCTGCTATCACATCAAACTCTATCAAGGGAAAACTATAGTAATAAAGTACAAACAAAACACTGCCACTGAAGGTAAGTACCTTCTACGTGGATGTGCTCCTTGTGAAAGGGCTAAGTGTAGTCACCCAAATTGAAATTAACCAGTTGCTGAAGTAGGCTGACCCACTGCCCCTTTCTTTAGTAGGCAGAAGCAAAATGTAAATGACACAACAGCAGATTGATGGATGACCAAAGGTGGCTGAAAGTCCCTTTAAATAAGTATATTATACATATCATTTTGGTCAAATCAAAATGTCCTCGTTAATACCAGACCTAAAGAGGAGGGTGACATTAAAAAGGATGTTTGGGAGTTCATAGTAGTCTAGTTTTAGGATGAGTCAGAGAGAGTAGGGATGGGATGGAACAAAGGTTGAAGGGAGTTTTTTTTGTTTTTATAACAAAACTGTAATTAACTTTAACATACATATATACACATGACACATGTAAAGGTTTCGTGTTTGGAGTAAACCCCTCTATACAAATATCCATAAGTATCTATATGTACATCGAAACAACAATATATTATATATTATATAATATTACATTATAGTTGTCATGTGGGGAAAGGCCAGCTTTTATCTAATCTATTGAAGCTGGGATGGGAGTCTGTGGATCTTACGTTTATGTGTAGCGAATTCTATAGTTTGGCTGCTTGAACAGAGAAAGATGTTCCACCCATGTTTTTTTCTTGTATGTAGGAATATTGAGGCAGGGAGCCATTCTAAAGTGTAGGTTCCTTTGCTGTATGTATTTGGTGATTTTCTTCCTAATGAACAGAGGACCTTTGCCATGTATTACTTTGTGCATGACACAAAGCAGCTTAAAGGTGAATCTTCCAGAAAATGGTAACCAGTATAGGGCCCTCAATGCCGGGAGAGGTGTGCTTGTGGATTTACATGTAGGCAAAGTCTAGCACCAGCGTCCAGAATTCTCTGCAATCTTCACATAGTTGACAAAGGCGAGCCATGATACAGACCATTAGCGTAATCCAGTTTTGATAGAACAAGAGAGATTGGGAACTTGAACCTTGTGGCGGAATCCTCAGCGCAGGAAGATTGAGACAGTGTTTTCATTGTGCGAAAGCCTGATAAGACAACCTTACGCCCTCATTGACAGTTTGAGGTTTCTTACCTCCTTTGAGATTTTGGGTGGTGGTCCTAGATCGTCCAGCCAGGTTCAGAGTTTTATAGGTGTCCCTGTTGTCACAGATTCGTTTTGGTGGGATTCAATTTGAGATAGCTTTATGTAATCCATTGGTCCCTGAGGCCACTGATGATTTTTAATGGTCTATTATCCTTCGGGCTTTCCAATTTCTGAAGTATATGTTTGTTATCCGTATAGTTATAGCAGGTGAAGTGAAAACCATTGATCAGATGTGATAAGGATTTCATGTATATGTTGAAAAGCATGGGTGAGATGATGGAGCCTTGATGGACTCCTGCTTCAGTGCTGCGTGGTGTAGAAGAGAACTGAGGCGTATGTTCAATATTCCTTTGATCATGTAAGTATGTTGATCATGTATGTATGTATGTTGTGACCCAAGTGAGAGCTGGGCACTCAATACCATCTTCCTCAAGTTCTGAATTTATGGGCCATGGTCCACTGTGTTAAAGGCTGCCAAAGGTCCAAGAAGAGAAGGTCAGCAAGTCAGTTGAAGTCCACCGTCTTTTAAGGTAATCCCAGATAGAGATTAGGGCCGATACAGTGACTCTTCCTAGACAGAATACAGTTTGGAACTCAGAAAGTATGGAATTGTCTTTAATGAATTGTGACATCTGGGTGAAAGCTACTCTTCCTTTAAGTTTGCCCAGGAATTTATCTTGCTATGGGTCTGTAGTTTCTCAGGGTCTTGATTGTCAAGTTTAGTTTTTTTATTAACGGGCGAAAGTATGCCTGTTTAAGTCATGTGGGATAACTCCTGTCATTAAGGAGTCGTTGATGAGTGTTCTGACTGGGATGACCACTGAAGTTGATAGTATAATGTTTTTGAAAATGTAAGGTGGACAGGGGCAGGAGGGCAGTTGGCTGGCCTGCTCGCTTTGACAAGATCCAGAAAAACAGTTGGTGATAGTTCTTTGAAAAAGCGTAAAAGATGTATTTTTCTTTCCCTGGAGGGGTTTTGTCAAAAAAGGTTTGGGGTTCTTGGTTTTAAGTAAGAATGCAACATCTTTATTTTAGTTGGGTTTAAGTTATAATCCAAAATGTTTACTTTAGTTGTGTAATGATTATCACAAAGTTCTTGAGCAATTAGATTGGTTTCTTCCGTGCATTGTGGCTTACTGAATTCCGTGATTATTTTAAAATATTCTTTATTGACACACTTTGCATTGTGGATTTGTTGTGGGGAAATCAGAACGGTAGAGAAAGGGGCAATGGGTAAAAAGAGAAATTTGAAAAGCAGAAACAAAATGTTGAGAAACATATGCAGAAACGAATAATTCTGCCTTGGCTACAGAGCGCATTTCTATGCAACCCTGGGGAAAGGGAGTACAGCCCAGCAATGTCTAAATGACCCTCAAACTGCCCTTTCAGATATTTCTAATACTCTTTCTGAGTACGACTAGTGACGTTCTGTAAATATGAAAGACTGAGTGAGCTAAGATTATGTGGCATTTTATGGGGCCTTGTGTGCAATTGTGACTGTTGTGCCCTTTGAGAGCTGTAACACATAATACAAGCCCTGAATTCCAGCTGGCAAGGGAAGCATGCAAGTCCAACTTTTTCTAGGAGAGTTTGGGAAAGTTGCTCTTCCCTGACAAAAGTTTGAAAAATGTGGGTACAAATAGTGCATAATAAAGCACATTTGTTCACATAAATTGGTGCAAAAGCCACGGGTGTGCCAAGCTAATGTAAGCTGACGCTCCCTAGTATGTGACCCAATGGACTGTGAGTGGGTGCCCCATATGTCAATAATTTTCTCTGCTGTGCCACGATTTACCCTGTTTGCCCTCATATAAAATAGGTGCTCCCTGATGCCAAGAATGACACACAATATGCCCGTACTAGACTTTTGCCAGTGAGGACATCAATATGTAATGGATTACCCCATGTTAAAAATTGTCAGGGGAAGCAATTTTTCATGGTTGCCTGCCCCCACCCCACTTGCCATTGCTGTCCTCTTTAATGCCAAAAATTACCTCTAATAAGACAGTGCCAGCATTTTGCCATGTGTACTACACATTCAAAAAATTACCTTTTTTATGCCAGAAATATATTTTTACAGTGTATACCCCATATGCCAAGAATTATCTCCAATATTCAAGTGACAGCTTTTTGCCATGGGTACCACATATGCCAAGAAATGCCTTCAAAAATGAAACACCAGCTTTTTACCCTTGTTTGCCCATTTGCCCAAAGAATTCTTCAGGGTGCCATCTCCAGCATTTTCCAATTGGAGACCTATATGCCAACAGTTTTGCCACTAGTATTGCCAAGTGTATCCCACGTGGCAAGAACATTCTCCAATATCCCAACTCCAGCATGTTCCTGTGGTACCCGATATGCCAAGAGTAACCTTCTGTATGCCAGGGGCAGGGGCAGACTTGCAAACGTAACACACACATACACAGCCACTCTTTCTCACTTACATTCACCCACTCTCAATCCCTCACACTCATTCATTCATTCTCACTCATTCACTCGCTCTCACACCCTTTCACTTAATAATACTCTCACTCCCAGTTTCCCAGTCTCACTCTCATTCATACTCACTCTCGTTCCTGTCACTCATTCAATTTCACGCATACATATTCACTCATGCTCACTTACATTCATTCACTCCGTCACTGACAAGCCTTCTTACTCATACTCACACCCTTCCACTCATTCATTCTCACTCACCAGCACTCACTATGACTCTCAGTATCACTTTCTTACTCTCACCTAGTCTTACTTGTTCTCTCTCACATATTCTCTTTTACAGTTTCACTTGATGTCACTCGTGTTCATTAAAACACACTCACAGATATACACGCATGTATCCCTTTTGGGATAAAAATTATAAGCTATGCTGATGACACCCAGCTGGTGGTTGCTCTGTCCCAACTGGAGAAGAATCCAGACGTGCTGCGCCTATGCCTGACAAACGTACACACCTGGATGAGTGAATCTTCGCTTAAGCTTAATGGTGCTAAGACGGAGATTATGCTGTTAGGGCATAAGACTCCCTCTCTCCCCTTGTCCGCCTGGCCCAGCTGCCTGGGGGAGTGCCCCAGCCCCAAGCAGGAGATCAAGAGCTTGGGAGTCTGGCTGGAGCAGGATCTCTCTTTTAAAACTCAGGCCAAGAAAACAGCGGGGGTGTTTCGGGCTTCTTCGCTCAGCCCGTAAAATCTTGCCCCTCCTCCCTTTCCCATCAAGGAGGTTACTCATCCAGGGGTTAATTATCTCCAGGCTGGATTACTGCAATGCTATTTTCCTTGGTGCCCCGGAAGCCACACTCAGTAAGCTGCAGCAGGTGCAAAATGCTGCGGCTAGGTTGCTGACTAATACATCAAGGCGACAATCAGCTAAGCCCGCCTTAAAAGCATTGCATTGGCTCCCGGTAAGAGAGAGAGTCAAATTTAAGGCTCTCTGTACGGCTCATAAGATTCTTCAAGGGAAAGGACCCCCCTCTTTAAGGTAGCTTGTGGTGCCTTATAAACCTAATAGAGCTCTTCGCTCTGACCAAAAACTTCTGTTACAGGTCCCCAGAGTTCATAAGGTGCGCACTGGAGGTAGAAGATTTTCGGTGCATACAGCCACCCTGTGGAATTCACTTCCTTTGCAGTTGCGTCGTGAGACTTGCTTTTTTCGTTTTCGGAAGCTTCTGAAAACTTATCTCTTTCCATCTTAAATACGCTGAACAGCTTTGCTTTGGTCTGATGGATTCCTTGACAAGCGCCGGGATGCTCAAGGGTAACCGTGCGCTATATAAGACTCAAATAAAAATAAAATGTTCACACATCAACTCGATTGCTCTCTCTAGCACCCGCCCACATACACACACATAAACACACACTCTCGCTCTCATTTGCATGCATGCACGCGACATTTAACAGGCTTTTTTTCAACTTACTTGGGTCAAATGCTGTGAGGGTCCACCTCAACTTTGTGTGTGTGTGTGTGTGTATCTGTCACTAAAGGAAGTCATAACCTGGGACTTCACCATCCCTAAACAATCTCTCTAATGGCTGGTGTATGCACCTTTCTGCACCTCTGCCAGCCATCAGACAAATTCACTGTTTGCCCGATATTGCTGTTTGACCTTTTCAGGGAGGGTAGGCCTTTTAGTTCATACCAATAGTGAATAGTAGGCTAAAATATACTGGTGATATAATCAAATAGGGGGAGAAACAAAGAAGTGAAATATGGAGGACCACATGGATGATAAAGTGCACTGTACTATTGGTGGCTGGAGGGGTCTGAATGAGAGAGAATATGTGTCCCGTGTGTGCGCTATGAATATGAGCATACAGATTGTGTGACTAGTGTGTGTGTGAGTAGGAGAGTGAGGTAGAAAAATGTAAGTGAGTGGGAGGAACTAGAGGATTGAGAGTGCAAAGAAGGAAGTGTGTGAGTGAAAGTGTAAAAGTGGGAGTGAGTGAGAGCAGTGAGAATATAAATATGAAAGAGAGGAGTTTGAATCTGAATGAGAGCCAGGTGTGAGTGAAAGTGTACTGGAGTATGAGCGAGTGTGTCAGTGAAAAGAGTCCCAGCGAAATGAGTATGAATAAGGAGTGTGGGTGTGAATGTAAATAGGTCTGAAGGATAGAATCTGTCTTTGTGAGACAATATTACTAATGAGTACTTAGGTATATTTACAGTCTGATGTTTGGTAACTTAACATGTATTTATTAAAAAATTAAAACTTGTTTATTGGGACTAAAACATACATTTTCTTTAAAATTACAAACTTTTTTGTCGAAATTAATTTTTATGCAAAATGAAAATTTTCTTTTTCATGGTGAAATGTCTATGCTTCATGCTGATATTTCAGACACTAATATAGCAGTTATAAAATATTCGTAAAGCTGCCATTTGATGCATACTTCATGCTGAATTTTGGAAGCTTATTGCTAATTTTGGTGTCAGAGGGGTCATGCTGCTACTTTTGATATTTCATAAGTAGCATAAGGGCACTGGATTATTTATACTGTTAACTCTATTATCACTGCTGCTGCCTGAGATCTGAGCATGTGCAATTGGTGGTAGCCATCTGATCCTGTAAGCCTTAGGGTATTGAAAAGTAATATTGCTGTATGGGATTTTTCAATCTCTGGTGTCTTTTTCCTGATCTAGTGGCATTACTTTAGCGTTTTCCCACCTCGCACCTTCTAATTATGGTTTATAAATGGGAATTTAAACAGATAAGACAGGATGGGAAAATGAAGTGAAGAAAGATTATGTGAACAAGTTGAAAAATGATGGGTCACCATACATTTCATAACTACACATTTTCACAGCTTGTGCTTTCTCTTACATCTCACATATAATAGGTAATATCTTCATGATCTACCTGATGAAACAGTCCTTCTCTGTTGGTGGGGCTGCATTTTCCTGAATTGAGATTCTAGAACTTTAGTCCATGATGGGGCATACTTGAAATATGTGCATCAGAATGATAACATGGTACTGAATATCTGGATAGAATCCTTAAAAGAGCTTTTGGAAGAAAATGTCTCCTGCATGGTGGGCTGCTATTTGGTATCAACATTTTTTTTAATTTTGGCCCCAACCTCACACAAAAATAGCATGTGCAGGAAGGTGTAGACCTACCCCATGATGCAAGCCCAGTCCTGCAAATGAAGGGATGCAACAAGATGCTCTCCATAGTGACAGAGGACTACTGTCCCTTATAGGTTCCACCGTATGGCACAGTGGTGGCAGCATACTGTGTTTTTAGTTATCCCAGAGTGACCACACAATTGTATCTGTCTAATAGGAGTGATGGCCTTCCAGCCTACTTGTGTAAAGTTCAACTGCGACAGGTGAACCCGGCTCACTGTGCTGATACCACACGTATGTTTTACATGCATTGGTTATGTCAGAGTGAACCACAGTGAAGGAGATCTGTAGGTTCAATTTTATTCAAGTGCAGAAGATGGAGGTGAACTTAATTTCTCAGACAGGGGAAATGTATTGCTGACATTCCGGAGACTGGAGGAAGGGGATCTAGAAACTGAAGTGGATCAAGAGCAGATAAGCTCCCCTTAGAAATTCTACAAGGTGCTATGACTGCAGAAAGCTGTTGATTAGTATCCCTAAAGACTGTCATTTGGGTGAAAGTAGGGATGAAGGGTGGAGCTGTAGTTCCTATGATCAGAGTGGGAATGGTCCTCTCATCGTGATCAGTATTAGGAATGGCAGTGATAGCAAGATGCATAATGCTCACACCGCTGTTTGCATATGAGTTGAGCACTCTAACTCGGATATGGTCATGCTGTGAGGAGCAACACTGTAAACAACGAGAAAGTCTGGAAGACAGCCCGAGAAGGACACTCCAAAGAAGAACTGACTCCAACCACTTCTGAAAGTGCACACAGAGAATATACATCCCATGTCTGCTGTACCCGTATATGAATTGGAAATATCGACTAACTTATTCAAGCTCCCAGTTCTCTGAATAAATACGGTGTGCTCTGCAGAGTACCTCGAGGGCTACTGCACAACCAGGGTTGGTGTTTGCCTAACTGGTAGCTTCCCTTAGGTGAGGGGACATCACCCACAGTTTGACATGGAAGAAGAGCTGTACCTTGCCGTGGAATGCCTGAAGGCTCCTGCCTGGAAGAAGAGGGAAGGGGTGAGCCTACACTGCAGGAGTAGCTGACTACTGGCTTGGGCAAGAGAAGCTCATCCCAGTGCTCTGGGTCCATCAGGCAGAGAGACTCATGGACACAAGAGATGTGCTCCAAGCTCAAAGCTAGTCACTATTGCCAAAGTGGAGGGTTTGCAGCACTTCCGGAGTGGACCTGAGTGGAGTTGCAGCTGTGGCACTTGCCCCAAAGTGAGCCCAAGTAACTTGTGCCACTGAAGAAAAGAATATTGCTAAATCCTGGCAAAACGTACTTGTATTATGGCTAGTCCTGTGGCACTTAGCCAATGTGCGTTTGTGTGGACCATGTAACTAGAACTCAGCTGCCTTTTCCACTGTGTGACTAAGTTGTCGGGTGGCTTTTGAGGCACCCAGTCACACTAAGCCACCGCTGCTACACTAAAGCACCTTGGAGCAGTTCAGATGCATTCCCTGGACCTGCGACCAGAAATGGATTGCATTGCCACCTCGACCCAGGGAGGACCAACCCTCTGAATTGATGATTATTCCAGTCCAGGAGGAGGGAGGCCCTGTCATGACTGGAGGACCCATCCGCTGCTGAAGCTAGGTGTTCTGAAGGGAGCCACCAATTGAAGACAGACACACTCCTGCCACTGGCTCCTAACACTGCTGAATAGCCCTGTCTTTTTAGAACTAGCACTTTTGATGCACTTGCAGGCAACTTGTCTTCCCCCGCCAAAGGAGGATCAGGACTGAAAAGTGAGAGACTGGAGTGAGGTCTACAAGGAAACAAACTATGGGTGAGACAAACACTGAGAGAATAACTGCCTGCTAGTGCCAACCATACCAAACAGAGAGCTGATGGGATTGTGCTTGGTCTATTCTACAGAACGATATTAGGATGGCCCCAGGACATTAGAGGCAAATGACCTCAACCCCCAAAGCTGTGCTCTAATATACCCTGCTTACCCTGTGCCCCAAATACTATAGGGGTCTGACAGAAGTATTCAGCAACTAAAACACATTTTTAATATAACCTGATTACAAAGAGAAAGAAAGAGGTGGAGATTTTCATTATAGAAATCAACATTAGGAGGGTGTAGCACCATAGTGTTGGTAAAGAATGGTTCAAGTTTTAGGTTGAATTCCTATCCAATTCCTACCCTTTCTGTTTGTCTGCCCATTAAAATATTCCAATTTGCTTCCATAGATGTACAAGTTGGAAAGGGAAAGTAAAAGGCAGGAATTTTCATAAGACCCTTGCTTGCGCCCAGCCCCTGCTTGGATTTACTGATACGGTGGGCATCTACAATTCCAGGGATCACAGATTGGTCCCTGAGGGCCCTGAGAAACTGGAAATTACAGCAGCAAAGGGCAATAATGCACTCTTTTCACAAGGGTATTCCCTATTTCACCCAGAAAATGTGCCTGCTTGCAAAAGTGTTCAAGTGAAACTCTTTGGACCTGTGGAGACCAGGGGCTAGATGTAGGTAATTCTATTTTACCACTTCTTAAATAGCGAATTTTACCGATTCGGTATTTAAGAAGTGGTAAAATAGAGGGGGGGTATGTAGGTGTTTCAGAATCGGTAAATACCAAATCGTTAAGATTCGGTATTTACCGATTCTGTAAATACTGATTCGGTAATGCCCATTGATTCCTATGGGCCTTGAAGCCCATAGGAATCAATGGGCAATACCGAATCGGTATTTACCGATTCGGTAAATACCGATTTCATCAAGGGTGCAGGTTGTGTCACTTTGACACCCTCTAGCACCCCAAAGACGGGCATGTGTGCCATGTGGCACACAGACATGCCCTAAGGGCATGTCTGCCTGTCACATGGCTAGGTGTGCATGCACACCTGGATTCGGTATTTTACCACCCAATTGGATTGGGTGGTAAAATACCGAATCTGTAAGGCTTTAGGGACTCTGAAGAGTCCCACCTACATCTGGCCATTACCAAATCGGTAAAAATACTGATTCGGTATTTTACAGAATCGGTAAATTTACCGATTCGGTAAATTTACCGAATCTGTAAAATGATGCCCCTACATCCCAAATACCCATTTACCGGTCGGTAAATGGCCTCCTACATCTGGCCCCATTTTCCCACCCCACTTGGAATCTCATTGAGGCCAGTAACACCCATTACTAGCCCCATTAGGATTATTGGCCATATACAAAAAGAGCCTTAGACACTTTTTGTGAGTAACAACACTTTCTGGTCAGGCTGATGGACAACACTTTATGCTTCTTAGAAATGAATTCATGTTTATATGGACGAGCTATTTCAATACATATGATGTAGCACTATGCGCTTTGTACTGATGCTAAAGTGTATTTGATATTTTACGTCATCGTAATTTTTCCAATACCTGCAGATTAGATAAGATTTAATTGGGAATGAACAAGGGAGTAAGAGAATCAATAAGAAAGGTAAGGTGACCACTTCCCTCCTGATCATGACGGACACTGTCTGCAGTCCGTGACTTTTTTTTGATAGCTTCACACACTCTAGGCCTCATTTATGAGTTTTTCCCATAGGGCAGCAACAAGGCCTTCCTGCTTCGCTGCCCTATGGCAAAAGAAAAGGGCAGGAATGCGCCAAATCTATCATTCACAGCACATTCCTGTCCTTTTTCCCTCCCCTGGTGCACAATGGGCTGCCTTCCACCAACGCAAGCACCTTTTCACCATGGTGCAGGGGTGCCTGCATTGCAGGGATGTTTATTTTTGTTCAGGAAGGGAGGAGTTTTTTGCATTGCCTCAGATTTACGATTTCTTGTAAATCTGAGGTAGTGTCAGAACGTCATGGCTGTTGCTGGGAATGCCCCCAGCAACACAAATTGCACGCCCCTTTAACGTGGAAAACTACATTAAAGGGAACGATATTTACGAGGCAGCTTTAAGCCAAAACAAGTGGCTTAGTGCTGCCTCATAAATATGGAGCAGGCTCTTGCGCCATGGAACATCACAGAAAGTGACATGACGTGAGTGCGAAAGCAAATGAACACCGCACATGGGGCCTCATTTGTGAGGCCTTGCGTCAGTTTTGCGCTTCCGATGCGTCACTTTATGTGACGCATTGGCGGCGTAAAACATGCCTCCTGTTGCGCACTATTTACAAAGTGACGCATCTAAGCAGATGCGTCACTTTGTAAACCCCTGCGCTACATTATACCTGCGTCAGGTATAATGTATGCGGGGGGGCGTTCCCCCGCAAAAAGCTTCGTAGAAGTGACGCAGTGAAATCTATGAGATTTCACTGCGTCACTTCTAGGACGCCGTTGTGTCAAAATCTTGCGCCTGCCTCACAGCAGGCGTAAGACTGACGCAGGTCCTTCCACATGGGGCTCGTCCCATGTGAAAGGACGCATTGCTGGAGTTGCGTCACTTTTGTGACACACTCCAGCATTGCGTCACTTTTGCGCTTATAGATACATCAGAAATACTGACGTATCTGTGACTCCTTGCGACATGATGCGTCATACATTAAATATGACGCATCAGGTATGTCGCAAGGAGTGCGCACTGAGAAGTGACGCATCGCTGCTTTTCACGCAGCGATGCGTCATTTCTCATAAATGAGGCCCATGGGTTATGGAGCCTGCGCTGCAAGATGAGCTACCACTGGGCTCACAAAGTACAATGAAGAAAGACATGAGCACCTTAAGTCAAAGCCTGTAATGAAAGAACAAGGCTTAATTAAACGTTAACCCCCTCGTAATCCGCACATCTTTTTAATTTTATTGAAGAGTTTTTAACAGCGGGATCCGTGCCCTCGGATAGCTTTGTAATTGAATTACATGGCTTAGAGGCACAGATGAAGAACAATTTTACATAATTAATACTTTACATTTAAATTACATAGCCTGCGGGGTCAGCTCGAGAACACTGAAAACATGACGTTGACAAGTCTATTCCATTTTAGCTTTCTTTCCTCAATAGTGACCTGCTTTTGGCCCTGTGCGAGGGGATTTACTTGTGCCTTGAAGAGTGTTTGGCAGGTTGTCAGGTTTGTCGAGCAGGGGATCGGGCTATGTAAGGGAGAAAAGGAGGTTTGATGTTTTTGAAAGAAGGAGCTATAGTTAGGTTAGGAGGAAGTTCCAAACTGAACTACATTTGTGAAAACAAAAAAATAGAAACATAAGTGAAGGGGCTGAAAGAATTTCGATGGAGCGCACTTGTTGTTGCTGCCAGATGCTTTGGTTGCCCAATACCAGCCTTGTTTCCACCTGCTGCCACCTTCTTCCATCATCGTACCCTTCTCGTGTCTCTTCATCTCACTCTTCAAGCAGGTTCTTTTTCATTATTTTTCATTCCTTCTTTTCTCTTTTTCCTTTGTTCTTCTGTTCCTGCACCTTTCTCGCTTCCAATGCTTTTTCTTTCTTGTCTGGTCAAAGTTTGATAATGAAAAATGAATTCTGCTCCTCTAATATGAACGGTAGAACCTCCCCACTAACACTGACACAAATTAAAGGGAGCATCCATTGTAGGGGAAAACGGTTCTCTTTCCCCAGGGATGGAGCTCATACGATAAGCAACAAGAGTATTATTTCAGCTAGGGTTTTTATATATATTGTGACATCATTCACTGGATGGCCCCTTTCAAATCAGGAACACTCCTCTCTTTTCCTCTAAAAGTCTTCTAATCCACCATCAACCCCTATGTTCTTTTTCCAGCATACCTACCTTAAAGCCATCCTTAGTGTTTTCATTTACTGTTAGGTAAAATGTCTTTCGTTATCAATGTTGTTGTGAAATTTGTAAAGAATTGTCATGCCTCTCGTGGTTCTGTATGCAGTCTATAAAAGCTAGAATAAGTATACACAACCATTATTGACCACATTTATTTAATATTGCCTACATTTACTTTTAAGTCTCTTTTATGTAATGATATGGTGATTATCATCCATAGTGCATTTGTTCAAGTATTAGTGTTGTTGTATGGATAGTTTCCTACTATCAGCACCCTGTGACTAAAATGATAATATTCTTGTGAAATTTGGAAAACTGAGGACAGATACCCTTGTGTACCTTGTAGAGAATGGCTGACAATGGCTATCATTTATAAAGCACTGACAGGAGCTGCCGTCATGCGTCAATTCCTGCCAATACTTTTAACAGTTTGGTGCAAGGCTCTGCTAACATAACTGAGCATTGCATCAAACAGTTTTCTTTTTTTATTGGGGTTTTCTTTTCGAAAATAAAAAAGATAATGGACCCCACACCATGGGAGACAATTTCCATGCAAAGGGGCAATTATTTGTTTTTTTACTATCCCTCACTGCAAGGTTTGCCTGGATGTGACGGACAGTAAAAAGACTGCTTTATGTCCACCATCCTATTTGGGCAGAAGGACATATGGCCAATCCTCCGACAGCCCTTACTCCATTGGGCAATTAGAGAAATGTGGCTACAGTGGAGACAGAGTAGTCACCGCTGTAGACAAGCTTACGGTTCACTAGGATCTGAATTGGGTGAGTGTACTACTATGTAGTAGGGGAGGGAACTCCATCGCTGATGCAACAGTTTATTCTCCGCCACATATAAATCAGGCCTTTAGTGTCTCACATCCCAATCTACCACAGGATTACACTTCTAAAGTCCGCTCCAGAGAGGCACTTAGAGACTCAATGGTTGGCAGGCAGAGTGCAACAGTAGGGTTCAATCCAGGCCCAGTTGTCAGTTGCCACTAGTCAGCTATGTATCTCCAGGAAAAGAACATGTTGCCTTCCTTTAGCCACACTGGTCAGCTCACTGACCCTTGGAGTCCACTTCTTTGTCCTGGGTACAAGAGGGAGCAGGTCCAGTTCTTCAGGGATCCTCTCAGGTCACAGACAGCAAGACCAGTCCTCTTCTGATCTTCTGCAGCTCCAGTTCTAAAAGAGGTACCTTGAGGGGACACATTTATGCCTATCATTAGCCTGAATTACTCCTGGGCACACCCTAATGATTGTACTATTGATTGTCGAACATAGGAATATTGTCATAGAAGAATATTATGAATAAAATATGACCAAAACATCAACCTGTAAGTTCTGATACATGTGGCAGTTGTACTTCCAGTACGAGAATACTCCTGCATTTTTCCGGCATCAGCCATATTTGGGCCCTTAGAGATAAAACAAATGAAGAGATACACAGTGTGGCCAAAAATAATTTAAAAAAAACACAAAAACAGTTAAAATAATCATGTTAATGAGTTAAAATAAAAAAGAAAATCTATTTTTTAAATGAAAAAGAAATACACTTTGACCATATAGCAAATTAGTAGCAGGACTACAATTCTAATATTTAATTCGAAATCATAGGTTAGGAAAAAATTTAAAAGGAGGCAGGATGGGTGTTTTGGAAGTGTCCCTACAAGAAATAAAAAGTAGAGAGGTAGAAGGTGGAGAAGGGAGGGAGAAGAAATGTGGAAGGGAATAAAAACAGTAGAAAGAGAAAATGGACTTTGGGGTTAATCGTGGTGCAGCCGTTTTTAAAAAAGTGAAACGTCACCCAGGGAGAGAAACTGGAAAGGAAAAGGGCATGAAGGTGGAAAAGATCTATGCAAACCTTGTAAAAAAACAACTGAGTGAACATATTTTCAATATTATTTGCATTTACACCCTTAAATAACAAGCAATGGAAAAGGTAGTAGATCTCGACTTTAAAGACCAAGCTATCTGCTTTGGCAGTTCTCTTTTTTATTGCTGGTCACGTACAAATACAAGCATCATGATGCCTGTGCATGCATAACTGGCATTTTGCAATGGGTTTTCTTTTAAAGAAAAAACATTCCTAGTTGGCCACAAATTATTACATATGCATTATCATACATGCATGGTGTGCATCATAACACATGCATGGCCACCCATCATGGAGCACCTTGGTCATTTTGTTGTTCTTAATTTACCTTTTTAAAATGGTGTACAACCAAGTGAGAATGGTAACTTAAGGCCTGATTATGAGTTTGACGTATGGAATATCCTGCCCGCCAAATTACAATTCTATTATATCCTATGGAACTTGTAGTTTGGTGGATGGGATATCCGCCACGTGTGTGTACGTCACATGTATGACAGAGTATCTCATCCACCAAACTCGTAATTAGGCCCTTTATGTTTATTGAAAAACACAAAGCACTCCAATGCAAAAAAAGAAGTGGCCTGCCCAGTAGCACCTTCCAGCTTCGGCACTTCGCTAACAAAAACAATTGCCACTGTGTAGTTATAGTTAGGTCAAGGTTTCCATAGGAAGTGCTTTTTTGTTTCAGTAAAAATCTTGGCACTGTTTGCCGAACTTTACAAAACATTCCAAAATAAAAGTTCCTTCCTGGAAAGCATCAGGGTCGTCTATGAAGAACAACACAGAAAAATAGGGGTTCCAAAGTTTTTTTTTCCCCAATGTAATTTTCATGAGGAATATTAGATAGCTCTACAGTCAAAATGGCAGAACAGAATTAAACCAGATTTGGAAGAAGAAAATGCAGACATTTGAGCAATCCAATATAATTCCCTTGAAGAAATCCAAAATCTGTAGTTTCCATTAAAAAAAAATTGAAAAAATATTTTCCGTTCCAGGACACCCCAAAAAAGGAAATCTAAGTCAGAACTCCCATAGAAATCATTTGGGAACAAAAGCCTGTAAAACAAACAAACATTAAAATCCTACCTGTATGATAGACCACAGTCCCAACTATACGAATACACAACACTTAGGGCTCCATTAGAAGTCTGGTGGTCCATGGACCACCAGATTCAAGGGGGCGCGATGGTGGCAGTCTTCCAACCGCCCTATTACAATTAGGGCGGTCGGACCACCATTGCCTCGCCACAGCCACTAGGGAACTGCCGTTCCCTAGGAGTGTAGAGAGAGCAATAAGATTATTACAAGATTCCTCCTCCATGAAAACTGTGGCAGAGAAGCCCCCTGTTGCCTCTGGGCCATGAGGTGCATGCAGGGGGGCACAACATTTGCCCCCGTGTAGCTGCACCCCAGTACCTGTACAGTCCATGCCATGTAGGAACTGTTTTTGGTGTTCCCATTGCGGTGCCCATTTTTTGAGGCACGCTGTGGGAACATTAAAAAAAAATCTATCGGACACGAGAAACATTGTAATCTGGCAGGTGGCCTGACCACAGGTTTGGCGATGTGGCGGAAGGGCGGACCCAGTGCACCACAGCCAAACTCCTAATCAGGTCCTAAATCGTTAAAATATAAAGAAGATCACATAATTTTAACATATAAACATTTATATCACATTTAAAAAAACATGCAAAATGACAAAACACTAACGGCTAGGGCGCTCGACCTCGGACCTGGGGATCAGGGTTCGAGTCTCGGTAACGACGCCAAAACCTCCTGTGATTCTGGGCAAATCACTTAATCTCCCCGTGCCTAAAATGAATGTTTGTCCGTCCTCATGTAACGTAACTGGTTCTATGTAAAGCGCTCTGATACCTGATTCGGTTCGGGTCTAGTTCGCGCTATATAAAACTCTGCAAAAAAACAACAAAAAAACACTAAAACAGCACTATACTCAACTTTTAAACATGCATCCTCAATCCCCCCTACCCTTAAAACATCCTTAAAAAAGGGACTTACCTGTTCCAACAAATAGCAGCACCTAATAGCGACATGGTTGTTGGAAAAATGACACAAAACAATACAAATAGTCTACAAAATGTACGTTACCTGTAAAACAAATTGACATCAAATGAAACAAAAATTTAAAAAAACACTAGCTCCCATGGATGTAAATGGGAAATAAAGTAAAAATTGTAAAATAAAATGTTATACATTTTTTAAAATGTTGAACTTGTCAAACAATGTTGTAAAAAAGTGTATAAAAATGTTAAAGCATAAATTCAATAATAGTATAACATATGTACAATTATTTAACATATACTACCAAAAATTGTTCAAATACTGTGAGAAAATACATTTAGAAAAATGTAAACCTGTCAAACAATGTTGTAAAAAAAACTTTTAAAATACTGGGAAGTATAAATTAAATAAGAGTATAAAATATACACAATTAATATATACTAATAAAAACTTTTTTATAATAATGTGAAATATGTAATTTATATACATTTTAAAAATTATAAAAATTGTAAGCAATGAAAAGTAGCAATTGTACATTATACTGATACATTAAATATGATGTACTTCTATTTTTTAAAACATTTACAAAAAGTTTTTTTTCTCTCCGCTTTGTAAGCCTTTTTATTTTTACTTTAAAGATATATTTGTTCAAATGTGGAAATGTAGAAAAGATTGATTCTTTTAAAAACATAAAAATGTCAAAGTTGTGAACTACTTTTAAACTTAATTAAAAAAAATCTTATACAATAAAGGGGTTACATTTACTATTCCCACTACAATCTAAACCAACTAGGGAAAAGTGTTGGACAATAAAGGGGTGACATTTGCTATCCCCACTCCAATCTAAACCAACTTGGGCAAAGTGTTGGAACTAAAAGGGTGACATTTACTATTCCCACTACAATCTAAACAACTTGGGGAAAATATTGGACACTAGAGGGCTGACATTTACTATTCCCACTCCAGTTTTAACCAACTTGTGGAAAGTGTTGGACACTAAAGAGGTGACATTTATTATTCCCACTACAATCTTAACCACCTCAAGGAAAAGGTTGGACACTAAAGAGGTGACATGTACTATTCCTACTCAAGTTGAGACCAGCTTGGGGAAAGTGTTGGACACTATGGGGTGACATTCACTATTCCCACTACAATCTCAACCACGTCAAGGAGAGTCTACGACACCAAAGGGGTGACATTTGCTATTCCCACTCCAGTCTAAACGACCTTGGGAAACGTATTGGACACTAAAGGGACGACATTTGCTATTGCCAATCCAAGCCAACTTGGGGAAAGCGTTGAATATAAAGGGATTACGTTTACTCTTCGCACTAGAATCTAAACCGACTTGAAGAAGTTGTTAGTCACTAAAGGGGTGACATTTACTATTCCCACTCCAATTTAAATCAACTTGAGGAAAGTGTATGACACTAAAGGGGCGATATTACCTATTGCAATGGGAAACAGCCTTTAAAATTAGGTCTTAATCACATTGTACTTTTACCACGCATGTTTTTAGAATGCATATACTATTTCAATGTATGCCGTTACCATGCATTAAAGGTGATTTCAGGGGTGTGGGGGGTCTCCCCCCCAAATGCATTGGTTATATATATAAATATGTATTTAAACAATGCGTGGTAAAGGGATATGTTGTAAAAGCATATGCATTCAATAAGAATTCGGGGTACAAAATGTGCGGTAAAGGCATGCAGAGTATTTCCCTACATTGTTCCTTCATGTCTAAACCAACTTGGAGAAAGTGTTAGACGCTAGAGGAGTGACATTAACTATTCCCACAACAATCCGAACCAACTCAAGGAAAGTGTTGGACACTAAAGGGATAATAGTTACTATACCCACTCCAATCTAAACCAACTGTTGAAAATGTTGGACATTAACAGGCTGCCATTTCCTTTCTTACTCCAGTCTAAATCAACTTGGGGAAGATGTTAGACACTAAAGCTGTGAGATTTACTATTCCCACTCCAATCTAAATCAACTCAAGGAAAGTGTTGGAGACTTAAGGGGTGACGTTTACATTTCCTACTCCCGTCTAAGCCATTGTGGGTACAAAGTATTGGACACTAAAGGGGTGACAGTTACAATTCTCACTCCAATCTAAACCAACCCAAGAAAAGTGTGGACACTGAAGGGATGTCATTTGTTATTCCCATTCCAGTCTAAACAAACTCATAGAAAATGTTGGATACTAAAGGGGTGAGATTTACCATTCCCACTCCAATTCAGAGCAACTCAAGGTAAGTGTTGGACACTAAAGTTGTAAGATTTACCATACCCACTCCAATCTAAACCAACTTGTAGAAAATGTTGGACACTAACGGGGTGACATTTACTTTTCACACTCCAGTCTAAAACAACATGGCAGAAATGTTAGACACTAAAGAGGTGACATTTACTATTCCCACTCTACTCTAAACCAACTTGGTGAAAGTGGTGGACATTAAAAGGGTGACATTTACTAATCCCAATCCAATTTTAACCAACTCAAGGAAAGTATTGGACACTAAAGGGGTGGCATTTACTATACACACTCCAATCTAAATCAATTTAAGGAAGGTGTTGGACACTAAAGGAGTGGCAGTTATTATTCCCACTCCCATCTAAACCAACTCAAGGAAAGTGTTCAACACTAAAGGGCAGTCATTTACTATTCCTACTCCAAACTAAACCAAGTTGGGGAAAGTGTTGGACACTTAAGGGGTTACATTCACTGTTTCCACTCCATCTATACTAATTTGAGTCAAAATGTTGGACACTAAAATCTTCAAATATTATCAGTCCAATTCACTTTAAAACTTATGTACCAAAAATATTAAAAAAATAAATTAAAAAGTACAAAATTACTACCAAACATTATAACGATTCTGTAGATAAAAAAATATTCGAACATACTATTTTAAACTACTAACCTTTATATACATTATTTTAACTTAAGATTTAAATCTCTATATTATAAATTTGACGTAAAATCGCAATTTTTCAAAAATTCTAATGAGATGAATTTCGAATAACAAAATTATCAATACAAATTATATTTAATAAAGTAATTTTATTTTTATATTTTTTAATTTGTAAATATAATTGTTTTAAAATCAAAATATTTTGTCATCTTTTTTCTCACTTAATAAAATGTAATTTTTTTCTAGCTTTTAAACATCCAAAAAATCAAATGCACTACTTAATACAATTTCTTTATAAATACATATTCCAAAATGTAAAATTAAAAAAATATTTTAATAAACGTAATCAACATTTATATTATTTAACTTAAAATGTTATTTTTATGGGGCGTGGTTTGGACGCTGGTGAAAATGGCGGCGTAGGTTTTTCTTCCTCCCGTGGCGTCTGAAAAACCAGTTATTTCAGCCGTCGGAACGGATGCTATCCCGATGCTAACATCAAACCCTGCAAGCGGATGGTGAAGGGCATTGATGAGCCGGATTTGGTGCTAATCCAGCGGACCTAAGAGCGGACACACGCTCGAGTGCACTCTGGCGCTCGGCCAGGTTCCAACCCCGGGATCAACAACGTGGTCCCCGGAGCCCTGCGGTGACAATCGCGGCGGTGCCGCGTATAACTGAGGAAACGTCTACGATCCGTACTGCCCCCTGAGACGGGGAATGCAGTGAGTAAGGCTGGGAACGCTGCTAATTTATGATCGCGTCATATGTGAATTATAGTCTGCACATTAAACAAAATGGCGGCCATGCACGGAGCCTGAGGCGACTGTGGAAGAGCTTCTGGTTAATACAAAGCGCCGCTATGCATGGGTACTCACATGGGTACTCACTGCGCAATCCTGCATGACTGGCATGACTGGTTGTTGCCTAGGCCCCATCCTATCAGCGTGAGTGTGTGGACTCTCTGGCCCCATGATCGGAGGAACGTTATGGGACAAAATGGCGGGCGCTCTTGATAGCCGAGTGATGCACACCGCAACCCTTGGTCGGAAGCACTGGTGAGTGAGCCTGTTGGTTAAAGACATCTGTGGAAGTCATACCAGGGAACATCAGAAGACGTTGTTGGCGCAGTCGATGCCAGGGAATGCATGTTGACGACATACTGGAGGGCGCACTGGCAGAATTAAAGTGGCTCACAGGCGCCTGGCTGTCTGCTTTTCTAACAGCTCGAATGCACAGCGGATAGGAAGAATACATATATACCGGGGGTCCAGTGGCTCATATTGGCGCATAAACTGTCATTCGCATCTGACATATGGTGAATGATGTTAACAACTGGCACTACATTGCGGAAGGAATAACCACACATGTCACGCAAAAGGGGTCTCTTTCTGCACTCCTCCCTCGAAGAGTCTCAAGTCTGCTCCAATGTGTAGTCCAGTGTGTCAGCTCAACTAAGTGCACGATGTAGACCCACCTGCTGCACCTCTTGCTGCAGCGATCACCCTTGAGCCTCGCCTGCCTTGCCAGCCATCTGGCATGCCACCGTATAAGTCCAGGTAATCGCAGCGAGTCCTTAAGACCGACCATGCCACCACACGCTTGACACCCTTGCTGACACCAAGAGCTTGACCCAAGCGGAGTTGCTGTCCTGCTGAGGAGTGTGTAGAGTGACTGTAATGTACCTGTGAGGTGCCAACATGTAGAAGGTGCTATACCAAGCCACACTGCTCTGCCTGTTGCCTTGCCAGCTGGTCCCAATTTTTACGGTGGTGCGTGCTGAGTGGCCCAATTCTTGCTCGTACGCAGTCATTGCCTTCCACACACTTTTGGGTGTGTGTTAGATAATATAAATATCCGGACCCTCCACCAAAACCATCATGAGCGCGACAGAAGCAAAAAACCTCAAAAGGCTCAAGGCTGATCCATCTGCTCCTGTTTCACCGATCAAGGGTAGGAAGGACATCAATGACACAATGGATATGATATTGAACAAACTGGCGGAGGTACACGATTTGGCGAGATCCACAAAAGAGGAAATCACAGCAATCAGGCAAGATATTAGAGACACCAACCTTAGATTAGCTGAAACGGAGACAAGGATAAGCCGTCTGGAAGACTCTGAGACAAAATACTGCAAATACCTCAAGAACTTATCTTTAGCTTCAGACTCCATGTCCAGGAGGTTGTCTGAGCTCGAAGACAGGAACCGAAGGGGGAACCTACACATCTTTGTCATACCGGAAGGTACAGAGGAAGCCTTTAGTTCATGTATATCCTTCTTGGAGTCATGGTTCTCGCAAGCAACGAACCTAACATTCCATCAACCACTTGAATTCGATAGAGCGCACAGAGTCCCCGGCAGAGTTACTCCAACCCAAAAAGGCCCTAGGCCAATTGTTTGCAAGCCTTTACGTTATCAGCATTTCGAACAGATTTTATCTATTATGCGTAAAAATAACCACATGTTATGGAAATCCAGCAAGATCTTCATATCGCAAGATTACAGCAAGAAAACAGTTGATACAAGGAAGGCTTTTCTTGCTCTCCGCTCGCTAGGCCATCAATTTGGGTTCGTGGGCCCAGCAAACTTCCGCGTGATTGTCCAAGGCACTCCACAGGTTTTCATGGACCCTCAGAAGCTCAGACGATTCCTTGATGGCCCGGATGATAGGCAGATGGACACGATGGCATCTGGCGCTTCAGCAATTACCACATGAGTACCCTTTCATATGCATATGTATTTGTTCTATGTTCTGGTCAATGTTTTGCCAATGCCGCTCAATTCTGTTCAATATGGTGGTCTTATAGATAGATGTTCACGTGGTGGCCCTACTCCCACGTTTTGTTGTTAGTCTGATGAAGTTGATTGCGACAACATTGTTCTCTGTATCCACGTGTCACTGTTCCCTGTTCAAGCTAGTAGTCTTACTATCCCAAGAAACTTTGGGGAAGTTAAACATGTTAAAGAGTATCCCCTATCTTTGATACATTTACCACTATTTGAAGTGCTGCCCTAGGAAGTTGCATTTCCCCTTTTTGGTATACCCTCATCCGGGATAGATTACTCTAAATTAGTGCTATAGTTCCAAGTGCACATACTGTCCTGTTTACTGATCCAGTTACATATCCCGTTATGGTCTTGACCTTCGCCATGGGAGGCAAGCCGTTTTCTCTGGTCACCATGCCTACTGTATTTGTTCTGGGTGAGAAGGGAGGGAGGGGATGGTGGGTGGGTGGCGAGGGGGAGGGGAGGTGGGGGTTTTCATTTTGTTCTCATTTTGTTTTCAGTGTATGTTGTCGTTCCATTTTGCTTTTTCAGGTCCGTCTGTGGTTACTCGCACTACACAAGCACTGTTAGATATTGCTCTGTGATCTGTATCTACCGCAGGTCCTCTGGTTACTCTGACTCTCACTTGTCCATGGAAGGGGTTACAATCACAATCCACTGGGGCTCCTGCCTCTCGGTTGTCCTGTCATTTGTCTGGAAGCGCATTATTGTGACCGTCATTCTGAGCAGAATTACGAACCTGACCGGCTCTGATCTTTCAGTTTCAGTTTCAGTTTATTTAGCTTTATTCGATTTTTAGTCAAAATCATAAAAGCTCATACATACAATATTTTCAATAAAATCAACTCAATTAATCAGCAAAGTTCACAAAAATATACTACGTTCCCGGCAGTGTACGTATTGTTACAAATAACAAGACATACTGAAAAGCTAGCTAATCTAATATTACATAAGTTAAAAAACTGTTAACGCGTAGTTTAAAAACAGATAAAATTCATCATATTTCATAAAAATATTTAGTTTAAGAACAAAATTAAAAAGGTCACAGTAAGAAGCATTACTTTGCTAACACTCTGGACAATTTTCCTAAGTTACATGGTCTTCCTCAAGGCGATCAAAATTCTTAGATAAGAAGCCACTGCTTTGACCTCCAGGGCTGTTTCCAGCTGCTTTAATTTATAATACGCTGCCCGACATCCTCTTATGCCCCAATTTATAAAGATTGGTTTCAAAAACAATTTCCTGGGTGCCTCAAAATATTTACAGAAAAGAATCAAATGAATATTCGATTGCTGCGAACAACCATCACAAGGGCATTTCCCCAGATGTTTTGACCAGTCATTACGATTGGGGAATGCTATCAGTCGGAAAAAAGTGTCGGCCCGAAACCTGGTCAGTAACATTCTCGAAAAAGGACTAGGGTCCAGCAATAGATATGGCTGTATGCCTGTGTGGAAAATAAAACCCTGACCCATTTTAGCAATGAATTTGTGTTTTACAGAGAGCCATCTTTTATTATCTAAGAAGTCCATGATAATTTTTTTCAGCACCCGCCTTGGGACAAATTCCAAACACAGAGGATTCTCAAAATATTCTATATGACCAATATTGATTGCCATAGTTTTTACATGTTGTAGCCATTTAATATTTCTCACTCCATCTAACTGTAAGCAGTCCGAGATAACCTCTCTATTAAGGGATGTTTCTGGGGTGACCCAGATTTTGTGCCACAGGAGGAGTGGAGCAGTTTTAATTGTATCTTCTATGTGTGCAATGCCCAGTTCCCTATGGCTAAAAAAGAGTAGACATAGATTTTGGTGTCACGAGCAGGTAACGAATAAAGTCATTTTCTGTTCGTTGTATCTGGTTGGTTTCAACGAAACCCCAGATGCCCGCTCCGTAAGTGCCAGTAGGGATACACTTAGCTTTGTATATTTGCAAGAGTTCTTTGACGGGGCGACCACCTAACTTCCCCGAAAAGTTTATCAAGGCTCCCTTTGCTCTAGTGATCGCCAGATTTCTGGCCTGTACCGCCTTAGTCCAGTTACCCCTACTATCGAAGTTTACTCCCAAGTAGGTAAAATTAGTAGTATTTTCAATATTTCTTTTATTCAGGTAGATTGCCTTATTGGATTTTAAAGAGGTACCACATCTCCTGGAGTATGTCTTGGAGACATTGATCTCTAGCCCCCACATAACCATATAATCTGAGAACTTGACCACTGCCCGTTGAAGACCAATAACTGTTCGTGATATGATAGCGGCATCATCCGCGTAGAGGAGGATGGGGATAGAAATCCCGCCCACCGCTGGATAATCGCATTGAAAGGACTTGAGGTGCCGGCCCACACTATTAATGTAAAGAATGAATAGGAAGGGTGCCAAAATGCACCCCTGCCTTACTCGTCTTTTGATGTTAAATTTGTTAGAGCATGCACCATCCCTCCCATACCTTACCCTCGCACCTGCGTCCCTATATAGTTCCTTAATGAATGTTTTAATCTGCGGCTCCATGCCTATGTCGGCTAATGTCTCCCATAGCATGGAGTGATCTACGTAGTCGAACGCGGACCTTAAATCCACGAACATTATGAAAAGGGCTTCATTTTTTGCTTGTGTGTATTTTGCTGCTAGCAAGGCTAAGTTAAGGCCCTGTTCGATTGTCCCTTTACCTGAGCGGAAGCCATATTGTAAATTAGAAATAATCTGAATCTTTTCTGCCCACTCCTGTAACCTGTTAAGAACGATCCTGACTGCCACCTTCATTAAATCATCCAAAAGGGATATTGGTCGGTAGCAGGCAGGATCGTTCCTGTCTCCCTTCTTAAAAATCGGCACCACTATAGCCTCCGGTCAAGTTGGAATAAAGCCTAAGGCAATAACACTATTTAAGACATTAGTTATGATAGGTGACCACAATGCTAGTTCCGATTTGTATATATCAATCGGGACGCAGTCTGGTCCCGGTGCCTTTCCAGGGGCACTTTCTTTAATGGCCCTTATTACCTCCTTATGGTCGAAAATAATCCCCAAAGGAAACGCCTCTGAATTCTCTTGATTATCATTAGGATTATTATGCAGCCTTGTATCAGATCTTATATACAAGTTAGAATAATGATTAACCCAGACATCTCCTGGGACTACTACATTAATGATGTCAGTGTCTCTTTCTGACAAAAAGGGAGCATTTACTGCCCTCCAAAATGCAGTATTATTATTTTTTAAACAAGCTTCATGGAGGCTCTGCCAAATTTCTTGCTTTAGTTCTAACTTCCTGTTAGCTATGGCATCTCTATATGATTTTCTTGCCTGTCTGACTAATTCCAGTGACCTTGGGGATTCATGTAAAGCTGATATTAATTTTTTGTGGGCCTTTGAGCAATTTCCGTTGAACCATCTTTTCCCTTTAGGGGGGCAGTTTTTATAGGTAGCAGTCAACAGATTCTTTATCTCGCCTGTGATCACCCCAAAGGATGCAAGGATTTGTTGATGATCTTTAGTTTCAGACAGACAGATTAACAAATGCTGAAAAACTTTGGTGACCAGCCTCTCTAGGAAGATTTTTGGGTCAATTTTCCCCCACTTGATGGTGTAACCGTTTGTGCAGCCTAAAGTTATAGGCGTATGATAAGTCATCTTGTTAGGTTGTGCCTGTGCCTGAGATGTCAGGGAGACCGCTATTGGATAATGGTCACTATATGCAAGATCTTAAAGTCTCCCAGGAGCGCACTAATAACCTATGCCTACAGGACAGGAGGGTAAAGTCAATTGTCGAGTTTACCCCTCTTCCATTAAAAGTTGGTGCAAATTCCGCCATTTGGGTACAGAATTCGTTAATAAAACCCATATCGAACTCATAAATCAAACTGTTCATCCGGTCCCCTATCCCTAAGTGAATGAAGTGGGGCAGCGCTTCCTCTCTGTTGTCCTTCAAAGGGCATGTTCCTGTATTATTGCTGGTACAAATGAAACTATTAAAATCGCCCAACCACAGGAGAATCAGATCGCCGCCCCCTAATTGCTCTAATGTTTTTATATGCCTTCGTAAGTTAAAAATAATGCCGTCCCATAATGGAGCATGGGCGTTGTTGTAAAAGTTTATGATAGCTAGCTTTTTTATTCCCGGCCAGCTCACTAATATAATTTGGTAGTACTCTGCTGAAATAAATTTGAGAACTGTTATGTCGGAGGTATTTAAGATATAGGTACACAAACCACCTTTATTTCTACAGTTTATACCATTTTTGCTTGGAGTGGCTGGTGTATTGAAAGTTCGATAGCCCCTCAGATGTAACTCATAGGCCAGCCACGTTTCTTGGAAACACAGAATATTATATTTAGATATTGTATCTTGCCATTCCTGATCTCCCATTTTATTCCTTAATCCCGCAATGTTCCAGGAAATAACTAATTGACTTTTGTGTGTAGTATTTACAATATTACCTGCCCTTTCTACCATGCTATTTACATTAGTTTGTTCGGTTTTCTTACTTACTTTCTTATCACCTGAGATTGGGAAGAGTCCACAATCCCTCACAATCTTATTACCACCTGGCGGCAGTCAATCGACCCCCTCCATCCCCATCAATGAAGAGAAGCGATTTGACGTAGCCACATTAAACATGGGGGGCATGTCAAAACGTGTGTTACAATTTCTTGGTCTCCGTGGGTTTCCCATCAGTACTTTTGAGTAAAAATAACCTAGTTCTTTGGTAGATATCCCTCCCTCGTAGTCTCCTGGGAACCAGTCTCGGATGTAATTTGACACCCTACGATCCCTAAAGTTTATAACAACTATATCCCCCAATACATCCTTCAGTCTTTTTCCCACCCAGTCCAGCCTTCTGACATCGCCATCCAGATTGGGCGGTAAAGGTCTATTAGCTCTTAGCCAGTGCATGGCTTTGTTTTTAAGAGTCTGGTAACTTTCAAATGATCCTGCCGTCAGCTGCGGTACCCCAGTAAGGACAATAATAAAGGGTTCAGCCTCCGGTGGGAGGTCTATATGCTGAGCATGTCCTATAATCTGTCTCTCTTTGTGGGTATTCTTCTGATTCTTACCCTGTATTTCCTGATTTATCAATTTGACTTGCATTGTTTCTGATGTTTCTGATGTTTCCCCAGGGGTGATAGGCTTGGGGGCTGGGTGTCTTGTGTTAGTGCCCGTAATAGTTTTAACATGCGTTTTAGGCGGCAGCTTTCTATTAGCTACAATATTGGGGGCATTTGACACTATCGTTGTCTCCACTACAGAGGGGATGTTTCTTTTATTTGCCATTTCTTTCAGTATATTAGACTTGGCAATTCCCATGTCTGTGATGGACCCTATTTGCTTATTCATGCATTTAACCCTCTCAATTAAAGGCAAAAGCAACGATCTCATCAGATGTTCAAAATTTTTCATAAGAACTTGCTCAAGATATGTTATAAGGTGACCCAGGATGGATTCACTTGTTTCTACACTTTTAGACTTGGTAGGTGTCCTATCAGCTCGGCAAGTTTTAGCTCGACTTCCCTTTTGCTTTGTCCCACCCCTTTTTCTTTTCATGTGGACGGGCGGCCCTGGTTGTTTAATACTGGTCGGCTTTTCTAAAGCCTGGCTACTAGGAATTGATATTAACGAATCTTCCGGCGAGGAAAGAGATATAGTGTCCAGGCTAATGTCAGTGCTAGCAGAATCATGTTGGTTCGAATAAGATGCTGGGAGATCCTGTAACTGAGGGGGGATGACTATAGCGCTAGTTAGTTCAGAGCGGGTACTAACATGCGTTGGGGTTTTGACTGATTGGATAGTCCCTATAGATGAGTGTTTTCTCTGCAGTTCTAGGGATATACGTCGCTCAGTCAACATAATTTCTTTCTCTAGAACTGAGCTAGCCCTTGTAATAAATGCGTCCAGAGTCCCTTGCACAGATCCTCCTATACAAAATCTGTGTCCTACGCTCAGGGTATCAGTCATGGTGTAGTCATGATTCCCCCACGTAAACCTTGAATGAATGACAGAGAGGCTTACTTCCTGGTTCTGTATGGGTGACGTTTCAAGATTCAAGGGGGATGGCCCAGCCCGTCCTGCCCCGGACGGCCACAGACGGCCCGCCCTTTGCCCGGGCTTTGCCCGGCGCTGCCCACGCGTTCCCGCGGCGCGGGGAGTCACGCTGGTCTTTATGCGTCTCCTGGCACGGTTGACTGATGCGCGGCTTCCGGCCACAAAGGGTGCTGGGAGTTGGAGTCCCCTGGAGCACCTGGACCCGCTCTCCGCACAGCTGCCGCACTTGAGGTGACAGAGTGTGCGGCGGCGGGAGGCAGGCTGACGCGGCGGCTCCGGCGTTCAACAAACAAACCAATTGCCACAGGTAAGGTCACAGCAGTTCCAAGTGTTTCCGTGAAAGTTCCCCGCTCCACAAGGAGTCACGCTGGTCTTTATGCGCCTCCTGGCACGGTTGACTGATGCGCGGCTTCCGGCCGCAAAGGGTGCTGGGAGTTGGAGTCCCCTGGAGCACCTTGACCCGCTCTCCGCACAGCAGCCGCACTCGAGGTGACAGAGTGTGCGGCGGCGGGAGGCAGGCTGACGCGGCGGCTCTGGCGTTCGACAAACAAACCAATTGCCACAGGTAAGGTCACGGCAGTTCCAAGTGTTTCCGTGAAAGTTCCCCGCTCCACAAGGAGTCACGCTGGTCTTTATGCGCCTCCTGGCGCGGTTGACTGATGCGCAGCTTCCGGCCCCAAAGGGTGCTGGGAGTTGGAGTCCCCTGGAGCACCTGGACCCGCTCTCCGCACAGCGGCCTCACTCGAGGTGACAGAGTGTTCGACGGCGGGAGGCAGGCTGACGCGGCGGCTCCGGCGATGGACAAACAAACCAATTGCCACAGGTAAGGTCACGGCAGTTCCAAGTGTTTCCGTGATCTTTCAATATATCCCTATGACACAGACCACAGTTAGCACACCACTTGGCATCGCCAAGGTGGACAACCTAAAAATAATTTCACTCAATGTCAAGGGTCTTAATCAACCAATTAAGCGACAGAAGATCCTGGTCTACCTCTGAAGACAAAGAGGTGATATTGTCCTGTTACAGGAAACTAAGATTGATGCTAGACAATTCAACACACTTAGGAATAAATTCTATGATGAAGTGGTAGGGTCTGAAGCGATAGGCAAGAAAAATGGCGTCTTGACACTGATAGCAAAAAAATCAAATGTTGAACTGATATCTTTCACGGCTGATACTAATGGGAGGTGGGTCACAACTAAGCTGCTTAAAGATAACACTGAGTTTTATGTCACGAATGTTTATGCCCCTAATACCAGCGACTTCAGTTTCTGGATCGATCTCACTAAACAGATTGAAACTATCCCCGATTCGGCTGTACATATCCTGGCAGGTGATTTTAATTTACCTCTTGACCCAACTCTCGATAGGGACTCCAGGTGCACGTTCCGTGGCAATAAATCTCACAAAGCCTTTACTAACCTTTGTGCTCGCTTTAACTTAGTAGACTCATGGCGGTTACAAAACCCTACAGGTAGAGAATACACATTCTACTCACCTCCTCACGATTCCTCATTACAAATAATGGCATCCCTAGAATAGAAGAGACAACATTAGAACCCAGGGTTCTATCTGACAACTCGTGTATCTCACTATCCATCTCCAATGTGAAACCGTCCACCCGTCAGTCTGTATGGCGGCTAAATGAGGAGGTACTGGAGAAAGAGCAACATCGGTCTGCCATAGAGTCTGCCATCAAAATGTACTTAGACCACAATAAGAGAGGGGACACTTCTGACCTAACTCGCTGGGAAGCCTTGAAAAGTACTATCAGGGGAGTTATTATTAAAATTAGATCAGCCGTAAATAAAGAACACAATAGGGCCCTAGAAGATTTAGAAAAAGAGATATCAGCTCTAGAAAACAAACACCTGCTAGATCGAAACGATGCTACACTGAACAAGTTGGCCAATAAGAAATACGAGAACAATAAAATAATAAGCAAAAGAGCAGGGGTCTGGTTGAATAGGCGGAAGAGGTTCAAACTCTGCGAGTCAAACAAGGCAGGCAAGAGCCTGGCCGCATACCTAAAATTTAAAGTGCAGAAAAACACGATAAACAGCATTAAAGATCAGGTTGGAGTGACCCACTCAGACCCTGATAAGATTGCCGAAATATTTAAAGACTTTTATTAAACCTTTATGCCAAAAACAAAGAGGTAGAAGAAGCCAAATTCCAAGATTACCTAGAGGAATGCGACCTGCCGTCCCTCTCCCCTGATGAGCAATCAGACCTTAACAGCCCAATTTCGGGCTTGGAAATAGAGAAAGCAATCAAATCATTAAAATGTGGGAAGGCCCCGGGACCAGATGGGTTTAGTGCAAGATTATATAAATGCTTCCCTTCTCTCTTATCACAACCACTCTTACATCTGTTTCAGGAACTCAATGACACGGGTGGGCTAAGGGGCACATTGTCTGAAGCTATCATTGCTGTTTTGCCTAAGGAGGGGAAGGACCCAACACTCCCTAAAAATTATAGACCTATCTCCCTTATCAATCTAGACTGTCAATCAATCAATCAATCAAGGAATTTGTAAAGCGCGCTACTTACCCACTAGGGTCTCAAGGCGCTGGGTGGGGAGGGGGGAGCTGCAGCTAGTGGTTGAAGAGCCAGGTCTTGAGCAGTCTTCTGAATGCCGGGAGGTCTGTGGTCTGTCGTAGGAGGAGGGGGAGGGTGTTCCAGGTCTTGGCGGCGCGGTGGGAGAAGGATCTGCCCCCGGAGTTGGTTTTGTGGATGCGTGGGACGGCGGCCAGGGAAAGGTCGGCGGAGCGGAGTATCCTGTTGGGTACGTAGAAGGAGAGTCTGCTGTTGAGATTGGCTGGGCCGGTCTTGTGGCGTGCTTTGTGTGCGTGGATCATGAGTTTGAAAGTGATTCTTTTGTCGACGGGGAGCCAGTGTAGGTCTCTCAGGTGAGGGGTGATGTGGTCTCTATGTGGGACATCTAGGACCAGTCTGCTGATGAGTTTGGACGGGGCTCCGGCGTAGAGGGCGTTTCCGTAGTCGAGTCGGCTGCTGATGAGGGCGTGGGTGACTGTTTTCCGTGTGTTTGTCGGGATCCATCTGTAGATCTTGCGGAGCATACGGAGGGGGTGGAAGCATTAGGAGGAGACTGCATTGACTTGGTTAGTCATGCTGAACGTAGAGTCGAGGATGACCCCTAGGTTGCGTGCGTGGTTGGTCGGTGCTGGGGGGGTTCCCAGGGATGGAGGCCACCAGGAGTCGTCCCACGCCGAGGGGTTGGGCCTGAGGATGAGGATCTCCGACTTGTCCGTGTTCAGCTTGAGCCTGCTTGCCTCAATCCAGTCGGCGACGGTCTTCATACCCTGGTGCAGGTTGGATTTGGCGATGAGGGGGTCCTTGGTGAGGGAGAGGATCAGCTGGGTGTTGTCGGCGTAGGAGATTATGTTGAGGTCGTTTAGTCTGGCGATGCGAGCGAGGGGAGCCATGTAGACGTTGAACAGTGTCGGGCTGAGGGAGGATCCCTGCGGGACGCCGCAGATGGTTTTGGTGGTACCGGATTGGAACGGGGGGAGGAGGACTCTCTGGGTTCTGTCGGTGGTCCAATCCAGGGCTTTGTCTCGGACCCCCGCATCGAAGAGGCGTGTGTGAAGTGTGTGGTGGCAGACGGTGTCGAAGGCGGCGGAGAGGTCCAAGAGGATGAGGGCTGCTGTCTCGCTGTTGTCGAGGAGGATTCTGATGTCGTCTGTGGTGGCGATGAGGGCGGTCTCGGTGCTGTGGTTGCTGCGGAAGCCAGACTGGGAGGGGTCCAGGATGCTGTTGTCTTCTAGGTAGCGGGTGAGCTGGGTGTTGACGGTCTTTTCGATGACTTTTGCTGGGAACGGGAGCAGGGAGATGGCCCGGAAGTTCTTGAGGTTGCTCGGGTCCGCCTTGGGCTTCTTTAGTAGGGCGTTGATCTCGGCGTGCTTCCAGCTCTCAGGCAGAGTGGCGGTTTCGAAAGAGAGGTTGATGAGTTTACTCAGGTGGGGTGCGATGAGGCTGTTGGCTTTGTTGGCGATGTGGTGGGGGAGAGTGTCCGAAGGGGAGCCTGAGTGGATGGTGCTCATGGTCTTGATTATGTCTTCGGTGCTCACGTTGGTCCATGTGGACAGAAGGTCATGGTCGGTGGGGTTGGGTGTGTTCGTCGTAGTGGAGTTCGTTGGGTTCGTCTGAGGGTTGAAGCTGTTGTGGATGTTTGTGATTTTGTGGTGGAAGAAGGCGGCGAGGGTGTCGCACACGGCTTGCAACGGTGGGATGTCGTTGGTGCAGGAGCTGGGACTGGAGAGTTCCTTCACGATGTTGAAGAGCTCTTCGCTGTTCTGTGCGTTGTTGTCGAGGCGGTCTTTGAATGAGGCTCTTTTGGTGGTCCTGATGAGGCGGTGATGGATGCGACTGGTGTCTTTGTGGGCTGCGTGGTTGGCGGGTGTTCTATCGCTGAGCCAGATGTTTTCGAGTTTCTGGAGGCCAGGAGCTCCGGGGAGAACCAGCTGGCTCTCTGGCTGGTGTCTCTGTCGGCGGGTAGTCGCACTGGTGCTACGGTGTTGGCGCAGTTTTCCATCCAGAGTCTGAGGGTGCGGGCCCCCTCCTCTGGGTCAGTGGGGCTGGTCGGTGGGTTGATTGAGGTGATTTTCCAGCAATTCCTTGGTTACTTTGCCCCAGCGTCGGCGTGGGATCTGTGGGGTGCGGTGGTGAGTGGCGGGTTTCTAGAAGGTGAAGTGGATGCAGTGGTGGTCAGTCCAGGTGAGCTCGGAGGCGTGGCCGAAGGCAACGTGTGAGCTGGAGGAGAAGATGGCATCGAGCGTGTGGCCGGCGGTGTCGGTCGGGGTTGTGACTATCTGTTTCAGTCTGAGGGTGGGGAGGTTGTCGACCAGGGTGGAGGAGTTGCTGTCGTTGTTGTTTTCCAGGTGGAAGTTTAGGTCGCCGAGCAGGATGTAGTTGGTGGAGGTCAATGCGTGCGTGCTGATGAAGTCGGCGATGGAGTTGCAGAATTGGGGGCGTGGGCCAGGTGGTCTGTAGACGAGGGTGCCTCTGAGGGTGGTCTTGTGATCTGTGTGGATCTTGAAGTGCGTGTCTTCGGTGGTGGTGAGGGTGTCGTCGGTGTTAGTGGAGACCTTGATGGTGTTCTTGTGGATGATGGCGATTCCTCCTCCGACTCCGTTGGCGCGATCTCTGCGGGAGATCTTGTATCCGTCGGGGACTGCCATTGCGATGTCTGGGGCGGAGGTTTCGTTCAGCCAGGTCTCGGTCAGGAAGGCGATGTCTGGTGATGTGGTGGTGAGTAGGTCCCAGAGCTCGACGGCGTGCTTGCGTGCGGAGTGGGTGTTGAGCAGGATGCATCGCAGTTGGTTGGGTCCCGTTGATGTTGGTACTTTGGCGTCGTTGGTGCAGGTGAAGGTGCAGTTTCGGCAGGTGAAAGGGCCGTGGGTGCGCTTGGGGGTGGCTTTGTAGCAGTTGGAGGGCCGTCCATGGTTGAGTGCGACGAGGGTGTTGGCGTCGTAGTGGAGTCTTGCTTCGTCGCTAGCGTGGGGGCCAGGGATTCTGGCGCTGGGCATGGTCCAGGCGTGGACGGGCGCAAACGGGCTTGCCTTAGGCGCGCCTTCAGCGCGCCAGCGGCGCAGCCGCACAGAGGCCGCTATATAAGGGGGAGATGGGGAGGGAGGGTCAGCTGGGAGGCGGGAAAGAGGGCAGCGAATGGGCATGGGGGCGGGGCCGCAGGGGAGGCAGTGGCGAGAAGGAAAACAGCGGGAAATTCGGCAAGAAACGGCGGAGGAAGAGCGAGGCCAGGGAACCAGGCAGGCCCGCTCGGTGGCAGGGGGCAGCAGGCAAGGCTGGCAGGCAGACGGGGCACACGGAGAAAAGGGTCACAGGCAGACGGGGTACAGGGAAGCACGGGGTAAGGGCCCAGGCACTCAGGGAGTAAAGGCGGCAGTGGAGGCGGCGAGGGGAGCCGCAGTCAGTAGAGGAGAGGTGGCAAGGCAAGGCTGGCATAGGAGTTGGTGGTGCTGCAGCGCAGGGGGGAGCGACCTACCAGAAGGTCAAGGGTCGCTCTCTCTACTACGCAGCGGCCGCCATATAAGGGGGAGGTGGGAAGGGAGGGTCAGCTGGGAGGCGGGAAAGAGGGCATCGAATGGGCACGGAGCGGGGTCGCATGGGAGGCAGCGGCGGGAAGGAAAATGGTGGGAAAAACAGCAAGAAACGGCGGAGGAAGAGCGAGGCCAGGGAACCAGGCAGGCCCGCTCGGCGGCAGGGGGCAGCAGGCAAGGCTGGCAGGCAGACGGGGCACACGGAGAAAAGGGTCACAGGGAGATGGGGTACAGGGAAGCAAGGGGTAAGGGCCAAGGCACTCAGGGAGTGAAGGCGTCAGTGGAGGCAGCGAGGGGAGCCGCAGTCAGCAGAGGAGAGGTGGCAAGGCAAGGTGGCACAGGAGTTGGTGGCGCTGCAGCGGATGGGGGAGCGACCTACCAGAAGGTCAAGGGTCGCTCTGTAAGCTCTTTGCCATGATCTTGGCCAACCGTCTCCAGAAAGTTATACCCAAGCTTGTCCACCCCTCACAAGCAGGCTTTTTAAAATACAGGCTATCCAGTGACAATACCAGAATATTAGCTCATGTACTAGAGAAGGCAAAACTTATCAACACCCCCACAGCAGCGATAACGCTTGATGCCGAAAAGGCTTTCGATAAAGTGGACTGGACGTATCTAGAGGCGGTGCTAAATAAATTTAATCTAGGGAGGAACTTTACGAGAATGGTCATGTCCCTCTATTTCTGTCCTTTGGCCAGAGTCAGGGCGGGGGGTTCGTTCTCCTCATCTTTCCGATTACAACAAGGAACCAGACAAGGATGCCTCCTCTCCCCCTCATCATTTTTACTCGCAATTGAACCATTCCTTCATCACATAAGATATAATGATGGCATTTCGGGAATTCCTTTTAACGACTGCACGATAAAACTAACCGCCTATGCAGATGACGTTTGGTTGTTTCGGAAAAGGCCGAGGAGGCTATACCTGCTCATGTCCACTATTGACAACTTCTCACGTGTATCAGGGTACAAATTAAACAAAGACAAAACTGAAGTCAAACTACTGAAAAATCTGGGCAATAAGGATGTGCTGTGTAACTCTGGCCTAACTTGGCAGTGAAATTGCTTTAGGTACCTAGGGATAGATTTTGACAAGGACTTAATTTCTACATTACATATCAACGAAAATCTGATACTCAAATAAATCACCACACTGTTAGATGGGTGGTCACCTAAATACCTCTCATGGTGGGGCAGAGCCGAAACTCTGAAAATGATGGTGACTCCGCTGGTGAATTACAAGCTCTGTGGTACTTTCCTTTGGCAGGGGAAGAAACCCAGGATATCAATGACGAAGCTACAGCTATCTAAAGAAAAAGGTGGCCTGGGTCTCCCCAACTTCAGAAATTACCAGATGGCGTTCCTATGTAAACAAGGCGCACACTGGCTGACTGAGAGCTCGGCTTCTACCCTGCTATGGCTGGACATAGAGAAATCTCTCATTGATAATGCTCTCCTCCCTGCCCTACTCACTATGGATCTCTCCCACCTGTCTCACTCCAAATACATTCTACTTAATACAAGGCGTGCCCTTTTAAGGCTAGAACAATCTCACAAATCCAACTTAAAAATCAAAAAATCTCAGCCTGGTGTCCTTGTGGCGGAATCCCTCCCTTAAAATTGAAGGAAAACTTCTCCACTGGGAATCCTGGTCTGGGAAAGGCATCAACCTAGTGTGTGACCTATATGACGGGACACATCCTTTGCCGTTCTCATCGCTTCAGTCTCTACACAACCTAACAGCTATAGATTTTTATGACTTCTTGAAACTGAAAGTCTTCCTCTCGGCGCGCTCCTTCAAGCCCTATACCCCTTGGCTTCTGACTCAGATACCACGTATCATGGAAGTTGGTCATTTTGTCTCTAAGGCATATAAACTCCTCCTCCCTTTACCTAGGAAATCGCATAAACAAAATGACCTTAAATGGGAAGCGGAGTCCAACTCTACAGGTCTGACGTTTGACTGGGACAAGATTCATAGCATGGCCTTCTCGAATAAAATCTCCCCAATCCTGTCCGAAACCAAGTACATGCTACTAAACAGAACGTACTGGACACCGGATAGGCTTTTCAAACTCCACCTGAGAGACAGCCCTAATTGCTGGAACTGTAACTCAGCTATTTGGGATCTGGCGCATATGCTTTTTAACTGTCCCTCTCTGAAGCTATACTAGGGGAAAATCTTTGATTGCATAGAACACAAAACCTGCAAGGGAATTCACATACGTCATACTGGGTGTTCTTGATCCGAAACTAGTTAACGAATATGACCGTCAACTGCTTGACCTATTGCTCACTCTGGCCTGTAAAGTTGTATTATGTAAGTGGAAGAACGTCTCGGAAGTGTCCTTTAAAATCTGGCAAGAATGGTTATCCTTTTTAAGAGGAGCTGACAACCCTGCACTGCATTCCTCCCCCTGGCGCATATCCCATAAGAAACTTTGGAAATCCCTAGATGCATCATTGTTCTCATTTGATCCCCCGTGATGTAATGTATGTCTCCACAGTGTGATTTTGTCATGTACAATATTTTGTTATGGGGTGGAATATTATTATGTATTGGTTTGTAGGATGTGGTACCACCCGTCCCCATGCACTGCCACTCTTGCATAGTTTCGCATGATGTTGAGTCTAATTGGAGTCCCAGGGTCCTGGACCTGAACATGGACATCTTGAACGTAACAATTACTTTATATGTAACAACTGATTGACCTGTTTCTTTACTAAGTCGGACCTATTTGTTTGCTTTTTTGTTGATATCACATGTTTATCTGTTTTATATTGTGTGATTATGTATTATCCTGCCTTACTTTATTTTTCTTTTAAGACAGCGCATGTGAGCTCATTTCATGTACATGTTACTTTTGTGTCTATTCCTTTGCATATATTCTTTTTCAATAAAAAAGATTTGAATTTAAAAAAATGTTATTTTTATAAAAAATATTATTATAATAAATGTTTGTAAAATTCAAAAACATTAATTTGTATATCTTTAAAATGATTAAAGTAAAATGTTACATTTTAATATATATATCTTTTTTACGCAAAATTCTCCACCCGTAACATCATAATAAACCAACATCCATTTTAAAAATATATGTTTACTATGCACATTTTTTAAGCTTGACTAAGGGGCTGGTTACGAGTTTGGAGGTCTGACCGCCTGAACACCACAGCCACCAGGAGACGGCAGCGCCAGTGGTCTATAGACAACTTTGTTACAAGTTTACTGCAGTGACCGCAGTATGGCTGCGGAGATTTTGCTGCAGTGGTGATTATTTTTCCACACGTATTAATGCCTGTGTGAGCATTTTGACAGCATAATGTATTGAATACACACATTTGCATGATACATGTGGAAAAATACCACCTACCCATTACCAGGGTCGGGCCCATATGTGGGCAGTGCAGGCAAAGTGTATATGTACTATAGGACTCACCTGTATATCACCGCAAACAAATAGGGTCATAATCCTCGGGGTGAAGATGCTGCTGTGAAGGGGGCCATGAGAAAAGGGATCCACATCAAACTCTGGCTTAAAGAACAAGAAAGGGGTGAGTACACACCTCAAATCATATGTTTCCGCTGACTTGGAGCTGTCGGACTCACAGCTGCAGTCAGCTCGTGAAAAATCAAACTTTTAATACAGACGGAGGTGAAAATCCCCTGTACCGCTCTATGGCAGATGCTTTTCCCCGAACGTAACCCTGGAGGTCTGTGGTGTGCTGGCAGTGTTGGCAGGTCAGCTGCGGTCTACCCAAATGCAATCCCCACAAATCGTAATATGGCAGTCGGACTGCCGATCTTGCGGCATTTGTACTGCGGTTACCGGACAGCCAAACTCGTAATAAGGCCCTAAAATAAAATATTTACAAAAACATATAATAGAAATAAATGCAGCATATTACATACTAATTAACACTAAAAAAAATATGTCCTACATCGATATTTTTCACAACTTTATTAAAAACAACAATGAAAACTATATTTTTACCTTCTATATTTATGTCCATGAGATCTTTCAAGTCCCAATATTTTTGACATGATATTTCAGTATCTCGATATTATTCATCCAATATTTTGTCAAAACACAAAATCCCTGGTACTGTAATTTCATTATTTTCAATATTTATCACAGGGAGCTCACAGATATTGTATTCATAGACGGTTATCGAGCAATTTCACCCCTCCCCATTGTGACATTACAGAAAATTACTTCACATGGCCTTTATGACAATGACAATACCAATATTTATGCCGCATGAAAGAATCATTTGAATTGTAATTGCTACCACAGTTAATTCAGCAAAGTGGCTAAACGTAGGCTCTTAGGGATGAAATTAAGTTTATTATAACACTAATGGTGTTTAGTGCTCCCACTGCAGTACTTCGCAGTTCAGCACTCATCCCACAGCAGAGTAGGATAAAAAAAGTATTACACAGGCTGTAACATTGATGGGGCTTGCTTTGCTTCCTTACTCTGAGCTCACTGTTTGCTTCTCGCACAAGATTCATTAAAGAGAGACACTGAAAATAACCTCTCTCTTGGAATGCTCACCTTAGCACAGACACATGTGGGCAGTACGGATTGAATAGTCATGCAGCAGGTGGTAGTTTGGCCTAGCATCCTGAAGCTCAAATGATTAGAAGTGCACATCGCCCAGCCGACTATATGCTGTGTGGGTTTTTCTCTTTTTTTCCCCTTGGAGACAGGAATTGCTGTCTCCTTTTACCCATCCCCTGCATCACCGATCAAGAGTCTGCTGAGTGACAGTTGTGAAAATATGTTGGAGTTTTGATCTCCATCCCTACGTTTTACCTGAACACGCCTCCTATTTGCTGTTTATGGTTAGGAGTAGGCAGTGAAGTAACTAGGCCTTTCGCTGACCGTGGCGGCCCCTGAGTTAGCTGTGTGCGTGGCAAATGTAAGAGGGGAGAAGTGCTGGTGATTCCCCCGTGCCACTCCACTGGGAGTAGGAACAGTACAGAAAGTGAAGCATGCACATTGAGACATCTTTACTTTCTTTTCCTTAGGCTTTCTTGCAGGTTCAGTGTCAGGGGTCGCACGGAAACAACAAAGGGTCTCACATCACAAACCCACCTTTTGTGCAGCCATTCCTTGTGGTCTAACAATTTCTCACCTTTTCTAGCATGTCTACGCTTTCACAGTTTGACTCACCGCTCATCACAAATCACAAACTCCCCTTTTGTGTAACCTCCTCTACCTCTAGCCTAGCTACTCTTTACATGTTCAGCTTGTGTGAACTCTCATAATAGTTCCACCTGACTCCTCCTAACCTAGCTACCACGAGAAACAGGAGGAACTATCTCTAGCAATTTCTTAACACCACAAACCCATTAATTAACAATATGTAATCATTACTAGTAACGACTGGAGGATACACCACTACCTATGGGGTATGGAGCGGCGTGCAATCCATCAAAAACTGTGTAAATATCTCCTAAGAGGTATATAAAACACCTTAAGGAGCAGATTTACAAGACCCTTGCGCCACTTTTGCGTCATTTTAAACTTGGGGAAAAAGACGCAAAAGTGGCGCAAGGGGCTTGTAGAATCAGTGGCGCTGAAATATGGGCCTGAGAGGTGCTGCAGCACCCCCATGAAACGTGTTTAGATGGAGAATGAACAATCAACAGGCCATTCAAGTGTTTTCAACAGGCAGCATGTTTTGTGTTTTCGAAGAAACAATGTCAAGTATCCCCTGTGCCTTTCGTGAGGTGACGTTATTGGCCAGTAACCCGCACTCTAAAAATCGTTCCAGCACAACTGCTTACGTTTTGTTACCGGGAGAATGCAGCATTCGAATTCTAGGCCTCAGTTCCGGAACAACAAGCCATTTCCTCTTGTACTTTTAATCTTGGATTGAACCCAAACGTCTGTCCTTCGTATGAGCCTTTGACTAGCCCGGTCCAAATCCTCTCTTATCAACATCCAGCCTATATTTAGACCTTGCCTAATGACTCTGGGGCCCTGACAATAGGCGCAAGTAGCGTCGCAGCGCGCGCTCCGGATAGAAGATGGCGCGAGGGGAGCACGCGCGGCGACGCTCCGGATAGAAGATGGCGCGAGGGGAGCACGCGCGGCGACTCAAGACTCCCAGGCGGAGCGGATCAAAGGCATTTCGCGTTAATCGACTTCTGTCGCAGAGACCGTGAAATAGACTTGCGAGAGATGCAAGCCAATTGGTCCCCTGGGGCTGGCGGAAGTTTGAGAGACACCGAGCTGTGCCATCACTTCTAAATTGAAGTCCAGATTAGGCGAAATAAAAAAGCAGCTTTTAATGTCGGGCAGCGGTCAAGAGAGCGATTTCCTAAGGAGGGTTTGTGAGGAGCCTCTGGGTCCACTCAAGAGAAGCCGTGTTCATTCAGGTAAAAAGAACACAGACTTGAGAGAAACCGTCTCACCAGGTGTGTTCAGAAAACTAGAAAATAAAGGGGCCGGGTGAATGGATGGTGAAAAGAGAGTCTTACTCAGGGTAAGAGAATGGACAGATGGAGCGGACCATATGTAAGAGGACACAAAGAGACACGGAAATGAGGGCTATGCATGGGGGAACGGGGATGGCAGAATATATGAAGTCATCGGGCATATTTATAGGGGTGAATATAACGCACTGGGCACGCGGACAGGACCACAATTACAGTGACACACACAGGGAATGGGTATAGGCAGTAGGCATGAATAGTTGGGGGATTCCATGAGACAGGGAGAAAGGGGAATGGTAAAGAGAGAGAGTTAGCGAAGTAGGAATTAAAAAAGCCTGATCGGATTGTGGGGTTGGAGCAGAGAGAGAGAGACTATTGTGAGTGAAAGAGCGAGTTAGTGAAAGGTAAGATAGTGAGGCAAACAGCACAATAACGAGGAAAGGAATAAGACAAGAGGCGGAAAGAGAGAAAGAGGAGAAAGGAGAGGGCAAGAAATGTAAGAACAGAGAGGAGAATGAGCTAGCAGTGGTTCCCAAACTTTTGACTCCTGAGGACCCCCATTGAGTCACCACTGGAAGCCGGGGACCCCCAAGCAATTTGTATGAGTTAAATTTCAACTATTAAAACAGTAATTCGAAAAAAATACTCACGTGTGCACACAAAACAAATACTCAAAGTATTTAGGGGCAGATTTACAATAAGTGACGCATCCATGCATATCAGCAGGGATGCGCCACCTATTGTGCGCCATGCCTCCGCCACCTTGGATGCGCCGCATTTACAGTGCTGCGCCTCATGGGGCAAAAAAGCACAGATGCATGACGCATCTGTGCCGTAAAGGTGGCGCATTGATGGAGTTGCGTCGCAAGCGCAACACAGCTCCAGCAATGCTCTGAGGGGCCGATTCTTGTTAATGCTGCGTCAATCCTTACGCCTGCTTCAAGCAGGCGCAGGGTTTTGACGCAGCATGGGCCCCAAAGTGACTGAGTGATTTCACTCAGCCACTTTTAGGAGGCGTTCCTGCGCCGGAACGCCTCCTTCTGGCGCAGGGCTTTACAACGTGGAGCATCTCTCAGATGCGTCACGTTTTAAATACCCTGCACCATGGCGCATCTTTTGCATCGCCGCTGCATCACGAAAGTGACGCAATGGTGGCGTAAAAGAGGAGCAAGGGGCTTGTAAATCTGCCCCTAAGGATTTTGGGGCCAGATGTACGACCATTTCATTTAGCGCCTCGCAATTGGCGACACATTGCAAGTGGCAAATTGCGAGTTGTTAAATGAAATGTACAACAGTGTGTTTAACTCTGTTTCGGATTCCCAATGGGGTCGCAAATTGCGAGGTTCATTAATATTAATGAGCCTCTCGCAATTTGCGAGCCTATTGGGAATGCAGCCCTCCTAGGTATGGTGCCTGCTGGGCTCTGCAGGCCACCATGTCTGGGACTGCTTTTAAATAAAGCAGTTTAAAAAAAAATGCATCCCATTTACCATGCATTTAAAAAAAAAAAAAAAAAAAAAAAATTTGTTTCATTTTCTAAGGGCAGGCAGAGATCCCTGGGACCACTGCCTGCCATTAAAAATAATTTTGCATGCATTTGCAAAGGGGAAGGGGTCCCCTGGGGACCCCTTCCCATTTGCAAATGCATTACCATGTACTTGAAGTAAGTGGTAATTGCAAGTGGTTTGCGACCGCAAAACATTTGTACATGGTTTTGAGACTCGCTATTTGGAAGGGAATGCCCCTTCCAAATAGCAAGTTGCAAAACCTATTTAGCGAGTCGCAAACAAATTGCGATTCGCGAAATAGGCAATGTACATGGCCCAATACTTTTTTGTGTGTGAAAGCGGGTTCACGAACCCGTTCACGCATATAAAAACGAATCGTACATCTGGCCCTTAGTATTTTATATCGAAGTAATAGCCCCTCTGTCACATGTATTTCATTTGTTTTATAGCATCTCTCATACCATTGTAGGATGTCTTTACATCACACACATATAGAGACATATAGAGACATTGAATCGTGCATGTAAAACAGTGTGTATATAAAATGTTTAAAGAGTGTTTGGTCTGGAAAAGCACAAACTCAGGATTCAGAACATAACACATTGGCTAGCACTGACTTTAACATTAAAAATGTATTTCCACCCAAATAAATCTTTTTAGCGGCATCAGGATAATTAATAACTGGGAAAAAACAAAAGTTACTAACTGGTACCATGCAGTTTGCAAGCTGCTTTTTGATGACAGTTTGTAAGTCCCTCTGCTACATTACGATTGTCACTTATGAAGTGCACAGTAACAAAAGAATCTGTGACAAAAGCAGTAACCACAAACCTATGCACATAAAATGCTGCTTTTTAAAATGCATGTTACACATTCTTTGCAGTAGGCACATTAACCCTCTGTGCTACAAAGCTGCCACTAAACAAAACTCTCCTCACGCTCCAGCAGGTACATTAATCACTGGCATTCTCTTGACACTTTTATTGTTGCTGGAAAGCTTCTAATTATACAAGAAACTTTTCTGTGCTTTTAAAACTGTTGCCTACGGACCCCCTGGGAATGTGTCACAGACCCCTGGGGGTCCGCGGACCCTAGTTTGGGAAACACTGAGCTAAAGCATAAGAGAAAGTGAGAAACAGAGTGAAAAAGGGCCAGTTATGTGAGCGTGGGGAAAGAGAGGGAGAAAGAGGTGCGAGGAAAATGAGTAAGATAGCAAGATTAAACTCAAGGAGAGGGAAAAAAACTGGAGTACAATAAACCATGCTATGGTGAAAAAATAACTGTAAATGTAAACGCATAAATAAAGGGACCCCCCATGCATCTGTCTCGACTCCACTCCCAGGTACCAGCTAACAACAGTTTAGAACGTAGGGCCTTATGTATGGCATTTTGGTGTAGGGCAGCACATCAAGGCACCTTATTGCGCTGCCCTACGCCAAAGTGAAAGGGAATGCACCATATTTAAGTAATATGGTTAATTCCTGTGCTTTCTGCCTGCGCTGGCGCTGTTTTGGCAGCTTAGCGTCAATGTAGGCTCCCTTGCACCCTCCGTTGAAGCCAGGATTGTTTTTGTGTAGAAAGGTGCAACTTCCTGCACAAAAACAATCCAGAGAGGCGTTTTCCTCTTTCCATGTTCTGCAGCACACATGGAAAGAAGAAAAATCGAGGAGAAATACAAATATTTCTTCTCGTTACGCCTCCCCTGGGGAGGTGTAAGGTTTTGGCGCTTCCTCATGTTTACATGATTAAGTAATTCTGGAGCAGCCTCAAAACCCATGGGCGTTGCATGGGACAATCCACTGCAGGGTCCAAGGAACGCCTCCATGGCGTAGAGTAAGGCAAAGCAGCAACTTGAGCTGCCTTGCATTACACAATGCAAGTTCCTAGGGCAACTCGGACATAATATGCCACATAACAATAATCAATTTCTAACATATGGAGCGACAAAACAAACTGTGTCTAGTGCAAAATACAAAATTGATTTTTTATTGAAAACTAGATAATAAATATATATACAAATCACATGTAAAACAAGCCACAGGCAAACCACATCCATTTCATCATTCACTCGTTACACACTAATCTTTCCTGACAATCATCATAATTGTACATCAAGGACAAATAATGTGTGAAACAGATGTCAAGTTTCTCGTTTATAAAATCAGATTGTCTCTTTGATGATTTATAATTTCTTCATCAATAACAAGGAGCCTGATGCTCTTAGGCCATAGATTCAGACTGATAAATAGGTTTATCAACGAGTGGCTGCAACCCGGATTGTATGGTATCTATACTCCTATATCTGTGAGGCAATTCAAGACTTTACTTGGCCTCAAATATATGGTTGAGAGGTTTGTGCACTGGGGCATCAGAAAAAATTATGCTCCAGTGGTGCAAGCCTCTCATGAATAAGACCCGGAGAACCTGACCCAATGAACAAGACACAGCACCAGGCAAAAGATACTAAAGTGTGCCTCAAAACACATCTAGAAAATTAATTTTTTTATTTCGGTATCATTGTATAGTGCGCGACTCACTCCCGAAGGAGTATCTCTGTGCTGATCATGACAAGGCAAGAACATTCTAAAACAGCCAGGTTTTTAGCATCTTCTTAAAGTTTCTGTAATCTGGACAGGTTATGAAGATGAAGCAGGAGTTTGTTCCAATTATATGGAGCCGCATAAGAGAAAGGTCTGCCCTCGAACCTTGAAGTACGAATGTGTAGGGTCAGCAAAAGCACTTGATTTGAGGATCTTAGTCACCTAGATGGCAGATAATAATAAAGACGTGACAACAGGTAGGCTGGGCTGGCCTTAAGAAGGGCCTTATGTGTCAAACAACAGAGTTTAATAAAAACAAGCCACTTTCTGATGGGTAGCCAGTGTAATTAACTTAGGATAGGAGTGGAGGAGGAACGTGCAGGAAGGTTGCACGTCAGCTGTGTGGCTGTACTTTGCACTACTTGCAACTTAGTTAACAGGCTGTCATTTGCTCCTACTAGTAAAGCGTTCCCATAATCCAGACGACTGATTATGATAGCTTGGCCAAGGGTTTTTGTAGAGGCATCTAGAAGCCGAGGAAAAGCTATTTTTAGAAGCCTAATAGTGGCAAAACAGGTGCCACAGGTGGTACTGACTTGATCTTTCATGGAGAGTAACGGATCAATTTTCACTCCAAGATTTTTCTCCACCTGCTTAGGTGCAGGGACAGGACCAAGTTCAACGGGCTACCAGTCTGCTGCCCATAACTCGTTGGCTTTGCCAAATAACATGACCTCCGTCTTCTCTCTGTTTAGTTGGAGACAGTTTTTATTTATCCAGACAGTGATTTGCATTATGCAACCCACACATTTGTCCTTCACTTTCTCTGGATCAGGGCCACAGGCGATGAGAAGTTGAGTATCATCTATGTATGACACAATCTCCACCCTGCATGCTTTCACAATTTGGGCTAGAGGCCCTACATAGATATTACACAGAGTTGGACTCAGGCATGATCTGCTACATATACATTAAACAAAGTAGGACTTAGAGATGAGCCCTGGGGGACTCCCGTGTCTATTTCCATCTGTTGTGGCTTATAAAGGGCCAAGGCAGACATGCTGTGTGCGATTATCAAGGAAGTTCCTGAGCCAATGTAGCGCTTTGCCATGAAGACCAGCCTAATGGAGTCTGCAATTTAGAATGGAGTAGGAGACTGTGTCAAAGGCTGCTAGTAGATCCAGTAACACTAACATGACCAACGTTCCTGTATCTAAAGAGAGCCTGATCTTATTGGCAGTAGCCAAGAAAGCAGTCTCAGTGCTGTTTAATTCCCTGAAAGCCAATTTAGAGGGGTCTAAGATCCTATGCTTTTCAATAAAAGACAAGTGCTTTTTATTAAAATATAATTTGAGGGTTTTTGCAAGTAGAGGTTACAGCCAAATTGGTCTGTAGTTGGAGAGGACATCGGGGTTAGACAAGGGTTTTTTAAGAAGCAGGGATACTTGGGCACACTTCGATTCCTTCGGTATTTTGGACGTAGCCACTGAGAGATTGAGCTTATCCCTGACTGCTGGTGCCAGAAAGTGCATTAAACTTGCCATTGTCCTAGAAGGACATAAATCATGAGGGGAACCAGATCTGGTAAAAGTGAGCATCTCCCTCACTTTAGCTGCAGAGAAGCTTTCAGAAACGCACAGGCCAGCCATGGCATCAGGTGGGAAGACTTTAATCAGATTCCCTTTCAGATAATTCTGGACTGGCTAAAAATTTCTTCTAAATTGTGTTCATCTTAGCTTAAATAAAGTCAGCTAAGTCATCACAAAGATTTTGGGAAGCCACGATGGTGGAAGCACAAGCATGAGGTTTCTTAATGGTATTTAATGCTGTATATAACTCTTTAGTGGAATTGCCCACATTGGCAATTGTGGAGGTAAGATGTGCTTTCCGTAGTGCTTTGATCATGTTTTGATGTATGTCTAACCTAGTTCAATATTCTACTTTATCCTCTGAGGGTTTAGTAAGGATACCATCTGTGTTCCAGAAGATTGCAGATCAACTTTTCCTGACGCAGGAGCTATTTGATCCATAAGTGGTTGTGAGGGAGTCATGGTAAGCAGACAGAGCAAAATCAACATCCGAGTGGGATGCATAGAGGGAACCTTGAAAATCTCATCAAAGGAAGCTGGGATGACCATTTCCAGGGTCTATTGACCTCTTTTCTAGGGTTTTCTGGGGTAACCTCTCATATGGTACAGCAAACCTGGTCAGATGATGATCTGACCAAGCAATAGGAAGTGGAGGTTCACATGTTACTTCCGAAACATGAGTACAAATTAAATCCAGCATGTGCCCAGCCCTATGCGTGGGGCCAGACACTGTTTGCTCCAGCCCTAATGTCTTCAGGTCTCCTAAAAGTTGGATCACTCCTGGACCATCAGTGTTCTCACCATGGTAGTGAAAATCATCCAATAATAATAACTTGTCAGAGGCTAATACGTGATGTGCAATATAATCAATTAGAGCCTGGCTAAAGAGCTCCCCTCCAAACTTCTCTAACAGAGATATCATTTAAGAAAATATATATGTCCAACCAACCTGAGCATAGTGATGGTACGCAGAGTTACCTGCTCAATTACCATACTCACCTGGGCCCATAAACATACACATTTTGAACAGGTAATCCTGCTTTACTTTATTGCCTATCAGGATTATATTCACTTAGGACATATACCTATACACTTTGACTTACCAATCCTTGTCACCTGTATTTAAAAGACCTAAGGGATCGAAAAAGGGAGTTAGCATAATAGGTAGATAATAACATTTACCTTCATAAAATAACCACAGACTCGGGAAAGTTTTAAACGCTTTATCTATGCAAAGTCTTATTTGTCAGTGTCCATACAAGCGCAGTTAAAGCCTTTTCAATTAGAAAAATAATAACTAATGCAATGATTTGTAGAAATATTACGCGATTTCTATTAGACATTGATACCTGGAAAGGGTGAGAGAGGGAAACAGTACAATGACACACCCCACAGATTATATTTACCTAGAATGGTGTGAAGACCAACCCTGGCCACGGGCTGGGCAAAGAAAAACAGGACTCCCGATCATTCAGGTGACACCAGGACAGGACAGGTGCAGCTCAGTACAGGTGACGATCAGGTCAGGACAGATGCAGGGAAGGACAGGTACCCTCAGCTAAGTGCAACGCCAGTATCACACCCCTCTCTGCAGCTAACTGTTAGACCCCGTTTGGGTTATCGATTCTTCTCCCTCAGCAATTCCCGATTCTTCTGAAGGAGTGCTCCGCTAGCACCTCTGCTCTTGATCTCCTACAGCATACGTTGGGTCAGTGACAGGTCAGCTACTCGGACAAGTCGGACAATCTAACTAGCTAAGCCTACCTTAGTTATACCATTTTCCAGGGCAATATACCACCCCCGGTGTTGTGAATTTGTGTATTCCCTTGATTTGATTGGTCAGAAAGGCGAGGAGAGGCCATCACACCATACCAGTATGAGATCATTTTCATTCAATAATAATGATCAATGTTCCCGTCCACAATTTACTTTCCCATGAATTTTATTCCACCCAGCAATATTAGTTTCAATTTATACAATGTTATAACTATTTTGTAAGTTGTCTTACTCTCGTGGGGTCAAATGTTCATCTTCTCACGAATATTGCGTTTCAATGCCAATGCTTCAGAGATTTAGAGTTCCTCTGCGCTGACGCAGCTCTTTTAAGATGGAGTTCAGAAACACCCTTCAGGCCCAAATACGAGCTAGCAGCAAAGTCAAAGAGACACAATTTAGAACAAGGAAATAAATGAATGCACTGTATCCCACTTATTTACTTTACTCACGATAATCCTGCAAAGCAAAATCAGGATTGGAAACGCATCGGCATTTCCTCTAACAAATGCCACAAAGGGCTTTAATGTATTCTGAGGAGGTTTTTGTTTAAATATACCCCACAGAGTATTGTTATATGAACAGAATAGTCCCCTGGTGGCATCAGCTCCTTTCAAAAAGTTCAAAAATTAAGTTTGTCTCAAAAATTAGAATTTTAGGAACTGCATTCCAATCAACTGTATGAACTAATTGCTGGTGAAATTAAATAAACTGTTGTTTATAGGTTGTTTGCACAATTGCGTTCAACACAAGCACGTTGTTATTTTTGATAATTTTCACAATTCAAATTGTAAATGTACCATTGTCTTTGTGTATTAGATATGTATTCAACTCAGATATGTATAAAATGTGTCTCATAAGATGATTTAGATGTGAAATAATTGTGATTAAGACACCCAAAGTTTATGAACTTAGTGTCTTACATTTTTTGGCCGCCTGAATAAAAGAGCGGCCTTGAAAATCAAACATCCAGGTTCTCCTTTTCTATAACTTTTTAAAATGCTGGCATTGCAGCACTTTCTCTATCTGTTGCAGAACTCCGCCAACGCAATTCCTGATGCTTATTTCACCGGGTTGGAGGCCATTGTACGAGAACTGTTATGGGAGGGACATGCCCCACGCATTTCCCTTAATAAATTGACGATGGGGTGGTACGATGGAGGCATAGCGTTACCAGACATAAAGCTATATTATCAAGCTTCTCAACTCATCGCGGTCTATAAATTGGCACATGGGGAGCACAATGACCCTAACTTTTGCACCGATTGTTGGCTCTTGGGAAGGGGTGGGTACAACCGAGCACTCTACACAAACCCACGCAAACTCCACCTTACAGGGCCTACGGCACACACAGTGGCGATTTGGCACGGGATCAACAAAAAATGGGGTTGGAACAACACGCTCACAAAGGCCACTCCACTTTGGGAGCCTGACATGCTGGGTCAGCTTAGCAGGTTCCTCGGATTTGATAAGTGGGACAAGATAGGGATCTCATCAGTAGGTGACATGTGTGTGAAAGTTAGATTGGCAATGTTTGAAGACATGCAGACTAAATATCACCTAGCTTGAACGGAGGCTTACACGTACCTACAGATCAGCCACACTATTACGGCTGCCTTACCCAGAGACGGCCCTCTACCCACATCCACCCTTCTGGAGGATAGACTGTTACTCGACCCAATGCATACAAAAGCCATATCCCTCACTTACAAGAAACTACTGAACAACAGACCTGACCCCATGTCCCGACTGCGTCAGCGCTGGGGCGAGGACCTGGAGACATTGACGATGAGTACTGGCGTGATGCCCTTGCATCCCCTAGGGAGGTGGCCATTCCACAGCCTCTTCGCCTGGTACAACTGAAAATCCTTCACCAGGTTTATTTTGATGCACGCACCCTGTTCAAGAGGGGCAGACGGCCTGGCCCTTTGTGCCTTCGGCGTTGTAATTGCACTTTATTGGCTGTATGTTGCATGCTTTCACAATGGATTTATACACCATGTCACCAAAGCACTGTACCTTGTCTTTTTCTTTCTTAATAAAAATTGTTAAAAATTTTTTTAAAAAGCTGTAGAGTAGTCAATGATATATGCACATAGTTTATTTTCTTTAATCTGTAATGAGTTATAAACTATGCATTTCTAAACTATAATCTCATCCACCGTTGAACCAGTCTGATGGAATGTGAAGCTTTCTTTCCATTTTGCCCAATTTGGCAATTGTTTAAAAGATGTTAAACTAAGATTTTCCCTTCAGCATTCAGCAGGGTGAAGAGATGGTAGTTTCTTTGGCCGTCTTAAAAACCCTGCTTATGAAGTGGTTGAAAGATAATGGAATTAAATGTCCACGAGCAATATCTTGCAAAGGAGAAAGAATATCTTACTCCAATTTGCTGCATTTTTTGTTGTTAAAGCAGCTGGAATGTCGTTAGGATCCGGAGCACAAGACGATTTGCTAGATGTTCTGAACTAAAATATTTATTTTTAGTTCATCTGCATAAGTTCATATTTGCTATTTTGATATTTAATTTACTGTGTTTCATTTGCTCCATACAAGTCAGTAATACATTTTCCACTTACTTGCTATCAATATGATAATCACCATTGATCCTCAATGCATTTGCTTTCTGTGCCTATTAGGAGCCAAGGTTTTCTGCAGCCTGTTGCTTTGTTAGCAGAGTGCAGCATACTCCATAGTTTAATTTGTTTGTTTAACTTGGTGTTTTCAATTGGATTCCTTAAACTTTTTTTAATCATCTGATCAGCATTCCTATGTGTAGATTGTTAATTACGGAGTAGCTTTCTTAAATTCCTCTATGATGGCATTTCAATCTATGAATTTTAGCAGCTACTGTACTGTGGAACTGTGGCAAATAGAAAGAAGAATATTTTTGCTTTGGTGACCCCTCTGTCTTTAGACATGTATCCAACTTTAATCTCTGATTTTACATGCAGTATTTCTTTCATAAATTGCTATTCCCACAGTTTAATCACACTAGAATCAAGTTTAACTTTAAATTCCCATTTAATTTGCATAGTATTAGATATTGTGGTGTCCTCTGTTTCAAGTATTTTCCCTCCACTGCACTCTTAGGTTAATAATCTGGGTTCATGGTCACTTTCAGATCTACTTTATATTTTGAAGTCTGAAACTATTTCAAAGTCAGTAACATGAATAATAGTATAATCTATGATAGACTGTTTCCAGATGTCTTATAGATCCTTATAGATCCTCCCCTCCCTACTCCCCTTAGCACCCTGGATCTCTTCCCCTCCCGTTCCATCAATTGCTACCCTCCTTCTCCCTCCATCCTCCATGACTCTCCCCCTTACTCTTTCCCGAGTCACCTGCCCTTTCCCGTGCACTTGCGGATACTATCCCATTTGTCTAATCCTTCTCAGCCCCCTTCCACTCAGATCATCAATTCTTCACTTCCCCCTTCCTCCCAGACCATCAATCCTTCCCTACTTGCACCTACCTCCTGCTCAGTCTCTCCCCTTAACTCTCTACCTATGGTCTTACCCCCTCTCAGGATCCTGCTGGTACTCTCATCTTTGCTAAATCCTTCTCCTCCCCCTCCCACTCCGACCATTAACCCCTCCCCTCCTGCTCATACCACCTTCCCTGAACCTACCCTCAACTCTCTACCTACTGTCTTACCCCCAATGGGGTCGTCCCTCGCACTCTCCGCTATAGCCGACACTTCGTCCTCCCCTCTCTCCTCTGTCCGACTCCCCCCTGACCTTTCCATAAGCCCAACATCTCCCACTATCACCTCTTATACTCACACTCCTGCCCTGGAACACCGACTGTTGGACTGCTTGAATCTCCCCCTAACACCTCCCTGACTCACATATCTCCCCCTGGATCACCTCCTGTAGGATTGATTACCCTGGCCAACACTAACCCTTCCTCATCCCCTTCATCCGTTTCTTCTGGTTTCCTCACCAATCTTATTGCCAGTCTCTTTTCAACATTGAATTTAAACTCTGAGCTATGACTATCGAACTAACCCGAATTAGAGAGGATTTCAACTCCCTCAATGCTAAGACCTTCCCCATCCACACTGAAACCCCTTGCTCGTTTTCCCATAACTTCTCCCAACACACTTGATGGCTGACTAAACCGCTACGCAGTCGAACACATAGACCACTCCGCATGGTCAGCTACCTCTCCACATCTGACCTAATCAACCTTTGTAACTCCTACCTTCCAAAACCTCTGATTACTAATCCCCCCTCCCTTACTCCAACATCCCAGTTATCTTGGGCATAAATAGAGTCCCTGCCTCACCCAGTTCACCCAGACCTCCTTCTCAACTCACCACCATCCACTCACTTAAGCCCGTTAATGACAACTCAATTCTCCTTTCTTGCATGCTTGTCAACTGCAGATCGTCTGTCAGACTTGCGAATGAATTATCAGAAACCATTCTCAGTGAGGCAATTGACATCGCCTTCCTCACTGAAACCTGGCTTAAGGACCACTCAACGTCCATTCTTGACTTACTCACCCCTCCCGCCTACTCCACCTTTAGACAAGACAGACCAGACAGAAAAGGAGGTGGACTAGCAATAATCCATAAAACTGCATTTCAGCTCTCCCTTTTACAGACTAGGGATCACTTAACTTTTGAATACCTTGGCATTGAATTCACGGTCAGGGGCTCCTCCCCGATTAGATTTCAAAACATCTACCACCCTCTGGGTGAACCTCTCCTCTTCGCCGACAAACTATCCGATCTTCTCACTCACTCCTCCCTTTCTGACGTGAAAAATCTCTTTTTAGGAGACTTTAACGTCCACTGGAATAATGTAACTGATCCCACGGTCATAGGCCTCATCAACCTTTTAGAGTTGAATGACCTCAAGCAATTATGCCGCAGTCCAACCCACATCAAAGGGGCCACACTCGACGCGATCATCTCCAACGCTGACTTGGCCTCCATTTCCAACATCATCCCTATTGACTGGTCTGATCATCACCTGATTCTGTTTAAGAGTGCAAACAATGCCCTTTATCCCACTACTACAAATAAAAACCCATGAAGTGGATCAGAAACCTTAAACAAATACCTCCTGGTGAACTTGAGTGTAAACTACGAACTCAACTTCTTCTCACCCCACTCTCCCAAAATGCTACCGAGCTTACCGAACATTTCAATAAGATCGTTAGTGACGTCCTGGACCAAGTTACCCCCTTAGATTTAAACAACAAAGAAAAATTCAATCCAAATCATGGTTCAGTCCTGAACTGAACAACAAAAGATAACAGCTTAGACTGGCAGAAAGAATATGGAGACAACACCCTTCTCCCTCACACCTTGCCCTCCTCAGATCTGCTAGATCTACTTATAAGAAACACATTTTCAATGAAAAGGCTTCCTTGTTCCGAGCTCAACTTGATCATGCCAAAAACAGGCCTAGAGAACTCTTTACCATTGTTAGAAAACAAACCTCATCTGCCCCTCGAGAGATAACGTTGTCAATCGTGAGATGGGAGGAAATTGCCAGCTTCCTCTCGGAATAAATTGCCAAAATTGACCAATCCTTCCCTCAAATTCAGTACCCGCTCAACCCCCAATTTGCCTCTGAGTCTGCCATCGACATAACCTCATGGTCACCACCACCCCTACCACCTCATACTATCAACCACTTACCCACTCCAACCTCACCCTTTATCATACCTCCTAACTTACAACTGGAAAATAACGCCTCCTGGCATAATTTCCGCCGCATGACCGAGCTCAAGGTCTTTAATATCATAGCCAAACTAAAGCCGACTTCACACACCAAAGACCCTCTCCCTTCTACCCTAGTTCACAATCTTAACCACATCATCGCCCCCTACTGGACCAAAATTAATATTACCTCCCTCGCCACTGGATGTGTCCCTGACTCGCTCCAACTCGGACAAATCACGCCCATTCCTAAAAACCTCACTGCTGACCCCAACGATCCAAACAATCTCCGCCCTGTGTCTAACCTCCCACTTCTTGCTAAAGCCCTTGAAAAATGGGCTTTGCTCCAATTGGACAATCACATAGGCAATTTCAACCTACTTGACTCCCTTCAATCTGGTTTCCGGAAATGCTGCAGTACAGACACCGCCATGCTAAACACTGTGGATGACTTCCACAAATCCCTAGATAATGGAGAGACTTGCCTTCTCATACTCCTCGACCTCTCTGCTGCATGTGATACAGTTAATCACTCTTCCTTACTTAATTTGCTTCAAACTTGCTTTGGCCTTAATGGTGTGGTCCTCAAATGCTTCACCTCTTTCCTCCAACACAGAACACAACAAATAAAAATCAAAACCTGCCTCTCTAACCCTACAACTGTCTCCTTGGGCATACCCCGGTGTTCTATCCTCTTCCCCTCTCTCTTCAACCTCTTTATGGAGCCCCTCATCCTCATTCTGAAAGGAGCTGGAATCAACTATCACCTCTATGCTGACAACACCCAAATCTATTACAAAATTAAAACACACTCTGATGTTCTGCATTTAAACAATACCCAATGCTGGTTCTACTCTAACCATCTTAAACTGAACCCTAAAAAAACTGAAATTATTCTCTTCTCACCCCAAAAATATTGGCTCCCCATCCAAGGCTGGATCATGGATCTAAATGCCCTCAATTGCACACTATCCCTATCTGATTTGGCGAAATCCCTAGGTTTCACTCTTGATAAAAACTTGGATCTTAAAGACCACAGAACAAAACTTGGCTAAATGAGCACTCTTCACTCTCTGTCACCTTAAGAAAATTAAACCCTTCATTCCTTCTGATGACTTCAAATCGGTTGTCCAATCTCTAGTCCTCTCGAAATTGGACTATGGCGACGCTATCCTCACAGGAACCCCCAAAGTTCACCTGGCTCTACTTTGAGCTGTGCTCAACTTGACGGCTAGACTCATCACTGATTGTAAACAATTTGACCACATCTCCCCAGCCCTTAAAGCCCTAAATTGGCTCCCCATTGAAGGAAGATGCTTTTACAAGACTGTATGCATCACACACAAAGCTCTTCACCAACAAACCCCTCTGTACCTAACAAACAAACTCAATAAGGGAGGCTGTACCAGACTGATGAGAAGCATCAATTCACTCCTCCTCATCCCCCCGCTTCAAAAAAAGAAATCCACCTAATCTTGCTCCTTCTCCGGGAACAAACATCTGGAACGCCCTCCCACTCGACCTGCGCTGTAATCCCTCCTACCTCAACTTAAAAAAAGACCTAAAACATCACCTTCTCTACTTATACTGGGGTCCTTAATCTCCACTTTGACCGTACATTCTTCTTCCCCCAGCTTCGGTTTTTGTCAGTTTCTTTCCCAACCCTCTCTTTACTCACCCTCAGCTCATTTTATCCTCCCTTCTCGGACGCTAACTGCTACTCCCATGTATATTATTTTTATGTTCATTACCCACAAACCACCTGGAATTTCTAATACACTTTTCTTAATATTGAAAAGTACCAGCATGTTTTTATTGCCCTAATAATCGCTAGATTTATTTTTACCGACATATAACCTTATATTGCGATGTATTCGCTTGCTTTATTTGTTAACCTGTACAACTGTCTTCTTCGATTTCCTCTGTTCCTATAAAGCGCTCTGATACCCCGGGTGTAGCCAGCGCTATATGAAACCTTTCAAATAAATAAATAAATAAAAGGTGTGCTATACAAGTTGGTCACTAGTAAATATCCCATTAAGATTACTGAAGCCTAAAGCAGCTTATGATTCTATCTATGTTTTTTAGTGTTGATGTTTTAAGTAGTGAAAGAGCAATTGAGTGAAAATTATTTTCTGTTTTTTCTATTTCTTTAATTTGTGTAGATATTAGATTAGTGCCGGAGTCTCCTTTTAATATTATGGTTGACTTGGAATGAGTTTAGACTAATGTCTCCAAGCCAAAGTCAGCGCCACTAATTGGTCCTTAAGGTAGACAATGGAATATACAGGTTTATTACCAACAGAAACAAGTTACCCTGTTAGTTCCAGTTGGGTAGAAAGTATATGAGAAGTGCTTCAATCAATTGTTAATTTCACTAGTTAAAGTTTGCTATCAATCAATGTATCTAGGCCTCCTTTAGGTCAATTTTCTTTTTCTTTGCTAAACCTTCATGGACTACAAAGTGAGATATAATGATTGGATCGGCTTTCTATACTTCTAGTGGACAAATAAAATGGTGATAATTAAAGAGCTCATTAAAGCTGATCAGTTATGTTTTGATTGATGCCTGAAACTTTTCAAGAACAGTGTGTTCTCTTGATGTCGAAAAAAGACAACCAGGGTGTAGCCCATATCAGCATACTGCCCTGGGGTTTTCTCAAGGCTTAGGGATATGTTATCTCTTTTGTAAAGTTGTGTCCATGCGAAAGATCAGGAAATCTGATGCTGTCATATCTCTAAGGGTTCTATGCAGTCAGTGATTTTGGTGATGTCATAGAAGCCATCACAACGGGCACTGTCATTTCTGTATTGCTGTTATTGTGCCACTGCGGCACTGCAAAACAGAAATTTCCCTCACGGATCATGTGCCATTTTGCATTGTTTAAGCTCTACAGTCATTTAGCCTCCTCTCACCAACAGTGCCTGTAGAACTTTTATTCTAATAAATTCTGCAGAGAGCTCCTTCTAGGCCCTTGTGACTATATGACTTACTGCAACCTCTGCACACAGCTCCCTCTCACTCACTCTGTCTGTATGACATGTTTAAAGGGCTGCACAGGGGTCTCAACATATATGCCAGCATGCAGTAACAGTTAAGTGAGAGATTTAGCAAACAAATCTGTGGAATTTAGGGGCATATTATCAACAACTAGCGATATTTATTGCTAAATGAGCTTAGCGATATTTTTTTTAACGGCGCGCATAGCCGGATTTTATCACAGAGATAACGTGCTATTAGCAACGTTTATCTCAAATGCGATAAAATATCAGGCGATAGCGACTCTATGCGTGAATATCACTGGAAATCCAGCGATATTCAGGCATTAGCGCTAATAGGGTCTTAACCTGAATATCCAACTCCCATTGGATATACAGGTTAAGAAGTGGTCTGAGCAGGCGATATTCGCGCTTAGCATGAATTTTTTTATCGCTGCGCCTGCGTTGATAATAGGTGATAGCGATGTTAGCAACTGCTTTCAGTCGCTAACAGTTTGGGTACACCCACTTTGCATGTCATTAGCGATAAATATCGCTGACATGCCAAGCGGGCCCCAAACTGCTCGCTATCGCCTAGACACTGTCGCTAACTGTTGTTAGCGACAGCTTGCTAATAGGGCGATAAAAATATTGCCGCTTTCGCGGGAAAAAGTCCCGCTAAAGTGGTGATAATGCCCTTGATAATATGCCCTTAAGTTTCCTTTGATCTTTTAGAGGACTTAAACCAAGCTCTGCACGGAGCTCCCTCTTACTCCCATGTGTAATGTCTGTTACTTCGGGGTCTGCAGGGAGCTCCCTCAACTGTTCAACTTTTGTACCTATATAATTTATGCTCCTCTATTCATGAAGTGTCCGAAAAATTGAACAAAGCTTGCTTATTTCTTACATGTAGTGGATGTCTTGACCACCATTCACACCACGTTGTTGTGATTTTTGGCCTTAATTCAGTGATTGAACTGAACATGGTTCTTTTTTATCACAAGGTCATTACAACTAGGATGTAGCTCTGGAGGGAGTAGTTAGCCCACTTCATGGCTGTGGATTGGTCACAAATCACAAGGGTTATCTTCATGAAATCAGGTGCCCTACTTGCGAAACACATTTTTGTGAGTGTAATAAATTGGAATATTAATTGGAATGGGAGGCTACCCACCACAAGGTATAATCACGACCCTTGTCAGGATGAACCGTCAAATTCACATAATTAACCTGAGCTTAGCCCCTTAGAGGATATGACACAGAACAGATAGGCTGTAGGGCAATATGCGTAGTACTTATGCAGCACCAAAACATTCATAGAGTTAAAATACAAAACAATAAATATACCAAACTGAATTGGAAAAATAGAGTAAACTCTAATAAACAAAATTACCCTGAAATGACAAAAATCCAATACGTGGACCTAAAATAGGATTTTTTACATTTGTATGTAGGAATAGTGCCAAGAAGCATAAATTGCCAATGATAGTCAAAGGTCAAGTTACATAAATAAAAATTGGTTCTGTCGGGTAGAACAAGTTGAGGGTGCTATTAATGCAATCTGAAACATAAGCTCTCAAACACACAGCAATAAATGTTTTCATATATACATTTTTTGACAAAATAGGCCAGATGTTAATTTTGATCCAAAGATTCCCATCTTTCCTAGTATAGAATCCTGGTGATGCTGGACCTAAAAAAAGCGTCGACGTTTCGACCCTTTGGTGCCCCGATGGGTGGTCACATCGGGTCTTCCTCAAGACAGGTGAGGTGTGGGGAGGGAGACAGTCTGACAACAAAACTAAGGCTTGTGTGAGAGAGGCTAAAGGTGCACCAGACTAGTTACACCTGAGGAAAGGGACTCAATTACTCACCCTGTTGAAGGCCGGGTGTCTCAGCCAATTTTTATTTAACTATGAACTTATCCAGGTTCTGAGGGACACATGGTTACCCCTTTTTGCTAAATATCATTAGTGCAGGTGCTGACCTGCGAAAGTTGTTTACCTTCATTTGTTTGTGATTATATGTATTGAACATTTGTTTGTCTCAAGAATTACCTATTAACTAATATTGTATATTGAATGAACCACATACTACACGTGGTATAGCTTAATATGTCAGATAAAGAGACTCTCTCTTATAGCGAGGACTATATTGCTAAATTGATACAAGAACAGGGGGCATCTAACTTCTTGTTAGGTTCAGACCGGTCCTCGGTTGATGCTACACTGAATGAGAAATTGTTGAAAATAGAGCGGTTAGAAAAGAAATTAATCAGGTCACGTCTCCATGGGCATGTATTAACGAAATACCTCACAGCAAACATCATTCCCAAGGGCTTACAGGTCAGGAACGAGCCTGCTATCTTTATTGATGTTCCCAAGTTCAGAGAGGGCTTCCATTTTGTGGCCAACAATTGCTCCAGGCACTGGATGGTGCTAGGGGTATAGAATATGTCAAGAAACTCACACAAGAAATAGCGGACCTGAAGAGGGAAATCTTGGAGGATAGTGCCCTGACCAACGCAAAGGCGGCCTTAGACCGGGCAGAGAAAGCCCTGATAGAGTTCAACACAGTAACCCTGAACAAAAAGCTGGACAAACTTTTCATGGACATCAGGAATTACGATAAAAAATACACATACCCCTACCTTGCTGACGAATATTACCAACAGGATCACCATGAATTCTTTACAAACAGAAGCCAACAAGGACCAAGACGCTTCAACACCTTCTCTGACTCCTCCGTAGGTAGTGGCTCGGAATCCGACTCTGACAGACCCTCTACGAGTAGACAATGCAACCAAGCACCACAATAGCAGCTTTTTTGTAGACCAGGGCTATCGCCAATCCAATCGGGGTGGAGGTGGCGATCAAGGTTGGGACCGCCCCAGAGGATGGAACAGAGGAAGGGGTTCTCAGAGAGGCAGCGCACGTGTGAGGTTCTTCCCGTCGGAAGGGCATGGGGAGATTTCCACATGGAGACAAACTTACAGATGGTGACAGACGCAGAAGTAACTGTTGACCAAACCGAAGCGGCAGTAACTGTTGACCAAACCAGGTTTCCACCCTCCGTGAGAAGTGTAACGGAGTTGCCATCCACCGCAAGAAGTGTAACGGATGGGAAGGCCAGCACGACGGACACAGCGAATGCTGCAGGATGTCCTGACCCTCAAAGGAAGGCAATAGACCCATCATAAACCTTTCCGACAATACAATGACCACAGCAGAAAGAGAGCTACTTAGTAAGGGTCTCTCCTTTGTCCCGACAAGCCGACTGGATTCTTTCACCACTAAACTTGAACTACAAAAGTTTTTCCGCAAAGTAAGGCTGAAATAGTACTTTGGCAGAAATACTTACGATCCAAAGCCAACAGCAACACCGTTCAAGTCACCATCCACCATCACGCCAGAAGCCTACTGCATGAGCTAATGTATATTGGCATTTGAACAGGTCGTGATGCAGGAAGTAATGGACTCACTGGGAGACAGACAATATATTAGGCACAACGTCACCAGAGAAGAAAAGCTTGCACTCAAGGACTTGAGTGAGAACAGTTCCATTTTCGTTAAGGCTGCTGAGAAAGGTGGGGCAGTGGTAGTACAAACCACCACAGACTACATTGAAGAGATTGAGCAGCAACTCAAAGTACAAGAGAGTTACCGCACAACACCAAGGGATCCCACGATGGACATCAGATCTCTCATAGAAACGCTGGCCGAAGAAGGGGTGTGTGAAGGCTTCTTGAGCATACCAGAGAAGGAGTTCCTGATTAACAAGGAACCCAGAATACCGACCATATACACCTTGCTGAAAGTGCACAAACGGTTGGAAACCCATCATATCTGAATGTGGCTCGTATTGGAACCAGCCAATCAATTCATCGATCACTTCCTGCAACCTCTGGTCCCAGAAACCAAGTCATATGTACGTGACTCTATGCATAATATACAACTGCTAGAGGATCACCCTTTTGACATTTCCACGCAATTCCTGGTAACATTGGAAGTGTGATCGCTCTACACCTGTGTTCCGCGATCCAAACCAATAGATGTTGTACAGGCCACATTGAACAAACGCCCAGCACCACAATGGATACCCACAGACTTTTTGGCCAATCTACTAGAAATCGCAATGAAGAAGAATTATTTTGTGTTCAAAAAGCAGTTCTTCTTCCAATGCAAAGGAGTGGCCATGGGTGCAACCTATTCACCAAGTTTGGCGAATATTTACATGGATAACTACGAAGAAGAACATCTTTACTAAGCATGAGCGCAAAATCCGCTCCGATCGCGGATTTTGCGGATTTTCGGTAAATCCGCGATCCGCGAACTCTCGCGAATTTACCGAGAATCCGCAATCCGCGATCGGAGCGGATTTTGCGGTCAAAAGTTCAAGCCTAATGCATAATTTACGATGGCGCCGGCAAGCTGCCAGCGCCATCCTCAAATGGTTACTTAATTAGCTTCGACAGGAAGCTCTAACAGATAAGATAAAGCAGGGGCTCGAGCGCCTGCTTTATTTTATCAGTTGGAGCTTCCTGTTGAAGCTAATTAAGTAACTTTTGCAGGATGGCGCTGGCAGCTTGCCGGCGCCATCGTAAATTATTTACATGGTAAATTATTTACACTCAGTTTGCAGCTTTGGTCAGGTTTGATGTACTGAATATGTAAGTGGCCCCTAGTGAGACATTGTATAGTAAGTTTTGAATATAAAATACTTCATGTATCTTGTCACTGCTTCCAGTGGTATCATGGAGTGAAAACAGTAGGAACCAGAAACTGAGCTCCAGAAGACATGTTTTATAATATAGTAGAGGCACACTTATATAAATTATGAAGGGTCCTGTTTTCGAGTGAATCGCTGTGCACGGGTCACACAAACTATTTTATACTGGAAGGTAGAAAGGACACTGCTAATAGAATGGTCTTACACTTTGACCCAAGACGAAATCATTAATTGTGGTGAAATAAATGTGTTTGGGTTCTTCTGAATGCATCTGTGTTATAATGTGAAAATAGATGAAATGTGGTACATAATTTTCTTTTCATTGCATAATATGCTGCATATTTTCATTGTGTGCTGCATAAGCAGGGCCACTGGAATTATGTTGCAGCGGAGGACCACATTATGTACCAGCATTACACACTCGAGGTGTGCACCGTCTTCCCGCCATTTACCCACTATGATGGCCATTTCACTCCAGGGACCCCTGCGCACTTCGGCGCGATTGCATAGTAACACACACTTGGTCGCTGGAACTAGTTGAAGCGCAAATGCAGTGACTCATTCATCAGCCCAAAAAAAATCGTGAGCGTTGTGGAGGCTGGGCAGATGTGCCTTCTTCACAAATATACCATCGACAATCCGCTGTGATGCTGGCCAGAGGCATTTGCATCTTTGACTTTCACGAGCGCAATCCCCGTGCTGTTCCTGTGACCAGGGGCTTCTGTCTCTTAATCTGCTGCTCTGATCGGTCTCTGACCTTTTATACACACAAGAGGCATGTGCGCTCGCATGGAAGCCCCGTCCGTTTGGCCCCGCCCACACACTCGAGGAAGCCCCGCCCCCAAATCCGCAGATCCGCTAAATCCGCGGATTTTGCGGATCCACGATCCGTGAATCCGCAAATTCGTGAATCGTGGATCCGCAAAATCCGCCCATGCTTAATCTTTACTCACATACCAACCCATTAATTGACTACATTGCGGTCTGGAAGAGATACATAGATGATGTGGTCATGATCTGGTCAAGCACTGAATCCCAACTCCAAGAATTTTTCAAGTGGTTAAATGGAAGAAGCAGTGACATACAATTCACAATGAACTACAATTGTCTAACGATAGACTTTTTAGATATAACTTTCAAAGTGGAAAATGTTTTGCTCTATTGTGACCTTTACAGAAAACCCACCGAAAGGAATACTTTGTAGAAATACCAATCCATCACCCGCGCAATCTACGGGACAACTTGCCCTACGGGCAAATACCTAAGAATGAGGAGAAATTGCACAAGAAGGGTGGACTTCTTCAGAGAGAAATTGCACAAGAAGGGTGGACTTCTTCGGAGAGACGGATGAACTTACCAAACGTCTACGTGAACGTGGATACCCAAAAGGGCTTGGCAGTGCCCGAGGTAACAGCTACTCACACCCAAGGATAAGAAAGCTGGCACTAACAATATAGTGTGCGTCACTACATTCCATTCAAAAAGTAACAACATAAAGAAGATTGTCACAAACTATTGGAACTTGGTCGTACCTGAACTGAACACAAAAGACAATCTGCTATTTGCATTCAAAAGAGGAAGGAATGTGAAAGAAAGTGTTGTTAAGGCCTATCTAGAACCGCCCAAACTGCCAGATCTTCATGATCAACTGGGACTCCCGCCCGTACTGGGACGTTTCAAATGTGGCACATGTAAATCCTGCCCCCTATGCATGGAAGGGCAGACCCTCGTGCATAACTAAAGAACCTAAAAATTACCTTCCCTAACCAACTGCAACACCATGGATGTCATATACATCATTCTGTGCCCCTGCAACATACCATACATTGGGCAGACCACCCAGAAGGTCAAAATGAGAATCCTACAGCACATGAGTAAGATCAGATGTAAAATACAGGGAGCACCACTGGTGGAACATTTCCTCACTCTTAATCACACACCAGAGAGTTTGAGATGGAGGGTAGTGGAGAAAATCAATAGCAACCCAGCAGTCTCGCCCGCGAATAACTGTGGGGACTCCGACCCTGGCATTCCCACATTAAGGGAATTCTCACCATGTACTGAAACACAGGTCGAGGCAATTCTACTACGAATGAAGTCCGGGGCCCCGGGAGATCCTGCGTCTCCACAAATCCTATCTAAAATAGCTCCTGCTTTGATTCCGGCCCTCACAAAAACTTTAAACCAGTCTCTACTTCATTCCTCTGTCCCAATACATTGGAAAGAGGCCGTAATTAGACCTTTTTTTTAAAAAACCTCAGCTGATCCTAAATCACTTCCTAACTACCGGCCTATCTCACTCCTTCCCTTGTTTGGAAAGATCTTGGAATCCCAAATAAATAACTATCTTAAACTACATCTCGAGACCAACAAACTTCTTGACCCATCACAATCAGGGTTTAGGGCATTCCACAGCACCGAAACGGCCCTGCTAGAAGTTGTGGACAATATAAGATTGACAATTGATTCCAATCAGTCTGCCATCCTGATTCTGCTCGACCTGTCTGCGGCCTTCGACACCATCTCGCATCTCATCCTTTTGGAACGTCTTGCTGAGATTGGTGTCGAGGGTCCCGCACTAGGTTGGATAAAAAGCTACCTTACCGACAGACGGTCCAAAGTTCAAGTGGGCGCTCATTCTTCCAACCTCTATGAAAACAATAAGGGCATCCCACAGGGGTCCATATTGAGCCCTACGCTCTTTAACCTGTATGTATCCCCTCTCGCCAAGGTCATTCGAAAACACGGTTTTGGGACCGTCTCCTACGCTGACGATACCCAAATACTGGTTACCATTAATCAGAATCCGGATTTAACTAAACTGAGATTCAAAAACTGTATGATTGACATCCATGACTGGATGACCAAGAACTTTTTGATGATGAATGCAGGAAAGACAGAGGTCCTACTGTTTGGAAAGGCAGACAAAATTTGGTCTGATGACTGGTGGCCAGCTACGCTTGGTCCATGCCCCTCACCCAAATCCTCAGTGAGGAATCTGGGGGTAACAATTGACAATAAACTGTCTATGTCTGATCACATTAGCAAATTAGTTGGCACGAGCTATGGCCTTATGCGTAGTCTGAGGAGAATTTTTAAGTGGCTCCCCCTCTCAGCTCGCATGCCCTTAGTGCAGGGACTCATCATCAGCAGGATTGATTATGGGAACGCACTTTTGGCTTCAACAAACTCCACCTTGTTGGCTCGCCTACAGGTCCTACAAAATACTGCGGCTAGACTGGTGCTTGATCTTCCCTCCCGCACACCGTCATTACCCTGCCTAAAAACACTACACTGGCTTTCAATACAAAAGCGGATCAAATTCAAACTGTGCTGCCTTGTCCATAAATCCATCAATGGGCACGGCCCGGTATACCTTGAACAAAAGCTAAAGGCCTACCACCCGGTAAGGACGCTCAGATCATCCACCAAATCTCTTCTGAGTGTCCCCAGGGTACGCACGGTGAGAAATGGCGATAGAGCCTTTAGTAAAACAGCACCCGAAGCCTGGAACCCTCTTCCCCTTCCGCTTAGGACGGAACCCGATTACTTGAGATTCCGCAAACAGTTAAAAACATGGCTTTTTTAGATCTGTCCATGCCATACCTGGGTTTCTGCTAGGGGTCCTTTCTACAAGCGCTCTGAGACCTTCGGGTGATTTACGCGCTATACAAGTGTAATAATAATAATAATAACCCACGGGGAGGCTCCATTGCAGCAGCCATGACCAGAAAAGAGTGCAAGTGGATACACAACTTGAACTCAGTGGCCAATGGGTTGAATGAACATGAAGAGATAGCCAGACAAATGGGCCTGTTATAACACCATGTGGCTATCATACCTACTTCAGTACTAACCAGGGCAACCCATATAGGCCTACTCATGATTGATGCATCTCTATGTGCCACTTAGCAATCCCCTTTGTGTATCACATAATGTTAGTCATAATGTGTACTCTAGCTAGTCAGAGTATTAATCTCAATGTGTACTACAACCAGTTTCAAACGTTGCCATCCTGCTTAAATGTGCAATATCGCTACCAAATTGTGCTTCGATGACACGTCAAGAAGCTGCATTTTTGTAACCTATTTACATCTTGCCATTCAGATTGCAACTATGCATTAAATGCGCCACCACACTGTTACAAACGTCCCGTTAAACTAAACTGCACTACTACGGAAGCGTCCGCTAGTACACGTAAAGTTTTTATCTGTCTTCTAAGGTTTGCTACTGCGCCAAGCATGTTACATTGCATTATAAATTATGTGACTCGTTTTTCACTCTATAATAAAAACATTTTTTGATTTGCCATTGTATTGTCAAACATGATTCTGAATGGTTGTTTAATAATTGCCACAATGCCTAATCCGTTGAAAAGGCCACACATAATTCATCAATAAATCTTTGTATATCTCCCCATATTAAGTTGACTCCGAATGTTTTTTTTCTTTCAATAAACGTAAACTCCATGGCAACAATACCATCAGAAAGGTCTACACGTGATTCGTCCACAGCTTACGTCACATACTGCAAACACCACGGGGCTCACGCCAACTGCGTGTACATTAGAGGACACTATGTCATCTCTAAGTAACACAGTTCAGCGCTTGACGTGAAGGGCAACCTCGCGGCAACGTCAACTTCACTATATAGCCTGTCATTCCCAACATGCCCCCCAACCTGACTACTAGCAGGAGCTGGATGGGACCGCGGACCATCCTCCACATATTCTGACTTTTCCAGTTTTCGAGGTAAGCGCCGGTCACGAATGCTAATACCATTCACCCGCCCGCAGCCCGATTTTAAAGTTTTTAATCTCCCTGTACATCACCTGTCCCCAGCACTAATTGCGGTTAATTAATAACTCCTAAACCGCTCTTACCGAATAAAAGATCGTTACTGTTCGTCGTCAGCACTGTTTTTGAAATCACTTCACGAACGATTACCTTAAACCGCCTTACCGAACAAAAGATCGCTATTGTTCGTTGTCAGCACTGTTTTTAAATCTCTTCACGAACGACCATCCCACCGCAACCCGCCTTCTAAGTATATTCACTTCCCTGCGCATTACCGACTTCCACAAATCATCACGGTTAATTAATTATTTTTCACAATACTGCCATTATTTTCTGCAAAACACGATCGCAATTGACGGGCAGTCTCCTCCCGGTTTCCGCTCATTATTAGCACTGCCACAAACGAGTGCGACCGCCATTTATTTCTCTTCTCAATCACTGCTTATTGAAATCGGCACTCACTACCACAACCGGCATGGCACGGCCAGCGCCTGGTGGTTTTACCATACTCACGGTCCACCTAGTCCATTATAGACAGATGCGCGTGGATGGTTAATACGTGACATTTTGTCACAAGCGGTATCGCCCGCTCACACAGGTAGCATCACTTGGACCAGCTACATCATCATTAATTGTAATATAATGCATGTATAATACACATATTTGTCAGACATGCTTGGGAGCTTACCTATCCCATAATTCTCCTTTCCCGCAGATATTGGGCCATTGTGCCCCATTGTTCCAGGCTGAGACACCCGGCCTTCAATAGGGTGAGTAATTGAGTCCCTTTGCTCAGGTGTAACTAGTCTTGTGCAACTTTAGCCTCTCTCACACACGCCTCAATTTTGTTTTCAGATTGTCTCCCCCCCCACCTCGCCTGTCTTGAGGACCACCCATCGGGGCACCACAGGGTCGAAAAGTCAACGCTTTTTCTAGGTCCAGCATCACAAGGATTCTATACTAGGTAAGAAAGGAATCTTTGGATTAAAATTAACATCTGGCCTATTTTGTAAAAAAATTGTATATATGAAAATATTTACACTGTACATAATGTTCACCACTTGAGCACTTGCACACTTGTCACTTCCATGCACTTTGTATCTTGACAGTCTCCCTTAATAATGTGTATATTAATGAATGAAGTAATTCTGATATAAATAACCTCATCCAAATTTTCCTTTTCTCATGTCTTATTCATTAAGTGCTAAGCCTTTGCTTTCTCGCTGTGTGTTTGAGAGTTTATGTTTCAGATTGCATTAATAGCATCCTCAACTTACGCTTGTTCTACCCGACAAAACTATTTTTATTTAACTATAAACTTACCTAGGTTCTGAGGGACACAGGGTTACCCCTTTTTGCTAAATATCAATGGTCAAGTTACACCAGGACCTAGGCACAATTTGACTCTGACCACAGTGGAGTGTGGGCCAGATGCACCATTCAAGTTCATCCTGGTCAAAGATGTTACCCTCTGACTTTAGTCCTTTAAGTCCCAACCCACCACAGGATTACACTTCTAAAGCCCACCATGACCGCACAATAGGCACATAGAGACTCACAGGGTGTTAGACAGAGGGCAAGCAGCAGGGTTCGTCCAGGTCCAGTTGCAACTAGTCAGCTGGGTATTTTACATGTACAGCCTTCTTGTAGCTTGTTGTGTCTCTGTAGCTTTAACAGGAAGTCAGCGTTGGGGTCCACTTCTTTGACCTGGGTAAAGAAGAGAGAGACGGTTGAGTCTCTTCAGGAATTTTCTCAGGTCACAAATAGCAGATTTGCAGTCCTCTTCTATACTTTCTCAGGTCCAGAAGTGTTCTGGAGTGAGTACCTGGAGATGCCACATTTATGCCTGGCATGAGCTAGTGAAAACTTTGCAAAATAGTGCAACTGCATAACGGAACAAAAGTTAGTAAAAATGTGTATAAAACAAATTCTTCACATTTCACACGATGTTGCCAGTGTATTAAATGTCACTCTGGCTTAGATGGTCACTATCATGATGCGGTTTTAACTGGTAGCATGACTCCATCACAAAGTGACTATCAACAAGAAGCTTGTAACCAAAATCCCTTAACCTTAATTTTCAAAATCCCTGGCCCATACCTCCTAACAAACCATTGTTGCTGGCTGAAGCATTGGTTTAGTATTTTAAAAGAAGTGTCCAAAGGTTTTGTTCCCCACCTTGGCTTTTATGATGTAACCAAATATACCCTTTGTTCATTAGTGAAATGTCTCAGTCTTCCTTTTCCTGTAAACAGTGTTTCTCTGCCATAGTGAGATGATTCTGTGCTACTAGAACAAAGCAAGGCCAAAGACAACCTATGGAGTTCGATTTACGCTACTTTTTTGTCAAAATTCCACTTTGAAATTTTACATTTTGAATATTTTCTATACACAATGGCATTGGAGAGAGAGCACTGACTGACTCAGAATTCCATTGTGATCCTGATTCAATCATGGGCTGTTTTCTCCATGCATGTCCACGAAACAGGCGATTTTTAATGGTCAGTGGTTGAATGGAAATATAGAAGTGTGTGTCCTGTCCCAGATTACCTGTTTACTCCTGAGAAGTGTCATACTGTCCACGGGGTGTAACAAAGGCCCCCCGCAGCCCCAGCAGTGCCCCCCCCAGTCTTACCCATAGTGAAGGTCCCCCCCTCAGTCCCCACTGATGTGAGTGTGAGTGGTCCCTGCAGCATTTCTTTCAGGTGGGCCCCCTCACATTTTGTTACGCCACTGCTACTGTCCTTTTACAAGTATTGCACCTCCGCTGACAAGTGCAGGTACTCTCCCTTTTTAATGAAACTCGTCCTCTGTACTTGCCTGTACTGTACCTGCTGCACATTTAAAGCAGTGATAATGGAGAAAAGTGGTCAAATGAGGCGAAATGTTCAATAATCAGCAAAGCCATTTCCAATACTACACTTTACGCCCCATTCTGATCTCTTCACTTTTTATGATGCTGCCCTGGGGCAGGCCCGGCTTTAGAATGTTTTCTTTGGTGAGACCCTAAAGAAGCACGGTTGGGCTATGAAAAGGAGGGAGTACCGGCCAAAGAACAGCAAAGTATTTAATCGATCTGATATTTTAGGAATTGGCATCTGTCCGTATCTGACATTTTTTACACAATAATCAGCACTCAGATAGCAGCTTTCTTTGATGTGCTTCCGGCTTCGGTACAGGAGAAGGATGTGCTTGTCAAATATTTAAGAATCAGAATTTTAAGTTGCAGCATGCTTCTGGTCATGTGCAGCAGCAGAAACGTTTCTGCTGCCATACAGAGCCACTTTGCAGATTTTCATGTTTTTAAAAAACGTTGACTGCTTTTTACTTAGCAAAGCATTTGAAGTTTAAGAATATGATGCTATAAGCCCAGAATCATAATTCAGTTTTCAGGCTATCCGTGTCATTTCTGCATCACAACAGCTATTAAACTCTGCTGACTTCACACCTCTCCCCAGGACTGAAAGTATCCTATGTCAAAGGTATTAATCATTCAAATAAACGACAAGGAAAGGAAATATTAATTCGAAAATCGCTTGTTTTTTTAAAGTTCTGAATGGCCTTGGATGGGTCAGGTTTTCTTTGGGTGGCCTGGCCCACCTGGTCCAGGCCCACCCTCTAGAACTGGGCCTGCAATGTGGAGATCCGGCCTGAGGTAGAGGTATTTGCACCTGCAGTATGACCTCATCATTGTTACCTCAGGACTCGTAATGAGTTGATGTTTTCTTCAAAGTATAGCTTCTGCAGAACATTTTTTTGTTTAGGGTGTGAGCGGCAGCAGTTGATGAAATTGTCCCGATTTTCAGTTCACACGAGTGCCCTCAATTTGAAATATTTGAAAGTTAGGTTTTCCGTAGGCATTTATGAAGGATGCACATCTCACCCCTTTAGTTCTGAACCCTTTGTCAATGTGTGCGGAGGAGAGAAAGGCTGGCGGCTCGATGGCACTGAAATGCGCCTGCGCGGTGTCTGCAGATTGCTTCCTCTGAGCTTGGAATCTGCTGAATGAAGTGTGTTCTCCGTCAAGCTGTGTTTATATTATGAAGACCAGAGGGGGTGCAGGGGCAGTTTGACATGTTTCTTAGGAACAGAAGCGCCCTCGCTCTGCCCTCCAATAAAAAGAAAGGGATTGCTATTTTTGGTGGGCTGTCAGGAGTCCGGCATGGGCACACTCATCAGCACGAATGATGGAGGAAGCGAAACAATGCCGAGTATTTATACGTCTGGCCTGTGTGTGTATACACACCGCGGCGACCTAGAATAATTTCTGCTGTTATTTTAATGTTAATGGAAATGAACGGCCTGGGCTCGGCAGGCAGGGATGGCTTATCATGGACGCTCCATGCTGCTGCAGCAGACAGACAATACCAAGTTTAAATACTCTCCCCAAACCGGTTCCGGAGAATTTAGTGCCAATGTAATACGACTGCTACAGTGATAGAACCTGTAGCACTATTTATCACCCTAAAGACAGAATTTAAAGGCTGTTACAGAAAGCGATAGATTGCCTTCTCCTCTGCTGTTCCCCAAAGCTTTTTAAATATATATTCCATTTTCGCCTTCAAGTCTTTAGCTGAAGGACAAGATAAAGCAAAAACGATAGGTCGATTGCTTGAATTAATCTCAGCCACTTATAATTACTGTGTGTCATAAATCATGCCCCGGAATAACACATTCCCAGACAGGGCCGGCATTAGGGCAGTGCGACTGGCGCAGCTGCACTGGGCGCTGACCTGTGGAGGGGGTGCTGTCTTCAGGAGGTGTGCTGTTCTAGCAATAACTTATGATTGGAGAGATGAGGGGCACTTCTGCCTGGTGGTAATGAGAGAATCCGGGGAAGCAGTCATGGAGTGCCAAAATTATTGTTGCACCGGGTGCTACCAGCACTTAAGCCGACCCTGTTCCCAGACAGGAGCCAACCATGTGAAAATAAGTCATGATGCATCACCAGTAGGAACAGTCCAGCCCAAACTGCCACATTGAATTCTCACTGAAGGAACACAAGCAACCCCAGACATATTTTGGAGTATTTAGGTCTCATCAGTAGGGTGCAAATTGCGTCCTATGGATCTTTAAGCATGGGACCCTTGACTGGGCATACTAATCACACTTTAGGCATCTCACTGAGATAAAAAAAATGATGAGTGAATTGTTTGAATTAATCTCAGCCACTGGAACATTTCTTCTGGCAGCAATCCATGCCATTATTTATTTGCCCACAATACATCCCCAGACCGGAACCAGCCATACTCCTTGCATTTCAAGGGATTTGTTTACAAACAAATGTTATGAAATGTTGCTTACAAGAATCCTCTTCTAAAGCTCTCACATTGGGACTCAGATCTTGCACACTTCATCATTACTAATCAGCGGTAAAGTGTTTGTGTTCTCTCCCTTAAACATGGTGGTTTACATCCAATTGACACTTTTAATTTATCTGTTAGTCCTTACTAAATGGTAATACATGTACCCAGGGCCTGTAACTTAAGTGCTACGCGTGGGACTGCAGCACTGTTTATGCCATCCACTTAAGTAGCCCTTTAAACATGGCTCAAGCCTGACATTGAAGCTTGTGCGTACAGTTTTAAACTGCCATTTTGACCTGACAAAATAAACCTTTTACCAGGCCTAAACCTTTCTATTTAATACATCTAAGTGTACCATAGGGTAAGCCCTAGATAGCCCACCAGGCAGGGGGCAGTGTATTTAAAGCATTGGACACATACTTTTAAGTTTTACTTGTCCTGATAGTGAAAATTACTGCAAGGCCTACATCTCCCATAGGACACAATTGGGTTGCCTTACTACATTTAATAAGTGCTAACCTTTGACTGGGAACAGGTAAACCATGCATGTTTGGTGTCTGAGAAAATGTAAAGTCAGATTTTAAGGTGCTACTTTGCAAATGCCACTTTTACAAAGTTGGTATTTTCCTGCCCTATTTCATGCCTGAAACCTGTCCCTGGGTCACATGAGTCGGTGCAGTTGGCAGCTGGACTTTGTTTATTCCTCCTAGACAGCTATACAGTTAAAGAATTAGGTGTGCATGGATGGACCATCAACTGGTAAGGTGGGGGGCAGAGCAGGGCAGAGACCCACTTGCAAGTGAATAGGCTGTGCCCTGTCTTTTTTTTTAAATAGCTACAATTATTTTATTGCATGTATATGTGTGTTTAATAACTTAAGTTTAATCAAACCTCTGTTGATTTCACAGACGTTTACAAAAACCTTTACTGATAAGCGAACAAGATTGATATAAAAATCTTTAACACTGTTGTGCACTGCGCACAATTTTAATACTACTGTGTACATCATTCGATTAATCAGGAGAAATTATGGGCCAAAAAAATATACTTCCATTTTGTAAATATGAAAACATTCTGCTGAAGTACCATGAGTGGGAATAACGAATGGTCACTGTTTCATATATAATAAAGACGTTCATACATGGAGAACATCTTTTTGAGTTTTCTTGGTACTTCTCTACTAGCACACTTCATCAAACACTCTGTGCCTAAACTTAAGACTCTGTACTTAGCAATAAAAGAGCCATCAAAGTTTATAAAATGCTTATGCTACACGGAGACCAAAGAAGACATGGCTGAAAAGAATCACTCTAAGCCTGATGGGTGCAGACCTCACATTCGGAAGACAGCAACTAGCCTAGAACTGAAACTCAACAGACCTAACGTTTCCTTTAAACAGGATTACCGACATCAACAACACTTCATGCTGTAGTTTGCCTTCTTAAAACGTCTTTCAGGAAACTCAACTGAAACTGAATAGTATTCTACAGTGATCTCTTCTTCCCCACTTCAAGCAGAGATCCTCAATGCAATGCCAAGTACTTTGAATAAGAGGAGAGATGAAGACTTGAATTTGTTGATACATAGCATAAGAAAGGCTACTGTGGACATTAATAGTCATGACATACAATATGACAGACCAATAGCACTTGAATTAATCACAATTAAATAGTGGTTAGTTGAAGGAACAGAAAACTGATCAAATACACCTTTGAAAAGGCTTCAAGTGTTATAAAGGTAAGCGACCAATGACACATTTTGCACTGCTACCTGGAGAAGGCTCTTTCTCCCCTCTGGATTATATAAGACGTTTCCTGATTTTAAATAGAATTACTAAAAGTGTCCAATTTTACTGAGAAATAAAGTAGCTAAGGATTCAATCAATCAATCAATCAGTGACACTTATAAAGCGCGCTACATACCCGTAGGGTCTCAAGGCGCTGGGGGGGGGGGGGGGGGGGTGCCGCTACTGCTCGAACAGCCAGGTCTTCAGCTTCTTCCTGAAGGAGAGGTGGTCTTGGGTCAGGCGCAGGTCGGGAGGGAGGGAGTTCCAGGTCTTGGCGGCCAGGTAGGAGAAGGACCTCCCTCCTGTAGTCGCTCTTCGGATGCGGGGGACGGCGGCGAGGGCGTGGTTGGCTGATCGGAGGTGGCGTTTGGGAGCGTAGAAGTTGACTCGGCTGTTGAGGTAGCTCGGGCCTTGGTCGTGTAGGGCTTTGTGTGCGTGGGTGAGGAGGCGGAAGGTGATTCTTTTGTTGACGGGGAGCCAGTGAAGGTCTCTCAGATGTCCGGAGATGTGGCTGGTTCGCGGGATGTCGAGGATGAGTCTGGCTGAAGCGTTCTGGATCCGCTGGAGTCTCTTCTGGAGCTTGGCGGTGGTACCGGCGTAGAGGGCGTTGCCGTAGTCCAGTCGGCTGGTGACGAGGGCCTGGGTGACGGTCTTCCTGGTCTCGGTGGGGATCCACCAGAAGATCTTCCGTAGCATGCGTAGGATGTTGAAGCACGCCGAGGAGACGTTGTTGACTTGCCTGGTCATGGAGAGGGAGGGGTCCAGGATGAAGCCCAGGTTGCGTGCATGGTCTGTCGGTTTGGGTGCGGTGCCCAGGGCGGGGGGCCACCAGGAGTCGTCCCAGGCGGAGGGTGAGGAGCCCAGGATGAGGACCTCCGTCTTGTCCGAGTTCAGTTTCAGGCGGCTGGTCGTCATCCACTCGGCTACCTCTTTCATCCCTTCGTGTAGGTTGGCTCTGGCGGCGGCGGGGTCGTTGGTCAGGGAGAGGATCAGTTGGGTGTCGTCGGCGTAGGAGATTATGCTGAGGTTGTGTTTGCGTACGATGGCCGCGAGGGGGCTCATGTAGACGTTGAAGAGGGTGGGGCTCAGAGATGATCCTTGGGGGACGCCGCAGATGACTTTGGAGGCCTCTGACTTGTACGGTGGTAGGCGGACTCTCTGTGTTCTTCCGTCGAGGAAGGAGATGATCCATTCCAGCGCCTTGTCCTGGATTCCGATGTTGCTGAGGCGCCGTACTAGGGTGCGGTGGCAGACCGTGTCGAATGCCGCGGAGAGGTCTAGGAGGATGAGGGCCGCTGTTTCTCCATTGTCCATCAGGGTTTCTTAGTTGCATTGCGCCCAGTCAGGGGGCTTTTTAAACAGCCTGGCCTGCCAGTCCTGTGGCTCACTGGTAGGTGATATGCATTTGATTTCTGAACCTCACATCCATTTGATTTGAGCACTGGCCAAACAAATTGCTAGAACTGTGTCATTTAGCACCTCAAGACTATAGTAAGGACTACAAGAAAGGATCTTCGACTGAGACTGTAGCCTTACTCTCTCAGCCAGAGGGGCACATTAAGGATCATTCACTACAGGAAAAAGCAGAGAGAAAAGGAATGCCAGTCAAAAACTAGTTTAAGAGCAATTGACTCTGAAGGAGAACCCAAAGGATGCTCAAGTGCAGATTCGACGAAAATTGAAGCTGGATTTTGTAAGTTTCGCTCGATGTGGTTTTAGGTATAGGGTCAATCCCCATCGCCAATCCCATTACATAACTCTCTCCTGAAAGGGGAGAGATGAGAATCCTATAACGAAATCCAAAACATTATGAGATCATTCATTCCTGGCAAATCCAACAATTAGAAATAATAACAGAGTACTGTAGATCTCCTATGGAAAAAAGTCTTTGGCATGTTCAAGCAGTATCAACATTTGACGCACGATATACACCAATACTGTAAGTGACAGACCCTCTCCTTGTCCCTTTGATGTCAGTAAATTTATCATGCAAAATACTGAATGTCTTGCTTCCAGACTTCATTTTTTGTGGTTTCAAAACAAAGCATGAAATGGAGGAAGGTCATCTTGTCCGGTTTCTTTTCACTACAATGGTGCCTGTGACAATGTCATAAGCTGTTCGGTTGTGCTGAAAGAATAGTAACGTGATGAAAGCAGGAAAGAAGAAAGCGATGGAAAAATTCTTGATCAATGCACGAATCGTCGACCCTGTCAGGCTAACATTTGTCGAAGAAATAACTAAGACACGATTGGGTGCCAAGAGCACAGATGTATCGCAGGTCACAACTCGAAGACCAAGCAGAAATTTTCCCGGTGTGGCACCGCCTGCTCCCCAAATGCAGATAACCTCATAGAAACAGACCAACAATCTGTAGATGAGGGCAACAACCATCATCTTCTGTAAGTCTTCCATTGATGTGTCTTCGTCTATCTCTTCGATTATATAATGCATTGGAAACTTTGAAATGTCCCTTATCCCACTGAAATGCATGATACTTAAAATAACAGTAGCTTTTATGAAGAAGAGGATGAAGAAATCCACCAGTTCTGCAATAAACCTTTGTACCAGGGATGGGATCACATATTCACGACCTGCTGTGTGGGTCGCGCTGGCTCCCTGGCCGGAGCGGGCGATGTTGTTGGGGGAACGGCAGGGATCGGGCGCGGCCATGCTGTTTGAGGCTGCGGTAATAGCAGTGGGGGGTGCAAGCTGTAAAAGGGGTTAAGGTACGAAGCCCCAAAGGCGCCGCTGTGAGGAGGCCAACCCAGGGAACCGCAGTAACACTGCCATAGCCACTCCTGCACCTGCCGTGAGTACTCCCGCGTGGTTACTGGGGGGCCCGATCCCGCTCCCAGATCCCCCATAGCATCAGCTGCTGTCATTGCCAGCTGTGCCCTGTCTTCACTTAAAGGACTTGTCACCACTTCATTGTTTATGCTGCCAGCTTGAAGCCAGGGCAGAGAGTCAGGAATTTCCAGACACCTCATGGTGTGCAACCACTAGAACATTCTCCTACTTAAAAGTGGACACCTGGTATAAATATAGAACCCTCAGATCTAACTCTCGAATACACCTCTAGACCTGTTGAAGACTCAGAAGGACTGCTGTGCTGCTCTGCTAGAAGGACTGCTACTCTGCCACCCTTCTGCCTGAGTGTAAAGCACAGGATCTGCACCTTGAACCCAGGATCACCAGAGTGACTCCAAGACCTGTTTGGCTGGCCTTCAGATCAGAGCCTCTGGAACAGAAAAGGCTCCAACCACCTTGAACCCAGCACCTGGACTCTGTCTGCTGTGAATCCTACCCCGCAAATGGTACCACCCCATTCCAGGAACCTTGGAAGTAGACCTGAAGGTGCTGTGCTGACCTAACTGTGGTCCTGTGTGCAGAATCGATGCAGCATGGCGTATCTCCTCGAAACCCTCTCTGAACTGCCGAAACGCAACGCATCCCTGTCACCGGACCTTTCATCGCAGCCACCTCGGAACCACCATTGCACAAGACATCCTCGACACAGACCTTCATATCGCAAGCCTCTTATCGATGAAATCCTTGATGACAATGCAGGACTCTGCATTGCAGCCCTGCAACTACTCTAGAACCACTGGTGCATAATGCATCTTCAACACAGGACATTGCAGGCCCCTCATAGTCGTCATCCTTGACAACAATGTAGGACTCAACATCACAGCCCATAGCTTCCTCGAAATCGCCGCTCGAGACTCAGCCTCAACAGTGGAATCTCACAAGGCTCTGCAAACCAGGATTTAAGGTACTAAGGGCCCGATTAGGATTGCGGTGAGTCCGCATCCTTCTGGCCGGCGGAAGCCACCGCCGGCCCGGAGGATGCGGATTCACCGCTGCGGTGAGAGAAAAGACCCCCGCCAGATTAGGATGGCAGGGGGGTCATCTGCGGATGGGGAGACCGTCTGGCGCTTTCCGGCTGTGGTCCCGCGGTGGAAAAGCTCTAATATGGTGGCGGTGTCTATCAGACACCGCCAGCCATATTACGATGCATGGGGAAACATGCTTTTCCACAGCGGGTTTTCCGTCGTGGAAAAGCATGTGGTCTTTGGCGTTTGGGGGCCCGTTGCGGGCCCCCAGGGTGTCTGGGGGTGGGGGGTGCACATGGGGGGTACCTATGGTACGCCCCAGCATTTACATGCACAAAGCGGCAGGCACCGCGCGGTGCCTGCCGCTTTGTGCATGTAAATATTAAACATGCATTTTTAACCTTGCGGCGGGTGCTGCTTCACGCAGCACCCGCCGCAATGTTAAAAATACAGGATGTGACCCCCAGGGTGGCAGTCACATCCTAATTTGCACGGAGGGACCGCCGCTGCCCCTGCGGACGGTCCCTCCACCTCTGGGGTGGCGGACGGACGCAGGTCCGTCCGCCATCCTAATAGGCACCTTAGTTCAGTGATCCTAACTTGGTCCCTATATCCAGCCCTCATTCCATTGTGGTCAGCTTGAACTTGTGACTTTCGCCTGGTCCAGTGCAAATGGATAACCACAGTTGGCACTTTGTGCTTCTAGCACTATTTTCACTTAAATCTTTAAAATTGAATATCTTTGGTTCTACTGATTGGATTTTTGTAATTTTGATCTCAAACAATGTATTAAATGTTACACTATTTTTAGGTCGAGCTAGGCAGCACATGCGCTCTCTCATTGAGACCTGCTGTAATCAGTATGTGGATTTCAAGTCCATCCCCTTTCTTGCCAGTGCTTTTATTTTTTGTTTGTTAGTGTCCTTTAAAAATACTTGCCTGCTAGTGGTCAGTCCTGCCTTTTTGTCCCTCCTTTCTCTCTTCTTTTCCTCCCACAGAGAAGGGACTTAGTACTGTCTATTCTGCTATGTTTCTTTATCTGTTCTTTGGAGGACTATTTTTTTCTTGGTTTCCTGCTCTGTTCCTGTTTGTCTGTGTTCAGCTTCAGCACCCTAGCTGCTCACATTTAAATATAGCAGTCTTCCTCTCACCTCTTCTTAATCCCACAGTTATGTTACTGTTGCCTATCTGCTCCTGCTGTGCCTCCTGCTCATTGCTTGTTTTTTATAGGCTTTTTGCACTTTTCAATTTCCATCTTCAGTTGGGCTGTTTCTGGTAGGATATCCATTTGGTTTGGGCTTCTTTTTAAGGGGGATTGAGCTAGGTTTTTTTTATGTTTCTCCTGCAAGGGGTTTACATCCTGCCCCCTTTCCTGGCTTTTTATATGTTCCTGGGTGGGCCACTTACCTTTCCTCCAGTTCTATTGGCGGTAGTATATTTTACTGCATTTACTAATGGTTGTTCTTGTCTTCTCCTCCTATCAGTTTCCTGAACTGTTAGCCATCGCCTTGGGGAAACTGTTTTTTCATAACGGTTTGCCTCTTTTTTCTTTTTCTTTAGCAGCAGATTTATATAGCAGCTTATCTTGAGAAAATAAGGGATATGCACAGAATCACAGGATGTTGCATCGCCAAGACTTGACCTGGGATCCCCAATTCTCAAGTCAGGAGCTCTAGCCGCTGCGCCACATCCTCTCCACATCTGTGTACTTATTTCTTATGGGTAACGCTGCATGCATTTAGAGCATGTGTGCTCCACAAGCGCATTTATTTTTACTATCTTCAACAAACGTTTACTGGAGCCGGCGGTGAGTTGAGAAAGCACACGGTGGGAGTGTGAAACTGCTCCAGGGAAACATCTTTTTATCCTCAGGGGTTGTAACTTTATGAGTTAATTTAGCTGAGAGCTGCTTTACTCCATCTGTGAAACAGCACCGCTTTCGGCATTCGTAGGCTTAGTAATATTAGGGTGGTCTACTACGTCTCAAATAAAATAATATTTAAGATAAGTGCACCAGGCCAGGTTATGTTTTGTTTTTGTTTTGACAGTGATTTCACGTAAAAGCAATACATAATTTGCCCTTTCAAGATGTTGAGCCTTCCTCCTAGACATGAACCCGGTTCCCCAGCTTCAAATTCAGCCGCTCTAGCTGTCACACCAGATATGTGTACCTTTGGGTCCTACTGTACTTTTTTAGGTCTCGGCCTGCGTAGGCTGCGCTTGCGCAGTCTCGCCGGCGAGATCTTATGTTTTTCAGAGTGGGGCTTGAACCCGCCCCTCTTCTCCATTGGCTGGCTTCCTAAACGGAGGCCAGCCATTGGAGGATAGGGGCATCTGTCCATTTAAGGACCCGTCTTTTTGGGATTCAGGGGGTTTGTTTTCTAGTTTCTTTCTCTCCTCTTCCCATTGGCTGGAATTTTACACTCTAGCCAATGGGAAGAGGAGAGAAACAAAAACACGCCCCCGATTCCGAAAATGACGGGGCGTTTCTCCGAGGCATTTCTGCTTGGCCTCGGAGAAACATGGTGGTCCTTTCCCCCTTGCGCTGAAAAGCTGTTATATGTTTTCCAGTAAAGATGGCAACCCTATTTGCAAGGCCCAGGAAATACTTTAAAAAGTTTGCACAAAATTCCCAATTATCTTTCTAAACTTGACAAATCGGTCTTAATTTACCTCAAACGTCATTACTGATTGCATAGGTAGCTCGAAAACACCATCGCGAGAATTACCTTTTGTGCACCCGGAAGGGTTTCAAAGGAGTAACAATTAGCAAATATATGTAGCTGTTCTGAACACGCTGATGCTTTTATGTCTCTAATAAACTTCGCGTATTATCGATTACTGTGTCCGTGCACTGTTGACTTACTCGGAGATCGTCAATATTATAGTCGGGAAATCATACTGCTAATGCAAGGACACATTTATTGGAAATGTTTAAATGTAAAAGCCCATGCATGGATGTTGGGAGCGCTCGCTTGGCCGCATCAGGTGTGTGCCGCTGACCTCAGTTCTGTTAAAGGGCGCTGCGGACATCAGAAAGTTTGTACCGCATTGCATTTAAAAATGGTCTCTGCCGTTGTTGAAACCCCTTGCTATCTTTTAGAAGTAATTGAACAAGATAGGAGCTGCAGTCTTGGGCTAAATTTTTTCAAGTCACTGTAAATGTATTTAGTTTCTGAACTAACTGGAAAAAGTGCAAATAGTAAAGACAAAAGTGAAACAACACGAGGTGCGGAACTGCTGCACGGGTAAATAGAGCAGCTATCTTGAAACGGTAAAAGATCTCCATGTATTGGAAGTCCAATTCACCAGTAGTAGGACTCGCCACTCGTGCACAGGCGTAGAGGAAACACATGAGGCAGATTATATGGAATTTCCTACCTCCGCATCTCATCTCAGAATTACTAGTCACTTTTTCCTAGGACAGAAGTGAGACTTCATTGCACTTACCGTGTGAAACATGTAAAGCGTTGAACGCACAATTTGTTGATTGCAGTAGCAGGCGGTCTTAATTCGTCATATAGGGTAGCAATTCTCACACCACTGGCTGCATCTGCTTATCTGCTTTCTTGCTTGCCATGCGCAATACCTAGCTGTAGCCGATGGAAAGGGGGGGCGGCGGCGGCTATTACGTAGCTTAAAAGTTCTTGGAGTTTTCTGGGTTAACTTTCACTCTGTTTGCAGAGGATACAAGACAGCCTGTATGATCAGCATGTCTTTAGAGTGTGTAGAATTATGAGACTGATTCACAAAAGTAAAATTATACGTTTTGTGTACTATTTGTTTTTCCTATTCACAAGCTACATTCTCACGCCGCCCGGGTGGGAGGGGATCCTGGGCGGGCGGAGGGGCGGGACGAGGAGCCTCGGCAGGCGGAGGGACCGGCAGGGAGGGAGCGGAGAGACAGCGCAGTCCGGGCATGCTGTGGAGCACCGGGGAGCTCCCCTGCACTAACCAAGCGGCCAGCCGCCTGCCATACGTAGGACCTTCAAGAGACCCCATACTTCCTGGGATTGAAGAGCCGACGGAACCAAGCTTGCAGCACAATGTGTAAAATCATGTGGAGAGCCAAGAATTCACAGGTACAACTGGCGGTTTGTTGTTGTTTTTGAACTGCATTTGCGCTGGGAAACTGTCTACCTGGATTATAGTTGAGCCTTTCGGAGCCCCTGGCCGTTTTAGTCATCCCCGCTGATGCATTGGGGTTGCTTTAAAAAAGCTTGTTTTTCTTGCCTCTGTCCCCTGCCTGTGCTCGCTTTTCTTGCCTCTGTGCCCTGCTTGTGATTGTTTTTATTGCCTCTGTTCCGTGGTTGTGCCCGTTTTCTTGCCTCTGTTCCCTGGTAGTGCTCGCTTTTCTTGCCTCTGTTCCCTAGTTGTGCTCGATGTTCTTGCCTCTGCCCCCTGCTTGTGATCGTTTTTTCTTGCCTCTGTCACGTGCTTGTGATCGTTTTTTCTTGCCTCTGTCCCCTACTTGTGATAGGTTTTTTTTCTTGCCTCTGTTCCCTGCTTGTGCTCGATTTTCTTGCCTCTGTCCCCTGCTTGTGATAGTTTTTTCTTGCATCTGTCCCCTGCTTGTGATCGTTTTTTCTTGCCTCTGTCCCCTGCTTGTGATCGTTTTTTCTTGCCTCTGTCCCCTGCTTGTGCTCGCTTTTCTTGCTTCTGTCCCCTGCTTGTGATCGTTTTGTTGTGTGTTTGTGTGGCTCGCTGTGTGTGTGTGTGGCTCGCTGTGTGTGTGTGTGTGGCTCGCTGTGTGTGTGTGTGCATCGCTGTGTGTGTGTGTGTGGCTCGCTGTGTGTGTGGCTCTGTGTGTGTGGCTCTGTGTCCGCTAATACTCTCTACTACTCTCTAATGCTCACCTATTGCCATTGTAAATGACAATACCATTTATGTTTTAAAAAAACAAAAAATGAAAAAAATGCTATTTTCAATGCCAATAGCTCTAACTTTAACAAAGCCCAGACCATTGCATTGTAAATGCTTGTTTTCTAGAGCAAGAGGCAGTTTTCTTGTGCGCGTTCTTGACTTGTTTTCTATATTGTTTTACTTGCACCTGTCCCCCACACTGTCTGTGTTTATGTGTACCCCGCCAGCTCACCCTCCCTGTTGCATCAGCCTTTCCCCAACCCATGACATAAGTAACACAGAGACCGATGCAAGAGGGAGTGCCAGTGGGTCGGGGCCAAAGCAGCACATGGGGAGGGAGCGACACAACACAGATGGCGTGTTTCACAGAGGCCAGTTCAGGGACATTAGAGCTCTTCGTGCACAGCCCTAGCTCGGACTCCATGAAACAGTGGGGTTATGCTTGTTATAATTTACTCCTGTTAGATAGCTCATTTTGTCATAAATCTTCCCACACACAGTATACCTGTGCCACATACTTACAATATTAATCACCACCACCATCTCCCTGATCAGAATTATCTTGATTAAAAACTGATTGGTGTTATTTCTGGACAGCACTACAAGAATTTGCAATGTTATTGCAGACGAATTGTGCTATACGAGCTGAGGTTTCTAGGAAAATGGCACCTATTGACTTTATGTCATTACAGACTCAGGAAATGGAATTGCTTTGGGCTCTCATTAAAAAAACACATGCTACATTTGAACTGTTTTGTTTTTTCAGCCCAACCGTGAGGCGAAACCTGTATATTGTTTGAAAAATATGCAGGAAAACCATGACCACAAGCGTCTGGGCTAGGCCTTGCCATATTAGAAAAAGTAAAATAATCTACAAAAAAATAAAGTTGGCTTGCTGAAAATGTTTTCTTGAAGTGTTAAGACACCTTGTGAATATGAACAGGGATGCTGCTGTAGGTGTTATATACAAAGAGCAAGCAAGTTCTAGCAATTTCCATAACATATTTTTAACTAGACACAATAGTTATAACTAATGTGCTCTTCAATACTGGAACAAATGTCATAAATTATACAAATGTGACAGTAATTTTCTGATTTCATTCTAGTTGTGACATCACATCCCCAGCATTATTAGAAAGGATGCAGCTACTCTACGGTAATACTCTACGGTAATACCATACTACACTTAAGTTGAGATGTCATGATACCATCTGCAGGAGCCAGTAGATAATGTGAAAAGCACCACACAGAGCAGAATTCCAAGAGATATTTTTAACAATAAAAGGATGAATTGGCTTTTTAGCCCTTCTCGACTGCTTCCTTGAAATTAACATCCTTTAGTAAAAATAAAAATGTATATTATAAGGAATAGATTACCCTTCATTATATATTAAAGGAATATCGTCTCCTTGGAATTCCATGATTTATTAAAGAAATTCTGGCTTTGGCCTCATTCCTGTATTAATGGTCAAGGAACTCCTTGGTGACTGGCAGTTTTTTTTTGTAATGTAGGCTAGAAAATACTTTATTTTATATGCAACTAGCTTACCCGTCGCGCGTTGCTGCGAGCTCCGAAGAAAGGAAATTCAAGGAAACTCGTTATGATAACATTCAATTTACATTGTGTCATTTTTTTTTAACCATATTCATTTTAATATGGAAAACATTTCAAAGTGTCGTTTTAATTCTATTTATTAATTCGAGTGCTTGTGGATACACAATTTTTTGTTTTTCCGTCTTGTGCGCACATCAGTATTCGAAAGATTATGAGGGCCCTGGGGGGCCGAAATTTAAAAAGATGTTATGCCAGAAACCTTCGCAGGAGTGTACTCAACAACTTCCCAAAGTTTCATGACGATCGGATGAATGGTGCTTTAATTCTATTTATTTATTCGAGTGCTTCTAGATATACGATTTGTTGTTTTTCCGTCTGGTACGTACATCAGTATTCGAAAGATTATGAGGGCCCTGGGGGGCCCTATATTTAAAAAGATTTTATGTCAGAAACCTTCGCGGGAGTGTACTTAACAACTTCCCAAAGTTTCATGGCGATCGGATGAATGGTGTAATAATGCATAAAGGACAGACAGACAGACATACATTTATTTTTATATATATCGATAGCAATATCTAGTATTGCAGTTACATCGTTTTGTATGAGATGAACATTTGTGCACTCCATTCTATAATTTCATCAATGGTAACAGGACTTGACATCCCACCATTTAAAAAACAGTTTGACAATTTTAGTTTTACTATTTCAATTAATGTGATATGTACGCAATGTAGAGTAGATATCTGAAATCAATGGAAAATGTATTTATGCAACAACATATACAATTTGGCATATGCAGTACTAGTGTTATAATTTACAATTTTAGTTTAAACCAGTAATTTTTCTTATTCCTTATTTAACAATAAGATATGTGATGCAACTTATCTAAATGAATGTCTGGCAAATGTATTAAATGAGTCCGTGCAGCCGTAGGTGACGCTGCTCCTTCCTCCTTCCTCTCGTAATGGTGGTTTGGCGTTTTGGTGTTTCGGCGTTTTGGTGTTCCGAATGATGCACATCACACGCCGCACTTTGGAGCCGCTGAAGTATGGAAAATGTTGCGTCGCTTTGATGCCCCAATCGAATGTCTGACAAAATATAGAAAGACATAATATCAAAGTACAAAAATATCATAGCATTAATATCGATGTCAAAAATATCGACATCCTATCTACAACAAGGTAAGTACAACAATATCGAAAAAATAATATCGGTCAAAAATATCGTTTAAAAAAAGATTGTTTTTTGAAAATTAAAAAAAAGTAAAATAAATTAAATATTAATGAAAAATACAATAAACATAGTTAAAATATTTTATAATATTTAAAATTAATAATTATTATACACAATTTGATAAAAAAATAATTAAACATATACATATAATATATAATATATATATATATACTTACTTAATAATCATATTAATAATTATTGTAATAAATTATAAATAATAAAAAAATATTATAAATTACAAATTCATCTATACACATAAAATATTAACATAAATAAAAAATAAATGATTATGCAAATTAAAAAAATGAAATTTACTTTTAATATTTTTTTTAATTAGATATATACATTAGCTAAAACTATACAAAATATATTAAAGAACATAGTAAATAAAATACTATTATAACTAAAAAAAAATCAAAAGTAAGTAAAATGTTGGATAGCATAGAGGTAAAAATTATTATTCCCACTCCACAGAGTGCAACAGTAGGGAAGGTGTTGGATAGCGTAGGGGTAAAAATTACTATTCCCTCTCCAAAGAGTGCAACAGTAGGGAAAGTGTTGGATAGCTTAGGGGTAAAAATTACTATTCCCACTCCAGAGAGTACAACACTAGGGAAAGTGTTGGATAGCGTAGGGGTAAAAATTACTATTCCCACTCCAGAGAGTGAAACAGTATAGAAAGTGTTGGATAGCGTAGGGGTAAAAATTACTATTCCCACTCCAGAGAGTGCAACAGTAGGGAAAGTATTGGATAGCGTAGGGGTAAAAATTACTATTCCCACTCCAGAGAGTGCAACAGTAGGGAAAGTGTTGGATAGCGTAGGGGTAAAAATTACTATTCCCACTCCAGAGAGTGCAACAGTAGGGAAAGTGTTGGATAGCGTAGGGGTAAAAATTACTATTCCCACTCCAGAGAGTGCAACAGTAGGTAAAGTGTTGGATAGCGTATAGGTACAAATTATTATTCCCACTCCAGAGAGTGCAGCAGTAGGGAAAGTGTTGGATAGCGTAGAAGTTAAAAATACCATACTTAAAAATAAATTAATATTTAAAAATAATTATTAAATAAATCTAAACTATTTACAAATACCAATACATAATTATTCAAACAATAACCAATGAACAATTAAGAAAAAATAAATTAATAATAAATACCAATTATTAATAATTAATTACCAATTAAAAACGAATTAACAATTATATAATTAACAAAAACAATTAATTAAAAAAATGATTACTTAATTACATTTAAATTACTTCCCACCCTATTCCCCTATAAACCAATAACCCCCTACAGAACATAATTACTAATTAATCAACTAATTTCAAATAATTACCAATAATAAAAATTAATTATCAATTAATTAAAATTAATTTATAATTCCTAAAAATAATAATTAAATTAGTTTAATTAAATTACTTCCCACCCTATTCCCCTATAAACCCACAACCGGCTACAGTACTAAAATACAACATTTAAATAAATTACACTAAAAAAATACATATTAAATACATAATATTATATATACATAAAAATCATTAAAAAATCGATATTATTAACATCGATATTACTAACATCGATATTACTAACATTGATATTAGTAACATCGATATTACTAACATTGATATTACAAATTCCGATATTACTTACCTTCTATATTCTGTCCCTTCGATATTTAAACATCGACATTATTGTATGTCGATATTTAAAAATCAATATTCTGTCTGCCTACCGCCCTGATCACCTTAATTCACGAAGCATAGCGCAACCTTTCCTGAGCGCAGGCGGCAACGCTGATAGAGACCCGGGCTCTGGGACCTGCTAATTGCCGGTGTACTACGAGCGTCCTCGGGAAGGAGGGGCCGGTGAGTGGAGGCTGTTACATGGCGCTGTGAACTTGGCCTGACTTTTCCAGCCAGCGCTAACTAAAGGACTGGCACTGCATTTCTTCTTCTGGGTTAATAACCCTAATTTCTGTTCTCAACCTTTTACCACTGCATGTCGCACTGTAACTGTGTGGGGAGACACCGTCCATGCTGCTAGTGGCTGCCCACTGAGGACATTTAAGCATTTTTAAGCCCTTTTTAAGCCCAACCTTGCTGCTTCCATTTTACCATCGTTAGACGCTGCACACCCCACTTTATCTGGCTCAAGAGACACTGGCTGCCCACTGAGGACTCCAAAGTCGCTGCGCTTGTTGCTGGTGAGAGGACCTGGACGCTGCATTGTTGTGGGACTTCATGTCCCAGGGGCCCAGAGCACACGCCTGCACCTGAGCCGCATTGCCCACTGCGGTTAGCCGCTGCCTCTCCGCGGGAGCTATTGCTCTTGTTGCTGGTGAGAGGACCTGGACGCTGCACTGTTGTGGGACCCGCACTGGAGCTGCATTGCCCACTACCTACTTAGTGCATCTGCACACCCGCTCCGAGCACCGGGCGAAGCCCGGGCCAAGGGCGGACCCGTTTGCGTTTGAGCCCGTTCAAGACCGTTTGAGGCTGGGCTGGGCTGGGCCCCCCTCTTAGCTGCCCAGCTCCTTAAGGTTAGTTTCCTTTACGCTTCTGCCATTTGGGCTGTCGGTAAATGATCCTCAAGCTATTGAGTTTTGTCTACAATGAATCCACGAGAGGGGACGGGGCGGCCTGCCTTTACGGGTGGTAGTGTTGTCGGGACTTTGAACCAATTCATTGTGAGAGCTACCTCGGTACTTGCTCATGAAATCGCCATTACCGAACGGCGGTTATCTCTTGATCCCCAGCAAAACAAACAGTCATCCTTGGGTGGTTTAATGCATGTACGATCACCGGAAGGTTGCTTGACCATAGGCTCAGATTCACTGAATTCGGTAGGGGGTTGTAGCCAAACTCCTTTATTACCGCAGGAAAGTCCAACCACAGCGGAGCAACCGACTAGCTCTACCCTGCATGATTCGGTGCAATCGAGCTCAGCAATCCCCAAGTTGCATTGAGTGACCACTAGGTCTGTGCCCCAATCAAAAACTTTAGCGCTGGAATATGTACCGGAGCTGACCTCAAAGAAGAAGCGGGGAGGGGGCTCTCAGAGGCAAAAAAATGCAAAAATGCCTAAAGTGTCTAAAACTGCTGGGTTGGCGCCTTCATCTATACCACTTTTACCAGAGCCACAGCCCACCACTTCTACAGCAGGCACTCAGAATGTGGCTACCACTGGAACGCTGATGGTTGAAAATGAAGAGAGTCTATGGGCTAGACTGGGGGCCCTTATAACAGGATCATTCTCACCAATTCTTGAAAGACTGACTGCAATAGAGGAGAAAGTAACCAACCTCGAACCTTTAGCTGTGTCTAATCATGTGACGGCCATGGTTTTACTGGGGGAGAAACTGGGTCTATTGAAATGGGGTTCATTGTGATAACTAACCCTATAATCCCAAACTCACTACCTGATATCTCACAACCATCTAACTCTATACCCACTATACGACCTAGCAATAGGGGGGTGGTAACTGCTTCTGAAAATGGCACAGGGGTCTGGGATGCAGGAGGAAGGGAGGAAGTAAACACATCTGGGGAGTCTGCCCAGCTCATCCCAAGCACACCTAGGGTGGAGGGAGATGGTCCCCTTGGTAGGATTACCAGGCATATTGTACGTAACAACTGCTTGCCTGGATTAGATAACCAACTAATCCCTGCCCCTGGGGTCAATAGACATGTTTCACCTGTATTTAATAATGGGCAGGGAATTAGTCTATCTAAACACAGCCACAGGGTAGTATACCTCCCTTCTGCACCACTGGTAGTAGTTCTGGGGAATGTACCTATTTTGCAGGAAGGTCAGGTGGATTCCACGCAACAGTTAATGGCAAAAACTATGCACTGGCTGAATGTTAAATTGAAAGAAGCGGGGGTTTGGGGTTGGGACATCTGTAAACAACTAGACGCTCTTCTTTGAAGAATGGAGGGGGAGATTGTGTGCTGGCTAACTTCTACAATGAGCGTGTAGTTAGGCTTATACTTGATTGTCTAGGTAATAGGAATGAAGGATTTTGTCCTGCTAAAATCTCCGTGCTCCCTTTAGGGTTCTTCTACAGTCCCTATCATAACTCCTTACTAGGAGGGAGGGCTAACAGTGACACTCGTAGTAACCACTATGGGGCTATGGTGTATCCGCCTGGACTCAATTTAGCAAACAGATTTGCTCCATTGTCTGGTCTAGATGGATGTGACTGAGTGCCACTTGCTGCCACACGTAGGAACGAAGAGACCCCTAACCCTTTTGGCACCCTACATCGGCTGGATTCACATCCTCATCCAATAAATCCCAATGTGGACCGGGGTACTGAGAATATGTCTATGCCAGGACAAAGGATTGGCTTGGCCAAGAGGCCATTTAATATAATATCCTGGAACATTGCAGGGTTGCTCATGAAGACCAGATCCAAGGACTGGTCTAACTTTATTGAGACATGTGACATGGTTGCGTTCCAAGAAACCTGGGCTTTGGACACGATCTTTTGGACAGGTTTTTTGGCATTCGGCAAGCTGGCAACTCCTACGAACTCCTAGGAGTAAAGGGCACCCATCTGGTGGGTTATTGTTATGGGTGAGACAACAAGCTGGTTTTCAGGTTAAAAAGTTAGTGATTAATAACCCACATATTCAGGCTATCAGAATAACTTCCATGCATGTCTCTGGGTGTATATTTATAAACATCTATGCCAGAGGGCAGGCAGGTGGAAAGGCCTCCCCGATCATTTCTAGTTTGGATTCTTTCCTGAAAACTTTTAAGGAGCCCTGTAATAAGATCATTGCGGGGGATTTTAATTGCACGTTCGAGCCTCTTGGTTATGAGGACGGGAATCTAACCAGTGAAGAAGATGCGGTTTGGGGCGTTCCGTCATTATCACTCGCCCCAGTTAAGAAATGGACTGAAGCTGTGCTTCAGCTTAAAAGTCTTACAATGGAGTGTGGGCTCTGTGCAGTAAATGGTAGATCTAAATCAGATACGAAAGGCAACTTTACCTTCAGCAATGGGGCAAGGAAAAGTAGGATTGATTATTTTCTCATTAATCTAGTACTCGGGCATAGGGTGAGGGATATGGAGGTCGTGAATAGACCAGAGAGCGACCATGAACCTTTTTTATCACACTAGATGTGATTTGCACCCAGAACCGGAGTGGCATTCCGGACATGGTACCATTAGATGTGATTATGTCCAATGATTCACGGAGGTTAAAATGGACGCAGGTTGCCGCGGATGAGGCCACTGTAACTCAAATCAAGCTAACGCTAGTAGACTCTCTAGCAGCCCTTTCCCAATTAGATTATAATGAGGACAACTTACTAGCCCTTACAGCACATCATTAGGCCCTGTTCACCAAGCTATATGGTAAAACCTAGATCACGAAGGATAAGGGGCCCAGGGTATAAAGCAGCAAAATGGTATGATGGGGCTTGCAGGAAGGCTTACAGGGCTCTGTCCAGTGCAATCAAGGGAGGCTCTGTTCAGGAAGTAAGGACTAGGAGGTCTGAATACAAGACTATCCAACAACGGGCAAAAAAGCCCATGATATGAATTGATGGAAGGACCTGTTAGCAGCATGTAACAGCAAAAACTGGCGTAGTTTCCGGCACTTAATTAAGTGGGGAGGTGACCATGTGGGTCCGGTACCTGCTAATAACGTTTCACCAGAAGCTTGGGTTACATACATTCAGGCCCTATTCTGCTCTCATATACACGACTCAGAACAGTTTAAGCGTAATGTATCAGAGGAGATATGATCATTTACCCCCCTAGAAATAGAATGTGCACTTGATGGGATGGCTACAGGTAGAGCCCCGGGGCAGGATGGCATCCCGCAGATATATTTAAATCTGACCGGGTGAATTGGCTGAAATACATCTTCATTCTTGCCAATGGCTTAGCTAGAGGCGCCCCCATCCCAGAATCATGGCACGGGGCGGAGATTATCCCAATATACCAAAAAGGGGATTGAGCCTCCCCATCCAACTACCGGCCCATCAGTCTTATTGTAACCATGCAAAAGATGGCGGCTAGATTAGTGCTAAGCAGGGTAAATAGGTGGATTGTTGATAATGAGATACTATCCACCTATCAAGCAGGATTTCGCTCCCATGTCACACTTTAGACCAAGTCTTTAGATTTATGATGTTATATTAGAACACCCTGGTCTTAGCTAGGGGCACCCTCTATGCAGCATTTATAGATCTCAAGTCTGCATTTGACTTAGTGCCCCGTAATAAACTGTGGGCCACTCTTAACAAAGCTGGGATGCCCACAGAGATCCCCTCATTCATCATTAAACTACCTGATTCTACCTATGCCCGAGTTAGATGGGGACAACAAGGGGAGACAACAGAACATTTTTTGGTTAACAAGGGAGTGCAGCAGGGGTGTGTTTTAGCCCCTACCCTCTTCTCCCTGTTTATCAATAATGTGGTTTCATATTACTCTGACTATCCCACGGACGCTCCGGCTCTCGCTGGTTCATGGGGGTTCTTTATTAATGTTTGCGGACGATACTTTAATGTTGTCAAAAACTCAAGTTGGTCTGCAAAGAGCCCTCGACCGATTTATCTTGTTTTGCGATGACCATGAACTCATAGTTAATGTCACTAAGACCAAAATCATGGTCCTGCGTAAAAGTAAATCAGTGAAAGCCAGAGTAGTAATGAATAATGTGCCCCTTGAACAAACTGATTCTTTTACCTATTTAGGGGCACTATGGGCAAAAGATTGAATTGGAAGCCACAGATGGATCTACTGGTTGTAAAGCACAATCAACTAACGGGGCCCTCCTGAAAGAACATCGTCTATCCTTAACTAAACCAGTGGCTCCGGCTATGGCTATTTATCAAGGAAAGGTCTTAGAGCCTCAATAATCTATAGAGCAGAACTCTGGGGGTTTGAAAAGGTATATTCTTTAGTCCAAGCACAGAACAAGTTCCTGAGTGCATTGACTGGTCTCCCGATGTCTACACCTCTAAGGCCGTTACTGATGGACCTTGGGTGTATTTCTTTTAAAGAGGAAGCGGGTTTTAGACCTCTTGCCTATTGGCGACGGCTTCGGACCACCCCGGAGTTGGCAGCCTATGCGCAGGCACTTAAGAATATTAGAGAGACTGATGAATCCAATAAGATTACATGGCTACATAAGATTAAGGTGACTCTAAGTATGGGCCTTACCCACCTATGGTGGGACCAAGAAGGGAATTTGTTTCCCCCAAAAGCGGAATTCAAAGCCTTATACAGGGAGATGATCTGGCAGAAATCCTTTTCTCAGGTGAACGGAGATTCCTTAACAGGCCTCTTTCTGTGCCATAAAACTGAGCATAGTATGGAGGCCTACTGGGACACCATTACCAGTTTTGGAGACAGGAAACTTAACCACCAATTTAGAGTGGGAAGCCTCCCTATAAAAGCATTCACTAAAAATTGGGGGTCTGATCAAGACTCACTCTGTCACTCCTGTCTATGTGAGGAAGAGACTCTGTCGCATATCCTCTTAGTCTGCCCTGCATACAAGGCGCCTCGTCAAAAATGGTTCAAGCCAGTTTGCGCCAAAATGGGAACAAGATCTTCCCAAATGGCTTTGCATATTATAAAATCTGACACCAGCAAAGTCGTAGTGGTGGCTATGGCAAAATGTGGGAGCTGGACATGGGCCATAAGAAGGATCAGGATGCAGGGCACCATGTAACTATGCAACTATGCAATTATGTATTTATGTAATCACCGTAATACTGTATTTTCCATCAGGTAACAAGGTTGCTGAGCTTGGTGCTCCAGTACTCTCTAATATAAACAGGTTAATATGTGCTTATTCCTTGCGAATTTCCTGTTACATGAGATTGTGGATGTATCTTTTGGCTACAACCAAATTTATCCTTGATGATACAAGTACTTGTATGTACTGAGATAAGATTTGTAAATGGATTTTATTGATTTTATTCTGGAAATTGTATATGTTTTATCAAGCCAATTTGTATTTTTTAATGTCTTTCTGCACATGTGTCTTTTCTGAATGTTTATAATCGAATAAAGACTAATTGAATTTAATTGAATTGAGTCCCTAGACTGTGATTCTTTCTTCAGATAACCCTTCGTAAACCAGTGTAGGCATGTGCAGTAGGGACTGCCTTTGCATGTTTTTGTTTGTTCACCAAAATACAAGATGTAGTGAGAGGGTCCTCACTTAGGGGTTTATTAGGATGGCGGGTGGGCTTTGCCCGCCCGCCACCCTTTCGGTAATGTGGACCGCCCGCCTACAGGGTGGGGGTCCCGATTTTGGCATTAGGATGCGCCCGCCACACAGGCGGGCGCATCCTGTATATTTACCATTGCGGCGGGCGGAGCTGAAATCTCCGCCCACCGCAATGGTAAAAATGCACGTTGTGCATTTCAAGGCACAACATGACAGGCACCGCGCGGTGCTTGCCATGTTGCACATTGAAATGCGGGGTGTACCATAGATACCCCCCATGTGCAACCCCCAAGCCCCGGACTCCCAGGGGACCTGCAAGGGGCCCCCGCAGGGAGTCTCCACAAGCCTTTCCATGGCGGCATTGCCGCCACGGAAAAGCATTTGTAAATGCCCATAGTAATATGGCGGGCGGTGTCTAACAGACACCGCCACCATGTTACTCATTTCCGCCCTGGCCGCAAGGCGACCGGGGCGTAAAACAGGCGGGCGGTGTTTGACACCCCCGCGGTCCCCCCCGCCATCCAAATATGGCGGGGGGAATTGGGCAGTGGATGTCGGGCGGATTTCCTCTGCCAGGCTGGCGGTGGCCACCGCCAGCCTGGCGGAGGAAATCCGCCCGACATCGTAATGGACCCCTTAGCCTTTGACCACAATGATATCAAAGGATTAACTCTTTGTCCCATCATGTGCCCCTTGGCTGCTCCTAAGTGTTGCTGAGGAGTTAAAGTAGGGGCAATAAGTACAAACTACAGGATGTAAAAAAAGGGATTTATGAATTGTGTTTACTTTTGCCATCAGCAACAAGTTTGTTGAACCCTGAAACTTAGCTTTGTAAGGGAAGTGCAAGGGGCACTAAAGAAGTAGCACCCGCAAAGCCTCTGTACCAATATTTGGCATCCACATGTATTTGCAGAACATGAGACTGATAAATACTTCAAACAAGAACTTACAATGCTGTAGGTCTTTCATTACGGAAAGTTTGAGCTATTGGCGTTGCATTAATATTTGCAACGCCAATTGCTCAAACTTGAAGTAATGCAACACCTATTGCATAGCAAATGCTTGTTCTAAATTGGTGTGGGATTTTGTTTGTGCTGTGTTTTGATTTCACTACTGTTTGAAGTACTGCATAAATATTTTGCACATTGCCTCTAAGTTAAGCCTGACTGCTTTGTGCCAAGCTACCAGGGGGTTAATTTGGGGGTTGCTTCTGTTTCCCTCTGACATATATTGGGGTTGCTGCTTGAGTAGGGTTTAAGACCCCGCTACCAGTGACCCAGTTTCCGACACATGCTTTATAGTAAAATGCACTAAACCTTGTTTACCTTTCAAATAATGTGTTAGAAATTGGGTCTCGAGTTTGCAGTGGTTTGCACACTGTCCAAGTGTGCACCACTCTCACTCTAGTCAGGCTAAGGGAGTCAAGCAGCAAAGATAACCCTTGTTCACCCCTTTGGGAGCTTGGCACGAGCAGTCAGGCTTATCTCAAAGGGAATTTGTAAAGAATCGGTACACACATACACACTTAGACTCACAAACACACACAGTAACCATGCAAAAACACTATAAAAGGAGTCCTCGCCAGTTTAAAAAAATAGCCAATATTTATCTGAATAACTGCAAAATCAAAACAACAAAAATCCAATATACACAACTCAAATTATCACTCTTAAAAGATTAAGCAAGTTTTGTCCATAGAAATCAATGTATGCATTTGTTTTAGCACAAAGTACCTTAGATGTGTCAAAAAATCAAAGTTAAGGCAAGATGCATGGGAGATGAGGTTCCGGAAATGCAAAGCAATGCGTTGGTTCCTTTCTGGCAGGGAAGGTGATGTGTTGGTTTCCGGACATGATTCCTTATGGTCGATGAAGTATCGCTGTCCAGGAATGATGCATCGAAAATACAGAGGCGCTGTGTTGATGTGACAGTGGTAATGCAAGCAGTCCCACAACCGGGAAGTAGGTGCTGCATCGTAGTCAGAGCGGCTGTCACGGACGTCAGTGACACAGTGCTCTGAACTCCCACTGCAGCAATTTTTCTGATGCGCTGCACTGGCAAGCTGGGGCCTGCAGTGAAAGCTGTGGTCCATGCATTAAGCGGGAGCCACACTTCGGTGCAGGCAGTAGCGATGTATCCATCTTTTGTAGCGATACGTTGATAAAACAGGTGCTGGGAGTTGATGCGTGGACTTTCTCCTTTAGATCACCAGATTACACTTCCAAGGGTCCAGGAACTGGATTTTGCCCCACTTGGCAAGTCAGGACTCTTAGATAAAAGAAGAGCCTAGACACTGGCAGGTGAAGTCTTTGACAGCCCTGAGACATCTTAACAAGAGGCAAGCTCAACTCAATCCTTTGGGGAACCTTGGAAGCAGAATACAGAAAGCAAAGTCTCTTTTCACTGCCAGGAGAGAGCAGCACGCAGCAGGCCAGCACAACAAAGCAACAGGCAGAGTTTCAGTCCATCCTACACCTTTTTGTTTTCATATTTAGCCATGCTGCGCTAAAAACCCAACACAAAGCCAAAAGTTTCCAAAGGAGAGACCTAAAGGCTTTCCCAACGCTGTTAACATTAGAATGTCAAGTCCCGCTTGAGTGTCAAATACTGCTTGAAAGGTCTGCTGGATTTACATATAACTTTGTGGGTGCTCCTGAAAGGAAGGGAAACAGAATTCCAAAACAATTCTTGTGTGTACACTGTCTGGCTGCTGGAAAATCCTACCTTTGTTCTTCTGGACTTCTTTCTCTGGGGTTTACATATAACACTGGAATGGGGAGTGGGGGAGTGTAAACAGGATGTCTAAACAACTATTGTGTATCTGCTGTCTGATTGCTGGAAAAACATACTTTTGTTCTACCAGATTTGTGTCTCTGGGTTTGTTGTGAGTAAATTGGGTGTCCTAAACTGGGTTTTTGTGTTAGATGTCGGAGGTCACTAAAATTACCATAGTGCCCTCCCTCCCCACACACATACTATGATCAGTAGTCCACAGTGAACTATATATTATATCCATGTAGGTTGCTTCTGTACCTTGTCCTGCACTGCATATTTATTGATGGACATCAAGTGTTGCTGCTTCCTCAAAATAGTTCTGTAGAGTCTTGTGAAAAACCTTCTCCCCGATCTTATTTTATACCCACATATTACAAAAAGACGTACAGTTACAAAAATGTGGAAGGGACATTCTTTTTTAAAGGAAGGATGTTGGGGCCATAATCCCCTGCTTCAGGTGAGGAGGGACCTTGTCTTCCTAAAAATACTGATTCACAATTTTCCCAATCAGCGGTATTGCGAGAGCCATCATTTGTTTCAGACTTTCACCAGATAGGGATTTTAAAGGGAGGATAAGCATCCTTCCTCTTCTCGACAAGACTTCAGAGATGTCTTAGGGCCTGATCACGACTAGTAATCAAGCCCTTAGTTCTTGGTTGGACTATGGAGAATTAACTGAATGTGGAGAGTGTGGGTCAGATAGCATGCATTGCTGAGTTTTTGACCTGTCCACCTTCGGGTGATCACCCCCAAACAGTTTGCCTAACATCCTCCATTTTGCTGAATCTATTTTGTCAGCCTTAGGACTCTGCTAACTTTACCACTGCTAACCAGTGCTGAAGTACATGTGCTCACTACCCTCAAACATGGTTACATTGGTTTATATCCAATTGGCATATTTAAATTATATGTCCCTTGTAGAGTGGTATACCATATAGCCAGGGCCTGTAAACTAAATGTTATCAATGGGCCTGCAACACTTATTACTGTGTTTGTGGTGCAAAAAATACCTTACACTTTGCCTCTAGGATAAGACTGACTGATATTTGTTCCAAGCTACCCAGGGTTAAGCAGAGGTTACTTTAGTGATTTTCTGTAGATCACCCTGCATGGGATTGTGGCCGTTGCTAGACCAGGGCTCACACCGCTGTCAACCAACAACCCCATTTCTCACATTGGTGTTAAGCAGTGTGGTTCAGGACTTAAGTTTGTGCAGTACCATACAGCGATTTGTGTTACACAAAAATCCCAGATAAGTCATTTGACATCAGAGTGGCCTCTTTTTAAATTCTTCCTTAGTTTTCCATTGGCTGTTTTCCCCAGTTTCTAAAAGTAAGTACTCTTAGCTTTCTTTTTTCACCATGGAGATGGAGCTGTGCAACTTTGATGATCTCGACAGGGCTGAGCTGCTGAAGCTCTTCAAACAAGGGGGCTGAAAGCAGTCCGGAGGGGTACCGAATTGGATCTCCAAGTAGCCCTCACAGCCTTTGAGGAGGTAGTAATAGACCTCGAGACAGGGTGATGGTGAAGATACTTAGAATGACTTTTTTGCTTAAGTGAGAAAGAAGACCCGGATCAGGAGGGGGATCCTGGACTGCAGGGAAAGCCTAACTGTCCGCAAGACAAAAAACAGGATACCCAAGATGGGGCTGGGAGTAGTATATCGTCCAGGGGCGTAACACAGACCCCTGCAGCCCCTGCGGTGCGGGGGGACCTCACCCTCCAAGGGGGGCCCGTCAGCACCGGACTTCTGCTGGGGAGCTCTAGATTGAGTCCGAAGGGGGCCCATTCATGTACCCTGCAGGTGGGACCCCTCAAGGTTCGTTACGCCACTGCCAGGGGCCTGTCACAATTGGAGTTGGACAACAGGAGGGAGGAGAGGAAGCTCAGGATTAAGGTGGTCAGATTAAAACTGGATGCTCAGGAGAAGGTTTAGAGGGCCTTAGCTGAGAAAAAGCTACTGTTGGAGCATAATAAGAGTATGAGAGAGGTGGAGCTAAAGGTAAGGCAACATTCAGGACCCAACAGTGATGGTGGCAGCGTACCAACAGTGTCTGCTGAAGATGAGAACGCCTGCATACCTCAGGAGCTGGTGCCCAACTATGTGATGGGAGATTATATAGACACATGGTTTGCTGCTTATAAAGTTCTACTCAGGCTACCCAAGGTCCCAGAGGAATATTAGGGGTCTAGCCTGTGGAAACACATTCCCATGGTGGGGCAGGGAGCTGCAGACTTCTCACACTAGAGACAGAGGACCAGACCAGGTATGCCCCCATGAAAGGAATGTGTGTTGCTAAGTTTGGGCTGAACCCTGAGAGATACTGTCTGAGGTTCAGGGACAGCCACAACATTCGAAACCAGTCCTAGGTGGATTTCCTAGATCATACCAGCAAGAAACTGACGGGCTGAGTGAGGGGCAACATAGTGAATAATTTTACTACTGGGATGTACAATCAAATCCTGAGGGATGTTTTGCAGAGCTGTGCCAACACCTAGTGAATACCAAGCTTCTTGATCCCAGGAAGCTTTCTGAGGAGACAGACCTCTGGATCAGCACCAGAGAGTCTAAGAAGGTACCTGCGGGGTGGGGGCTCTCAAAAGGGTGGCCGGGGTTCCTAACAGAAGAATGAGGGGGGAGATAAAAATAAAATTAAGGAGTTTTCTCAAGGCCCTGAAAATGGTTCACATGGGAAAGGGTCCCAATCCCAATCTGGCCACCAGAATAAAGGCTTCATTGATAAGAATACTGGAATGTTTGCCCCTAAGTGCTAAGAGTGCTACTAGTATGCACGATTACATTGCTTCAGAGAAAGTGGAACTCAGGTCACACCAGGAAATGTTAGGAGTCCCTGAGTGAATCTGTGCAACCACCAGATCCTTGGCTGCAGAGTCCGGGAGGGGGGGAGTCAAGAAGATCTGCAGCCTGAAAAAATGGCCCAGACAGCTTCCAGGAAAGGGAAGGGAAAGTGGTGTGAAAAACCAGTCCCTCGATCAATGTTCCCTCTAGTTTCCTTTCCTCTTGTGCAGCAGTAAAATGTTTGCGTGCACACTTTTCTTGGCTGTGAGCACAACTGATTGATATGATGTGCAACTAGGCAGGTGAACCAGGTACTGCTTAAAAGTTGGTTTTGAGGAAGGGGAACCCCGCCCCCTTTTCGAAACCTCCTTTTCCTAAAGTGTGCGTTTTATAGCACGTTTTCCCAATGATAAATGATATTGACTTAAACGGGTTAGCTTTAGATACTGTTGAGACTGATAGCTCACAAAATTGACTAGTACTTCAATCATAGACACTGTACATATCACTCTTCTAGAACGAAAAAACATCATATGAAAGTCTGGAGTGTTCATCATTTGTCATATGTTAAAAAACTATCACTTCAGGAGACAAACAAATGTGCAACAAGAGGAACCATGCCCATGTGAAAAAGCGCCACAGCAAAAATATCGACCATCTGAATTTACATCCCAAAGATTAAGCATCTTGGAGCCAGGGACAGGATTTAGACGTATTATCAGAATATGTATCTCAAATACCCGTGACACAAAATAAGGCAATCAACTGTACAAGAAAGAACGGTGTAGTCATACCATTTCTTGGTGTTAGGAATATTGCAAAATGTATGTGGGAATGTATAAAGATGTTCTGTGGTTGCACTTTACACGGAGAGCAAGCACTACAGTGCCTTTGCTTGTCTAGTAGTCAGTGTACCACAGAATACCTGACTGTAGATCACTTTGAACATAAAACACTGTTCACCTGTTACTGGGCCACATAATATGTTCCATGAAATTCCTGTACATTACTGGGGTGGAAAATTACTGAATATGAGCTACTAGTCACACGAACACATCCATGGTCACTCCCTTTTACTGCATTCCTCTTATTTGCCCTCCTTAGTTCTCACTCTTCTCATACACTGTCCCTTTTGCTACATTCATATATGCTTGTTTTCTCATACGGTCACTGTTTCTATCACACTCCATATTTTATTTTTTGCAGTTTTATCTTTTACTCCAACTTGTTGACTGATACACAGACACTATTGCTGCTTGGGCCTCTTTTTCGTAGCTTGGAATGAACAATTTAACCCAGAGAAAAAGGCCCTGGATCATGGGTGAATTATTATTTGCCGGAGGGCATCACAAAGTTCAGAGATCCAGGCCACATCTATATTTCAGAAGTGGGAAATATCAGGTGTTTGATGTTTCCTCCTTCTCATATTCAAGCAGAGCAAAATTAAATAAATCAAGATACAATCTACACAGAAAGACTGACCCAGGGCAGGCACAGCGGTGCCAGCCCTGCTCATGCACACACAGCAGCCTTTAGATGATGAACAGCTGCTCTGTCTTTTTTCAGTGTGCTGCAGAATTATTTACATATCCCTTCCCTGCAGTGCTCTCAACTCACCTCTTTGCTTTGTGAGGAGAGCTGTGGGTGGGGGGGGATGGGGTAGATGGGAGGGGGGGGGGGGTGCTATGGCCAAAGCCGCAGGGTTTGGAACCAGGCTCGAGTCTCAGCGTTGGTCAAACCTCCTGCAAATCTGGGCAGAAAACTCAATCTCCCCATGCCTAGAAAAAAATGAATACGACCTTGTGTATTGTAACTGGTCCTCATGTAAAGAACTCCATTACCTTTGGTCGGGTTCGCTATATATGAAACTGCAAGAAAAGGAGACAGACTCATCAAGGAATGAATACTTAACATGCCCGTCTCCCATCAAGGCATTGGAGCCGCTCGCCCTCCCCTGCTGCTTTAGGGACCAGCGCCACTGTAGGTGTTCACATGCCCCTCAATGGTCTCACAAAATAAAAAAAACTGTCCCGAAAGTAGCATTTAACAGCTTATTATCTGTGCTGCAGCATCATCACTGATATCTCTTACAAACACAAGCAGCTCTGAGACACTTCTTTTATGCAGAGTGAATGGGTAGCAGACACCTCCAGGCCGAGTATCCATGCACAGAAAAACGGCTGGCTAGTAGGTGGTACAGAGAAACATCATTTCAGTCCCCTGGCCCTAAAACATAGCGTATCAGTAGAAAACATCATACTGAATTGACTCTGCATGCCTTCCGCACTTTCCAGCAGAGAGAAAGAAGGAGTCACTTTAAAGGCTTCACCGAAGCATTTTATAGCAACCAGAATTCTAGGAGGTGCATGCTGCAACACACTAAGGGGCCGATTAGGATGGCGGACGGACTTGCGTCCGTCCGCCATCCCAGAGGTGGAGGGACCGTCCGCATGGGCTGCGGCGGTCCCTTCGTGCAAATTAGGATGTGACCGCCACCCTGGCGGTCACATCCTGGATATTTAACATTGCGGCGGGTGCTGCTTCAAGCAGCACCCGCCGCAATGTTAAAAGTGCATGTTTAACATTTACATGCACAAAGCGGCAGGCACCGAAATACTGGGGGGTACCATAGGTACCCCCCATGTGCACCCCCCACCCGCCTACACCCTGGGGGCCCGCAACGGGCCCCCAAATTCAAAAGTACACATGCTTTTCCACGGCGGAAAAACCGCCGCGGAAAAGCATGTTTACAAATGCATCCTAATTTGGCTGGCGGTGTCTGATAGACACTGCCAGCCAAATGAGAGCTTTTCCGCCGCAGTTGTAATCCGACCGCGGCGGAAAAGCAGCGGACAGAAACCAAGACCCACCAGCCATCGTAATGCGGCGGTGGGTCTTTGGTGACTCCGCAGAGGATTTTCCGCCTCCTCCGGGCCGGAGGTGGCTTCCGCCGGCCCGGAGGAGGCGGAAAATCCTCCATCCTAATCGGCCCCTAAATGCGGGGAAGGAAAAAACATTGTGCATGCCTTCACGAATGAGCAGCAGCTTAGAGGGAACTATGCCCTCAATGTCTCCCAGCAAAGGTGGAGGGGCAAAGGAAGAGGCTGCCCCAGAGACTGCTGAGGAGGACAGTGCCTCTCTGGGTGACCTGCATGAACTTGCTGGCTGGCAAGTAGGAGGACCCACAAGGGAGAAATTCTGCCAGCACAGAAACACTGCTCAACCCTTGAGGGCCTGAGGTGGCAAGCTGAATCCCAGGCAGTTGGTGACACCTCTGGAAATCACCTCATATATTGGGAGGATGACTCCTGCATAGTGAGCCTAAAGCTCCTGAGCATGGGGCGACTTCGGTGTTCATGGTTCCCCAATATTACAGGGGCTTCCTACAGGGGCTGGCTCGCAAGATACCCCTGGCAGGATATCTGGAGCAGGACAAGACCTATGTCCAGCCTACTTTCACTGGCCTCTAATGTTTTCTGTGGGAGTTGTCTTACCTGTCAGGATAGTCGGAAGATGGAGAAAAGCTAAAACCTCTCCTGAATCCCATGCCTATTGTTGGCACACCCTTTGAAAGGATGGGCATTGATTATGTGGGACACTTAGACCCCCAAAACAGCCTTAGAGACCAGGTTTATCCTGGTATCTGTGGAAAATGCCACTAGGCACCCAGAGGCCATCCCTATGAAGGCTATTACTGCTCCAGTAGTGGCTAGGGCTGTGATGGGGATTGGTACCAGAGTGGGGTTCCCCAAGGAAGTGGTGTCAGACAGGAGCATCAACTTCATGTGTGTGTATATGAAGGCTATGTGAAATGAGTGTGGGTTTACTTACAAGTTCACCACAACCTACCATCCACAAACTAATGAGCTTGTTGAGAAGTTTAGCAAGCCACTGAAAGGCATGATTATGGTCCTATAAACACAAGACCTGGCGTGGGTCTCTCCTGTTGTCACACTTTCGTAAAAGTATAGATCCCACTGGTATCCTGTCATGCTTCTTTGAATAGCCATCCAGTGCGATATCATGATGCCAGTGGGATCTCTACCTTGATAAAAGTGCGACAACAGGAGAGGCCCACCCCAAACTGACCATGTAGCAACTAGCTAAACAGCATTAGGTTGTTCCCATCTAATGATACTAGTGAAGAGGTAGGTCCTTTCTTCATTTGTTATATCTATGCATACTCAGCACTTACTATTTGCAGTGTAGGTATACATAGAAACAGCCCTGATGAATACCTTAGACCCATGGCTAGTGATAGGCAGAAACATGTTGGCATGAAATTTAGTCATATTCAGTGATGTATACAGGTAATCAAACCAGTTATGCTTCCAGTATTTACCCATTTGTGATTTTTGTATCAAACTAGGATACCAACAAAATAAAGGACACTTTAGTGGTTTATCCAAAGGTTTTTTAACTTACAAACTGGACCTAATCATTGTCCTGAAAAGATAAGAAATATCTGAGAACTCCCTCAGGTAAGCCCCAACCTAAGGTCGAATCTGCCCTGTACCAACTTACCAGACTGAGACGAGGTGGCAAATGATGAAGCAGGTCACATTACATGAGCGAGCCATCCTCGTCCAATTCTTGGAATCACCTAGAGATTGGGTAAAGCACAGGTAGCAGCAGATAGGAACCTCTCCAGGTCAGTCATAAACGACTTGCTTATTAGCTAAGTAGGTAGATAGGAGAGCCCTGAGGGTACCACGCCAATTCTTGTGTTTATAGATATAATTATGGGCAGGCGTGAGCCCTTTAATGCCCAACAATCTCTCTTTTTAGTGTGATATAGTATGATTATGAATGAATGAAAGACCAACTTATATAGCATGAAAAAATACCCGAAGGTGTCTGAGGCCATGCGGAGGAAGTGGGATGTTCACTTACCATGCCTGCTTTTTTCTTACAGAGAGGTGTCACAGAAAGGTGTGAGCTTTAACTAGGGGTGGGTGAAGAATTCCGCTCTGCCGATGGAGTTTGCGGTGTTTTGGCCACTCCACGCCCTTTGTGGAGGCAGAGGTCTGCAAAACTCCTCGAAGAGACTCAGAGCAGAGTTTTTTTCTCTTGGGTGGCCCGCCATTTAAGTTGGCGAGCAAGACAAATTGCACTCTAGACCTCCTCCGGCCGAGATTTCTCAATGCAGGCAGTTACAGCAGATCACGACTGCTTGCATTGAGAAACCTGCCACTATTGTTGAGGAAATTGCCGCTCGGAAGCAGCGTTCTCTGGCGTGACATGTAGTACCGTTCATTGTGATTTAACATCGTGGGACAAACACCTGGCACTAAAATCTGTGCGAGCAGTGCAACTTACCACACTCCTCCGATTGCGAACTCTGCAATGCATGGTGGAGTTTTTTCAGCACTTTGCGGAGTTCCACAGAGCAGAACTCTGTGAACTCCGCTCAGACCTAGCTTTAACCCATTTGAACTGCTGTATGACCATTCTGTAAGGGGACCTCTCAGCCTTGTCAAGGAGGTGTGGGAGCATGCTCCCAAGTAACTCCCCTAGGATGTGGTTAACTACAGGCTAGCCCTCCGGAACCAGATGGCCAAAGTCTGGAAGAATGCTTCTAAGAACTAGGAGGCTAGCCAGGAGGTTATGAAATAATGGTATGACCAAGTGGCTACCATGGTGGAATTCCAACCTGGACAGAAAGTGTGGGTGATAAGACCAATGGTACCCACAGCTGTCCAGGACTGCTGGACTGGGTTCCAATGATGTGGCCGAGAGGAAGGGCAAGTCCACCTACCTGGTGGACCTCAAAACTCTGAGAATCTCCTTAAGGGTACTCTACCTCAACAGCCTCAAACCCCACTTTGACGGTTTTTAGGTCACTAACTTGCTGGTGACAGATGATGAGAAGGAGGAGGAGAGTGAACATCTCTCTGATCCCCTGTCTTCTAAAAAGAAGGATTGGTCAGTGGAGGGTGTCAGCCTCTCCCCTACTCTTATACCAGTACAGCAGAGAGACATTTTCCAGTTTCTGGAACTGTTTGTCTCCTTATTTTCTATCACTCCTGAGCCTTGGACAGTTGTTTGATAGCAACAGGAGGGCAGTAGGGCTATTAGGCTGCGCACAGTGATGCTCATATATATTTTAACAAACAATAATATTTGCTTCGTCTATGATAGTGCTCCAAGGAATCTGAGCAAGGACCGCCCCTCAGACAGGTCCACAATCATATAACACAAAACAAAATTCAAAGTCCTGAGCCACAGTCACAGTCAATATCTTAATGAGTCCAAGCAGTAATCTTCTCAAACCGTTTTGATGATGTTTTATCCATTTTCATATATATATCCATATCGGGTATCCGTTGAAAAACCTTTATATATGTTAATCACAGATTCCTACCAATAGTGTATAAGTCAATGTAACCATGTTTGAGGGTAGTGTGCACAAGCACGTTTTCACTGGTTAGCACTGGTTAGCAGTGGTTTAGTGCACAGAGTCCTAAGGCCAACAAAAATAAGTTCAGCTAAGTGGAGGAGGTGAGGCAAAAGGTTTGGGAGAAGACCACCCAAAGACTGACAGGTCTAGCACATGTCCCCCCCAGTTGAAAGTGGGGAGAACTACACAACCACTTGGGAGTTCTCTTCACCAAGTGAAAAAAGGGTGTGGTCTGACCCTGGATGACATGGCCATGGCGACATGGCCTGTTTTAGGGAGTCAAAGGCTATCCAACATGCCTGTATAGGGATCAAACATTGGGTGACTAATAAGTCTTTTCCTAAAAACTGCTCTGAGAACCAGGAGGAGACCGGGACCAAACTGCTCACCTATCCGCCCGAGGTGCATCGCTGGTAGGATTTGCTTTGCAGCTTCTCCCGCTATATTCTTTTCGGCAGCAGCAAATCCTTTTCAGTGGTCCTTCACCAAAGGGGTATCCAACCTTGTGGAATTATCTTCAGCTACAGCCCTCTGCACTGTCCTGCTGGAGGTTTTTGACTTTCATTTCACTAAGTCTGAATAAAGAAATGTTCCCTGCGACTTCGACCCAAAGCCATCTAATGACGACACTCCCTCCTAAGAAACCTCAAGCAGCCTGGCCCTGCTGAAATGTATCTTCTCAGAACACTAGTCCGAAGGTAAGTGCTGACCGGGCTCAATCCACTTCTTGTATACAAACCGCACTCCATCTCAGTCGGATATATTTTTAGACTTTGAACCAGTCTCACGTGACTAGATGTCCGCGGTTGGCACTTTGAACTTTTAGACGCTAGTTTTTGCTAAAAAATTTAGAAATGAATAACTTCAGTTCTACTCATTGGAATTTTGTCATTTTGGTGTCAAATGCTTTATTAATCTTTACTCTATTTTTATAAATTGGTATGGGATTTTTCCTCTGTTTGAGTGTTCATTTTATTAGTGTTTGCGTGCTGCAAAAATACTTTACACGTTGGATCTAAGTTAAGCCTGACTGCTTTTTGCACCAAGCTACCCAAGGTTAAGCACAGGTTAATTTAGTGACTTTTTGTGGTTCACCCTGTAAAGGATTGGTGCTGTTGCTTGAAAAGGGCTCACATCCCAGTCAATCAACAACCCAATTTCTCACACTAAGATATATAGACATTAATATATTCTTCAGCATTTTCCTGATATTTTTGGGAAACATTTCCACTATGATTAAACATTTACTCTCTGGGGAGTCTCCTTAGCATTCAAGCAGCCTACTTGGGATAATTTTGTAAAGATCTTAAAGATTTTAACTATCTCCATTGCGCTATCCTGGTCCTGACTGATCATGCAAAAATGTAGGGGCTTATTATCAAGGGCTTGCAATAACATTATCGCTGCTTTAGGGTCCGTTTTTGGGCGAAAAGCGACGATAATTTTATTGCATTATTTACAAGGGCACGCTAGCGCGTGTTTCCTTGCCTTAGCGCCCGGTTCCTTATCGCCTCGCACCGCTAATGAGATGCAAGGTAGGCTTGCCTTGTGAAACTACATCAAAAATTAGCGCTAACGGGGCTTCGCTGTATTAACAACGAGGCCCTGTCCGGGTTAGCGCTTAGATTTATATCGCTAACAGAGCCTTAACGCTGGAATTTAACATCTGTTAAATTCCAGACTAAGGCATACTTAACATGGGAGGTGGATTGTGTGACTGAGACCACAGTCCCTATCAACAAGGATATCGCCGTTTTCCATGGAACATCGCTGAAAAACCAGCGATGTTCCATGGAAAACATCGCTATTGCTGGGATCATTATCGCCATTGCGCTAAGCGTTGTTAATACAGCGCTAGCATGGCGATAATTATCTGCAAAAGCCAGCGTTAGCCATTTTAACGCTAAGAGGGGCCAGCGATAATTATCGCTGGCCGTTGATAATATGCCCCGTAGATTTTTTGCTTTTCTGATTTCTCTGCAACCGTTTCCGCATAAAGAAACAAATTTTAATCATGAAAATGCACAATTTATTCATGTGGATTTTCTACTGCAAGAAATGTATAACTACTGTAAATTTCCCGTAGAACTCTTTGGAGGTATCCCATGATAGTTGGGCATCCTCTCCAAACTTAAGAGTGAGCCTAGGGAAGTGGGGGGCATGTTACCAAGCATAAGCAAAAAATATCGCTAAGCTTGGTTAGCGGCTATATTTATATCGCCGTGCTTCGCCTATTTTTATCGCTTAGGAGCCTTGCTATTATCAAGGTTTATCTCCTAAGCGATAAAAATCGGCTTAAATGCATGAATATCGCTGAAAAGTCAGCGATATTCATGCATTAGCGAGCAAATGCTCTTAGCCATGTTATCCACCTACCATTGGATAACATGGCTAAGAACTGCTCTGGGCAGGCGTTAGCTTTTGGAGATAATCGCGCTTAGCGCGATTATTTCAAAAAGTTGGTAATAGGAGTTAGCAATGTTAGCGACTGCTTCCAGTCGCTAACATCTTGGCACGCCCACTTTGCATGTCATTAGCGATATATATCGCTGACATGCAAAGTGGGCCCCCAGAAGCTCGCTATCTCCTACTAGCTGTCGCTAACTGGTGTTAGCGACAGCTAGGTAATAGGGCGATTAAATTATCGCCGCTTTAGCGGGGAAAATTCCCGCTAAAGTGGCGATAAGGCCCTTGGTAATATGCCCCTGGGTGTTTGGCTTGGTAAAGGGTGACTTTAAGAATTGAACCCCCTAAGCTCAAGTTATTAAATGGAAATGAGTATTGATTAAGAAACACTCTTTTATCTTACTGACTTCTGAAATTGGACGTCAATACTGGGCAAGGATTTTTCACATTAGAAGCAATATTTTTGGAGGGTGATTCTTATTAGACTTCAGGATCTCTTTATTGTGCTTGAGTTTTGAATCACCCCTTCCTGTAACATGTGTATTCTTGCAGATTTTTTACCTGAGGTTTATATAGCAAGAATGTTGCCCTAAGGTATCAGAGCGCTTTACATGAGCACCAGTTTCGTTACACAAGGACACATTCATTTTTGTTAGGCACGGGGAGATTAAGTGATTTGCCCAGAATCACAGGATGTTTAGCGTCATTGCTGAGACTCGAACGGTTCTCTAGATTTGAGATCGACCACGGTAGCGATTAGGCCTCATCCTCTCCTTGGCAGTTGAGTAGCCAATAGTGTTTTTTGCTACTCAATGAAAAAACAATACCCGTTTGATTTGTGGGCATTCAAAGCAATAGGGTTCAATATTGAGGATATCCTGTATGAGTGTACTTGTTTTAAGATGTGTCGGCTAAGGCTGTTTTTGGAGTGCCGTTGACCTTCATCGACAGTGCGTTAAAGGCTGTTTATGTAAAGGGCTCGATTCTGTTGCCTTTCCTGATATTTCCTGTGTGGCCACTAGCTTTTGATGTCCTGCCAAGGCAGGTTCCTCTCTTTAAGGGACACTTTGATGTAGTGTGTGTTTTTTTCAGTGACTGGCAGATGTCCTTGCATCTGGCTTTCACAGTAGCTCTTAGATAAGCTCTTTTGGCTTGCCTGTCTGAATTTACTCTTGGGTCTTTTTGCTCTCTGGTTAACCCCTGCTGCCAGCTTAAGCTGCCTCTTTTTATTCCTTGAATTTGTCTCGTTTTTTTTAAGCAAAGAACCTTCGTTTCAAGCATTCTGATGATACTTGTGGGTACAGGAAGCCCATACTATTTTTTTTTCATGTTCTCATTTGTAACGGTTTCTTTAACACGATTAAATCAAAACATCAAAAATCCTCAACACATCATATAACTCGACGAGAAATCTAAGGTCTTCCTGTTCATCACACTTTTGCCCAAGCAATCCCAAACAAATAAAACATGGAGTTAGATATCATGCTGTCTTAGGCCCTACCTCTGCGATGGACTTGAGCCAAAGTTAAGAGGTTACTCGAATTGCAACCAATTTAGGAAAGTCCTTAAAACATTTCTGTTTCGAGGTGCCTTCAGCGCACTGTTGCCTTTTGTGCGATCTCGCCTCTCCTCAGTTCAGAGGGACAAGGCCCTTCCTTCATTTTGATCCTTTACGTCAGATATGTCTAATATCTCCCAGGTAAATCCAGGATCCCTCCATGCAACATGCGCCAGACATCTGCTGTGACCGGAACCATTCTGATCTATCTATGTAGAATCTGTCATTGTACCTACCTCCCCCCATGTTAATACTGTATAACTAAATATAGATAACTAAATGATATTACTATTCTACAGGTTTCACTGTTAAGGATGAGTATGGCATCACCTCAGGTTCCGGATATATGCAGGTGTTTGTTAGGTAAAAGGCTGGTCTTTCGGACGCCAGTGATCATTTGATTCCAGTGTTTTGATGAATGATAAGAATCCAAATGACTTCCTACTCCACCCGGAGCAGTGCTTAATTTGAGCCGGTGGTTTCCGGTGCATGGGCACCAGCACTTAATTGGTTTCCGGTGCTTGGCAAGGCACTTAATTGTCAACAGCACACGTATGACAGTCTGCCACATGGTGGCGCTGCTTATCTAATTTAGAGAGGAGCAGAACAACGGTTGAATATGAATACAATTTATGTTACAAATGACTAATGCCTGCTTTCCCAACCATTCCTTTAGTTATGGGGACCTCGAATATTCTGAACTGTCGCGCTTGCTAGCAAGAGAGTTGTTTTAGTACCGTCATTGGCAGCGATGACACGGGCAATGGGTGGTGCAATGCAGTGGCCTCCAGCCCAGGGCCCTGGAACGTATTATTTTACAAATTAAGCACTGTGTACTGCTCCAGATGCACACAGGCGGCATCTGCAGTGAACACCTAATATTTCCTCAGGACACAGCTGGGGGTTCCCGATCCGAATGATGGGGGCATATCAGCGCTCAGGGAGAATCGCGTGAATGTTTGAGTGGGAGGCTTAAACGTTGTAACTACTGGGCATACTGTCTTGGTAATTATAGGTCCATGTCTTGGGGGGAATCCCCTAACTTTTTCACAGGTTGGGCAAGGTGGCTACTTTGTTTGACTTTGTTCATGGTACAATGTTATGTCATGTGGTCTAGAAACGGATAAAATGAAAATAAATGTATTCTTTAAAAAATATATATATATTACCTCAGGACACACACCTTGTCCTTCGTCTTTCTGAAAGCAGCTGTGCAGTTAATGACAGTTCCTAATGTCCATTGGGTGGCTGCCTGTGGGAGTAGTGCCTTGTTAGTGCACTTACCTGGACTGAGGGGGTGGTGTCAGGTATTTGTTCATATCTGACATCAAGCTACCATTTTATGACTTACTAGGTAAAGATTAGCATTGGTTGTCGCCTCTGATGTGTGGGCATGGCTTAACCGCAGCCACAGGGGCAATGCTGAATTTGCTCTCGGCTATGGGAAAGGAGAAAAGAAAACAAAGCCTCCTAGAACTGTAGCATTCAGAGAGAGCTTTATATTTGTTTATGTTGACTTTCATACAGTGCAAACCACACCTGGGATCAGGGTGTTGGGGCGTTTTACATACATTAGAGTGAGATGTTTTTCAAGCATGTCTAGCATGTGGATTTAGACAAAACAGACCTCAGCCTGGTTCTCACCGGATACAGGCAGCGCCCCAGTTTAGCTGCCCTCCCTTGTAAGGATTGACATGCAAAGCAAATCTTGGATATTATATTGGCACCAGGAGCCACCAAATGCTTACTGCACACTCTGCAAGGGGAAGGCCTTGTCCTATCAAGCATTTGCCAAGTCAATAGTCTCTCCAAGGATGTATGTCACTACAACGCACACTTTTACAACGCATACCTTAACAACGCATTTTTTACAACGCAACATCCATTACAACGCATTCCATTACAGCGCATGCCATTACAACGAAAATTAAAAAACTACATTTACAACGCATTCCATTACAACGCATAATACCTTTACAGCGCATACCATTACAACGCATAACATTACATTGCATGTTTTGGTAAGTATTGGATAGTGTAGGGGTAAAATGTGCTATTCTAACTCCAGGGGTGCAACAGTAGGGTAAGTGTTGGATAGTGTAGGGGTAAAAATTACTATTCTAACTCCAGGGGGTGCAACAGTAGGGTAAGTGTTGGATAGTGTAGGGGTAAAAATTACTATTCTAACTCCAGGGGGTGCAACAGTAGGGTAAGTGTTGGATGGTAATGTAATGTGTTGTAATGGTATGCGTTGTAAAGACATGCGTTGTAGTGGTGTGCGTTGTTGTGTCATGCGTTGTAATGGTTGCGTTGTAATGGCGTGCGTCGTAATGGATGTTGCGTTGTAAAAGTTTTGTTGTAATGGTAGTGCGTTGTAAAAGTTGCGTTGTAAAGGTTGTTTCCCCCTCTCCAATGGTACTAGCCATGCTGCACTGTATCACTAATGCTGTGCAGCATGGATTAAAAAAAAAGAAAAACAAAGCCTATGATCCAACTGGCCACATCGTTCTGTAGGTGCACGCATCAAATATGCGCTGGATTACAGAATTAAACAAGTGCTTTTTTGTTTGCGAATCCAAGTTGGATTTGTAAATGAAAAAGAATGGTGTAGGGAAGCAACACAGAGAGAAGTAGTTGGAATAACAGAGGGTTGGGGAAGCAAAATGAGTGTGTGGGTAAAGCAACGCAGGGGGCGCGGCAGGAGGAAGCAACGCAAAGGGTAATAGTGGAGGAAAGGGACGCTGAAGGCGCAGGTGAGTGGAAGGAACGCAGAGGGTGTGAGTTGGGGGACAGGAACTCAGGGAGCTTGGGTGGGGCGAAGCAAACAGAGAGAGAGGGGAATAAAGGTGAGGAGCAAGCGGATGAGAGAGTAGATCTGGGGCAAAGAAGCACCTGGGCGAAAAAGCAACAGAGGTAGATAAGCAGATGAGGGCATAACGGAGAAGGGCACAGGTGGTGCACATGGGCAGCGAAAGAGAAACACGAGGAAGAGCAACAGAGGGGAAGAAGTGCACGAGGGAGACTACAGGAAAAAAGATGCATTCTCGTACAGTGCTTAAGCAAAAGAAAAAATTAGCGCCTGAAGAGGAAGCAGTGGAAGGACATGCTTCAGGGGAGGGACAAACACAACAAGCAGAAGGAAAGCCTACTGCTGTATTGAATAAGAAGCAAGCAAATTACAATGACAATTAAACCAACCAATGGTAAGCAATGGGTCAGATTGGGATCAAAAATAAGTCCAGGCAGTATACAAATGGTGTCCCACAACTGGGCTCACAACCTTTTCATGAAACATTGCTTGCTTAGTATTAGGGGACATAGTTGTCGTGAAATGTGCAGTTAAACGTATCATTTTAAAGGCTGCAAGGCCAGCAATATTAGTCTAGATTAGAAGCACTGCAGCTCACAAAACGGAAAACCAACTTGTTTTCTCAATGCCTTGCATAAGGTAGTGGGATACCTTCTTCCAACCAACTTTATCCTGGATTCTGATTATCACATAAATCATAAATATAGTAGAAAGCCAGGGGTAGATGGGGTTTGAATGTCATTTATGGTAAACCAAGATTTAATGACAAAATAGGTAGAGAGCGGCTCTGATATACTTCCTTGTCTGATGATTTATTTCACTAGGGTTTCACAGAATAGAACTTGTAAAGGCCAATAGTAAAACATATATAGCACAAAAACTCCCTTCTATTTGGCCGAAATGATAAAAAAAGACACAAACAATGAAAAGAATATACAATATCACAATTGAAATGGTACAATACGCCATCCTCTTTAAAGAGAAAGGAGTCTTGGGTTAGCAAATTTGGCTTAGACATTAAAAAAGAACTTAATCTTCAATGTGAAATAATCATCTCTCTATTGAGAGAGCGCATTATCACAAAGGCATGAACCAAACACCTGAAATCAATTAACACTGTTCAAATAATCTGGCCTAGGACCTAAAACTGAGCCTAGTCTGGTTAATTAATGAAAAGTCATATCCTAACTAAAAGTTACGGAACAATGTTTCTGGCATATGAAGGAATGAGTCCCTTGTCTGCATTTTGGACCAGGCCTCTACAGCAGAGCTAGAATTATTTGAGCACAGAAAGGACTCCACTTTGGTGTAAAGAATCTGTAAAATGTGCATACAATGGTTCCTGCCTGTTCATTGCTGCTTCATATGATTTGATAGACTGGCTACACACTGCAAACCAGTATGCCTTGGTCAAATGCCTACATAGAGCTAGTGAAGCTTTGGGTCCTAGTCCTGCTGCTATAGGTCTAGTGCAGACTTTCCTTGATATGGTGAAGCTGGGATGGGTGAGGACTTGGTGGGGCTTGGAGGACTGCTTTACTCAGACTGGGTATATAACAGCCTGCTTCAGTAAGTTCTCAGGGGGAAGTTCAGCAATTAGATGTGCCTCTGGAGTTGGTGTGTTGGCTCTCTGGCCCTCCTGGTTTGGGAGAGTAAGTGAAAACATAGGCATCAGTGAGCACTCTGTGTTTCATGATGGGGGTGCTGGACTTGCCTTCTGCCAGGGCCTGAAGAGTCCGGGCCATCTAAGGTTTGGCCCAAGCCTGGATTCTTACCTTCTGGGCAGGACAGGAAAAGGTAAGGACCTAAAGAGATGAAGAAGTGGGCTGAAACAGCAGTCTGTCAAAGAAGATCTCTTGTCTGCCTGTGGGCTAGGCTGATCTGGGTAGCTCTTTGAATTGACCTCCGGACAAGAACATGCTGTGGGGGGTGCTGCAGTGATGACCTTGCAGTTGTCTGATCATAGGACCGGCTGACCAGCTGCTTTTATCTCCCTCATCTAGCTAAAGTGGGCATTGAGATCAGGAGGCAGTAAAGAAATCTTTTAATTAGCTCCAGAAAACCACCTCCCTGCCTATCTGAGAAGGTGGTTCTAGTCAGAGCACCACTGCACAAACCCCCAGGCCTGCTGTTTTGCCAACATTGTAGGCTGCAGAGTAAGGAATAGGGTGGTTCAATTGAGAGGCGAGGCAGATCAGTTGAATGTCCTTTATGTCTGATGAGGAGAAGGAAAACTAATGAACAAATGGTTGCAACGACACAGGATGTGTGGGTGTCTCCTCGGGCACAGATGATGGTGCTGTATTCCAACAGCCAATGTTCATCTATAAAGATATTCAATGCTTCTTGTTTGTGTTAAAGTATTTTATTCATACTTCTGAATTCATAACCATGAATTTTCCACTTTTCAAAACTTTCATTTGCTTTCATTAGTAACGACGTTTCAATATTTATCCATCAATTTATCCTGATTAGCTATTTCCAATGCATTTCGGCATAAGCCTTCATCAGGGAAGTCTGTGAGAACAAAATAAAAAACAATATAATGGTTTTGTAACCGAATTATTACCTCAGCGGTTAGCTTACTCTATAAAGCATATACATATACCAAGTCATGTTAATAGCGCATAAGTAGCTACATGTTCTGGGACTCGTATTAATGAGTATTAATACTCCGAAATTTCCATTGTCAAACAACTCTAAAGGTTAATCCAAAGGAGTTCGTAATAAGATCCTAGCTCGGCTGTGTATATCTAGATACGTAACGTAACTAACTATATCGGGTAAAGTGCTCAAATTCTGTGCGGTGTGCATTAAGAATCGGTTTAGTTACCAAGGTCATAACTAAAAGATATTAAATAAAGCGCAAATCATGCTTAAAATAAAGATCGGACGCCAATCGAGATGTTTGTGAAAATGGCTTACCGTTAATAAATTGCAGAAACGCCTTAGCGGGATTCGGAGCTTCCGGCATGGTTCTCCTCACAGTTGTGAGTTGGCGTGTGACGTGATTAAAAAAAGGGATGTGTTTCTAACAGTGACGTTACGCGCTGATGTCGTGTTAAAGGGACAGGACATGTGAAATGCTTAGTGTTAGCTACTGGTATCAATAAAGATATTCGATGAATGTTAATGAATCTATAATACGAACGCTTGCAGGCAAATATCTTCTCAAATGCGCTCTGGATATCAAGTACAGTAACATAATCCTTAAAATAACGGTATATCGTTTGAACCAACGTATGTATAGTAAGCCACAACGTCTGTTCAGTACATAAAGATCACAGGAATGTATGACAACATATTATAAATAGCAGCCAAATTCTGTCCTTTCATTCATACCCTTCGGTTTAAGGGTCTGTAAATGAAATATCCAGTAATTTTCAGGTTTCAGTAAAGTTTTCTTGTTATCTCTGTCATCACGTTTTTCCACAACTTCCAAAATACATGCGTTGATCTGGTTAATTTGGTGATTCGCTTCTATGTAGTGGGTGGCACTACTGATTTCAAAGCTCTAGTCCTGATGTTACTCTTGTGTTCATTGAGTCTCACATTAAGTTTTCTTTCATTCTGACCTATATATGCTTTACCACATGGGCATTTAATCATATAAACGATATTAGTTGAATCGCATGTAGCATTCACTCATAACCTGATGTTATTGCCCTTCATTGGGTGTGTTATTGTGTTGCCTTGTAGGATATTGTTACAATTACTGCAGTTTCTGCAAGGGACAGTGCCCTTGAACTTTTTTTCTGATTCTTCACTGGGTCGTTGTTTGATAATTTCTCCCAAGTTTTTCCCTCGGGAAAATGCAAACGTAGGCATTTCATAAAAGATGGTATTGAAATCCGGTTCTGTTTGTAGGAGAGGCCAATGCCTCTTGATGATGCTTTTATATTGAGAACTGGCTGTAGAAAACGTACTCACACATGTAATTTTGGGTTCTTTTGTGACTTTCTGGGCTGACAGCAAAGATTTTCTTTCGCGTGTAATAACGCGCTCCATTGATTGTTTTAAAACTGTCTCCGGATAACCTCTATCTCTGAAACGTTGAATCATTTTGTGTGACTGTTCTGTGAATTCCATGGGGTCCGAGACAATTCTCTTCACCCGCAACAATTGCGAGTATGGTAAATGGTGTTTAAGTGCTTGTGGGTGGAAGCTCTGGTATGTCAGCATGTTGTTCGGATCAGTTTTTTTAATGAATAATGTAGTTTCACACTTATTGTTCTTCTAGATGACGGTAACATCCAAGTAGTTTATCGTGTCCTCATGTACTTCAAAGGTGAACTGTATTCGATCATCTACTTTGTTGAACTCCATTATGTTGTTTATCAACACTTCTTTGGTTCCTTTTCATAAGATAAATATATCGTCTATGTATCTCAAATATAGACGTAAATGGTCTTTCCACAAGGGATTTTGTAGAATGTGTTGATTTTCATATTGGTGCATGAAGATATTGGCATATGAAGGAAAACTACAAATATCACCCAACATTATCAAGAAACTTTTTAGAAAGGAGTTATTTCACCTTTAAATGATTACCAACATGTTAAGAAGTAACAGTTCTGTACTATTAAAAGTCTTATATTTTGGGGGTCACTCAGTTTACAAATAAATTGGCATAAGTCTGAACTGTTGTCCCTAACTGAAGAAACAACCACGTTCAAACATAACTTCCCCATTCAATGGCAACCAAGTTCGATGGGAATACATGTTTGCTACAACCTAGGGGATATGATACATGGAAAATTTTACATTGGAAACACAAATGGTCAGGTGGGTCACCCTGCCCATATCGAAAGCTAGATGCATACCTATCTTCAAAATGGTAGTGCTGCCAACATTTCTGTTCTTAATCGTAAGATTCCTATTGAACTGCCCAAGAGTTTATTCAGTAAATTAAAAATGATACTGTCACAACTAATATGAGGGGGCGAACAGGTACAGGTTTGCTGGGAAACTCTTACCAGACCAGAGGAAGAGGGTAAAATTGTGGCTCCTGACCTACCCATATACTAATTAGGGGCCCAGGCACACTAGTTGCATTTATTATAACACCCAACCTCACTGCAAACAAGTCCAGGCAGAAATATGTTTGCTGAAGATGGAATGATGTACTAGACCTCAACAACCATGCAAACAGAGTCACATAGGGAGCACCATTCTACAACCATGGGCCAAATACCATATATGTCCTGAACTTCACAAATATATGCACCATTAATCCTGGCACTGAACAACGCATGCCTTACACCCATACAAGAGGAGGCCCATGTGCAACATTGAAGAAGCTAGACCTCACTAAACTGAGAGGCAATTCTGAAGAATACGTGTGTTTCCCTGCAGACTGAGAAAGGGGATATCTCACCACTACAAATATGGCTATACTATAGACTGAGCCTGGGCTGTTAAGAGAATAACGGACATGGTGTGATATTCGGTAGAAGGTATAGTTGGCGGCTCCCTCCCGAGTATCAACGAGGAGACCGTGGGCTGTTACGAGAATAACGGACATGGTGTGATATTCGGTAGAAGTTAGAGTTGACACATACAAACTACACTTAGAGACTTCTGACCGATCATATGGAACAACACATGTGTGTGATGGTCAAGTAATAGAGGCCTAAGTATCACATATTTTTTATACACTTGAAATAGCAGAGTGACTGTTGGTTGATCCTGATGAATGACCTGAACATTATTGTCACCATGGCAGAAAAATGTTGATCACTGGATAGGGTATATATCCATAACCCTAAACTTACTTGTATTTTAATTACTACCACCTAGGCAGGAAGAAGAAAGTTGTTACCCCTAAGTAGGTAGTTTTTAACACACGTTTTTCACTTATTTTGTTTTGCACTCTGCCCCTCGTTACCATATTGAGTTGATAGAACCAATACGTGCTTTGCACTCCTGCTCCTTCCCCCGTGGGTCAAGTCTTAGCCCACACGGGGTACCTTGCGGTCCTCGTGTGTTGGAGAAACCCAATGATGAAGCGTGTCACCCTCCGGTGAGTGAGGGTTTTCGTCCACAACAGGGTTGCACCCTTTTTGCTTCCAATCTTTGCCCTTTTCTAAAAATAGACAGCCCTTATAGTGCTACCCTATATTCTGTGTGAGAATACATGATAAGGAAGTTATATAGGATAGAGTTTCTCTATTTTGTAGCATAGTTCTTCCTCTTTTGGCCCTCTTGTGTGAGATACACTATACTGAGTCATGCAACAAAATCAGTGTGAAGCGAGTTCCCACACGCTCCACAAGAAAAACAGGTATTTACTAACGTAATACAAAGAGAAAACATGAAATGGGGAGTAGCATTTATGTATGCAAAAATCAACAACACATGCCCCACTGAAATAGCTAAAGTAAAAGTGCACTGGTTCAGCGACATTGTCCTGAGCTTAAATGTCATTACATGGGCATACTTTTGCAGGCAGGTCAGGTAATCATATGCTGTTTAGCTACCAGCATAAGCTGATACACTACAAACACCTGCACAGAACAAATCACCCCAAAGTTGATGGTCTTACATAAAGGAGTGGGCAAAATTTTCTGTACCTCCCCCGGAATTGGTGAAATTACGACCACTCCATGTTACTCTTTAATGCAAGGCCTCCAGCGAGGAACCAGACTATGCAAGCTGGTGAGCGTAAGTGAAATTTGGCATCTCCTAGTGTGATTTTCTAATGTGGACTGTGGCCGGCGTTCAGGAGTGGGCGCGGTCAGAAGACCGCCATTTGAATACACTTGCCGCTGCTCAAGTAGATTTTCAATAGTGTTCGTGCTACCGGTGTTAAATTATTGGTGCAATTCTGCTGAATCTTGCAGAGTTTTCATGTAGCTCCATGAGTTCCACCCAACCTTACTTACATGACAGCACCCCAGACAGCAGCCATATACTCAATGCAAAGGGAACAGACTGAAGAGTGGTCTTGATTGGAGTGTGTCACCGTTCACCTTGTAATGTGAATTTTGTTTTCCTCAAACCCTTCTCCAGTATGCCCCCAACTATTTTCGTATGCAATGAGGGTAAACATTGTTTACCATGAAACATTTTCCCCACAGAACACTACAACGCAGTCATTACAACAACTGTGTTGTAACAACGCACACCATTACTCTGCAAGTCGGAACAACTACTTGCGGAGGAGTAAGAAGGTGTTGAATTAAAAACCCTACACCTTCCCTACTGTTGCACATACTGAAGTTGGAATAGTAAATTATACTATTCCAACATCCAGCAACTCCCCCCTAGATTAAGTAGTTGTTACGACTTGCGGGGTAAAGGTTTGCATTGTTACAACGCAGTCGTAGTAACAACTGTGTTGTAATTTCCTGTGGGGGGAAAAAGCATGCGTTGATAGGAGGCATATTCGCGGTGAACAAATGCACTCTGTCCTCTGCAGATGCGGAATACAGAGCACAATCGCTCGGCTACGCTTGAGTCTGGAGAAGGGGGAAATCACACACAGATTTTTTATGTCCATACTGGGACGGAATTACAACCAACTTTAAGATAGATACTCATTGACAAGCGAACAGCCCTGAGGAAGTCGCAGGTGTAACCCTTTTATACAACTAAAAAACTGTTGGATTTGTGGCTAAGGACCAATGAACTGTGCTTTGTGGCTAAGGACTAAAGAACTGAACAAACAGATCGAAAGAATAAAGGAATCTGTGAAAATCTCAAACAACTACTAATGAACTAATTGCATTTGGATAATAGTGTGTGCTGAAGGACAAGAATGCATTGTATTGGTAACTTGTTGGGTCACATGTTGGGGAGTGGGGTGTGTCTCCCCACCTCTTAAGCCCCGCACTGTACTAAAGGACAATGAATAAAGTGTAAAAGGCTTTACAGTGCCCTTCTTTCAATCACCCTTTAAGTTGAAGGAACCAGGTTCCATGTTCTAGATTTGCTCTACAACCTCGCGTCAGTGGTACTTTTTCTCAGCATGAAAGGGGGGAGGCTGGAATCGATGGCAGATCAATCATTTCAGTTCCAATTTACTATGACTCTTAAGGATCATAGAATACCAAATAGGATTAGTTAAATTATTACAAAGCCAAGAATAACTGGACATACAGGCAACTCAAAGTGAGGGTGTAGAAATTCATTGAAACTAATACAAAGCCAAATCTATGGATGAAGTTAAGGTTGTGCAACATGCACAAATTGATTAGTTTGCGAATCAGGATACAGAAGATTACATAACAGATGTCCATGTTCCCCTTCATTTAAAGTTTGTGGGTATAAAGTAATAATCTGTCCCTACACTAGCACTAACGTAGCATCCCTACATAGCATTTCCCAAGGCAAGATCAGTTAAGGTGTCAGCGTGTGAAGCCTTCCTGAAAGGTCTCCCCACATTAGTTGGGTCAAGCAGCATAGAGATACTAAGGCAGAGCTCTTTCTAAGATTCTCTCTATCTCAAGGCAAGCACAAGTCCCCCAGACACTTTCCCTAGTTACGATACATCAATACCACTTGTAGTATCCTAGTGTCCTTTGTGGATCACGCCATCCAGTCAGGCCACCTCCTCATAGGCAGTTTTCTAGTAGGCTGCAATGCTCCCAAGCTTGGCCAGATTATCTTGATTCCCAGACTCCCTCCGATGAGAAAGTACAACAGTTGTCCACTATCAGTATCAAAGCTCAATGTAACCCCTTATCTCCATGACTAACTCCTAAAACAAAGACATTTTCTAACTAACAAGGTTGATTCTTCCACCTGCAACAGAAACGTGAGAACGAACAAATCCAACGTACACATGAAATTCAACTATTATTAAATCTAATGCAAGAGCTTCCAAGGAAAATGCATTTCAGTCTTACAATATTTGGCCAACAAAAGAAAATGGCACACAGGCGTTATTTAATTACATATAAAATGAACACTCTTTACTGAGCACTTCTAAATAAACACGTCACATAAGCAAATCTAATACGTGAATAGGTGTCAGCGTTATGCACAAATTCTACACATTGTTTTCAGCTAGCAACATCTAGTTTCAACATTGATTTTTTTTCACGCTACAAAATCACACTACAGATAAGCAGGCAGTTGTACATATATAACACATAGTTGTAGTTGCAAGCAGTGCTTCATAGAAAACGAATGCACAGCAATTGCACAGCCTTCGTAAAGCACAGTCAGTGAGGCCCATTGCCTCACCCCTTTCTTCTTAAAAAAACAGACTACTTTTCGTTTTTCTTTTTCTCCCCCTATTCAGCATCTCTATCAGTATCCACATCACTCGATCACTCTCCTGCTTCTCTCCTGTCTATATCTATTAATTTTTCTCCCCACTCTCTTTATCCCAGTTGTATCCTATGCTCTCCACCATCATTGTTTCTAATCTGCTCCCCATCCATGTCTTTCTCTGCCTTTCCTACTCTTTACATAGCCATCTGGCTCCCTTCCCAATCCCTGTATATGTCTGTGAGCTCACTGCTTCTTTCTCTCTGGTTCTTTCCCCTTCAGGCTCTCATCTACTCCTTCTATTTTTATTTATTTATTTAGAAAGTTTTATAAAGCGCGAATATGACCACCAAGGGTACCAGAGCGCTTTACAGTTTAGCATCAAGAAGGGTACAAGCAAACAAACAGAATCAACAAAGCGAAAAATTCACAGTCTCGTAATGTCCTACATTCTCGTGAGCCAGGCAGCTGGGCCACAAAATCAACGCCTATGGCCTCAGAGTCCAATGGAGAAGCCTGACTGAGGCAGAAATTTCTTCATCAAGAGCCCTTTGACTTCTTTTTTGAACGGATTCACCCTGACTTGGGGGGGGGGAGGGGGGGGGGAGTTCCAGATCCTTGGAGCCATACCTGAGAAGGCTCGATTGTATGACTTTTTTTTCTTGAACTTTTGGGGTTTGAGCAAAAGTGTGCTGGCACATCTGGAGGCTTTCGAACCACATGAAAGCTCAAGCTTCTGAGAGTGGTAAAGCGGGTCTTGAAATGGATGGCTTTGTGTGCCATGCATACAATTTTTAACTGTAGCCGAGCTTTATAAGGAAGCCAATTCAGGGACAGCAAATCCAGAGAAATATGGTTGTATATTTAGTGCCAGTTATGAGCCTAGCAGCCGAATTGAGGGCAACTAAGAGAGGCCGTCTTCCCTTTGGGCAAGCCGCACAGTGTTGCACTACCATAATCCAGCTTTGAGATCACTAAAGCTTGAACTGCCATTTTTAGGTCATGAGCAGGGAGATAAGTTTTGAGTCTTCTTAAGATGCTGAGTTGGAAGTTCACTCCCTTCGCGAGGGAACTAATGTGCTTCTGCAAGTTCTGACTATTGTCTAATATAATACCCAGAGAGGATGCTGAATCAACAAGGTGAGTTCTACAATTAAGAGCAGTAAGCTGATTCAACTACTGTTCCATGACCTGAGATTGTTTGAGGGGTGAGATTAGGAGGAATTCCGTTTTTAGAGCATTAAGCTTCGGGTGGTTAAGTAGCAGCCAGCGTTGTGTTTCCAGCAGGACTGAGTTGTGGCACTGAATGGCCTCGGGGAGGCGATCTTCAGGTATAGTTGGGTATCATCCGCATACATGTGATAGTGAATGCTGGATGATTTCAGAATTTCTGTCAGAGGCTCCATGAACAGGTTAAAGAGCATGGGGGGAAAGCACAGAACCCTGGGGAACCCCCAGAGTCACAGGTGCAGGATGTGACAGGGTTTGGTTCACCTTGAAGCTTTGGGATCTATTATGAAGGCATGAATAGAACCAGTTTAGAACAGGCCCAGACAGCCCCATCCTGTGTTCCAGTAGGTTAATTAGGTTATCGTGTTTGACAGTATTGAATGCTGATGAAAGGTCAAGAAGAATAAATAGGCATGACTGATTATAGTCCAACATTATTAGTGCATCTTAGACAATGTGTGTTAGCGCATACTCTGTACTATGGGCCAGGCGAAATCCAGATTGGCATTGGTCCAGAAGTTGGAAATGGTCGATGTGGTTACAAAGTTGTGCTAGCACACATTTTTCCAGGAGCTTTGTGAAGGTAGGGATGTTAGAGATTGGGCAAAAATTATGAAGGTCCGTGGGATCAGCAGAAGGTTTCTTCAGAATCGGGGTAACTTGACCGGATTTTAGGCAATCCGGAAAAGCACCTTGTTGAAGTGATGCATTGACGATCGTAGTCCAAAGTGTTAGTAAGGAGGATCTAACTTCCGGGAAGAGGTTTGATGGCAGAGGGTCGTTGTAGTGATTGGAAGGTTTCAAAGTCGACAGGATTTTGCGTATAGTGCATTCTTCCTAGGTTTGGAACAGACTCCAGGAAGCATTGTTTTTAGGGAGGTAGGGCAGCACAGGGTCAGTGGTGACCCACCCTGTGGGACGTAGGGTGTTCGGTGGACTGATCAACAGGTGATCAGGGGCAGAGAGTAATTCAGTTTCAATCTTAATAGTCTTATCCGTGAAGAACTCAGCAAATTCTTCACAATTCTGCAATGTCCCTTGACCCAGTGACGAGAGTATAGGATGACTGGTATCTTGGAACTTGATGAGTTCAAACAGTTTTTTTTAAACTTTGTTTGCTTGCTATAGTTGAGTTCTGAAGAAGGTGGCCTCTGAGCATCTGATGCATTTGTTGTATATGCTTCTCAGGTATCTCTAATGGTAGAGATGTTCGAGGGAGGGATAGGATCTCCACAACCTTTCCGCAAGTCTTACATTTCTTCTTTTGGAATTAAGACTATCATTGAACCACAGTTTGGAGAGTTTAGAGGACATACTTTTAAGCTGTAGTGGTGCAACAGAGTCTAGTACTTTAAGTATTGAGTGGTTATAGTGGGCCGTAAGGTCATGGACATCTGACATGTTCAAGGGAGGGGGCAGGGTGTTATCACAGAGATCAGTCAGATCTTGCGAGTTGATGTTCCGTAGACATCTTTTCAACTGTTTCCGGTTCTTAGGCTGGGTTCTACTTATTCTAACCGATTCCAGCATGAGAAAGGTGAAGAAATAATGATTTGTCCAATCACATGGGAGAATCGAATCCAGGAGGATGGAGTTGGGTTTACCAATGACAAGATCTAAGGTAGCTCCTTTGGTATGAATAGGGCTGTCACAGATTTGGATTAGGTTGAGGTCTAGTAGGAAGGATTTAAGGCTGTTGACCACCACATCATTTACATTGTTCCAGTGGAGGTTGAAATCTCCCATGAAGATCTGCGAGCCATGGAAATCAGTATTGGCCGAAAGAATGTCCATGATCTGTTCTGTGAAGAGAAGGTTGTCGAGAGGGGGGTGGTAAAACGTGTGTAGTTTGCATCAGTGGCTGTTGCAACCAGTCACTTCAATGCATAGGTATTCACAAGGCGGCAGGAGGTCGGCATGGAGTACTTTCACTATAAGATTGCTACGATGTAAACATGCAATGCCTCCACCTTGACCAGTAGTTCTGTCCAACCTAATGATATCGTAGTTGGGAGGCATTAAAATGTCCAGGATGGGAGCAACAAAGTCATTTAGCCAGGTTTCTGTCAGCATTACAGGGTCAAGATCCTGGTCAAGGATGAGGTTGGCAATGTCCCCAGCATGTTTAACTGTCGATCTACAGTTTAGGAGCAAGCATTTGAGACTCATGTTGGTATCAGAGGGAGCAGGTAGAGTGGTGGTGACTCTCGTGAGGATGTTTTCATTTAAAGATCTGGTGTTTGGCCTAGGTTACCTGAAGGGATCAGTAGGGATGGATTACATTTGTTGCAAGTTTGATAAGGTGAAGGGATGTGCTGGATCATATGAGAGTAGGAGAGCATGAATATCCCTATCAGACAGGGAGGCTCTACATCTGGAGGGATGAGGTATGTGGGTGATGTAGGATGGTGACCGCCGAGTATCAGGGTGGGTAGGGAGCCCGGTGCACCCGCTAGCTGGGAGCGAGTGGAGAAGATGATTGTTCATAGTGGAGCGACTTAGTCTGGAGTTTGCTGAAAATGTTCCTCAGTGATATGTAATAGGCTACGCACCTCTGCCTTAAGTTGTTGTAGGTAGAGTGCTATCTTGTTAAGTCGGCCTTCCAATGAAGTGTGTGAATGTTATGTTGTGTTATGTTAGGGGCTTTTATATAGCGCTCGATTCACCCGGGGGCATCTCGGCGCTTCTCTGACTACGAGCTCAATCAGTCTGGATTCTCCCCTGCCTTCCGCGGGAGCTACACCTTAAGCCCTGATTTTAAAACCTGTTTGCCCTTTACCAGCGCTCGGCTCGCGCTTTTTACTTCTAAACTCACCTTCATTCAGGGACCTCTCCCTTGCCTGGTAGTTGTCCGCGCAGCCTAGGCAGTTGCTGCAGCGGCCCCAGGACCCCTCGCTCGCCGCCTTCAGCGAGCCGCTCCCCCAGCCACGCCCACTCTACCTGGCCATGCCCACTTTGGGCTTAACAACAGGAGCTGACTACGAGCTCAATCAGTCTGGATTCTCCCCTGCCTTCCGCGGGAGCTACACCTTAAGCCCTGATTTTAAAACCTGTTTGCCCTTTACCAGCGCTCGCCTCGCGCTTTTTACTTCTAACTCACCTTCATTCAGGGACCTCTCCCTTGCCTGGTAGTTGTCCGCGCAGCCTAGGCAGTCGCTGCAGCGGCCCCAGGACCCCTCGCTCGCCGCCTTCAGCGAGCCGCTCCCCCAGCCACGCCCACTCTACCTGGCCACGCCCACTTTGGGCTTAACAACAGGAGCTGACTACGAGCTCAATCAGTCTGGATTCTCCCCTGCCTTCCGCGGGAGCTACACCTTAAGCCCTGATTTTAAAACCTGTTTGCCCTTTACCAGCGCTCGCCTTGCGCTTTTTACTTCTAAACTCACCTTCATTCAGGGACCTCTCCCTTGCCTGGTAGTTGTCCGCGCAGCCTAGGCAGTCGCTGCAGCGGCTCCAGGACCCCTCGCTCGCCGCCTTCAGCGAGCCGTTCCCCCAGCCACGCCCACTCTACCTGGCCACGCCCTCAACGGCCCCATAAAACATGTGCATTCCCCGTACGCGCAGCGGACGGGCGCAGCGGGCGCGCCAAAGGCGTGCCTAAGGCAAGCCCGTCTGCGCCCGTCCGCGACCGGCCGGGACCAGGGGCCACAGACGCTGCTCGATTCTTGTCATATACCCCCACCCAACTAACCGCACTGAAGACCCCCAGCCCTCTCTCTCCTTCACTGACACTTCGCCTCGATTCACTCGGTGTCCTCGCTGCCCCCTGCCCTGACTCACTTCCCCTCTCCCCTCCCTTCACTTCCTTACTTCCTGCCCAAGCGACTATTCTCCCCCCGTCTCCCTCCCCATCCGCAGCCTCCGCTTGTCTGCTCAACACTCGGTCGGCAGTCAAGCACCAAATCGAACTCTTCAACTTTCTATCCACAGATTCCCCTGATTATCTTTTTCTCACCGAAACCTGGTTCACGACAGACTCACTTCCTGACCTCCTGGCTATTCTCCCAGACACCTACTATGCCCTCCGCATGGACCGTCCGGCGGGCAAAGCCGGGGGCGGTGTGGCAATGATCATTCGGTCAACGCTCAGATTCCAGCTCCTCGACCACCCTCCCATACCTCATGTGGACTTCCTGGTTGCCCGGTCCATTAATCTCATTGATTGTGCTTGTTTACCGTCCCCCTCAGTCCATGCCTCAGTTTGTTCCCCTTCTCCAGGACCTATTGGCCACCCTGGCAGTTAACAACTCGTCTGTAATCTTGCTTGGGGATTTCAATTACTGGCCCGATGATCCCAGAGAATGTTCTGCCTCTAAAGACTTCTCTGCCACTCTTCAGTCACTCAACTTTTCTCCTCACATCACTCTCCCTACCCACGACAAGGGCCATATTCTCGACCAACTTTGGTCATTGCGCCGCCAAATTTCCCTTTCCTCTATCCTTCCTTGCATCTGGTCGGATCACTTTATGATTTCTTTCAATATTTTTTCTGCTTCCCCTGTTAAAACTCCATTCACCAAGAATGCGTCAGTTCGTTGCTGGAGCAAAACGGACCTTGCTCTTCTTTCTTCTTCCTTGGCCTCCACTGCACCTGATTTGACGGATCTTCCCCTTGAATCCCAAGCTGATGTTATCAGCTCTTGGCTTTCTTCTTCCTGTGACATCGCTGCTCCCCTTAGGAAAGTCAAATCTGTTCGGCCTCACGAGGCCAACAGATGGTTCACGTGCGAACTAAAAGACCTCAAACTTAGTCTCAGGCGCTCGGAGCGCCATTGGAGACGCAAATATTGCCCCTTGCTTCGCACTAGGTACAAACTGTTGCTGAACAATTACAAGAAAGCCATTGTGTCGGCCAAAACAGCCTACTTCTCAGAGAAGATTTCTCTTTCTATCAATAAACCCCGCGAAATCTTCTCTCTGGTCAAGCAGCTTGCTACCTCTGACCGCACAAATATTAGTTCTGCCCCATCTCAGTCCTAACTGAGTGCCTAACTCTCAACAATTATTTTATTGATAAGATCACTCTCATCAAAAACAATATTTCCACAGTTTCTCAACTTCAAGCTACCTTCTCTCCCCCTCCGCCGCCTGTGTTGCTGGATCATTTTCCCCCCATCACCTCTGAACAATTTTTTCTTTTGCTTGCTAAAGTTAAGTCTGGCTCCCCAGCTGACTGTGCCCCGGCTCGGATCCTTCGAACCCTCTTCACCTTCTGTCCTGGCCCACCTCTCACTCTGCTTAATTCCTCCCTGGCTCTCGGTTCCGTCCCTTCCTCTTTCAAATCCGCTATTGTCCTCCCTATTATCAAGAAACCGGGTTTGGATCCCTCTTCTCCCCCTAACTTTAGGCCTATCTCCCTTCTCCCTTACTTGGGAAAGATCCTGGAGAGACATGTCACCTCATGTCTGTCCTCTCACATCGAGGAGCACTGCCTTTTAGCTTCCCATCAGGTGGGTTTCCGCCCCGGCCATTCCACCGAGACTGTTGTCACCGCCGTTCTGGATGAGCTCAAGGGTAAGGCGGACCTTGGTCTTCCCCAGGCGCTGGTGCTCCTTGACCTGTCGGCTGCGTTTGACACGGTCGACCATGCCATTCTTCTCGACCGTGTCAGCGCAGCCGGCATTAGAGGTGATGCACTCTCTTGGATAGCTTCCTTCCTCCAGAGCAGAACCCAGGCAGTTCATCTTGCAGGATTCTCCGCCCCTCTCCGCCCTCTTGCGTGCGGAGTTCCTCAAGGCTCTTCTCTTTCCCCTCTTCTCTTCAATCTTTATATCTACCCTCTCATTTTTTCTCTTCTGGAGCTGGGGGTCTCCGTGTACAACTACGCGGATGACCTACAGCTCATCTTTGATCTGTCCACCCCTGACTCTCCCTCTTTTCTCAGATCTACCCTAGTCTTTATTTCGGATTGGATGATCTCGAATCATCTCAAGCTGAATCCGGACAAGACGGAGCTTGTCCTCACGGGTGGTCCCTCCAACCCTTGGTCCCCTTCCCACTGGCCCCCCTCCTTTGGCCCCCCTCCCTCACCTGCTTCCTCTGTGCGCACCTTGGGCATTAAGCTTAGTAACGACCTTTCCATGCATGCCCAAATCAGCTCCGTTATCTCATCTTCTTTCTTGTCCCTCCGCCTCATTCGGAAAATCTCCCGTTTCTTTTCTACCACTGCCCTTAAAACGATTATCATGGCTCTCATCACCTCCCGTCTCGATTACTGGAACTGCCTTTATGTTGGCATCCCAGCTCTCGAATCACGACTGCTACAGGCAATCCAAAATCAAGCAGCCCGTCTCATTTTCCATCTCCCCAAATTCTCTCACATCACCCCTGTCCTCAAATCCCTTCACTGGCTCCCGGTTCACTTCCGTTCCTTCTTCAAACTAGCCTGTTTAGCCTATCTGGCCTACACTCACTCCGCCCCTGCCTTTATTGTTTCCTTAGTCACCCCCTACACCCCCACTCGCACTCTCCGCTCCTCATCTCATCTTCTTCTCCAAGTACCCCATTTCCGCAAATCTCGAACCGGTGGTACCCGCTTCTCGGTTCTGGCCCCCCAGTTTTGGAACAGTCTTCCGTTATCCATTCGGTCCATCCCCCTCTATCCCTCTTTTCGTAAAGCTTTAAAAACTTTTCTTTTTTCCCAGGCCTTCCCGGTTTAGCCCCCTGGTAGCACTGTAGAATCCGACTTCCCCCCCCCCAGTGCCAGGAAGCCGCTTGGCCGCAGTGCGCTTTAGCAAGCATCTTTTTCTTTTCTTTTTTTTTTTTTTCTCCTAGCAAATAGAGTGAGGACAGGAGGTGGAACCACGGATAAAAGGAGGGATTAGAACAGGAATGCTTACAAGTGTTTCCTGAAGATCAGGTAAGAAGTACATTTCCGCAAGGGTAAAGGGAGCTGATTCCAATATTTTGGGACAACATAGGAGAATGTTCTACCCCCAGTATGTACGAGGCGAATAACTGGAACCTTCAGTAGAGCTAAAGATTTGGACCTAAGGGTGCAACCCGAGGTCTGTTTGACAAGCATCTTTTTTTTTTTTGTAAGAACCTTTATTTCAATTAGCATAAAATTACAAACACGGGCCTACAACCAGTGTGGCCGGCCGCTAATTAAATCGAGCAGAAATTAAGTAAGAAGTATCACAGCAATCTGGCGCTTAAAAACAAAGCCACGTCCAGGATACAGCAGAGAATCAAGATAATACGTGATACCAAGGATTTGAAACGGTTCATTTTAAAATAACCAAAAATGAAATCGAGAATCGACATCGCATTGTCATTCCGGCTCCCAACACAGTCAGCTAAAACACATTATCACTCCGATGATGAACATAGATTGAATGGGAAAGGAGAAGAGTACCAAAGTCAGGATAAATGCAATAGTCACGTACCAAGCACGGTATGCGAGCCCCACCCCTGAAAGGGAACGTACTATGGGAGACATGAAGACGACGACATCGAAGAAGGAAAAGGGCAAAGGGCCATAGAAACAAAAGAGGAACAGAGAACAAACCCATCCCCCAACCCCCCACCCTGCACCCCTGCAAAAGGCTACGGCCTACCCCCCCAGCAGCGTGCCTGTCGCCCTAAATGAAAGACCCGAAATATAGAAAAGAAAGAGAAAAGAAGAAACAAAAAAAAAAAAATTGAGAAGAGCCGGCGATTCGGTTACCCATTCCCTCCCACCCCCGCATACTAGAATCGTATAAACAGAAGCAATATAAAAGTATAAGTATCAGCGAGCACATAAAACGCAATCAATTACAGCCCCACTAGACGTGCCCTTGAATAACCATTAACCAGCAAGAAGTCCCTCCAAATCCCAAACGAGGTCACCCCTGGCCGCTTCTGGCAATAGTATCAATGATGAATAGTCCCGCAGTCGAGATACAATTCGGTACAAAAGGTCCAATCGTTCCAATCAGACCAGGTAGCGCAGCCGCCCAACATGGTCGCAGCCACCGAGAGACAACTGACGATGCATGGCGGGAGTCGGAATGCAACAATACCCAGACCACCAACAGTCTCAAGTCCAAAGACAGGTCCGCCAAGCACGGAACGGAAAGCACAGGATGTGGGAAACACCGCAGCACAGTCCGGGCCTCATGTACCATGGATCGATGTAGCTTCTCCACTCGCTGGACAGAAAAAGGACCCGGTGAGACAACCACTTGCGGAACAGGTGTGGCAACAGTAAGCTCAGAAACCAAATCTATTCGCGCCTCCAAGTCTGTAAACTCATCCGGGGGATATAACACTGTAGCAGAGGGAGACGCATCGGCACAACTTGAAAGCAACCCAGTCCGCTACAAAATGGCGGGTCAGCAATGGCGGCGATCCTTCCTTCCAAATCCCGGGCTCCCCAGAGCAGGGCAGTCCGCAGGGTTGTCAGTGCAGCCAATACGTGGCCACGCGTAAGCGTTTCCCCACATTGCCAAACTTCGGGGGTCTCAAGTTCAGCAGTTTCTCTGTCCCCTGGAGGGGCGCACCCCGAGGCGCCATCCGCCATTTCAACCATCTCCTTCTCCTCCTCTTCCCCTCCACTTCAGAGTCTCGTCCGACCACTGGAGTCAGCAGGCCCCACGGCTGGATCTCGACAGGCGGCGCTTGCTGCAGAAAGGAGAGTCACCGAAAGGCCGGACATGCTCCCCGCAGCTCGCCGGGAGCCACCCGCTGGATCCTGGACGGGACTATCAACATGGCTGGGCGTCTCACCCAAGGGGAACCGGGCAACATGGGCTCTCTCCGGCTCGGCAATATCTCGGGTTCACGGGGCAACCCACTATTGGGAGTGGGTTGATACCAACTCTCCCGGCTCGCGGCTCTCAGGCTCCCACTGACCGGCTTCTCATCCCGACCAGGGCCGCCAACGCTACGATCACTGCAGGGCACCCTCTGCACTCGAGGCCCCGGCTTCAGCGCCACGAAGGCCGGCAAGCAGACTGGGACGGTTCTTCGGATCTACTGCACGGTGGAGCCCCAGAAACAGACGGTAAGCAATTGCTTCCCTTCAGCAACTTAGATCAGCAAACTTTGCTCAGGATTATCTTCAGGATATACGTGCGGGGAGGAAGGGCCCACGGAGCCAAGCGTTTATGCAACCATTCCGATCGCCATCTTGGCTCCTCCCCCGACAAGCATCTTTTGAAGGTACTGGGGGCCCCTGCCTTCCAAGGCTTTAAACGTCAGACAGCAGATCTTAAAGAAGGATCGTTTTTTTATTGGCAGCCAGTGTAGTTCCGTCAATAGGGGAAGTGATGGGGAGCCAGGAGGACGATTTAGTGTCATCCTGCCAGCTGTGTTCTGAATAACTTGTAATCTGGCCAATAGTGTCTCACCCACTTCAGCCAGTAAGGCGTCGTAATCAAGACGGCTGATTACCAGCGCCTGGACTATGGTTCTGCGGTGGTTCTCTGGCAGAAAAGGGATTATTCTGTGCAACAGGCGTAGTCTGTAGTAACAGGAGCTCACTGTAGTTGAAATGTTGTCCTTCATAGTGAGAGCTTGGTCTTATTTTAGGCCCAAGTTTTTTACTGATGAAGCTGGACCAGGGGGCCGTCCCAAACGGTCCGGCCACCAGTCATCTGCCCAAAAGGATGCTGCTTTGCCCATAAGCATCAGCTCCATTTTTTCGGGATTAAGCTGGAGGCGATTTTCCGTCATCCATTTTGAGATGGCCAGCATGCCCTCTGAGAAACGCAATTTCTCCTCTTCAAGATTCAAACCTATTGGGAATATAAGCTGAGTGTCATCAGCATATGAAATAATTTCTAACCCAAATGGTTCAACAGTGGAGGCCAAAGGGGCCATATAAATATTGAAGAGTTTAGGGCTAAGACATGAGCCCTGGGGCACCTCTTTGTATAACCGATATTTTTTGGACAAATGGGGACCAAGCATGATGGTTTGCCATCGATCTGTCAAAAAATCATTGAGCCATTTTAAGGTCAGTCCTCATATGCCACAGGCATGTAACCTCTCCACTAGCATTTCATGGGAGATGGTATCGAATGCTGCAGAGAGATCGAGGAGAATCAGAACCACAGAACCACCTGTATCTAAGGTCCGTCTCATAGAGTCGGTCACTGCTAGAATGGCAGTCTCGGTGCTAAAGCCTGGGCGAAATCCAGATTGAGATGAATGAAGGATCTTATTCGCTTCCAGGTAAGAAATTAGTTGTCTGTTCACTGATGTTTCTAAAATCTTACCCAGCAGGGGCAGCATAGATATAGGTCTATAGTTACTGAGCACCTGGGGGTCCGCGGTGGCTTTCTTTAAAATTGGGCGGACATAGGCTTCTTTCCATACTGGGGAATACGAAGATTTCTGCGATGTCCAACGCACAGCTGGAAGAAGAAGCGCCATAATTTAAGGAGGACATAGGTCTCCTGGCGAGCCCGATTTTGCAGATAGCAGAAGATTCTCTATCTCTTCCGGCAGGATAGTCTTAAGCTGGTCGAGACACCCAGCAAATGATGTTACCCGCTCCTCCTCAAAACGAATTGTTAAATCTATATTTTCTGAAGTATTGGTGGGAAAGTTTGCATAAATCAGTGAGATTTTGTTATGAAAGAATTCCGCTATTGAGTCGCAGAGTATCTGCGACTCCACTGGTAGTTCCTTCCTTTGGGTGCCAATTTTTTTTTAACTATATTGAACAAAGCTTTAGAAAAGTTGGTCGATTGTTCGATTTGATTCAGGATGTATGTACATCTCGCCTTCTTTATATTTTGATGGTAGTTGGAGAGTGCAAGTTTATAGATATGCCTATCTTGAGGACTTTTTGTGCTTCTCCAGCGTCTCTCAAGGCGCTTGCAGCTGGATTTGTCATTTTTCAGTTCCCCTTGAGTACCAGGTGGCAGATGGTCGTTGCTGAGTCGTACTGAGATTAGATTGGGGAATGACTAAGTCAAATGCTGTTGTCAGCTTGGAATTGAAATTGTCCAACCTGTCAGTGACATTTCCATCGGTATTGTCTTTTTCTCCCCTATATCGTGAAATAGCCTCGTTAAAGGACTCTAATGTAGGTTTATGACAGGGTCTGCCTCGTTGTTTCTTTTTCTGTTGTGGATAGTCAGAAAAGATAATAAGGGCAGTCTGGAATTGATCAATGAACACAATCATGAAGTGATCCGTCCATGTGAGTGGGGTGGCAGGAAGACAGCTTAGGTGTTCCATATTGGTGAAAATTAGGTCCAGCATGTGCCCCGCCTGGTGTGTAGGGCCACCCACCTTTTGGACAAGGCCAATAAGGTTGAGGCTAGAAACCAATTTATTCACCTCTGGGTTTGCGACATCTTCTCCGTGGAAGTTAAAATCGCCAAGTAGGATAAACTTTGTAGAGGCGAGCATAGCTATAAGTTTGGTCAAATACTTAGCAAAATTTGCTTTTGGTCCTGGTGGTCGATAAATTAAAGCTCCATTCCAAACCTTCCAGTATGTCATTGGTAATGGAGGACAGCCATTGAACCTTTAGATGTTTTTTTTTAAAGGCTATGGCAATACCACCTCCAATTTTTACCACTCTATCCAGATGTTTGATTTTGTAACCCTCGGGAATGGCCAAGTTGATCGAGGGGAGATTTGTTGATGTCAGCCAAGTTTCAGTGATGAAACAGAGAACAGGGGAGTGAGTGGCGATCATGTCCCATACCTCTACCGAATGTTTAGCCAGAGAACGTACGTTCCAAAAGATATGTTTAGGAGAATTGAGAGTTTGAGGGGGTTTATTTAATGAGTCATAACGGTCGGTAGTGTCCGTGAATGCGTGGAAGTTGCAGGTGCTGCAAGCTACCGGGCCTTCAACGGCTCCCGGGAACTTTGTAGAGCAACAGATGCTACGTGCGGAGTCTATGATTGCTCTAGCTCTAAGTTCACGTAAAACAGTACCAGAATTTGTTAACCGGGCGGCAACCGGGGCAAGGGGGCTGTTTTGTGCAGAGTTTCCGGCCTCTGGGCTCGTACAGGCACGGACGGGCGCAGACAGGCTTGCCTTTGGCAATTGACTTGGGAGGCTAGGTTCAGGGGACCCTGCAGCAGTCGAGAGCTAGTGGGGGCGGAGGGTAGTAGAGCAGGTGGAGAGTGGATGAGTCCCGAGGGAAGGGATTCCAGGAAATGGTCCTGTGTGCTCGGAGGGATGGGTAGAATAGGGAATAGATACAGATACAGACCCCTAAAGGCCTGTGGGAGCAGGTCCGGATTGTGGGTTGGGCTGGGGGAAGGGATCCTGGGTGGAATCAGGGTAGTGCTGTGAGCAGTGGGGCTGGGGGAGTTAACACTAGCTAACCATGGGAGGGGGGAGCAGGTATCCTAGCGTTTGACTGTGCTGTCGCAACTCGTTCACAATGGGCAATGCAGTGTAATGGTTATTATGGGTTATGGTAGCTAGACTGGGGCCTATCAGAGCAGATGTGGGGTCTGAGGGTGGAGGTGGAAAGGTAGGAGATAGACTTTGCAAAGACTAGGGGCTAGCCCCTCGGAGGGGGGCAGAATTGAAGTTAGCCACTGTATTCAAGATGGTGGGGAAAAAGTTGTCAAATACCACTAGATTGCGATCTGTAGCCTGTATAAGGATGGTTCTATCTTTGTAAAGGGAGATGGTGGCTTCAGCTCTGTAAGCCGAGGAGGGCGTAATCATCAATCTAAGACCATGTGGAGTCTTCAGGAAAGTGGAGATGTTGAGCAGAGAGTATATGGACTTCCGCCTTTGCGCATTACGTTTAATGTAAAAGATGAGATCATTTATGGTAGCACCGTTTCTGTTGGAGAAAGAGGGGTCTGAGATAAGGGTTTCAGGATGGGTTTTAAGTAGTCTGTGTTTGAAGTTTTTTGCAGCATTTTTTGATAGGTTAGCGGGATATATGATTCGGAAAGCATTATGGCCAGCCGGCTCCAGGTTGGGAGAGATGAGGTTCGAAAGTTTCGGATCCATGTCCGCAAACGACTTGTCTCCGAAACAAGGAGGCGTAGGTAAGCCAGGAGTCTGGGCAGGGGTCTGCTCCGACCTTAGGAGGCGTATGCAAGCCAAGGGTCTGGTCAGAGGTCAGGGATGTGACGAGAGAGATCAGTGTGATAGCAGCCGGAGGATTTCATGGGGTGAAGGTGGAGTGGGCAATTGAATCACATTTGCTAGTGACGTACCCTCTGGTTCCTTTGGGTAGACCAGGACCCATGAGAGCCAGACTATCTAGGGCTAGAAGGCAGGAGGCTGGGCCGTGATAACTTGAAGGCAATTCAAGGATGAATTCAAATCTGTATAAGGTAGGCAGATCAGGCAGGCCTTTCAAGCATGACCTTAAGGGAAATAACCACAACCGTGGTATTAAGGCAAACTAACCGCTCAGGCAAGGCCACCCACTCTTCATTTTCTCTCACCACATTTTCCGTCCTTTTCTTCTGGTTAGGAGGATCCGCCGCTGGAGGGCTCACAGTGGCAGAGAACAATCATTTGCAGAGAGTCCAGCAGGGGTAGAGGTCAAGGAAAGAATACTGCTGACCTCTGACTGAGCGGTCAGGGGAGGAAAATGGCCCATCTCACCAGGACTCCAGCGATGCCGCTCAAGCCATCTCTCTCACCACCACCTGTTCATCCTGGGCTCAATGTCCGAGACAGTCGGGGGAAAGGAGTTGATAAAGACAGTTCGACACCAGTGTGGGGTCAAAGGCTGAAAATGACTCTTCTGCTTTGGGTTCCAATGTGGCCTCTCATACTCAGGTGCGCACCCTCCCCTCATTCATTCTGCAAACATCAGTGTGTCCATAGCAGTCAATGTCCCATACAGTAACAAGCCAGCCCGGCAGGGGGCAAGGAAGGACAATGTGAGTCCCTTTCTGGGTTGGAGGGAGTAGACGCCACTTGCACCAATGAGGACAGCTGAATGATACGGACCGACACCAAAAGGGCCAACATGCAGTTAAAAAAAATAGCCCGCAACTGACCCTCGTCACCAGCCCAGTGATTGTGATGTCTAGAAGGTAAGCGCTAAAAAGTGTCCAGCAGGACATTTCAGATTCATAAAGGCTCAGTGTTTCCCTCTTGACAAAATGACAGAAGGGAGTACTATGTACGGTTTATTTTAGGTTTGTTCTCCCTGAAGACAAAAGGTCCTACATTAGGTTTCATCACACTAAATAAGGAAGGTGAGAAAACAGAGTGCAGAGTGCAGATAATAATTAGAAAGGTAAAGCTAATTTTGCACCACTCTTTTCTTGGGACCCAGGAGACCTTGTAGTTCGCCTACAAGGTTGGGCAATCACTTCTATCAATGTCACACTGAAAGCCAATGCACTTTTACTGTGATCCCTCTAACAACCCGCCATCTTGGTTGCAGCATGCTTGACAACCAATAGATAAGGTAGAAACGAAGACTCAAGGGGGCCTTGTCCAGTAAAAGACTGTTAGTAGAGGGCTTCGCAAAGGTGAGCGGGACAAAATAAAGACTAAAGAGGACATTTGAAAACGGCATGAAGGCTGAAAGACTCAAGTGGCCCTGTCATGCAAGTTCATAGCGTATTTTTTTATCCATTTGCGCAATATGTTAATTGTATATACATCAATGAAGCAGGGAAGGTCTGAAGGTGCAGGGTGGCATTTACAAATTGTCGAAGCTTTAGCTCTTGACCAGCATGACGCACCTACAACTCTGCAGCCATATCGCTAAGCGTTTGTTTGGATGCACACGATTTGTACTGCAAACATGTCACCTGCGAGCTGACCTTTAATCTGCGCTCTAGCGCCTCGGCACCCGGCGCGCGCATCCAGCCGGGTCATGTCTTCTGAACGTGCACTTGCCGATCGATGAGAGGTGGGAAGGCGCGATGACGAGGGCTGCGGAAGTAGTTCAGGATATTTGCCAACAGCAAACAGTAGGCCATTAAGTGCTCTAACAACTGTCACACCCTTCAGTGATTCCAGGACAATGCGGCCCGATACATCTCTCCTCATCAAACACAGACCCACCCCGGCCTCTCAGCACACATCTTCAAGCAGAAGTAACGAGGCTCACTTTCCCAGGATGTCAGGGAACGAAGGACGGGTGCGGTCAAAGAGTAGTAGTAGAACCTTTCCATAAACAGCCTCCAAAGAGTAAGAACATTACAAGCAAATAATCCTTTACCGTTATTTTATAATGAAGAGTCATATCACACCTCTGATGTTTCCTAGCTCTGTAAATAATTAATATTGCTATCATCCTACCCAGGGCACAAGTGCTAAAAAAAGAAGTGGGGGGACTAACCTAGTTAATCAGTATGCAAGTGACATCACAGGAAGTGCCATCATAAGAAGGGACATCAGATCTTAAGCACCCACATATATATTTGACATGTCTATCATGAGTACATTGGAGCACATTTCGAGTATAGAGGGAAGCTTTCCTGATTTAGGCAAAAGATTCACACTTTGTAAGCTTCACATAAAACAATGTTGCCTGTTGTCAGATTAAACTTACTCTACCCATAGTGTTTTACAAGAAAAAATGGTGATTTTTAAATTATTACAATGTCTCCTCAGGGGTAGTAAGCTCTATATAAATGCTATTTATTTTGTGCAAATATGGGACAGATCAACACATCTGACGTTCTTACAGTGCATGCATATCTCCTTAACAAAGCCTGAAAAAAATTTAAAGCTGCCTCTCTTAAGTTTGTGTGAAGTGCTAACAAGGTGTGAGCCATTGTTTCCCCTCTGCTGCATTTGCTTCTAGGTGTGAGGCTTCTGACTGCTCCCAGCCAGGAGACTCTAACAAAAGGAGGCCTATGACCCCTCAGATTTGCCTTTGTTATGGGCCCAGCAGGAGTCTGAACTAAGAAAGCCCCCTCCCGCCTGCACCTTTGTTGAGGATCGAAAGCAGACAACGTGCAGACACTGCTGAATGTGTCCCGGTGTTTGCAAATAACACCAGGGACGAATTCAACATATTTTTCAGTGGAACGCAACTTCTTGACAGGGTGGACCTCTTCCACCCTGTGAAAATAGTGGGTGGACGCCGTCCACTCGCGTATACCCCTGACTTGTGCCCTGATCCTACCCAAAGTTAGGAACCGTTGGCCCACCTTTACTTAAGTTTACATCACCTGCCTTAAAGTAGAGCAAATTAGTGCTGCGAAGGTGAACTTTTCAAAAGGTAAGTAGACTGACGCTATCCTTTGCTGTACATCGCATCAAATGAGTGCCTATTCAAAGCCTTAGTAAATATGGGCCTTAATTTTCTGACCTCAGAAAAATAAGTGGTTGAGCCTGCCATTCAGGGACTGGAACTCCAAATCTTTGGAACACCAACCACCTATTTGATGCTTCAGAGATACTACCTAGAAAAATATTTTTTAAGTGAAAAGGAACTTGTGCGTGAAAAATAGCAATTCTTTTTTCCAGACTTTCATCCAAAATTGATATGTAGAGGGCCTTCAAAATGCATGTGTTTGAGGTCAGAGAGAGTGGCATTACAGGGCGAAGAAGAGGAGAAGGTGGTAGGAATTATTCTGTATAATGTGCTTGGAGTAATCAACAAGCTTTTATATATATATATATATATAAAAAAAAGGTTTTATAGTGTTAGCTGCACTAGAGGGTTTCTGTAATTTAAACCAAATCTTGTTCCTTAATGTACTTGAGAAATAGTCACATCCCCATTGTAAATATATTTCAGTCGTGTCACGATCTTCTGGAGGGGCGATCATTTTATTATGAATTAGGGATTCTGAAAGAAAGGATAACAAGGATGTGGTTAGTTGGGGAAATGGTGCAGTAGAAAGAATATCCTGTGGAAGACGTTGATAGTCTGATTGAATCACAGATATTAGTGAGATGTATTTAGTAGAGTATGAAGGAGGAAATTAAAAATGTTGTTGAGCTTGTCCAAAAGGAAGGTTGGAATCGTTATCAAAAAGTTGATAAATCCATTTAAAATGTTTGTTATGCCAGGATTTCCCCAAAATAGTTTCATTATGTATTTTAACATATTTATTATGCCAGAATAAGGAATGGAGGAATTGGTCTTTGGTATTATCCTGAAGGACAAAAACAGGGTGTAGAAGCGTATGTGCGTTGTTCAAGGAGGGACGGAGAAAGAGATATCTAAGTGAAATAAATAAATTGAAAAAATGAGAAAAGGCGAAGATAAAAGTTTTCAGTATCAACCCAAAGGGGTGGTGTAATAGATAGTTCAGTTAGAGAAAAAGAGGCTTGTTTGGCAAAAAATGCTCTATGGTAAGAACGAAAATCTGGAAAATGTACACCACCCATATGTTTGGGGTACTTACATTTTTGAAGGGACATCCAGTTTTTTTTATTATTCCACAAAAAACTGGATAAAATAGAGTAGATTTTTAAATAATAAATACAAGGGATATTTACAGGAATATCATCTTTTAGATATCCACCAGGTCCCACCAAGATAAGAACAAAGGGTTCCATCTAGATGTAAGAGAAGTTAGAGTTGCGTTCATGTTATTAGACACTCATTCACGACTGCGAAGTACACCACAATTAATAGCTTCCATTATGATATAGTCCATCCAGTCAGTTTGTATCCAAAATATTCTTTAATCTTCATATGAATGTTGTAAAAACAGGCAATGTGTTTTGTCCAACACCTGTGGACTTCATCAGGGCGTCTTTATTTGTTGTATTTCTCAGTAGTTATTAACATCAATGCCAACATCGTCATTATTCCGACCGCTAGCCCCTTCTTTTGTGTGCTCAATGCCTCATAAATCCAGGATCAGGTTCAATGGCACTTTATTTAGTGATGCTGCAACAGTGCCTTAGTAAGCCCCAGTTGCTGCTTCTGTGTAAGAGTCACGCCCTCCCAGTGTGTTGCCGATATTGTCTCTATGTGACGTGACGTGTCTTGTTAAGACAACTATGCAACTAATAAATACGCCCTGATGAAGTCCACGGGTGTTGGACGAAACACGTAGGCTGTTTTTACAATATTCATATGAAGGTTAAAGAATATTTTGGATACAAACTGACTGGATGGACTATATCATTTTGGAAGCTTCTTACTGTGGTGCACTTCGGAGTTGTGAATGAATCAATTTTGGTCCTTGGGATCACACTCTGGAAACAGCGGGAGGAGTGGATGTGCATGCTAAACATTTTCAAATTTTGGCCTCTGAACTAACAGCGGGGGAATGCTGAGGGAGATGCAGTTGCTTCATAGTCTTGCTATTTCACTGTTGTTGTTTATGTTATTAGAGACTGTATTTTTGATTAAAATGGTGAACTAACGACCAAAGAATTTAATTTTATCTTGATTCCAATGGAAATGAGGAGTAGTGACGTTTGCATAAAAGCAACATTTATTTGAAAGGAGTTTTCACATTTATCTTTCTTCAATTTATACCTTGTAAGAGAAGCTACATTTGTGGCTTCCAATAAGACAGCTGGTAAAGAAGTTTGTGGATGTGAGATGAAGAGAAGAATATTGTTTGTATAAACGGAAATTTTTAACTGGTTATCTCCATATTGTAATCCATGGATGTCTGAATTCATACAAAGTTTTATCAAAGAGGGTTCTATGGGAAACAACAACTAATAGAGGAGAGAGAGGCCAGCCTTAATGAACACATCCATGGAGGGAAAATGGTGAGGAGGTAAGTCCATTTACTAGGATAGAGGCCTTGGGAGACGAGTATAACATATTAACTAGATTAATACATTTAGCACAAAACCAAGAACGAGTGGAGAAAATAAAGGGCCAATCAACTCAGTCAAAAGATTTTTCAGTATCTAAAGAAATGGCTGCTAAAGAGTCTTCATACAATTTTGATTTGCTTAAGACATTAAAAAATAGTCTACTGTTATCAAAAATCTGTCATCCTTTAATAAAGCCAGATTGCTCCCATCCTATTAACTGAGGAAGTAATGGGTCAAGACGAAGGGCAAGAATTTTGTCAAAGATTTTGTATTTCCGATTAATTTATCAAAGGAGATAGGTTAGACATTTGTACATAGTTTTGGGTCTTTTCTTCTTTGGGAATAAGACATATTAAAGCTTTCACAGATTCACAGAATCAACATAATTTCCTATGCCGACAGCATCTAGGTAATTTCTCCTTAGCATTCAGCACCATCACTACCAAGACAAATGTCAAACAATGCAAGATCAGTGTGGCCAAGTGGGCAAAAGAAAACTGCCTCAACCTTCACTTCCCCCGCCCCACCAGGCAACTTCATTTACCATCACTCTCACTCGCACAAACACCACACATCCACAGAAGTAGACCGGGAGGTCAATCATTCTTCTACCAAATCGCCAAATCCCGGAACATTCTCCCCCCATACATCAGGGCCTCCTTGTCACTTCTTGAGTCCCGTAGGAAGAGGAAGACAAGGCTATCCAGTTAGTCGTCCCCTCTGGACCATCAAGAATGCCTGCATTCAGGCCCAACATTACCACACACCTACACTCACCTACTCAGCACCTGGATGTGCAGCGCTGTACAAATCCATCTTGCATTACAGGACATCACAGTGAAACTGAGCCAAAGTCTATATATTCAGATGTAATTTACCCACAGGTGGTCATCACTGGGTAATTATAATTAGGTCAGCATTTCCATAGTAAGAACATTTTTCTGTTTGCTAACACCTTTGGCACCATCTGATAAATCGTCATAAAACATTCCAAAAATAATGTTCACCCACCTCAGTTCCTTCCTGGACAGTTTTGGGGTGATCTGTCAAGTGGGAGCAGAGAAAAAAAGGGCAGTCCCAAAACCAAATTTTCAAGTTCATTTTCCATAGACTTTTTTAGAACAGTGCTACCACAAAAACAGCCGAACGGAATGACACCAAATTGCCAGGAAGCTAGATCTCGGCTTGGAAAGTTTGCTTTTTGTGATTTGTTGCAAATCCGTTCAGTATTTTTAGAGAAATGAAGGATATAAAATATTTGTATACCTGGACAGTTGGGTTCACAAGAGTCTTGTGAGAGTCCGGTGGTAGCAAGAATTGAAAAATGTAGTCATCTGGTTGGTCAAGTGGCCCTTTTTTCCTATCAGCTGTCTCGGTCCCGTGGCACGGATAGGCTCCCACGAGCCCAACAGGAGCTCATGCTCCGATTTGCTGGCTATTAGAGGAACACAAATGACCAATAGTGGTGTTGTGAAAATGAATATAAAAAGATATTTAAGGTAGCAGGAGAAATGCATCCTGTCCCCTAGTAATTGAGAGACAGTCTATAAGGTATAAGTACTATGATGAAGCAAATTGTTAATACATTTTTTAAAATTGCAATGCTACAGGAATCATGTGGGGTCATGAAAAATAAGGAGTGGTGGGGTGTGGGAGGGAACTGCCACTTCGCTGACATTTCTTAGTTGAGTGAAGAGAGTGCTTAGTAGAGTGTGAAAAGGGACTGGCCTCTCCACTGAGGCCTCTCTCTTGAATGACACATGTCCATAGTAGGGAGTGGGAGTTACTAGCCTCTCCTCTGAGTCTTCTCTCTTGGATGATAAGAATAGGGTGTAATGAAGGACTGGCCTCCCTGCTGAGAGTACTCCACAGGGTGATGGGTGTGTGTAGTAGTGTGTGGGAAGGGACTGTCCTCTAAGATGATATCTCACGCCTGGATGATATGTCATGAGTGATGTAACATGTGACATCATCAGCAGTGCATTGCTGGCGCGTGAGTTATAGTTAGCTCAACTAACTATAACGGGTGAATTTCTCTGGTTTTATATGAGTCAAATGTTCAACTAACTATAACGTCCCTGAAACCAATGGTTTTTTAGTGAATTTCGAAGGTTTTTTAAATGCTAATTCCTAACTATAATGTACCCGAAACCTATGGTTTTTCAGTGAATTTCGAAGGTTTTTTAAATGTTAATTTCCTATTTTAATGTTTCTAAAACCTATACTTTTTCAAATATTTGTAAAAAATATTTTGGAACTCTATTATACTTCTTTTTTTTTTACTTTAAAAATTATGTAATGTTTTATATCTTCCCCCAAAAATATGTATATATATTTTTTTCTTGGGAGAAAACTGCCATCCCATACCGGTAGCGTACCAAGCTCCATCACAACGCGAATCCTATCTGCCATATTGCTAAACTTGTAAATGATGCATAAGCATGGGCGGATCTAGCGGATCTCGCGTACGCGAATTTGCCTATTTACGGATTCGCAATCCGCGACAATACGCGAACTCTCGCGGATTTGCGGATTTTCCCGTTTTTTGTGTTGGCGAGCGTTCGCGCGGATTTTGGGACAATTTCGCAATTGCGAACTTACTTTTCGGCTCGCAACGGCCGCGACTATGTTGTTTCTACATCTGGTTTATCATCACAGGTTCACAGCACCCTCTGTTTCACCACAGCCACCCTCTGGGACACCCATGCCACCCTCTGGTACATCCTCACTGCCACCCATTAGGTTTGTTTATCACTGTAGTTTATGGGGGTTGAAAAAAGCAAGCACACCTCCCCTACTTCAACTGCCATGAATTAATTTGGGGTTGATTAATGTGTCAGTTATTTTGAAAGTTCCAGTCTGGCTGGCACCTGCTTCCTTCCTTATCTGTAATTTGCTTTCTGTTGCAGTTCAATTTTTTTTCACAGGACCTTTATGGTCTACTTGTAGCTATTCTATGAGCCTGCTGTTTGGGTCATAGCAGGGTCATAGAATAGTTGCAAACTCTGGATGGGCCCCTCAGGAAGCACTAGAGTGAATGTTACTAATGTTGAGTTTGAACTTTTGCACCTGCTCATTGCTTTCAGTTTAGAGAAAATCGTTTTTTCTGCAATTTCGCGCGTTTTTTGGGGCGCGAATCCGTGCGAGATCGATTTCGGAAGCCGCGAATGCTTGCGAATACACTAAATTTTTCTTTGCGACGTGTATGTTCGCGTGATTTTGTGCGTGTTCGCGAGGCGCTTGTAGCTATACGTTTGCCAAGTTACCCTAGCGGTCGTACACGGGCGCGGCCATCTTGTTTGCGTGACGTAATTCAGTTTCCGGCCGCTATGTGTAATCTCGCAAACTGTGCTGCTCGCTAGTACAATTTCGCGCGTGCTCGCGAGGAAAATCTCGCGCGAACTTACCCACGCGGTCGTGAACGGGCGCGGCCATCTTGTTTCTCATTCATTGCTATGGTTCTGGGCATGCTTTCTGTATCCTCTCTGAATCTCTGCCATCCTTTGCTTGTTTGAAGTTTATTTGATCTATTTTACTTATTATCTATCCCTCTATTTTTCTAGCTCTATATTTTTGTGTTTTCTGCTGCTTTTAGTTACTTTTAAACTACTTTTTTAAACTCTTTTCTTTTCTTCTTCACTATTCTATTTCTTCTTTATCATTTAACTTTATTTCTGCCCAGACCATGGTAAAGGGAGCCGGGAAGCACCCTGAGAAGGGGAAGGGTCCCGCACCCCGTGCCCGGCTCCCATGCGGGCGTTTGAGGGGGGAGCAAGTGGTGCCACGGGAGATCTTTAGCGCGGAGGAGGTGGCCGCACTCATCTTCCACGTCCAGCGCCGCCTCCCCAAGACGATCCTGGGAGGCGGCAAGATCGCAACCGGCTATGGCATCCGGGAGCGCCGGAAGCGGTGGGAGAAGGTGTGCCGGGCCATGTTTAAGCTCTCTGGGGTCCGGCGCACATATAACCAGGCCACCCACCGCTGGACAGATGTCATGGACCGGGAACGGGACTTGCTGGACGCGCTCGGCGTAGAGGTACCCGGGCTTGGTGAGTAGTAGTAGCTATTCATCACTACTCTGTTTTATCCGGCTCTGTCATTTGCAAATCTTTGTTCTTTACCAAGAGCAATAATGCTGCCGATTACATTGTAGGTAAATTATATTTCAAAATCTTCTATGCATTTCAGGTGCACTGCTCTCCTTCTCAGTAGCCTTGCTTGCTACTATGCTTATTTGTTTTGTATTTTGTGTTAATTTCATTGGCCTGAGAAATTATGTATGAGTGTAGTGTAAAGATAAGAACTGCGTAATGCTAGACACTAAGGGTCATATTTTCAATTACCGGCGCATCCCTGCAAAGTAGCAGGGGTGCGGCAGTAATTGTGTGCCATGCCACCACCACCCAATGGCCCAAAACGTCACAGAAGCCTTACGCATCTGTGCCGTAAAGGCGGCGCATTGCTGGAGTTGCGTGCCAACGATGGCGCAGCTCCAGCAATGCTCTGGGGTACCCTATCTCCCCAATGCTGCATCAAGCCGTACGTCGGCTTCAAGCATGCAGGGTTTGAGTCATGCATCATTGTCCTAAAAGTGACTGATTGACATCTTGTAGATTTCCCTCAGCCACTTTTAGGATTCGTTCCTGCGCAGGTACGCCCTCCCTTGCGCCGGAACGCCCCCTGATGGCGCAGGCCTTTACAACGTGATGCATATATACGCCGCACCAACACCATGGCGAGTCTTTTGTTCTGCCGCTGCGTCACAAAAGTCACGCAACAATGGAGGAAAATGAGCCGCAAGGGACTTCTAAATCAGCCCCAACAGACTGAAGTCCAGTCCTTCCTTTAGACACATGGCTATAAGAAGAAATAGTGGCGGTGGTCGGTGGATTGATAGTTTGAGTATTCACTGATCTGCAAGCAGGATGGACTTTGTCTGTCACTTCGCGTGCTGCGGACTGCTGCCTGCCAGGCCTAGGCAAACCTCTTTAGTAGTCTGTTTATTGAGTTACATAGGAACTTTCTAAGTCAACGGTCCGCAAATCAGGCAATACGAATAACGTAGTATACCACATGAGATAGATCCCGTGGAATAGTTGTCTATCTATTTGCTATTTCTCCAAAATATTTTGTTATTGTTCTTTTGAAATGTTTGATTTGGTTGACAAATCTCATCCATGTTTTCTGGTCTTTCTTTCTTTCATGTTGTACATCAGCTCCCCCCAAGGGCAAGAGGACACAGGAGGAGGGTGCTGTTCAGGAGGATGCAGGCCAGGATCGGGCAAGCGAGGGCTCCTTTGCTGGCCCCAGTAAGTTTAAATTTTAATAAAGAGTACCTATTTTTTCCTAGCGTTCCTCATTCGATTTTTTCTAAATCGTCTTTGATCTTTTTGTAGACTGGATATACATTCTTATCCTGCCTCGAATATGACTCCATGTGGTATTACTAGATTATTCTTATTAGTCTGTCTGTGTAGCTAACTAAGATTGGACATTTGGCAATTCCATTGGACTCCCATTCTATTCAGGAATAGCTCTATGCACTGTCTCCTTACTGACTAGATAGTGTGGCAGAGTCATTTAGCTCCCGAAGTCACCGATGATTGATCCCCAATGATCTTTAGATTATCCTACGCAGGACAAGAGTACGGAGTCACAGTCAAGAAGTGTCAGAGGCACTCATGCTTGCAAAAATTCCAAAACCTTTAGCTCATCCACTCTAGTCTGGAGGACCAAAAACCACAGAGTCTAATTAAGTTTAAAAGATTTATTAAAAGTAAACACATTTATTAAAATCAACTTTGTCATAAAACTATTTAACTGAAAACGGAAAAGTGCTTAGTGCTGACGATTAATTGGACACATTTCTTGTGGTCGAGCCGAGCTCTCACCTGGTTTGAACTTGATCCTGGACTCGTGTTCTTAGAAGTCAAGCTTCTGTCTGTTAGGAGAAAAAGTGGTGCGTGTTAAAAATAAAAAGCAAGCATTCATCAGTTGTGCATAAAAGTGCAGCAAGACAACAGCCTTCCCTGGAAAAAGGGACATTTTTACTTAAGAGTAGACAGTCACAAATTATTACATTGTATTCTGTTTTTTTAACATTTCTTTATTACTCCTAGACCAAATATTATATAGTAGTGAGTGGTGTATTCTAACATTCTTAAATGTACTTTGTAGGTGGAACATCTGGTGGCGGGGCCAGCGCGGAGGTGGCGGTGTTGGGCGAGGACTCGGAGGACTCTGGGGAGGAAGCGGTGCAAGAGCCTGCGGACGGTCCTGTGGGGGTTCGCACAGTGGTGGCAGGAACAGGTAAGCTATATATTCCTTACTTATTGAGATTGAAGACTGCATAGTGTGCTTTCTGCACGGGTGTATTACAAATCAACCAGGTAGTAGCCTCCTCGAAATGTACTCCGACTTAGCTGTGAAGTTTTTGGTGAGAAGAATCCCAATAAGATCTTAGATGAACGTGATGGATGGGATGAACGAAAAGCGAAAGAAGGGTGTACGTGTAAGTAAGTGGGACGCGAAATTTTATGATGGCTGGCAAAGAAGAACGATATGTGTTTGCTTGGCCCCCGAGGTGGCTGGGAAGGAAAGAATATGGTATGGTGCATGGCTGGGTCAATGATGAAGCAAGGATGGGTGGAAGGACAGCAGCCTGGGTGGGTGAAACAGAAACTGTATGTGTGCGTATACTTTGAATGAATGGATGCCTGGAGCATGGTATTCTCTGACTCTTAGATAGCACATGTGTATCTAGAGAGAGTAGATGGTCGCTGGCTGAACTAAGTGTTACCTTGAAGAGCATGTACCACCGCACCCGCACGTCCGTTCCAGTGTAGGGAAGGCAAGGAAAAGAAATTGTAAATGTGTCCAATACTACCATGAATAGTAGCAGTACTTTGTATTGCAACTGCAAGCACAGCATATATCCGGTTATTACGGTGGACACTCCGTACCTCTCTTAATAACTTTAGTTTAGTTGTAGTACGTCATTCATGTGTGGGGGTATCACTGTTCACTCAATATTAAGCAAAGCACCTAAAGTCATCCCATATGTCATCAAATACGTCCCATGTGAAGTGATAGATAATAAAATTATTTAGCTTCTTCATTTTCCTTTTCTAGTACTCATTTGCACTGTAGGGTGAAAGGTAAATTAATTAAGCAGTAGCCCTTGTAACAGAGTATTCTCAGTGCCACCCGTAATAGAAAAGTAATAGCTTCACCACCTGCATGTACTGGACCGGTACAGTAACGCCAGTCTGTCTCACTCATCATGGTGTGCAACTGTTTTTCTCGGGTGCAAGTTCACTGTGCTGCCATTCTGCCGGCTTGCATAAGATAACGTACCAATTTTCCTAAACAAGAGAGAAGAAGAAGAATAAGACTGGTGTACTGTCATAGTCGACTGTAATGGAAGTCCATAGTGGTCGTAGAATTTGTTCATTAAACTACCACTAATGTTAGAGCAAGGATGCAGAAGTGGGAGGTTACATAGATACTGTCCTCAATAGTTATGTACTGTGCTTTCAATTTGCTACTTGTACTGTGACCCAACTTTCGGCTCAATCACTTTGTGTTATTAATGCTAAGGAGCATTGGTTACAGACTATGTCTTTCTTTCTTCATATAGTTGCTCCTTCCAAATCGACATCACGGAGGGAGCAGGCTCGAATGGCCCGGCAACGGAGGCTGGATGCCACTGTCGCCGAATATCGGCGGCTGGTGGCCCTGGAGGAGGAGGAGGACACGCAGTCGACCGGTGCAACCACAACATCCTCGACTGGGACAGCTGCATCCTCCTCCGTGACCCCACGGGCCGCCAGCATGCGCAGTGCTCCAGCGGTACGGAGCCGGGCTAAGAAAGCCAACCGCCACCGCCAAGCAGCAGAAAGACCAGCTGCCCCCCACAGGAGCTGCAAGGCACGCCAGCGCCGCCTAGGAGTCCGAATGTCCTACCTGGAGCAGGAGGTCCTTAGGTACAAGAACTTGGTGGAGGGCCTCCGCTTCGACCTTGCCACCCTCCGCAAGGAGTATGATGCCCTGGCCGCAAAATTCACCAGCACCCTCCAGTAGTGGAGTGTCCCTTGCCCTTTTTTTAGAGACTTTTGGGGGGTGGGATTTGGGAGTTGGGTTCTTTTTGGGACTTTTCAAAGACAATCGTTGGGGTTAGGGAGGGTCTTGAGGGAGATTATTTTGTTAGGGCTACATAAATATACTTTTTTGAACTTTATCTGACCATACCTGTTTTTTACTGCTTTTCAGTCTGGTGGGTGGGGGACGGGGTGTAACAGTAAGTTTGTTTTCCTGAACAGTCGTAGGACTTTAGTAGTACTACCGTCAATCTCTCGTCTAGTCCTAATACTCCATTATACTACCTCCCACCAAACGCTTATCTTACCTGTAATTTGTGTTAGAAATTAGGGCTAGGCCCAGGGTTGGCTCCACGTGAAATGGGGATTAACGTTGGCAATCCTGGGCGGGTGAAATTTCCTCATTGCGGTGGTACTAGTGGTGTGACACAGTGGCAGTTGCATGCCTATGGAAAAAAAGAAAACGTTTCCTGGTTTGTCCTTACTGTAGCATTACAACAGTTACGGTACGATCGAGAATATAGCAGGTGACAGTACACTAGAACAGTGCCATAATGTAGCCTAACAAATGGTAAAGTATTTGCTTGCAAGTATAACTAGTACTTGCGTTGAATTATTTGACATTGGCTCCTACTACTAGAAGAAATAGTACTGAAGCTGAGTAAGTCTAGAAGATATCCTCGTATTCCTTCACCAGCCTGTTGCTATGACCTTATCCTCCCCAGCAAGTGTGTGGAATTATTGATGTCATTTTAGTCAGACATCAAGCAAAACAACACAGCCCGGGGGAAGAGGGTTAGGGTTTGGAAAATGGATGGGAATGGGGGTTTCTTTTTGGGTAGGTTTTGTTGAGAGAAGAAAAAAAATGCACAGCCTGGACAAACAATAATTGAAGATAAAGAAATCTTTGGGTACAAACTAAAGCTAAGCACATGCAGTCACACTCATAGAAGAAAACAATGGATACTGTATCTGTATTCTGTATGTTGTTGGAGTTGTCCTGTTGAATTTGGTAAGTAAGTTGCATGCAGCAAACAATTCCTCTTATTAGCGGCACTCCTCCATTCCAGCTGACGCTTCGTCCATCAATGTTGGTGACCACTGACAGAAGACACCCTGTGTCCACTGCCTGCCTGGCGGATGTTGACTGAAACCCGGCCTGTAATTATCGAACGGAGAACAGGAAGTGCTATTACAATACCACTGATAAATTAATAAAACGTATGTACGCTGTGTGTATGTATGCTGTATGTCCAAAACACTTCTATCCGGTATTAGACCTTCCCAGGAATGCCCCAGCCAAGACCCGCCAACCCACCCGCAAAAAAGCACGCGACAACACCCCCAAACAGCGAAAAAGCTAAATCTCATACTTACTATATCTCTCGGCCTTTGGTCCAAACGCGCTGTGCAGCTAGGTCATCATCATAACTCATGTTTTCCACCACGGATTTCCTGAAAAGCAAATGCAATCAAGATTAGACTGTCGCAGCAGTGCTTCGACAGAGACCCCGGCCGCAACCCACCCACGAACAGCAGGAAGCCCCCCAAAACGCTACATTGAGCAAGATGTCAGAAGAAATAGCAAAAAAAAAGGCTTTTCCTTAAGGATTTTGTCCAAAACACTTCTATCCGGTATTAGACCTTCCCAGGAATGCCCCAGCCAAGACCCGCCAACCCACCCGCAAAAAAGCACGCGACAACACCCCCAAACAGCGAAAAAGCTAAATCTCATACTTACAATATCTCTCGGCCTTCGGTCCAAACGCGCTGTGCAGCTAGGTCACCACTCACCAATCATCATAACTCCTGTTTTCCACCACGGATTTCCTGAAAAGCAAATGCAATCAAGATGAGACTGTCGCAGCAGTGCTCCCAGACCCCAAAACTCACCCACAAACACCCAGAACCCCGCCAAAGAGCACCTCAAAGGCAAGCAAGTCAGCAAAAACGGCAAGAAATTTCCACCTCATATTTGGTCCAAAACACTTTTATCCATTATTAGAGCTTGACAGCAATGGGCCCAAAGCCGTCAACTCACCCGCAAAGAAGTAGAACACCCCCACATGTGCTGAGTCTTTCTTCATTGGGCGTAATCCAGCACTCTGCTTTGAGGGAAATCGCAGTCTGGAGGAGGAGGATAGAGGAGCATGTTCTTCAGAACTTGTGAACCTGAGGAATGTAGACTGCGGCACCTTCAAATCAATAAGCAAACAAGTGAAGACAGTTCTGCTGATGGTCTTGTTTTTGGGATTAGGTGATTAACGTTTGAATTAAATTAACTGTGCAAAACAAAGAAAGAGAGACACACAGGAATAAAAGTGAATAAGGACGAAAAAGAAAGTTATTGATTCATTGTCTCATTTTCAGGGCTCGGTGTCAGGGAATAAGAAGAAGATTTCGTCATCATACTCTGCGAATTCAGGCAGGATGAGGTCAGTGCCACCGAACAGAGAACAAATCCCCTCATGTACGTTGCCGTCCTCCTCGTCTTCATGCGGCGTGCTTTCTCGTACTTTGTAATCTGGTGGTATGAGGTGCTGATTCATCTTGATCATTGTCAGCCGCTCCACATTTTTGGGCGAGAGGCGGCTCCGTTTGGGAGTTACAATGCCACCAGCAGCACTGAAAACACGTTCAGAAGACACACTTGTGAGTGGGCAAGACAAATAGTTTATAGCCAGGTTGGAGAGCTGTGGCCACAATTGTTTTTTGCCTTGCCAATACTGCAATGGCTCATCATTAAGAAAGACCTCTGTTGAGTCATTCAGATAGTCCTGCACCATCGACTCAAGGTCATCAACGGTTCCTCCACTTTGCTTACTTTTTGCTGTGCCTGTGACATTTTTTCGAGAACCATACCCAAGCAAACTTAGCCAATCCTCCACAGCAGCCACTGTTAGTGTTGTGTGTGGTGCAGATGATCCACTTGCCGGTGTCTTTAACGGCTGAGAGGTCACTTGTGCCCCAGCCACAGGTGCAGAAGTGGATTCTTGTGACTGGGGATGGCCTGCTGATGCTGATGCTGATGTACTGCCTTCTCCTTCAATAACCTGCCGTTCTTTTTCAAACCTCTTGGCTGACCAGGCTAGCCAATGTTTGTAATTTTTAACATCTTCATCAGCAAAAGGAAAGAATGCTTCGCCTGCCAGCGCCTTTTTGTAGCGTGGATCCAGAATAGTAGCACAAATGTAATGCTGTTCTGACTTGATCTTTTGAAGACGTTCATCACCACGTAGGCGCTCTAATAATTTCTCAGACAAAATAAAATGGTCTTTTTTTTTTACATCTTTTTCAAACTCAGAAGACACCGCCATCAGTTGGTGCTCCAGCATGCACAACAATGGGATAGCTTTGCCCAAATTACAGTCCTCCTGGCTGACTGCACGCGTGAAGAACTCAAAAGGACGAAGCATGTCTGTCAGGCTTTTAACTATGTCCCATTGCGCCGCACCCATCCGCAGGTCCTCCTTCTGAGATGTACCCTCTGTTAAGAAATAGTGATCGAGTACCGTATACTGCTCATACAGACGCTCAAGCATGTAGAAGGTTGAGTTCCAACGTGTTGCCACCTCCTGGATGAGTGCTTTCACTGGTATTCGACTTTGAAGTAGCAGCCTCCTCAGATGCTTCCGGGCCTTAAAAGAATGGCTGAAATGGTTGCACATTTTGCGGCAGGTGGCCATTACCGCGAACGCTGCACTGTCTCTATCACTCAAGAATTTTTGAACTACCAGGTTAATACAGTGCGCCAAACACGGCACTCTGAAATAGCCACCCAGCGACATGGCCTTAACTACATTGGCGCCATTATCCGTGGAAACATAACCAATCTGGCGTTTTTTGGGGGATAGTATTTTCGAGACCTTTTTGTTAAACTCGTCCAAAATGTTTTCGGATGTGTGACTTTTCTCCAAGCCAAACATGGCTAGTGTTGCATGTTTCCGAGCAGCTTTGAAAACTTGGTCCGGGTCAACACCTGCGTTTAGCTTTGCTTTAATACCTGAAAAAGAGACCCAGTGTGCAGTGATGCACATGTAATCAGCGCCTGCGCCACTGGTCCACATGTCTGTTGTCAGATGTATTGTGTGAACAGCACTCTTCTGCAAAGCTGCCCCAATCGCCTCCAGCACATCTTCATGTAGTGCTGGAACCGCAACTCTGGCAAAATAGAACCGGCTAGGAACCTTCCATTTAGGGCAGAGCGTTGCCACTAATTCTAGAAAACCTACCGCTTCTACAAAAGAAAAAGGGAGAAGGTCCACAGCTAGCATTTTAGCCAGCTTAGTGTTATACAGACGGGTCAGTGGGTGGTTGCGTTCATATGGCACGTCTGAAGAAAACATGGTTCTAATGTTGCCCTGGACCAAGCATTTACGGGCTGATAATGACTTTGTTGACCCAATTTTGCTCGCTGGTGAACTTTTGTGCGTTGGTGTCTCACTCGCTCCAACACTCTTAGTGTGCCTCACATTGGGTGTGCTGCTGACAGGGGTACTGGGTGTAAGGGAAGTGTTTGACACGTCTTCTTCCTCCTCGTCATCATCAGATGCAACATCAACGTTTTCTTGAATTCGGGCTTCCTTGATCGCATCTAGGTGCGCAAACCATTGGACAGTGTGCTGTCTCCTAAGATGACCTCTCTGGCCTCCGGTACCATAGTTGGTACCTGACTTACCACGACTAACTGCTTGCTTACAAATGGTACAAATGGCAAACTTTGGATTTTTTTGACAAACAGTAAAGTAGTCCCAAACTGGGGACTTGAAGTGTCTGTGGGACCTGGAGGAGGCGGCGATACTGGTGGTGGTGGTCATGAAGCTAATGCCAGATGAAGTGGAGGATCTGGATTGGCCAACTTTTGTACGTTGTGCACTTTCACCGCCACTAATTAAGGTCGAGGTGGATGGAGGTCTCTTCTTGCCAGAAAGAAATATGGAAGCGGGACGAGTTGGTGTACTACTTAACTCCAATGATTGTGGTGTTTCCACTGCCTCCTCATCGACAACATCATCATCATCACGCTCAGCAGCTCTTCGGGCTAGGGTCAAAATGTCTGTTTGCTGCATGCCCGCTGGGGCTGCAGTGACCTTTATGATGACTGGGTCGTCGTTGGCAGAGTCTTCATCAGCAGCAGTATCCGCCACTTCTTGTTGAGCCTCATCACACTCCATAACTCTGAGACTTTGGACGAGCTTCCTTTTACGCTTAACTACCTTTGTCGGACCATGGTGTGCCTCACTCTCAGACGGCAGTGGTGCTGGTTCCCAAGTTTGATCCGTATCATCAGAAGGAGGTGTGCTTGAAGAAGATGTAGACACCACCCTTGATCTCTTCCTTGCTAGGGGTGTGGAAGACAATGAAGGATCATCAGGAGGAGTGGCTTCCTCAAATGATACCTCGCCTTGATTGTCGATTTCCTGATGTGCCCCTACTTCGGGAGGAACAACTATTGTGGGCACTTGTGACCCTCCATGCACCTCTGCTTGCGCATCTCCTTGCGCTGCCTCTCCTTCCACATGTACTTGGGCTTGTACTTGCACATGTGATTGTTGTTGCGGCTGTGGTTGTTCAACACTCGTCAGATGAGCTACAACAACCTGTGTTGATTGAGGGACATTGCTGCTGCTTTCTTGCGATGAGCCAACATCACTGGTCGATGGTGATTGAAGAACTATACTGGCTGCCTCTGCAGCACTCAAGGGCTTGGACTTAAGTTGGCGTGGTGGTGGTGGTGGCACTGAGCCCAATGGAGCGGGGGTGCTGCTGCCAGCTTGGTCCCCAGCAGATCCCGCTGCTGCTGCAGGCATACTTTTTTTTTTACTCCCAAAAAAAGGGGCGGGCGGCACACCAGTTTCCTTGGTAACTTGCTTCTTCTGCTCCTTACTGGCACCTTTCTTGCTAGAGGAGCTACGGGTAACTTTTTTTGGGGCCATCTTCTTCAGAGCAGGTCAGAACAGCAGGCAGCAGTTGCACGAGTTGCAGAGTTGTCTGTGTCCAGACGTGACGTCGCGTGACGTTATGCTGCACACACACACCGCTGCAGGACTTCTTCCTGGCACTGGTGGTTCTCTTGAGTCTTGTGCACCTAAAAGCAATGGAAGACAGAGGAACATCAGTTCAGTTATACACCCCAAAAAATCGACAAAACACAGAAAAATCAGCACAATCCCATGCCATCCATGATGTTTACATTGAAGACACCCCACAGAAAGACTAGGGCCATGCAAGTATGCAACACTCACTACCCCTGGGCATAATGGATGAAAAGTAGGCAAAATAAGTGCAGGCCTCAGACACTGCCTCTCTTCAAAATGGCCCCTTACACCCCAAGCCAGTCCACATCAACAGTACACCCCAAAAAAACAGAAAAACAGCCAAAAATCACCACAATCCAATGCCATCCAGGATGTTTACATTAAAGAGAGTGAGACCACACTACATGCACACTCAGTCCATGCACCACTACCCCTGGGCAAAAGTCCACACCAGCAGGCCCCAAAAAACGACAAAAAACAATAAAATCAGCACAATCCCAGCCCATCCATGGCCTCAATGGTGTTTAAATTCAAGAAGACACCCCTCAGAAAGACTAGGCCCATGCAACACTCACTACCCCTGGGCATAATGGATGAAAAGTAGGCAAAATAAGTGCAGGCCTCAGACACTGCCTCTCTTCAAAATGGCCCCTTACACCCCAAGCCAGTCCACATCAACAGTACACCCCAAAAAAACAGAAAAACAGCCAAAAATCACCACAATCCAATGCCATCCAGGATGTTTACATTAAAGAGAGTGAGACCACACTACATGCACACTCAGTCCATGCACCACTACCCCTGGGCAAAAGGCCACACCAGCAGCCCCAAAAAAACGACAAAAAACAATAAAATCAGCACAATCCCAGCCCATCCATGGCCTCAATGGTGTTTAAATTCAAGAAGACACCCCTCAGAAAGACTAGGCCCATGCAACACTCACTACCCCTGGGCATAATGGATGAAAAGTAGGCAAAATAAGTGCAGGCCTCAGACACTGCCTCTCTTCAAAATGGCCCCTTACACCCCAAGCCAGTCCACATCAACAGTACACCCCAAAAAAACAGAAAAACAGCCAAAAATCAGCACAATCCAATGCCATCCAGGATGTTTACATTAAAGAGAGTGAGACCACACTACAGGCACACTCAGTCCATGCACCACTACCCCTGGGCAAAAGGCCACACCAGCAGCCCCAAAAAAACGACAAAAACAACAACAAACAGCACAATCCGAGCCCATCCATGGCCTCAATGGTGTTTAAATTCAAGAGGACACCCCACAGAAAGACTAGGCCCATGCAAGTCACCACCCCTGGGCAAAGGGCCCCACCAGCAGCCCCAAAAAAATGACAAAAAACAATAAAATCAGCACAATCCCAGCCCATCCATGGCCTCAATGGTGTTGAAATTCAAGAAGACACCCCTCAGAAACACTAGGCCCATGCAACACTCACTACCCCTGTGCATAATGGATGAAAGGTAGGCAAAATAAGTGCAGGCCTCAGACACTGCCTCTCTTCAAAATGGCCCCTTGCACCCCAAGCACATGTTGCCTGTACCAGCCAGCACTCAAGATGGCCACCACCACCACCCACATGGCCAGTCCACATCAACAGTACACCCCAAAAAAAATGAAAAACAGCCATAAATCACCACAAACCAATGCCATCCAGGATGTTTACATTAAAGAGAGTGAGACCACACTACAGGCACACTCAGTCCATGCACCACTACCCCTTGGCAAAAGGCCCCACCAGAAGCCCCAAAAAACGACAAAAAACACAAAATTCAGCACAATCCCAGCCCATCCATGGCCTCAATGGTGTTTAAATTCAAGAAGACACCCCATAGAAATACTAGGCCCATGCAACACTCACTACCCCTGGGCATAATGGATGAAAAGTAGGCAAAATAAGTGCAGGCCTCAGACACAGCCTCTCTTCAAAATGGCCCCTTACACCCAAAGCCAGTCCACACCAACAGTACACCCCAAAAAAACAGAAAAACAGACAAAAATCAGCACAATCCAATGCCATCCAGGATGTTTACATTAAAGAGAGTGAGACCACACTACAGGCACACTCAGTCCATGCACCACTACCCCTGGGCAAAAGGCCACACCAGCAGCCCCAAAAAAACGACAAAAACAACAAAAAACAGCACAATCCCAGCCCATCCATGGCCTCAATGGTGTTTAAATTCAAGAGGACACCCCACAGAAAGACTAGGCCCATGCAAGTCACCACCCCTGGGCAAAGGGCCCCACCAGCAGCCCCAAAAAACGACAAAAAACAATAAAATCAGCACAATCCCAGCCCATCCATGGCCTCAATGGTGTTGAAATTCAAGAAGACATCCCTCAGAAACACTAGGCCCATGCAACACTCACTACCCCTGGGCATAATGGATGAAAAGTAGGCAAAATAAGTGCAGGCCTCAGACACTGCCTCTCTTCAAAATGGCCCCTTACACCCCAAGCACATGTTGCCTGTACCAGCCAGCACTCAAGATGGCCACCACCACCCACATGGCCAGTCCACATCAACAGTACACCCCCAAAAAACAGTAAACCAGCCAGAAATCACCACAATCCAATGCCATCCATGATGTTTACATTAAAGAGAGTGAGACCACACCACAGGCACACTCAGTCCATGCACCACCACCCCTGGGCAAAAGGCCACACCAGCAGCCCCAAAGAAACGACAAAAAACAATAAAATCAGCACAATCCCAGCCCATCCATGGCCTCAATGATGTTTAAATTCAAGAAGACACCCCACAGAAAGACTAGGCCCATGCAACACTCACCACCCCTGGGCAAAGGGCCACACCAGCAGGCCCAAAAAAACGACAAAAATCAGCACAATCCCAGCCCGTCCATGGCCTCAATGATGTTTAAATTCAACAAAACAGTTGTATCATGCACCCCTAACCAACCCTGGTCCTACTGGATACTGTGGCTACCCACAATATAATTTATTTAATGCTCTGAAAAAGTTCCAAAATTGTACTTGCAGCAACTGTAATGCCCCAAACAAACTTACTTGTGAAAGTTGATTTCTAATCCAAAAGTGATCCAAAGACAGTCAAAAAGGCCTCAAATCCAAATATCCAGCAGCACCCACAAAAAGTAATCCTTCCAGCTCCAGATCCAAATGAAAGTGACCAGGAGATGGACAAAGCACTGGGAGGAGCCTGCTGGACAGGAACAGGAAGTTGGAGACTGTGGGGCACTTCCTTCCTCCCCCCCCCCAAAAATGGACTCCTTGCAAAAAAAAGGGCATGCAAATGTCATCCTGAGGAGTGATTCTGATAAAAATCATAATTTTCTGAAGGTTTATCCTGTTTGCTGGTGATTTTCTTGTGCAGAATTGCAAAATCTCAATTTCGCGAGTGCGAGATTGTTCCTTTCCGCCGCAACTACGTGTTCGCAATTGCGAACTATCGCGAGGTGTGCTGTGCAAGGTGGCAAGCCGCGATTACGTATTCGCGGGCGCCAAACTCCCGCGGGATCACGCAGCAAGATCTAAAATGGCGCGGCACTCGCAAAATATGATCGAGAAAAACAACTCGGCAAACGCTTAATGACGGAAAGTGAACGCCGTGCACCACGCCGCGCGCCGCAACCAAGCAAAAAATCCGCCGCGAGCGGATTCACGGATTTTCGACAAATTCGCGCGAGTTCGCGGATTGCGAATTTGCCGAAAATCCCAAAAATCTGCGAGCGGAGCGGATTTTACGCCCATTCTTAATGATGCATATTTTGTATCCGACAACTTCGTGTCACTGCGTCCCGCGTAACATCGTATACGCATGAAGTCATTCCAGGTGCTACTTTGGTATCCGACGGTTACGCAGTACCAAGCCTCGCGTTACGTCATGTACATATGGGGTCGCGCCCACTGTGCTTTGTGTACGTGACGAGTACACATTGCCAGGCCCTGAATTACGTCTCAGATGCATAATATCGCGCTGCGTTCGCAATTCCCTTTTCTTTTTGTCTCAAAAGTATATCTAAATAACAGTATATGAGAGCAAGCAATAATCTAAAATATTATAAACATTTATATATTTCTAACTGTAATAAACTTATATATTGATAAATATATTTTGTCAAAATCGCGTCGGATGCGGCCTCCTTGCGTGCTCGGTGCGCGATTGCCATGTGACCTTAAAAAAAACATTTGATTGGTTCATAACTTTTCCCCTTTGTCACAGTTGAACGACCCCACCCATTTTACTCATTCTCTCTACAGCATTGGATGAGAGACACCTCTTGTGCTTAGAAAGCTTTTTTGAAAAGTGTTTTCCTGTATACACATATCTTATACTACACACAGCATGCATCGATCATCTTAATCAATATTCATGCTCTATATATTAGTCTTCCACGTGTGATTGCCATGCATCTCAAACCTTCCATTAAAAAACAAATGTGTGTTACACGATGCCCCTGGAGTCTGTGTGTGCACATTATTGTGCTCTCTTTCGGCCTCGTTATTCGTGACTCTAAGAAGTATCAGGACCCACGGGCAGAGTGCACATCCTAGATCACATGTGACAAACAGTAAACAGCAATGTGTAGATTTATTTTGCTGTACTCTCTATTGTCAGGCTTTACCAGTATAGTAGTGTGTTATATGTAAGACTTCAGATTCACATTTGACATGCATTGCTTTACTGTAATGAGTGATATCACTGTGTATGAAGTAGCCTCATTGCTGATCCTCCCTCTATCCGAGCACATTCACATCTGTATGCTTCACTAATACTTTCAATAATACCGCACACCATTAACATGTGTGTCTGCGCATATCCATAACCTTGACAATGACATGTAATGTTCACCATTCAAGCTTTTCAAACACCATCTCATTACCGATAGTTTCCGCCCTCCCGACACATGCTACACTAATCTAAATTGCACACTCTACGAGGTCAAACCTACAAAAGAAACACACATAAGTACACTTCCTGGCCAGACAGGAACTGAACAACGCCCATTTTACCCGGAATAAATATTCACACCCCTATGCTGGCCTGGCGTACGCAAGCCCAGCCCACTTTGCGTACGTATAAATAGGATAACCACGACGCCACACGTCCCTCTTTTTCCACACTGCCTCAGGTGATATGGCGCATCCACCTCGAATATCACAATCCGCAATAAAAAAAAGAAATGGATCCATGAGGTGTACACCATCCTGGCAATCCACACGGGCTCTAAATTGTGAGCTCTACTGTCCGTAGTCTACGAAAGGGATCCATGAGGTATACACTATCCTGCAATCAACAATCCATCTGAATTGTGAGCACTGCTGCCCGTAATTTTTGCTCACATAACAATGACCGTAGGTGAGCAGTGGGGCCTGGGTGCACAGGGCTCCAATTGAGCGCAGTGCTGTGGGAGGGGTGGGCTGCATTAGCCTGAGTGTGCAGGTGCGAACAAGCGATGTTGCCGTGCGTAATGATGTGATCTCTGACCTCATTCAGTCACATCTCTGTCTCATTTTAAAGACCTGCTGTACCATACTGTAGGCCTGAGCCTACGGGCAGCGCTGCCCTAAAGACACGTGTTGAGCGCGATGCTGCGGGAGGGGTGGAATGCATCACCCTGAATGGTGAACTCTGCTGGCCGTCGTGTTTGGACACACAACAATGACAGCAGGTGAACAGTGGGGCCTGGGTGCACTGGGGCTGCAATTGAACGCAGTGCGGCGGGAGGGGTGGGATGCATCAGACAGAGTGCGTACGTGTAAAAAAGCGATGTTGCTGTGCGTAATGAGGTGATCTCTGACCTCATTCAGTCACATCTGTCTCATTTTAAGGACCTGCTGGACCATACTGTAGGCCTGAGCCAGCGGGCATCACTACATTACAGATACAAGGCGGTGGCTTTTAGGATACTATAGTGAGCTTGTTACTAAGTGTACATGCACACAGGCTTCGCCCACTGCATTACACGCACACATCATGCTTCTAGCATGCGCTCTGTTCCTCATTTATGTCAACCTTGGTATAACATATTATGTAACCTTGTGTGTTCTCGTGCACACCAACTCCTCTTTGAACCACGATTACCGCTAACAGTTGGTAGATCGTACTTCAAAAACGAAGGATGCACTCAACTCCTATTTTCTATCAAGCTTGATTTAAACCTTCATTTACCTCCAGACGTTTCCACCATTAAATTATTTGTCCCTTTTCAGACATTCCATTGATTGCCTCAAGAAGGGCAGAGCGAGAGCTGACCTCACAATGATATCCTGGGCATTCTGACACTTTCCATCGTGGTATCAAGACACCGTCCCCGACCGGAGACCTGGTCTACCGTATAAACTTACCCCGCACTCGGAGCTTGCACCAACATGTCGTAGGACACACCGGTTGTGGCAGGTGAGCAGTGAAGCCTCGGTGTGCAAGACCTACAATTGAGCATAGTGCGGGGGAAGGAGCTGGGGGTGCAGCACCCTGGGTACACAGGTGCATGCAAGCGATTTTCCCGTAGCTAATAATGTACACCTATATTATTAAAAAAGGACGATAACATTATCACCACTTTACCGGCAGGAAACTGCCTATAAAGTGCTTGATAATATGTCCTTGTGAATTCCCATAGTAGCCCAGGTTCACACCACAACCCGGGCTTCTATGGGAATTCACAAGGGCATATTATCAACCTCTTATCGCAGCTTTGGCGTCAGTTTCCTGCTGCTAAAGTCACGATAATGTTATTGCCGTTCCTTGATAATATGGCCCATAATATCTGGCCTCATGTGTTTCATTTTAAGGACTTGCTGAACCACACTCTTTCTCGCGGACCCCAGCGTCCTAGACAAATGGGTGATGGAAAGGTAAAGAATAACGGCAGGGTGCAGTCGAGACCCCAGTGTCCTAGACAAAAGGGTGACGGGAGGGTAAACACTGAGGGCTGGGTGTAGTAGGCCAACTCTCTGTCTCTCCTTTTGACTCTCCCTTCCCTTATCCCTTCCACCCACTCCCCCTCCCTTCCATTTTCACTATCGTCCTTTCATTCGCACTACCTTTCTTTACCTCTTCCACATAGCACACATACCTATGTTTCATTTTTGTCTTGCAGGTTTCCTACGCTGCTTCCACTGGACTCCAACCACGTTTTATTTATTATACTGTTTCTTCTATTAAAGTTACGTTTCTATTTATTTGTATTTTAATAAAGATTACTTTTTTTTCAAATAAATAACTGGGTGTAACTGTATAGGTCTTCTTTTTCTGGCAATACTTGTCTATTATTTATTGTGAAAATCTTCTGTCTATAGGAGATTTTAAGGACAAACTTATCTAATATTAGAGTGCACCTACCAAATATAATGTAACTGACTATTAGACAAATGAAGCCTGGGTAAATGTACAACTGCAAGAATTCTTTGAGTGTATCACTTTATTACACTATAAGTACTGCCAGTTTATTTCATGAACAAATAAGGCGCTGACTAGGACCACCGAGGCTTCAGGGTCTGTCGAGGCCCACCCTGCATATTTAAATAAAGCTCCGGAGTGTGGCAATCTCCGGACTTCAGTTGGTCTGGAACCCCGGAACAATTAGTAAACAATACCCGGGAAGGTGGCGGCCCCCTAGTCTGCAAAACATCTCTGTGCCCTTCCTCCCCTAATTTACATGTGACATTAAGATCCCCAGTCCTACAAAGACCCCACAGTATAATAATTCGATTGGCCAGAGAACATTACCCACCAGGGGCCTCTTTTAAAAGAACGGGTGAGACTCCGCTTTTTTGGGCGGGGGGGGGGTTATTTTTCTCTCCTTTTTTACCATACGCATTCCCATCTATTAAAGCGATACAAGGTTTTCATCCTCTCACTTCAAGTAGTCAAACAAGTATTTGCTATCACAGGTTGGAAGCTATGCACCAGCCCTCTAATAGCAAACCCAAATGTCCTGCGAATGCACACCCCGGGACATTGTATGCCCTGCGCCTGACATGTCGCCCTCCCAAAGACCATGACGCATTTCTTAGTATAAACCCATATTACCACTACTTACACATGTGTAGTACTAACCAGAATTTAGTGAAGAAACAGAGGAAGCGCAAAATATAAATCCTACCAGAAGTCGGATGACAGTTCAATGAGCCGATGACCCTGGCATGAGTAAAAACAGCTACACGAAAAAAACGGGTCTTCAGCACAACGCAAGCACCCTCGGGATATTGGTGAGTGCTGCCTTCTTTTTACCTTCTCCCTCTCGTCACCGAATTTATGTACTGGAAGAGGCAGACAGTAGTGGATCTGATAAGTAGATTTATTGCAGGTAAACAAGACAGCTTAAACAACCACCAACAGGAGCAGACAGCAAGGCAACCATCTTCTTCAGCACCATGTACAAACTCTGCAAGGTTCCCCTCATGACAGCCCTACATTCTACCATTACATACTTAGATTCTAGTAGAATTACATACTAACATTTTACTATGACTTACATTGGAATACTACACAGAGCACATGACTTTACAGCAATGAACTCATCGTTTCATCCCTGAGTCTTGAGACCGGTAGGGGAAAGTATTTAGCTTCCCACTCCCTATATTGTATAAACGTAAAATAACATTTCTTCCACAGGTATGCTACAGCACCCAGAGCACATCACTTTACAGCAATGAGCTCAAAATGTAGGCTCACGGTTTAATCCCCGAGTCTTCACACCATTAGGGGTGAGTAGTTTGCTTCCCACTCCCTATTTACTGTAAACGCATACTAGCACTACTTAAACACTTATACTACAGAGGCTAGTATCCTACAGCACCCAGAGCCCATCACTTTACAAAAATCAGCTCGGTTTGATCCCCGGGTTTTCACACTGGTAGGCTTGAGTACCTCGCTTCCCACTTCCAGTATAGTATAAACGCAAGGTACCGGTCAGTAGTTCGCTGCCCTCTCGCTGTATGGTATAAACGCCTACTAACTCTACTTGCACACATACGCTACAAACACCAAACCACATCACTTTACAGCAATGACCTCACGGTTTAGACTCTTGGTTTCGCACCAGAGTGTAGCACCATATCATATCACCACCATGGCACTCTGAGCAACAACGCACTTTCAGACCGGTAACAGTGATAACTACCTACTAATGACCGCCTGTTGTACCCTCACTCACCTGTAGATCCAGATAGTTCTGTTGGAGAGGTTTGAAGACAATTCTAACCCTCCCTCAAACCTCTAATCCTATCGCAATGCTACAGAGACAGTGCGAGAAGATAAGAAGCCCAAGGGAAGGGGGAAGTGGATAAAATAATAAAAGAGAGAAACACTGCTCCTCTTGAAACACCAGCTGAAGGGAGCTTTGGCTGACTGGATTATCTACCAAGAGTCAAAAAAAAATACCAACATTACCAATTATGTCCTTAGCAACACTGATCCCTTCCACCCACTCCCCCTCCCTTCCATTTTCACTATCGTCCTTTCATTCGCACTACCTTTCTTTACCTCTTCCACATAGCACACATACCTATGTTTCATTTTTGTCTTGCAGGTTTCCTACGCTGCTTCCACTGGAGTCCAACCACGTTTTATTTATTATACTGTTTCTTCTATTAAAGTTACGTTTCTATTTATTTGTATTTTAATAAAGATTACTTTTTTTTCAAATAAATAACTGGGTGTAACTGTATAGGTCTTCTTTTTCTGACAATACTTGTCTATTATTTATTGTGAAAATCTTCTGTCTATAGGAGATTTTAAGGACAAACTTATCTAATATTAGAGTGCACCTACCAAATATAATGTAACTGACTATTAGACAAATGAAGCCTGGGTAAATGTACAACTGCAAGAATTCTTTGAGTGTATCACTTTATTACACTATAAGTACTGCCAGTTTAATTCATGAACAAATAAGGCACTGACTAGGACCACCGAGGCTTCAGGGTCTGTCGAGGCCCACCCTGCATATTTAAATAAAGCCCCGGAGTGTGGCAATCTCCGGACTTCAGTTGGTCTGGAACCCCGGAACAATTAGTAAACAATACCCGGGAAGGTGGCGGCCCCCTAGTCTGCAAAACATCTCTGTGCCCTTCCTCCCCTAATTTACATGTGACATTAAGATCCCCAGTCCTACAAAGACCCCACAGTATAATAATTCGATTGGCCAGAGAACATTACCCACCAGGGGCCTCTTTTAAAAGAACGGGTGAGACTCCGCTTTTTTGGGCGGGGGGGGTTATTTTTCTCTCCTTTTTTACCATACGCATTCCCATCTATTAAAGCGATACAAGGTTTTCCTCCTCTCACTTCAAGTAGTCAAACAAGTATTTGCTATCACAGGTTGGAAGCTATGCACCAGCCCTCTAATAGCAAACCCAAATGTCCTGCGAATGCACACCCCGGGACATTGTATGCCCTGCGCCTGACATGTCGCCCTCCCAAAGACCATGACGCATTTCTTAGTATAAACCCATATTACCACTACTTACACATGTGTAGTACTAACCAGAATTTAGTGAAGAAGCAGAGGAAGCGCAAAATATAAATCCTACCAGAAGTCGGATGACAGTTCAATGAGCCGATGACCCTGGCATGAGTAAAAACAGCTACACGAAAAAAACGGGTCTTCAGCACAACGCAAGCACCCTCGGGATATTGGTGAGTGCTGCCTTCTTTTTACCTTCTCCCTCTCGGCACCGAATTTATGTACTGAAGAGGCAGACAGTAGTGGATCTGATAAGTAGATTTATTGCAGGTAAACAAGACAGCTTAAACAACCACCAACAGGAGCAGACAGCAAGGCAACCATCTTCTTCAGCACCATGTACAAACTCTGCAAGGTTCCCCTCATGACAGCCCTACATTCTACCATTACATACTTAGATTCTAGTAGAATTACATACTAACATTTTACTATGACTTACATTGGAATACTACACAGAGCACATGACTTTACAGCAATGAACTCATCGTTTCATCCCTGAGTCTTGAGACCGGTAGGGGAAAGTATTTAGCTTCCCACTCCCTATATTGTATAAACGTAAAATAACATTTCTTCCACAGGTATGCTACAGCACCCAGAGCACATCACTTTACAGCAATGAGCTCAAAATGTAGGCTCACGGTTTAATCCCCGAGTCTTCACACCATTATGGGTGAGTAGTTTGCTTCCCACTCCCTATTTACTATAAACGCATACTAGCACTACTTAAACACTTATACTACAGAGGCTAGTATCCTACAGCACCCAGAGCCCATCACTTTACAACAATCAGCTCGGTTTGATCCCCGGGTTTTCACACTGGTAGGCTTGAGTACTTTGCTTCCCACTTCCAGTATAGTATAAACGCAAGGTACCGGTCAGTAGTTCGCTGCCCTCTCGCTGTATGGTGTAAACGCCTACTAACTCTACTTGCACACATACGCTACAAACACCAAACCACATCACTTTACAGCAATGACCTCACGGTTTAGACTCTTGGTTTCGCACCTGAGTGTAGCACCATATCATATCACCACCATGCCACTCTGAGCAACAACGCACTTTCAGACCGGTAACAGTGATAACTACCTACTAATGACCGCCTGTTGTACCCTCACTCACCTGTAGATCCAGATAGTTCTGTTGGAGAGGTTTGAAGACAATTCTAACCCTCCCTCAAACCTCTAATCCTATCGCAATGCTACAGAGACAGTGCGAGAAGATAAGAAGCCCAAGGGAAGGGGGAAGTGGATAAAATAATAAAAGAGAGAAACACTGCTCCTCTTGAAACACCAGCTGAAGGGAGCTTTGGCTGACTGGATTATCTACCAAGAGACAAAAAAAATACCAACATTACCAATTATGTCCTTAGCAACACTGATCTTAACTTCTTATGTACTTTTAAACACAACCCTTATTCCCTAATGTACCTCTCTTTTACTGGTTCTTTACTTGTATCACCAGATTGAATTCTTTCCGTGAAAAGTTGTATCTCTTTTTCTAAATATCAACTAAAAGGGAAAAAACATTCATTAACATAAGTTTTCTGTTATTATTTATGATTAGATTCATTTGCGCACATATCCTTCCTAACTTACTTCTCTCATTTATTCATGCCTCTTCAATGAGAGAATGTCCTGAAGTTCTTGAGGTACATAAAACATCCAAAGTATTTATGCATTCATACAGGAGTTTCCTATCTACATTGTCTCTTGTGCTTTTTAAGTCTCTTAATTTGACTTGGGCTTCAAATGTTCAAACTCCAATTCGTTTTTTATAATATACACAAAAGATTAAGAAGATTGTCTTCCTTCCGTTTGTATTTGCATCCGTTATTATTCCAAAATATTCGATGCTTTCATAAAGTCAAAGATATTGTACTTACTAGAGTTTCTGTGCACAGTTTAACCTATCTGATAACCTTTTCTCTTTTGTTGCAGGTTGTTCCGGATATCGCGCTGGACCAGGAACTCGGAAGCGCCAGAAGAAGCGCCAGAAGAAGTTGAGAAGGCCCCTCGCTCAGGACAAAGGACTCGGGAGGAAGAGCTGAGCCGTCAACAAGAAAAGCTCCGGCCGCAGGAACAGGTAAGGATCTTCCGATGAGGAGGGATGTCCAAAGAGCACAAGCAAATTCTGAAGCTATGGACCGCCTTTTATAGATAGGATCGGGTGGGGCTCACAAATGAAAGACGCGCTGCACGTTGAAACAGTTCTTTTAGGAAAACGTGCAGCGCTATGCTAATGATGGATTTTACAAAGTCACGATGCAGGATTATACAAATGATGGGTGTTATGAAGTCACGAGGCCTCACATGTTGTAAACAAAGGTTCTTGAGAAACAATCTTAACTGTGTCTAAACACTTACCCAAAGAAGCAACAAGCTTTGGCAAAAACAAGGTATTATGTTCATTTATAAATAAGATTACCAACACATTTAAGAGTTTCTGAATACAGCACAAATTGTATAAACCCACCAGGGTTATTGTGAAGAAAAGGGGGCAAGCTCTTTGCATAGAGCATACTCTAACAGTCGCTCCCCTCAAAAGCCCCCCTACAGGTCGTGGTTTCTTAGGATATTTTAAATAAAATTGTCTGAGTAATCTTGGGGCATGTACAAAAGATGCTGGTTCCCATGAGTTTTCTGTCTCATCATAACCGTTTCCAGGCCACTAAATAATATAGATGTCCTTTAATTATTCTTGCATCCAAAATAGTACGAACTTCATATTCAAGATGACCTTTAATGGGGATAGGTGGGGGTGGAGGTTCTGGCCTGGTATGAGGATTATAAGGCTTGAGCAAGGATACATGGAATGTAGGATGTACAGGATATTCACTTGGTAATTCTAATTTTACAGTTACTGGATTCAAAATAGCAGTGATACAGAAAGGTCCAATATACCTTGGTTGTAGTTTTCGAGAACCCTCTATGTTCACATTTTGTTTAGCGAGCCAGACTTTATCTCCTACTTGATATGTAGGCGCCTCTGTTCTGTGCTTATTAGCCTGTTTTTTCATACTTACTTTATAAGCAGATAAATGTTTTCTAGCCTTTTCTTGTATATTAGACAAAAACTGAAGTCTTTCTGTCACCTTTGGAAGTAGTGAGGTATCTAACATTATTGGTAAAATCCTTGGATGATAACCTTGCATAAAATAGAATGGAGAACAATGGATGGCGGCATGCTCTGAATTATTATAAACAAACTCTGCAATGGTTAATGCAGCTACCCATTCACTAGTAAATTCCGCCATTAAACATCTCAACGTTTGGAGTAATGTTTGGTTCATTCGTTCAATTTGCCCATCCGTTTCTGGATGAAAAGCTGATGAAAGGGCAATTTCCAATTTCAACTTTTCCCATAATATTTTCCAGAACTTGGAATTAAATTGACCAACTCTGTCTGAGATTATTTTACTTGGAAGTCCGTGCAAATGTACTACTTCTTTAATATAAATGTCTGCAAATTCTGCTGCTGTGGGAAGTTTAGTTAAAGGTACAAAATGTGCCATTTTTGACAGATAATCTATTATTATTAGTATAGTGGTGAACTTATTTACAGGAGGTAAATTTACCATAAAATCGACACTTACTGTGTGCCATGGACTGATGGCGGTAGGCAATGGTAATAATAAACCAGCAGGTGCTTTGTGTGAAGTTTTCTGACGGGCACATTTAGGACAATCATTGACATATCTCTTAACATCTGTGTTCATGGAGGACTACCAAAAATACTTACGTACATTCTCTAATGTTTTTATCCAACCTGGATGTCCTGCTAACACTGAAGCATGATGCCATGTTATGATTTGTGTTTGTAATTCTATGGTTGGTATAAAAAGTAAGGAATCATGGTATAATAAACCTTCTTGAATTGTGTTGTTTGATCCCTTTAACCAATCCTGAGGTTTTATTTTTAACTGTTCTGCATACACCTCTTTCATAAAATCCTTCTGGTGTATTGGTGCTAGAATTTTATGAGGCGCTATAATGGGTAGTCTTTTCTTTTCTTGTTTATGTCCATATCTAGATAAAACATCCGATTGAACTTGTTGTGTGCCTGGTCTAGATATTATAACAAAATCAAATGCGCTAAAGAAATTTAACCAGCGCATCTGACGTGGAGTCAAAGCATTTATTGAGATAAAGAATTGTAAGTTCTTATGATCGCTAAAAATGGTGACTGGAAACTTAGCTCCCATTAAATGATGTCTCCATTCAGACTACCTTTATTGCCAGGAGTTCTCTTTCAGCCACCGTGTAATTTTTTTCGGCCGGTAACAATTCTTCAGAATAAAAGGCGATGGGATGTAGCTGTCCATCTAGAGCATCCCGTTGAGAGAGTACTCCCCCAAGTGCCACCTGCGAAGCATCAACTTCAACGTAAAATGAGAGATCAGGGTTAAGCATGGGCGGATTTTGCGAATTGGCAATCCGCGAAATTGCGTATTTACGGATTCGCAATCCGCGAAATCCGCGTACTCTCGCGAATTTTGCGGCTTCCTTTTTTTTGTGTTCGCAAGTGTTTCTGCTGTTTCGCGAGGGTTTTTTACCAGTTCGCAAACGCGAACTTACTTGTTGGGTAGCAACGGTCGAGACCATGTTGTTTCTACGTCTGGTTCATCACAGCACCCTCTGTTTCACCACTGCCACCCTCTGTTTCACCACTGCCACCCTCTGGATCACCCATGCCACCCTCTGGCTCACCCATGCCACCCTCTAGTTCATCACTGTAGATTATGGGGGGAAAAGCACACCTGCCCTGCCTCAACTGACATGAATGAATTAGGGGCTGATTAATGTGTCACTGAATTTGAACTTCCAGGCTGGCACCTGCTTCCTTATCTGTAATTGCTTTCTGTTGCAGTGTAATTTTTTTAACAGGACCTTTGTTGTATACTTGTAGCTATTCTCTGAGCCTGCTGTGAGGGTCAGAGCAGGGTCATAGAATAGTTGCAAGTTGGCAACTGAACTCTGAAGGGGCCCCTCAGGAAGCACTACAGGGAATGGTTACTAATGATAAGATTGAACTTTTGCACCTGCTGAGTGCTTTCAGTTTTGCAAAAATCCAAATATCCAGCCGCATCCACAAAAAGTAATCCTTCCAGGCACTACAGGGAATGGTTACTAATGATAATATTGAACTTTTGCACCTGCTGAGTGCTTTCAGTTTTGCAAAAATCCAAATATCCAGCAGCATCCACAAAAAGTAATCCTTCCAGGTCAAGATCCAAATCAAAGTGACCAGCACATGAAGAAAGCACTGGGAGGAGCCTGCTGGACAGGAACAGGAAGTTGGAGACTGTGGGGCACTTCCTTCCTCCCCCCCCCCAAAATGGACTCCTTGCAAAAAGCAAAAAAAAAGTGCAGGCAAATGTCAACCTGAGGAGTTATTCTGATAAAAATCATAATTTTCAAGGTTTATGCTGCCTGCTGGTGGATTTCTTGTGCGAAATTGCAAATTTTGCAATCTCGCAATTGCGAGATTGTCGCTGCCCGCCGCATCTACGTGTTCGCAAGTGTTTACTCCCACGAAATTGTATGGTATTCTAGTTGGCAAGTGCGACCAAGCAAAAAATCTGCTTCGCACGGATTTACGAATTTTCGGCAAGTTCGCGAGAGTTCGCGGATTGCGAATTTGCCGAAAATCCGCAAAATCCGCGAGTGGAACGGATTTTACGCCCATGCTTAATCAGGGTCTGATTGTTTTAAAACTGGTGCTGATGTGAATTTTTGTTTCAGAAGTTGAAAAGTTTGTGATGCTTGTGTGTCCCAAAGGAAAGGTTGTCCTTTCTGTAACAATTTTGTTATTGGTGCCATTGTATCTGCAAAATGGGAAATAAATCTCCCATAAAAATTGGCAAATCCTAAAAATGTCTGCACTTCTTTTACAGAAGTGGGTTCTGGCCAATCATTAATTGCACTGACTTTCTTAGTATCCATGGTGATACCCTGAGGTGACAAACGATACCCTAGAAAATCTACAGTGTCTGCATTAAAAATAAACGTTTCTAGTTTGGCAAAAAGGTGAGGTTCTTTTAATTTAGCAAGAACTGCTCTGACATGCTGCGTGTGTTCCTCTGAATTTTTAGAATAAATAAGAATGTTGTCAATGTAAACAATGACACAAATGTCTAAAAATTCTTGCTGGACTTCATTGATAAAGAATTGAAATGCCGCTGGGGCGTTGCACAAACCAAACGGCTTTACTGTGTATTCAAAGAGTCCAAATTTTGTTTTAAATGCTGTTTTCCACTCATCATGTTCCTTAACTCTTACTAAGTGATATGCACCCCTTAAATCTAATTTTGTATAAATGGTGGAGTGAAGCAACTGATCTAAGAGTACAGGTATTAGAGGGAGTGGATATTTGTTTTTTTATAGTGGCCTTATTAAGTCCCCTATAATCGATGCAGGCGCCAAGAGAACCATCCGGTTTCGGTATGAAAAATAGTAGAGAAGATACCGGGGAAGTAGAATGCCGAATGAAACCTGATTGTAGCAAATCATCTAAATAGGTTCTTAAATATTTTGTTTCTTCTTCAGTAAGAGCATAAACCCTGCTATTAGGCAAAGGAGCTCCTGGTATCAAGTCTATGCGACAATCATATGTTCTATGTGGAGGTAGAACACTTGCTTTGACTGGATCAAAAACGTCTTTAAATTCCTTATAATCAGGGGGATTGGTTAAATCCATTGGAGTTACATTAGTACAATGGACTACTGTTAAATGCTCTTTCACTGCTTCCTGATAACAATTAGATCTACAATAGGAAGAGTCCAACGTAACTGTTGTTAACACCCAATTTATCTTTGGGTTATGATTGGTAAGCCATGGTACTCCCAAAATTAAACCAAAAGTTGGACTATCAATTAAATCAAAACAAATAGTTTCTGTGTGTCCATTTTGGCACACCATGGTGATAGGACTCATTTGTTGAGTGAATAATCCAGAAGTTAACTCCGAACCATCTACAGCACATACTGATTCAGGACAAGGTTTACTGGTAATAGGAAGGCCTAATTTTTTTGCAAAGGAATTATCTATAAAGTTTGCTGTGACACCAGAATCAAGTAGAACTGGGAGAGAATGTCTTAACTGCGTACTGACAATAAAAATAACTTGAATCAAGAAATGCCTTGGTATATGAGGTACAGTATACGCGGCGTGATTAGAGGTCTTAGTTTTATTTTTCTCAAACAAGTGACCTCTCCCCTTGTTGAGCTTATTCGTTTTCCGGATCGGAAGGGTCTATGGACAAAACATTACCCTTCTTTGAAGTTTTAGGCTTTATTGGACACTCCTTGGCAAAGTGTCCTGCACGACCACAATATAAACACAATTGAAGTTTTCTCCTTCTCTCTTTCTCCTCTTTTGACAAGGGTCCTTTTATTGTCCCTATTTGCATAGGTTCTGGGTCCGGGAATTTACTGTCCACTTCTTTCTTATCTTGGTTTACAAAGGTTAATTTAGATTCCATTTTGGATTTATCACCTTTTCTTTCCCCCAATCCGTGATCTAACTTAACTACCAAATTTACAAAATCTGAATAATCATCAAGCAAGTCCACAATATGAGCAAGAGCATCCTTTAAATCATCTCTTAACCCTTTGTAAAACTAAGAGGTACGTTTCTGTTCTGGCCACTCTGTTTCTGTCAGTAGTCGATTGAAACTGGTTAAATAGGTTAACAAATCTTTATTCCCTTGCTTTAGATTTAACAACTCTTTATCGCTTGCCTGCATATATGTATGCTTAGCAAAAAGACGAGTCATTGTTCTTCTAGACTGAGGCCAATTGTGAAGAATAGGATCATCCCTATCTACATAAGGAATGGACCAATTAGCTGCAGTACCTCCCAGATAAGAGAGCACAAAGGCCACTTTAGTAGCATCTGTAGGAAATTTCTGTGGTTTGCAAACAAAGTGTAATTGACACTGATTTAAAAAGACATGAAATGTATTGCTGTCACCAAAGAAACGCTCTGGCGCAGCTAAAGGTACTGTGTTTGGAACTGTTATTGTGATCTCCATTGGTGAAGATTTTGAAGCAGTTTCCTTTGACCTGACTGAATCAGAAGAATCTTTAAATGTAGGAGAAAAAGTGGTTCCCCATAGATTTTCTCGAGGTTTAAAACGTACCAGATCCTGTCTTAAATTAGCATTTTCTAATTCGAATTTTTTAATTCGGTCTTGCATTTGTTGCAAAAAAGATGTTACTGATTCATTATGCGCCAAATCCTCCTGTAGCACATGTGCCATTTCAGTTGCATCTATAGTCTCGGATTCTTCCCTTGTGTTCATCCTTCCATCAGGACTATGGTTTTGTGAGGCTTGTGCTTCTGTTGTACCCTCACTCACCTGTAGATCCAGATAGTACTGTTGGAGAGGTTTGAAGACAATTCTAACCCTCCCTCAAACCTCTAATCCTATCGCAATGCTACAGAGACAGTGCGAGAAGATAAGAAGCCCAAGGGAAGGGGGAAGTGGATAAAATAATAAAAGAGAGAAACACTGCTCCTCTTGAAACACCAGCTGAAGGGAGCTTTGGCTGACTGGATTATCTACCAAGAGACAAAACAAAATACCAACATTACCAATTACGTCCTTAGCAACACTGATCGTAACTTTTAAACGCAACCCTTATTCCGTAATATACCTCTCTATTACTGGTTCTTTACTTGTATCAACAGATTGAATTCTTTCCGTGAAAAGTTGTATCTCTTTTTCTAAATATCAACTAAAAGGGAATAAACATTCATTTACATAAGTTTTCTGTTAATATTTATGATTAGATTCATTTGCCCACATATCTTTCCTGACTTACTTCTCTCATTTATTCATGCCTCTTCAATGAGAGAATGTCCTGAAATAAGTTCTTGAGGTACATAAAACATCCAAAGTATTTATGCATTCATACAGGAGTTTCCTATGTACATTGTCTCTTGCGCTTTTTAAGTCTCTTATTTTGAATTGGGCTTCAAATGTTCAAACTCCAATTTGTTTTTTATAATATACACAAAAGATTAAGAAGATTGTCTTCCTTGCATTTGTATTTGCATCCGTTATTATTCCAAAATGTTCGATGCCTTCAGAAAGTCAAAGATATTGTACTTACTAGAGTTTCTGTGCACAGTTTAACCTATCTGATAACCTTTTCTCTTTTGTTGCAGGTCGTTCCGGATATCGCGCTGGACCAGGAACTCGGAAGCGCCGGAAGGACTGGAGAAGGCCCTTCGCTCCGGACCAAGGAATCGGGAGGAAGAGCTGAGCCGTCGACAAGAAAAGCTCCGGCCGCAGGAACAGGTAAGGATCTTCCGATGAGAAGGGATGACCAAAGAGCACAAGCAAATTCTGAAGCTCTGGACCGCCTTTTATAGATGGGATCGGGTGGGGCTCACAAATGAAAGATGCGCTGCACATTGAAATGGTTCTTTTAGGAAAACGTGCAGCGCTTGGCAAATGATGGATTTTACAAAGTCACGATGCAGGATTATACAAATAATGAGTGTTATGAAGTCATGAGGCCTCACATGTTGTAAACAAAGGTTCTTGAGAAACAATCTTAACTGTGTCTAAACACTTACCCAAAGAAGCAACAAGCTTTGGCAAAAACAAGGTATTATGTTCATTTATAAATAAGATTACCAACGCATTTAAGAGTTTCTGAATACAGCACAAATTGTATAAACCCACCAGGGTTATTGTGAAGAATAGGGGTAAGCTCTTTGCATAGAGCATACTCTAACACCGCCAGTAGTTAAAAAAGAACAAATTAGAATAGTTCCTTCATTCTTTTAGCTTTCAAAACTTCTCTCTATTACTGTCTTTCTAATTTTCCATATAAACAATTTTATTAATATTCAAGTACACATAGAAGTCAGAAATGCAACGTATTCTATCAACACACTTTCTAGAACATTCTACAACACGTGGAGGTTAAAAGTTCATCAATTGTTTTTAAACTTAACGATATTTTTCACAACATTTTCTCGAACATTTAACGGCACGTGCAGGTTAAAAGTTCACGATTGTTTTAAGTTCGAACAGTGCCTTCCAAATGAAAGTAGCAGGTGTGGTGGAGTTGAGCAAATGTTATCCTATAATATGTACTCCATGGGTAAACTGCTTTTTCTTAACCAATCAAAAAGATGCTTTTTCTCAAAACTAATGTGCACCCTACTTTTAAAAAACAATGCTTTTCATCTCCCAATCAGGTACCGTTTTGTATGGGAAAAGAAACTAGTACCCCATCTTTAAACATATCCCTTATTCTACAAAGGTACTGCATGAGCTACAGACTTCTTTCCATACCTTCAAAATGCTAGTGTGGATTGTAGGACATAGCTATGTGTTCTGGTGCAAGAGGTATGCAAAACGGAGACATATTGGCTTAGACCTAGGTTTACGAAATGTGGATATTAAATGGTTTGGACAGAGAGGATTGGTTAAAACCTGTTTGCATCTCCAACACCCTGACCTCATGATTGTGCACTGTGGTGGAAACGACCTAGGCACATTGACTGGGGTAGGTTTGGAAATGCTTATAAAGGACACCTTTGGACAATTGATGTTACTTTTGCCTCAAACTGTCTTTGTATATTCCAATATATGCCAAAGACAGAAGTGGAAATGGTCCAAACAATTTTGTCCTCAGATTGAAAAATTGCGGAAAAAAGTCAACAAAGCTGTCTCTGCATACCTCAGAGACCCCAAAATGGGCTCCATATACAACAACAATATATGTTTTGATATGGCGGATATGTACAGTAGTGATGGAGTACACTTCACAGATCAGGGAAACCACGTTTTCCGGAATAACTTGAACATGTGCATCCGCACTTAAATGTAGCTCCACCTAATGAACACAAGGGCTCTTTTTAGAGCCACCCTATAACTGACAACCTATTTTAGGGCCAGATAACAGCAACTCCCGGACCCTTGCCAAAATCTATTCTCCACACAGCTGTGGCGCAGCGGCCAGACCATCTCACTTTGCAGTACAGAGCTCTCGCTTTGATCCCCGGCTCTACTCAACCAAAAGGGTGAGTAGTCGGCACTTTACAAATACTGTATTGATTTACCTTCGCATTCCCTATACAGACCCTCCAGGATATCGCGATTTCGCCATTTCGCGGTTTGCCGCGAAATCGGCACTTTCATAAAAATGCTGCGATTTTTACAAAAGTGGCCGCGAAATCGGCACTTTTGTAGAAATCGCGGCATTTTTACAAAAGCTATATGCATGCCGCTATATCCTGGGGGGTCTGCTGGCTATTGCACGTCCTTCTGTAAGTGGGTATGATTCAGGATCCCATAGGAGCACGCCACAAAGGTCCCTATAAGCACAGGCGTTAAAGGGTCATCTAAGCGCCTTGTTCCGCAGTCTATTATTAAATGGTAGCACAAAGATATCACTGAGTGCTCAGGCTCTGACAGCCCAATGCAAAGTACAGGGTCTATCTAGGGTCGGCCTCCCTTTCACCGGGCGCACTCGCACCCACCTGCAGGGCATCACCTGGCTGAATCATTCTAGCTGTCATCGGCTGACCCCCGCCTCTACTTGTTCCAGGCAGACTGTCCAACCCACACCTCTCACCTTACCTTCTATATTGTCATGGTGCCTGCAGCGCACTCTCGCAGGGCTGGACCTGTGGCTGTCACCGAGGCGGCTGCAGGGACCGGAAGAGAGGCAGACCTCACACCTCTGTGCCAGCGCCGCAGTCCCGCGCCTTGATCCTACCCGCCTCGTGTCTCCTCCGCGCTGCTTTTTTAAAATCTGAGCTGTAATGACGAACTGTTGTCCATCCCACGGTACAATCACGTTTTACCCAACCAGATGCATCAAAGCACTCTAAGGGTGGTGCGACTATTTCAATGCAAAACCACCAGACCATCTCATTGTGCAAAAAAATATGCTTTTTGATGTTCCATCTCGCTTTATAGATTTCAGTGCTTGTTTTTTTTTACTGGTGATAAAGTGCCACTCAAAGTATCAGACAAGTCACACCTAAGCAGGCATGGACCCTGCAAAGGTCACTCATAGGGGACTCTGAAACCTCGGCAGCTATGCTGGCCTCTTGCTAAATCGCAAGGTTTACTACTGAGTTGGACTCTCTGCGGCTTAGGAATGAATGAGGTCAATGGGGTCAGCAGCAAGAACACATTACGCAATTGGCAGCTAAACCAGCAAACCATTCATAACAGAGCTTCCGCCAAGTACTTGACAGAGCTTGGATACAAAGACAGACAATTAATTTCCTAACAGCCCAGCTGCTGCAGCCTCTGGACACATTAACTCTGTGCCTGCGACGTCCAGCGAAGGCTGCCCTTCTCCTCCTGCTTCTCCTTGGTCTTCTGTGACACCCAGATGGGATCCAAGGAGTTCACAGCATGTCACTAGGAATCGTACCGCATTTGGACAATTCTTTCACTATGCAAAATATTTTTTTATGCAATATACATAAAAAGCCAACAGACATTTTTTTTTTACATCTTCCAAAATATTTCTCTCATGCTGCTGGATCACACTTGCAGATAGTTACTATGGGACCCTGTAAAATGTTCTTTTCCGTAGTTCTATTTGTGGTTTATTATTACACGAGCTCTCTTTACAATGTCGTCACAGTAAACATTGTGGCTGCAGATTCACGTAACAGCACACATGAGATGCTACTTCTAGCATGCTGGCACTCACTAACTGTGGCATTTTCTTTCACATTGAACACATTCTTCCATTGCAGTATATGCGGGTAGTCAGGATGTCTGCACTGCACTATCGTGCAGGCCTGTGCTACCTTCCTGATGCCAGCAAGGCCTCAAGTCTAATCTCTTTGCGTAAAAACTATTAAACAAAGCAGCGTCTTTCATCAAAAGAATGTGGCTAAGACAGACTACTACGCGACTAATAAACTGGAGAAGGAGTGACAAACGTTCTCAAATTGGAACTTTTTCATTGTTATTTATTAGTAATAAGCAAATCACCTCCTCAGAACGCCAAGGAAAAACTGATGGTAAGGGGCAATGCATACGGCAAAGTGACTCCCACACCATGGTAGGCAACTCTGGCGGGGGTGCTGGGAAGTGGATCTTATGCTGCACGGTGGCCATGGCCGTGGGCTGGTGCCTTCACCAGGGCATGGACTGGCCCAGACGGTTCAACAGTGCTACCGGCATTCTCATCCAAAGTCCACATTAGCAAACCAGTGGGCATTTTTGGGCCAACTGGTGGCAACATCAAGAGGGATGGTTGTCAGGGCATCCCTTGGGCAGCCCTGGTGTTGTGCACTATTTCTGAACCTCTGCAAACTGGGAAAAGAGGAAGCCTGCCAAGAAACAGTCAGTATCCTTGGCAAGCAGTTTACTCCACAAGTCAACCTTAATTCTAAAGTTCTCTGGTGTGTATTGTACCGCAGGGGTGGGGGAGTACCTGGATACACTCGGTGCACCCTTGTGCAAACAGAGGAACACGTGCACCGTCGCTGGTCTTGAGGAAGAGCTGAGGGCGCAAATGATTGTTGAGTGATGAACCTCCAAACTCCAGCATCTCCCCCTGAAGATACTCCATGCCATTCTATCGCTGGGAAACCTTTCAACGTCATAAGCCGGACCAGTTTCTGCCGTCCTCCCGTGATTGATGCTGATAGCTCCTGGTGGGATGACGGTCCTAGCCCCCCCCCCCCCCATGCAACGCGGGACTCCTGTAACGCTGTTTTGCTGCCCTGGGCTGCTGACGGGCAGCCTTTTGCTTTTCGAGGGAAACAAAAGTGTCTACATTGTAAATAAACCAAATATACATAGCTTCATGTTGTTAAATAACTAAAAAAACTAAGATATCTGTGTTTGTTGTAGGAAAAATAGGCAAATATAATGCCGCAAAATTGCCGCTAAATTTCCATATTTGTGCCGCTAAATTTCCATTTTTGTGCCGCTAAATTTGCTAATCCATGCCGCTATATCCTGGAGGGTCTGCCTATACAACACCACCTAAGGACCATATACAAGTTGAACACGTGTGGCACAGCGCCCAGAGCACATGACTTTACAGCATACCACACACAGTTTAGGCTCACAGTTTGATACCCGACTCCAGCAGCAGCTGATGTCATTTGAGATGTCATCAGTGATGTCATCAGTGATATCACTGACCATGTCATGAATGATGTAATATGTGACATCATCAGCAGTGGATTGCGGGTGCGCGATATATAGTTAGTGCAACTAACTATATATGGAATTTCGTTGGTTTTATGTCAATAAAATGTCCAGCTAACTATATATGGTCTCTAACCTATGGTTTTTTCAGTGAATTTTCAAGGTTTTGTAAATGCTAATTCCTAACTATATATGGTCTATAACCTATGGTTTTTTCAGTGAATTTCAATGGTTTTTTAATAGCAAATATCAAAACCTTTAAAATGTATTCTTCTTTAAATCGAAAAATATATTTTATATGTTTTTAATACTTTTTTTATGTATTTTTTTTTATTTTTTTTTTTGTTTCGCTCCCGGTACGCGAACCGGTGAGCTTCCCGTTAGCTCAATTTGGTGCCGCGACTCGGTCCGCGAACCGGTAAACGTTCCGTTTGCGCAACTACCGCGTTAGAAAACAACATCGTGACGCATCGCGTAAACGCGAAGTATCGCGTTGTCGCGTAATGCGTCATATGACGCGCCGCGTTAGCGCACCCGGAAGCGCTCCGGTGCGCGAAGCGAGGCGCGAAGCACAGCTTCCCGGAAGCGATCCGGGGCGCGGCGCGGAGCGCGTAACGTAAGCATAACAGGTCATGTGACTTGTTAATAACACTTTTCATTGGTTCATTTCACTTTTGGTTTCCTAATGATGTAAGGCTAGGTCATGTGACCTAAAAATAACACTTTTCATTGGTTTAGAACAATTTTTTTTCCTCAAATGATGAAAACCCCTCCTTGTTTTTACCTCATTCTTACTTTCTACTTCCAGAGAGCAAGACCTATTTTTGACAATGGCTTCTGTAATAGCTGCAGCTGGTGCTTCTCAGCAACCACCACCACCACCACCACCAAAAGGACCACCTCCAAAACTGGACTTTGGTAGAGAGGAAGATAATGAGGACGAAGAGGAGGAGGAGGAGGAAGAGCAAGTAAGGCAGTTCCTGCCAGAAACACCAAGGCAGAGCCATATGAAAGAGCACTACATATGGCAATTTTTTTAAATTCCACCTGGACAAAAGAAGGTCAATGCACCCCAGGTGTCTTGTTTGATATGTAAAAATATACTTTCTCGTGGCAACCCCAACAAGAAATACAGCTTTGGGAATCATACAATGATTCGCCACATGGAGCGGTGGCATCCTAATAATCTTTCCCAAGCACAAGTAAGGGATCTTGCTGCCAACCCCCCAAATGTCATCCCCAGCACCTCCAGTGGACAAAGCTCATTCGCCGGACCAGAAGGCCGAGAAATAATCCACAATATTCAAGCTCCTTTTGAACACTACAAAATAGTTTGTATATATTGTGGAGGAACTATTTGTTATGGAGAGAAGAGTATTACTTTGATTAACCGAGCTGGACAAAAGAAGGTCAATGCACCCCAGGTGTCTTGTTTGATATGTAAAAATATACTTTCTCGTGGCAACCCCAACAAGAAATACAGCTTTGGGAATCATACAATGATTCGCCACATGGAGCGGTGGCATCCTAATAATCTTTCCCAAGCACAAGTAAGGGATCTTGCTGCCAACCCCCCAAATGTCATCCCCAGCACCTCCAGTGGACAAAGCTCATTCGCCGGACCAGAAGGCCGAGAAATAATCCACAATATTCAAGCTCCTTTTGAACACTACAAAATAGTTTGTATATATTGTGGAGGAACTATTTGTTATGGAGAGAAGAGTATTACTTTGATTAACCGAGCTGGAGAAAATCATAAATGCAACAAGAAGAGAAAACAATGAATCCTTTTTATTTTTTTTTGCTCCTGTTGAGACATGTTCAAACCCTGCTTTTTAGTTATTTCCCCTACAAACACACAAAATAGTTTTCAAAAATCAAAAAAAATCAAAAAATTGTTCAGAAAATTAATTTAAAAAAAATTCAAAAAAGAAAAAGAATGAAAAAACAGTTCTTTTCAGAACTACCTTCCATGTATAACAAAATTGCTACATTTTTTATACCCTGTCTTTCTTTTTTCCTCATAGTACGCTCCTCGGACCGCTTCCCGGTGCGCGTACCGGGCGCTCCCCATGCAAAAAAATAAGAAACATTTTTTATTTTTTTTTTGCCCCGCGGGGGCCCTTTTAAAGCCTCCACATCAAACCTAGGGGGTCAGGGAGGATCTACTATGCCCCCTTATGGTCATTTCCCCCTTTGTTTTGGCCTCCTCTTGTCTCTCGATCCTACCGAGAGACAAGATGGCGGCTGCTCCGGACTGTTTAGAATGTTGACAGACACCGGAGAGCCAATCAGCTTCGCTTCGCGAAGTTCCGTTACGCGTCAGGTACGCGTACCGGGGCGCTACCCGGAGCGCTGTTACAGATATATATATTTTGTTTAACATTAATTTATCAAAATCCACTGGAGCACATATATTGAGACCTAGCAAAGGCACATCGGGCTAACAGTCCCTACAATTTTGCCAAGTTTCGTGCAAATCCATTCAGCCGTTCGGGTTAAAAGTGAGGCCAACCGCCCTATGGAAAAATGATTGGGAAAAACGCGTTTTGGGACCCCCCTTTTTTCTCAGCCCCCCCTTGACGAAACCCCCCCAAATTTCCAGGGGCTGCTCAGAAACGAAATGTTCAATTTTCCTGAAAATTTCAGCCAATTCCGTCCTCAAACGCCAAAGTTATTCGACATAGAATTTTCAAAAATCCCATAGGAAAAAAATCCTAACTATATATACCTACTGGCGACCGCCAGTAGGTAATACACACATATATATATATTTCAACAACGTTTAACTCCCGGAGGGAAAAAAAAACTTTGGTCACACCTCAAAACTCTGCTTCTGCTTCTTTTATTGATGGAAATTCAGCAGCTTGTGGCACAATCCCAACATGTTTCGTTCCACCCTGGAACTTCTTCAAAGGTAGGCCTATATAACGGTGTGCGTTGTAATAGTTGCGTTGTAAGGGTTGTTTCCCGCTTGCAATATATTAGACATTCCTGGCATGATATGGTGAGACTTGGAGACAAGACAGAATCTTTCCTTACTTGGGTGGCTGTACTATACGTCAATATTTCATGAAAATGGCACATTATTATTTGGGCTCAAAACAAGTATTTATTTTAACAAAACGTTTGTGCTAAAACTGAAATTATTTTCTTTTTTAATGAAAATCACACACTTTGGCTTTGGATAATTCCGCGTATTTTTCTAAAATGAAAAACTTCTGTTTGATAGCACAATGAGTGTATTTTCTGAACGAATTAAATAAAGATGATGTTTGGGACTGGGATAGGCATCACACTTCGCAAGCTGTACTGTTACCTTTTATACATTAATAAAAAAGAACGTTACAAAGAGGTGATCTTTGGGGACATAATAAAGCAATTACAAATATCTATTTAAAGCCGACATTTCAGTGGTAATTACCATGCTGTCTGAAACCATAACCTGTAGGATTGGTGTTCCAAGGCATGCCCTACATAGGTCCAAGAGGGCAGAATGCATGCACACTTTCAAGATAACATTATGTCTGTAAATAAGTTCCACTTAAATTGTAACTGTTTTAAGGAGTTCTGTAACTGTATCTTCAATGGACATCCTTTAAATCTAGCATGGACTTGGCCATCCTGGATTTATATTGTTCGCCTTGTTGTAATCTGTCTGTTATATAAAGCTGTAACAACTCTTTTAGCAATAATACTGCTGCCTGTGTCTGTAAAATGTTCCTAGCGCTGTTTTCTTCAGCATCTGTGAGATGTGTGATTCTGAGATCTGTGTTTCTTGTATTCTTCCACCAAGCCCCTTCCAAAATTATTCTCATTCTTAACATAATACTGAAAACCTTTCTTGAATGGACAAGACAGTAAAAACGTAGTGAAATACAGATGTGAAGTGCAATACTATGGAAATGATAGGCCATGCACAATGGGATTTTCTGAACTGTCTTTATTACCTAAGGATCCTTGGGGCGGGTCACGCGCTCTGAAAGAGTGGGCAAATGTCATATGTGCTCCTTCAGACCCTATGAAGTTTAAGCAAATACATGTAAAATTTCTGGAGTGGCATAGAGTGGAGTGGCATAGAGTGGAGCGGCATTGAGTGCAATGGCGAAGAGTGAAGTGGTGTAGAGTGGGGGTGCATTGAGTGTAGTAGAGTGGAATAGGGTAGAGTGGAGTGGCATAGAGTGAAGTGGCATAAAGTGGAGTGGCATATATTAGACTGGCTATAGTTGAGTGCTGTACAGTTGAGTGGTGTACAGTAGTGTGGCATTTAGTGGAGTGGCATACAGTCAAATAGCGTAGAGTGGCATAGAGTAGAATCCCTTATAGTGGAGTAGCTTAGAGTGGAGTGGCATAAAGTGGAGTGCCGTAAAAGGAAGTGGCATACAGTGGAGTGGCGTACAGTTGAGCGGCATACAGTAGTCTGGCGTATAGTGGAGCAGCATACAGTCAAAAAGTGTTGAATGGAGTGGCGTAAAGTAGAATAGCTACCATAGAGTGGAGTGGCGTAGAGTGGAATGGTGTAGAGTGGATTGGCATAGTGTGCAATAGCCTAGAGTGAAGTGGTGTAAAGTGGAGTGGGATGGAGTGGCTTTCAGTTGAGTGGCATAGAGTGCATATAGTGGAGTGGAATAGTTGAGCGGCATAGGGTGGAGTGACATGCAGTGGTGTGGCATAGAGTGTAGTGGCATAGAGACAAATAGAGTAGAGTGCAGTGGCGTTCAGTGGAGTGGCATGGAGTTCAGTGATGTAGGGTGGATTGGTGTATAGTGGAGTAGCGTTGATTGATGTAGAGTCAAGTGGTGTCGAATAGATTAGTGTGGAGTGGCACAGACCAGAGTGGCATTCAGTAGACTGGTGTTGAGTGGAGGGGCATACAGTAGAGTGGTGTAGAGTGGAGTGGGGTCGAGACAAAAAGAGTAGAGTGGAGTGGCATTGAGTGGAGTGGCGTAGAGTTCCGTGATGTAGGGTGGATGGGTGTATAGTGGAGTCGCGTAGAGTCGAGTGGTGTAGAATCAAGTGGTCTAGTGTTGAATAGTGTATAGTAGAGTGGTAGGACCTAGAGTCGAATAGTGTAGAGTGTAGTGGCATTCAGTAGACTGGTATTGAGTGGAATGGCATACAAGTAGAATAGTGTAGAGTGGAGTGCATAGAATCGAGTGGCATGGAGTGATGTAGAGTGGAGTGGTGTAGAGAGGAGTGGCGTACAGTGAAGTGGCATAGAGTGGAGTGGCATACAGTAGAGTGGCATAGAGTTGAATAGCATAGAGTGAAGTGGCATAGGGTTGAGTAACATCAAGGGGAGTGATATTGAGCGGAGTGGCATAGAGAGGACTAGTAACAAATGGAGCAATACAGCGTGGACCAGAGGAGAGTAGAGTGGTATAGAGTGGAATGGCGTAGAGTGGAGTAGTGTAGAGATGAATGTCATAAACTGGGATAGCAAATAGTGGATTGCCGTAGAGTGGTGTTGAGTGGAATAGTGTAGACTAGAGTAGCATAGAGTTGAGTGGCATAGAGTGGAGCGGTGTACAGTAGAGTGGCTTAGAGTGGAGTGGCGTAGAGTGGAGTGGCGCTGAGTGGAGTGGCATACCGTTGAGCTGAGTAGAGTGGAGTGAGTAGAGTGGAGTGGCATATAGTGGAGTGGCATAGAATGGCACTGATTGGAGTGGTGTAGAGTAGAATAGCGTAGAGTGGAGTAGTGTAGAGATGAATGTCATAAACTGGGATAACAAATAGTGGAGTGCCGTAGAGTGGTGTTGAGTGGAATAGTGTAGACTAGAGTAGCATAGAGTTGAGTGGCATAGAGTGGAGCGGTGTACAGTAGAGTGGCTTAGAGTGGAGTGGCGTAGAGTGGAGTGGCGCTGAGTGGAGTGGCATACAGTTGAGCTGAGTAGAGTGGAGTGAGTAGAGTGGAGTGGCATATAGTGGAGTGGCATAGAATGGCACTGATTGGAGTGGTGTAGAGTAGAATAGCGTAGAATGGAGTGGCGTAGAATGAAGTGGCTTAAAGTGGCGTAAAGTGGCATTGACTGGAATGGCATATAGAAGAGTGAAGTACAGTAGAGTGGCGTAGAGTGGAGTACCATAGAATGGAGTGGCATAGAGTGGTATACTGTAGAGTGGAGTGGCCAAGAGTGGTGCAGAATGGAACAGCATAAAGTAGAGTGTCGTAGAGTAGAGTGGTGTACAATAGAGGGGCTTAGAGTGAAGTGGTGTAGAGGTGAATAGCGTAGAATGAAGTGAAGTAGCATGGAGTGGTGTAGAGTGTACTCGCTTAGAGTGGCATAAAGTGGAGTGGCATAGAGTGGAATACTGTAGAGTGGAGTGGCTTAGGATGGGGTGGCATAGAGAGATGTGGCTTAGAGTGCAGAGGCGTAGAAGGGAGTGGTGTAGAGTGGAATAATGTATAATGGAGTGGCGTCAAGTGGTATGGTGTACAGTGGCATGGCATAGAATGGAGTGTTGTAGAATGGCGTAGAGTTGAGTGTCATACAGTGGGCTATCCTAGAGCAGAGTGGCGTACAGCAGAGATGTGTAGAGTGGAGTGACATAGAGTGGCATAGAGTGAATTGTCATTGGCATAGAGTGGAATAACTTAAAGTGGTGTGGCCTAGAGTGGAGTGATGTAGACCGGAAAAGCATAGAATGAAGTGGTATTGATTGGCATAGAGTCAAGTTGCGTAGAGTGGAATATCGTAAAGTGGACTGACTTGTCATAGAGTGGAGTGGTGTGTCGTACAGTGGAGTGAAGTGTTGTGTTGTATTGTTAAGTGTAGTTTACATACCTAGTGAGAAAATGGATAACAGGATGTAGATGAAATTGTGCAGGAATATAGATTGTGGGGAGGAAATGTAACTTTCTGGTAGTAGATCAAACAAGTTTCAGTAGTGTTAAAGTTATAAGGTATTAAAAGTTAGTTATATATTGGTCCACTATCTGCTAGAGTAATTTCGTGGTATGGTGCGGCGCATCGCAATGAGAAAACAGTATATCATGGGGTAATGAAAGCCATTATAAAATGAAAAGGTAACTATATTGCTTAGACCACACTTCATCTGTGTTCTTGGTTTTTAGTGGAAAAATAGTGTACTACTGTATTCTAAGTGTATGGAAAGGATAGAAGTAGTTTAGTAGGTATGTAAATGTAAGAAAAATTTGTCGTATTACTTAATATATATTTTTTTTATGTACGACTGCCCTTTGTAGGTTGTTCCACCGCACTTTGTAAATTTTTGTAAAGAAAAATAAATATGTAAAAAATTGAAAACATACTGTAGTACACTATATATTTGAAATATAGTGTAGTACATTGTATTTTTTTTACATATTTAGCTTTTTTTTAAAAAACATTTTAAGTACTGCTGCATTTTCTAAGTAGTACCTTACTCCACAAACATTTTTTAAATATATAATGTAATAAAACTTTGCCTACCTTTACACACTTATATAAAATGAGTCATCCTTACCTAGACACTTAGGAAACAATAGTACACTATATTTTGAGTGAACAACCAGAACACAGCCAAAGTGTGGTAAAAACAACATGGCTTTATATATTTATAATCACTAAAAATATGAAAGGTTAAAGAGATGTTACAGTTATGCGAATATTTCAAAGCCAGAATAAAGTTTTAAGCTATAAAAACACACTGAAATTTACCAGTGTGGTATACTGTTATACATTCTCGTGCTGCTACCAGCACGAGAATGCATTCTTCCCTCCTCGTTCTGTTCTAGTGTTCTGGGCAACGTTTGTCAGTTGCCCGGAGTCTTAGAGCAGAGTAGCTGTCAACCTGTGGGTGTCTCTGATCTTCTACTTAAATAAAGAAGATTACTAATTTATCTTCGTGACTCTCGCCTCCTTCATCACCACTTACTTCATTTGGCAACGAGGAGCTGAACCCACTGAAGACACCCACCAGGAGGACACTCGGCAGACACTCGGCACATCCTTTCTGCAGCAGCTCTCGTCGATCCTCAAGATTTGGATCGGTCCTACTCCTGAGAGGTTCGTTTGTATGTGCCTCGGGACTTTGATTTTTGGTCTTCGGCCTCTCATGGATACCCGGTGACGTCATTCATAAACGGACCAAGTCTTCGCCTGAGTGTTCCACGACACGACACACGTCACACGTCACCATCTGCAAGGTATGAAGATTCTCTGTTGTAGTGAAGCCGACGCGAGACGACTCTCTGATATCACGCAATCCAGTGCGTGTTGACGTCATCGCGCTAGCGTTAGCGGCCATTTTGAAGGTCGCTTAGCAACACCACACGGAGCAGTCATTTCACGAAGCAGACTCCGTTTTTACTCGTACTTTCTTCTCTCATTCACGGGATGACTGATTTTTAAAGCATTTTTATAGAGAAAGGTATGGTTTTCTTTTCTCCATGACAGACACACCATTGCCTACTCCTCAGGATAAATTTTCGTTTAAAAAAAAAAAAAAAAAATAATACAAAATTTATTTTGTATTAACAGTTGATTAAAACGAATTTGTACTATGCTTGATAATATAATTTATACTTGATTTGATATGGCTTCTCCACAACAATTTGCACAGCCCCCACCATTTCTTCAACTTCCGGGCAAACCAGCTATTCCATGGCGTCAGTGGGTTAGAGCATTTGCTAACCATATTATTGCTATTGATGCTGTGAAGTTTAGCCCTGAGAGAAAAGTAGCAATATTATATGGCTGTTTAGGTGTTGCTGCGCAAAACGTTTTTGAGAATCTTCCCAGGTCTCCTGCCCCTACAGGCGAGGCAGGTGACCACTGGGATGAATATAAGGAAGCTTTATCTCGCCTGGCCAGGCATTATGGTGAGGAACGCTGACGAAATGCTAGAAAGACATCATTTCTTTAAAAGGAAACAACGAGAAGATGGAACTGTGGAAGAATATATTGCACAGCTAAAAATGTTGGCATCAACTTGTGAGTTTGAGTCAAACCCTGATATTTACATCCGAGATCAATTTGTTTTTTCTTGCCATTCCAAAAAAATCCAACAACGCTTATTAAGTTGCAAAAAGCCTACACTTCAAGACACCATTGACATTGCTAAGAGTATCGAGAGATCCATCACAACATCTAATGCTCTTAATAATGATCAACCTTGCTCCTCTCTTAAGTCTTTTCCACATGATAACTCAAATATCAATGTAGTAAATGTTAACAGGCCTTTTAAGCAATTCCCTAGGAAACCAAATTCAAATTCTTTTTGTTTCAGATGCGGCTCAAAGTCTCATCTTGGTCATAGTCCAGCGTGTCCTGCACTAGGCGGAAAATGTGTTTTGTGCAAAAAAAAATGGAAATTTTCAGAGTTTATGTAGGTCTGTTAAAAAACCTTTCAGACCATCAGTTAACACAGTTGAATGTTTCGAGACCTTTTTGTTAAACTCGTCCAAAATGTTTTCGGATGTGTGACTTTTCTCCAAGCCAAACATGGCTAGTGTTGCATGTTTCCGAGCAGCTTTGAAAACTTGGTCCGGGTCAACACCTGCGTTTAGCTTTGCTTTAATACCTGAAAAAGAGACCCAGTGTGCAGTGATGCACATGTAATCAGCGCCTGCGCCACTGGTCCACATGTCTGTTGTCAGATGTATTGTGTGAACAGCACTCTTCTGCAAAGCTGCCCCAATCGCCTCCAGCACATCTTCATGTAGTGCTGGAACCGCAACTCTGGCAAAATAGAACCGGCTAGGAACCTTCCATTTAGGGCAGAGCGTTGCCACTAATTCTAGAAAACCTACCGCTTCTACAAAAGAAAAAGGGAGAAGGTCCACAGCTAGCATTTTAGCCAGCTTAGTGTTATACAGACGGGTCAGTGGGTGGTTGCGTTCATATGGCACGTCTGAAGAAAACATGGTTCTAATGTTGCCCTGGACCAAGCATTTACGGGCTGATAATGACTTCGTTGACCCAATTTTGCTCGCTGGTGAACTTTTGTGCGTTGGTGTCTCACTCGCTCCAACACTCTTAGTGTGCCTCACATTGGGTGTGCTGCTGACAGGGGTACTGGGTGTAAGGGAAGTGTTTGACACGTCTTCTTCCTCCTCGTCATCATCAGATGCAACATCAACGTTTTCTTGAATTCGGGCTTCCTTGATCGCATCTAGGTGCGCAAACCATTGGACAGTGTGCTGTCTCCTAAGATGACCTCTCTGGCCTCCGGTACCATAGTTGGTACCTGACTTACCACGACTAACTGCTTGCTTACAAATGGTACAAATGGCAAACTTTGGATTTTTTTGACAAACAGTAAAGTAGTCCCAAACTGGGGACTTGAAGTGTCTGTGGGACCTGGAGGAGGCGGCGATACTGGTGGTGGTGGTCATGAAGCTAATGCCAGATGAAGTGGAGGATCTGGATTGGCCAACTTTTGTACGTTGTGCACTTTCACCGCCACTAATTAAGGTCGAGGTGGATGGAGGTCTCTTCTTGCCAGAAAGAAATATGGAAGCGGGACGAGTTGGTGTACTACTTAACTCCAATGATTGTGGTGTTTCCACTGCCTCCTCATCGACAACATCATCATCATCACGCTCAGCAGCTCTTCGGGCTAGGGTCAAAATGTCTGTTTGCTGCATGCCCGCTGGGGCTGCAGTGACCTTTATGATGACTGGGTCGTCGTTGGCAGAGTCTTCATCAGCAGCAGTATCCGCCACTTCTTGTTGAGCCTCATCACACTCCATAACTCTGAGACTTTGGACGAGCTTCCTTTTACGCTTAACTACCTTTGTCGGACCATGGTGTGCCTCACTCTCAGACGGCAGTGGTGCTGGTTCCCAAGTTTGATCCGTATCATCAGAAGGAGGTGTGCTTGAAGAAGATGTAGACACCACCCTTGATCTCTTCCTTGCTAGGGGTGTGGAAGACAATGAAGGATCATCAGGAGGAGTGGCTTCCTCAAATGATACCTCGCCTTGATTGTCGATTTCCTGATGTGCCCCTACTTCGGGAGGAACAACTATTGTGGGCACTTGTGACCCTCCATGCACCTCTGCTTGCGCATCTCCTTGCGCTGCCTCTCCTTCCACATGTACTTGGGCTTGTACTTGCACATGTGATTGTTGTTGCGGCTGTGGTTGTTCAACACTCGTCAGATGAGCTACAACAACCTGTGTTGATTGAGGGACATTGCTGCTGCTTTCTTGCGATGAGCCAACATCACTGGTCGATGGTGATTGAAGAACTATACTGGCTGCCTCTGCAGCACTCAAGGGCTTGGACTTAAGTTGGCGTGGTGGTGGTGGTGGCACTGAGCCCAATGGAGCGGGGGTGCTGCTGCCAGCTTGGTCCCCAGCAGATCCCGCTGCTGCTGCAGGCATACTTTTTTTTTTACTCCCAAAAAAAGGGGCGGGCGGCACACCAGTTTCCTTGGTAACTTGCTTCTTCTGCTCCTTACTGGCACCTTTCTTGCTAGAGGAGCTACGGGTAACTTTTTTTGGGGCCATCTTCTTCAGAGCAGGTCAGAACAGCAGGCAGCAGTTGCACGAGTTGCAGAGTTGTCTGTGTCCAGACGTGACGTCGCGTGACGTTATGCTGCACACACACACCGCTGCAGGACTTCTTCCTGGCACTGGTGGTTCTCTTGAGTCTTGTGCACCTAAAAGCAATGGAAGACAGAGGAACATCAGTTCAGTTATACACCCCAAAAAATCGACAAAACACAGAAAAATCAGCACAATCCCATGCCATCCATGATGTTTACATTGAAGACACCCCACAGAAAGACTAGGGCCATGCAAGTATGCAACACTCACTACCCCTGGGCATAATGGATGAAAAGTAGGCAAAATAAGTGCAGGCCTCAGACACTGCCTCTCTTCAAAATGGCCCCTTACACCCCAAGCCAGTCCACATCAACAGTACACCCCAAAAAAACAGAAAAACAGCCAAAAATCACCACAATCCAATGCCATCCAGGATGTTTACATTAAAGAGAGTGAGACCACACTACATGCACACTCAGTCCATGCACCACTACCCCTGGGCAAAAGTCCACACCAGCAGGCCCCAAAAAACGACAAAAAACAATAAAATCAGCACAATCCCAGCCCATCCATGGCCTCAATGGTGTTTAAATTCAAGAAGACACCCCTCAGAAAGACTAGGCCCATGCAACACTCACTACCCCTGGGCATAATGGATGAAAAGTAGGCAAAATAAGTGCAGGCCTCAGACACTGCCTCTCTTCAAAATGGCCCCTTACACCCCAAGCCAGTCCACATCAACAGTACACCCCAAAAAAACAGAAAAACAGCCAAAAATCACCACAATCCAATGCCATCCAGGATGTTTACATTAAAGAGAGTGAGACCACACTACATGCACACTCAGTCCATGCACCACTACCCCTGGGCAAAAGGCCACACCAGCAGCCCCAAAAAAACGACAAAAAACAATAAAATCAGCACAATCCCAGCCCATCCATGGCCTCAATGGTGTTTAAATTCAAGAAGACACCCCTCAGAAAGACTAGGCCCATGCAACACTCACTACCCCTGGGCATAATGGATGAAAAGTAGGCAAAATAAGTGCAGGCCTCAGACACTGCCTCTCTTCAAAATGGCTCCTTACACCCCAAGCCAGTCCACATCAACAGTACACCCCAAAAAAACAGAAAAACAGCCAAAAATCAGCACAATCCAATGCCATCCAGGATGTTTACATTAAAGAGAGTGAGACCACACTACAGGCACACTCAGTCCATGCACCACTACCCCTGGGCAAAAGGCCACACCAGCAGCCCCAAAAAAACGACAAAAACAACAACAAACAGCACAATCCGAGCCCATCCATGGCCTCAATGGTGTTTAAATTCAAGAGGACACCCCACAGAAAGACTAGGCCCATGCAAGTCACCACCCCTGGGCAAAGGGCCCCACCAGCAGCCCCAAAAAAATGACAAAAAACAATAAAATCAGCACAATCCCAGCCCATCCATGGCCTCAATGGTGTTGAAATTCAAGAAGACACCCCTCAGAAACACTAGGCCCATGCAACACTCACTACCCCTGTGCATAATGGATGAAAGGTAGGCAAAATAAGTGCAGGCCTCAGACACTGCCTCTCTTCAAAATGGCCCCTTGCACCCCAAGCACATGTTGCCTGTACCAGCCAGCACTCAAGATGGCCACCACCACCACCCACATGGCCAGTCCACATCAACAGTACACCCCAAAAAAAATGAAAAACAGCCATAAATCACCACAAACCAATGCCATCCAGGATGTTTACATTAAAGAGAGTGAGACCACACTACAGGCACACTCAGTCCATGCACCACTACCCCTTGGCAAAAGGCCCCACCAGAAGCCCCAAAAAACGACAAAAAACACAAAATTCAGCACAATCCCAGCCCATCCATGGCCTCAATGGTGTTTAAATTCAAGAAGACACCCCATAGAAATACTAGGCCCATGCAACACTCACTACCCCTGGGCATAATGGATGAAAAGTAGGCAAAATAAGTGCAGGCCTCAGACACAGCCTCTCTTCAAAATGGCCCCTTACACCCAAAGCCAGTCCACACCAACAGTACACCCCAAAAAAACAGAAAAACAGACAAAAATCAGCACAATCCAATGCCATCCAGGATGTTTACATTAAAGAGAGTGAGACCACACTACAGGCACACTCAGTCCATGCACCACTACCCCTGGGCAAAAGGCCACACCAGCAGCCCCAAAAAAACGACAAAAACAACAAAAAACAGCACAATCCCAGCCCATCCATGGCCTCAATGGTGTTTAAATTCAAGAGGACACCCCACAGAAAGACTAGGCCCATGCAAGTCACCACCCCTGGGCAAAGGGCCCCACCAGCAGCCCCAAAAAACGACAAAAAACAATAAAATCAGCACAATCCCAGCCCATCCATGGCCTCAATGGTGTTGAAATTCAAGAAGACATCCCTCAGAAACACTAGGCCCATGCAACACTCACTACCCCTGGGCATAATGGATGAAAAGTAGGCAAAATAAGTGCAGGCCTCAGACACTGCCTCTCTTCAAAATGGCCCCTTACACCCCAAGCACATGTTGCCTGTACCAGCCAGCACTCAAGATGGCCACCACCACCCACATGGCCAGTCCACATCAACAGTACACCCCCAAAAAACAGTAAACCAGCCAGAAATCACCACAATCCAATGCCATCCATGATGTTTACATTAAAGAGAGTGAGACCACACCACAGGCACACTCAGTCCATGCACCACCACCCCTGGGCAAAAGGCCACACCAGCAGCCCCAAAGAAACGACAAAAAACAATAAAATCAGCACAATCCCAGCCCATCCATGGCCTCAATGATGTTTAAATTCAAGAAGACACCCCACAGAAAGACTAGGCCCATGCAACACTCACCACCCCTGGGCAAAGGGCCACACCAGCAGGCCCAAAAAAACGACAAAAATCAGCACAATCCCAGCCCGTCCATGGCCTCAATGATGTTTAAATTCAACAAAACAGTTGTATCATGCACCCCTAACCAACCCTGGTCCTACTGGATACTGTGGCTACCCACAATATAATTTATTTAATGCTCTGAAAAAGTTCCAAAATTGTACTTGCAGCAACTGTAATGCCCCAAACAAACTTACTTGTGAAAGTTGATTTCTAATCCAAAAGTGATCCAAAGACAGTCAAAAAGGCCTCAAATCCAAATATCCAGCAGCACCCACAAAAAGTAATCCTTCCAGCTCCAGATCCAAATGAAAGTGACCAGGAGATGGACAAAGCACTGGGAGGAGCCTGCTGGACAGGAACAGGAAGTTGGAGACTGTGGGGCACTTCCTTCCTCCCCCCCCCCAAAAATGGACTCCTTGCAAAAAAAAGGGCATGCAAATGTCATCCTGAGGAGTGATTCTGATAAAAATCATAATTTTCTGAAGGTTTATCCTGTTTGCTGGTGATTTTCTTGTGCAGAATTGCAAAATCTCAATTTCGCGAGTGCGAGATTGTTCCTTTCCGCCGCAACTACGTGTTCGCAATTGCGAACTATCGCGAGGTGTGCTGTGCAAGGTGGCAAGCCGCGATTACGTATTCGCGGGCGCCAAACTCCCGCGGGATCACGCAGCAAGATCTAAAATGGCGCGGCACTCGCAAAATATGATCGAGAAAAACAACTCGGCAAACGCTTAATGACGGAAAGTGAACGCCGTGCACCACGCCGCGCGCCGCAACCAAGCAAAAAATCCGCCGCGAGCGGATTCACGGATTTTCGACAAATTCGCGCGAGTTCGCGGATTGCGAATTTGCCGAAAATCCCAAAAATCTGCGAGCGGAGCGGATTTTACGCCCATTCTTAATGATGCATATTTTGTATCCGACAACTTCGTGTCACTGCGTCCCGCGTAACATCGTATACGCATGAAGTCATTCCAGGTGCTACTTTGGTATCCGACGGTTACGCAGTACCAAGCCTCGCGTTACGTCATGTACATATGGGGTCGCGCCCACTGTGCTTTGTGTACGTGACGAGTACACATTGCCAGGCCCTGAATTACGTCTCAGATGCATAATATCGCGCTGCGTTCGCAATTCCCTTTTCTTTTTGTCTCAAAAGTATATCTAAATAACAGTATATGAGAGCAAGCAATAATCTAAAATATTATAAACATTTATATATTTCTAACTGTAATAAACTTATATATTGATAAATATATTTTGTCAAAATCGCGTCGGATGCGGCCTCCTTGCGTGCTCGGTGCGCGATTGCCATGTGACCTTAAAAAAAACATTTGATTGGTTCATAACTTTTCCCCTTTGTCACAGTTGAACGACCCCACCCATTTTACTCATTCTCTCTACAGCATTGGATGAGAGACACCTCTTGTGCTTAGAAAGCTTTTTTGAAAAGTGTTTTCCTGTATACACATATCTTATACTACACACAGCATGCATCGATCATCTTAATCAATATTCATGCTCTATATATTAGTCTTCCACGTGTGATTGCCATGCATCTCAAACCTTCCATTAAAAAACAAATGTGTGTTACACGATGCCCCTGGAGTCTGTGTGTGCACATTATTGTGCTCTCTTTCGGCCTCGTTATTCGTGACTCTAAGAAGTATCAGGACCCACGGGCAGAGTGCACATCCTAGATCACATGTGACAAACAGTAAACAGCAATGTGTAGATTTATTTTGCTGTACTCTCTATTGTCAGGCTTTACCAGTATAGTAGTGTGTTATATGTAAGACTTCAGATTCACATTTGACATGCATTGCTTTACTGTAATGAGTGATATCACTGTGTATGAAGTAGCCTCATTGCTGATCCTCCCTCTATCCGAGCACATTCACATCTGTATGCTTCACTAATACTTTCAATAATACCGCACACCATTAACATGTGTGTCTGCGCATATCCATAACCTTGACAATGACATGTAATGTTCACCATTCAAGCTTTTCAAACACCATCTCATTACCGATAGTTTCCGCCCTCCCGACACATGCTACACTAATCTAAATTGCACACTCTACGAGGTCAAACCTACAAAAGAAACACACATAAGTACACTTCCTGGCCAGACAGGAACTGAACAACGCCCATTTTACCCGGAATAAATATTCACACCCCTATGCTGGCCTGGCGTACGCAAGCCCAGCCCACTTTGCGTACGTATAAATAGGATAACCACGACGCCACACGTCCCTCTTTTTCCACACTGCCTCAGGTGATATGGCGCATCCACCTCGAATATCACAATCCGCAATAAAAAAAAGAAATGGATCCATGAGGTGTACACCATCCTGGCAATCCACACGGGCTCTAAATTGTGAGCTCTACTGTCCGTAGTCTACGAAAGGGATCCATGAGGTATACACTATCCTGCAATCAACAATCCATCTGAATTGTGAGCACTGCTGCCCGTAATTTTTGCTCACATAACAATGACCGTAGGTGAGCAGTGGGGCCTGGGTGCACAGGGCTCCAATTGAGCGCAGTGCTGTGGGAGGGGTGGGCTGCATTAGCCTGAGTGTGCAGGTGCGAACAAGCGATGTTGCCGTGCGTAATGATGTGATCTCTGACCTCATTCAGTCACATCTCTGTCTCATTTTAAAGACCTGCTGTACCATACTGTAGGCCTGAGCCTACGGGCAGCGCTGCCCTAAAGACACGTGTTGAGCGCGATGCTGCGGGAGGGGTGGAATGCATCACCCTGAATGGTGAACTCTGCTGGCCGTCGTGTTTGGACACACAACAATGACAGCAGGTGAACAGTGGGGCCTGGGTGCACTGGGGCTGCAATTGAACGCAGTGCGGCGGGAGGGGTGGGATGCATCAGACAGAGTGCGTACGTGTAAAAAAGCGATGTTGCTGTGCGTAATGAGGTGATCTCTGACCTCATTCAGTCACATCTGTCTCATTTTAAGGACCTGCTGGACCATACTGTAGGCCTGAGCCAGCGGGCATCACTACATTACAGATACAAGGCGGTGGCTTTTAGGATACTATAGTGAGCTTGTTACTAAGTGTACATGCACACAGGCTTCGCCCACTGCATTACACGCACACATCATGCTTCTAGCATGCGCTCTGTTCCTCATTTATGTCAACCTTGGTATAACATATTATGTAACCTTGTGTGTTCTCGTGCACACCAACTCCTCTTTGAACCACGATTACCGCTAACAGTTGGTAGATCGTACTTCAAAAACGAAGGATGCACTCAACTCCTATTTTCTATCAAGCTTGATTTAAACCTTCATTTACCTCCAGACGTTTCCACCATTAAATTATTTGTCCCTTTTCAGACATTCCATTGATTGCCTCAAGAAGGGCAGAGCGAGAGCTGACCTCACAATGATATCCTGGGCATTCTGACACTTTCCATCGTGGTATCAAGACACCGTCCCCGACCGGAGACCTGGTCTACCGTATAAACTTACCCCGCACTCGGAGCTTGCACCAACATGTCGTAGGACACACCGGTTGTGGCAGGTGAGCAGTGAAGCCTCGGTGTGCAAGACCTACAATTGAGCATAGTGCGGGGGAAGGAGCTGGGGGTGCAGCACCCTGGGTACACAGGTGCATGCAAGCGATTTTCCCGTAGCTAATAATGTACACCTATATTATTAAAAAAGGACGATAACATTATCACCACTTTACCGGCAGGAAACTGCCTATAAAGTGCTTGATAATATGTCCTTGTGAATTCCCATAGTAGCCCAGGTTCACACCACAACCCGGGCTTCTATGGGAATTCACAAGGGCATATTATCAACCTCTTATCGCAGCTTTGGCGTCAGTTTCCTGCTGCTAAAGTCACGATAATGTTATTGCCGTTCCTTGATAATATGGCCCATAATATCTGGCCTCATGTGTTTCATTTTAAGGACTTGCTGAACCACACTCTTTCTCGCGGACCCCAGCGTCCTAGACAAATGGGTGATGGAAAGGTAAAGAATAACGGCAGGGTGCAGTCGAGACCCCAGTGTCCTAGACAAAAGGGTGACGGGAGGGTAAACACTGAGGGCTGGGTGTAGTAGGCCAACTCTCTGTCTCTCCTTTTGACTCTCCCTTCCCTTATCCCTTCCACCCACTCCCCCTCCCTTCCATTTTCACTATCGTCCTTTCATTCGCACTACCTTTCTTTACCTCTTCCACATAGCACACATACCTATGTTTCATTTTTGTCTTGCAGGTTTCCTACGCTGCTTCCACTGGACTCCAACCACGTTTTATTTATTATACTGTTTCTTCTATTAAAGTTACGTTTCTATTTATTTGTATTTTAATAAAGATTACTTTTTTTTCAAATAAATAACTGGGTGTAACTGTATAGGTCTTCTTTTTCTGGCAATACTTGTCTATTATTTATTGTGAAAATCTTCTGTCTATAGGAGATTTTAAGGACAAACTTATCTAATATTAGAGTGCACCTACCAAATATAATGTAACTGACTATTAGACAAATGAAGCCTGGGTAAATGTACAACTGCAAGAATTCTTTGAGTGTATCACTTTATTACACTATAAGTACTGCCAGTTTATTTCATGAACAAATAAGGCGCTGACTAGGACCACCGAGGCTTCAGGGTCTGTCGAGGCCCACCCTGCATATTTAAATAAAGCTCCGGAGTGTGGCAATCTCCGGACTTCAGTTGGTCTGGAACCCCGGAACAATTAGTAAACAATACCCGGGAAGGTGGCGGCCCCCTAGTCTGCAAAACATCTCTGTGCCCTTCCTCCCCTAATTTACATGTGACATTAAGATCCCCAGTCCTACAAAGACCCCACAGTATAATAATTCGATTGGCCAGAGAACATTACCCACCAGGGGCCTCTTTTAAAAGAACGGGTGAGACTCCGCTTTTTTGGGCGGGGGGGGGGTTATTTTTCTCTCCTTTTTTACCATACGCATTCCCATCTATTAAAGCGATACAAGGTTTTCATCCTCTCACTTCAAGTAGTCAAACAAGTATTTGCTATCACAGGTTGGAAGCTATGCACCAGCCCTCTAATAGCAAACCCAAATGTCCTGCGAATGCACACCCCGGGACATTGTATGCCCTGCGCCTGACATGTCGCCCTCCCAAAGACCATGACGCATTTCTTAGTATAAACCCATATTACCACTACTTACACATGTGTAGTACTAACCAGAATTTAGTGAAGAAACAGAGGAAGCGCAAAATATAAATCCTACCAGAAGTCGGATGACAGTTCAATGAGCCGATGACCCTGGCATGAGTAAAAACAGCTACACGAAAAAAACGGGTCTTCAGCACAACGCAAGCACCCTCGGGATATTGGTGAGTGCTGCCTTCTTTTTACCTTCTCCCTCTCGTCACCGAATTTATGTACTGGAAGAGGCAGACAGTAGTGGATCTGATAAGTAGATTTATTGCAGGTAAACAAGACAGCTTAAACAACCACCAACAGGAGCAGACAGCAAGGCAACCATCTTCTTCAGCACCATGTACAAACTCTGCAAGGTTCCCCTCATGACAGCCCTACATTCTACCATTACATACTTAGATTCTAGTAGAATTACATACTAACATTTTACTATGACTTACATTGGAATACTACACAGAGCACATGACTTTACAGCAATGAACTCATCGTTTCATCCCTGAGTCTTGAGACCGGTAGGGGAAAGTATTTAGCTTCCCACTCCCTATATTGTATAAACGTAAAATAACATTTCTTCCACAGGTATGCTACAGCACCCAGAGCACATCACTTTACAGCAATGAGCTCAAAATGTAGGCTCACGGTTTAATCCCCGAGTCTTCACACCATTAGGGGTGAGTAGTTTGCTTCCCACTCCCTATTTACTGTAAACGCATACTAGCACTACTTAAACACTTATACTACAGAGGCTAGTATCCTACAGCACCCAGAGCCCATCACTTTACAAAAATCAGCTCGGTTTGATCCCCGGGTTTTCACACTGGTAGGCTTGAGTACCTCGCTTCCCACTTCCAGTATAGTATAAACGCAAGGTACCGGTCAGTAGTTCGCTGCCCTCTCGCTGTATGGTATAAACGCCTACTAACTCTACTTGCACACATACGCTACAAACACCAAACCACATCACTTTACAGCAATGACCTCACGGTTTAGACTCTTGGTTTCGCACCAGAGTGTAGCACCATATCATATCACCACCATGGCACTCTGAGCAACAACGCACTTTCAGACCGGTAACAGTGATAACTACCTACTAATGACCGCCTGTTGTACCCTCACTCACCTGTAGATCCAGATAGTTCTGTTGGAGAGGTTTGAAGACAATTCTAACCCTCCCTCAAACCTCTAATCCTATCGCAATGCTACAGAGACAGTGCGAGAAGATAAGAAGCCCAAGGGAAGGGGGAAGTGGATAAAATAATAAAAGAGAGAAACACTGCTCCTCTTGAAACACCAGCTGAAGGGAGCTTTGGCTGACTGGATTATCTACCAAGAGTCAAAAAAAAATACCAACATTACCAATTATGTCCTTAGCAACACTGATCCCTTCCACCCACTCCCCCTCCCTTCCATTTTCACTATCGTCCTTTCATTCGCACTACCTTTCTTTACCTCTTCCACATAGCACACATACCTATGTTTCATTTTTGTCTTGCAGGTTTCCTACGCTGCTTCCACTGGAGTCCAACCACGTTTTATTTATTATACTGTTTCTTCTATTAAAGTTACGTTTCTATTTATTTGTATTTTAATAAAGATTACTTTTTTTTCAAATAAATAACTGGGTGTAACTGTATAGGTCTTCTTTTTCTGACAATACTTGTCTATTATTTATTGTGAAAATCTTCTGTCTATAGGAGATTTTAAGGACAAACTTATCTAATATTAGAGTGCACCTACCAAATATAATGTAACTGACTATTAGACAAATGAAGCCTGGGTAAATGTACAACTGCAAGAATTCTTTGAGTGTATCACTTTATTACACTATAAGTACTGCCAGTTTAATTCATGAACAAATAAGGCACTGACTAGGACCACCGAGGCTTCAGGGTCTGTCGAGGCCCACCCTGCATATTTAAATAAAGCCCCGGAGTGTGGCAATCTCCGGACTTCAGTTGGTCTGGAACCCCGGAACAATTAGTAAACAATACCCGGGAAGGTGGCGGCCCCCTAGTCTGCAAAACATCTCTGTGCCCTTCCTCCCCTAATTTACATGTGACATTAAGATCCCCAGTCCTACAAAGACCCCACAGTATAATAATTCGATTGGCCAGAGAACATTACCCACCAGGGGCCTCTTTTAAAAGAACGGGTGAGACTCCGCTTTTTTGGGCGGGGGGGGTTATTTTTCTCTCCTTTTTTACCATACGCATTCCCATCTATTAAAGCGATACAAGGTTTTCCTCCTCTCACTTCAAGTAGTCAAACAAGTATTTGCTATCACAGGTTGGAAGCTATGCACCAGCCCTCTAATAGCAAACCCAAATGTCCTGCGAATGCACACCCCGGGACATTGTATGCCCTGCGCCTGACATGTCGCCCTCCCAAAGACCATGACGCATTTCTTAGTATAAACCCATATTACCACTACTTACACATGTGTAGTACTAACCAGAATTTAGTGAAGAAGCAGAGGAAGCGCAAAATATAAATCCTACCAGAAGTCGGATGACAGTTCAATGAGCCGATGACCCTGGCATGAGTAAAAACAGCTACACGAAAAAAACGGGTCTTCAGCACAACGCAAGCACCCTCGGGATATTGGTGAGTGCTGCCTTCTTTTTACCTTCTCCCTCTCGGCACCGAATTTATGTACTGAAGAGGCAGACAGTAGTGGATCTGATAAGTAGATTTATTGCAGGTAAACAAGACAGCTTAAACAACCACCAACAGGAGCAGACAGCAAGGCAACCATCTTCTTCAGCACCATGTACAAACTCTGCAAGGTTCCCCTCATGACAGCCCTACATTCTACCATTACATACTTAGATTCTAGTAGAATTACATACTAACATTTTACTATGACTTACATTGGAATACTACACAGAGCACATGACTTTACAGCAATGAACTCATCGTTTCATCCCTGAGTCTTGAGACCGGTAGGGGAAAGTATTTAGCTTCCCACTCCCTATATTGTATAAACGTAAAATAACATTTCTTCCACAGGTATGCTACAGCACCCAGAGCACATCACTTTACAGCAATGAGCTCAAAATGTAGGCTCACGGTTTAATCCCCGAGTCTTCACACCATTATGGGTGAGTAGTTTGCTTCCCACTCCCTATTTACTATAAACGCATACTAGCACTACTTAAACACTTATACTACAGAGGCTAGTATCCTACAGCACCCAGAGCCCATCACTTTACAACAATCAGCTCGGTTTGATCCCCGGGTTTTCACACTGGTAGGCTTGAGTACTTTGCTTCCCACTTCCAGTATAGTATAAACGCAAGGTACCGGTCAGTAGTTCGCTGCCCTCTCGCTGTATGGTGTAAACGCCTACTAACTCTACTTGCACACATACGCTACAAACACCAAACCACATCACTTTACAGCAATGACCTCACGGTTTAGACTCTTGGTTTCGCACCTGAGTGTAGCACCATATCATATCACCACCATGCCACTCTGAGCAACAACGCACTTTCAGACCGGTAACAGTGATAACTACCTACTAATGACCGCCTGTTGTACCCTCACTCACCTGTAGATCCAGATAGTTCTGTTGGAGAGGTTTGAAGACAATTCTAACCCTCCCTCAAACCTCTAATCCTATCGCAATGCTACAGAGACAGTGCGAGAAGATAAGAAGCCCAAGGGAAGGGGGAAGTGGATAAAATAATAAAAGAGAGAAACACTGCTCCTCTTGAAACACCAGCTGAAGGGAGCTTTGGCTGACTGGATTATCTACCAAGAGACAAAAAAAATACCAACATTACCAATTATGTCCTTAGCAACACTGATCTTAACTTCTTATGTACTTTTAAACACAACCCTTATTCCCTAATGTACCTCTCTTTTACTGGTTCTTTACTTGTATCACCAGATTGAATTCTTTCCGTGAAAAGTTGTATCTCTTTTTCTAAATATCAACTAAAAGGGAAAAAACATTCATTAACATAAGTTTTCTGTTATTATTTATGATTAGATTCATTTGCGCACATATCCTTCCTAACTTACTTCTCTCATTTATTCATGCCTCTTCAATGAGAGAATGTCCTGAAGTTCTTGAGGTACATAAAACATCCAAAGTATTTATGCATTCATACAGGAGTTTCCTATCTACATTGTCTCTTGTGCTTTTTAAGTCTCTTAATTTGACTTGGGCTTCAAATGTTCAAACTCCAATTCGTTTTTTATAATATACACAAAAGATTAAGAAGATTGTCTTCCTTCCGTTTGTATTTGCATCCGTTATTATTCCAAAATATTCGATGCTTTCATAAAGTCAAAGATATTGTACTTACTAGAGTTTCTGTGCACAGTTTAACCTATCTGATAACCTTTTCTCTTTTGTTGCAGGTTGTTCCGGATATCGCGCTGGACCAGGAACTCGGAAGCGCCAGAAGAAGCGCCAGAAGAAGTTGAGAAGGCCCCTCGCTCAGGACAAAGGACTCGGGAGGAAGAGCTGAGCCGTCAACAAGAAAAGCTCCGGCCGCAGGAACAGGTAAGGATCTTCCGATGAGAAGGGATGACCAAAGAGCACAAGCAAATTCTGAAGCTATGGACCGCCTTTTATAGATAGGATCGGGTGGGGCTCACAAATGAAAGACGCGCTGCACGTTGAAACAGTTCTTTTAGGAAAACGTGCAGCGCTATGCTAATGATGGATTTTACAAAGTCACGATGCAGGATTATACAAATGATGGGTGTTATGAAGTCACGAGGCCTCACATGTTGTAAACAAAGGTTCTTGAGAAACAATCTTAACTGTGTCTAAACACTTACCCAAAGAAGCAACAAGCTTTGGCAAAAACAAGGTATTATGTTCATTTATAAATAAGATTACCAACGCATTTAAGAGTTTCTGAATACAGCACAAATTGTATAAACCCACCAGGGTTATTGTGAAGAATAGGGGTAAGCTCTTTGCATAGAGCATACTCTAACACCGCCAGTAGTTAAAAAAGAACAAATTAGAATAGTTCCTTCATTCTTTTAGCTTTCAAAACTTCTCTCTATTACTGTCTTTCTAATTTTCCATATAAACAATTTTATTAATATTCAAGTACACATAGAAGTCAGAAATGCAACGTATTCTATCAACACACTTTCTAGAACATTCTACAACACGTGGAGGTTAAAAGTTCATCAATTGTTTTTAAACTTAACGATATTTTTCACAACATTTTCTCGAACATTTAACGGCACGTGCAGGTTAAAAGTTCACGATTGTTTTAAGTTCGAACAGTGCCTTCCAAATGAAAGTAGCAGGTGTGGTTGAGTTGAGCAAATGTTATCCTATAATATGTACTCCATGGGTAAACTGCTTTTTCTTAACCAATCAAAAAGATGCTTTTTCTCAAAACTAATGTGCACCCTACTTTTAAAAAACAATGCTTTTCATCTCCCAATCAGGTACCGTTTTGTATGGGAAAAGAAACTAGTACCCCATCTTTAAACATATCCCTTATTCTACAAAGGTACTGCATGAGCTACAGACTTCTTTCCATACCTTCAAAATGCTAGTGTGGATTGTAGGACATAGCTATGTGTTCTGGTGCAAGAGGTATGCAAAACGGAGACATATTGGCTTAGACCTAGGTTTACGAAATGTGGATATTAAATGGTTTGGACAGAGAGGATTGGTTAAAACCTGTTTGCATCTCCAACACCCTGACCTCATGATTGTGCACTGTGGTGGAAACGACCTAGGCACATTGACTGGGGTAGGTTTGGAAATGCTTATAAAGGACACCTTTGGACAATTGATGTTACTTTTGCCTCAAACTGTCTTTGTATATTCCAATATATGCCAAAGACAGAAGTGGAAATGGTCCAAACAATTTTGTCCTCAGATTGAAAAATTGCGGAAAAAAGTCAACAAAGCTGTCTCTGCATACCTCAGAGACCCCAAAATGGGCTCCATATACAACAACAATATATGTTTTGATATGGCGGATATGTACAGTAGTGATGGAGTACACTTCACAGATCAGGGAAACCACGTTTTCCGGAATAACTTGAACATGTGCATCCGCACTTAAATGTAGCTCCACCTAATGAACACAAGGGCTCTTTTTAGAGCCACCCTATAACTGACAACCTATTTTAGGGCCAGATAACAGCAACTCCCGGACCCTTGCCAAAATCTATTCTCCACACAGCTGTGGCGCAGCGGCCAGACCATCTCACTTTGCAGTACAGAGCTCTCGCTTTGATCCCCGGCTCTACTCACCCAAAAGGGTGAGTAGTCGGCACTTTACAAATACTGTATTGATTTACCTTCGCATTCCCTATACAGACCCTCCAGGATATCGCGATTTCGCCATTTCGCGGTTTGCCGCGAAATCGGCACTTTCATAAAAATGCTGCGATTTTTACAAAAGTGGCCGCGAAATCGGCACTTTTGTAGAAATCGCGGCATTTTTACAAAAGCTATATGCATGCCGCTATATCCTGGGGGGTCTGCTGGCTATTGCACGTCCTTCTGTAAGTGGGTATGATTCAGGATCCCATAGGAGCACGCCACAAAGGTCCCTATAAGCACAGGCGTTAAAGGGTCATCTAAGCGCCTTGTTCCGCAGTCTATTATTAAATGGTAGCACAAAGATATCACTGAGTGCTCAGGCTCTGACAGCCCAATGCAAAGTACAGGGTCTATCTAGGGTCGGCCTCCCTTTCACCGGGCGCACTCGCACCCACCTGCAGGGCATCACCTGGCTGAATCATTCTAGCTGTCATCGGCTGACCCCCGCCTCTACTTGTTCCAGGCAGACTGTCCAACCCACACCTCTCACCTTACCTTCTATATTGTCATGGTGCCTGCAGCGCACTCTCGCAGGGCTGGACCTGTGGCTGTCACCGAGGCGGCTGCAGGGACCGGAAGAGAGGCAGACCTCACACCTCTGTGCCAGCGCCGCAGTCCCGCGCCTTGATCCTACCCGCCTCGTGTCTCCTCCGCGCTGCTTTTTTAAAATCTGAGCTGTAATGACGAACTGTTGTCCATCCCACGGTACAATCACGTTTTACCCAACCAGATGCATCAAAGCACTCTAAGGGTGGTGCGACTATTTCAATGCAAAACCACCAGACCATCTCATTGTGCAAAAAAATATGCTTTTTGATGTTCCATCTCGCTTTATAGATTTCAGTGCTTGTTTTTTTTTACTGGTGATAAAGTGCCACTCAAAGTATCAGACAAGTCACACCTAAGCAGGCATGGACCCTGCAAAGGTCACTCATAGGGGACTCTGAAACCTCGGCAGCTATGCTGGCCTCTTGCTAAATCGCAAGGTTTACTACTGAGTTGGACTCTCTGCGGCTTAGGAATGAATGAGGTCAATGGGGTCAGCAGCAAGAACACATTACGCAATTGGCAGCTAAACCAGCAAACCATTCATAACAGAGCTTCCGCCAAGTACTTGACAGAGCTTGGATACAAAGACAGACAATTAATTTCCTAACAGCCCAGCTGCTGCAGCCTCTGGACACATTAACTCTGTGCCTGCGACGTCCAGCGAAGGCTGCCCTTCTCCTCCTGCTTCTCCTTGGTCTTCTGTGACACCCAGATGGGATCCAAGGAGTTCACAGCATGTCACTAGGAATCGTACCGCATTTGGACAATTCTTTCACTATGCAAAATATTTTTTTATGCAATATACATAAAAAGCCAACAGACATTTTTTTTTTACATCTTCCAAAATATTTCTCTCATGCTGCTGGATCACACTTGCAGATAGTTACTATGGGACCCTGTAAAATGTTCTTTTCCGTAGTTCTATTTGTGGTTTATTATTACACGAGCTCTCTTTACAATGTCGTCACAGTAAACATTGTGGCTGCAGATTCACGTAACAGCACACATGAGATGCTACTTCTAGCATGCTGGCACTCACTAACTGTGGCATTTTCTTTCACATTGAACACATTCTTCCATTGCAGTATATGCGGGTAGTCAGGATGTCTGCACTGCACTATCGTGCAGGCCTGTGCTACCTTCCTGATGCCAGCAAGGCCTCAAGTCTAATCTCTTTGCGTAAAAACTATTAAACAAAGCAGCGTCTTTCATCAAAAGAATGTGGCTAAGACAGACTACTACGCGACTAATAAACTGGAGAAGGAGTGACAAACGTTCTCAAATTGGAACTTTTTCATTGTTATTTATTAGTAATAAGCAAATCACCTCCTCAGAACGCCAAGGAAAAACTGATGGTAAGGGGCAATGCATACGGCAAAGTGACTCCCACACCATGGTAGGCAACTCTGGCGGGGGTGCTGGGAAGTGGATCTTATGCTGCACGGTGGCCATGGCCGTGGGCTGGTGCCTTCACCAGGGCATGGACTGGCCCAGACGGTTCAACAGTGCTACCGGCATTCTCATCCAAAGTCCACATTAGCAAACCAGTGGGCATTTTTGGGCCAACTGGTGGCAACATCAAGAGGGATGGTTGTCAGGGCATCCCTTGGGCAGCCCTGGTGTTGTGCACTATTTCTGAACCTCTGCAAACTGGGAAAAGAGGAAGCCTGCCAAGAAACAGTCAGTATCCTTGGCAAGCAGTTTACTCCACAAGTCAACCTTAATTCTAAAGTTCTCTGGTGTGTATTGTACCGCAGGGGTGGGGGAGTACCTGGATACACTCGGTGCACCCTTGTGCAAACAGAGGAACACGTGCACCGTCGCTGGTCTTGAGGAAGAGCTGAGGGCGCAAATGATTGTTGAGTGATGAACCTCCAAACTCCAGCATCTCCCCCTGAAGATACTCCATGCCATTCTATCGCTGGGAAACCTTTCAACGTCATAAGCCGGACCAGTTTCTGCCGTCCTCCCGTGATTGATGCTGATAGCTCCTGGTGGGATGACGGTCCTAGCCCCCCCCCCCCCCATGCAACGCGGGACTCCTGTAACGCTGTTTTGCTGCCCTGGGCTGCTGACGGGCAGCCTTTTGCTTTTCGAGGGAAACAAAAGTGTCTACATTGTAAATAAACCAAATATACATAGCTTCATGTTGTTAAATAACTAAAAAAACTAAGATATCTGTGTTTGTTGTAGGAAAAATAGGCAAATATAATGCCGCAAAATTGCCGCTAAATTTCCATATTTGTGCCGCTAAATTTCCATTTTTGTGCCGCTAAATTTGCTAATCCATGCCGCTATATCCTGGAGGGTCTGCCTATACAACACCACCTAAGGACCATATACAAGTTGAACACGTGTGGCACAGCGCCCAGAGCACATGACTTTACAGCATACCACACACAGTTTAGGCTCACAGTTTGATACCCGACTCCAGCAGCAGCTGATGTCATTTGAGATGTCATCAGTGATGTCATCAGTGATATCACTGACCATGTCATGAATGATGTAATATGTGACATCATCAGCAGTGGATTGCGGGTGCGCGATATATAGTTAGTGCAACTAACTATATATGGAATTTCGTTGGTTTTATGTCAATAAAATGTCCAGCTAACTATATATGGTCTCTAACCTATGGTTTTTTCAGTGAATTTTCAAGGTTTTGTAAATGCTAATTCCTAACTATATATGGTCTATAACCTATGGTTTTTTCAGTGAATTTCAATGGTTTTTTAATAGCAAATATCAAAACCTTTAAAATGTATTCTTCTTTAAATCGAAAAATATATTTTATATGTTTTTAATACTTTTTTTATGTATTTTTTTTTATTTATTTTTTTGTTTCGCTCCCGGTACGCGAACCGGTGAGCTTCCCGTTAGCTCAATTTGGTGCCGCGACTCGGTCCGCGAACCGGTAAACGTTCCGTTTGCGCAACTACCGCGTTAGAAAACAACATCGTGACGCATCGCGTAAACGCGAAGTATCGCGTTGTCGCGTAATGCGTCATATGACGCGCCGCGTTAGCGCACCCGGAAGCGCTCCGGTGCGCGAAGCGAGGCGCGAAGCACAGCTTCCCGGAAGCGATCCGGGGCGCGGCGCGGAGCGCGTAACGTAAGCATAACAGGTCATGTGACTTGTTAATAACACTTTTCATTGGTTCATTTCACTTTTGGTTTCCTAATGATGTAAGGCTAGGTCATGTGACCTAAAAATAACACTTTTCATTGGTTTAGAACAATTTTTTTTCCTCAAATGATGAAAACCCCTCCTTGTTTTTACCTCATTCTTACTTTCTACTTCCAGAGAGCAAGACCTATTTTTGACAATGGCTTCTGTAATAGCTGCAGCTGGTGCTTCTCAGCAACCACCACCACCACCACCACCAAAAGGACCACCTCCAAAACTGGACTTTGGTAGAGAGGAAGATAATGAGGACGAAGAGGAGGAGGAGGAGGAAGAGCAAGTAAGGCAGTTCCTGCCAGAAACACCAAGGCAGAGCCATATGAAAGAGCACTACATATGGCAATTTTTTTAAATTCCACCTGGACAAAAGAAGGTCAATGCACCCCAGGTGTCTTGTTTGATATGTAAAAATATACTTTCTCGTGGCAACCCCAACAAGAAATACAGCTTTGGGAATCATACAATGATTCGCCACATGGAGCGGTGGCATCCTAATAATCTTTCCCAAGCACAAGTAAGGGATCTTGCTGCCAACCCCCCAAATGTCATCCCCAGCACCTCCAGTGGACAAAGCTCATTCGCCGGACCAGAAGGCCGAGAAATAATCCACAATATTCAAGCTCCTTTTGAACACTACAAAATAGTTTGTATATATTGTGGAGGAACTATTTGTTATGGAGAGAAGAGTATTACTTTGATTAACCGAGCTGGACAAAAGAAGGTCAATGCACCCCAGGTGTCTTGTTTGATATGTAAAAATATACTTTCTCGTGGCAACCCCAACAAGAAATACAGCTTTGGGAATCATACAATGATTCGCCACATGGAGCGGTGGCATCCTAATAATCTTTCCCAAGCACAAGTAAGGGATCTTGCTGCCAACCCCCCAAATGTCATCCCCAGCACCTCCAGTGGACAAAGCTCATTCGCCGGACCAGAAGGCCGAGAAATAATCCACAATATTCAAGCTCCTTTTGAACACTACAAAATAGTTTGTATATATTGTGGAGGAACTATTTGTTATGGAGAGAAGAGTATTACTTTGATTAACCGAGCTGGAGAAAATCATAAATGCAACAAGAAGAGAAAACAATGAATCCTTTTTATTTTTTTTTGCTCCTGTTGAGACATGTTCAAACCCTGCTTTTTAGTTATTTCCCCTACAAACACACAAAATAGTTTTCAAAAATCAAAAAAAAATCAAAAAATTGTTCAGAAAATTAATTTAAAAAAAATTCAAAAAAGAAAAAGAATGAAAAAACAGTTCTTTTCAGAACTACCTTCCATGTATAACAAAATTGCTACATTTTTTATACCCTGTCTTTCTTTTTTCCTCATAGTACGCTCCTCGGACCGCTTCCCGGTGCGCGTACCGGGCGCTCCCCATGCAAAAAAATAAGAAACATTTTTTATTTTTTTTTTGCCCCGCGGGGGCCCTTTTAAAGCCTCCACATCAAACCTAGGGGGTCAGGGAGGATCTACTATGCCCCCTTATGGTCATTTCCCCCTTTGTTTTGGCCTCCTCTTGTCTCTCGATCCTACCGAGAGACAAGATGGCGGCTGCTCCGGACTGTTTAGAATGTTGACAGACACCGGAGAGCCAATCAGCTTCGCTTCGCGAAGTTCCGTTACGCGTCAGGTACGCGTACCGGGGCGCTACCCGGAGCGCTGTTACAGATATATATATTTTGTTTAACATTAATTTATCAAAATCCACTGGAGCACATATATTGAGACCTAGCAAAGGCACATCGGGCTAACAGTCCCTACAATTTTGCCAAGTTTCGTGCAAATCCATTCAGCCGTTCGGGTTAAAAGTGAGGCCAACCGCCCTATGGAAAAATGATTGGGAAAAACGCGTTTTGGGACCCCCCTTTTTTCTCAGCCCCCCCTTGACGAAACCCCCCCAAATTTCCAGGGGCTGCTCAGAAACGAAATGTTCAATTTTCCTGAAAATTTCAGCCAATTCCGTCCTCAAACGCCAAAGTTATTCGACATAGAATTTTCAAAAATCCCATAGGAAAAAAATCCTAACTATATATACCTACTGGCGACCGCCAGTAGGTAATACACACATATATATATATTTCAACAACGTTTAACTCCCGGAGGGAAAAAAAAACTTTGGTCACACCTCAAAACTCTGCTTCTGCTTCTTTTATTGATGGAAATTCAGCAGCTTGTGGCACAATCCCAACATGTTTCGTTCCACCCTGGAACTTCTTCAAAGGTAGGCCTATATAACGGTGTGCGTTGTAATAGTTGCGTTGTAAGGGTTGTTTCCCGCTTGCAATATATTAGACATTCCTGGCATGATATGGTGAGACTTGGAGACAAGACAGAATCTTTCCTTACTTGGGTGGCTGTACTATACGTCAATATTTCATGAAAATGGCACATTATTATTTGGGCTCAAAACAAGTATTTATTTTAACAAAACGTTTGTGCTAAAACTGAAATTATTTTCTTTTTTAATGAAAATCACACACTTTGGCTTTGGATAATTCCGCGTATTTTTCTAAAATGAAAAACTTCTGTTTGATAGCACAATGAGTGTATTTTCTGAACGAATTAAATAAAGATGATGTTTGGGACTGGGATAGGCATCACACTTCGCAAGCTGTACTGTTACCTTTTATACATTAATAAAAAAGAACGTTACAAAGAGGTGATCTTTGGGGACATAATAAAGCAATTACAAATATCTATTTAAAGCCGACATTTCAGTGGTAATTACCATGCTGTCTGAAACCATAACCTGTAGGATTGGTGTTCCAAGGCATGCCCTACATAGGTCCAAGAGGGCAGAATGCATGCACACTTTCAAGATAACATTATGTCTGTAAATAAGTTCCACTTAAATTGTAACTGTTTTAAGGAGTTCTGTAACTGTATCTTCAATGGACATCCTTTAAATCTAGCATGGACTTGGCCATCCTGGATTTATATTGTTCGCCTTGTTGTAATCTGTCTGTTATATAAAGCTGTAACAACTCTTTTAGCAATAATACTGCTGCCTGTGTCTGTAAAATGTTCCTAGCGCTGTTTTCTTCAGCATCTGTGAGATGTGTGATTCTGAGATCTGTGTTTCTTGTATTCTTCCACCAAGCCCCTTCCAAAATTATTCTCATTCTTAACATAATACTGAAAACCTTTCTTGAATGGACAAGACAGTAAAAACGTAGTGAAATACAGATGTGAAGTGCAATACTATGGAAATGATAGGCCATGCACAATGGGATTTTCTGAACTGTCTTTATTACCTAAGGATCCTTGGGGCGGGTCACGCGCTCTGAAAGAGTGGGCAAATGTCATATGTGCTCCTTCAGACCCTATGAAGTTTAAGCAAATACATGTAAAATTTCTGGAGTGGCATAGAGTGGAGTGGCATAGAGTGGAGCGGCATTGAGTGCAATGGCGAAGAGTGAAGTGGTGTAGAGTGGGGGTGCATTGAGTGTAGTAGAGTGGAATAGGGTAGAGTGGAGTGGCATAGAGTGAAGTGGCATAAAGTGGAGTGGCATATATTAGACTGGCTATAGTTGAGTGCTGTACAGTTGAGTGGTGTACAGTAGTGTGGCATTTAGTGGAGTGGCATACAGTCAAATAGCGTAGAGTGGCATAGAGTAGAATCCCTTATAGTGGAGTAGCTTAGAGTGGAGTGGCATAAAGTGGAGTGCCGTAAAAGGAAGTGGCATACAGTGGAGTGGCGTACAGTTGAGCGGCATACAGTAGTCTGGCGTATAGTGGAGCAGCATACAGTCAAAAAGTGTTGAATGGAGTGGCGTAAAGTAGAATAGCTACCATAGAGTGGAGTGGCGTAGAGTGGAATGGTGTAGAGTGGATTGGCATAGTGTGCAATAGCCTAGAGTGAAGTGGTGTAAAGTGGAGTGGGATGGAGTGGCTTTCAGTTGAGTGGCATAGAGTGCATATAGTGGAGTGGAATAGTTGAGCGGCATAGGGTGGAGTGACATGCAGTGGTGTGGCATAGAGTGTAGTGGCATAGAGACAAATAGAGTAGAGTGCAGTGGCGTTCAGTGGAGTGGCATGGAGTTCAGTGATGTAGGGTGGATTGGTGTATAGTGGAGTAGCGTTGATTGATGTAGAGTCAAGTGGTGTCGAATAGATTAGTGTGGAGTGGCACAGACCAGAGTGGCATTCAGTAGACTGGTGTTGAGTGGAGGGGCATACAGTAGAGTGGTGTAGAGTGGAGTGGGGTCGAGACAAAAAGAGTAGAGTGGAGTGGCATTGAGTGGAGTGGCGTAGAGTTCCGTGATGTAGGGTGGATGGGTGTATAGTGGAGTCGCGTAGAGTCGAGTGGTGTAGAATCAAGTGGTCTAGTGTTGAATAGTGTATAGTAGAGTGGTAGGACCTAGAGTCGAATAGTGTAGAGTGTAGTGGCATTCAGTAGACTGGTATTGAGTGGAATGGCATACAAGTAGAATAGTGTAGAGTGGAGTGCATAGAATCGAGTGGCATGGAGTGATGTAGAGTGGAGTGGTGTAGAGAGGAGTGGCGTACAGTGAAGTGGCATAGAGTGGAGTGGCATACAGTAGAGTGGCATAGAGTTGAATAGCATAGAGTGAAGTGGCATAGGGTTGAGTAACATCAAGGGGAGTGATATTGAGCGGAGTGGCATAGAGAGGACTAGTAACAAATGGAGCAATACAGCGTGGACCAGAGGAGAGTAGAGTGGTATAGAGTGGAATGGCGTAGAGTGGAGTAGTGTAGAGATGAATGTCATAAACTGGGATAGCAAATAGTGGATTGCCGTAGAGTGGTGTTGAGTGGAATAGTGTAGACTAGAGTAGCATAGAGTTGAGTGGCATAGAGTGGAGCGGTGTACAGTAGAGTGGCTTAGAGTGGAGTGGCGTAGAGTGGAGTGGCGCTGAGTGGAGTGGCATACCGTTGAGCTGAGTAGAGTGGAGTGAGTAGAGTGGAGTGGCATATAGTGGAGTGGCATAGAATGGCACTGATTGGAGTGGTGTAGAGTAGAATAGCGTAGAGTGGAGTAGTGTAGAGATGAATGTCATAAACTGGGATAACAAATAGTGGAGTGCCGTAGAGTGGTGTTGAGTGGAATAGTGTAGACTAGAGTAGCATAGAGTTGAGTGGCATAGAGTGGAGCGGTGTACAGTAGAGTGGCTTAGAGTGGAGTGGCGTAGAGTGGAGTGGCGCTGAGTGGAGTGGCATACAGTTGAGCTGAGTAGAGTGGAGTGAGTAGAGTGGAGTGGCATATAGTGGAGTGGCATAGAATGGCACTGATTGGAGTGGTGTAGAGTAGAATAGCGTAGAATGGAGTGGCGTAGAATGAAGTGGCTTAAAGTGGCGTAAAGTGGCATTGACTGGAATGGCATATAGAAGAGTGAAGTACAGTAGAGTGGCGTAGAGTGGAGTACCATAGAATGGAGTGGCATAGAGTGGTATACTGTAGAGTGGAGTGGCCAAGAGTGGTGCAGAATGGAACAGCATAAAGTAGAGTGTCGTAGAGTAGAGTGGTGTACAATAGAGGGGCTTAGAGTGAAGTGGTGTAGAGGTGAATAGCGTAGAATGAAGTGAAGTAGCATGGAGTGGTGTAGAGTGTACTCGCTTAGAGTGGCATAAAGTGGAGTGGCATAGAGTGGAATACTGTAGAGTGGAGTGGCTTAGGATGGGGTGGCATAGAGAGATGTGGCTTAGAGTGCAGAGGCGTAGAAGGGAGTGGTGTAGAGTGGAATAATGTATAATGGAGTGGCGTCAAGTGGTATGGTGTACAGTGGCATGGCATAGAATGGAGTGTTGTAGAATGGCGTAGAGTTGAGTGTCATACAGTGGGCTATCCTAGAGCAGAGTGGCGTACAGCAGAGATGTGTAGAGTGGAGTGACATAGAGTGGCATAGAGTGAATTGTCATTGGCATAGAGTGGAATAACTTAAAGTGGTGTGGCCTAGAGTGGAGTGATGTAGACCGGAAAAGCATAGAATGAAGTGGTATTGATTGGCATAGAGTCAAGTTGCGTAGAGTGGAATATCGTAAAGTGGACTGACTTGTCATAGAGTGGAGTGGTGTGTCGTACAGTGGAGTGAAGTGTTGTGTTGTATTGTTAAGTGTAGTTTACATACCTAGTGAGAAAATGGATAAAAGGATGTAGATGAAATTGTGCAGGAATATAGATTGTGGGGAGGAAATGTAACTTTCTGGTAGTAGATCAAACAAGTTTCAGTAGTGTTAAAGTTATAAGGTATTAAAAGTTAGTTATATATTGGTCCACTATCTGCTAGAGTAATTTCGTGGTATGGTGCGGCGCATCGCAATGAGAAAACAGTATATCATGGGGTAATGAAAGCCATTATAAAATGAAAAGGTAACTATATTGCTTAGACCACACTTCATCTGTGTTCTTGGTTTTTAGTGGAAAAATAGTGTACTAATGTATTCTAAGTGTATGGAAAGGATAGAAGTAGTTTAGTAGGTATGTAAATGTAAGAAAAATTTGTCGTATTACTTAATATATATTTTTTTTATGTACGACTGCCCTTTGTAGGTTGTTCCACCGCACTTTGTAAATTTTTGTAAAGAAAAATAAATATGTAAAAAATTGAAAACATACTGTAGTACACTATATATTTGAAATATAGTGTAGTACATTGTATTTTTTTTACATATTTAGCTTTTTTTTAAAAAACATTTTAAGTACTGCTGCATTTTCTAAGTAGTACCTTACTCCACAAACATTTTTTAAATATATAATGTAATAAAACTTTGCCTACCTTTACACACTTATATAAAATGAGTCATCCTTACCTAGACACTTAGGAAACAATAGTACACTATATTTTGAGTGAACAACCAGAACACAGCCAAAGTGTGGTAAAAACAACATGGCTTTATATATTTATAATCACTAAAAATATGAAAGGTTAAAGAGATGTTACAGTTATGCGAATATTTCAAAGCCAGAATAAAGTTTTAAGCTATAAAACACACTGAAATTTACCAGTGTGGTATACTGTTATACATTCTCGTGCTGCTACCAGCACGAGAATGCATTCTTCCCTCCTCGTTCTGTTCTAGTGTTCTGGGCAACGTTTGTCAGTTGCCCGGAGTCTTAGAGCAGAGTAGCTGTCAACCTGTGGGTGTCTCTGATCTTCTACTTAAATAAAGAAGATTACTAATTTATCTTCGTGACTCTCGCCTCCTTCATCACCACTTACTTCATTTGGCAACGAGGAGCTGAACCCACTGAAGACACCCACCAGGAGGACACTCGGCAGACACTCGGCACATCCTTTCTGCAGCAGCTCTCGTCGATCCTCAAGATTTGGATCGGTCCTACTCCTGAGAGGTTCGTTTGTATGTGCCTCGGGACTTTGATTTTTGGTCTTCGGCCTCTCATGGATACCCGGTGACGTCATTCATAAACGGACCAAGTCTTCGCCTGAGTGTTCCACGACACGACACACGTCACACGTCACCATCTGCAAGGTATGAAGATTCTCTGTTGTAGTGAAGCCGACGCGAGACGACTCTCTGATATCACGCAATCCAGTGCGTGTTGACGTCATCGCGCTAGCATTAGCGGCCATTTTGAAGGTCGCTTAGCAACACCACACGGAGCAGTCATTTCACGAAGCAGACTCCGTTTTTACTCGTACTTTCTTCTCTCATTCACGGGATGACTGATTTTTAAAGCATTTTTATAGAGAAAGGTATGGTTTTCTTTTCTCCATGACAGACACACCATTGCCTACTCCTCAGGATAAATTTTCGTTTAAAAAAAAAAAAAGAAAAAATAATACAAAATTTATTTTGTATTAACAGTTGATTAAAACGAATTTGTACTATGCTTGATAATATAATTTATACTTGATTTGATATGGCTTCTCCACAACAATTTGCACAGCCCCCACCATTTCTTCAACTTCCGGGCAAACCAGCTATTCCATGGCGTCAGTGGGTTAGAGCATTTGCTAACCATATTATTGCTATTGATGCTGTGAAGTTTAGCCCTGAGAGAAAAGTAGCAATATTATATGGCTGTTTAGGTGTTGCTGCGCAAAACGTTTTTGAGAATCTTCCCAGGTCTCCTGCCCCTACAGGCGAGGCAGGTGACCACTGGGATGAATATAAGGAAGCTTTATCTCGCCTGGCCAGGCATTATGGTGAGGAACGCTGACGAAATGCTAGAAAGACATCATTTCTTTAAAAGGAAACAACGAGAAGATGGAACTGTGGAAGAATATATTGCACAGCTAAAAATGTTGGCATCAACTTGTGAGTTTGAGTCAAACCCTGATATTTACATCCGAGATCAATTTGTTTTTTCTTGCCATTCCAAAAAAATCCAACAACGCTTATTAAGTTGCAAAAAGCCTACACTTCAAGACACCATTGACATTGCTAAGAGTATCGAGAGATCCATCACAACATCTAATGCTCTTAATAATGATCAACCTTGCTCCTCTCTTAAGTCTTTTCCACATGATAACTCAAATATCAATGTAGTAAATGTTAACAGGCCTTTTAAGCAATTCCCTAGGAAACCAAATTCAAATTCTTTTTGTTTCAGATGCGGCTCAAAGTCTCATCTTGGTCATAGTCCAGCGTGTCCTGCACTAGGCGGAAAATGTGTTTTGTGCAAAAAAAAATGGAAATTTTCAGAGTTTATGTAGGTCTGTTAAAAAACCTTTCAGACCATCAGTTAACACAGTTGAATGTTCTGAATTTGATGAATGTGTGGATGAGTTTCATGATTTAGTTGCTTCTATTCAATGCAATTATATTCAAACTCCAAAATTGGTCAAAGGTCCTGTGGGCACTGCACTGTTTGGGGAAGTTGAAATCTCCATTATGGCGGATTCTGGTTCCCCAATAACTATATTGTCGGATGTTACATTTCATGAAAAATGGCTCAATTCTATCGCCTTATTGGAGTCTGATGTCAGTCCTAAGGCGTTTGGTGAATCTGACATTATCTTGCTTGGTTTTTTCAACTACAGATTAGAGTGCTTAGGTAGGTCAATTATTACAAAAATATATGTTGCCATTAAGGGTCGCAACATAATTGGGTGGCAAGATCTTGCGAAAATGGGTCTGTATTTGGTGCCTGGTTCTGATAACCCATTGAGGATAGGTGAACCACCTGAAGATTATTCTCCTGCTCCACCTTTTGTTCCTGAATGTTTAATTGTCAGTGATCAAGAGTCGGATATTAAACAAGTTTTGGATACATTTCCAAAGGTATTTTCTAAAAAACCAGGTACTGTTAAAGGATTCCAACATGAAATCAGGTTAAAAGCCTGTGCTCAACCTGTTGTCCACAAGGTTCGACCAGTTCCCATTAGTGCGAGGGAAGAACTTAAATCTGTTCTCACTTCACTACAAGAGGATGGTATTATTGCATCCTCAGATTCATCTGAATGGGTTTCGCCCATCGTTATAGTACAAAAAAAAATGGCGAGGTTAGGTTGTGTACCGATTTACGCACTTTGAACAAGAATATTTTGGTTGACTGCCATCCCCTTCCCAAAATTCAAGACCTCCTTGCCAACTTAGGAGAGGCAAAATACTTTTCCATTATTGATTTACGTTCCGCATACCATCAGGTTCCCCTCACTAAGGCTTCCCAAGAGCTAACCACATTTGTAACTCCATTTGGAGTTTTCAAATATTTAAAACTTCCTTTTGGCCTGGCATCCGCCGCCAGCGTGTTCCAAAAGATTATGGATCATCTTTTTCATGACATGCCACGTGTGCAGGCCTATCAAGATGATATTTTAATTTTTTCAGTTGATTGGGAAACACATTTGTCACATCTTACTTCAGTTTTGAATAAACTCAATGATGCAGGCATGACGGTCAGACCCGATAAATGTAAATTTGGAACTCAATCTTTAGAGTATTTAGGACACACCTTGACTCCAGAAGGAATCAAACCTAAATCTTCACTCATTGATGCCATTTCTAACGCCACTCCCCCCAAGGACAAAGACGCTCTGCGTTCTTTCCTTGGATTGGCAGAGTATTATGCTCGCTTCGTGAAAGGTTATGCACTGATTGTAGAACCCCTTCGTGCTTTATTACGCAAAGGTTCAAAATTTGAGTGGTCAGAAAACGTTGATGCATCTTTTACTCAGATTAAAAACATGATTATTGGTGCACCTGCTTTGCATCCTTTTCAAGATTCTGCTAAATGTTTTTTAATGGTTGATGCAAGTTTGACTGGTTTGGGTGCTGTTTTGGGGCAGTGGGTTTCAGGAAGAGAACACACGATTGCTTTTTCTTCAAGAAAACTTAAAGAATCAGAAACGCATTATAGTGCTATAGAACGTGAATCTTTAGCTTGCGTTTGGGCCATAGAAAAGTTTAAAAACTATATCTGGGGACGTGAGTTTGATTTGTTCACGGACCACAAACCCCTCACTCAACTTCTTAATGGAGATGGCCTTGGAAAAGCCTCGTCAAGACTTGTCAGACTGTTATCTAAGTTACATGAATTTCACTTTTGTATTAAACACATTTCGGGTGGCAAGAACTTTAGGGCTGACTGTTTGTCACGAATGGCTTTTGATAATTCATCTGATTTAGAAGACTTTGATGATGTTGAATGTGTAGTTGCTACTCTTGATGCTGTCAAGTTATGTCCTTGCATTACTGAAGAATCGTGGTCCAAGGCTTATGATAATGATCATAACTTAAAATTAGTGGCTCAGTACGTCGCCAAAGGATGGCCTGAGACTAGGAAACTTTCAAATGAATTAAAAGCTTTTGCTATGATTTCCTCTGAATTGTCATTGGTCAACAATCTAATTATGAGGCATGATGTTTTTGTTCCTCCTTCTGATATTCGAAACGATATCATTAGATTCGCACATCAAGGTCATCTTGGTATTACTAAAACATCTCAACTTATCAAATCCCATTACTGGTGGCCTTCTATCGAATCTCAGGTTAAGTTTTTCATAGATTCTTGTAGTGAGTATTTACTTTCAGATAAAAAGTGGAAAATGATGACCACTCCTCTTCACCCGGTTCCTTTTCCAGTCAAACCTTGGGAAAAAGTTGGGTTGGATTTTTCCGGCCCTTTTGAGTTACTACCTCATGATATGAAATATATCATTTTGTTGATTGACTATCACTCAAAGTGGGTGTATCACATGTTTTGTGACTCTCCTTCTGCAAACAATGCTCTAAAGTTTTTGAAGAATGTTTTTATAATTGAAGGGTGTCCTTCCATTGTAGTTACTGACAATGGTTCTCATTTCACTGCTGAGAAGTTTTCATCATTTCTGATTGAACATGATGTTGTTCATTTTAAAGTAGCTCTATATTCACCTACTTCAAATGGTTTAGTAGAGCGTGCTAATAGACTATTGAAAGATGCTATTCAAACTGCAATTGCCTCTCACTGTGATGTAAAAAAAAATTCTTGAAAATAAGTTGTGGTCCTACAACATTTCACCTCATAGTACCACAGGTTTATCTCCATTTTCTTTGTTAAGAAATAGGAATGTTCATACTAAATTATGTCCCAATTGGCTATGTCAAAAGAGTCTTGAGACCAACCCTAAAAAGGAAATTTCTATTCCCCATGATTGTAACATGTCTAGTAGAATTTTACAGAAACAGAATGTGATGAAAGAAAAACATGATTTTGGAAGATGTTTTACCTCTGTTGATCTGAAGATTGGTGATTGGGTTCTTATTAAGAATCCAAAGAAAGTTTTGAAGGGTCTCTCCAAATTTTCCACTCCTGTTCAAGTAACCTCCGTTAGTAAAGCCTCAGCTTTGCTTGATAGTAGGGGATGGTGGAGTAAGAGGGCTTTGGTACATTTGACTTATTCCCAAGCACGTTCGTTGCTCAGCTTGACCAAGAAACAGTTTCATCAATGTGATTGGTCATTTTGGATAAATGCCCCTGATTCTCAGACCTCCTCCACTTTGAATGATACATCCATTCATTCAGATTTGGGTTCTTCATCTAATCCCACAGTTTCTCCCTTTTCCTCTTCTTCAGTGGAGGTAGAGGGTGAAACTCATCAAACTTCAGATTCGACTGTGAGGTGTAGGAGGCTACCAGTCAGGTTTAATGATTATATTCTGGATTAAAAATTGCCATTTAGTTTGTGGTAACTGCTTTACAGTTTTTGTTTTACTCATGTATGTTTTTAGTTCCTTCATTGTGAAGAGGGAGAAGTTGTGGTATACTGTTATACATTCTCGTGCTGCTACCAGCACGAGAATGCATTCTTCCCTCCTCGTTCTGTTCTAGTGTTCTGGGCAACGTTTGTCAGTTGCCCGGAGTCTTAGAGCAGAGTAGCTGTCAACCTGTGAGTGTCTCTGATCTTCTACTTAAATAAAGAAGATTACTAATTTATCTTCGTGACTCTCGCCTCCTTCATCACCACTTACTTCAACCAGTGATAGTTATCTCTAGTAACTATGACTTGTGCCCTAAGGTAACTATAACTTGCACCGGGTCAGTGCACTAAAACATGAGAGGAGTGTTGTATTATGTGGAGAAATTGGCTGTGCATGGCAAGGGCATGAGCTATAGTTACCTTAGCGCAAGAGTAATTGATACCATAAATACATATAACTGGAGAATTTCAGTGTTTTTTGTTAAAGTTTAAAATGGGACTTTGCCTCATAAGTTTTCACCTAACTATAACGTCACTTTAAGTTGTGTTTTTTTCCAGTGAATTTTTAGAATTTTCGTAACATAAAGCCATCCTCTCTCAGTCAAGCAGCCCCATGCTGCACAAGGCCTTCAGTCATGCATTGCGCGAAGTTAGCCGCAGGGCCTGGCTGCAGCAAGGCCCTGCGTTAACCCACCCACAGGTAGCCAAGTCCAGCTGCGCACAACCTTTGTTCATTCAGGGCATAGGTTTGACAGCAGGGCCTGTGTCCAAACCCCTGTAGGCAGCCAACCCCCTGCTGGGGGAGGGGGGTCATGCGGCCCCACTCTCCAAGCCACTACTGGCCCAAGTACCCCGGGGTCTTTTGTTTTTTAGAATGAGAGGAGGTGCATTTGGCCCCCTCTGAGAATCTATAGTGGCTCCCGGAACTCCATCCCTGGGGGGCTTTTATAATAAAGGGGAGCGGGGTAAGTAAACTATTGGCCCTGAGACCCCTCCCCTGCAGCAAAAAAGAAATATTATTAAGGGAGGGGGGCTCACGGCCCCGATCCCCGAGTCTAAATGGTCCCCAGAAACCCTATTCCCGGGCCATTCATTAATTCTAGGGAAGGGCTTATGGCCCCTCTCCATGAGCCTTAAGAGGTACTAGAGACACCATTCCCCAGGGAAAAGTGCATTGGCATCAGGGGAGCGGCTTGTGATCCCTCAGACCAAATGGGCCCGGGAACCCCATCCCTAGGGGCAAACTTTAATTATAAGGGCCGGGGCACATGGGCACACTCCCTGAGCATTAAGAGGCCCTAGGGACCCCATCCTCCACAGTCAAATACTTTAAAATTAGGGAAGGGGGCTTGTGGCCTCCCCTCCCTGAACCCAAATAGGACTCTTCCCCCAGGGCCTTATATATATCATGGTTGACAATATCGACCTGCATTAATATGACATCCACTACTTCACCTACCAATACATCTCAAGGTAATTATTTGTTTATTGTTCATAACTTCATTCATGTTTTAAGTGTATTTAGGAACAGCAACTGTGAATTTACCTTTCAGTATATTCGTAGATCGACGTAGTGGGTGTGATATTATGTCATGAGATATAAGGCCCGCGAGGCTGTCATGGTTTCTGATTGAAACCATAGTCTTCTGCCGACCGCACAGGTTTCAGCAGCCGCGCTCTATTGGTTTCTCCAGCTCCATAATCACGTGATGTCATCTGTTGCAATGCTTTAACAGCACTTTGAAGCGTGGTAACACAAAGGGCGGAACGTAAAACAAGGCTGTAGTACATTAAACGTGACATCAACACTAGATAAATCTCCACAGACACTTGACACTCCATGAATGGTCCCGGGGATCGCCAGGATGCGTCGATAATCATTGAGGAATATGCGTCAGCTCAGCTGTGCAGTCGACGAGTTAGGCCATGTGTGGCTGAATGTTTAACAGTGTGTATGAAGTGAGCCCGCGGAGGTCCGCGCAGAGCCCAGTCAGTCAGGCTGAGAGGAGCCAGGACTTTTCCAGGGTGCTCATTTGTCACCATTAATATAAATATTTTCACCTCAAGCGCAATATCGGAGCATAGTCATAGAAGAAGGCACAACAATGGCTGCAGCTGGGCATGCAAAGAGCTCCGACACAGAGCTTCTCCAAGCCCAGCAAAGATGGATGAATGTCTTTAGCCCAAAAACTAGAATGCCCTGGCTTCTCTCTGGCTCCCGTGCTAATACAATATACTTGCCATGCTCCTGTCACAGTATTTAATTGCACATCCAGGGATCATATCTACAAAGAAATTATGCAGCAAGGTGCTAGAAGCAATTTAGGAGCGCCACACTGCATAATTTAAAAATGCGCATGGCTGCTCCATATTCACAAGAATACGGTGCATCCCTGTGATTTCCCTTGCTCCGGTGGTAAAAACCCTGCCTAGGCCCAAGGCAGACACCCTTGAGCCATGGTGCAAGGGTGCCTGATTTACAGGGCTGAATGTTTATGTGCAGCAAGGGACAAAAACGCCCCCCAGGTGTGTAAAACAAGCCCCCCACCCTGGCGACCTACCGGGGAAACGCCCGGTGCCCGTTATGGCCATTCTAGTCCTGGCTTCAACTCTTTGTGATATTCTAGTAGCGTTGTGGCAGTGATGTCATGAATGTATCATTTGAGGTGTCATCAATAATGTCATCAGTGATGTCACTGACCCTGTCATGAATGATATAATATATGACATCATCAGCAGTGCATTGCGGGGCGCGAGTTATAGTTAGCTCAACTAACTATAATGGCCAAATGTCTCTGGTTTTGTATGAGTGAAATGTCCAACTAACTATAAGTCCCTGAAACCTCTGTTTTTTCAGTGAATATATATATATACATGTATATAGGAAGTATGTTCCATGAGTATAGATTACATCATCAGGTTTGAGTGGTCCCTGTTCCTTGACGGAACCTTGTTTGGGTTCACTGTATTGAAGGAGCCAGGATCCATGTTCTAGATCTGCTCTGAACATCTGGTCAATGGTTCTTTTTATCTCTGTGAAAGCGTGGAGTGGAGAGAAATTGTTAGCAGCCATCATTTCAGTTCAAATTTACTATGACTCTTAAGAATCACAGACTCCCAATTAAGTTAGACAGTTTACTACAAAGCCAAAAATAACTGGTCATACAGGCACCTCAAGATGAGGGTGTAGAAATACATTGGAACTAATAGAAAGCCAAATCTACGGATGAAGTTAAGACAGTGCAACATGCACAAGATAATTAGTTTGAGTATCAGAATACAAAAGATTATCGAGCAGACATCCAGATTCCCCTTCATTAGATGTTCTTGGATCTAAAGCATTAATCTGTCCCTACACTACCCTTAATGTGACATCCCTACATAGCATTTACCAAGGCAAAGTGAGTTACGGCGTCAGCGTGTGAAGCCTTCCTAAGAAGTCTCCTCACATCCGTTGGGTCAAGTAGCATAAAGCTACAGAGCTCATTCTAAGATGCTCTCTTTCTCTCAAAGCAAGACAGAAGTCCCCAGACACTTTTCCTAGTTATGATGCATCAAAGCCACAGGTAATATAACAGGGTGCTTTGCAAATCACACCATCTAGTCAGGCCACCTCCTCGTAGGTAACTCTCCATTAGGCAGCTGTGCTCCCAAGCTTTGCCAACATGACCTTGATTCCCAGGCTTGCTCTGATGAGAAAGTAAAACAGTACCCGTTGTTGGTATCAATGCTCAATGTATCTTCTTCTACCTAAGCCTAACTCCTAAAAGGAAAACATTTTTGCTTCCTAATAAGGATGATTCTTCTACCTGCAACACAAACGTGAGAAAGAACAAATCCGACATGCACATGAAATTCAACTATTAAATGGAATGCTAGTGCTTCCAGGGAATATACATTTCAGGCCTACAGAAATTGGCCAACATAAGAAATAGCACACAGGCCTTATGAAAATATATATAAATGAGCACGATTTACTAAGCACCTCTTAAGCAACATGTTACATAAGCACATCAATTACGTGAATAATTGTCAGCAGCATGTACGAATTTTACACATTAATGTTTTCAGCGAATCATATTTGAATTTGATGTTAATTTCTTCACTTTTACACTGAAATGTCCGTAATACACCACAATTCACATTTTTACAGTTCACTTTCTGATGTCACATGTTAATACAACAAAGGAATGTATGCAGGTGTGTACTACTCGGGATTATGATGCACCCCTACAATCAAAAAGCTAAATTTGAGCTACATCAGTATTATCCCATGATCATTGGCCCAGCCAGTTAAATCTTCAAGTAGGATGCTGGCAAAGTATTGTGCTTCAATGTCTATCTAATAAATCTATGAGACAATAGTTAGAGGGCTGAGTTTTATTGCCTTCTTTGTGAATAGGGTGGATTAATAAGCCCCATCCAGGAAGCAGGGATTTCTTCAGTGGAAAGTGTATGCCTGTAGAGTGTTAGTAACTTAATGGTCCAGAAACCAGAGTTTGATTTGAATATTGCCTGGGGCAAGCTGTTTTGACCGGGGCCACCATCTAAACTAGGCTTGTTTATTATTTTCCATAATTGGGACACAATGTAATCTAAGCTGGCTGTTTTCCCACAATCTAGGAGTAAAGCCTGATGGTTATTGTAGTTATCTACTGGCTTCTTGAGTGAATCTGTCTAGCTAGAGTCCTTTCCGGGACTAGAATTCATTACTTTCGTTGATATTGAATAATGTATTCAGAAAACATTTACCCATTCTGGTTCAATAATACATTCACATTATATGCAGCTTAAGTTTCCTTTCCCTGTTCATTTCATGCCAGAAGTGTTTTGGGTTCCCTGTTTTTACTGGCACAGAAGAGGGATGGCCAGTATTTATCATAGTGACATTTTATGGCTACCCAAATTCTTTTTAGGAGTTTTTTTGCGGAATAAATTTGTAGGCTGTAATAAATCTTTATCATGTGGGTGTTTTCAAAGTGATCCTAATTTTTTTTGTTTGGGTGCTTCTTTAGTCTTATCACTTCCGAAGTGATCAATTTATTTTTGTGGTTGTCCTGAGTTAGGGATTTTATGGTTTGCCTCATTGGTAAGTTTAGTAGGATATATTCAATAATTTTTCCCAGGGCATTATTGGGTGTTCATCACATTCATTGTGAGAGGTTAAACACAACTTGCAGTGATCTAATAATTACAGAATTGTTGCTGCGTTCCACTTTAACCTTTTTAGATTATTCTTGTTAGCACCACTGAATAGGGTGTTGGTGGGTGTAACGAGGGAGATCTTAGTAAAAAGTTCTATAGACTGCAGGAGGTGGTCACTTTCTGAGAGTTGGTCTATTCTAGCTTGAAGTAAGTATTTGACCCAAGTGTGACTTGCTATGGTGTAGTCGATAATGGCTATGGTGTCTCGGGAAATTAAGGCCAGGAAGGTGGCATGTCATCCGTGAATCTTCTGTTAAGGTTAAGTACATTTTGTTGGGCCACCGCACACTGTGCGAGGAGGTTTTCTCCTAATTTGCCTCGTCGCCTACTTGGGGGGCACAACTGGTCTGTGATCTCCAACAGGGTATCCAATTTGAGCAGGTGCTCATTTCTTGATCTGGATCAATCTCGTGAAATAGCTTGAGATTAAAGTCACCTGTCAAAATGATGTGAACATTTCTGTATTCTACTTTCATATCCATATTGATTTTCTGAGGTTTGCCTCCTAATAGTCGATTTTCCATTGGATTAGGATTAATGTAGATGTTTATTGGGATCAGCAGAGACTTGTTATCTAAAAACCACCCTTCTAGTGAAGGAAATGGCCCGCTAAGGGTACACGGGTCAGTCACGACCCCCTCTCAGCCTTCCATACCAAATTAAGAGTCGGTCAGACAGTAGAGAATACAAACCAATATATGTTTATTCAGATACACTCGAGCAGAGCCCCATCGGCCCAGTCTCTTAGGAGTGCTGCTGAGGGACTGACATCAATAAACATGGAGATACATTATTTACAATTCAGAACCAATGACGTCACGCCCATATTGGAATTTTCCAGGGAGATGCAGCTAAACAAAGAAGCACAGAAGAATGGTTTTCGATTCTCTGGCTGGGCACACATTATCTCCTACCCAAGGTCACTTTGTCCGTGCCCGCCACTAGACTTGTGGGAGAAGACCTCTATCTATTAGGAAAGGTATGCGCTAATAGGAACAGTGTATTCTTTAGTAAAGCATTGCCCAAACTTGGAGAAAAGAAATTTACCACATGCCGTTTCTCAAGTAAGGAAGAATTCATTTCGATCATATTTCAAAATGGTGGCCAAACATAAAATGGTGCAGCGAAAGCTAACTTATATAGAATAATGCACAAGCAAAATAATGGAAATATTTTCATTCCAACAGACCCTCCTTTTAGCATGAGCTAATTATTTTAGGAAATGATCAAAGAAAATATAACATTTTGGAGGAAAAAGGAGCATCAGTATTAGGAGCAGTTCATTAATTCAGTATCAGGGATGGAGGCTAAAGATGTAGTCTCAAAAATACCTTCAGTAATCTGCATCAATCAGCAATATCCTTTTGTATCATAAGTGCAGCATTAGTATCATGAATTGACATTTTCTGTTTGGGAATGAGGAAAATGACACAATAGGAGCAACAGGTTGGGAGACATTGTATGCAGAGGCAACATGTAAAGAAGATACTAGCAACTACAGCCAAGAAAATGAGGTTCTACTAACCCCAGGATGTAAGAGTGTTCCAGAACCACCCCAACAGTGTCTAATTACCTACTTCTTGGTGTATTTCTGCCGATATTCTATGTAACTTTTGTATAGCTGAATAAACATGGGGACCGTGATCAGGTATATAAACACAACAGCTGCTGCCAATGACGCGACATGCCGCTTCCCTATCTGCAAGTATAACGTCTAGCAACATCCTGTTCTGCAAAGTGGCTAATCTCGTAGGGTGGAGCTCAGCAGTGATATTTGTCATTACCCTTCAGCTATATTGATATCCCCCTCAACAACTCTTGCTAATTGAGGAACTTGAAGCCTATTAGCCATGGGGCCCCAAAAAGGTAGGAGGCCCTTCACAGCATCTCCAAATTGCTGTGCAGTGCTGTTTGTCTGATCTATAGCCTTTGTGTCAACAATCCTTTTTACTCGGGTCAGGAATATTCTTCTATATTGCAGCTGATGAGTTTTATGATAATTAGACGGTGCAGCATATACAGGGGGAAGAAGGAAAGAGAGATAACATGTACCTGACCATCCCCTCGGGAGCCAGACATGAGCTTGTGACCCCCACACAAAATAGACATTATGAGGCAGGATTAAAGGCAGACTATTAGTCGTATTAAGCTTGTCGGTGAAATTACACTTACTCTCTCCCACCTTTATCTCCCCAGTCCCCTGGACACAAAATCTAGCTTTCGTATCGACCACTTACACAGGTATCGGCTTATCTTCAGTAATATTTTGAACTCTGAAGGATTGAAAGTACTCAGAAGTGTTAAACCATTGGATATCAGCCATTTCCATGCGAAAGCAGGCAGTATCCTTTACTCTTTGGTACGTTTTAAAACATGACTTTGAGGACAGTACCCCTAGAGTCCCTTGTCCTGGTGGTCTATGGGGGGTAAACCCTTGATAGAAGCATAAATATTCATTCGCAGTGTGGGTATCAATGGATGTCATACCCAAAGTAGAAAGGTGATATTGGAAATGCACCAATCAAAACAATTCACACCAACCCTCACAGCTGTCAGTATATGACAGTGGCATTGACAACAAATTATCGCTCTTATGAGTCACTGAAGGGAGCAACCCACAAACCCAACAATTAGTTGTATTGGACACATTATGAGCATGATGCAGCAGTTGTATAAATACATTGTCAGTGTAGGAATGCCTAAGCGCTTCTTTGAGTGGGGCTAGAGTAACATAAACATGTTCAGAGGGAGCAGTAGTAGTACCTACCAAGGAATGTACAGGAAATTTCTCCTCTAGAAACTAAAATATTCCAAATATTGTCACTAGTGCAATCACAACAAGTAGTATGCAAACTATTTTACTCTTTGGTGACCAACCCCTCAGTGAACGCGGTAATGCAAATGGCTGTTCCTCCTCAGTAATAAGCCGACAAAAGGTGTACATGATTAAGCAAGGAGAAAATGCAATAAAAATGATAATAAAGGTAAGTGTCCCCAGTGTTCCGTCAGAGGCTCACTGGTACAGGCTCCTATTGTTCATCAATACGTTGGCACTCTCGAGCACCGGCGGTGGAGCTTGCTCTGTTCTAAGCTCATGCTGTCCCACGTTGATCAGGATAAAGTATCCCCAAAGGGATACCTTTTTAGCTATCCTGTCCAGTGTTCAAAAACAGAGCACCAGTCTCACATCACCCTAAACTAATTCTGTTAGTACTATCGCAAAGTACACCTGACTTATAAAGTCCAGCCCTAACTTGTCTGACTTCTCCTTTTGTGCACCGTCCCTCAACTGAGGATGCAAATTGTACCTAGCAGCCCCAGGCACCGTTGGATCAATAAACAGTGGCTCCTTAAAAACTCGTATTTCTGGGGGGACCGCTGCATTCAATACTTCATGATTTTCCTCATCTGTTTAGGTCCAGGTCAAGTTTGCCTCACTTAAAGGAACAAACGGGGGTACCAGCTCGCATTTGAAGTCCCCGGATCACTGACATAATATCGACGTCACAAATATCGAGATACACAAATATCGAGTAAAAAATATCGAGTGACAAAATATCGACTCCCTATCTACAAACAGGTAAGTACCAAAATATCGACTCCAAAATATCGACTTACAAAAATATAGACTGTCAAAATATCGATTTTTTTAAATGTCTTAAAATTAATTTAAAACTAATATAGTAATAAATATATTTAATATAAACTTAGAAATAATTATTTTAATAATTAAATTTTAATAAATAATTTCTATAATTAAAAAAATTATATCACCAAAAATAATACATATATATATATATATATAAAAACATATTAATAATTAAACATATATAACATTTTTAGCGTAGCATAGAAAATGGTTAAAATTTATTGTAACAACTATAGTGAGTTCAACATTAGCAAAAGTGTTGAATAGCGTAGAGGTAAAATTTACTATTCCCACTCCAGTGGGTGCAACAGTAGGGAAAGCGCTGGATAGTGTAGGGGTTGAAATTACTATTCCCACTCCAGGGATGTATGACGTTACAACGCATACTTTTACAACACCTACCATTACATCAAAACTTTTACAACACAAAAACTTTTACAACTCATACATTTACAACGCAAGATTTTACAACGCATATACCTTTACAACGCATACCATTACAACGTAAGTATTGGTAAGTATATACTTTTTTTTAATATAAATTAATTTAAAATATTATAATATAATTTAATTTTATTTAATTTTATTTAATTAATGTAATTTAAATGTAATTTTACTTTATTTTTACAAAGTACCCATGTACCCCAAAAACCCTAAACTGACCCTGAACCCTAACAATACCCCTTTACCCAAAAACTGAAAACTGACCCTGAACCCTAAAAATACCCCTTTACCCAAAAACTGAAAACTGACCCTGAACCCTAAAAATACCCCTTTACCCCAAAAACTGAAAACTAACCCTGAACCCTAAAAATACCCCTTTACCCAAAAACTGAAAACTGACCCAGAACCCTAAAAATACCCCTTTACCCAAAAACTGAAAACTGACCCTGAACCCTAAAAATACCCCTTTACCCAAAAACTGAAAACTGACCCTGAACCCTAAAAATACCCCTTTACCCCAGAAACTGAAAACTGACCCTGAACCCTAAAAATACCCCTTAACCCAAAAACTGAAAACTGACCCTGAACCCTACAAATACCCCTTTACCCAAAAACTGAAAACTGACCCTGAACCCTACAAATACCCCTTTACCCCAAAAACTGAAAACTGACCCTGAACCCTAAAAATACCCCTTTACCCAAAAACTGGAAACTGACCCTGAACCCTAAAAATACCCCTTTACCCCAGAAACTGAAAACTGACCCTGAACCCTAAAAATACCCCTTTACCCAAAAACTGAAAACTGACCCTGAACCCTAAAAATACCCCTTTACCCCAGAAACTGAAAACTGACCCTGAACCCTAAAAATACCCCTTAACCCAAAAACTGAAAACTGACCCTGAACCCTACAAATACCCCTTTACCCAAAAACTGAAAACTGACCCTGAACCCTAAAAATACCCCTTTAACCAAAAACTGAAAACTGACCCTGAACCCTAAAAATACCCCTTTACCCCAAAAACTGAAAACTGACCCTGAACCCTAAAAATACCCCTTTACCCAAAAACTGGAAACTGACCCTGAACCCTAAAAATACCCCTTTACCCCAGAAACTGAAAACTGACCCTGAACCCTAAAAATACCCCTTTACCCAAAAACTGAAAACTGACCATGAACTCTAAAAATACCCCTTTACCCAAAAACTGAATACTGACCCTGAACCCTAAAAATACCCCTTTACCCAAAAACTGAAATCTGACCCTGATCCCTAAAAATACCCCTTTACCCAAAAACCCAAACATATAACATTTTAAAAATAATTATATACTTAGCAATACTTACGTTGTAATGGTATGCGTTGTAAAGGTATCTGCGTTGTAAAAACATGCTTTGTAAATGTATGCGTTGTAAAAGTTTTTGTGTTGTAAAAGTTTCGTTGTAATGGTAGTGCATTGTAAAAGTTGCGTTGTAAACGTTGCATACCCACTCCAGTGGGTGCAACAGAAGGGAAAGTGTTGTATAGCGTAGGGGTTAAAATTACTATTCCAACTTCAGAGAGTGCAATAATAGGGAAAGTAAATACTTCACAAATAGATATAAATAACATAAATAGTAATACCAATTACAAATAAATAAAATATTTTACTTGTGTATAAAAAATATTAAATATTTATTTATAAATACAAAATAAAATTATTTAATTTTAAAAATTGCCTACTCATACTAATTAATTACCTATTAACAATAAATTATTTTACAATTTAACAATTAATAAATTCATTTTAATTACCAATTATATTTTAATTAATTACCAATTAATACATAATTAACAATTAATTATAAATAAATATCAATAAATAATTTAAAAAATTTAATTAATTATAATTAAATTACTTCCCACCCTATTCCCCTATAAACCCACAACCCGCTACAGAAAATAAATTACTAAAATTAAAATATTTATCAATTAATCAATTATAATTAATTACCAATTATATTTTAATTAATTACCAATTAATAAATAATTAACAATTAATTCTAAATAAATATCAATAAATAAATTAACATATTTAATTAATTATAACTAAATTACTTCCCACCCTATTCCCCTATAAACCCACAACCCGCTACAGACTTATATTACACAAAAAATAAAAATTATTATTAACTTACCTTAAATTCGATATTTTTGTTGGCTATATTATGTCTAGTCGATATTATGTCCATTCTATATTTTTGATTCGATATTATGTCCATTCTATTCGATATTAATTTTCTCTAGTCGATATTTTTGTTGTCTATATTATGTCTAGTCGATATTATGTCCATTCTATATTTTTTACTCGATATTCTGTCCAGTCGAAATAAAAGACTCGATATTATGAGTGCACACCGAAGTCCCCAACTCCCTCCTTCACCCATTCGTCATAGGGCAGAGGAAGAGGGACCTTGTGTCAATGGCTGGTATGACTAAGTTCTTCCGGACAGTGATTTTAATGGTGGTATGTGTGGATAAGAGGACCTTTTCCGGTGCCTTCCAGCACTGCTCCAAACTCATCTTCCACTGAAAGTTGTGAAGCAGTATGAAGTGTCCAAGCAGGATATCGTGTCGAGCCTCCTCTGGTGTAGTTGGTAGGGACTCCTGGACCTGTTGGTGAATAGAACGCAGACTTTCAGTCAACTGACAAAGATAATCTATCAACAATGGATACTCACTCCGGCAAACCAGCGAGGGCGCGGGATGTCCCAGACATTTGCTGGGCGTCCAAACATGACCTCGTACGGTGACAATCCTGTCAGAGAATGGGCTGTTGTTCTTATTGACAAAAGTGATAATGGTAAAGCATCTGACCACTGTAACCCTGTGGTCCCCTGAATTATTGCCAACTTTAGTCTGAGAGTACCATTGTAATTCTCAACCTAACCTGCTGACTGTGGGTGATTAGCAGCATGACATTTTTGTTTGATACTCAAGTCATCACAAATTAGTTGTATTACCTTAGCATTGAAATGACTTCCGTTATCACTCCAGATCAAACGAGGCAAACCGAAACGAGGAAAGAACTCCTTCAGGAGTACCTTTGCAGTCGTAACGGCTGTATTGTCCTTTCTGGGATAGGCCTCAACCCATTCACTGAAAGCGCAGATAACCACCAACACGTACTTCAAATTGTTACACCTGTCTAGATTCTATGTAGTCCATCTGGAGAACCTCAAGGGGAAAAGTAGGTGGTGCAAAATCACCGGGTAGTGTAGGGGTACCTTTTCCAGGATTGTGCATCATACATACCTTACAGTACTTCACTAAGGGCCCAATGTAGGTAGCCAAATACCGGTCGGTAACTGCCGAAATTCGGTAATTTCGGCCCTTAACGACCGGAATAAGAGTTTCGAGATGTGTGTGGAGAAAAAGTTCCCGAATCGGTAAAAACCAGTCGGTAAAATACCGAATCGGTATTTCACGAATCGGAATATACCGAATTCTTATTTATCGAGTCGGAAAATAAGAAATGGGTATATTCCGAATCGGAATATACCGAATTCTTATTTACCGAATCGGTAAATAAGAAATGGTAAAAATGGCATATCGAGATGTAGGAAGCCCAAAAAATACCGAATACCATGAAAATCGGTATTTAAGAGTTGGTATTTACCATGGATTGAAAGCAGGTGGAAACCAGGTGCAGGATATAAAAGAAGGCCCCAAAATGCAACAGTGCAACCACAATGGTGGCTTTCTACATAATGACAAGGCGGCTACGGATACAGGCAGCAGGAGAGAGAGTCTGGCTAAGGGAGGAGCAGGTGTATAGGCAGAGGATCACCCTCTTCCAAATGACTGAAGCTGAGATCCTGCAAAGGTACAGACTACACCCCAGAACCATCCTGGACTTGATCAGGGACCTCCACCCATATCTGGAATACCCAACCCCAAGAGCACACGCCATCCCACCTGTGCTGCCTATACCTTCTTGCTTCTGGGAGCTACCAGAATGTGATAGCTGTAGTAGGTGGGGTATCCCAGAGCTGCCTTTCACGTTTTTTCAGGAAATTCCTGGACGCCATGATGCAGAGGATGGGACACTACATTGAGTTCCCTGACACACCTGCTGAACTAGCAAAGACCAAGACCGATTTCTACCAACTCGCACACTTCCCGCACATCATAGGCTGTATCGATGGTACGCACATCCCACTATGCCCACCTGCAGCAACAGAACACATTTATAGAAACCGGAAGTCTACGCATTCAATCAATGTGCAGGTGATCTGCAACACTGCCAACCTAATTACGGACATTGTTGCCAAATTTCCAGGGAGTACCCACGACTCCTACATCTTCCACAATAGTGGGATATACAGACGCCTTGTTGCTGGTGATTTTGGGGATGGATACCTGCTAGGTAAATAACTGTGAGACACCCTGATAGTCAATGCAGAAGAAGCAATCATGAGTATGTGACTAATCATTATTTAATTTTCCACCCAGGTGACAGTGGATATGCCCTGCGTTCATTTGTCCTCATCCCCTACCTAAATCCATCCACCAGGAGTGAAAGGCGTTACAATGTGGCACACAGAAGAACACGTTGCGTGGTGGAACGCACTTTTGGACTGCTTAAAAGCAGATTTAGGTGCCTCCATAAGAGTGGAGGTGCACAGCAGTACACGCCAATGATCTGTTGCAAGATTATTGCGACCTGCGCCATGCTGCACAATCTTGCCACCAAGGAGGGCACTTAGGTAGAAATCACATATCATGAAGACATAGATGATGTAACAGAACAAGCCAATCACAATGCAGCAGGAGCAGCGGGGGCAACAGATGGGAGACTGAGACTCGCAGAAATCACCACCAGATATTTCTAATAGAGTGAGGAGACACAGGCACTCAGTTTAATATGCACTAATGGACTTCACATATACCAGAACACATGAACCAAATAAAATCCACTTTTCACACTGGGTGGCCAAAGTTCCCATCACTGTGACCTATCCTGTGTTCAGGATTATTTGTTAATGTTTGCGCTTACGCAATATGTTGTGGGAGCTACGGGGCAGGGGGTCAACTTGCGCAGTGGTGCCAGGGTCATCTGCATGGAGCCTGCTGCTCCGATGAACGTCCTGTACAGGTGTGCTGGATCCACTCCTGCTTGTGGACTCCTCTGTGTCCCTGACACACGTGTTACCAGCAGTGGCTGTCTGCTGTGTGAGCAGTACCTCCATAGCAGAGGTCACTCTCCCCATGCCCCTGGACAAGTCACTACAGCAGTGCACAATCTCAGTCTGCATGTTAACTGACAGGTGGCATAGCAGGGTGGTTGCAGTTGCCAGACGGTTGATGGACTTATTCAGCTGCTTGAGTTTGTGCCTATTCCTGCACCTTTCTGTCTGGTCACGCTCCAGCATGTCACATAGGGAACCCATGCGCACACCCATTTCCCTCACCCCCTCTGCCATGGACTCCATTCCTTTTCCCATGGACTTCATTCCTAGGGCCATGGAGCATATCCCCCGATCAATGTTTGACATCCTGCTGTTCAGGATGTGCACCTGTCTGTGCACAGCCATGATCCCTTTGGCCTGCATGAACTGGATCTTCACCATAGTGGTTTCCAAACCAGCAAAGACCCCCTGCATATTCTGCCCCTCGTCTCGCTCACGTGCCCTATGACCACCGGCACTTGCACGCACAGATCCTGAAGACCCCTGTTGCCCTGCGTTGCCAGCCAGTGGTGGAGTGCTAGGTGTCTGAACCCCCACCTCTTCTTCATCAGAGCTTTCTAGGATCCTGAGTGGTGAAACATCCTGCATCCTTGGCCTCACATGCACAGGGGACCCTGAGGTTGGTGTTTCCGGAGGCTGTGTCCCAAACAGCAGGGGTGACAGTGGCTGTGCTGTGGTGTCTTCCTCTAATGCTGTGGGTGCCTGCGCTGTGGGAGTGTCCTCAGGGACAGTGCTGGGTCCTAATGTGTCAGAAGGCTTCTCCCTCGCAGCCGTTGCTGGTGCACTCGCCTCCCCTCCCTGCGCTGCACTGTGCGATGACTCTCCTGTGGGCAGACATGGACAATGGTCACCTGTGTGTCTTCATTACACTCATTCCTATCACACAATTTCCTAAGCCTCAACTGCTTGTGTATGGGGAGTGTGGCATGGCATGCTGAATTCTGTGTTGGCTGCTTTGATGTATGTTCCTATGACTACGACTACCATGATGCATTGCAGGTGAGTACTGACATGTGTTCTGGATTGTGATACAGTCACCCACATTGGGGAAGGGGCCAGGGAATGGGTGGGGATTCATGTCCATGCATCTTACCTTTCTTTCTTGCAGCTCTGGCTGAGCTGTCAGCATCCCCAATCCCGTGTATGCATTCTGGCTCCATGGTGGATTCCACCAGCTGCTCCAGTTCAGTGAGGCTTGGTGCACGGCGCTTCCCTCTACCTGTGACTGAGGATTCTTTCCTCTGGGTTGCAATCTTCTTTTTGGTGGTGATCCTCAGATCATACCACCTTTTTTGATGTCTTCAATTTCACGATGTGTGACCCCTAGGGCATTTACTTTGCTCTGGATCGCCAGCCAGGTGTTTCTTTTGACAGCACCCGGAGCTCAGTTGTGCTGAATTTTAGCTTCCTTTTTCTGTCACCTCCATCCTTCTGGGCTTCCTGGGACTCCATGGTGATGCTCTGCTGGGCTCAGTGCAGCCTGATCCTCTGTCTCCCCTCCAGCTCTCTCAACAATTCTGTAGCTCTGCACCTGCATGGGTGTGGCCACCTCCAGGTACTGGAGGTACTTGCATCTGATTGGTTGATTTCTCAGTTGCTTTGTTGTGGGGTGTGGTGGGTGTCCCTGATTGGTTCACTGGCTCACATGTCTTCTATTCGAATTTTCGAGATCGGATTTTACCGAATCGGTAAATACCGATTCGGTAAATACCGATTCGGTAATCTCCGATTCGGTATCTCCCATTCATTCCTATGGGCCTGGAGGCCCATAGGGTTGAATGGGTGATACCGATTTGGAGATTACCGATTCGGAGATTACCGATTCGGTATTTACCGAGTGTGGATTCCGATTGTTACCGAATCGGTATTTTGTACCGATTTTTTTGCTACATACGGTTTTCCGATTCATAAATACCGATTCGGTATGAATAGGTATTTAAGAACCGGTAAAATTAAATTACCTACATCGGGCCCTAAATGTACAGCTGACTTAGGAACATTGTCATTTTGCCATACCAGGTCTAGGAACTTGCAAATACCTTTAGCGCTGATATGGGCTGGGCCATCGTGACCACAGGAAGAACATATGCGTCTGGCAACATCCATCTCTGTTTCCCTGGCTTATCAATCCAACATCCCTCATCATTCGAGTGTGCTGTACTTTCTTGACATATTGCTAATTCTTCTATTGTGGCCTCACTTTGTATCTCCTTCACATTCTCAAGCATATCCTCAAGCATGGTAACTTCAGGCACACACCTATTGGAACCTGCTACAAGCATTCTCTTTATTTTAGTCTGTGCCGTTTCCTTAGCTGTTTGGTCAGCAAAAACGTTCCCTCTACCTACATTGTCAGTAACCTTCCTATGGGCACTACACTTCACTATTGCCAACTTCTTAGGGAGCGTCAAAGCAGACACAAGCCTCAATATAAGGTGACAATGTTGGATCTTTGAGCCATGGGAAGTAAGGAACCCTCTCTCAGTCCTGAGTCGCCCAAAATTTTGCACAACCCCAAAGGCATACTAGCTGTCAGTATAAATATTGACAACCAGTCCCTTGCTCAATTCACAAGCTCAAATAAGGGTGGCTAACTCAGCTGCTTGGGCTAACTGATAAGGGACTTGTGATGTCTTTACGACTGTGCGCAATGCGGTGATAGCATAAGCAGCAGTTATTGTGCCATCTTGTAAAATGAAACAAGAGCCATCAACATATAGTTCCACTTGTGGGTCAGATAAGGGAACATCAGTCAAGTCTACCTGTCCTTTCATCTCTTCTTCCGTCCGGAAGATAAAATCATGTTTCTCAATCTCATTGTTTTCAGAAGGGAGGGGCAGTAATGTGGCTGGATTCAGAGTGACACATTTTTTGATCGTGATGTGCTTGCCGAACAGTGTTAGTTCATAACCCGTCAGACGTCAGACGTACACTGGTAATGTGCTGTGTCTTAGTCTTATTCAAAAGTGTATCCACAGCATGTCCTACCATGACTGTGAGGTCAGTATCAAACACAAATCCATCCGATTGTCGTATCGAGACTGCCACAGCCGAAACCGCTCTTACACAGCTCGGGAGGGCTCTTGCAACAGGGTCAAGAACAGCAGACAAATAAGCACACAGCTGTTGCTTATCTCCAAAGTGTTGTGTTAAAACAGATAGCGCACAACCAGCCGTCTCATGGACGTATAACACAAACGACTTGCCATAGTAGGGAGTGCCAAGCACAGGAGCTGAACAAAGCGCAGCTTTTAATTGCTCAAAAGACTGCTGACATTCTTGCATCCAAGGCAGGGTCTCATGCACATCTTTAGTGGTTAGTGCAAACAAGGGTTTGGTTAGTAAGGAGTAGTTAGGTATCCACAACTTGCAGTAGGATGTGATACCTACAAAATCGCGGTGCAGAGCAGGAATATCAACGGAGAAATATCGTGGGACATAAATATGGCCGCACAAATATTGTGGAGAAGAATTGCGATTCTCCTATTAACATGCCTAGAGAATCTAGATTTCATTAAAGACACGGAGGCTCACATTATGCAATGACTTTTAATTGCAGATCCAAGCCAGTCGCATCACAATATAAAGGTTCCAATAAGAACACTGAAATAAAGTAATAGACAAAACATAGCAACCATCAGCCTCTTTTAAATCAGGCGAAGAAAGAAGATGTAGTAGTTTCCAGAAATTTCGAAGTAGAGGATAAACGAAGAAGTCAACCGGACGGTCTCTTGGTGATGAAACATCCAAAGTAAATTAGGTGGAAGGATTACCTGAAAGAAAGGAGACAATGAAAATTGTATCCTAAAAGGGGTAATCATAAATAAACAAATCCTGAAAAAGAATTGAATAGTCATAAACAACATTTTAGTATAAGCATAAATACATCATATCATATTTAAGTCATACTTAGAATATAAATTATATATCCACACCCAAACAGGGAAGGGATGGGTGGGATAATGTGAGCCTCCGTGTCTTTAATGAAATCTAGATTCTCTAGGCATGTTAATAGGAGAATCGCACTTTCATTACAAGAACGGAGGCTACATTATGCATGTTGGTAGCCTTGTAAAACTACATTAGACATGTGATCAATAGGTTTACAATAATGTCTTGCAAAGGTATTAGCATTAGACCAGTCGGCAGCTTTAAGGATATCATCCAACTTACCTCCGGACCAAAGGGACTTACTTGCCATGGCACCTCTAACGGAATGAGCCTGAAATTTGGATATATCAATACCAGCCAGGGACATAGCAGATTTAACCCATCTGGCAATCGAGGTGGAAGAGACAGCCTTATGAGGTTTAATAAAGGAAATGAGAAGCTGATTCTCATTTAGAGGACGGAGGTTAGACATTGTCCTATCATAAGCCTTCATACATTCAACAACACAAAGTTTTGGAGAAGGATCAAAACGGGGATAAAAAATTGAATCAGACATGGTCTTAGTTCTTCTAAAGATTTCAAATTTAACTCCAAATAAGTTATAAGATCTATTAGAGATCTCTAGAGCCTTAACATCTGAAACTCTACGGCAGGAGATGAGGCAAAGAAGAGTTGCGAGTTTAAAAGAAAGAAGTTTTCTGTTTAAAAGAGAATTATCCGGCCAGGAAGTGAAGCGATCTAGAATTAAATTTACATCCCAGAGAGAGTCATATTTTGGTCTTGGGGTCTTTTAATGCGAATGCTCTTCATCACCCTACAAACAATAACATTTTTACCAATAGACTTGCCGTTAATAAGGACATGACCAGCAGAGATCGCCGATCTATAACAGTTTATTGATCTATAACTCAATCCTTTGTCGAAGAGTTCAGCGAGGAAATTCACTATATCAACAATAGGTGCTTGAGTGGGATCCAAGTCCCTCTCCAAGCACCAACGAAACCAGCATTTCCAGATATTGTTGTATCTGTAGTGAGTTCCTGGTGCCCATGACTCTCTGAGGAGAGTAGAAGCTGATGACGAAAGTCCTGAGACTTCGTTAGATCTCCTGACACTCTCCCGGCAAGAAGGTTCAAACTCCCTGATAGGGTCATTAGATGAGGATCCCCGTTTACGTCCGTAAGGAGATCTTTCAGGGAAGGAATGAGAAATGGAACTTCGAAGATCAGTTCCAGAACAGTGGGGAACCACGCCTGTGATGGCCAGAAAGGAGTTACTAGGGCTAGGGAGCATCTGTCCTGCCTCACCTTCTGTAGGACTCTCTGGATCATTGCGAATGGGGGAAAAGCATAAGCATTGATCCCTGATCAGGGTTGGAGAAATGCGTTCACTGCTTGTGCGCCGGGATCCGGCATCCAGCTGAAGTAACGCTCTATTTGAAAGGTGAGACGGCTCGCGAATAGGTCTATCTCGAATGGACCCCAATAGGAATTTAGTGAGTCGAAGACAGCGACGTTCAGTTTCCAATCGCTGTAGTCTGAAAGGAATCTGGAATTCCAATCGGCGGAAATGTTCGACTTCCCTGGGTAGTATTCCGCTCTGAGAGCAATTTTGTGTTCTAAACAGAACATCCAAAGTTTCCTTGCTAGGTTCGAGAGGTCGGCAGACTTGGTACCTCCCAAGCGATTGATGTAGGCCACTGCTGAAACATTGTCCATTTTCAGGACAACCGATCTCCCTTGAATTGAGTGCTTGAAACTCATAAGGGCGTATAGACCGGCAGTAAGTTCTAGGAAATTGATGTGGTGAGATGACTCCTCCTGGGACCAGATACCACCCGTATTCTGGTCTAGGAAACAAGCACCCCAACCATGAAGGGAAGCGTCTGATTCCAGGACAAAATCTGGTTCTGAACCGAAAATTGCTTTCCCATTCCAAGCTTCTAGGTTCTCTAACCACCAGTTCAGTTCCACTTTGGCCTCTAAATCTAAGGTGATTCGGTCTTCGTACCAGAGACCGGATCACAACGCCCTTCCTTTTATCCTTTGCAGGGCCCGGTAATTCAGGGGGCCTGAGAAAATCGCTTGTATGGAGGATGATAAGAGACCTAGAAGTCTCGCCAGTTCCCTTAAAGGGATGTCCTCCTGCCTTAGGACATGACGAATCTCCTTCTTGATCTTCGAGATTTTTGAAGGAGGTAAAAGGAGGAGACACTTGGAAGTGTTTAGAGTGAAACCCAAAAACTCTAGAGATTTCGAGGGGGTTAGAATAGACTTCTCTTTGTTGACGATGAAGCCTAGACTCTCTAACAGATTCATAGTCGTTTCCAGGTCTATAAGAATTTGGGGTAAGTCTTGAGACAAAATCAAAATGTCGTCGAGGTAAATGATAAGTCGAATTCCTCGTTCTCTTAGGAAGGAGGCTACTGCTCTCATTACCTTGGTAAAGCACCAAGGGGCGGAGGAAAGTCCGAAGGGGAGGGCCTTGAACTGATAAAGATGATTTTTCCAGAGAAACTGTAGGTAAGGTTGATGTATTTCCGCCATCGGGATAGTGAAGTAGGCATCCTTCAAGTCTAGTTTTACTAACCAGTCTTCTTTTTGAAGGAGGTCTCTTAGGAGATGTATTCCTTCCATTTTGAAGTGCCTGTAGACCAGAAATTTGTTGAGACCCTTCAAATTTATAACTGGTCTCCAACCTTTTCCTTTTTTCTCTACAAGGAACAAAGAGCTTACGAAGGTTAAAGAATCTAAGGGGACTTCTATTATAGCTCCTTTCTCCAGCATAGAGTGGATCTCTTCCTCGACTATTTTCTCTTTTTCTAATGAAATAGGAATATCTCTTGGTAGATAGGTTTGAATAGGAGTTTGAGTGAAGTCTATCAGAAAGCCTGTTACTGTGGAAAGGACCCAAGGGTCTTGAGTTATTTCTTCCCATTTTTTTGAAAAAAGGCTGAGTCTCCCTCCCACCTTCGGAGGGATAGATGGGGAAGGTGAAAGCTGGAGACTTACTTGGAGGGTTTGACGCGAAGGAAGCTTGTGATCTTGCACCTCTGGCTCTGTTTCCTCTTCCACGGTAGAAGCCGTTGTTATAATTATTTTGTTGTCCACCTCTTCCATAAGGACGTGATCTCTGATAGGGCCTCTGGTTGAATCGGCCGGAAGAAAGGCCCCTTCTTCCGGCCCTCCCGAAAACATTATTACTGAACACTCGTTTGATATTCTTTTGTGCCTTGTCAAGTGCAGTAAAGGTCGAGACGTTTTTCCCTAGAGATCTTATAAGCTCTTCGCCAAAGAGCAAGCCTTTTGGGTTTGAGGATGGCTCCTTGTCGGCCATGTCTGTAAGTTTAGGATCTAGTTTAAAGAGGATTAGTCTACGTCTCTCAGCGTTAATGCTGGAATTGGCATTACCAAGGAGAATGAGGGCTCTTTGACTCCAACCCCTTATAAGGTCTGTATTAAGTTGGGTGCCTTTGAGGTAACACTCCTCGGCGGAGTCAAGAATCCTGCTTAATGGGCCAAGTACATCCAGCAGGCGATCCTGGCATCCTTTAAAGGCTTTCTCAAGACCCTTCCTGGGGTCGCGCCCAAGTCTAAAGAGATATTTAATTAGCTCAGGATCCATATTAGGGGCATAACATGCCTTTTCGTCGATTGAGGGTCTAGAGCACTCGGCTCTTAGGATATTTCTTGTCCCTCTTTCGAGAGGGAAACGGATCCATTTTTTGATAAATTTAGATACGTGTTCCTGTGGAGACCATAGAGTGGAACGGGGATGCTTTAGGTTTAAGGGGGAGAACATCTCTTCCCCCAAGGGGTTTAGGATAGAATCTTTAGATGTAGAGGGGAGTTCGTCCTCCTCATCAAAAATGCCAACATCCCCGTCATCTAAGTCCAGGACGTATTCGTCTGGATCCATATCATCGTCATCATCGGAGCCATCTCGGTAGTATTGAGCACTTTGGGATAGTGAGCCGCTAAGGGCGTCCAAGGTATTTGGGCCGCAAGGGGCACCCGAAGAAAGTGAGTCATAGAAGACATCTCTATTATTTGAGGTGTAAGGACCTCCCAAGGATTTTGTGGTGCTAAGACCACCAACAATATCAGAGGTGCTAGGACCTCCCGTGCTCACCTGCATTCCAGTAGAAATGTTATTATTTTTCTTTGTGCGTTTTGCTCCCGCTTTTGGACCAGCAAACGTATCAGATAGTTCTTCTTGGGAAGGAAGAGGTCTTTTATAGGGGGCAAGATTAGCGAAGGTCTCCCTTAAACAGGACTTCATTTCTTTTTGGATCATGGATCGAAAATCCTCCCTAATAAAGGAAGGAGATGTAGCATTATTGCCCTCTGAGTCTGAGTCAGAAGCATTATCCATCTTAATTTAGGTAATAAACCCCCTTTTTTTTTATTTTTATTCTGTAAGAAACTATTCACCCTCACTATATTATATTCTCTGGCTGTTAATATAGGTATCTGTGCTCAGCCACTGTCAATACAGGCATGGGGGCTAATTAAGGATAGGGGTTCTTAAGAAGGAGAATAGGCATAAAGGCACAATATTCAAATGCCTAGACCTCTTTACACTCCCTTTTTCCCCTCTTTTTTTTTTTTTTTTTTAAATCTTTCCAGGCCACTAGCTTTGCCTAAAAATATACACGAAGAAATCACGAAGCTCCGATGCCCAGAAACAGCTGATTTCCAACCGTCATGGGGGAGAGGAAAGTCCCTAGGCGAGACACTCACGAAGCGTGAGGTTCGCCAGGGAACTTTCCTCTAATGCGCATCTACGTGCTGAGGGGAGAGCTCAAGGAAAATGAGAGACGGTACTACGCGCTGAAAAGACGGTAAGGGGCAGTGTTTTGCCAATCAGGTTGGCGCTTAAGGCTGGGCCGCACAAATATTGTGGAGAAGAATTATCAACAACAAAAATATAGTTGACAAGAATATCGACTGACAGGTAAGTAATATCGATAACAAAAATATTGTGGTAATAAATATCATTTACAAAAATATAGTTGACAAAAATACCCATATTATTAATTAATGTTATGTATTTTAGTGTTTTAATGAGAATTGATTGTCATTTTATTATGTGTTTTAGGATTTTACTAGTTATTAATTTATTTTAAGTTTAATTCTGGGTTTTTAGTTCCGTAGCAGGTTGTGGGTTTATAGGGGAATAGCGTAGGAAGTAATTTAATTAAATAACATTTATTGAATAATTAATGTGTTAATTGATTAATTAATAATAGTTTAATAATTAGTTGTTAATTAATTTAATTAGTTAATTAATAATTAATTATGTTAATTGTTTAATTAATTTTAGGTGTGTGTTGTGGTGTTTATATGTGGAAATGGTGTGAAGGGTGGTAAGTAATTAATGTATTATTGATTAATTATTAAATATTTCTAAATTATTTACCATTAATTAATTAGTTATTATTAATTGTAATTGTGTAATTAATTTTAGGAGTGTGTTGTGGTGTTTATATGTGTAAATGGTATGAAAGTTGGTAAGTAATTAATTATTTGATTGATTATTTAATAAATAATGATACATTATTTTTCATTAATTAATTAGTAATTGTTAAATGTAATTGTGTAATTAATTCTAGGTATGTGTTGTGGTGTTTATATGTGTAAATTTTGTGAAAGGTGGTAAGTAGTTAAATATTTTATTGATTAATTAATAAATAATAATAAATACATTTTCATTAATTAATTAGTAATTATTAAATGTAATTGTGTAATTAATTGTAGGCGTGTGTTGTGGATATTATAGTGTTGCACTCACTGGAGTGGGTATAGTAATTTTTACCCGTCCGCTATCCAACGCTTTCCCTACTGTTGCACTCACTGGAGTGGGAATAGTAATTTTTACCCCTATGCTATCCAACGCTTACCCTACTGTTGCACTCACTGGAGTGGGAATAGTTATTGTTACCCCTACACTATCCAACGCTTTCCCTACTGTTGCACTCTCTGGAGTGGGAATAGTAATTTTTACACCTACCCTTTCCAGCGCTTTCCCTACTGTTGCACTTACTGGAGTGGGAATAGTAAATTTTACTCCTCCGCTATCCAGCTCTTTCCCTACTGTTGCACTCATTGGAGTTGAATAATAATGTTTACCCCTACACTATCCAGCGCTTTTTCTACTGTTGCACTCACTGGAGTGGGAATAGTAAATTTTACCCCTCCGCTATCCAGCACTTTCTCTACTGTTGCACTGATTGGAGTGGGAATAGTAATTTTTACCCCTATGCTATCCAGTGCTTTCCCTACTGTTGCACTCACTGGAGTGGAAATAGTCATTTTTACCCCCTCACTATCCAACGTTTGAACTACTAATGTTTTTATTTTGTTATTAAATGTATGTATTATTTTTTTTATAGTTTAATGAGTTAATTAAATATTCGAATATTTTTTTAATATTTATATATGTGTTTATTTTCTTTTTATATAATTTTAAAAGTTTATAAATTAAAGAAAGATAATAGTTAATAACATGTATTAAAAAAATTATATGTATATGTACACTTTTTTGTGTTTCTATTTATTATATTAAGTTTATTTGTTATAATTAGTTAAAATATATATTACATTTAATTTATTGTGTTAATATTATTAATATTTATTAATTAATTTAATTTAAGTTATGTTATTTTTCAAAGTATATATTTGTTTAATCTATTTTTTTACACTGATATTTTTGAGTCTATATTATTGTACTTAGCTGTGTAAGTATAGGGAGTCAATATTTTTGTAATCGATATTTTTACATCAATATTTTTTTCATCGATATTTTTAACATCGATATTTAAACATGGAACCAAAATCGCGCACATCTTTCTGAGTCTGCGGATGGACATTTTAACAATGGAACTGATGCACTCAGGAGTCAATCTCCTACCCTCCTTCGACAGTAGGTGACCTAAATAGGTGACTTCCTGTGGACAATACTGAAATTTGAAAAGGGAAACTTTATCTCTGTGCTGTGCCAAATGGAACAACAATTTAACTGTAGTGTCCCTGCAACCATGTTCTGTGTCAGAAGCGATGAGGAGGTCGTAAAATACTCATGCAATACATTACTTGTAGGAAGCATAAGGGAATCCAATTGGGCCTTTAAAGCTTAACTATAGATACTTGCACTCTCAGTATAACCCTGAGGAGACTGACAGAATCTAAAGCTTCTGCCAGCTAGTGTAAAACCAAACAAATACCTGCTGTCTGGATGGATAGGAACACTGAAGAATTCATTCTTCAAGTCAATGACAGAAAATAATTTGGCAGTGGAAGGAATTATTGTCAAAAGAGTGATAATGTCAGGGACCACAAGTAACTGGGGAACTACTATTTTATTAGTTTCGCGCAAATCAATCACAAATTGATAAACATCTTCATGATCATCAGAGGAACCCAAAGGTGCCCTTTTAAGAATGGGAAGAATAGGACTATTACAAATATTCACAGTCGTCTCCTCAACCACACCTTTCTCAATCAAATCCAGTGCAATTTGCAGTAAGGCTCACTCTCCTGCCTGCGGTATTTTATACTGAGGGATACGAGGCAAAATAGCGTTGTCTATAACTTGGAGCGAAACTGGCAGTATCTGAAACAGTCCCACATCTGTGTCAACTGTTGTCCACAAAGTGGGTGGCACGTTTTTAAAATTCAACAGGAAGGGGTGCATCTTTGGATAGACAGTGTTTAGCGAATGCCACATCCAGACCTATTGTCATACAAGCACCTGCTGGGGAGCAATAAATCGTAGCATGCAGTTTCTTCAACAAATCCAAACCCATACATTTTTCTCCACAATTAGATGTCAATAGGAATGGCAAATCCACAGTGAAAGGACCAATAGTCAATGCAAGAGATCTTGAAATTGGGCTTACAACCGGTACAACAGAGAAACCTTTCGAAACATTTTTATGGCCAGACAGAGCCGCCTCAGGGACCAAAGGACGAGCAATAGAACTGTTTGTTGCACCTGTTTCCACCAAAAATTCCTTAGCCGAGTCATGAAAATCCGCAGTAACGTAAGGACCGCACTGATCTATAGGTATTGGAACTGGTCCCTCACTCTGTCCCTGGCTGTCCTAGCTATAAGACATTCCTGTCACCTCATCTGTGTGATAAACATCATGATAGTACTGTTCGCCTCAAGGGTCATCAAAGTAATTATTATCAGAACGACCTGGTGCAGCCGCAGCATGTTGAGCCCTGTCCGCCCCATCAGCTCCACAACCCGGTGCACGAGAACCTTGTCCTTTAGAGACTGCCACCTTCTGCAATAACACAGGACACTCCCTACGCCAGTGTCACTCCTCCTTACTATACCCACACTGATTCAGCCCTAAAACGTATTATTCAGCTGCCTGCTAGTGCATCAAAGCTGTCGGGCCAAATCACCACGTCCTCTGCCATTCCCTCCAGAAGCCTGCTGAAACAACAACTTTGTCTTCCAATTCTTGTGCTTCTTCTCCATCCTCTCCTTGTCCTCATTTTCTCTGTGGTCATAAAACTGCTCCATATTCAAAATAACAGAAAGGGAAGAGGTGGACCAAGTGTTTTCGGAAGCCTACAATTAGGATGCAACATGGAGCAAATTGGAAACAAATCTATTAATAAAAAAATGGACACCTCCCTCAATCGACAAATCCTGCCCACTATCCTCTAGAAACACATCATCAAACTGTGTGAAAAAATCAGACACACTCTCATCTTTCTTTTCATGACAAGCCGTTGACTTGTCCCAATCAACTTTCCTCAGTGGAATGAGAGAATGTATATACGTGATAATGAGGCCTGGCAAAGCAGTATCTCTGCCCTAGTCTTATCACCGGGCTTCCTTTCCTGATCCCATACTTTGATTTGATCCCATGTACCACCCAGTTCTGCAACATGATCTTGTGTGTGCACTTGCCTCCAAATATGAACCAGAACCAATAAACCAAAGAACATTTCAATATCTGCAAGTGTCATTCCTGTGGAAGAGGCAGCTTCAGTCATTCTTTATAATATGCAGTAGGATTTTTCCTAGGGTCGGGTAATTAGGTCTTAAGAGACAATACTTTACTTCTTTTCCACGGAGTATAAACCCATTGCTCCTGAAACCTGCCGCTTGAGTAACATTACCACGACCATCTGTTACTTCGGGTATCTCAGGGTGTATATAGGATGAACCTCTCTTTTCAGAAACTGAGATCCCGAAGTGGGGCTCTTCTCAAGTAACCTTCCCCTATAAAGATACATATATAGATAAATATATATAGAGGTTCAATCAATGTCATAACGCTACCAAAAACTTGACCAGGCTCCATATTAGTAACATATACACGGTCTTTAATATCATATAAAATCTGTGGTGCTGCATCTTTAAAACACTGCTCCCAAAGGCTAATCAGAGTAGAAAACATATGCTTAAGGGTATGCTGTTGTACAAAGGGTTCATAGTCTTTCATCACATTCCACCCCTCTTTCACGCTGTAAATGGGATTTCAGCCTGGTTAGCCACTACCGTTTTCTCTGCATTTCCCACTTCAGATTGTACATACGGACCCATGCGCTCTTTAAACTGTGCCCAATCTGCACCTCCAAACCAGCGCACAGTGAAACCGGAGGATGAAAAACCAGTGAAGGAGAGGGAACCAGAAAGACAGGTACCAACAATGGTGATGGCTGCGTCACAGGAGAAAATGCTGGCAAGAAAGATGCTGAAATAATGGGCGTGAGGGGGGTGCTAACAGCCATATTTGCTGCAGACGGCAAGGAAGCAGAAGGAGGAGAAAGAAGAGAATGCACCGATGCCACTGCTGTCGAAAAAGCAGCAGTAGATACAGGAACAGAGACAGTGGAAAGCATTAGTAACAGGTAATTGTGAGGGCGATGGAACAGGGGGATATATATTTTGTGGGGCGTACGAGGGTGGGGTTCTATTTTCTAATAACTCCTCTACGCAAGTATAATTTTCTTCTTGGGCCACATAAGATTTATCAATATGTAATCGAAACCTCCTATCTTCATTTTCACTCCCTATCTCTTTTTTCTCTCTATTATTTGCTACAGCTTTCTGAGTCAATGTTTTCATTCTCCCCTTTCGTGCCTCCTTTTCCATCATTAGCCTCCTTCTGCCACATTCAAAGAGAATCAAACATAGACTGACTACCTGTTTTCGCAAAAAAAATTCCTGCAAAAAAACAATTATTTTGATCGTCAAAAGTGGCCGTCAACGGCCACTGCAACTCAGCATTTTCACTCGTATATTTGTGCCATAATGTACTAAACATAAAAGGACCAGTACCATGTTTCACATACATATCAAAATTAGGAGTGCCTTCTGGAGGCGCCGGCTGAGCTTCTTCGAATTGAGTATCGGCAGAACAAAAACAACAAAAAGAAACCAAGAATCAACTAATTCCAGGCATTTTCAAAAGGGATCCCAATTCGTTATTTTGCCTGGCAAAACAATTGCAAGTGCTTTGATCCCAAAAACGGTCCGCAGATCGTATCAAATACAAACGAAAATGGTACCATATCCACAAAGAACCAAAACAAACTCACCTGATATATGCAGGTCAAACAAATGTATTCTTCATTGCCGACTCTTCAGACCAAATGGTCAGATCCAAGGGTTTCACCATTCAGGACTCCATTTGGATGACCACTGGGTGAGGCACTGTCCGGAGGGACAGAAGGGGCAGCTGCAAGTAGAGGAACTCTCTCATGCAGGGATCCCTGATCCGTCTGTCCGGCCCAACGATGGCCCGACCTGTCCGCAATTGATACTCCTCGTGCAGGGCTCCCCAAACCGCCATGTCCAACCCTAAGATTGTCTAGCCCCCCCCCCCCCCCCCCGTCGGCAGAAGGGGATGGGTTACTCATCAGAAGGAGTCCCTGTTCGGGCGCCAACTGAAGGAAGCGGCCAGCTTAGTGTCACCCGGGTAACTCAAGACCACCTCTCAGTCTTCCATACTAAATGAAGAGTCTGTCAGACAGAGGAGAATACAAAACAATATATGTTTATTCAGAAACACTCGAGTGGAGTCTCATCTGCCCAGTCCCTTAGGAGTGCTGCAAAGGGACTGACATCAGCAAACATGGAGATACATTATTTACAATTCAGAACCCATGAACATATGCCCATATTGGTATTTTCCAGGAAGATGGAGCTAAACAAAGAAGTACAGAAGGATGATTTTCGATTCTGAGGCCGGGCACATATTATCTCCTACCCAAGGTCACTCTGTCCGTGCCCGCCACTAGATTAGTGGGAGACAGCCTCTATCTAGTGGGAAAGGTATGCGCTAATTAGAACAGTGTATTCATTAGCAAATCAAGGCCCATCCTTGGAGAAACAAAACTTACCACAGGCCATTTCTCGAGTAAGGAAGAATTAGTTTCGATCATAGTTCAAAATGTCCACCAAACATAAAATGTTGCCGAGAATGCTAACTACTATTGAATAATACACAAGCAACATAACGGAAACATTTTCATTCCAACACTACTTTCACAGAATTTGTCCTATTCTTTTATTTAAATATGTGCTTATATAGATGGTTAGGTTGGTATAGATGGTTAGTCCCCCTTGGGGGGACCTTGCTTCTTTTCCTTTATTGCTGCAGTAAAATATTCCAAAAACCCTTTTTTAAGGAGATGGATGTCTGCGCCTACATCTCTTGTAAGGCAACTTTTTAAAATTGTTGCCAGCATGTTGCAACTCTAGTATCGCCAATCTTTTGGTTCAGCCCCTGCAGGTTTCAAGAGCTGATGTTCATTTCAAGCAGTTTTCAGGTAGAGGACGAAGGTGTAACTAAAATTCAATTCTTAGGTTTGTTACAAGGGCCACTGGTAGCCAGCTCCAGTCTAATTTGTGATGGAAAGACTGATTGGGTTTGTTCATATCCACTCTGGATTTTGGGGGAGCTAATGTGTCTGCCACCGAGCTGATTCTTTTTCTTGAAGTTGAGGGAGTCCAACAGTGCTTCTAAGAATTGAGAATGGGATATATACCTTTAGTGATGGCGTTAGAATTGGTGGATAGGCACTCTCACAAAAGATGGATAGTTTTATGCCCCAGTTTCTAAGAAGATTTCTCTTGAAGAACACTTTGTCAGTGATTTGTCAAGATGCAAATGTTCCCAGCATTGGTACTGTAAGCTGTGTACCGCATGGCATCAAAAAATAGATCAATGGAATACCTTCTGATTTGATGTTCCAGAGGTCTGGATATTCTATAATTAGTTCCAGAATGTAGAACCAATTTAAAAACATCATGATCACCTCATGTTTGATACTCAGAACTGCACAGGAACTTGATATGCTTGGTGTCCACATTAGATGTCCGTTATTATTTTATGCTGTGGTTAGTAATTATAAGGAAACAGTTGTCCCTTTCAATATTTTTTAAATAACGCAAATCAGCACAGCAATATAATAATGACTGTCATGTACTTTTATAGAAAACATAATATTTAATTCAACATCATACAAAACATAAGAAGAAGTGGAGCAGTGTCTATAATGTTAGGGAAAAACTCAGGCAAAGACAAAGCAAAATAGCGTGGCCAAAACATGAACAAATAGTTAGGCCAAACAACGTATTAGAGGCACCATTGCACATATACGGAATAGTTATTATACAACATTTTAGTGCCAGTGTGCTAGAGTTGACGGTGTTTCGATCCCACAGAAAAATAATGGGATCATCATCAGGACTAGAAGAATGTATAGCCTGAGAAAATCACAATATAGCTAGATTTTACAATATAGATCATTTGTACGGTACGCTTGCGAGGAAAATTTGCAGAATGAAGAGACCAGAGGGGGTCAGGTGTCATCCTCAGATGTACGAGTGATTAGAAGGATCAAGCGTATATCAGTTGTCAATTCGAGAATACCACTGGTACTGCTCATAAATTGCAGGTGGACTACCGAGAGATGGTGTATCAAAGCTGCCGAAAACGAAAAGTAGTAGGTTGTGTGGGGCCTCAAGTCGAGTGTCCCCAGGTGGGCACTGAGCACAATGCACAGCAGTAGGAAGGAGCGGACAGTGGTATGAAATAAATTCCAGTTTTTATTTCATCCCAGATGGGCTGCCTCGTATGGAATTGGCCACACACCACATTTTTGGAGCCTGTGACCCCGCATTCACAGCTACGTGCCCAACCAGTTACACGTCCATCTTGATGTACCGCAGTCCACTCCTTCCTACTGCTGTACATTGTGATCCGTGCCCACCCAGGGACACCCGACTTGAGGCCCCACACTAGCTACTACTTATCGTTTTCGGCAGCTCTGTGCTTCAGATTTTGTCTCGAGAAATGTTGTGCTCTTTCAATTTGGTGGCAAAATAGTGTGGTGATGATGTTTTTTAATCCTAAAATGGTTCACAGGCTACTTTGTTAATTAGCTCCATATTAATAGATGCTTCTAATAGAAATGGTGACAGGCAGTTAGGTCTTCTTGAAACCCCAGTGATGTAAACTTTCAACTCTGCCTCAAGGCAAATACTATTTAATTCCTGCAGGTTCCCCCAAGTGTACCATTTGCTGTGAACAGTAGCTGCAGACGCAGTGTTGGCGGTTGTCCTCTAAGCATGTAATGTGGAATTAAAAAGTCTTAGGTAAGAGGAGCTCGGAGAGCATATACCTAATGCCAATGCCCAGAAGAAAATATGCACAATGTTTATAGCAGAGTTGAGAAAGACCAAAACAACAAAAATCCAATCTGTAGAAATTAAAATACTGAATTTTTAAGAAATAAATGCAGTAAAGCGCTTAAAAGCGATTGGCGCTAAAAAGATTACTTTAGGTCACACTGGACCAGGGCAAAGTCAAAGTTCCAGTGGATCACGATGGAGTGCCAGCTACAGGACCTACCCAGGACTCAGTGAACAAAGTGCCTTTCCTGGTTGCAAGCAGCGAGATGTGTTGATCTTCTCCACGCAGTCAAAGCTATGCATCTGTTCCAAAGACGGGTGCCAGAGTCAAGAGGCATGGCGAGTTTCTGCCATGCAGACGAGGGGATGCGTCGATCTCACCTACCGATGGCAATAAGCTGTATGATGCATCGATCTCTGGAGGCAAAGTGCTGATTCTGAAGCTATGCACCAATTTTACAACCAATTTTTGCCCAGCCCTGATGTATATTGGAGACAGGCTGTAAGGCACACAGAGCTGTAAAAGCAGAGAAAGGCCCACTTTTTAAAAGTGTCATTTCTAAAATAGAAATGTTAAAACCGACTTTACTAGTAAAGATGATTTATCATTACCATTCCAAAGATATGAAACATGATGCTGTTACTCCTTTCTAATCAGGAATTACAGCTTAAAGGTATTTTAAGGAATTCCCAATGTTAGCTTAGAGGAGTCAGCCCAAATTTGGCAATTGAAAAAGAGTAGGCCTCACAGCATTGAAAAATGAATATACCCTACCTTTTAGTTACACTGCACCCTGTCCTTAGGGCTTCCTTGGGCCTACCTTAGAGGTGTTGTACATTTAATAAAAGAGGAGGTAAGGCTGGTAAGTAGATTTAACTACCAAGTCAAAGCAGCAGTAAACTGCATACACAGGTCCTGCAGTGACAGGCCTGAGACATGGTTAGGGGGCTACTTAGGTGGCTGGCACAATCAGTGCTGTAGGTATACTAGTGGTACAAAAGAGGGTGGTGATGGACGGAGTATCTGAACCAATCAAACACTCACACCCAGTCAAAAGATCTGGGTTTAATCCATCACCGTTCTTTAGCCCACTCTGCCACCCCAGTTCAGAAATAGCTATATGCAAACCAGTCTGACCCTGTGCCTCATGGGAACAGTCCAGCCCAAACTGCCAAGCCATGCCTTCCCTGGACCGGAAACAAGCTCCCAAGGACCTGATTTGCATATAGCCATGTCTTAACTTGGTTCAGATGCTCCGTCCATTACCACCCCCTTTTGTACCGCTGTAGGTATACTAGTAGCATTTAATTTACAGGTCCTGGGCACATGTAGTATGCGTTACTAGGGTCTAATAAATAAATTAAATATGCCAATTGGGTATGAGCCAAAGTTACCATGTTTTAGGGAGAGAGTACATGAACTTTAGCACTGGTTAGCACTGGTAAAGAGCACAGAGTTATAAAGGTAGCCAAAACAAGGTCAGAAAAAGAGGAGGAGGAAGGCAGAAAGTCTGATATGACCCTTCAGAAGAGCCAGGTCCAGCAATATACCTAAGGCATTTTGTGCCAATGACTAAAAGAAAGGACAGCCTTTCTACATTTCAATCTGGGGTTGTGTGCATTTTAAATCAAAAACACATGGGGATATTTTTCTGCTCACAGCTGGCATTAATCCATGTGCTTATGATTTTAGCGGCGTGGCTCCTTGCTATAATTAAAACATTATTTGATGTACTACACTATAGGCAAGCTGCTCCCGCAAGGGTTTGTAACACCAGGGCGGGCTCTAGGACGGTGCGACCGGCGCCACCGCACTGGGTGCTGACTTCAGGGGGCGCCATGTCTGCAAGTTTATTTGGTTTTAAAAACACCTGCTGCTGCATTCCTTGCCTCCAGCAATTTCCAGGCAACAATAAAATGTCAAGATAACTCTGGTGATTAATGTTTTTCCTGGAGAGGAATTAGAGTTTTATCTGTCCGAGGTTTTGACTGATCATAATTATCACAGAGGATTAATATGCCTGCTGCAAAGAACATGTACCCTGCAGATCACAAAGTGCATATAAAGTAAATAGGCCAGTGGGATACTGCTTTTCTCAGAGACATCCTGTAGTTAATTGCAATTTATAAGTTAAAATTCTAATATGGAACAGTAATTTTTTAACCGTCATCAAAGAACTGCATGCACACTTCAGAGTATAGATTAGTGCATAGATAATGGTTTAAAAAAGAATATATTTGAGTAGAAATTGATTTTTACTATTAAAGAGAACCCCAACTGTGGTGAGCTCTATCAGTCCCATGACCTCTCCCCCCAGAACCTCGCCCTCTAGGAGACACAACTTTCTGTAAATGCACAAGGCACTGACTCCGCCAATGACCTTCCTCCTTCCAATACACACACTTATTTGACCCTACAAGTGTTATGGAAGGCGGCCTGCTGGTATGTGGAAGCTGTCTAGAAGTTTCCCTAAACGCTTGCTGCAACAACACCTTTCTTTTCAAATCCTTATGTTTCTTATCAGTACTATACTTCTCCTCCTGATCTCAGGTTCATAATATTGGGCCATATTCAAAATAGTAGAGGGCGGAGATGTGAACCAAGTACTCTCCGACACCTGTAAACGAGTCGTAATTTCAGGAAGGTTAGAAACAAACCTGTCAACAAACAATCAAACTCCTCCCTCAATAGACATATCCTGCCCAGTATATTCCAAAAATGTATCTTCAAACAGGGTAAAGAAATCAGACACACTCTCATCCTTCTTCTGTCGAGAAGCTGTCAATTTGTCCCAGCTTACCTTCTTAGGTGGAATAAGTGAATGCATACACGGCAAAGCAAGTATCTCTGCCCAGGGTTTATCACCAGGCTTTCTTTCCTGACACCATCCTTTAATCAAATCCAATGTGCCACCCAACTTGACATGATCTTGAGTATGAACCTGTCTCCAAACATCAACCGAAATGAGAAGACCAAAAAACATTTCAATATCAGCGAAGGTCGTAACAATAGCAGAGGTAGCCTCTGTTAATTCTTTATAATAAACTGTAGGATTTTTCCTAGGGTCAGGCAAATTAGCCTTCAGGGCCAAAACCTCACTCCTTTTTCACAAAGTATAAACCCATTGCTCCTGGAAATGGGTTGCTACAGCCGGTCTAGTAACATTACCACGCTGATTCATCAACTCAGGTATTTCTGGATGATATATGGGATGGACCTCATGCATCGGATACGGAGCTACAGAGGTAGGGCTCCTCTCACGTAATCTAGCCCTGTAGGCAACTAATGTTGTAACATTCCCAAACACTTGGCCTGGCTCCAAATCAGTAACATATACACGATCTCTATTATCAAATAAAATTTGGGGCGCTTCTGTTCCAATGTGTGTTTTCAAAAGATCAATCAATGAAGCAGCAGGCATATGTTTAAGGGCATGTTGCTGTATAAAGGGTTCAAAATCTCGCATAACTTCCCAAACATCGTCAACACCATAAATCGCATAACGAGCCCACCGCGCCGCCTGGGCAGCTATTACTTGTTTCTCTTCATCCCCACCCCAGATTGCACTAACCGGCCCATTCGCTCCCTAAATTTCACGAAATCTCCTCTAATCCACATACTGGCTTCTCAGCATTCAAATGCGTCGGAGGATGGAATTCCATAGAGGGAGAAGCAACAGGGGTAACAGGTACAATCGTTGTCAATGCTTGTATCGGAGGAGAAAGAACGGAAGATACAGGAGTTGAAACAGTAGAGCTACTAGGGGTCACAGTTGTCAAAGATGACAAGGCCAAAGAAGGAGCACAAGGTTCCGTAGCCAAAGCCGTCGAAACAACAGCCATGGATATGAGAACAGCCAAAGCAGACTCAACAGGCTCATGGGACTGTAAGGGAACAGTGGGATATATCCTCTGTGGGGCATAAGGAAGCGGGGGTCGAGTATCGAACAGCTCCTCTATGAAAGTATTGTCTTCCTCTTTGGCCAAATAAGACTTATCAATATGCAACCAAAACCTCCTATTTTCACATTCAATTCCAGACTCTTGCTTTTCTCTATCATATGCCACAGCTTTCTGCTTTAATGTTTGCAATTTCCCCTTCCGTGCATCTCTTTCCATCTTTATCCTCCCCTGTCTTGCCTCCTTCTGCCATGTTCAAAGAACATCAAACATTGACTGCCTACTTGGTCTTTTAAACAACTGTTCCTGTAAAAACCCAATCTTTTGCTCATCAAACGTTCCCGTCATCGGCCACTGCAACTCAGCATTGTCCCTCGTATATTTTTGCCATATTGTACTAAATGTAATAGGGCCAAGCCAGGTGAGCTTCTTTCAATCGAGCATCTGCAGAACAACAACGACAACACAGACTCCATATTTTGCTGAGACCAGGCCTTTTAATAGGAAAACAAATTTGTTACTTTTATCTGGCAAAGTAGTTGCAAGTACTTTTTAGCAAAACAGTCCTCAGACTACCAAACTCACACCACAATGGTACCATATCCATAAAGAACCAAAACAAACTCACCTGCTATCAGTAGTACAAACAAACCAGTTCTCCACTGCCGACTCTTCAGACCAAACAGTCAGATTCAAGGGTTTTGCCGTTTAGAACTCCAGTCGGGATGACCACTGGGCGAGGCACCGGCCAGCAGGACGGAAGGGACAGCTGCAAGCAATTGATACTCCTCGTGCACGGCTCCCTAAACCGCCATGTTCAACCCGACGATGGTCTAGCGCCCCTCCCCGTCTGCAGAAGGGGATGGATCAATCACCCAAAGGAGTCCTTGGTCGGGCACCAACTGAAGGAAGTGTCCCAACTAGGGTCACCCGTATCACTAATGACCACCTCTCGGCCTTCTATACCAAATGAAGAGTTGGTCAGACAGTAGAGAATACAAACCAATAACTGTTTATTAATATACACTCAAAGCCTTGCCCAGTGTGTCCAGTCGCTAGGAGTGCTGCAGATAGGACTGAAATCGACGAGCATAAAGATACCTTATGTACATTTTTAACCGGGCTAAAACAAGCCTACAGTGGAATTTTCCAGGCAGGTGCAGCTAAACAATTAAATACAAAAAAACAGTTTCAGCACTTCTATCATTTAAAGAGTATCTCAATTCCAAGGTTGTTCCATTCGGCCCTGTCACCAGACTAGTGGGAGAGGGCCTCTATCTAGCGAGAAAGGTATGAGCTAATAGGAACAGTGTACTCATTACAGGAACAAGTCTAACCTAGCAGGAACAAAAGTTACATTGGAGCAGTTCTTGGAATTGAACTAGATCAGTTTTGAATAGCCTAAAATGGCGCCGAATAAAGAAATTGGCGAATGCTAACTTACATAGGGCAATACACAAACAGGAACATTTCTATTCTAACACTATTTCCTTGCTCATTGAACCTGACACATCGCACCTACTGCGTAAAGAAAATCAACGTATCCCCTCGACTGTGGGCTCGGCATCAATGCATTGCTCGTCTGTATCTTGCTGTTGTGAACAGGATTAAGGTATTCTGTTCACCGGGCCTTCGTGGCTCATGTCCCCGGTCTGCACTCCATAGCAGTCGGCTGGAACTGTTGACTTTGCCCCGGTCCAGTGCGACCAGATTACCCCCATAGGCGCTTATTGGTTCTAAGCACTAGAACTCTTTTTTTTTTTTAAGTTCATAGCTCACCTTCTAATTTTTGTTGTGATGGTCTTGATTTATTTATCAAATTACTGTCTATTTTTCTAAACCAGTGTGAGATCTTTTTGTGGTGTTTTCATTGTGTGGGTGTGTGTGTGTGTGTGTGCGTGTGCGTGTGCGTGTGGGTGTGTGTGTGTGTGTGTGTGTGTGTGTGTGCGTGGGTGTGGGTGTGTGTGTGTGTGTTGCAAAAATACTTTACAGATTGCCTCTTTTTATAAGTCTGACTGCGCTGTGCCAAGCTACCAGAAGGCGAGCACAGGTTATCTATTACTGTGTATCTAGCTCTAGCCTACCCTGACTAGAATGAACCTCTGCCAACTAGAAACTCCTTTTCTGATATGCAGATCTTTCAAAATATGAGCCACTAAAATTGGGGGAAACCCCATTGCCTGCTTTATTGGAATTAAACAATTGCCAAAATGCCTTGGTATCCTTAAAATAGCACACACCCACAGGAATTTCCCTAGGAGAGTGTTTAATTATATACTTATAGTTAGATCAACATAGAGCGAAATTTGCTATGTCCCTTGGTTTAGAAGACAGCGCCTCATGAAGGCATCTGTTCGACAGAGTACAGGTTGCATCAAACCATTTAGGTGAATTACTGTTAAGGCTAAGGACAGGTTTCAGGAGGACATTTTTGACCACAGAATTAATGTTATGAAAATAATTAACAATTTCACAATATTTATGTTCCTCAGAAAGATGTGTTAAATGGGTGTTAATGATTCCTTAACAGAATACATAAAAATGCAAAACAGTCAGGTAGCTTACACTCAAGTCTAAGACCATTATTCTTTGACTGATAGTTCAGTTTATCTAAGGCGAACAACTCACAACTCAAATTCAGTAGTTAAAGTTCTATGAGAACCAAAATCTTTTGCTACCAGGTTTCCGAGGCAAAAAATGTGTACATGCTACGGGATACTAATACATAATGAATAACTCAGCAGCAGCCACACCTAAAATAATTAGGAATAACATTACAGTCTCTGAAATTAAAATCCATCTTATTAACAATGTATCTTTAAATAATATAGTTTAGAAGCATTGGGCCAGGGGCATCGCACTGCAACAAACACCACCCTTGTCCCTGCAGGTTGTTTAACTGTCGAAGAAGGATGCGGTGTCTGGTAATTTGGCATTAAAGTCACCACAATGGAATCACTAAATGAGGACACTGGCAAATTGCTAAGGGGATCATTTAAAAAAACTCAAAAATCTTATATACTCACTACTAAATTGAGTAAAAAGAGAATCTATTAGTCCACTGGATCAAGAATACTTGAATACCTTGGTGCTCAGCTACAATAGGGAGATGCTCATTTTTCAGAGACAACTTAAACCAAGTAGAGAGCGCCCACATCCCTGGCAGAGCATAGTATCATCAGAGAACAATTAATCAGTGTCCCAAGTCTCTTGAAGTATAACAATATCAAACTGATTGACATAATCCTCTAACTCCATTGAGCTTATTTTCAATTTAACTCTGGTGGCATTCCAACTAACCAGCCCTAAAGTACTGGTCTTTTCAGAACATGTACATTGTGCCAGAAGACATTACTAATCGATAGATTAATATCAAGAATCTGTTGATCATCAATCCACCTGTTTAAGCTCCTCTAAATGTTGAAATTTGTTACACAGGGCAGTGGTGGAATTAACAGGCATATCAGCAGAGGAACTAACCTTGCAGTGAGGTGGTTTCTCTATATGCCTGGTTCTATAAAAATAACCCAAAAGGTAAAGCTTCAATGAGCAAAGTGGCCCGCATCGGGAGCCCGTCGGGTATTGCAGCGCCGTCCCGATGAGGAGCAGCTCGATGATGAAGCATGACACCCATCTGGGTATGTGTGGACCCTCAATTCCAATAAAATGGATTCCCACCCTTTAATTCACTCATAGGCAAGCACTTTTAGATCCCTTCAACTGACTCAGCCTTTTAACTTTTAGGAACAGCATATTATTTGTTTTTCTCATCATTCCACTGACAACATCAAGAAACTAAATTTGTATTTTCTCCTCATAATTCCATAGGAACACAAGTCGTTGCTTGCTCTCCCTCCCCTTCCTCCTTGTTTTTCTTTGCTCCCAACCTCTCATCATTTATTGCCGTCCTTGCCCCACTTTAGTTTTATTTTTTTCTATTTTGATAATTGTTTTATTAGTGAGGGCTCCTCAGCTGCTATTGGACTGCTTACTCCTCGCCATTGATGCCCCTCCTCTTCCTTTTTTCATTTTTATTTGCAAGAGTTTTTTGACCTTCCTGAGGTCAAGGTTACTGAACCAGTAGTTAGATTTAGAGGCACTGCGCCCTTTCACAGCTGGTGCAGTCCACTTTTGTGCAAAAAACAAAGAAGGGGCTTATCCTAGAGTCCATGTACATGAAAGCTCAAATGCAGTCTCAATCCAAATATCTAGCGTGCTCCACTGCTACCTGTCTATAGAGTCATTGTTGAACCGCGGATGGTCAGGTTGTCAGTAGTGCTGCTATTCTCTTTCCCAACTCAGAGGTTGCTTGCTTTGCTGCTAACTCAGAGTGATGTCAGACCTTTAAGGCGACCACGTGTGTGATCATAGTTTACCTCCATGGCCAGCCTTCACTAGTCTCATCATTAACCAGATCACTGAGGACAGCGGCAGACTGTAGTCCCGGCCCATTCCTGGGTGGAGTCCCTGTAGTCCAGTTTGGCCTGTCCAGACCCAAGTGGGCTCAGGAAAAGAGGAGAGCTGGTGCACACCCTGGCACACTGGTGTAGTGACTCCAAGTTTGGCACTATGGGCAGAGCATCTCAACTGATAATGAAGAGAGGCGGGACTCAAGGCAGATTAGCATGTGCACTCATTAAGCTGGCATGTCCATGTGGTGGGACACCAGCCCACGGGGCCCATCTCCTAGCATCAATTATGGGAAGATCACACATGTAAGGTCAAGGTACAGAGACATGCACAATCCCTGATTGAAGGTATCTCACCATAAAGGCAGTCACTATTGAGCCAACGCATGCCTTGTCCGGTCCTGGGAGTGTCAATTTAGTGGGTCATAAGAGGAAGCTAGTCAAGAGACTATTTTTTTAATGCTGATGGGGACTGTGCCCACTGGAATAACTTAAGAGTGCCTATCCTGTGAAATAGTAGCTGGTGGTGGGTGCCCACTAGGAACCACTTGCACAAATGAAGTCAGTTTCATAATTCATAAAAAGAAGGGCAGAACATCTTAAAGAGCAAATAACATAATGCTATCCTCTTCAGGGAAACACGAATAACCCATTGAAATCCAAAGGGTACGGTACCAAGTAGGTTGAGATAAGTCACTCATTTTTTAAAATAAACAGAGCAGTACATTTAGTCAGAGAAAAAGTAATTTTTTCAATGAGCGGTTGCTCATGAAGGTTTTTTACATCTTTCTCCAGGTCCCTTGAGAAATTACAGACAGATCAAAGTAAAGAAAATAGTATAGGAATAGAGAAATCTAGCTGATCTAGCTAGTGCTTCATTAAGTAATGGCTCAGTTACAATGAAAAATAAAGTCACCTAAGTTCTGCCCTGAACCTGTTTTGTGATTCTCGACCAGGAGGTGAGACATAGGAGTATCCCAGAAAAAGAAAATTAAATTAGGAAGAATGCAGATTTCTTGAGTTAAATGTATCCCACACGTACAAACTGAGACAGGTCCAAGTGCCAGTGTCAGGTTGCCTGATGGATGACACCTCATTAGTGGTTATAACCGTAGTTAAATATTTGTGGAATTTTAAAACCCTAAAAAGTACTTATGATGGATGACAATTCACCAGTCTGGTGGCTGTTCCATAATCAGGGAATCGGATTTGAGGTGTAGTGAGACAATGGGTGTTTTGGTGGAAAGTAAATGAACATTGACAAGCTCTCAAGTTTATGAGCAGACACACATATCTCACTCAGGTATTGTATTCAATTTACTCCAGCAAAAGGCATGAAGCAGTGACATTTGGTGTTTAATGGAGATGCAGAGTAGGAAAAGTGTATACAGGGGATTTGTCTCTAGAGAAAAAAAAAGAAAAAGAAAGCAATATTTATCTAACGTACAATTATGTACAATTTATCCATGCATGTTTTTCACCTAGTGAAAACCCAGCAAGAGCAAATTGTGCACATTAGAGTACTCCTGACAATCTATTGCGGCATGCTATTGAGTATCTTTTTGAACTCTTTAACAATTAGGTAACCTATTTCAAATGTAGCGGTTTGCTCAGATAAGTAAATGTGTAACATTTACTTGCAAGCCTTTGTAAATCACTAAATTACCTCAGTTGCTCAAAGCACACACTTTTAGGCTGTCATTCTAAGCTGTACAGGAATACTGCTGTGATATGCCCGCACACAAATTCAGAAGGCTGGAATGGACTTGGACATGCCACGATTATGGCAGCCGTGCTGGTCCCTGTAGCCGGCAGGGAGGCGGGGCAGCGCCGTGCACAGCAGAGACGCAGTGCCTCTCGCCTCCCTTGCCTTTCCTGATTGGTGGACAGCGCGCGACCCGGAAGCATTAGGAATCACTTCCGGGTCGCGCGTCGCTCCAACATCGGCAAAGCTGGTTAGAACTGGCTGCCAGCGCAGGAGGTCTTTAAAAGGCTGTGGAGCGGCTGGGACATTCACTTTCCTCGCCACTCCACAGCTTACCGCACGCCAGGACCTTGATTGGAGGTCCCAACACATTTCTTTCTTCTTTTGTCTCCCCTTGCAGGTGCAGCATAGATCGTCTGGAGCAGGAGCTCCTTTCCTTTTTTGCCCCACCTTTTCTTCTTGATTTATACAGGGTTCTCGCCTGGATCTCCACCTTGGAGCTGCATTTTGCTGGGGAACCTACAGCACGAGAACGTTTGGGAGAAGCCCATCCCCCCCTTGCTTAGGGTGCCCTGTTGAGCTAGCTTGGGGCCGCGATGGCTGAGTTTTACTCGCCGGTCCCGCATGGTGGTTTGCTGTGGTGGCTCCAGCTGGTGTTTTTGGGACCTGGCACATCGGTGTTTTGGCGGCGGAGATTGCAGGATTCCTCGGGTGATGGGTTTCTGTGTCTGAGGGGGATGGGAAACTGGCTGTGGTATGCGAGAAGGCATTACCAGGGTATCCTTGTTGTTAGATGAGACTGAAAGGGAGGAGACCAAAAAGAACAAAGAGTGGATGCTCCCGAAGGAATGGGCGAATCGGTTGCAGAAATATAGGGTTGAGGAGTCTTTGGTTAACTGGTTCAGGGGCTTCTCAATTTACATGGCAGTCATGTCCGAATGCTCTTCAGGCTTGGGTGCGGAAATGGCATGCTACCAGAGTAGGATCACGGGTGCACACAATAAGTATGGTGGTATCGGATGGGAGGAATACGATAAGGACTTTAGGAGAGCAAAGGCTAAGGACCCTGCCCTCACTTGGGACCAAATTGACATAATTTTGTGGTTAGATCACTTGGGGCACGGATCGCAGGACAGCCCAAAAGGCCAGTCCTTTCGGTCAGGCCCCCCTGTTAGCTGGGAGGTGATGGAGAAAAAAAGGGGGCATGCTGGGACTTTAATAGGTGTACGTGCACCAGGGCAGCAGGCACCTGTAAGTTCAAGCATTCATGTTCCTTCTGTGGCAACACTTCCCACCCGGAGTCCAAGTGTTTTAAAAAATCAAAAGATAGAGGGGGTAAGAAAGAAGAATGGTTGTGTTTCCCTCACGAAGGCCCGGTCCCCCATAATAACCAGTGCTCTGATCCCATGGTTGAACAGCTACAACTGCCCCATGTCCGCTAGAATTTTATTGGAAGGTTTCAGAGATGGCTTCAGAATCCCCGCGCCTAACTATGTAGGGATGTCACAATGACAGAATCATTTATCGGTGAGGGCTAATCCTGGGGTGGCATCAGTAAAAATTGAAAAGGAATTGCGCCTGGGCAGAGTAGCTTACTGGTGGAGGGTTTTGTCTGTTCCCCACTGGGGGTGATCCTCAAAAAAGAGCCTGGGGAGTTCAGGTTGATTCATAATCTTTCAGCTCCCAGGGACCAGTCGTTGAACGACGCCATCCACTGTGATAGAATTCTTGGGGATAGAGTTGGATTCTGTTCAAGGTCTGTCACGTCATCCTAGTGAAAAGATCACACGTTTCAGGTCAGCTTTGCTACAATTCTTGGCAATGGAGAAGATTACATTGCATCAGCTTCAACAAACAGTGGGACAGCTAAACTTCGCACTAAAGGTCATTCCAATGGCACGACCATTCTCACGCTCCATAGCACAGGCCATGTCAGGACTCAAAGAAAAACACCACCACACCAGGTTATCCAGCAAGGTCAGGCAGGACATGCGGATTTTAATGTCAATTCAATTTGAAACTGTATTCGATTTCATTGCTTGTGAAATCATAAAAGTACAACAGCATCACAAACTTGTATAAAAACATGTACACAAAAAGGACAAATACAGAATACATGGCTGCGGGAGGGACAATCTCATAAGATTGCACAAAAAACATTTCATTTCAGAGATCAGAATTCATTTATAGTGTAGCCCAGTCTGTTCTTTAAAAACGTAATCTAAAATATAAAAGAATATACTATAATGATTGATGCAAGGTTTTTAACAAAGAAGTGTTAAAAAATATAATTAAAACGTTAAAAAACATTACATTGTTCCCCGGGACCGGATAATCGCCTTTAAATATGTAGTTACAGCCAGAATAGTTGCTGGAGTTTCTAACAGCTGTAGTCTTAGAAAAGCAGCCTTACAGTATCTAATATTCCAGGCTCTGAGAATCGGTCTCAGATATTTCTTTCTAGGGACTGTAGAAAATTTACAGAACAGAGTACAATGCACAGTTGATTGTAATGAAACATCATCACAAGGACAGGTAAGTATATCCACTGACCAAACATTTGCCAATGGAAATAAAACCATTCTAAAAAAAGAGCCAAGACGAAAACGGGCCAAGATCATACGGCTAAAGCTATTCTGCACCGTCAATAGATATTGTTGAGTGCCCTCACCACTCATGATCAGTTGGTTTGCCATTACGGTATGTTGTACTCTCTCTTTACGCCATCTATCTTCCTCAAAATATTCCAGGCAGCGAGCTTTCAGATCTTTTCTGGATATATCTTCTAGGCTACTAGGATCCATGAAATATTCGGGATGACCGATAGCGTTAGTTATCTTTTTTATATAGTTAAGCCATACCATGTTTTTGGCCCCGTCTAGTTTAAGGCATTCCCTGATTACGTCCCTATTAAAGCCTGTTTCATCCGTTACCCAGACCCTATGCCACAATAGCAACGGGGCTATCTTGATGGTATCTGATATAAAAGAAATGTCCAGTTCCTGGTGGCAGCTGTAAGTAGCGGAAGAATTAGGGACGCCCAGGAGAAAACGGATAAAGCCATTTTCACACACTTGTATTATGTCTGATCCTTCGATACCCCATAGACCTGCCCCGCATCACCCAGTAGAAATGCATTTCATCTTATAAACTTCCAGTAGCTCTTTTACCGGTCTATCCCCTACCTTTCTAGCAAAATTTAAAACTGCTCCCACGGCTCTAGTAAAGGTCAGTATTCTGGCCTTAATTGCTGATTTCCAGGTGCCTTTCTTGTCAAAAGTAATACCTAAGTAACAAAAGTGTCAGTGGTTGCTACCTTATTATTATCAATAAAGATGCTACATGTTGTGTCTCTATTCTTGCCACAACCCATGGCAAATGTCTAAGTTGTGTTCACTCTTAGGCCCCTATCTTTCATATAAATGACAAAGCTATTCACTGCCCTTTGAAGGCACCATTGGGTCCTTGACATAACCACTGCGTTGTCGGTGTATAATTGAAGAGGGACGGGGGCGCCCCCATAGATGGGTAGTCATTTTGTTCTCTACTGAGATGTTGGCCCAAACCGTTTATATAAAGGTTAAAAAGAAAAGGGGCCAATATAAACCCCTGTCTGACACCCTTTTCAATAGGGAATTTAGCAGAGAACTCTCTACTCTTCCCGTAGCGCAGCCTTGCCGCAGCATTCTTATACAGTTCCCTTATAAACAATAATAAAACGGGGTCCATCTTAAGCTCTTCTAATATGTTCCATAACACCCCAAGGTCCACACAATCGAACGCTGAGCTCAAATCTATAAAGGTAAGGAAAAGTTTCCCCCTCTTTGCCTTAGTGTATTTGTCAATAATTAAAACCAAATTCAATCCCTGCTCTATGGTTCCCATACCTGAGCGAAAACCGTATTGAAATTTCGTTAAAAAAAACCAACTCCATAGCCCAGGTTTGAAGTCTATTTAAGATTATTCTCCCGACTATTTTCATTAGGGCATCCAAAAGGGAGATGGGCTGGTAACAACTGGGGTAATTCCTGTTACCTTTCTTAAAAATAGGTACGACTATCGCGTTTGACCAGGTAGGGATAAAGTTAAACTTACAAGTACTGTTTAGTACCATCGTTAGCAGTGGGGCCCACAGATCTATATTTGATCTGTAGACATCCACTGGGACCCAATCCGGGCCTGGTGCTTTCCCTGCCGCACTCTCCCTAATTGCCCGTGTCACCTCCTCTAGAGTGATATTTAAATCAAGGGGGGGAGTTCCCTGCTCAGTTACTACTCGAGTGTCTGTGGCTGGTCCCCTTGATTTATACAAGTCCCCAAAGAATTCCACCCACCTCTCTCCAGTGATAGCCACGTCTATGATATCTTGCTCTTTATCTTGGTAAAAAGGAGCATTTACGGCTTTCCAAAAGCTGCTATTGTCCCTCATTACACATGCCTGATGTAGGGCTTCCCAGCCTTCATTCTTTAGCTGTTTTTTCCGTTTCTTCAGAGCCAGGCGATAAGCTATCCTCGGCTGTCTAATATCTTCCCTACATGTTAGGTTAGTATGCAGCGTACTAATAAGGTGGGTGTGAGCTCTGGAACAGTCTCTATCGAACCAACCCTTTACTTTAGTTCTTGCCTCACTATTTTCCCTCCTTAGGAGTTTATGCGCCTCGTCTAGTATCTTTAAGAAAGCAAAATAAATTTCCTCAGTAGCACTTCCTTGTGTAAGACATGTTTCTATTTCAGGCTGGGTTTTGCTAATCAAATAATGCAAAAAGACCTCTGGGTCGACTCTATCCCATTTTAAGGAATAACCATTTGTGGCAGCAAGTCGAACCTTAAACTCGTAGGTAGACTGCTTGTTCCTATTTTTACGATTTTACGAGACATGGAACATTAGACTAATTGGGTTGTGATCACTCATAGAGATTTCCTCTGTTTTATATTCCAGAACGCTAGAGGCATATCTTTTAGACAATATAACGAAATCAATGATAGAATTGCAGCCTCTCCCATTAAAGGTTGTCTGGAAAGGCATAGGGTAAGTACACAGCTCATTAGCAAAACCTAGGTCGCATTGATGTAATATATCATTAAAGAGTTCCCCACTTTTATTGTGTATAAAATGTGAAGAGGTGTTCTTATTATCTTCCCCTAGGCCGCAGATATCATGTTCGCTGTGCGGACAAAGAGGACAATTAAGATCCCCTACCCAAATTAAAGGCATATCTTCTGCCATATTTTCCTCTATAGTTTTTAAGACGCTGCCCAGTACCCCCATAACAGACTCTTTTAGATTTGTTGGAACATTATTATAAAAGTTCACTAGGACCACTTCCTTGTTCCCTCTTAACTTCATAATTAAGATTTGATAAAACTCAGACCCATGATTAAATTTTACATTTCATACCCCAGCCTTTACTGAGATATATGTGCACAGACCCCCCTTGTTACGACCATGCTCAGTAACAATTGCGGGGCTGTTAAATTTACTATAGCCCTGGATGTGCATTGCCCTTTCTAACCATGTTTCTTGGAAACATAATATATTGTATCTATCTACGAATGACAACCACTTGGGATCATGTACTTTCACTGCTAAGCCTGCGATATTCCAGCTCAGCAGTTTACAGGCATTTGCCTCACCCTCTCCTCTTCTTTTGCATTTTCAAATCTTCCCTGTATGATGTTTGTCTGGCCAATAGTATCTGTCTTTTCCCTATTTCTTGGGGATCTAAATATGATGGCAGCATCGGTATGGGTATTATTATCCTGCCCCTGTAGATTACTCTCTTTAGGACACTGGTTGTTGCCCATAATAGTCACATTAATTCTTCTGATATCAGATATAGGTTGTATTTCGATGTTTCTGTTCCCTTTTTCCCCTTGTCTAGATGGTTCATATGTTGACCTACATAGGTGGCCTTTGTTGTTTACAACCTTCTGCCTGTCCATGGTTGGGGGTGAATCAGTGCCAGCTGAACTCACTCAATTTACTGAATCCAGACACGCAAATCTATTATACAATGGGACTAAAAATTGTTGGTTCCCGTATGAACGAGTTGCCATCCTGGTGGGATGACCACCCCTGCCTCTCACTAATTCAAAGTTCCCTGTATCAACCATAGGGCCTGGGGGGATGTAGAAGTAGCTCAACTCTCTCACCTGGATATGAGTTTGTGAATGTTCCAATGCACCCCAACAAACATGACTAACTACCCTTGGATCATTAAAATTAATGACAATGCAATCCCCTATAATATTTTTCTTCTTGGGACCTACCCAGTCCACCCTTCTTACAAATAGTATTTTGGACTGGGTGTCACGAGGGAGCGGTCTGTTGGTGTTTAACCAGTGCATTGTTTTATTTTTCAGTTGCTCATAGTTTTCAGATTGTCCTGATTTGAGTCTTGGCACACCTGTCAGGACAACGACATAGGGCAAGCACTCTGGGGGGAGGTCTAGATGTTGCTGTACTATTTCTGTCTCACTCCCATTCTGTCTTCCACTATGGACAGAACCCGCTGCCTCGTGGACAAAAAGTCCCTGGGGAATACTAGCACCAGAACAGAGATCAATCTGTGGCTCTATAGTCATATCCATACTGGGGATTGATTTTCCCTGTTTCAGAGAATTTGTAGCTGTGGGTCCGAGTCCCGCACCCACAGTTACAGGGGGTTTAGGGCCTGCCGCTACTATAGGCACTGCAGAGCCCCCTCCACTCCCCACCCTCGAGGAGTCTCTATCATACCCACCACCCCCGTACCAATCCTCGTAGCACTTACAGCAAGGGTCATTGAGCTTTCAAGTTCCACCACTCTATTCTCGATTGCCAAAAGTCTCAGTAAAATGGGTTCCAGGGAGGAATTCATTATAGTGTCTATTTTGGATAAAAAATCATCCATAGGCACTGGCAGTCCATTACCACTTCCATCTGGCTTCTCTTTATTTGCAGATTCCAGAAATTGCCCTTCATCCCCGATGTTAACTGAAGCAACTGATTTGTCTTCTTCCGGCTTGCTTAATTTTAGGACTTTCGGGTTGTTCCCCTTCTGCGTAACTCCCCCTCTCTTTCTTCCTTTGGCGGAGTAGGCTCCTTATGAACCTGGGCATTACATATCACAATCTTATTAGAAGGACATAGTGAATCTTTGCCTCCCACCGCCTTATCCATTACTAAGCAGTCATTCTGACTATGGTCCGAGTTCGTCCTCTGTGGTATAGGAACGGGTGGGGGTTTGGAAACATTTATTGGTGAGCGAGCATTCATACCCTCCCCCAAAGATGATCTCTTTGTAAATGCAGGGTCCTGGGAGAGTCTACGCTCAGTGATTTCTATCTCATGGGCCAAAACAGATGATGCCCAGAGTTCCCACAACGTAGCCTGCTCCCATAACTTTTCTGTTTCGCCCCTCTCATGTCGCCATGACTTAATGTGTTATATTAATGTTTACTAGATCAGCCAACCAGAGTATAACAAGAAGAGCACTTACTGGGAGAGCGAAATGTCTTAGTTGTTTCAGGTGGAGAGAATTAAGAGAGGTAGCCGAGCCCGGCCTCTCACGGTCTCGAACGGGCTAAAACGGGCCCACCCTTGGCCCGGGCTTCGCCTGGCGCACGCCTGCGCGCGACCCGCGCAGCGGTCAAGTGAGTTCGGATTTATCCTTCAGGTGGTTGGTGGGAGGGGCAAGCTGTCTCCGTTAGCCCCCGCTGGCTTCTGGATCAGGTAGGCGAATTGGCAGCAGATAGTGAGTGTCTCCCGCGGAGCGGGAGACATGAGAAGTATTTAAATGCCTCCGGTGGTTGTGGGAGGGGCAAACTGTCTCCATTAGCCCCCGCTGACTTCTGGATCAGGTAGGCGAATTGGCAGCAGATAGCGAGTGTCTCCCGCGGAGCGGGAGACAAGAGAAGTATTTAAATGCCTCCGGTGGTTGTGGAAGGGGCAAGCTGTCTCCGTTAGCCCCCGCTGGCTTCTGGATCAGGTAGGCGAATTGACAGCAGATAGCGAGTGTCTCCCGCGGAGCGGGAGACACGAGAAGTATTTAAATGCCTCCGGTGGTTGTGGGAGGGGCAAGCTGTCTCCGTTAGCCCCGCTGGCTTCTGGATCAGGTAGGCGAATTGGCAGCAGATAGCAAGTGTCTCCCGCAGAGCGGGAGACAAGAGAAGTATTTAAATGCCTCCGGTGGTTGTGGAAGGGGCAAGCTGTCTCCGTTAGCCCCCGCTGGCTTCTGGATCAGGTAGGCGAATTGACAGCAGATAGCGAGTGTCTCCCGCGGAGCGGGAGACACGAGAAGTATTTAAATGCCTCCGGTGGTTGTGGGAGGGGCAAGCTGTCTCCGTTAGCCCCCGCTTGCTTCTGGATCAGGTAGGCGAATTGGCAGCAGATAGCGAGTGTCTTTAATGTCATTTCTGCATGACTTCAATGGTGAGGTACTGCGGCACAGCCCTCCCAAGCCCAGTACAGAGATAGGCTTGATGACCGATGCAGCAGGTAGCGAGGGGTTTGGCGCTATGCTAGGTACCAAATAGGTGGCACAACACTGGACGGCATGGTGGGTGGAAGCCGGGTTTCTTGGAGCTGTTTTCCTTCTTGGTGACATTGTCTGTCTGACCAGAGCAACTGAGGAACCAATCAGTGGTTTTCTGGTCAGATAACATGTCTGTGGTGGAATCCCTCAATCATCAATCAGCAAAGTGTAGGATGATCCTGCGTTTGTTGAAAGAAATATTCTTGCTGTGCATGAAACTTAATATGCTATTTAGGGCCAAACATGTCCCAAGAATATTGAATCATGCTGCTGACGAGCTCTCTTGCTTTAAGATGCAGGTATTCAGGTCCCTTCACCCAAAGCGGCGGAGAACCCAATTCCTTTCCCAGAACAGCTTTGACAGATTGGTGCCCCCAATTACCAGACATCGTGGGAGCTAGCCTAGCACCCAGGACCAGGAGGGCATACGAATGGGCGTTTTGGGCATACTGTAATTTTTTGCGGGAGGAATGGGAGGAGAGCTGGCATGATACGGGACAGTGTTTTCCTACCTGAGAGCAATGAAAGATGAGGGGCGCTCAGTGCATCAGCAAGGCGACATATAGCGGCTATCTTCTTTTTTGCGAAAGTGAAGGGCAGACGGGATCCCACTAGCACATTTATAGTGCGGAAAGCGTTAAAAGGGTGGCAGCGTTTGCAAGGTTCACAGCCAGATGCAAGGGGACCAATAGGTGTTAACACTTTGACCGCATTACTGGAGGTGCTTAGTCAGGTTTGCAACACAGAAGTCAAAAAACTATTGTTTAATGCTGCCTTTTCGCTAGCAGTTTAGGATTGGGGAACTGGTGACAAAGAATAAGCAGGACTGGCAGGAGGGGCCGCAGTTTAGCCATGTGAAAGTGCAAAGGGACTCCTTACTCATATCAATCCGCAGGTCTAAGACTGATCAGGAGGCCAGAGAGGAAGGGGTGGTGCTTCGACAGGCACAAGGGGAGCGCTTGCTGCCCCATCACCAGGCTGGAGGCATTCCTGGAACACAGGCCAAAATGCGCAGGGGGACCTTTATTAATTCATGCGAGTGGTATCCCACTCACTAGATTTCAGTTCAGAAGGGTCATGGGCTTGGCCATACAAAATACTGGTTTAGACCCAAGCAGTTTTGGGACCCACTCTTTCAGGATAGGGGCCCCACCAAAGAGGCAGCTAGAGGTTTTGCTAGGAGCGAGGTGCAGAGGATCGGTAGGTGGTCCTCAAATTGTTACATGCGCTATGTACGGCTGCATATGCTCTAGAGTTGGAATGATGGTTTTACTGATGTTGTTTTCTTCTGGTTTGAATTGCAGTTTCTACATGCTGTCACGTGGTAGGGCATTCCTGGAACACAGGCCAAAATGCGCAGGGGGACCTTTATTAATTCATGTGAATGGTATCCCACTCACTAGATTTCTAGATTGCTCTAGAGTTGGAAGGACGGTTTTACTGATGTTGTTTTCTTCTGGTTTGAATCCGTTTCTACATCCTGTCACGTGGGAGGGAAACTTGCAGCGGCTCGTCGTCTGTCAGGATCTACGGTAGACCAGGTACTCACCAGGGAATATGGAGCAAATGGCGTATGGGTCCTTGGCAACTCTTATGTGAAAAGGTTCCAACAATTTTTTTTACAGGCAATTAGGAGCTTAGAGCAAGGCAGGGTGGTTTTAGGGTCTCTTTTCATGGGCAGGGGGCCTCCGCTTTGGCCAACTCAGTGGTTTGGTGGTAGGCCTGCTGGGCTGGGAGAGGACTCCCCCTAAAGTTTTTATTCTGCACCTAGGGGGGAACGACTTGGTACACCTGGGTAGAAGGAGGTTAGTGGTTGCCTTGATCATTCAAGTGGGATGGTTGGCTAAAAGATGCCCTACGGCTATACTGGTATGGTCACATATGATTCCAAGATTTCAGTAGATGGGGGAGGAGTCAGTGTGGGCCTTGAACCATTCAGTTAAAATAATCAATAACCGGATTGATAGACTATTCAGATCCCCAAAATTGCAGACGATAGCGCATGGTGCATTAGGGGGCAGCTGTTTTTCCTACAGGATGTCTTGCATCTCTCTAAGCTGGGTAGTGAGCTGTTCATGGAAAACCTTCTTGCCTGGTTAGTAGGGACACAGAATGGGGCATGACCTTCAGAGGGGAAGAGGGGGGAGGCCAGATAATCTGGCAACTATACTGGCCTGTGACGGTAAGGTCATGATTGCTGAGCATAGTTTTATGGTCCTTAGTAGGCTTCGCCATTGTAAAATGGGGATGCCCGAGGGGGGACAGATGGTCTCTCATGGAACTCAAGGGGCAGTTAAAGCCGGTCGGCTGGAAGGGTGTGGGGGGGGGGTTACACTTCCGGTAGGCTGTTTGGCCACCCCACACACACACAAGGACGCAAGTAAGCTGCGCATAACTGCACGGGCCCCTTATGGAGATAATATTGAGGGCGTAGGGGGGGCCCGGGGTGTAAGGTATCCTTCCGGTGAACGGGCCCCCCTGTACAAGGTCAATCCGGTAGGAGTTTGGGACATAGCTTGATCAGGATCTGGGGCCAGTCTTTGACCTTGCCGTAGGCTCAAACAGGGATACGCAGAAAGATAATGTTATATTGTTGAATGATTAGCTTAGGATAGAAATGGCTATGTATTAGAAACATGTTAAGGTTCGCCAAATTACATACTGTACCTACCAATGTGACGGACCGGACTTTCTGCGTATTGTGTACATAATGTAAATATATTAATGTTTTATTATTGTTATGTAATAAATACTGCCAGGTTTTACGACCCTAAATCCAAAATTGGTATTGATGAAGTTGTTTGACTTGGGGGAAGATTGTAGGTGAGCAGCTTGGGCACAGGGAAATTGAGCCACCACCCCAAGGGCGGGAGTTAACGGAGGAGGGGAACTCGGCTGTACCTGGCCATATTACCAGTGACCCGGGGATCATTAATTTTATAGTACTGGAATAAGGAGATGTACTGACTGGTCCCCTGAGAAATTAGGCATTTACCGGCTGCATCAGGATTGCCTCCTGAATTGGAATAAGGGTTTTACGAAGGTCTTCTCTGTGCCTCATGCACCCACAGAGGGGCAAATTATAACTGACCTACAAATCGTAGGTGCATATTTTACAGTCACTAATTACTGCTATCAGAGGGTGTGGTAATTGGTGGGACAGCAAGTTGCACCCGAGTTCCACCCAGGTTCCATCTGCTGAAATCCGAAGACACATACATTTTTTGCTTTGTTTCCTCTGGGTCTTGAAAGCACAAACTGGCAAGCCTTGAACTCTGCATCCACGATTAAAGGCAGGTTTTACCTACTGCAAATTGCGGGAGCAAATCCCAATATCGGTACAGTTTGCATTCAGCTTGTAATCTCGTTGCATGCACAAATAGAAGGTTGCACCTGAAAACTAAGTACCTGCATAATCTGAAGCAAAGCCGAAGCGTCCACTGTATATCCTTAGGGCCTCATTCATGATGCTCAGCCTGCACTTTTGCGCCACTGGAGCCTCACTATTTGGACGTTCTGGTGGAGCAATGTGGCACAGAGATATTTGTAAGGCCAAGGCCTTATGAATATGTGCCCCTTTCACACAGAAAACTGTGTGAAAGTGGCGTTCGATGGGTGTTGCTGGGGGCCTTCCTAGCAACATCCATGGTTTTTTGACATAGCTTCAGATTTACGAGAAATCGTAATTCTGAGGCAGCGCCAAAAACGTACGCCTCCCAGGGGAGGAGTAAAGGAGGCACAGGAAGGAAAAATATCTATATTTCTCCTCATTTTTCCTCTTTCTATGTTCTGCATCACACATAGGAAGAGGAAAAAGCCTCTTGTGATTGTTTTTATGCAGGAAGGTTTCCCTTCCTGCACAAAAATAATCATCCCCGCAACGCAGACTCCCTTGCACCGCAAAGGTGCCTGCATTGGCGCTGGGCAGCCCATTGAGTGTCGATGCAGGGGAAAAGAGCAGGAATATGCTGCATTTAATAGATACAGCGCATTCCTGCCCTTTTCTTTTGCTGTAGGGCAAAGCAAGGCCTGCGGCACTGTCCTATGACAAACAAACACATAAATGAGGCCTGTAGTCTGGGAACTGACGCATGCCACGAGCCTACTCACTAACACAACTTGCAGATTTATAGAATCTTTAATAATTATTTTAAATAGGTTTGATGTCAAAAACTGTAATTTGCTTTGAGAGGGCCATCAGCCTAGGCACTATGGGCCAGATGTAGGAGCCCTAATACCGGTCGGTAACGGCCGAATTCGGCCGTTACCGACCGGTATCAGGGTTTTCTGATGTAGGGGGCCTATATTTTACCGATTCTGTAAATTTACCGAATCGGTAAATTTACAGAATCGTTAAAATACCGAATCGGTATATTTACAGATTCGGTAAATCCATTTGTAGCTGACACTCCTGAGAGTGCCACAGGCCCTTAAGAGTCGGTATTTTACCACCCAATCCTATTGGGTGGTAAAATACCGAATTCAGGTGTGCATGCACATCTGTGCATGCACACCTGTGCAATGTGACACAAAGACATGCCCTTAGGGCATGTATGTGTGCCACATGTCACACATGCCTGTACTTGGGGTGCTAGAGGGTGTCAAAGTGACACCCCCTGCACCCTTGCAGGATTCGGTATTTACCGATTCGGTAAATACCGAATGTTACAGATTCGGTAATTCAAAATAAAAAATTACCTACATCTCCCTCCTTCTAATTTACCGATTCATAAATATCGAATCGGTAAAATTCGGTATTTATGAGTCGGTAAATCAGAGTTACCTACATTAGGGGCCAGATGTAGGTAAAACTTATTTACCGATTCTTAATTACCGAATTTTACCGATTCGGTAATTAAGAATCGGTAAATAAGAAGTGGGGGTATGTAGGAACATCCAGATGTTCCATTTACCGAATCGTTAAGAATCGGTATTTACCGATTCGGTAAATACCGACTGGTAATGCTCCATTCATTCCTATGGGCTTTGAAGCCCATAGGAATGAATGGGGCATTACCGGTCGGTATTTACCGATCGGTAAATACCGATTTTTGGCAAGGGTGCAGGGGGTGTCACTTTGACACCCTCTAGCACCCCCAAAAAAGGTTCGGGGGCCATATGGCAGGCATACCTGCCCTAAGGGCAGGTCTGCCTGTCATATGGCACAGGTGTGCATGCACACATGTGCATGCACACCTGAATCGGTATTTCACCATCAAATTGAATTTGATGGTAAAATACCGATTTCTTAGGCCTTGTGGGACTCAGAAGAGTCCCACCTACATATCAATTTTACCGATTCTGTAAAAATACCGGTCGGTAAATTTACCGACCGGTATATTTACAGAATCGGTAAAATTACCGATTTGCCCAGTTTACCTGCCCCTACATCTCGGTAGCCAAATACCGGTCGGTAACGGCCGAATTCGGCCGTTACCGACCGGTATTTGGCTACCTACATCTGGCCCCTAGCCCTATATGCTCTGTAGTCATCGCGATCCGCGCACAGTTTCTGGGTCGGACGAGGGTGTGAGGAACGAAGGACTGCCAGAGGGAGGGAAGCAGAAAGGCTGAAAATAGCACTTGCCAGCTTGTGCAATGTGCGGAGGGGAGGGGACTTGCACTTGCTGTGACAGGGCCAAGCATTTTGGCAGGAAAGTGAGAAATATTGCATCCTCTTCTCAGGCTGGCTGCCCGTGAACAGCTTTAGAAACGCCGTGAGCGAGAGCAAGGCTCTGTGAAACCGAACGTGAAAGAATTAAGAAATAGAAAGAAAGAGGAGAAACAAGTTGCCATGATTTAACGCAGTTTCTAACACAGGATAGCTTCAATGTATTAAAACATGGCACAAAGTTAGATGGAGACGTGAGAGGACATTGGAGGTGACTAGAGGTAATGTGTGACTATCTACCGAATGACATCAATCACATTGACGCATGCGCAAGCGCCTCACCTTCCCTTCCTTTGCCCAGTTACACCCACATGAATTATTAGACACTCCTTGTAGTTAAAAGGCCGCAGTTTTATCAATATCTCTTCTCATCCCACACGCAAGTGGATTATCAACTATCATATGATCTATAAAACTAAAAAGATATACTACTTCCTCCTAATCATTTTCGATCAGGTGCGCAAAGCCCATTGGGCTGAAAGGGCTTTAATTTTTAGTTATGAGTTAACTAATCATAATGTGCAGAATTAAGTAAGTGGAAAACCAAATATTGCATTGTGACTTAAGGAGTTTAAAGCACCATATAAATGTAATTATAAAACATAATATAAAATGCACCTGTATGGCATTTGTGCCTTCTACAGGAATCTAAAACTCAAGGTCTAATTACAGCAGAGACATCACTGCTTTTCATCCTTTAGTGGTGGAGACAACGGGTAAAACTACATACAAATACAGACCGTTTACAGTCCTGCAAAACTGTAAAATATCATGAAGAAAGTGCTGGGCAGAACAAAAGCTATATAACTTGTAAAATGAAAAAAAATAGTTTCTAGAAAAGTTGATGCTATATACTACAACATCTATAAATGAAAAATCTCAACAGTATGAAAGTGCATCAGCTCCTTGCTTTAGAAAAATCAATTATAATTGGGCCAGTTAATTTTGATATGTTTGGTAACTCCTATTACAGCACATATCGAAATGACATGTCTTGTGGCAAGAACCACTATCTCTCAATTTTCGAGAAGTACATTTCAGCAGGAACTCACATAGGGCCTGAATTAGAGTTTGGAGGATGGGTTTGCTCTGTCACAAACGTGACGGATATCCTATCAGCCATATTACATTTCTATTATATCCCATGGAACTTGAAATACAGCGGACAGGATATCTGTCCGCTGTATATGTATATATATATATACATTGTCTTTTGTAGGACGACCTCCGTTCTTATGCTCCTACTTCCTCCCACCATGGTCCATGCTACTTACGCCCTCTCTGTGCTAACCTTGTTGGTGTTTGTGTTGATGTGTGGTTCTAGACTCTTGGTGATGCAGTGTTGTCACCAGGCCTATTGGTGGTGCCTCTTAACTTAGAACTGCTGCCACCCTTACATTATTTCAGATAACATTTGTATGCGGGATGCTGCTATTGGAAGGCCGTTCATGCTCTTAGCCCTATTTTTTACTTTTTTCCGTTTTTTTTGTTCAATAATGGATGGAAGGGGTGAGGAAGCATGTGCTTGCTGACCGTGGATTGCTGAGCTGTTGACCTGGTTAAGGCTCACGCCCGTGAGGTCAACTTCACTTCCCGGACCTTCGCCTAATTTGGTGGAAGTCCTCTTCCATAGCTCCATTCCAGCAGATGCCTTTGCTTGAGCCATTGCCACTTCCTGAGTTAAGGAGTTTGCAGAGCATCTGTAACTGGGCCTGAGTCTAAAATGTTACAATTTGAGCAACAAAAGCATATGCACTAATCTCCACAACCAGGTCAACACCTTACAATGTAGGTGAATGTAGAACCATGCTCAAAGGTTGATCGTCACACCAATGCAATCCAACATGTAGCCCAACAACGTGAGGGTGTTGGGTAGCTCTCGCCTCCACACTAACAGTATTTCATACAATGTAAGGATACTAGGTGTGAGAAGTCTATTTTACAGAGGAAGCCAAAGATTGGAGTTTTTGTCAGATAAGGACACATATTCGTCCGCTTGTAGTACTTCAAACAATGTAGCCAGCACAGCTTGGTTGTTAAAGAAAATCCTTTGGTAGGACTTCATCCTAGTGTTCATTTAAGTTGTTTGAGAGATCAGGAAGCACAATCATTCAGGTGTGAAATTCCTGGTGATAATGTCCAAAGCTATCAGATCCAAGGTCCTCTTACAGGAGAATAAGAAAAGCAACATGATCCCTTTACCAATAAACCCTTACGGAGAAGGGTCAAATTATCTTGTTCCAAGAATATCTAGAGACAAAAGTAACAAAGGGGCATATTATCAAGAAAATGAGTTAAAATTATCGCCACTTTAGCAGCAGAAAACTGCCCTAAAGCGGCGATAATGAGCTTGATAATATCCCTTGTGAATTCCCATAGAAGCCCATGTTCTGGTGTCAACATGGGCTTCTATAGGAATTTCTCAACGGCATATTATCAAGCCGAGTAACGCTGCTTTGCCGCTAAAGCGGCAATCATTTTAACTCCGTGCTTGATAATATGCCCCAAAGCCCCTACAGTCTAATATCAGGAGGGAAAAAACACCTCACCATGGACCAAGTGTCTATGTCAGTATCTCATTTAATCTCGCACAAGTGTCTATTTGAGAAAACCGCATGATCTAGCATGAAGAATATCTGGCACAGAACCAAAACATTTTTTTTAAGTATCAAAGAGCAATTTATTGAAAATAAAAAGTATATTTAAAAACATACAGTATGAGTCACTTATTCCTTCAAAGATGAACACAATAAAACTCCTCCCAGCGGAGGTTACAATCTAAATATATTACACAAATAGGTTGAAAGCTTTAAAAAACAGTCTTGACTGTTTTTTAAAGTTTTTAGCCTATTTGTCTGATATAGGTTGCTCTCGGTTTGGGAGCTCCGGTTAGCCCGCTCAGTCGACCCCGGCCAGTAGGGCTCTGCCCTGGCTCGGGAGCTCCGAACGGGTCACCCAGTCGACCCCAGCCGACTGTCGTAGCTCTCACACAGGGTATTCTTGGCTTGGGAGCTCCGGCTGGTCTGTCCAGTCGACCCCAGACGGGCACGTCTGGCCCCAGTCTGGTAGCTCCGGATGGACCACCCAGTCGACCCCAGCCGAGTGACCCAGCTCTTTATTTGGGAGCTCCGGAGACCTCCTCTAGTCGACCCCAATTAAGACTGTTTCCATGTCCCTCCTTTGAGGATTTCTGTAGCTTGGCACATACGGTAGCCACGGGCTCTCCGCTCGACCCATTACCTCCCAAATCCTGGAAGGCCTTTCACGCAGAACTCTTTCAACCCCTGCATTCCATCTGCCTCCAGTCTTTGGAGTTGGCTTCGGTCCCCGAGTGTTGGAAGCTAGCAGTAGTGTCACCTCTGCTCAAGAAGCCAATGCTGGACCCTGTTTGCCTTTCTAACTATAGGCCAATCTCTTTGCTCCCATTTCCTATTAAGATCATGGAAAAATGGGTGACCCGCTCGCTTTCAGCGTTCCTGGAGGACATCGGATGGTTTGACGAGGCCCAGTTTGGCTTCCGCCCCGGGCACAGGACGGAATCTGCCCTTGTAACCGTACTGGACAACCTGACAGTGGTCGGGCAGCCTTTCTAGTGCTGCTCGACATGTCGGCCGCGTTCGACACGGTCTGCCATCAGACCCTTATCAGGAGACTGGAGGAATGTGGGGTCACAGAGGGTGCAAGAGATTGGCTGATATCTTATTTGGGTAATCGGCAACAGTTGGTCTCGCTTCCCCCATTCAGTTCTGAGCCAAGAAAAGTTGGACAGGGGGTTCCACAGGGCTCGGCCATCAGCCCGATACTTTTTAACCTATACCTTCGCCCCCTGGTCCAGCTTATCAAATCTTTTTTCAAGACATTCTGGTGCATACGAGACCACAAAGCACAGTAACCCAACAACCATGGTTACAAGGAGTGCATCGACACCACCCATGTGGAAATTGCAATAGTTGCCACCTAACGAGGAAAAGTCATACTCTAACTTTTAAAAATGGCACAAGGTGGGAACAACAAGTGTTCACTAATTGCAATAGTAAGAATGTTGTGTACCTCATTACGTGCCCATGCAATTTGGAGTACGTGGGTATGACCACTCGAGCTGTCAAGACCAGAATAAATTAACATAAGAGCAACGTGAGGTGCAGAAAATCAACCACAAAAATGGCAGCACATTTTTTGGAGGCGCATCATTGTGTCAATGAACTACACTGGACTGTTATTGAACAGCTACCCACAGATGTGGGACTATTTGAAAAGGAGCAGAGGTGGGTTTTCCGTCTGGGCACAGATACCAGCGGGCTAAACGACTCCATCCCATGGGGCCAGCTGCGATGACCTATGGGCTCATGAGTCGCGCTTTAATTAAGAACCCTAGTTGAGGCACCAACCTACCTAGATATAAACAAAGGATATGTTAATGTTCGGGATTATGTGCCCCTCCATAGGAGATCAGCATATGCAGAAGTTTGCCTACACTGCTATCCCAGAGTAAAATGACCTGTATGAACCCATTTTCTATCATATGCATAGCGTTTGAATGCACTGTAATTCAGGTCCAGTACTTTTTCACAGAGTTATACTTGAGAAGTTAGTACATTTAATTCCCGCGTCTGGCTGCATGCAATATTCCTTTTTCCTGCCCTCTACATAGGCGCAGGGAACGGCGCGATATCACGCATGCGCAATAGACAAAATCAGTGCACATAGCATCTCGCTACTCCCGCACGCATGCGCATTTGAAAGAGAAACGCCCAAAACATCCAACAAACTATTCAGGGTCACACTCCTTCTTTGGGCCTGTTCCGTTTTGAGTTAAGCATCAATTAAACTCACACCTTGTAGTATATAAGGGTAAATCTCCACACACACTGCATTACTACGGAGCCGCGTTGAGGGGAAGGCAGCCTATCGAGTCTTGCTGAAACCGTGAGTTTGGTGCTTAAGGAACTACGAAAATGGGTCTACATTACTCGTGAGTGGTACCAACAAGAAACCTGAATTTAGCTTCCTATATCCTTTAGGTTGCCGCATTGAGCCGGAAGACAACCCCCAATATCACGCAGGGCTCATGAGGCCATCCTGCCTTAGCACATAAGTACTGATGCTAAGGAGATAGGCCTATGATACGTGGTACAAGCTAGGCCTTCTACTGAAAACAACACATACATTGCTTGTACCACAGTTGTTCAAAGAAAAAACTTTTTTGAGGGGATCAGACGAAATTTATTAAGTCTGAACCCAGCAATTTTTATTTTTTGCCGATTTCATTATTTTTTCAAACATTATTTCAAATATTAGTAGCAGAAAAAAAAATGGATACATAGAACTAGAAACATTACTATTTTTGTCATAGAATTGTTATTCCACCAAAAAAGCAGCTTTTTTGGTGGAATAACAATTCTATGACAAAAATAATTAAGATTAACTTACCTAGATAGGGTTGAACTACTATCATTGAGTTGGTATTATTCCCCATGGATTGAATTGTTCTCTGTTATTAATTACTAATGTTTCTAGTTCTATGTATCCATTTATTTTTTGTTTAACCTTCTGTATGACGTTTTATGTAGATTTATTGACATTTTCTGTTTTTTCTATGTATGAAATTGTAAGATATGTACAGTGTTTTTTTCTGCTACTAATATTTGAAATAATGTTTGAAAAAATAATGAAATAATCGGCAAAAAATAAAAATTGCTGGGTTCAGACTTAATAAATTTCGTCTGATCCCCTCAAAAAAGTTTTTTCTTTGAACAACTGTGGTACAAGAAATGTATGTGTTGTTTTTAGCACATAAGTAAGCATTGACAAAACCAATCTTCCTCCAACAATCCAACCACTAAGGAGAAGCATATGATTTATTCTTTGTAATGTGTATGTCCTTATCTTTGTGTGTGTCCTTGTCCTTCTTTTTTTCAGGGTACTAGACCACACCTGGTCATAGACTAACCCCCATTTCTGAACAGGTTATTTTTCCTGATGAGTATCTACGTCCTAATGTGATGATATGATTTATTTTGCTCTTTACCTTTACAGGTCTTGTTCTAATATCGCCAATTGGGCGCAACAGACAATTACAATATAAACACTATTAGGAACATTACACCTAACTTTTGTATATAGAATTTTTGTAGAATTCACTTTGACATCTACACTACATGTGAGTAAGGTGGGGAGAGTTGTGCATTCCCTCGTCCTGAAGATGTTCTTACACTCCGAAACATGTCATGTCGACGCACTTTCTGAGGTTGATGTACCTTAAAACACAGTAACAACCTCACCCTGCACCCCTTTTAACGATACCAGCCGAGGGCCTAATACATTTTATTTTTCACCCTACGAGCCAGGTATTTTTTAACTATCACATTTCACCACCTCACCACTCACATTTATTTCCCTACACACACCAACACATAGTACACTTTAAGTGCTCCTACGTATTCGTGAGTCGTAGCACGCCGCATCCTGTAGAGGGGTGCAAAGACCCCAATGATGAAGCATGACACCAAGGGGCCTGTTGGTGTGTGAGGGGTATTCTAAACAACACTGTGTGTTCCACACCACTGTAGGGACCACTACCACTACCTGAGTGGATTCCATTCTGTTTATGTAAATTGCTAGGGGAGACTGAACCCACTTTCCCTCTCCCTCCCTCCTTTGTTAAAAATTGGTCTTCAGTTACCCCCATCTTTACCTCTTCTGAATGACCACTCCTCAGTTTAAACAATAAACTCTTTTTGCAATCTTTGAATAGCTAAACAAGTTATTCCACAGAACTGGAAGTAACCAGGGTGTGGTGTGTAACTGACTGGATCACTGACATAAGAAACACGAAGACCCAGAAAGAATAACAAACCCCAGGGATGATGAACACACCTTTAAATCTATCTGGTCTGATTACCTGGTCTGTATATTACCTTAATATCTTCTTAAATGGATTAGGGTACTAGCATAATTCAGACCAAGTTAGTCTTTCCATTCTTGAACCCAACTAGAGATTTAAATTTGTTTTAACTATAGGTGTGCTATATTATACTCCTCACTGCTTAATGCATTGTAATGCTGCTTTTTCTAATGAAAATTTGAATTCATAAATAAAAGACTGCATTGTTTTTACAGTATGTGTTTGGTTACTAAACTTTTAAAATTTAACAACCACATGTACAAAATTTGACAGAGATCTCCATTAAAAAAAAGCAAAATGGTGACAGTGTGCTCACTCTTAGGGGGATATTCACGAGGACTTATCTCTGATTAATCTCCACCTTAACGCATCAAAGGTGGAGATAGATTTAACACCCCATTTACAAGCTGGTGCAAACTGCAGACATCGCGTGTATTCCAGCGATAACTGCCCCAAAATGTATCTCCACAGCGGACATCACCAACTAACCCTAATGAGATGCAGAGTAGGCGTTCCCATGCAAAAACACACAAAAAAAACACAACACCACTTTCACAACGAACTGCCAGATCTGCGATGCAAACCAAAAACAAGCGATAAGCTGCGGTAGCAGCAGGTAATTAATACCTGCCTTTAGCTGGTGTTAAGCAGGACGATTACCTGCAGCATAAAAGGGAGCCCAGCTAAGAGCCACACCTGAAGACCCACAGATGCCATGGAGACAATGATAATGCAACGCGGATACCCATGAGGGCCACAACACCCACCGCAACCACCCCAGCTCCCCGCCTGGGATATACACATACCGTGCATGACACAAGAGCCACAAAAAACGCATGATGACGCATATTGCCAAAATGAATACACACATGTGTGGCAAGAAGAATGAGAAACAGTCACACAGCACTGAAGTAACAACCAAAAACTTTATTGAAATACAACACAAAACACCAATTCGGAAGACTCCTGATGGGTCCGTCAGGGACAATCTCGACGTCACAGCCTGAAAAATAAAGCCCAAAATCAGGATGTGTGTCATGCGCACATCAAAGGAGCGAGACCCAGAGAAACAGAGAAGGAAAGTAAGCCAGAGTGAGAAAGAGCGGAAATGAAAGGAAAGGAAGGTAGAGAGAGAGAGAGAGGGAAGGGAGAGAGAGTGAGAGAGAGTGAAGGAAAGGAAGGGAGAGAGAGAGAGATACCGCCGCCCCTTCGCCCACAGGCCCCACTATTCACATGCTGCAACTGGTGTGTCCACCAGTAGGCACACCATGTGCCCGTGCAAGCTCCATGCCCCGGTCCCACCACAATGGCATGGTCCACATCATGAGGGCCCGCCCCATGGCCCAGAAGGTCCCACACTTGATGCTGAGTCCTGAGTCATCAATGGCGGAGACCACATCAGTGCACACATCACCAACACAGGCTGCACACCCGCTTACCTATTTTGGTGCCACTAACCCTGTGCAACGCCAGTCAGCGCCACGTGGTGGTAGGCCTGTGCCGGCCGCAAGGCTTTGGTTGCCACTAACCCTGTGCAACGTCAGTCAGTGCCACGTGGTGGTACGCCCATGACGGCCGCAAGGCTTCGGGTGCCACTAACCTTGTGGGCAACAACTCATGGGCCCTTTATGATTGAGAACCGTGGAGCGTCTGTCATCTGGTCACCACCGGCAGAGGGGAATGTGACGTTGTTGGCCCCTTATATTTGCGGGGTCACATGGCCTGTGCCGGATGGGTGTGGTGTGTGTGCATCCTGCCCTCAGGGAGTGGCTGTGACATGCTGACAAGTAGACCAGTGACCTGCACACCACCAGCAAATACGCCTGCGACAGGTAGGTATTGGGCACCGCCTCGGAGTGTAAGCGGAGTGGTCTGGCCTGGCGTATGCCAGACCAGAGCAGGGCTTGCAACAATGACTCTGGGGCTCTGGGCGTGGTTCAGTCCATGTCCGGAAAAGGAAGTGACTAATGCGTGTGTCCCTGTTGTAGTGGCCACGGCACCCGGAACACAATAGGCAATGTAGCACACTGTGACTGGCATCCCACTAGATGAGCATCATTGACGTAAGGGAAATCACTGTCCCTACATTCATCCACACATTCATACATGAATGATGAAAGATATGACACAGCCGTGCATTACTGGATGTTTATTGCAACTCCAGTGGAGTTTTGCAGCTGGAGCGGTACAGGGCCATCCCAAGCACACTTCAAAATATGGCCCCGTGGAGGGCCAGCCAGAGTCCATCCAGGGATGACAAGTGCTGTGGAAGAGTAAGGGTACAGTCCGCAGTCTGGTTGCCGTGTTATTGGTCATCAAACAGGACATGGGAGTCCATGTCGCGGTCCAAGGTGAGTGCAGCGGAGTGTATCTGGGGTCAGTGGCAGGTCTTGGGGCCATGTGTGGCACCAAGGAAAAACAGGCCAGGTGGTGGAAATGAATGCTAGTGCCTCCTTCTGAACTCAATCCCATCCACATCCTCATCCTCGGATGTGTGCTCTGCCCCACCTGTGCGTGTTGCAGTACCGGCTGCAGCACTGTGTGCCACTGACACATCAGGGGCCAGGGTGGATACTCCTGTCGCACTGTGAGGCACTGACACACCAGGGGGCGGAGATGTGTATTGTGTGGGGGCAGCAGCATTCATCAGCGCCATGCCTTGTGGCAGCAATGCCATGATGAGGATCTGCAGGGAAAAGTAGATTCCAGCTACATTTCGCTGATATGCAGCGGTGGCCGCCTCTATCCACACCATGTCCTCCATGAGCCTCCGCATGTGTGCCAGCTCACGGCTGGGATCACTGGAGCCATTCTGAGTGGACAGGTGTTGTCTCTGCGTTATGACTCCAGTGATGTCCGTCAGGACTCGCTGGAGACCATGGAGCGGGCGGTGGGTGTCCGTCAGGGACTGGAGCTGGTCCCTGATGGGACCTAGACCCCCATGGATGGCATCCAGTTTGGTAGTCATGAGGTCGAACTCCGCCTGCACCTGCTCAGTCGTCTCCCTCTGGCCCTCCAGCACACAGCATTGGAAGGCCATGTGTTGTTCCAGGAGGTCTTGGGAGACTGCCGGGACTGTGGGTGCCTCCTGCTGGGTGGTTAGGGTGGGGTCGCCTCGATGCAGCTGGGCTGTCCTGATCCTGGAGGTGAGTTGCAGATGATGTCAATGCTTGGATGGCTTGGGTGTCAATGCTGGGGGTGTCCACCTCGTCATCAGTGAAGAGTGGCTGGGACTGCTCTGCAGGAGGTGCTGACGGTTCCTCTGCAATGTGAAGGGGAGATGGTGTATTACAATGTGTCCACATGTATGTAGCCGCATGGGACATGTTGACATTCAAACTAAGCATGGGCGGATTTTGCGGATTGGCAATCCGCGAATTTGCGTATTTACGGATTCGCAATCCGCGAAGATCCGCGAACTCTAGCGGATTTGCGGATTTTTCCCTTTTTTGTGTTGGCGCGTGTTCGCGCCGATTTTGGGACAAGTTCGCAATTGCGAACTTACTTTTCGGCTTGCAACGGCCGCGACTATGTTGTTTCTACGTCTGGTTTATCATCACAGGTTCACAGCACCCTCTGTTTCACCACTGCCACCCTCTGGGACACCCATGCCACCCTCTAGTACATCCTCACTGGCACCTATTAGGTTTATTTATCACTGTAGATTATGGTGGTTGAAAAAAGCAAGCACACCTGCCCTTCTTCAACTGCCATCAATTAATTTGTGTTTCATTAATGTGTCAGTAATTTTGAAAGTTCCAGTCTGGCTGGCACCTGCTTCCTTCCTTATCTGTAATTTGCTTTTTGTTGCAGTGAAATTTTTTTTTCACAGGACCTTTATGGTGCTATTCTATGAGCCTGCTGTTTGGGTCATAGCAGGGTCATAGAATAGTTGCAAACTCTGGAGGGGCCCATCAGGAAGCACTACCTTGAATGTTACTAATGTTAAGTTTGAACTTTTGCACCTGCTCATTGCTTTCAGTTTAGCTAAAATCGTTTTTTCTGCAATTTCGCGCGTTTTTTGGGGCGCGAATCCGTGCGAGATCGATTTCGGAAGCCGCGAATACGTGCGAATACAAAATTGTTTTTGTTGCGACGTGTATGTTCGCGTGATCTTGCACGTGTTCGCGAGGCGCTTCTAGCTATACGTTTGCCAAGTTACCCTATCGGTCGTACACGGGCGCGGCCATCTTGTTGGCGTGACGTAATTCCGTTTCCGCCCGCTATGTGTAATCTCGCAAAGTGTGCTGCTCGCTAGTACAATTTCGCGCGTACTCGCAAGGAAAATCTCGCGCGAACTTACCCACGCGGTCGTGAACGGGCGCGGCCATCTTGTTTCTCATTCATTGCTATGGTTCTGGGCATGCTTTCTCTATCCTCTCTCAATCTCTGCCATCCTTTGCTTGTTTGAAGTTTTTTTGATCTAATTTTACTTATTATCTAACCCTCTATTTTTCTAGCTCTATATTTTTGTGTTTTCTGCAGCTTTTAGTTACTTTTAAACTACTTTTTTTAACTCTTTTCTTTTCTTCTTCACTATTCTATTTCTTCTTTATCATTTAAGTTTATTTCTGCCCAGACCATGGTAAAGGGAGCCGGGAAGCACCCTGAGAAGGGGAAGGGTCCCGCACCCCGTGCCCGGCTCCCGTGCGGGCGTTTAAGGGGGGAGCAAGTGGTCCCGAGGGAGATCTTCAGCGCGGAGGAAGTGGCGGCACTGATCTTCCACGTCCAGCGCCGCCTCCCCAAGACGATCCTGGGAGGCGGCAAGATCGCGACCGGCTATGGCATCCGGGAGCGTCGCAAGCGGTGGGAGAAGGTGTGCCGGGCCATGTACAAGATCTCTGGGGTCCGGCGCACATATAACCAGGCCACCCACCGCTGGACCGATGTCATGGACCGGGAGCGGGACTTGCTGGACGCGCTCGGCGTAGAGGTCCCCGGGCTTGGTGAGTAGTAGTAGTAGTACATTTACTACTCTGTTTTATCCTGCTCTGTTATTTGCAAATCTTTGTTCTTTACCAAGAGCAATAATGCTGCCGATTACATTGAGGTAAATTATATTTCAAAATCTTCTATGCATTTCAGGTGCACTGCTCTCCTTCTCAGTAGCCTTGCTTGCTACTATGCTTCTTTGTTTTGTATGTTGTGTTCAGAAGCATTTCATTGGCCTGAGAAATTATGTATGAGTGTACTGTAAAGAAAAGAACTGCGTAATGCTAGACAGTAAGGGTCATATTTTCAATTACTGGCGCATCCCTGCAAAGTAGCAGGGATGCGGCAGTAATTGTGTGCCATGCCACCACCACCCATTGGCCCAAAACGTCACAGAAGCCTTACGCATCTGTGCCGTAAAGGCAGCGCATTGCTGGAGTTGCGTGCCAACGATGGCGCAGCTCCAGCAATGCTCTGGGGTACCCTATCTCCCCAATGCTGCATCAAGCCGTACGTCGGCTTCAAGCGCGCAGGGTTTGAGTCATGCATCATTGTCCTAAAAGTGACTGATTGACATCTTGTAGATTTCCCTCAGCCACTTTTAGGATTCGTTCCTGCGCAGGTACGCCCTCCCTTGCGCCGGAACGCCCCCTGATGGCGCAGGGCTTTACAACGTGATGCATCGCCCATATGCCCATATGTGTTTTTTTTTTAATATATACGCCGCACCAACACCATGGCGAGTCTTTTGTTCTGCCGCTGCGTCAGAAAAGGCACGCAACAATGGAGGAAAATCAGCCGCAACTTCCGCAAGGGACTTATAAATCAGCCCCAACAGACTGAAGTCCAGTCCTTCCTTTAGACAGTCACATGGCTATCAGAAGAAATAGTGGCGGTGGTGGCGGGTGGATTGATAGTTTGAGTATTCACTGATCTGCAAGCAGGATGGACTTTGTCTGTCACGTGTTGCGCACTGCTGCCTGCAGTGCCAGGCCTAGGCAAACCTCTTTAGTAGTCTGTTTATTGAGTTACATAGGAACTTTCTAAGTCAACGTTCCGCAAATCAGGCAATACGAATAACGTAGTATACCACATGAGATAGATCCCGTGGAATAGTTGTCTATCTATTTGCTATTTTTCCAAAATATGTTGTTATTGTTCTTTTGAAATGTTTGATTTGGTTGAAAAATCTCATCCATGTTTTCTGGTTTTTCTTTCTTTCATGTTGTACATCAGCTCCCCCCAAGGGCAAGAGGACACAGGAGGAGGGTGCTGAGGATGCAGGCCAGGATCGGGCAGGCGAGGGCTCCTTTGCTGGCCCCAGTAAGTTTACATTTTAATAAACAGTACCTATTTTTTCCTAGCGTTCCTCATTCGATTTTTTCTAAATCGTCTTTGATCTTCTTGTAGACTGGATATAAATTCTTATCCTGCCTCGAATATGACTCCCTGTGGTATTACTAGACTATTCTTATTAGTCTGTCTGTGTAGCTAACTAAGATTGGACATTTGGCAATTCCATTGGACTCCCATTATATTCAGCAATACCTCTATGCACTGTCTCCTTACTGACTAGATAGTGTGGAAGAGTCATTCAGCTCCCGAAGTCACCGATTATAGATCCCCAATGATCTCTAGATTATCGTACGCAGGACAAGAGAGTAGTACGGAGTCACAGCACAGTCAAGAAGTGTCAGAGGCACTCATGCTTGCAAAAATTCCAAAACCTTTAGCTCATCCACTCTAGTCTAGAGGAACAAAAACCACAGAGTCTATTTAAGTGTAAAAGCTTTATTAAAAGTAAACACATTTATTAAAATCTACTTTGTCATAAAACTATTTAACTGTAAACGGAAAAGTGGTTAGTGCTGACGATTAATTGGACACATTTCTTGTGGTCGAGCCGAACTCTCACCTAGTTTGAACTTGATCCTGGTCGTGTTCTTAGGACTCAGGAGTCAAGCTTCTGTCTGTTAGGAGAAAAAGTGGTGCGTGTTAAAAATCAAAAGCAAGCATTCATCAGTTGTGCATAAAAGTGCAGCAAGACAACAGCCTTCCCTGGAAAATGGGACATTTTTACTATGGAGTAGACAGTCACAAATTATTACATTGTATTCTGTTTTTTTAACATTTCTCCTAGACCAAATATTATATAGTAGTGAGTGGTGTATTCTAACATTCTTAAATGTACTTTGTAGGTGTAACATCTGGTGACGGGGCCAGCGCGGAGGTGGCTGTGTTGGACTTGGACTCGGAGGCCTCTGGGGAGGAGGCGGCGGTAGAAGAGCTGGTGGCCGTTCCTGTGGGGGATCAAACGGTGGTGGCGGAAACAGGTAAGCTATATATTCCTTACTTATTGAGATTGAAGACTGCATAGTGTGCTTTCTGCACGGGTGTATTACAATTACAAATCAACCAGGTAGTAGCCTCCTCGAAATGTACTTCGACTTAGCTGTGAAGTTTTTGGTGAGAAGAATCCCAATAAGTTCTTAGACGAACGTGATGGATGGGATGAACGAAAAGCGAAAGAAGGGTGTAAGTAAGTGGGACGCGAACTTGTATGATGGCTGGCAAAGAAGAACGATATGTGTTTGCTTGGACCCAGAGGTGGCTGGGAAGGAAAGAATATGGTATGGTGCATGGCTGGGTCAATGATGAAGCAAGGATGGGTGGAAGGACAGCAGCCTGGGTGGGTGAAACAGAAACTGTATGTGTGCGTATACTTTGACTGAATGGATGCCTGGAGCATGGTATTCTCTGACTCTTACATAGCACATGTGTATCTAGAGAGAGTAGATGGTCGCCAGGTGAAGTAAGTGTTACCTTGAAGAGCATGTACCACCGCACCCGCACGTCCGTCCCAGTGCAGGGAAGGCAAGGAAAAGAAATTGTAAATGTGTCCAATACTACCATGAATAGTAGCAGTACTTTGTATTGCGTTTGCATTCACAGCATATATCTGGTTATTACGGTGGACACTCCGTACCTCTCTTAATAACTTTAGTTTACTTGTAGTACGTCATTCATGTGTGGGTGTATCACTGTTCACTCAATATTAAGCAAAGCACCTAAAGTCATCTCATCTGTCATTAAATACGTCCCATGTGAAGTGATAGATAATCAAATTAGTTAGCTTCTTCAGTTTCCTTTTCTAGTACTCATTTGCACTGTAGGGTGAAAGGTAAATTAATTAAGCAGTAGCCCTTGTAACAGAGTATTCTCAGTGCCACCCGTAATAGAAAAGTAATAGCTTCACCACCTGCATGTACTGGACCGGTACAGTAACGCAAGTCTGTCTCCATCATCATGGTGTGCAACTTTTTTTCTCGGGTGCAACTTCACTGTGCTGTGTCCATGTCATTCTGCCGGCTTGCATAAGATAACGTACCCATTTCCCTAAACAAGAGAGAAGAAGAAGAATAAGACTGGTGTACTGTCATGGTCGACTGTAATGGAAGTCCATAGTGGTCGTAGAATTAGTTCATTAAACTACCACTACTGTTAGAGCAAGGATGCAGAAGTGGGAGGTTACATAGATACTGTCCTCAATAGTTATGTACTGTGCTTTCAATTTGCTACTTGTACTCTGTGACCCAACTTTCGGCTCAATCACTTTGTGTTATTAATAAGGAGCATTGGTTACAGACTATGTCTTTCTTTCTTCATATAGTTGCTCCTTCCAAATCAACAACAAGGAGGGAGCAGGCTAGATTGGCCCGGCAACGGAGGCTGGAGGCCACAGTCGCCGAGTATCGGCGGCTGGTGGCCCTGGAGGAGGAGGAGGACACGCAGTCGAGCGGGGCAACATCTTCGACTGTGACCACTGCATCCTCCTCCGTGACTAAGCCAGCGGGACCGAGCCGGGCTAAGAAAGCCGACCGCCACCGCCAAGCAACCGAAATACCAGCTGCCCCCCACAGGAGCTGCAAGGAACGCCAACGCCGCCTACGAGTCCGCATGTCCAACCTGGAGCAGGAGGTCCTGAGGTATAAGAACTTGGTTAAGGGCCTCCGCTCCAAGCTTGCCACCCTCCGCAAGGAGTATGATGCCCATGCCGCATCATGCACCAGCACCAGCACCCTCCAGTAGTGGAGTGTCCCTTGCCCTTTTTTTATAGACTTTTGGGGGGTGGGATTTGGGAGTTGGGATCGTTTTGGGACGTTTCAGAGACAATCGTTGGGGTTAGGGTGGGTGAGGGAGATTATTTTGTTAGGGCTAAATAAATATATTTTTCAACTTTATCTGACCATACCTGTTTTTTACTGCTTTTCAGTCTGGTGGGTGGGGGGCGGGGGTGTAACAGTAACTTTGTTTTCCTGAACAGTCGTAGGACTTTAGTAGTACAACCGTCAATCTCTTGTCTACTCCGAAATAATACTCCATTATACTACCTCCCACCAAACGCTTATCTTACCTGTAATTTGTGTTAGAAATTAGGGCTAGGCCCAGGGCTGGCTCCAGGTGAAATGGGGATTAACGTTGTCAATCCTGGGCGGGTGACATTTCCTCATTGCGGTGGTACTAGTGGTGTGACACAGTGGCAGTTGCATGCCTATGGAAAAAAAGAAAACGAAACCTTGTTTGTCCTCCTTACTGTAGCATTACAACGGTTACGGTACGATCGAGAAAATAGCAGGTGACAGTACACTAGAACAGTGCCATAATGTAGCCTAACAAATGGTAAAGTATTTGCTTGCAAGTATAACTAGTACTTGCGTTGAATTTATTTGACATTGGCTACTACTACTAGAAGATATAGTACTGAAGCTGAGTAAGTCTAGAAGATATCCTCGTATTCCTTCACCAGCCTGTTGCTGCTATCACCTTATCCTCCCCAGCAAGTGTGTGAAATTATTGATGTCATTTTAGTCAGACATCAAGCAAAACAACACAGCCCGGGGGAAGAGGGTTAGGGTTTGTAAAATGGATGGGAATGGGGGTTTCTTTTTGGGTAGGTTTTGTTGAGAGAAGAAAAAAAAAGCAGAGCATGGACAAACAATAATTGAAGATACAGAGTTTACAGACAATCTTTGGTTACAAACTAAAGGTAAGCACATGCAGTCACACTCATAGAATAAAAGACAACAATGGATACTGTATCTGTATTGCGTATGTTGTTGGAGTTGTCCTGTTGAAATTGGTAAGTAAGTTGCATGCAGCAAACAATTCCTCTTATTGGCGGCACTCCTCCATTCCAGCTGACGCTTCGTCCATCAATGTGGTGGTGACCACTGACAGAAGAGACACCCTGTCCACTGCCTGCCTGGCGGATGTTGACTGAAACCCGGCCTGTAATTATTGAACGGAAAACAGGAAGTGCTATTACAATACCACTGATAAATAAATAAAAGGTATGTACGCTGTGTGGTTCAAAAAGTGACACTTTGATTTCCCTAATAGACAGTACAATATTTTTGAAATTGCGTGCTCTGTCTGAGTCACCTTTTTAAGGATCAATAAGTATGGCCAAAATATTATAGCGGATCTTTCCCCTCAAGGTGGGTGTACTACTGTGTTTTAGAACAAAATTTGACCTTCCCAGCAATGCTCCCACCAAGACCCTTACTAAAGCCAGTCGCAAAAATGTAGAAGAACCCAATCATATCTCCAAAAACGATGCCTAGCAGAAAAATGGTTACAAAACGTACTTTGAAAGTAACAGTAGGCCCAAATACAGACCGTGGATTGTATTCAAACCACTTGCCTGCAAGCAAAAGTATCCATAGCCAGCATCGCTCCAACAGTGCTCTACAACAACAGAACCGCGTTGCAATAGAACCCCCCTAAACACATGCAATCCTGCTGCTAGGGCTAACCCTAACGAACCCTAACTTACAAAAAGTGCCAAAACTGGTGTTTCCTTATGGATTTTGTCCAACAAACTTCTAGCCGGTATTAGACCTTCCCAGGAATGCCCCAGGCAAGACCCGCCAACCCACCCGCAAAAAAACACCCGACACAACACCACCAAACAGCGAAAAAGCTAAATCTCATACTTACAATGTCTCTTGGCCTTCGGTCCAAACGCGGCGCTGTGCAGCTAGGTCGTCATCATCATCAATCATCATAACTCCTGTTTTCCACCACGGATTTCCTGAAAAGCAAATGCAATCAAGATTAGACTGTCGCAGCAGTGCTTCGACAGAGACCCCGGCCGCAACCCACCCACGAACAGCAGGAAGCCCCCCAAAACGCTACATTGAGCAAGATGTCTGAAGAAATGGCAAAAAAAAGGCTTTTCCTTAAGGATTTTGTCCAAAACACTTCTATCCGGCATTAGACCTTCCCAGGAATGCCCCAGCCAAGACCCGCCAACCCACCCGCAAAAAAACACGCGACAACACCCCCAAACAGCGAAAAAGCTAAATCTCATACTTACAATATCTCTCGGCCTTCGGTCCAAAGTAACGCGCTGTGCAGCTAGGTCATCATCAATCATCATAACTCCTGTTTTCCACCACGGATTTCCTGAAAAGCAAATGCAATCAAGATTAGACTGTCGCAGCAGTGCTTCGACAGAGACCCCGGCCGCAACCCACCCACGAACAGCAGGAAGCCCCCCAAAACGCTACATTGAGCAAGATGTCTGAAGAAATGGCAAAAAAAAGGCTGTTCCTTATGGATTTTGTCCAAAACACTTGTATCCGGTATTAGACCTTCCCAGGAATGCCCCAGGCAAGACCCGCCAACCCACCCGCAAAAAAACACCCGACACAACACCCCCAAACAGCGAAAAAGCTAAATCTCATACTTACAATGTCTCTCGGCCTTCGGTCCAAACGCGGCGCTGTGCAGCTAGGTCGTCATCATCATCAATCATCATAACTCCTGTTTTCCACCACGGATTTCCTGAAAAGCAAATGCAATCAAGATTAGACTGTCGCAGCAGTGCTTCGACAGAGACCCCGGCCGCAACCCACCCACGAACAGCAGGAAGCCCCCCAAAACGCTACATTGAGCAAGATGTCTGAAGAAATGGCAAAAAAAAGGCTGTTCCTTATGGATTTTGTCCAAAACACTTCTATCCGGTATTAGACCTTCCCAGGAATGCCCCAGGCAAGACCCGCCGGCGCCAACCCACCCGCAAAAAAACACCCGACAACACCCCCAAACAGCGAAAAAGCTAAATCTCATACTTACAATATCTCTCGGCCTTCGTTCCAAATGCGGCGCTGTTCAGCTAGGTCATCATCATCAATCATCATAACTCCTGTTTTCCACCACGGATTTCCTGAAAAGCAAATGCAATCAAGATTAGACTGTCGCAGCAGTGCTTCGACAGACACCAAAAATTACACACAAACCCCCGGAACCCCGCCAAAGAGCACCTCAAAGGCAAGCAAGTCAGCAAAAACGGCAAGAAATTTCCACCTCATATTTGGTCCAAAACACTTTTGTCCATTATTAGAGCTTCACAGCAATGGGCCCAAAACCGTCAACTCACCCGCAAAGAAGTACAACACCCCCACAAGTGCTGAGTCTTTCTTCATTGTGCGTAATCCAGCACTCTGCTTGGAGGGAAATCGCAGTCTGGAGGAGGAGGATAGAGGAGCATGTTCTTCAGAACTTGTGAACCTGAGGAATGTAGACTGCGGCACCTTCAAATCAATAAGCAAACAAGTGAAGACAGTTCTGATGATGGTCTTGTTTTTTGGATTAGGTGATTAAAGTTTGAATTAAATTAACTGTGCAAAACAAAGAAAGAGAGACACAAAGCACACAGGAATAAAAGTGAATAAGGACGAAAAAGAAAGTTCTTGATTGATTGTCTCATTTTCAGGGCTCGGTGTCAGGGAATAAGAACAAGATTTCGTCATCATACTCTGCGAATTCAGGCTGGATGAGGTCAGTGGCACCGAACAGAGAAAAAATCCCCTCATCTACGTTGCTGTCCTCCTCGTCTTCATGCGGCGTGCTTTCTCGTACTTTGTAATCTGGTGGTATGAGGTGCTGATTCATCTTGATCATTGTCAGCCGCTCCACATTTTTGGGCGAGAGGCGGCTCCGTTTGGGAGTTACAATGCCACCAGCAGCACTGAAAACACGTTCAGAAGACACACTTGCGAGTGGGCAAGACAAATAGTTTATAGCCAGGTTGAAGAGCTGTGGCCACAATTGTTTTTTGCCATGCCAATACTGCAATGGCTCATCATTAAGGAAGACCTCTGTTGAGTCATTCAGATAGTCCTGCACCATCGACTCAAGGTCATCAACTGTTCCTCCACTTTGCTTACTTTTTGCTGTGCCTGTGACATTTTTTCGAGAACCATACCCCATCAAACTTAGCCAATCCTCCTCCCCAGCCACTGTTAGTGTTGTCATTGTGTGTGGTGCAGATGATCCAGTTGCCGGTGTCTTTAACGGCTGAGAGGTCACTTGTGCCCCAGCCACAGGTGCAGAAGTGGATTCTTGTGACTGGGGATGGCCTGCTGATGCTGATGCTGATGTACTGGCTTCTCCTTCAATAACCTGCCGTTCTTTTTCAAACCTCTTGGCTGACCAGGCTAACCAATGTTTGTACTTTTGAACATCTGCATCAGCGAAAGGAAAGAATGCGTTGTCTGCCAGCGCCTTTTTGTAGCGTGGATCCAGAATAGTAGCACAAATGTAATGCTGATCTGAGTTGATGTTTTGAAGACGTTCATCACCACGTAGGCGATGTAATAATTTCTCAGACAAAATGAAATGTTTTTTTTTTTTTCATCTTTTTCAAACTCAGAAGAAACCGCCATCAGTTGGTGCTCCAGTATGCACAACAATGGGATAGCTTTTCCCAAATTAAAGTCCTCCTGGCTGACTGCACGCGTGAAGAACTCAAAAGGACGAAGCATGTCTGTCAGGCTTTTAACTATGTCCCATTGCGCCTTACTCATCCGCAGGTCCTCCTTCTGAGATGTAGCCTCTGTCAAGAAATAGTGATCGAGTACCGTATACTGCTCATACAGACGCTCAAGCATGTAGAAGGTTGAGTTCCAACGTGTTGCCACCTCCTGGATGAGTGCTTTCACTGGCATTCCACGTTGAAGTAGCAGTCTCCGCAGATGCTTCCGGGCCTTAAAAGAATGGCTGAAATGGTTGCACATTTTGCGGCAGGTGGCCATTACCTCGAACGCTGGACTCTCTTTATCACTCAAGAATTTTTGAACTACCAGGTTGATACAGTGCGCCAAACACGGCACTCTAACATGGTCACCAAGGAACATGGCCTTAACTACATTGGCGCCATTATCCGTGGAAACATAACCAATCTTGCGTTTTAGGGGGGATAGCATTGTCAAGACCTTTTTGTCAAACTCTTCCAAAAGGTTTTCTGCTGTGTGACTTTTCTCCAAGCCAAACATGGCTAGTGTTGCATGTTTCCGAGCAGCTTTGAAAACTTGGTCCGGGTCAACACCTGCGTTTAGCTTTGCTATAACACCTGAAAAAGAGACCCAGTGTGCAGTGATGCACATGTAATCATCGCCTGGGCCACTGGTCCACATGTCTGTTGTCAGATGTATTGTGTGAACAGCACTCTTCTGCAAAGCTGCCCCAATCGCCTGCAGCACATCTTCATGTAGTGCTGGAACCGCAACTCTGGCAAAATAGAACCGGCTCGGAACCTTCCATTTAGGGCAGAGCGTTGCAACTAATTCAAGAAAACCTACCGCTTCTACAAAAGAAAAAGGTAGAAGGTCCACAGCTAGCATTTTAGCCAGCTTAGTGTTATACAGACGCGTCAGTGGGTGGTTGCGTTCATATGGCACGTCTGAAGTAAGCATTGTTCTAATGTTGCCCTGGACCAAGCATTTACGGGCTGATAATGACTTCGTTGACCCAATTTTGCTCGCTGGTGAACTTTTGTGCGTTGGTGTCTCACTCGTTCCAACACTCTTAGTGTGCCTCACATTGGGTGTGCTGCTGACAGGGGTACTGGGTGTAAGGGAAGTGTTTGACACGTCTTCTTCCTGCTCGTCAACATCAGATGAAACATCAACGTTTCCTTGATTTTGGCCTTTCTTGATCGCAGCTAGGTGCGCAAACCATTTGACAGCGTGCTTTCTCTCAAGATGACCACTCTGGCCGCCGGTACCATAGTTGGTACCTGACTTACCACGACTAACTGCAAGCTTACAAAGGGTACAAATGGCAAACTTTGGATTTTTGGGACAAACAGTAAAGAAGTCCCAAACTGGGGACTTGAAGTGTCTGTGGGACCTGGAGGAGGCGGCGATACTGGTGGTGGTGGTCATGAAGCTAATGCCAGATGAAGTGGAGGATCTGGATTGCCCAACTTTTGTACGTTTTCCACTTTCACCGCCACTAATTAAGGTCGAGGTTGACGCAGGTCTCTTCTTGCCAGAAAGAAATATGGAAGCGGGACGAGTTGGTGTACTACTTAACTCCAATGATTGTGGTGTTTCCACTGCCTCCTCATCGACAACATCATCATCATCATCATCACGCGCAGCAGCTCTTCGGGCTAGGGTCAAAATGTCTGTTTGCTGCATGCCCGCTGGGGCTGCAGTGACCTTTATGATGACTGGGTCGTCGTTGGCAGAGTCTTCATCAGCAGCAGTATCCGCCACTTCTTGTTGAGCCTCATCACACTCCATAAGTCTGAGACTTTGGACGAGCTTCCTTTTACGCTTAAGTACCTTTGTTGGATCATGGTGTGCCTCACTCTCAGACGGCTGTGGTGCTGGTTCCCAAGTTTGATCCGTATCATCAGAAGGAGGTGTGCTTGAAGAGGATGTAGACACCACCCTTGATCTCTTCCTTGCTAGGGTTGTGGAAGACAATGAAGGATCAGCAGGAGGAGTGGCTTCCTCAAATGATACCTCGCCTTGATTGTCGATTTCCTGATGTGCCCCTACTTCGGGAGGAACAACTATTGTGGGCACTTGTGACCCTCCATGCACCTCTGCTTGCGCATCTCCTTGCGCTGCCTCTCCTTCCACATGTACTTGGGCTTGTACTTGCACATGTGATTGTTGTTGCGGCTGTGGTTGTTCAACACTCGTCAGATGAGCTACAACAACCTGTGTTGATTGAGGGACATTGCTGCTGCTTTCTTGCGATGAGCCAACATCACTGGTCGATGGTGATTGAAGAACTATACTGGCTGCCTCTGCAGCACTCAAGGGCTTGGACTTAAGTTGGCGTGGTGGTGGTGGTGGCACTGAGCCCAATGGAGCGGGGGGGGTGCTGCCAGCTTGGTCCCCAGCAGATCCCGCTGCTGCTGCTGCAGGCATACTTTTTTTTTTACTCCCAAAAAAAGGGGCGGGCGGCACACCAGTCTCCTTGGTAACTTGCTTCTTCTGCTCCTTACTGGCACCTTTCTTGCTAGAGGAGCTACGGGTTACTTTTTTTGGGGCCATCCTCTTCAGAGCAGGTCAGCAGGCAGCAGTTGCACGAGTTGCAGAGGGTTCTGTGTCCAGACGTGACGTCGCGTGACGTTATGCTGCACACACCGCTGCAGGACTTCTTCCTGGCACTGGTGGTTCTCTTGAGTCTTCTTGTGCACCTAAAAGCAATGGAAGACAGAGGAACATCAGTTCAGTTATACACCCCAAAAATTCGACAAAACACAGAAAAATGAGCACAATCCCATGCCATCCTTGATGTTTACATTGAAGACACCCCACAGAAAGACTACGGACATGCAAGTATGCAACACTCACTACCCCTGGGCATAATGGATGAAAAGTAGGCAAAATAAGTGCAGGCCTCAGACACTGCCTCTCCTCAAAATGGCCCCTTACACCCCAGGCACATGTTGCCTGTACCAGCCAGCACTCAAGATGGCCACCACCACCACCCACATGGCCAGTCCACATCAACAGTACACCCCCAAAAAACAGAAAAACAGCCAGAAATCACCACAATCCAACGCCATCCATGATGTTTACATTAAAGAGAGTGAGACCACACCACAGGCACACTCAGTCCATGCACCACCCACCACCCCTGGGCAAAAGGCCACACCAGCAGCCCCCCAAAAACGACAAAAAACAATAAAATAAGCCCAATCCCAGCCCATCCATGGCCTCAATTATGTTTAAATTCAAGAAGACACCCCACAGAAAGACTAGGCCCATGCAACACTCGCGGATTCACGGATTTTCGACAAATTCGCGAGCGTTCGCGGATTGCGGATTTGCCGAAAATCCGAAAAATCCGCGAGCGGAGCGGATTTTACGCCCATGCTTAATTCAAACAGCATGGAATTGTACATTGTGACAGTCTGTAGATCAGGGCCATGACCCAGAGTCATTTTGGGTGTACACTGTGCTATGCTTGATTGTGCATGTGTGCCATTGTGGCCATCTCCACCCATCCCCCCAGTACCTGGTGGTCACTCACCCTGTTGCGGTTATGTTGTGCCCTGTCGAGCAGTGTCCGGTTCCCCAACTCCGGCCATAGTCTCTACACTGATGATTGTTGACACCAGCTTCTCCATGTCAATCAGCACGAGCTGTGGTGCTGGGCTCCAACCTTCAGTCTGCATTGCTGCCTTCTGGTTGGCTGCAAGTTTCTCCTCGGTCTTGCGCTTGATGTCAATCCATCACCTCTTGACCTCGTCCATTGACCTCTTGTGCTCCCCGACGGCATTCACCTTGTCCACGATGTCCACCATATCCCATTTTTGGTGCCCAATGACAAGTTGGAGGTGACGAACAGTTGTTGATGGTGTTCCATCACCTCATGGCCAGGATCCTGTTTGCCTGCGGACTGAACTTCATCTTCCTCTTCTTCTTGTCCTTGCCCTTCCCTGTCCCCGAGGTCCCAGGCTGGTCGTCCGGGGTGCTTGTGGGGTTGAGCTCGTCCTCTGCACCTGCTCTGGCTGCCTCCATGGTGCTTGGGTATTGGTCAGTTTGTGTTAGGGTGTTTTTTCTACTTTTATTGTGATTTTTGCCACCTGCCATGTGTGTATTGCAGGCCTGGCGCTGCTTTTCGCTGATTTCCTCATCGTGCTTTGGTCCATTGTATGTTTTTTCACGTTGAGGTTAGTGCTTTTATCTCCGTCGCGGTGGTTGTATTGCGGACATTGGCCAAGTTTTCGGCTGACTATCGCATGGTACCGCCGTGTTGTGAATTCCACCTTGACACAGGGTTATTTTCCCGCGATAGGCTGCGATGTGTAAAGTTGCGTTAACATTTTTTGGAGATGTTTAGCACATGTTCTTGTGAATATACCCCTTAGTGTTTTCACATATTATTACTTAACAATATTTCCCTTAGCAAATGAATGATTGTCTTTCACTTTTTAAGTTGTAAGATGGCACCTTTCCCTTCTGCAGTCTTTCACCCTCTCCGTTTGCACCAGCACTTTTTTAAGAGTAAGCAAGCATTGCTATTTGCATGTTTTTTTTGCATAAATAAGAATTAAACTATACCAACTCAATTCTTCCGAGCTGGTTATGATATCCGATATGCCATGCCATAGTATGCGTAGTGGGGCTATGCGAAGCTACGTGAAGTGGGAATGATGCTACGTCCGCTCACGCGCTTCGCGTAGCCCCACTACGCGCCACCCGCCTCCCTCCCGCCCTCTTCTACATACATAATTTAAAGTAACGAGTACAATAAAAGTACATAAAAGCACTTACCTGGTCCACGGTGTCCCAGGGCTCCCTCTTCTATTTTGCGCCGACTTCTCCCATCGAAATGTTTATGCGCGGCTGCCCGAGCATGCGCATTTCATGTGAGAAATGTGCATGCGCGGGCGCCCGCGCATCCGCATTTCAGTGGGAGAAGTCGGTGCAAAATAGAAGAGGGAGCCCCGGGACGCCGCTAACCAGGTAAGTGCTTTTATGTACTTTTATTGTACTAGTTACTTAAAATTATGTATGTAGAAGAGGGCGGGAGGGAGGCGGGTGGCGGGCAACTTCGCTCCGTCCACGGAGTGTGCGTAGTGTTACCTACTACGCCTACTTTGCAAAATGCAAAGTAGGCAACACTACGTACACTCCGTGGGCGGAGCGTAGTCTTGCGCCCAGGGTTAGTTAGCAGTATTCAAAGGGAGTTAAAATAAAAAGTAACAAATCACAAAATATTTAGGACACACAGTGCACTAGTAAAAAAAAAAAGACAGTGGCATAGCTAATGAAAATTCCGTGGGGCTTATTTACAAAAAAAAGTGATGCACCGGCGGCGCAGTGTGCCTGCTCATATTTACAAGGCCCGGGAAAGCCTCCTTGCTTGGTTTTTCATGACCTTGCAAATGTGCCCCCCTTTCACGCATTACTCTCTGTGAAAGAGGCATTCCATGGGTGTTGCTGTGGGTGCTCCCACGCAACATCAATGAAACCTGACGCATTCCCAGATTAACAAGGTTTTGTAAACCTGAAAATGTGTCAGATTCCTATGCCTCCCCATGTTAGGTACAAGGGAGGCTCCTTGTTTGATTTTTTCTATGTGTACTGCATTCTGCAGCACACATAGAAAGAGGAAAACACTTCTCATGATTGTTTTTGGGCAGGAAGGTGTCCTTTCCTGAACAAAAACAATCGCCCCTACAACACATATACCCTTGCACCATGGCGCAAGGGGGCCTACGTTGTCACATGGCAGGTCATTGTGTGCCAATGCAGGGGAAAAGGACAGGAAGGCACTGTATCTTGTAGATACAACTCATTCTTGTTTATTTATTTTATTTATTTATTTTATTTATTTATTTTTTAGTTCTATAGAGCGTGAATTTGACCCGTTAGGGTATCAGAGCGCTTTGCAGTAATCATCAGTAGTATACAATAAACTTGGAGGGTGGGGGCTGGATACATAAAGGCTGAAAAGGACAAGTAAGTACATTTTACATTTACATTTTACGAGAAACTAAGGTCCCAGGGTCCATGGTGGGATGCCCGGAGGTGCCAGGTGGATGGGGTCTGGGTACTCAAGGGGGATGCATTATAAGGAAGTAGAGCAAGGCCTCTGGGTGATTAGAAGGCAAAATTTAGATGAGGAATTTGCTCATTAGGAAGGTTTTGGCTTCCTTTTTGAAATGAGCCAGAGAAGGGATTCTTCTAATGGCGCGCGGGAGTGAGTTCCATATTCTTGGTGCGGCCCCAGAGAAGGCCTGATTGTAAGTTTTCTTTTTCCGAAAGCCTGCAGGTTGGAGCAAGAGGTCTCTGGTGGACCAGGAGTTTCTGGTTCCTCTAGATATTAGGAGTTTCTGGGCAAGCTATGCATGGGAGTTTGAGTATAATGCCTTGTGCGTGATACATGCAAATTTGAGTTGGATTTTGGCCTGTAGAGGAAGCCAGTTCAGAACTTTCAGATGTGGTGAAATGTGGTCAAATTTCCTGGGGACTGTTAGTAGTCTGGTGGCTGCATTGAGGCAGACTTTTAAAGGTGCCAGGGAGATCTTGGGTAAACCTGAGAGGGTAGAGCAGCCATCTTCCAGTCTAGAGATGACTAGCACCTGGACTGCCATTTTTAGGTCAGGAGTATCAAGGAAGGGTTTCAGTTTCCTTAGGTAGCTCAGGTGGAATCTGGCTGATTTGGCTATCGAGTTGATGTGGTCCTGCATGTTCAAGTTGCAGTCCAGGGTTATTCCAAGGGATTTGGCCGAGTCCACGATGGTCGGAGGGCAGTTTAAGGCTGTGACAGCTTTAATCCATACCTAGGTCTCCGGATTTGTTTTGGGTGGGGAAATTAGTAGAAATTCTGTCTTATTTGCGATGTGTTTGAGTTGATTGGAGGACAGCCATTGACCAGCCAATTTCAAGGCTTCATTCAGGCAAAGAATCTCCTCGAGAGAGGAGATCTTGATGTAGATCAGGGTTTCATCGGTGTACATGTGGTATGAGATATTCGAGGTGTGTAGTACTTCGGCAATCGGTTCGAGGTTAAGGTTGAAGAGGGTGGGGACAGGGTTGATCCTTGGGGGCCTCCAATTGTGACCGGAGAAGGAGGAGTCAGGTTACTATTAATTAGGAATCTCTGTGACCGGTTATGGAGGAAGAACCTAAACCATTCAAGAACAGAGCCATCCATTCCCATCCTGAGTTTGAGGCATTCGAGTAGTTTTTCATGGTTGACCGTGTCGAAGGCCGGAGATAGATCTAGGAGGATTGGGAGACAGGTTTTGCCTTGGTCAAGGGCTTGGAGGTCATCATCCACGATGTGAAGAATGATGGCTTCTGTGCTGTGCCCAGGCCTGAAACTGGATTGGAAGTAATCTAGTTGGTGGACGTTGGTGATGTTTTGTCTCAGCTGCTGTTTCACACACTTCTCCAGTGTTAGATTTTAGGCGTCTCTAGTTGGCACAGGTAGGTGCTTGTGACAAATAGGGACCCTTGCCTCTAGTCAGGAAAAGGGGATACACTCCTAAAATAACCCCTGCTCACCCCCTTGGTAGCTTGGCACGAGCAGACAGGCTTATCTCAGAGGCAGTGTGTAAAGCATTTGTGACCACATACAGTAACTCAGTGACAACCCTAAAGATGGACACCACACAGGTGTTATACCAAAAATAAGTATACTTTATATAGAGTTACCACAAGACCATAAACGACTAAAATACACAAGACTGTTACTTCAAGATGGTAGGTTTAGTTTAGTTTAGTTCAGTTCTCAAGATGCAACACTTTGCATCGATGTACCTTACGATGCGTTGTTGCAGCGATGGAAATGCGGTGAAGTTCGGGTGCAAAGAAATAAAGATGACGTTCTTTCCTTGGTGCGACACGCTTCCCGGTGATGCCGCGGCATCTGCGGCGACGTCGGTCCTCTTCTCCGGCGATGCAAGATACTTTGCAAGATAAGAGCAGCGACTGGCCCTGCGACAAGCTTACCAGTGATGCGGCGGCGTCTGCGGCAACGTCGATTCTCTCTACTGGCGATGGAGAACAGGTAGCTTTGCAATAGTGAAAAATGAAAATGTCTGTCATTCACTATTAGGACATGCCACACACATCAGGGCTTGTCCTACCTTATGCTTATAATGCACCCTGCCCTTGGGCCTACTATAGGGGTGACTGATATGAAGCAATGGGAAGGTTTAGGGACTGGCAAGTGGGTGCACTTGCCCAGTCAGCATGACAGTACCAGACTGCACGCAGGCTCTGCAATGACAGACCTTAGACATATTTTACCAGGCTGCTTCTGTGGGTGGCACAACCAGTGCTGCAGGCCCACCAGCAGCATTTGGATTACATGCCCTGGGCACACTCAGTGCACTGTACTAGTGTCTGACGAGTACACCAAACATCCAATCATGGAATCGCTAGTTCATGCATCAATTTACAACACGGAGCACTTGCACTGTGGCACTGGACAGCAGTGGCACAGTGCTCAAAGCATATAACACCAGCAAAAATACATGAGGCAACCGCAAAAATGGAAAGGAGACCCACGCCAATGGTGCCAGGTCTAACTTCCAGAACTTTAGTTAAGAGTGGGATGTTAGAAATATGTCTAAAGTTGTCAGGGGAGGCAGGATCAAGCAATGGTTTTGGAAGATGGGGAGGACTTGGCCGGCTTTCAGAGAGTCGGGTATCAATCCCTGAAGTCCAGCTAGGAATGATAGCTTGGGCGGTGGCAGCTAGGAAGTTAGAGGGGAGTGGGTAATTAAAGTGGTTGTTCGGGTTTAAGATGGATAGGATTTTGGCGACGGAGTGTTCGTCATATATTTTGAAGTCAGTCCAGTGTGCTTGGTTTTTGGGTGAAGCATGTGGAGGCGGTGCGGAGGTAGATCTGGAAGGGGTTGAGAATGAGTAGCGGATCTAAGTTCATTTACTAAGGCTATGATTTTGTCAGAGAAAAAATAGGAGATGATATTAGTGATTTTGGGGTTTCTTCGATGTTTTGGCCAGTTTCTTAGATTGGTGTTTGAACAATTCGAACAGTTTGCGGGGTCTGTTCTTGGCGTTCCCCAGTTCAGATCTGAAGACTTCTTTTTTTTAGTTGAGGATGGAACAGTTGAGGATGCCTGTTGTAGGCATTTCTGGCCTGGCGGAGAAGTTTTAAATGTGGGGCTGAGGGTGCTATCTCCAGATTCTTTCTGACTGCCGGGGGGATCTCCTCTTGCTGTTGAAGGACCCATTGAACCAGGGGGTTCTTTCTTTGATTTGGGTTCTTTTTAGTTTTAGCGGGGCAAGGTCATCAACAATGTTTGTTATCGTGGCGGAGTAATGATCATTGAGGTCACTGACCATTGTGATATGGAGGGGGGGGTCAGACTTACAGCGAGCTGCCAGTTCCCTGAGATCAAGGTTCTTGGTGTCTCTAACCCAGCGTTTAGGAATCACCTGTTGTGGTGCCCTTGTGGGTGCCAGGTAATAGGAAAGTGATAGCATGGTGGTCAGACCAGTCACAAGTGTCTATTGCGATAAGCTTGACTGTTGATTCCCTAGCGATGATCCAGTCTAGAGTGGCGCCTTTCGATTATCTAGGGAGTGAGCAGGTTTGGGTTAGGGCTTGGTTGGCCAGGAAATCTTTGATAGCGTTGACATGAGGATCCTTGGGGTCGTTCCAGTGCAGGTTTAAGTCACCAAGGAAAATGTCTTTAGATTTGGAGGAAACTTTGGCAGTGATGATTTCCATGAGGTGGTCAGTAAAGACGTCATTTGTACCTGGGGGGTGGTAAAATATGTGCAGATTGCACAGTTGGGTGGTGTTGCTGCATATGGAAAGTATGAGGTAATCACAGGAGTCTGTGGTATCTGCTAAGAGTTCTGTGACAAGGAGGTTAGAGCTGTAAATGCAGGCAATGCCTGTGAAAAGTTAGCCTGGCATATGATGTCCACTAGTTCTAGTAGGCACCTTGCACCAGTCTAATCGACCCTTATTGATGGTGGTTGTAAAGTCAACCTTATAGAAAGCTATCCTAGTGGTAGCCCGGACCAGCAGTCAATAGGCTAAGACTTCAGAGAGCATGTGAAGCTTGTTGTTTTACCAATTATAATCCATATAATAAAGGACTCCACACAAGGTATATATCAAATATATATGTATTTATTCTAAACACAACCCCTCTCCACTCTTTATGAGGTCAGAGGTAAAAGCATAATACAAGTTACTCAATTAACATACGATAAGTTGAACAAATACAGTTATGCCCTAGGGGCCTCACAAACCATATACTAAAATAGTGGTATAAGAACCACGTCTGGAATAGAAAGTAGGCCTAGGGCCTAGGGAATCGCTGGGGCTACTCTAAACAACCAAAGGTTAGGAAGTAGGAGGCCCACGGGAGACGCGTGCAGTGTCTAGACACAGCCGCAAGTTACCATTGACTTTCTATGGGAAACGAAGAAGTTACAAAGTTACTGTTTAAGGGCACTTCCGGATGGACTACGACAAAACCCTTTAGGCTAGGGCACTTCGAGAGTCAAGACCCACGGGAGCACCGAAGTACTCGTATTACCTCACCCAGGGAAGCCAGGCGCATAGGTGCCTTTTGGTTTCGGGTTTCGGCGTAGTTTTCAAAGGAGATCTGCAAAGAAGTGCTGCAGGCGACCAGTGGAAAAGTGTCCGGGTGGATCCAAGGGTGGATCAAAGATCTGCAGAACCTGAAAGCAAAGGGGACAGAGTCTGGGTCACTAGTCAGTGACCAGGAAGGTACCAGGAAGGAACGAGGCGATGTCGCCATGATCTCAGGTGAAGAGGTGAAGCTTGTCTCTGCAACCACGAGGTCCAGAAGATGTCGACGACAACCAGGAGCTATATTCGAGCTGTCCCACAAAGGATCTAGTTGACTGCAGTGTCGGTATCTGGATTGGACTCAACAAGCCTTGTCAAACGCAATCCACGCAGGAAATGAAGATTGGCTTCGGTGCAGACCAGCAAGGTCTGTGGCACTTTTCCTTTGTAGGGAAGCTGGAGCAAGCCTGAAGCAACCAGCAAAGCAACTTAGATTCAAGATGGAGTCCTCCGGGGGCTCACTAGCCAACAGACTAGGAACTGGGAAGATACGTCAAGCTGAAATGCAAGAGCGGGCCCCACGGGACACTTGTGGAGTGTGGAGGGCTGAGCTTTGGTGCAAATGGTGCTCGGGTCTGGGGCTTCTCGTACCCTAAAGCACAACTGTGAGTTAACTCGGGAGTTGATGCAGTTAGCAAAATGCAGGATGTCCAGGAGTTCCGGTCACACGTCTCTCGTGTCCGCTACGGGTCTCAGCTTTGCTGGGATCGTCGAGCAGGGTAAAAAAAGTCTGAAAGTCCATGTCCTGAGTCGCAGAGTCTTCGAGTTCCGGCGGGAGCCTCGACAATGGTGACCGGCAAGTTACTGGTGGTGCCGCTTTGCACAGGGTGGTCACTCCTTGACCACAAGGGAGATGTCTTCCATCTTCCAGTTGAAATGGAACATTGAAGGTCTGTGATATGTCTTGTGAAGATTCGTCCAGGGTCATCTAAATTCCTAGGGACACAGCTCCTATACTGATACTCAGTTTAGGGGTTGGACTACCTGGCAGGTCCCTCCTATGGGTGGACCTGGGAAGAGGGTAGTTACACCCCTTTCCCTTTGTCCAGTCTTGCGCCAGAGTTGGGCTGCAGTGCCCCAGCAACTGGTTTGAACCGGGCTATGCATGGAGCACCTTGTGTGCCCCAGAGAGTGTCTGGAAAAGCATTTCTGAATGCAGCCCTCCCTGCTCCAATACACTACAGCCTGTCTGGGGAGGTGCCAGCACCTCCCTTGACAGGAAACCTATTGTCCAGGCCTCCCCTGCCAGAGTTTAGTCCAGCTGCAGGAGGTCAGACTCGTGTCTGTGGCAGCAGCATCCATTTTGTGATGCTGAGGCTCTGTTTAACTTTAACCGGGTTTACCAGTAACTACATGTCTTCTCCCTCTAGAAGGGTGGAATGCTACCCCCGCCGCCAGGACTGGTGGGGGAGTAGTATTCCAAAGTGTTTGACACCTTACACGACATGTTTTGATAAAGCCAAACCAAAGTTAGAATTTAACCGTGAGGATTATAATGCACTGAAGTGTATATGGTATGGCTATATCATAGAACAGCTATAAGGAGATGGTTCTGAAAGCTGCAGAGGGGCTCAGTTCATGCTAGGGCACCCTCTCACATAAAACCAAGCACTCTGCCTCAGGGTTTTTAAGGCATGCCATAGGAGGGACTTATAGGTTACTATGTGTCTATATATAAGGTAGATATAGGGATACTATATCTAAGTAAGGGGTGATTACACCACCTTTCCCAGGATGTGTGAACAGACCTGTGGTGTCAGTTTGGAGGGCCAGCCAGGGGTGGCATAATACAGGCTGCAGCCCCTGGAAGGCCTTCGATGCACCTATGCCCTGGGTATCTATGGTACACTATACAGGGGCTCACAAAGGTGACCCAATACCCAATCTGGTATGTACCTAAAGTACATGGTATCAATTTAGAGAGAGAACAGCTAGACTGTGGTCCTGATTAGCAGGGCCACAGCCAGTCTAAAGTCGAAAAACCAAAAAATAACAGCAAAAAGTGGGGGTGACCATAGTAAACAGATCCTACTCTCCTACAATGCCTCCCCCTTTTTTTGCTTGATTGCCTATCCAGGCTTGCAATGTTGTAGTTGGGAGGGGCTAGGAGGTCCTGGCATGGAGATGAGGATTCGTTGAGCCACGATTCGGTCAGGATTGCTAAGTCAAGGTTTTGACTCAGTATGAGATCTGGGATACCGGCAGCATGCTTCACTGCTGAACGGCAGTTAATTAGGAGGCCAGACAAAGGGGGGTCAGAGAGAGTGTCGTGCGATGGGGCGGACAGGGGTACTGGCGCTAGGTTGCTATCAACCACACTTCTGTTGCTGAGGGTAGCTGATCTGTTGGGGTTGATTGCAACCTTGCAGATGGCATGTTCGACATTCACGTCTAGTGGACTAGGGGTTACTGGGGTAGAGTTTTAGGGAAGGAGGATGGCAAGAATTTCCTCATCAGTAAGGTCTAGCGGACTAGGGGTGACAAGGGTAGAATTGTGGGAGAGGAGGAGAGCTAGAATTTCCTCTTCCGAGAGGTGGCATGGCTGCTTGCGAGGGCGAAAGTGTCTCAAGGATAGTGGTAGTGGGTGATTGGGGTCTCTGTGATAGGGAGGGGATGGGGTTCCACGGAGGCTGAACTTATGAACTTAGAGAAGGAGAGTTCAGTGAAGTGAAGGAGGTTCTTTAGATCCTTAATGGGGTTATGGATGCTCTGCGTTAATTTGGCTGCTCTGTAGTGCAGAGTTTCGATATCCATTGGATCCATTGTCCTTTTCTTTTGACACTTGGCAACACAGCAGGGAGGCTTGCTGCGCTAACATGTGTCTAAATATTTTAAATGAGGCCCCCTGTCCTAAGTGCCCAACATATGCTGGTGGTTGAAAGTGAGTGGCACCAACATTGATTTCTGGCGATTTGGACTTATATTTCATCAACAGAGTTCAACCCAGAGCACGCGAGAGAAAGAAAGGTTCTATAGGGAGTTAGGAGGAAGAGAAAGAGGAATGAACTGAGGGCACACCTCTTTAAAGAATATGAGAAAACCGTCCACTTCCACTCTGAGAACACTTTGACCTTGCACAGTACTTTGTTCCCTTTCAGCTATGTTTGCGCTATACAAATAGCAAAAACATAAATATGTACAAAGATAAGGAAACAGTGACAAAGGGAGAAATCATAGCCGAAAAAGAACCTGCAAGAGTGAGATGAATATTCAGAAGGTGTATAGTGGTGGAAGATAGAAGCATGATATCGGGTCCTGCTTGTGCAGCCACACCTGGCACTGAATTTGGTGAGGGGAGGTGGAGGGAGGGATGGCTGGGGTGTATGTTTAGAAATCACATGGGTTTAAAAAGCACCTGCTGCAGAGTTCCCTGTGTAGCTAGTAGTTTTCAAGCAGCAATAAAATTTCAAGATAACTCTGGTGATTAATGTTCCTGCCGGTGAGAGAGGAATTTTGTCTACTTGCAGTTTCCACTCATGATAAAGTAGCATTGGGGGTTAATATGCCTGCTGCACCACACATGTAACCATACTGTATTTTTTGTGGATGGCTCAGTGGGTTACTGCTTTTGTCATGGAGATCATTTTGTTCTTGGTAGTTCAGAAGTTAAAACCCTCATGTAGCACAGTGAGCTATGATCTGTTATCAAGGAGCAGCATGCAAACAGCATGGTGGAGGTTAGAACTAATGTTTTTCGCCTGTCTTTCTTCATCCTAATGTTGCTTAAAAGGGTTCATTTGAGTTGAAATGTGTTCATATTAGTAAAGCCAACTACTGTGGTACGTTATAACTCCTGGGTTTGTGCTTCTCTGAACCAAACACTCTTAAAATATATTGTAAAATATATTGCCTACTAGTATTGGTGGCATATGACTCCTACACCTTGTAATCGTCATTGTCTTATGTAACATTTCCTATAGACTGATTTACACACTTATGTTTCATTGGCTCTGTATAAGGTATGTGATGTAAAGTGCTCTGACACCTTACACGGGTGCTATAAAACACATAAAAAATGTATGTGAGAGAGGGGCTATGGAGAAATGAGGGGCACTGGTGAAGTGTGGTACTGAGTGAATTCGTAGAGAAGGAGAATCTTTTGGGGAGTGGGCAACAAAGATTTTGTTGCATGAGCAACACCAGCGCTAAAGCCGGCCCTGCATGAGATGGAATCAGGAGTAGTCAGACTTGGTATTGAACAAGCCCAGTCTTTGACATCACTGGCAAAGGGGTCTATGGGCTGCCGACTTTTGCTTTTAGGACGCACCCTTTCAGTGTTTAGTGGAGAATGTCTCTGGGCCGACGACAGACAACACCACTCTGTCATGGCCGCTCGACTTACTATATCGAATCACGTGACCTGACAATAGAACACTGCCGGAGCCACGTGATACTAGCTCCTGCTTATAGTCATGGCCGCCCAGCAAGCCGATACCTCCCGGACTCGGCGGCAGGGGTAGGTCAGAGATCATCGCACACGGCAACCAACTGATGATCTTCCATTGATAGTTTCCGTCCTGAGTGACAGGCCCCGGAAACTGAAATATAAACAAACAACAGGACAGGTGTCAGCGTAACTTATTCGTTACCTTACAACATGTGCAGCCGCACATACCATTTATAACAGTCAGAAGACAATCTCCCAATCCTCTTTACACTGTTGGCATGCAACCCTCTTGCCGTTGCTTCAGTGGCCGCCCCAATTCTAAAAGAATGCGACCCGAAATCCTTCGGATTTAAACCAGCATTGCTAATTTCCATTGCCAAAACTCTTTGGAACTGGAACCTTGTCAATGGGGTACCGTCTGCCCGCATTAACAGTGCCCCCCCTGTTACGCCTACTCGTTGCTCGACAAAGGACTTAACAAGGAACACAGGGCAGCAAGGATTGGTCGAAGCCCGGTGAAGTACCAAACTATCTCCCCGAGTCTCCTGGTCTGTTTTTGATTTAAGTATGGTAATCAACAGCGTGTCCTACACTATCTTTGTGTGTTCGAGCCGGAGATCCCCTAGTATGTCCAGCTTGCAGCTAGCCACCAGTTCGCTTACCCGTAATGCCCCATAGAAGGCCAACGAAAAGGCGGCTCTGAATAATAGTACCTCCCATGAGTAGCTACAAGTGTCAGACAAGGTATTCAATAGTGCCGCAAGTCGCTCTAAACCTATTGGTTGTCTGGAATCAGTGGTAGTTGTTTGCAGGCTCCGCCAGCCCCTCAGAGCCTTCCGCACTATGAAATTGTGTGTGGGATCCTTTGCCCCTTTTAGCTGCGCAGAGAAAGAAACGGCCGCCTTGTGTCTGCTAGCTGTGGCTGCTGAGCGCCCTTCTTTATGTAATGTGTCCATGTACTGGGTAAAGCTCCCCTCCCGATTCCACTTCTCCGCCCAGTCCTGACCCAAAAAGGAGCAATAAGACATAAACACCCCTTCGTAAGCCGTCCTGGTCCTGGGGGCTAGGCTAGCTACCACGAGGTTCTGTAACTGGGGGGACCAATTGGCCAGAGTGTGGTTGGGAAGTGTGCCGGTGTTGCCTCTGCCGTTGGTAGATGCTCCCTGAATACCTGCATCTTAAAGCAAGAGAGTGCGTCAGCTACGTTATTCAAAACTCCTGGAACGTGTTTGGCCCTAAACTGTTCGTTCAACTCCATGCATCTGAGCACAATCTCTTTCAGGAGGTGGAGTATAAACTTACACTGTGCCACCTGCTGATTGATGCATTCAATTACTGTCATGTTATCAGACCAGAAGATCACTGATTGATTACACAGAAACTCCGGCCAGACTGTTAGGGCAACCCATGTTGGGAATAAGTCCAAAAAGCCGATGTTCGCTCTCAAGCCGCTTTCTTCTCACCACGCCGGCCACTCTTGTGCCACCCACTTGTTCCCAAGTATGGCGCCAAAGCCCACACTGCCCGCAGCGTCGGTCCATAGACCTAACTCGGCCGACGTAGTGGGGGGACTGCACCACACTACTCAGCCGTTGAATCACTCCAGAAATGCCAACCATATACGCATGTCCTGGCGAACCTCAGCCGACAGTCTCGTGTGATGGTGTTTCTCCCGCAGGCCCGTCATGGCCTGCGAGATTGAGCGGGAGAAAGGGCGTGCCATGGGTATTACTCTTAGTGCGAAATTCAGCGGACCCACAGTCTGTTGTAGCTGCTGCAGCGTCACTTTCTTTTTTTCTAAATATTGTTGTAGGGCTGCTCTGAATTTCCTGACTTTTTCTTTGGGTAACCTGAAACAACCTTCCTCTGAGTCCAATTCTATGCCTAGAAATTCCAAGGATGTTCCTGGCCCAACCGTTTTTTCAGGCGCTAACGGGACCCCAAAAGCCTGCATCAGCACGCAAAATTCCTGCAATGCCCACGCACACTCCTGCGAGCCCACTGGGCCCAGAAAAAGAAAGTCATCCAAGTAGTGCATTACATGACGGTGTCCTGTTGATTGCCTAAAAAACCATTCCAAAAAGGAACTGAATGTTTCAAAGTAGGCACATGAAACCAAGCAACCCATGGGCATGCACATATCCATAGAGAATTTGCCTTGAAAAGAAAAACCTAACAGATGCTGATCTAGGGGATGCACTGGCAGCAGCCGAAAAGCAGATTCAATATCTGATTTAGCCATCAGGGCCCCTGGCCCAAGAGTCCTCAACATCTCCACTGCCTGGTCAAAGGACGCATACTTAACGCTACAAATTTCCTCGTCGATGGCGTCATTTAAAGATGCATCCCTAGGCGCTGAGAGGATGTGGATGAGTCTGTACTCGCCCTTTTCTTTCTTTGGGATCACCCCGAGGGGTGAGCAGACAAAATTGGGTACCTGGATGTTAGTAAAGGGACCCGCTACTCTACCCAGGCGCAGTTCTTTCTCAATTTTTGTTGACACTACTACTGGGTTGTGCCTGACTGACAATTGATTCCTACATTCTGATGTCCCAGTATATCCTAACGCTGGAATCCTGAATCCTTGTGAGAAACCTTCCTGCAGCATAATTGCAGAGGCATGGTCTGGGTACCTGTTCAGCCAAGGAATCATAGCCATAACATCAATGGGTGAGTGAGTGACCCGCCGGCCTCCCCCCCTAATCCTGTTTCCTTCTTCCCCTGTTTCCGGAAGCGTTACCTTTTGAGCGGCATGTTGTTTCTGGGTGAGAAGAGTGGCCACATATGTAACATGCGTGCTTGAACTTACAAGTACCCGCTGCCCTGGTTAACCTGGTTAACCTTTGTTAAAATCCCAACACACCCCTTTTCGATCCCCAATGCCTCTGGCCTTACCGGCCGCGTCACCCCCCTGCGCTGGCCGAAAGGGCTGCTGAGGTTTGGAGGGGTAACCCTTGTACCTGCTTGGGCCCGCACTCACTGTTTGCCCCCCTGTAAATTGGCCATACCATGAAATCGAATAAACCCTATCCAAGAATAATGACTTGTCAAACTCTTTTGCTTTCCTGAATGCCATGTCATATTCTTTCCACTGATCCCCTCCATACTGATCACTGAAAGTTGTAATTCTACTCTGGTAACATGCCATTTCAGTAAGCACATTTGGGGAACGCTCGGCCGTGATCGCCATAAGCACAGAAAAGGCTCTTATCCAATTAATCAGTGTTTCATCCACCCTGAATTTTGCCAATTGGGCTCACCATTCGCTAGGGAACATCCAATCCTTCTGCATCCTAATATATTAACATATTTGCCGGCACAAATCAACTCTTTCAATCCTTGTGTAACATGCTGGGCCAAGTATTCTCTCCTGGAGGGTATTGTACCTGTCCCTAGTAGCGGCAATGCCACCTCCTTACCACTTTCAGCAACTCGCGTTGGCTGAATGCTCTTGTCTGTTCCTGCGTCGCTGCCTGAACCTGTTGCTTGAGGAGAAATAGGAGCGCTTGGCTCCCCGCCACCACCCCTGGCCAACAAGATCTTTGCTACCATTTTCTCTGCCTCTGCGGAGGGATCCTCCGAGGAAGGTAACATCCCTCCAATGCCCAGCCATGGGAGTACTGCCGCTATCTATGCTGCCAGCTCAGGGGGCACCTGCCCAGCTCCCGGGGGAGCACTAACTGGGGTGGGTGATCCCATGTCGGGCACCGGGGTACGTGCCGGGTTCACCACCGGTGCCATTGGAATTACCGGTGGGACCACCAAGGGCGCTATGATTGGGGCTGGCGGTGATGTGGCAGGAGCGGTTGACACCGTTAAACTTATCGGGGTTGGTGGAGTAGGTATTGGTGCTACTGGTGGTGTGGGCACTCCATCTGGGACCATCCTAGGTGACCCCCTACTACACGTGGCCTGGGGACCCGACCATTACCCCTCTTGGCCCTGCTCTGCTTAGGCAAAGCCTCCAGTTCCCCCCTGGGTTGCGAGGGCACTATAACTCGCTTGGGTCTCCCCGAAGGCCCTGCCCGATCTTCTAACCTCTGACTGAGCTCCGCTACATTCTTCCCTAACTGGTCCACTTTCCCCAGTCTCCTGTCCATGGCTGACATCCTGCGCATCATGCCCTGCAGCATAAGTTCCATGCGGGAACGCTTCGCGCCACACCCACTAGACATTCTCCTTTCCTTTGCGACAGGGAATGACCTAACTCAATGCCCTACCAATGAACAGGATGTGCCCTTGTACCTGTACAACGTTTGAGGCACACAGGCTGGCCGAGAGCACCACGCAACTGTGACCGCAACACACCAGCTAGCCTGGGTGTTTGGGCAAGCGTACTCTAGCCCGGCGGCCAGACAGAAGCAGTGAAATGCAGGCCTGCCCGTGTCCTCGGATAGCCCCGTCCACCGTGACCCTCTCCGTCAGCTCCGTCCGCAGTGGTCCGGTATGATGGTCTACGATGACAGGAAAGTTAGAACACAGTACTGCCTCCTTTGCAAGAAAATGGACCTAGTCACTGAAAACCCTGCCTTTGTCTCTCACCACAAGGGTTCAGGGCCAGCTCAGTATTCAAATTACCCAAACCTCACCCTGCTCCTAAATTAACAATTGCACTGGCGTATGCTCCAGTATTTTAAGGATGGTCCCCCAAACAAGTGTTCTCAACATCCCATGCGGTCTCCCATCCACATACTAGCCAGGCCCGACCCTGCTTCGCATGGGCAGACAAGCAATTGAATCAGAGAAATGATTACAATGGTCAGATGCTCCTGTTCACTATTGCCCCAGCTGTTGTGCACAAGCCTTGTTACCACAAAGAACCCCGATATTTGGCCTGCACCCTTAGCTCCTTTCACCTTAAGGCCTCTGCCGAAACACGGGAACGACCCCAGGGACCTTTAGGTCTTCAGTCTAACGTTCTCCCACTGAGCCATTTCGTCGACACAAAAAACGGCATGTAATGTCCTGCCGCTATACACCCACCACGCCGCTCCCTTGCCTTACTCAAATGCAGCTGCACGCTGCCAGCACGCCGTGTTCAAAAACCGAGTTTCCCGCCTCTGTCGGGCACGACTTCGCTCCTCGCTTTGTGGGCCACCCAAGGCAGGCCCGATGCTTCGGCGATTGTCTCCTGGCAAACACGACTCTGAAAAGATAAATAAAAGAAAATTATTCAGCCCCTTGTTGGAGGGGCACGGAGCGGGCCTGGAGAGTGCGGGGGCAAGAGGGCGCCTCCTGCGCTCTCCCGGCCTTTTAAGCTATTGGCAGGCATGGGGGCAGACCAGTTCCCCCCGGTGGAGATTCCACCTACAGACACCGCGATTGCGCCGCTGCTCTCACCCGAAGCCCGGCTATCACACCGTCGACATATTGTACAGGAACTCGAAATCGCCCGCATTGATGGCTCCACGCCTAACGTGTTCCTTAAATAGATAAATCACCCTCGATACCGCGGAACCATTGCAAGGCCAAGATCTATTACGATATTGACCACCCTCTCGGCATCAGAGGCTTTAATTATTAGGCATAAGAATTATGTCCTGATGATGATCACATTAAGGGATCGAAACGCCATCGACTCCAAATAACACCTTATACAAAGTCTAAAAACGATATATGTACTGCTAATGTAAAGGTGTTGACTATGTTCTGATGTACCATGACACTATGTAATTTCTGGTACCTCAAACCTCACGCTCTTGCCTACAAGCCCTTTTGTTCAAGTTTTGTCACTGCATGTCAGTTGCACATGTGTTAAGTTGGGTGCAGACTTGTACTATACGTTGTGAACTGTTGTGTAATATCCTTTACAATCAATTCTTTCATTAATTATTCTTTTGTGTTTCTTTGAATACTAGTTCTCCATGAGTGAGACCTAGGGGCCTGCGGCCTAGCGTTTTAAAGATGGTGTTGTCGAGTCCTGTCCAGAAAGAGCAAGAGCCCTGCGTGGAAAGATTTATCACGTTGGAATTATTTGCAAGCTCAATTGAAAATTGTATTATACGTGCTCTTGGAAGGACTAAGCCAAGGACGGTAACCGGCAAAGATTGCCAAGCTAAGGAAGTCACGGACTGTCATTTACAAAATGTTTCTTTTTTGAGGAAGCTGCGTGACTTGTGAATAAAGAGACAATAGACTCTAAGAAAGGTCGGAACTAGACTTCGAAAAGATGATGACACCGTGTGGACTGATGTCTGTCAGCCAATGAGAACTCTGGATGGTAGGGAAAAGTATACTTTTCAGTGAGATTAGCTAGGGAAAAAGGTATAAAAATTGCCCCCTTGGGCAGGAGGGCGCTTCTCGCTTTCCGGATCCTGTAAGGCGTGCCGTGCTGAAGGACTTGTTGGAACACGTAAGGATCAATAGGGTTATTGACTATTTCCTTAGGTGAAGTGAGTTTTAGACAGGGAAAATAGATTTTAGGTGATGAAAACTGTTTATTTTACTTAAATCATGTTCACTGATTTTACCTTGAATTTTCAGTCTAATGTGCTATTCCTCAATAAAAGCTGCTAAAATTGTTAATAAAGAATTTAATAAAATGCACTTACTAGAATAAAGTTAATAAAATAAGATTCAGAAATATCAAGCTGGTCTTGTTAATTGATGGTTTGATGCCTCAACTCTCGACTGTCCTTCTACTATCCCACCCGCCAACTAAGATCATCCATTCAAGCCCTCGCCGCAGTCCCGCGCATCCGTAAAACCACCATGGGTGGCAGATCCTTCTCCTTCCTGGCTGCCAAGACCTGGAACTCACTCCCCACCCACCTCCGCCTTACTCAAAATCACATCTCCTTCAGAAAAGAACTGAAAACTTGGCTATTCGATAAACAATGAACCCCTCCCTCTAGCGCCTTGAGACCCTCTGGGTGAGTAGTGCGCTTTACAAATGCCTGAACTTGAACTTGAACTATGGTTTTGTTACCATTAGTTGATCCATTTACCTTAGTGACTTAATTAAAATGTTATATGCATAAAATCATGGTTATGTATATAAATGTGTAAATAGTTGTGAATAAGTACTGATTAATTAGGTCACATGATTCAGTTGCCCAAAATCTGTCTCGTTAGTTTATGGGCCTAGTCAATGAATTATGATTAATGGTGAGTATCTGGTGTTGGGTAGTGTTATTGAGACAGAATTTGTATAGGGGCGCTGGATCAATTTTCTGGTAGCAGAGTTACGGTTACTATGGTAACGAACATGCTACATGGTAGTCACATAGGATCTATGACTAAAACCTGTTAAGTTTATCAAGTTGGTATATGTTGTCGAAGGGTTTTTTCCAGCAGTGTGAAAATTCCTAGTTATGCCGGCATATGAGTAGTGTGACAAGTGAAGTTACACAGTGCATTTGTTCTGTTTCAAAATAGTGGTATTGTCATATATCACTAGTGTTGTGGACGTACAGCACAAGTTTAGGGATTTTAGGTGTGCTAGGTAGAATGTATAGTGAGGATTGTCTATGAAATCATAGCTTTTGAGTATAGGGACTTGGAGCCTGTTTTAAAACTCTCTGCGAAAAGAGTAATAGAATTTATCTGAGCTTGTGTGTAGGGTAAGGAAGCGTCGTCTATTCTTATTGGCGAATGTGGATTTCTATGGTTGGTTAAAGTCCTACCATGATTTTATGTATGTATGGATAGGGAAACTTTCCGTTTGAAAGTGCGTAAATAATTTTGTAATTCCGTTCGAGTCAAACTTTGAATTGTTACTTAATGTGCATTCAGAGGGAAAAGAGTTTGTTATTACCTGTTAGAAGGGTAGAGTAGCTATACTTTATCAACGATTGAATATTCTGTGAGAATAGCGTCGTCTATTTCACGCAAAAGAATACTTGAATGATCGTATAAACTATCACTTTATTTTAGCGAAACAGACAAATGGTTTGTTTTTCTGTTGTTATTAATTGAAATTCATTAAAAAGTTTTGTTTAAAATGGCGCTGTGAAAATATTTTGTGAAGGAGGGGTAAGCTCTAGGAGCGAGAGACGAGAAGCTGCAGCGGCTGTGTACGTCACAGGGTTCGCGCTGTGATTGGCTAACATACGTCACAGCTAGCGCACTGATTGGTTCACGTGACTCAGACGAGCTGTTAGCTGATTGGCTCTTCCTGAAAGCGGCAATTCTATTGGTTGAGCAAGGTGGTGACGTAGCTTGACCTGATTGGCTTGTTGGTGAGTTTCGCGCACCGATTGGCTGGTTTTGCGGAACAACCAGGAAACGTTTACGATTATTTAGAATTAAGCGGATTTTTTTTTGTATTTCTTTTTATTGAAACTTTTAACAACATAAACAAGAATAAATAATCAAGGCAGTACAATCAATCGAATGGCGAAGCGTCCTGCGGAGAGGAAAGCATAAGATCATAATACAATCATTGACATTGCAGATGGGATGATTGGTAAGCGAAATCGTACTGTCGGGAACGTGCCCATCCAGCACCCGATCTTCAAGCGGCGACGCCTCCGGAAAAGTAGTACCCGCCATCAGCGCGTGTCGGATCTGAGCATATCTAAAAAACTCCTTGTCACTCAAGTCATACTCCAATCTCAACTCCTCGAAGGTTTTGGCCCTATCCTTAGTCCATACATCATTCACCCTGCATATTCCAATCACGCCCCACCTATCAAAACCTTTCGTCTTCCATAGGGAGCCCAGCCTCTCGGAAGCATAATGAGGAGTAGCGCGTGTAAGTCTATTCTTCCATCCCATAGCATCATTCGCACGATGCCATACTTGCACCGCTATCTTGGTAGGGCCAGTGAGCATCCTCCCTGCGGATTTCGTATAAAGCGCCCTGTTGTAGTCACCACCAGGCAGCAACCATCTGTCCATTTCGAGCGTGGGGTTCGACGCGGGATCGTAGCGAGACAGACGATGACACAGACCCCACATTCTCCACAAAATAATGGTCGAGTGTTTTGATCAATTCCATGCGGATCTTAGGGTCACGGAGATACCAAGGGTTGATCGGGGCTACCCGGCCCTCAGTTCCCGGTCCCGTTTCCATTACGAGCCATAAGGGGGAGTGATCTGAAATACCCCGAGCCAAATGTCTGATCTCCTTAACAAGTGGGGCCTGTGTTGCGGGCATCAGGATATAGTCAAGTCTCGAGAGACTACCGTGTGCACCAGAGTGAAAGGTGTATTGTAATTGTCCAGGGTGTAGCAGCCTCCAGCAATCTATCAATCCCAGAGTGTCAAGGAAGCCACCCAGCCAGGACTGGGACCTCCCAAGATCCCTAGGTGGGTAGCGATCGATATTTCCGGAGACCACCGAGTGAAAATCGCCGCCCACCACAAGGATGCCTTCTGGGAGCCCCAGTATCACCCTCCCCAAGTCAGCAAAGGTCGTAGTCTGAAGGCCAGGCGGAACATAAACGGAGAGCAAAGTGATGACTTCCCCCCCCCATCATCCAGTAATGGCGGCATATCGCCCCCTGTCGTCAAGAATGACAGCATCGATCTAAAGGGGGAGGGAGACTCTGACCAAGATACCCACCCCTCTAGAGCCAGTGGTGAAGCCGGAGTGTGCCAGGAGACGGTAGCCCCTTCGATTCATGGCCTGGCATGTATTGCCTATCAGATGTGTCTCTTGCAACAGCACAACATCAGGGGAGAGACGTCTCAAGAGTTGTAACACCACACCACGTTTTATCCTGTCCCCCAACCCGTTAACTTTCAACACAGCAATTTTAGCCCCCTACCCCCATCCTGAACGTAATCGCAGCATCCACCCCACATTAGTCGCGACAGCCAAGTCCAAAAGTCCATCAATATAGTGCCTTGAAGTGAACCAAACAATAACAACTTCCCCCCCTCCTCCCCCCAACCTACCCTCGAAACAAGACCCCCCCACCCTGCACCCCTGCGTTAGACTCAAAGGCCCCCCCAACTTGCAGTGTGCCTGTCGCCCTAGCAAATAACTAATCTACGAAAAGAAACCCCAGAGGAAGAGACCCACTCCCTCCGCCACCCCGGAGAACCACCTCAATTAAAGCAAGTTAAAGGATCCGCAAACCATGCCGAAAGATCTATGTGTAGTCCAGCGAACCAAGTCCCATTACTATTCCTGTTCCATTAGTCCACCCCCGGCTCCACCGGAGTGTTCAGGGTGTTCCTGCTGCCTGGGCAGTGTGTCGAGCCAGTCACTTGCAGCCTCAGGGTGATCAAAGAAGCACGTCCGATCTCCATGTTCCACACGTAGCCGAGCTGGAAATAGCATTGCGTATTTCATGTCCCTGTCTCTCAATTGTCTCTTCACTCCCTGAAACCCCATCCTTTGCTTCTACACCAACTGAGTGAAGTCGGGGTAGAAACTCACCGTCGTATTCTCACATTTCGTGGGGCCACCCAAGCGTGATGCCTGCAGGATAGCGTCTCGATCACAGAAATTAAATATCCTGGCGATTATGGGCCGCGGGGTAGCACCCAGCTTAGGTTTACCACCCGGCACTCTGTGAGCCCGCTCCACCGCAAAGAATTTACTCAGGCCTTTGGGTGCGAGATGATTGACGATGAGGTCCTCCACGATGAGGTCAACATTTAAGTTGTCTGAATTCTCAGGGACACCCACAATACGGACGTTGTTCCGCCTAGAACGACTTTCAAAATCCTCCAAACGACGGGAGAAGGAGTCATTAGAGGACCGTAGATCGCGGACCTCCGTTTGTAGATCGGAGACATCCGTCGTGAGGCTAGAAATCTTCAAGTCCAGGGATTTCACTTTTTCGTTCGTTTTAGCTAAATCCGCCCTGATCAAGTTGACATCGATCACCACTGTATCCAGTTTTTGCGCCAGGGTTTCATACTGCACAGTCGGGTCTTCGTCCGCCGTAGGGTCATCTCCCTTGTCCGCCGGAGGCTTGCCCGTTCCACCGGGGGATACCTTAGGATGGGTGTATCGGTCCATGACATTAGATTGTATGGAGCCCCTACGGTGAACAGTCTTGGTCTTTCGCTTTTCAACCTCGGGCTTGCCGGCCATTTTGGAAGCTGCACTCCCGAGGGGACCCCAAGATCTGGTGAAAATGGCTACGTCAAAATCACCCACAGATGCTCAACCAAAGGACAGTGTGTTCCACATCACACACCGAGCGGTGATATACAGTCCCGGCCCTGAAGTGGGACCACGAAGTGAAGCAGTCCGTGGGCAGCGGGGTCAAATCCGCTGCGTAGAGGGGTCCGGGCCAAAAGCGAAACCGAAAGCCAAGTCTAGGGTCGAAAGTAGGATCAGGGAAGCCGCTGTTGTTCAATTACCGTCCAGGCAGATCATCAACTCGAGCCTGGGGCAGATCCGTGGAGCAGGCCAGGAAAGTTCAGATCTTCATAAAATCGGTTCCCTCGGACCAAATCAATTTTTGAAAGCAACTATCATATCAGTTGGGTTGCATCTTCAATGATCCGTCGTCATAACCAGGATTATAGTCAGGATAAGTGCCGGAGGTGGCGAAGGTCCGGAGCCCTGTGCTCACACGACCATCCCGGTTGCGCGCGAAGCTCCTCCGGATCTAGAATTAAGGGGATTTGATTAAAAACATGAGTTATTTTTACAAAAAAGAGGAGAAGAAGCTTACATGGCTTCAGAAATTGAAAAATATATTTACACCTGAGAAAATTGAGACGCGAGGTGGAAAGTTACTTCATAAGTACAAAACACCCGCAGCCTATATGGAAGGACAATATGGTTATCATACTTGCCTTTGGTTTGATAATTGGATGGATTATACAAAAAATGATGGTGTACCAGCATGGCCGGAGGACGGATCATTTAATATGAGAGTTTTGAACAATTTGAGAGAAAAACTTATGGCTCTTGTGCCTAAGCCTAGACCTACTCAATTTGAAGCATAAGTTGAATGGGAGGATGAGATGTTTGAACTTGAACGGGAAACTAGAGGTATAATAAAAGGTCCAAAATCAGACATTAATAGAGAAAAGCATGAAGATAGAATGCGTCGATGGAGACGTGCAGACATGTGTGATGGTTTGTACCCAGTAAGAGGGATGATTACTGAAATACCAGGTCAAAAGAATACCCAAAAGAAAAATAATATTGAAGAAAGTGAATTAGAAGATCCAGTTTTAGAAGAAATTTATATCACAAATCAGAAACAGACTCCTTTTAAACCAGCTTGTACATGGTCTACCCCGATGGTTTCTCCAGGAACCACTCCAAGTGCCCCACCACTTAATGAGGAATCACCCAGATTGTACCCGAATAATACAGAATTTCCTGAAAGAGTAGAAATGAGAACTAACTCTAGTGTATATGGTGAAAATAGAAGTTTCCCTGAAACTCCAGATTTGAGAAAGGAGACTTCTAGAAATCTAAAAAGAACAGAAGGATGTGGGGAAATTCCAAATAATTCAGAACATTTACGATCAAAAGAAGAATTAATACAACAATTAACTAAAGGTATGGAAGCAGTAACAGTTCCAGTAACGATTGGTCCTGTTCAACCAGTATTTGATCAAGGAGAAATTAGACATTCAGGTTTAACTATTCCATTAAATGCAGAAATTCAGAAAGTGGCTGAAAATTTTTACTCAGATTTAACTGAAATACATCGAGAGAAAACGATGATGCCTGATTTAACTTTTAATCAAGGTTCATTATGCAGAACACCAATTGGTGCAGAATCTGATAATGAAACCCCAGAAAAGAGTGTTGATAAATCAAATGTAACAACCCCAAAGCTTGATGTTGCTAGATTAAAAGCAGATTTAGAGGAACTAATCATTGGCACAATTGGACCTGACAATTTAAAGCATTATCAAGATGATGAATTATTATTTATTTGTAAAAGTGTACAATGGAAAACGAAAAATAAATATGATCAATTGGAAGAATTAGCTGCTGAATTAGAGGTTGATTTGAGCAAACAGAAGAATTTGGGAAAACACTACAGATTAGATTTTACTGAAAAAGACATTGAGAATTTCAATTCAATGGGAAGAATATTGCATATAAAAGATTTGATTGTGTATATAAAAAGATTGGGAGATTTAAGCAAATGGAGAGTGAAATGGACAAAGAAAAGAGAGGAAGAAAGAAGAGAAAAGGGCATGGTAGAAAATCAGTATCCAATGAGGGAAATAGCAGGAGGTGGATATGTGCATGTTCCTTGGTCAAGACAGGATATCCTATTGTTCACAAATGATTTTCCTCGGCTGAGAGAAAAGCCTGTGGAATGGTATCGACAGGTGGATAGATTCATAAAAGTTTCAAAAGTTCTGTGGGTTGATCTTGATGGATTCTTTGACATAGTTGTCCCATCAGATCTTTGGACAGAATGCAAGGTTTCTGTAAGTTGGCCAAAAGTGGAACCTGCTCGAGATGCTATAACAGGTGCTCCATCATCAGAAGTTATGGGTCTGTATGATAAAGTAATTTATTGGTTGAAAAACAAGATTCCCCCAAAAGAAGTTGATTGGGTTAAAATTGACAGAACAAATCAAGAGCCAAAAGAGTCAGTACATTCATTTTATGAAAGATTACTATTGGTGTTTAAACAATACAGTGGCTATGAAAAATTAAGTGAAAAAGACATGAGCCACTTCATATACAGGTTTGTTTATGGCTTGAGACCTGAAATTGGTGATATGATTAGAAATGGGATCGTTGGTTGGCAGTCACTCTCAGTTGATGACATTTTGAGAAAGGCTAAATATTGCAGTGATGAGATAGATGCCAAGCAGAAGAAGCTAAAAGAAAAGGCAATGTGGGCACAGGTGAAGGTAGCTGAACAGCAAATTGCAAATTTGGAAAATAAAAATGTTCATGTTAATCAGAATCAAAATCAAGGAAAATGTAATGGAAATTATAATAAACCAAAATTTAATGTTAATACTGAAGAGTTTAAACAAAAGCTCCCTTGTTTTAATTGTGGCGAAATTGGACACTGGAAGCGTGAATGTAAACATCCGCCCAGAAATTTAAAAAATGCATCATTGAATCCACAGATGCAGAATGATGTAAATCTGCAGCAACAGCTTCAGCGACAGTTAAATGAAATAAATCTGCAGCAACAGCTACAGCGACAGGTAGTGAATCAGCAGAGTCAGATTCCACAACCGCCACTTCCAAATTGTGTGAATGTGCAGAGGTACAATTCGGAAACAGGATTCTGCGGAGGTGATCAGGTAAACAGACCGCAAAGAGTGAATGTGCCAAATGTTTCTCAACAATTTTTGATGACAGAAAATGGAGGAAGTGATTCTGAGGATTATTTATGACGGTGCCTGAGAGAGGGGGAAGAGTGTGTGCTTGGCGCCACTCTTGAGGTAGATCAGTCAGGTCCATTTGTAAATGGTAAAGTGAACGATGTAGAAATCACTTTTCTTGTGGACACTGATGCTACCCGTTCTACTGTTAGATCAGTGGAAATAGAAAGCCTGCCTCTCTCTGGTGACACCATCCAAGTAGTTGGCGTAGCTAATCAACAAATTAAAACAGATTTAACAGAGCCTGTTAAGATCGAAATTGGAAAATTCATAGACAAACACAGATTTGTAGTTTGTAACAGCAGTCCTGTAAACTTGTTAGGAAGGGACATTTTGTGTAAGATGAACTGTGAAATATATTGCTCACCGGAGGGTATTGAGCTTCAAACACTAGAAGAAGATGGGCTTTACAGATTAACAATGTTAATGGTTGAAGCAGAGGAAAGCAAATTATTCCCTGCATTTGATAACGATAATCTTCCTAAAGAATTAAAAGAGACAGTCAAAGCTGAAATTTGGGATTTGACAGGAAGTGAAATGGGCTTGATGAAAAATGTTGACCCAGTTAAAATTACAGTGAAACAAGGAGTAGATTTTCCAAACATTCCTCAGTATAAAATGAAAGCAGAAACAATTGAGGGTGTCATACCTGTAATTGACAAATTCATAAAACAAGATGTACTGAAAGAAATTGAAAGCAGTCCTTGTAATTCACCGATTATGGGGATCAAAAAGCCAAATGGAACGTACAGGATAGTTCAAGACCTGAGAAAGGTTAATCAAATAGTTGTTCCATGTTGCCCAGTTGTTCCAAACCCAGCAGTAATTCTTTATCAGATTCCGCATGATGCAGAATGGTATAGAGTTATTGATCTTTGCAATGCATTCTTTACTGTTCCATTGCATCCAGATAGCCAGCAAATTTTTGCGTTCAGGTTCCAGGATCACATCTTAGCATGGTGTCGTATCCCTCAAGGGTATACAGAGAGTCCATCTATTTTTAATCAGTTGCTAAAGAAATCTTTGGAAAATCTAGATTTACCTGGAAAATCAACACTAGTTCAGTATATAGATGACCTCCTTGTAGCAGCAAAAACACGAGATAACTATGTTACAGATACAATTACTCTTTTGAATCACCTGGCAGATGAGGGACATAAAGTGTCTCCTGCAAAATTACAGTTTTGCAAACCAGAGGTAAAATATCTTGGTCACAGAATTGCAAAGGGAATCAGACAAGTGACAATTGAGAGAATAAAGATGATTCAGGGAATGCAACCTCCAAAAACACAGAGACGGGTCAGAATGTTTCTAGGAATGGTTGGTTATTGTCATCAATGGATAAGTGGGTTTTCAGTAATTGCAAAACCACTGCAAAGACTAACAAAAGCAGACATAAAAGATCCAATTATTCTGACAGATATTGAAATGGATGCTTTTGAAAAACGAAAAAGAAGCTTGTGTGAAGCACCTGCTTTAGGCATGCCAGATTACGAAAAAGATTTTGAGCTGTACTGCAGTGAAAGAGAAGGATGTGCAATTATCAGTCCTTATTCAGAGACATGGCAAACTGAGAAAGCCAATAGCATACTTCTCAGAAGTTCTTGACCCTGTAGCAAAAACATTACCAGGTTGCTTGAAAGCAGTAGCTGCAACAAGTGTGAGCCTTGAGCAAAGTGAGGGAATTATAATGGGATTTCCTGTAAAAGTCTATGTACCTCATTCAGTTGAAATTCTTCTTACAAGAAGTAAAACACAGCATTTAACAAGTAACAAGCTTACCAAATACGAAAAGGTTATTCTGGGATCAGATAACGTCTCAATAGCAAGGTGTGTGAATTTAAATCCTTCCACATTATTTCCTGATGGTCCTGTAACAGAAATCAGAAACGAAAGTGACATTGATCATGAGTGCTTGGATGTTTTAGAATATTGCACCAAGCCTAGGCAGGACATTAAAGATGTTCCTTTGCCTGAGTCAGATTTTGTTTACTTTGTTGATGGTTCTTGTCTGAGAACGGATGAGGGTTTTCTGAGAGCAGCATATTCAGTCTGCACAGTTGAAAGTGTGGTTGAAGCATCATGTCTCGAAGGAATTCGTTCAGCTCAGGTAGCAGAATTGATTGCTTTGATTCGTGCTTGTGAAAGAGCAAAAGAGCTAAAAATCACCATAGTGACTGACAGCTAGTATGGATATAGTGTTGTCCATGACTATGGCCAGCTCTGGTCTCAAAGAGGTTATTTAACTTCTGCGGGAACACCAATCAGAAATGCAAAATTGATCAAGAGATTGATCGATGGCATTCAGTTACCTGAGAAAATTGCTGTTGTGAAATGTGCCGCACATAAAAAGGGCGAAGATTATATTACAAAAGGTAATGCCTATGCAGATGAGATGGCTAGGTATTGTGCGAAAAACAATTTTTCAATCAATCGGGAAAAAGACAATGAACATGTTCTGAGTTCACTTATGCTAACATCTGTAGTTGAGACATGGCAAGTAGTAAAAGATTTACAAGATGAAGCAGATAATGAGGAAAAAGACACATGGTTATAACAGGTGCTCCATCATCAGAAGTTATGGGTCTGTATGATAAAGTAATTTATTGGTTGAAAAACAAGATTCCCCCAAAAGAAGTTGATTGGGTTAAAATTGACAGAACAAATCAAGAGCCAAAAGAGTCAGTACATTCATTTTATGAAAGATTACTATTGGTGTTTAAACAATACAGTGGCTATGAAAAATTAAGTGAAAAAGACATGAGCCACTTCATATACAGGTTTGTTTATGGCTTGAGACCTGAAATTGGTGATATGATTAGAAATGGGATCGTTGGTTGGCAGTCACTCTCAGTTGATGACATTTTGAGAAAGGCTAAATATTGCAGTGATGAGATAGATGCCAAGCAGAAGAAGCTAAAAGAAAAGGCAATGTGGGCACAGGTGAAGGTAGCTGAACAGCAAATTGCAAATTTGGAAAATAAAAATGTCCATGTTAATCAGAATCAAAATCAAGGAAAATGTAATGGAAATTATAATAAACCAAAATTTAATGTTAACACTGAAGAGTTGAAACAAAAGCTCCCTTGTTTTAATTGTGGCGAAATTGGACACTGGAAGCGTGAATGTAAAAATCCGCCCAGAAATTTAAAAAATGCATCATTGAATCCACAGATGCAGAATGATGTAAATCTGCAGCAACAGCTTCAGCGACAGTTAAATGAAATAAATCTGCAGCAACAGCTACAGCGACAGGTAGTGAATCAGCAGAGTCAGATTCCACAACCGCCACTTCCAAATTGTGTGAATGTGCAGAGGTACAATTCGGAAACAGGATTCTGCGGAGGTGATCAGGTAAACAGACCGCAAAGAGTGAATGTGCCAAATGTTTCTCAACAATTTTTGATGACAGAAAATGGAGGAAGTGATTCTGAGGATTATTTATGACGGTGCCTGAGAGAGGGGGAAGAGTGTGTGCTTGGAGCCACTCTTGAGGTAGATCAGTCAGGTCCATTTGTAAATGGTAAAGTGAACGATGTAGAAATCACTTTTCTTGTGGACACTGATGCTACCCGTTCTACTGTTAGATCAGTGGAAATAGAAAACCTGCCTCTCTCTGGTGACACCATCCAAGTAGTTGGCGTAGCTAATCAACAAATTAAAACAGATTTAACAGAGCCTGTTAAGATCGAAATTGGAAAATTCATAGACAAACACAGATTTGTAGTTTGTAACAGCAGTCCTGTAAACTTGTTAGGAAGGGACATTTTGTGTAAGATGAACTGTGAAATATATTGCTCACCGGAGGGTATTGAGCTTCAAACACTAGAAGAAGATGGGCTTTACAGATTAACAATGTTAATGGTTGAAGCAGAGGAAAGCAAATTATTCCCTGCATTTGATAACGATAATCTTCCTAAAGAATTAAAAGAGACAGTCAAAGCTGAAATTTGGGATTTGACAGGAAGTGAAATGGGCTTGATGAAAAATGTTGACCCAGTTAAAATTACAGTGAAACAAGGAGTAGATTTTCCAAACATTCCTCAGTATAAAATGAAAGCAGAAACAATTGAGGGTGTCATACCTGTAATTGACAAATTCATAAAACAAGATGTACTGAAAGAAATTGAAAGCAGTCCTTGTAATTCACCGATTATGGGGATCAAAAAGCCAAATGGAACGTACAGGATAGTTCAAGACCTGAGAAAGGTTAATCAAATAGTTGTTCCATGTTGCCCAGTTGTTCCAAACCCAGCAGTAATTCTTTATCAGATTCCGCATGATGCAGAATGGTATAGAGTTATTGATCTTTGCAATGCATTCTTTACTGTTCCATTGCATCCAGATAGCCAGCAAATTTTTGCGTTCAGGTTCCAGGATCGCATCTTAGCATGGTGTCGTATCCCTCAAGGGTATACAGAGAGTCCATCTATTTTTAATCAGTTGCTAAAGAAATCTTTGGAAAATCTAGATTTACCTGGAAAATCAACACTAGTTCAGTATATAGATGACCTCCTTGTAGCAGCAAAAACACGAGATAACTATGTTACAGATACAATTACTCTTTTGAATCACCTGGCAGATGAGGGACATAAAGTGTCTCCTGCAAAATTACAGTTTTGCAAACCAGAGGTAAAATATCTTGGTCACAGAATTGCAAAGGGAATCAGACAAGTGACAATTGAGAGAATAAAGATGATTCAGGGAATGCAACCTCCAAAAACACAGAGACGGGTCAGAATGTTTCTAGGAATGGTTGGTTATTGTCATCAATGGATAAGTGGGTTTTCAGTAATTGCAAAACCACTGCAAAGACTAACAAAAGCAGACATAAAAGATCCAATTATTCTGACAGATATTGAAATGGATGCTTTTGAAAAACGAAAAAGAAGCTTGTGTGAAGCACCTGCTTTAGGCATGCCAGATTACGAAAAAGATTTTGAGCTGTACTGCAGTGAAAGAGAAGGATGTGTAATTATCAGTCCTTATTCAGAGACATGGCAAACTGAGAAAGCCAATAGCATACTTCTCAGAAGTTCTTGACCCTGTAGCAAAAACATTACCAGGTTGCTTGAAAGCAGTAGCTGCAACAAGTGTGAGCCTTGAGCAAAGTGAGGGAATTATAATGGGATTTCCTGTAAAAGTCTATGTACCTCATTCAGTTGAAATTCTTCTTACAAGAAGTAAAACACAGCATTTAACAAGTAACAAGCTTACCAAATACGAAAAGGTTATTCTGGGATCAGATAACGTCTCAATAGCAAGGTGTGTGAATTTAAATCCTTCCACATTATTTCCTGATGGTCCTGTAACAGAAATCAGAAACGAAAGTGACATTGATCATGAGTGCTTGGATGTTTTAGAATATTGCACCAAGCCTAGGCAGGACATTAAAGATGTTCCTTTGCCTGAGTCAGATTTTGTTTACTTTGTTGATGGTTCTTGTCTGAGAACGGATGAGGGTTTTCTGAGAGCAGCATATTCAGTCTGCACAGTTGAAAGTGTGGTTGAAGCATCATGTCTCGAAGGAATTCGTTCAGCTCAGGTAGCAGAATTGATTGCTTTGATTCGTGCTTGTGAAAGAGCAAAAGAGCTAAAAATCACCATAGTGACTGACAGCTAGTATGGATATAGTGTTGTCCATGACTATGGCCAGCTCTGGTCTCAAAGAGGTTATTTAACTTCTGCGGGAACACCAATCAGAAATGCAAAATTGATCAAGAGATTGATCGATGGCATTCAGTTACCTGAGAAAATTGCTGTTGTGAAATGTGCAGCACATAAAAAGGGCGAAGATTATATTACAAAAGGTAATGCCTATGCAGATGAGATGGCTAGGTATTGTGCGAAAAACAATTTTTCAATCAATCGGGAAAAAGACAATGAACATGTTCTGAGTTCACTTATGCTAACATCTGTAGTTGAGACATGGCAAGTAGTAAAAGATTTACAAGATGAAGCAGATGATGAGGAAAAAGACACATGGTTAAAAGCAGGTTGCAGACAGCGAGAAGAAGATGAGATCTGGGTTTACAAAGATGACAGACCAGTTTTACCAAATAGCATGATTGCTGACATGGCTAGAATGTATCATGGTCCAGGACATATAGGAAGGGATTTCATGATAAGACTATTCAGACAAACTTGGTTTAATCCAAAGTTCAGAATAATTGCAGAATCTTTTTGTCAGAGATGCTTAATCTGCCAGCAAATGAAACCTAACAGAAAAACAGTTGTGAGCATGGGAACCATAGGACGGGAGAGTGGTCCTTTTACCAGGTTGCAAATGGATTTCATTGACATGCCACCCCATAATAAGCTGAGATATGTCCTCGTGATAATCTGTTTGTTTTCAAGGTGGGTTGAAGCGTTCCCAACGCGTCACAATAATTCAGTTACTGTTGCAAAGTTGCTTTTAAGGGAGATCATAACAAGGTACGGTTTTCCGGTGACTGTGGAAACTGATCGTGGAGCACATTTTGAAAACAGACTGTTACAAATGGTTTGTGAGGCATTGAACATAAAACAAAAGTTGCACTGTGCCTACAGACCAGAAGCATCAGGTGTTGTTGAGCAAGTAAATGGCATAATTAAGAACAGGATTGGTAAAATGTGTCTAGCTACAGGAAGGAAGTGGACAGATGCACTTCCAATTGTTTTGATGTCTCTAAGAAGTACTCCTGATAAAAAGACAGGTTTAAGTCCACATGATATTGTCATGGGCAGAGTCATGAGACAAGCATTTGTACCTGTAGGGAAATTGATGAGTATAAATGATAGCGTCATTTTGGAGTACTGCAGGAACCTTTCTGACGCCGTAACCTCTGTGTTCCATCAGGTGGGAACTGAAGTGATAACAAGAGACAAAGAGCAAGCACATGATCTGTTACCAGGAGACTGGGTGAGGACAAAAGTTCACCGAAGAAGAAACTGTCTAGTACCCTGGTTGCAAAAGGCAAGACAGGTGATTCTTGTCACAACAAATGCAGTAAAGTGCAAGGGTTTAAAAAGGTGGGTTCACGCAAGTCACACAATTCGTGTGCCACCACCTGAAAATCCTGACGAAGGTGACACTACAGCAGATTCAGACTCTGAAGAAGAACCTGAGAGAAATCCAGATTCTGAAGATCGACAGGAAAGTCGACATCTGGAAAATTCAACTGCGAATGAGGCACTGAATAAAAAAGATTTAGACATTGTGATAGTAGACTCTGAAAACAATGAAGATCTGCTAGAAAAAGAGGCGGAAAAGGAGTCTGAACAAGAAGCAATTCATGAACAGGAGAGTATTGAAAAGCAGAATAGAAGCTCTGAAAGCAGGAACGGAAATTCTGAAACTGGGAAGTTAGACGTAATTCAGGAAGAAGACGAGTTACCAAGTACCAGCTATAAGGATAATGTTCCTAACAGAGTGAAGCTGCCGAGTAAAGAAGATCCTAAATTCAGATTTGAAGTCTCAGATACAGAATCTGAAGAGAGTGATGAAGACTCTGAAATAAGAAAATTCAGAAAAAGAGCTTGGAGAGCTGAATGTAATGTGACTGAGCCAAAGAGGAAATTACCGAGAAAAGGTGATAACTGGCCAAGAGAAAATGAAAGCTTAAAATTCAAATTGGTGAACAGTTCAAAAGAACAAGTGAAGGAGGTGTCAAGTCAAAAAGGTGACTCTGAAAAGAAAAGTGAAGCAAGTGAAACAGGAAAGAAAATAGAAGTCATTAGTAGTAGGGCAAAAAGAGTTGTAAAACCTAACCAGAAGTACAAGTCCCTGAATGGACTTATATAATCATCCCACCTGTGGTGGAGGTGAATAGTAGTAGTCAGGAAGAAATAGATGACAATAGTGACAATGATTGAAATATTTCTGTAAAATTTAAGGGTTTTGTTTTTGGCATAAGGCTGAAGAAAATGTGTTAGGTGACACAAGGTCGAAGAAATTGTGTTAACTGGAAAAACACATTGATGTAAGACGCAAGGTCGAAGAAAAGTTGTTAGAAAGTAGGGTTTTCTTTACAAAAAAAAAAATCAAAAATAGGGGGGTATTAGAAAAAATTTGTTTAAATAATTTTGAAATTTTTGATTTTTTTTGTTTTTTGTAAGGCTTTTGTTATCAGAGTAAAGATGCCTTATACTTATACTAATACCAATTCTAGATGTTCCATTCTCAGGAGATGTTGTAAAATGTCCTCAATTTGTATGATTCTAATAATCTTGCTTTGGGTAATTTTAGCTGTCATTTTCCCTTTTGGGATTGATAAGGAGACGTATAAAGCTAATATGACGAGTAAAGCTATGGCTAAACAAGATAATCATGGTGCAATAAGCAAAACTAACAGAATTATTGATCACAAACCAGAGATCCATCAAGATAGATCTGTTGGTGATTTTTCTAGCAATACTTTTTCAAGACTTCTAGCAGAATATGTTAAAGTGATGGAAGTCAAAGACTGCTATATTTGTGTAAAATTGCCTGCTTTTGTTTCAGAGGGAGTGACATATAATATGCTTCCTCTTACTTATGGCATAACCTGCAGTGTGCTAGCTTATTTTATCAGACTGGTCGTCTAGAATATTACTAGAATATTACTATTCGAACCATGATGAAATCTTTGCAAACTTGAAAATTGACAAAAGCTTAAATAAGCATAAACAAGCTAAACAGATGAGGGAATTTTTCATTGTAACTAATGAGCTTACCTATGAGTATGCTTTTAAAAACAATTTAACTTGTAAGTTGAGAACTGAAGAAAAGTCTTTCCTGCATTTAGTTAAAGAGAGAAGAGCAATTTATAAGAGAAACAAAATGCTCAAACAAACCAAATCAAAATTTTGGCAGATGGAGGACGAAAAGCTAAATGGCAAATCTTTTGGAAATGTCGCTATTCACATAGATAAACCTGTTAGTGGAAAATTTTGCATCAGAAGAGATAATACACTGTTTGATAATTACTTTGTGGATGCCAATCAATGTGAGGACACTTATCAGATCATGGGGGGTTGGGGATTTAAAGGTGGCAAGGATCCAATTTTTCCTGGAATCTATTTTGTGGGTGGGGACAAAGCTTATTATAACCTCCCAGACCACTGGTATGGGACTTGTTTTATTGGATTAGTTTTTCCAAAAATGTTTCATGTTGACAGAAATGCAGAGGGTTCATTTGAGATTAACAGTCATCTGAGCAGATTTAAAAGAGAAAGTTTTTCAGAAATTTTGGGAGACATTTTTGAAGCAGTAACACCTTTAGTAGGTATAACTCTGAATGCAGTAAAAATCAGAAAATTGTCCACAATCGTTGACAGATTGTCAACTGATACAGCAAGTGGTTTTCAATTAGTGGATACTGAGCTTATTGCTATAAGGTCCATGGTAATGCATAACAGTCTTGCCCATGACATTCTGCTAGCAAAAGAGGGAGGAGTTTGTGGCATTTTACATGTCCAACACTGCTGTACCTATATCAGAGATAAGAGTCAGAATATTGAGATTTTTATCAAAAACCTTTCAGAGATCCATTCAGAAATTTTACCCTTAGAAGAGGAAGATTTTTCAGAACGTTTGAGCAAAAGAATTGCAGCAATCAAAACCTGGTTTCAAGAGATAGGTAGTTCAATTCTAGGCAACATTCTGACACCTTTAATAGTTATAGTTTTTGTTATACTATTATTAAAAATCAGTTGAGTTGCATGTTACACAAGAGAAAGAAGTACCTAAGGGAAAAGAAAAGAATTTATAAGCTTAGAAAGGAGCAGGAGAGAGAGATAGAACTGGAAGAGTTTCGTAGAACTCAATATGAGAGTTGCAGGCAAACAGCTGGGACAATACTTTAGAAATACTAATACAGTGTAAATCAAAACATGTTCATGGAATAAAATTTTGCTAAAATTTTGGGTGTAGTTTGGTGATTTTGAAATCACCAGATGAGGGAGTTGATGGAGCGAGTTTCAGAAATATATTTGTTTCGACTCGCAAAGTTAAACTCTCATAATAAAATAATCGTATTAATCAGCATGGAGTGAATTATACTAATCAACTTAGTTTAAAACGCATACATGACATAAGGGTCTAACATGTGCTCTATGTTGCAACTGCAAGTATGTGAAAAATAATGGATTAACCGTGTCTATTGTCTTTGTCAGTATTAAATGCGGTTGTTCAATTAATGGCATGTGCTTATCTGTGTGTGCTTATGTTATGTCTTTTCGTCTTTTATGTGGCATAAGTTTGAAAAAGAATTCTGTTTGCTGCTTTATATGCTTTAGCTAGGTAGCATAGATTAATGGGTTAATAATTAGCAAAGGGGTGGGTAACGGAATGAATCTCAATTCTTTCATTAATTATTCTTTTGTGTTTCTTTGAATACTAGTTCTCCATGAGTGAGGCCTAGGGGCCTGAGGCCTAGCGTTTTAAAGATGGTGTTGTAGAGTCCTGTCCAGAAAGAGCAAGAGCCCTGAGTGGAAAGTTTTATCACGTTGGAATTATTTGCAAGCTCAATTGAAAATTGGATTATACGTGCTCTTGGAAGGACTAAGCCAAGGACAGTAACCGGCAAAGATTGCCAAGCTAAGGAAGTCACGGACTGTCATTTACAAAATGTTTCTTTTTTGAGGAAGCTGCGTGACTTGTGAATAAAGAGACAATAGACTCTAAGAAAGGTCGGAACTAGGCTTCGAAAAGATGATGACACCGAGTGGACTGATGTCTGTCAGCCAATGAGAACTCTGGATGGTAGGGAAAAGTATACTTTTCAGTGAGATTAGCTAGGGAAAAAGGTATAAAAATTGCCCCCTTGGGCAGGAGGGCGCTTCTCGCTTTCCGGATCCTGTAAGGCGTGCCGTGCAAAAGGACTTGTTGGAGCACGTAAGGATCAATAGGGTTATTGACTATTTCCTTAGGTGAAGTGGGTTTTAGACAGGGAAAATAGATTTTAGGTGATGAAAACTGTTTATTTTACTTAAATCATGTTCACTGATTTTACCTTGAATTTTCAGTCTAATGTGCTATTCCTCAATAAAAGCTGCTAAAATTGTTATTAAAGAATTTAATAAAATGCACTTACTAGAATAAAGTTAATAAAATAAGATTCAGAAATATGAAGCTGGTCTTGTTTATTGATGGTCTTGTTACCATTAGTTGATCCATTTACCTTAGTGACTTAATTAAAATGTTATATGCAGGGGGCGTGGCTTGGACGCCGTGCAAGATGGCCGGCTAGCTGCGGAGCTCCGCCGCGTCACAGACTCTCTGGAAGCTTTTCCCGATGTGAGGGGAACGGTTTTCGTGACCGCTTGGCAACATCTGACACCTGAACTCACGGTGAGCACCTGGACCTTTTCAACGTCCTCTGAGGAGCCGTTTTTCTATCATAATTCGCGACGTGCCTGTCGCGTATTGGGAAACGCCCGTCTTGGGAAGCAGCCGCCATTTAGTGGACGCCGCAGCACCAACGGACATCTTTCTACCTCAACATCCTTCAGCGCTGGTGTCTCCAATCTTTCTTTTCTGTATCCTGCGGACATTGCGGTAAGCGCCACGCAGATTCCTGCTGTCCATGCTGCGCCTTGCCTAATTTTATTTTTCTCTCAGAACTCGATTCTTACTTCTCAGAGAGCCGCCATTTTGAGCGCATTTGAACGCGAAACGGCTGCATTCACCATTACGGCCTCTCCTCATGGCTTCACGGCTTCACGGCGTTATCGTCGTTTCTGCCTTTTTCATGTCATATTTCGACATGCTTCCATCTCTTCTACAATGATACTTGCATACATGGTGTATACGGCGTTTCCTTATCTGTTCATCCAATGATCAACCCTCCTGCTGGAACTTATTTTGGATGCATAGCAATGTTTTCACAATAGCCCCTCTCAACTTTTTGCAGTGTGCCTGTTTATTGGGAGGCTTTCAGCATGTCTACTCTATCTGACAATTGCCAATTGTGGATTTTATGATTTATCCAACCCCTTGGATACTACGCTCCGGCCACTTTGCGCTTTCTACTATTTCCCGTGCCATGATGGTCCCTTTATGCTGTTAGCTTTATAACATTTCACATTGGCAGTCTGGTCTTTCAGTGAACTTAAGTGCACTCCGTAGTAGAGTTTAAAACCCTTCGTTTGACTACTATTTTTACCTGTGGTCACTCTACTTCACTACCTTTTGCTGAATATACGCCTCTTTTTCTCGTCCTATCATCATACTGGACTTTCTCATATGGTCAAGTTACGCAAGCCAAAATTTATTTTCACTCCCTCTGGGAAATCTGTGAAAACACATGTACATTCTCCCACTGATTTGCTCACTTCCTCACAGACTCTTAAGATGGCGACTTCTACTTCTCAACGTTCCTCAGCATTGCAGGCCTCATTAAATAACTCTTCACCTCCGGGGTCTTCTTCCAAACGACTCAAGCAAGATCCTCCTTCACCGGACAAATCTTCCTCTTCATCATCCATAGATTTGATTTTGGAAGAAATCGGGCGTTACGCCCATTTGTTGAGGAAACAAGTAAAGATATGCAACTTTTAAAAGATAAGTGGGAGACTATGGATGCTCGCATCTCCTCAATTGAACAGCAATTACCTGAGGTCCAATCCAATACTCAACGCATCACTTCTTTGGAAAAGACTGTTCTCTCACTTCAACATCATACAGAGGATTTGGAAAACAGCAATAGAAGGAATAACCTACGTATTTATGGTTTACCAGAATCTCTTGAGGGGGATGACCCGGTCACTTTTTTCACCTCTTTCCTTCCAAAGCTTTTGGACATGCCACCTTCTACGTCCATTAGCATCCAAAGGGCCCACAGACTTGGACCACGTACAACTACTGCTACAAAACCGCGAGGTGTTATCATCCTTTTCTTGAAATTCACGGATCTTCTTTCCATTCTCTCTGCAGCCAGAACCAAACGACAAATATCCTGGCTAGGTCAACGTGTATTTCTAACTCAAGATGTATCTAATGCTACTGCCTCTAGACGTAAGGAATTTCTTTCCCTTCGCCCCTCTTTACGCTCCATGGGAGCCCGTTATGGTCTGTTTCACCCCTGCACCTTCAGAGTGACTCATCAAAATAATACTTGGTCCGTTCAAGATCCTGGTGAACTCCGAAACGTTATCCTTCTGCAGAATGGTGAAGGAATGGAATCCTCCCCTTCAAATAGTGGCTAATTGGTTTAAAATATTTTCTTGCCTCTAATCTTTAGATGTTCTGTTGTTTCTTATGCCTATATACTCCATGTTTTTGTGCCTCTTGTTTTTTCTCCCTCTCTCCAATTCTCCTATATTCTATACTATTTTATTACTCTTGACCCTCTTATTAACTGTTTTTCTTTCCTTTTTATTACAGACGTGTACTTTACCGGCTATTCCCCTCATCCTGTTTCGTCCCTATGTTAATCTGTGAGGTCTTGGTGCGGTCTTGTCCCTGCTCCTGGTCGACTCCGTCTTGTTTCGCGTCACCGCTTCCCCATACCCCTTATTTGTATTTCCCTTCAGGTATGTTTTTTACAGTCATCCTTATGGATTTGTACTGTCTTCTTTGTTTTCTCTCTCCTTTTTCTCGCACTAATTTTTCTTCCTCTCCTTTCTCCCCTCTTTTCCTCATTTCCCTTGTTCTTTTTTCATACTTTCTTATTTCCGGCTCTTTTACACTTGGTTTTTCGCTATTACTGTATATTTTGCACGTTTTGAAGTTGAATTGTTTATTCTGTTTTAATATTTAAGGTTGTTTCATGGAATGTGAAAGGTTTTAATAATCCTATTAAGCGGCAGAAAGTACTCTCTCACCTTTCTTCTTATGCTCCTGACATTGCTCTTATTCAAGAGACCCACCTTTCTGACGTTGAATCTCTAAAGTTGAAAAAAACAATGGGTTGGTACTGTGTTATTCTCTCCGGCCCTTCATAAAAAGAATGGAGTTGGTATTTTGATCCACAAGCGACTTAAATGCAAGATTGTGCTAGAGGAAAAAGATGATGAAGGTCGCTGGGTATTAGCCAAATTGCTTATTAATGCAACTCCAATTACTTTGTTTAATGTTTATGGTCCCACGAACTTCGATTCTTCTTTCTGGCCCATCATTACCTCCAAATGCATCCAACATAAAGATGATTGTTTCCTTCTAGGTGGTGACTGTAATCAGATAGTTGACCCTTTTATAGATCGTAAGTCCTCCGTCCGCTTCACCCCACATAAATCCCATAAACAGTTCCTGGATACTATTGCACAGGTCCACCTTATAGATTCTTGGAGACTCACTCACCCTGACACCTTAGATTTTTCTTTCTTCTCTCCCCCACATGCATCCTTCTCTCGTCTCGATTATATTTTTCTATCCTCTTCTTTATCCCAAAATCTCTTGTCTTCCTCCATCGAACCGATTGTAATCTCTGACCATGCTCCTATTGTTACAGACTTTGACCTCCTTCCTCCTCTTCCCAAGTCATCTCGATGGCGTTTCAATTCTTCCCTGCTCACTGACCCTACTTTCTCCACTTCTTTCCGTTCTTTTACTACTGAGTTCTTTCAACTCAACTCTGATCCTCATATCTCCCCCCATATTTTATGGGATTCTTTCAAAGCTACAGCCCGTGGATTTATAATTGACTTAGTCTCTAAGAAAAAGAAGAAGTTTCTACAAAAGCGTACTGTTGCTTTGGCACATATTAAATCTTTGGAACATCGATTTTATACTTCCTCCCCCAACCATGTACCCTCTGAACTCCTTCAAGCTAAACTTGCCTTTAACAAACTCACCACTGATTCAGCCTCTTCCTTCCTTCTTCGTGGTAGCGCTCGCTACTACGGGGGTCGTAATAGGTCAGGCAAATTACTTGCTAATTACCTTAAGTCGCGGAAAGAACGAACTCTCATAGATTCCATCTATTCCCCTTCCAATGTTCTCCTGCACACAGATAAAGATATTTTAGATCAATTCCAATCTTTTTACAAATCTTTGTATACTCCCGAAAATCCCCCTTCACCTGCTCTTCTTCAATCCTATTTTGATACTTTACCTCCACCTGATACGTCCCACCTTCACTTTTCAGACATCGAAGCTGCCTTTACCTTACATGAACTTTCCACTGCGCTTTCTTCCCTTTCCAAAGGCAAAACTCCGGGTCCCGATGGTTTTCCAGTCGAATTTTATTTACACTTTTCTGACCTTCTCTTGCCCAAATTTCTTTCTCTCTTTCAGTCGTTTTGCTCCAATGGTCTTGCCCAAGGTTCCTTTCAAGACGCCACTATCTGTCTTATTCCTAAGGAGGGTCGCGATCCTAAATGCTGCAAAAATTACCGTCCTATATCTTTGGTTAATGTTGACTACAAACTTTATGCTAAACTGTTAGCCCTACGTCTTGACCCCTTCATGCCATCCCTCATTGGGAAGGAACAATGCGGATTTGTTAAAGGCCGTCTCACCTCGGATAACTCTAGACTTTTCCTTAATGTTTTAAATAAAGCCTCTTCTCTTTCTATCCCCCTGGCGGCTATCTCTGTAGATGCTGAAAAAGCCTTCGACAGAGTCGATTGGTCTTTCCTACTTGCTGCCCTAAAATGGCATGGTTTTGGCCCCAACTTTATTTAGTTTATTTCATTAATTTACTCTACTCCTAAAGCTTCAGTCCTCGTAAATGGCCAGCTCACTTCATCTTTTACACTTCAACGGGGGGTTCGTCAAGGGTGTCCCCTTTCCCCGCTACTCTTTATCTTAGCTCTTGAACCCTTTCTATCCTCTATTCGTAACAATTCTTTGATCTCTGGTTTCCCATATGGTGATCATCAACTCAAATTGTCTGCTTATGCTGACGATATTCTTTTGTTTATCTCAGATCCAATTTCTTCTGTTCCCTCTTTGTTGGCTGAGTTTGAGAAATGTTATCTTGTTTCAGGATATAAAATTAACTCGGACAAGACTGAAATTCTTCCATTGACTAAATATTGTCTTCCACACTTCTTCACCTCCACAGGTTTCGCTTGGAATAGTAGTAAGATAAAATATCTAGTGGTTCTTTTTTCCAACTCTATTTCATCCTCTATCAAACTTAATATGAACGCAGTCATTTCTAGAATTGAACGAATGTTGTCCTCCTGGAATCCTCTCTTCCTTTCCTGGTGGGGTCGTCTTGACTCTGTCAAGATGATGATCGCACCTATATTGATTTACTTATTCTCTATGCTTCCTGTCCACATCCCGGCCATTTACTTTCGTCGCATTGATTCTGTTCTATCAAAATTTCTTTGGAAACAAAAAAAAATTCGTATATCTCTATCGTCTCTTCGCAAACCCAAATCGAATGGAGGAATTAATTTTCCAGATTTTCAACTTTATCACAAATCATTTTCTCTTCGTCAGGCTTCTCGATGGTTATTGGCAGAGTTCTCCCCTTTTTCTCCCCTTTGGCTTCATGTTGAACGCTCTTTATTGTTACCCTTCTCGTTTCAAGAAGTTCTTCGTTTTACTTCTAAATCTCCTTATCTTATCCCTCCTCTATTCAAACATACTTCGTCTCTCTTGAAACCTTTGCTTTCCCCGCAGATCGTTTCTCGTGAGTCCTTTCTACTTTTGCCCATTTGGTACAATTCGCTTATTCTTTTGCATAATAGGCCTCTCTCCTGGTCTTCATGGAGATGGAAAGGTATTATTTGGGTTCATCATCTTTTTGATGGCTCTTCACCTCGTTCCTTTCCTCAATTTCGGTTACAATTTCATTGCCCTCGTTCATTTGCACAGAAATATTATCTTCTTATGGAAATTATCCTTGATCGCTATTACTCTCTCCCTTCTTCAGACCCATCTCCCCCTTCTTCCCCTCTTCTTTCCATACTCTCCACTGTTCCTAAAGCCTCTCTTATTTACCGGTTCTTTTCCGCCCCTAATCCCGACCTTTTAAATCTAAGATAGAATTATCCTGGGAAAAGGAGTTGGCTTGTTCTTGGTCTGTCTCTCTTTGAAGACCTCTCGATCTGCATCCCTCACTCAATCCCTCTTTTTTTCTATCATAGACTTTACCTTTCTCCTCTTTCCCTGTCTCGTTTCCTTTCCTCTTCCACTTCTAACTGCTGGACCTGTAATACATCTGAAGCTGATCTTTTTCACCTTTTCTTTCTCTGTCCTTCTGTTCAAGTTTTTTGGAAACAGGTTTGGTCTCGCATCTCACGCATCTTCACACTCTCTGCTTCTTATTCCAATTCCCTTATCTTTCTAGGAAGTCTTTCAGACTCTCTGAACCTCCCTTCACATTCAAGGGGACTCCTTGACCTTATGCTAGCCCACGCACTTCAACACATTGCTTCCAATTGGAAGTCACTTACAAATCTCTCCATTCAATGTTGGTGGAATCTCCTGTGTAACTCCCACAGACTTGATGTTGCTTTTGCCTCCTCGTGTAAACCTCCTCGCAATGTTGGGCTTTATTGGTTACCCCTTACTCTCTATTTAGATCAGTCTGTCAACAAAGGTTATACTGCACTTTCCTCTGACAATTTTAAACCCCCTTGAACATTTATACTTCTATATACTTCCATATACTTCTGCCTGTAGTTTTGTTCTTTAAATTTCACAGTTTAGGTTTTTTCCCATGTTATAATTGATACTTACTTCTGTTTTTAATTATTGTGCATTTGTTTTTGGTTTCCTTGCCGATAAGTGTTTATGCTTATACCTATATATATACATGATTGTTATGAACATAGTGTTTATTTCCCCTCTTCCCCTCCCTTCTCCCCTTCCCCCCTTAAAAATTAGAAAATGCTTGGGTTTTCTCTTTGTGCCACCAGTAGCTTCTCCACCGCCTCCCGCCCCCCCCAAGGACACTCTGGCGTCGCAAGGTAATTTTGCTACCAAAGACGATCTGACAAAGGTGTTGGACACATTGAACAAGTTCATGGAGCGTTTTCAAAGGGGGGCACCTGGCCTTAGCGCCACGACAGCTGGGGGTAGTGGCATGGTTAGCGGGAGTGCTGTTCTGGCAGCCTCCACTGTTTGGTCTTCAGTACAAGCTGCTAAGCAGGGGGATTCAGTAAATGTTGTTTCACCATCTGTGGCTCCCGCGATATCCCTTGGGGCCCCTAGTGGCCCGCCGCCGGCGAGCTCCCCCGCCTCCCCTGCTGCTCCCACTGCGTTGGTTTCTAGCTCCCCCTCCGCTTCTTCTAGCGCTGCTTCGGGGGTTCCTCCAGCCGGCAGCCCTTTGCCAGTTCCCGTGCCTACTCCGGTCCCCGCGATCTCCAATGCTCCACCAGCGGCCAGCTCTTTGCCCGTTCCCGTGCCTACTCCTGTCCCCGCGATCTCCAATGCTCCACTCCTCTCGGGGCGATGCTCCCTGGCCTGGCAGGTATCCCAGGCCGCTAAAGAGGCCATCTGGAGACGGGAGTTCATCGACATTTTCACCCTTCTCATGTTAGGGCATGAAGGCATGGACGCTAGAAAGCTTGGGTTTAAGGAAGAGGAGAAGAAGGTCAAGTACCAGCCATGGCCTGAGAAGAACATTGGTAATTGGCTAGAAGCTTTCTCTATCCTAGCGTCTGTCACTATGGAACGTTTTCCTGAGCAGGGCCCAGGCCTTGTTCAATACTCCAGGATCATCCATAACGAGGCCTTGAAATGGGGTGGTAATGGGTGGATCAACTATGATAGGGAGTTTCGTAGGAAAATGTCTCAGTGCCCATAGTTGAACTGGGACCAGAAGGAGGTACAACTCTGGATGGAGCACATGGGAGCACGGGGCCAGCTTCCTGCGGGTCCAGCTAGCAGCAGTACCAGGGGACAGGCTTCTTCAGGGGGAACTTCCTTTTTTCGGGGCCAGGGTAAGCATTCATTTCGAGGGGGCCGCAGAGGAGGCAGTGCCAGAGGTGGCTTCAAGCGTTCTCCCCCCGGCACCTGCCGTTTGTTCAATAATGGGTCTTGTTCCTGGGGAAAGACATGTAAGTTTGTCCACGCCTGTAGCACCTGCGGGGGGCCCCACCCCGCAACCTCAGCCTCTTGCCAATCCAAGCAGAGCTCCCAGCCAGCTAGCAAGGGTGGTCAGTAGGTTTGATTCAGGTCTCAGGCCCCCGGTGTTGATTTCTCCTCTCGCGCTCTCTTCTCCCCCCTCTTTGCCTTTCAGTGAGCCTTCTGGGCGCTCTCTTGCCACAGCCTCTGCCTCTACCCCTCCAAGTATGCACCGGACGGTGCCCCTGGGAGGGTCCCCGGTGAGCATTGACAACATTACCCCTTTACTAAGGCGGTACCCCTTAGAGGCAGACAGACGCTTGTTGTTAGCAGGTTTCCACGAGGGTTTTAGGATCCCTTACTCCGGTCCCCTGGGCAACAGGGATGCTGAGAACCTTAAATCTGCAAGGGATCAGCCAGAAGTGGTTAGGGCAAAGGTGGAGAAAGAGAGAGCACTGGATAGGGTAGGAGGTCCTTTTTTTGCACCCACCTTTAGAGAACTTTGTTGTATCTCCCTTGGGGGTCGTGCCTAAAAAAGAACCAGGTGCCTTTAGACTGATTCACCACCTCTCCTACCCTAAAGGGGCTTCGGTCAACGATGGGTTAGATGAGGATGCATGCTCAGTGTCTTATGCCACGCTAGATGTAGCATTGGATCTGGTCAGGAGAGCGGGCAGAGGGGCCTGGTTAGCTAAGGCTGACATTGAATCAGCTTTCAGGTTACTACCAGTCCACCCGAGCAGCTATCACCTGCTAGGTTTCAAGCTGGACGGATTGTTCTACTTTGACAAACGCATGCCCATGGGTTGTGCTGTGTCCTGTGCGTACTTGGAAGCATTCAGTTGTTTCTTGCAATGGGCCCTCCAAGACACATTCGGTGTAGAAGGGGTGACTCACTACTTGGATGACTTTTTGTTCATCGGGAGCGATGGGACACAGCGGTGCTCACAGGGCCTGGCAGATTTTGTCCGTCTTGCAGATCACCTGGGGGTCCCCCTTGCCCCGGGTAAGACAGTGGGGCCAGCTCAAATTCTTACCTTTCTGGGTATAGAGATTGACACTGTGGCAGGGGAATCCAGATTACCTGAGGAGAAGGTGCGTGACCTGTCTAGTAAGATTCATGCGCTGGTAGGACTTGACAAAGCTTCCCTGGGCTGCATCCAGGGCATCCTAGGCCTGCTCAACTTTGCTGCTAGAATCATTCCAGCAGGTAGGGTGTTTGCCAGAAGACTTGCCAGGGCCACTGCAAACATTGCCAGTAAACACCACATGGTGAAGCTAAGCAAGGGGATCCAGCATGATTTGGCCATGTGGGCGGAGTTCCTGCGCAATTTCAATGGGGCAGTGATTTGGAGGGCTCCCTGGGCGGGCACCCTGATCTTTCTCTGTTCACGGACGCTTCGGGCAGGTGTGGTTTTGGGGCCATTTTAGACAGGGAGTGGTGCGCAGAGAAGTGGCCCAACGCATGGGTCAAGAAGAAGGTGACTGCTAAGATCACTGTACGGGAGCTCTTCCCCATTGTGGTGGCCTTCCACCTTTGGCCCACCATGTTGTCCGCCAAAAGGGTCCTGCTGTGGTCGGATAATCTAGCAGTGGTACAGGCCATCAACTCCCACTCTGCCTCTTGCCCCCTGGTTCTCTGTTTGCTGAACTGGTGCGTACTTGCTTGTATAACAATGTTGAATGCAGGGCGCGCCACATTCAGGGCATCAAGAACATCGCTGCTGACGCTCTCTCTCGTTTTCAGTGGCAACGGTTCCGAGAAGCCTGGCCGAGAGCGAGAGAGGAAGGCACCCCTTTCCCCGCGCACCTCTGGTACCTGCTGAAGTTGTGAACAGGATGAGGGCTCTGGGGGAGATGTCTCTGGCACAGAACACTGTCAATAGATACAAGGCCTGTGTGAAAAAATGTTGTGCAACTGTCGGACATTGGGAAGTTGATGGGGATGCGGCAGAATTGAAAGTCCAGGCATTCATCTTGTGGGCCAAAGACAATAATAAGAGCCACTCTTGAATCTCTGGGCACATAGCGGCCATTAGTCATAAAGCCAAGTTGCTAGGACAGGCGGACCCTACCAGGGCATTTGTGACCAGGGCAGCATTGAAAGGGTGGGCTAGGAAGGAACACAAGGTGCCAGATAACAGATCACCTATTGATTTTGCTACTCTGCAAAATATGATCCTGTGCTTGCCTCAGATCACTTCGTCCACTTACGAGTCTGCGTTGTTCGCAGCTGCTTTTAGCCTTGTCTTCTTCGGCGCGTTCAGGATCTCTGAACTGGTTGCCAAATCTAAACACAACGTGTCAGGGGTGGCATTGGCTTTGGCGGATGTGCGGGTTTTGGGGGACACACTCATTATTAAGCTGCGCCAATCCAAGACTGATCAGAGGGGCAGGGGGATTGAATTGTGGCTACAAAGCCTTGGCGCGCCAAAATTTTGCCCCGTAAGCCTCCTGTCGGATTACCTGGCCATGCGCCCTCATGGGTTGGGTTACCTCCTCTTACACGCAGATGGCACGCCCTTGACCAAATTCCAGGTAGAACAGGTAATGCACGCATGCTTGTCTGCAGCAGGTGTCTCGAAGGTGGGCAAAAAGTACAGTTCCCATTCCTTCCGCATAGGCGCAGCCACGACTGCAGCCGCAGAAGGGGTACAGGTGGAAGGCATCAAGCAGTTGGGGAGATGGTCTTCTGACTGTTACAAGAGATACATAAGACCAGACAGTAACAGATAATGGGCGGGAGCACATGAGATGGTGGATATGTTGGCATTGGGCTTGAAACAGAATTTGTATAAGGAGGCGCCCGGGGACATGCACCTGTATTTTGTTTTGCTGTTTTGTTTAAAGTGTGGTAATCTGAACAGTGTGATGTGGTGTGTTTAATAAATAGTTACATACAAAACTTCTCTTTATTTACCAGGAACAACGGTCTGGGTGATGGGACGCGAGGGGGTTTCCAGGTTGGCCCAGTGGGCAGAAAAGAGAAAGTGGAAGCATGGGTTTAGCAGAACTCGGTTTCTTTGGCATGGAGTCACTGGCTTACGATGGAGCGGGGTGCTTGGTCTGCTAACACGTGAATTACAAGGGAACGCTCAGCCCCCAGACGTGCTCATCCTACACGTGGGAGGGAACGACCTACCTTGCCTAGGGAAAAGATTTCTCTTAAGGGACATGAAAGTAAACATCATCAAAATCAGCAACTTATTGGGTCCTTGTGAGCTTTGGTGGTCGGAAATCACACCACGCCGGTGTTGGGCAGGTGCTCGCTCTGGGCAAGCAGTGGAAGGGGCGCGAAGAAAAGTAAACTGCGCCATGCGTAAATTCGCTGAGCTAATGGGCTTTGGTTTTATTCGACACGGGGAACTCCATGCCAAAGCCCCGGGTTGCCTGGACGAAGAAGGCGTCCACCTGTCCAACGTAGGCATGGACTTATTTCTTCTGGACATTCAGGAGGCACTAAGCTCTTCAGGCTGCATATAGCAGGTAGATATGGTGGGGGGCCCTGCCTGTGACGGTCGACACATCCAGGGCTGTGGAGGAGTTACATGATGATCCAGAGGCGAAAGGTACTTAGGAGTACCCTATGCAGAAGCACAAAGGGTGCTGAGGCCTATTATCCCTGGGAGATCCGTGCGGTGGACCCTGGGGGTGCGACGGCGCCCCGTTATCCTACGGGCGGTTGGTTACCTGGACAACCGGGGGTTGCTTGAACGCTCCGCCCCTCGTAGGGGGGGGGCGTGGGCTAGAGGGTGGACCAATGGTTCACCGGACAGGTGAGGGGCTACCCTCTCACCATCAACCGCTAAGCACCGCATGGCCAAGGCCGCGGGCTACTTGGCCTATCAGGTGGCAAGCTGCGAGGGGCGGCTTACCTTGGATCATCTGTAAGTTAACCCACCATGTTTTAGCAATGATATGCTAATAAACCTGCGACTACTTTTTCCCAACAACAAGTTGTCTTGTCCAATTATTTTGATGGGTTTCTTGTAATTTGGGGGGGAGGGTGCGCGCGCCGATATTGGCACTATGGGCAAATCACTTTATCTCCCCGTGCCTAACAAAAATGAATGTGTCCTCATGTAATGCAACTGGTGCTTTATAAAGCGCTTTGATACCTGATTCGGGACAAGTTTGCGCTATATAAAACTTTATAACATAAAAAAAGTGAATGAGAAGGTGCCCTCTGCAACTCTGGTGAATAGAAGGATGCCTGCCAGAGTCAAAATCAGGCAGTGGCGGCTGATAATTTTACCATGGAGTGGGGTGGAGGGTCACACAAGCATGCATACACACTTACTCACACCCATGCATTCACACATGCACACACACACTCATTCACCAACACTCACTAACAAATGCTCATACATTCATACATACTCAGATACACGCATCAAACATACAAAAAAAAACATAAAACTAACCTTCACTGTAGAAGGAGATAGCCTCGGAGGTCCTAGGAGGGTTGGGACTGCTGCCTTCCCTCATTGGCTGGCCTAAGGTCAGCCAATGATGAATACAGCAGTACCCCACTCATTACAGAGTGAGATGGGGTCAGTGAGACTGCTGACCCCATCTGACTCCGTGATGAGGTGTCACTGATTGACACTAAGCCCTCAGCACTTCAGGGCTTAAAACTGAAGCGCCCAGGTCCGAGGCAATAAGTGGCGCTGCACCTCAACACGAGCGGGAGGGCCTTGTGGCACATTTGCCAGGCCGAGAAGGTCACGCCCACATGGCTGTGAAATCCGCAGCCTGACAAAGTTAAGCTCAGGCAGCCAGGAGCATGTGCATTTAGTGCATGTCTAGCTCCTGGCTGCCTGACCAGAACATGTACGTCAGTCTGACCTCTGCTTAGCCTGACAGACAGTTTTCTTTCTGGTGAAAAGGTTGGGCCATGGACACTCAGCCTTATGGTTAGAGTTGCTGCTGAAATTAGGCCCATAATCTTTCTGTCTCTTTACCTCTCTATTTCTATATCTAAACTCTTTATCCAGCTCACATGAAGTATGTCTACCTCACTTCTTTCTCAGTACACCTCTCTCCACCCCACCTCTTTCTTTCAGTAATCTCATCTTACTCTACCCCTCCCTACACCTACCTCTCATCTCTACCTCTCTACCTGCTCTGTCTACCTTAATGTCCTTTCCATATCACACCTTTTGCTGTGTTTCACCTTGCCTCCCTATATCTCTCCTCTGTCATCTTCACTTTTCTCTCAAGTTCACCGTTCTCACTATTCTCTCTCCATCTCTCGATATCGCACCTCTTTCAACCCATCTTTCAACTTTCTCTCACCTCATCACTCTCTAAATTAACTCTTGCTACCTCATTTCTCAATCTAACATCTCTCACTCCTTCTTTCTTTAACATTCACCTTTTTTCTCTCCCTGACTACCCTCACAATCTACCACACCACTATTTTGCTACCTAATCTCTCCACAACTCCTCTGTCTTTTTACAATTGTTTCATTTATTTTGCCTCTCTCAAGACTTTCCTCTCTCATCCCTCTCTGCATCTCCTTCTCTAGTTCACCTCAACCTCCCCACCTCACCTCTATCTCTCTACTGCTCTTTATAAATGTATCTACCTCACCTCTCTATCACTACATCTCTTTCTCTCTCACATCTGTATCACCTCTCTTTTGCTTCCAATTCTCTATCAACATTATCACTTTTCTCACTTTTCTATCAACCCCTCCTCTCTCTACCTTCTTATGCTCTTGCTCTACATTGTTCTCTGTTACACCACTATCTTTAACTGGCATGTCTCTCTATACCTCTTATCATGTGACCCTTTCTGTTTGTCACTGCTCACTCTACCGTGCATCTCTCTACACTTCTCACCTGATCCAGGTGCAGCTCGTGTAACAGACAAAAGGTGGGGGTGGCAGGGTGTGGAAGTGGAAAGGGGGATGAGGGAGCTCAAAGTACAAAATGGAGAAAAAACGTGCCTGCTGCCCTCCATCGCCTGCCATGCGGCCAATGCTCTCGCATGAGAGCAGCTTCAGGATTGGCCTGAGTGCCCTCGATTTGCGCTCCAGGACAGACTGTGAGTCTGTGCAGGCTTAAATCCATCGTTTTTTTGCTCACCATGCAAATCATGTAATCTCCCTGTGCCTAACAAAAGAAAAAGGAATGTGTCGTAGTGTAACATAACTGATGCTCATGTAAAGCGCTGTGATACCTTCATGTCAAGTTTGCGCTATATAAAACTCTGGAGAAAAAAATTATTGAGGGGGCTGTATTTGTGATTACTAACATCTGGAGGCTAAAGCTACAATTTAATGCGCTGCGTTTTACTTTACTGTTCAATTCAATTCAATTCAGTTTGTTTATTTTGGATTGGTACTCCTAGTGAGGTCCACAAAAACACATCAATTAATTTAAAAAGGAACAAACTTTACATATAATACAAAATTCTTTCTTATACATCGCTACCTCCCAAGGGTAATTCTTATATCGAGCGTGCTGTATAATGTGCAAGTGTACAATAAATACATAAAACAATCAAGTATCCAACCAGTCCACATATTATAACATTGGAATAAAACTACTATAAAAAAGTCCTAATAAATAGACAAAAATGTTTTTAAAAAATTGATAAAAAATGGCTTTAAGAACGCACACCTAGCACTTTGCAATTGTGTACATACAAATAAAACATGATTTAGATCTTGAAATTGTAATTGGCACATTTCGCAGATTCTTTTCTCGCTTGGTATTTCTTCCCAAATACCAGTAACTTCTCTTAGAGGCATCAAATTAAGTCTCAGTAGGAGTATCAGCCTTCTAGTCCCATGAGGCAGATTCCAAGATAGATAAGGCTGTGGTTTATTCCCCAAGGCACACCCACTGCCCACCTCCTTACTGGGCCTGGACTGACTTAAAGCAACATCTCTAGCCAAACTAATAGAGGGAATGGACTTCTAAACTGTTTCAAAACAGACTTGGGCATAGGAGAAGCTGGGTTCAAACCACGACCTATTATATTCTAGTCCACAATATTCCACCAAGTCACTTGTCTTCCATACAGTGAGAGAAATGGACTGAAAAGACACTGGTTCCTTGCAAAATATTGCTGTTGTAAGTCAAAATAATCTAGATGTATGCACAAAAATAAATGGCTTTATCATAGTGTGTTTACATTTTTGTGGGGTACTAATTGGCAGGCATACACCAAACAGCTTGAACTTTTGAGTTTTTGGTGTGCCCAACTTGAGATTTTATCGTTTTATATAGCTTGACACCACAAGGGCTTGATTTATATGAAAATTGGCAATAAATTCAAGGATGTTCCTAAATGGGTACCCTAACATATTTCTTGCTTCGGGGAAAAGAGATTGCACTACACCTCGGTGCTACACCACGGATATCCAGACTCAAGGAATCTCCAAAGGTCACTTGGATCAATATGAGTTTGCAGTTAATCAACAACCACCTTTTCGAGTATACTGGGAGTGGAAAGCATATTAACAGAACGGAAATGGCTAAGAACCGTACTTTTAAAAGAGTTTTTCCAATAATGGTTAGAAAAGTCGCATCTTCAAAGCAGAAACGAAAACACTTTGAGTTAATGGTGCATTAGCAATCAAGCACAAAGGGGCTAAGGCCATCTTATGGAGCTCTTTATACATTTGTCAGGAACGGTTTCATCAAGAGATGTAGCAGATGTAAGAGTCTCTATCTCGGAGATGAGTTCTTTGGGCATTATTTGAAAATACTACACCCAAGCAGGATCTTTTGAAGGAGTGGGTAGAGGCGCAATAAAAACAGATCCCAAGATTTTATCGCATCTTGAAACAGAGCAGATTTGTCCACACAATAGTGATTATAATTATACAGATTTCAGTCAAGAGCCCAGGTAGCTGCAATGCCCTGGAGTCTGAGCTACCAGTAGGCATGCCTTCATGGTGCAACACAGTCTCCCCGTACAGGAAAGATGCCTCTTTAAGCTCCTCACGCACTCCTACTAAGTGCCCCACACAGTAGCGGCTCGTGGTGGGAGTGTTGCGGAGCAGTGAGGCGAGCAGGGGAAGGGCAGGGTGGGGGGAAGTAAACTCCGGCATATTGCCAATCGGAGTTAGGTAAAGAAATAAAGAAATAAAACAAATTATATTGCAAGCGCTGCAAAGCCATTTGCGTTGCAGCACGTGCAATGTTATTTGTTTTATTTATTTATTTATTTATTTATGTACTTACCTCTGGTCGGCCGTGTGCCAGAGTTTACTGCCCCCCATCCTGCCCCTCCCCCGCCCCACCTCACCGCCCGCAACACTCCCACTACGAGCTGCTACTGCTGCCAAAGATCCAGACCCACCTACATCAACAACTGCCTGACAGTCCAACCGACCAGAGAGCGCCGATCCTCCACCCTCGCCCTGGCACACATCCCTCGCATCCGTTGTAGCTGCTGTAGAGGTTGCTCCTTCTCCTATTCGCCGTCAAGTCCTGGGACATCTTCCACCTGCGCACCTCCCCATCTCTGAAGGACTTCAGGAAGGAGCTCAAGACATGGGTGTTCAACCACCATTCACCCTCCGACCGAAGCTCGCATATCCCTCCGGCGCCTGGAGACCCCCGGCCCGGGGTGACAAGCTGTGCTTTATAAGTCCCATTGACTGATTGATTGATTGATTGATGCAAGTATAAACTTGGGGAATTCAAGTATGCCAGGCGTCTCGGCTCTAGGAGTTGCACTTACTCCAAGGATGGCATCTGGCGCTGGTGGTCTGTACACTGGCAAGATTTATTAAGCACACTGTCACCTTAAAGGCGTTCTGGTGCTATTGAGACACAGGTTAGTGAGTAGTGAGTGATAGGACTGCATGATAGAAGGGGTGACTGGCAGGAGGACTGAGTTTGAGGGGGGTGGTTGGGATGAAGAGTATGCATTTTTAGGTGTAAGAATTAAAAAAGGCGTTAGCAAGAGTTGTGTGAGTGTTTATGCCTGTGTCTGTTTGAGTGACTGATGTGATCATAAGTATTTCTGTGCTATCTGCTGTGGCATTCTTGCCCCGGGCGAACTGGCGTCTGTGGGAATGGGTAACGGTCAAGGTTTCCATGAATCAGATATTTTGGGTTCTGCTGGTGATGTTCTGTCTTATGACATAGTATTGGCTAGTCCTTTCATTTAGATCTATGAGACCTATTGGCTTCTTTGTGACTAATAGGCACTGATACTGTAGAGTTAAGGACGTGAGTAGTCTAATAAGGATTTCCTTGATCTGGGGCTGTATTACACAAAGTGCTGCGGGGGCTCAATGGGCATTTGCGCCTGCTCTGCGTGCCCCAAGGCACTTTGAAATAACAGAAGGGGCCATAGACGCTTGCCCACATACAGCACCAACACTATCATCGGAGGGCATTCCCTCATTCACATGGGAGCATGGCCCCATGCAAATAACAGATTCTCTTTGCCTCTGCACCCGCTCCACATGATAGACATGAGCACAGAGGTAAAGACACTGTCACAAAGCGCACTGACAGCGCGCCACCAAAAAAATATGGTGCACTGCTAATGCACCCCCCTGATGGCAGCCCTCTGGAGGAGGTGAAAGGGGGTCCTTTGGACCCCTAGACCAGTAAAAAAAAATAAGTGCCAGGGCCTTCATCAGGAGGTCACTTCCACCTGAACTGCCCCTTGCCACTGTCAGCGTTGCCAACTACAATAATAACACAACTACTAACCATCACACTCCTACAGTTGTGACAATTCCAGGCCCCCAAAGTTATAAGAATGGCTTTGGCAGCAGGTATTATTTATTGTCAACGCATATTGAAATAATATAACTGTTTGTTGTGCTCGTATCCAAATTAGACAAACAGTGCCAACATGTGGCAGACTGTCATTGTATGCCTGTGTGGAAAATGATGTGCCAGTACCAAGCACCAGAAACCACCAGCACAAATTAAGCACTGTAGAAATCCCATTGCAGACGGGTGCAGTGAGTGACTTCAAGAAGTTATCTCGCCCCTCTTAAAAGCGCAGGCGGGTTGCCGCTGTACAGTGAAAGACGGAGCGGCTGCGTCAAAGCTACTCCATGTTTCACTTGAATGCACTGTCCCCAGGACAGCACAAGTTTACAGCTTTCCTGGGGGCAGTGCATCCAATCTAATATGGCGCACACTCCTTGTTAGCGCAGAGAGCACCTTTTGAAAGGTGCTCCCGCCCTCTAACCAGAAAAATGGGCCACATTGTATATTACGGCCCAGGGCACTCATTTACAATATCCTGGTGTAGGGCACCGCAGCAAGTCATGTTGCTGTGCTACCCTACGCCAAAGTGAAAGTGCAGGAATGCACTATATTTATGCACTACAGTGCATTTCTGTCCATTCTCCCTGAGCTGGTGCAGTTTCGGCAGCCTAGAGCCAATATAGGCGCCCATGCACCATGGTGCACAGGTGCATCCATTGCATGCAGGATTGTTTTTGTGCAGGAAGGGGCACCTTCCTGCAAAGAAACAATCCTAAGAGGTGTTTAGCTCTTTCTGTGTGTGCTGCAGAATGCAGTACACATACAAAGAGATAAAAATGAAGAGAAATAAAGATATTTCTCCTTGTTATGCCTCACCTCAGGAAGCGTAAAGATGTGGCGCTTCCTCAGGTTTACTTGATTTTGTAAATCTAGGGCAGCGTTGTAATCCATGGGTGTTGATTGGAAATATCAACCGCAACACTGATAGAAAGCCTCATGAGCGCAGAGTAAGGTGACGCAGTGAATTGTGCTGCGTCGCCTTACTCAAGATGTATGAGGCCACTCAAAGTGACGCAGGGTGGCTTTGTGTGGTTTCATAAATCTGATTCAGAGCCCTATTCACGCCCGTACCACTTTACGTGGTGCAAAGGTGATGCAAGGCTCTCATAAATAACCCCCCAGATGTCCAAGCAGAGAGGGACACAAACTATCAACTTCTGTCTGGTCCTGTTCATTGAGCCCACCAGGCCGGGACTGGCCATAGCGGGCACCGGGCAATCCCCCGGTGCAATGCAAGAGTGGGGGCCGGTTTTGAGCCCCTGGGGGCCGATTTTGTTACAGGGGCCGTTTTTGCAGCTGCAAAATTGGCCCTGCAACAAAATCGGCTGAAAACCGGCCCTAGCAAAGCGCTCGGCGGCACCTCCAACCCCCCGAGGTGGGAGGGGGGGGGCTACCGAGCACTTTGCCAGGGCCGTTTTGGTTCCCAGTCCGGCCCTGGAGCCCACTTGCACGCTACATGTGCAAGATTATTTTCAAGTCTTCGTGAACATTCATTTCTAAAAGAACTGAAAGAACTGAAACAAGAAGCTACAGAACAAAAGACCCTAACACCGCCAAAACCAATCTTCACGAAGGCATGAAAGAAGTTGCCGAATGGATGAAAAACAGCCGCCTAAAACTTAACTCAGACAAAACGGAAGTCCTCATCCTAGGATCATCCCCCTCTGCCTGGGACGACTCATGGTGGCCACCGGCCCTGGGCACAGCACCCATTCCCACAGACCACGCACGTAACCTAGGCTTCATTCTAGACTCCCCCCTCTCGATGACCAGACAAGTCAACGCCGTCTCATCCTCCTGCTTCAACGTACTTCGTATGCTCAAAAAAATCTTCCGTTGGATCCCCACTGAAACTAGAAAGACGGTCACCCACGCACTGGTCACCAGCCGACTGGACTATGGAAACACCCTCTACGCCGGAACCACAGCCAAATTACAGAATAAACTCCAACGCATCCAAAACGCATCAGCCAGACTCATATTGGACATCCCTCGCCAAGCTCACATTACCGGCCACCTGAAAGACCTCCACTGGCTTCCCGTTAATAAGAGAATAACATTTCGGCTCCTCACCCACGCATACAAGGCCATCTACAAAATAGGACCAGAATGCCTCAACACACGACTGTCCTTCTACACACCCACCCGCCAACTAAGATCCTCCAATCAAGCCCTCGCCGCAGTTCCGTGCATCCACAGATCCACCATGGGGGGAAGATCCTTCTCCTACCTGGCGGCCAAGACCTGGAATTCTCTCCCCTCTCACCTCCGCCTTACACAGAACCACATTTCCTTCAGAAAGGAACTTAAAACCTGGCTATTCGATAAATAATGCACCCCTCCCCCAAGCGCCTTGAGACCCTCTGGGTGAGTAGTGCGCTATACAAATTCCTGAACTTGAACTTGAACTTGATGATCAATTCCGCTAGGACAATGTCAGTAAACTGTTGCCGTTCTTCCATTTCAAAAACACCTAATATTTGGCCAATATGAATTAGGCAGCATCCAATGTCTGGCCAAACTTACATTGCACACACTGAAGCGTGGAGGTAAGAAACATATCCCAAAAACAAAAGTGTTGGCTTTGTCAGTTGTTTCTTTTTTTTTACCCTGCACATCATTATCTCTCAAAATTTGGAACATGGAAGAATTTAGACTACCAAAAAGTTGATTGACTTCCACAGTTTTAGGCATTGAATTTTATGGTCTCATAAACCCCCAAAAAATGTTAACAGTAGCCCTAGTTCCTAGGCCTGGTTTGGGCGGGAACGCAGCAGAGACGTCATCTTCTTACAGCAGGTCTCCTTCCGTCCTCCACCCGTGTACTCCCCATGTGTCTGGTTGTCTTGGCGCCTTGTCTGTCACGTAATTACTGACAAAAGACGTGTTCATGCCAACACAACCTGCTGCAGCTATTTTCCAAGCACTTCGCTCAGTTCTGCTGGTGGTACCAACGCAGTGTTCGATTTGTAAGCATTAAGGATGCAAGTGAGGGTCCGTGTGTAGGGGCAGCTTGTTGTCTGCCTGTCAACCTCTTCCTTATGGGCCTTATTCAACTAATGACAAAGGACGACGGCGGGGCCGTGGCCCTTGTTGATTTTCAAACCCTTACGGTATGAAGATTGCCTGCAGTCCAGAAAGCAACGGAATAACACGGTGCCACAATCTGGGGCTTGCAGTGACAGTCCTGGCGTGACGTGACTGACGTGCGGCTATGGTGGTGGGTGCAGAGCTCCAGCTTAAATGTTACTTCAGAATACATAAATAAGATTTGAAAAATCACACACACATGGGTAGCTGAAATTGATGCTGGCTTTTTCCCTCCCCTCAGCTAAGAGGAATCGCAGAGCCTAATTCCCCAAGGCGAGAGGGGCGAGCCCGCCTTTTTCTCTGCGTGACAGGCCAGTGTTTAGCATCACAGTGCTCACTGGGGCGGACTTCGCGGGCCCTGAGTAGCGTGTCCAGCCTTCTGCTTCCGTCCGTCTCTAGGTCTCCGACTCCAATATACCCGGCACGCGACGATGAGGGATAAATAATTAATGGTAAAAAAACAAAGCAACACATTAAATGAAGACAGCTATTGAGCGTTATCAGGACATAATGAATACCAACACTTATTTACACTTGAGACAGCTGCCAAGGGTCAATTATTGCGACTTCAAAAGAAAACACGAAATCCCTTATTACAGGCGGGTTCTAACAGCAGCAAGTTGCAGAAAAGGGCTGCTATGTGCGGGGGAGCAATAAAGCTCTGGTTTGGTGACTCAGTGACAAAGAGAGTTTCGCGTTCCCTAATTGCAGCGTGAGTAAACGGAGTAATGCAGTGGGTCAAACGGGGGCATGAGCTGTAGTAGGGCCGGACGAGAAGCGAACCTGGTAAAAATTTTCAAACCAGCCCGGCTCCCTTCTCCTCGCTTTAAGTGGGCCGGGTCTCCCCGGTGCTGAGCACCGTCAGTTATTTTAAGGAGGCCTCGAAACGGGTCTCTATCGGGCTCTGTTGCAGTGACAGCAGGCACATCAATGTGCGCATGCGCCTGCCCACACTGTCACTTCTCACTAGTGGAGAAGTTACGTCACCTCATGCCAGGTGAGGGTTGTAGGGGAAGGGAAATCCTTTAAAGAGAGTCAAGTTCTCTCTGGATTTCCCTTCTCTTTTTGAAACTCAGGAGCAGCAACATTGGCATGGTGTCACCAGGGCTTTAAGTGGAAGCTTTTTCAATATTATTTAGAAGACATAGTTGCTGCTTATTTATATTATACAACTAACAACCATTGACAAAGCCAATAGTCCTGACTTCTTGTAGGTATGTTACTTGTTGTATCATATATCTGGATGCAATGACAGAAACAGCAAAATACAAGTCGGGCGACATGCTAAGCACAGATTTTCAGCTTACGTCTTTTTAAGCCACGCCCTTAATTACATTGGCCACACCCCTTTGAGAGACCCCCAGTTTTTCCATCCCACTTAAAGCCCTGCTCCTCGCGCAAATCTCTCTTCCCATCCATCCACTCTCTCTCCTTCCCTCTCTTCTCCCTTTCGGATCTCTCGTCTCCAAATCTCTGCCCTCTCTATTTTTCGCTCTCTCTTGAAGTCACATGTGCCGCCTGCATTTGGCCTACCTCGGAGAGCTGGAGAAAGTGACAGAGGCCCCACAGTCATCCCAATGGCTTTCCGGCTAGGGAAATGTCCGATGGCATTCAAGGCCAGTCCAGCCCAACTGCAGTGACCTCCACAATGGCCGGCAATTAGAACTTCATAAGTTCACCTGGCAAATAAACAACAGTAATGACTGCTCTGACCTGAGCAGGCCGCCTCCCCCCCCTCCCAATGCAGGTCATCCTTGCACCACAGGGTTCTCTGTATATGTTCCCCCAGATCATGTGACCACATATAGGATCCATGGCCACATCACCAGTTCAAAATGGAAAAATTACTGCTACAAAAGCGAAAGTGTTAACTTGTTTTTTTCTGCATTTTTACAAAGCTTTTGTTTGATATCTGGATTTTCTGCATTGCATTGAAGCATTTGCCAGTTCCTCGGTCTTGTAAATTTAGACATTTTTGGACTTTGAAACTTTTTCAGACCAAAGCAAGTGTTCATGGTGTGGTTAGGTTGTTCCCTATGGTGATATTGCATGGGGGCATTGAATTTGTCTCCATCTAACGTAACCTCTGTAGTTGTGTAGCGGGGCTCTACTCGAGAGTTGAGTTTCTTATAGACCTTCGCCAACCGTATCTTCTGTAGTGTTTTGGACGGATATGGGAGTGATTCTCCTGTTTCACGTCTAGCCTCCAATGGGCCCAATATTGCCATGTTTTTTTTATTTCCCTGGCTCCATTTTGATGGGACTGTCGAAACTCTTCTTGCGCTGCTCCTCTCGTTCTTGAGTACATTGTTTCTGGGTCCTGTGCCTGCGTTTCCCTGACTTGATGCTACAGTGTCTGTGTGTCTTTCTGTTCCCGCATGCCCTCCGTAACCATGATTCCCTGTCCTCCTCCTGTATTTCCTATGCCACCAAACGTATTGCTTCTGAGATTCTGTGTCCTTGAGTTCCCTATCTCCTGGCTCTCAACAGACCCTATCCTCGAGCCTCTCGGTTGGAGGACTTCCTGGGATGAAGGTAGACAGACACAAATACAGGTAAACAAGTAGGCAGGCCACCTAGCCAACGCAGCTAGAAGCCGCTCTACTGCTTTGTTGACTGTAGCAAGTAGATGATATAGTGCTGCTGTCCATGCTAACATTAAAGATGGTTCCACTCTCTGTGAAAATCTGTTGGCTGCACCAAACGTGTGTTAGAGCAGCTAAACAATGTATTTATTTGCTGTCAGTCACAGGTGATGTATAGCTCTGCTGTTTGTAGCAACTGATGGTAATGGTGCCTTCTGTCAGAAGATAAAGATGTCTCTGGTTTGTGACAAAATCAATAACCCTACTACCTGCATTGAGTGATGGTTAAATGTGCTCACTAGGGGAAAGCATTGCTGTCGGCCACAAGTGAGGGACAGATTTGCTATCTGGACTGACCGAGGGATTCAGAAAAGGTGTAGGCATGCTCTCGGTTAATGTGAGCGATAACTGCTGCCTGTGGAGTGTGAAAGGTGGCTCTGCTTATTGTGTCAGAGGATGTGGGGGTTAAAATGCTGAGCAATGCCTCTGGCCTTTTGGCTGCTTTTTAGGTCTCGCCTGTCGATGCGCATGCGCATCGAGCAAGCGAGACTATAGGGGCTCATCCAGACTTTATCTAACTTTCAAGGAATCGTGGCGATTCCTTGCAGTGCCCGTGACTTTTAAGCTCAATGCGCATGTGCATTGAGCTTAAAAGCGCGTGCACAGCCGCCCGCATTCCTCCGACACCTTTGAAGTGAAACTTAGCTTCACTTCAAAGGCCCGGCTTGTTCACACCCACATGCCGCTCTGCCCCGCTCCGCCCCCTCCCCTGAGTCATCCTGCCTGCCCCTTCCCGCCGTGTCGCATTTCTCCTCCCCCCTCCCCTCTCCCCTCTCCCCTCTCTTCCCTCCGTCTTGTTTTCTTTGATGCTGGTATTGCTGGCAGCGGCATTGCGCTTGGAGGGACAGCAACAACATAAAACTGACCATGAAGTTAATCACAGGACCCTGCAGCCGAAGGCTTCGTGCACTGAGCCCTCCCGGCATACACATAATTTTATCGCTCTCTTTCTCTCGCGCTCTCCCTACATCTATAGCTCCCCCTCCCTCTCTCCTGTCTTCCTCTGTCTCACTCTAACTGTGTTCCTCCCTCTGTCTCACTCCCCCTCTCTTTTTCCTCCTCTCTCCCTCCCTCTCCGTCTCGCAGCTTAGATTCACGTTTCTGCCTGTTTCACTCTCTCTTCCAACTCTCACCCCCCTCTCCATTTACTTACACAAATCTCGCAGATACCCCAAGCAGCGGTGCACGCAGTACCAATCCTTCTGTTATGCCACATCTCGCAGCTTAGATTCTTTCGCTCTTTCTTTTAACTCTCCACGTTTCTGCCTGTTTCACTCTCTCTTTTAACTCTCACCCCCCTCTCCATTTACTTACACAAATCTCGCAGATACCCCAAGCAGCGGTGCACGCAGTACCAATCCTTCTGTTATGCCACATCTCGCAGCTTAGATTCATTCGCTCTTTCTTTTAACTCTCCACGTTTCTTCCTGTTTCACTCTCTCTTTTAACTCTCACCCCCCTCTCCATTTACTTACACATATCTCGCAGATACCCCAAGCAGCGGTGCACGCAGTACCAATCCTTCTGTTATGCCACATCTCGCAGCTTAGATTCATTCCCTCTTTCTTTTAACTCCCCACGTTTCTGCCTGTTTCACTCTCTCTTCCAACTCTCACCCCCCTCTCCATTTACTTACACAAATCTCGCAGATACCCCAAGCAGCGGTGCACGCAGTACCAATCCTTCTGTTATGCCACATCTCGCAGCTTAGATTCATTTGCTTTTTTTTTTAACTCTCCACGTTTCTGCCTGTTTCACTCTCTCTTTTAACTCTCACCCCCCTCTCCATTTACGTTTCTGCCTGTTTCACTCAGCCACGCAACGCCACTCAGGCACGCAACGCCACTCACGCATGCAACGCCACTCAGCCACGCAACGCCACTCAGCCACGCAACGCCACTCACCCACGCAACGCCACTCAGCCACGCAACGCCACTCACCCACGCAACGCCACTCACCCACGCAACGCCACTCATGCACGCCACTCACACACGCAACGCCACGCACACATGCAACGCCACTCAGCCACTCACTGCCACTCTGCCACGCAACGCCACTCAGCCACGCAACGCCACTCAGCCACGCAACGCCACTCAGCCACGCAACGCCACTCACCCACGCAACGCCACTCAGCCACGCAACGCCACTCACCCACGCAACACCACTCACCCACGCAATGCCACTCACCCACGCAACGCCACTCACCCACGCAACGCCACTCACCCACGCAACGCCACTCACCCACGCAACGCCACTCAGCCACGCAACGCCACTCAGCCACGCAACGCCACTCACCCATGCAACGCCACTCACCCACGCAACGCCACTCACCCACGCAACGCCACTCACCCACGCAACGCCACTCACCCACGCAACGCCACTCACCCACGCAACGCCACTCACCCACGCAACGCCACTCACCCACGCAACGCCACTCTGGCACGCAACGCCACTCTGGCACGCAACGCCACTCTGGCACGCAACGCCACTCTGGCACGCAACGCCACTCACCCACGCAACGCCACTCAGCCACGCAACGCCACTCAGCCACGCAACGCCACTCAGCCACGCAACGCCACTCAGCCACGCAACGCCACTCACCCACGCAACGCCACTCACCCACGCAACGCCACTCACCCACGCAACGCCACTCACCCACGCAACGCCACTCACCCACGCAACGCCACTCTGGCACGCAACGCCACTCTGGCACGCAACGCCACTCTGGCACGCAACGCCACTCTGGCACGCAACGCCACTCTGGCACGCAACGCCACTCACCCACGCAACGCCACTCACCCACGCAACGCCACTCCCCCACGCAACGCCACTCCCCCACGCAACGCCACTCACCCACGCAACGCCACTCACCCACGCAACGCCACTCAGCCACGCAACGCCACTCAGCCACGCAACGCCACTCAGCCACGCAACGCCACTCAGCCACGCAACGCCACTCACCCATGCAACGCCACTCACCCACGCAACGCCACTCACCCACGCAACGCCACTCACCCACGCAACGCCACTCACCCACGCAACGCCACTCTGGCACGCAACGCCACTCACCCACGCAACGCCACTCACACACGCAACGCCACTCACACACGCAACGCCACTCACACGCAACGCCACTCACCCACGCAACGCCACTCAGCCACGCAACGCCACTCAGCCACGCAACGCCACTCAGCCACGCAACGCCACTCACACACGCAACGCCACTCACCCACGCAACGCCACTCACCCACGCAACGCCACTCACCCACGCAATGCCACTCTGGCACGCAACGCCACTCTGGCACGCAACGCCACTCACCCACGCAACGCCACTCACCCACGCAACGCCACTCACCCACACAACGCCACTCACCCACGCAACGCCACTCACCCACGCAACGCCACTCAGCCACGCAACGCCACTCACCCACGCAACGCCACTCACCCACGCAATGCCACTCACCCACGCAACGCCACTCACCCACGCAACGCCACTCACCCACGCAACGCCACTCACCCACGCAACGCCACTCAGCCACGCAACGCCACTCAGCCACGCAACGCCACTCACCCATGCAACGCCACTCACCCACGCAACGCCACTCACCCACGCAACGCCACTCACCCACGCAACGCCACTCACCCACGCAACGCCACTCACCCACGCAACGCCACTCACCCACGCAACGCCACTCACCCACGCAACGCCACTCTGGCACGCAACGCCACTCTGGCACGCAACGCCACTCTGGCACGCAACGCCACTCTGGCACGCAACGCCACTCACCCACGCAACGCCACTCAGCCACGCAACGCCACTCAGCCACGCAACGCCACTCAGCCACGCAACGCCACTCAGCCACGCAACGCCACTCACCCACGCAACGCCACTCACCCACGCAACGCCACTCACCCACGCAACGCCACTCACCCACGCAACGCCACTCTGGCACGCAACGCCACTCTGGCACGCAACGCCACTCTGGCACGCAACGCCACTCTGGCACGCAACGCCACTCACCCACGCAACGCCACTCACCCACGCAACGCCACTCCCCCACGCAACGCCACTCCCCCACGCAACGCCACTCACCCACGCAACGCCACTCACCCAAGGAACGCCACTCAGCCACGCAACGCCGTTAGTATGTATAGCATTGCACCTAAAAAACAGTTAATATTACAACCCACAAACGCCAGCACCTCTCCCCTCTGTTCCCGTACACATCCAGGCTCGCAATTCAACTCCCCCTCCCCAGACGCCAGCACCTCCCCTCTCTGTCCCTGCACACAGCCAGGCTCTCAGAACACAAAAAGACTTGAAATTGAAATCGTCTACAAAATGAAATAATGACAGACGCATTACAAGCTACATGGCCTTGTACATTCCCTAATCAGCAGACCTACTATTCCCACCCCTCCCTCTACAGCCTGCTACGCCAAAAATAGCGCTTGTATCTATAGCATTGCACCTAAAAAACATGTAATATTTTGACATGTTTATAAACGGAATGAAACACACAGAGTCAGTTCAATTCAACGGGCCTACTATTTCCCTCCTCCGACACAGAGTGACATCACAGAGCCTCTAGCACATCCACGTGACTAAACAGTCCTCGCAACCCGCCATAACCCCCAACAATACGACGGACCTGCTGGGACCATTCTTTAATACCATTTACATGAACACAAAGCCAGGCCACAGACTCCAAGGCTTTCGTTACCAAAACTCCAGGATGCTAGACTACTTTAAGCGCCGTGTTCAAGATTGTAATCACTTGTGAAGTTCCTTTGGGGATGTGCTAATTTAGAACAGCAGGATGCGAGCCGGGTGTTACCTCGAGAACAACAACAAACCCCCCCAAAAACAAAGTCACTGGAAGAAAATACTAACACTAGAAACGTGATGCTTTTTCGCTAAACTTAAACAATCCCACTGAACGAAAATACTAACACTAGAAACGTGATGTTTTTTTAACAAAAATTATTTACTTCACATAACCATGTCTAGTATTTCACAACTTCCCTCTACAGCGTGGTATTTAAAATCGGCCTATTCTACGTCGACGCTTGTACAGACTAAAGATTTCTTATGTTGCCTTCAGTGGAACATTTCCGATGTTGCCTTCTTTTGGATAACTACCATATTTCTTATACACACACATTAAGGGGCGCATCCGCAGCAGCCTCACCCTCACTCACCCTCACTCACCCTCAACCCCTCATGCTATTTTGAAGGGTAACTTGGAGCAGACAGTTCAAGTCGAATTACGGTAAGGCCACTCAGCCACGCAACGCCACTCAGCCACGCAACGCCACTCAACGCCACTCACCCACGCAACGCCACTCACCCGCAACGCCACTCACCCACTCACCCACGCAACGCCACTCACCCACGCAACGCCACTCACCCACGCAACGCCACTCACCCAGGCAACGCCACTGACCCACGCAACGCCACTCACCCACGCAACGCCACTCAGCCACGTAACGCCACTCAGCCACGCAACGCCACTCACACACGCAACGCCACTCACAGACGCAACGCCACTCACACACGCAACGCCACTCAGCCACGCAACGCCACTCAGCCACGCTTCGCCACTCAGCCACGCAACGCCACTCAGCCATAACACTTCACGAGCAGTCCCGGGCTTTTAGCTACAACATTGCATTCTGGGACTCGTAGTTTTGTTTCTTTTAGTAATAAAACGCTAGCAAATAATGGAAGGACCGGCTGAATGCGTTACACAGATATCTCGAAGACCTCGTTAGAATAACACCGCTCCAACAATACGTCATAGCACACCGTCATGCACTGCCTATGGAACCAATTCATACTGTGCTTGAAAGTGTATTAAAGCCAGTCTTAACACAGGGACATCAGAACAGCAAGCATGTTGGCGCAGCAGCCCGCAATGTGCATTTCTCCTACACCCCCTCCCCACAGCAATGCCCTCCGTCTGTTTTACAATTTGAAGAGGTGCCTCCTCACATTTCACTTCACTGCCTTCCAACCTCATGTTTGAAACTTTAGTCACCATCTCCTGTTTGTCGTACCCCAAGCAGCGGTGCACGCACTACAAATCCTTCTGTTATGCCACATCTCGCAGCTTAGATTCATTCCCTCTTTCTTTTAACTCTCCACGTTTCTGCCTGTTTCACTCTCTCTTCCAACTCTCACCCCCCTCTCCATTTACTTACACAAATCTCGCAGATACCCCAAGCAGCGGTGCACGCAGTACCAATCCTTCTGTTATGCCACATCTCGCAGCTTAGATTCATTCGTAACGCCACTCACCCACGCATCGCCACTCAGCCACGCAATGCCACTCAGCCACGCAACGCCACTCAGCCACGCAACGTCACTCAGCCACGCAACGCCACTCACCCACGCAACGCCACTCACCCACGCAACGCCACTCACCCACGCAACGCCACTCACCCACGCAACGCCACTCTGGCACGCAACGCCACTCAGGCACGCAACGCCACTCAGGCACGCAACGCCACTCACCCACGCAACGCCACTCAGGCACGCAACGCCACTCACCCACGCAACGCCACTCAGCCACGCAACGCCACTCAGCCACGCGCAACGCCACTCAGCCACGCGCAACGCCACTCACACGCGCAACGCCACTCACACGCGCAACGCCACTCACCCGCGCAACGCCACTCACACGCGCAACGCCACTCACACGCGCAACGCCACTCACACGCGCAACGCCACTCACCCGCGCAACGCCACTCACCCACGCAACGCCACTCACCCACGCAACGCCACTCACCCACGCAACGCCATTCACCCACGCAACGCCACTCACCCACGCAACGCCACTCACCCACGCAACGCCACTCACCCACGCTACACCACTCACCCGCAACGCCACTCACAAGCAACCCCACTCACAAGCAACCCCACTCACACACGCAACGCCACTCACACACGCAACGCCACTCACACGCAACGCCACTCACACACGCAACGCCACACACACGCAACGCCTCTCACACACGCAACGCCACTCACACACGCAACGCCACTCACACACGCAACGCCACTCACACACGCAACGCCGTTAGTATGTATAGCATTGCACCTAAAAAACAGTTAATATTACAACCCACAAACGCCAGCACCTCTCCCCTCTGTTCCCTTACACATCCAGACTCGCAATTCAACTCCCCCTCCCCAGACGCCAGCACCTCCCCTCTCTGTCCCTGCACACAGCCAGGCTCTCAGAACACAAAAAGACTTGAAAGTGAAATCGTCTACAAAATGAAATAATGACAGACGCATTACAAGCTACATGGCCTTGTACATTCCCTAATCAGCAGACCTACTATTCCCACCCCTCCCTCTACAGCCTGCTACGCCAAAAATAGCGCTTGTATCTATAGCATTGCACCTAAAAAAAAATTATTATTTTGACATGTTTATAAACGGAATGATTAAATCAAAAAGAGACTAGCTCAAGTTACTTTAGGGGAGGGGGAAGACTCTGGTATGTTTTGTCACGGAGTGTGAACACCCAGCAGGTGTGTTCAAAAAGCCCTCACCCACCAACCTAGTTGGTGGCATGCTTCATCATCGGGCCCACCCAGTGGCACCTAGCGTGCCCCGGGTGTGCTTCAACGCCTGACTACAGCGGAGCTGGTATTTTACTGAGTGTGCGGTGAAGATAGTTAAGGAAGTGATGTTAAAACGGCTGAACGGTGGTCCCAGTACCCGTAGGTAAAATTAGACTTTAATACCTGGGCCTCCGTCAGCGGTTAAAAATAAGGCAAGGGGATGTAAGGGGCGAGTTACGACCTCTCACATCCAATGGGTCAACATGTTTCAGCCAGTGCCTTATGACTAGACTGGCTTTCTTCAGGACCTAAAATAAGTGAGTGCAAACTACCTAGTGGGGGTGTAGGGGAGACTATGTGTCTACACGCCCTAAAGTGTATCTACGTGTGAGAGGGGTATTCCCTTCTCAAGACCACGCAAGTTATTTGCTCAGTCTGACCTCAAGGTTGGGAGGTGGCAAAGGCTTGACCAGTACTTCTGGGTTGAGCCTGCTCTGGACCTGTAGTGCCTCCTTCGCATACCGGTCATATAACGGAATGAAACACACAGAGTCAGTTCAATTCAACGGGCCTACTATTTCCCTCCTCCGACACAGAGTGACATCACAGAGCCTCTAGCACATCCACGTGACTAAACAGTCCTCGCAACCCGCCATAACCCCCAACAATACGACGGACCTGCTGGGACCATTCTTTAATACCATTTACATGAACACAAAGCCAGGCCACAGACTCCAAGGCTTTCGTTACCAAAACTCCAGGATGCTAGACTACTTTAAGCGCCGTGTTCAAGATTGTAATCACTTGTGAAGTTCCTTTGGGGATGTGCTAATTTAGAACAGCAGGATGCGAGCCGGGTGTTACCTCGAGAACAACAACAAACCCCCCCAAAAACAAAGTCACTGGAAGAAAATACTAACACTAGAAACGTGATGCTTTTTCGCTAAACTTAAACAATCCCACTGAACGAAAATACTAACACTAGAAACGTGATGTTTTTTTAACAAAAATTATTTACTTCACATAAGCATGTCTAGTATTTCACAACTTCCCTCTACAGCGTGGTATTTAAAAACGGCCTATTCTACGTCGACGCTTGTACAGACTAAAGATTTCTTATGTTGCCTTCAGTGGAACATTTCCGATGTTGCCTTCTTTTGGATAACTACCATATTTCTTATACACACACATTAAGGGGCGCATCCGCAGCAGCCTCACCCTCACTCACCCTCACTCACCCTCAACCCCTCATGCTATTTTGAAGGGTAACTTGGAGCAGACAGTTCAAGTCGAATTACGGTAAGGCCACTCAGCCACGCAACGCCACTCAACGCCACTCACCCACGCAACGCCACTCACCCGCAACGCCACTCACCCACGCAACGCCACTCACCCACGCAACGCCACTCAGCCACGCAACGCCACTCAGCCACGCAACGCCACTCAGCCACGCAACGCCACTCAGCCACGCAACGCCACTCAGCCACGCAACGCCACTCACCCGCGCAACGCCACTTACCCGCGCAACGCCACTCAGCCACGCAACGCCACTCAGCCGCGCAACGCCACTCAGCCGCGCAACGCCACTCAGCCGCGCAACGCCACTCAGCCGCGCAACGCCACTGAGCCGCGCAACGCCACTCAGCCGCGCAACGCCACTCAGCCGCGCAACGCCACTCAGCCGCGCAACGCCACTCAGCCGCGCAACGCCACTCAGCCGCGCAACGCCACTCACACGCGCAACGCCACTCACACGCGCGACGCCACTCACACGCGGGACGCCACTCAACGCCACTCAGCCACGCAACGCCACTCAGCCACGCAACGCCACTCACCCACGCAACGCCACTCACCCACGCAACGCCACTCACGCAACACCACTCAACCACGCAACGCCACTCACCCACGCAACGCCACTCTGCCACGCAACGCCACACACGCCACTCACACATGCAACGCCACACACACGCAACGCCACTCACACATGCAACGCCACTCACACATGCAACGCCACTCACACACGCAACGCCACTCACACACGCAACGGCACTCACACACGCAACGCCACTCACACACGCAACGCCACTCACACACGCAACGCCACACACACACCCACTCACCCACGCAATGCCACTCACCCACGCAACGCCACTCACCCACGCAACGCCACTCACCCAAGGAACGCCACTCAGCCACGCAACGCCACTCACACGCAACGCCACTCACACACGCAACGCCACTCACACACGCAAGGCCACTCACACGCAACGCCACACACACACGCAACGCCACACACACACCCACTCACCCACGCAATGCCACTCACCCACGCAACGCCACTCACACACGCAACGCCACTCACCCAAGGAACGCCACTCAGCCACGCAACGCCACTCACACGCAACGCCACTCACACACGCAACGCCACTCACACACGCAAGGCCACTCACACGCAACGCCACACACACACGCAACGCCACACACACGCCACTTACGCAGCAATGTTCACGATTTTCATAATAAAACGAAGAACACAACTTTTATGGCAAACATTGCATCCGGCCTCTGACCCGTTCAGCACCACACCTGTCTTTACATTTATTTTTTGCCAAAGAAAATCATCGACCATCTTTCTCATTCACCCAATGTATTTTCACGTTGGCACACACACATTTATGGACGCATCCGCAGCAATTTTCAGTATTTTCATACTAAACATAAACGCCACAACTTTGAGCCAGTATATTACAAGAGTTGTATGTTTAAAAGTGAAACTTTGTATACTTTGGATGCTTTATATATGCCATTTTTAAGTGTAACTTCGAGCAGACAGTTGAAGTGTCATTACACTAACGTAAAAAAAAAAGGCCCTTTGCTTTGTCAGTTCCGAGCAAAATCTTATGTGGCCTTAAGGGAGTTGCCCAGGGAAGTCTACTGGCGCGCCAATGTCGAAACTCCATCTGCATACACATTCAAACATTCACACTTCCAAGTCGCGCACATCAGCTAGTGTGACTTTTCCTTGGGGCAAGGGAAGGACTAAAAGCTTTGATCCTTTCTTAAACCAAAAAAAAAAATATATATTCTTGCATCGTTACCCCCTATTTAAGCAGAGGGACGGGTCACTTTAAGTCATACTCTCTTTTTACCTGCGAGGACAGAACTTCGACTTACAGAACGGCGCTGTACTTGCTGCTATCGACCAACAGCCACTGAAAATTTACGGCATTCAATCTTAGAACGTAAGTGCATGCAAGTTTTATTTCTATACATCTAAGGGACAGTATTGATACATTTACTTGCGTTTATTACAACTGTTACTATATCAACATCGCACCTCTGTTAAATTATTCTGCGACATGTTTGTTTGCAAATCTACATTTTCTATGGTAATACTTAGCAAAGGACTACGTAATTTCTCAAACAGGTCATACCTTTGTTTAAACCAACCGATACATATTGTTTTTTTTATCGTTATCTCTTGTAGGTTATTGGTACGCTTTCAACATTTCCTTGATAGGGGCAAAGAAACTGCGCACCAACATATATCATGTAAGTACAGCCAACTGTTCACTCTTCTACACAATTTTTACTTCCGTTCCTAACACTCCGACTCGCCACACAGAACATTCCTTCCAATAATTCAAGGCACAACATAAGTTTGACACACACCCATTCTTTCTTATATTTAATGCAACACAGTAACTACTCCTAATTACAACATGACACACACACCTTTTTACGTCTGTTACTAGTACCTTTTCACGCACACACGGTTAAGAACACATACTATATAACACGCACGGCGAATTGAGTGCAACCACAACAGAACACTCCTTACTATTTTTTTCACTGCTTCACAGCAATACAGTAAACAGGATGATCGGACTGAACAGTGAACAGAGCTCCAGCTTACACTACTCACACACACCTTGTCAGATTATCTGTCAAGATTACATGCATACCGCTTCCATTCTCTGATTAAATGTAACACAGTAACCAGTGCAAGTTACAAGATGACACATACCCACCCTTTTTTTTTACATCTATTACTATTAACTTTTCATGCACACACTGTTAGGAACACATACTATATCACACGCACGCCGAAATGAGTGCGACCACATTAGAACACTCATTATGCTTTCATTTACAGCTTCATAGCAAAACAGTAAACTGGATGATTGTACTCAAGAGTCAACAGAGCTGCATCTTACACTAATCACACACAGCCTGTCACATTAGGCAAAACACTGACTGCCACCCTTATACAGCACGTGCGACTCAAACGCAATCTAAGATCATAGCACTTCGCCACTACAGCACCAAACTTTCAGGAACAACTTCAAATTGCACATTTATTTGTACGCAAACAGGCTACACTTTACAACATTCACCCGCAGCTTTACTGGCACACATTAAGTAATCCAAGTTACTAGCTGACACACGAAAACATCCGCTCGTACAACTACTAGTATTACCTTTCCACAAACACGCACCCAATAACACATTAGCCGGGATTTGCGGCCTACAAAAATAAACACTTCACTTTACAGTTACTACACTATTCCCAGGCACATTGTATCATTCGGGAGAATAGTACAGCCATAAACCGTTCGCAACACTTCGCCACACCACAAAAAAATTTTCATGCACACATTCCACGAACAAGGGCACTTTCACACACACCATCTATTACATGGCTACTCACAATCTTTCTCTCAGGGGACAAATTTAATGTTTACTTTGTGTCCAAGGACCGCATCGGTGGGGGCAGGGTCAGTGGTTAAGGGTCGGGTCTACAGCAACAACATAAAACTGGCCATGAGGTTAATCACAGGACCCTGCAGCCGAAGGCTTCGTCCACTGAGCCCTCCCGGCATACACATAATTTTCTCGCTCTTTCTCTCTTCGTCTCCCTCCCTCTCTATAGCACACTAATCACACACACCCTGTCACATTAGGGAAAACACTTCATCTTACACTAATAACACACAGCCTGTCACATTAGGCAAAACACTGACTGCCACCCTTATACAGCACGTGCAACTCCTACGCAATGTAACATCAGAGCACTTCGCCACTACAGCACCAAACTTTCAGTCAGAACTTATAATTGCACATTAATGTGCACGTAAACAGGCAACACTTTACAACATTTACGCAGAATGCATTCATTCGCAGCTTTACTTGCACAGTTAGTAATCCAAGTTACAACCTGACACACGGAAACAGCCGCTCGTACAACTACTAGTATTACATTTTCACAATCACACATCCAATAACACATTAGCCAGGATTAGCTGCCTACCCAAAATAAAACTTGACCTTACACTTAATACACTATTCACAGGCACATTGGAACATTAGGGGGAATAGTACAGTCATAATCCGTTCGCAACACTTCGCCACACCACAACAAACTTTTCATACACACGATCAAGGGGAGTTTCGCCCACACCCTCTATTACATGGCTACTCACAAGCTTTCTCGCAGGTGAATAATTTACTGTTTACTTTGTGTCCAAGGACCGCGTCGGTGGGGGCAGGGTTAGTGGTTAAGGGTCGGGGCGACAGCAACAACATAAAACTGACCATGAAGTTAATCACAGGACCCTGCAGCCGAAGGCTTCGTGCACTGAGCCCTCCCGGCATACACATAATTTTATCGCTCTCTTTCTCTCGCGCTCTCCCTACATCTATAGCTCCCCCTCCCTCTCTCCTGTCTTCCTCTGTCTCACTCTAACTGTGTTCCTCCCTCTGTCTCACTCCCCCTCTCTTTTTCCTCCTCTCTCCCTCCCTCTCCGTCTCGCAGCTTAGATTCACGTTTCTGCCTGTTTCACTCTCTCTTCCAACTCTCACCCCCCTCTCCATTTACTTACACAAATCTCGCAGATACCCCAAGCAGCGGTGCACGCAGTACCAATCCTTCTGTTATGCCACATCTCGCAGCTTAGATTCTTTCGCTCTTTCTTTTAACTCTCCACGTTTCTGCCTGTTTCACTCTCTCTTTTAACTCTCACCCCCCTCTCCATTTACTTACACAAATCTCGCAGATACCCCAAGCAGCGGTGCACGCAGTACCAATCCTTCTGTTATGCCACATCTCGCAGCTTAGATTCATTCGCTCTTTCTTTTAACTCTCCACGTTTCTGCCTGTTTCACTCTCTCTTTTAACTCTCACCCCCCTCTCCATTTACTTACACAAATCTCGCAGATACCCCAAGCAGCGGTGCACGCAGTACCAATCCTTCTGTTATGCCACATCTCGCAGCTTAGATTCATTCCCTCTTTCTTTTAACTCCCCACGTTTCTGCCTGTTTCACTCTCTCTTCCAACTCTCACCCCCCTCTCCATTTACTTACACAAATCTCGCAGATACCCCAAACTGCGGTGCACGCAGTACCAATCCTTCTGTTATGCCACATCTCGCAGCTTACATTCATTCGCTCTTTCTTTTAACTCTCCACGTTTCTGCCTGTTTCACTCTCTCTTTTAACTCTCACCCCCCTCTCCATTTACGTTTCTGACTGTTTCACTCAGCCACGCAACGCCACTCAGCCACGCAACGCCACTCACCCACGCAACGCCACTCACCCACGCAACGCCACTCAGCCACGCAACGCCACTCAGCCACGCAACGCCACTCACCCACGCAACGCCACTCACCCACGCAACGCCACTCACCCACGCAACGCCACTCACCCACGCAACGCCACTCACCCACGCAACGCCACTCACCCACGCAACGCCACTCAGCCACGCAACGCCACTCACCCACGCAACGCCACTCACCCACGCAACGCCACTCACCCACGCAACGCCACTCAGCCACGCAACGCCACTCAGCCACGCAACGCCACTCAGCCACGCAACGCCACTCAGCCACGCAACGCCACTCAGCCACGCAACGCCACTCAGCCACGCAACGCCACTCAGCCACGCAACGCCACTCACCCACGCAACGCCACTCACCCACGCAACGCCACTCACCCACGCAACGCCACTCACCCACGCAACGCCACTCACCCACGCAACGCCACTCAGCCACGCAACGCCACTCAGCCACGCAACGCCACTCAGCCACGCAACGCCACTCACCCACGCAACGCCACTCACCCACGCAACGCCACTCAGCCACGCAACGCCACTCACCCACGCAACGCCACTCACCCACGCAACGCCACTCACCCACGCAACGCCACTCACCCACGCAACGCCACTCAGCCACGCAACGCCACTCACCCACGCAACGCCACTCACCCACGCAACGCCACTCACCCACGCAACGCCACTCAGCCACGCAACGCCACTCAGCCACGCAACGCCACTCAGCCACGCAACGCCACTCAGCCACGCAACGCCACTCACCCACGCAACGCCACTCACCCACGCAACGCCACTCACCCACGCAACGCCACTCACCCACGCAACGCCACTCACCCACGCAACGCCACTCACCCACGCAACGCCACTCAGCCACGCAACGCCACTCACCCACGCAACGCCACTCACCCACGCAACGCCACTCACCCACGCAACGCCACTCACCCACGCAACGCCACTCACCCACGCAACGCCACTCAGCCACGCAACGCCACTCAGCCACGCAACGCCACTCAGCCACGCAACGCCACTCACCCACGCAACGCCACTCACCCACGCAACGCCACTCAGCCACGCAACGCCACTCAGCCACGCAACGCCACTCACCCACGCAACGCCACTCACCCACGCAACGCCACTCACCCACGCAACGCCACTCACCCACGCAACGCCACTCAGCCACGCAACGCCACTCACCCACGCAACGCCACTCACCCACGCAACGCCACTCACCCACGCAACGCCACTCAGCCACGCAACGCCACTCACCCACGCAACGCCACTCACCCACGCAACGCCACTCACCCACGCAACGCCACTCACCCACGCAACGCCACTCATCCACGCAACGCCACTCAGCCACACAACGCCACTCAGCCACGCAACGCCACTCACACACGCCACTCACACACGCAACGCCACGCACACATGCAACGCCACTCAGCCACGCACTGCCACTCTGCCACGCAACGCCACTCAGCCACGCAACGCCACTCAGCCACGCAACGCCACTCACACACGCAACGCCACTCACACACGCAACGCCACTCACACACGCAACGCCACTCACCCACGCAACGTCACTCACCCACGCAACGCCACTCACCCACGCAACGCCACTCACCCACGCAACGCCACTCAGCCACGCAACGCCACTCAGCCACGCAACGCCACTCAGCCACGCAACGCCACTCACACACGCCACTCACACACGCAACGCCACGCACACATGCAACGCCACTCAGCCACGCAACGCCACTCAGCCACGCAACGCCACTCAGCCACGCCACTCAGCCACGCAACGCCACTCAGCCACGCAACGCCACTCACATACGCAACGCCACTCACACACGCAACGCCACTCACCCACGCAACGCCACTCTGCCACGCAACGCCACTCAGCCACGCAACGCCACTCAGCCACGCAACGCCACTCAGCCACGCAACGCCACTCAGTGAATAATTTACTGTTTACTTTGTGTCCAAGGAACGCGTCGGTGTGGGCAGGGTTAGTGGTTAAGGGTCGGAGCGACAGCTACAACATAAAACTGACCATGAAGTTAATCACAGGACCCTGCAGCCGAAGGCTTCGTGCACTGAGCCCTCCCGGCATACACATAATTTTATCGCTCTCTTTCTCTCGCGGTCTCCCTACATCTCTATAGCTCTCTCTCCCTCTCTATAGCTCCCCCTCCCTCTCTCCTGTCTTCCTCTGTCTCACTCTAACTGTGTTCCTCCCTCTGTCTCACTCCCCCTCTCTTTTTCCTCCTCTCTCCCTCCCTCTCCGTCTCCCTCCCTATCACCCTGCATCTCACTCCCTTTCTCTTCCTCTCCCTCCATTTCCCTTCCTTTCCCTAACTTTCCCTTCCTCTCTGTTTTTGTATATAACTCTCCATTTGTCTCCCCTTTATTCCCTCTCTATCTTTCTACATTACTTGCACACTAACTGGGTACATTTTCAATATTACACGCACAGCGCATTCATTCTCAGATTCAATGCAACACATTAACCAGTCCAAGTTACAAGATAACACACACACATTTTTTTACGTCTCTCAGTATGAACTTTTCACGCACTCACTCACTCTCTCTCTGTCCCCCTTTTCCTAACACTCCCTCTCTCTCCCTCTATCATCTCACCCTGCCTGTGTGCCACCCGTGGCGCATACACTCACAGCAGCACTAGAGCTCTTAACAGGTCTTTAAAACACTATTTACATGTTAATGTGCCCTTTATGTGAAAAATTCGAAAAAATCTCTTCTAAACATTATGTATTTTTTTTCTCCTTTCAGATTATTAAAACAACAACAAAAGAAACAGAAGTTAAGGTAAATACTACTTTGCCACTTAGTTTAAATTTTTTTAAAAGTTCTGACCTTACAGTCCCCAAAAAAATTTGTTAGTTCACAAACCTTCTTAATTTACATTTGTTGATAACAACATTTCAGTATAACTTATAAAATGCAGAGATGCTTGAAAGCAAGTTACCATCAAGGGAATAGCAAATTTAATAGCAAATCACAAGGTAAGCAATGCTTACCAAATAGTGCTTTTGCTGTCTTGCACAATTTATGCAAGCCAGTAACTACTTGGAACTCTAATGATCTGCATTATATCATGGACCGTGGGGACGCTTTATATCTCCAAATGCATTCTATTAACAACGAAACACTTATGCATCCAGATGACCTGCCAAGGTATATAGACCACAATCAAGAGATATATTCACTTTTGCTACGGAATGCTTACTACGGTGATGTCCTTAAACGTTTTGATAAAGCCTACCCAGATATTAGCACAGCATTAAATGTTACTATTAATAAGCACTGTGGTGTTCTACTTTGTATGAATGTTTATGTAATAGCTATTTTCAAACATATGCAATCATACTTTGTATTTGATTCACATAGTAGGGACCATGAAGGCATGCCTCATTCAAACGGAACATGTGTTACAATTGCATTTAATTCGTTTGAAGGCCTAATTCAATATGTTATGAAACTAGCATATAACTTTACACATCAGGCTGAGCAATGTGTCCAATTTGAATTAACACCAATAGATATAAAAGTCATTCAAAGGAAATCCTTTACAAAAGCACTTACTGTGCATAAAAAAAATAGTCACCTACCGCAAGAAAGAAAAATTTGGGTACATACTACTGAATGTACTCCTAATCAGACGATAACATCAACATCAATGTCTTCTGATGATTTACTGAATAAAAGTAAGGGAGGGAATAGCAATAGTAATCATTTAGCACAATTACCAGGTAATAGTAAAGCTATACAGGGAACAAATAAACAGTCTCGGAAAAGAAAAAGGGATTCAAGTACATGTCCAACTAAAGTTGTACAAAGAAAAAAAGTTAATACAGCTGAAGAAGACATTACCAACAGTCAACTAAGTGCTACTGATAATAACATCCCCATCTTCACGCAGGGCCAAAGACAGAAACGAGGTAAACAAATCCATACAATCATTCGCAAATTCCACCGGGAAATATTGCATGGCCCAGAGTACATTTGTACTCTTTGCAATCAACTGTGGCATAAACAAACGTTGCAAAATATACGCAGTGTTAGCCAATCTGAAATTTTCAAGAAGTGTAACATTAGTAACAAGAAAACCAATTTTATATGTAAGACTTGCTATTATTACATTCGCAAAAACAAAATACCACCATGTTCTATTGTAAATGGCATGGGCTTCCCAAATGTACCAGTTGAATTAGAATTATATGATTTAGAAGAAAGATTAGTTTCACCTAGGATACCATTCTTACAAATTCGGAGTCTGCCACGCGGTTTTCAAAAATCATTATCAGGAGCAGTAGTTAATGTACCTGCAGATGTTATGACAACTGTTACAATTTTACCAAGGCAAATTAATGACGCCATGACAATCCCAGTGAAATTAAAAAGGAAATTAATCTATAAATCATATACACATTATGAGAATATTAGACCAAATACAGTAAAAAAGGCAGCTACTTGGCTAGCTAAAAATAGTACAATGTTTAATGAATATGGTGTTACGATTAACCCTGACTGGGAGTATATACCTCCAGAAATAGAATCTCACAATGAGACTTCTGAGACAAACAATTCATCTGATAGTTCTGACAACATAGAAGCTGGGAATTTGGATACTATGTTAACTAATGAAACTATTACTAGTAATTCGCTGAATGTGTTAAGTTTCGCTCCAGCTGAACATAACACGCCAAGAGGTTTATATGAGGATAAAGATTCAGAGTTTTTGGCTTTCCCTACTATTTTTTGTGGTGAACGAAGGCCTAACAATAAGGAAAGACACATACCGGTACATTATAGTACTATTTGCCAAGCAGAGTTAAGGAGTTATGATAGAAGAGTCGCTAAATCTATTAGTAATATGTTTTTTAAACTGAAGAAATTACATATTAAGCAGATCCATGGTAAAATCAACATTTCCATCAGAAAACATTTTACAGATGGGAATAAAATAACTGCTAAAGACATTAAATGTAATATTGCCAATGTTTTTCAGTTTAATGAGGGGTACAAAGTATTAAAAACTATACGCAGTTCACCTCCATATTGGGAAGGTTGCAAAAAAGATATTTTTGCAATGATAAGGCAACTTGGCATACCCACTTTCTTTTTGACTTTATCTGCTGCTGAAACAAAATGGCACCATTTAATAAATATACTATTGAGAGTTAGAAACTTAAAGGAATGTACAGAGGAAGAATTCTTAAACATGTCTTGGGAAACTAAAAGTAAATTAATACAAGAAGATCCAATAACATGTGCAAGACAGTTTGACTATCAAGTTAGGAAATTCTTTAATTGTGTTTTGCTGAATGGCACTAATCCAATTGGGGAAATAGTAGACTACTTTTACAGAGTCGAATTCCAACAAAGAGGTTCTCCACATATACATGCATTACTCTGGGTAAACAAAGCACCATTGTATGGTGTTTCACCAGTCGAAGAAGTCAATAGCTTTATTGACAAATATATCACTTGTCATAAGTCTGAGGACCCTCTTTTACAACCGTTAATAAATCTACAAAGGCATGGTCACACCAAAAATTGCAGACGTAAACAGCAACGGACATGCAAATATCAATATCCCAAATATCCAATGTCAAGAACGCTCATATTAGAGCCATTAACACTTGAGGAGACAAATAAGCAATGGCAAGATAATATGAAAATAATACATGAAGCTATGAATAATACTACTTTTAATACACTTTCTTTTGAGGACTTTTTAGAGTTCATTAAAATGGATGATAAAGAATATATTACTTCTATACAAACTAGCTTACAAAAAACAACTATTTTTTTAAAAAGAACACCAGGCGAATGCTTCATCAATAACTACAATAGTACTCTTTTAGAAGCTTGGCGAGCAAACATAGACTTGCAGTTTATACTAGACCCTTATGCTTGTGCAGTCTATATTATCTCATATATCAGTAAATCGCAAAGAGGAATTAGCAAACTTCTAGCGCAAGCTGCTAAAGAGGTAACAAGCAATAGTAATATCAAAGATCAACTTAAACACATAGGAAACAAATTCCTCAACTGCACAGAAATTAGTGCTCAAGAAGCAGCATATCTAATTCTTCAAATACCATTACGGAAAAGCTCACGATCATTTGTATTTATTAATACTAGCCGTCCAGAGAAAAGAACTTATTTAATGCGCGATATCGAAACTATTAATAACTTGCCCGAAAATTCAACTGACATTCAATGTGAAAATATTATTATTAAGTACTGCAAACGGCCACAATCATTAGAGATGTGCACGTTAGCAGACTATGCGGCTGATTTCAACTATGTGAAGAAAAAAACACATGGGAAAGAAATAAATGATTGCGAAGATTTACTTGCAGAACAAAACTTTTACAGCTCAGATGAGGAAGAATTAGAAATAGAATGTAGTCACGGAAATAAACAACAAAAGAAACAGAATTATGATTATGCTTTAAATAAGCGCAGACAAGGGAAAATAATACGCTTTTGCAGATTTAGCAAAAATAATGAACCAGAAGAGTATTATAGAGAAATATTAATGTTGCACTATCCATGGAGGGAAGAAGAAAAAATACTAATCAACAAGGAAACTTACTATGAGAGGTATCTGGAAGTTAAATCATTTGTTGACACACAACTAAAAATCTATAACAAACAGCATGGCGAAGTTACAAACATTATTCATGAACAGTGTCATGAAAATGTAATTTCACCTCCTCTATCACCAACTGTTAATATACAGACAGAAGACCAAAATCCAGAACATAATAATAGATATGATTTGGCTCTAGATTTAGGAATTAGAACTACAACTGAAGAACAAAGCTTAACTAACGTTATTTTACCCAATGAAAAATACCAACAACTTATGCAAAACTTAACGGAGGAACAACTTAATTTTGTTTACCATCACTTGCATTGGTTTAAAACTACAAGCACTCCATGCTATACTTTTTGCACTGGAGGGGCTGGTGTTGGGAAAAGTTTTGTAATATCTGCACTATATCAAACTTTACTACGCTATTATAACACTAAGGCCGGTGAAAATCCAGATAATGTTTATATCTTACTTACTGCTCCAACAGGAAAGGCTGCCCATAATATTAATGGAAAAACACTGCATAGCACTTTCAAAATACCTGTGTCGCAAAGTTTGACTTATAAACAACTGAGTCATGAACATAGAACTGCTCTACAAATGGAAATGATGCATGTTAGAGTTGTTATTATTGATGAAATTTCAATGGTAGGACACAATATGTTGAATTTTATACATAACAGGCTTCAAGAAATTAAATCATCTAATGAACCATTTGGAGGAATTTCTATTTTAGCCATTGGTGACTTTTACCAATTAAAACCTGTATTTGACAGATACATTTTTCAGGATTCTACACAAATGTATGGTCCTTTAAGTGCTAACTTATGGAAAGAACATTTTAAAATTTTTGAATTAACAAAAATTATGCGCCAAAAAGAAGATCTACAATTTGCTGAATTACTAAACCGATTGAGAGAAGGCAAGCATACTGAGGAAGATATTTCACAAATTAAGCAAAGGGAAATACAACCTGATGAGACTTTATTAGAAACAATTCCATATATCATGTCAACTAATCTAGAAGTTAATGAAATTAACCAAAAGGTTTTAGAACAACATTGCAAAGATTATCCAGTCTACATAACAGTAGCAAGCGATACCGTCAGTTCAGATTTGTCTGAAAATGTGAAAAAAACCATTCTTAAGCAACTGCCCAAAGATCCACAGAAAACAATGGGCCTTTCACATACATTACACATTGCCTTACAACTTCGTTATGATTTAAGTTGCAATGTGGATGTCAATGATGGTTTAACAAATGGCGCAACTGGTGTTGTACAATTAGTTGAATTGATTAACAATACACCTATTATCGTTTGGTTGTTATTTGACAATCCCACTATAGGACAAACAACCAGACAACAATATAAACACTTATTTCATTCACAAATACAAAATACATGGACACCAATACATGCTATAGCTAGACATTTCCAATACACTAAAAAATTTATTACCATTATACGCAAGCAATTTCCTTTACGCCAAGCATCAGCACGCACTATACATCGCACACAAGGTGCAACTCTCGAACCACTTTATATACACTTTAATAACAGCAAGATTCATCATTTGCATTATGTTGCTATTAGCAGGGCAAAATCAATACAAAATGTATATGTACACAATTTTGATGAACGTAAAATTGTAGTACATCCACAAGTTAATGAGGAAATGCACAGATTAAGGACAGAAATGCCACTTGAAATACATATCCCACAGTTACATACATACAGTGCACATTTCAATATCATTGCACACAATATCAGATCACTACAGAAAAATTTTCCATCTATGGTAGCGGATAGCAATATATTACAAGCAGACATTATTTGCTTAACTGAGATCAACACTACAAGAAATGCTACAGCTAATGATTTCACGATAGAACAATATCATCACATTATATTTGATAAATTTCATACATACAACACAAACCATGGAATGATTATGTACTACAAAAAAGATTTATTTATATTGCCTATTTATGAGACACTTGAAGGGATTGACATTTTACATTTTACTCTACAGATTGGTAACACAGATTTCCTTATTATTATTTTATACAAACCACCCCTAAAAAGTATAACTTCTCTTTTTGATTTCATCACAAATATTACGGATTTTTACCCCACACACAAATTCATTATTATAGGTGATTTCAATGTGGATGTATCTCAACAAAATGCAAACAGCAAGCAATTACTTGGATTCTTTGAAACGCAATTACAATGTCAACAACTCATTAACAGTTACACAACTAACTACCAATCCATTTTAGATCATATATATACAAATGTCCAACTACACAACTATGGTACTTTAGAATGCTATTACAGTGATCATAAAGCAATATGGGTTTGTATTTAACATGTTATGTCACATTTTCTATTTCAGATGATGTCTATTGAAGAAATTATGAACATTAATACCGATGACAACAAACCATACCAGAAACCAATAAGAGTTAATGTCATCAACTGCTCAGGGAAAACTACGTACAAAAATGCTAAACAAGAGCAGAAAATTTTATTCCATTTGGCTTTAGCAGATAAAACTGGAACAATAAAATGTACTTGTTACCAAGAAAATTTATATGAGCAAACGAAAAATAACTGTGGACTACTGATACGAAACTTTATTATCAAAAACAAAACAATTTTAATTACAAAACAAACTAAAGTAACCAAATTTCCTGCAATGGCAATCGAGGATGGCCTGATCCAACAAGCAAACAACATTTTGCATCCGCCTGCACCATCGGCTTCTCCCATCAAGGAAATAAAACGGGCAAGTCTAAAAAGCCTGATGACCGTTTCAGGGACAATAATTGCCGTAAGTATGAACACAAACATGTCATCATGTCAACTAAAAAAAAATATTGTCTCGCATTTGAAAAGTTGGACTTATTAGTATTGTAAATGACATATCTTATTTATTTTTTACTTTTTTAAATTGCAAGTCTAAATAGCACACCTATGTCATGTGACAGGCAGACCTGCTCTTAGGGCAGGTATGCTTGCCACATGGCACCTGTGCCCTTTTTGGGGATGCCAGAGGGTGTCAAAGTGACACCCCCTGCACCCTTCTGAATTCTTTAATTACCGATTCGGTAAATAACAAATCGATAATGCCTAATCATTCCTATGGGCTTCAAAGCCCATAGGAATGAATGGGCATTACCTATTCGGTATTTACCGATTCGGTATTTTAAGAATTGTTAAGGATTCGGTACGAATACAGATGTTGGGACCTACATACCATTTACCCATTTTTAAATACCAAATCGGTATTATTCGGTATTTCAAAATAGGTAAATGGGATTTACCTACATCGTGCCCTTAGTAACTTCACTAACAAGCTCAAAAAAGGTTGCATTATACACTCTTTCACACTATGTTGAAAGTAAGAGTTTTGGGAAATATAATAGGCCAGTGCTTTGGGCTATACTACAAATTCAAGTACTCTCCACAAAGCCTTTTTTAAAAAAAAAAAATGCAATATGGTAGAAAGGATGTTCATTTGGGTCGTGAAATCTAATACATTATATTGCCAGTCATACAACGCATCTACTACTATGTGGTTTTACTGTCACTATTTTATAGATTTGCTCTTTTTGGGTGTCCCAAAAGAACGCAAAGACTGTCTTTACATCAATGCCTCACCCTCAGTCACCCTGACTCACCCTCAACACCCCACCCTCACTCTCCCTCAACACCTCACCCTCAACAATTCACCCTTAATGCCTCACTCACCCTCAATCTCACTCAACATCAATCACCCTCAACACCTCCTCCTCACTCACCCTCAATCACCCTCACTATCCCTCAACACCTCACACTCAAAAACTCTACACTTCTCCCTCAACTACTCACTCACCCTCACTCTCACTCAACACTTCAACACCTCAGCCTCACCCTCAACATCAATCACTCACCCTCACTCACCCTCATCCTTACTCACCCTCAACTTCTCACCCTCACTCACCCTCAACACCTCACCCTCACTCACCCTCAACACCTCACCCTCTACAATTCCCCCTTAATGCCTCACTCACCCTCAATCTCACTCACCCTCAATCACCCTCAACACCTCCCACTCACTCACCCTCACTCACCCTCACTAGCCCTCAACACCTCCCCCTCAAAAATTCTACACTTCTCCCTCAACTCCTCAGTCACCCTCACTCTCACTCAACACCTCAACACATCAGCCTCACCCTCAACAACTCACCCTCACTCAATCACCCTTACTCACCCACACTCACACTCATCCTTACTCACCCTCAACTTTTCACCCTCAATCTCTCACCCTCAACACTCCCTCACTCTCACTCACCCTAAACACCTCACCCTAACTCAGCCTCACTCACACTCACCCTCACATAACACCTCATCTTCACTCATCCTCACTCACCCTCAACCCCACCCTCACTCACCCTAACCCTCACTCACCCGCAACACCTCACACTCAATCACTCACCCTCACCCTCACCCTCACTCATGTCATCATATGTACTAAAAAAATGCATACTTGCCTTACACACACAGTACACCCAAGCAGCGGTGTACGCACTACCAATCCTTCTGTTATGCCACATCGCGCAGCTTACATTCCTTCGCTCTTTCTTCTAACTCTCCACGTTTCTGCCTGTTTCACTCTCTCTTCCAACTCTCAACCCCCTCTCCATTTACTTACACAAATCTCGCAGATACCACAAGCAGCGGTGCACGCACTACCAATCCTTCTGTTATGCCACATCTCGCAGCTTAGATTCCTTCCCTCGTTCTTCCACGTTTCTGACTGTTTCACTCTCTCTTTCAACTCTCAACCCCCTCTCCATTTACTTACACAAATCTCGCAGATACCCCAAGCTGCGGTGCACGCACTACCAATCCTTCTGTTATGACACATCTCGCAGCTTATATTCCTTCGCTCTTTCTTCTAACTCTCCACGTTTCTGCCTGTTTCACTCTCTCTTCCAACTCTCACCCCCGGCTCAATTTACTTACACAAATCTCGCAGATACCACAAGCAGCGGTGCACGCACTACCAATCCTTCTGTTATGCCACATCTCGCAGCTTAGATTCCTTCGCTCTTTCTTCTAACTCTCCACGTTTCTGCCTGTTTCACTCTCTCTTCCAACTCTCACCCCCCTCTCCATTTACTTACACAAATATCGCAGATACCCCAAGCAGCGGTGCACGCACTACCAATCCTTCCGTTATGCCAGATCTCACAATCTTCCATCACACATGGAGCTGGTACAGCACAGGCAACGGCAATGCAAGCTTCACTCAAACACGGAGCAGGTACAGCACAGGCAACAGCAGTGCAATCTTCCCTTACACATGGAACAGGTACAGCACCGACAGCAGCAGTGCAAGCTTCCCTCACACACAGATCAGGTACACCACAGGCAGCAGCAGTGCAAGCTTCCCTCACACATAGATCAGGTACAGCACAGGCGGCAGCAGTGCAAGCTTCCCTTACACATGGAACAGGTACACCACCGACAGCAGCAGTGCAAGCTTCCCTCACACACCGTCACACACCCTCAGCTTCACACACCCTCACTCACCCTCACACACACACACACACACACACACACAACAACAAAAAGAAGAATAGAAATTAACTATCCTAATCCACACTCTAACTCCTAGATTTAAATCCTGAGTCCTAATTCACCCTACAAATACACTCTTTCACTCTATGTAGAAAGTACGCGTTTTGAAAACTATAATATGCCAGCGCTTTGCTGTATACTACAAATACAAGTACTCTCTACAAAGCCATTTTTTGCAAAAAATATTGCTATCATTTAGGAAGGATGTTCATTTGGGTCGCTAAATATAATACATTATATGGGCATTCATACAACGCACTAATAATATGTGTTTTTACAGTCACTATTTTATACAATGCTTACTTTTTCTTTAGGAAGAGAACGCAAACACTGTGTTTACCTCAATGCCTCACCCTTAGTCACCCTCACTCATCCTCAAAACGTCACCCTGACTCACCCTCAACACCTCACCCTCAACACTTCAGCCTCAACGCCTCACTCACCCTCAATCTCACTCACCCTCAATCACACTAAACTCCTCACCCTAACTCACCCTCACTAGCCATCAACACCTCCCCCTCAAAAACTTTACCCTTCTCCCTCAACTCCTCAGTCAACCTCACTCTCACTCAACACCTCAGCCTCACCCTCAGCCTCACCCTCACTCACCCTCAACACCTCACCCTCACTCACTCACCCTCACTCACCCACACTCCCCCTCATCTTTACTCACCCTCAACTTCTCAACATCAATCACCCTCAATCGCTCACCCTCAACTCCTCACCCTAAATGACACTCACTCAGCCTCACTCACACTCACCCTCATCCTTACTCACCCTCAACTTCTCACCCTCACTCACCTTCAATCTCTCACCCTCACCCTCTCACCCTCGCTCACCCTCACTCACCCTCACTTACATTCACCCTCACACTCACGTAACACCTCATCCTCACTCACCCTCACTCACCATCAACTCCTCACCCTCACTCACTATCAACACCTCACACTCAATAACTCACCCTCACCCATGTCATCATGTCTACTTAAAAAATGCATAGTTGACTTACACACACATTACACCTTTAGTAACTTCAATAAGTAACTCAAAAAAATTAGAATTATACACTCTTCACACATAGTAGCAAGTATGACTTTTGGAAACTAAAAGATGGCAGTGCTTTGGTGTATACTACAAACACAAGTACTCTCTACAAAGCCATTTTTTCAAATAAACAATTCAATCTTTTAGAAAGGATGTTCATTTGGGTCGTTAAATGTGATACATTATATTGCCTTTCATACAAGGCACTAGCAATATGTGTTTTTACAGTCACTATTTAATAGAATGCTTTCTTTTTGTGTAGGAAGAGGATGCAAAGACTGTGTTTATCAATGGGCAAGATACCCCACTCAAATCGATTACAATAAAAGATGCAACTGATGATATAAAAGTGACACTGTGGAGAGAAGCGTCACAATTTAAAATACATATTGGGAAATATGTTACCCTGACTCACGTCACTGTACATGAATTCAATTGCCAAAAAATATTGAATACAACGCGCCATAGCAAAATGGAGGTAAGCACAACAAACAAAACTTTTGTCAACTATCTCTGCTCAGCCACTCTTGGACTTTCACCCAGTCTTGCCCTTTCACCCACTCTGCCCCTTGCACCCACTCTGGACCTTTTACATTTCACCCACTTGGGACCTTTCACCCACTCGGGAGCTTTCACCCACTCGGGAACTTTCACCCACTCGGGACCTTTCAACAACTCTGGCCCTTTCACACACTCTAGGCCTATCACCCACTCTAGACCTATCACCCACTCTAGACCTATCACCCACTCTCGACCTATCACCCACTCAAACCCTATCAACAACAGGGACCCTTTCACCTACTCAGTCCATTTCACCCAATCTGGCACTTTCAACCACTCTGTTCCTTTCACCCACTATAGGCCTTACACAAAACATAAAGTATACAAATTTAAAAACTAATTGTTGCTTTTGTTTTCTCTCAACAGGTAACAGCCCCACCAGAGGAAAAGATGGACATTCTAATTTATGGTGTTGAAAGCTCTACAGAGCAAAATAGTATTATCACAATAAAAGTGACAAACACAGACGAATATCAATCTATGCCCATCGAAAACCAGATCTTAATTAAATGGTTTATGTTAGATGAGGAAGTTGACAACATCGGAGATGCCCTTGTCCACTTTTTGCCACAAACTTTTGAAGTTGTCTTTTGTAATGGCCAAATCATAAAGATTCTGCACGAAAAAAACGATGACATATGTTCTGACTAAATTTTGCATGTTGCCAGGATATCTTATTTTTGTACAAAGTTAAACAATAAAAATTTTTTTTTTTTTTTAAATAAATAAATAAGTGTGGGATACAAATTTTACAACTTCTATGGTATTTTTTGCTCTACAAAAGGCAAATTGTAAGTAATACACTCAATTTATACAACATAGTCACACCCACATACAACATTCAGCCTATCCATTTGACATTACAAACACATATACAAAATACACATACTTTGTAGCTTGCACGCACTACAGTAGTATGTATGAATGAGACTGTTGTTGTGCTAAATACGCCTGTGCTGGTGCCGAGTTATGCTGTGTTGTTGCTCAATGTTACTGTGGGGGGGCCGAATGATAAGGTGGTATTGATGCGTGTTGCATTGGTGGACATCACAAATTAGGTTGTTGTGAGAATTGCACATGTTGTTGGGATGAGTTATGCTTTGGTGGTAATAGTTGAACACTAACAAACCACAACTCATCATCAACACATCACAACAACAGCATTAGGAAGCACCACACTAACATCACTCATCAACACACCAACATCACTCTACACCACCACAACAGCATCATTCTACTACAACAACATACAATAACACTAACACACTTCACATAAAAATAACTATTCACACATGCAAAACACTCACATTTGCCAATCACACCCTCACTCACACTCACTCAGCCTCAACTCATCACCCACCCTCAATTACACTCACTCACCCTCAACACCTCACCCTTACTCTCCCTCACCACCTCACCCTCACTCACCCTCAACACATCACCATCACCCTCAACCACCTTCAATCACCATCAACACCTCACCCTCACTCACCCTCAACACCGCACCCTCAAACCTTCAATCACCCTCACTCTCAACACCTCTCCCTCACTCACCCTCAACGCCTCTACCTCACTCACCTTCAGCCATTCAACACCTCACCCTCAATCACCGTCATCCTCACTCACACTCAAGACTTCATCCTCACTCACCCTCAACACATCTGCCTCAATTACCCTCAACCACACTTACCCCCAACACACTATCACACTAAAACAACACACAAACACCACCACTGCACCACTTCACTCACCCTCAACACCTCACCCTTAAACTCTCACTCAAACTCACTCTCACTCATCCTCAATAACATACAACACCTCAACCACACTCAGCCTCAAATCCTCAATAACACTCAGCCCCTCACCCTCACTCACCCTCAACACATCACCCTCAATTACAATCAACACCTCACCCTCACTCACCCTCACTCATCCTCACTCACCCTCACTCACCGTCAACACACTATCACACTACAACAACAAACAAATACTTACCACCACAGCAACACTTCACTCACCCTCAACACCTCACCCTTAACTCCTCACTCACCCTCAATCTCACTCATCATCAATCACCCTCAACACCTCACCCTCAACACCTCACTGTCATACTCACTCACCCTCAATACATCACCCTCATTCACACTCACTCACCGTCAACACACTATCACACTACAACTACAAACAAACACTTTCTGCCACAGCAACACTTCACTCACCCTAAACACCTCACCCTTAACTCCTCACTCACACTCACTCTCACTCATCCTCAATCACCCTCAACACCTCACCCTCACTCACCCTCAACGCCTCACCCACACTCACCCTCACACCCTCATCCTCAGCACCTCACTCTCTCTCACCTTCAACGGCTCACCCTCAACGCCTCACCCACACTCACCCACAGCTCATCACCCTCAACACCTCACCCTCACTCACCCACAACGCCTCACCCTCAGTCAACCTCAACACATCACTCACCCTCACTCTCACTCATCCTCAATCACTCAACACCTCACCCTCAACACCTCACTCACCCTCAGCCCCTCACCCTCACTCACCTCCTCACCCTCACTCATCCTCACTCACCCTCAACACCTCCCCCTCATTCTCACTCACTCTCACCCTCTCATCCTCATACTCACTCACCCTCAACACACTATCACACTACAACCACACAAAATAACTATTACCACCCCAGCACCACTCATCACCACTGCAGCAAACAAAGGTCATACAATAACAACATGTACGCTTTTAACAGTCACACACACAACAACAGCTATCAATGGCCACTTTCACCAGGCATACACACACAACAGTCATCAGTACTGCAGTATTATGTCTAAATGAGACTGTGGGTGTGCAAAATACGGATGTGAAGTGCAGAGTGAAGCAGTGTTGTTGCTCAATGGTACTGTGGGGCTGCAGAAAGATAAAGTGGTATTACTGCATGTTGCATTCGTGGACATCAGTGATGCCATTGTTGGGAGAACTGCAACTGTTGTGGTGCTGAGTTATGCTGTGGTGGTAAATATTAAACACCATCACAACGCCACTCATCACTAGCACAGAACAACACATCACAAATACAGCATTACTAAGCACCACACACTCACATGCCCACACGCTCACACACCCCCACCCTCACACACATCCACACTCACACACTCTCACACATCCTCGCACACCCACTCACATTCTCAATAAGCCTCATAGCCTCACGCTCGCCAACAATCACTCACTCTCACCCTCACACCGTCACCCTCACACCATCATCCACTCACCCTCAACACCTCACCCTCACTCACCATCAACACACTATCACACTACAACCACACACAAACACTTACCACCACAGCACCACTCATTACCACTACAGCATTACTCAGCAGACAAACGACATACAATCCAAACATGTGCGCTTTTAACAGGCACACACACTAATAGCTAGCAATGGACACTTTCACAAGGCGTACACACACAACAGTCATCAGTGCATCCTTTCACCATGCATACACCCACACAAACAGCCATCAATCCACGCTTTCAACAGTCACACACACCACCAGCCTGAAGTGCACGCTTTAGAACAACTTTTTGTACGTTGCACACACAATTACAGCTATACAAGCATGCTTTGGTGCTGTACAGTACTGCAGTTCTATGTCTAAATGAGACTGGGGGAGTTCTAAATACGGCTCTAGTGGCAATGAGTGATGATCTCATGTTGCTCAATTGTAGTGTGGGGTTGCAGAATGTTAATAATGTGCTATTGCTGCCGAAATGGACATAAGGGATGCCGTGCAAGAGAAAATTACTACACACAAGGAAAGTGCGACCGAAAAACACGTACGGCAAAACGAAACTCAATCCATGCCAAAGAATAAAACTAAATAGCAGCCATTGATAAAATACTAAACACACTCTAATGAGAGGAGCCAGACAGAAAATACGTGCGAGCAAAGCAAGAACGAAAACAATAATTACATTACACCTCACACTCACTCTCCCTCAACACCTCACCCTCACTCACCCTCAACACATCACCATCACCCTCACCCACCTTCAATCACCATCAACACCTCACCCTCACTCAACCTCACTCACCTTCAGCCCCTCACCACCTCACCCTCAATCACCGTCATCCTCACTCACACTCAAGACTTCATCCTCACTCACCCTCATCACATCTGCCTCAATTACCCTCAACCACACTTACCCTCACACTATCACACTAAAACAACACACAAACACTTACCACTACTGCACCACTTCACTCACCCTCAACACCTCACCCTTAAACTCTCACTCAAACTCACTCTCACTCATCCTCAATAACATACAACACCTCAACCACACTCAGCCTCAAATCCTCAATAACACTCAGCCCCTCACCCTCACTCACCCTCAACACCTCACCCTCAATTACACTCAACACCTCACCCTCACTCACCCTCACTCATCCTCACTCACCCTCACTCACCGTCAACACACTATCACACTACAACAACAAACAAATACTTACCACCACAGCAACACTTCACTCACCCTCAACACCTCACCCTTAACTCCTCACTCACACTCAATCTCACTCATCATCAATCACCCTCAACACCTCTCCCTCAACACCTCACTGTCATACTCACTCACCCTCAAAACATCACCCTCATTCACCCTCACTCACCGTCAACACACTATCACACTACAACTACAAACAAACAATTTTCGCCACAGCAACACTTGACTCACCCTAAACACATCACCCTTAACTCCTCACTCACACTCATCCTCAATCACCCTCAACACCTCACCCTCACTCACCCTCAACGCCTCACCCACACTCACCCTCACACCCTCATCCTCAGCACCTCACTCTCTCTCACCTTCAACGCCTCGCCCTCAACGCCTCACCCACACTCACCCTCAGCTCCTCACCCTCAGCCTCAACACCTCACCCTCACTCACCCACAACGCCTCAGCCTCAGTCAACCTCAACACATCACTCACCCTCACTCTCACTCATCCTCAATCACACTCAACACCTCACCCTCAACACCTCACTCACCCTCAGCCCCTCACCCTCACCCACCCTCAACTCCTCACCCTCACTCATCCTCACTCACCCTCAACACCTCCCCCTCATTCTCACTCACTCTCACCCTCTCACCCTCATACTCACTCACCCTCAACACACTATCACACTACAACAACACACAAACACTTACCACCACAACAACACTTCAATCACGATCAACATCTCCCCCTCAACCCCTTACTTACCCTCACTCTCACTCATCCTCAATCACCCTCAACACCTCACCCTCACTCACCCTCAACGCCTCACTCACCCTCATAGCCTCACCCACCCTCAACGCCTCACACTGACTCACCCTCAATCTCACTCACACTCAACGCCTCACCCTCACTCACCCTCAACACCTCACCCTCACTCACCCTCAACACCTCACCCTCACTCACCCTCAACACACTATCACACTACAACCACACAAAAAAACAATTACCACCACAGCACCACTCATCACCACTGCAGCAATCAAAGGTCATACAATAACAACATGTACGCTTTTAACAGTCACACACACACAACAACAGCTATCAATGGCCACTTTCACCAGGCATACACACACAACAGTCATCAGTACTGCAGTATTATGTCAAAATGAGACTGTGTGTTTGCAAAATACGGATGTGGAAGTGCAGAGTGAAGCAGTGTTGTTGCTCAATGGTACTGTGGGGCTGCAGAAAGATAAAGTGGTATTGCTGCATGTTGCATTCGTGGACATCAGTGATGCCATTGTTGGGAGAACTGCAACTGTTGTGGTGCTGAGTTATGCTGTGGTGGTAATTATTAAACACCATCACAACACCACTCATCACTAGCACAGAACAACACATCCCAACTACAGCATTACTAAGCACCACACACTCACATGCCCACACGCTCACACACCCCCACCCTCACACACATCCACACTCACACACTCTCACACATCCTCGCACACCCACTCACATTCTCAATAAGCCTCATAGCCTCACGCTCGCCAACAATCACTCACTCTCACCCTCACACCGTCACCCTCACACCATCATCCACTCACCCTCAACACCTCACCCTCACTCACCATCAACACACTATCACACTACAACCACACACAAACACTTACCACCACAGCACCAATCATTACCACTACAGCATTACTCAGCAGACAAACGACATACAATCCAAACATGTGCGCTTTTAACAGGCACACACACTAATAGCTAGCAATGGACACATTCACAAGGCGTACACACACAACAGTCATCAGTGCATCCTTTCACCATGCATACACCCACACAAACAGCCATCAATCCACGCTTTCAACAGTCACACACACCACCAGCCTGAAGTGCACGCTTTAGAACAACTTTTTGTACGTTGCACACAGAATTACAGCTATACAAGCATGCTTTGGTGCTGTACAGTACTGCAGTTCTATGTCTAAATGAGACTGGGGGAGTTCTAAATACGGCTCTACTGGCAATGAGTGATGATCTCATGTCGCTCAATTGTAGTGTGGGGTTGCAGAATGTTAATAATGTGCTATTGCTGCAGAAATGGACATAAGGGATGCCGTGCAAGAGAAAATTACTACACACAAGGAAAGTGCGACCGAAAAACACGTACGCCAAAACGAAACTCAATCCATGCCAAAGAATAAAACTAAATAGCAGCCATTGATAAAATACTAAACACACTCTAATGAGAGGAGCCAGACAGAAAATACGTACGAGCAAAGCAAAACCAAATACAATAATTACATTAACATCAATAAAAGGAAAGGCATAAACAAAAGTATAAGAACTCACAAAGGCACTTTTTCATAATATGCAAATAAAATTGTCATTACCTGTCGATCGTAGCAGCTCATTCCCTGAAATGTAGAAAATATTAAAAAAAACACAACAAAGAGAACATACACAGTGCATACATTATACTTTTAACTACAACAAGCAACTAACAAAAAAAATGAATAGCGGCGAAACAAGTCACATACCGGTACAAATGACACAAGCAAAAGCTAAGTCAGAGGGAAAATAAACATCACAGTGCCACCTCAGGCGAAACGGAACTACTGAAACTACATACCAGGAAGACACTAGCAAAGATTACTCAATGCATCCCAAAGAATCTACTTAAACACGAGCCAACATTCGCATAAAGATCAAGAAAAATTCAAAACACAAGGAAAGTGAGCGAGAAATAACAAGGGACGCAATTTCAAAGACATAACACATACAAACATAAACATTGCTTTATGTAACATTTCGAAAAAACTATATTTTTCAAACATATATCTTTTAGAACAGTACTAAGGAATATTGTAACTCAAAACTCGATAATACACATGGCGCAATACAAATAAAACACTCATACATCCTAATAAAACATTATTAATAATACGTATATACACACACGTATTAATACATTCAAATTCATGTACTCACTTTTAATAAATGTACATCTTACCAGTCAGACGACGCAGCAACAAACACGGAGGAATAACACACCTTTACCGCACGAACATTCACATCAATTTGGAAAAAGCCCCGTTGACGCATGTCAAATGCAACGCTACGTCACACAACGTAGAGCTGCGATTGGCTAAAAATTACGTAACGCTCATAATTACATCACCATCAATTAAAAAATAGAACGCTAACATCCCTTACGTAACAAACGTAAAGGGAATACATTGCGTAATACCCTTTACTAGAACAGAAAAACAAAAACTTTTATTTACATACACTACATAATTTTAGAAACGTATACACAAGCCAAGTGCGACCAAAAAACACGTACGGCAAAACGGAACACAATCCATGGCAACAAATACACCGAAATAGCAGCCATTGATAAAATAAAAATCAAATGCAAGAAGCCAGGCAGAAAGTACATGCGAGCAGAGAGACCTAATAAAATAATTACATTAGCTTTACAATAAGCAAATCAATAAACAAAAGTATAAAAGTCACAAAGACACGCTTTAATATTATGCAAATTAATTTGTCATTACCTGTCCATCGTAGCAGCTCATTCCCTGAAATAAAGAAAATATAAAAAAGAAAACACACAAAGAGAACATACACAGTGCATACATAAAACTTTTCACTACAACAATAAACAAACAAAAAAAAAAACTGTGCACGCACTACCAATCCTTCCGTTATGCCAGATCTCACAATCTTCCATCACACACGGAGCTGCTCCAGCACAGGCAACGGCAATGCAAGCTTCACTCAAACACGGAGCAGGTACAGCACAGGCAACAGCATTCCCTTACACATGGAACAGGTACAGCACCGAGAGCTGCAGTGCAATCTTCCCTCACACATACATCAGGTACAGCACAGCCGGCAGCAGTGCAAGCTTCCCTCACACACAGAGCAGGTACAGCACAGGCAGCAGCAGTGCAAGCTTCCCTCACACATAGATCAGGTACAGCACAGGCGGCAGCAGTGCAAGCTTCTCTTACACATGCAACAGGTACAGCACTGACAGCAGCAGTGCAAGCTTCCATCACACACGGAGCAGGTATAGCACAGGCAACGGCAATGCAAGCTTCACTCAAACACGGAGCAGGTACAGCACAGCCAACAGCAGTGCAAGCTTCCCTTACACATGGAACAGGTACAGCACCGACAGCAGCAGTGCAAGCTTCCCTCACACATAGATCAGGTACAGCACAGGCGGCAGCAGTGCAAGCTTCACTCGAAAACAAGGAGCAGGTACAGCACAGGCAACAGCAGTGCAAACTTCCCTTACACATGGAACAGGTACAGCACCGACAGCAGCAGTGCAAGCTTCCCTCACACATAGATCAGGTACAGCACAGGCGGCAGCAGTACAAGCTTCCCTCACACACAGAGCAGGTACAGCACAGGCAGCAGCAGTGCAAGCTTCCCTCACACATAGATCAGGTACAGCACAGGCGGCAGCAGTGCAAGCTTCCCTTACACATGCAACAGGTACAGCACCGACAGCAGCAGTGCAAGCTTCCATCACACACGGAGCAGGTATAGCACAGGCAACGGCAATGCAAGCTTCACTCAAACACGGAGCAGGTACAGCACAGGCAACAGCAGTGCAAGCTTCCCTTACACATGGAACAGGTACAGCACCGACAGCAGCAGTGCAAGCTTCCCTCACACATACATCAGGTACAGCACAGGCAGCTGCAGTGCAAGCTTCCATCACACACGGAGCAGGTATAGCACAGGCAACGGCAATGCAAGCTTCACTCAAACACGGAGCAGGTACAACACAGGCAACAGCAGTGCAAGCTTCCCTTACACATGGAACAGGTACAGCACCGACAGCAGCAGTGCAAGCTTCCCTCACACATACATCAGGTACAGCACAGGCAGCTGCAGTGCAAGCTTCCATCACACACGGAGCAGGTACTGCACAGGCAACGGCAATGCAAGCTTCACTCAAACACGGAGCAGGTACAGCACAGCCAACAGCAGTGCAAGCTTCCCTTACACATGGAACAGGTACAGCACCGACAGCAGCAGTGCAAGCTTTCATCACACATACATCAGGTACAGCACAGGCGGCAACAGTGCAAGCTTCCCTCACACACGGAGCAGGTACAGCACAGCATACCCTCAGACCCTCACCCTCAACACCTCACCCTCACTAACTTCACCCTTATCACCTCACCCACAATTCCACACCCTCACTCACCCTCACCATCACTCACCCTCACTCACACTCAACACATCACCCTCATCTACACTCAACATCACCATCACTCACCCTCAACATCTCATCCTTAACACCTCACTCTTAACACCTCACTCACCCTCACTCATCCTCAACAAGTCACACTCACTCACCCTTAACACCTCACCCTCACCCTCAATACCATTCAACACCTCACCCTCACCTTCACTCAACATCACCCTCACTCACCCTCAACGAATCACCCTCAGTTACACACACTAACACTCAAAAACGCAACAGCACTCTGCCTCTCCATCATTCACACTCTATCCATCATTCACACACTATCCATCTTTCAGAAACTCTGCATCATTCACCCACTCACCATCATTCACCCAATCTCCATCATTCACCCAATCTCCATCATTCACCCAATCTACAGCATTCACCCAATCTACAGCATTCACCCAATAGACAGCATTCACCCAATAGACAGCATTCACCCAATCTGCAGCATTCACCCAATCTGCAGCATTCACCCAATCTGCAGCATTCACCCAATCTGCAGCATTCACCCAATCTGCAGCATTCACCCAATCTGCAGCATTCACCCAATCTGCAGCATTCACCCACTCTGCAGCATTCACCCACTCTGCAGCATTCACCCACTCTGCAGCATTCACCCACTCTGCAGCATTCACCCACTCTGCAGCATTCACCCACTCTGCAGCATTCACCCACTCTGCAGCATTCACCCACTCTGCAGCATTCACCCACTCTGCAGCATTCACCCACTCTGCAGCATTCACCCACTCTGCAGCATTCACCCACTCTGCAGCATTCACCCACTCTGCAGCATACACCCACTCTGCAGCATTCACCCACTCTGCAGCATTCACCCACTCTGCAGCATTCACCCACTCTGCAGCATTCACCCACTCTGCAATTTGAGGAATGTTAGGCCATTTTCTTACACATAAAGAAATTTCAGGACGGAAAACAAGGGGGTCGACGGAGTATAGCATCAGATACGTTAGACACAAAAAAAACTTAACATCATTGACCTAAAAGGATGCAAGGATGTTAATCAGTCTTCGGGCCAAAAAGTAAATTTAATTCGTACGATATTACAACAATATTACACAAAGGAAACAAATACAAATATGTGGCAGGAAGCGAGGACGAGGAGATACAAAGACACAAGTGAAACAGGCAACTTTTTCGCCGGGCAATAAACAAGCACTATTCATCCGGAGAATGGGACGGTTTAAAGACAGTAGTCAACAGTTACACAAAAAACCGGACGCATACAACAATAGCACTTCTTCTCACGGAATTCCGTCTAATATAAAGCAAATATGACGAAATAAACAAAAATTCAGAAACAATCAAATTTTTCAGAGGGAAATAAACAAGAACGATTCATCCGGAAAATGGGACGCATTGAATACAATAGTCGAGATTTACACAAAAAAAGAAACGCTTAACACAATAGCATTTATCCAGACGGAATTAGTTCAAATACAATAAAACATATTACGAACATAGAAAGAGTCAGTCACAAAAATCTAACGAAAAATACATTAGTTCACTGTACATGTCGTTCATACATTGCTAAAAATACTACAGTCAGCAAAGACACAAAGTTTCATTTCATACTTCAAGTACGTCAATAACAAATTATCCGACTACTTCAGCATCACACAAAAAAATAATAAAAAAACAACTTACATCAATATATCACAACACATTTACCACTTCGAAATGAAACAAACCCCTTTTGTATGTCAAATTACCAAAAAAAGGACATTAATACATTACATTACAGTTTAACAAAACATATGCATTACACATCGCCAATAAAAAACACTACTTTATGTTACATTACAAACATTTACAAATATTACGAGTGAATTAAATAAATTTAGCAAGTATTTAAATTTTACATAGTATATATACTACATTACATTACATTAAAATAAACTTAGGAATACATTCTTACCTGTCAAACGACGCAGCAACACCACCGGGACAAGAACACGCCTTCCGCACACCAACATTCTCGATCAATGGGGAATTCAACGGTTGACGTATGCAAATCGGAACGCTACGTCAAAAACGTCGCGCTCCGATTGGCTAGAAAAATACGTAAACAAAAAACACACACAACTCAAAAATAAACTAGACCGCTAAACATAGCAGACGTCGACGTGACGCTATACGTCGGCCATTTTAAAAAAAAAATAAAAACGAGACTACACAAACATGTTACAAAACATACACATAGTTAGTACAATACATACACATTTAAAATTACATACTAATATACACATAAGACTGAAGTAATACAAAGGGGACACCTTTAGTTACAAACAACACATTACTTAATTATTATTAACATATACACACACTCTTAACATCACCCTCACACAACAAAACTATCACACTCTTTCACACACGCTCAGTAACGCTAAAACAACATCTCCCTCATACACCATCACACACCTTCAGCCTCACACACACTTACTCACCCTCACACTAACACACTCACACACTCTCTTACGCAAATAACTTCACTCATCCTCCCCCCCTCACACCCCCTAACACTCTACGCGATTGCAGCCTGGAATCCCTGATAAATTTTCTTGTATCCGTGGCTGGCATTCAGTCATCCCAACGTAAACTGGTGCATTTGTCTTTTCTTTGCTGAAAATAATTTTCTATACTTCTATTGCATGATTGATTGAAATACTTTATCGGACAATCGTTCACATTCTAGATAGGCAACTTGTACATCACACCCCTCGATGCATTTCGGGTTCGCGCCTTGTCCTTCCTCAAATGGTAAATACTTTTAGGGATGAAAAGGCGCCGGGTCCTGCTGCGTTGTTTTCATTTATATTTCAGACTCGTGCTGTCAATGTCTCAACTACGCTTAAACACACAGGACAAAAAATGACAGTTTATTAAATGTATAATTCTGTTTTTATCAGCTCTGAAGTAGCCTCCCTACCGAGCGAGTGCTATTTTATAACAATAAATACAACACATAAGCTCACAATTTTTTTTGTAAAATGTACCTATCGCATTTCATTCTTTTTCACATATAAGAAGATAATTGGGCTTTTCACGGGCAATCAGTAAGACGCTACCTCACCCTCACTGACACTCACTCACACTCAATCACTCTCACCCTCACTCACCAGCAACACCTCACCCTCAACGCCTCACCCTCAAATCCTCACTCACCCTCACTCTCACTCATCCTCAATCACCCTCAACATCACACACTCACTCACCCTCACTCACCCTCAACACCTCACCCTCACTCACCCTCAACTCCTCACTCACCCTCATTCTCACTCATCCTCACTCAACCACCCTCAACTTCAATGACCCTCAACGCCTCACCCAACACCTCACCTTCACTCACCATCAACATCTCACCCTCACTCACCCACAAAACATCAGCCTCAACACCTCACCCTCAATCACTCACCCTCAACAATTCACCCACACTCACCCTCCCTCACCCTCAATTCCTCACCCACACCCTCAACACTTCACCCTAAACACGTCACTCATCCTCAACGCCTCCCCCTCCCCCTCACTCACCCTCACCCTCACTCACCCTCAACACCTCACCATCACTAACACTCAACACCTCACCCTCACTAACTCACACTCAATCACCCTCAACACCTCACCCTCAACACCTCACCCTCAACACCTCACCCTCAACACCTCACCTTCAAAACCTCAACCTCAACAACTCACCCTCAACACCTCACCCTCACTCACTCTCACTCACCCTCACTCACCCTCACTCACACTCACTTACACTCAGTCACCCTCACTCACCCTCACTCACCCTCACTCACCCTCACTCACCCTCAACTCCTCACTCACCCTCACTCATCCTCACTCACCCTCAACACCTCACCCTCACCATCACCCACCCTCAACCCCTCATCCTAACTCGCAATAACCCTCCCTCACCCTCACCCTCACTCACTCTCACTCTCACTCACCCTCAACACCTCACTCACCCTCAACACCTCACTCACACTCAACTCCTCACTCATCCCCACCCTCACTCACCCTCAACACCTCACCCTCACACAGTGCAATAGGTCTCGTAGGATTTTTAGTTACAGCTTTTACAATTGTTTATTGCTTTTTTGATTTGTAATTCTTTAGCATTGGCAAAAAAAAATAAAAATGCAAAAGATTTACAACAAAAAACCCATAAACAATTCTAAATGCACTAACTCTAATGCTGCGAGACCTATTGCATTTCCAATGCTTGTTCTTTGTTCCACTGCTGGAGTGCTGCCACAGCTCTGATTTAGAAGATGGAAGGGATAGGAGAGCCTTAAAGTTCAATAATCCGCGCATTTCCTGTAAAGTCCTGTGATCCTAGGAGAGCTGGGAGGAGAATGAGCTAGGGGACAGCCAATCACTTTTTATCACTTTTTCCCTAAATGTATTTAGTGTTGTGGGGGAAAACTAGGGCATGAAAGATCAAGAGATGGAGCAGACCCTTACGGTGTTAAAGAGTGCAGTCTTGGCGCGCGCATATTACAATAGCACGGCCTAGGCCACCCTGGACTGCCAGGGCGGCTGCTCCCGTGACGCAGCACTTCTTTATGTCTCAGAAGTGTCACGGTCGACGACGGTTGTTTATTCATTGCGAGAATGTTACGAATTCGAAAGAGTTTGCAGTACGCAGCCTATTTCAATCCAGGTTTTCTGAAAAAAAGAATCCAGTTACAGGAAGCTGAAGCACTTGGGCCACGAAAACATAGACATGCACGCAGACATACATTATAAATGCACAAGCGTGCGTAGTAAATAATTTAGCGACGATACTGAAACGCTTCACTAGTCGATTTAACACCTTTTAATGCAACGTTGCGTGACAATAAAATGATTTGTGAAAACAGAGGAACTGGGGGGGGCATATTATCAAGCAGGGTGTTACAATTATCGTCGTTTTAGCGGCAGAAAACTGCCGCTAAAGCGGCGATAATGGGCTTGATAATGTGCCCTGGAGAATTCCAATAGAAGCCCATGTTCACACCAGAACATGGGTTTCTATTGGAATTCACAAGGCCATATTATCAAGCCCATTATTGCCACTTTAGCAGCAGTTTTTTGCCGCTAAAACGGCGATAATTTTTAACGCCCTGCTTGACAATATGCCCCTGGATTCCTCTTATTTGGGCCCATGACCATGCAGAGAAAATCGTCATAGTCGATAATTACTTTGTACTGCTCAGCAGGGTCGGACTGGACAAAAAAAATAGGCCAACGCAACAAAATTAAAGTAGTCCCCTTTAGCGAACCAGATAGCTAAACAAACATTGGCAAAGCCAACAGGTCTTGCTAAAAATATACATTTTTCCTTGTTGACGTCTGTCGACTCTCCCCCGCCCCACCGCTCTTACCTGCACCGGTCACTCCTGCTCTTGATAGGAGGAGGCACCCCGAGCGGTACACAGTGATCAGGGACGTGCCCAGGCAATCTGGGCACACCATCTGGTGCGCGTTGGTATGAGTCGTACCAGACACCTCAGGTTTCCAACACAAAGAGTTGCAAATTCCGTACCTCTCTGGAAATGAGGCACATTGGCTGGTGCACGATGAGATGAGTTGCCCCAGGCAATTACAATCATACAATAAAGAGTTGCAAATTCCATACCTCTCAGGAAGGGAGGCACAACTTCCAGTGCATGATGATACAGGTTTCACCAAACCAGTCGGGTCACACACACAGGCGTAAGTTCAGCAATGTCACACAAGGTAGAATAAGGCACTACTACCCACCTCCGAGGGTCTCACCCTGTGAATCAACACCTCATGCAACGAGAATGCAGTTGGCGTGTTGCACAAGAGAGATGCCTCTTGATTAATAAAACGGCCCACGTGGGATCCCACGACTGGGGAATCAACTCACCCCAACTAGACGCCTATGAGTTTCAGGGTCTCTGCAGTACAGGAACCAAATGCCTTAGATGCGGGCACAATTTCTGAGGCTCCACACTAAACAATTCAGTCTCCAGACACAAGTCTTAGCTCCACATTACACCAGAGTACCCAATGAGATTTCGTAACCCATGTGGGCACGTGACAGGGCACTGCTATCCAGATGTCACAGGTAGATGGTGTAGGTCCCTCGCTGGAGATCTTTGATGTCTCTGAGATCTCTGGGAGAACAGGAGACCTGCAGACAGACCCTTGGGAGCACACTGCCACACTTCAGCATGTCTTCGGCCCAGGCCAGCCACTATTCAGAAAGGGCATGCGGTCTCCTTCATAGGCAGTTATCCTCCATGTGCACAAAAGAGTCCTCTGGCAGTGTGCACCATGCAGTTCAGGTCCTCTGGTCCCGTGTCCTCGCAAGCATATCTCACCCTTCATTGAAGGATGGCACACATAGTTATACTGTCATGTGTCTTTGAAGTTAGGGGTGGTTCAAGGGTTTTCCCTTTGAACCTCAGATGTCTCTCGTAAATTGTAAGCCTGTCTGATATGGGGCCATGGCAAGCAGATCTTAATCTTTGGTGGGGCCATGCTCCGACCCCTAGAAGCTAAGTGTTAGAACCCCTCTCTCTCCAATCTATCCCATTCGGCCCTCAAATTGCAGAGGTCTGCCATTCTCATGGGATGCCCATGATTTATGGCTGTGGCTCGGGTTATGCACAGATGTGCTCTTCTTGACACGTGGCATCTAAAGACACCAGGAACCATGCACACAAGACTCTTAAAGCAAAGAAATGTCCATATTCTATAAGTGGCATTTCCAAGCGAGATATGTCAAAACCCTCTTTACCATTGGAAAGGGTTTGGCATGGCAAATCCATTGATAGAAAACGTCATGATGCTGCTCCACTGCAATCCACTATTGTAGCCCGAAGTGATTTCAAACACTTCCCCATATTAACCTATGTGAAGAGCAAGCCTAATAGGTATTGAAAACATCCACAGGTATTCCTCATACCTGGATGCACATGCGCTAGTGGGCACACTGACCTGCAATGGCAGGTTGGACACATAGTCCCCAACACCAGGGGTTCAAGTACGCCTGCCTGAGTCTGCAACAGCAGGCGGGACACAGGTTTATCTAATACATATGTCAGTGCTTACGCACAAGCCTGCAATGGCAGGCGGCACATGCAATCACAGGGTCCATAGGTGCGGGTGCACACATGCAGTGGCCTGCTCTGGCAGGTGGCTCATAAGTTTAATCACAGTAGCTTTTAGTGTGCACACACCGGTCTGCAATGGCAGACTGGCACATGGTCGAACCCAGGCCCTGGCACCTTGGGTCCGAGTGCGTGCTCACAACCCTGTCCGGGCCAGCCCAACTCTGATCGACCCCCTAATGGGTTCGATTGCGCACTCCCAGCCTGCTACAGCAAGCCAGGGACCTTGCCACTATGCCATGGGTGCAAGCATGCAGACATAGGCCTGACATGACAGGCCTGACCTGGATGTTAGAACACTGGGGTATGCAGGTATACTCTCACCGGTCCTCAATAGCAGACCGTGCACCTATCTACAATGCCATAAGTCCAACAGCTAGCCTTCCACCAGAGACCGGTTTCTGACCCCCAAGGGTGAGGGCCTTTGCTCTCAGAGGGCCATAAACCAAGCCTGCTTGAACAGAGGGTACTTTGTACCCCCTGCCCACAGGATGACATGGGAATTAACATTGCAGGGCCATGGAGCTTCAAAGATGCCCACCACCTTTGGAATGCAAATCTGGCTTCTCTCACAAGAGAAAAAAACAATCTCCTTGGTACAGCACCCTTTGGCACCTGGACAGGTGGGAAAATTAGCTAGGCATGACTGGTGTGACCACCCTCAGGTGAGCACCACCCCTGAACTGGGCTATCTGAAGTGGATGTGACTTTTCAGAAGTGACCATCTTGGTGATGGCAAATGTAGGCTCTTTGGGACAGAATTATACCCACTTTCCACAGGAGGTGGTCATATTGGGGGGTGTAGTGACCTCAGGGGTAAGTAGCCCATTGGCTACTATCCTATACTCCCCTAACACTTCTGAATTCAGTATTTTGGGTAGACCTGACACCAGGAAATCAGATCTTGATGACAAAAATAAGAAGAAGGGCCAAAGAGCTGTGAAAGCAAGACCTGCAGAAGAAGCAACTGACTTGGCACCAGCCCTGCCAGCCTGTTCGCCTATTCTCGACAATTGGACCAAAGTCATCTCGCCCTGCAAGCTGCTGATCCTCCGAATCCAGGAAGAAGTGCAAGCACTTCTCCAGAGACTCAGGAACTCCAGTTGAACAGCAGAACTATTCCCTGCAGCTGGCTGGTATCAAAGACTGAGCTGTGAGGCTCCAAGACCGCGAAAACCCAACACCAGAAAGCACCACTGCACCCGAGCCACATAGCCCAAGATGAAGTGGGCCAAGGATGCCAACGTGGTTCCAAGATCCTGACGACCTACGATAAAGAAGGACACTGATGAGCCACAAAAGCAGAAGGCTGAAGAAGAGCAGCTGACTTGGAAACTGCCCTGCCGGCCTGTCTGCTGTCCCCAGCCAAAACTGTGACAAAGATGTCTCGTCCTGCAGCTGTTGCACCTCCAAAGCAGGGGAGGACAATCTGCCTTCAAAAAATGCTCAAGAACTCCAGTGACCCGAAGAACAAAACAGGGTCTTGACTCCTACCCCAGCAAGGCTAAGCCAGATATATGTAATAAACAACACAAATGCCAATACTAGACTTTACTCTCTAAATTTCGTTAGAGCCCATATGAACAAAATATACCGGTCCGTTTACTATAACATCAATAGTTTATTGGTTTATTTGTTTCACTCGTCCTTATTTTATTTTTTTAGCTTTTTTTATCATCAGAACATTTTTTGTGCATATACAAAATATACATTTAAATACAATTTGTTATAATGACATACACTCTCTATACATATTTACAGCTCATCCGTTCCAAACTACTATACCAGTACATTCATCCTACATTCAAACAAACCCATGCAAGCAACATAAATCAATAAGGTGTGGCCCTATGTCAACAACAGCGTTTTACTTGTACAGTTTATGTACCCTAATGGCCGTTTCAAAGCAACAATGTTACACAAAAATGTTTAATTGGGACCAAATCTCATGTTTTCTTAACATAGTCCTTCTAATTTTTATTATTGACACTGGGCCAGCTAAGGTCGACGCGTTTCAAACTCCCTGAATGCGGGGTTCTCCTCAGGACCATCAAATTCTTATTCCTAATGGTAACCCTATGGGAGGTCATGTAGTGTGGTCACAGTGTTCTTGCTTACGCTGTATAGTGTAGTCACGGAAATCTTATACACGAAGTGTCGGGCCCGGGGTGCCCGGTATCAAACGTTATTAATCAAGTCCGAGCTTGAAGAATGCTGCCGGCGGTCACTTTTTATGCGGTCATTGTTCCACGATCTCTTCTCCATACAAGATTCCATTCGTTTTCAAAACGTATGGAATCTTGTATGGAGAAGAGACCGTGGAACAATGACCGCATAAAAAGCGGTCCTGAGGAGAACTTCGCATTCAGGGAGTTCGAAACGCGTCGACCTTAGCTGGCCCAGTGTCAATAATAAAGATTAGAAGGACCACACCTTATTGAGTTACATTATATTCAAATTAAAACCATTCTGGTCTGACAAACACATGGCTTGTGTACAACAGGCACTTACCCCCCAGTCTCCAACCTGAAATGGAGACAAGGTTTTGCTTAGGCAGGCATAACGCTAAGGCCCCGCAGGAAAGGACCCAATCAGGTCCAGCCTTTAGCATGGGTGAGCTGGGCCCAGGCCCCAGGCATCAACATTCTGTGATGTGCATGGAGCTGTGTACATTAAGGTGACGCCAACAGCAGTGCCCTTCTCATCATGCTCCAGCCTTGTCCTTGTCCCTGCCTGTTTGTTTCTGTGTGCTTAGCCAGTTTATAGTAATTTCAGACCTTCATTATTATACCACTGTTGGACTTGGCCCTTTTGGCAGGATCACCCCTGAACTTTTTGCCTTGAGCTCTGACATGATGGTAGTGATTTTTGGCCTCTGCGCTCTTTAGCACTGTGGCCTAGTGTAAAGTGCATGGGCTCTCTGAGTGCATGTGGTGAGATGGGCCTGCCCTCCCATAGGAATGCATGGGAGATATGTGTGTCCCTGGTAGTTCCTGGTATGAGAGGAGTGGAGGGGCGAGTTTAGTATGTGCAAACTCGTGAGAATAAATGCTGCACAATGGTGTGCACAGATTTATGGTGACTGGTGGAGAAATGCCACTTTTAGAAGTTGACATTTCTGTGTACTGTATGTCTGCCTGCCTGATGTGAATTGCATGTCTGGCTTGTGATTGACAGGTGCTGGATGTTGTGGTTGGCTCCAGGAGCCAGGATGGGTTTGTTCAGTGGTGAATAGGGAGATCTGCATGTAGATGGGAGGGTGGAGTTGCACCTGGTACCTGAATAGGGCTGTGCCTCCCCTCCACAATGCTGGCTCCACATCCTGTCCCTGGCCTGACCTGTGAAAGGGAGAGAGGAACTGAGCAAAACAAAGTGCTCCAAAGCTCCCCCGAACCAGTTGTATCTGGTTCGCCCCTTGCCCTACACTTTTACACAAAAGAAAATGCTGTATAAAAGAAGGGGCTGTGACCCCATGTAAATGTTCTTGCTTTTGGATCCTGATTCCTGCAGGGCGTGTGTTAGGAATGGGATCTCTGGTTGGCTAAGGCTTGCACCAAAGTCAGGCAGAGACCACCACTCTAGTCAGGGCTGGGGAGTTACATGCCAAAGATAACCCCTGCTCACCCCCTTGGTAGCTTGGCACTAGCAGTCAGGCGTATCCAGGAGGCAAGGAGTAAAGCGTTTGGGCAATACACACACACACAGCAGCAACACACTAGGCACACCACAAAAGGAATTCCACACAAGGTTATATATAAAAATAGGCTTTGTATTACCATAAACACATTAGATCATAATCACACAATTTACACTGTACCAACTGGCACTGGGCAGTATCTACAGGGGATTATATACACCTGACAGGGCCAATTGGGCCACTGTCAGAACAATCACAAATCACCAATTGTAAACGTAGTACAAATAATAAATTCAGAGCACAACCAGTAACTACTGGTAAAAGTTAGGAACTTAGCATGAGGTTCTGCAATGTAAACCACCCTATGCAATAATCATCACATTAGGCATAAATCACGCAGTGAAATATAAACTCACTAGCATAAACCATAATACGCAAAACAACCTCCTAATCATAAAACACATTTAGAGGTTTAAAACAGGGCATAAAGGCATTACGCACACATCACATTTAGGCATAAACATAGTGTACCCCAATCACCTTGCGCAAGAGTCACATTAGGTACTGACCCCAGGCCAACTGGCCTTCCATGGGGCTCAAATGCCTTTTGTCCAACAGTGTAAGGGCTAGCTGCAACAGCAGTGAAAGCAAAGTGCGCCAAACTCACCTAAACGTGGCAGCTGCTCACAAATTGCTGGGCGGCTGTAAAAATCAAAAGGATGGGCACGGGAACTTCGGTGTCCTCAGGAATCCACACTGGGGCTCTCTAAACAATTCTGCGCCACGTTGCAGCTGCCTGCGCTCTCCCAGGGCAGCTGGACTCATCACCAACAAGCACTGGCACTCTCTGTGCCTCTGGCGCCACAAATAATGCCCCACCAGCAACGGGGACGGGCACTGGGCACATGGGAGTCCCACTCTAGGACTAAAACTCTCTATGCCCCAAAAATGTTGCAGTTGCCCACTGTCACGCGGGGCAACTGTAAAGTGGTCTTGCCAATACGGTGAACAATACGGATTCTCCTGGTGCCAGTGACGGTGCTGGTTAGGCTCAGAGGCAGCCCCCTCCCCACTCACCGGGAGTACTGCAGGACTCCGACGCCTCCTTCTCTGGTCACAGGACTCCGGAACCCCCGGTCTCCGCTCTTCGTTGCGGACTGCGCGGGCTAGTATGCGGCGGGGGCAGGCACCGACAATGTGCCTCGGGCCCCCTCCGCCTCACTTCTTAGATCGCTGCAGCACTTGCGGGGCTCTCCTCAGTGCATGGGAGCCCACGTCGAGTGCTGGGTGGGCTCCCGCCTGGGTCTCTCAATGCGGCACTTCCCTGGACACCGGCACAGCTCCCCTGGTGTCCCGACCGGCTCACTTCTCCTTTGGGCACCGGAGTGCGGGGTGGGCTCCCGTCAGCTTCCGGCTTCCTCTTTTCTTGCGGCCCTGCCCACGTCACAACACAGGTTGACTGGCTTCCTGTTTCTTCCGGGTCGCGGCGGTGCTTTTTGTTTTCCTTCCTGGCACAATACGGGGTAGGCTCCCGTCATTAAGCACACAGTCCCTGGCGGGGCGGGCACCCACTATGGGTATAAAAACGGCACACAATGTGGGGTAGGCACCCGCTATGGATGTACCGATGCGGGGTGGCCTCCCGCTTGGTTTTTAGTACCAGTCAGCGGCGCCAACGTGGGGTTGCCTCCCAGTCGGATTTTTCAGCACAGAGATGCAGGGTGGGCACCTGCTTGAGGAGTAGCAATTGCGTGGGGAATCCCACACGGTGCAGCTTTGCGCTGCAAGCCACCAGCCGTCCTCCTGGGGGCATAAACACATCGCTTCCAGCACCAAGGCCAAGAGCTGTTTCAGAAGAAAAAATAAAGCGCTCACAGGCGCTGCAGCCCCTAAGTCCAGGCAAAGTCTTGTGGGATGAAGGGGGCAGGGGCTGGGCCCATGCAGGCCAGCTCACAGGGCCCTCAAGCTGGGAGGCCGTCCTTAGTGGTGGTTCCTCCTGATGCCCAGCAGCAGCAGCAGGCCCCCCTCAAGTTAGGTACAAGAGAGGACAACTTTCATGGGGTCACAGCCCCTTTTCTTATACACAGATTTCATTTGTTCACCCACCACAGGGCTGGGGGAAAACCAGATGCAACTGGTTTGGGGGAGCTTTGGAGCACTTTGTTGTGCTCAGCTCCTCTCCCCTTTGTCAGGTGGGGGCTGGGTGCTCAGACGCACCACAGGGGGCAGAGCCAGCATTGTGGAGGCAAGGCACAGTCCTATTCAGGTCCCCGGTGCAACTCCTCCCTCCCATCTACATACAGATCTCCCTATTCACCACCGAGCAGACCCATTCTGGCTCCTGGAGCCAGGCACACCATCCAACCCCTGTCAATCACAAGCCAGACATGCACTCCACATCAGGCAGGCAGACACACAGCACACAGAATGACAACTTCTAAAAGTGGCACTTCTCCACCAGTCACAATAAATCTGCGCACACCATTGCGCAGCATTTATTCTCAAGAGTTCACACATACCAAACTCACCCCTGCACTCCTCTAACACCGGGAATTACCATAGACACATATATCCCCCATGCAATCCTATGGGAGGGTAAGCCAATCTAACCACACTCCCTCAGAGTGCGCACGCACTTTACACTGACACTCGGTGCTAAAGTGCGCAGAAGCCAAAAACAACTAGTATCAGGTCACATTAAAAGGCAAAAAGTTTAGGGGTGAACCTGCCAAAAGGGCCAAGTCCAACAGCATGCTGCTGCTGGGGCCCTGGAGGACTTGTCAGGAGGGCTGCCTCCCTGGGCCCAGTTATGCCCTGGAACATTTTGCTGGATTTCTCTTAGCCCTGGGCCCTGCCTTGCCCTTGATTCCTGGAAGGCCTCTGGGACCTTTGGCTTGATTTTCTTTGTCCCAGGACTCTTGCAAACCTTTGTGCACCTTGAGAGAGCTGTGCTCTGTTTCCTCTAATTTCCCCAGGAAGAGGAGTGGGGGCTGCGCAGTGTCAAGCTGCTTAGAATGGAAGAGAGGGAATCCCCAGATCAGGGATTCCCCCGTGGCGCCTGCAGCGCAGGTGCCCACCCCACTATTTTTTTATTACAGTGCGCAGGTGCCCACCCTGCGTCTTTGCTTGCATTTTTTTTTATTAGTGTGCGGGTGTCCACCCCACGACTTTGCTTTATTTATCGAGCGGGTGCCCACCCCGCATGTTGCCTGCTTCATGTGTTTTTAATTTAGAGCGGGTGCCCATCCCGCGTCTCACCGCCGCAGCCCGAGCCACGAGAGGAATCTCTTTTTCAGCCGGACCTGGTCCTCGGTGGTGCCAGTGTGTGGGGCTCTCATAGTGAGGAGAGAGCCCCGCAGATTCCCCGGACCAAGCAAGAGGAGAGAAGCTGGACCGGAGTCCTGCCCCCAGAGCCGGTGAGTGAGGGCCCAGAGGGGCCCATGCTTTTATTGTTTAGGGGGCCCATGGTAGTTTAAAGGGCCAGAGGGGCCTGTGACCCTTTTTCAGTGCCCCAGTGTGGGGCTGACCTTCACAGCGGTGCCGCAGTTTCGGCCGCTGCAACGCTTGGGGGCATGATTATTTCAGGAGCCAGCGCGCTCCATGGAGGCATTTTTAATCACAGAGCTCCTTGTGGCTCCAGCGCTACGCAGTATTTGTTCCAACGTTGGGCATTTTTGTGAGAAGGGCCATTGAGAGCCTATGCCTCATTTAAATGTTTACAGCTGGCCAGCAAGTAGTGGGCAGCTGCACCGTTTAGGTCTTTCTTTTAGGGGACATGCTTTGAATTCAGGAGTGAGACGCACTCCTTCGCCCCCATCTTTTCCTTCACAGCTGCCCAGCAAGTAGTGGGCAGCTGCAACGTTTAGGACTGCGCAGAGTGCGCACCCTTGACTTTCGCTGCATTGGCAGCGCGCCCTGACATTCTGGACACAGGGCATTTGAGCCCCTTTTTGGATGGCCAGTTGGCCAGGGGGACAGTTAGATTTATAGGGCACCAGGCCCTAATGTGATGTGATGTTTTTGCATATTATGGTTAATGCTAGTGAGATTATGTTCTCTGTGATTTATGCCCAGAATGTGAGTTACACTTAGGAGGTTAGGGTCTAAGGTGTTTAGACTTGTGAGAGAATTGCATAATGTGTTTATGCTGGTGAGGTGGGCGCAGAATGTAATTCGCGCCTGATGTGAGACTGCGCATAATGTAGTTTATTGTACAAGCTGATGCTAAGTATAGTGATTACCAGTGTTTACTGGTTGTACATTTATGATCTGTTTTACTTTTACTAAGTTCGCTTTGTGATGGTTCTGACAGTGGTCCAGTGGGCCCTGTCCTGTGTAAAAATGACCCAGTGCCAGGTGGCACCATGTATATTATGTGTTTACTACTCTAATGTGTTTTGAAAATACAAAGGATATTTTTTATATAACCTTGTGTGGAGTTCCTTTTGTAGTGTGTCTGGGATGTTGTTGCTGTGTGCGTGCGCAAATGCTTTACACATGGCCATCGGGATAAGCCTGACTGCTCGTGCCAAGCTACCAAGGGGGTGAGCAGGGGTTATCTTTGGTGTGTAGCTCCCTTGCCCTGACTAGAGTGGTGGTTTCTGCCTGGCTTTGGCGCAAGCCTTAGCCAACCAGAAATCCCATTTCTAACAACCACTATGTTGTTAACCCTGCTTTAATCTCCTTCCTTGCCCTTCCTTCACCCTCTGACCCTTGCTAACTCACCCCAACAAAGCCATTATCTGAGTGACGCAGCTAAGCTATCGGTGTGCTAGGTGAGATGGGAGAGGTCCGGGGATGGTTGTGGTCAGGGGCCAGCCCCTGCTCGTCCAGGTACTGACCAGTGAACACAAAAGCCCCTATCAGCTGCCTCGTTTAATTCACTACCGTCAGCAAGGCTGCAAATTTTCTGTCCACCTATGCCCAGGGTGCTATCTTAGCAAAGGCCGGCTCTGGATACCATGTGACCTATTTTTCATAAGTGGCATCAGAGAGGAAATAAAATGGAAAAACACATTGAAAAGTGAACGAGTCTGAATCTCGACCACTGCCCCGCCTAAGTCCTTCTGAACTTAATCGCTTACGATGATTGTGTGTGCACAGAGTCTCGAGTGCGCACAAAGGCACAGCCCGGATCACCTCCCTGTAAGTGCAGAGGGCCAACTTGCTATGTACAAACTCGGATATTTTATGGTATGCGTACTCACTCCCTCACTGCTTGAATGTCGGTGTGCTGAGGTCCTTAGGACCCACATTTCTGATCGAAATGTCTAAGTGTTTGTCAAATACATAAGTTCACAAATCTAACTTTGCTGGACACATTCATGCACAGGGTTAAGTTATTGTAGGTTGTGCCGTGGTACATAGTGCCGTCTTGTGTGTGAATGCATGAAAGGCTTTATGTGCGGTTAATGTGTGGCATTATTGTATGTATGCGGTGGACATCTTTCGCGTATATGTTCCTGCGCAGGGTCAGCTGTGAGTGTGTGTGTGAAAACACGCATGTATGCGGATATACACACATGCAGCGTCAGCTTGTGTATACGCATATGCCTAAAGTCAACATACTGTATGTGCCATCGGTAATCTTACTAGACTACAAGTATATATGGGAATGTATGACTTTACAACGCATACATTTACAACTCATGCCTTTACAACTCAGTTTTTACATCGAAACATCCTTTACAACACATCATTTTACATGCAATGCCATTACAATGCATTTTTTAAAACTACACTTACAACACATTCCATTACATCGCATCATCCCATTACAACGCATACCATTACAACACATGCAATTACATTGCATTTAAGGTAAGTGTTGGATAGTGTAAGGGTAAAAATTACTATTCTAACTCCTGTGGGTGCAACAGTAGGGTAAGTGTTGGATAGTGTAGTGGTAAAAATTACTATTCTAACCCCAGTGGGTGCACAAGTAGGCTAAGTGTTAGATAGTGTTGGGGTACTATGCGTTGTAATGGCATGCGTTCTAATGACATGCGATGTAATGCCTGCGTTGTAGTGACATGCGTTGTAATGACATGCGTTGTAGTGACATGCAATGTAATGGCTGCGTTGTAGTGACATGCGTTATAAAGGATGTTGCGATGTAATGACTGCGTTATAAATGTAGTGCAATGTAATGACTGCATTGTAAAGGGGGTTCCCCATATATGGTCACCTTTCTATGGGTACAAACACCAGGTCATTCTTGTGTGTGTGCACCGACCTACCTTGCTCTGGATGTATGTGCACACGAGGAATTCCTCCTTTGTGTACGTGTTCAGTCATTGCTGTACTCTAACAGTGCGTTCACTAATAGGGTCCCACTTTGTGTTTCACAAATTGTCGATTTCTTGGCGCATACGTGGCCGCACAAGACTCCCCTGCTGTGCATAAAATCATTTTAATGTGTTGATGCATACAATCCGTTGGCTTACTACGACATCAAATGCATTGACTTGTTTTTCTATCTTACACCCTCATTGTGCCCTTTGTAGTTCAGTTGTGCAGAGCCAGCAGTGCTGGCTCCCCCTCAGCCCAGGTGCCCCGGATCTGCTCCGTTGTCACTGCAGCTCCACCACACTGTGCCGCTCGCACTCAACAGACAGAACACTTTCAGGGCCACACAATAGACCATGGGCTGAAGAAAACCCATGAGGGATCCAACATTGAGATAGGGAACTCTTGAAACACTGTTGAAGGGCGTGATCCCATACCTGGCCTACAAGCCCCTCTTCTCTTCCCAGTGTGACTCCCACTTGAAGGTCAAGACGCCTGGTGCTGGTGGTGCAGTCTCTAGGGCTCAGTACTTATCTCCTTGCAGAAGGACAGATAGTCCCCTCCTTGTCCATTGCTGTTCCTTCCTCCCTGACTGCTCTTCTCCTTCCAACCCTCAATCTTTACTCCTCTGATTCTCAGATACCACTTCTCTCTCTTCTCTTAGACAGTTCTTCCTTCTTCTCCCCTTCTTCCACTTTCTTCCTCCCCTACTTCCTACGGTTCCTCCACTTGCCTGCACTCCTTTCTGCTTCTCTCCACTCTTTCTCCCATTCTCCTCTGTACTCTTCTCGTTTCCATTTCTTAATAATTTCTGTCTCTCCTTAATCTCTTTGTCCACTGGCTGTGCTCCATTGTCCTTCTCCCCCGCTAACTCTTGTCTGAACTATATTTCATCAATCAGTTCTCCATGTGCTCGTTGGGAACATCATCACTACTGCATTAGTACTCTCTACTCCTTCTCCCTGCTGCCTGTCCCTGCACTGGTTTTTAGGTCTCGCGCCTAACGTTGCAGTGCGCAGCACTGTCCCGCGAGACCTCTTGTATGGGCTTCAGAAAGCTGACCACACGCGTGGTTTTGCTTTCGCAGGCTGCAATTGGTTGCAGCGTGCTTTTTAATAAAAAATACAGCACGCAATTGGGCAAAGGCGGGCGCATGTTCCGCCTTTGCTCCACCAATTCCCATCGGTGTCTAGCACACGCGGCAGCGCACGTTCGCCTCGCTGCCGCGCTCCCTTGCCCCCACTCCTCTGTGGTGCGCGTGCACCACTGGTTTCGAGTCCCGCGTCGGCTCCTCTGTGGTGCGCACGCACCACAGGTTTTGATTCCATGCTTGTTATTAGTACTTGTTTTACCATTTGGGACAGTTTGTTTTGCAACAGTCTGGGGGGGTGCTATGTCCCTGACTCCTGCTTAGGAGTTTGATACAAGCCCAGACCTGCCTGACCCATGCATAAATACAGTGCACAGGGGAGTAACTAAACTTGAAGGGGGGGCCTGCACAGTTCACGGAGGGCGGGGGCTCCTTGAGCTATGGACTCAGTGAGGAGATTTAAGGTCAGGGGCCCCACCGCTGGTGGACACTTTGGAGAGGACTTCCTGGAGCTCGGCCAAGATGGGCAGTGGCCTCCCGGATAAGGCCAATTCGCAACCTCCGTGAGATGAGAGCAGCGAGTGCGCTCTTCTTCCCTGAAATGCATAGCGCCGAAAACAACCATGTGTGTATTGCAGCAACAAACTGAAGAAGTGTCACCGGCACCCAGGGTTGCATGCTGGGACTGTGCAGCCAGCCAAACTGCTTAGCATCACAGCACTGACTGCTGCTGTGTGTCTTCAGTCTGTGGTAGGGATGTGAGGCAAACCGGTGCAGCAGGTACTGTCTAATTGCACAGTGAGACTCGTGTGAAACCAATGACTTGTCAGAGGGAGAATGACACCAAAGGATGAAAGGCAGAGGCTGTCCAGCAGAGATGTGAACCTATAATCTGCAGAGAAAGGCACACACACAAACACACCCACACACAAACACACATGCACGCACACATACATACAAACACCCACAAACACACCCACACACAAACAAATAAGCACACACGCACACACGCAAACAAATAAGCACACACGCACGCACGCAAACATACACACGCATGCACACAAAGTCAATCTAGCATCTAAATTCACTGAAAAAAAGGACCAGTTAACACTAGGTATTAATTACATTAAACAATGTTCCATGTGTAGCGCTTACATTAAAACCCTTTATAACTGACACCTATTGCAGTTTTTAGTAGCAGAAAAGAATGTTCTTTATCCTCTAAAAGGCAGCAAATGAATGGTCTCTGACAACTATCCAACACTTATTTATATAACAACAAGAGAGGGAGGGAAGACAACACTCTCAATCCCCCGGGCAATGTTTCATAAACAACAAAAGAGTGTAATTCATTAAATGGGTATAAGCACGCAAAAGGAGAAAGGTGAAAAGAAACAAAACTCCTTGGATTTGCTCAGGAAACCCTCACTCACCGCCCTGGGCGATGACATGCTTCATCATCGGGCCCACCGGGAGAAGCTGAATGCCTCCCCGGTGTGCTTCAACGCCAGGATACTGCGGAGCTGGTTTTGTGAGAGTTGTGTGAAAAAGAAGTGTTTAAAAATGTCTCGGTTGTATTCCACATAAAAACTTTATTCGGTGGTCAACCTGACGTATATAAAAACAATGTGATGGGAAATTACCAAGATAATTGTCTGGATATTTCCACTTAAAGTGGGGTCGACATGTTTCTGCCCTTTATGTGTAGATTACTGGGCATTCTTCAGGACCATAGGGAGTGTACCTCGGCGGTATGGGCACGCTAAGGCCCACCCTTACCTGAGGACGTGAAAGTTAAAATCTGTGTAAAAACTATTAGTGCAAGGCAAACAAAAAAGAGAGCAAACCAACAGGAAAAAATAGGGGGGTTCTCTCAAAATCAGAGGAACCTGTGTGGTTTGTCACTTAAAAGATCCACGCCCCATAGCTCCACGAGGTCCAGTAAGAGGAGAGTCGCAGGTACCAAGCGGGTGCTAGGCGTAGCGGGCGGTGTGCCATTTTCGCCTCCCCCCTCCCGAGACCTATGGGGCGTGGATCTTTTAAGTGACAAACCACACAGGTTCCTCTGATTTTGAGGGAAACATTGCAGCATTGTGATTGGTCAGGGGAGCCTGGGTGTGCTTCCTGGTTGCTGTATCGTCCCGAGTCCGATGGAGGAGAGTTGGAGCAGAGATGTGGGACCTGTCATTAAGGTAAGTGTTTAAAAAAAATCCTTTTACATTCCCCTTCCTCCCTCACCCGGCCTCACCACTCCTGATCTGTGCTGGACGCCTCTGCCAGGGTCCACAATGTATGGTCGGTGATGTGACCAAGGGCTGCATTGATGGCAGCAGAGTGACAGTAGGGGATCCAGGGGGGTCAGTGATTGTGTAAGAGGGTCATAGGCTAAGTGATGCATGTACATCTACTGTCTGAATAGAACAATGAAAAAACAGAAAACCTGCGATCAGTCCAACCTTTTCCCTTGAGCAAACTGTGTGATCCTAGACAATTGTGTTTTCACTTTGCCTCCTTTTCTTCATTATATTATATAAGAGGACATCGAATTACATGAGTTCAGAATGTGCACTGAACAAAACTGTCTCATGTGTGTGGTTATAATGTTGTCCACATGTATTAGCAACCTAGGCCACCTAGAGGTTGCACATGACAACAGATTTGCCTCTTTGTTCACTATTGACATTGTTGTCAGGGTGTGGTGGTGGAAGCATGATTGTTTCTAAATTCATGTTCGAAAACTATCACTTAAAATAAAATACCCCTCAATGCAGTAGTATGGTAAAACATGTCTGCATGTTAATGAAATAAACTTTTTTGATTTTTGAAGAAACATAAACCTATTTGTACACATTTGTTGCAGGGTGCATTTAAAAATAAAGATGTGCCTAAAGTTAAGTGGTGCAGGACACCACCATAGTTACTTGCCCGTTTATTTATCATTCTTTTCTGAATATTAGTGCTGAGCAAGAAAACAGCAGCCCGTGCTGGTGTTCAACAGGGTGGTTGCATGTAAAGGTCAAGAGGGCTGCAAACGGTCACCAAGACATACTTTGAGTATCACTGCTACAAGGTAACCCAGGAAACAATTTGGTTTTAGATTAGGAACAGCAAGATGCACCTTACATAGGAACGGTACAGTGCGGGATCTCAGCCATACAACCATGTATCCAGCTATAGAACCCTCTATCCCAGCCATACCACTCTGCATCCTGCTATACAGCCCTGCATCCCAGCTGTGCAACCCTGCATCCTGTTATGAACTGGATGAGGTATCCTGGTACCCCAGCCATGCCAGGACTGCATCTAGGCCACACACCGGATGATTCTTCGGTCATACACGGATCATGCCTTTATCTATCTAGCCATTCACTGACACACCCATGCACCCACCCATCCATTTGTTTATCCATTTCCTCATTCATCCATGCTTACAGCCACCCATTCGCACATTCACAAACTTGCCTCTTAACAAAGAGGCACTTTTAAATCAAGTAGCCAAACCAATGCTTGATTTAGCTGTGGCTACATTCTACTTCATACATCATAGCTTAATTTAGATTTTTTTCTCCTGTCTGATTTCACCATATTTATGAGAGGTAGGACACCCCACCACAGGACATTAGATTTGTGGTTGAAATGGGTAGGGTCGGAGGGGCACACTGTGCCCCTACTTTTCTAATTTGAATATAACAGGTCCCCTACTTTTTGAGAAAAGAGGATCGTCCAGGGACGGTTAATTCCAAGAGTTGAAATACATTAGCAGACGTTGAAGGCAGGAACTCTCCTGTGCATTGAAAGCAAGGGAGGGACAGACAGCTAAACAAGCCTTCTTGCCAGGGTGCCTGCTTGCCTGATACGAATGTAGATGTGCAACTGGTCAATCTGCAAACGTAAAGGGTTCTTGAAAGCCAGTATTGACTTTAAAATATGTAATCACTTGAAGCTTCCTGGTGAAAGTTTTATTGCAAGGGAATTACCAGCTGAGATTTGAAGCGTGTGCTTTTAATGGACAGTTACAAAAAATGTGCACATTTTATGTCAGCCTATCTTATACTGTGTGTAATGCAAGTTTAAAATAATGACTCACATATTCCCAGTCCATTCTGTCACAGATAGGGACTTTGTAGCACTAAACATACGCAAGTCACTATTCTCCACTGCATCAACCATGATTATAGTCTGTAGCTCTCTGGTTACAGACACAGATCTCGGCAATGCATTAGCTAACAGAGGTTTCATAATGCACAATAGTGCATTTACAACCGTTTAAATGAACTTGCATTTATTTGACGTTTGCCTTATTTTACATGTCGTTACCTGAAGGTGAAAGACCGAAAAAAGTTACAGAATACTTGGTTATGTTAGCCACACCTTTGGCTCCACCCCCACGCTCACTCGTCCTGCCTTCTTTTCGCACAGCATCACAGGTCTCATACTTTTTTCAAAGCACTTCGACCGCTGCATTAGATACAAAGACACCAATTAACAAAAGAGTACCTTTCTCTGACAATTCAGACGCCGCTTTGGCTGCTCTTTTAAAAAGCATTGTTTGAAAGCAGCTCGCATGACCTTGAACGTGTATGCCTTTTAGCAGTGCAATACAGATTTAAATTAACTACTTGCAATCAAAAACATGCCATTCTGATAAAAGTATTTTAACCTACAGAAACAATTCTAGATTATTCATCTAAAAATCAAACGTAAACACCGTATGAGAAGTGGAGTGTCATTTTTGTTTAGAAAATAAAGAAAAGAAATTTAACATATACATTTATAAGCCCTGTTGTAAAGATGTGACTTTATATAAACACTTCAAGGGCTTATTTTTTTCACTTCTCCTTCATTGCTGCTTCCAGCAGCCCCTCCTGTTGCTGCATGCCCGTCTCCCCATCCCCTCAGGCTTACCTGCTTCACCCATCCTCTACTACATCCCCCGTTGCTGCTGCTTTAATTTTTTATTTATTTTTGGCTTGGTAGTTTTCCATAGGAAACACAAGGAGATGATGGATGGAACGCTGAAACTTTTCAGACACTCACCCCCAGCCACAGATCTGGGTTGAACCCATCATCGTTCTTTAGCTCACTTTGCCACCTCAGTTTATACCCAACAATATGCAAATCAGTCTTGACTCTGTGCCTCAGGGGAACATTCCAGCCCAAACTACCAAACCAGGTCTTCCCTGAACCGGAAATAAGCATCCTGGGACCGGTTTCAGGGTAACACCTCTCATCAGCCAGGCTAGCTTGAATCCAGTGGCAAAATGGCAACGTCAAGTCAGCAGTTTTAAACTGCCCTTCCAGTCTGTAATGGCCGACTGGGAGCCATGGTTTACCTTGTCACACTGAGGGTGGCAGAAAAAGTGCTGCAGACCCTGAGGGGAGGGGGGGAACACACACTAACTTACAGGCCCTGGATACTAGGGATTTACAAGTAAGTTATGCTATGCCAACTGGGGACACGCTAATTAAACATTCACCATTTTAAGGGTTACAGCACGTGCACTGAGTCCTGTTTAGCAGGGCTCTGGGTATTTTAGAGTCATTACACCAGTACCTAGCCGTCAAAATGGTAGGACAAAAAGTAGGGGGTAAACCTGCAAAAAGCCTGTTTCTTATATCCACTCTATGCCACTTCACTCTACGACAATCTACTCCGCTCTACATCACTCTACTCTACAACACTCTGCTTCACTCTACGCAACAAGAGTGGAGGAAGATCCCCATTGATCGCATCACATCCACAGCAGCCTCAGACCATCTTCAGCATCCTTCATCCCTTGCATTAGGACCACTCCATAGGACTCCGTTGCAAAGCATATTTAGTGCTTGAAACTGCTGAGAGACTGCTTCCACTGTGAAGGAAACTGTTCTTGAGGACCTTCCTGATCCCCCTGACTAGCTCCCTGCCAGAGTTTGTAACCCAAGCACTTCGAACCAACTGGATTGACTCTTTGAAAATGTTTCTAAGTGTCCAATTGGCGACGTTGCCAATGCTTGTTTGGGATGGAGTGAAATTGCTTTGATTTATTATTGTTTATAGTATCTATATCTCCAGAACTTTCCGGCGGATCTTTTTCATTCTAGTGTCTAAATTCTTATACAAATACAGTGTATTTTTAGGTCTCGCCCAGACAGCGCATGTGCTGCATTGAAGGGACGTGTTGTGTTCTATCTGCGGGCTTAGAGGCCACAAATCTCCTACCATTGATAAACTTCAGTATCTCTCTCATTTTTCTTGATGCCATTTGTCATGGCATGCAGGCATCATGCCCTCTTCTTGTGTTTGGCCCTCCTACAGCGCATGGACCAAATATTTGTCTTCATACACTGCTACCGGTTAGAGGAGCTATTTTTTCTTTGTTTTCAAGCACTCCGTAGGAGGACCACAAACCATTAAAATGCATGCGTATTTACATAAGTTAATGTATTTCTTAAAAAATTGTTAAAACACAAACAGCACTTTTTTTTTGTTTGTACGTTCTGATGGTATTGGAGCCCTTGTTAAGTCCTCCATCTTTATTCTGGTTTTCAAGCACTCCAATTGGATTATTTGTGTTGTCAGGCCATCTCCCTTCTACACATACACACATACTGCTAAAATGCATGATGTGCGTGTACATAAACGAATGCATTTCTTAAAAAGTTGTTACAACACGAACATCACTTGTTTATTATTTTTTTTGCACCATCTGATTGCATGGGAGCGCTGATGCCGTCCTCCATCTTGCCATAGTGCTAACACAAGTTGATTCTTTTGCAGCACGTTAAATGCTCACCAGTTACATTACATAATGACATATTCATTGTCGTAAGCAGCGGGAAGAGTAAAAGATTTGCCCAGAATCACAAATTGTTAAGCCAACCCTGAGATTCGAACCTGGCTCCCCAGGTCCCCTGTCGACTGCTCTGGACATTATGCCACATTCTTGCTTCACTTTAAAGCCCAACTGTTTCTCACTATCACTTCCATATTTGTTCAGCAAGACCCCATCAACCCTGAACAAGCATTGGCAAAGCCAATTGATCTCGCTAATGCCTGAGCTATTGGCCATGTCAACGTCAATATCTTTTAGCCATGTTGTCTGGCAGCACATCTGCTGTTCAGCATGGCTGAAAGTCACTTTAAAAAGTGCTATGATACTTCTACTGCATGCCACGTCATAGCGCTTTTTTGAGTTAGGAGGGGCAGGACAATAAACTCACCACTGGGGGCGCAAAGAAACTCAGCATCGGCTCAACATCCTGTGATTCTGGGCTTTCAGTATCTTTCAGCCATGGTGAACAGCATGCATGTTGCTAGACAACATGGCTAAAAGACATTCACATTGACAAGGCCTTTAGCTTGGGCATTGCTGAGACCTATTGGCTTTGCCAATGCTTGTTGTAAATTGGTGTCAGATTTCTTGTATGTCGTGTTGATTTCTTCTTCAATTGTTTGGTCCTGTTTAAATGATTTATACTTGTTCCTCTGTGTAAAACTTGCTGTTCAGTGCCATAGCTACCCTTGAGATGAAGGTTTTACAGACAGACAAAATTCACTCGACCTAAAGAGGTCGATAAGTGTATTACATGGTGAGGTCGCACAACCACATCATAAAATACACCCCATTTCCTCACAGCAAAGTAGTGTAGGCAAGTGGAATGGCACTTACTGGAATAGAGTGTTGTTGAGTTAAGTAGCGTAGAATTGAGTGGAGTGGCATAGAATGTCAGAGGAGAGTGGCATAGAGTGGAGTGGAGCACTAGAGTGGAGTAGTGTGTTATAGAATAGATTGAAGTAAGGTGGCATGGAGTGGTGTGGAGGGAGTTGCGTAGTGTGTCATGGAGTGGAATAGTGTCACAGACTGACAAAGAGTGGAGTAGAGTGTTGTAGAGTGGAGTGGCATAGAGTGGAGTGGAGTTTAGTGGAGTAGAGCGTCATAGAATGTTGTATCGTGGAGTGTTGTGTCATGAGTGTAGTGTCATAGAGTAGAGTGGAGTAGAGTAGATAAGAGTGAAGTGGCGTAAAGTACAGTGGTGCAGGGTAAATTGGTGTAGAGTGCATTGGTTATGAGTAAAGTGGTGTAGAGTCAATTGGTGTAGAGTGCAGTGACGTAGAGCAGAGTGGTGTAGAGTAGAGTGCAGCGGAGTAGAGTGCAGCAACGTAGAGTGGAGTGGTGCATAGTGGAGTAGAGTGACGTATATTGCAATGGTGTAGGGTAGATTGTTTCAGGGTAGAGTCAAGTGACATGGAGTGGAGTGGTGCAGGACAGAGTGCCGCCCTTGTCGATAATCACACCTAGATATTTATATTCTGGTGCAGATTCAAAGTGTGTGCTGCCCCAGAACCAAGTTGGTGATTTCTTTAGGTTTTTCCTGATTGTTATGGTCCTTGTTTTCTACAGGTTGATGGTTATGCCATTAGCTTCGGAATATTCCTGAGTGGTTGTAAGAAGATGTTGTAGGCCTACCTGTGTATGGCTGATCAGGACTATGTCATCCGTGTAAAGGAGGCAGGTAGTACTGGGCCTCCAAATCTTGGTGCGTGTGAGTTGCAAGCATTCAGTGCCGGAACGAGACCTGCTAGGAACAGTTTGAACAGGTTCGGGGCTAATACACATCCCTGTTTGAGCCCCTTCTCAGTTGGTATGCACCTTGACAGAAAGGATCCATCACCCAGCTTTATCTGGACTCATGTGTCTGCGTGGAGATCGATGATCAAATTCAACAAAGTCTGTGGTATGCTCCAGCTCGCCAGTTTGGGCCACAGATTGTTGCGGTTTACATGATCAAAAGCGACCCTGTAGACAATGAAAGCAAAAGACACACAATTGATGGACGGAATGCAGAACAAATCAAAACATTCACCCCCAGTCAAGATATCTGGGCTAAATCCATCATTCTTTTGCTCACCATGCCACACCAGTTTAGACCTGGCCATATACAAATCAGTCTTGACCCTGTGCCTCAGGGGAACAGTCCAGCCCGACCTGCCAAGTCAGGTCCTCCCTGGACCAGAAAAAAGCATCCTAGGACCGGTTTCGGGGTTTCACCCCTCATCAGCCAGGATAGCTTGATTCCAGTGGCACAGTGAGCCCAGGACTCACGTCTGGGCATACCTGTCGCACTTAGGGCGAGAAAGCAAAAGACACACAATTGATTGACGGAATGCAGAACAAATCAAAACATTCACCCCCAGTCAAGATATCTAGGTTACATCCATCATTCCTTTGCTCATCATGCCACACCAGTTTAGACCTGCCCATATGCAAATCAGTCTTGACCCTGTGCCTCATGGGAACAGTCCAGCCCGACCTGCCAAGCCAGGTCCTCCCTGGACCGGAAACAAGCATCCTAGGACCGGTTTCGGGGTTTCACCCCTCATCAGCCAGGATAGCTTGATTCCAGTGGCCAGTGATCCTAGGACCCATGTTCGGACTGGAATGTTCCCATTGGGTGCAGGGACAAGGCTGATTTGCATATGGCTGGCTCCAAACTGGAATGGTATGGTGAGCAAAAAACGATGGATTTAGGCCCAGATTTCTGTACTGGGGTGCATGTATGACATTGTTCTGCATTCTGTCCATCAATTGTTCTTTTTGCATTTGTCACCTGAGAGGGACGGGTATGCCCGGACGTGGGTCCTGTGCTCTCCATGCCACTGGAGTCACGCTATCCTGGCTGATGAGGGCTGGAAGCCCGACCCCGGTCCTAGGATGCTTGTTTCCAGTCCAGGGAGGACCTAGCCTGGCAGTTCGGGCTGAACTGTTCCCATTGGGTGTAGGGTCAAGACTGAATTGCATATGGCTGGGTCCAAACTGGAATGGCATGGTGAGCAAAAAAACTATAGATTTAGGCCCAGATCTCTGTTCTGGGGTGAATGTATGACATTGTTCTGCATTCTGTCCATGAATTGTTCTTTTTGCACCTGAAGTCATTGAATCATAAATGTAATGCTATTTGTGTTGATTTCACCTTGTCAATTAGCATTGCCATGGCCAGGATATTTGTTGATGTTCCAACAGATTTTGCAAAGCCGGCCTGGTTTAGGGGAATAATTGATTTCTCGTCTGCCCAGGACTGGAGCTCTTCTAGGTGTGTTCCCGTGAAAAATGTTGTCTCGTTGTCCAAGAGAGCCACTAAACAGTCGTTTTTTGGCAAGGACTTGTCTCCTGACTTAAAGATTGGGAAGATTGTCAAGCCTCTCCAGGAGCATGGAAGTATGCCCAGTTGCCTTATATCGGTGAACAGAGGTTCAAGGGCTTTTGCCCAGAGGTCTGCATCTTGTTTATACAGAACCGGTGTAATTCCATTGGGGCCCTCTCTCGACTTCCCTTTGCTATTTGCAGTTTAATTGCACTGCTTTTGCTGTTTGAGGAAGCAAACATTGGCAGATTTCCCCCTGCTGCTTTGGATACTGAGGCGCTCCCTTTTTCCCAGTGGATCTCCTGCGTGGCACCTCTTGAGTGGGTTATGGTTTTTGATCCTGTGGCCAGGGGTTTGTTTTCTTGATGGAAATGGTCTCCCATATCCCTTGCCCAGTCTTCTTCTGAGAAGTTGGATGAGATTCCCTAATTTTTGGGCCGGAAGAGGCGGTTTATTGTTCCCAAAATCTTGTGCTGTCACATTCTGTTTAGTATCAGCGTGTAATTTTGCTCGAAGCTTGTCCTCTATGGATATGTTGGCTTCTCATTTTTTGTCTCCTTGGGTGCACTTTTTGCTGTTGTAGCAGTGCTGAGGGCACTTTGTAATTTTGATTTTCTTGATGGTGTCTCAGCGTGCAATAGATTGAGTTTTTGGTGAGCTTGATTTCATTTTTTTGCGATTTTGACATGTGCTTCTTACTGTTGTGGCTTCATAGTGCCCTTGATGTGATCAGAACCGCGTAGGATTCTGCCATTGTGGTGGTAAAGTTCTCCCATTTCTCAATTTTACTTGATTCAGCCTGTGACTCAAAGGGTAGTGTTGCGGTTTGCAAGAAACACCCTCCTGCTGCATGTGTGAATGTGATTCTTCTGTAATTAATTGTGAGCTTTATTCCTTAGAGAATCCAAGACCGATCGAACATAGGCATGTTTGTTCGGAGTGTGATTTCTTGAGGGCGGTGGTCACTGTCAGCTTTGTCGCCCAGTTGGAATGAGGCGATTTGGTTGAATAGAGATAGAGAGGTGAAGGTATAGTCTAATACAGAGTTTACTGTTGGTGAATCGTGGATAATTGCAAGAGGGTTATCGCTAGCAGATCTACAGTTGATTGCTCTGAGGTTGAGGTGTTCGAGGTACTCAAGTAGGCACTAGCCGGTTTTGGTTGGGCGGCCTTATGGGATTTTTCCCTGTGGTGGAATGTTCCAGATCGAATTTGGAATGGCCACTTTATCGGCAGTCGAGGAGCCCATTAGATTAAGATTTAAATCCCTAGTAAGAATGATGTCTGTTGTTGCCCCTTTGCTTAAGATAACAAGAAGATTAATCAATCAGCCACTTGATTAAATCATGGTTCATTTAAGTTATCTTGCTCATTTTTCATTCAAAGCTGTATAATAATAGCATCTGACAATCTTATGTTCAGTCAAAACGTATATGGTTGTTGATTGTATTTCCTTGTTGTGTCTATTTTGTGGAATATGTTGTGATGTTACTTTTTAGTATCTCATGTTCCTGGAAATATTTACATATTTCTCACAATAATATTGCATGAATTTGTATTAATAAAATGACGTTTTAAATAAATTTAGTGTACACTGAGTCTCTAATATCATGTCTGTGTTTGATTAGGACTTACATATGCACAGACCTATTGTTGCCTAGGGGTTTTTTCTTCCATTGTTACTCTTTCACTTATGCATGCCTCCAGGGAGTTGATCAGATTCTTTGCTGCTTGATTTTCCTTTTTGAGTGTACGTAAGCATTTATTATTATAATATCGGTGATCTTTTTCCTAATGTTGCAGACGGAGTTAATATATTTATTGCTATAGTTGGTGATGAGGCTGGCCCGATTGCATTGGCTGTGGATGTGCCTGTGTTGGAGACATAGGTGCCCTCACGTTCACTCAGACCCTCTTTGCAGGGTAATTATCTTATTCCAAGATTTCGTCTGGTTAAGATGGGAGGCCGTTCATTCTCCCATCTCGCTCCCAGACTTTGGAATTCCCTTCCTGTCTCCTTGAAATCTTAATCTTCCTTTATGAAGTTTCGCAAAGATCTCAAGACATGGCTCTTCCCTCAATAGTAGCTTTGTATTTGCTTGACTGTCCTGGCGCCGGGAGACCCCATGGTGGGTAGCTGTTGCGCCTTATAAATTCAATTACAAATACAAATACAAATAGGTTGCCAGACCACCATTTAGGTGACTGTATTTTTCCCCCTGACAGCTGGAGTGAAGAAGCGCAGGTATCCTTCAAGGTGCGGAGGGTCTATCATCCAGGTTTCCTGTAGTTCTATGATGTCAAATGTCCTTTGGTAGATGGCAAAGTCTGGGCCTAACTTCTTACTGGCCAGTCTGTTAATATTCCATGAACATATCCGTAGGGAGTTATTGGCTCTGGATGATGATTGTTGATAGCTGTGTTGTCAATTTTGTATTTGTCCTAGAAAACCATCTCAGGTCCGCTTGCTGATTCAACGGCTTTGCAGATTCCAATTGATTTCTGCTTATGTTTTAAAAGTGGTCTTTGTTAGTTGAAGAGTGCCCTACTGCTCCTCTGAGCCACTGATGTTGCGTTTCTTTTTGGGACCACTAGTTGGGCATGTTTCATCTCTGGGTTTAGCAGGGCAGGGAAGCCGAGTTTGGTGTAGGGAATGATGCTTATCCCCCAGTTTTTGAAGATGCAGCTTTCTGAGAGTATATTTTATGTGGTGGATAACGTTCTCCATGTTGTCTTTGTGTCTTCGCCCTCCAGGGGGTCTTTACATTTAATAAATTATATTGAATCCAGGTCCGAAGTTGTCAAATCTGACAGAGTTGATATATGAGACAGCATGCGGAGTATGTTTCCTCGATTCAGGATGTCATGTGTGCCTTTTGATGTGTATTCAGGTGTGAACCTGAGAGTATTGGCTTCCCTGCTGGGTTTCCAGTTGGGCGGCCTTGCATTTGTTTGAGGTCGAGGTGTAAGTCTCATTACCTGATGCACCTGTTGGAGCCAGGACCCCGATGCCTGCCTTGCTTCCTTCTCTGTGTTGATTATTTGTGTTGGTTTCGGATTTGGGTGGTTGGCCCATGTTTCACAGCCAGAAGGTTCCCAAGCTGTTCCAATCTTGCTTTAATTGGGCCAAGACTTCCGTCCTCCCTTTGGTGCTTGGTTGTGTAATGAGAACAGTTGAGGTTTTGCTTATACTTGTGGGGTACGTTTTACTTTTCTTTATGCAGTTTGGCTCCCTGGAATCTGAATGTAGGGTAGTGTGACTGTTGAGACTTGCCGTAGTAGCCTGAGGGGCCTTGACAGCTCAATAGTTTGAAAGTGGTATTAATGAGTAGCTCGGTGGCAGGTGTGGTGAGTTTATTTCAGCCAGTATACTATTGGTGGTATTTCCTGCTGCGTATTCATCTCTTTGGAGGTTATTGATGTTACTGTTAAAGTGGAATGGTTTTGTGTCTTCCTTCTCAGCCTGCATAGGTAGCCACAACGTCTCTGGGCAGGGCGTTTCTTTGATGTCGTTTTGGTATGACCCCATTTCAACATCTGTGGGGTGTTTGTTTCTCTCATCTGGTGTAATTGTGGTTTGTTGTGTTGTCTGGTCTGACGTCTGAAATGGTATTGGGCTGAATAGGCGCAAGAAGCCTTCCTGGTTTAAGTCAGATTTCTGATTTCGACCTTTCCTCCTTTGGGCTCATCCTTGCTTTGCATTTGTTTCGTTATCCTGTGGGTAGCTCAGGTGCAGTCCTGTAGGCTGGTTGAGTGTAGTTGCTTTTTTGCAGCTGTTCGTTATTAATTTGTGTTTGGCTGCAGTATCAGTGGAGTGGAGTGTTTCTTCCTGGCTTGTTGCATGGTATGCTACCATGGTTTCTTGTGTCGCTGTGATGGGTTGGTCCTCTGGGGGCAGCGTGTTTCGGCACTGAGATGCCCTTTTGAGTTGTGTGCACAGATTGCGCAGCATGGAGGGAAGAGAAGCTAGTTTGTCAACGGTTGGGCCACATCCGCAGCTTGATTTGTTGGCTTGTGGGTTGTCCTGTATGATCTGAAGAAGAGTTTCTAGAGCTCCTAACTTCCCGTCAATAGCTACCACGAAAACTGCCAAAGTGTTCAGTAAGGTTAGCTGCATGGCCATTTGTCCGCTTGATATTGGAGAGCCTCCACAAAGAGTTCCACTGTTTTTAGCAGGCTTGCCCAAGCACTTTCAGAGTCTGTTTTGTGAGCCTCCTTGTGTCTGTTGTTGGCTCATCCACCGCCTAACTCCCTCTTGCTTCCTTGCGCCCTTGTGATTGGGCTCTCCTGCGGAGTCGCTCTTCTGCTTAGCTGGTGGATCCTGAATGTAGGTCACCATTATTTTGTGGTGACGTACAAGAACTGTTCAGAGTCTCCAGGCTCTTATCTTAGTATCCTCTCTGGTTTAGTTGGCAGTGGTGGTGTTTGGTGTTCTATGTCAGAGCCGTTCGATGGTGGTGCGAGTTTGGACTTTGATTCTTTGGGGGAGGTCCAGTTGAGTTTGCACGGCTGCAGGCTGCCCAGCTCCGTAATTGTTAGTGCCTGCCTCAGTTGTGGTGCAGTTGCCTCCCCTGTTTCTGCTGCAGTATGTACTTCCAAGAGTGGACAGCTCTGTTTCGCTGCCCCCAACCCACTCAGAGGAGGATGGCGTCACTGGCTTCGAACCATGTTCTCGGGTTGCCGTTACTTCAGCCACAACCAACTGGACCGGATGCTGGGCTTTCTGCAGCGGGGTTGTGGTGTGACACTATGGGCTCAGTTCTGAATCAGCTGCAGTGGACTGGTCGGCCCAATGCCTGGGTTTCCCTGCTATTGCCACTGCCCTGTGGTTGAAGCACTTGAAGAGGTTGGAGAGGTGTCTGGAGGCCCTGTACTGTGGTGGTACTTGAAAGGAGAGTGTCACCTGCATTTTTGAAAAAGCAATATTTGGTGTGGATCTTTGGCTGAAGAACAGCAGAACGAAGCTTTTTGGTGTTGGCTTTTTCCCCTCCCGTACAGAGGCCAGATGGGTCAGCTATTATCGGGGTCTATTTCTATTAAAGAACATTATAGCTGTGGATCCAGCCTGATTTTTAGCTGTGGTTCATACGTGGTGCCTTCAGATGACTGGGGCTTCCTCCTTCTGCGCTTGTTTAAGTTGGTTTTGAGGGTGCGGACTCCTCGTACACTACTATATCTCATGATTTGCTGTGGTGGTCTGCTATGATTGGGGCTTGGTGTGTTCTTGGCAGTTGCAGCTGCCGCAGCTAGCTTGCTGGGGCAGCGGATAGGAGGAGGGTTGGTTAGGCAGTGGTTAAGGTGTCTGTAGAAGCAGGCCAGCCTACCCAAGCTCTGATCGCCTCCATCCCTGCAGAGTCCCTTTCTGGCCCTAGCCACAGCCCCTTGCCCCTACCACCCCAGCGCCTGTTGTTCGGGGCCTCTACGACCTCTGTGTTGGGTTGTTTTACAATTTTCTCAGTGGAGAGAGTGACTGGAGCATGGAGTCTGCCCTGTTATTAATTCTCCTCTATTGTGGGCCAGAGGGGCTGACCAGAATGTTGGGGAAGGTGCTGGTGCCTGCCTCCTCCGCTAATTGTTGGTCGTTAGTTGTTAATTGTTAGGCGGCGAGTCAGGTAAAGATGGGCAGTGATCAGGCTCTTCTTCATGCCCTGCCTCTGCCTGGCTTCAGGACCACAACCCTCTGGAGTGGGAAGCAGCAGGGTCCGTTTCACTCTGGTTACTAGGTCAGGATTGGAGGACTGTCAAAATCTTGGTGGAGACTCAGGGGGGCCTCTACTCGTTCTGCTGCCTCCGCTGCTTCGTTCGGTGTACACTCCTCCTGGGCCTCTGGGTGGGGCATGGTAAGCGGGTCTGCGGCAGTGCCCAGTTCACATGGCTTGTCATCTGTGATATTCGGCCGCACTAGCCAAGCCTCACTAACCTACCTTCCAACCAAGGAGGCTTTCTTCTCTACATCCTATTTCCTATTTCTGCCACTTGTGGTTGCTTGTTGCTTCTGTGTTGGTTTTGTGGAGAGGGTTATGGGGGAGAGACGCATGATTGAAAAATCTCCAGGCAAGCAGGGCTCACAGGGCAGGACCGCAAGATGCACCCAACCTAGTTGGGCCACCTCCGCGGTGCTGCCGAGGGCTCACTCTCTCAGCGGCCGCCAGGTATTAGTGGCCTGCTTGCCTCTCTTAAGTTGTGAATGCGTAGTGGGCGCTGTTCATTTTGTGAGCTGTGCAACCCCCCTATGCGGATCCGCATTGCAAGGTGTCTAATATCTGCTGAAGACCCGGCACCAGGCGCCGGTGTGCAGCAGTGCAGCTGCGGAGGTTGGTTGGTGGTGAGTGGTTGATGGTGAGGTGATCTCGCCTTACCTCGATGCTTTGCCTCTGTAGCAGGGCATGTGACTGGGAAAGTGGATGAGGCTGTGAGGAACTCAGGGCATCCAGTGATGCTGCTGTGGGTGGCCAGCAGTGGTTTGGCGAGGGGGAGAGGAACACAAGCTGGCCCCATGGTTTGGCTCGCCTGTCCACCCGACCACCTGTCCACTCGCTTCCGGCCTCCACCTTTGGGAGCTTAAGCGTACCTGGCGTAGTGAAGCTCAGAAGCACAGCTCAGTTCTGCTCCCCACTCTCCTACTCCTGGCAATGCCGATGAGTGGGCTCTCTGGTGCTCGAGAAGCCAACTGATGATAGCCTGATCCTCTCACCACCCCGTCGCCTCCACCTCGCTGCTCACCGCTCCGCCATTCGACTGCTCCACCATACATTGGCATAGAGTAGAGTGGTGCAAAGGAGAGTGGCCCAGAATACAGTTGTGCAGTGGCAAAGAGCGCAGTGGTGCATAGTAGAGTGGGGTAGGGTGCACTGGCATAGAGCAGAGGTGCGCAGGGTAGAGAGGCATAGAGTTAAGGGGCATAAAGTGCAGTGTCATAGAGTGCAGTGGTGCACAGTAGATTACAGTGGTGTAGAGTGGATTTTCATAAAGTGTAGTGGTGTAGAGTGTAGTGGCGTAGAGTGTACTGGCATGGAGTGCAGTAGAGTGGTGTACAGTAGAGTGGTGGAAAGTAGAGTGGTGTAGAGTTTAGCGGCAGAGTGCAGTGTTGCAGAGTAGAGAGTCATAGAGTGCAATGGTATAGAGTAGAGTGGCTTGGAGTGCATCAGTGTAGACTGCAATGGCATAGAGTGGTACAGAGTAAAGTGGCATAGAGTGCAGTGGCATAGAGTGTTGCAGAGTTGAGTATAGTGGCTTACAGTGCAGTGATGCAGAGTAGCTTGGTGTAGAACGTATTTGGGTTTGAGTAAAGTGGTGTAGAGTGCAGTGCCCTAGAGTGCAGTGGCGTAGAATATAGTGGCATAGAGTGCAGTGGGGTAGATGCGGAGGGGTGCAGGGTAGATTGCAGTAGTGTAGAGTGGAGTTGCGTAGAGTGGCATGGCATAGAATGGAATAGAGTGGTGTGGAGTCAAGTGGTGCAGAGTAGATTGTTTCAGAGTAGAGTGAAGTGTTGTAGAATGCAGTGGTGCAGAGTAGATTTGAGTGGCTTAAAGTGTATTCGCGTAGAGTGCAGTGAAAAAAGTGCAGTGGTGCATAGTACAGTAGAGTGGTGTAGAGCAGAGAGGCGTTGGGTGAAGTGGTGTAGAGTGGAGTGATGCACAGTACAGTGCAGTGACGCAGTGTGGAGTAGTGTTGAGTGATATAGTGTGGAGTGGTGCAGAGTAGAGTGCAGTGGTGTGGAGGGATGCAGGGTAAAGTGAAGTGGGGTAAAATGGTAGCGCACTGCCATTACAGACAACACATTTTCAATTGAAATGACGATTACATCTGAACAGACATACAGGTTTACTGACAAAAGTTACAGTGAACAAATGATAATGTGTGAAAATGTCATCACCTAGGGTTAGATGTACGACCCTTACAATTTGCGAGTCACAAATTGCGTCGCTTTGTGACTCGCAAAATGTAATTTACGGCAGCGTCTCAGACACGGTTTGCGATTCCTAATGGGGTCACAAATTGCCTGCCTCATTAATATTCATGAGGCAGGAGCAATTTGCGACCCCATTAGGAATAGCTAGCACTCTCAGGGATGGTGGCCTGCTGGGGTCGCAGATCATCAGGTCTGTGACTGCTTTTTAAATAAAGCAGTTGTTTTTTAAATGCAGCCCGTTTTCCTCAAAGGAAACCAGGATGCATTTAAAAAAGAAAAATGAAATGTTTCACTTTATTTTTTAAGAGTAAGCAATGGTCTGTGGGACCACTGTCTGCTCTGAAAAAATATTTTCGCATTCATTCTCAAAGGAGAAGGAGCCCCCTGGGAACCCCTTCCTGTTTGCGAGTGGCTTACCACCTACTTGAAGTAGGTGGTAAACTGTGAGTGTTTTGCAAATGCAATTGCGGTTGCAAAACAATTGTACATTGCAATACAACTTGCTATTAGGAAGACACGCCCTTGGCACGCCCCTTTCTAAAAGCGAGTCGCAATCCCTGTTTTGTGAGTCGGTAATAGGTTACCAACTCGCAAAATAGGGTTTGTACATCAGGGCGGTCGCAAACGGGACGATTTACAGTTTGCAACTGCAAAAAACGGTTGTACCTCTGGCCCCTAGTTTATTGATATGCTTTGATCATATTAAAATATTTGTTTCCACCAAACTTCAGAATTACCCAAAAATTTGCTTCATTGTGCTTTCCATATTCAGAAATATCTGCGCAGTTCATTTACAGACATTTGCATTAAGAAAAACAACATAGTACAGCACACCCGAATAGCCAGCATGATTGTCAAATAAATCCTCTCACTTTGAAGTCCGAGGAAAAAAAGTAAACATCAAATTCTCTGGAAGACAAGGCCTGACATTTGTCCTCTGGCTCTGAATGCACAGCAAATGTGTCAAGATAAGAACAAGATTTATAGGCCTGTTTACAGAAATTCAGTATTGGTGGATGTATACAGTAAATAGGGTTTGGGGAAGGGAAGGGACGAACTCAGCTGGGCAGCTTGAAAAAAATAATACCATCATATAGAAAGCAAGTAAATGTAAGTTGCAAACAACAAAACTAAGGATAAGCAATGGGCGGAAAACATTCCCATGGAAGCTTTCCGAATCTCCCCAAGATGTCATTAGCAAACCAGACAGCTGCGCTGTCTGCTAGGCTTTGACCTAAAATGTGGCCCACATTTGCGAATCAGGACAGTTTTGAATTTTTAAAGACATGCTGTGTGCGGTTTCTGCAGACTATCAGAGACTGCATGCATTTGTTTTTTCTATAGGCAATTTTGTGATAATATCACGGTAATCATTAATAAAAACGGGCCCATCTGGCCATAAAACTGGCCCACAAACTGATCTGTCATACCAGCCCATCAAGCACTGCCTGATTGCCCTATAGGCCAGTGCGACCCTGTTGCTCAGTCGATATGTAGCATCACATTCAACGAAAACAGTAGTAGGCAGTGTTGCATCAAGGATTTTTGGGGCCCAGGGCACAACATACTTCAGGGCCCCCTGTTCGGGACAGTTGGAATTTTACTGCCCATTTTTTGATAAATGAAGGGTACACTGACACAATTCCGAAACCCTAAATATCATGATAACAAAATATTGTGTCAAAAATATTGTTCACAGAAAATATTGTTTTTCTATACACAAAATGGTTAAGTACAAAAATATGGAAAAAATATTGTTTTACACTAATAAATAAAATGCAAAAGAGATTTGTAGAGCGCTCTACTACCCGAAGGTGTCTAGGCACTGAAGATCCTGCCGAAGTGAAGGAAAGACCTAATAGAAGGCTCTAATAGAGATAAAAAAGTTGGATCCATGTATCATGTAGATAGGAACACAGTACCAGACTTGCAGCACTTTTTTGTTGAAGAATCATCGAAACCTATCAACCTATCTACAAAAATATTATTTTTACTATATATGTAGTTTAAATAAGAAAAACTTAAATATTTTAACATATACAATTAATGTAATGTAAATTAAATATATTGACTAATGTATACAAATATATATAAATATTGACTAATTTAAACAAACACACACACATATATATCATGAGTGTGCATGTTTATATACACATATATAATGTAAAACTAATAACAAAAATATTTAAACTTATATTATAATTTTTCTATTGTTTTTTAAATTTACCAATATAACAGTTATATATACATAAATGTATGTATATATAAAAAATATTTAATGAAATACACAAACACATAATAATAAGTATTCAAACAATGGTAGCCTCATCGCTGCTGCTGACGGCCAACAGCCGTCGCATGCACTACCTTTGGAGTGCTGCGCACGTCCGTTGGCCGAGTTTAGACTCCAAAACTGAATTTCTCAATTTCTTCACTGGATTCCAATATCATGGAATTACATAAAGTGACCTCTACCCGAGTACGGACCAACAGCGTATGCACGAGAAACGCCGGTTTCTCGTGCATACGCTGTTGGTAATTCCATGATATTGGAATCCAGTGAAGAAATTGAGAAGTTCAGTTTTGGAGTCTAAACTCGAACACTATTTTAAATCGGAAAGAAGAGTGACTCCTTTTAATTGTCAACATACTTAAGAGGTTAGTATAATGGCAGCCTAGCTATAGCCCTGAAGAAGTCTGTGGCGAGAACCACAACAGACGAAATACGTGTTGGCGGCTAGACTGTGTCTTGGAAGACTACACATTTGTGAATAAAAGAAGAAACAAAGAACTTTAAAATTGCTGTACATTACTGAATTTATTATTTTTTGTGTTCTAGCTCAGGATATGTTGTGAATTTGTTGTATAAACGGTATTGATTTTTCAATACGGGTTTTTGGTTGATGGTGGATGGCCGTCTCCTTATCCTTAGAGCTTGCTTGATTGTATACACAGGGACTTCTTTCTCACCACCCAGCGCAGACTATCACCCAACCATCCGACCTTTTTTCCTCCACTTCCGTTGTCTGTCGCGGCCCCACCCGCGCAATAGAACGTTTTGCACTAGCGCGGAACGTTCGGCGCAGTTAAGGAGTTAATAAAAAAATTAACTATGGAAATAATAAATATGCTATTCCCACTCCAATTAATACAACAGTATAATAAAACGTTAAACTCAGGAGGGGAAACATTTATTATTCCCACTCCAGTCAGTGCAACAGTAGGGAAAGTGTTGGACTGAGTAAGGGTATAATTTACTATTCCTAATTCAGTCTGTGCAACAGTAGGGAAAGTGTTGAACTCAGGAGAGGTAAAATATACTATTTCCTCTCCAGTCTGTGCAACAGTAAGTAAAGTGTTTTTGACTCAGGAGGGGTAAAATGTTATATTCCCACTCCAATCGCTGTAGCATTAGAGAAAGTGTTGGACTCAGGAGGTGTAAAATGTATTATTCCCACTCCATTCACTGCAACAGTAGAGAAAGAGTAGTTTGCTTCACACAAAAAACATATTTTAACAACTCTAATAAAAAATATATATATAAATGCTTAAATGTAAAAATTATGGGCTTTATTTGGATGTCGATGGGTCTGCCACCGACAGGACATCGGTGGCGGTTCCACCCCATCTAGTCCATCGGTTCGACCGTGGCAATACAATGCAGACATTTGGACCGCAGCAGTCTAGGAGACAGACCGCCGCCTCCGACAGGATCAAGAATCCAGTTGAGGCAGTGGTCAGACTCCTATCTCTACCATGAGGGTGGTGCCTGCACAGGCACCTCCATAGGGATTAGGATGTCCCTTTCCACCTACCTTTTCATGGCTGTTCCACACCATGGAATGGCAGCCGGAAAAGAACTTTGGGGGCCCCAAGCAGAGCCCCGTCCCCTGTAGGCCACTGCTAAGTGGCCTGGGGGCACATATAGTTCCTCCTCACACATCCATGCACCGTTTGCTAGGCATCAGAGGATTAAACTTAATCAGTGCCCGTCCACCTTTCTCGACGTGATTGAGGTACTATTTTGTTCTTTTGAACTTTTAGGGCCCTGTAAACAGAAGGCGTGTGACTGGCAAAAATATGCCCAGCAGGACAAACAAAATGCAATGATTTCTTTTCTGTAGTTAACTTTCTTTTATTTTGCCAAGTCTTCTTTTCTCACTTTCCACTAATTTTTTTGTTTGTTTATTGCAAAGTGACATTGTTTCTTTCCTATGTATAATTTTTGAAATTATGCTTTAACACCTAATCGTGCAGTACACCTCAATCCACCCCACTCCAATACATGTTGGTTCACCCCACCTCACACCACACCAATCCACCCCACTCAATCTAATCTACCCTAGACCAATCCATTCCACCATACACAATCCAAACCACTCACCCCAATCCAATCCATCTCATTCTAATCCTTCCAATTTGCCCCACTCCAATCGCTCACACTCCAATCTGCCCCACTCCAACCCGAAATAATCTGCCCCACTTCAAAACAATCTGCCCCACACCAATCCAATCCACCTGAATCCAGCCCAATCCAACCTACCCCACTTCAATCCAATCCACCTCACCTCACCAATGCCCCACTTTCTCCCCAATTCAACCCACTCCAACCCAATCCACCACAATCCACCCCACTCCAATCCAAAACTGTCTGCCCCCCTCCAATCCAAAACAATCTGCCCCACTCCAAAACAATCTACCCCACTCCAATTCAGAACCATCTGCCCCACTCCATTCCGGAACAATCTGCCCCACTCTAATCCAAAACAATCTGCCCAACTCCAATCTGCCCCACTCCAATCTAAAACAACCTGCCTCTCTCAAATCTGCTCCCCTCCAATCTGTCCCACTCCAATCCAAAACAGTCTGCCCCATTCCAATCCAAAACCATCTGCCTCACTCCAATCCAAAACAATCTGCCTCACTCCAATCTGCCACCATCAACTCGACAACAATCTGCCACACACCAATCTGCCCCACTCCAATGCAAAACAATCTGCCCAATTCTGCCCACTCCAATCCACTGCACTCCAATCTGCCCCACTCCAATTCACACCCCCAATCTAATCCACCTCACCCCAATCCACCCACTCCATTCCAAATAACCCCACTCCAATCCCCCATAATCCAATCCACTCTAATGCAATCCACCCTACACTAATCCACTCCACCTCAATCAAACCCAATCCAATCTAATCCACTCCAATCCACCTCATCTCAATCCACTCCACCTCACCCCAACCCACTCCACCCCATTTCCTCCCGAATACAACTCACTCCAATCTAATCCACCACAAAACACCCCACTCCAATCCAAAACAATCTGACCCACACCATTGTGCCCCACTCCAATCCAAAATAATCTGCCCCACTCCAATCCAATCTGCACCACTCCAATCTGGCCTACTCCAATCCGAAGCAATCTGCCCCATTCCAACCCGCCCCAGTCCCATCCACCGGACTCCTATACAAATACAAATCCATCCCCCCTCCAATTCAATCCACCCCACTTCAATCCACCCTACACCTCTCCAATCCACCACGATCAAGCCAAATCCAATCAATCCCACTCCAATCCACCCCACCCCAATCCAATCCATCTCACTCCACTTCACCCCACCCAGCCCCAATCCAGTTCACCCAACCCAAATCCACCTCAATTCAATCCACTCCAATCTAATCCACCCTACTCAATCCAATCTACTTCACTCCCATCCACCCCACCCTTGCCAATCCAATATGTCACACTCCAATTCACCCCACTCCATTATACCCCACTCCATTCCACCACACTCCAGTACACTCCACCCCTTCCACCCTAATCCAATCCAATCCACCTCACCCCACCCTACCCCATTTCAATCTACCTCAATCCAACCTAATCCACCCTATCCAGTACAGCTCACCCCACTCCAATCCGCCCCACTCCACTGCAGTCCAATCCACTCTACACTACCCCAATGCAATCCACACCTCCCCAGGTCAGTCCAACCCACTCAATCCAATCCATTTGGTCCACCACACTCCAATCCATCCCACTCCAATACAATACACACCATTCCAATCCAACCCCCTCCAGTTCAATCCACCCTCCACTCCACTCTAATGATTTCCACTGCAAACCACCCAACTTAAATCCAATCCACCCCAATCCAATCCATCTCCACCTCATCCCATTTCAATCCACCCTATCCAGTCCACCCACTTTAATTCACACCACTCTACTCAATCCAACACACTGTACCCCAATCCAAACCACCTCAATCTACTTCAATTCAATCCACCGCACTACCTCAATCCACTCCAACCCAGTCTACTCGAGTCCACCCCACTCCGGTCTACACAACTCTATTCTACAACACTGGCACTCTACGACACTGTCTACACTGAGCCGCTGAACTCTACTCAACTCTACGACACTCTATTTCAACAAATCCAGACTACAACACTCTACTCCACCTACTCCACATATTGCCAAAGCCAAATAGCTCTTGTATAGGCGAGAACCATTGGATTTGCCAAGGCTTGTTTTTTTTTACTGGATCGCCTTGCTTCCATATGCTCTTTTGGTGTGTGTTGAACTGACAGGGAGAACAATCATATTGATTCCAGTAGTGTTCAGGAACTGGTAGTGGGTGGTGGCCACTATTGGTGACCAATTTCACAGAGTGTTTTATGTTTAACCCACTAAACTTCTTTGTGTTTTTGAATGCTGGGCACATTTAGTCCAGAATGCAAAACCACATGCCGCAACTACAACAGAAAAATCCATTTACAAAAGATAAATTTGAATACCCACCATGGAATGCCCGCACTATATCCATCTTCAATGAGTGAACATGCAAAATAAAAATGTTTAAAAAATGTCTCAGTTAATTAGCGCCCCCCTGAATGAACAGGAATCCGAGACTGACAGGTTGAGGAACGAATATTGGGCGGGAAGGGGTTCCTATAGAAAGACACACCCTCGGGGAGTCTGGCCTTCCTTCACAGGGAGCTGGTCATACGACCTCCACCAGAGCACACCTGCACCTCTACCTCTGACTCTTCTTGCTCCGCTTCTCTTTCACCCTCTATATAGCGAGTCAACTCCGGGCTCCGACAGTAGCCAGGAGAGGGCAGTCTCAACTGACAGAAGGAGGAAAGAACAAAACCAAATGAAATGTACAAAAAATGGATGTAACAGAAGAACGCAAAGGGTAGAATGGGGCAGAAAATTGGAAAATGAATAAACGTGATGAAACGGTGGAAAACTATATGATACAATTAATGGAAAGCACACAAAATGTGATCATTGCAAATTCACATTTTTGCCTGGTTGAATTAAATACAGCAGAGCAGTATTCGGGACTTGCAGGACAAAGTGGGGAACTCTCTTCTGTTTACAATATCACAATCTCTCCTCCTCTGAAAGTCCTACCCCTGCAACCTAACAATATCGAAACTCCTCTCACTCATCTATTATTCCCACAACCAAACCATGTGCATGTGTCACATACCGACCCCCCAACAAGACCGTTTATAACTCTGTATTAAGTCACTCCATCACAAGAAACTAAAGTGAATGCATGGAATGGTTCAGATTAAACATTAACGTTGGCTTCTGGAGCAGTGTGCTGCCGGCGTCAAGCACTCCACTAACTCGTCGGGGCTAGTAAGTGCTATATGAAGGCAATTACAAGAGGCATCGTGATACTAGGATAGAGCAATGAATGCCCCAGAAGGAATAACTAATAGAAGAGGCCTACTAGGCAAAGAGTTGAGTCTTGGAGGCTTTTTTAAAAGACAGGAGTTTGGAATATTAGGGAACTAACAAATGAGTGTATGCTGCTGACAGAGATTGTGAGTATGGAAAGAGACTAGTTCAGTAGAATTTTTAGGCACAGTGATGAGCCTGTTACTCTTCACCATCAAAAAGAATAATTGATGGACAGAATGCAGAACAATGTCATACATTCACCCCAGTACAGAGATCTGTGCCTGAATCCATCGTTTTTATGCTCACCATGCCATTCCAGTTTGGACGCAGCCATATGCAAATCAGTCTTGACCCTGCGCCCAATAGGAACAGTCCAGCCCGAAATGCCAGGCCAGGTCCTCCCTGGACTGGAAACAAGCATGTCCTGGGAGGTCTAGGGAGGACCTGGCTTGGCAGTTCCGGCTGTACTGTTCCCATGATGCACAGGGTCAAGGATGATTTGCATACGGCCAGGTCTAAACTGGGGTGGCAAGGTGAGCAAAAGAATGATGGATTTAACCCAGATCTCTTGACTGGGGGTGAATGTTGTGATTTGTTCTGCATTACTTCCATCATTTGTGTGTCTTTTGTTTTCTCGCCCTAAGTGCACTGGGTATGCCCAGACGTGGGTCCCGGGCTCACTGTGCCACTGGAATCCAGCTATCCTGGCTGAAAAGGGGTGAAACCCCAAAACCGGTCCTAGGATGCTTGTTTCCGGTCCAGGGAGGACCTGGCTTGGCAATTTGGGCTGGACTGTGCCCATGAGGCACAGGGTCAAGGCTGATTTGCATATGGCCAGGTCTAAACTGGGGTGGCATGGTGAGTAAAGGAATGATGGATTTAACCCAAATCTGTTGACTGGGGGTGAATGTTTTGATTTGTTCTGCATTCCGTCCATCAATTGTGTGTCTTTTGCTTTCTCGTCCTAAGTGCACCGGGTATGCCCAAATGTGGGTCCAGGTCTCACTGTGCCACTGGAAACAAGCTATCTTGGCTGAAGAGGTAAAACCCTGTCACCGGTCCTAGGATGCTTGTTTCCGGTCCAGGGAGGACCTAGCTTGGCAATTCGGGCTGGACTGTTCCCATGATGCACAGGGTCAAGGCTGATTTGCAAATGGCCAGGTCTAAACTGGGTTGGCATGGTGAGCAAAAGAATGATGGATTTAACCCAGATCTCTTGACTGTGGGTGAATGTTTTGATTTGTTCGGCATTCTGTCCATCAATTGTGCGTCTTTTGGTTACTCTTCACCTTGGCATTTATGACTGTTCTTGTGTTCTAGTACAACAGCCAAGACCAGCCATGTTTTGCTGATACCACAATCACTACATTGGGCATATAGTACAGATGTTTTTACTGTACCTATGCTTCAGTTGGTAGAGCAAGGGAGTATATGGAGGCCTTGAGACTTGTTTACTTTTGGTCTTTTCTACCCTTTAACCTTCCCTTAGCCCACCTGAAGCATACAGACTGTTGAGAAGCTACATTTGTCAATCCTAAAATGTCATCTGACTTGAAAAACATACTTAAACTTAATGCTACTTTGCTGCTCCTGACACTATAGTAAACTGATTTCACTGGTGTTATATGAGGTTGATCTTTTTTTGCATTGTAGATATTGAGATTTGTCAGATAAAAGGGGTTTGGAAGGCGTGCTGGAAGAGTAAGCCTCTGTCATGAATAGTGTAGTAAGGACTAATCTTACAGGCAATATGACATTTTTAGAGTGTGCTCTGTTGCTTGCGAGACATTTTGTTTACTTACAGAAGGCTTACAACCCACCCATTGCTTACCATCAGTTGGCTTCATTATCACTCTCATTTACTTGCTTTTCTTTGGTCAGTGTGTGCCTGCTTCACTTCCACTTCATGTGTTTGTTACTTGCCTGGAGCATGATCCAAGTACTGCTTCTTTGTCCAATGTCTTTCCAATGCTCGCACTTTGGGGCATATTATCAAGTAAGGGCGTTACATTATCGCCGCTTTTATCGGCAGGAAACTGCCGATAAAGCGGCGATAATGCGCTTGATAATATGCTCTATGAATTCCAATCGAAGCCCATGTTAGATGTGAAGACATCTAACATGGGCTTCGATTGAAATTCATAGAGCATATTATCAAGCCCATTATCGCCGCTTTATCGGCAGTTTCCTGCCAATAAAAGCAGCCATAATGTAACGCCCTTACTTGATAATATGCCCCTTTATTTTTCTTGAGTTGCTCCACTCCATACGAGTGACTGTGTTTGCAGGTGTTCTTCCCTCCCCATCCTTTGTTTTTGCTCCGCTTCTCCCCCTTCACGTTTTGCATTGTTCTCCTTGCCCCAACTGTTGCTAATCCCCTTCTGTCTACCATTGTTGCTGCCTGCCACCTCCTGCCCCACATTGTTATTTGCCCTCATTGTTGCTTCCCCTTCCCACCCCTATCCTATGTTGGTTTGCTTTCCCAGTTGTGGCTTGTCCCCTCCAATCGCCCATTGTTGCTGCTACTGTGTTGCTGTGCAGTTTGGCTAAAATCACTCACAAAGGCAATAGCTCACATAGGCGAGACATATTGACTTTGTCAATGCTTGTCTAAGATGTTGCAGGGAGAGCAGGCACCAGGGAGCAGAGCATGCTGTATTTTACATATAACCCTATGTGGGAGGGTAAACCCTGGCAAGCCAGTTTTCATTTTTTAAAGTGTGCACATTGCAGGGGACAGTGGAACACAACAGAGCAGTTTACTTTTTCTTTGGCCCTCAGCCATGTATGGGAAGGCAGGAGATGTATGGGAAGGCAGGACATGACAAGACTCTTAAACTTGAAAAGCATGATTTATTTACAAGTGTTAATCTATCTCTGTTAAGCACTCCCATCCTACACATCCTCTTTCCAGTATGTTTACAAAGTCCATGGGCTCTATTCAAAGAAATAGTAAACAGACTGTGGGCAGGAGGGGAATGTGCAGCAGTGGCAGCCACGAAAGTAAACATTTTTGAAACAGCCATATGCATATTGATTGACAGACACCAAAAATACTTATCTATCATTTCCGTCCAGCTCTATAGTCCTTTTTTGATGCCCATTCAGATAGTGAAGTTTTTAGTATGTCCACAGTCATAGTAAGCAGGGGCGGCTCCCCTGCTAAGGCGGAGGAGCTTCGCCCCACTGCCTTTCAGCACAGGAATAAAGGAAAAATTAAATGATATTAACAGAATGTTATTATCATTTTATTTTTCTGTGCTGGGGCAGTTTTGTTGGGCGGGGCTAAGCTGCGCAGGGGGGGAGTGGTGGCACCCTCTTAAGTGCGCATGAATGTTTGGTCGGCCCTCTAGGGCCGGCCAAACATTCATGCGCACTTTGCATGTTCTCCACCCAGGCTATAATACAGCCTGGGTGGAGAACATGCACAGGCTCCCATTCCCCATCTGAACGCCGAACCACGGCTCCCAGACAAATCACAACGCTGCATTGCAGCATTGTGATTGGCTTGAGGGAGACTGTCCTGCTTACTGTTCGAACAGAAGCCAGCAAGAGGATGGAGGGGATGGAACAGAGGCGGAGGCCTGCCAGCCGGCTGCCAACAGGTAAGTCAACTTTTAAAATTTATTTTTTCTCCCCCTTCCTGCCCCACTACTGCTTTGTGGGAGCAGTCGCGACTGATAGTAAGTCAACAGGACATATGCAGGCTAGTAAGTACATAACGTGCCGCCTTGTTACACATGGATTTGGTACAGATCTCACAGGCTCCAGGTAAATAGTGTCTGTCACAGTCAGGTGTAAGGTGAGATGGAAATCGTTGCACATATTAGGTTTCAAGCTTGTGCGTGCAGGGTGTGAGTTGTAGCAATATGTTTTAGGCATTTAAAACAGGCCAGGACAAAAGGAACCACCCCAGAGTATTTCAGGGGTGGGGGGGAAAGTAGGGCTAGGGGGATTAGGTTAGGTGTCGCTGTCTATTGGTAGAAAGCCGCACCCTGTCTCCATGGCCCTGCTCCGTTGAAGGCCTTAGTACCTCATTCTTATCTCCCTTCGATTACACTGTGGAAATTATTCAAAAGTTGTAAGGTCTGCACATGAGAGGTGTGCAGAGGAACAGTAGCTGTGAACAGATTAGTTATTGAAACAAATGAAGTACCCCAGACCTGCCAACTTGAACACAAATATTACTGTGTGAAGAGGGGGCGAGGCCTTTGAGGGGGTAGGTCCTTGTGCCAAGAAGTACCTCTGAGGCACTCTTTCCCCCACTCTGCCCTCAAGCCCTCTCCTCCAAAAAACAACACACTTTGCTGAGGCTGATGCTAATGTCCTGGAGTGTTTTCACACTCCTTAATGGACTTCAGTAGTTTAAAACCTAAGAAAACAAAATAAACTATTTACAGTGGTTTTCAGCTCGTTTTCCCTGCCACCATGTGAAATTGGCTCTTTACCATGTGACTGTGTGATGAAAGCTGATTTTGTGCGTCACACGGTGGCACCGTGAGAGTTGGCAGGTCTGTACCCTGCACAGGCTGCAGCAGGGCTCGGAGTGAGAGGGAAAAAAACTGTCAATTAGAAAAATGCCCTCACACTCAGGACTTGGGCACAAACGTTAAAACTGCTCTGAGTTTATTGGACCAAGTAAGAAAGATGTCTATTGACAAATAATACCATTGCATTTGATAGAGAGTACCCGCTTAGGCGGAGTATATATGGGATGAAACACCTGGAGATTTATGTTACCATTCATGGTGGACCTGACTGGGTGCCACGTGTGGGCAGTTTTGGAGTCCTTAAGGTCCGATTTGAACAATGGTTTTTGTGCCCTCTCTTGACACTGGGGTGGATTTTACTTATCAAGATGGTTATACTATCAAAGATTTTATATCTTTTTAGTAAAATCCCATATGCATTCTTGCAGAATTGTTTCACAAGCATAGGCAATTATTGCTGCAAACTACTGGAGAAACAGGGAGTGCATCCAACTATTAAGTGGGTAGTTCTGGTGCAACCAATAATGTAGGAGGGTTTATTGGTATCAGATCCATTTCTATATTATTGTAGCTGCACAAGTGCATTTTTCGGTATTCTGGTTTAATGAGCAGATCTCTCTTACACATGTAAGGATAGAGTAAACTCTGACCTATATTTGTTTTTTGTTTGGGACTGGGTGGTTCAAACTAACATAACCACTTTTCCGTTCGTTCTATTCTTACTAAGACTTTTTAATGAGGTTAGAACTACTCCCTAATAAACTGGTTCGGGGAGTAGTCCATACTTCTTTTAACTTTTCAATCACTACTTTCAATATAGAACCCAATGAAGACAAACGGCAACCAACTGTCTTATTGGTGCCTGAGGGTTCTTTTTGTGGCACTCTGCATGTAATCCTGTCTGTCCGACTGCTCTCTGTCTGATACTCTTCCTTCAGCTTGGTGGTAGCCACTGACTATCCTTTCTAAAAAAAATTTTTAGTCACTCTTCTGTTGATTTATAATTAGAGTAAACACTGGCCAGTCCCTGCTCACTTTCGACGAAAGTGTTAAATGGGATGATGTTGATGTATTTGGCGTAACTGGTAGGGCCTGGTTAGAAATAGCAATGCAAACTGGACATGGTCTGCATATTCACCTTTGCTCAATGTAGCATGTTAAGACGTTTCTCCGACCCATGATAGAAAAACCGATAAAAAAATTCTAATATATATGGTTATTTTTGTATTTATACTGTTTATAGAGTGCACTATCACCATACAGGTTTCCTAATGCTGGAGCCTCAATCAGATCTTGGACAGACTGCTATTGAGAAGAGTCAGATCAGTAAAATCTAATTATAGAGAAAAGAACCAGGGGGCTTAGTTACAAGCCTCTGGGGCCACCCATACGTCACTTTTCCCATGTTAAAATGAAGCAAAAGTGGTGTAAGAGACTTGTAAATAAGCCACCAGGTTTTTACAGCTTTCCTAAAGTACAGTAGATCAACTGCAGATCTTAAAGCGACTGGTAACTTATTCCAGAGCTGAGCTGCTCTGACCATAAAAGCTTGACTGCCCTGTCTTGTTTTCTGAAATTTTGCAACACAGTTAAGATTTGCAGTTGCTGAACAGAGATTCCTCCTTGGTATATATGTTTTTTATCTTCTTTGCAAGGGTAAAGGTCCCTTGCCCTAGAGAGCTTTAAAACTATGCAAAGAGATTTAAAGGTTATCCTTTGTTTTATCGGAAGCCAATGTAGTTCCTTGAAAGCGCTGGATGAAGAGGACATTCTTGGCCTGTTTGATGCCAATTTTGCAGCTGCTTGAACTCGGTACAGTCTATTTACCAGGTAGTCCGGTATTCCTAACAACAAAGCTTTGCAATAGTCAAGCCTGCTTAAAATAATACTTTGCACAATCAAAGTTTTCGCTTAGGAGCGCAGCAGCAGCAAGAGTTTCCTTACACTCCAAAGAAGTGCAAAACAGGTATCAGCAACTTTGTTATTATGGCTCTCCATGATAGTATATTGTCAAAGATGACCCCCAGATTGTGAACTGTCTCTGAGTCTCTTAGTTTTGTCATCTTTTGTCAGTGGCACTGAAATTAGAAGAAGTTTCATGGGAACACTATTAATTGACAACCCAGAAACTCAGTTTTGTCCTCATTGAATTGTAAAGAACTCTTGTCAAGCTAGTTGACAATTTCGCTCATACAATTGTGGAAGGAGTCTAGGACATCAGGCTTATTGCTTTCTAAAGACAGAATCATTGTGTGTCATCAGCCTAATTAACAAGCCTGATGTTATGGGATTTAATAAGAGTTATTAGAGGCTGCATATAAATGTTAGAAAGGATTGAGCTCAATGTTGATCCTTGTGGGACTCCATGCTCGACCGTTTTAAAATCAGAGTAGTAAGGGAGTAGGGAAATCGCTTGACGGCGCTCTGACAAATGTGAAAGAATCCAATTCAGTACTGTATCACAGAATCTGTTCATAGCTAATCTTGCCAGTAATGTTTTGTGGTTGACAGTGTCAAAAGCGGCTGATAGGTCGAGTAATAACAGGACCACTGACTGACCGCTATCCACCTTCATCTGGAGTTCATCCAGGGCCACTGGCAGTGATGTTTCGGTTCCATGTCCTGGTCTAAAACCAAGCTGCACCTTTTGGTCTTCCAGATGCATGGACAGTCTTTTGCTCATATATCGCTCTAGGACTTTTTACAGGAAAAGGTAGCAACAATATTGGTCTGTACTTACTAAGAACCAGAGGGTCTGCAGAGGGCTTTTTCAGTAGGGGGCTGACGGTAGCCTTTTTCCAGGCCTCGGGGACATATCCTGGTTCCAATGATTGGTTATATATCTGTAGTAATGGGGGATTCATTAATCAGCCATATCTTTCACACTACGTGCGGTGGAGGATCTAGGGTTGAACCTGAGGTAGTACTCATTGCTATTGCTTTAAAACAGTCCTCAGACACTGTTTCGAAAGATTCTATCCTATTAACATGGCTGACTGGGATATCAGCCATATTGGAGGCATTCATTGATGTTTCATTTCTCACATCTAATAGGCCAGCTGTAGGGCCATGGTCTATTATTTGGTGAGTATATCTAATATCTCTGGTACCTTTTTAATCCTGCTCTCACAAAGTTCAGCAAATTATCATAGAGGGCTTGTGAGGGTTTATATTTGCCTCATGCACTCCGCATTTGATAATTTGCACATCATTTCAAATAGTTTCTTCGCGCTGTTTGGCACTTCTAGAATTTTGTTAGCATAATGATTCGTTTTTTCTATACAGACTTCTTTCTTGTATTAATTTAATGCGCTCTTTAATTGTTGTTTGTCCTCTTCTTTCCAACTTTTGACAAGCTTGTTTTGATATTTTTATTAGTGTGCTATACCAGGGGGCTAAGGGCCTATGCCAAGGTTTAATATTTTTAATGGGTATTAATTTATCTAGTGTTCTTCAAATTCTTTTTTCTAAGGCTTTACAGTTGTTATCAACTGGCCTCGTAGAAACAAACGATGTACCCAAATCAAATATCTTTCCAAGTATAGGCCTATTTAATTTGTGGCAGGCTCTGCCTTGTCTTTTTTTTTTTTTTTTTAAAGATTTTTATTAATGTTGACAGGATGACGGAAAAAGCAAATTAAAGCAAAACATTCATAAAACATTCATGTGATGATTACAGGAAGAAAACTAGCGAAATTAGATATGTAAAAAAAACAAGTTAGTTATAGTGTGCAATCATCTTAGTTAAAGTTACAGTTACATTTTTAATACATGAGGGTTTAACATTTAAACGATATGGGAATAATAATCTCCTGATTTTAATCCATAAAACTACCCCAAATTCTATCAAATTTATTCAATGATCGTATTCCCCTGATATTGGCTAGAGCCAGCTCCATAGCATGTACCTCTGTTACCAATGTCCACCACTTCCAAACCGTCGGGGTGTCTAAATCGATCCAAGCCCTGGCTAAAGTTAGTTTGGCACATGAGAGCAGTATAGTCGTTAGAGGGGATAGTGGGGATGAGAATATATTAAGGTCTATCAAAACCGAAGCGGCCGTGATGGTGGGCAATGGAATATTTTTTAATCTAAAAACCCTCAATATATCATCCCAAAAGTTCTTAAGTTTGGGGCATGAATACAAAATATGAACTAGATTAGCTGCATCAGCCGAGCATTTGGGACATTTAGTGCGACTACTAAACGTGGGGTTCGGAGACCAACTAGCGATCCTTTGGGGAGTATAGTAGAGCATACAAGTCGTGCGATATTGTTGTAGCCTAAGACTAGATGAACGTACCAATTTGTTAATGTTAGTAAAAGAATTCTCTATCTGCTTAGGTGTAACGTTTAAATTTAATTATATGCTCCATTTCAAAGCAAGTTTGTCATTGTCATTTGTTTTAAACGTGCTGAATATTCGATAAGCTTCACTAATAATTGATTTATTGTTATTTGTATAAAGGCATGCCCATATATCGCATTCCGACAAAGTTAGTACCTTTTTCTTATTAATCAGATAATCATGAATTTGCATATGTTTGAATCTTGCAGTTTCAGGAAGATCATATATTTGTTTGAGCGTGCTAAAATCCAAGAACCCCTGTACGCCATACAGGTCCGCTAGGGTATTAATCCCAAAAGATGCCCAACTGTTAGTGGTCGAGTCTGTAAATATAGCCGGAAGACCTGGATTGCCCCACAATGGTAAATTTGGGTGGAAAAAGGTTGTTTTACAGAATTTTAATATGTTTTCCCATATTTTAATAATATCTCTAGCAGTCTTGAATCTTACCCTTTTGTAATAATTCGGGTCGTTAATTCTGAACAAAAAAAGTTGTGAATCTTGTTTTAGCATAAAATAATGAAAAAAAAGAGTTCTACCCCCGTGCAGTAAAGAACGTATGCGTGTAATAAATGAAGACCAAAAATATAATTTGAAGTCTGGGGCATTCAGCCCTCCCTTACTTGTATTGTTTTTCAGCATTTTTAGTGACCTTCTGGCTTTTTTGTACCCCCAAATAAAGCTGCTAAAGATCCCATCTAAATGTTGGAAGAATTTATTATTTAACGCCAGTGGAATTGATCGGAATAAATATACATATTTTGGAAGTATTTTCATTTTAATAAGGTTTATCCTGCTAATCATATTCAATGGCAATTTATTCCATTTTTTCAAAATAAGAATAGTCTTTGTAGTCAGATCATTGTAATTTATCTTATTGATGTCTTGTATTGTTGCTGTTAGTTTTACCCCTAGATAAGTGGCCTCTTTACATATCTCAGGGATAGGTGCAATAGGAGAGTAATTGGCTATGACTTGCGTCTTCTGCTGGTTGAGCTTATAGCCTGACACCTTCCCAAATTTCTCGGCTTCAAAATATATTCCCTTCAATGCCTTGGCTACATCTGTAGTGTATACTGCGATGTCGTCAGCATAGGCTGTCAATTTCAGTTCCTGTAAGCTGGAACTAAAGGGAGCAATCAATGTTTGGGAGTGACCAGGCTCTGCCTTGTCTTATACTAGCTGATTCCAAATTCAAAGTATTTATAACTACACATATGAACCTATTTTCCATTCGCAAACAGCCTGATTCATAGAATCGGTCCACTTGCAAACGCAAAAAAAAGGCTTTTACTATGTATCAAACCCTATTTTGCGATTCGGTAAATGGGTTTGCGAATTTGTATTTGGGAGAGGTGTTTAAGGTATCCCTTCCAAATACCGAATTGCAGCAGAATGTTTAAATGTTTTGTGACTGTGAACGCGGTTCAAAAACATTCGCATTTTACCACCAGTTTTAAGTTGGTGGTAACCAATTCGCAAATGGGAAGGGGTCTCCAAGGGACCCCTTCCCCTTTGAGAATGATGGCGAAAACATTTTTTAAGAGCAGGCAGCGGTCCCACAAACCACTGCCTGCTCTTAAAAAATGAAAGGATAAATTTTCATTTTTTTTCTTTTAAACGCAACCCGTTTTCCTTTAAGGAAAACGGGCTGCATATAAAACAAAATTGTTTATTGAAAAGCAGTCATGGACATGGTGGTCTGCTGACCCTAGCAGGCCCTCCATCCCGGTGATTTTAGCGATTCTTAGGGTGTAGAAAACTGCGACCTACCTCATTAATATTAATGAGGTAGGTCGACTTGTGACCCCCTAGAAATTACTAAATTAAACTCTTGGAGTTTCATACATTAGGAATAGCAATTACCTAATTGCGATTCACAGAAAATCGCAATTAGGTAATCGCTAATCTTAATGTTGATGCATGTTGCCCTTAGGTCCTTTTTTATGTGGAAAGCCATTAAAGTGTGGTTGGTCTAACACATGGGTATAATGTTGTCAAGTATAATTAACTCTTCTGGTAAGAAAATAAAATCCAAGGTGTGGCCACAAACGTAGTCCCAAAATTTCATAGGAACATTGCAGTTCCTTAAAGGAGATTGATAAATCCCCCTCCAGCCACATATTGAAATATTCCAGAACGAGAAGATTTGAGTGTGTAAGGGCCATATTTAAAATTATCTCTATAAGTGATTGCAGATAGGGGCTCTTTGGACCAGGTGGTCAGTAGCAGAAAATTCCTGAGAAAAAGCAGCTTTCTCCTGATTTTACTGTAAAGCCCATTAATTCTGGGCCCACCAGTTCATTTAGAGCTAGGATGGTAAAAGTCAGTTTCTCTGTAAAAATGATTCCCACTTCTCCTTTCCTATTTTCCCGGGTCCTGTGCAAGATTTTGAAACCCGGTGGGCACACCATGCCAAAATCTATGGCCGAGCCTTGTGAGGTCCATTTTTCTGTTATAAACATTACATCCAAATTATTAGTCTCTAGCACCAAATTAATCTCCAGGGAATGTTTTAAAAATGGCCTCGCATTAACAAGACCACATCTTATTGGATCAGATGATTCTTTACCAGTGACCGAGGGAGGGGGTCTTCCCTTGTCCCAGTAGGGGTTTGCATTAAAGTACAGTTATTCTCAATCTTACCTATTTGTAGTAATTGATCTCTCGTGTAGCATATTCTACGATTTGAGTAGATGACCCTCGTGTCTCAGTATAGCAACTGGCAGCATGGCTGGCGCTATGCGCAGTGAGTGCGTAGACAGGTGCTGACGGGCTATAGAAGACGAGGTATAGTGGTGCTGGTCGATCTGTTGTCTGATGGGGTCTTAAGAAGTCTGCAAAATTATAAAACTAGGGAAGGGTAGCACAGCATTGATGATTTTGTCATACTATATGCTACGTTTGGCTACGAAGGCTATTTGCCATGACTTTCCTCGTCCTCCAGACTTTACGCTGCTAACAAAAATCATTCAAAGAGGGGATGCTAGAGAAACAATCTCATTCTTGTATAAGGAATTGATGGCCATGAGTAATGGGAAGGTAGAGCCAGCCAAAGAAGCCAGGGAGGTTGAATTAGGTCACCAGTTCACTAATAAACGTTGGAAATATTGTTGTGCGCAAGTTAAGAACATCCAATTTAATTAAAGGCAAATGTTGATCCTGTTCAGGTTTCTCTCTCATTTATATTACACCCCAGGGTGTTTAGCCAAGTTCAACCATGGTGGGATAGTAGAATGTAAGAAGTGCAAGGAGACAAACGTGACTTTTCTTCGAATTGCATGGTCATGGCTCCAGGTGTGAAAATTCTCAATCAATAGATGTGCTTCCTTCAATACGATGGTGGGGGCCACTATGGCTCCGTCAAGTGTGTTGGACCTCCTAGGAGTTACTGGGGAGCTAGCTATTTTGGCTACCGGACAGACACATTAAACATGTTTCTACACTCATTTTCTAATTATTAAGATTGGATTATGTCTCCTAGAGTCACAATTGTATGCTTTATTACCTTACAACATTTAGATAAAAATCTAAAAAAAACTGCTCTGAGTGGGCTTTAACTCCCATGTAGAGTAGTGGGAAGTAAAAAAAAAAAATGGAAAGTCTTAAAATTAGGATTTTTCTCAATTAAGTAGTAGTAAAGTTTGGACTCCTAACTTTCGGACTCCTAAATGCCTTCTGTGAATACCGAAGGTCTTAAAATTAGGATTTTTCTCAGTTTAGTAGTAGTAAAGTTGGGAAAAATCCTAATTTTAAGACTTTCGGTATTCACAGAAGGCATTTAGGAGACCGAAAGTTAGGAGTTCTCACTTTACTACTACTAAATTGAGAAAAATCCTAATTTTAAGACTTTCGGTATTCACAGAAGGCATTTAGGAGTCCGAAAGTTAGGAGTCCTTACTTTACTACTAACTTGAGAAAAATCCTAATTTTAAGACTTTCGGTATTTACAGAAGGCATTTAGGAGTCCTAAAGTTAGGAGTCCTAACTTTACTACTAAATTGAAAAAAATCCTAACTTTAAGACTTTAGGTATTCACAGAAGGCATTCCTAAAGTTAAGACTCCTAACTTCTGTGAATACCGAAATGAGTAAGTGCCTTCTGTGAATACCAAAATGAGTAAGTTCATTCTGTGAATACCAAAATGGTAGTAAGTTTAGGATTTTGTCTTAAGTTAGTTCTGTGAATCAGGCCCATTCTTCTTATTTCGCTCCCTCAGTCCCCGCCTTCAAATAAAAATCTTAAGAATGACTCACAGCTACCATGCACTGGATGACCATCTGCAACCCCATATTTAACTCAGCTAAAATAGAAGTAATCTTCTCTCCAGCTCCTCTGCACCTACAACTCTGTCCTAAACTATTGCATTCCCCAAGATGATCTAACTTCCTCCCTCTGAGAAAGAGAGTTACATTTTAACTACATCTTGAAACTCTAGTTTTAGCAGTCATGTACCAGGCACCTAACATATAATATTTGTCCCAACCACCCTTAGAGATCACAAATCCCTAAACAATAGTCATTTGGTAAGCTGGACTACTGCAGCAGCTCCCAATCTTTTAAATGTATTAATTTGGAAGAGCTTCAGAACACTTTATATAGCGCTCTTTACACAATATCAAATATTATTATAACTTGAGCAACATAATTACATAAGAAAGAATGCAGCAAACATCATCAACATTATATATACATTATCTTAAGATCAATAAGGGCCATGCACACAATGATGAAGAATACCACAATAGAGTACACCTGCTGCCTATTTACACACATGTCAGTAAATAAAACCGAAGTGGGTGTATATAACCAATGCAAGAATAAGCCCTGCTACAGAGAAGTGGTGTTGTTGCTGTCACAAGGAGGGAAACAAATGAAGATTAAGTATGAATTTGTTTAGTTTGTCTTTCAGGGTAGGAGATAAATATTGGTGTGGATGGCAGGCAGATTAGAGTTCCAGAGTTCGGGTGCACATTTAGAGAAAGACTGGCTCAAGTTATGCATTTATTGAAGACAAAAACTTCAGGTAACAGCGTATCTGCCATGACAAATTGGATAGAATCTCCTGAGATCTTCAATTTCTTTGCCAGGTAGTGATAGTGATCAGACTGGAAAAGCTCATGCAATAAGCATGTAAATCTATAGGAAGATCAGTCCTCAATTTGGAGCCAACAAAGAGGTTGTAAAACAGGAGTATTCTGAACAAAGTGATCAATATCAGACATGATGCTGTATGCACAGATACTCAGAGGGGAGCAACAAGAATTCTAAGAATACCACAGTCTAACCTGGAGAGTGCCAAGGTTTAACTAAAGTTTGTAGGCCATCCTCAAGTAAAAACGTTTGAGCCCTCTGATAAGTCTGTGTTACAGCAAACAAATGATGGACGAAATGCTGACAATGCAAACATGCTCCCCCCAGTCAAAAGATCTGGGTTAAATCCATTGTTCTTTTGCCCACTACGCCACCCCACTTTGGACCCAGCCATTTGCAAATCAGTCCTGACCCTGTGGCTCATGGGAACAGTCCAGACCAAACTGCCAGGTCAGGTCCTCTCTGGACCGGAAACAAGCATCCTGGGACCGGTTTCAGGGTATGACACCCTTCTTCAGCCAGGCTAGCTTTAATCCAGTGGCACAGTGAGCAAGGGACCCACGCCTGGGCATACCCATCCCACTTAGGGCGAAAAGTGTGACAGCAAACCAATGATGGACGGAATGCTGACAATGCAAACATTCTCCCCCAGTCAAACGATCTGGGCTAAATCCATCGTTCTTTTGCCCACTACCCCACCCCACTTTGGACCCAGCCATATGCAAATCAGTCCTGACCCTGTGCCCCATAGGAACAGCCCAGACCGAACTGCCATGCCAGGTCCTCCTTGGACCGGAAACAAGCATCCTGGGACCGGCTTCACCCTTCTTCAGCCAGGCTAGCTTGATTACATTGGCACAGTGAGAAAGAGACCCATGTCAGGGGCAGGGTCAAGACTGATTTGCATATGGCTGTGTCCAAACTGTAATGGCATGGTGAGCAAACAAAACAATGGATTTAGGCCCAGATATATGTACTAGGGTGAATGTGCGACATTGTTCTGCATTCTGTCCATCAATTGTTGTTTTTGTTCCGATAAGTCTGAGAAGTTGATTAACCTTCCTAATATAGGATATTGTAGAACTAAGCAAGTTTTGAACTTGAATGTAGTAGAAATGGGAAGAAATAGTAAGGAGCTCAGTTTTGTTAGGATTGTATATGAGGTGAAGAGCAGTTAGCAAAGACTCCATGAAGAGTTAAAGTCAGTAGGGAAATATAATCAAGAAACAAAACCCTCAAATAGAACTGGGCATCATCAGCAAATTGATGATAACCTATGCTGTACTCTTTGCTTATGTCACCCAAAGTTTTGAGATAAAAACGAAAGAGTTTGCGAGCATTAAAGATATTTGTGGGACTCTGTGGAACTGAAATAGTGTTGAAGAAGGAACTAGTTATTTTGATCAGTTGAGTGTTGCCACAGCAATCCTGTTCAATATCCCTGGGAACACATCTACTTAACTCTGTAGGCACCAAGAAGTCTGTCTCTCAACCAAAAGCAAAGCCTATGTAAGGAAAGATTTAACAAATGTAGTCAGCTGTTTGGACCAGCCATATTTATTTCTGTTTATTTTGATTTTTGTTACTGGCTGTTCATTTATTGTTTTCTGTGTGCCTAGGTAGTAACTATTCTTTAAATCTACTTAAACTCTGATTAGAGTGCTGCCCATCAGAGCTATAGTGATACTGGAAAATATTTCTGATTTTTTCCAGTTCGGCCCAAAGACTAGAACCTACACCCATACACAGGCTTTAACTAGATCCCAGCTCTCAGCACAGGAGAAAACCCATAAATGATCTCTCTCCTGGTTCTCAAAAGTTTGAATGCTGCCACATAGCTGATGAGTACTATACCTGCCCATATGCCCTGAACCATGAATATATAGCAGAGATCCATTAAGCTAGGTGAGGATAAGCTGCAGTCCACATGTGTCCTCAAGCCTGAAACAAAGACTATAAATCTGTTTGTGGCAATGCTGCTTGTCTGTTGGCCTGCTGCTGAATGGAAACTTAAGAGGAGTCCACCTTCCACTTGAAGAGAAGTGTTGAGATATCCATTAAGCCCTTCAAAGAACCCTCACCTGCAATGGTGTAGAGGTGTTCTACAATCTATGAGGAAATGCAGGAGAAATGAACCCCAGAAGCAGCTTCTTGATCTAGTAAGAATTAGTCCCTCAAAATCAAAACACCTTTGTGTTAAATGAAGGTCCCACCATTTGTCACCACCTGAAACTCTGTGGCCTCAGTGTGGCATGACGTGAACAAAAGCGCTCAGTGGCCTTGAGCATGAGTGATAGAGGTGTTCAGACAAAATATCTGTAAAAAATATTGTGACACAAAAGTATTATGGCAAGGATATCAGGATGTCAAAAAAATAGTCAACAGGAATATCCTACATAAGAAAATTATTTTAAGAGTTCTTTTAATATTGTTGTAAAAAATATCGATTTAGAAAATACTGTTGTATGTAAAATAATTTCTAAGTGTTTTTTGTATGTATTTTATTGTAGTGTATTGTTTATGTTTAATATATTTTATTTGTGTCTTTAGGAAGATAATTTATTAATTATGTAATTGTTGAAATTAGTGTTGTTAGTTGCTTTTATGTCTAAAAATAATGTATTTAATTGTATTTATTAGCAGCGGAATATTTGGTTTTTAGGAGATAAGGGTGCAAATATTATAAAAAATTGATAATTTAATTTAAATTTAATGTTCGTTATTTTAATGCTATTCATAATAGTATAGTAAAAATTTTACTTTTCTTTTTGTTTCATCAACAATTAAAAAAAATGTTTATAATACTTTTCAATGTATATGAATTATATTAAATTAAAAAATATTTAATTGTAAATGTTAAAATAAATAAAATCATAACACATTTACCAAAAATAAAAATATATCAGCATTTTATTTAATAATGTGAATTAAATATAATTTTCTGTAAATTACATTTTTAAATTCAGGTTTTTAAAAATAGTCAAAATGTAATCCAAATTAATATTTTTTTTAATTTTGAAAATCAAATGGAAATGTAAAAATGTTTTGGGATTTTGTTGTATATGTATATGATTTTGGTTTATCGAGTAAAAATCTGTTAGCAAAAAAGTATCAGATGTTTATTATGTTCAATATCTGTTGTTGAGAATATATTTTCTAAAGTGTATTAAATGTAATTAAAAAATATATTTATTAAAATGAGCTATTTTAATTGTTATCATTGTTACTAATGGAATAGGTTTTTTTACAAAAAAATATTAGGTATGGTGGTAAATACTTTTAAACAATTAATTATCAGTAGTGATCAGTATAATTATTATAGATAAATGTTCACTTATGAATATGTAGGTTTGTGTTAGTGTATTTTGGCGTAGTTTTTATTTTATTCCATAGGTAAAAAAATATGTGTGAGTATGGAGCATTGATTGTGTATAATACATTTTTAGTGTGTAGGTCCTTACAGTCTGTTAGATTGTTGTGTAAATAGGAAATGTGTCTAACACTTTCTTCAAAATAGTTTACATTGGAGTGTGAATAGTAAAGGTAACCCCTTTAGTGTTCAACACCTTCTCCAAAGTGGTTTAGAATGGAGTGAGAATAGTAAATGCTACCCCTTTATTGTTCAACACATTCTCCAAATTGGTGTACATTGGAGTGGTAATAGTAAATGTCACCTCTTTAGTGTCCAACACCTTCCCCAAATTGGTTTTAAATGGGGTGAGATTAGTAAATCTCACCACTTAGGGTCCAACACGTTTTCCAAATTAGTATACATTGGAATGGGAATAGTAAATGTCAGTCCTCCCTTAGGCCCCAAATATGACTTGTTGGCGGGGCGATGATGCAGGACCGCACTATAAGGCTCCTTCTTTGCATGGACTCGAAAGTCCATGCTGTGCAGGAACCTATGTGCATACATAAAGGAGGGCACGTGTTATGCTCCCCTGTGTGCATCCACATACGATTGAGACACCTTTGTTTCATCTCCACCAAGGTTTAGGTGCATTAGGAGCTGCCATGTAACTCTTGGAGGACAAGAAACTCGTAATATGTTTAGCGGGACTACAGTGGTCCCACCAAGCATATTGCGGCCTCTGACCGCCGCTTCAACATTTGGGAACAGCAGCTCCGCTGCGTAGCTGTCGGAGGCTGCGGTTCCAGGGCGGTCTGACTGGCCAACTCTTAATGGGGCTGTGGGGCCGCCCGTGCAGCATTGGCTGGATCCTTGGACTGCCAGACTGTAATGATCGATGTCCACAGGTTACTTGCAGAATAAGTTTATTCATGAAGAACAGGTGAAGCCAGGCAGCACGGCTTTCAGTCCACAGAGCAAGCAGCAACTGACACCAGGACTGGGACGGTGTGTAAAAATGCAACAAGCATTCCATGCCTCGCTCTTGGAACACAAAATACATAATATTACAACATAACACATCCCCCCTTTATGCAAGGAAATTTTAAGATATGGAAATTAAGAAAAAAAACAAAAACATTTTAATCTCTCTACAACAACATAACAAACTCCTTAAGCCACCCTGGAAGAACTCTCTTTCTCGTACCACTAACTCTGACACCCTCTGCTACCACAACAGAATCCATGGTAGCTGAAGGCATCTCAGCCTCACTCGTTGCAGATGCAACCCCCTCTAAACCATCTGCAGTTCCCAACGGCACTTCCATAGCCCCATCACTCTTTCCGACAGCACTCTCGACCACCTCCTTTTCCAAACCCACATCAGAAAGTACTCCCGGTCGCATGGCTCTTGGGTCTAGGAAATCTTCGATCCATTCAGTGTCCTTTACACCATCCATACACTTCAAACCTTCTAATAAAACATTAAAAAATTTCCCTGATCATAAAGCAATGCTTTTTAAATTCCACACTCTACCATCATCCAAACGCACTGCATTGTACATAAGCTCCACAACCTCTTGTGGTGGTCCAAAATGATTTTCACCCATAGAAATGTTTCCAGGTCTCTTCACCCGAACCAAATCACCAACTTTGAGTTGCACCTCTTTTACACCATGAATTTTGTCATAATAGGATTTACTCTTATTATGCACCTGAATCAATCTGTCTTGGACTTCTGTAGCTGACCATTGTTGCAGTGTGCCATCACAAAGCCAAGCAGGAGAACATTTACATCTGAGTCTCCTGCCTCTCATAATGACAAAAGGAGACAACCCAGTGGCATCGTGAATAGTGATTCTATAAGCCCAAACCGCCTTCTGCAATTCAAGTTTCCAATCCTTTTTCTTGTTTATGGCAGCTTGAATGACCCCCTTAAGCACGCGATTAAAGCGCTCAACAGTGCCATTACCACTCGGATTGTAAAGAGCAGTAGTCTTATGCTTGATGCCTACTCTATCAAAATACTCCTTGGCACCCTTTGATGTGAATTGTGCACCATTGTCACTTAAAACACTTGCCGGTAAGCCTTCCATTACAAACAATTTGTCCAGGAACTTTAAGACAGTATCAGTATCAACTCTTTCAACAATTTTAACTGTTGGTCGCTTAGAAAACAAATCAATGGCAACCAAACCATATTCCTTAGCCTCTCCTACAGGACCAAAAATATCCACTGCAATCACTTGGTAAATTGGGAAATAAGGCCCTCACTTATAGGGGGTTTTAAAGTTTTAAAACATTTGTCTGTAGATGAACAAATCTCACAATCTCTTACAAATCTCTCCACAGCCTTGTCAACTCCTGGCCACCAGAATATACCTTTGACAATGATTTTGGTACTTACAATTCCAAAATGACCCTCATGACATAAAAGTAACACCTTGTTTCTCAAATTTTTCGGAGGAATGACCCTGTCACCTCTTACCACTACATCCTTATTCACCGACAGTTCAGTTCTAACTTCCCAAAAAGGCTTCAAGGCATCAGTAACATTATCCTTCTTGGGCCAACCTTTGCATAAACACTTCAGAACATGTTGTAATCTGTAGTAATCAAGTCCACGCAGGTAGAAGTGATTCAAGAGAATTTATTCAAGTTGGTTACAAGATCAGTAATACAGCCCCACCAGGAGCAGCCAGCATGGCACTCAGCCCTTCTCCAACTGTGGATTGAATACACCAACATTCCATGTTGCATCATCTCTAGAGGGTTGCACTGGTGGAGCAGTGGATGACATGTAAAAGCACTATAACCAAGACACTACATATCCTCCTTTCTTCCAGAAAGAAAACAAAGAAGAGAAATATAGAATCAGATGTAGAAGAGCAAAATAAACAGGAAAGTACTGGAGAGAAACAAGGCAGAGGTAGAGAGAAAGAAAACAACCAAGAATCTTGAAGAAACAGATAAATATAACCTGTTTCCCATCCTCCTTCCTGTGGTGGGCGGTGCTCACTGCACCGCCCACCACTATGCCGGGAATGCACTGCGTGCATTGTCATGCACAAGGTGACAGGCACCGCGAGGTGCCTGCCACCATGTCCATGACAATGCAGGGGGAGTACCATAGGTACTCCCCATGTGAAGCCCCACCGTCCCAATACCCTGGGGGGCCGCAACGGGCCCCTGAAGCAGAAGCCGCATGCCTTTCTGTGGCGGCAACGCCACCACGGAAAGGCATGTTTCCACCCCTGTACTAATATGGATGGCGGTGTCTAGCAGACACTGCCACCATATATATATATATTTTTTTCAGAGTGTTTATATAGCGCGAACTAGAACCGAACCGAATCAGTTATCAGAGCGCTTTACATAGCACCAGTTACGTTACATAAGGACACACTTTCATTTTTTTTAAAAAAAATTTTAGGCACGGGGAGATTAAGTGATTTGCCCAGAATCACAGGGGGTTTTTGGCGTCGTTACCAAGACTCGAACTCAGATCCCCAGGTCCGAGGTCGAGCGCCTTAGCCGTTAGGCCAACCCCTCTCCCCAATATATATAATATTAAACCCTTTTCTGCCCGGTCGACTTGTCGACCGGGCGGAAAAGTGGCGGACGGTCTTCCTGTCCGCTGCGGTACCCCCGACATACTAATATGGCGGGGGGTAAATGGGTGGCGGGCGGGGAAGGATGTAGGGCGGATCGCCACCGAAATGCGGGCAGTGACGATCTGCCCTACATCCTAATGACCCCCTTAGTGTTTTTCTTCAATAAGGAACAAATGTTGAAAACTTTACTTGCAAAATTTTGGATGAATTTTGCACAATATCCAGCCATTCCTAGAAATGATCTTACCTCCTCCTTGCTGGTAGGAGCAGGAGAACCAACAATGGTATTGACCAGAGATAGTTTTGGTTTTACACTGTCCTTACAAATTACATGTCCTAAATAGGATATGCTCCTCTGAGCAAATTTGCATTTGCTGATTTCAACAGTTAACCCAACGCTTTGTAACACATTCAAAACCTCCTTGAGGTTACAATCATGCTCGTCTTTACACTTAGCAGTTACTAAAATGTCATCCTGGAAAAACTTGACTCCATTAATTTCCCCCAATAATTTGTGCATCAAGCTCTGAAAAACAGCAGCCGCTGAAGCGAGGCCAAAGGGCATGCGTTTATTTATTTATTTATTATTTATTATTTATTTAAGGTTTTTGTAGAGCGCGTAGTCACCCGTGAGTATCCCAGCGCTATCCTAGTAAATCAAGAGGAAACAGAGAAACAGGGGAATACAGAAATTTCAGGGGAAGAGGAGTATTTTTAGCGATTTTCTGAAGTGAAGGAGGTTGGGTTCTGTTCTCAGTTTCAGAGGAAGCGCGTTGCAGTGCTTCGATGTATGCACAGAAAAGCGACGACCTCCTGAGCGGGCTTTTTTCACTTTGGGTACTACGATGAGGTTTTCGTGGTCTGATCGAAGTACTCTGGTGGGTCTATAGGGGGTAATGCAACTTTTAAGAATTGGAGGGCCTACGTTATGGAGGAGTTTATGTGCCAGGCAGAGGGCCTTGAATACCACTCTTTCTCTGACAGAAAGCCAGTGCAGTTTCTTCAAGGCGGGTTTTGCTGACGTTCTGGCCGGCGTGTCCGTGAGCAACCGGGCAGCGGCATTCTGGATTTTCTGTAGGGTGTGAAGGGTGGCTTCAGGGGCTCCCAGGTATATAGCGTTACTGTAGTCCAGCCTGGACATAATCAGGCCTTGGATCAACAGTTTCCGAGAGCTAAAAGGAAGCAGGGGGAGAACTTTCCTGCATGACCTAAGAAGGCCGAAACATATGCCAGCCGTTTTTTTTGCCTGCGTTCTGAAGGTAAGATCTTTTCCTAACCATACTCCGAGGCTCTTGACCTCCGTCTTGGGGATAGGGGGTTCACCCAGACAGGCGGGCCAGATGTTAGGAGGAAGAGAGAGCCCTTTTTGTCCCAGGAGCAAAATTTCGGTTTTTGACCCATTAAGCTTAAGCGCTGAGTCGCTCATCCATTGGTGTATTTTGGAGAGACAACCATGTAGGTTGGAGGGTTCTTGTTTGGGATGAGAAAGAGTTACCACCAGCTGGGTATCATCAGCATAATTGATGATAGTCACTCCAAATGGGGTGACCACCTCCTCTAGTGGGGCCATGTACACGTTAAATAACGTGGGGCTTAATGATGAGCCCTGGGGCACGCCACACCGGAGGGGGATAGCAGGGGAACGGCTGTCACTCTCCCAGACTTGGAAGGAGCATTGGCATAGGAATGATGAGAGCCATTTCAGAGCTTTGTCCTTCACTCCGATGTTTCCCAGGCGTTGAGTTAGGACCTGGTGGCTGACAGTGTCGAAGGCCGCGCTGAGATCCAGGTGGATCACTGCCACTGATCCTCCTGTGTCGAGAATGTCTCTGGCCTTCTCCACTGCTGCCAGGAGGGCGGTGTCTGTGCCCTGGCCTGGGCGGAAGCCCGTTTGGGAGTTCTTGAGCAGATGGTTAGTTTCTAAGAACAGTGACAGCTTTTTGTTCACTAGTTTCTCAATGACCTTGCCAACCCATGGGAGGAGAGAAATGGGTCTATAGTTTGCTAGGTCCTCAGGGTCTAAGGAGGGTTTTTTGAGAAGTCCTTTCACGACTGCCGCTTTCCAGCTCGAAGGGACTTCACCTTGGGATAAGGAGGTGTTGATAAGGGCGGTAAGCGGGGCACTATGGTGTGAGTGACTTTTTAAAGATACCGTATGGGAACGGGGTCACTGGGGGAACCACTCTTGATTGAGGCAAATGTGGCGGCTACCTCCTCCGTAGTCGCTGGGCCGAAGGAATCTAGGTGCGGGGCAGGTGAATTCGGGGGGGAATTAGTCCGCGGAGGAAAGTTGTCCTTCTCTCCTTCGTCGAGGTCAGACTCGGAGAGGGGTAGAGAGGCGAGGATTTTTTTGATTTTTTCATCAAAGAAGGTTGCTAATTTGTTACATTTGTCCTCTGCTGTGTTGGAGTCCAGGTGTTTTACTGGGGGGTCAGGGACATGGAGGAGTTCCTTCAGGATAAGGAAGGTTTCCCTAGCAGAGCAGGAGGCGCTTTTTATTTTTTCCTCATAAAATGCACTTTTAGCGTTACGGAGTGCTAGTTTGTATGCCCTTATGGATGTCCGGAATGCGTCTTTTTTATTAGCAGACTTGTCCTTCCTCCAAATGCGTTCCGACTTTTTACATTCCTTTCGTAGGGCGTTCAATGCAGGGGTGTACCATGGGGCAGGGTTAATCCTCTTAGCATGTTTGAGGGTGCTGGTACGGGGAATGAGGCTGTCTAGGGATTGGGTAAGCCAGTCATTGAATTCTATATCTGCAGTTTTGGGGTCCAGGGAGGGGAAGGGGGTAGATTCCCTTAGCTTAGCTTCCCAGTCTTCCAGTACAAGCTTGTGCCAACGTCTACTCAGGGTCCTAGCTTTGGGTGGTTGACTCGGGGTAATTGTGAGATGCCAGTCCATGGGGATCAATGAGTGGTCTGTCCATGGAAAGGGAATGGGCGCTCGGGTTTTAAAATTTGGAATATTCGTAAAAATAGGATCCAAAAGCTGGCCTTTTTCGTGGGTGGGTTGTGAGTTCATGAGGTGCAGGTCGACTGAGGAAAGGTCCGTCAGTAAGTCAGCTGCGGAGTTGTCAATGGGATCAAGGAAATGGAGATTGAGATCCCCTAGGAGAAGGAAATTAGAGGTTGTAGTTGCTTTCAGGGTGACGTAATCCATCAGTGTGCTGGGGAACTCACCGAGTGTGCCTGGCGGCCGGTAGACTAAGAGTCCGGAGAGAGATATTGTAGGAGACATCTGTAGAGTGAAGTTGCAGCTTTCACAATCTTTGATGTTTCCATTGTCAATCCTGCAGGTGAAGTGATCCTTGTATAGGATAGCTAGTCCGCCTCCTCTACCGAGAGGTCTGTTTAGGAAGCGTATTTGATAGCCAGGGGGGACGGCATTGACAATGTCAGAGTCGTTGTTCGGCGTCAGCCATGTTTCTGTGAGAAACAGCATATCCAGCGTGGAATTTTGAACGAGGATATTTATCTCGTGAGCGTGCTTGACGAGAGACCTGCAATTGAGAAGGCCAAGTTGGAGAACTTGTGTGTGTGCCTGAACATCCGGCGGGTTGCAGAGAGTGCACCCCGTATAAGGGTTGTCTCCCATAAGGATGTATTTACAGTTAGGATGTTTGTTGAAATTCAGAGCTCGGAGCTTGTCTTGGGTGTATGTTATACGGCTTTGAGAATCGGGCATAGGTCCTGGGCCTAGGGCCGTCTGGGCCCAGACGGGCCCAGACGGGCTTGCCTTAGGCGCGCCCGCTGCGCCCGTCCGCTGCGCGTCCGGTGGAAACACATGGTAATAAGGGCAGATTGGAGGGAGGGGCCTCAGGATAAGGGCGTGTCCTGCGCCGGGCTTCCCTCTCCCGCGTCAGCGCTGACCTCGGCTGCGCGGGGGGGTCAAGTCCAAGTAAGTGCCTAAGTATTTAGCAGCGTTTTCAGTTAAATAGCAAGTAAAAACACAGTATACAGCAATTAAAATCAATTTCTCCTAACAGTTCGAATCTCCCGGCTGTGCCTCAGGAGTTACCAGGTATCTGAGCGCGGCTCGTATTCAGCGTGTTAAGTACTGGTAAGGGGCGTGGCTTAGGACAAAGGGGCGTGGCTTTGCATCGGGCGGGAACTATGCCTACGCCGGGCTTCCCTCTCCCGCGTCAGCGCTGACCTCGGCTGCGCGGGGGGGTCAAGTCCAAGTAAGTGCCTAAGTATTTAGCAGCGTTTTCAGTTAAATAGCAAGTAAAAACATAGTATACAGCAATTAAAATCAATTTCTCCTAACAGTTCGAATCTCCCGGCTGTGCCTCAGGAGTTACCAGGTATCTGAGCGCGGCTCGTATTCAGCGCGTTAAGTACTGGTAAGGGGCGTGGCTTAGGACAAAGGGGCGTGGCTTCGCATCGGGCGGGAACTATGCCTACGCCGGGCTTCCCTCTCCCGCGTCAGCGCTGACCTCGGCTGCGCGGGGGGGTCAAGTCCAAGTAAGTGCCTAAGTATTTAGCAGCGTTTTCAGTTAAATAGCAAGTAAAAACACAGTATACAGCAATTAAAATCAATTTCTCCTAACAGTTCGAATCTCCCGGCTGTGCCTCAGGAGTTACCAGGTATCTGACCTGGTAACAACCGTACTGGTAACTGGTAACAACCGTAAGGTAACAACCGTAAGGTGTTATAAAAGCAGTGAGTTTCCTTGGCTCCGGCGATAACATCCCTTGATGGTAAGCCGCTGATTGATCAATGGTGGAAAACCAGCTAGCGCCCTTGAGGAATGGCACCATTTCATTGATCTTGGGTAGCAGAAACCTATCAATGACGATGTTATTATTAAGGTGGAGCAAATCAATGCATAAATGGATCTTACCATTCCCCATGCGCGCCACTACCACCGGAGAAATCCATTCCGAACTTTCCACCTCTTCAATTACATTCCTTTCAGGCAACCAATCACGCTCTTTTGCAACTTCATCCCTTATGAGTATAGGTATTGGACTAACCTTATGTATCTGAGGCACAGCATTTTTTTAAGCACAATGGCGTGTTCAAAATCTTTAAGTGATCTGAAATTCTTACTGAAAACCTAAGGAAATATCCTACTTATTTCATCTTGTAAATTACTAGAATTGTCCATGAGGAGTACCTTCTCTTCACTATTCGGTTCTAAGATGATGCGCAAATTCTTTGGGTCCATCCAGCCCAAAACGGAAGGACCAAATTTGACCACATAAAGTTTCCCTCTAACTGATCTACCCTTTAACAAAAATGTCAGCTATCTGAACACCAACATATTAATTCTCTCCCCTGTGAAACTCAGTGGTTTGACATAAGCAGGAATTAATTGTTGGGCAATTTTTTAAACAAAACTTTACTTCCAAATCTCCTTATTGATTATTGTATAAGGTGATCCCGAGTCAGCGAACACCAAAACAAGTACACCTACAATAGATATATCACATATGGGTTAATCCTTCACCGTAGTGTCTGTAATGTTAATTACAAAGTTACCCTGTAAACTTTTAACACACTCCCAATCGTTACTTTCTTTGTCAGCTTCAGAATCAGTAGGACCTTCATCCTCATATACATATTTAACATGCCTTTTCTTCCCCTGCACATTTTACTGAAATACCCTATTAACCCACAAATACTACATCTTTTCTTTGCAGCGGGGCAGTTTCTGCTGAAGGCCAAATGTTCTTTGCTTCCACAACGATAACATCGCCTGTCCTCTGGATCCTTTTCTCTCCATGGATTCTTTTGAGTTTGGTTAGGAGTTTTGCCCATGTTCTGTTGCTGTTGTCCTCGGTTTGTACTTTAGACTTTAAGAACCGCTCCTGTATCCTTGTCAGAATCTTTAAGTTCTGACGCACATGTTCCAGACATTTCAGCCTTCCTTACAATAGAAAGTATATCCTCTAAAGGTGCGTCACCATTTACCCATAAGCACTGTTGGATTGCAGAATTATTACAGTGCATGACTAATTATTCTCTTAGTAACTCATCATGTAAGTTCCCAAACCTGCAATCAATAGCAAGTTTATTCAATTCATCAATATAGTCAACTACTAGTTCCCCTTTGTTCTGATTCCTCTGGAAAAATGTGTAGCGCACAACAATCAAGCAAACTTTGGGTGTAAAGTTCTTATCTAAATCCTACAAAGCTGCTTCACAATCATCAATTTCTGCATTTGCCACTATCTTGGGCATACTATTATAAGGATTATAAGTTGTTATCACTACAGGACCCATGGAATGTAAAATAATTCTCTTCTTTTGATCCGCTTTCATTTTACCTGCTTCATCTACAGCATTATTGTAATTTACAAAATAATCTTTCCATTCTAACCATTCCATGGTTGAACGCAATCCTGATGACCAAAAGGAATGAGGAGGACTTATTGTAAAATTTTGGTGAGCCATTACCTCCTGAACTTGGTGGTCACCTTCTTCCATAAAGGTGTTTAATACAAGAATGACAAGAATATTGTTAAAAAAAGTATATTCCTGTTAACCCCTTCGATGCTGGTGACGGAACCGTTCCGTCATCAGTCACGGTTGAGCTGTGCTGATGACGGAACGGTTCCGTCACGACCGCGCTCTGTTCTGGAATGTCCAGCACAGGGCGCGGCTACGGCGCCGCACGGAAGCGGTTAAGAACCCTCCAAATATAAATAATCAAATGGTATGCAATGAAAAGTTATGTTTGTATATACGTTTCCATCAGTAACATGCCGATCCGATTTGAGCAAAAGCAGCAAAAGTACAAAAAGTAAAAATAAATAAGTAAATAATTAGTAATAATCCGCCTCCCCGACTTCCTCACCTGTTCCAATTTGCCACAGATGTAAATGTAGTCAGTTTTTCTGCCTTACTTCTGTAAAAATGACCTTTGCAGGCATAACGATAAAGTTGAAATGGTTGCCATGGAGTAGTGCTAAAATGGCTGCCACGTAAGGGTCGTGTTGCGTGACCTAGCGTAGTTACATCACGAGTAGGAGGGAACAAAGACGTATGCGTGTCACGGCTTCACGGAACCTTGAAGTTGGAATGCTGCCGCTACTCGAAAGACGCGGCAGGGGCAGTTACCAACATTAATGGCCCAGCAACCAAAATGACCACTACTCACGGGAGAAGGTCGTTGGAACACTCAGAAGTGGACGAAGGTGAAGGTTCCAATTCCGCTCGTATGTTGGTAAAAGTACAGTCAATTATTCTGGTAGAAAGCAAATAAAATCCACTTCCTTCTTCTTTCTTTTTTTTAATGTTGATTGAAGATCTTCCCACGCGTAGGTAACCTAGTCATCGCCACTTGTAATGATCGATGTCCACAGGTTACTTGCAGAATAAGTTTATTCATGAAGAACAGGGGAGAGCCAGGCAGCACAGCTTCTAGTCCATGGAGCAAGCAGCAACTAACTCCTGGACTGGAACAGCGTGTAAGAATGCAACAAGCATTCCATGCCACGCTCTTGGAACACAAAATACATAATAGTACAACATAACACAGACTTGTAATCAGGCCCTTAGTGTCTAAACCTTCACCAAACTGGTTTAGATTGGAGTGGGAATGGTAAACCCCTTTAGTGCCCAATACTTTCCCCAAATTGGTATAGATTGGGGTGGGAATGGTCAATTTGACCCCTTTAGTGTCCAACACCTTCCCCAAATTGGTTTAAATTAGAGTGGAAATAGTAAATGTCAGCTCTTTAGTGTCCAGCACCTTTCTCAAATTGGTTCAAATTAGAGTGGGAATAGTAAATGTTACCCCTCTATTATTCATGGACTGCCAGACTTGTAATCAGGCCCTTAGTGGGTAACACCTTCCCCAAATTGGTTTAGAATAGAGTTTGACTAGCAAATCTCACCCCTTTAGAGTTCTATACTTTTTTTTAAAATGGTTTACGTTGGAGTATGATTAGTTCATTTTATAATTTTAGTGTTAAATCCTTTGTTTTAATTGTATTTTATGTTGTATAAAGAGTTTATTTTATTTAATTAGCATTGTTGATGTTAAGAAATATAAATAAAAAAAGTTAGTTGTATGTTTGTAGTTAATAATATTATTAATTACCTACTTTTATAAAATAAACACATGTAAAACGTTTTTCTAATTAAATCTTTTTTTTTGGAAGTTTATTTAATGTATATTATTTAATTTTTAAACATATATTTCAACTTAAAAATAACCTTTCATGAATAGATAATAAAAATATTTTGAATACACTTTTATTTTATTATACAAAATGTAAATCCTTTTTAAAGAAGTATTGAAGGTTGCACATTTTCCACTTTTTTCCATTGTTTATCTTTTTTTTTAACATTTCTCAAATTGTTTTCTGTACATATTTTTAACATCATTTTAGCATAGGTTTTTCAGTATATATTGAATCATTGTATATATTTTATAATATTATTTAATGTATGTTTTTTTATATTTTCTTAAATGTTTAACATGTTCAATAATTGTGTTAATTTTTCAATACATTTATTCAACATTTCAAAAATATTTCCCATTTATTTCTATGGGGAGAAAGACTATTTTTTAGTTTCATTCAGCTGTCATTTTTGTTTACAGCTATCTTCTATTTTGTAGTCTATTTGTGAAATATTTAGTCTATTTTCCTGGCTCAAAGTTGTGGTAAGGTGCTGCTTTTTATCAAAACATTTGAATCCTTTTTAAAGGTGTTTTTTGAAAGGATTTTGAGGCTATGGGGGTGGAGGAGGAGGTCTAGAGGTTATTTATAATAGTAATGTTTTTCACTATTGTATAGTTTGGGGTCTTCATACACTGTTTTAGTAATGTTTCATTATGTTATGTTGTACTCTGTTACTTTTTTTGGATGATTTAGGCCCTGATTACGAGTTTCACGGTCCACCTGCCGAAGGACCGCAACCGAGCGAAGCCCACAGTGCTGGTGGTCTTCTGACCGCCATATTACAGGAGTCCGCAGTGTGGTTGCAGCAGTTTTGCAGCAGTGAGCAATGTATTTCCATATATTTCGATGCATGTGTGTACATTTGACTGCATATGTGTCCAATGCACACATATGCATGATACCTGTGGAAAAATACCACCTACCCATTGCCGTAGTCCGACCCATATGTGGGCAGTCCCAGCAATGGGTATATGACACAAAAAGCACTTACCTGTATATCGCCGCAGATGGGGTCATATTCCTTGGGGTGAAGATGCTCCCTTGTAGGGCGGACCTGGAGAAAAGGAGTCACGTTAAAATCTAATGGGAAGCATGCGATGTAACATCACATATTTGACCTCTGGACCCCCCCCCCTGCTTTCTATTGCGTGGAGAAGTGTGGCTCACTGGTTAGAGGAGGCAGACCTGGAAGCAGAGGTCAGCCCAGGACCAGGGTTCAATTCCTGGTTCGGCGGGGTCTTGAGTCCTAAAATGTCCATGGACTCGACAATTCTCGCTCCGGTGCCTACTCGATTCACGGGTTCACACTCTGCAACTCTGGGCAATAGCTTGCTTAATCTCCACAACGGTCCCTCGCGGCGGGATGCCTGGCTTTCACCTTGCGGATACCCTGCCGGGGTTATCTCACAGGGGAATACCAGGACGGGTTCCCTAAGCAAGCGCTTAGAAACCGCTTGGTGATTTGCGCTATATAAATTCCTGTACATTTACATTTACATTTAATGCAGCCGGGTCTGAATCTTACATTTTCATATTTTCAAAAAGGGCTCTAAACAAGATTCTAAATGTTGCAGACCTATTTCTCTTCTCATCTCCTCTGCTACATTTTTACAGAGGGTCCTACTGGAAAGATGAGAGGACTGGGCAGAGGAAAATAATATTTTATCACGAGCACAGTGTGGATTTAATAGCGGCTTATGGACCGTGGAAGATTGCCTCAATCTAACTTTATTAATTGGCAAATATTTAAAGGCAAGAGCAATCAATTTGAATATGTGTTTCATGGACCTAAGCTGTGCCTTTGATATGTTGAACTATAATGTATTATGGAAGTGCATGATCGCCTTAGGGTTCCCAAAAGAAAGTATTGCACTAATTGCTTACATGTCAATTAATCAATCAATCAGGGGTTTGTAAAGCGCACTACTCACCCGTGAGGGTCTCAAGGCGCTGGGGGAAGGGGGGAGCTCCGGAACAGTCGCAGAACCGGATAAGTCGAAAAGCCAGGTCTTGAGGTCCTTCCTGAAGGTTCGCAGGGTTGGGGAGCATCTGATGTGCACGGGGAGCTCATTCCAATTCTTAGCTGCGATGTAGGAGAAGGCTCTCCCGCCTGTTCTTGTTCTGCGGATGCGGATGCGGGGGACCTCTGCCAAGGCGAGGTCGGCGGATCGGAGGTTCCTTTTTGGTACGTGGAAAGACACTCTCTCGTTGAGGTATTTGGATCTGATGTTGTTGAGGGATTTGTAGGCGTGGGTGAGGAGTCTGAAAGTGACCCACTTCTCGACGGGGAGCCAGTGGAGGTCTCGCAGGTGTTGGGTCATATGTTCGTGGCGCGAAGTCCCGAGGATGAGTGTGGCAGCGGCATTCTGTATTGTCTGAAGTCTGTGCAGTAGAGCTCTGTTGATTCCGGCATATAAGTCGTTGTCGTAGTCCAATCTGCTGGTTATGAGCGCAATATAACTTAACTGCAAGAGTAAGGTACAGAATGCCAGGTGAATTACCCAGATCTTTTAAAATATGCAGATGCATAAGACCGGGCTGTGTTTTAGCCCCTTTTTGTTGTACAATATACATTAATGAAATTGCTAAGCATCTACAGATACTTGAAGCTTACACACCGAGAGTTGGATCCCGAACAATACACATTTTGTTATACGCAGATAATGCTGTTCTTTTGGCCCAAACTCGAGCAACTTTGCAGATTCTTATTGACTCTTTTAATGATTTTATGGAACGTATCAATTAAAAGATTAATCAAGGAAAAATTCACTGTGTCATGTCAAAGTAAAAAAGGCAAAACATATCCTTTCTTCCTAAAAGGCAATAAGATTACTAGCACAAAGCAATTTTTGTTACGTAGGTTCTCTGATAACTGAGGTTGGGACGGACATAAAGAGACTAGTGTGGCTAATATGTCTAGGAATAGAGAGGGAAAATTCAGATTTGACACAAAATTAGGAAAAAAACCTATATCAGAATTGTTAACCCTGTATAAAGCCAAGGAGGTCTCTGCCGCAATTTATGGAGCAGGTGTTTGGGGACTGGGAGACAATCCACTTATCCAAAGAAAAGGGGATATATGTCTGAAAAGACTAATAGTGGTTCCACACTCTATCCCCAGAGTTATTGTAGATATGGAGTTGGGCCTTCAGTCTATTACTGACATTATAGAGTCCAAATCAGTGTTATTATGGGGGTGAGTCTGAACAAAACCAAAGGCTCAACTAACCCAAGAAATACTTAGGGGTTGTATGGCATTAGATCAGACACATAAAATACTGTGGATATCCCATCTAAAGAAAAGCCTACAACTTATAGATACAAAGGATGTGATCATGCGGGAGAACCCAGAAAACATTTAACATTGCCCTAAAACAGTACTAAATCAGCTGCTATGTGATAAGTGTCAAGATGCAACTACACTTAAGGATGAGTCTAAAAGAACAGTAAGGGCATATGCATTTTATCATAGCACCCAAGTCGTACAGAACCACCTACGTAGAGCTGAAAATGTCCAACATAGATTTCTCCTGACAAGAATTTGTTTCTCCATTTTTACATCATTTAGTTGCCTTCCTAACAGGTACCAATCGGGATCATAATACTGCCTGAAATGTCCATGTGACAATCTCTCGATTCAATCAACAATGCATATAACCCTTTATGTAGATTCTACCTTGAGTGTATCTAAAACCTTTCTTCCTATATGACGACCTGCCCAATTATCAAAAAGGCTACCTTTTTTTATGGTTATTGATGACATTAGGGTCAGTCACGTTTTAGAAAAAAAAAATCTCAAATATATTAGGAATTAGAAACGGCCTGTAGCCAGATGGATAGTGTTTTACTAATCAATGTATTTGACTCCTCCTCTATTAGCACTGTGCACTTTAAACCCTCCAAGTTGATGTCAAACATTAATATTTGTGACTGACATGTCTTTTCACTGTTTACACTTTAATAGGAAATCCCATCCGAGGAACGGGAATTAGCACTGTGCACTGACGTGATGTTTTCTCACTGCCTTTATTCTTTTTAAATCAATATAGTTTCTCAGGAAATTGATACCTTTTCATAATAATGAGACAGATTTTATTTAATCATATAAATTTTACATGGGAATATATTTGTTTTTTTTACAGAGGCGTATTCACCAAGGTGGAACAAACTTTTTATTCATTGTATTATATCTATGAAATTAAGATGGAATGATTATGGATGTGGATTTTATGGTTTATAAATGAATGAACCAAATAAAGTTTATTTGAACTTTGGACTACATGGATAATGAGTAAATCTGCAGCTACAGAACAGAAAGTCATATTTATTTTATTTGTTTTGGGTGGGAAATGTTATATTTTATTGTTTGTATAAATATTTAGTGATTGCTATTTGGAAATGTGCGGTTTATATGTTGTATTCATTTTATGTAATGGATTAAGGGCCTGATTATGAGCACACCAGTCCCAAGACCACTGTACTCGAGGTGGCGGTCCGACTGCCGCAACATCAGCAGGCCGACCACCCGATTACCAGTGCGGCAGTCGGACTGCAACCAGCCTGGAACAAGACTGCCGCCACCACCAGGCTCCTGGACTCCACTGTGGCAGCGGTGTGGAAAGTGGCAATGAATGGAGGCAGTGCTGATGCGGGTACCGCCGTGCCTATTTTAACTTGTCGGTTCACCAACCTTTCCATGGTGAGGAACCTGCCATGAAAAGGTCAGTTAGAAATGCAGCAAGGGGGCCTCAAATCGGGCCCCCAGTCATTTTGTGTCCCCCTATGCCTGTACTGTTGTGTGCGCACTGTGTGCCGCGCACAGCATGGTGCAAGGTAACAGTGCATTCATGACAGTGCAGGAGCTTCAGTGTGGCAGCATTGACTTCAGGCTCACTCTGTGAGGCGAAGCATGCCTCTGCCGCAAGACTGCCACCAGCACACCAACGGCCCGGTGGTCAGCTCGTAATGCGGTGGTCTGGATGCCACCGACTTGGCGGCATACTCCAAACCGCCACAATGGAGTTCCGCTGGTCGGCCGAAGAGAAGGGAGAGGGTGGCGCAGTGACCAGAGCGGCTGACTTCAGAGAACGGGCTCATGGTTTGATCCCCGGTGCCGGTGGCAGCTCACCATCATGTGACTCTGGGCAATATCTCACTTGTTCTCCCTGACTGCGACTGCCCCTAGCGCCTGTATACACTAGGGGTAATAAGTCGCACTTTAACAATTCTCTAATTATTATTTTATTATTATCGGACCACCAGGATCGTAATCGACCCCTTAGTTTGTTTGTTGAGCTTTTTAGTCGGTAAGGTTTAGATTTTTATTGCAACTTATTTATATATTATTTTATTATCACAATCTTATTTAACATTGAAGTTTTATTTAATATGTAGACTGATGGTATTAAATATTATGCTTATTATTTATAGAAAATATGATCTGAAATGTTAGCTAATATTATGCTATACGTTTTGGATAGTTTTGTGGATTAGCATTCATTTTCTAATATGCATTTTGCTATTATTTGTATGAAATCTACTCCTTGTTATTTATGAAGAGTTTTACTTTAAATTGTAGCATGTCGTACTTTCTTTCAGTTTTTTTGCTAAGTTTGGATGCAATTTGGGTTCCAGTTTGCTCCATTTTTTGTTGTTCGTAACTTTGCTCTTTTTGTAATGCTTCTATAAATTTATGGAACGAAGGTTGTGTTTTGCTTAGTGTAGATTGGTAGTCATTCTGCCATCCTTCCAATCCTTCCACTGCATTGTTCGTTTTGGCTTCCTGTGCCAAGGTGCTGTCATAGACATTCCACCAAGGTATCTTGAATTTAAGTGGTGTTCGTGTTCAGAGCGATGCAGTCCGTCACCTCTAGTGTCTTTGAAATAATCCATTAAGTGGCTTTGTTTGTCTTCATTTTGTTGATAGAAAGGGCTTTATATTGGTAAATTGTAGTGGTTAGCTACCTCTGTGAAAGGGACACAGGCTAATGCTATTATTTTTATTTCAAGGGCAAATTGGCTGTTTGTAGCATATTTTATACTTATGGCCTGATTACGACTTTGGCGGTCCTACAGTAGCAGCACCAATGCGCCGTCCACTGTAGGACCACCAAAGCCGTGGTGCGGCTGCCCGCCAGATTAGGAATGCAATCCTGGTCTGGCAGGCGGTGCTGCGGCGGTCTGAGAGCGGCGGCTCATAGAAGAGCCTAACATGCATACCGCCGCTGTCAGAGCGCCGACTGCACCTTCCTGCATGGTGTGGCATACATGCCACAAAATGCAAGAACTGGGGGTGCAAATCCTGCATGCACCTCCTAGCCCAAGAGTGGCAGGGGGCCGTTGCCTCTCCCCCACCCTTTTTATTGCGGGTTCACCACCATAAAAAAGGGCAAGAGAGGCAAGTAGAAATATGCTCGGCAGTGCCGCTGTTGAAACGCCAGCATATTTCTGCCTCTGCAAGATAGCCACGAGATTCTGGTGCCCCTGTGGTCACAATGATTCTATGGCTGTCCGATGCCACGCTTGTAATGCTGCGAACGGGCTACAGTGTGGTGGTGGTCTGACCACCACTGCGAGTATGAGAGCCCTTAGTGATAGGGTGCCGAGCTGAGCAGGTAATTGTGATCGTCACATCTGAATACTTCAAGCCACACGGATTCCCATTCTCACTGCCATTGTATCACTGACTTGATACACCAGGATACACGCCACAAGAACTGTCAGTTCTCTTCCCCTCACTGGGTGCCCGGCTGGGCCCCATGTGAGTACTTTCTCCCTCAACACACTTCCCTGTGGTGTGCATTTAACACTCTGACAGTTTATCAGCTTTATCTCAGGTGTCCTTCTATACTAGGTCCTGAAGAGACCCCCAACTGAAGGTGGGGTTGAAACGCTGTCAACACAATTCCAAACGAAACATTTCCTAGCCCCTACCATTGTTCTAGATGGCTGCGTTTTGTCAATGCAAAAATGTGGTTGTTGTTGTATCTTTGAAACCTACTTATATGTCGCAAAAATTGTCACAAATTTGATTTTTAGGTTCTATGTTCACTTGGGACACCCCGCACTTGTTGATTTAATTGATTACCTATTTTTCTATAAAATGCAAACTTTGACAAATGTCTTGTTGTATATGGTCTTGTCTCTTCTACATCTCCTCTCCCAGGAATACTGCCAATGAGCTAATCATTATTAGATATTGCACATCTTGTCCACAGGAACCACTGTTCCTAGTCATATAATATATGCCGAGGTTCCATGTGAGTAGGGGGGCCCGTGTCTTTCCTATACCCGACGGTCATTTCTGAGACGTGATCAATCAATCTAATAGACAAGGGGCCATATCGACTAACATTAGGGATAGCGATTTCCAATTTGCAATTTTCTGCAAATCGCAATTAGTGAATCGCTATTCCTAATGTTTTGAAACTGTCATGGTTTTGTTCTATATCCTTAGCCCTGATGAAGTCTGCTGTGATTGTAACCACTATAGACGAAACACGTGTTGGCAAATGAGCAACAATTGAAACCACAATCTCAACCTTTGGATTTTTGTATGCCCAGAGAATCCTTCCAAAACACTGGTTGATATGATATGATAAGGAGATTTATATAATTTATAATGTGCACAGATACTTTTTGATTGTCCCGTCGCTGGCTTCACAGCTATTTACACAGGCAAACAATGACACTATTCATGTTGAAACATCCAAGTTTTTAATTTTTTCTTAAAGATTGATGTCTCAACTGTTGTGCTTAGCGCCAAAGGGAGTTTATTCCAGGCAACTAACTTGAGATAGGAGAAAGATTTGCCTCCAAATTCTCGCTCGATGAATCTTTGGGATCCTAACCAACCAACCGGTAGAAGATCATTCAGCAGCAGAAATCAATAACCTGGGGTGATACCACACAAAAGATGATCATTCCTTAAATGTGTCCCCTCCCAAGCAGAAAGCAGGTAGAACTACCCACCGTCATGGAAGTTTTTATCAATAAGGTGGAAAAGTCTGGAAAGACCATAAGCATTGGTGTGGTCAGTCCTTGTGTGATGTTCCACTGTAAAGTCCATTCCCTGTAGGTAAAGGGCCACTTGAACAGTTTGGGATTCTCACCCCACATTTGCATTAGCGATCTGAGTCGTCTGTGGTCTGCCTGAACTTACAAGTGAGTCCCAAACAAGTATAGTCTCAACTTCTTCAGGGTCCAGACTACTTCAAATTTGACTCTTTTTATTGCACTCCATCTCTGTTCCCTGGAAAGTAACCTCCTGCGGATGAAGGCATACAGGTTGGTCCAAGTGCTATCATTTAACTGTGCTAGCACAGCCCCAATGCCATGCTGTCATGCATCAGTTTTTACCTGGAATTCTTTAGAGAATCAGGAGCATTGAACACTGGTGCTGTGCACATGGCTTGCTACAAAGTGTCAATTGCTTTCTGGCATACCTCTATTCAGATCACCTTCTTGGGCTGCTTCTCAGAAGTCAGCTCTGTTAAGGGAGCAACAATGGTGCCATACTCCTTTAAAAATCTCCTGTAGTACCCAGTGGGGTCCAAGAAAGTTCTCACCCATGTCTGGTTCTGGGTCTTGGGGGGCGTTCAAGCCATAGCGGTCTGGACCTTGGGCTGCAGGGCTGTACTTTGCCCCTACCAAGCTAGTGGCCAGAATACACCACTGAAATCTGACCCATCTAGCCCTTACTGGCCTTGATAATCAAGCCTGCCCATTACAAGGCCTGAAGTACTTCCTGGAGGAGTACAGGTGGTTAGAAGACAGAAGAAGCAGAAGACAGCAACGTCATCCAGGTTGGAAGCACTGAAGTACCCCAGCCCAGCCAGTACCCAGGTGAACAATCTCTGGAAAGTGGCATTCATCCAATGGGTATCATTCTGAATTGGAAGTAGCACTCTTGGGTGAAGAATGCTGACCTCTCCGTGGCTATCTCAGTTGAGCCAGTTTGCCAGTACCCTCACATCAGATAAAAAGTACACAGGTGCTTGACCGCTCCCAACCAATCAATGAGCTTGTCAGCCCAGGGGATGAGGTGAACATTATTCCTGGTCACTGAATTGGGCTCTCGGTAGTGCACACAGTACTGGAGTTCTCGTGGTGCCTGGTGGGGCAGCTTTGGCTACCAGCATCTCTGGGCTGGACCATGGGCTACTGAAGTGGTCAATCACCCCTAATTGCAGCATATAGGACACCTCATCCATTATACAGGCTTCACTTTATCAGAAAGCCTGTAGATCTTGTTCTTGAAAGTCATGCTGTCCCTTGTGTCAAGGTGTGAGCCCGGAGATGAGAACAGGGAGAATTTCCCCAGCAACATGCTCTCTCCTGTTCTGGAGTAGGTGTTCGGAGCAGGATCACACCCTCTACTGGACCTATATATTCTTTAGAAGAGAGGAGTTCAGAGAGAGGCTAGCTCTCCTCCACCTTTCATTCTGTGAGCAAGAGCATGATGGCGTGGGACCTCTTGAAGCGGGGATTGAGCGGGTGGACATGCAGGACCCATTTGAGGTTCCAGAGGTTTTGTGGTCTACCAGGTAGGTGACACTCCCTTTCTGCAGTGGCGTCACTAGGAGGGTGCGGGGGGTGCGGACCACACCGGGTGACACCTTCACATGGGGTGACACCCTAAGCCTCTCGGAGGCTTCGAGGACTTCTGTATTGGAAGTTGTATAAAGCCATAGTTTTTCTTTTTTTAAATACACACTTTGCAGCAAACAAAACCCCTCCTACAAAAGCCTTTCTTTATTCTGTGTACAGCAGATTTACTTTCCCGCCGATCTTCCTGTGTTCTGGTTATCCTTTGTGTAAGAAGGTTGAGGAGAATTGACATAGACTGCTTAACACTTTAGGGGAACTTTAAGGGCATGGTTGGTTCTCGCACTATCACTTACTTCTGCAGCCGGTATTTAGCTAACAATTTGCTTGCTGGATCGTAGTCGAACTGTATTAGCATTGCACTATATTGCTTAGATATCCGGTTTTGATGAAAAGGAAATCGCACTTTATCTGTTTTTCCGCACTGTCTTATTATATTGTTAGTTATCTGGCCTATGCTAGGCCTCTCACGCACGGTAGCCCCATTGCTTCTAACGGTCACCTGACCGTTCATATTTGTACTGTATTCTGCACTTTATTTTGTTGTTTAGTTATGCATTGTCACTTTATTAATTGCATGGCCTCTTTACAGTTTTGCACAGTTTGCACTTACACCTCCCACCGGAGGAGATTGAGGATCTGCCTACTCACTACATTTATGATTTTGTCTGAAATTATCAATATTGCACTATGACGAGACGTGGCATCAAGCGTGCAATGAATCATTACAACTCGAGGCAATGGGAGCTGTCTGTGCAAGGAATGTAGCTGCAGAGAGGAAAGCAAGTGAATCTGAACCCGCCCTCTCCTGCAGCAGAGGAAGCAGTCCCTGCAGCCGCAGCTCCCAAAATCCCCCGTGCAGGAGGGACTACCATACTGTAGGAAAGAAAACAGCATCTGAGGGGATAGTGGCAGCAAGGAAGCAATGGAGAAGCAGACAGAGTGGCGGCAGATAGGTAAATAATAAACGGATGAGTAATTCGAAGAAAGAAAGAGAAATTAAAAGCAGGGAGAAAGATGGAGCCACGGAAGAAGGGAAATGCGCAAACATACAGACCGGCAAGGAGGGACACATTCAGTAGCTATGGAACCGAAGACAGGTCTCGGGGGTGGGGAGAAACGAAAAGCGACTAGAGCTAACTATGGGGCTCATTAGGATGGCGGACGGAAGAGCCACCGCGGCCCTGGAGTAGGCGGAAAAAGCCTTTTCCGTGTCCGCCTGCCGCGGATACTCCGTCCGCCATATCAGGATAGGAAAACGTGTCAAATTCCCGTCCGCGACGGAAAAGCACGCTCCGCCGCCGAACTACACACGAGAGCGTGGCGGACGGAACACATCCGGAGGCCACGCCGTACGGACTGACGTCGAAGACCGTCCTCCAAATCAAGATGGCGGAAAATACACATAAAACCGCAGCGGAAAAACAACCTGTCTGAACACGGTGGAATCCCCACTGCGAAGACAGGTGACATAGCAGAGATACCCACCGCAAGCTGACCAACACCATGGACCCAGCGCTACACGCTTTCCCGATGCTCTTCGCGATCCACCACGTCCTAGTCATGGCCCACCACGGACGACGACGCAGGTAAGGCACAAACCATTGGCTGTCTGCAGGGGAATACCAGTAAGGGACGTGACGTAGGGAGGGGGAGTGTCATGTTACCGAAACCACTGATGAGAAGCAAATACAAATACACATTAGTAGTACGCAAGCAGGAATGACAACGACAGACCACGAGACCTGATAGACTACCTTTATTGTACAAAATAGGGGTTAAATCACAGTGTATGTGTGAGCATGGGCAAAGTGGGCACCACAGCAGCTACATCATTGGCAGTCAACGAGAGGGCAGAATGCAGTATCAGAGCATCAACAGGGCATTGTGCAGTACAGAGCAGGTACATCAGAGGCAGTAAACGAGAGGGCAGAATGCAGTATCAGAGCATCAACAGGGCATTGTGGAGTACAGAGCAGGTCCATCAGAGGCAGCACGTGAGAGGGGCTAAGTGCATCATCAGTCCATTGCACAGAACAGGTCCATCAGAGGCAGCACGTGAGAGGGGCTAAGTGCATCAACAGTCCATTGCACAGAACAGGTCCATCAGAGGCAGCACATGAGAGGGGCTAAGTGCATCAACAGTCCATTGCACAGAACAGGTCCATCAGAGGCAGCACATGAGAGGGGCTAAGTGCATCAACAGTCCATTGCACAGAACAGGTACATCATTGGCAGCACATGAGAGGGGCAGAATGCAGTATCAGAGCATCAACAGGGCATTGTGCAGTACAGAGCAGGTACATCAGAGGCAGTAAACGAGAGGGCAGAATGCAGTATCAGAGCATCAACAGGGCATTGTGCAGTACAGAACAGGTACATCATAGGCAGTAAACGAGAGGGCAGAATGCAGTATCAGAGCATCAACAGGGCATTGTGCAGTACAGAGCAGGTACATCAGAGGCAGTAAACGAGAGGGCAGAATGCAGTATCAGAGCATCAACAGGGCATTGTGGAGTACAGAGCAGGTCCATCAGAGGCAGCACGTGAGAGGGGCTAAGTGCATCAACAGTCCATTGCACAGAACAGGTCCATCAGAGGCAGCACGTGAGAGGGGCTAAGTGCATCAACAGTCCATTGCACAGAACAGGTCCATCAGAGGCAGCACGTGAGAGGGGCTAAGTGCATCAACAGTCCATTGCACAGAACAGGTCCATCAGAGGCAGCACATGAGAGGGGCTAAGTGCATCAACAGTCCATTGCACAGAACAGGTACATCATTGGCAGCACATGAGAGGGGCAGAATGCAGTATCAGAGCATCAACAGGGCATTGTGCAGTACAGAGCAGGTACATCAGAGGCAGTAAACGAGAGGGCAGAATGCAGTATCAGAGCATCAACAGGGCATTGTGCAGTACAGAACAGGTACATCATAGGCAGTAAACGAGAGGGCAGAATGCAGTATCAGAGCATCAACAGGGCATTGTGCAGTACAGAGCAGGTACATCAGAGGCAGGTAACGAGAGGGCAGAATGCAGTATCAGAGCATCAACAGGGCATTGTGCAGTACAGAGCAGGTACATCAGAGGCAGTAAACGAGAGGGCAGAATGCAGTATCAGAGCATCAACAGGGCATTGTGCAGTACAGAACAGGTACATCAGAGGCAGCACAACTACGTGTCCCTACCAAACCGTCACAGGGACCACAAGAGTGCCACGCAGTTCTCAATGGACACACCATGTGAACTAACATTTGAGTGAAGTGTACAGCACCTCACATCACAGAATCAGGGGGACTGCGTGAACTACCTGCCTCGGACACACTGGCAGCACCAGCAACAGGAGTGTGAGACACAGCCACAGCCCGAGTGACACACACATGGGCCACGGACCCAGACACACTGGCAGCACCAGCAACAGGAGTGTGAGACACAGCCACAGCCCGAGTGACACACACATGGGCCACGGACCCAGACACACTGGCAGCACCAGCAACAGGAGTGTGAGACACAGCCACAGCCCGAGTGACACACACATGGGCCACGGACCCAGACACACTTGCAGCACCAGCAACAGGAGTGTGAGACACAGCCACAGCCCGAGTGACACACACATGGGCCACGGACCCAGACACACTGGCAGCACCAGCAACAGGAGTGTGAGACACAGCCACAGATGTAGTCACTGACACGTGAGCCACTGACCCAGACAGACTGCCAGCACCAGAAACAGGAGTGTGCAACACAGCCACAGATCTCCTAACTGACACGTGAGCCATAGACCCACATACCCTGCCAGGATCTGCAACAGGAGAGGGCACAACTGACACTGTGCCACCATCTGATACATGAGAGTCAACTGCACCAGCGCCACTGGGACAACTGAAATGATGAGCCACAGGGCTGTATGGGCCAGGAGGCAGGGTGGGCCTGGGAGCTGGGGATAGCTCACCTAGAGCCAAATCGGGGTTGGCAGGTGTCAATGGTGTGTGTCTGCGTTTCTTAGGGTGGTGTGAGTGCACCCTGGACAGGACAGGACTGCCAAGTGGTGGGGACTCCAAAGAATCACCACCCAGCATAGGTGGAGCAACTGCAGCCGGGGATCTGGTTTCGGGGGACGTGCTGGAGCCTGCTTGTCGTTTGCTCTGTGCCTGCCGCCTGGACTCGGAATGATGTGTAATGGGGGATGCAACAACAGGGGACACCCTCCTCTGCTTCTGACTGGCCTGGATGGGAGTGGAGGTATGGGGGGACTCCGCCGCGGAGACATCAGTGTTGCGTTTAGTAGAAAACATCAGCCTCAGTGCAGCCAGGGGTGAAGTATGCCTGTCCTTGATAGCGCCATTGTCCATGCCAGATGCCTTGTCCGTAGGATGTGCCTTATCCTTAGGTGGAGTGTTGTCTCTGGATGTAGCCTGTGCCCTGCTCGCCGCCCTGTTCCTGCCAGCAGACTTGTCGTCTGTGGTGCACCTGTCTCCAGCAGACACCTGCTCTCTGTGTGTGTCCCTGTCCTTGGGAGAGTCCCTTACCTCTGCTGTGGGCCTGCTCTTGGGAGTCTCCCTGCTCTTAGTAGGTGCCTTAGTCTTCTCACTGTCCTTGGGAGTCTCCCTCACCTCTGCTGTGGGCCTGCTCTTGGGAGTCTCCCTGCTCTTAGTAGGTGCCTTAGTCTTCTCACTGTCCTTGGGAGTCTCCCTTACCTCTGCTGTGGGCCTGCTCTTGGGAGTCTCCCTGCTCTTAGTAGGTGCCTTAGTCTTCACACTGTCCTTGGGAGTCTCCCTTACCTCTGCTGTGGGCCTGCTCTTGGGAGTCTCCCTGCTCTTAGTAGGTGCCTTAGTCTTCTCACTGTCCTTGGGAGTCTCCCTTACCTCTGCTGTGGGCCTGCTCTTGGGAGTCTCCCTGCTCTTAGTAGGTGCCTTAGTCTTCTCACTGTCCTTGGGAGTCTCCCTTACCTCTGCTGTGGGCCTGCTCTTGGGAGTCTCCCTGCTCTTAGTAGGTGCCTTTGTCTTCTGACTGGCCTTGTCCAAGGAACAGTCCATGGACATGTGAGTATCCCTTGCCTTGGGAGTACCTTTCGTGTTGAATGCCTGTGTAGCTCCGGAAGGCATGTCCCCCAACAACACTTGTGGATCCTGTGTGTGTACTCCAGTGCATCTGACGTCGTCTACGTGAACAGATTTAGCTGATCTAGGGGATGGGGTCTGTGCCCTGCGTGCCCTGACGTGCTGTCTGACGCTGCTTCTAGTGCAATAAGCTGTATTTGAGTCCTGCTCAGAATATTCACTACCCCCTGAGACATCCAGCGGTGTAGATGGTGAAACAGAAGTAGCACCCTGTTCGTTCGACTGTACTATTGCAGACGACACACTGCTTGCCAATGACTGCACTGTCCTGTGTAGACCTGCAAGATCGCCATGCATCCCTTCCATGAATGCCACCACCTGCCCCAACTTCCTATCATGGTCCTGGAAAGCATTTGTCATATTGGTCTGCCCCACACACAGCTGTCGCAGCAGATCAACGGCCTCAGCACACAGTGCATTTTGGCTCACCGTGGCAGGGGCAGCGGTGCCTGCACCGAACGCCACTCTGCTCCCCCTACTCCTCCGGCCACGAACAGTACATGGTGCAGTTGGCGGAAGTGTGGGCCCTGTGTGCTGTCTTACGACAGAAGGTGGTGAGTGCCCACTCCCAGTCTGTGACAACAGTGCAGGCTCACCCAGAGTGTCCGACGAGGAGGACGATGGTGTCTCCACATGCGAGTCCTCAGGGACGGTCCTGTCCCCCTCTCCGGCGCTGGCCTCCTCCGTGTCAGTCTGCGTGTGTGCGAAGTCTGAGCCGGACTCATTTCCTCGGCTACTCTCCACCGTCTGTGGCTGAGTGTCCTCTGTCAAAGCTGAAATGCACAGAAAAGATGTGTGAGTCATGGGCACACTCACGTACAGAAGGAACAGGATAGCCAAATCACATAGCAGACAAAGGTTTAGGAGCCCTCATCCTGCACATGGCCCACCCCTACCAGTCATCCTCACATTTTCTGCCATGGGGCCATGGACCACTAGGGGATGTGCTTTTACACTCAACTACTAAGCAAGTGGCGTGTCAACATGGCGGACCTGGATGTCAAATGAGTACCACCCAATGGGACCAAAAAGGCATCACAGGCATACATACGCAACACGGAACTCAATAGTGTGTCTGTGCACCAATACATGCATAGCACTCACAAGTTTCCTACACAGACAGTATGCTCACCGCTAGTTTGCTGTCGATCGGCACTCAGACGTTCGGCCAGTTCAGGATGCGTCACTGCAATGATACGGTGCATGAGAGGGGTCATGGAGCGTCGGGCCAGACGGGGCGTCCTTGGAATCAGGCCCAGTGTTACTTCCGCTACATTCTTGCTCAGCCTGGAAATGTCGTCCCAGCGTTTGTGGCAGTGTGTATGTCGTCTGTTGCACACCCCCAATGCCCGTACTTCACGTGCTATGCTCCTCCACAGGTCCTTGCGAAGGTGCAGCTTGACCTACCATGATGGGAGACAAAAGGGTGTAAGTCAGTGGACAGGTGGCCTGTCACACACATAGGGGCAAGACGTTACTGTCAGCAGCCATGCACAATCAGGAACATATGTCTAGCCCACACTACACAGCTAAGATAGAAATAGGCCTGATCATTTGGCCCCCTCATGCACACCAACATGTCCCACACTGCACTTACCACCCGTCCCGGTGCGCCGTAGAGGCGTCCTTAGTTGCGGAGTACACCGTCCACGAGGACATCAAGCTCCGCGGCGGTGAAGGGTCGAGACCGGATCTCTTTGCCTGACGACATGGCAAGATCACGGAGTATGGCACTAGAGCAGCAGTCGGTGGTCAGCTCAGCAGCAGCAGCAGGTCGAGGTGATGGTCACAGGCAGCAGTCGGTGGTCAGCTCAGCAGCAGCAGCAGGTCGAGGTGATGGTCACAGGCAGCAGTCGGTGGTCAGCTCAGCAGCAGCAGCAGGTCGAGGTGATGGTCACAGGCAGCAATGGTCCCCAGGGTAGGAAGTTTCATTTTGGCCAACACACATATATAGGGCCCTCAGCACGTGTCAGTGGCATACGTCGCCAGCAATTGGTCAGCCCTGGAAGCGTGATCGTGAAATGGGCCAATGACTGGCCCTGTTGTTGCGGTGCACAGCTTCCGCTACTTGCGATTGGCCGTATGCGGCCAGCGTCCCTCTTCCCATTGGCTGCATGTGCAGGGACCGTCACGGGCACACATCGGCAACCGCACGTGCAAGCCTCAGGCACGGATGCTTCAGTTGCAACAATGTACTATCACTGGCGCCTCCATGGCGGTGCACGTACACAGCGGGGGAGGTGCAGGCCTATACACCCTGTAGATGTACTCAATGGACATGCCAGTTCATGACCCCCCTTACAGTCACCTTGCATCATCCACCGTACACCGGCCGGAGCGGCCGGCCCATGAACAACCGCCGTGCCAGGCCCTGCCCAGGACCGCCGTGCCGGCCATGGCAACAACCGCCATTGCACGGCCCTTCCACTACCGCCGTGCCAGGCCCTGCCCAGGACCGCCGTGCCGGCCATGGCAACAACCGCCATTGCACGGCCCTTCCACTACCGCCGTGCCAGGCCCTGCCCAGGACCGCCGTGCCGGCCATGGCAACAACCGCCATTGCACGGCCCTTCCACTACCGCCGTGCCAGGCCCTGCCCAGGACCGCCGTGCCGGCCATGGCAACAACCGCCATTGCACGGCCCTTCCACTACCGCCGTGCCAGGCCCTGCCCAGGACCGCCGTGCCGGCCATGGCAACAACCGCCATTGCACGGCCCTTCCACTACCGCCGTGCCAGGCCCTGCCCAGGACCGCCGTGCCGGCCATGGCAACAACCGCCATTGCACGGCCCTTCCACTACCGGCGTTCCCTGGCGGTCCGTGCAATGGCGGTTGTTGCCATGGCCGGCACGGCGGTCCTGGGCAGGGCCTGGCACGGCGGTTGTTCATGGGCCGGCCGCTCCGGCCGGTGTACGGTGGATGATGCAAGGTGACTGTAAGGGGGGTCATGAACTGGCATGTCCATTGAGTACATCTACAGGGTGTATAGGCCTGCACCTCCCCCGCTGTGTACGTGCACCGCCATGGAGGCGCCAGTGATACAACATTGTTGCAAATCGACCATCCGTCCCGGAACCTTACACATGCACTTGCCGGTGTGTGGGCGTGACGGTCTGTGCACGTGCAGACAGTGTGAATGTCGAAGGCGGCCCGCGTATGCCCAGACGTAAACAGCGGATGCAGTGCACCGCCATGGCGTGATCAATGTTTGCATCTTAGCCGATGATGCACCTTGTACCATTGTCTGCAGCTGCCTGCTCACGGTTGTGTGCGTGATTGCGTGGCTACACATGTCATGCTCCATCCCATGTGTGTCCATACCATGGCCATCGGTGAGCCACAAGTGTCCATCACGTGTGCATGTCCACATCGGGTAGTACCCTACACAATTTTGTCGTACCTCACATGTACACAGTAGATCCCGTATGTATGGGCACCTGTGAATCAGTTGTCAGTGAGTGGTATGTGTCAGATGATGACTATGGTGGGGGTTCTGTTGTGTACTGTACATGTGTGTTGCCTATTGTGTCCCCATGCATGTGATGTCCGTATGCCCACCATTCCTGGTGTTGCCATTGGTGCATCATGATATGGAGGGGTGGGGGGTGTTTAATTTTGTATGTGTGCATGTACTTGCATGTGTGCATGTGATGTTGGGCCTACACATGTGGGTCATGTCACATGTCTGGTTGGCAGTGATGTTGAGGTGAGACACTGTGCATTGCACATGTTGCTAAACATCATGTTGCTAGTGGATGCACATTGTAGCTACGTCGGTCCATGTTGTCCTGACAATCAGAGGAGTCACACATATGACAAGCATACACTGGATACTACATGTTGGTAGAGGGCGTTGACATGTGATTGAGGTGCACACACGTGCGTTGTATGTTAATTGACTTCCATTCCATCTACTCCCACACAGGAGGGCTCCAAATGTCCTTCGCCCATACACTGTGCTGGAGGATATGGTGGACGAGGAGGTGATCCGGAAATTCAGGCTGGATCGCCGTCGATTGTTGGAACTTGTGACCCTATTGTCTCCTCACCTGCAGCCGCGAAGAACCTATCCAGGTTCCATGACACCCACGCAAAAGGTGATGGCGGCACTCCATTTCTTCGCAACAGGCACATTCCAGTACACAGTTGGAGATGCCGGGGGAATGTCACAGGCCATGTTCAGCACGGTACTCCGGGATGTACTGACAGCCATGATGCTGTACAAGCATGACTATATACATTTCCCTCAGGCGGCGGACTTGCCAGCTGTCAAAGCTGGCTTCTATGCCCTGGGTCGTATACCACACGTTGTGGGTTCCATTGATGGCACGCATATCGCGATCATTGCACCACGGGCACGTGAGCAGGTGTATAGGAATCGGAAACACTTCCATTCCCTGAACGTGCAGGTGGTGTGCCAGGCCGACAACATCATCTCACATGTGTGTGCAAGATTCCCTGGCTCTGCACATGACGCCCACATCATGCGGAGCAGCATGGTCCCCCAACTGATGGCTAATCTTCGTCCAGCACAAGCGTGGCTTGTTGGTGAGTATGCTGTGGTGACAGGAGTGATATCTGTGTGGCATGGTGTGCCCCACAATGCAGGTTGTGATGTTTCTCTCTCTCTCTCTCTCTTCCACCAACACAGGCGACTCGGCTTACCCAAACAGGCCTTGGCTGCTCAGTCCCTTACGCAATCCCACTACACCAGGAGAAATGAGATACAATGATGCCCATGGTAGGACACGTCGAGTGGTAGAACGGACATTTGGCCTGCTCAAGTCAAGGTTTCGGTGCCTGGATAAGACTGGAGGGGCCCTGCCTTACTCACCAGGCAAAGTATGCAAGATCGTGATAGCGTGCTGCATGCTTCACAACCTGGCTGTGCGCTATAACATTGAACTGCTCTTGGACCCTGATGAACTGCAAGTTCCTCGCCCTCCCGACCCAGCCATGTCAACTGATGAGGATAGTGGTGAGGAGGAAGGTGTGGACCAGAGGCGCCAGATCATTGATCGCTACTTCCCTTGATTGTGAGTGTGCTCCTCTTGTGCTGCTTGGGTATGCCCTGTGAATGTGTGCTGGTGTTGTGGCATAGTGGTGTGCTTCATCTCTGTGTTCTGCTATGTGATGCATGCATGTGTGTGTGTGTGCTAAATTGTGGCCAATGCACGTCTCCATGATGTGTGTCGTCTCATCCATTACTGTTGTGATGCGTGTGGGTTGTTAAATGTTGCACTGCAGTGTGTTCTGATGAGTGTGATCTTGTTTCCTGACGTGTCTTTGCGGTTTCTATTTTCCCTAGGTCACTCCCGCAGCGCCATGATTCTGTACCAGTTGGATACCTGTACCTAGTAACATCTGTTTCTGATGCATTCATGTGAATAAACATGGAGACAACACATGATTGAGTGAGTAAGTGGCTTTTATTTACAAAATGTGCATGGGTGTAGGTGCATATTTACAAATGAGTGAAGGGGTGGGGGAGTGAGAGTAGAAGGTTATGGCAGATGAAATGTCCGTGCGGACACCACATAGGGTGGTGTCTGCCTAGTACAGCAGGCCTGTGGCAGGTGGGACCGGATAGTTGGCAGGGTGAATGGCATGCGCAGGTACTGGTACAGTCATTTTCTGTTCCTCTTGGAGCGTGTGGCAGCTGCTTCCACACTGCTGTCGCCCACTTCCAGCCTCGGTCGGCCCCTCCGTCTTAGTGCCGGTACGGTGTCAGCTGGTTGCGCTGGGGCATCGGGTACCACATCCGCCGCAGGTGGCGGTGGCGGTGGCGGTGGCGGTGGCGTTGTTTGTGGCCTGATTGTCCTGGTGAAGATGTCCACTAGTTGGCCAAGCCGCCTCTCAATGGCCCCCAACATTGCAGTGTTATCTACAAAGTCCTGGTGGGCCCGGTCTGCCTGTGCCTGACCACGTTGGTAGCTCACCTCCACCCTGCCCAGTGCCTCCAATGACTGTTGCACTGGATTGGGTGTGTTGGTATCCTCCCGTGTTCTTTGGCGTATGCTCCTGCCTGCCGGATCTGGCCTTGCATCTCTGCCTTGCCTCACACTCTCCCTGCGTGGCTGGGATGGCGCTGGCACGGCGTTGGCCGTTGGGTTGGGCAGGGTGGCAGGGGCAGGAGTGGTGGTAGTAGTGGTGGTGGTGGTGGAGGTGGTGCTGGTGGTGGCTGTGCAGGTCACAGTGGCCGGTGTTGTCACAATGGCAGAGGCCGTAGTTGTTGGTGCAGGGGTGACCTGGGAGCCAGATGGCCCTGGCTGGCTGCTTGTGCCGGGATCATCCTCTGCCCCGGAGGTGGCTGGCCAATCGTCCCCTGAGACGTCTGTGATTGGCGAGTCTGGAGGGCGGGTGTTGCTTCCAGCTGTCAGATGCGGATGACCTGCAAAACCAAAATGTGAGGATGAGTAATGTGGACTTGACAGGTTGTTTTCACTTTTTTGGCCGATTCTGTCTGCACTGGTACTCACCCCACCCACCACCACCACCACCGCCATCCCTATGGACATGGGGGCCTGTTGGGAGTTGTAGTTCCATCCCCTCACACCCACCACCGCCACCGCCATCCCTATGGACATGGGGGCCTGTTGGGAGTTGTAGTTCCATCCCCTCACACCCACCACCACCCACCACCACCACCACCGCCATCCCTATGGACATGGGGGCCTGTTGGGAGTTGTGGTTCCATCCCCTCACACCCACCACCACCCACCACCACCGCCACCGCCATCCCTATGGACATGGGGGCCTGTTGGGAGTTGTGGTTCCATCCCCTCACACCCACCACCGCCACCGCCATCCCTATGGACATGGGGGCCTGTTGGGAGTTGTGGTTCCATCCCCTCACACCCACCACCGCCACCGCCATCCCTATGGACATGGGGGCCTGTTGGGAGTTGTGGTTCCATCCCCTCACACCCACCACCACCCACCACCACCGCCACCGCCATCCCTATGGACATGGGGGCCTGTTGGGAGTTGTGGTTCCATCCCCTCACACCCACCACCACCCACCACCACCACCACCACCGCCATCCCTATGGACATGGGGGCCTGTTGGAGTGATTTCGACGTTGGTGAGTATGTGGACTGCATGCATGGGTTGGGGTCTGGGAGATGTGTCTTCACAGTTGTGTGAGGCACACCATGTAGTAGTGCTCGTGGTGCTTGGTTTGTACTTACCAGCCTCTTCTCCCTCAGGAAGTCCATCAAGGCTCTCAGGGTGGATGATGGTCATCACCTTGTCCTCCCACTCGGTGTAGGGTAAGGGCTCCGGAGGGGTTCCACCGCCTGTATGATTAGCCCGGAGATAGTTCTTGGCTCGTATGGCTTTGACTCGGGTCTTTAGATCGTGCCACCGCCTCTGGATGTCCTGCTTCGTCCTCGGGACGCTCCCGGAGGCATTCACCCTGGTGACTATCCGGTCCCACATGCTGTTTCTCCTGGCTATGCTGGTCTGCTGCACTAGGGCCCCGAATAAGTGGGGTTCCACACGGATGATCTCATCGACCATAACCTTCAACTCGGTGTCAGTGAATTTTGGGTTTTTTTTTGGTGCCATGGTGTGTGGTGCTCGGGGTGTGGGTTTGCGTGGATGGGGTGGTGCAGGTGTGTGGTGTGTAAGAATGGTGTGGTGGGTGTTTGTGTGGTGGGTGTGTTTGGGTGTGGGTTGTGTGTATGCTATTTCTCTTTGGGCTCAGTTCAGTGGTGTGTCCTGCTAGCAGCTATGCTGTGATGCAGAGGAGTTGTGGAGTGGGTGGGAGTTCTTTTATGGTGTGTGTCTAGACCGTGTCTGAATGGTTATTGGCAGTCAGGTGCTAGGTGGGAGTGTTGGCAGGTGTGGATTGTGTGGTGCTTGGCGGTGGATCATTGTGTGTTGTGATTGGTTTGGATGTTTTCGGTGGGTGGGCGTTTTTTTTCGTGTGTTTGGTGATAAACTTCCGTGCCAATGTATGGCATTGGTTTGACAGTAGGGATGTTGTTTGTGTTGTCGTTCCGCTGTGGTGCACGGATTCTCGGTGCATTGGTACCGCTGCGGACGTGGATGGCGGTGACTACCGGGGTACTTGCGGAGTTATCCTAATTGCGGACACGGACATTGCGCAGGTATAGCGGGGGTGGTGGATGTATTCGCGGTCATGTGCGTACGCGGCGGTCGGTGTTTTTACTGTTCCGTCCGCCTGCCGCGGACTCAGGTGTACTCCGACCGCCGCGGACGGGGATTGGAGTGCTCCGTACGCCGCGGTCGCCGTTTTTTTCATGTTTTATCCTAATTGCTGTTGCGGATTTTCCGCGGACAGGTCCGGAGTATCTTGCCACCTTCCGCGGCGGACGGTACACGTTTCCGTCCGCCATCCTAATCGACCCCTAAATGTGTTTGGAGAGTGACAGAAAAAAGAAACCATCAAAAAACGTTTCAGAGAGCAAGTTTGCAACATGTATACAAAAAATAGTAATGCATGCATGTTCCCTTTTTTAACTATGAAACTGTTTTTTACGCCCTGCCACTTTTAAATCTCATCAGCCACCACTGAGGTACGCGCTGCCGTCCAGCCAATTACAAAGCTAATGAAAGTGGGTTATCAAAATCTGGGCCTCACCAGCACAGTGCAGCAGGCCAGAGCTCAAACCTAACTGAAATTAATTAATAAAAAAATGTACGCAATATCACGGTGGGCAACATAGCAATGGTGGTTTGCCGGATACGTTTACCTTCTATGAAAGGTGTTAAGTCTCTCGACTTTTTTTTTCTTTGTGCCATGCCATGCTTTGTGCTAGACAGGGCACAAGTCCTAAAAAAAGAAGTGGGGGGACGCTGACGTCACGGCGGGAAGTGACATCACGAAAGGTGGCTTGCACCTTCAGACTCATTGCCTCCCCCCACTCACCCCTAAGATGCTATTGCATCAGAGAAGCCAGTGCATGAGCAGCATTCTGAATGAGCTCCAATCTCGCCCCAGCGAGGCCAAAGAGTGAATGTGTGGCTCCATTTGCTCCAGTTATCAAGCTCCCGGTAAAATAAGTCGGGGGACGCTATCCACCTGCGAGGTACCCCGACTCAAGCCCTGGTGCTAGAGTGTTATTTGGCACTGGCGGACTCGGAGGAGGTCCATCATGGGGTAAGTCGTGAGGGGGTGACACCATGAGTTACCGCACTGGGTGACACCAACCCTAGTGACGCCACTGCCTTTCTGACCTCATATGTCCTGGTCTACCTGGCCTGGAAGGTGTAGGGCTCAACAGGCTCTATCACCCACACTTTTTGGCCAGACTGAAACTCCACCAGGGTGGCCTTCTGGTCATGCTAGGGTTTCATGATCTAGTGCTAGGCCCCTAAGTTCTAGAGGCTTTCTTCCAGAAGTGTTTTATCTGGGACAGGAGGGCCAACATGTAGCTCAACATATCTTGGGGGGGATTTCTTAGGAGTTTGCTCCAACCCGTACTTTCCAAGGCTGAGAAGTCCTCTGATAGGATGACCAAACCAAAGTTTGAAGGGATTGAACACCACTCCCTTCTGAGGCACTTCCTGTAGGCAAGCAACAGGCATGGAAAGTGGATGTTACATTTACGCCTCAAAGGATATGATAGGCCCATAATCATGCCTTTGAGGGTCATATTAAACCTCTCAACAGGCCAGTTGGTCTGAAGCTGGAATGGTGTGGAGAACTTGTAGGTTACCTCATACTCATCCCACCTTGCCTTCATATATGGAACATGAAGTTGGTGCTCCTGTCAGACACAAACTACTTGGGGAAACTCAACTTGGCAAATGTTCCCATTAGTACCTTTGCCACTGCAGGTGCAATCACTGATCTCAAGGTACCGGATGACATGGTCCACCAAAATAAACCTGTTGTCCCGGCCTGTCTTTAAGTCCAGAGGCCCTTCAATGTCGATTCTCACACTTTCAAAGTGGGTTCCCATGACAAGGAAGGGGAGCAACGGAGCCTATCACTTTGCCCCTGACTTACCATTGGCCTGGTAGTTAGTGCAGGACCTACAGAACACATCTGTGGTCACTCTCACCCAGGGCAAATTAAAGCGGGTGACCAATTAGTCAAAGGTTTTGGGCTGTCCCTTATGTCCTGCCAAGGCTACATCATGAGCTAGCTCCAGTAGGAAGGCCCCATAGCATTGGGAGACTACCAACACACTGCTTGGCCTAGACGTAGGAACCATAGGCTCTCTATATAAGAGACCATTCTCCCAATGGAGAAGGTGATCCCCTGAGGTGTCTCCATTTGTCTGGGCCTCGGCCTGCTGTACTCCTGCACTTTGCAAAACTCTGCTTGGACTGAACCCCCTCTTCAGTTTGTACCCAGCTAATTCAGGTAAGTCTCCCAGGACAGCAATGTCTTCCCCTGTATGTTCTGTGGCATTGCCCTCAAGATCAGTGTCCTCCCAGACTGTGAGAACTACTGGAGCAGGTTTAACATGCCCCTTGCCTTCCCTCTTCTTGGCAGGTCTTTCGGCCATTTTTCAAGGGTGCACATCCTTTGGACTCTCCTCTTAGGCTGCAGTGGCCTGTGTGGACAGGCACACCCACTCAGGCAATCCAAACATCTCAAAGTAGGACCTGAGATCAACCTATTTACAGATGATGTGCTCAAGGTCATTTTGTAACAGACAGCAGGCATGGCCAAGCCCCCAGCTACCATTAAGAAACCATAAACCTAGGATCCCCACCCCATCCAAAGGAATCCATAGCTACTATCAGTGGATAGTGACTCACCTGGTTGCCTTCTGTCACAACCTTGTTATCTTCGTTCGGGACTGCCTGCTCTGAGGACACCAGATGAGACCTAAAAGTAGCCCTACTGGCTCCTGTGTAGCTCAGAGCCTCCATCTTCGGCCCATTGGTGGTGAGCCAATTCCTTACTTCCTTGGTATTATCAGGAATGTGAGCCTTTGGCACCATCTCTCTGTCATCTGGAGACACTAGGGTAACTGCTGTACTTCCCCAGCACTAACTGGGGCAGTCTCCTCCCCAAGCACTACACTGGCAATTCCCAGTTTGAGCCCACCGGCAGGGGGGGTACTTTTTGCGGGGACAGATAACATACCCTTTCAAGTGCCCATCCTGGTAATACTCATGGCCCTTCGGCTGGAAGTGGTCCTAGGGTTTCTTCTGATAAAACCCACCTTTCTTCTGATCAGGTTTGTTCTGGGACTCCCTCCCCTGGAAACTCTTTTGGGGTCCTTTAGAGAATACCCTTGTTTTTTCTCTTTTTCCGCCCTCCTTCTACTGGTGGGGAGGGGACCCTTCAACTATTCCTGCGTATCTCCCAGGTACCTTCTTGTGGACACCTGCTGCTAAGGAAAAAGTCTGCTTCCTTGGCAAGCTCACTAGATAAAGTGAGCTAGGAATCACTTAGATGTTGGAGCAGCTCTGTAAAACAATTACTGAACATGTGCTCTTTTAGAAAAAGATTGTACAACTCAACATATTCACTCATGTTACTGCCCTTCACCCAACCATCTAGTGTCTTCTTGGAGTAGTCCACAAAATCTACCCAGTACTGAATTGACAGCTTCAGGCAGCCTCTGAAATTTAGCCTGTACTTCTCAGGGGCAGCCCATACTTCCTAACAATGTCTTCCTATATGAAGGGATAATGTATCCCGCTCACTTTCCAAGTACCAGTAAGAAATCCCTCCCTCTCCTCACTGGGGACATGCCTTCAGAGACTGGCTTCCCAAGCCTCCTCATATGCTTCAAACACTTTTCTATGTTGTTCCCTAGCCCAAAGCTAGGCGCCAGGTCCTTGGGTATGTGAGCCCTTGTGTCTCTCCTTTGCACACTGGACTGCTGCTGTCACCATTGATGCTGGACTCCGAGAGCTCTTTGTCCTTTAAGTACAGCTCCTTCCGACTAATTTCATAAGCCAGTAATATCTTTTTTTCCACTAAGGCTAGCCTTCTTTCTTCCAAGGCTCTCTTAGCCTCAGCTTTTCCCCTGCTAAGGCGCTTCGCCTTCTACCCTTTCTACTAAGTCTCTCTGCATAAGCCTTTTCTCCCTGGCAGCCAACAGCAGTCTCAAATACATTTTACCCTGCCTGTCCTCCACATCTGCTGGGAACAGGTTTGTCTCGCTCCTAGTCATAGATACAGCAGGGGACCTGGCTCCTGTGGGCAGGTTTTCCTCTTTCTTTTGCTGCTGATTTGGGCTTGTGGCCAAGCCAACTCCTTCATCTTCCTCATCCTCTTCTTCCATCTCTTCATTCTCAGGGTCACTACCCTCCTGCTGTTTTCTTGCAGCTTGCATCATGCAGACCTTCTCTCAGGCTCGGCGGGCTATTTAGTAGTCATCCTTCTTGAATTCCTTCACCAACTCAGGTTTTTCAGATTGGATGGGTATACTAGAGGCTAAAATGGGGGAAACCCCATTTCCAATGACCCAGCTGCTGACATCTGAGCATGAAGACCCAGAGGGTAAGACTAAATGTACATGGTAGTCTTATTTTCATCCAACACTTCCTCCACTTTGTGCACCGCTCACACTTGATCTACCCATTCCACCCCATCCCCTCACTTTCACAATTTCTTGAAATGATTGCGTTTGTAAACACATCAATTTAGATTTGTTTGTTTCTCTGTTCCTTTCTTGCACAGCCCAGCAATAGACAATGGTAGACACAAGTTAAGGTAAACCCATTGTCCACCACCCAATACAGATGGTACAGAACTCTTCCTGTACCTTGGACAGTAGACCTTGAACAACAGCAAAAATAGCAGTTTCCTGAGCCCTTTCCCATTTAAACAATCAAGATTATTAGCAGGCAATTCACCCATGTTCTGTTTAGAGTTAGAAATTTTAGCCCAGTCAGTCTTGACATGACACACTTTCATTTTAGTAATTATGAATCTCTCTTTTGCAGCTGTCAAGACCTATTCCACTTTTTTCCCGAATGATGGCTGATGTCACCAGGCATAACAAGATGCAACAGTTGATTCACATCTGTCTAGTTAGGGTAATATTATTCAAAAATAATTTGCAGCTTCTCTCGTAATTTAATTGGATTTTCATGAATATCAGTGAACAGTTTCTTAATGTTAACTAGGTCTGCTTGGGGCCAACAGGCATGAATGGCAACTCAGCCTTCTAGCCTATATATATATTGAGACTGCTTTTAATATGTGAATGTCCATTTTTTAACTATTAGTAAAATACTTCTGTGTCTTTTTCTGATTGCACATTTGCACCTCAGCTCGCCCTACCTCTCCCTGTTTTTCCTCGCCGAGCCGATCTTAGGGCTGGTGCGAGTCAGGAGCGGGCGCCATCTTGGGGGGGAAGGCAGGCCGAGCGCTCTAGTTGCTGGCTGCCTCCCGCCCTCCCACACTATTTAGGAGTTTCCTTTTCTCGCGCGCACACAGATTGAATTGTGTGTGTGTGAAGGCACCCTGGGTGGCGAAAGCCGGGGCTGTTATTTGAATTTGAAACGCGACCTAAGCAGAGTTACTTGCTTCATAGGAATTTTTAAAAATATATTGAGACTGCTTTTAATATGTGAATGTCCATTTTTTAACTATTAGTAAAATACTTCTGTGTCTTTTTCTGATTGCACATTTGCACCTCAGCTCGCCCTACCTCTCCCTGTTTTTCCTCGCCGAGCCGATCTTAGGGCTGGTGCGAGTCAGGAGCGGCGCCATCTTGGGGGGGAAGGCAGGCCGAGCGCTCTAGTTGCTGGCTGCCTCCCACCCTCCTCCTCTGACTATAAATGTGTAACACCTTCCAACGGCGCAGCGGGCGGGCGCAGCGGGCGCGCCGGCGGCGCGCCAAAGGGGCGCCAAAGGCAAGCCCGTCTGTGCCCGACCGGGCCAAGGGCCACAGCCCTCTGGCCTTTGCACTAAGGAACCTATAACATACTCCTCACTGGCATTGCATGCGCTTCGAAAACAAGATAATGGGAACTGTACTGTCTCTCAAAACGAACGTCTTAATACTGCTATATGCCCTACATGTAACCTTAAACTTGATGCGCCTCAGTTATGTAAACAGTTTATGCCTAGCAATGTTAATAAGCAGACTTGGAAGCTTGCGAGTTTGAATTGCCGCTCACTTTGCAAACATAAATTGCATATTCACGACCTTCTCCTAGACAACACACTGGATGCTCTGTTTCTCACAGAGACATGGTTGAATGACAGCTCAGGTTCGGATGTTGCACAAGCACTTCCTTCAAACTATGTTATACTCAGACTTGAAAGGCCTAAGAGATTAGGGGGAGGAATAGCTATCATTTATAAAAATTCTTATAAATGCTATCTTGAACCCCTATCCTTGAATGCCTGTGAGATAGCTTGTTTTAAACTCGCATTACTTCCTACTTTTACATTGACCGTCCTAATGGTATACCGACCACCCGGTTCGGCAACAACTTGGATATCTCAGTTCTCTGACTTAGTAGGCTCTCTTATGATTGACACTAGCACCTTCCTGATTGTAGGTGACTTAAACATTCATTTAAACGACCCTCAAAATACGGCTGCCAATAATCTGATCAATGATTTAGCGGCCATGCATATTTTGCTTCATAATCAGGGGGCCACTCATAGAGATGGCCACTTACTTGACCCTATATTTGGCAACCTTCCTCAGATCCAATGCCTTCCTGCCTTACCCCTTCAATGGTCAGATCACTTTCTTACATATTTTACTATCTCTGGCGGGGAAGCCTCGTCCCCTCCCTACATATCATCCCTCTATGGTCACAGAAACTGGAAGAAACTTGATCTGACTCAACTGAATTCAGCATTAGACTCTGTCCCTGGTGATCTTCTGAGTGGCGAAACCAACATGGAGGCCATAGCTGCTTCAACGGACAGGTGGCTCCTGGGAGCCATTGACATCTGCCTGCCGCTTACTAATAAGAGAATCAAATCTCATAACACTCCAGCGCCATGGTTTAACGACGCACTCAAGGCAGCTAAATCCAAATGTAAACGCTACGAGCGTCTCTGGAGGAAAGACTACTCTCATATTTCTGGGGAAACCTACAAAAAAGAACTCAAGCAATATCATAGGGAGTGTGCTGCAGCTCGTGCAGCCTATGTCACCCAGACTATCTCAGCCGCATCAAACAAATCGAGGACATTATTTAATCTAGTTAAAGAATTGGCAGGATCTAAGTCTACTGCTGATCCCCCCTCTTTGAACAATGCTCAATGTGACGAACTGGCTCAGTTTTTTACAAACAAAATTGAAAGAATCTATGATGATATTTCTAAGCAGCAATCGGAAGAAACAAATAATAATACTGCCAATAATAATCAGCAAACACAATCTGCGCCAACATATCTCCCTCTAATTTGCTGGCCTGAGATTACTATCCAAAATCTACAAGAAATTGTTAGGAAACTAAAATCGGGCTCCCCGGTAGATCCTCTCCCTGTGTCAATACTCAAGAAACTTGACACTAGGCATTTGTCTTTAATCTGTAAAATCTTAAACCAGTCCCTTGTCTCTGCCACTGTCCCTATATCATGGAAACATGCTAAGGTCACACCATTGTTGAAGAACCCTACGGCTGACCCTAAAGTTCTGGGTAACTTTCGCCCGATCTCCTTGTTACCCGCATTTTCCAAACTTTTGGAAAAACACGTTTATTACCATCTGGGCCACTACTTAGAGATAAATGACATCTTCCACTCCTCTCAGTCGGGCTTCCGACCCGGTTACTCAACCGAGACTACCTTGCTGGGGGTCGTAGAACATCTGCGGAGCTTAGTTGACAAGGGACTCACTGCTGCACTGATATTACTTGATCTCAGTGCAGCATTTGATACCATCTCGCACTGTATCCTGCTCAACTCCCTTTTTGATGTTGGCATAAGGGGAATTGCTCTTGAGTGGCTAACCTCTTTTTTAGATCAGCGCTCTTTCCAAATTAATTCTAACACAGGCACCTCTGGTGTCTATCAGTCCCCTTATGGTGTCCCCCAGGGCTCGGAGCTTAGCCCCCTGCTTTTTAACTTATACGTGGCCCCTCTTGCCCGTATCGCGGAAAATGAAGGCCTAACCATGTTTAGTTACGCTGACGATTCGCAAATAATCTTCTCTTTGTCCAGTACAAACAAGGACTTACCTTCGCCCCTGAAATCTGGCCTTGCCAAAATCGCAACCTGGATGCGGACCAATCTGTTGAAACTTAACGGAGAAAAAACAGAGGTTCTAATCTTTGGCCCCAGCCATGATCTATGGAATGCCTCCCACTGACCATCCAGCATGGGCCCTCTTCCCATCCCATGTGACCAAGTCCGGAACCTAGGTATAACTATCGATAAAGGACTTACAATGCAGCCTCAAGTCGGAAAACTTATTGCCATGTGTTTTGTAATCATGAGATGGCTCCGTAAGATTATATGGATGCTCCCGGAAGACACCAAGAAATCTGTAGTCAATGCCCTAATTACTTCTAGGATTGACTACGGGAATGTCCTTTACCTAGGGGCAACCCAAGCTGTAATGAAACGACTGCAGCGTGTACAATATGCTGCGGCCCGTCTATTGCGCAAGTGCCATAGAAGAGAACACATGTCGGAACACCTAAAAAGTTTGCATTGGCTTAAAATTGAGAGCAGAGTAAAATTTAAGACTCTCTGTTTCATGCATAAGATAAAATTTGGTTCTGCCCCAAGATACCTAAAATCCCTAGTTCATGTCTATCTTCCCACTGGGCATCTCAGATCCTTTTCTCAGGGCCTCTTTAACGTGCCTAAGGTCCGGCTTTCCAGAATGGGAGGCAGGTCCTTTTCCTACCTAGGTCCTAAGTTATGGAATTCCCTCCCCCTAAAATTGCGCACTGAAACTAATCTCGTTACTTTCCGTAGATCCCTGAAAACCTGGCTGTTCAACCAGTAAACCTGGCCTGGCTATCATCTCCCTTCCCTCCTTTCCTGCACTCAATCTCTCTACCAGCGCCGGGAAACCCTTCTTGGGTAGCTGTAGCGCTTTACAAATCAAATAAATAAATAAATAAATAGCCCTGGCCCCAGGTACTCCTGTGGAGAGAGGAGGTCATCAAACTGTTTGAATATGGCATCTTGAGAATTACCATAATCTATATAACTGGATAATTGATTATGTTCTTAATTTTGGAGGTTTCTCTCATCCGTCAGTTCATGGTTTGCCTCAGACTATCTGGGGTTATGTTTGAGATCTGCGCTCTACCGTGTAAATGCCTAGCATCTGCTGGGTACGGTGCAAGAGAGAATGATCCTAGAAAAGATGTGTGAGGTCATGGAGTCAATCTCTCAGCTAACAGCTGCACTATCCAATAGCAATTCGGTGCCTGTCACACGGCTGCTTATTTGGCTTGCAGTGCTCACGTGAATGTTATTTGACTGTACCACTGATGCTGCTCTGTTTCTAGGTGCACCTGTTGATGTACATCTGGCTTTAACTGCTGGAACGGGGAAACTCAACATTTCTAGGAAGTCCTCCTCCTTCTCTTCCACTAGGACCTGATTTGGGATAACAAGTGAGGAAGAGGCAAGTCAGGAGAGGTAAACACCCTTACCCTATTCCTCAATGGATAATTTTGTATTTGAGTCTCTAAGTGGGTCTCTTTTAAGTGAAACTTCTGTTGGGGTTTGTTGGCTATCTCACAGCAATTTAGGAAAAACAATCACAGATCTGGGTGTATTTTATATTTAGAGATTATGCAAGTGTCCTAAATCAAAGATAGCCTCCTCTGGAAAGGACTTTTTACCATTCTCATTAGTAGGTCTATATATACTTACATGTGCGTTTGCCATACTGCTGGTACAACACAAGAGTGGGAATGGTTTTGGGCCAGGCTTGATCATGTATTGATTTCTTTGCCCCCATTTTCCCTGTGTATACCCTCATTCACTACCAGGAAGACATCAAGGCATCTGCCAGTTTTGTACTGGAGCTCATCCCTTGGAGTGGGTTGGATAGAAAGGTAAAAGGGTAAAGGTGGGACTAACAGCTCTTTCCAGTCTGTGCTCACGGAAGGAGGTAGAAAAGTATCTTGCACACCTGAACATTGACACCCTTGCTTTCTAAATTCTCCAGTAACATTCTGTCTAGGCTTGTAGAGGTTCTTGTGCGGCCGCATCAACATCACTCTTTCATGCACATATTCATCCAAGTGGGCATGAGCCGAGGTTCTAGACACTCATTTGTGCCCTCGCCCCTTCTAGGTGAACCCTGGGTGGTGTTTCGCACAGGAGCACTACATTCTGTGCATTAGAGAAACGTGGGCCGCTGTGCGACAGGCAGGTACTAAGTACAGTTCATGGGCACAGGTCTGTATGCATTATAGGGCCACAGGCAGGTTTGCAATGGGGAGAGGATGTGGCGTAACGACCAGAGCTGCCGACTTTGGAACAGGGAACCAAGATCGCGTCTCGGCGGCGGCTCAACGTCCTGTGATTCTGGGCAAATCATGTCATGCCCCCACGCCTACAAAAAGAAAAAGCAACGGCGCCCCAACCTCCCACCTCAAAATGGTGCACATTACACCGTTCCACTCATTTTTGTAGTGCACGTTCTTTTTCTGTGTGACCCTAAGCACTACATTAGAAAAATCCAACTTAACATCCTCTCTAAGCAGCCCTTATTGTTTTATTCACGCAGACAGGGCAAACCTTGAAAAAGGGTGACTACGTACCTGTGTATGAGAACAGAGAGCAGCTGCATATCCGGGCTGGGTGGAGGACCTGGGAGGGGGGGGGGCTGCCCGCGCATGTGCGGTATTTTTAACTTTTGTGGCGAAGAGGGAGCCCCGTCGCCAAAGCAAAGTGCGGGAGCTGAAGTCTCGGGTCCCAGGAGGGGGCCCGGGTGAAGACTAGTGGATAGCACTGCGGGGCTCCCATGCCTAAGGGGAGAGCCCCGCTGTGGCTGCAGAAGAAGCCCTGGGTCAGAAATGGCATCGGATGAGGCAGTCGATGCAAGTGCGGGGCTCCAATAAATGAGGGAAGCTCCGCGTGTGCCAGGTAATGCGTGTGTGTGTCACTGTCTACGCGTTCACAACTTGCTTGTCTAGGCTCCTGGGTGGGGGGTGTGTGTTTGTGTGGTTGTGTGTGTGTGTGTGCGCATGTGTGTCTGTGTGTGTGCGCGTGTGTCTGTGTGTGCGCGTGTGTGTCTGTGTGTGCACGCATGTGTCTGTGTGTCTGTGTGTCTGTCTGTGTCTGTGTGTGTGTGCGCGTGTGTCTGTGTGTGCGTGCGCGCGCGCGTCCTGATCCATTGTGACTGAACAGCATGCCGTAATCGGAGCGCGTGTTCACGCGCGCGACCTGATCTGATTCCGGCATGCTGCACGTGCCCATCTCTTGTCTCCTGGGAAGCACAGCCGTTTGCTATAGGTCTCGCGGCGAGACAGCGCTTCGTGCTCCAATCGCCAGGGTGAGACCTAAAAAGATGATGCGGAGCCACAAGCCATTTTGCTGCTCTGAGCTGCCTCATTTTATAATCACAGGAATGCCTCATACTAACAACAATACGGCGCATCCAGGTACTTTTACCTGCCCTGGCGCACAATTGGCTTCCATGCACCAGTTCAGGCACCCTTGTGTCATGTTGCAAGGGTGCCTGCTTTGTGGGGACACCTTCCTGCACGAAAACAAACAAGAGAGGTGTTTTCCTCTTTGTATGCATGCTTCTGAATGCAGCATGCATAGAAAGTGGAAAAACCAAGGAGAAATAAAAGTTTTTTTTCTTGTTGCGCTACTCCTACACCTCCTCAGGGGAGGCATAGGATTTTGACACCTTCCCAGCTTTACAAAACTTTTTAAATCTAGGAATGTGTCAGGTCCCATGGATGTCACGTGGGAACACCCACAGCAACACCCATGGAATGCCCCTTTCACGCAGAGTAATGCGTGAAAGGGGCCTGTCTGGGGCTCGAGAATGACTCTTTCTTGAGCAGGGCACCTCAGGCACAATCCTTTCTTTGCCATCCCAGAAGCAGCAGGTGCAGTCCAATCTTTTGCGCAGCCTCTCTTTTGACAGGTCCAGGGAACAGCAGGGCATTCTTTATTTGGTCTTCTCTCCAGTACAGATGTGATCTGAGGCCTCAGAACCAGGGATGCCACGTTTATGCCCTCAGCAGAAGCAGTGACTATTAGCCAATGGGCTATCAAGTCCCCTCCCACCTGATGTTGACTTCCTACAATGTGTGGCATCGAACTATCCTAGACTGCAACATTCTGCCCACTCCCAACATGTCAGAACTCTTCTCTCCTGTGTGTAGCTTGGTGGGCCACCCTAGACATGTGTCTACTTGAGGGCTTCACATCCACAGGAAAACTGATTTGACCCCTGTTTCCCCCTCTCTGTTCCTGATGCCAACCTGTCTACCAGAAAAATAACTGGTCCTATCGTATGTGTCCATCATTTGCCCTTCAAAGGCAGCTTGCCCTTGCAAACTCGCTGTTTGGGCTCACACCCTATTTGGCTTCCTGCCAGGGAGATGTAACACCTCTTCTAAGGGTAGCCCTCTATTGTGTCCTTTCATGAGAGTCGTTCACAGCTCTCCCCAGGAGGGCAGAAGTCTGTCTCATGGCCAGCAACTGTAAATGGCTACTGGAAAACTTGGGCAACAGAGTGGCAACTTTCTACAGTTGGCTTTATATCCAATAGTTACATTAAATCCGACTTGGGATTCAAGCTCTGTTTAACGTAACAATCCTTTTAATACCTTAAAGCACCAACATTAGTAGTCCCATTCAAAAGCTGGCATAGCTGAGTTGTCAGTGTGTAAGCCTTTACTTCTCAATGAACAACTAGCCTTTCTACAGTAAAAATGATAATTTGGGGTTTTACTGTTAGGACATATATTATGTGCTATTACAACAGGTGCTTGAATGCACAGGGTAACTTCTAGTGACTATATTAGGTACTAGTTGCAATACTCACTGTATACCAGAGGCATCTGCAGTCCCAAACAAAAGTCTATTTGTCCTAGACCGTGCAGATATGGCAATTATCAGGAATTATTTAAGATCTGAAAAGGCCTATCACCTACAAGTACTCTGCGCATCTATGGGCAGCACCTTCGCTCTGTGTGTGGCCTATCTATATCTCTACAAATTTGAAAGGACACATATATTGACACACACAAATGCTTCTGCCAAGAATTTCATTATATGAGAATGTTCCATCAATGATGTACTAGTGATTGAGACAGGAAACAAGGCAAAAGCAGCTAGGGAATTTGCTCACTGGATTAACAGCAGGAACTAATTCTTAAAGTTTACTATGTGTATGAGCAGAAAAGAGATCTCCTTAGATTTTAAAATAATACTGTCTACAAACACGTTGATCTATGAGGAGTTTTACAAGCCTACGGACCCTAATAACCAACTGAGATATGGCAGCCAACGCCCCACATCCCTAAGTAGCACAAATACTCAGACTACAAAGAAACTGTATTAACAAACAAGATTTTAAACACCATGCTAGGTTTTTAACACAAGAACTCAGTGACCAAAAATACCCCACAAGAATAATACAAAAAGCAGAAAACAGAGCATGAAACAACCATCAAGACCAATTATTGCAAACCTTTGAAAAAGCAGGTCATGATTGTGTGATCTGTGTAATCATGTATGGAATCCAATGTAGTATAACAAATTGTAAATAAACACTAAGGAGTACTGACCACAGATGCAATTAATTTTAGAAAACCAATGGTGTCATTCAGGCGCAACAAATCATTAAAAGATGACCTGGTACATACCAGACAAAAAGAAAATCAATGGCCCCAGAACAGTTTTACACAAACATGGAGTTTTCCCTCTGTAGAGGGCAATTACCCTTGAGACTGTTGTTCTATTTGTGTCTTTACAAGGAGAGTCAAACAACTTTATTTATTATTTATTTATTTAAAACATTTGTAGAGCGCGGCTGTCACCTGGCAGGTATCCTGGCGCTGGGTAGATACTCCTGGGTTATTGGGCGGCGGGGGGTGAGTTATGGGTAGGCGGACTTAGGGGAGGGGTGGGGGAAGAGCCATGTTTTGATTCGCTTCCTAAAAGGTAGAAGGTGTGGGATTTGGCGAATTTCGGCGGGCAGACTGTTCCAGAGCTTGGCCGCAGCCACTCTGAAGGATCTTCCCCCAATCCTGGCTTTCTTGCATCTAGGTACTTTCACGAGGCAGGCGGTTGCGGACCGAAGTGTTCTGGTGGGGGTGTACCACGAGAACAGACGTTGAAGAGGTCTAGGTCCTGCGCCGTGTAGTGCCTTGAAGACCAAGCAAAGGGCTTTGAAGGCGATGCGTTGCTTCAAAGGAAGCCAGTGCAGCTCGGCCAAGGCAGCAGTGGCCGAGGATCTTCTGGTCCAGCCAAGAGCCAGTTTGGCAGCTGCCGACTGAACTCGTTGGAGTCTGTCTAGCAGTGTCGCAGGAGACTCAAACAGGAGAGCATTGCAATAGTCAAGGCGACTAAGAATAGTGCACCTGACTATCAATGCTCGAGCTGAAGATGGTAACAGAGGCAGGATTTTGCGCAGTGAGCGCATAAGGGCTGAGCAGGTGGCGACTGTTCTTGAGACCTGCGTTTCCATGCTCAGTTGGTGATTTAGCATGACGCCTAAATTGCGAACAGTGGTAACAGGTAGCGGATTGTTGGAATTTTCCGGGGGCCAGAACTCAGTGGGCAGAGGGCGGGATATGCGGCTCGCGGGGCCGAACATAACCTCAGTTTTCAAGGAGTTAAACTGGAGGGAGTTCCGGTGCAACCAGCCTGCGATGTCTCGTAGGCAGTTATGGAAGGCTTCAAAAGAGATGGAGTCCTCACCCTCCCAAGAGAAAAGGAGCTGGGTATCGTCCGCGTAGTTTACTGTGGTCATATTGTGTGATTTAATTAAAGCGACCAGTGGCTTCAAGTAAACATTAAAAAGAATCGGACTGATGGAGGAGCCCTGGGGAACACCGTGAGGGACAGGGGAAAAAACCGATTGGAAAGGGGGAAGGGATACCGCCTGTTTCCTGTTACTAAGGTAGGAGTGAAACCAGAGCAGGGCCGTGCCATCGACACCTGCCTCTCTCAGCCTCTCAAGCAGGATCCCATGATTGACAGTATCGAATGCGGCAGACAGGTCTAATAAAATCAGGGCCACGGCTTGGCCCCTGTCTGCACGCATTCGAAGCTCTTCCATGGCAGTGAGCACTGCAGTTTCAGTGCCATGGGCTGGGCGAAACCCAAATTGGAATTCGTCCAGAGCGAGGTTCTGCTCGAGGTGGGTTGAGAGGCAATTGCTGACCCATCGTTCAAGCACCTTCACCGGAAATGGTAAAAGTGATATGGGGCGGAAATTGGACAGGCATTCTGGATTCAGCGTAGGTTTCTTGAGTAGCGGGGTGATCAGTGCTTGCTTCCAGGGGGTGGGGACGACGCCACAGCTGAGAGATTGATTGCAGATCATCCGCAGGGTGTGGAATAACTCATGCCCGCAGGCTTTCCAGATTTTCGGGGGCAGAGGATCAAGAGGAGATCCCGAGGTGATGCCCATAGCCAGTTTCTCAAATTCTACTTGAGAGATCAAGGGGAAGGCCAGGAGACTCTTCATAGGAGGGCTTGCTGACCTCAGGGAGTCAGAGTTGGTGGGGCCGACTCCGGAAGAGGTAGGGTGATTATGTGACGGGGGGGTTGCCAAATTGTTGATGATGGTTTCGATTTTATCGGTAAAAAAACGAGCGAGATTGTCACAGAGGGTCTGAGATGGGGGAATGGAGTTCTTGACACAGTCAGGATGTAAAATGTTGTCCAGGATCTGAAATATACTTTTTGAGCTATTAGCAGCGTTAGCTATGGTGGAGCAGTAGTATTCCGATTTGGCCTTTACGGTGGCAGATTTGTAATCACGGAGTAGGTTTTTCCAGAGGGCTTTGTTGTTGTCACAATATCCGTGTCTCCACTTTCTCTCAGCCTGTTTACAGGCAGATTTGAGGGATTTCAGGGAGTCGTTGTACCAGGGAGCAGGTGCTCTACCTTTAGGTTTACAGTGTTTTAAAGGGGCAGCCGAGTCCGTGATAGATGTAATTCTCGAGCTGAGGGAACTGTAATTATTTTCCACCGAACTGGAAGGGGAGAAACTATCCTGCACCTCAAAGACTTTGGTGGAGGTGCTGAGTATTTCTAAAGCTTTCCAGTTTCGGTAAGAGAATTGTGGTGGAGAGTGGTACTTGGGCTTTCTTATTATGGCGTTGGTGATGAAGAGTTTGATGAGCGAGTGGTCCGTCCAACTCATGGGCAGAATATCGCCTACTTGCGTGAGATCGGGACTCGAAAAAATGAGATCGAGACGATTACCTGCAGAGTGGGTGGGGTCCTTTATCAGTTGGTGAAGCCCTACGCTGCCACAGGATAACAGAAGGTTGTCTAAGCCTGTGTCCAGGCTGCCATTTGGCCAGAGATTGAAGTCTCCAAGAATAATAAGTTTATTATGGGAGGTTGCCATGTTAGTAATGATCGTGAGGAGAGCTTGCTGTTGCAGGAGGGAAAATGCCCCTGGTGATCTGTAGCAGATAATCACCGTAAAGGTGGCTCCTGGGTGGCAGGTTATGGTTAGACCAAGGAGCTCAGTGCCAAGTACAGGATCTATGTCAATGGTGTTTACTTGCCAAGCGGCTCGGAAGATGATACCAACTCCGCCGCCGCGGCCTTTGGGTCTGGGAAGATGTAAAATGTTAAAATTAAGAGGGCAGGCAGATGCTAGGTCGGTCTCACAATTGGCATGTGTCCACGTTTCAGTTAGAAAGAGTACATCTAGTTGGTGTGAGTCTATGAGGAGATTAATTTCAGTGGCATGCTTCGGTAGAGATCTGACATTCAAGAGGCCTCCTACGATTAAGCCCTTGTAGATGAAGTCAGTTAGGGGAGAAGCAGTCTCTTCAAAGGAGAGCTTACCTTCATGCGCGTACCCTTGTAAATTAAGCAGTGCCTCCCGGGTGTAGCAGGAGGATTGAGGGCTGGATTGGGCAGGGTAAGTGGCGCTAGGCACGTCCTCGTCGCGGACGAGCGCAGACGAGCTTGCCTTAAGCGCGCCTTCGGCGCGCAATTGGCGTGCCCGCTGCGCTCGTCCGCTGCGCTTCCGGTATTGACACATAGTATATAGTGATAGTAGGTGACGTGGGAGGGGGTGTGGCCAGCAAAAGATGGGCGTGGCTATCGTCTCCCTCGGCGAGCAATGGCGCCAAGAAACAAGTCCGTTCCCTTTCCCAACAGCTATTATTCAGCTGCACCGGGAATCAGGTCAGTGTCCAGTGGAATAAATGTGCAAATGAGCAAGGTTTAAAAGCAATACAAGTTTTTTAAAATAAGCATAAACACCTCCCGGCTTTTCGCCTCAGGAGTAACCCACACACAGAGGAGCAGCGCTAGCGTTCAGCGCGCCCTATTTATCTATGGCTAAGGGGGCGTGGCCAGCAAAAGATGGGCGTGGCTATCGTCTCCCTCGGCGAGCAATGGCGCCAAGAAACGAGTCCGTTCCCTTTCCCAACAGCTATTATTCAGCTGCACCGGGAATCAGGTCAGTGTCCAGTGGAATAAATGTGCAAATGAGCAAGGTTTAAAAGCAATACAAGTTTTTTAAAATGAGCATAAACACCTCCCGGCTTTTCGCCTCAGGAGTAACACACACTTGACCTAGGTATGTTCACACCATGGACTCTGAAAGATTTGACTGTTTGTGAATCCATTAATATGATCACTTGTCCATGCAGGAAGAGATACATAGGCATGACAACCCACAAAGTAAAAACAAGGATTGAGAATCTAGAAGCACAATAAGATGCAAAAAGACAATTATGAAATTGATTAGATATTTTCTTGAGAAAGGACTTTTGGATAAAAACCTCGAATGGGAGGTCATTGAGCGTCTACCAACTGTTGATGAGAACACCAAAAGGAAACTCCTGCGGTGTCATGAACAGCGCTGGATTAATAGCTTACAGACATATACCACCGGTCTTAATGATGGAGTTCAGTGGAACCAGTTATAAAGGCTTACTCATTGTGGATCAGAGGATTGCTCCAGTCATGAGTAAAATAAAAAACCCTCAGTGATTTGTGAAATACTCCTCAGGTTTCGGTCTATTTGAACTCCTTGAACTCCATAATACAGTTTCTCAAGGCCACCTCACACACAATAAATTCATTTTGTCTACATCATTTTTTTTTAAAGTGACTTGTTCTGTCCACGGACAACCTACAGTGGCTGTTATTGCACCTTAAAAACACCCCCATGTTTTGACAGCTGCTTGGTAACTGGGTGAACTAAGGCAAAAAGACCTCTCCCGAGGCCATTGTAGCAAGATTTCATTATTCTCTAAAAATGTGTATGTTCTATCATAAATGTTCTATGTTCACTGGCAAATCCTTGCTTTTTGAGTTAAAATTGGAAACAAATAATGAAATAGTTGTTTGGCTCTCCTGCATGCATCTTATATTTTTGCGGCTTATTTGGTTGTGTTTCATGGCGACTTAATTATAGAATAAGAGTACCATTACTCGACCAGCCCCCCCACCCCACGCTACATTTTCTATGATCACTCACAGGACTTTGCTCCCCGTTATCACGCTTTGCTGGAATGGACGCCATAATATGGGCCACTCTCTTTCAGGCTGTCCTAGTGGCAGACTGGGGAACTGCCTAGGTGTGAGACACGCTCCTCCTCCTTGACATAGTAAGTGTGACCAGGTGATTCCATTTTCCCTTACGAGGGCTGGTTTGCTATTCCCAAGGGATTCAGGCAAAAAGCAACATTAATTCCTCACGGGCATGTCGGTCGGATTCATTTGTTTGCACAAGGAGACCCCCAAAGATGGAAGGTTTTTACACTAACACATACAAGTCAAGTCAAAATGTTTTATTGATTTAGTACTCACCTGAGGACCACAATTTATATAACGACAATTTTCTGTACAAATCAATATAGTAACACAATAAGATTTAAACATTTGTAAAAATTATAACAGACAAATTCGTTGGGAGGGTGTTTACATGCAAGTACCAGTTCTTTTGCAGTAACTATTTTACAATTACGATATATAGGGTCTAGATATCTTGACCGTGCTGTTACTACTTTTGCAGATGGGCATATGAATAAAAGGTGCTCTATGGTCTGGTTTCCCCCATGACAGAGGGAACATAACGGGGATCTGCCTGGAGACCACCTACAGGTGAAAGTTGACACTGGCAAAGTACCCAACCGCAACATTACGATTGCTCTCCTAGCACCAATACCCCAAGTATGGCTGTTCATGCTTGTATTCCAATGATTCGATGTAAGGTTTGTACAATGATAGTTTACTACAGTGAGAAAAATCAAGATCAAAACTCAGTTTGGGGGTAAAACATTTTAGAAAAAGTTTGAGTTGTGAAGGTGTCCAAGTCAACAAAAGTTCAGAATTAATATTGGCTAATTGAAATGCCACTGACATGTTTCTACGGAATACTGAATATGAAGCATTTTGATCAAAAGACTCAGTCTTTAATAAGAAGCGTAATGAGCCTTCTTTGGCGTGAAGGATGTTATAGGCCCACCTAATTATATTAGCTACCGCTGTTGCGTATGCGCTAGTGATCGAAAATTCAAGTCTTAGCGCTTGCACCGGTGTTGCTGTTGAGACTTTCAAGATTTTCTTTAATATCTTTCCTTCTTTTTGATCCATATAGGACCACTGTTTTATGGCAATATGTTCAGTGGCGTACGATAAAACAGGAGGTATCTTTGCTCTGTACACCTTTAATAGTGTAGAAAAATGCCTGTTCCCTGTAGTAGCATACAGTCTCAATAGAGCCCCAGCGTGTAGTTCAGATTTTATTTTTAGATGATTAATTTGTTTAAGATTTTTCAGATTCTTTGAAAAGATCCTACCTAAGTATGTATATTCCTCGACCTCTTCTATATGTTCTTCGCCCAACTTCCAGCAGTACTTTACTCTCTTTTTCTTAACGGTAAATGCAACCACTTTTGTTTTGTTTAGATTGGGAATTAGAAAGTTATCTTTTGAGTATTTGTGCAAGCTGTCGAGAAGACTTTGTAGTCCTAAGGGCGTTAGATCCAACATAACTATGTCGTCAGCATATAGAAGGGCATGGATGCTTTGTGTAGCGATCTTTGGGGGCAAACTGGTGCCTTGTTGCAGGTGAGATGGAAGGTCACTAAGGTACAGAGAAAATAAAATCGGTGCTAAAAGGCATCCTTGTTTGAGGCCGTTGAACGTGCTAATTATGTTGGTCAAACCTTTTTCGCTCCCCATCTGAACTTGGCACCATGTTTTGTTGTGGAGATTAACGACAACCCGTAGTAATTGTTCGGGGATACCCAACCTCCTCAATTTGTTCCACAGAGTCGGTCTATCAACCCGGTCGAAAGCAGTAGAGTAGTCGATGAAGGCTGCGTATATTGGTTGTGATCTCCCTACTGTGTATTTGTCTAATATGGACTGAAGAGTTGCTATATTATCTATAACGGAATGGTTGGGTCGGAATCCTGCTTGAAACATTGGTATGAGACCCTGCGAGAATGCCCATGATTTTAATCGATCTAATACTTCTGCAGCAAAAAATTTCCCGGACGCGTCCATCAATGCTATTTGCCGGTAGTTACTGGCTGTTTTTTTGTTCCCCTTTTTGTATATCGGAATAATTGTACTACCCAGCCAGGATTTCGGTATATCTCCGGTTTCAAAAATGAAATTAAAAAGTGGAGAGAGCAACAGACTCCACTCCTTGGGGTCAATTTGGAGGACCTTGATGGGAATTTGGTCAGGGCCTGAAGCAGCAGTGCTTCTCGCTTTTCTGATGTGGATTGCAATGGAATTTGACGAGATCTTATTGATTTTTGTGTTGTTCTTTTCCGTAGTGGAATCAAAGTCCTTCCCTGCAAGGTCAGATGGGTTTGATTTATATAAATCATGCAGATATGTTTCCCAGTCCTTGGGCAAGACTGGAATAGCATCAAGTTTCTTTTTAGATCCAGTCATTTTAGCAATTAAAGACCAGTATTTTCGTTGATTGTGGTCTTTAGCGGCTATTTGTATGTCTACCCAATTACGGTCATGCAATATTTTTTTATGCTTGTTTTTCTCTCTTCGTATTTGGTTTTTGAGTTTATTGATTTCTGCCTTTGTTGTTATTGAAAAGTTCAGATGTTGTGCTCGAATGAGTCTATTGAGTTTTTTTGCAGCAGGAGAGTTGCGATTTTTATTTTTATTAGTGGTTATACTTTTTCCGTAACTGGCCTGCTGTGATTTATATAAGAGTACGTTCTTAAGGTTTTTGATTATGTATTCGAAATTTGTGATGGGATCATCTGAATGAGTGATAGTTAATAATTGAGTATGAGCAACCAATGTAGTGATATTGTCCAAAGTAGAGGAGTTCCAAAAGATCCGCCTCTGGCTAATATTAGCTTCAGTTGTAAATTTATGAAGTATTGGCTGTTTGGTGAGGGAGGTATATGCCATCCATAAAGTAGTTAGATGTAAGAGGGCGTGATCGCTTTCCTCTGTAAAGTAGATTTTCAGGTACATAACTGACTCCTTTATATCCATCCCACAAATTAGGTAGTCGAGAATAGAAGGAGTTCCGTTTCCCCGTCTAGTTTGTGATGCCGGTATGTCACCTTCCGTATTACCATTAAGTATTGTCCCATTTATATTTGGTAGTAAAGATAGTAGTGACCTACCTCTTTTATCAGATTTGTTACCTTTGGGGAATTTTGGTAAGGACATTTCCAAGGATTCTTCTTTAGCTGAATTGGCCCATTTTCCAATTTCACTATTAGAAATGTTTCCGTTCAGGTCACCCATTATAAGAAATGGCATTTGGGTATGATCATCAAGGATATGACTGATTGTTTCCATTATCTCATCAAAAAGGACATCATGAATATTCCCTGGTGGAGCATATATGTTAAAAAGCAATATTGCTTTGCGGGGACCTGTGGGTAGTGATCTCAGTGCCACCTTAATACACTGCAGGTTTTCAGACTTTGTCTCGATATTTTCTTGGTACCATAGGTATTCTTCACTTAGCAGGATTGCCAGCCCGCCCTTTGCGTGGCCACGATTTGATTTCTTTGCTGGGATGTCGTAAACATAGTATCCTTTCTGGCAGAAAGTTGTTATTGCCCAAGTTTCCTGGAGGGCCAGGATATCGGGATGATTTTTTGTGGCATCGGTCATTTTGTTAGTAGTTTTCCCGGCCATATTCCATGATGTGATGCTCAAGCCGTTACTAAACAGACTATTGTTGATGGTTAATTATTTTATTACTGTTTAGTGTCTCCGATATCCAAGCCCAAGATTTTGTTGGTTTTTCGACAGCGCTTCCTTCTGAGTCTTGACTCCATACTGTCCTTTCTCCTTTGTTCACTTGGATTTTTAAAGTGTCATTACCCAAAACATATGGTACCGACTCTTCCCAATTAGTGAAGGAATTATGCTGACATTTCCTTGGTGTGACATTGTTAAATAATCCGTTAAATCCTTTATTATGTTTAATATTCCTGGGTTCTGTTCTTGCGATTACATCATAACCGTTTTTGTGTAATGTTTCTTTCTCGCTTAGAATTATCCCTGGAAGTACTGGTGACCAAAATAAAACCAGCGCTAATTTGTTATTTTCTTTTTTCGGAAAAGACACCAAATCTAATTCATTACTTGTGAGCGAATGCAGGGAAGGTATTTGTTGAAGAAGATTGACTATTCTTCCTCGATTCAGTGGCACGTTGTCATTGGGGAAGAGTTCTTCAATTATAAGATACTTAGATGTTATTCCTTCCCCAGGTGTAGATTTACTGATTTCTTTTTCTCTTATTCCATTAGTTATCGGCCCAGTTTTACAGAATGCTGTGACCGGAAGATATACATCTGCTTTTGGGTTTAAAGGTTTCGCATTCAATGTAGTTTGATTAATTGAAGGTACCTCTGGTTTTGTAGCTTTAGAGTTTATAATAGCTTTTTTTCCCTCAGCAGTTATTATCGGAGTTGTTTGTTTTTGGAATTTGAGTTTGCGCACCTTTTTTTTGTGAATTCTTCTTAATGGCTTTCTTTTCCTTTTATTCCCCTTTGCGCTTATAATTCCATCTATTTCTGTGGTCTACTCCTTGGGATCATTTTCTAGTTCATTTTGAGTGGTGACTGCATGAACATCACCAGCGTGCTCGAGTTGGTGAGAGACCGATTTATGTGTGGGTTTCAAGAAAATAGAGTACTGCGTGGTGTTATTTTTTGGTTCTTCTTTGAAAAGTTTCTTAAGTGAGTAAGTTGTAGGTGATATATTATTCCTTTTTGATTCCTTTGTTTTTGTTTCCAGTTTTACTACTTTAGATGTTTGTGTGCTTTTGTCATGTTTATCAGGGGACTGTGTTTTTATAGTACAATTAACTAATTGACCATCCGGATTTAGCGTTTTGTCGTATTCTTGTTGTTTTTTTATTGCATTTGATGAGTCTTTTTTCCTTTTTTTTCTACCAGAAATTTGAGTATTCCAATTTGAACGTCGAGAGTGTCATCTGAGTTTGCTAAGATGTGACCTAGGTGGGTCAGGACTGATTCCAGTATTTCCTGCAAGGAGAAAAGAGCTTTTGACATTGGTGTTGCGGAAATTGCTGAATTTTGATTTGGAAAAAAAGGATCTAGGAAGGACTCTTGTGCTGAATGATGATGAAGTGATTTTTCTAAAGAGCTAATGTTTAGAATTTCTTGAGTTAATGGTATTGCAGATTTGTTGTTTGGTGACTTTATGATGTTACACGAAGAAGCTTCAAGGCAGGTTTGACTACCTGACGATTTTATCTGCTTTAGGGGAGTAGAGTGAGATATCTCGTGGGCCAGTTTTTGTATTTCCTCTGTTAGCAAATTTTCACTAACACATACAGTATATGACAACATATTGGTCTTGAAAGCTGACATCTATGCCAAACAATGGAAACTTAAACAAGGCTGCATTCGACATCTCTAACATGTATTTGTGGTACATACAACTTTGGATAACCCTAAAACATTTTTACATTTCATACCGATATGGTTGATATTTGACATTATGACCACATGATGATATCAAAGACACAACCCTCATAGGTTCCATATGGATAAAAGAATGTATGCACCAACATACAAAATGCACTACATAATACATGGCTTTAAAAGTTGACGGCTATGCCAAACAATGGAAAGCAAGACAAGGCTGCATTAGATACTCTGTGATGTGTGTGTTGTCCTTGTCTGTTTGCAGGCATCATTTGATGTACAGCAAAGTTGGATAACTTTGAAAATGATGTAATATGGTTGGGATTTGGCTCTATGGCATCACGATGATACCAATGATATTACCCACATAGGTTCTATATATATATCAAAGAGTCCTTTGAATTCTCGTTTTACTCTCGCCATCAATATAGTTTTTATGTTTTTTGTGGAGATCATTCAATGAATTCTAGGTAACAGAGGCTTTCTGAAGAATGATAGACAAGCACCTTATCTGAGCAAAGCATGCTGACAAGGGTGTAGGAATTTCTTCCCTTTCCGTTCCTATTATATATAAAAGAAATAACTATTTTTCTTTGTTATAAAAATATTTGCACCTATCAACACAGTGTTTGACAACAGGAAAGGCGCTCCCGATCGTGATTACGGCACTATGTAACATCCCAGAACACTGTAAGTTATTGAAATAAGAGGCGTGTGTGAGTTGTTCTTCTTTTCTTGTTGAGTTGGAATGAACTTTATTGTCTTGTACTGTAACCAGAGATAGATGAAACATGCGCCTTGATCAACTGTTCGCAGTGTCCCTGTGTGGGGGTATTTTGGGAATTATTATGGGCAAACACATTATTATGCATAATTAGTACCAGACTATTTGCAATCACTGATTTAATTGACAGATTGCCTTGTCTTCCTTTTGATACATTTTTATCTCCGGTTAATGTCCAAAAAAGTCTTGCACAGGTATGAGAGCCTTCTATATTTTATGCATAGAATGTATGTCGTAGTTAGGCAGGGAATTGTGGTCCCTGAAGATGGCCATGGACCTGTGTTCGTTTACAACAAGGGGGAGAGGTATCTTATAGGGAAGGCGAATTCACCACTCGGGTAGAGTAGTAGGTCCAGCGACAGTGTTCGCCCTCACAGTCAATGTGTTACAAAGAAGTACTGGGCTGTTCCTGGAGGTATTCAGAGTATGGGTTACAAAAGTGTCTGGATGTAGTAGGGTCTCATAGGAGTCCTACAGTTGGGCATCCATCTGGTTGGATGTAATGTCCTCACACACCCTTTCAGGTGTCATGCTTCATAATTGGTAATGCTCCTCGTTGGGTCGGCGGTGGAATACCCAACGGGCGACACCTCAAAGAGGGGCTCTTTGGCGGAGATCTTCTATCCAACAGCCGTTTGGGTGAAGTGCGGGTGTGGGGCCAGGTTGGTGTAGACGTGTTGGTGAGTTAAAATGAGGCTAGGAGTAACAGGATTAAGTTTATTCTGGGGGTCTCCTGCTTTAATTAAAAGAAACGACTAGCCTGTACTCGATGGATAGCTATGTTTCCTTCTTCAAGACATGACTAGTAAGTGCAGTGAGTGGTCGACATGTTTCTCGCAGGTGTGCAATGACTAGCGATTCATCAGGACCGAAATAAGAAGTACATCTGTCTACATAAATTGATCTACCTAAGTATCAACTATTCATTTCAGACTATAAAATGATCAAGAATGGTGACCCTGTGTTGCGCTGTGTCTTGCCTGTAGGTCAAGTGTATGTGCAACAACAGTACCCGGCGGGTAGTACATCGGGTGAACGACCGCTGTAGTTTAGGTTCTAGTCTCCCGTGTCCATGTGGTACGACCTACCCCTCTCCGCCGGGTCCGGGCGTAATTAGTACCAGACTATTTACAATCACTGATTTAATTGACAGATTGCCTTGTCTTCCTTTTGATACATTTTTATCTCCGGTTAATGTCCAGAAAAGTCTTGCACAGGTATGAGAGCCTTCTATATTTTATGCATAGAATGTATGCAGTAGTTAGGCAGGGAATTGTGGTCCCTGAAGATGACCATGGACCTGTGTTGGTATACAACATCGGTTGAAAGATATTGGCGAAAAAATTGATTGATAGAATAGAATAGAAGAGTATTTCTATAGCGCCTAACTACCCGGAGGCCTTGTAACGCTTGTAGAAAAAAAGGCATAGCAGAGCCAATCCGCAGAGCTAAGGAAGCATTCCAAACTGGTGTGTTTTTAAAAGCTTACGAAAGGTCAACAGATTGTCGTTCCCCCGCATAACTGGGGGAAGAGAGTTCCACAACTTAGCAGCGGTGAGTGAGAAGGAGCGTCCGCCCCATCTCGCCTTCCTTGTTTTCTTGATGGTGGCCAGATGTAAAGAACTAGAGCGTAGAGTTCTAAGCGGAAGGTATGATATTATTAGTGGGTATAGAATGGGTGGACCAGTTTTCCATATGGCTTTATGTGCCAGACACACAGCTTTGAATTGTATCCTGGCAGAAATTGGTAGCCAGTGTAGCTGTCTCAGTGCTGGCCTTGCCGATTGCCAACATGGAACCTGAAGGAGCATCCGTGTAGCACAGTTCTGGACTACTTGTAATTTATTTATTGTGGCCTGGGGGGCTCCCAAGTACAGGACATTCCCATAGTCCAGACGGGACAATATGAGAGCCTGGACCATTATCCTTCTTGCCTCGAAAGGAAGGAGGGGAATGACTTTGCGAAGCATTCTCATCAATCCATAACAGATTGAAGAGAGTGCAGTGGTCTGATACACAAAGTTAAGGGAGCTATCAAGCCAAATACCAAGGCTCTTTATCTGTGGCTTCGGGGATGGCGCAGGACCCAAGCAAGACGGCCACATGGAGACAGAGATAGTGGGTGATGAATTCCCCAACAGCATAATCTCTGTCTTGTCCCCGTTGAGACGAAGGTAGGAAAGCTACATCCATCAGGCCACTGCTTCAAGGCAGGGAGCCACGGACGCTAGATGAACCCTTATTGTGGTATAACTAACTGGGTATCATCTGCATAACTGACGATCTTAATGCCAAATGGGTGGATAATACCTGCCAAAGGCCTCATATAAATATTAAAGAGCATCGGACTTAGGGCCGAGCCCTGCGGGGCCCCACAATCCAGAGGTAATCTGGAGGAGACCACATCTCCCTCAAAGACCTGGAAGCGGCGGTCACTGAGGAAGGATGAGAGCCATATCAGTGTAGCGCCCGACACTCCAACCCTCTTGAGTCGGTGGGTCAAGATGGTATGGTTGACCGTATCGAACGCGGCACTGAGATCTAAGAGAATAATGGCAGCCACTCCCCCTTAATGTGCCATTGTACTTCATCAAGAATCCGCTATAGACTTTCTTTTAAACATATCAAGGGTAACCGTTAATAAAGGTAACTCCTTAGGTTTACCCTTAGGTAGTTTTATTACTTGATCCCTGCTTAAGTTTAGAATAATAATTATAAAGGAACTCTTTACACGGTTGAGTCCGCCCGAGTGGTGTTAACCTACTTTGGTGTGGTGGGGACTCCAATGATGAAGCGTGCCACGATATTTTGTGGTAGAAGCGTCCCCTCCAATATCTCATGGATACCTACGGTTTACAGTGAGTATTGCAACTAGTAACTAATATGGTTGTGGAAGGTTTTCTCTGTGCATTAAATCACCTGTTGAGATATAATTTTCTATATAGGAGAATGTGCTTGAACATAGATCCTCGTCCTCTCCTTTACATGAATATACAAAAATGTGTGTCTTACTTTGCAATATACAGCACCATGCATTAGGGCTTGACAGGCCTGCCTAAGGAATGACATATATACTGAAAACGAATGTCTCCACGTTACCATTAGTTTCAATTGAAAGGTAGAATTAGCAGTTTAAAACTGCTATACTGTTCTGGAGCGGCAGGCTGGGAGACATGTTTTACTTCATCACACTAACGGTGGCACCATAAGTAATGTAGCCTATGAGGCATACTTTAACTTCGAGGCCCTGGGTACCACTGGTGCCATGTACTAAGGACTTACAATTAAATTAACATGCAAATTAAAAAAAATAAAAATTAATATAAAAATATATATATAGATGGCCAGTCCAACCCTGCCTATCCTTGTCCCATGTAGACAAATCAAAATAGATTGACGGACACTGGTGGAATATGTCATTTGAAATGTTCAAATAGATGGACAATTCTGATTTAGTGGCTAACTTGCCTACTTTGCAAGCTAGGCACCTGGGTTAAAATCCAGCATTTGGCTGAAACTGGGGCCCAAGTATGTGTTTGAGTGGCGTTCATAGGTGGGAGACGACTTTGCCTGATCACAAGAGGCCTGGCGTTCCTGCACCTGGACATTCTAGGTGGGGGAATACTGAGTGAGCCTTATTTTACTGGCGGCTAAACTCATGTGTGATTTGGGCTGTAACTGCAGCCCAGCGCCAGCCACGGCACAGGGAAGCTCAGAATGCTGCTCCTGCCAATCCACAGCTTCTCTTGCCCCTTGACTCTACCTACCGGCCTTCCTTCCCCCACCGTGCACAGACACCGGTCCCCTGCCCCCTCACACACACACACACACAAACCCAGCTCTTATGTAATGCCTCCATAGGGCTTGATGGTGAAACGGAGCAGATTTGACTCTGGAATTTTGACTTCACATGTAAATTTGTACCAGGTCTGCATCCCACTCTTGGGACAAAGACTCTGAATGTCTGCATTTACGTCCGTTGATTATAGCTAGAATCTTTATTTCTGACCAAACTGTATCTGGGCACCTACATACAGCGCACTCTCTGTCTTAAATTAATCTCCATGTGCCTATACATATAAATATGTGAAATACACTGTAATTGTGCAATTCAAGCATGTAAATCCCCATTGATGTACGTACATGATTCGTGCAACTCTCTAAATCTGCCAAACTAGGTTGATGTTGATGTTGAGACACTAATACATTTCTTGTAATTTAGAGTCTCACAACCAAACATGTGGATCCTGGCTTGAGGACACCAACCTTTCTACAAATTCCAAGGCCAGGGATCTGAGAATAAGCCTTTAAGAACATCTCTGTAGCATCACACTGGCCTACAGGGCAATTTGGCAGTGCCGGATGGACCAGCCAGACAGAGTTTGAGGGTGGCTTTTTGGCTGTGTGTGTGCCAGTTTTGTGGTTTGGTGGATCAGTTTTGTGGCTGTGTGATGGGTAGTGTTGTAAACAGAGCCGGTCCTTGCTCCAGTAGCGCCCTGGTTGGAAAGAAATGTGCCACCCTCGCTATAGCTTGGACATAAAATAAGGCAGCAGCTCCTTTTCACGGGACAGCCCTTAGCTCCCTACATTATAGTAGCGACATGCCTCTGACTACACATCTCGGCAGCTCCCCTAGCTCACTCAGGCTGGTTCCAAGTTGTTTGGAGGGGAGGGATGTTGATGTGAGTCGGCAGGGGGCTAAAGATAGATGGGAGGGCAAAGTAGGGGGTTAAAAACAATGACCTCAGCAAGTTAAAACTGATTGGAAGCACTTTATGCGAAATCACTGGAGCCGAGGTAGAGCGGCATTATTGTTTGCAGGCCCTTTATGTAGACAATTCTTTTCTCCTCGCTAAATATTAACCTGGACCCAGCTCGCCCATGCCAAAAGTTGGTCCTTGTTGTAAACATCTTTAAGGACAAGCCTGAAGAAGCAAGCAGCGCCGTACAGGCTACGAAAGCTGTGATCTTATTGCATGTATAGTGGATGGACCAATCGAATGTGTCTAGGTCGAGCCTGGGCAGCGCAAGCGCTGCTCTGCGAGGCATGCTGTATTGGAGTATGGAATTGAAGCCCCGCCCACTCTCCGACCATATTTGACATTGGCTTGTGTCATTGTCCTTCGTAAATGCTGGCTTCTGATTCAATAATATGCTTGTTACTCCCTCCTTAGTACAGCCTTGTCCTCATTTGTAACCTCCCATGAGGACTGGCACCTTTACTTCGGTTGCTACACAGTATGTCTTAATAAGTCTGTAAGCACTATTTTCTTTTTGCGTTTCTCCTACTGCAGGCACTATATGCTTTCCTGCAACAATCAGTGTGCCATGCGTGCTTTCATAGGGCGTTTTTACAAAAAAAAGCATTTGTTTGTCAACTTTACAAACAAATGCTTTTTTGGTGAAAGAGCCCCATACCGCACTTTCACTTTAATAGTAGCTGCGGACCTTTCTTTAGACACAGCTCGTCTAAAGAAAGGGACGTGGCCTCTATTAATGTGAAAGTGCAGCATGGGGCGCTTGTAACAACAACCATTTGCAATGCAATAGGTCTTGCATTTTAAGAAGCTTTGACCTATTGGTATTGTAAATGGCAATGCCTTTTATTTATGTGTTGTTTTTTAAACATAAATAAAAGTCCTTGTCATTCACAATGCCAATAGCTCAAAATCTCGCAATTACGAGACCTTTTGCATTGCAAATGCTTGTTATCCTTTTGATAGGGAAGGATTATTGTGAAGTACTCTGCACCATTTGTCTAATATTACTCCTCATATTGCCTGCAGCAAGCAAAAATGCCTTTGGTTCTCCAACCCTCAGAGACCACCCAGACAACGTCTTAAGACGTCGAGTTCCTTGATTTACAAATGTGGACCAAGTTTTTTACCACCCAATTCATAAATGTGGGCCACTTTTATTTTGGTGCCATAGCCAGTTTTTGCCTCATTTCGTACCTGGATCTCTGCTATCTCTCTCTTCTCTTCCGCTCCTACTCCAACAGAGGCAGGCAGCACAGTGATCCCTTATGCCAAGGAGCTAGATTGCAGGCCCCAGTGGGCTTAGCTGGCAACGTCATACATAGACAGGTGCCAAGTCAAGACGTTACAAAACCGCAGTCACGTCTTTCCAGTGCTTCCGCAGGTGTCCAGAATGAGGCTCGAATCTGGGGAACTTTATTGCAAAACTGCCCGTCATGAAGACATTGGCCTTTCTGAAAGAAAGAACAAACGTCTGGCTTAGATATTTCTTCTCATACTTGTCATTTCGGGTTGTCAGATGCCTCTGCTCTTCCTGTGCAGGCCGCCGGCTGATGGCCAGCACGCGATGTGAGTGTAAATAAAGAGACCGCGCAGTCTAATCAGCAGCCTGCGGTTCCTTGATTGCAGGAGGCGAGCGATTACAGCGCGAGATCAATGAAAGGCGCAGACAGCTTATTAAGAAGCGTGTCCTTTCAATCATAGGCACGCGCACGCCGCCAGGGGAAACAGAGGCGCGGGGGAGCTCGGTATCTGCAAGGAGCTCGAGACAAGAGGGGGATCTTATGCAAGCCACCTCTATCAACCACCTGTCTCAGCTCACACGGAGAGTCAGGCTAGAAATGAGCCAGGGGCCTGGCTTAGATGACATCCGATATATATAATGCTAGCTAGGTCAATGGTTGGATAAATCCGCAATTGTATGATACAGTGCTTAATTTGTTTTTAAAAAAATTCTTTAAAAAAAGTTCCCGGTCCCACGTCAGGAAGCCACCGCAGATTGCACCACCCATTGCCTCTGTCAGCGCTGCCATCGCAGTACATACGCAACTATTAATCATCACACTGCCTCAAGTGTGACAATTCAGACTGTTTGAGGCCCCCAAAGCTATTAGAATGGCTTGGTTGACAGGCATTACTTGTGTTTAATGTATATTGATTTATTAAAACTACTGTTCTGTTTATCATTAAACAATACACACAGCAACACCATGTAGCAGCTGTCATAAGTGCCGGTGTTGACAATGAAGTGCCAATGCCCAGCATTGGAAATCACCGGCTCAAATGAAGCATTATGGGCCAGATGTACGACGCTTGCATTTCGCGAGTCGCAAATTGCGTCAAATTGCGATTCGCAAAATGCAATGTACAACAGTGTCTCGGGCACTGTTTGCGATTCCCAATGGGGTCTAAATTGCATGCCTCATCAATATTCATGAGGCAAGCTCAATTGGCGACCCCGTTGGGAATGGCTAGCACTCACAGGGATGGTTGCCTGCTGGGGTCAGCAGACCACCATGTCTGTGACTGCTTTTTTATTAAAGCATTTTTTTTAAATGCAGCCTGTTTTCCTTAAAAAAAAACGGGATGCATTTGAAAAGGAAAAATTAAACTTTACAGTTTCCTTTTTTAAGGGCAGGCAGTGGTCTCTGGCATCACTGCCTGCTCTTAAAAAATATTTTTGCACCCATTCACAAAGGGACCCCTTCCCGTTTGAGAGTGGCTTACCACCCTTTTGAAAAGGGTGGTAAACTCCTGGGGGTCCATTAGGATATCGGGCGGATTGCCTCCGCCAGGGTGGCGGTGGACACCACCACCCTGGCGGAGGCAATCCGCCCGACAACCACTCTCGTTTCCCCTCCGCCAGATTAGGATGGCGGAGGGGACAGCGGCGGACAGAAAGACCGTACGCCGATTTACCGCCGCGGTCGCCTTGCGACCGCTGCGGTAATAGATTAATATGGTGGCGGTGTCCAATGGACACCGCCAGCCATATTACAATGGCAAAATGTGTGGGCCTTTCCGCGGCGGCAATGCCGCCACGGAAAGGCAGGCGGAGATTGCTGTGGGGGCCCCCTGCAGGGCCCCCAGGTTGCCGCCACTGTCGGGGGGGCACAGGTACCCCCCACATTTACATATGCAAAGCGGCAGGCACCGCGCGGTGCCTGCCTCTTTGCATGTGTCAATGCGTCAACTTATGTTTTACATTGTGGCGGGCGGTGCAGAGAGCACCGCCCGCCACAATGTAAAACATATCGGATGTGCACGCCACTGTGGCGGGCACATCCTTATACCCCCAACGGAACCCCCGCCCTTATGGCGGGCCGTCCCGATCTCCGTTAGGGTGGCGGGCGGGCAAAGTCCGCCCGCCATCCTAATGGACCCCCAAGTGTTTTGCAACCACAAATGTGGTCGCAAAACAATCATACATTGGGTAAATGGTCAAAATATCGATTCCAAAATATAGACAAACCAAAATATCGAGTCCAAAATATAGAATGGACAAAATATCGAATGGACAGAATATAGACATCAAAAATATTGTTTTGAAGGTAAGTAATGTAATATCCATTTAAAAAATATAGACAGTCAAAATATCGATGTACATAATATAGTTTATTAAAAATATCGAATTTTTAATAATATCGAATTTTTTAAAGTGTTTTTATGTTAGTATATGTGTGAAAAGTGTATATATTTTTGTAATTTATTTTAAGTAATTATTTTTATGTTATTTAATTATTGTGTAATTTAATTCTGTAGCGGGTTGTGGGTTTATAGGGGAATAGGGTGGGAAGTAGTTTAATTATAATTAATTAAATATGTTAATGAATTAATTGGTATTTATTTAGAATAAATTGTTAATTCATTTTTAATTGGTAATTAATTAATTCTTAATTGATAATTATTTTTTATTAATTGATTAATTGGTAATTATGTGAATTGCATTAATTTATTTTCTGTAGCGGGTTGTGGGTTTATAGGGGAAAAGGGTGGGAAGTAATTTAATTATAATTAATTAAATATGTTAATTAAATAATTGGAATTTATTTTGATTAAATTGTTAATTCATTTCCAATTGGTAATTAATTGATTCTTAAATGATTATTTTTTATTAATTAATTAATTGATAATTATGTGAATAATATTAATTTATTTTCTGTAGCGGGTTGTAGGTTTATAGGGAAATAGGGTGGGAAGGAATTTAATTATAATTAATTAAATATGTTAATTAATTTATTGGTATTTATTTTGAACACATTGTTAATTAATTTTTAATTGATAATTAATTAATTCTTCATTGATAATTAATTTTTTATTAATTCATTAATTGATAATTATGTGAATTATATTAATTTATTTTCACTAGAGTGGGAAAAGTAAAATGTACCCCTATGCTATCCAACTATTTCCCTACTGTTGCACTCTCTGGAGTAGGAATAGTAATTTTTACCCCTACTCTATCCAACGTTTTCCCTACTGTTGCACTCTCTGGAGTGGGAATAGTAATTTTTAACCCTGCACTATCCAACGCTTTCCCTACTGTTGCACTCTCTGGAGTGGGAATAGTAATTTTTACCCCTGCGCTATCCAACGCTTTCCCTACTGTTGCACTCTCTGGAGTGGGAATAGTAATTTTTACCCCTACGCTACCCAACGTTTTCCCTACTGTTGCACTCTCTGGAGTGAGAATAGTAATTTTTACCCCTGCGCTATCCAACACTTTCCCTACTGTTGCACTCTCTGGAGTGGGAATAGTAATTTTTACCCCTACGCTATCTAACGCTTTCCCTACTGTTGCACTCTCTGGAGTGGGAATAGTAATTTTTACTCCTACGCTAGCCAACGCTTTCCCTACTGTTGCACTCTCTGGAGTGGGAATAGTATTTTTTACCCCTACGCTATCCAACGCTTTCCCTACTGTTGCACTCTCTGGAGTGGGAATAGTAATTTTTACCCCTACGCTATCCAACACTTTCCCTACTGTTGCACTTCCAGAAGTAGGAATAGTAATTTTTACACGTCCGCTATCCTACGGTAATAATATTGTGTATTTTTTATTAATATTATGTTAATATATATATATATGTTTTAACAGATATGATTGCATTTTTATATTTTTTAAAGTTAAATTAGTTATTTAATAATTTAAGGTAATTTAAGTATTTTTAAGTATATTTTAGCTATTTATTTTTAATATTTTTTATTTTTACATTAATTTTAAGAAATTCGATATATTTATAATGTATATATATATATATATAAACAATATTTTGGGGTCGATATTTTGGTACTTACCTGTTTGTAGATAGGAATTCGATATTTTGTCTGTCGATATTTTGGAATCTATATTTTGGGAGGTCTTTATTTTGTCCCTCGATATTTAGTCAGTGATCCCATACATTGGTGTGAGACTCACTATTAGGAAGCGACACCCTTGGCATGCCCTTTCCTAATAGCGAGAAGCAAGCCATATTTTGTGAGTCGCTAATAGGTTAGCGACTCGCTAAATAAGATTTGTACATGGGGCTGACCTATTTTGCGGTCGCGAACCGGCCAAATTCCTGTTTGCGACTGCAAAAACCCATCGTACATCTGCCCCAGAATCTTTGCTTCTACTCTGTTGCTGGAAAAAAGTAATAGGTGATAAGTTATTGCCGAACCCTTCCTGCACTGCTAATGCTAACCCTTTGGGTTCGCTACCTAATTATATTATTGAATGTATACTCTTACTCAAAAAAATTATTAAAAATTCTTCTTCAACCTTTTGTTGCATATTCTTGATATTTTCATGATTTATTTACATTAACAAATTTTTTTTGCATTTGTTTATATCCACATGAAAATTGATTCATCACAATAAATAATAATCATTACATATGATTTCTCTTAAAGTCATAAACATGATGCTGTAGTAAATCCCAATGCATTTCGAGATCACATGATCTCTTCTTCAGTGGAACTGAAATAAAAAGAATTCATATGAATTTCATGTATAGCACTTGTGATCAAACAACATCTGTGGAAACATTGGAATTTACAAGGTAGCCTAGGCCGCTTTTGGTCTGTATCATATTTTGCTTGACCTTCATTTCAGGCCATATATCTCTTCACATTTTTTTTATTATTCCTTAGATATTTTATCAAAAAATGTGGTGACTAGCTTTTCGCGTCATCATTCATCTTTGACCAGTCCCTCTCTCCACTCCCAATAGGTAACTAGCCACTGTTTTCTTATTGCCCTTATGATGCAGTAATCTGTTAGCACACATTACTGAAATCTTTTTCATTACACTGTTACAGAATTAATAGCTGTACCCCATATCCACACATGGTATCCAGCAAATCGAGCCAAGGTTCTCGATACACACATATACAACATAAGGGAGAAGGTCAGTCTATTAAATCAGACAAGAAAACCTTCTTGGTGCTCAGAAAGAATGCCCACCAGACTCAGATAGCTTGCCCAGCAATCGGCATAAGTGTGAATTCCATCAGCCCACCCTTTTGGCGGAACCTCGTCATCTGGAAAACAACGGAGTAGAGTCTATGCAGCCAATGTTGCTCATAGGCTAACAATGTTGGATACTTGACCTCTTGCTCCAGATCAACTCAGCCAAAATGCTTTTCAAACTATGCGAGTACTGATGGTGTGCAGTGCTATTGTGAATGTGAAAATAAAAATGACTATAAGGGCGAAAAATATGTTTATTGGAGATCGTCCGAATGTCATGAATAAAAGCAACCTGATAGTAAGGAACAAATTTACTATCTCATAGCAATAGCTAAAGTGGACATGTTTCAGCCGCTGTGGCAAAGTTGCCTGGCTTTCTTCAGGACTTAGTGGATGCGATATGCTACTGCATGAAAAAACGGTGTCAAAATATGAAAAAATTAATATTTCAAAAGGAATGAGTACGTCAGTGGTCAAAGACCACCCTACCAGAACTGGATTGTGTGTCAATGTAGGTAAGTACGTACTCTTCTTTTCCTAAAACAAAAGGAAGAAAAGTTAAACTGAACAAGGATGAGCAAAAAACATTCTGAGCACAGAGGTTTTAGGTCAAAAGTCAATTCTACCAAGTAATTGACAATACCAGCCCTGTCAGTGGCTTTAGTAAGAACGCTATATAAAAGAGAAATTTTGAATTTACCCACCCACCTTGCTGTGGGAGTATGCCTCACCTCACCCGGCAACTGCTCAGTGGTTGAGGCCCGCTCTATTTGGAAGTGGAACAAGGGAACAGAAAGTGATGTCATCATACAACACAGTCCCTTAGTTTCACTTTTATATCAAATGAATTATAAACCTAAATCAGATATAAGATCTAATCATTCAAACACCAGGATAAAATGCAGGTAGGCCTTTGTTCTAGTAATTTCTTAATAATTGTTTATTGCCTTGTGATGGAGATTCATACTAAAAAGGAATACTAGCCACTCAAATAATAAATATGGCCTTTTTCTTTCTTAGTCATGGATTGTTTAAAAGCTCCAACATCACTATATGTGCAAAGGAGCATTTAGAAATAGCCCAAGTTCTAATGAGCCAATTTACAAGAGATTGCAACCCAAAAACGCTTAAAAAGACGCTTAAAAAGAAGAAAAGCCAAGTGAAAAGAGCAAGAGCCCTCTGATTGTTCCTCCTTACCTGTCCGTCGGTACCCCCTATCAAGCTCCAAGCTGAAGGGGAGGTACCTAACGGCAGGAAGGTGTTGCTTTTTATAGCGTCTCTGATTGGTCTAACAGGCCCTCGTAATTCAATTAACCAATGGGCAAAGGTGATAGTGTTAGGCATATCACGCCCGCCCATCGCACAAAGCGAAGTTAACTATGAAGTGTCCCTTGCGAATCAAGTCGCGTGTCTAATAGAGACACTATCATGAAAGCAGAACGCGCATGCGCACCCGGCAATGTATCCGTGTAGCGCATGCACGCTCAGACTGAGCAATGCTGTAAAGTGGCAGAGACAGCACAAGGTTGCGTCACTTAACCCTGACATATCGGGACCGAGGTTAATCATTAAAATTTACCTAGCAACCACAATGAATATCACCACATGGTTTTGTACAATGTGTACCATTATGTATTATCCAAACAGCAAGCTCAGGAAAGATTACTCCGTTTGATAACAGCCCAGGTCTGAGGAAGTGTGGACAAGGTGAAGTCACCACGCAGTATTTGTTCCGTATGTAGCTCGAAGTATCATATTTATGTTTGATGCTATTATGACAAGGCCAGCATAATTAGACGGTGATAAGCCTTTACTTAAACTGCCTACATCAAGTTAGATAACAGTAAAAGGATTAATAGACTCTTACTTCATGTTATATACTTATCAGCAGATCTGACTCTTCACATTCGGCCAGTAATGTTAACAGAGGAATGTTAGAGAATGGTTATTTTAATTACCCTAGATGTTTGTAAGCGACTATATAACAGGGTTAGAATGGTGCCCACATTTTAAGATCATCATTGAGGTAAGACCCAGCCTTATGTGTGTCATAGCTATTTATGAAGACAGCAAGCCAGGGTGAGAATACACGGTACTCAATAGAAATCAAACCAAACCTGGTGTGTGTCAAAGATCTTCAAGAAAGTACATCAATAGGGTTGTTTAGTTCCTAGTGCTCATGATATGTGAACGTTCTAGTAGATGATTTTCAGGCTCCTACACATAAGAGCCACTAATTTAACCATTATAACCAACTTAGCAAATGGAATTGTCGGCAGACGACTATTCGTGTGATTTGGCAGAAGATGATGTTCACATCGATGCCCACGGAATATTGTCGTTAAGGCCATCTGTATCACATTTAAGTTTAAAAATCCACTTTTGTTCTTTGATAAGCAAAAACCGTGAGATGTCAGTCACATATTGAGGAATAAATGGACGTTCCAAGACCAACCATCTCATATCGTCCGCTTTGTGTTTTAGGGCCAAAAAATGGTTTGACCTAAAACCTCTGTGCTCAGAATGTTTTTTGCTCATCCTTGTTTTCTTCCTTTTGTTTTAGGAAAAGAAGAGTACGTACTTACCTACATGGACACACAATCCAGTTCTGGTAGGGTGGTCTTTGACCACTGACGTACTCATTCCTTTTGAAATATTAATTTTTTCATATTTTGACACATAGTTTTTTTCATGCAGTAGCATATCACATCCACTAAGTCCTGAAGAAAGTCAGGCAACATTGCCACAGCGGCTGAAACATGTCGACTTTACCTGTTCCTATGAGATAGTAAATTTGTTCCATACTATCAGGTTGTTTTTATTTATTCTTGACATTCGGACGATCTCCAATAAACATATTGTGTTTGTATTTTATATAGCGCACTTCTACCCAGAGGTCTCGTAGCGCTGTATTCATACCGCTGTGGAACCCATCCTGGCTTTCCTATGAAATGTCCACTCCTGGGCACCCTCAAGGTGAAGCCAGGCATCCAAGCGCTGCTGGGGCCGTTGTGGAGATTAAGCAAGCTATTGCCCAGAGTCACAGAGTGGGACCCATGATTAGACTAGGCACCAAGGCGAGAATTATCAGGTCCGGGGCAATTGAGTCCAAGAGCTGCAGAGGCGGGAATTGAACTCTGGTCCCGGGCCAGACCTCTGCATCAGGGTCTGCCGCTCTAACCATTGAGCCACGCTTCTCCATTAGCACTGCACACCATCAGTACTCTCATACTTTGAAAAGCATTTTGGCTGAGTTGATCTGGAGCAAGAGGTCAAGTATCCAACATTGTTAGCCTATGAGCAACATTGGCTGCATAGACTCTACTCCGTTGTTTTCCAGATGACGAGGCTACGCCAAAAGGGTGGGCTGATGGAATTCACACTTATGCCGATTGCTGGGCAAGCTATCTGAGTCTGGTGGGCATTCTTTCTGAACACCAAGAAGGTTTTCTTGTCTGATTTAATAGACTGACTTTCTTCCTTATGTTGTATATGTATTGAATTAGGGGTATGGAGTTGAGTTGGTCGGTAAATACTTTCCCTTAGACCCTTGTGTACATCTTTATATTTTTTGTCTCGATACACACACACTTTTTTAGGTAAGATCTCGCCTCGATATCTCTATTTTGGGACTTTTTCTAGAAATCTTCATCACTTTGCTTTACTCAACATGGGTGGTTAAGTGGAAGTGTCCTTATTTGACCTCACTTGTTATCTATTCAGCCTTTCCCTCGCCTCAAAATCATGGTTTCCTTTTCTTATACATATATATCAGTCTTGTTGTGATGGTCTTTCTACTGTCCATGCCTTGACCTTCTCGCTTTCTGAGCAGCAGTTCAACCTAGCTACGACTCTGGATATTTCCAGTTTTTCATCTTGTTCTTCGTGCACCTTACGCTATCATGTGTAGCCTCAAGGTACTCTTTTGCCATATTTGATATGTGTTCACATATAATTTTTGTTTATATTTAGAATATCAAGAGGTTTACAGAAGAAGGCGTGTTGCCTGATTGAGTGGGACAAGTTTAATGTAGTCATTAGGGGAAACTGCTTAGGTGCCAATTAGAATATGCATCACTAGCTGGGCAAAGATATCTCTAAGATAGAACGAGCACTGCTGAGATGTAAGTCCCATCAAGCCCAGGGGGTAAAAAGTGTCTTGTAAACATGCATCAAGAACACGCCTCACTACTAGAGAGACTAAATTGCCTCAACTACGTAGCACACTCTGCCAATACACACCCGGAGGCTGATAAATCGGGGTCACTCATTGGCTGGCTCATTCACCAGGAACAGCCAAGGCATCCCATCCTGGAGCTCAAAGCTTTGTCTAGAGCTTGTCTACACATTCAATGGGATATCCAGGCCAAACAAACACACCATTACACTTCATTGTACACATCGGTGGTGGCCAAATCTACTTAAAGATTGACTCCTTCCTGGCTGGCATGCCCCTTCCTTGTGTGTCGCTGGAACAGAGGGCATATCTAGACAGTCCCATCACACCCTTTTAAATTCAGGAAGCCACCTGAGCAATTGCCACTGGTAAGACCCCAGGACCGGACAGACTCCTGGCTGAATTTTACAAGGCATATGCTTCTCTTTTAGCCCATAGTCTGAAGACATTATTTGACAAATCCCTAACAGCAGCCTGTCTTCCGGCCTCACTTCGGAAGGTACTGTTCATCACCCTCCCAATACATGACAAGGACCCCACAGCACTGGGATCTTATAGGCCACTGGCAGTCTTCAACACGGATAACAAAATCTTACCAAGATCCTAGCTGACAGACTGCACCTTTGGTCCCACTACTAGTGCACCCGGACATAAGTGGGTTTGTTTCGTCCCGAAGCACTTCCCTCAATCTGCGTTGATTATTTTGGCTCTTGGAACACTCCCCTAAGTCTGGCCCCAAGCAGGTTGCCTAGTACTGGATCTAGAAAAAGTTTTTCATTCACTAGATTGGGCATTTCTGTTAAAGGCGTTGCTGCACTATGGTCTAGGGCCTTGATTCATTTGACTGATCAAACTTCTTTACACCCATCCACAGGCCAGAGTAAATACCGGGCAACCTTTTATCTGATCAAATCCTGATTCACAGGGGTACCCGCCAAGGCTGTCCACTGTCCCAACTCCTTTTTCTCTGGCCATAGAGCCACTGGCTCTCACTCTGCGCATACACGGGCAGGGCTGGGGATCCCGCAGGGAGACTGTCTACACTTGGTCTCCCTTTACGCGGATGATCTGCTCCTTTATCTTAGAGATATCCACAATGTCCCGGTAAACATCACTCAAACGCTCAACATGCTCACAGAACCTTCTGGGCTCAAGATTAATTAGGTCAGATCCTGTCTTTTTCCACTCACTGCCCTCACGCCTAATTCTGCGCTTAGCCTTAACAGGGTGCGGTTGACATGGCAACCAGTCATGTTCCCATACCTAGGTATTCAAATCTATCACAGTCCCGCTGTCCCGCTGACCTCTTAGACAGCGACCCTACTTCAGGCACAGATGGAGTTCTGGAAGTTGCTGCTATAATCAGTGGTGGGGCATATAACTCTCACAAAAATGAATATTTAACAGTGCTTGTTATACTTATTTTCCACCCTTCCCCTATACATTTCAAAGTCCTTGTTTTTAGTCACTTGAACGGTTTACAAACACATTTATCTGGTATGGCACATGCTGTAGTGTGGCTCTAGCTAAATTATACTTACCTACAGACCATGGTGGTGTTGCTGTTCTGAATTTTGAGCACTACTACTTGGCCTCTCAACTGCAATCGGTAGCCCGATGGTTCTTGAGACACCAACTTGCAGACGTGGCTACAACGTTCCCAGGATGAGACCTTCCTTGTATACTACACCTGTTTCACCCTTGCTATAAAGGTTGCACCACTCTGCCCTCTCTCCTTTACATGTAGCTTATGGCTGTTAGAGGCATAGCCTCTTCCTCACAAGGGCAACACAGCCGTACGCCCCATCATCACCTCTCCTAGGCAGACTGAGGGGGAGATTACTCACCTCCTTGGCAGAGCTGACCCCTTGGCATGGGGGTCAGTCTCGACACGTTAGGAGACTTGCACAGCCAAGGCACTCTCATTCCTCTTACCCATTTGATTGAAGAAGAGGAGATATCTCCAGGTTATTTTTTCCTCCACAACTCACTCATTAGGTCGCAAGGAGTATACACTAGAGGGGTTTACAGCAGGAGCGCCCAATTCACCTGATGATCCAATACCTTCACGTTATGGTAATAGGCAGGGGACAAGTCCTAAAAAAAGAAGTGGGGGGACGCTGTCACCGGAAGTAACGTCACAACAGGAAGTGATGTCACGAAAGGTGGCTTTCACCATTGGTCTCATTGCCTCCCCTGGCTCACCTCTTAGATGCGATTGCATCTGAGAAGCCAGCGCGTGAGCAGCGTGCTGTGAGCTTCGATTTCGCCCCAGAGAGGCCAAAGAGTGAAGTCCAGCTGTTTGGCAGGGGAGACAGCGTCCACCCGGTAAAATAAGTGGGGGGATGCCGTCCACCCTCGTGGTACCCGGACTCCAGCCCTGGTAATGGGTCGTTATTTGACGTTCTGGTTTGAACTCTGGGCACACACGCAGCGGCGCCACTTACATCTCAAGTGCCACTGGGAGACGGAACTAGGTTGTCTCTGTACAGATAATGAATGGTGTGCTATACTGGAGTATCCTGCCCTCATAACACGCAACGCCCGCTTTTAGTCGACACTCTCCAAAAACCGGGACATGAGCTAAATTACTCGAAATCTGCCTGGACAGCTGGTGAAAAACGGGTACCGTCCTGGCAAATCCGGGACGCTTGGTCACCCTACTTACCAGGGCTGGGTACCCTTCCCCCCTGCCCCCTCCTCCCTCCGCCCCCGGCATGCCGCCTAACTTAGAGCGCATCAGGTACACCAGGCTGGATATACCCTCTCCAGACATGTAAATGACTCCAGTTAGTGTAACATTGCGGACAATCATTTATTTGCACGATTGGGAAGGTGCAGGCTTGTTCAAACATTTTAATGTGTGTTTGTTTTTCCTTTTTCTATTACAGTACAGAATATCTTTTTTTTTGCTTACATGCAGCCAGAATGCTATGCATTCTATTGTAACTATCCCTGCTCGGCCTACCTTACCTCACCATTACATTCAACTTGATTGCAGCTGTAATACATACCAAGCAAAAGCATCATGTTTGATATTGTACTGCACAATTTATACTGATGTTTGCGGCCTGGCTGGAATGTGTACGTTCTACTGTGAAAAGATTCAATAAAAAAGATTTTAAAAAACAAAACAGAAAAGCAGGCTGGTGACCAAGCCAAGGTCCAGCGAGTTCCAGCACTCTGGTCTGGGATCTATGCCTGCAGTGACCCCTGAAGTTTTAAACAAGGCAGAAGACTCCAAAATACCACAAGGCGAACCGAGCAGAGATGACCACCATCATTTTAAAACAAGCTCGAAACCCAATTTTAAACCCCCACAGAGGTTGAAGGCATCTGCCCCTTCTACTGGCCGAAGTGAGAGCCCCAGAATCCACTCTACATGATGATTTACTGCTGATGGCATGCAACAACATGAGTAAATAACGTTACCCTAATAATCTTGTGGAATGCAAGCGGTGTGCTATCTGTTATTGGAACATGTTGAGCGCTCCATTGAAAATAATGGAGTGCACCGGGCTTCTAATGGCTGGTAGAATCCTGGAGCATCAACATTCCAATGTTTGTTCACAACAGTTGCTGTAAACAAAGGCCTACGGAGCACGGGGGGGGGATTTCAAACCCCTCAGGCTCCATAAGGCCTTTGTTTTGCAAATTAGAATATCCTGCCCTCTATGGGAGGACTGTTCTAATATCCTTAGAGCCCTCTGTAGCGTACTATAGTTGCCATTTGAGGCCCGCTCCGATGTTTGTTAAAGACCCTTGACTTAGGCTCGGGCCTTTAAGGCTGGAGGGGGGCCTTTAATTGCCGGTAGAGCCCTCTACGTCGGGCTGTAAGGCTCTAGCAATGAATGACTCTATAATGCAGAGGGGTAGCTCAGTTTGATAAGTATTTACCAATGACATATGACTTGACCTTCAGATCACAAGCAATTCTGAATGACCTAAATCAGTCCTTCATCCTTCAGATGTTGATGTATTTTCCCTTAAATAGCTATAATGCCTCTGCTATACAATAAGCAATGGTAAGAGGCTCTCACTTACTCTACTAACCTCCTAGCCATGCAAATACCATGTTAGCCTATCCCCATTTTTATAACCAACAGCGCCATATCTGGTAGGACAATAATGCAAGTGCAGTGAGTGGTAATGCTCGCAGGACCTAAAGTTCTCTGCAGGGAGTATACCTCGTGTTCCCAAGTCTGCTGCAGAATCAGAATGTATGCAATACCTTAGGATCTAATGTCAAATACAAGTAGTTCTGGGTTAAAAGAAGTGTCTTAGCTTGAGGGAATGTGAGGTAGAGGTAATGGGGCATGGGGGTGGAGAGGAAGGGATTGAGCGCATCAAGATGGAGTCAGGGTGCACTGAAAGAGGGGCCATCACCTAGAAGTATCTGGAAAATATAGGAATAAAAGCCATAGAAGTAAGACTGACGTGGATCCTTTCAAATGAGGAGTGAGTGGCTGGAATGCCAGAAACCGGTCCTAGGAAACTTGTTTGCGGTCCAGGGAAGGCATGGCTTGGCAGTTCGGGCTGGACTGTTCCCATGAGGCACAGGGTCAGACTGATTTGCATATGGCCATGTCTGAACTCGGGTGGCAGAGTGGGCTAAAGAACGGTGATGGATTAAACCCAGATCTTTTGACTGGGGGAGAGTGTTTGATTGGTTCAGATGCTCCGTCCATCACCACCCCCTTTTGTACTGCTTTGTTCGCCATAACTGTGGCAGGGTATGCTCTGACGTGAGTCCCTTGCTCACTTTGCCACTGGATTCAAGCAAGCCTGTCTGAAGACGGCTGGAATGCCAGAAACCGGTCCTAGGAAGCTTGTTTCCGGTCCAGGGAAGGCATGGCTTGGCAGTTCGGGCTGGACTGTTCCCATGAGGCACAGGGTCAGACTGATTTGCATATGGCCATGTCTGAACTGGGGTGGCAGAGTGGGCTAAAGAACGGTGATGGATTAAACCCAGATCTTTTGATTGGGCGAGAGTGTTTGATTGGTTCAGATGTTCCGTCCATCACCACCCCCTTTTGTACTGCTTTGTTCGCCATAAGTGTATGCAATACCTTTAGGATCTAATGTCAAATACAAGTAGTTCTGGGTTAAAAGAATTGTCTTAGCTTGATGGAATGTGAGGTAGAGGTAATAGGGCATGGGGGTGGAAAGGAAGGGATTGAGCGCATCAAGATGGAGTCAGGGTGCACTGAAAGAGGGGCCATCACCTAGAAGGATCTGGAAAATATAGGAAGAAAAGCCATAGAAGTAAGATTGACGTGGATCCTTTCAAATGAGGAGTAGTGAAATCTAGAGATGGGCAATCCAGAGAACTCGCGGAACATGTCAAGCTAGAGGCGAACCAGGGGTCTGGTTTGCCTCCAAGAGTCTAAATATGAACCGAGCCAAAAAAAACACATTATGATTTTTTTTTAAGCACAACATAAAACGTAACCACACAACACACTAGACCGCGGTTAATTAGAACACAACAGACCAGTCTCAGCTGGTGCAGGTAAGCGCTGTAGAAGCGGTGGAGCGGGGTGGGGGGAGTCGAGAGATGATGGGATATGTATTATTTATTTATTTAATTTGACCTATTCCGTCGTCTGTCAACTTCCCCCCTTCCCCCCCACCCTGCCCCGCCTCAATGCACTTACATGCGCTGGCCCCCGCTGCAACTGACCGTAGTCACATAACGTTGCATACACCTGCCACATAACATAGAAACTGCTACATATACATAATGACAGAATAGACCGCCGCCAGATAAGATAAACAGCAAGGGCATATTATTGAGCACAGACAGCAGCAGCTACACATGATATCACATAACATAATACAGACAGCAGCCACATAATATAGCACACACCAGATACACTGCATAACCTGACAAGAGCTGCAATTTACATTATATATCCAACTGCTATAAAACATCCATGAACAGCAGCCACACACAGCATAACAGACAACAGTTACATATTTCATAACACAACAGCAACTACATAACTTAGCATGCACCAGCTACATAACATAATATTTACAGCAGCTACAGAACAGAACAGCAGCTCCAAATTTTACATTGCATAAAATAGCATAGGCAGAAGCTGAATATCATGGTTAGCATTAATGGGGTAAATTTATTATACATCAGTTATATATTATATAGCATAGCATACCACAATCAGCATCTACAACATACAATTATATAGAAAGCAACTAAGAGGATGATGGAAGAGTGCAGGGCGCACTTATCTGTACTGTGAGACAGCGCTCCCCTCCTCCTGGATAAGAACAATTGGGCTTTGGTGTGGAGTTCAGTGCACCTTTGACCCAATTGTAATTGTAATTGCATTTATATAGCACTTAATATCACTGACGAGGCATCAAAGCGCTTTTCGGCGAGTAGCACGCTACTCCAGAACCCAAAAAGGATTAGTGGTGAATTAGTATTGGGAAATATGAAATTAATTTGAGCAGTGGACATGTGAGTCTGGTATTTGGATTGGAAAAGGATAGTGGAGGGATAGAAGAGGGAAGGGTTTGCATTTACATAGCTCTTGCTACCCCTGATGAGGTGTTGAAATGCTTTTCGGTGAGTAGCACTCCACTCCATAATCCAAACAGGATTAGTGGTGAATTAGCATAGGGAAATATGGAAATTAATTTGACCGGTGGACATGTGAGTCTGTTAGTTGGATTGAAAAAGGAGCATACATCTCCTCCCTCACACTCTAAGTGGGCCATCAGAAGACTAATCAAACCCAAAAATCCAGCAGCTGGGAATATGCTGGTGATGGTGGAGGAACCAACGAAAGGACTGCCATGTTACACCCTCTTAAGTGTCCTGCTTCGCCGAGTCCTCTGTAGAAGCCAGCATATCTAATTCATGTGAGTTCCTGTTATGATTGCCCTGTTGAGGCCCATTGCTGATGATATGCTCCCTGGTTAGTCCAGAGGGATGGTAGAGGAGGAGGAAACTAAAATTTCAAAGAGCCTTTGCTTCGCCATTGGCCAGCAGCTCTGTCCTACTAGGAGAGAAGGAGGCTGGTCTGAAGCATAAATCAGCAGGAAGTCAAAATGTAAGTTCGCTGTAGTGCTCTGGCTAGCCTCCTTGTTCTGTAGGGGTAGAAGTCACCTCTGTTGAAACTGCGCCTTTACCATTTCACCTCTGTCAGTCACAAATAGCTTTCTAATCCGCATTTCAACTTTTTGGTGATGGTGAATATGATTGCTGTCCTCCCCAAATAACTTGAAACAACTGTTAAATGTTTTTTTTGTAGGACCACTGTTTCTGAATCACAAGCTATCAGCAGATGTCTACCAAGGAATATTGTGCTTTGACTGGTCTCCAGTGGTGTCGGCACTATGTACGACAAAAAAACAAATATATATACACAGGAATCAACGCTTTAAATGGGAACATAGAAGTGCAGGTACTCACTAATCAGAGTGCCTGTCTGCTCCTGAGAAGTGCCAGTACTCCCCCATTAAATGTATTGCAGCAGGGCTCAGAAGTGCAGGTACTCTACCTGTTATATGTTAGCAGTCTAGTAGCTGGGTGGGAGGAGTTAGGTGGTCAGGGAAAGGAAGAGGCGGAGCAGGGACAGGATGAGGGCAGATAGAGTAGGGACAGGGAAGATACAGGAAGCATAGAATAAAGCTCTATACATATAATGAGCCTGTGTCTGTGTAGTACTTGTAGCACGATGCTACAACTGGCGACGAGGGTGGGATAGCCAAGCCCACTGTGTGCAGAGCCCCACAAGAGCGCCCTGTCCCAGGCAGCCTCGGGAAGAAGAGAGCGCTGCCCAAGGAAGACTGAGTTGCTGCCTGAAAAAAAAACCAGCAGCAGGTGACCCTATCCCTCCCCGCAGTTGAGAGGGACCCAAGAGGGAGCCGAAACACCGAGCGCTGATTCGCTCGAAGAAGAGACGCTGTTCGCGCCAAAGCGCGACTCACGCGTGAAGCGTGCAAAAGGGTGAGCGCTGTACGAGCAGAAGTCGGGAGCCCACCCTGACTCTGCCAAGCCATAAAGGTGAAGGAGAAGTGCCTCAGGGTGGAGGACGTCGCCCCCACAAAGGTCTGCTGCCCCCACGAAGGTCTGCTGCCGAGAGCTGTCGAGCGCGGTGAAATTCGAGCCCGAGTGAGGCCCGACGTCGGAAAACCTCACGCCCGATGCGTGAGTGTTGGCACGCTGTTGCTGAAAAAACGCGGGACCCTGCAAAGTAAGGCGGGAGCCCACCCCAACCTCACCTGATGGTCGCACTGGCTGAAGAAGAGTGAATCCTGGCGTGGACTGCCCTTGAAGTCGACCACCGGTGAGTCCTGAGTGAATCGGAGGTGACTGAACCTGGAGAGAAAGCCGCGTGTGTGCCTGCAGTGACGGCGGCCATCTTGAAGTCAGGCGACTTTCAGGACAAGACCCTTGGTTGTTGTAGGGCGGCCATCTTGAAGTCAGGCACCCGGCAAAAGAAACAAGCACTGACTGTGACAAATAAACAAGCATTGGCGAACAGAAAGAAACAAGCATTGTCAAAAGCAAGCAAACAAGCATTGGCGCACGGAAACAAACAAGCATTGGCAAGAAGAAACATACGAACATTGACAAGGACAAGCAAACAAACATTGGTGTAAGCAAAAGAAACAAGCATTGTGAAGAGTAAATACACAAGCCTTGGCAAAAGGAACAAACAAACATTGACAAGTACCCAACACAGCACTTCGAGGTCCCACGATGTCAACTTCACCGCGACGGAATGAGGTCAAGCCCCTCTTCGCAGGAGGATCACATTTGAGGGCCCCTGAGCCAATCGCCCTAACGACAGGTGGAAGCATGGGCCCCAAGTGGCAGCAATGGCTTGAAGACTTCGAGGACTACCTTGAAGGGTCCAAAGTGACCGTTGACAAGGACAAGTTAATCGCTCTCCGGAATCTGGCTGGGCGTGAAATAAGCAAACTCATCAAGGATCTCCCTGATGCGGGCACCGGAACGTAGGACAAAGTGCGTGACGCACTAAACAAGAGATTCCTCCACAAAAGGAACGTGGACTATGAGCGCCATGCCTTTCATCAGGCACGTCAAGGGAAAGACGACACCATGAGCACGTTTATCACTCGACTGCGGCGACTGTCGAGGCACTGCGACTTTGATAATTTTTCCACCGACGCTGCCATCAAGTCTCAGATCATAGAGGGGTGCCACTCTGAATCCCTCAGAAGACGGCTGCTGAGGAAGCCGCAAGAACTGGACATTGAGGAGCTAACTCGCGTATACGATCAAGCTGAGGAGCATGCTGCCACCATTGAATCTGGGCACAAAGTGAGCAATGAGCAAGCCCACCGAGTTCAAGACCGTGGTGGCGGGCGTAGACGCTCGAGGGACAACCGTTGGACATCACGACCGTCCTCTCGCTCGAGGCGATCAGACCACCGGAGGCGAGAAACCGGCCGGAGAGAGAAGAGGGCAGAGAGAGCGAGGAGGTGCTACAGGTGTGGGTATTTATTTATTTATTTATTTGCAGGTTTGTACCGCGCTGGCTTCACTCCCTAAGGAGTATCTCCGCGCCTTTGGCTTCTACAAATGAATTTAAGAGGAGGAGTCTTTAAGGCTGTTCTAGTCTAGGTTTACTGTTCAAACAGAAAGGTCTTCAGCATTTTCCTAAAAGGAAGATGGTCTACACATAGCCTGAGGGATATAGGAAGGCTATTCCAGAGAGAGGGTCCGGCTATTGATAGTGTTTTGGTTCCATGTCTGGCCTTCTTGACTATCCTCACGTGGACATCTGTCCTGCCATGGACCAGCGGTGCAGGAAATGTGGTCGGACGAACCATTTCGAGGCCATGTGCAGCGAGTATAACAAGGAGAGGCGAAGCGGCACTGGGAGGTCATCTCGATCGAGCACCAGAAAGCACCACATTAGAGCCGTCCATGACAAAGACACGGGGTCCTCCAGCTCGACACACTCCAGCATGGAGTCACACAAATCGCGATGGGAGCACAGATCTCCGTCCCGAGACTCCAGGTCTTCCTCTCGAGACTCCGAGTACACGACCCACCGTGCCTACATGATCGCTGACCCAGATCAGCTGAAGAAGTATCCTCGGTTACACATCAAAGTGGGGAATCACGACACTAAATTTGTTATGGACAGCGGGGCTTCGCTGAACTACATCCCCGTTACCGAGTATGAGAGGATGCGCCCCAAGCCGGCCCTCACTCATGCACCTGTACGGGTCTTCACCTGGATGTCAAGGAAGCCGCTGCACTGTCTTGGCAAATTCCCGACTACACTTGCACATGACAATGTCACGATTGATGCCGTCATTCATGTCATCAAGGGCCCCGAAGCTGACTGTCTGCTGAGCCTGCCGACTGCGGAACGTCTCCATCTGGTGGAGATCCTCGTCAAAGTCTGTGATGACCAGAACATCGTCGACCGTTTTCCTCGCCTTTTCATCGGGCTGGGGAAGCTGAAGAATTGTCAGATACACTGCATATCAACAAACAGATCAGGCCTGTTGCTCAGCACCCCCGGCGTGTTCCTTTCCACCTCCAAAAGGCTGTCGAAGAAGAGATCAATGACCTCCTGTCTGCCGACATCATTGAACGCACAGACGGCCCGACCCCATGGGTTTCGCCAGTGGTCGTCGTACCGAAAAAGGGCACCACCAGCAAAGTGAGACTCTGTGTCGACATGCGAGTTCCCAACACCGCGATAGAACGTGAACGCCATCCAGGGCCACTTCTATGTGACATGATCTCAGCTCTGAACGGGGCCACGGTATTCTCTAAACTGGACCTCAACAAGGTCTACCACCAGCTGGAGATGGATGCCCAATCACGCCCCATCACAACTTTTGCCACACACCTAGGACTTTTCAGGTATAAGAGGCTAAGCTTTGGTGTGTCTTCAGCTGCCGAAATTTTCCAAGAGGCTATTCTACAGATCATCCAAAATATCCCCAATACGCTCAATTACAGCGACGACATCCTTGTGTATGGCTCCGACACCCGTGAGCATGACATAGCGCTCAACCGTGTCTGTCATGCCCTGCGTGATGCAAACTTGACCTTGAACAAGGATAAATGCGAATTTCATCAATCAACGTTAAAGTTCTTTGGTCACATCTTCTCAGGAGCGGGAATGAAACCTGACCTGGAAAAAGTGGCATCCCTGAACAACGCCAAGTGTCCTCAGGACGTCAGCGATCTACGATCATTCCTGGGAATGGCCAGCTACTGCGCCCGGTACATCCGGGATTACGCGACCATCGGCCACCCGCTCCGCACCTTGACCAAGCAAGGGCAACCCTGTGAATGGATTCCTCAGTGTGAGCAAGCATTCACTGAAATCAAGCGGGCTGTGGAGTCCGCCGATAACCTTTCCTATTTCAACCCCAGACGCATGACTGAAGTCACAGTTGATGCCAGCCCCGTAGTGTTGGGGGCCATTCTAGCGCAATATGACCATGACTCTGACCAGAGACGGATAGTTGCCTATGCCTGCCGCAGCCTGTCTGATCCAGAGAAGGCGTACTCTCAGCCCGAGAAGGAGAGTCTTGCAGTGGTCTGGGCATGTGAACACTTTCATGTCTTCCTCTACGGCAAGCACTTTACCCTGATCACTGATCACCAGGCGCTAGTCACCATCTACGGCAACCCTCGATCTAAAATGCCCCCCGAATTGAGAGGTGGGGCTTGAGGCTTCAGGAGTATACTTTCACGATCGTACACAAGCCGGGAAAGTCTGAAAACCCGGCAGACTACATGTCTCGGCATCCGCCTGCATCATCCAATTCCCATCCTTCAATTGCAGAGGAATATATCCACTTCGTAGGTGACCAGGCGCTACCTCCTGCCATTCCAATGGATGCAATCCGAGACGCCACCGTGCAGGATGCCGTCCTACAAAAGGTACTCTGCAAGATTCGAACCAACAGGTGGAGACATGACCCTCATGATGAGGACAGTGAGCGGGACACCAAGCAGGAGCTACAAGCCTTCCGGCACGTCCATGACGAACTGTCAGTGACCTCAGACGGAATCATACTGCGAGGACAGCGAATTGTGATCCCCAGCAATCTACAGCAAGGTGTCATCGATCTTTCCCATGAAGGTCACCGGGAAGTTGTGTCCACTAAGCGAGCACTCAGGGAACGTGTGTGGTTTCCCCTGCTCGACCAAATGGTGGAGTCCACCCTGAAAGACTGCCACCCGTGCCAACTGACAACCAAAGGTGACCCCCAGCCCCATTGCAAATGACCCCATTACCGGCTGGAGTTTGGCAAGAAATTGCCGTGGACTTCTATGGACCATTATCTTCCGGCAAGTATGTGATCGTCATAGTTGACAAGTACTCGCGTTTCCCATTTGCACAGTTCGTGCCCTCCACTGGTGCCGCCAGTACTCTCAAGGTGCTGGATGAATTATTTGCAACCTGGGGAGTTCCTAGAGAAGTGAAGACGGACAATGGTCCCCCCTTCAATGGACATGAGTTTGATGCATATGCCCGACACTTGGATTTCCACCATAGGAAAGTCACACCCCTCTGGCCACAAGCAAACGGCACCGTTGAACGCTTCATGGCCACGATCAAGAAAACATTTCAGCAGGCCTGTGCCGAAAAGAAGGACCTACAGATCGCCCTGAACGAGGTCCTCAGAGCCTACAGGACAACTCCCCACTCGACCACCGGCAAGTGTCCTGCCACGCTGATGTTAGGTCGCCCCATGAGGAACCGAATTCCAACCTGGGATGGAGCCCTACGTGCTATATCACCCACCCCCAACCATCGAGAGATGGCGGACACGGATAAGCGTAACAAGGACAAGATGAAGTCGTATGCAGACGCCAAGCGAAGAGCAAGATCTCCCTCTGTACACGAAGGAGACTACGCACTAGTGAAACAAGACCAACAGAAGAAAACGGACTGTCGGTTCCGCGATGAACCACTACTGGTCACTCGGCAGAAGGGCACTATGCTGACAGCGGAGTCTGACCGCCGCAAAGTTACGAGGAACGTGTCCCACTTTAAGAAGTGTTCCCGAGACACGACCGGATTGTTGCTTGATCACACTGCGTCACTAGATCCTGAGACCTCTGAACGGGACACTTTAGAGGATCCGGGCCAATTGGATGCACCTCAGACTGAAGAGAACTCTGACGAGGCGAACGCACGGCCACGTCACAATGTCCAGCGACCAAAGAGACTCATTGAAGAGATATGATTGAATATGTCGTTAATTTTGTTAAGAAAGGGGGAGATGTTATATGTTAGCAGTCTAGTAGCTGGGTGGGAGGAGTTAGGTGGTCAGGGAAAGGAAGAGGCAGAGCAGGGACAGGATGAGGGCAGATAGAGTAGGGACAGTGAAGATACATGAAGCATAGAATAAAGCTCTATACATATAATGAGCCTGTGTCTGTGTAGTACTTGTAGCACGATGCTACACTACCTTAAAAATTAAAGAAGTGCAGGTGCTCAGTACCAGGCTGTACCTCCCCATTTCGAGCCCTACAATGATTATATTGATTTACAGAGATGAGTGTTGTGTTCCTATATGCTGTACACTTTGATGAAAATGCGTCTTGCTATCAGTTTTGTATTCTTCATGTTAGGGAAGTAAACTGGGGTTATAAAGAAAAGCTAGGAAACAATAACGTTAAAAAACACTATTTTGTGTTAGGCTTTTTGTTCTGTGCGCTTTGCCTTTAACATCAGGGTTCTGCGGCTATTTTCGATTACTCTGAAAGTGAAAGTACATGCTTTGTCACCTTTCACCCACACCAAATATGTAAGGCGTAGCTGTTTGGATTCTGTATTTTACAGCCACTGCAGTAGATGCGAAACCCACTGAGCTGCCAGTTTAACATCCCTACACCACAAAACCTTTGGTACAGGGCAAAGCTCGTCTCTTTTTAAACTCGAGGGTTCAAGAGGGCTTTGTGCAGAACCAAAGCCATACAGCTGGCTCGAGTGAGGCCTCACCCACTGCTAGTGAAGTCGGGAAAACGTGCTTTCCGGGTGAAGGTAAAGTTTAATAAGATTTCTCGGTCACATTATGCATATTTCCACCAAAGCCGCGAATCTCCATTTTACATCAGGTGGCCTCCTCGCCAATTAAATCAACATATGTAGGTGTCTAAATTCCCGCCGGGGCTGGAGATCCATTTTGGCGGGTTAACGGGGAGCCTTTGCGATCCTTGACACCACGGCGACAGCAGACAGCAGCACTTCCACTCCGCGCTGAACAGCTCATCCGTCAAGCCGGATAAAGGGATTAGAGGGCCGCAGAGATATAAATGCCATCTAAATAGGAAATTAAACTCACATTTTGAATACTGACGTTGTGAACTTGACAAGAGGAAAATATTGATCTGATCTCTCCTGGCAGGCTGCAGCCTAATATGTCAGCCGTGAAGACTGGGTTTCCAGCCTCCGAGTGGATGGCTTGTTCGGTGTTCTGCATGCGATCCTGTCGCAGCAGGTTAGGGGTGACACTGCTGTGTCCAAGCCTGTGTCATACATACATCGCATCTTTACATGGATGTCAATTAGGGGTGACAGCCACTACCTTTAGGCATCCCAGGTTATACCCTGATGATCAGGGACTTTTGGGGCCTGGGCAGAGGGAAATGCGTGAGGCCCCTCTAATTTGCATACAATATGAAATCACAGGAAATGACATCACATGAATTGCCATCAATTGACTATTGTTGAGTGACTTTGCAAGAAGCAACTTTCTTGGTGCAAATATCAGAAAAACAATAAAAACAAATACTAATAAAATAAGTATATGTATTCTTAAATATGCATTACGTGGAAATACATTATATAAGTCACAATGGATGGAAAGGTGTGGCCTAGGTTTCTACGAAATGTATACATTCAATCAAATGTTAATAATTTGTTTCCATATTAATGCATTTGGTGTGTGTATAGTGCAAACCAAGCTGAAAAGGGCGCAAAATCCTTTGCAGGGTCAAAGACACAGTCAATATGGGATAGCAGTTGATGATTTGTGAACTGCGACTGCATCATGATGTTATTTCTGTTAAAAAGTTGAGTATTCAGCAGTTTCCTAAATTGCAGCTGGATTCGGGCTGTCCGAATGGATATGGTGATATAGTTCCAGAAACTTGCTGCACAGATCGGAAAAGCCTTTTGCTTGCTTTTTTTGTCTTTTTAGCTCTTCTTCTTCTGTCTGAAGGTGTCCTTGTTGCAGGTGCGTGGAGAGCCACTGGAGACGGCAAACTTTTCAGCAAAGTAGATAGAGGTGTGAGTTGTGATTATGTGGTATTTCTATAGTGCAAACCTAGCCAAAAGGAAGGGGAGCACTGTACGGGGTCAATAACAAGCATAACGACAAAGAGTGATAGGAAAGCTAGTTGGTTCGTAGACTATTAATGCATTGTGATTCCTTTGTAGGTGGTGCAATCAGGCACAAGGAACCTGCCACTGTGAAATCCATTTAAAAAAGCTACTCTTAACGCACAGGAAATCAACAACTTTCAGCCAATTTCACTACGACCCTTGATTAGCAAACTTTTGGAAAAGTTTGTATTTAAATAACTCCAGCTATTTTCCAATTTTTCAGAGACAACAGTCTTTTGGGTAGATTCATTTTGGAAAGGACTCATTACAGAACTGGTGATGCTATTGGTTTTGAATGTATTTAGATGCTTGGTGGACAACGGGGGTGTTCGGTTACTGCTACTTTCAGACATGTTTACCGCCTTCAATACTTTGAATTCTTTTATCCTGATTAAACCCTAATTAAATGGGGCTGGGCTGTCAACCAGATTACATCATTTCTATCAGACCACCTTTTCATTCCGCATCTAAGCAGTTGAATGACTGTGTCCCCATTGGCCAATCCTTTCCCCACTGCTTTTTAATCCATTATTCTACAGCACCTAGGAGTCAGTTTCTGTATCTATGTGAAAGGTACTCATATTTTATTTAGAGCCTGCCTAAAGGTTGGGCAGTCAACATAAAGGCACATAGGGTGGTGGAGGACTTTAGTTCTGCCAAATTTAGAGATGTCCAGGGGCCCCACAGCCATCTCGATACATTGGCTGGATCTGCCACCATGCTGGTTCCTGTCAATTTGAGATACATTATTATTTTTCCCAAACAAACTCTGTAAGATAAAGTTTGATCTTGAAAAGACTAATGACCCCCACAGCACCTGGTGGCCCGCTCACTTCTAAATCAGGTGAGAGGACCGAGAGTTAGGTGGAAAGGTTGCTCCGTCCACGTTGCTTGTGTAATCCAAAAAGAAGTTGGACATTGAGCATCCTGTAGGAGCTTGCAGAACGAAGTAAGACATCTAAAATGAAGAACGATCTTGCAGTCTGCCACCCTACTTTGTTAGATCTCAGAGCACTGGATCATAGCTGTGAGGCCCAGGAGAGAGGGGTCAGTGGTAAAGAAATATTACCCTGGTAAATTAAGGAAAATGGGGCACCCTCTACCCCCTTCCATGACTGGATGTAAAATAGATCCTAATTTTGGGTAAATTTGGCCCATATCACCCCTGGTCTCCAGTGCCACTGCACCTGCAGCACTATTGATAGCCTATCGCCAGAGATGGGCCTCATTCCCAGGGCCGCACAGCTACAATCTTGCAAAATACAGCCATAATATGAGTACATTGGGCACCTAACACCTCAGTGCTCCACTGCTACGCCACTGCTACGCCACCTGCAGTACTATAAGCTACACCCCTGTGAGAGGTCACATCCTTTAGACCTAAGAGCCTTGTGATGCAAACTCCTGCCCCTTCCTTTAGGTCTTACAGCAGAGGACCATGGTGTGAGACCTAGGGAAAGGGACCTCTGGTGTAGCAATTGTGCAATGAGTCCATATGCAAGCAGGGTCAATTGTTCCTCTTCACTACTCTCTGGTCACTGACGGGACAGTAAAATACAGCCATAATTTGGGTGCATTGGCCCATAACCACACAAGGCTACCGTCCCACTGCATTTGCTACACTATTGATAGCTACACCCTTCAGTGAGGCCTCTTGCCCATAGACCAGTGCTGCAAGGCCCAGGGTGGTAGGGTCCCTCCCTTGGGCCTTACAGAGCTAGACTATGGCTGTAAGGCCAAGGGGAAGAAGGGCATTTCATGGGCTTCACTGCTCTGGTACATGGGAGAAAGGAACAGTGGCACAATTATATAGCCCTAGGCCCTGATGCAAGAAAATGATGCTGGACAGTAAAACACAACCATATTTTGGGTGCATTGGGTGCCTAACATTCATGAACCCTGTTGCCCCTGCACCTGCTGCACTAATGATCCTACACCCCCTTAGAGAGGCCCCCATGGGTATCTCAACCATGGTGCAGTGTTGCTAAGCTCAAGAAGGTGCCTTCTCTCTTGAATGCCAATCATGGCTGCGAGGCCCAGGAGACGGAGGGCCTCTCACGGGCCTCCCAGTTCTGGAACATGGCTGTGAGGTCCATGAAAGAGAGGCAAGTAGCAGAGCAATGGTTTCATGGGCCCTTGTGCAAGGTAAACGATCCCCTCACCCTCATCCACTGGCTGCGCAGTCAAATAAAGCCATCATTTGTAGGGCTGGCCAATACATTTTGCTCTACCAGTGGAGTTGGCAGAGTTTTGCCCTCTGTGCGTTATATTTCTAATGCAGAGTTCTGGCACGAGTTTTTCTGGCATGTGGCTTGCCAAAGTTAAGCTTGTGAGGGAGGAATGGCGTCTCCTGGCGTGATTTTAGGGAGCTAGGATGGCATCTTGGCGAGATTTTCTCAACACGGGCAGTCATGGGTATTCGCAGCTGTTCGTGGTGAGAAAGTTGTCACTCGGAGTGAGAAAGCTGCAGCTCGAATAGAAAATCTACTCCAGCAGCGGTAAAGAAGCAGCACCCTCTAGTGTGCTGTCCGACCTGATTTTGCATTGCAGAACAAGCTCCTGTCTCTAAAAATCTGCACAACGTGCTGATTCCGTCCACTCACAGAACTCCGCAGAATCTCATGGAGTCCTTATGTAACTCCGTTAAATTCAGCGAGGGAAAATCTGCAAATTGTGTCCATCCCTAATAATTTGGGGACCTTTACACCTTAATACCACTGGACTACTACACCACTGATGGCTATAACCCTGACATTGACCCATGCGCATAGCGATGGTACATCACTGTGAAAAGATTTTAATTGGGTACACAGGAGGAGGCCTAAGCGAGGCAGCTGAATCTCCTTGGACTCTTAGTCATGGTGTAGCACTGAAGATTAGGGTAGGGAGCCCACTACCCATGGGCCTCACAGCACTGAACCTTAGCTGCAAGGCACAGGGGAATGGGGATCTTCCCAAGCCCTTACAGTGCTACACCATGGCTACGCAACATAGGGTAGAGATTTTGCTTTCCTGGGCCTCTGAACCATGATCTAGGGGGCGATTTATAATTTGGTGGGCGGAGGAATAAATTACCCCATCACCCTGATGGAGTCCCCGCCAACCCATGACAGTGGTTCCTGTAAATGCTTTCTTAAGTTTGATGCACTTCTCCTGCAACAAGATAGATAGATAGATCAGTTCATCAAACATATTTTTATTTCTCAAAAAGAAAATCATAAAGCAGGATTTTCTTTTTGAAATACATTTTTTTAAATCTGTTTTATGGGAGTCCTCTCCCATTGCGAGAGGGGAATTTGTATTTTTTTACTGCCCCTTACCGCCAGGCTTTTCCCTGCGATGAGGGGCAGTAAAAAACAGCTATATGTCTGCCCTTCTAAATTGCATGTGTGGACACACAGCCGTTTCTCTGACAGCCCTTACTCCTTTGGGTAGTCAGAGAAGTTTGACCGCAGCAGAGTAGGCTCTGTCGTCGCCAAACTATGATCTGCTCGGACCTAAATTTGGCCAGCGGAGCATTATATTGGCAGTAAGGATGTTGCGATGGAATATGCTTATTGCCAATATATACATTGGGCTGCTACTGTTAGCCCCAGAAGAGGTGGCCCAGAATAGAGGAGCCCTCTTCCATGGGTGCAGCAACAACGGTGCAGCACTCTAAGCCCAGGGCAAAGGTGTACCCTCTCCTAGACCACCTCACCAGGATCCACAACTGCAAGGACAAGGAGAGGGGGATCCTATTCCATTGACCTCCTAGCTATGGTCTAGTGCTACAAGTCCCGGGGGGTGTGACCCCTCTCCCCAGGGCCTCCTATCTATGGTCTCAAGCTCCAAGGCCCAGGGGAGGAGAGTCCCCTTCCATGAGGTTCGCAGCTATGGGAACTATGAGTCACACATCCAGTTTTTGAGGTTTCATTCTAAATCCCTCTTCTAAAGCAGGTCATGTTAAAGGATAGCTCAGCTGGAGTTTGAGTTTATAGAGTATAATTACCCTTCATACTATATTCGAGTTTTAATCCCTTTGCGAACTCCTTGAACAAGCCTTGACTGCTTGTTGTTGCAGATTTTGAGCAAGAAGTTTAGAAAATAGCCTGACATGCAAGCAGAATGAAACAGTCTTAAGATTTGAAACATCAGTGGTAAATGTCAGTATCTACCTCACATACTGTCCAGTAAGTACCCACTGCCACAAGACCTGATCCAGTGGGTATGTTTTAGCCATGGAACTACAATATTTGACTTCTTATCTCAGTTATATGATGGAAATAAACACAGTGTTCTAAAGCTGGGCAGGGCCCATAACAGAATGACGATTTCCCTTGAGGGGCAGCCCCTTCAGCTTGCCATAAGAATCACTGACATCCTAGATGTGGTCTGGTCGATTAGTTGGAAATATGGAACGGGGAGCCACAGTTTTTAAATTCGGGCTCTTATTTGACCAAATGGTGTCTTCTTGGCAAATCACTTTTCTGAATGTATTGCTCTGCTGCTCCTTTTTGACAGGAATGGGAGAATTTTGATTCAATGCAATAAATGCTAGTCAGTCTAATTTAAAAAAATGAACTTACTGTTACCTGGGAGGAGAGAGGTGCCCAGTTAGATGGTATTGTCACCTAAATGCAATACAGTAGTAAATATATAGCCTTTGCACCCAAGTAGCAGTGCACTTCAGTCCCGAGTCTACTAATTAAACCAGCTGTTTGATCCTAGGCAAAAAATTCACTTATTGTGCCTCGCCCTCTCATCCTGCAATATGGCAGCTCTTTGAAATAGGCTTACTCTTAGAAATAGAAGAACAAGGGGAGCTTGGCCCTAAGAGGACAAGTGGGAAGGCTGGGCCTAATGTATACGTAATCAAACAAGAGTGCCTCCCACTACTCAATCACAGCCAAAAAATCAAGGCAAGTTGAAGACGCTATTTGTCGTTTTCAACCAGGTACTTTTATTTATACCAGTTACTTTTTAAGTTTATACCATGTTTGTCGAACACAACATATGATAGGCAGAAAAAACCTGTACATATCATAAATATTGAACAAAGTTAGGTTATTCAATGCAACATAATATCAAAATTAAATGTGGTCCTAAATGTGGTCACAACTGTACAAAAATCAATGTGAAACAGACAGAAACAATGAACATATATTACCAATACATTGTGCAACACATTTTTACATACGTAGAAGGTTTGATTAAAGCAAAGAAAGTGAAATGCAAAGAAAGGAAGAATTAGGAAAAGGAGCGCAAAAGTCAATTCGAAACTCTTTTTAAGCAATGGCTTAAAATTAGATTGTCCTTTTCTAATTGGCCGACGCGTTTCGAATCCAGGAATTAACTGTCCGGATTCTCCTCAGGGCATAGTTAATCTGTCTGTAGATTTACAAAAGGGAAAAAGTTTCAGTATCATGGATAAGTAAAGGGGCAAGACTCCTTATGTTGTGACAATCAGCTAGCACCTACCGCTTTTAACGAAGTTAATTCAGCGGGAGGATTTGTCAGTGCAGACTGGAGGTTGGGTCCAAAAATTGGAACGCCTAAAATCAAAGTGAGTGGGCATTAGCACAAAAAGTGAACAATTGGATGCTGGCGCATACGGACAATTAAAAAATGAGCGTACCGTCATTAATTTCAAAGCTGGAGGGGACGGCTGTCTTTTGCGGAAAGAGGGGCTCAGCGGCGTGTTCACAATGACTGGAAGGCCCGTGGCGCTGTGTGTGAAAAAATGCATATATCGGTATTTGGAACCTGAGATCTGGGTCTAACACCAGTTTAGTTCCGACGTGCGGAAATCATACCTTTTAGATTTTTCAGGGATTGGTCCAGGGGGATCCTGGTGCCTGGAAGGACTTCGGCGTGTCAAAAGGATTTAGACGGGCTCCGTCTCCGCTGAGGGAAAACGGGAGTATTGTTAGTATGGTTCTGGCGTTTCCCATATGCAGCGCGCTGGTCAGCGGCACTTCGCCGCAAGAGCATCGCTTACCTCGGTGTGGCTCGGATAACCGCTCACAACATTCTGCCTGGTCTCCCAAGATGGATGCTGTCACGGTTGCTATGACAATAAGTCATTAAAAGTTCGCTAGAATTATGGGATTTGTAGTTTGTGCTCAGTCTCACTAAATCATTAAAAGTTCGCTTTGAATTATGGGATTTGTAGTTTGTGCTAATGTCTCATGTTTGAGTGGGTCGTGGCCCATATTTGTGGTTAAAAACGAGGAAGTACTGAGACGCGACCGGAGCGGTCGTCAGGAACCAAGACCATATTGGATCAGAGTCTGGCGACTTCAGATAAGCTGTTGAGGCCCCTCTGTACACAGTTGAATTTCATTATTAAATACGCTTCTTGTTTCAGAAGCATTCTGTCTACATCCACGTTGCTCTGTGACGGACGCAATGTGTACAAGACCGTCCATTTAAGTTGATTTGCATCATGGCTGGCATTTATAAAATGTTCAACCATGGGGGCAGTCATAATTTTATTCTTGATCCTGGACCGGTGTTGGCAAATGCGTGTGTTAACTTGTTGTGTGGTTTTGCCAATATAGATTTGTTCACAGGGACACTGGACCAGGTAAACGACATTCTTGGTCTTACAATTTGAAAAGTCTGAGTGTTTCCATCTGGTAGTCCCATGTAGGAACTCATCGCCCTCGATAGTGTTTGGGCATACAACACAGGTGCCACACTTGTGGTGCCCCGTAATTGGTTTAAGGTTCCACTGACTCAACAGGTCACTTTTCTTTTTGGGTAAAGTCACGTCCGCCCTCATGATGTGTTGTCCTACATTTTGATTCCTCTTGTAGGCAAACAAAGGATTTGATAATGGGCAGTCCAAATTCGCCAATAGGTGCCAATTGCTCAGCACTGTTTTTCTCAATCTGTGAGTGTCTGGTCCGAAGGTGGTGACACAGACCAATCTTTCAAGCGTAGGTTTGGGCCGTACTTGCAGCAGAGTTTCACGGGTTTGCCAAGAAATGCAGGAGAGGGGGTACCCCAAAAAATTGTTAAAGCATTCACTAACAAGAGCACGTTTCACCCCCCGTGAAACTCTGCTGCAAGTACGGCCCAAACCTACGCTTGAAAGATTGGTCTGTGTCACCACCTTCGGACCAGACACTCACAGATTGAGAAAAACAGTGCTGAGCAATTGGCACCTATTGGCGAATTTGGACTGCCCATTATCAAATCCTTTGTTTGCCTACAAGAGGAATCAAAATGTAGGACAACACATCATGAGGGCGGACGTGACTTTACCCAAAAAGAAAAGTGACCTGTTGAGTCAGTGGAACCTTAAACCAATTACGGGGCACCACAAGTGTGGCACCTGTGTTGTATGCCCAAACACTATCGAGGGCGATGAGTTCCTACATGGGACTACCAGATGGAAACACTCAGACTTTTCAAATTGTAAGACCAAGAATGTCGTTTACCTGGTCCAGTGTCCCTGTGAACAAATCTATATTGGCAAAACCACACAACAAGTTAACACACGCATTTGCCAACACCGGTCCAGGATCAAGAATAAAATTATGACTGCCCCCATGGTTGAACATTTTATAAATGCCAGCCATGATGCAAATCAACTTAAATGGACGGTCTTGTACACATTGCGTCCGTCACAGAGCAACGTGGATGTAGACAGAATGCTTCTGAAACAAGAAGCGTATTTAATAATGAAATTCAACTGTGTACAGAGGGGCCTCAACAGCTTATCTGAAGTCGCCAGACTCTGATCCAATATGGTCTTGGTTCCTGACGACCGCTCCGGTCGCGTCTCAGTACTTCCTCGTTTTTAACCACAAATATGGGCCACGACCCACTCAAACATGAGACATTAGCACAAACTACAAATCCCATAATTCAAAGCGAACTTTTAATGATTTAGTGAGACTGAGCACAAACTACAAATCCCATAATTCTAGCGAACTTTTAATGACTTATTGTCATAGCAACCGTGACAGCATCCATCTTGGGAGACCAGGCAGAATGTTGTGAGCGGTTATCCGAGCCACACCGAGGTAAGCGATGCTCTTGCGGCGAAGTGCCGCTGACCAGCGCGCTGCATATGGGAAACGCCAGAACCATACTAACAATACTCCCGTTTTCCCTCAGCGGAGACGGAGCCCGTCTAAATCCTTTTTGACACGCCGAAGTCCTTCCAGGCACCAGGATCCCCCTGGACCAATCCCTGAAAAATCTAAAAGGTATGATTTCCGCACGTCGGAACTAAACTGGTGTTAGACCCAGATCTCAGGTTCCAAATACCGATATATGCATTTTTTCACACACAGCGCCACGGGCCTTCCAGTCATTGTGAACACGCCGCTGAGCCCCTTTTTCCGCAAAAGACAGCCGTCCCCTCCAGCTTTGAAATTAATGACGGTACGCTCATTTTTTAATTGTCCGTATGCGCCAGCATCCAATTGTTCACTTTTTGTGCTAATGCCCACTCACTTTGATTTTAGGCGTTCCAATTTTTGGACCCAACCTCCAGTCTGCACTGACAAATCCTCCCGCTGAATTAACTTCGTTAAAAGCGGTAGGTGCTAGCTGATTGTCACAACATAAGGAGTCTTGCCCCTTTACTTATCCATGATACTGAAACTTTTTCCCTTTTGTAAATCTACAGACAGATTAACTATGCCCTGAGGAGAATCCGGACAGTTAATTCCTGGATTCGAAACGCGTCGGCCAATTAGAAAAGGACAATCTAATTTTAAGCCATTGCTTAAAAAGAGTTTCGAATTGACTTTTGCGCTCCTTTTCCTAATTCTTCCTTTCTTTGCATTTCACTTTCTTTGCTTTAATCAAACCTTCTACGTATGTAAAAATGTGTTGCACAATGTATTGGTAATATATGTTCATTGTTTCTGTCTGTTTCACATTGATTTTTGTACAGTTGTGACCACATTTAGGACCACATTTAATTTTGATATTATGTTGCATTGAATAACCTAACTTTGTTCAATATTTATGATATGTACAGGTTTTTTCTGCCTATCATATGTTGTGTTCGACAAACATGGTATAAACTTAAAAAGTAACTGGTATAAATAAAAGTACCTGGTTGAAAACGACAAATAGCGTCTTCAACTTGCCTTGATTTTTTGGCTGTGATTGAGTAGTGGGAGGCACTCTTGTTTACTCTTAGAAATAGACACCAACCCCCAGATTTACAAAGTGCTTGTGATGTCCTTGTGTGACAAGTCATTGCAAGACAATGCAGGTCCTTATCTGCGATTCACTACGCCACGCAAAGCACTCTGTATGTCTTTGTGTGGTTTGGTGAATATAAAGTAAAGTAAGGCAGCACACAGCTCGGCCTTCAGTTACCTTGCATTGGAAAGGCATTCCATAGGTGAAGCATGGGCACAGTGGCGTAACAAAACTTGAGGGGGCCCCCTGCAAAGTACATGCCGGGGGGGCTCTGCACTCCGAACCTAGTCAGGAGCTCTCCGGCCAGTGGCCCGCCGCCTGAGAACAGTGCCGGAGGGGGCCATGTGGAGCTTGGGTGCCCTTCCACACACCAGGGGCTGCAGGGGCTAATGTTACACCACTTATTCCATAGAGCAGATGAAGCCTTGAACAGTAAGAGTCCTGGGGGTCTGTTGGAGAAGGCAACGCTGGTTGCCTTCTCGAATAATTTGAACTTCAATTCAAATTATATAGGGCTGTCCAGAAGACACATTTTAACAGTTTGCTCTCATTGTTATCCCATATTGTCACCATAATGACCACTATTCTACTGCAAAAGCTCTTTTGTCACTATTTTTCCTGCGAGATAAAAGGTTAAAGGCTGGGTTGCAGGACTCTGCAGAAACAAAGTGGTTGGATCCCTTTAGTTTATAGGGGTTTTCAACAATTAATACAACAGATTGTGGCACAATTTGGCTTAGACCAGCATAACTATTGCTTGTGCATTGCATTCCAATCTGTAACCCAACAGAAATAACCCAATCCAATGGACAATTCTTTGTTAACCTGCTAGGTGGAGCCATGTTGTCTTACAAAAGCTTGTGTGGCATGGACATTCTGGTAGCTTCATTTGTATCCAGACATTAGGTGGTGTAGCTATCATTAGTGCAATGGCTCTTGGACCCTGGCATGTGAGATGCCCTGTACAACACAATTATGGCTTTATAGTACCCACAATGTTTGGGCAGGTAGGGCCACCTTCTTGCTTGCATTAGAGGCCAACCTCCCAGGCTACACTGCTGCAGAAAATGTGCACTTTTACACTACATGCCTACCATAATGAAGCACAATCATTCTGAAGGTCACAATTGTGCACTTTTATTTAGTAAAAGTAAACATGTTCTGTTTTGAGATAAAAAGGTAGTTACTAACAAGAGTATACAGTGAGGAAGCCTTACTGGGTGGGGGAAATGTCTTTAACAGTGGTAAACACATCACCAGTGAGTAAAATATCTCTGTCAGAGAACTGATGATCGGGTCAACTAGGGAAGGGACGTAGTAAGATACTACAAAGCATTTACAAAAGAAAGTTGGCTCAGTGAGTGAAGTACTCGCCACTGACATCTATATGATCTGCTTGCGCTGGGGAAATTGCAGGCGGACCAACTAAGCCTTTCTTCCTTCTGAGGTCGATAAACTAAATGGGTTTAAATTAGGTAATAGTAACAGTAAATTTACAGCTCATAGATATAACTAAAACTGCTGTACTAAGCACTATCCAAAAAAAGAAGTCATTGTTATTAAGCTGAGTGCACGCATCAACGTAGTTATCACAGCTCACAACACAGCAACAGCCCAAGCAGCACCTGTTGAACTGGCAATTGATTTATTTTAAACCTTGTTATGCTGACATGAGGCTCGCACAAGGTTGGTAGTCAGGAATAGGCACATTTGGGATTGTTGTCTTCCCATTCCAAGTAGAGGTAGTTTAGCATTTGGAACTGAGCTGTGCCTTTTGGGGCATGCAGTGCACATGGCTGACCTCCAATGGTACATATGAGCTAAACACGTGAAGGGAATGCCCCTGGGGAGCTACCAGTGGTTCTGATTGACTCCATCCGTCCCATTCATTGCTGTTATGCTGCACGTGTGTGGAGATCAGTGGCTACCACAGCCAGGTCCATTCCTGCCATGTCCTAATCTGCCATGCGATAACGTCTTATCACATGATTTTCTTGTGACTTTCAAAAAAAGTCAAATATCTGTGACAACACTGTTAACGAGGGATTTCTGGTCTATAGTTATTATTCCAGATCCCAATTCAGGTCGACTAGATCGTTGGTACCTGTCATTGAGTAAAAGGCAATCCACTACTAGGTTAATCAATTAAGAACTTAAACCACTCTAAAGAACCACTGACTACAAATAAGTTTAAAGATTTATTATAAAGCCAAAAGTATCTGAAGATACAAACATCTCAGGATAAGATTCAAAAGATATACAGGTATCAAGATAAAAAGGAATTCTCGGAATGCTCTCAATCGGCAAAAGGAAATGATCAAAAATATCTCAAATACCATGAGAGTTGCAAGTATCGCTATAAGTTGCAACTTAAGAGTCATTTACAGAAAGGAAAAATTCAAATTAGTCTGTCCCTACACTAGACTAAGTGACATCCCTACTTAACAAGATCTTTACCTAAAAAGGTGTCAGCCGTGGTGACTTCCAAAGAAGATCACGCACTTCTCTTAGTCTCCTTGGTGAATCGCTCTCTTAAGTTCAATCTATCTGCCTACCCATCCGCTTTCTTAGGCTCCCCAGATCATCTGCTCTCTCTCCTCCCCGGGGTGCTGTCCCTAATACAAAATCACATTTCCAAATAGGAACGCCCCTGGAGACGCCCCTCCCGTGGTATCGGTTCTGGCGGCAAATTCCATACTAGTGCTCCTCTGGACCTTTCGTTAAAGTTGACCTTGCTTCCCAGGCTTCTTCTCCGCTGGTCTGTACCCCCCCAGGAAATTCCTGAAGCCTCCTCCAGGCCTGTGCCAGGCGTCTCTGAACAAAGCCCATTCATCACCAAACTGATTAGGGCTCCCCGCGCCTGCAAATAAACCGTTCTACTGTGGGCCCCAAATTCCAGCCTCTACCATATCTGTAAGTCATAAACTATGTCTTAGTTTGTGCTCTGGGCGCCCTCTCCTTAACGAGCACATGCAGATCAAAGAAGCGACTTTATCTATTCAGGCCTACTAAATTACATGAAACAGGCCTCTGCACTCTGCACATATAATTTCTTGGTTTAAACAGTATTCTAACTAATACACATTTCTATAAAGTAACACATCTATATAAAACATATATTTCAATTCTATGATTAATAATACTTTGCAGAAAAATGTTATGTCCACGTTTCATGTCAGTGTAGCAGCACTTATACATTTACTGTGAATTGCCATGGGCCTACACATTTTCAATGGTTTGCAGAGTTTCGTTTCTTCTTCACATAGTCACTTAACATGAGGAACATGGAGTTTCACATCATCCTAACATTTCTACAAACTTCTACATTAGTTTTCACACAGATATGTGTATCCCTATTCTAGTTAAACACTTTTATTCTTTTCACTCTATGAATATAACACTCTGGTGCAATCTATATCTAAACTAATACTACGTGCTTGTAAATATGGTGCACTTATACATTTTTCAGATCTGCGCTCTCTCAATCCCCCCTTTGATGACTTCCAGTAGTCATCATCATCGCAACACTCTCTCTTAGGTATAGATTATCAAACTGAAGTCGTTGCAATATTCCCTCGTTTCATCTCTTCTAGAGCCCTCAGACTCCTGTACTGATTCTCCTGCATCGCAGCTAATCTCCTTCCCTGTTCTCGCATGGATTTCTGCAACCTGTTTGCTCTATACCATTTGTACAGCCACACCAATCCCCACAAAGTGATTACACAAATCACTATTATGATGATAGGTTTCAGTATGTACCAAACGAAACCCTTTCCCAGGTTGGCAAACCAACCTCCAACCTTTCCCATTCCTTGTCCTACTTTTTCCCACACATTTACCTGCGCCAAATCCTCAATCTCACGATGAATCGAAGTAATGTTTCGTATGTACTTCTCTAGAGGTTTTGAATTGTCTGGAATGTAAGTGCAACATTCCTGGACCTTCAAAGCCTTACAGACTCCGCCCTCTTTGGCTAACAGAACGTCTAGAGCAAGTCGATTCTGAAGAACCATTGCCCTTATCGATTGCATCTCTCCCTCCACCAGCATTAAAGATCTAGCAGTACTGGCAGATAATCTATCTACGACTGTTGCCAACCTTCTAATTTTGATGTCATTCAGTATTAACCCTAAAAGAGGAAATGCAGCTCCAAATACATCTCCAATTACTTCAGAGCTTGCATCTCTCCTCCCTCTTGCTTGAGCTCCTCTCTTTTTAGACTCTAATTCTTCAGCATGATATATTTTCGGGAAAACAATTGCCAAATAACATGATCCATACCAATTATCTGGTAGTTTCACATATGCATTTCTCCCACAAACAAAATATACATTGGGGATCACCTGCATCTCCTTCAAGAAGTCTTTGGAGTAATACTCCAACTGGAAAGCATGTTCACAGCTGACTTCTCCCACGAACACATTCTCGTAATAGGTTTGACCCCTATGTATACATAGTTTCCCTTTCTTCTCTCGATCTAATGCTATTGGACCACTGCTACCCTTGCTCTTGTGTGCTTTTTCATCTTCAGTCCAATCTGTTTCCCATTGACCTGAAGTCTTTAGAATCTTTTGTCTCCTGTATCGAGTATCCACCTGCCCTATAAACTTTTTCTCAATATCTGACACGGAACAAGTCAAATTATTCCTCCGAGCATGTGAAGTGTCTAATGTTCTCCATGGTAGGAAAAATTTCTGTAACCTGTCTTCACTCTTGTAATAATCCCACTTATTGAGATGTTTATAATTTGGCACCTCTGGTAACACAGAATCGAAATTCGAGAAGTAATACTCGAACCCATCCCGTTCATAAAATATGCTCAGCAGCAAACTACATGTGATTCCATAAGTCAATGGAAGATGGTGGTACCTAATACCCTCGTCTACAGATGCTGGCAATCTCATGCAGACGTAGCAATTCTTCGCCTCCATGACATTAACGTATTCATATAGCAATTTTGCATAAGCATTTGACTTAAAATTCCCCTGGGATTCGTCAGTGTGTAATCTCTTAACCTCAGCATCTAACAAAGCCTTTTCCTTCTCTGTGTTAACTCTACCTTGTACAGCAGTAGTAGGCCTCTGTGTCGATACTCTTTTAGCTTCTTCTCTTGCTTTTGCTTCGTTTTCATGTCCCACTACATATGATATAGTAACTACTAAATCTATAAGAAAAATCACTACCACTAAAAGTGTGCCTACTATGCATTTTGCCCTACGGTTCGGGTTGCCAGCCTCCATGATCTCGAAACAGTATAGCTCTGGTTTCGGTTCTCAGCCAAAGTCTCCCACTGAACTCCAATGTCTCTCTTCTTTGCACAATGTCTCTCTTTTGAGTCCACACCTGGAAGCTGACAATTCACTCCGCAAGAACAGTCTCTTTTCTGTAGCAATAGACAACCCTATCCCTTCTCCATCCACTAAAATGGAAGTCCCTAATGTCTTACTTCTTCCACTCGGCGCTAGGTTATCTTGCAATCGGTATTTACAAAGTTCTTTACAAAGTCTTTAATAGTCCGAGACTATGCGTGTTCCAAGAACTTCCACCACTCGCTCAAATATTTCCATACGAAGAAGGATTCCCTCCAGTATTGGACACCTTGAACAGCAACACGGAAATTCAACTGTCTCTAAGATCAATTTTCTTATTCCGCTCAAGAGAGGAGGATTGACGATGTTGAGTGTCAGTAGTCTTTCGACCTCCAATCCTGGTACCAGGAACCTTACTTCCACTGTGATGATTGGGTCAGTTCTGGTCAGGGTCACTTCCCTCACCCTCCCACTTCTGCGTCCCGCTGAGGACATCTGTAGCGAGGTAGGTCCACTCAGGAGTAGCGTATCTTCTGCAAGGCACTCGCACTCTCCCTGATCTTCTTGGACCTTCCTGTTCCTGTTCTTGTGCACTTTCTTCTGGATCTGAGTCTTCGGATATAGGAGCAAGAGTTCTTTCTGAAGGCAGCTTCAAGTTCGGCCTTTGTTTTCTTTCGGGCCAACTAACTTCTCCACGTCTTGTTCTCCTACTTCTTGTCCTCACACTCTGTTCTTGATCACTATGGTACTGGTCTGTGTCTGAGTCGTAGTCACAACAACTTTCTCCTTCAGTGGCAACTTCAGTTTCACTGCCGTCCTGCCTTTCTTCTTCTAGATTTGTTGCACTCCCAACTTCTTCAGACACCCCCACAGCTTGACTGATCCCCTCCTGTGATTCTTCATCTACAATTGGATTTTCGTCTGTGAGAGGAGCTGTTTCTTCCAGGGGTGCTGGAACTTTTCGAGTATGGGATGCGTGGATCCAATTAGGCAGTCCTCCGCACTTTACAGCAGTGTTCGTCACCAAGATCACCTGATAGGGTCCCTTCCAGCGCACGTCTAAACAATTCTTCCGGACGTGCTTCTTCACCAGGACCCAATCTCCTGGGCACAGGTCGTGGCATAAGTTTCTTGAGGACGGAACTTCTGCAGCCTGTACCTGAAGAGACACAGAATGAATGGCGTCAGACAACCCTTTGCAATAATCCAGGATCAGGTCATCTGTAATGTTCAACAATGCTGCAGTTGGGACAGAAGGAAGTCTCATTGCCCTCCCCATCAACACCTCGTGTGGAGAGAGACCTGTCCTCCTGTCGGGTGTGCTGCGCATACTCATAAGGACTAAAGGAAGAGCATCGGGCCAACTCAAGGAAGTTGATGAGCATACTTTAGCTAATCGACATTTCAGTGTCCCATTTATCTGCTCCACGACACCTGAGGCCTCTGGTCGATAGCTACAATGCAATTTCTGATCAATGTTCAATGCAGAGCAAAGCATCTTCACAATTTCGCTGTTAAAATGAGTTCCTCTGTCCGATTCCAGAGAGGCAGGCACCCCGAAGCGCGGTATCAACTCTCTAAGCAACAACTTTGCTACTGTGAGTGTATCGCACCTGCGTGTAGGGTATGCTTCAACCCATCTGGAAAATAGGCAAACAATCACCAGAACATACCTAAGGCGGTTGACTTTTGGCATCTCAATAAAATCCAATTGCATTCTATTGAAAGGCCCCCCAGACCTCCCAATGTGACTCAGTGTAACTGGTGTTCTTTTCCCTACGTTCAACTGTTGACAAGTAACGCATCGTTTACACACTGCTTCTGCTGCAATCCTAAACTTAGGACAATACCAGGTTTGCCTGAATACCCTCAGCATGGCATCTCTTGCCAAGTGTACTGGACCATGTATCTGTCGTGCCATTGGACTCGCCAACTCCTCAGGTAACACTGCCCTTCCATCTGCTGAAACCCAAAAATCCATTTAGCTTCTCACACAACCTGCTGTTTCCCATGCCCGTTTCTCTGATTCTGGTACATTCTCTTGCATTACTTTTAAATCCTCCCAAGTGTCTACTGTTTCTAACATCATATTCAATTCTGTCTTCTCCTGAGCCCCATCTATTTCCATTTTCGTGAAAGAATATCCATGCTCCGCACAATAGCGGGCGACTTCATCTGCATATCTATTTCCCTGTGACACAAAATCGGTATTTTTTGTATGTGCTGCACACTTTACTATTGCAATAGCGGCTGGACCCTGTAATGCTTCCAACAACAGCCGCACAAATTCTCCATTTCGTATTGGCGAACCAGAGGAGGTCATGTAACCTCTCTGAGACCACAATTGCCCGAAATCATGAACAACACCGAAACCATATTTGCTATCAGTATATATGGTGACTCTATTTTTATTACCTGCTATACAGGCACGGGTTAATGCAATGATTTCTGCTACCTGTGCGGAGTGTACTCCTTCCAGGCAAGCGGCTTCCACAACTCCAGTAATGGTGCAAACAGCATAAGCTGCTCTCAACCGACCAGTATCGTCTCTTAAACATGAGCCATCAACAAAGTAAATTTCATCGGGGTCAGTCAATGGCTCATCCACAATATCTGGTCTGGGCTTCGTGCATAGTTCAGTCACATCAAGGCAATCGTGATCTTCACATTCTTTGCCTTCTATATCATTGGGAAGTGGCATCAACGTAGCAGGATTCAAGACAGAGCACCTCTTAAGGGTCACGTTCTCAGCAGCAAGAATAACTTGCTCATAGCGCGTGAGCCTACTATTGGTTAAGTGCTGTGTCTTGGTGCGGGTCATTAACAATTCCACAGAATGAGGTACATACACCACTAACTGGTGTCCCATAACGATGTTTTCACAACGCTCAATGCTGACACCCGTTGCAGCAACGGATTTGAGACATCCGGGCAACGCTGCGGCTACCGGATCTAATGTAGCCAAAAAATATGCAACTGGTCTACGGCCATTTCCATGGATTTGGACAAGAACTGACAAAGCACATCCCTCTCTCTCGCAGCAGTAAAGTGAAAAAGATTTGTCGTAGTCAGGCATCCCTAGAGCCGGAGCACGACATAAGTCATCTCTCAACTGTAGGAACGCCATCAAGCACTCATTGTCCCATGGTACCGGATCACTCACCTCCTTGTGCGTCAGTTTCTGTAAGGGTTTTGCTTTCAGTGAAAAGTTAGCTATCCACTGTCGGCAATAACCAACCATTCCTAGAAACATCCTAACTTCTCTCTGTGTTGTAGGTGCACTCATTTTCATTATCGCTTCTATTCTGTCTGGTGACACCTTGCGCTTTCCTTTTTCCAACCTGTGACCCAAGTACTGTACTTCTGTCAGACAGTACTGCAATTTGCTCGGAGATACCTTATGTCCATTTTCAGCTAAATGATTCAGTAGGGCTATGGAATCTGTCTTACACGCTTCCTCTGTTTCTGACGCAACAAGTAGGTCGTCTATGTACTGGACCAGAACCGAGTTCTGTGGCAGTACTAGACTTTCAAGATTCTTCTTCAACAGCTGGTTGAAGATTGAAGGGCTATCTGTGAACCCTTGTGGGATTCTACACCATGTTAAGACGCGATCTTCCATTTTAAAGGCAAAAAGGTACTGGCTTTCTTCATCTAATGGGATTGAAAAGAAAGCCTGACAAAGATCTATCACTGTGAACCACTCAGCTTGGAATGGTATCTGAAACAGTATCACTGATGGATTCGGTACCACTGGACAACATGAATCAACTATCTCATTGATTTTTCGAAGATCTTGAACTATTCTGAACTTCCCACTAGGTTTCTGCAAACCCATAATCGGGGAGTTGCATGGACTACCCACGATTTCCTTCAGAATTCCCTGTTGAATCATAGAATCAATCACAGGTTTTATTCCTGCAATCGTCTCTTGGGACAGCTTGTATTGAGGCGTTCTTGGATAAACGACATTTGGTTTCACCATGATCTTCACTGGCTCTACCCCTTTGATCAATCCTATCTCTTCTCCGGTAAAATCCCATACTTCTGATGAAACTGCCTCGCGTAAGTCCCAAGGAAGTTCCTCCACAGTCAGAGTAGGATACAGTTCTATGCATGTTCTTGAATTAACAACCTTAAAAGTCGCATCATCGTCCGTAGTCTGTACCTCCACTCCCTGAGGTGTGCAGTATATGGTGCAGTTCAATTTGCACAACAAGTCCCTTCCTAACAGACACACAGGACTTGAATCACATACTACAAACTGATGTTCATTCATGTAATTTCCTATTCTCACTGACACTGGTTCTGTCAAAGGGCTAGTCATTCTTTTGTTTGCGACTCCAACCACCTGAATTGTTTCCCCCGACATGGGTAGATCAGGAACCACTGCAGATCTCAGATTTGATCGAGTAGCTCCAGTATCTACCAAAAATGTCGTGGGACACCCTGCTACCTCTGCCTCGACAAATGGCCCTCTCTGATCCACTTCTAGAACTGCCCCGAGGGTACAGTCCTCTTCTTTGCTTACCCGTTGTCCCGTCAAAGGGTCAATGTAGTAACACTTTTCTTCATCTATGAAAAGAGGCATTTGTCTAAAGACCTTTCCCCCTGTCGCAATCTTAGGTGGCTGCGGAAACTGAGCTCGTGGAGCCGGAGTCCCCCCTTTGGCCACCTTGTTCCTTGGCCCTGTCACCCCTTGAACTGGAACCTCTTGAACTTCCTCCTCTACCTCTAATTCTCCGTTTTCAGGGTTATAGGGACACTCGCGTCTCCAATGTCCCACCTGCTGACACTGGTGGCACTTTGTCGTTTTCTTCAACGTAGCAATGTCAATTCTAGGTCTCGAGTTTTCCTCACTGTCCTTATTCTGATTACTCGATTTCCGTCCCATTGTCCCTGTTCCCTGCTGTCCGCCCTTTCCAGCTGACTGCATCTGCACTACCATTAGTTTCTCTTTCAGCTTCTTTGCTTTGGAATCTATTTCATCGCTGCAGTACCTTGCATACCTCAAAATCTCATCTAATGGTCTGTTCTGCCAGCAAATTAAATGTTGCTGAATCATTAAACAAATATCAGGTCTCAACCCCAAAACGAACTTTGATACAAACTGTCCTATATCCTTGGGGTCCATTACATCGAGTCCACTGTATTGTTTGAAGGTTTTCAGCAATCTCTCATAAAACTCATGAACTGTCTCCTTGGGTTCCTGTCTTGTTCGGTCTATTTTAACCCAATCTATGTCTTGTGGCGGCACCTTATCTTTCAGCCAAGATATTACCCTTTCATACTTTTGCATCACAATTTCAGACGGTCCATTTGTAGCAGCATCCCTTTCTGGCTCTGCAGCTGGCCATTCGACACTAGTCTTGCATGCTGTCCACAAATCTCCTGGGACCACAATGTCAAACAAGGTATTCAAATCAATCCACAATACCTTTGAGATTTTCACAAACCTTTCTACCTGCTTGTACCACTCAACAGGATTGTCCCTCAACTTCGGAAATGAGTTGGTGAATGCAGCTAAATCTCCTCTACTCCAGGGCACATGTACGTAATTCCCATTCGATATTTCTCTCAGAGGAAATGCCTCCATCTGCATTACCCTTCCTTCTGGGGACATCACACTCGTGCTCCGTCTGACAGTGCCCCTTTTTGCCCACCTCTCTTCCCATTTGTCCAGATCTCTCCACACTCTTATTCCTGTTATCAGTTCCCTTATGTGTGTTTTTAGTCCTGTAGTTCTCTTCTCGTCTAAATCTTGGTCTGTATACTGCAACCTATGGTTACTCTGTAGGGTCTTTGTTCTGGACAAATCTACCATATATTTGTCTGCCAGTTCAGACAGTTTTTCATGAATTGCTCTCGCCTTTCGGGTAATATCTTTTGCTATAAACAGCAACTCATCTTGTTCGTACAAATCAATTCTTTCTAATGCCAACGTACCATCTATGATCTCATCCACATCTGATTTTAAGCTGGTAACATCAAGTCTTTTGGCCTTCACTGCAGCTTTCAGTATGCTAGCTCTAGGGGGTCCATTCACATCTCTCCCATCCCAGCTCCGAGTCCTACGTCTGGGCTCAGGCGAGTTACGGGGAGTCCTCCCATGCTCCCACCCCTCCAGGTCCCATGCAGTTCCGTCCTCTCTGGGGGGATGGTGAAACACTCCATTGGGCCTCATGGATCTACACTCCCTTTCTTGCCTGGTTTCACTGGGTGCATGGCTAGACATTCCATTACTCCCTCTTTCCTCACAATTTGTCTGTGATCTCTGACTACTCGAGGTATGGCGAGATCGTTCGCTGTTCCCTCTATTCCAGTGCTGTACATCCTCTCCTAGTGCGTGATGAGCGCACCTAAACCTATCTCTGTATGCTAGTGCCATTTGGTCTCCCCCCTTTTCAAAGAGACAAGACATCTCTTCACACTCGATACCTCTACCGGTCCGCTCCTGCTGTTCCCTATCATCTATAGGACGTGTAACTCCTCTGTTCTCCTGACTTTGACCTTCACGCTCCTGACTGCTTTCGCTAGCCCCGCAGTGAGATACTGTCCCGTTGCCTCGACTTCCCCATTCTGCTTCTGCTCTTGACCCGTTGCTCGGTGCTTCTGTGGACCCATCCCATTCTCTCAAGTCAGCTCTTAACTCTTTAAAGGATTTCGGCCGTGGTCCTCTTAGGTCCATCGGTCCTCTTAGGTCCATCGGTCCTCTTGTGGGACCCACCGCTGAATCGAATGGGGTGTTCCACGTTACTGGTCTTGGCAATTGCCTCCAGGCATTTGTCGTGGTATTTCTCCTTTCTATTTCAACTCTCTCTCTGTCTAACCGTATCTGTTCTTCCTCTCTGTCTCTCTCGGGGTTGTAAATCGATACTATAGGTCCTATGGTAACAGGTACTTGGAGAGCATCTGGCAATCCATAAGACTCAACCTTCTCAGTGGTTGGTGTCTTCTGTACCACAAACCTTCCAACCACACTCTGTGCTGTACTATGTTGAGGTGTCTCCTCGCCTTTGATAGGTGTCCATTCCGATATAGGAAGCGGTACATACCCCTCTATGGCAGCCCCCTCTTCCCTTGCGAGTCCTCTACTTTCTATCTCCCCAACTCTCGGAGGCGGTCTATCCATCAGCAATCTATTTATCAAGTTGTCCTCTGAGTCGCTCTCCTCATCTTCTTCCATGAGGTTCTGTCCTCCTACCACCTCTCTCACTGGGTACAACGTATCTACCTCAATAGCCTGTACCCTCCATCTCTTGGCGTCCTCATCCCATTTGGAATCTCGCACTGCTCTTACCGATCGCGTCAGCCTTCCTTGACGCCTATTCAAATTCCTGTCGTGCGCCGCCCTAACCCATGCATTAAGGGCCTCAAACTGGGTCGGTCTAGGCAGAGGTTTCAATGAGGACAAGGTTGTTTTTAGCCGATGTAACGCCTCTAACTTAAACGTCCCATACTTTGGGAACGGCAGTTCCTCATTCCCTTCCGTAAGCTTGTTCCAATCCCTAATCCACAATATAGTGTGCAACCCAACATTCGTTGCCATATAGTGAGCCGGTGTACCCTCTGGCGGTGCCTCTTCCCCGTAAAAAGAGTCACTTCTTTTTCTTTTAAAAATCCCTCTCAAACATTTAAAGCACTTCATGTTCGAAATCTACAATAATTCTACTTTTCTCCGCGTTCGTTTACTTCCTGGTGACGATCCACCAATCTCAGCACTGTTCTCGCTAACTGGCCTATCAGAGCGCGGCTTCTCGCCGACGTCACACCAACCGCCCAATCAGAGCGCGGCTCTCGCTGACGTCACACCAACCGCCCAATCAGAGCGCGGTTCCCGCTAACGTCACACCAACCGCCCAATCAGAGCGCGGTTCCCGCTAACGTCTCTCGTCCCCCTTTGCAGCAGTTCCCCTCCTTTCTCAGCTCGTCTCCGGGATCATGCATGCGTCCCATTCATACTCTGAAAAATGATTACTTCCGTCCAAGCGATCACTTTCCTTGACTGTACGTCCACAGTTTAACTGTAATTGTCACCTTAACCGACGAAATGTCTTTCCGTTTACGTCCAGACAATCGCCTTCTCTGATAGGTTACTTACACACAGTAACTTTCGACCAGCGTCCGTTACTCACACACTCACTCTTACACTCCCCCTATCTCGGTCCTGCGGCGGTCAATGGTACCTCATGACCTCCTTACTCTGGTCAACAACTACTCTGGGTGTTCGATACACCCGAACCACTTAAGCTCTACCTCGAACTTAAGATTTTCCACCAGTTCACCCGTTTACCAGGTTTACCGGTACCAGGTTGCGCGCGCTCACAACCTTCTCTCAATCACACTACAGACATTCAACTCCGCAAGACATTACAATACAGATACAACACAAAACACCGCAATCTGTTCACGCATGACCCTTGTTATACTCACTCTCCTCCGACACTGCTGCTTCTCTCACACCGTCAGCACCTTCCTCGGTATTCGATTCTTCCGCTGTTCATCTCTCGATGTCTAGGGGCCTTGGGGTAAACTAACCTAGTCTAGATTACCTTCCTCAAGAAGATAACCATCCTCACTCTGCTACCAACTGTTAACGCGGGATTTCTGGTCTATAGTTATTATTCCAGATCCCAATTCAGGTCGACTAGATCGTTGGTACCTGTCATTGAGTAAAAGGCAATCCACTACTAGGTTAATCAATTAAGAACTTAAACCACTCTAAAGAACCACTGACTACAAATAAGTTGAAAGATTTATTATAAAGCCAAAAGTATCTGAAGATACAAACATCTCAGGATAAGATTCAAAAGATATACAGGTATCAAGATAAAAAGGAATTCTCGGAATGCTCTCAATCGGCAAAAGGAAATGATCAAAAATATCTCAAATACCATGAGAGTTGCAAGTATCGCTATAAGTTGCAACTTAAGAGTCATTTACAGAAAGGAAAAATTCAAATTAGTCTGTCCCTACACTAGACTAAGTGACATCCCTACTTAACAAGATCTTTACCTAAAAAGGAGTCAGCCGTGGTGACTTCCAAAGAAGATCACGCACTTCTCTTAGTCTCCTTGGTGAATCGCTCTCTTAAGTTCAATCTATCTGCCTACCCATCCGCTTTCTTAGGCTCCCCAGATCATCTGCTCTCTCTCCTCCCTGGGGTGCTGTCCCTAATACAAAATCACATTTCCAAATTGGAATGCCCCTGGAGACGCCCCTCACGTGGTATCGGTTCTGGCGGCAAATTCCATACTGGTGCTCCTCTGGACCCTTCGTTAAAGTTGACCTTGCTTCCCAGGCTTCTTCTCCGCTGGTCTGTACCCCCCCAGGAAATTCCTGAAGCCTCCTCCAGGCCTGTGCCAGGCGTCTCTGAGCAAAGCCCATTCATCACCAAACTGATTAGGGCTCCCCGCACCTGCAAATAAACCGTTCTACTGTGGGCCCCAAATTCCAGCCTCTACCATATCTGTAAGTCATAAACTATGTCTTAGTTTGTGCTCTGGGCGCCCTCTCCTTAACGAGCACATGCAGATCAAAGAAGCGACTTTATCTATTCAGGCCTACTAAATTACATGAAACAGGCCTCTGCACTCTGCACATATAATTTCTTGGTTTAAACAGTATTCTAACTAATACACATTTCTATAAAGTAACACATCTATATAAAACATATATTTCAATTCTATGATTAATAATACTTTGCAGAAAAATGTTATGTCCACGTTTCATGTCAGTGTAGCAGCACTTATACATTTACTGTGAATTGCCATGGGCCTACACATTTTCAATGGTTTGCAGAGTTTCGTTTCTTCTTCATATAGTCACTTAACATGAGGAACATGGAGTTTCACATCATCCTAACATTTCTACAAACTTCTACATTAGTTTTCACACAGATATGTGTATCCCTATTCTAGTTAAACACTTTCATTCTTTTCACTCTATGAATATAACACTCTGGTGCAATCTATATCTAAACTAATACTACGTGCTTGTAAATATGGTGCACTTATACATTTTTCAGATCTGCGCTCTCTCAACACTTTAGCATGGTTTACAAGAATGGCTTCCGATATTTTGGCAGCAGGCAGAGAGTAGAGTGAATAGGCATCCTATTTTTAGAGTTTCTGATTTTTCTGCCTTTCAAATCTGCCAGAACAATTAAAAACAGATATTCAGAGCAGTACCATTTGCGGGTATTAAAATTCGAATAAGTATCAGGAAAAATATATAATTTCCCTTGTGACCATGCAAATGCATAAAAACAGATGCACAGCAGTGCTGTGCTTGAGTACAGACATTTATGTCATGACCCCAGGCCTTCAAGACATCCTTTATATGAAAGGAGATTTTTTTCCTTCACATTGTCGATGGAGATTTATCCACATTGGTGATCAAGAAGATAAAACGTAATATCTATCAGGATATTGATAGATTTTGAGTTAAACAAGTCACATTGGCTTAAACCGGTTATATTGGCCCGGCTCTTTGAGGTATATTATCTCACCAGCATCAGGGACTGGTTTTCTCAGCTCAGAAGTTGATTTAGATTTGACAGGAGGCATAAACCCTCATGTACGTACAGACGTCCTGGTGTGAACGCCAAGCTGTGTGCGGTACCTCTGTCTGCAGTGGTCATGCAGCCTACCATGAGGTGTGTGTGGCCTCCAGCATGGACGCAGCAGCAGAAGTCACACCTTGGGGCACCTTACAATGCAGAGAAGCGAGAACGAAAGTACTGAGTTGGCTGGGGGATTGAAACGTTGAGTTGACACTCTTATGACACAGTAGGAGTGCAGATTTGCCATATATTCATTGAGCTCTTTCAGGAGTAGAGAGATCTCTGGCCTCAACTCAAGGCAGTTGTCTTCATCCCCCTTGGTCAGGCCCGGACTGGCCGTTGCGGGCACCGGGCAATCCCCCGGTGCGCCGCACGGGTGGGGGCCTGTTCTGGGCCCCTGGGGGCTGTTTTTGTTACAGGGCTATGCTGCAAAATCGGCCCTGTAACAAAATCGGTCGAAAACCGCCCCCGGCAGAGAGCTCGGCGGCACCTCCAACCCCCCCCCGAGTGGGGAGGGGGGCCGGCCGAGCACTTTGCCGGGGCCGGTTTTGGTTCCCAGTCCGGCCCTGCCCTTGGTGGTGGGAGCTCAAGTCACCTGTACCCACCGCATGCACGCACCATTTAATTTGTGAGGCAGCAATGCTGGAGAGAGAGTGTAGTGCTGTGTGCGCTACAACTACTGCGCGCTGAGGGGGCCCCTGGTGGCTGGAGCACAGGGGCTGTGGGGCTATGTAAAATGTTTTACACCCATGATGTGACTGTGACAACTACAAGTCCTGTATGCCCAGCCCAGCCCAGCCCACCCCACCCTCTGACTGAGAGACTCCGACTGAGGCCTGCAGCTTCGGTGACAGGAGCGGGCAGGCGGCAGATTGAAGGCTAGGCTAGCTAGCAATTATTAAATTATGGCCACATGGTCCCTCTCGGACACCTTACATCATGCGCACTTTTAATTGCGCATGACAATGCTACTAAGCCCAGCCCCACCCTAAGGGTGAAGATGACCACCATGCAGACAGCGCTGACACATCTGCGCACCATTTAATTTATGACTGAGCCTTGGTGCAACGACTGTAACATAATCACCACGGCACCACACTCATCGGAGACAGACGTGTGTAATGCTTGCTGGCTGCGTGGCCGCGGAGGGGGCCCCTGGATGGCAGGATCCCGCCACAAAACTGAGGCTATGGGGGCCTGTGTTATGCCCCTGCATGGGTATTCTCTTGCATCCATGCTTGGATATTGGTGCAGTTTTAAATTTAACAAAGATTTGTAAACTTTGGGGCACATCAAAATACTACTTCAAGTGAGGTGCAACAAGTTGAACTATCGGTTTCTCCTAGTTATTTCCTCATTCCACATCTGCTGTATTCTGCAGCACACTTAGAAAGAAGAAAACACTATTAAGGATTATTTTTGTGCAGTAAGGTATGTCTTCCTGTAGAAAAACAACCTTGCCTGTAATGCAGGTACGCTTGCACCATGGTACAAAGGGGCCTGCATTGGCGCTAGGCACCGCACAGTGCACCAGCACTAGGAGACAGGAGGAATGTGCGACATCCTTCTAAATGTTGCACATTTCTGCTGCTTCTCTTTTACGCAACGCAGCGCATAAGTTGCCTTGCTGCTTTGTGTGAAAAACTAGTAAATATGCCCACAGGAATTCACCTAAGACAGGTCCTTAACAAAGGTACAGGATGTGGTGTTATGACAGGAGCTGCTGACTTTGAAACAGGGGAACCAGGGTTGCGTCTCGACGTCGGCTCAACAACATGTGATTCTGGGAAAATCACTTAATCTCTTTGTGCCTAAAAAGGGAATGTGCCCTTGTGTAATGTAATCAGCGCTCATGTAACACTAACAATACCTTTGGGTTGAATTCGTGAAATAAAACTGCAAAACAAATGGGTTTCATTAACTCATTCAAGGCTGTTTGCATCTCAATAGTTGAAGGTGCTCCTGAACCTGCATGGTGCAAGACCCCTCATGTGCTACAACACCTCCCTACTTGCCCCTTACAAGCATCTCTTTCACTGCTCATACAGGGCTGAAAGAGTGAAAGCTGTTTGTACTTTAAAAGGGTTAATGTGGGACAATGGGAGTCAATCAGTGCCTTTGCATGGGCAGTGGGACAGGATAACCCAGTTGCAGGCCAAACCTGTCTAATGTAGAGGAGTCCTAAAGCTATGGTGTGAGGCTGTAAGTCAAAGGGGAGAAGGGGCTCCTCTCCTTGCAGCCATAGTCCAGTGCTGCGAGGCCCAGTGTAGGTTGGTCTCCTTCCTCTATTCCTGGCAGCACCACACATTCTTGCGAGGGCCAGGTCAGAGGTGCCCCTGCCCTGGGTCTCAAAGTGCTGCCCCTTAGGTGCGAGGCCCAGGACGGGGGTTGAGGGACACTGGTGTGAGGCCCCATGTTGGTGGGCTGAGCGCGGGGCCCTGAACAACTGTCCATGCTGCTGCTTGTGACTAGTGCTGGCCCTGGCTACTCATTGTGTCAGTGGTCCTGAACAGAAAGGGAACTCAAGATTCTATGTCCCTAAGCATTCCCATACAAATGGGAGGTCTTTGAGGTAGCAGTGCATAAGTTATTCCATTGATTTATGATTGCTGGTTTGCATCAGAATCCATTTTTGGAGTCCCATGCTTATTTTTCATTCTCAAATTTTGTCCTGGACTGAGAGAGTGAAAGGCAGTGAAGGGAGAAAGATAAGAAACAGGAGACAACAGTATAAAGCAGGGACAAAGAAGAATAAGTGCACCCAAGGTTTTTCTTAGGTGCCTCCCACCTACACAGGCACTGTAGTTTTGACTCTGCCTCAAGTCAGTCGGTGGCAGCAAGGCTGCTATGTTGTTCTATGCCAGTGGCATAGCTGTGGGGGGGAGGGACAGTGGGGGTGGTCTGCCCAGGGCGCTACTTTTTGGGGGGCAGGGACACTTTACGTGAGGTGAGCAATTTTCCATAGCAGATTCAGCAGCCGAGGAGGGATACAGGCCTTCTGATATTTTTGAGGGGTGGCGACAGTGATGGTGGGTGCAGGTAAGAGTGGTAAGGGGGAGTTGACAGACAGCGAAGAGGGGGGAAACCACTTACCTTGCGCTCGCTGCATCTCTGGTTCAGCAATACGGGGAGTGCAAGGTAAGTGGTTTTCTTTTTCTTTTATTTTCCCTCGTAGTCGTCTGTCGACTGCCTCACCGCTCTTACCTGTACCAGCCGTCACTGGACGGCAAACTTAGGGACTGTCCCAGATGGCAAAATCTCTAGTTACGCCACTATTTTATGCTCATGTTGAGTAGTGCCAAAGGGCATTCTTGTAGCCAGAGCAAAAATAAATATGCAGAGGTAAATAAATGAAAAAGGATTTTCCCGGTTTAGCTTTGTAATTAAACAAAAAAAGAATTCAGATAGAAAACGGTTAGTATATTTAGTTGTGAGTCAGTTTATTTTATATTCACAAAAAAATCAATTTTGTATGTTTTATGAATCCAGATTTTTCCGGAACGTTCTCGGGGAAATGCCTCCTATTACATTCATATTGGCACGTGAATGCATGCACTTCATGGTAGAGCACATATATTTTGCAAGTGAGTGGGTGGGGGTTTAGGTGTAATGCTTAATTTGTGCTAGATTGGTATCTGAAGTGTTTGGCAAGAGCACTCATTTTTGGGGACCGGAACATACTGTTCATCATCAGACTTTGATGTATAGCATGAGAGAGAGAGGCAGGGAATGGGGAAAGAAGGAGGAAACAAAGACAGGATAACAGTTAGAAATGAAGAACACAGGGTTGAAAAAGAACCCGTAGGAGTGAGCCAACGAAACAGGAAGTGAAAGAGTCTTGCCATGGAATCTTCAAAACTAATCTGTATCTCAACTATTCACAGCCGGCTCCTATAAAAACCTTTGGCTCCTGGACTAACTTTTTAATTTTATTATTATTATTTACAAATGAAGCATTGCCTGATGCTTATGCATGTAAACAAAACACAGGTACTTGCTTACTGCTTGAAACCAGCACCCTGGGCATAGGTTTTGCCAGCTTAATAAAAATGGCACTAGGCATAACTACATGGCTACAGGGGTACCTTCCTAGAGTCGTAGCTAGGGAAATCATTTGGGAAGGATGTATGTCTGGAAATTGACTTGGTTATCCTGCCCACAATAAAAATCAGCGATTTGAGGTCGCTGTGCAGGGACAGGAAAATAAATCTGGGTTTCACTGCTAAGAAAGAGGACCTGGAGAAGAGCATGGAGGAAGCCAAGAGAGCTCCAGCCTAACTTGCAGAAGAGATCACCCCTGACAATTGGGATGAGGATGATCGTAGAGATCTCTTGATGAGGAAGTCAAGGAGGACAATGAAAGAGTGGCCCCCACAATTCACCCAAAGCATGCCTCCACATCTGGAAGTGAGAAGAGTTCCACTTAAGTGAGGGGGACCTCTCTTAGAGATGCAAGAGAAGAAGCTTGCCCTAGAAGAGAGAAACCTGACCCCGGAGTCAAGCTGGAACTAAATTCCCAAGAACATGGTGGTAGCAACAAAGACACTGAGCCACTACCTGAGCGCATTGCCTGTACATTAAATGCTACTAGTGTTATGCCACCCACTTAAGTAGCACTTAAAACTCAGGCCTGGCATTGCGGCTTGCGTGTGGGCAGTTTAAACTGCCAATTCGACCTGGCAAAGTATACCTTTTGCCAGGCCCAAACCTTTCTTTTTAATACATATGTATCGCCCCTAGGGTATGCCCTCGACAGCCCAGAGGGCAGGGTGCAGTGTATTTAAAAAGCAGGACAGGTACGTTTACGTTTTACATGCCCAAAACTCGTAAATTAATTTTCCACTACTAGAAGGTCTACCGCTGCCATAGGATAACATGAAAGTTACTTTATTACATTTAATAAGATGCAACTTTAAATGGGAACAGGTACTTTATTCTTGTTTGATGTCTTTGGAATTGTGATGAAAAATACTAACTTTAGGCGAAGTCGGATTTTAAATTACAATTTTGAAAATGCCACTTTTAAAAAGTTAGTTAAATAATTAAGGGGAATGGTTCTGATGGAGCAGATTTCATCTGCAGTCATGCATTGTTTATTTTTTGTGCTTCAGACAGGCTGCATTTAAATTGCAACGCACATTTTGGTGCAGGTTAAAAACATGGCACATGAAAAACATGAAAGTGAGGCCTGAAAATGCTTTTGCTGAATTAACATGTGTTTTTTTGCAATGTAGAGAAAAAGTGGCCTTTTTACCTTTGAAGATAAATAGAATGTGTTTCTCTCTTCCCAGCTCATCCCATGCAATATAAAATCAATTATTCCTGTCTTAATAGACTTTGACTTGTTGCATATTTTGATAAACATTTTCAGTTAATAACACCTCTTTTTATAATGTGTGTGAATTAATAATGCACTTGGGAAACATAATGGACTGATTTACATGAAATTAATATTATCTTTGTGTTTGTTTTATTTTTGGGGCCTACACACAACATGGCTGCCTGTGAATCCATCAAGGCTATGACTTGCAATTTAATGAGAAGGGAGCATGCGCAGACTGTGGCAGCTTTCCTCATGACAAGAAGTCAAGGACAGCGTGAACTGCACATTCTTGTCATTCTGCCAATGTACCAGTTAGTTAAAAGTGTCCATCTACTGCGCTGAGAAGGAAGGAAGGATGAATTAGATTGAAACATTTTTCCTAGTAAATGTTGCAAATGTTTATAAATGTAGTTATTCATGTATGCTTCTTTTGTTAAGACTAGTGAAGTCAGGTTTTTAGAATGAGTCAGGGAAGTGTGACCTCATGCATCATGACTGACCAATCACGTAAAGGTTTTACTGAAAAATGTTACATCTTTGTGTACTCTGCCAATAATTATGGTATAAATAATGTCCTCTCTGGATGGGGGCTGGCACTTCTTTTTTTCTCAGCTCAGCTGGCTTCTATGGGTTAGGTACGAGAAACGTCCCGGGAGATTGCTGAAGGGCGGGCTTGCGTCCGAGGAGTGTCAGGGGGAGGTTTCTTGCTTCCACGTCATATCTTGGCACTTCATGCCACATTCCTTTGAGGCCTGTGAAGGGCGGGCTGCTTTCCTCTTTAGACACAGACAGACAGAGAGTGCAGTGGATCAGGATAGGATTAGATGCTAAACTTTAAGTTTATGTTTTGACTAATTAATTAGGTCTGAAAAGATTTATTTGATTTATGCATTTATTTCTCTTAATAGCATATTTTTGCAAACTATTTAAGTACTGATTAGCTTTGCAAGACTATTTTTCTTAGAAACTCTTTAAGACTTTTGCGCCACATTTTTCATAACTACATGTAATGCTTATATGCAGACTGTAATGTGTTCTGTATTATTGATATTTTTCCTGTTTTCCAAATTCTGTAACCTGATTGATATTTTACTAATGAATAAAGGGTCAGAGAAAAATTAACTTTTTGACTAGAAAATAAAACCCTTTAAAATACTCAACGACTCTCTTTATTGGCTTGAATAATAAAATTGCATTTTTGACTGTTCAGGTTTATTTAAATCTCCTGAAGGTAATACATGGTGTGAAGGGCCCAACACCTTTTGAGCGGTAAATTAGAGGTAGCATGAGGGTTTTGCATTGAGAAACTACCAGAAGAAATTACCGCTCTCCATCAGTTTTTGGTAAGCAGAGGATGGTCATTATTGATTAGTTTGGTGATTAGTAATTATTGATTTCACCATCAACTACTCAACTAATGGATCATTGACCTTAAGAGGGAAATAAAATAATTGCCCAAGTTAGATAAATGTCCAAGTCCTGATTCCTGACTCCAATGCTCAGAACCTGAAGACTGGCAAAGCAGTACTGGCAGGTGATGCAAGAAGTGGTGTGAGTATCAATAGGGTTGTGAAATGGTGTTAATATGCTAGCATGTATTTTTGAAGTGTTGAAAATAGTAAGGATTTTTATTGTTGGTGATATTTTGCTCATTTTGAATTGATGGTGTTATTGATTATATTGGTAATTTCATAGGACATACTTTTTTGGTTATTGATTACATGTTTTAACTCTTCATGTTAAGTTAGTGTCTTGTTCTATGTTGTCTGGAACATGCAGGTATGCACACCTGTGGAATCCCGGGAAGGAATAGCGGGTGGTAAATGGAAGCCACACTGCACTGAGGTTACTCGCCTGTTGGAATAACACTGAGAAGCTAGGGAGGGCTGGCAGTGTTAAATTAGGGACTATTTTCTGTGTGAGTGATTAATAGCAAAGAGTTCGCTGGTGAAACTTTGGTCTGATATCACCTAGAAAGGGTCACACTAAAGGAGTAGCAGGTTCTTCTGAGCTTGATTGATAGCAAAAGGGTTCGCTGGTGAAACTTTGGCCTTAGATATATCCTGAAGGATAAGTCCAAAGGAGTAGCAGGTTCTTCTGAGCTTGATTGACAGCAAAAGGGTTCGCTGGTGAAACTTTGGACTAAGATATATCCTGAAGGATAAGTCCAAAGGAGTAGCAGGTTCTTCTGAGCTTGAGTGAAAGGTAAGCGGAAGGGATTTACCTGTAGTGTTTGAAGAGTAAACGGAAAGTCTTACTTTGTGAAGGGTAAGCGGAATGTGTTACTCGCAGTGAATATAAATCTATCCTTTATTTAGCACAACAGACAGAGTAGCGAATGTATTTATGTTGTTACTAACAGAGTTATTGATTAAGAGAAATATTGAAGTAAGATTTTGTGGAGGGTCAGTGGTAGGAGTAAAACTGACTAAAATTGAGACTGACAGATTTGGAGAAAAGAAATTGCATTGAACTATTGCAAAAATGAAACTGTTTGAAGGTTTAAAGAAGCTGTTAGGAGGTAAAGTGAAAAATTCGTTTTTTATTGGTGATGCTCCTGAAGGAACACCTGTGCATTGTATGTCTACCAGTTTGGGACAAAACACATGTATGTGGGTTCAACAATGGTGCAAGATTACTGAAAAAGAGGGTGCTTTGAGGTTTCCAAAAGATGGTACTTTTGAATTGCAAATAATTGACAAATTAAGGGAAGTGTTATGTGAAATAAAGACACCATCTAAAGCTGCACAATTTGAGGCCTTAAGCATGTGGGAAAAGACAGCGAGAGAGAAAGCAAGTGAGGATAAAAAGGTAAAGCACCAGATGCAGAAGAAGGGAATTAGTGATGATAAAGAGCTTCAAATAAATAATGATTCAGGGGATGAAATAATGGATGCATTGTTAACTGAGTGTCCACCACTTTATGTGGTTCCCATGAAAAATACTGAAAATAGTGCACCAGTAAAAACTACAGGGGCTACTGCTTCTGTTGAACAGAGAGAAATACAGAGTGAGAGAACTGTGCAGACATTTTATATTGACCCATTACCTGTTGATTCAGTACTGACAGTGATACCTCCAGGTGTTACTGCTTCAAATATGACTGATTCAGTTCAAGAATTGCAAACTGCAGATGCACAGATAGTGCCTAGAAAAATTATGACTGTCCCAATTAATATGGTCCCTACTGAAAAGGTTGAAAGAGCTGCAGAAAAAGTGATTATGGAAGGGTTTATTTCACAAACTCAGAATTCACAGATTAGTGAACAGAAATTACCCCAAGCACTGAAAGGTGAGGGAAAAATGGTATTTACAACTTCTGCAGCCCAGGATAAAATAAATATATTTGAAAATGGGATTTTTCAAACCTGCTATGAGGAAGCAGCAGTGATTAAAAATATAGAGAACATGGGAGAACATAACAACACAGGCCCTGAAAAAGAGAAACAGCTTACAGCCTGATTCATCAAGAAAGGAAACAGCGACTCTCAACTAGCGAATCACAGCGAATCGCAAATGGAAAGGCGCAGATCGGAATTCATCATAGATAGCGAGTAATCTAAGCGATTCGCACACGGGCGCTAAAATCGATAGCGAGAAAATGAAATCGCCGAAAAAGTCGCAAAAACCCAGATATTCCGTCTCTATTTAGCGCCACGCAAATCCACATTTGCGACATCTCGCCAGTAGCGAGAACTCACCAACGGGAAGTCGCTTTACGAGCGCCGTGATGACGTCGCAACCAGGAAGCAGCCAGTTGCCACACCCATTCTGAACTGCGAGGCTGACCGCGAGTCTGCAGCGAAACTGAGAGCTCCTACCGGGACACCTCCAAAGTAGCGCTAGTCACCCTTTAGCGACAGTAGCAATGTCCGAGGAGTCTGCACCCGGGCCCAGTGACAGCGGGCGCAAGAGAAAGCTCAAGTTTACCGAGCCGGAGTTGGAGCACCTCATCGAGGGAGTGGTTGAAAACCACGCTAAACTCTTCGGAAAGGACTCCCGGAGGGTGCCAGAGATGGAGAGACGTCGCATCTGGCTAGGAATTTCTGCCAAAGTGAACGCTGTGGGCGTGACACACAGGTCACTGGACGAATTAAAGAAGAGGTGGTACGACCTCCGAGGTCGTGCCAAGGAAAGGGTGGCAGAGAGGCTGGGCGAGACATCTGGTACTGGGGGCGGAGACCCTACTGTCCCTCCCAATACCCCCATGGAGGACCGCGTGGAGGACACCCTCGAGACAGAGGCATGCATAGGTGTCACCAACCTGGACTCATCCCGACCCAGCCAAGACAGCCAAGGTAAGTGGCATGCGACTGCGACCCTGTCCCCTACCAATGGCCATGGCCCTATAGCCTCCCATATGCATTCCAAGTCATACAAACAATGCACATGAGATCATGGCCACAAGCAATGTCGGACATGTACACTGCCCATAATGTAAAAAAAACAATGTAAAATAACCCCAAAGCAGCCAGACGTAACCCAAAATGAGCTATCGCTAAGCTGTACGTGTGACAGATACATGGCATTAATGTAAGTCCAATTCCCCTCACAGGTGGCGGCGACTACAGCAGCGACAGCGACATGCTGCAGATCGCTGAGTCAGAAGAGGATGCGGAGGAGGTGCCAACACCAACACCTCATGCACCATCAGGCGTAGCCCCACACACCGCAGCCAGGCCAACACCAACAGGTCCAGCACCATCATTGGCAGCACCAATCCCTGCAGCCAGGGCAAGACATACAGCGCCAGCAACATCCGGCGCTGCACCTAACCCTGCAGCCAGGGCCAGACCAACAGCTTCAGCACCATCAGGTGCTGCACCTAACCCTGCAGCCAGGGCCAGACCAACAGCTTCAGCACCATCAGGTGCTGCACCTAACCCTGCAGGCAGGGCCAGACCAACAGCTTCAGCACCATCAGGTGCTGCACCTAACCCTGCAGGCAGGGCCAGACCAACAGCTTCAGCACCATCAGGTGCTGCACCTTTGCCAAGCACAACTCCACCACCCGTGGCACCAACTACTTCTGGTGCATCAACTGCGGTGACTGTGCACACACCCACTGTGGACAGCCAGCAGAGCAGCCATGTCAGGGCTTCCCACCATGACACATCACACAGCAGCAGGAGGGGGATGGCTGTGCGCAAGCCAGGCATGAGCACTGAGCGCCGGATGCTACGCATTCACCAACAGCAGGCACGACGGCAAGCGGCCATCCAGCTGCAACTACATAAAATTGGCCGCAATGTGGCCAATGTGGGTGATAGTGTTGAGCGCATGGCGGCGGCCATGGAGGCCAACACTGCTGCAGTTATATCGCAGCGCACCTCCGCCCGCCGACGCCACCGGCAGCTCCTAACGCGCCTGACAGCCTACACCCGCTCAAATTACATAATGGGGAATGCCACCTCCCAGCTATCACGACGGTGCCTGGCGCAGCAGCAGCAGCTGATACAATGTGTCGAGGATGTTGGACGGGTGCTGGAGCAGGTCACCACTGCCGTACTGGCACTCCATCCTACTGGTGAAGGCAATGTGGGGAGGGACGACACCAGTGAGTGCGCCTCCAGTGCCAGCAGCTTGTCTGCCTCAATGGTTGGCGTGTTACGCCGCAGCACCAGGCCCACTGCAGGGACACGTGCCGTCCCAGAGGAAGAGCCAGAGCGTCGTTTGGGGGCTGCGCGGCGGAGGCGCAATTGAGTTCCTTGCAAGTTGCCTAGATAATGCTGATGATACAAGCATGTCCAGTGGCTAGTTAGGAGCAGTATGGCGCAATACTGCTGCAATATTATGAATGTATACTTAACGTTATTATTGTGGATTTAACAATAATATTTATTCATGCTACATACATGGGCCTCCTGTCATTTTTTACATTGCCATGCAGGAGTGAATGTTGGGTGAGTGGATTGTGGCCTTCAGAAACTGTTCATAGTGATGTGGTTGCGCCGTCTGTGTCCTTCAGCAGGGTTCTCCCCGCGTGCATGCCGCACATGTGCTGGTGGACGGTCGTCCCCTTCAGACTCACTGCCAGAGATCTCGACTGGTATCCGGCGCTTGGTTGCAATGTTGTGTAACATTGCGCAGACAGCCACAATGCGGCAGCACACATCAGGACTGTAGTACATGGCCCCACCTGTCTTGTGCAGTATGCGGAACCGGCTCTTGAGTAGGCCGAATGTCCGTTCTATACAATTCCTTGTCCGTATGTGAGAAACATTGTACCGCCGTTGCTGTGGTGTAGCCGGGTTGAGGTATGGGGTGAGGAGGTATTCCCGGAGGGCGTAGCCGCTGTCACCTGCATGTGAGGAGCAGAGGGTGAGTGCCTGAGCTGCGCAGCTACATCATTGCAATGTGTAATTGTTGACAATGTGTACTTACCAAGTAGGTGTCCTTCCCCAAATTCTCCCCTGGCCAGTCGTGTGTGGAGGCCGCTGTGCCGGAATATAAAAGAGTCATGGGTACTCCCTGGGTACTGGGCCACGATGTCAGTTATGATAGTCTTGGCATTGCAGACCATCTGTATGTTGAGGGAGTGGTATGACTTCCGATTCCGGTACATGTACTCCGTCGCAGCTGGGGGGCAGATGGCAATGTGGGTGCAGTCTATGCATCCTATCACAGATGGGAAATGGGCCACATTGTAGAAGTGTAACTTTGTCAAGTCCAGTTCCTGTTGGCTGGTGGGGAATCTGATGTGTCGGTGTAGCTGTGTGAGCATTGCGTCAACAAAACTCCGGAGGCAGCGTGACATGGTGGGCTGGGATATCCCCCCTGCTGCGGCTACTATCCCCTGGAAGCTACCAGAGGCCAAGAGGTGCAGGCTACACAATACCTGTACATGTGTAGGCACAGCATTGGTCCGCCTTGTTGGGTGCTGCATCAGGGGGTCAAGGTCGTGTATGAGTTGAATTATCATGGCCCCATTCAACCGGTACTTCGCATAGATCTGCTCCCTGGTTTGTCCCAGCAGGGTGATCCGCTGGCGGAATATCCTCTCCTGTATTCTGCGTCTCCTCCGTGCTGCTCGCTGTAGCCTTCGCCGCCTGACCACCATGTACATTCCTGGCATTGTGAGACACCAACTGCTGCTGCTGTGTCTCCTTATGTGTGTTTGGTCAGCCCTGTCCCTGTTCCTGATTGGCCAACAGTTTTTCAAAATTTTCGCAAATCACTTTTATGGTTACCACCTGCTTTGGGTTGTCCTTAATTTGCGCGGCGCTAATGGAGATTTTGAGGTTTTTCGCTATTAGAGAATTTTCATGAATTCCGATTGCGCTAGTATTGCGAATTCGCTAACTTTATTCTCTAATTCCGTGATTTGGCGCAAATTAATAGCGAATTCGCAATCTGTGTTTAGCGCTTTGGTTATTTTCGTCATGAATGCCGATTTGGGTAATTGCGGGCGCAATGCCATTTTCGCAGCTATTGCGCCCGCAATTTAGCTTCATGAATCAGGCTGTTAGTGTTTTAAATTCAACATGTGAACATGAAGAAATTAATAGTCCTTGCTGTTTAAATAATGAAAATGTGAACCAGTGTCAGGAAAAAGAATTAATTTCCCTGCGTAGGGAAACAGTTGCATGTGCATTAACTACACATAATGGACTAACAGATCTGGCACAAAAATATGAAACTGATGTTTCAGGAAGTTTTCCATTTCAGAAAAGTTTCAGGGTACACATGGATGATGAAGCAAATGAGAAAATGTGTTCTTCAGGAATGCATTTGCACATTGCAGAAATAAAATATATTTTCAATTGCAATGGGTTTGAGAAATTAGGAGACAAGTGGGCAAGAAAACATGAGAAGAAAAAGAAACAACCAGACCTAGAAAGGAAAATGGATAAGGAAAAGAAGCCACCAGATATAGTTGAGAAAAATAATAAGCAGAATGAGGGAGAAGCTTTTGCTTACTCATTGAGAGAAAAGGTGGGAGAAATGTATGTTCATATGCCACAGAATAAAAGTGAACTAACAGCATTTCTGAACACAATCCCACAATTGAGAGACAGAATTGTGCTGTGGTACCCACAAGTTGATGGATTTGATGAATTTTTAAAAGAGTTGTGCATTAATTTGGAAATGTTCTTTTACATTGCCATGCAGACTAAATTGTGGTTTGAATATAAAGTTGTGGAAAGGCCAAGTGAAATGAAAAGAGTTTGCATGAATGCACCATCATTTTCTGTTGTTATGGAGGAAAATATAGCAGTGATTATTTTCCTGAAGGGCAGAGTGCCAGCAAAGGATGTTGATTGGGTACAGATTAAAAGAGCACAGGATGGAAGTAAAGGTATTTTGGTTAGTGCAAATTGAGGTATGGTTGTTGTACTGCTGGAAAATGTGCCCTTTTGCCATCTTTATAAGAGATTTGAGCATTGGAAGAAGAAAACTAAATTTAAACATGATGCACAAAAACATGGAGAAATGCAGGTGCAAAATATGCCAGTTAAGCAAATGCAAATGTCAGTTCAGAAACAGGTACCTATGGCAGGAATTTTTCAAGCACAGATGGTCCCACAAAATATGGAAAATGCTAACATTAATTTAAATAGGTTGTCCAGAGCAAATGGGAATTATTTCCTGAGAAAAAATAAGAATCCAGTTCAACAGGTTGCTCTTTTTGCAAATGAGAATTTTAACACTGACAGTTCTGAATTTACCAATTCCATTGTGAAGGCAGTGGAAAGTCCAGATTTAGTTGCAGGAGTTTTAAAGAAAGAAATTACAAACTATAAGTATTAGAAAATTGTGCACCAAAAATAGGCCCATTTGAGGAAAACTGCAAAACTGTTGTCTGTGACTCAGGCCTAGCAGGAAAACAATTATTTTGCAAATTAAGCAGCACAGATTACTGTACACCAGATAATGCTATTTTTCAGATTCCTGATGAGGATGTACATTTTAAAATGGCCCAACAAGAGACAGCTGTAGCATTATTTTCAGAAAAGACAGTTGAAAATGTACCTTCTGCTTTTGAAAAAATAATAAACACAGAAATAAGAGAGTTCACAGAGAAAGATGCCAGATTAATAAAATGTACAGAACATGTCTTATTAAAATTAGAACCAGATGACATGTATTCAGGAACACAATCAGTTGCAGGAATTTTACCAATAAAAGGATTTTTGATGGAACTGATTGGAAGTTTGTGTAACTTTCTGATCATAGGTTCACAGAAAATAAATGAAAAGAACAGAATAGTGCAGGAGATTAAAAGCATATTTTTTCATGTTGTCCCGTGGTACCGAATCCAGCCAATATATTTTTTCACATTCCATGTGGTGAAGAATGGCTTACTTTTATTGATTTTTGCCAAGTTCATGTCACAGTGCCATTGCATGAGTATAGTCAGGAGTACTGTCAAAAAGAAGCTGAATGTCTGGGACACAAAATTGGACAGGGAGGTAGAAAGGTGTCACCAGAGAAGGTGGAAATAATTTCCAAGATGAATACACCTCAAATTCAGAAAGAAGTCAGGACATTTTTGGGAATGGTTAGCTGCTGTAGAGAGTGGTTACTAAACATTTCCCTAGTGGCTAAGCCTTTACTGAGGCTGACACACTCAGGTGTGTCTGATCCGCTTCCATTGGACAACAACTGCACAAAAGCATTCCTAGAGTTGAAAGAGAAAAAATGGCGCGCCCCAGCACTAGGAATGAAAGTTTATTTGAAAGAAAATACACTAATTTGCAGTGAGAGGGAGGGCTGCGCTCTCTCATTGCTTATTCAAAAAGATGAATGTTTTCAAAGGTCTGTGATGTATTGTCCAATGGCCTTTGACCCTAACTTCACAGAAATGTCAGCAAATGAATTGGATTATGATGAAAATGAATATGAGTGTCTAAATATCATGAAAATATGCATAAAGCCAAATTCAGACTTGAAGGATGAACATCTGAGTCAGCCCAACAGTGTCCTTTTTGTAGAAGGCCCAAGTTTGAAAGGTGACACATTAAAAGCAGCACATGCTGTGCTCCTTATACATGATGTTGTCAAAGCTTCATGGCTTTTAGTAATTACCCCAGCCCAAAATTCGAAATTGATTGCCCTTACCATAACATGCAGTATATCTGCTCAATTGGGAGTCACTGTCGTCATGGGAGAGAGAAATGCTAATTCAGTTGGACAAATTTGTGTTCTGTTAGCATGTACATTCTATGGAATCTTCACAGTTAAATTTAAAGAGGCTCAAGAAAATGTTTTTGAAGCAGCACAACAGGGTTGTATCAGAACTGTTTTTGAGAAAAATGACAACTGCAAAGTGGCAAATGTGTTATTGCAAGGACTGATGCCCAGGTATAGATTGCCAGTTTCTCTGAAATCAGATCATAATGTGGTCTCAAAGATAATGAGTGCAGAACAACAGATTGGACAAGAAATGGATTGTAGCTACCTGCCTGAAGTGTCAAGCATAATAAAGCAACACAATGGCAGCACTGAGTTACCTTTTGCAAAAGACTGTGTTTCAGCAACACTAAAGTGGCTTGAAAATGCATAAAATGCAAATGCACCTGTGGAAAACACTGAGGAGAACACTAGCCATTGCTGTGTAGGTCTGGTTGATGTACAGTGTGCAGTTTCTCACCAGATTGCAGCTGCTACACAAGATCTGCATAATGAATGGTGCAATGGCTTTGATCTGAGAGATGCTGTGCTGAAACATCTGAATCTGATCAAAGTGAAAATAAGAGTGAAAGGCCTTGGTTGAAAAAGTGCAAAGGATTGATAGTGCTCTGTCAGTTTCTCAGCACCTAAGTAGTCCAATTTGCATGGAAAGTATGAGCCATACTAATGACAAGCTGATGACAAATGAGCAAAGACATGCTGAAACTGTCCTGTTGAATTCCTTTTTTATTATTTTAGTTACTTATTTTAAAGAAGACTAACTGTTCCAAAAAGCTACTTACAGAACTCTGCACTAAAACAATTGAACTTGGCTATATATGATCTGATTACAGACCAAACTTGTGTTTGCCTTAGATATAGAAGTAACATTGTTATATGCTCAGCTTTTGCAATTTAAAATCATTTTATTATGATTTGAATTATCAGAAGGGTGGATTTGATGGAGCAGATTTCATCTGCAGTCATGCATTGTTTATTTTTTTGTGCTTCAGACAGGCTGCATTTAAATTGCAACGCACATTTTGGTGCAGGTTAAAAACATGGCACATGAAAAACATGAAAGTGAGGCCTGAAAATGCTTTTGCTGAATTAACATGTGTTTTCTTGCAATGTAGAGAAAAAGTGGCCTTTTTACCTTTGAAGATAAATAGAATGTGTTTCTCTCTTCCCAGCTCATCCCATGCAATATAAAATCAATTATTCCTGTCTTAATAGACTTTGACTTGTTGCATATTTTGATAAACATTTTCAGTTAATAACACCTCTTTTTATAATGTGTGTGAATTAATAATGCACTTGGGAAACATAATGGACTGATTTACATGAAATTAATATTATCTTTGTGTTTGTTTTATTTTTGGGGCCTACACAAAACATGGCTGCCTGTGAATCCATCAAGGCTATGACTTGCAATTTAATGAGAAGGGAGCATGCGCAGACTGTGGCAGCTTTCCTCATGACAAGAAGTCAAGGACAGCGTGAACTGCACATTCTTGTCATTCTGCCAATGTACCAGTTAGTTAAAAGTGTCCATCTACTGCGCTGAGAAGGAAGGAAGGATGAATTAGATTGAAACATTTTTCCTAGTAAATGTTGCAAATGTTTATAAATGTAGTTATTCATGTATGCTTCTTTTGTTAAGACTAGTGAAGTCAGGTTTTTAGAATGAGTCAGGGAAGTGTGACCTCATGCATCATGACTGACCAATCACGTAAAGGTTTTACTGAAAAATGTTACATCTTTGTGTACTCTGCCAATAATTATGGTATAAATACTGTCCTCTCTGGATGGGGGCTGGCACTTCTTTTTTTCTCAGCTCAGCTGGCTTCTATGGGTTAGGTACGAGAAACGTCCCGGGAGATTGATGAAGGGCGGGCTTGCGTCCGAGAAGTGTCAGGGGGAGGTTTCTTGCTTCCACGTCATATCTTGGCACTTCATGCCACATTCCTTTGAGGCCTGTGAAGGGCGGGCTGCTTTCCTCTTTAGACACAGACAGACAGAGAGTGTAGTGGATCATGATAGGATTAGATGCTAAACTTTAAGTTTATGTTTTGACTAATTAATTAGGTCTGAAAAGATTTATTTGATTTATGCATTTATTTCTCTTAATAGCATATTTTTGCAAACTATTTAAGTACTGATTAGCTTTGCAAGACTATTTTTCTTAGAAACTCTTTAAGACTTTTGCGCCACATTTTTCATAACTACATGTAATGCTTATATGCAGACTGTAATGTGTTCTGTATTATTGATATTTTTCCTGTTTTCCAAATTCTGTAACCTGATTGATATTTTACTAATGAATAAAGGGTCAGAGAAAAATTAACTTTTTGACTAGAAAATAAAACCCTTTAAAATACTCAACAACTCTCTTTATTGGCTTGAATAATAAAATAGCATTTTTGACTGTTCAGGTTTATTTAAATCTCCTGAAGGTAATACATGGTGTGAAGGGCCCAACACCTTTTGAGCGGTAAATTAGAGGTAGCATGAGGGTTTTGCATTGAGAAACTACCAGAAGAAATTACCGCTCTCCATCAGTTCATTTAAGGTGGACAGAGGCTGGAACCAAAAAAGCTATTTTAACAAAACATGATACCTCTGACACCATAAATCACACTACCTTTTTTACAGAAGTCCCTTTTATTGACTCTGTACTTTTTTAGTTATTTTTGCAGTTTATGATTTTCACATTCCAGTATTCCTTTCACCTTATGCAATTTTCAATTTTCTGAAAAAACTTTTTACATTAATACCAAAGTACAAAAAACAGTGCTTTCATGTCTCAAAAAAACAATACTACAATACACGTGAAAATATACAATCAACAATACATGGACATTAGGTTTTCATTTTGTCGCTTCCTAAAAAAGAAGACATTTAGTGCTTCTTTTGGTTGAGGAATATATTTAGCACGGTTTGAGTCCCTACACGTTTATTCGTCCTACTAAAGTCTAATGTGTCAAGATCACAAGAAGTTTTTAGTCCTGTACACCTGTCTTTTTTTTTATGGTCCTATCTGTGGGGTCTGAAAGAATTTTGCTAATTTTTTTTAGGATGGATTTATCTTGTTCCACCTTTTTCCGCTGAAACCAAACAGCAACTTATTATTAACTCAATCTTTCTAGACCACTAGGTTGTGCCGACGTGTTTCGACCTTGCAGCTGTGGGACCAGCACACTTTTTTACATCAAGGTCTTCATCAGGGCTGTTTTGGTTTGTTGTAGGACATATATTACGGTCGTTTTCGTAGCTGGGGTGGAATACTCTTTTCTTTCTACCCTGTCTCCTTCAGTTTAATCAAGAACGAACACTGCTGCGGAGACAACCTGCCCGAGAGACTGAAAATACGCCTCCAGATAACGAAAAGAAAGAGCTGACTCAACCGCGACGAAAGCGAACAACTAAGATCAAGGCCTCTCTCTCCCATCCTCAAAAAAACGAAGGAGACAGGGTAGAAAGAAAAGAGTATTCCACCCCAGCTACGAAGACGACCGTAATATATGTCCTACAACAGGACTGATAGGCCCAGGAGCTGAATTATTGGCAGCCACTCCACCCGCTTACGAATTACTTCAGAGCAGCCCGAGCTGGTCGCCTGACTCGAGGCCATGGTGAGGGAGAGTGCTGCATTATCATGCGATCGCTGTGAGAGGGCCCGTCGTCACTGAGAGAGAGTCCCGCTGCCTCAGCCTGGGGGCTTCAGAAGAACAGAACAAACACAGTGGATTGTGCCGGCGGGCTTCCAGGAGTTGTGCTTCAAGGGGTTCTGGGAGGAGACGAATACATAAGTCAACATGTAACAAGAATGTGGTGGATTTTTCAGTAAGAGGACATTAGTGCCACACGTGGTGAAATGCTGTTGCTCATCTTTTTACATAAGCAAACAGCAAATAATTGCTCATGGAGCATTGATTCATTTTTCGTTTCGTTTTTGTTTTCAATGACAGGTTGCATGTTAACTTTTGTGTCTGAACTGTATCATCGGGTTTAAGGTCATAATTAATATATTGATAATCTAGGCAGCAATCGCTACATTTGTGCTTTTTACAATTGTGATTATCACCATTCATGTTCATTGACTAAGGAGTTGAGTGAATGGTATCATTTTCACGTAGTAGGCATGGTGAGTGAGCACATTATGATTCACTGCAGAGGGTCACGTATTTCTTATATTTCTAGACACGTGTTTGTAAATTAACTCTGCCACATGTTTAAAAGGATTGTTTCCACCTGTATTGTTTATGACTCGTTTGCTATCAGTTTGCTTGGAGGATAACTTTGTTTTAGGGATGTTATAATGGGGCGCTCAGTTGCCAACATTGGCACATGATGTAAATATGCTGGTTTCCACACTACCGTACGTACCGTGAGATTTTGCTTTTTTTTTTTTTTTTTTTAGTTTTCGTGATTGCTTTTACTCAGGCCGCCACTCAGCACGGGCAGCATTGATTGGCAGAGCAGCTCGCTGGCGCTTTTCGCAGGCAGGCCCCTGTTAGCGCACTTCTTAGAGTTTCTTGTTGCTCAAATGGGTGTCATTTCTGATATTTATATGTTTCTCCATATGTTTCATTACTTGATTTTTGCTTGCAATAAAGTGTCACTCATAGTTGTTGAAATTCCCCTCATAATTACAATGAAATTATGAAAATGTCACACATAGCAATCTGAAACCTTGGCCGTTATGCTGGGCCCAATCCCACTTACACTTTTATAGGCTGTGTCCTGCCTCCACACAAAGGGCTGCATGCCCCCCTGTAGTTAGTCTGGAGCCAGGGCCAGGTAGGCACGGCACCAGTGTGCTTCAAAGACCTACCTCTAGAAGCTTCTCCCCAATTGAACGGCACAACAGGGTATAAATACTGGACCTCACATACCAACTCTTCAGTACACTTCTGGATCTGTGATTACCCTGCCAGGACGAAGGGAAGTTGTGCTGCTGAAAGGACTGCCCCAGTGCTGGACTATTGACCTGAAGGAAATGCTGCCCTGCTGTGCTGACATGCTGCCTGGTGTCCTTCTGCCTGGATGAGAAGGACTGGACATGCATCTTTTGAGCCCAGAACCTCAAAGTGAATCCAATGGGTAGTTGGCCAGCCTCCAAATCTAAAGCCTCAGCGTCACAACAGGCTTCCACCAACCTTGCTCCTGCACCTGGACTATGCCATCTGTGAGTCTACCCTACCACCCCAGTCCTGGACCCTTGGAAGTGGGTGTTCTGCTTGGGTTCTCAGATTAGATAGAACCAGCTCATCAGAGCCTCACTAACCCAGCCAGAACGTTACTCTCTGCCCCTCCCTAGGACCTATTCACAACAGGTATCTACCCCCTAAGGACAGGGAATTCCTAAGATACATACCATGTACCTCCTATAATATTAGCAATCAGTGGCCTCGCGGTCACTCAGACCCAGACCTCTCTACCCTACTGGCAGTATCAATATCGGCGGCCTCGCGGTCACTCAGACCCAGACCTCTCTACCCTGCTGGCAGTATCAGAATCGGCGATCTCGCGGTCCCATTCGAACCCAGACCTCTCTACCCAGACGGCAGTATCAGAATCGGCGATCTCGCGGTCCCATTCGAACCCAGACCTCTCTACCCAGACGGCAGTATCAGAATCGGCGATCTCGCGGTCCCATTCGAACCCAGACCTCTCTACCCAGACGGCAGTATCAGAATCGGCGATCTCGCGGTCCCATCCGAACCCAGACCTCTCTACCCAGACGGCAGTATCAGAATCGGCGATCTCGCGGTCCCATCCGAACCCAGACCTCTCTACCCAGACGGCAGTATCTGAATCGGCGATCTCGCGGTCCCATTCGAACCCAGACCTCTCTACCCAGACGGCAGTATCAGAATCGGCGATCTCGCGGTCCCATTCGAACCCAGACCTCTCTACCCAGACGGCAGTATCAGAATCGGCAATCTCGCGGTCCCATCCGAACCCAGACCTCTCTACCCAGACGGCAGTATCAGAATCGGCGATCTCGCGGTCCCATTCGAACCCAGACCTCTCTACCCAGACGGCAGTATCAGAATCGGCGATCTCGCGGTCCCATTCGAACCCAGACCTCTCTACCCAGACGGCAGTATCAGAATCGGCGATCTCGCGGTCCCATCCGAACCCAGACCTCTCTACCCAGACGGCAGTATCAGAATCGGCGATCTCGCGGCCTCATACAGACCCAGACAACCTACCCAGACGGCAGCATATCCTATGATTACCATTACATGAAGGGATCAGTCTCACTATTCATCAGGGGTATAGTACTACAATATTCTGGATCACACAATAGTTGCCAAATTTGGTGATGTACAACATGTTCTCTAATTCAAGGGGCTCCCCTCTCCCTTATTCAGTTACCACTTACCTGATCAGGGTTAGCATCTGTTCACATAGCAGCATCTGACTAGAAGAACAGGTTACCCACTCATACAAGAACACGCAGCACATGTCAGTTCACTAAGAACTGGTGTATCTTTATTACCTGGCAGTATCAGTGTCCTATGATTACCATTACATAAAGGGATCAGTCTCACTATTCATCAGGGGTATAGTACTACATTATTTTGGATCACACAATAGTTGCCAAATTAGGTGATGTACCACCTATCCTTCAATCCAAGAGCTCCTCTCTCCCTTATTCAGTTACCACTTACCTGATCAGGGTTAGCATCTGTTCACATAGCAGCATCTGACTAGAAGAACAGGTTACCTTTTCATACAAGAATAAGAAGCACGCCGGTTCACTATGCAAAGGTTATTATCAAATATAAGCTCTCCTCTACCCCCTTGCTCAGACCCACATGGACGGGAGATGCATCCGTTCACCTGCACCTGACTAGAAGAAAGGTTAGCCTCACTAAGAACAACAACGCCTGCACAATGGTTCACTAAGAACTGGGGTATCTTTATTTCTCAGTACAATAAACAACATTAGCAACACATAATAGACACATACACAGATCTGCAGGGTCTCTGTGAAGACCACATCCACATCTAACTAACAGGGACGGTAAATAGACTGCACACTGCTGAAAGGAAAAGGATTAGTAATAATGTTTCATGGACACTAACATAACAGGACAGATATCACCTGATTAGTATGGAGTCTTGTTCTAGCTGTCATCTGGATTCCTCCCTCGTCTGTGATTCTCCTCTGCACTCTTGGACATGCTGCGCTGATCACTCTGCACTGGACACCTCTCCCCCACGAACTGTCTCCGCCTTCCAGCTTCAGTCTAATTGTTTCGGCCGCTCTAATAACCGTTCGCTCCACTAGCTTCTTCATTCTGTCTGATTATCTCTGTTCAAATGTCCAATTCACTCCAGCTGCTCTCACAGATTAGTATAACTTCAGTCTCTTCCAAAAGGCACCACCTCAGACTCCAGCTGATCACAACTCCTCCGGATAAGTAACTACTTCTAACTGCTGTCTTCAGCTCCAAACATTGCTTCATCTCTCTCTGTTCAGAACACCATCTACTCACAACTGCTTCTAGTTTCTCTCTCTCTCTGGTTCCAGCTCACTGGCTGTCTGTCTTCCCTCTGTTCCAAGCATCCACTGTCTCTTCTCCCCTGCTCCATCTCCTCTCCTTCTGCACTCTAACGCTCTCCGTTCCAATCCACGACTGCACTCCTTCCAACCCAAAGTCCTTCTCACTGACTCCGCCTCTGCACTTCACTAATATGGAATGCTGTCTCCTCATGGAAAGTTCCAGGCATCAGCCTGCCGCCCTCCAAATTCTTGCACCTCCCCGTACCAAGGACACATCCCCAGCCGGCCGGCCCGATGTTGTGTCTTCAGCACGAAGAGAAATACAATCCTTCGACAAGGGCCGGCCTGAACCGGTTCTCTCCAAGCGAACAACACCTCATAACTAAAACATTACCTTTACCCTGCAAGCATCTCAGTCTGCAGGGACAGAAAGCAAAATGGAGTCTCTCTAGTTCTGGGCCTTGTAGGCCTGAGAAGGATGAAATAACACTTAGCTCTATCAGAGTACCTACACAAACCATACCAATATGTAATATGAAGTCAAGACAACAGGATCCACCCTCTACTATAGGTAGAATCTTGAAAGGACACATAATTATGTCAAAGCCAATAGGCAATAGATGGATTAGAGTCAACAATAAGGGATCTATCATCATATTAAGCAGCTATCCTCTAGTTTATGCTTCTAGATATGGCAAAAAGGCCTAAAAAGGACCAACACAAGGCAAGAATAGAGATTCAGGATGGTAGCAAGCTTAAAGTCACCATCACTCATAAATAGAGCCCAAAAATCAAGCAGAACATTGCACCCTTGACTTTAACTTGCTAACATCTATAAACAACAACAACCAAAGAAACAAACATCCCCATGATCTATCAACAAAATCAAAAACAGAACCTGCCCCCCACCAAATTCCTGTACCACTCCATGCCAAGGACGCGCACCCAGCTGGCCAGCCTGGTGTTGCGTCTCTAACATAGAGAACCTAAGCACCCTTGAACTAAATGTGCCTCAACTTCTAGTAATAACTCATGAAATCTATTAATGTAGTGACATGTCTGTGAAGTAAAAATAACAAAGGGCCTAAATGAGGCCTACCTACTTCGGTCAACTTAAGAAACTAACCTAGCACCCTTGAACTAAATGTGCCTCAACTTCTAGTAATAACTCATGAAGTCTATTGATGTAGGGACATGTCCGTGAAGTAAAAACAACAAAGGGCCTAAACGAGGCCTACCTACTTCGGTCAACTTAAGAAAGGATTTGGTAAAATCTTGACAAATAAACATAACAAAGGGACCTCAATGTCTGGGCAACTATTACTAGTAAATCTAGGACATGACCTAACTAAATGACTCACCTCCCGGGACAACTTAAAGTCTAGGGTGACCACCCTTGGAACTAATCCCACTGCTCCAATTAAAAGTTGATGGATCAAAGTAAAAGTGTAATAACAGGAAAACCAGGATAACCCCATTCCTACAAAATAGCTGGTGTAGCACTATGCATATCAAGCAAGAAATCAGAAACAGTGATCTAAGTGTGGTGCATATACTCTTCTAAAAGATAATTCAGACATAGTCTGTCCAGAAATCCCTATAGCTAAAATAGCTGAATCAGAAACTTAAACTTGAAAAACTAAGTGATAGGAGACCATGCCAAAGTCAATAGGCAAAGGTCATAAGTCATCTAACTCAGGAAACAGTGTGCACCTAATCCCTCTGTATCAATCTGTGGAACACATGTGTGCACCATCATGCAGAACACTACTTTCCCTTCATTGACAAAACTGTTTTACAGAAAACAGGAAAACTATCCAATAGGTGAAAGATAAACAAGTGTAAAGTCAATCTGTAATAGCATAGCATACTAAGATCAAAATATCATGTATCACAGGGCATCAGATTACTAAAGCAGCTCACTAATTATATACTGCACCCTATGACTTTCAAACAAAATCATTTGCATATATCAAAAGGAAACATTAAACCAAAGGCCAAATTATGAATGTGGCACTGCATCTTTCAAACTGGAAAATCAAAAGCATAAACAGGACTGCAAATTTAACATTATCATTGGGGCCTGTTAGTGGTAACTGCAAAAAGTGGCATCATGTCCATCTGAAATAGAAACATGGGAAAAAATGCAAGACTCAAGAATGCAGGCCAAGGAATTACATTGTAGACTCCTTTCATAAAGGAACATCATTATAACCAAATACCAATGGATACTTTCAGATCATCACTTTACTATTGGCTTTGTCAAAAAAAAAAAAAATTCTTTTAATGGTACTGATGAGGCATCCAACTGAAGATTTACATTTTGAACCAACAAAAGGATTTTAATTAAAAGTGTCTCTATCAAAAAAAAGTTAGTCTGTTCTTTCTAAAACAGAAAGCAGGTATGACAGTTCTCCAGTGTGCAAGACACACCGCTCCAAAGTTCTTTGCCAGGAAGGAATCCCATCTGATCTTGTCATCCATGGAACTCCAGCTATCCGCCGTAAGACACCGCTTCTCGCCATCAGCTCCGGTGTAGTTTGGGCCCAAGCTGGTTCCGCATTTCAGAAAATAACAAACTAACATAACAACAAGAAAATAAAAAAAACAAAATAACAAACGGGGCGGGGCCGACCATCCATGCACTCCCGCACAAGCCATCAACCTGAAACGAGAGATAAGCATCAATCATCTTATAAAAGAAAATTTTCCATTCAAAAAAGCACCCCAAGTGCTTTTCATTTCTGTAAGAAGAAAACCTCCTAATTCCTGAAAAGAACTCTCTAAATCCAAGGGATGATTTGAACACTCTCTTTAAATTTGTTTGGGCAAAATCCCAACATTTTTTTTTTACACAAGTCAGAAGGGCTGGGGCCTAGTCACTCCTCACTCCTTTGAGAAACAGCCCCTCCCTCTAGAAAGATGGTCACGCTCAGAGTTTTGGACCAGCTCCAACCATCACAAGCAGGAGCCGTGCAGAGGACGGGCCTGAGTTATCTCGTTCAAGGTTACAACAACAATTTTCTGCTTTGTGGAGTTTCTCACACATTTTTAAATGAAACTCCATGCAGCTGGTATTTTACCCTTCTCCTTTCAGACAAGCACCGTATTTCTCTAACTAATGTAATCAAGTTCTTAAGCTATTATTTTTCTATAGCCATATGACAAGTTAACCAACATTCAAAAGACGGCATTCTGCACTAAAGCAATTTTAAACTGATGTAAGGGATATGAGTGTATTAAAGTCAAAATCAAAATAGAACCTCATATCCACCCTTGACTGTATACACGAACATCAAACAATTCTGTCATAACGGTTCACTATTTGCTGAAAGGGAAAAAATATTAGAACAACAATGCATGCAGACACATTTCATTTTTTATAACATGTGAAACACCATCAAATTAAACAAGGGGCAACATATAATTTTGCATTGCATAACCAAGAATTCATTATTAAGTGTGCAAACTTTTCCATTCTACCTATAAAAAGGGCCAGATTCATCATTTCATTTAAAAGCACACAGTTGCATTTCACCAATTAAAGCACATTCTACATTGAACTAATTTCATTTCCACAACCGAAGATTGCACCATCTGTGCACAGCTGAAAACGACCAAAACACCCCCTCACATTCCGACAGGTTGATGTACACCTCCGAGTCAAACTCATTAAATCATGTGTACAAAGGGTAGACACACAGAAACCCGTGGATGCATTCCAAACAGTACGTAAAAATGAACACTGCTGTCTCAATTCAAGATATCAACCCTTTGGCAGCTGAAACCTAAGCCTTCCCCGATCGCAGCAGACACAAGGGAAAGTCCCAGGACTAATCTCTCACGTTCTCACATAACAGTCGAGCTCCTTCAGAAGCAGAAGGCGCAATTCACAAATAATTCAACTAGTCACTCACAAAGCGCTATGCACATGGATTCGCAATTCACAAATAATTCAACTAGTCACACCTGAGGCGCTATGCACATGGATTCAACAAACTATTCACAAGTGAGAAGCACAAAGCGCTATGCACAAGGCACACAAGCCTTAGTCAGAAGGCGCTATGCACAAGATCCTTAAAAAGCTACTCACAAGTCAGAAGCACAAGGCGCAATTCACAAATAATTCAACTAGTCACTCACAAAGCGCTATGCACATGGATTCGCAATTCACAAATAATTCAACTAGTCACACCCGAGGCGCTATGCACATGAATTCAACAAACTATTCACAAGTGAGAAGCACAAAGCGCTATGCACAAGGCACACAAGCCTTAGTCAGAAGGCGCTATTTACAAGATTTTCAGCAAGTTATATCACAGAATACATTTCACACTTCACAGCATAAGTAAATGCAGCAAGCCATGTGATAAGCAATGTACAAGCCTTTTTTATACACAAATGTACAATCTCATCAACACCAAAATGTAATTGGCTCCCTCACACAGTCACCCTTCCAGCCTGACAGTCCAAACACCAAGATGAAAAGCATTTCTCCTACCCTGCATAAGTCAGATACCATGATGTACTGCAATCTCCTTACACTCCAACTGTTCAAGCCAATAGGTCAGGGACCACGTAATTGGCCCCCTCACACACAGTCACCCTTCCAGCCTGACAGGCTGTTACAGGTGCGGGATGAATAGGTAACAAATGTATTCTAGTTTTCTTATCTTTTATTTTAAAGAATAACAAGTCTGAGCTTTTCTTTCCCTTTTGTAAAGTTCCACAAGGTGAACGGCTCCTGGCTGCTCTTCTATGGTGAGATTCGGGGTGTTCTACTCGACGGCCTCTTTCAGGTGTCCGTCGATACAGGGATTTATCCGGATCCGTCTTGTAGCTCAAGGCAAACAACAAAAAGGAGAATACACCGTGTCAGTTTAAGGTTCACTGTATCTACGGTGCTTAAAAAGGGAAGGGAATGAGGAGCTAATCACACGTGCCACACATCTTAGTAACTACCGACGCCGTGAGAGGGAAGTGCTCAGGGAGGGGTAACACAGTGCTAAAGATGTGGGAGTGCTCAGGTTATCCAGCGGGCTTCCCCTTGTAATGCACCCAGCCCCTGATCTTGTCTCGTACCTGTGCTAGCCATACACCTCCCTCGGGTGTATGGCTGGGCGAGTCGCGGGGTCGTTGGCCTCCTGGCGTCTCCCGACTCTCGTCTGCTTCTTCGCGTCGCTTCTCCGTCTGTCTCTCCTCCTCCGACCTCGTCTCCGCGTTCTCCTCTCCTCGGTTTCTCCTTCCGCCTTCTCCACTCTGCCTCCGGGTGAACAAGCACACCGTTGATTCGCCCTTCTCTGCATATGACGCCTCCGCGTCCTGACGTGACTCCTCCCACTCGCCACTCCATTCAAAGTTAAAGGGCCACTGACCCGTCTCCTCATCTTGTTGCTCCAGTTCGTCGTCGACGTTCTGTGGGGAGTATAATTGATGAGCAACGGTATCAGCGTTCTGTTCATTCCTTCTTAGTATGTTCCCCTGGTTTAGGGACAGACCCGGCCCGTTACATACCTCCCCCTCAGGACACTCACGATCGGTGAGTGGATGACGGGACAAAAAGTCAGCGCCTACGTTCTCACTGCCTTTTCTGTGATGTATGGAAAATACATAGGGTTGTAGTGATAGGAACCAGCGCAAAACTCTAGCATTATTGGCCTTGTTGCGAGCCATCCACAGTAGCGGAGCATGATCCGTAAAGAGGTCAAACTTCCTTCCCTCGAGATAATAGGCCAGTTTGTCAATAGCCCATTTAATCGCGAGGCACTCTTTCTCAATTGTAGCATATTTCAGTTCACGTGGGAACAGCTTCCTGCTGACATAAAGTATTGGGTGGTCGTGCCCGTCCGAACCCATTTGGGAGAGCACAGCACCAATACCGTAATCAGAAGCATCCGTATGCAATGAAAATGGCCGAGAAAAGTCTGGGGAAGACAGGACCGGAGTAGATGTGATGATGGACTTCAATACTCTAAAGGCTTCCAGCATTTTATCGGAAGGTCTCACCGGTGTGGACGATTTCCCAGGTTCCCTCAGTGTGTCTGTAAGGGGGGCGGCAATTTCCGCAAATTGAGGAATAAAGCGCCGGTAGTAGCCGACGAGCCCTAAAAAGGATCTGACTTCCTTTCGGGTTGAAGGAAAAGGGGTGTCGGCAATTGCCCGGACCTTTTCAATCTGAGGTTCAATGAGTCCGTGGCCCAGAATGTAGCCAAGATATTTAACCTTTTGAAAGGCCATCTTACATTTTTTTGCGTTGACAGTGAGCCCCGCTTTCCGTAGGGCACTGAACACTGTGTGCAGATGGCCCATATGCGTATGCCAGTCCGGACTGAATATCACAATGTCGTCTAGATATGCCGATGTGAACTCAGACAAGCCATCCAGGACAGTGTTCATTAGACGTTGGAACGTTGCGGGCGCCCCATGTAGCCCGAAGGGGAGCACTGTGAATTCAAAATGTCCCTCCCGTGTGGAAAAGGCAGTTTTCTTGGCATCATCCGGATGTAATGGAACTTGCCAATAACCCTTAGTCAAATCCAGGGTAGTGATGTATTTCGAGTTGCCCAGTTTTTCAATCAACTCGTCCACCCTGGGGATGGGGTATGCATCAAAGAGGGAGATTTCATTCAAAGCCCGAAAGTCCATGCAAAACCTCCTGCTACCGTCAGGTTTGGGCACCATGACAATGGGGCTAGACCAGTCACTTTTAGAAGGACGAATGACCCCTAGACGAAGCATTTCCTCCACCTCATGTTTAATGGCCTCTCTCCTTGCTTCAGGGACTCGATATGGTCTAATTCTAACTTTCTTGCCCGGAGGGGTTACAATGCAGTGTTCAGCCAGGGACGTACGTCCCGGTTGACTGGAAAAGACACTCTCATACTGTTTCAACGTACCCATTAGTTCACCCCGTTGTACATCCGTCAATTCCTCATTATGCGTAAGCAATTCCATAGTTGATTCACCGGGGCGGGAGGCATCCGCCAAGTTTACCTGAGATGGGGGAGGTCCTAGCCACTTCTTTAAAAGGTTGATATGGTACGACTGTTGTTTGTCACGGTGAATCTGTAACCTATAGCTAGTGCGACCAATCACTTCTACAACCCTATATGGACCCATCCACTCGGCCTTAAATTTGTGGGAAGAGGAGGGCAGTAGGACCAAGGCCCAGTCATCGACCTTGAGCTGTCTCCATTTTTTTCCCTTGTCATAAGCAACCCTTTGTCTGCGCTGACTATCTTCCAAATTGGTAAAGGCAAGATCCCGTAATTTACCCAATTTAGATTTCAGATCCCTAGCATAGTCTAGAGTCGCAGCCGTTTCCTCGGTAGCTTCATTCACCCATGCATCTCTAGTCATCTCCAAAAGCGAGCGTGGTTGTCGGCCATAAAGCAACTCGAATGGCGACGTCCCCATACTGGACTGTTTTTGAGCTCTTATGGCGTAGAGAGCTAGGGGTAGCATTTTATCCCAATCCGCTCCGCTGACCACCATCATTTTTCGGAGCGTGGCCTTCAGGGTGCGGTTGTAACGTTCCACCAGTCCGTCCGTCTGGGGATGGTAAACAGAGGTACGGATCTGGTGGATGTCCAACATTTTGCAAATTTCCTTCATCAGTTGTGAAATGAAGGGAGTACCCTGGTCCGTTAAAATCTCTTTGGGAAAACCTACTCTACTAAACAGTTCGATCATCTTATCCCCAATTTGTTTGGAGTTCGCCACTGATAACGGAAAAGCTTCCGGAAATCGAGTCGCATAGTCAACTATGACCAAAATGTGTTGGAAGCCTTTTTTTGTCCTAGGTAGAGGGCCAATAAGGTCCATTCCAACACGTTCAAATGGCTTCCCAATTATCGGCAACGGTTGGAGTGGGACAGCCGGGGGTTTAGTCATATTGAACCGTTGGCAAATCTCGCACTTCTTACAATATGATTCGGTATCCTTATAAATACCTGGCCCAAAAAAATTTCTGAGTTTAGTTTGGGTCGTCTTTTCTGCGCCAGCATGACCGGCGATCAGATGGCTATGACCAAAAAACAGCACTTGCTCCCTAAATGAGACAGGTACCAGGAGTTGAGGTGAATCCCCCCTTTTTCCTATCCTATACAACAGCTCATCTTGAATAACAAACCCGGGATATGAAGTTGCCTCCTCGGGCCTCCTGTGTGCCTGTTCCCATGCATTGAAGAGAGTGGTGTCATTTATTTGAGCGAACTTAAAACTTTTATCGAGAACCCAGGGGTCCTGTGCCAGAACCGCATGTATCGGTTCGCTACGTAGTCCGGAGGACCCAAATCCCTTCTCTCCGCGACCTGTGTCGTTTAGTTTCCCCACTTCCTGTATTATAGGTGATGCTATCCGTTCACATATAATATGTGCCACTCTGTCCCCTTTTTGTACCAAAAATGTCTCCGTCCCAAAGTTGAAGAGGAGAATAATTACATTACCCCTGTAATCGCCATCAATCACTCCTGCCCCCACGTCTATAAAGTATTTAGCGGCTATACCAGAACGAGGAGCGATTCTGCCATAGCAGCCGGGCGGGACTGCGATTTGTAGGTCGGTCTTAACCAAGGCTTTTTCTTTGGCCGGTATTTTGTATTCATACGCACTGTACAAGTCATATCCGGCAGCCTTGTCCGAACCCTTGGTGGGTGATGTTGCGTTTGCTGATAACTTTACAAAGTTCAGGCAGGTCAACCCTGGTTCTACCCCCTGTTCGACATTACTCTCCCGTGTAGGGATGGAGTCATTCATCCCTTTCTTGGGAGTATCTTCCAATTCTTTTCTAAACATGTTCAAGAAGCGGGGATTGTCTGTCCCAACGATTATATCTTCAGGCAAGTTGGACATCACCCCCACCCTTACTGTCTGGGGAGTCCCCACTGTAGGTACTATCTCAATGTTAGCTATAGGATATAACTTGATATCCCCGTGAACACATTTAATATTAACAGTGCCCCTAGGAATGTATTGCTTTGAGGTGACGTATTGTGATTGTATGACCGACTGTCGACAGCCGGAGTCTAACAACGCTAATAGTGAATTCCCATTAACTTTCACACTTACTCGGAAGGCACTGCCAAGCTCCGCTGAATAGAGAACAGTTCTGGGGAGATACCCAACTTCCATAGGCTCCTCATCCACTCTTTTTTTTGGACATAAACGAGCGATATGGCCCCACTGACCACAATCGAAACATTGAGGGCCAAATGTGCCTGGGGTCTCTGTCCGCCATGTACGGGTTCTTACTGGTTCTTTTCCCTTAGGGACATTTCTGTCCGGTCGTGTAAACATTTTTTTGTCTCTCTCCAGGTCAAACGGGACGTTTCTTGGCTGGGCTCTGGAAAAGGATGATGCCATCTCTACGGCTTGGGCGGTGGTTAGGCTATGGTGTTGTCTAAGCCATTTTTGGGTAGCATAGGGGAGAGCTTCCAGAAACTGCTCCAGATATATTCTGTCAAGTATTTCTTCTTTGCTACTAGTGGCAGGGGTGAGCCATTTATCCGCGGCCATTTTTAAGCGTACGAACAAGGTTTTTGGATTTTCTCCCACCGTGCCTCTCTCCTTACGAAACCGCAGCCGGTAAGCCTCCGGATCTAGTCCTAGATGGTCTAGTATTATTCTTTTTATTTCTACATATGTAGTGTCTCCGTTGGGGTTGGCCACTTGATAGGCGGCTTGCGCCTCCCCCCCTAGTAGTGGGGCTAGGAAAAAAGGCCATTTCGTTACCGGCCACCCACATGCTCTAGCTGCCCTTTCAAAGTTTAATAAGAAGGCATCCGGGTCTTCTCCTGACCTATATTTTTGTAGTGACACGGATGGAGCTCCATGTGCCATGGGTCTTTCGGCTGTTCCTCCCCTAACCACTGGGTCACTCCATGGTAGATCCGTTTTTTCTTCAATGGCTTTTTTTAGTGTTTCTCTATCTGCTTGGGCGGAGACTAAATGTTGTATTAGTACCCATTCGAGTCTTTCCTGCCCTTTTACGAGTTGTTGTACTACCGTTTCCATCTTTTCTTCAGAGATGGTATCTATGCCCGCATTCTCCACCACTGTTACAGGTGCGGGATGAATAGGTAACAAATGTATTCTAGTTTTCTTATCTTTTATTTTAAAGAATAACAAGTCTGAGCTTTTCTTTCCCTTTTGTAAAGTTCCACAAGGTGAACGGCTCCTGGCTGCTCTTCTATGGTGAGATTCGGGGTGTTCTACTCGACGGCCTCTTTCAGGTGTCCGTCGATACAGGGATTTATCCGGATCCGTCTTGTAGCTCAAGGCAAACAACAAAAAGGAGAATACACCGTGTCAGTTTAAGGTTCACTGTATCTACGGTGCTTAAAAAGGGAAGGGAATGAGGAGCTAATCACACGTGCCACACATCTTAGTAACTACCGACGCCGTGAGAGGGAAGTGCTCAGGGAGGGGTAACACAGTGCTAAAGATGTGGGAGTGCTCAGGTTATCCAGCGGGCTTCCCCTTGTAATGCACCCAGCCCCTGATCTTGTCTCGTACCTGTGCTAGCCATACACCTCCCTCGGGTGTATGGCTGGGCGAGTCGCGGGGTCGTTGGCCTCCTGGCGTCTCCCGACTCTCGTCTGCTTCTTCGCGTCGCTTCTCCGTCTGTCTCTCCTCCTCCGACCTCGTCTCCGCGTTCTCCTCTCCTCGGTTTCTCCTTCCGCCTTCTCCACTCTGCCTCCGGGTGAACAAGCACACCGTTGATTCGCCCTTCTCTGCATATGACGCCTCCGCGTCCTGACGTGACTCCTCCCACTCGCCACTCCATTCAAAGTTAAAGGGCCACTGACCCGTCTCCTCATCTTGTTGCTCCAGTTCGTCGTCGACGTTCTGTGGGGAGTATAATTGATGAGCAACGGTATCAGCGTTCTGTTCATTCCTTCTTAGTATGTTCCCCTGGTTTAGGGACAGACCCGGCCCGTTACACAGGCCAAACACCAAGATGAAAAGCATTTCTCCTACACTGCATAAGTCAGATACCATGATGTACTGCAATCTCCGTACACTCCAACTGTTCAAGCCAATAGGTCAGGGACCACACCCCACCATGCAATTCACAGACTGTGCACAGATGTCAAATTTTCAAAGGGTTTTCACACAGGTTAACGTAAACGGTTTGTGACGCCATATGTTCTGCTTGGGTTCTCAGATTAGATAGAACCAGCTCATCAGAGCCTCACTAACCCAGCCAGAACGTTACTCTCTGCCCCTCCCTAGGACCTATTCACAACAGGTATCTACCCCCTAAGGACAGGGAATTCCTAAGATACATACCATGTACCTCCTATAATATTAGCAATCAGTGGCCTCGCGGTCACTCAGACCCAGACCTCTCTACCCTACTGGCAGTATCAATATCGGCGGCCTCGCGGTCACTCAGACCCAGACCTCTCTACCCTGCTGGCAGTATCAGAATCGGCGATCTCGCGGTCCCATTCGAACCCAGACCTCTCTACCCAGACGGCAGTATCAGAATCGGCGATCTCGCGGTCCCATTCGAACCCAGACCTCTCTACCCAGACGGCAGTATCAGAATCGGCGATCTCGCGGTCCCATCCGAACCCAGACCTCTCTACCCAGACGGCAGTATCAGAATCGGCGATCTCGCGGTCCCATTCGAACCCAGACCTCTCTACCCAGACGGCAGTATCAGAATCGGCGATCTCGCGGTCCCATTCGAACCCAGACCTCTCTACCCAGATGGCAGTATCAGAATCGGCGATCTCGCGGTCCCATCCGAACCCAGACCTCTCTACCCAGACGGCAGTATCAGAATCGGCGATCTCGCGGTCCCATCCGAACCCAGACCTCTCTACCCAGACGGCAGTATCAGAATCGGCGATCTCGCGGTCCCATTCGAACCCAGACTTCTCTACCCAGACGGCAGTATCAGAATCGGCGATCTCCCGGTCCCATTCGAACTCAGACCTCTCTACCCAGACGGCAGTATCAGAATCGGCGATCTCGCGGTCCCATCCGAACCCAGACCTCTCTACCCAGACGCCAGTATCAGAATCGGCGATCTCGCGGTCCCATTCGAACCCAGACCTCTCTACCCAGACGGCAGTATCAGAATCGGCGATCTCGCGGTCCCATTCGAACCCAGACCTCTCTACCCAGACGGCAGTATCAGAATCGGCGATCTCGCGGTCCCATCCGAACCCAGACCTCTCTACCCAGACGGCAGTATCAGAATCGGCGATCTCGCGGCCTCATACAGACCCAGACAACCTACCCAGACGGCAGCATATCCTATGATTACCATTACATGAAGGGATCAGTCTCACTATTCATCAGGGGTATAGTACTACAATATTCTGGATCACACAATAGTTGCCAAATTGGGTGATGTACAACATGTTCTCTAATTCAAGGGGCTCCCCTCTCCCTTATTCAGTTACCACTTACCTGATCAGGGTTAGCATCTGTTCACATAGCAGCATCTGACTAGAAAAACAGGTTACCCTCTCATACAAGAACACGCAGCACATGTCAGTTCACTAAGAACTGGGGTATCTTTATTACCTGGCAGTATCAGTGTCCTATGATTACCATTACATAAAGGGATCAGTCTCACTATTCATCAGGGGTATAGTACTACATTATTTTGGATCACACAATAGTTGCCAAATTAGGTGATGTACCACCTATCCTTCAATCCAAGAGCTCCTCTCTCCCTTATTCAGTTACCACTTACCTGATCAGGGTTAGCATCTGTTCACATAGCAGCATCTGACTAGAAGAACAGGTTACCTTTTCATACAAGAATAAGAAGCACACCGGTTCACTATGCAAAGGTTATTATCAAATATAAGCTCTCCTCTACCCCCTTGCTCAGACCCACATGGACGGGAGATGCATCCGTTCACCTGCACCTGACTAGAAGAAAGGTTAGCCTCACTAAGAACAACAACGCCTGCACAATGGTTCACTAAGAACTGGGGTATCTTTATTTCTCAGTACAATAAACAACATTAGCAACACATAATAGACACATACACAGATCTGCAGGGTCTCTGTGAAGACCACATCCACATCTAACTAACAGGGACGGTAAATAGACTGCACACTGCTGAAAGGAAAAGGATTAGTAATAATGTTTCATGGACACTAACATAACAGGACAGATATCACCTGATTAGTATGGAGTCTTGTTCTAGCTGTCATCTGGATTCCTCCCTCGTCTGTGATTCTCCTCTGCACTCTTGGACATGCTGCGCTGATCACTCTGCACTGGACACCTCTCCCCCACGAACTGTCTCCGCCTTCCAGCTTCAGTCTAATTGTTTCGGCCGCTCTAATAACCGTTCGCTCCACTAGCTTCTTCATTCTGTCTGATTATCTCTGTTCAAATGTCCAATTCACTCCAGCTGCTCTCACAGATTAGTATAACTTCAGTCTCTTCCAAAAGGCACCACCTCAGACTCCAGCTGATCACAACTCCTCCGGATAAGTAACTACTTCTAACTGCTGTCTTCAGCTCCAAACATTGCTTCATCTCTCTCTGTTCAGAACACCATCTACTCACAACTGCTTCTAGTTTCTCTCTCTCTGGTTCCAGCTCACTGGCTGTCTGTCTTCCCTCTGTTCCAAGCATCCACTGTCTCTTCTCCCCTGCTCCATCTCCTCTCCTTCTGCACTCTAACGCTCTCCGTTCCAATCCACGACTGCACTCCTTCCAACCCAAAGTCCTTCTCACTGACTCCGCCTCTGCACTTCACTAATATGGAATGCTGTCTCCTCATGGAAAGTTCCAGGCATCAGCCTGCCGCCCTCCAAATTCTTGCACCTCCCCGTACCAAGGACACATCCCCAGCCGGCCGGCCCGATGTTGTGTCTTCAGCACGAAGAGAAATGCAATCCTTCGACAAGGGCCGGCCTGAACCGGTTCTCTCCAAGCGAACAACACCTCATAACTAAAACATTACCTTTACCCTGCAAGCATCTCAGTCTGCAGGGACAGAAAGCAAAATGGAGTCTCTCTAGTTCTGGGCGTTGTAGGCCTGAGAAGGATGAAATAACACTTAGCTCTATCAGAGTACCTACACAAACCATACCAATATGTAATATGAAGTCAAGACAACAGGATCCACCCTCTACTATAGGTAGAATCATGAAAGGACACATAATTATGTCAAAGCCAATAGGCAATAGATGGATTAGAGTCAACAATAAGGGATCTATCATCATATTAAGCAGCTATCCTCTAGTTTATGCTTCTAGATATGGCAAAAAGGCCTAAAAAGGACCAACACAAGGCAAGAATAGAGATTCAGGATGGTAGCAAGCTTAAAGTCACCATCACTCATAAATAGAGCCCAAAAATCAAGCAGAACAGTGGTCTAAAGGTGCTCTACCAGCCTCTGTAGATCCAACCCGACCAACACATCTCCTGTGCTGCGTGGCTCAAACCAAGGCAGAACTGACACATTGCTGCTACTGTGTAGATTAGACCTGTTGCCAGGACCCACATTGCATCATCGCCCATTGGAACCACCACTTAGCAGAACATCCTCAGCTCACATTCATCCTCGACCGTCGTCTCAACATTTACACAAGACTCGCTTTGCAGCCTCACAGCTCCTCAGAACCACATCAGCTCCTCGGAATCGATGTCTCGCCTCGACTGATTGACATATCCTCGATACTGGACTTCGCATGCAGGGTCTCATCAACAGGATCCTCGATGACGATGCAGGACCTCGCACCGAAGCCTCATTGCACCTTGGAACCGATGCATTATTTCGACTGTGCAATGCATCTACGGTGCAGATCCTCACAACGCTCGGCAAACTAATATTTGAGGCAATTTGGTTAACAGACCAACCTGGCTCCCTGTAGCCAGCCCATGGTTTATTGCGAGCATCCTGAACTTGTGACTTTGTCCTGGTCTGGCGTGACTAGATATCAACAGTTGCCAAGTTGTGCTTTTTGATGCCATTTTCTCGGAATATTTTAACCCGTTGGCCGCTGCCGCGATTTCGCGGCAGTGCGGCCGTTTTAAAAAACGGGCGGGGCTGCCTCGGCCGTTGAACGTGCGCAGCACCAGCCAGGTAGTGCTCCGAACGTTCAACGGCCGACGGCAGCACTTAACGAGTTAAAAGGGCATATCTCCGGTTCTAATGATTGAACTTTTGTTGCTTTGGTCTTGTTTTATTTATTTAAAAGTATTCAAGTTTTCAAACTTGTGGGATCTTTTTTGTGGCATTTTCCCTGTATTACTGTTTGAAGTGTTGCACAAATACTTTACACATTGTCTCTAAGTTAAGCCTAACTGGGCTGTGCCAAGCTACCAGAGGGTTGAGCACAGATTTTATTTAGGGTTGGCTTGTGCTTCACCCTGACAAGGATTGTGGCTGTTGCTTGGCCAGGGCTCACACCCCAGTCCACCATCAACGCAATTTCTTACAGTGTAGTAGTGAGAGCTTAAATGGGCACTCCACACGCAACAGGTGCAAAACACTTGCCTTTTGGCGCCGCTCCCTCAAACCTCAACTTTCAGACCTATCATAGATCCTTAGACTGTGAAGAGGGCAAATACATAATAGCTGTGGATTGTCTGACAGCAGCAGGCCGAGGTTTATTTGATCTGTGTAAAAAGAGGAAAACCCATTTTTATATACACGGTTTTAAAAAACATACTGGACGCAAAATTCGAGCTGCCCTTCTTTTTCTAGCTTTTCCCTTACACATATTCCTTCTGTACATGCGCGATTATTTCTACATTTGGAAGTCGACTGCATCAGGCAATTCACGCCTGCCCTTTGGCATTTCTGTGGTATTTATTTCATTAGCTAGCACAAGACAGAAAAAAGCACAGGCTGCTATCACTGGGTCGCTGGCAGAGGTTAGACGTGAGTGAATAAAGGACCTGTTTTCATTTCTTGCTTTCTTTCCTTAGGCAACATCAATCCATTTTTCATTAGAAAGCACTTTAACTTTGTGGTTTGGCTTTTTCATACTTTGTGAAATCGATTGCATCCAAGGAAAGAATCAAAACATGTTAAAATGTTTCACTTCCAAATTGAGGCCGAAAGTCCGGAGCTCCTGTGGTAGATGTGCAACTCTGAAACATTTAATCCTTTTCCATTCGGGTTCCCCATTTTCAGAATTTCACCTCGTTCTTTAACAGGCCATCCTGTGTCGGTTGGAAGGTGCTACAAGGAATAGGTCACGGTTTTAAGTGGGATGAAAAAACGGGGTCTCTCAAAGTCGTGCGGTCGATGTAATTAAGGGCGTAGCCACTTAAATAATACATTATTACACAAATTAGTCTTTGTAAAGCAATGTGCATACTTTTGTAGATATACTTTAAGATTTTCATGCGAGTAGCTACAGAAGCCAGTAATTCTGAATACACACGCAGCAGTCAGGACCACATATTTCGCTCACTTGCAGAATGTAAAGAAAATTATCATTTAATTCATACAAAGTTATTTAAAGAAAAGCCATTGCATATAGACCACTGTAATACCAACAGAGATTCACTCACCGAAAAAGCGCGTTGACGCCTCGTCAGGGGTAGTAAGCACTATATGAATGCAATTACAGTGCAATACAAAGCATTTGCCTCCATCTTTATCCTTTCAGCCAAGTGAATAGACATCCTCGGCGTAGTTCACGGAGTTTTGCTACGCGAAAGTCCGCAAAGTGACAAAAAAACTCAGCGGAGTCCCGTAAGTGGCGGAGTGCAGTGCATTCGCACTGGTCTTCCTGCCGCTCGGGTAGAAATTCTATCTGAGCGGCAGCTTGCGCTCGCAAACGTAAGCATTTGCAAGCGGGGAAAAAACTCTGCTGCACTAGGCGAATTGGAGATCTCTGCATTCTGCCTGCTCTGCGGAGTGCGGAAAACCCTGCAAACTCTGGGAACGGAGAGGAGTTCACCGCCCAGGCCTATTTCTCAAACCAAAAGCTGTGTGGTAATTCTCTGTGCACATCCCCTCAGACATGGAACTAATTCAAACTATTCATATGGAGCTGGGTGGACCAAGTATAGTTTAAGAGCGGATGGCCTTTGGTGTGTAGTCGGATGGTTTGTAAGACTCAGAATCTACAAGGAGCATGGAGCATGGCTGGGAAAAGCCTTAAAAGGCAAAGATGTGTGAACTCCTCCCTCTGATTGTTAAGTTACCAGGCAAGAGAATGTAGTGCTTTTGTACTGTGGTCAGTTCTCTTAGACTGAAAATGTAATGTAATGTAATGTAAAACATACTTATATAGCGCATGCTGTCACCCAAAGGGTATCCTGGCGCTTTGAGGTGAGGTGAACTGTATAGTTTTGGGCCCCTTGGAGCTTATCCGTCGTTCAAAAAGTCACTCATTTAATTATTCTGATATTGATATCCAAAAAATACCTAGACACATGAGAATTTCTTCTTCTGCCTAATGCCATTAGGAATTGGAGGAAAAAGTGCAACAGGCAAACGAGACCACTCAATAAAAAGGAGAAATTCTGAACATGGCGTCACTGACCTTATGTTTCAATCTTCTAAGGACTAGAAATAAGGATTCTGAGTCCTGCATAAATACGAAAGTTAGTATTATGGTTGATCAAGATGAGGAAGTAGATATTGAAGAGGAAGTACTTAATTAATCCTGAGTAACACCTAACATTTGTGGAGTCACAAATGTGCATATTTTTGATTACACTAGCAGCCGCGGGCCGTGGAGGGAGTGGCGCGCTACGAAATTCGTTTTATTAATTAAATTGTTTACTTACCTGCAATTATCCATATGTCGGTTTTTAGCACCCTCCACCCCGCCCCTCCCCCTCCCCGCCACCCTGCCCCACCGTAACTCCCTCCACGGCCCCCGGCTGGACGCTAGAGGAATTAATTTAGCAGAACTAATGGATCTACTCTTTGGCTTACTGAGTGACAATGATAGTCTGACAGCAGTGGCTCCTTAGCTATGCCGGAGGAACGTTGCCTACCCCTCCTGAGAGCCAGCTGAAAAAAATGATAATAAACTGGTTCTATTATCATCTTATTTTTCCCCTTTCCATCTAGAGCGAGCCAAGTCAGGGCTGACATGGCTTGGTTGTCGTCAGCCAGCAGGAGAGGAGTAGTGCACACTGTAAGTGCGCATGACGGTTTGGCCGGCCGTCTTAGGCCGGCCAAATCATCATGCACACTCAGGTTTCTCCAACCCAACTATGTTGCACAACTGTGTTGGGGAAACCGCACAGACTCCCAGGCACTGTCTGAGTGGCAAACCAAGCTGCTCTGACCAGTCCTGTCACTGCTCTCATGCTTTTGAAAGCAGCGTCAGGATTGGGTGGGGAGCCCGTGCTGGCGTCCCAGGGACTGCTGTGACACCATCAGTAGAGAAGAAGAGCACCAAGGTGGATGACAACGTTGGAACAGGTACGTTTTTAAAAATTATAAATATTTCCCTAATTCCCACGTCCTGTCCTCCCCCGCCCCCCCCCCCCACACTTGAGTTTTGCAGCTGCCGCCAGTGTCTGACATACACAAGAAAAGATAAAAAATGCCAAAGAGGTCAAACAAAAGCTCTCAGAGATGGAGGATTGATGCCTATTAGCATACAGAGAAATGATGACGTGATAACTGACAGCAGGTCATAACTGTGCTAATCTGTTCCTGCAGTGTGTGATCTTAAGGGAAAATATTTAGCACCCCAAGGCATTTTTCAAAGTATCAAGAATGGATGCTATAAGGAGGGAAATTAGAATAAAGAAAGAAGAGTCTTAAAATCCTACATATTAGGACTGCAGTTTTTAACTCGGAGTAATGCAAAGGAATGTGAAAGGCGATAAATCTAGCTGGAATTTGGAGAGGACATGACAGAATGATTAGAATTCTTTTTTTCTTTCTTGTGCTTTTTACATAAAGTGTTGCGAAAATACTTTGGGAACCGGTTATTACAAAACAATTCCAGATATATATTTTCTATTAGTTTGGTAATATCTGTCAGATACAAACATTGGCAAGGCCAACAGATCTTGGTTTAATGTACCAATACATTCTCAACTGCTGTTTAATGAAGTTAAAGACCGGTTGGCTTTGCCATTGGTGGGAATAAGTAGCAAAACATTATTGCTTTCTGTATGTAATGCAAATGTGAGCTATATAATTGAAAGGGAGAAACAGCATGATAATGTAGTGTAGTTTTCATGTTCAAAATAGTCCCTAATGCATTCCGATGAAAGCGCAGTGATACCCCAAACAGCCAAAATCAAACGGTGATAGAGCGATCCTCCTCTGGGTGGAGCCAAAGCCCCCTTTAAGTATATTAGAAAGGATAGGTAACAACAGGCCAGCTGAAAGCTACCCTTCCAAGCCGGACCTAAAAAGGCAGCCGTTTGCGAGATGTTTCAGACCAGTGGACAAGAAGGAGCGCTGGGCACAGGGGACATAAACCTAATTAAGGGCTCTAGAAATGATTGACGTATCTGTAAATGTGGCAATCTGCAGCCGCCAGGAGTTTTCTCTGAGCCTGTCAGTACTAAGCACCGCTGAGTCTCCGCTGCTAAAATACACCCAGCGGTAAAGTGTTGCTGGGCGAAGTTATTATGGATGGAGAGCTGCCAGGCCCAATCCCAGCTCCCAAGGGGCGATTCAATGCAGAAGGAGAGGATCGAAAAGTATTTACACCACTATCTTACTCCCAAGGGGCTCACACTACAGGACTGCGTCGCAGAGCTCTGATTAACTACTGAAAGAGTCGAGGAAGGATGGAATTCCTAACTCGCCGCTTGAAATAAGCCTGTCAGGTGCTGTTTGTTTTTTGATGGACATGTTCGCTTGGGGGATCCACCTGGGCCCACTCTTTCGCACCTTTGTTCTGAGCATTTAGAAATAATCTAATGTGAATTTCAATATGATACTAACAGTATGATACTAACAGGTTAGCTCTTATTTTCAGAAGTGTGCACTTTCAATGCTTTGCTTTTATAATTCCAACTCAATGGCACTCAAATTTCCAGTTTTACTAGCACTTCAAGCCTCCCACCCTTTTGTGAGATCATATAAACATGTTTAAAAGCAGAGGCTGTTAAGTTTAGAAAAGGTGTGAATTAGGGGAGGGCGGAAGAAAGTGTTCAAAGGGCAAAGCTAGAAATAGATGTTTAATGACAGAAAAAAAGAACCAGTGTTCTATAGCCCCGTTGGACACTCACTAGCACTGAATTTATTGATATCAGTAAGATGAATGTCTAAGGGCCTGATTACGACTTTGGTAATCCTACAGCAGAAGGTGCAATGCGCCGTTCACTGTAGGACCGCCAAAGCCGTGGTGCTACCACCCACCAGATTAAGGAGTTAAACACTGGTCTGGTGGGCGGTGCTGTTGTGGCCTGACAGCGGCAGACTGTCAGCCTCATAGTAGAGCCTAACATGCAGACCAACGTTGTTAGAGCGCTGACTGCACCTTCCTGCATGGTGTGGCATACTTGCCACACCATGCAGGATCTGGGGGTGCAAATCCAGGGATGCAGGCCCAGAGGCAGCAAGGGGCCCTATTAGGGCCCAATTCAGTTGCCTCACCGCCACCCTTTTCATGGCAGGCTTACCACCATGGAAAGAGTGGTGGTTTGGTAATTAGGAATATGCTTGGCGGTGCCGCTGCAGCACTGGCAGCATATTCCTGTGTCAGACCGCTATGCTGCGGGATCCTGGATCCCAGCAGGAGTGCTTCTTTCATATGGTGGATTGAAGGAATAGAATTGTGCAAACAGCAAAGAAAAAGGAATATTCTATTTGACAAAGACGGGGGCCGATTATGAATATGGAGACTCTGTCAGCAACATTTGGGCCTATGAAATGAAGGAAACAGCTAAATACAGCCATTATTTCAAACATAATAACAGTGAGTGGAAAATCCTCACCCAACCTTAGGATCTTTTAAACCAATTTAGGGAATTTTATAAGATGTTATGCAGGGCTGAATCTAATCAATTAGGGGACAAATTTGTGGATTATTTAAGATCTGTCACAATACCTCATTTGAACAACTCTCAAGTAAACATGCTTGATACAGATATTTTGATAGCAATAAATGAATATGGTCACTATCTTCAGACAAAGCGGCGGGGGAAGATGGGATCCCAGATGAATTTGGTATTCCATTTGATATATTAGCACACTTCTTTCTACAAATAATAAAGAATATAGCTCTTGGACAAAACAACACGATATCTTGGAACTCTGTCAATATCGCTATTTTTTAAAGAAAGGGAAGCAAAAAATGTGTAGAGGATCATACCGACCTGTTTCACTATAGAACGCTGATGCTAAAATGTATTCCAAAACCTAAGCAACTAAATTGGCTGCAGTTATTGAGCAGTTGCTAATTAACAGCAGCATGGTTTTGCATCCTGGTTGTAATAGTACTATACATACCAATCCCACCATAGCACCTTTCAATGCTGCAAATAAAATACATATGCCGGTCAGTATGATCCCCTTAGATGCGGAGTAGGTTGTTTGGTACTAAATTAACCCCTTTGCCGCGGGGGTAATTTTCGTCACGGGGGTAGAGGGGCCACGTCGCGCCGGTGCTCGTGACGAGCCCAGCTCGTCATGAGGCACAGTGGAGCTGTGCTCGTGGCGAGCTGGGCTCATCACGACTCCACCCACTGTTGATTCTCCCACACAGGCGGGGAATCAATTGAGCGTGGGACTGCCGCGGCCGTTATGACGATCCAGCTGGTCATGAGCACAGCTCCACTGTGCCTCATGACGAGCTGGGCTCGTCATAAGCATTGAAGGGGTTTTAATAAAGCGCACTCAGAATTTATATCAAAACTCCCCGAGGTAGAGTCATAATTGGAGGAGATATATTGGAACCATTCGCTATTAGTTGGGGCACCCGCCAAGGATGTCCTATGTCTCCATTACTGTTTATTATCTAAATGGATCTTTGTTTATCTCATTATGTGAATAAACAACTCCTTCAACCTACTGAGATCAATGGGATTAAAGTTCACATTACTGTGCACATGGATGTGGTTGCAATTTATTCTGGAGATGCAATTTCTGACATTCCACATGTTGAACAGAAGGCCCTTGAATTGGCTCCAATCTATGGGTATAAACTTAATCCCAATACAACTCAAATTATCCTGAACTATGAAGCAACTGTTGTAGATCACTGAATCACTAATTCGGCTACCTATTTGGGTATCGAGATTTCTAGCAATATGAAGGATATCATTACACTTAATTAGGAGACTCTGCTCATAAAACCTAGTTCTAATATGAGGTAATGGCATTGCTTACTATCCTACTAATCGGATGATGTAATGATGTATTTATTTTGAACGATTCCATTGCACGTTCCTAACTCTCTATTTAGTCATCTCAGCTCCGGCATTGGTAGCTATATCTTGGGCTATCAGAGAGATAGATGGGCAATTGAATATATGAAATTACCGCCACACGAAGGAGGGGGGATAACCCTACCCGATTTCAAGCAGTAGTGTTGGGCATCTTTGGCAAACGCATTTAGTGCCTCTGGCAGCGGTCCAACCGTGGAAGTCGTAATCAGGCCCTTAGTGTGAAATCGCAGGCTGGCTATCTGAAGAGCTACACATGGAGGTGGAATTACGCGTTCTACATGTTATATTGGTATTGATTTTAAAGCAACAAATGCAAATATACCCATGTATTAATTTCTATTATCATCGCCAGACTATGTATCGCTCGATAGCATAAGAGTACATTCTCACCTTCAATGAGCATGGGGCTAACTTCGATGTGTCACTTCTTAGAGCTGGAATCTGCTCCTCTAAAAGCTAAGAGGAAGGAGGGTTTTGTGAGGCTTTCAAAAACTTTGAACCAATTATTTGGACTTGACTAATACTTCATGATATGGACTTATGGATACACACTTCGTGTTTCATACTCCCTTTTTGTGTAGTTTTTGTATGTTATGTCAATGCATACCAGTGGTGACCTCCTCAATAAAAAACAAGTGCATTTCAATTTAAGATCTTGTACGACCTGATTTAACCAGTTATCATATCAAAGACTGGTCAAAATCATGGTAGCAATGTTATTTTTTTGTGTGAATTTACAATATCTGCAAATATAGGATGGAAGGACTAAAGATACTTGAACCAATGGTATTTAAAGTTTGAGAGGGCAGTAGACAGTTAAGATCTGATACAGATACTTTAGACTAGAGACTGTATTATTAAGGAATGAGTTGTGGTAGTATGTGTATGCGTTTCATGTTGAAAGAGGAAATATTAAGAAGGGGATTTCAGATTTGTAGTTTTTAATATATTCTTTGTTGCTTCTTCTAATGAATTGTTTGTTGCATCCAACGGCAAGTGCAATACCTAGTCTGGCAAAGGAATTCTTTTTACCCAGTTTTAATATACATATGGGGCAGGAGTCCCAAGGAGAGCTTGATTTCCCATAATTGGTAAGGACTCGCGTATCCTGCAGACAAATAGGGGTGAAGTCAGTCAAGCTATAAAATTCCCTCAGCAAGGACCCAAGTTGTGAATCTACCTCAATTAAAATTACAAATGTGTATAAATGCTTCTTAGATAAAGCATTCTGGGGAAATCGTCCTGACTACATTCCAAAACAGGTATGACTCTGCTTAGATGATCCACCAACTTTCCCTTAAGAGATAACAGTACAGAGATGGATCTTTGGGGGATCTAAGGTCCAAAAATCTGGAACAAACCTGGTCCCTGTCCCTGTCTTCAAACGGATGCTTATCTCCTAAAATTTAAAGAACCTGAAAGCCAAACTTTTTAAAACATGATTTGTGTCAAGTCTAACATGTTTATGGTAGTGACCTAAAATCCCAGATCATGCCCTATTTGACGCATCTGGCTGGACTCAAATTCTAAGAAGTTCTATGGGCGTGTTCTTCTTTCTACTCCACTGCTCTAAAAGCAGCCTTGGTGACGTAAAATGATTCATAAATCTTCTTAAAAAATGAGTAAACAAAGATTATTTTATAATTAATTAATTCATGAAACGAAATGAACAATGATTTTGAATTCTGGATCTCATGAATTTCAGTTATTTGTGTGTGTTGTGCTAGAATACTAAGTATTGTAATAAATTCATGTCGATAGAATGATAAATGTCCCAGTAATGGGTGGTTTTAAGTAAAGGGTCAAGTAAAAAACCTATTTGAAAAGCTTGATGTTTGGGGGCATTAAGAAACAAATTTCCTGATCTATTGTTATTAATTAGTAGCTTTAGACCAGTAATGTCTCTGAATCTGCCTGCACGTGACCCTGCTCCTTACCTACCGCTCCTTCTAACACTTTCTCTAACAGTTTCACCCCTTGCCTACTTAAGACTTCTGATTATGGGTACTCCAAAGGGTGGTGTGCTATTTATTGCACCTCTTAAAAGTCCAATACTCCAGATCCCAGAATTTAATGGGTATGATAGACATCACATATGACAAGATTTGCTTATCAAAATGAGACATAACGTCAATTTTGGTGGGTTTCACACAAAAATCCATATGGCCTGGTATTTACTGGCTGTTTTTCTCCTGTATATCGGAGCATGTTTACCTACTGATGTTTAACTGTGGTAAATTGCGAGAGTGAGGACTTTCTCGCATTACTCATATTTCCAGCCATTTTGCAAACAGAGGTCAGAATTATTTGTCATATTCAGAAGCTAGTGTTTTTAATAATTTGTGTACCATGAGAACAATTTCAGAGGCATCTTACGCCAGAGGTTCTGGGTTGCTTGCTAATGGATCTCAGCTAAGAGGGAGAGGTGTGGCGCAGCGGCCAGAGCGGCTGACTCCGGAGCACGGGGCTTACGGTTCGATCCTTGGCAGCAGCTCAGGCTAGCATCATGTGACTCTGGGCAATGGCTCACTTAATCTCCCCAGCGCCTTGAGACCCTTAGGGGTGATTAGTTCGCGCTTTACAAATACCGGGTAACTTTACTTTAATAATGGATCGGACTGGATGTTTCAATGAGGTCAGTGATGAAGAAATGCATTTGGCACTTCGGAAAGTTCCAAAAATAAAAAGGAAAACAGGTAAAAAGAAAAAGGATCCAACGTGTCATATCTGAATAGGTGGCCTGAAAATCTGGGAATTTTATGCAATACACCGTATATTCCTGTAAATGTTTAATTTTATCTATACGTGGCCTACTTTTTTATTATCATCTGCATCTTTAATCTCCTCGCCCTGGCATGTGAGGTAATCTCCAAACCGGATTACAGACACTGCTCTCAAGGACAAAGAACGAAGCGCTGCCCTACTAATAGCTGATGCTAGTGTTGGTTAAAGTGTTATAGACAGGGCCATTTCAAAGTATTGTGGTAACGCAGGCGAGGCACGTTTTTTTTGCCTCCAATTTTCGTTGCAAATACATCCCTCATCATGTATTACACTACACTATAGCAGGCTAGCAACCATATACTGTTAAACAAACCTATAAGGGAATTAAGCAATATGCTTTGGACATCTGTCTAAAAGCCCAGCATATACCTATACATATACCTATACATTTAGTAGCATTAAAATTGCTAATAATAAACTATGATATTAAATGCTTTATAAAGAAAAGATAGTGACTGCATTTTAAGCAACCAAGGCTGGTAACATTGGCCAACGCTGGTAGGATTTCAAGACAACTTTAGGATGAAAGTTGGTTCTTCCTTTGGAGGGAAATGGATACATTTAGTGGATTTCAGTTTTACTTTACAAGAGAATTTAGGATTATTCCTCCAAGTTTTTTGGGGAAAATGTAATGATACATGCTAAGCATATCTAGCAAGTAGGATTCAAGGACAACATTAGTGGAGTAGTGTGGCTCTCTGGTTAGAGGCGGCAGACGCGGGAGCAGAAGTCGGCCCGGGACCAGGGTTCAATTCCCGACGCGGCAGGGTCGTGGACCAGGGTCTGTGGACTTGACAATTCTCGCCTTGGTGCCTACTCTAACCTGGGGTCCCACTCGGCAACTCTGGGCATTAGCTTGCCTAATCTCCACAACGGCCCCATCAACGCCGGGGATGCCTGGCTCCACCTTGGGGATTCCCAGTAGGGACCATCCCACAGGGAAAACCAGGACGTGTTCCCCAGCGGTATACAGCGTCGGGACGCCCCTTTGCTGGGGCAGCTGTGCGCTTTACAAGTATACGACATTTAACACAGAGGTTAGAGTGGCCTGTTCTTCATGTGAACGAGACTGTTGCAACCACCCCACGTTTCACATCAAAATCGCAAATTAGCGGGTTGCCCCATCATTTTCTTGTAAAAAACTTGTCCTTAAACCAGTGAGCAGCATGCTAAAAGTAGACCTTTGTAGCTAATGCCTTCAACCACTAAACTATTATGCTTCTTCTGGAAATTGCAACCTCACAGATGGCTATAGCTCTCTGAAGTGAAAACCACCATTTTAATTCTATGCATTGCCCGTCAGTGCAAAGTTAAAGTTGGACCAGCATTTAATGTCTGATGTACTTGCCAACTTGAATGCTATACATTAAAAGTGCTGCTGGCTAAATGAAAGAATACTCTAAAGGTGTCGCGTGTAACATGGGACCATTGTATCAAAACCAGACATGCTGAAAGCAAACACCTCAGTCTAGTGGTTGAAGCGATCTACAGCTTTATTTGGCAAATACGCAAAATATTAATTGTTTGAATACAGACAAAAAAGTCAATGACATCTTATTTGATGTCAGAAGTAAAAATTTGCTGAATGCATCAGAATGTGGAAATAGTTACCATTGGGTGCAATGCTGCATCTGTTGGTTTAGTGGGCTTGAGCATCCACTGCAGGTGTCGGGGTTTGACTCCCTTTGCCACAGCTTCAATTATCGGGGAGTCTACTTGCCCTTTCAAACTTTCCTGAGGTCAATAAAAAGACTCCCTTTGAGCTGGGCTGAAATAAACATCCATTGTCTGTCAATGGTGCCAAAAATACCTCTGGCAGCTGCTTGTGGATCATATGAGGATTCCAGGATCTCTAAGCCACAGATTGCAAGTTAGCCAAACGCTATTCCTTGTTGTGAAACAATCTTCAAAAAGTCAAATGTAGTCCCTGGAGCATCTCGCCCCTCACATATGAACTAGCTGTTAGTATGTTTGAAGCATCATTGCTTTTTTGTCACGTTCGACTGAGATGAATTGGCCCCTGTGTACACATTCACCAACAGATCTTCTCTAAAGAGCCTCCACTTGCTAACCGCTATCACTATCTACTTCCCAAACCATATGGGCTGTACCTTTCCTTGCCACCAACCCTTTTGATAAGTCATTACTCTCCTTTCTCCTCTCCTTTTGTAATTCTTCACTGTCTGCTGCATAACATGTACATTTTAACCCAAAATAATGTTGAAAGCTCAAACGGATCAAAGGTTAGTAAAAACACCTCAATCGGTGTTGACAGGTAGTAGAAGCATCTTTGTAAATGTTGATTGGTCAACTTTGTGTTACTCATTGCTGTATTTGGGTGTCGAACTGGTGCTAATGAGGTGATAACCTATGCCTTCAATGTGTAAAAATGACGATTCTCCAATTAACATGCAAAGATAATCTTGATTTAATTAAAGACAATGTAAACTAACATTATGCAATAATATGTTATTGCTGCCCCAACATTCAGCCCTTTAAAGAGCATCAAAATACATGTTAAAGCATTAGAATGTTCAGACAATATATATATATATATATATATATATATATATATATATATATATATATATATATATATATATATATATATATATCTACTATAAAACCATCGCAAGTGCGATGTGAACGCCTGCCTCACCCTATCCCTTTCATATTTTTCACTTTTTCCCGATGTCTCGTGAACTTTATGCCCCCTCGAGGGTGAGAGGAAGATTGCAATGCCATTATACCTTAGTTACACGGCCCCTACCCTGGTTGGGTCCTGCCACCACCTCTTTGTTTTAATAATATTTTGCAAGGTTACTTTTGAAGATTCCTCTCCCCGATGGAGCAGATTGAGGGTAACCCACCCATATCTGCCCTTTTGATGGTGCAGAAAGACTGCTGACTTGTTCTGCGGAGGCAGAATGGGCCGATTACTGAGCTTCATTTTCCAGCCCTATTTTATTTTTACTCTTTGGCCTTGGTGTCTAGAGGGCTTTAGATTGCAGGTAAAAACCAAGAGGGCCGGAAGACTGCTGGGCCCATAATGGATGGGGCATAGCTCAGTGCCTGGGAGTCTGCCCCACTCCACCTCTTTCTTTAATTATATTTAATGGCAGAGAACCCATTAGACACCAGTGTGTCTAATGGGTTCTCTGCCATCTCCACCCAGAGGAGGCAGATAAAGGGTAAACTCTGCCAACCTGACACCTTGGCTGTTCAGAAAGACTGCTGGCCCTCTGGGTCTGTTGTGGGGTGGCAGAATGGGCCGATGCTTGGGGTCCAAACCCACACCCTTCCTTTGACCATTTGTCCCTGATGACTTATGGTATTTCTGTACACCTGGGGTGTAGAATGTAAATAAATCATCTGAATCTGCCTCTCCAGGGTCTTGAAGATCTCTGTGCCCATTATGAGGCACCAGTCCTGGTAACAAGAAAACAAACAAGCGGCCGTTCACTCCTTTCTGCAGGCCTGCTTATTTGGCTATGCTGGAACTTCTTAATTTCAAGGGTCTAGTAACAGGGGAACTATATCCTAAATTGCAGTCCTGTAACACCCTTTCTAGATCCTGTTCCAGCACAGGGTCAACGCGTTTCGAACCCAGGCTTTGTTTGGGGGTTCTCCTCAGGACTTGGACTGGAAAATGGCCTTCACTGTGGGACATACAAACAAATATAGAATTGGTGTAAGGAAAGGCTAAACAGATTGCACTTACTCTGACTGCAACACCATTTTCGTCCACCTATATGTACCTGTCATTCTGTGAGTCTTCCCAGGACAGCTGTGTAGAGTTCATGGGGAAGAAATGGCACTCTGCAAGTAAATGTAAAACCAGGGACAACGTCAGTGTTCCATATTTTGGCACTAACAAACATGCCAGAAAGTCTACGTATGGTTCTTTTATTCGTACCTCAAAATAAAATGGCTTGGAGTACGTGCCCCATGAATTGAATGATTAAGAGGCATCTTTTCTTCTTTTTTCCTCGTTTGTATATGGTGTTTTTATGAGTTTGTTTCATTTACACTGTTTGTAAAATGTTCATTTGTATTATAGTGTTATATGTGAATGTCGCTATTTGAGTATTTTTATGTCAGGACATATTGAAATGTTTTTTGAAAAATCATGAAATAAGTAAAAAAACTACTAAATGAAAAGTATGCCCGCTTAGGATTATTGGCCAGGTGTGGTTACAATACATTGCATCAATCTATCTGGCCATCTGGTTGTTGTTGAATGAATTAGAGTGGTCTAGGCCAGGTAGTTAAAAGACCCAAGCCTTCTTTGGTCCCACCATTATGGGGTGGGAGCATGGCCCGATGCCTGTGTGGGCCACACTTTCATTCATTTTAATTATTTCTGCCTCCAGTGGAATGGAGAAAGACTTGTGGGCTCTGTTCTGTGATGGGGGCATGTCCCAGTGCCTGCGCAAGCCAACACCAACCCTTATTTCTTTTTACCGTTTTCCCAGGTATCTAGGAGGTATGTTTTACTGCAATGAGAAAATGATAAAATGTGTGGAAACTAATGGCATAACATAATCTCACGTACATTTTGTTTACTTGTGTGTCTTCCCTAAAGAATAGCTATGTAGGTTTTCATGTGATGACTCTAACTTTGCTTTTGCCATGTTGTCTGCAGACCAGAAACTACTAAGGAAGGTTTACTTGTTGAAGCAGTTCTAGTTTTAAATAAAGACCTCATTTCTACCTGGAGGTCAGAGTCTGTGACCACAAATAGTTGCTGATTTTATTTATTTCTAAATTAATTTGAGAAAGCAACGATAACAGAAGAATTTAACAAAATGACTCACATCGGGGGTGAATAGAACGGTGGAGAAGAAAAGGAATGTAATAATTTATATTTAGTAGTGCATAATACAGTATAAATCATCAAATTAATTATCTTGAAGATTCAGCCTCTATGACTTATATTGTTGATACCAATTTTGTAGAGGTCCTCAATTGTTTTAAACTCTTGACAACCCTTTTCCCTATTGGCATAATAGATAGCTTTATAGAGTTCATAGATATATAATAGCGGATTCCACAACTACTTCAGAACAGGTGGCTCTTTAGCTTTCCAATATTTTGTTATACAGATTTAAGCTGCAGCACTTGCAATCCATAATAACTCTTATATTTCATCATTTGTCAGCTCATCTGATTCCATCATAATAGTCTTAGTGGTAATTATAACTTCCCATCCAGTTATTTGGTTCATCTTATGTGCCACAATATCCCAGTACAGCTTTAACTTTTAACAAGTGGAAAACATATGTACATCTCTAGCACTTTAGATCTCACTACTTGGACAGTTAAAGTTCAACTTTTACTTACATTTACATAATTACAAGGGTGTATAGTAGAACATAATAATTATAATAAGTGGTGGAGTTTTAGATTTGCATACCTAAATACTATTCGACCAGTAGTGATTGAATTTGATATCATTTCACAGTCAATTTTACTATCTATGTCTTTGCTGCAATTGGGCGTTAGTGATTCTAAACCGGCATCAAGCGTGTTATTAAATATCTGATATATTTTATAATTAGTTCTGTGTTTAGATCCCATACTTAATATCCCCATTAAAGCAAGAGTTTCTACACTAATTTAAACTAATGGGAGGCTATTTATATGTACCCAAATCAGAAGTAACTCAAACAAGCATTGGCATAGCCAATAGGTCTCGTCTTTGGGACATAACAAGTGTTTAGCCATGCAACACTTGATGTTGTTGCACCAAGGATATTATGCTGGATAAATTAATACTTCTATGGTCCCAAAGGCGAGACTTATTGGCTATGCCAATGCTTCTTATTTTGAAGGGGTGACTTCTCGCTATTAGGTTCCATAAAATAATTTATTTTCTTTCATGATGTAATGTACCTTAACTTAATAATTGCCCATATCGGCTGCAGGGGACGTGACCACAGCACACTGTAATCTTTAGGTATCCTAAAGTCAAACTCATAAAGGACCTGAGGAGCGCTTACAGAACCAAAATGCCCATGTAGCAGGACTGATGAGAGTGAAGACCAACAGTGCAGCGATCTCCAAATGAGGTCTGCTCTTGTTTCAGGTCTGCTGATAACAACACAACATGGCTTCCACGTGTGAGGCAGGGCTCTGACCTTAACTTGCCCTGTCTAGTAGTTCTGTTTGTGACAATCATTTACCCACTTTGAAATGTGCAACTATTTCCTGAAAACACCTCCCCTGCTTGGCTTTAATGTTTTCTCTTGTATGTTGTGCATAACAAAGAAAGAGAGGATCAGTAAAAAACAGTTAACGTCCTCAGGATATGGGAATATTTCTGGCTCATCCAGCCGCACCATCACATTCTATTTACAACAACTTGCCCGAAGGAAGCATCGCTCAATATTTATCATAAACACGACATCAAAATCAAACACTGTGGAGCATAAAGAAACAAGCGCGCATGCCTCGTGCTGAAAGTTAAACAAGAAGTGCGATCAAAAGGCAGATGCAAGCACATGTACAATGTAGAAAGAAACTAAAAACAGACTCCCATGCTAATAAATAAAACAGTGCAATAGAAAAACCAAAATAACAAAGAAGCAGCGATGGGTGGGTGGTGGTGGGGGGACAGCACAGACAGCTGCGAAGCTGAACACCCACTGACACAAGCCAACAGAAAGTACATAGGGGGTGCAGGAAGAAAGCCAACAAGGACATGGGGGGTGTGAGTAAAGTGAGACACAAATCCAAGTTCTGCTTGTAGTTTGCGTCAGTATGTCCTGGGAGCACGCGTGAGAGAGAGAGGGGGAGCAGGAGGTGAGCCAGGGAGTGGTGCGGGTGCTGTCTACTCTTTTTGGAAGCATGTACTTGTGCTTGTGGCGCCCCCCTGCTCGCTCCCACAAGGTGTATGCTGCCACAAGCACGAGTGTGTGCTTCCAAAAAGAGCAGAGCGACGGCTAAAGGTTCTCCTAGCCAGCGCATGCGCTGCATAGGCGAGACATGAAAAGCAGGTTCAAGCAAGTTTGTACTTTAGTTGCAGATCTTGGAAAGGACAGGGGACAAATCACCAATTGCCTTGATCCCCCGAGCAGTCCAGTCCTTGCAATAATAAACGTGAAACATTTTAGGGAGTGATAGGTTTTTCCACAGAGAGTGTACCAAGTGATTTGAGTGATGTTTCGTATCTTCAACCATGGCTTCTAATTGGACAAAGTTGATTTGATTACCTTGAATGTAACTTTTTTATTAAAATTTGGATCGTTTATCTTATGAGAACAGCCACTGGCATCTGTTCAAGACAAAAATGGTAAACTGAGGGAAGGTTACAGTTAAAGAAGACAATATGGCATTAATACTGAAATTCTTTTCCCCATTGATGCCCAGTGCTAAAATTGAAAATCAGAAAGTGACCATCCCCCTTTTACAAGAGACAATTTAAGAAATCTTACAACTTGTCCCCTTTTTTATGCTCCTTAATAAAAACTCAAGTCTTCTAAAAAATCAAACTAGGTACTAGCAATGAAATAGAAAAATTTAGGAAGAATCCTCATCTACCAATGAGGCTAATGGGTAGGTGGATAGCATGTGCAAATTACGCATTAATATTGCACTTTCCATATATAAAATTTCATAGTTTATCTTGAGTACTGTTTCAACCTTGTAACTGATCCTAAAGCCTAGATATATCGCCTCGCTGACAACACCCTCAGCAAGTATGTCACTGCTGTAATTCCAGTTAAGGTTATAGCCTAAAACCTTACCAAACGTAGGGGCATATCATCAAGGGCTGAAGATATACTTATCGCCGCTTTAGCGTCCATATTTGGGCAAAAAGCAGCGATAATTATATTGCATTATTTGCAAGGACACGCTAGCGCGTGTTTCCTTGATTCAGCTCCTGTTTTGTTCATGCCTCGCTTCGCATCTCTAATGAGATGCAATGGAGGCTTGCCTAACAAAACACCATGGGAAAATATTGCTAACCCAGCTTCGTGATATCATAAACAAGGGGTCGCGATATTTTAAATCCTGTTAACTATGCCTTAACATAGGAATTTAATGTCTGTTAAATTCCTGACTAAGGCATAGCTAACATGGGAGGTGGATAATGGTGATCACCAAGGCTATCTCCGTTTTGGGTGCAACATCGCTCGTTTTCCAGCAATGTTGGCCCATTTCCCTGGAATATTATCGCCCTGGAGTAACACGTTGTTAAGAACGCGTTACCAGGGTGATAAATTCCTGCAATAGACGGCGATAAATAAACAAACGCTAAGCGCGCTTTGCATTTATTTATCGACGTTCTAATGAATATGCCCCTTAGAGACTTCACTTTCTATTGTGCGTATTGCTGGTTTGATGCTAATGGTAAATATGGGGGGGGTGTGGCCAAGCAGCATGGCCGACAGGACGTGAGCTCCTTCGGCTCCCGACTGGCCAGCCGTAATAATCCTGAAACGTCCTGATTGTGGAGATTGGACCGGACCCGTGAGTCTGTCCGGGACCCCATAGACAGGGGGGAACGCCCGGTTGAGAAATTAGACGGCTCCGCAAGCTGGGACCAGCGCTGGGCCTGCAAGACTGCTGGCCAGGATCACGCGAGGCCGGGGAGGAGGCCTGTCCCGGCGTGAGGACGACTTGGCCCTGCCGATCGCCTCGGGCCCGGCGGACTGCATCTGTCACCTCACTGCTGCAGGGGAGGCGCCCACTGCCATCGGGGGCCTCCCGAGCAGGACTAACCATCCGTCTCGCTCCCGGCCCGCGGGCGGAGGTGGAGCCGCGGGCGGAGCTGCGGGGAGCCTGGGGATAGCGGCGGGGCCCCTACTACCTGGAGCGTGCCTTTGCTCCTCGCCTATCATGGTTCTCCCTCCGGAGGTGCGGCGCAGAAGTGACGGCGCCCTGTTGGGCTGACGGCTGATTGGCGGCCAGGACCCCAGGAGTACACCAGCGCAGGGCCGGGGATACGGCCTACCGTGAAGTGGGTGAGGTCCACTCCCTGAGACACCCACGGACGTCGGAGGCTGTGACACGAGCCCGGAGACGCTTTGGAGGTGCGCCTGGGGACTGGGGCCTGAAATACCGGTAGGAGAGGCGGTGACCCTGCAGAGACTGCATTCTCCCTCATGCTATGCTCATAGTGCTGAGGCGGAGTGAGTGAGGCAGACCGTGCCCGAGCTCGGGCTCTTCTCCCTGAGGCTCTCCTGCGGTGCCCTCTGCGGTGCCCCCTCTGACTCGCTGGTGGGGCAGGTACATTGTTAGAAGGGGACCTGAGGCGTTGACCCTTGCGGACCCCGGAGTGCCCTCGCAAGAAACGGCCATGGGTAAGGACAGGCTGCCCCGCACCTCTCAACCCAATACCATAACACAATATACCACCCAGCGCCTCCCCTCGCAGCGGATCACGCGGCTGGACGGTGAGGGGGATACGGCTGACGAACCCTCTCGATCGGAGCTCATGCTGGAGATACAGGGTTCTCGCACCGCCCTGGAGAAGCAGATAGCTACGGTCTCCATTGATGTCAATCTGTTGCAGGTGGACCTGAGGAAAGTGGCGGATAAAGTTTCCACTGTGGAGGGGGGATCACTGAAAGAATATCGACTACCACAATATCGAGTACCCAAAATATCGAGGTGAAAATATCTACTACAAAAATATCGAGTTTGTATGTACAAACAGGTAAGTACAAAAATATCGACTACAAAATATCGTTTACAAAAATATCGTTGTAAAAAATATCGACTTTACTAAAAACAATGTTTAATTACATTAATATAAAAAATTAATTACTAAAATATAATTAACAATACTTAAAATAACTTTTAATAATTAAATATTTAATGAAAGTAAAAAAATAAATATATTTTTAATCATATTTCTTAAAACATATATATATAGTAACAACATTTAATTAAATAATAGGCAATATTGTATATGTACCCCAAAAACCCAAAACTGACCCTGAACCCTAAAAATACCCCTTTACCCAAAAACTAAAAACTGACCCTGAACCCTAAAAATAACCCTTTACCCAAAAACTGAAAACTGACCCTGAACCCTAAAAATACCCCTTTACCCAAAAACTGAAAACTGACCCTGAACCCTAAAAATACCCCTTGACCCAAAAACTGAAAACTGACCCTGAACCCTAAAAATACCCCTTTACCCAAAAACTGAAAACTGACCCTGAACCCTAAAAATACCCCTTTACCCAAAAACTAAAAACTGACCCTGAACCCTAAAAATACCCCTTTACCCAAAAACTGAAAACTGACCCTGAACCCTAAAAATACCCCTTTACCCAAAAACTGAAAACTGACCCTGAACCCTAAAAATACCCCTTTACCCAAAAACTAAAAACTGACCCTGAACCCTAAAAATACCCCTTTACCCAAAAACTGAAAACTGACCCTGAACCCTAAAAATACCCCTTTACCCAAAAACTGAAAACTGACCCTGAACCCTAAAAATACCCCTTTACCCAAAAACTAAAAACTGACCCTGAACCCTAAAAATACCCCTTTCATTTAACATAATTAGCAATTAATCAATTAAATAAAATTAATTACCAATTACATTTTAATTAATTAACAAACATTTTTTAATTAACAATTAATTAAATATTACTACCAATTAATAAATTAACATATTTAATTAATTATAATTAAATTACTTCCCACCCTATTCCCCTATAAACCCACAACCCGCTAGAGAAAATAAATTATTTTAATTGACATAATTAGCAATTAATCAATTAAATAAAATTAATTACCAATTAAATTTTAAATAATTAACATATATTATTTAATTACCAATTAATTAATTATTACTACCAATTAATAAATTTACATATTTAATTATAATTAAATTACTTCCCACCCTATTCCCCTATAAACCCACAACCCGCTACAGAATTAAATTACACAATAATTAAAAAAATAATTAATTAAAAAAAATTATAAAATAAATTGACACTTTTCACACATATTATAACATAAACACACTATAAATAATTAAATATTATTTAAAAAACTATATTTTTTACTATCTAGATTATATACTTGGATATTTTCACTGTCTATATTATTTACAGTCGATATTACTTCACTTACCTTAAAAACGATATTTTGGCTGTCGATATTCTGTCTAGTCGATATTTTCTCCAAACGATATTTAAAACTCGATATTCTGTCCAGACGATATTTTGGAGTCGATATTATGTCTGTGCACCTGGAGGGGGATATTGTCCAGATGAAGGGAGAGGTTGCATCCTTGAAGAAAACTGTCTCCCAGCTCACCTCCGCGACAGGGGATCTGGAGCGCAGAGCAGAGGAGGCGGAGGGGAGAGCACGCCGCAGTAACATTAGGGTCCTGGGTGTTCCGTAATGTTTGGAGGGGGGCAATGTGGAACGGTTCTTGGAGACGTGGATACGCACGAAACTCTGCCCCACGGGGCTGTCGGAGGTCTTTGTGGTAGAGCAAGCCCATAGGGCGCTGGTCCCGCCGGCGCGGCCGGGCGCTCCTCCGAGAGCCCTAATTGCTAAAATCCTGAACTACCGCGATCAAGACTGTATCCTGAAAGCAGCCAGAGAAACGGCGAACCTCACCCTTGACAACGCTAGGATCTCTATCTACCCGGACTACACCCGTCAGGTGCAGGAGAAGAGGAAACCCTTCCTTGCTGTTAAGCAAAAATTCCGGGACCTCCACCTGCAGTACATGTTACTCTATCTTGCCAGGCTCAAAGTCATATTCCAGGAAAAGGCGTACTTCTTTGATACCCTAGAGGAGGTATGGGAATGGCTTGAGATCCGGGAGATGTTATCCCGCCGGGTGCACGTGGGGGAGCCTGTAGCGATTGGGGCTCTAGACCGCCGAGAAAGAGAGGCAACAGAAGCAGGAACCGATCGGTGGATGCCACTCAGGGAGAGAGGCAGAGAATCACGGTGAGAGACGATGGCGCACTTCGCATGGAGTCTTCGGAGACAGATGTACCCCCGTACTTTCGATGGTGGTGCCCCAGGATGGGGAATTGGTGGCAGAAACCCTGCAACCAACGACGGACACTGTTTCTGAGACTGTCAGGGGCTCACTTACGTCCTCCCTGGTCCTGCATTGAGGATGATATCCTTTTATTGTCTCACTGCTTAACTGTCCTGGAAGGTGCGGCCAACCTCTTAAGGGTGAGGGCTCGCATCCTTGGGGGGAACCCGGCTGGATGAATCTTTGCACATGGATAGTGGGGGGGTTAACGGATGCGGAGCTGGAAGGCTGGGATCCCACATAGGGTGTGGGTGATCACTACTGTACTTCTCTGGGGGGTGGGGATACGCACCCCTGGGCTGTTTAGGACAGCGCGATACGCACTGTGGAGACTGCATTGAGATGAGCACTAGGCCTGGGGGTTGGAGATGGTGGCTCCTGAACGCTTACTCTGTAGGCCCGAGACTCTGCATAATGACTCGGGGCGGCTGGCATGTGTAGGGCGCTGACTTTGGGGAAGGAAGGTTCTCTTCTCCACTTGTTGGGTAGTTCGGCCCGGTTGGGCCTATGGGCTGGCTGTGCACATCCTGGCACCAGCATGGGAAGGGCATTTCTGCATGTTTTGTTGTTGTCAGTATATTGCTCGTCGGAGGGGGGAGGATGTTTGGGGGGGTTTGTTTGTTTCATTCAGGCATTGTGTGTACTGCATTTCGGGCACAGGACTGGGGTGGTCACATGGGAGGTGGGCTACGGTATGATTGGTTGCTTCACCTTGCATGGGGTACAATCTCCTGAGTTGGAATGTGAGAGGTCTGGGTACGTGCACCAAGAGATATAGGATTCTGTCCTCCCTTCGCAGGCCCCACGTCTCCATAGCTTGCCTCCAGGAAACCCACCTCACGGATGACGGGGGTCAGAAATTGGGGAAAAAGTGGCGAGGTCAGGTTTTCCATTCTTCTTTTTCCACAGATACCAGGGGGGTCTTGGTCTGGGTGGCCCCCCGGGGTCCCGTTTGCTGTCCAATATGTGGAGGCTGACATTCATGGGAGGTTCCTGCGCCTTAGAGCTAAACTAGATGGCAGGGATATCGTGATACTGAACACCTATGCCCCAAATATCGATGAACCGGACTTTTTTCAGACCATACAGGAGGTCCTGGTCCCGAACTGGAGGCCCCGCTGCTTTGGTTTGGGGATTTTAACTGCGTCCTAGACCCCAACCGTGACAGGTTTCCCCCCTGCGTGAGCACGAAGCCGCGTATGACAATGAAACTCCGGGAGGTCATGGATAATATAGGAGCTCAGGATATCTGGCACCCGACTCAGAAGGTATATACCTGTTTTTCCCCCACTCACAATACATACTGTTGTCTGGATAGGGTCTTAGCTGCAAGCCCCGCAGCCTCTATGTCGCTTAAAGTTACCCATCAGGCGTGATTCCTTTCTGATCACTCCCCGGTGGCGTGTGTGGTGCAGTGGGGGGTCACGGTGTGTCGCCCCCGGACCTGGAGGTTACCAGCGGAGATCCTTGAGGACCAGGTGGGGAAGCACCACATAGAAACTGCCATAACTGATTATGTAGACCTCAACTGGGGGGGGAGATATCTCACTGGCTACGAAATGGGAAGCCCTAAAGGCGGTGATGAGGGGAGCGTGCATGAGCCTCACCTATGGGGAGCAGAAACAGCTCCAACGAGAGCTGCAGGAGGCGGAGAGCCGCCTCGTTGACTTACAGACCTCTGAGGTACATGACACGGTCACAGGAGACAGAGAGCATGATACTCAGACTTGCATCCACGATATTCTAGGTAGACTTGATAAATATACCCTCACACAATATCGGCAGCGTCTACATAGGGAGGGCGACAAATCGGGCCGACTGTTAGCCTGGATTCTTCGGCGGGAGAGAGCCCCGGAGCGGATTGTGGCCCTACGGGGGCCCACAGGGGGCTTGGTCCATTCTGAGCTGGGTTTGCTATGGGCCCTTCAGTCCCATCTCCAGCAGGTGTACACCGGGGACCCCACCGTGGCGGAGTCTGCTTATCTCCCTTACCTTCGGGAATTGTCCCTGCAGTCTCTCCCTAAAGCGGCACAGGAGGACCTGGATGTGGTTCTGTCTCTGAGTGAGGTGCGCACCGCCCTGCAGCGCCTGCCGAGGGCCAAGGCGCCGGGGAGTGACGGTTTCTCTCCTGAGTTTTACCAGGCCTTCGGGGATGTGCTCCCCCCCAACTCCTACTGCAGGTTTATTTTGAGGCGTTTGAGAACGGGACTCTCCCGCTGAGCATAACACTTGGGGAAATATGCATGATCCTGAAACCAGGGGGGACGCCCAAGAGCCTTCCTGGTATCGTCCAATCATGATGATCAATACGGACGTTAAGATCTTGGGCAAGCTCCTGGCCACGCGCTTAGCGCCGTACATGTCTCACTTGGTCCACGATCAGTGCGGTTTCATACCGGGACGTAATACGGGCATGAGTCTGTGACGGTTGAACCACGTTTTATACGAGGTGCGTGGGCGGGAAGGGCAGATGGTGTTGGTGTCTATTGACCTCACCAAAGCGTTCGATACAGTCGTCTAGGGTTATCTTCTCGAGGTCCTCCGCGCCGTGGGGCTAGGACCCAACTTCTGTCGCTGGATTCGCATCTTGTATACGGCCCCGCGGGCCAGGGTGAAGCTTGGGGGCGCAAGGTCCGAGGAGTGGCGGCTGGGACAGAGGACGCGCCAGGGGTGCCCCCTCTCGCCGCTACTGTTTGCCCTGGCCATAGAGCCCCTCACTGTCCAGGTCCGCACTGACATGGTGCGGTGGGGTATAAGAGCGCGGGACACATGCAATGTCATTTCCCTATATGCGGATAATGCTTTGTTCTATCTGACCGCCCCCCGGGACGCAGTGCCGATGCTGCTTCATCATTTGGACCGGTTCGGGTAGGTGTCGGGGTTACGACTCAACCACCATAAGTCCCTGATCTTCCCACTGGCGGGGTTGGATTCGGTGCCCTTGGAAGACCTGCCTGACATCGGGCTGCGCTGGGAACGGGAGGGGTTCCGTTACCTCGGTATACGGGTGACTCCAACGGACGCACTGGCATTAACCCAGAATGTGGATCGCCTACTCGCATCCCTACAACAGTCAGTGTCTTTCTGGAACTCTCTACCGCTCTCGTTAATGGGACGACTTGCCGTCGCCAAGATGGTGGTGCTGCCTAGAACGTTGTATGTCCTCCAAAACTCGCTGTGTCCGCTCCCAACACGAGTCTTCCACACTCTTAATACGCTTCTCACGTCCCTGCTCTGGGCGGGCCGGCATAGTAGGGTGGCTCTGCACACCGTTGTCCATAGCTACAAAGAGGGGGGCTTTGAAGCCCGCGCTTTGACCTATACTATTATGCGGCTGCAACATGCGGCTCGCTGGTTCACAGACACTGACAATTGGGAGACGCGCCTCCTCTCTGGTAGGGCAGATCCACAAGCGCTACAGGTTGCCCTGATACGGGGTAGGGGGGCGGACACATCCCTTCCATTTGTGGTGTGACACACGGCTAGTGTGTGGCAGCGGTTTGTGGAGAAGGTCTTGCGGAGGGAACCCTTCCACAGGGAACTCACGATTTGGATACTGGCCCCCATCGTTGATATGGAGCAGCATATGTCCTTTCGTTCCTGGACGGAGGGAGGCTGCAAAGTACTGGCTGACCTTTACCCTAATGAGTCTTTTCCCACTTATGAGCAGGCGGAGGAGGCCTTTAGTCTTGGACGGGGACAATACCTGCATTTTGGGGGCCTTCAGGAGGAGGCGAGGGTCACCTGGCCCCAGTACCCAGACGCACCACCACTGACCCACACCCTAGACATCCTCCTTCCCTGTGGCAGGGGGCGTAGATTGATTTTGCTCCTCTATAAGGCCATGAGAGGGGACTCGGCCCCCCCGGTGCCGCCCTCCCGGGCGGCGGATTTCGGTGCCCCACTGGACCAGGGACAGTGGACACGCATAGGTACCCTCACCCGAAAGGTCGCCTGCCATGCTCAATTTAAACTGACACACTTCAACTTCCTACTCGGCACATACCTAACCCCAGTATCATTGCGGCGCATGTCTGAAGATAGGGGATACAGTTGCCCTAGATGTCACGCTGAGAAAGCGGGCTTCCTGTACTTGGCCTGGGAATGCCCTTTGGCTAGGCAATTCTGGGTGGGGGTGGGGGTCAGAATAATCGCGGCCACGGGCCTTAGGTTGGTGCCCGAGCCCCTGCATTGTCTGCTTACTCTGGTCCGGAAGCCCAAAAAAAAGAAACTCCCGTATAAATTTCTCCAATTAATGTTGGTGCTAGCCAGGCACAGGGTGGCGATAACTTGGATGGGGCGAGGGGCCCCGGAGGTATCCACTTGGCTCAGGGATGTAAGGGAGTGGTCATTGGCCGAGGAAACACATATGCAAACTACTCGGCGAGATGAGAAGCTACAGGATGACCTAATGGCCTGGCGCGTAATGTGTGCATCGGGACTGGCGGAAGAGGAGCCCTCCTCCTGCGCCACATCTGACAGTGAGAGTGGTGGGTTGAATGCGCCTGCTGGGTCTGGATCTGACGGGGAGTAGGGGCATGAACCCCAGTGATGTTCACCACCTGCATCAGCGACGTGCCTGGCTCCTTCTCACTGTGCTGTTATTGTATGCTTTTTGTGTTCCTTCCCCATGAGTCCGTTCCCTCCCTGTTGTCGCCTGTAGTCCTAAGTGCCGCTAGTGAGGTTGTCGATCTGCGTACATACAATGAAAGGATGCCAGTTCTGTGTCACTGTGTTAATGTGTAAACTGGAAAAATAAAGTTAAAAAAAAAAAAAGGTAAATATGGATGTATAATCTATGTATGTAGGTAATTTTAACTCCTATCCATTTCGACTAATTTCGACAGAAGAAATATCAGTATTATTAAAAGAAAGAAGCCCCGGGGTGGCATTCCCCGGGGCTGCGGGGGGGCCGTGAGCCCCCCCGCATATATAACGTGAAAGCCCTGGGGGTGGTGATTTCCGGGGTTGGGGGCCCCTCTGGGCCCCCCATCAAAATAAACAGAAATGCCCCTGGGATTTGACCTCCTGGGGGCTAATTAACATAAAATCGTTTTTTTTTGTTTTGTTTTTCGTGGGATACGCGTACCTACGCGTATCCCGCAATTTTTAAAAAATGTTTTTAAAAAATTGGCCTTGGGGGTCCTTGTGGGACGCCCTGTGCAGGCCTAGGGGGTCAGGGTGTTTCTACCCTGCCCCCCTATGCGTGTTTTTCACGTTTCTTTCGCTCTTTTCTTGTTCTACCGAGGCACAAGATGGCTGGCAACACTTCCTGGTTTGGAGTGTTGACAGCTAATTAGCATGAAGCTTGTGCTTGGCAGGGTACGCGTATAATCCTCGGACGGTACGCGTACGGTACAACTTCGCAAATATATCTAATATTTTTTAACAGATTTACACCATTTAACAAAAAGCGTAATCTGCAAACCAAACTCTACCTTTTTGGCTCATTTAGTGTAATTCCGTTCAGCAGTTCACGCTGTAGCCTCACTTAAAGGTCCTTATGGAAAATTGCATGGGTAAAACACTTTTTGGGACCCCCTTTTTTCTCTGCCCCCACTTGACAAATCAACCTGAAACATTCAGGGAAGGAGTGGAGCGGAGCAGGCCATCTCCTTTCAGAATTCCGCGAAGATTCGACGACCGGCGCCAAAGTTATTCCAAATAGAATGTTGCGGACTTCCTATGGAATCTAGGTCCTAACTATAACTACCTACTGGCGACCGCCAGTAGGTGATATATATATATATATATGAACCATTTCCGAAGTCTCCATAAGAATCGTACACCGACACAAGGGTGGCGTTGCTATTCAGTCCTGATATTTATTTCGATATTCTCGCTATGACGCATTTCGGCACGTACCCATTAACCAACCCACTCCATTATATAGAACAGGCTCCAAAACAGCGCGAGAACCAGAATAGCACGATAATTTCATTCTAACGTGACTTGCCCTGAAAGCGTTTTGGCTACGTTATCTGCCCTTTTCCAACATGAAGAGCACCATGGGAAGTCTATATTTATACTATGACGTTTCATGCATGGACATAGAAAACACACTCCCGGTGTATCCATTTACTACAAACCAGTCTTCTGTGACTTATTACAATTTTGACCAACTATGTCACAACATTAGTCCATTTTTATCAGACAAAATGCAAGCCTGAGTGTGTGCGCGTGTGGCTGTGTCTATACATATATCAAGCAACAAATATGCAAACATTACTACAAATACATGGATAATATAAGGATAGATCTGATTTTATACTGGAATACATGTGTTTGAGTTTAGGACAATGTTATGCAGGTATAAATCCATTTTAACAGAACGAGTTTACATCTTATATTTATAAAATGCTGAGATCGTTTTATTTTTGTCAAATTATGTTTTGTGAGCTTTAATCTTTTGACATTTGATGGGGATGAAGATAATTCTCCACTTAAAATGTAAAAACTATAACCGTTTTGAAAACGAAAGCATGTGTCAGTCAGCTGTCATATCAACAGAAGCATTGCAATTATCGTATCTTTTATGATGATTGCGGATTTCATATTTCTTAGCTACTGTATTTTGAATCTCGAGCAGGAAAGCATTTTTCCTATTAAATGTATGTCTTCCTTTTCTTGGAAATCTGTGTTGCTGAAAATGACAATTGTAGTCATTAAATCAAATTCGCTTGTCTCCTTTTTATAGCATTTGTTTCTTGCTTTCTAGGCGTTCGTTTCAAAATTAAAAGATATGGTTCTAATTTTGTAATATATATTAAGTTGAAAAAAAAGAATAACATCTTTAGAGGAATTACTAGTTTACTAAAGGAACCAAGGTTCACACATTTAATTTACCACATTCTTTATGTCAAAATGTATCTATATTGACCAGGACTTTCTTACAAGATTTTACCAGAATGTATTAACACGCTTGAAGGGTCTGTCATACTTTTAGTGAATATTTTACATGTGCATGAACATTTTAGCTGTACATGTAATATTATCACCAATGTGTACTTGCATGTGACATGCTTGTAAAATATGTTGTCCTATGAAAGTAATGTCCCTCTGTTGTTGTGCAAGAAATGTTTAAATTTTGATCACGTAATAAAATATTGATAACGTTTTGTTCTCTGCATAAATAAAGGGGCCCTAAATAGAGGGTAGGTATTAGTGCCAAATTTCTGTTCTAGTGTTTGTGAAAAATGGCACAATTAATATGAGCAATTTTTCATGAACTTTGTAAGATGCTACAATCTATTCGCCCACTTTTCATTCCCATTTGTTCCATTCCAGCTCATGAATGCTCTCTGAAAATGGTGTCAAAGGATGTGGCCAGGTCTAAAAAGACAAACTGATCGTGCCTTCTTAAAAGTTATACATTTTGATGTAAGAAGCATAATTTCAAAACATTGATCTGCTGCGCTTTTCAACCCATTGCTGTATATCACAAATCACAGTTGACCCTGAGGGACACTATCAAAGATCCTACCAGTCAGAATTTTGTATATGGATTTGTGAAGTTTTGTAGCTAGGGGACACAAATGTTACTTGCATTGTGATGTCCTAGTGTAGCTCTGCATAATATTAACCTATATGGTCCACCTTGGCCTATGGCTTTTCTCTGTGGTCAATATCAAGGGGCCAGGAAAAAGTCAATAATAACTACGTTTTTGCAAAAAATCTTTATTAATTGTATATTTCAATGTAAGAGGGCAGATTTACTAATCTGTCATGCAATGCAACGCAGCAAGGCAAGTTGATGTTCTGCATTGCATGAAGGTGACAGAGCTGACCTACGCCATATGTTAGCACTGTGCAGCTTCCTGCCCTGCCGTACTTGTGATTGCCTGGCTGGCTAGCTGCACCACAGGCATCCTTGCACCATGGTACAAGAGTGCTTGCATTGTGGGCAGGATTGGTTTTTTGTGCAGAAATTGATGTTTTCCTTTCCAAAAGCAATACTTGGAGGTGTATTCTGCTTTATATGTGTGCTGCAGGATACAGCACACATGCAAGGAGGAAGTAACAAGGAGAAATAAAGATAATTCGCCTTGCAATGTCCAGGTCGGGTAGGCGCACCATTTTGGCACAAACCCAGGTTTCCAGACTTTAATAAGTCTGGGTTTATGTCAAAATTCATGGGCGGATTCATAGGAATGCCCATGCTGCACCCATGGAACGCCTGCCTGGCGCACGAAGGAACAACTGACAGCTCCATGGTCGAGTCATAATGACGTGAGTTTGGTGAATAAAGTCACCTATACCCGTGCCTTGGTGGTCAGAGTTGATCTAAAGAGACTGTTGTATCTGTGTGTTAACCCCTTCGACGCTCATGACGACCTGAGCTCGTCATGAGTTACGCCTCTCGTATGCTCATGATGAGCTCAGCTCATCATGTAACGCGGGTTTTTTTAAAGTGCTGCGCACAGCGGGAAAACCGCTAGCGCGCATGCGGTTAATTGGTATCATTCCCCGGCCTACACTACAAATGATGATGAGGATGGGGTGGGGCTCACATCCCTGAATTGACCTACCAGATCTGCTCCTGAAGTGACCAGCCGCTTCCACTCACTTGTGCCTGATGACCAGCATGACCACAGATGGCTATGTGACAATCTTTGCCTCACTGTCACGATCAAAGCGATAGAGCTGAAAACTATGGGGCATATTATCAAGCACAGGCCCTAACATTATTGCCGCTTTATCAGCAGGAAACTGCGGCTAAAGTGGCGATAATGGGCTTGATAATATGCCCTTGTGAATTCCCATAGCAGCCCAGGTTAACACCAGAACCTGGGCTGCTATGGGAATTCACAGGGACATATTACCAAGCACATTATCGCCGCTTTAGCGGCAGTTTCCTGCCAATAAAGCGGCGATAATTTTATCGCCTGTTCTTGATAATTTGCCCCTACATTCAGTGGTGAGCGCAGAAGCAGTCTGCTCCTGCTGCTTCTCTGGCTATGGAAACATGCCTGTTCCGCAGGGCCGGCTCTAAGGCGGTGCGATATGTGCCACCGCACCGGGCGCTGACTTAGGGTGGGGGCGCCATGTTCATCATTTTAAAAGCACCTGATGCCACGTACATTGTCCCCCAATTTTTAGGCGTCAATAAAAATGACAACTCCAGTGATTCATGTTCTTCCTGGAGAGAGACCGGAGCTTTGTCTAGTGAAAGTTTTGACTCATAGCGCAGAGGGTTAATATGCCTGCTGCAAAGAACGTGTCCCATTCACATCACAAAGTGCATATAATATATATAGGTCAATGGTATACCTCTTTTGTCAGAGATCCTTCTGTTACTTGCAGTTTGTAAGTTAAAATCCTAATATAGAGCAGTGCGCTTTAACTGCCATCAAAGAGCTGCATGCAAACTGAAAGAAAAATATTAGAGCTATATATTTTTTGCCTAGTCTTTTGTTCTCCTAATATTGCGAAAGGGGTTCATTTGGATAGAAATCAATTCTTATTATCAAAGAAAACCCCTAACAATGATGTTACATTTTAAATTCTGAATCTGTGCTTTCCCAGTCCAAGACACTTAAGCTATACTGCCTACCAGTATGGATGAGATGTGACCTCTACCCCTTGTAGGCCTCTGTCTTATGTAACTTTTCATATAAACTGATTTACACACCGATGATTGATTGTCTCTGTGCAATGCCTGTGTGATGGTAGGTGTTCTGGTATGAGTGGTGCTATAAAACAAAATGAATCTAAGAGACAGTGGTTATAGAGACTTTAGGGGCACTGTCAAATGGTGGTAGTGAGGAAATCCGTGGCGGCGGTGGTCATTGGGGGGCGCCAACAAACATTGTCACACAGGGCGCCACCAGTGCTAAAGCTGGCCCTGCTGTTCTGGTCTGATGTACACTATAGTGAAGCATTTTTTTTTATTCACTGGAAGTAACCGCGGCAGCAGGATTTCACAGACCTGCGGCTGTTTGCTAAAACGGGCTAACAATTGACAAGTCCTTGTTGGAGGACTGAATTTCGATTTCCTCCCGACCTAAATTTTACTCTACAGAAATAAGCCAAGTGGCATTCCCATTATTCGGGAATTTTAATCGCTTTTTAATAATTCGAATCAGTAAATTCTTGTGAGCACACGAAATAAGAACGTGATAGCTTCGCTTTGTATTTTAAAATAACTTTGACGCTCAATCAATTGTTCTTGTCCTGATGATGACCGCAATCTCTGAAAGCGGTTGAAACGCCGTTGACGTATCTGTGGCTCATAAATTTTAGTGGACACATAAATCTTGTATATGTTGTACCCCTCTTCTTGTAACATAATTATTGTTTGCCACATGTTTGGTTTTCTTCGTATTTTATGTATTGTTGTATAAACCAGCCATTATTCTCTTTGAGCGCACTATTTATAATACATTTGTGATAATAATTTTTTAATCTTTTGTTGACAATTCTTATTTGTGCCTCCCTTTCTTTTTGCCCTTCTCCTTCCTTCCCTCTTTTCTTTCCTGTTTATAAAAGTGAAATTTAATTGCAATTGATTTTTTCTAAATTGTGATTTGTTGATTTGTTATTTGTTTCCTGAACTGCTGTTTGGAATACTAATTTACTGCCCCTGGTTCAGGTTGGTGGGTTGCCTCTGTGGTTGTTTATGATCACTATAGTAAAGCAGCATGCCCTCAAGGTGGTGCACTAGTTTTCGAGATATTTTTAGAGACAGTGGTGGCAGCAGCTCCTTGTTTGGTGCTCTTCATCCCCGAAAGGGTAGTCAAGGCCAGAAGATACCAAGATTTTATGTGTAACCCTGAGAGCCCCAGAAGTGATACCACACCACAACAGTGCTAATGCAGGTGGGCAGCAGCAGCATGATGATAGCCAGCCTGGCATCATAAGACAGGGTGTGGCATGCCTGAAGCCCTGTTACTACATGATAGCAGACAGAGGCGAGCACGCAAGAATTAAGCACCTCACCGTTGCGCCTCAGCACCACAGATAGTAAGATGAAACAGAGTGTGTCTTTCATTAGTGACATTTCATAACCTAAAACAGGGAGTGACCGCCCATACCACTGGTAAGGTGCAGAGAGCGAAGCATGCCAACACCATGGCATCCATTCCAGCTATTGAACCATTTGTTGTTACAGGGTCACTATTGCCACAACACAACCGTGAAAGTTGCAGGTCAGGAGATTCGAAATGTACTTTGCAGCCTCAGTGGTAGAGGCCAAGAGAAAACTCTCAAAGCTCCTTCACTTGGCCGGGTAGGACATTTACAAACTATCAAACTGTCTGAAAAAGGTCCCCTGTTTACCTCTAAAACTCTTGTGACAGCGATCAACAACCACTTTGAGTCTATCGCTAATCACAATAATGAACGGTTCCTGCTGTACCAAGCCCAACTAGGCCACGATGAGTCAATGGAAGCGTTCCATTTGTGAGTGAAAGTATGCCCCAGCATGTGCATCTTACACGATAAAACAGAGAAGATCGAAGTGTTGTTTATACGGGGGTCGCGGCTGCCAAGCTGAGAGAACAAGTACACCAAGAGCCAGGCAAATTGATGCAAACATTGTAATCCTAGGCCATTCAAAGGGATTTCTGAAGGTAAGAGCATCCCACATGGATGTGGCCCCTTTACAAACCTATTAAAAGTGAGCTGATCAACCAAATGACCAGGACAGGCACCCCATAGAAGAAAGAACTATGCCAGAGGCCGTATGATACACTATTGGGTAATCTATCCACATGTTGGCTACTGCCGCAACAGTGTTGAGCCAGTGACCAAATGAATCACTTTGCGAAGGTGTGTAGACCATCCTCCCTCAGCAGAATCAACTTAAGAAAGAAGTGACTGCTGTTGCACCCTTGTGGGTGACACAGTGGATGGTGACATGTATGATATGGAAGAAGAAGGCACGTTGCAGATGTATGTAGTGTATGTCGTAGACCAGTTTCAAACATGGCCTGATAGCCAACATATTGCAAAATCCTGATAGGGGATCAGATGATAACAGACATCAACATCAGATAATGTTGTGATCCAAGATATGTAAGTGACTGAGTCCATGCTAGAAAGATGCAAAAATTGGAATGATGTGGTCAGCCAGGATAGATGGTCATAAAGGAGTGACCTGCAGGTAGGGGACATGGTGTTGGTCAAATACTGCCATCATATATAGACTCTCGTTTGATTTTTTTTTCTGTTGGAAGTCGTCTGTGTACTTTTATTTATATAATTGATTGTTTGTAGCCATTTATAGAGCGCAATGGTACCTTGAAACTAAGTGTCCCAGTACTTAGGAGCGATGTCATTGAGTGTGAAACTTGCACTATACTGTTAAGAATTCATGTACATTTAATGTAAAATATATATAACCCTCTTAAATCCAGTAGAAGTCTGTCTGACCCTCTTAAGATATAAGAAAATAGGTTTGGTGGCCCATCGAAATTTGGGGAACTGTTCGTTCTCATGTGCTCCCACAATCATGAGATGCCCTGTACCCAAATACATTAGGTTCACTTCTCTTTATTTTCTTCTTTTGAGCCACAAAGAAATAATATACATCTCAATTTGTAAAACTGAATGTAAAAAAACAGAAGTTGTAAAAACTTCATTATGACAATTTAAACACACAGCTGCCCGCGTGTTAATCTATCCATTACAATAGAAATTCAATTTTTGTAAAGATAGCAGTACAGTACGTTTCACTTTGTACTGTCACAGTGAGAAACAATAGGTCATTTTCGTGCTATTATCAATTTTTTTTTCATATTTGTGATATGTAATGTATGTAATAAATGAGCCTCCTATTCGTCATTTAGAGAGCAAACCAACACATACAATAGCAATAAGTAGCGAATAATTACTTTATTACAAAGCTGTGTATAGCGAATACTACTGCTTCAAAAAGAATTTGCAGTGAGGGCCAAAAAATGGAAAAATCCCATCTCTGGCTAGAAGTACATGAAAGTCATAGCTTTGCCTTAAGCTGTTTTCAGTGAAAGAGGATGACTGCAGCAGATTAAAAGGCACCAGAAAACACCTTGGTTTTGCACATACAACAGGCGAATCCAGCTAGGAGCGAAGTCAATGATTATATTTTCTTGTTTATTAAGATGCGGATAGAAGTAGTTAGTTCAGGCTTTTAAAGAATTAATTCAGAAACAACTTTCCAGGTAGCTGCAGATGTGGCAGAGTAGTGAGGCAGGAAAAAACACCTGCCTACAACCCAACAAGGACGTGGATGCTGAGACTAAAAGGAAATATACAGAGGTTTTAAAGAGTCTTACGAAGGACAGAAATAACAGATCACTCGGAATTGAAGGTTCAAGTTAGTAGACTGTTCTTAAAGCTATTTTTCAAAGAGAGGACACAAAATTCTGCATTTATATAAAAAATGAGGCTCAACCCAATTAATAAGCTTCGGCAAAGCCAACAGGTCTCGCCTATGCAAGAGCTATTGGCTTTGCCAATATGTTTTAGTCATGTTGCACACCAGCTTGGCACCTGTTGAGCATGGCTAAAAGTTAGTGGCATAAAGGAGATTGTCGTGGAGTGGCGTAAAGTACAGTGTCATGGAGTAGAGTGGAGTGTTATGGAGTGGCGTAGAGAGTTGTGGAGTGACTTTGGATAGGCCGGTTCTGGTAGCTTAATGGACTAACGCGTCCACTTTAGGGGCCTGTGTTCAACCTCATGGTCGCAAGTTCAAATCCCAGCAGGTCCACACAGACTTTCATACTACTGAGGTAAAAAAAATAAACTGTAGCATTGAGTTGGGCAACAATAAACATCTGTTATTCAGCACCTTACTACTCTTGGGTTATACATGCACTTTACAAATACACGTTATGTTATGAAGAGTAGAGTGGAAGGGCATGGAGTGGAATGGAGTGTTGTAGAGTAGAGTGGTGTAGAGCAGAGTAGATTACCATAGAGTGGAGTGGCATAAAGTGAAGTAGTGTAGTAGAGTGCAATGGCAAACAGTAGTGTAGAGTGAACTAGAGTGTCGCAGTATGAAGTGGCGTGGAGTGGCATGGAGTGGAGATGCATGGAGTGGAGTGGCTTTGAGTGGAGCACTGGACTGGTGTAGAGTGGAGTGGAGTAGAGTGGAGTAGCGTGTGTCACAGAATAGAGTGGAGTACAGTGTCATAGAGGGAGTTGAGAGGTGTAGTGTCGTAGAGTGGAGTAGAGTGTTATAGAGTGGAGTAGGGTTTAATGAAGGAGAGTATCAAAGAGTGGAGTATTGGAGAGTGGAGTAGATTGGCCTAGAGTGAAGCAATATAAAGTAGAGTGGTGCAGAGTAGATTGGCATAGAGTGCAGTGACTTAGAGTAGAGTGGGGCATAGTAAAGTGGTGTAGAGAGCAGTGGTGTAAAGTAGAGTTGTGCAGAAAAAAGTGGTGTAGAGAGCAGTGGCAGAGAGTACAGTGGTGTAGAGTAGAATATAGTGGTGTAGAGTTCAGGGGCTTAGAGTACAGTGGTGTAGATTGCAGTGACATAGAATGTTGTATAGTATTGTATAGTGGCATACCATGGCTTGGCATGAAGTGCAGTGGTGATGAGTGCAGTGGCATAGAAAGGAATGGAATAGAGTAGAATAAAGTGGTGTAGAGTGTAGTGGCATAAAGTAGACTGTTTCAGAGTTGAGTGAAGCAGCATAGAGTGCTGTGGCAAAAAGTAGAGTACCGTAGAGTGCAGTATTGTAGTGTGCAGTGTTACAAAGTAGATTAGAGTGGATTGGCATAGAGTGGAGTGGTGCAATGTGGACTGGTGTTGGGTAGAGTGCAGTGGCATAGAGTGGAGTGATGTAGAGTTGAGTGGTGTACAGTGTAGTGGCATAGAGTGCATTGGCAAAGGGTGGAGTGGCGTAGAGTTCAGAGGCAGTGGAGAGTGCAGTGTTGCAGAGGAGACTGTCGTAGAGTGCAGTAGTGTATAGTAGAGTTGCATAGAGAGCATTCACATAGAGTGCAGTGGAGTACAGTGTTGCAGAGTAGAGTGGTGTAGAGAGCAGTGGCCTAGAGTACAGTGGTACAGAGTGGAACAGAGTGGCATAGAGTGCAGTGGCGTAAAGTACAATGATATAGAGTGCAGTGGCACCGAGTGTTGCAGAGTAAAGTATAGTGGCTTAGAGTGCAGTGGTTAGAGTAGGATGCAGAGATGTAGAGTAGAGTAGTACAGAGTAGAGTGCGCAGAGTATAACTGGTGCCGCGTAGATTACAGTGGCTTAGAGTGAAGTGGCGCAGAGTAGATTCTTTCAGAGTGAAGTCAAGTAGAATGAAATGGTGCATGGTAGAGTGGAGTGGTGCAGGGTAGAGTGCTGTGGTATAGAGTGCAGTTGCATAGAGTGCAGTAATGCAGAATAGATTAGAGTGGCATAGAGTGGATGGCATACAGTGCACTGGTGTAGAATGGAGTGGTACAGAGTAGAGTGCATTGGCATAGAGCACAATGCCATAGATGCAGGGTTGCAGAGTAGAGTGGCATAAAGTGGAATGGCATAGAGTGGAGTGGTGTAGAGCGCATTGGTGAAAAGTGCAGTGGTGCATAGTAGCGTAGAGTGGAGTAGAGTGCATTGACATAGAGTGATGCACAGTAGATAGGCGCAGATTGAAGTAGCGTATAGTAGAATGGTGCAAAATAAAGTGCAATGACGCAGTGTGAAGTGGCATAGAGTGGAGTAGCGTAGTGTGAGTGGTACAGAGTAGAGTGCAGTGGTGTGGAGTGGAGTGGTGCAGAGAAGAGTGGAGTGGCATACAGTGGAGTATGCATGGTGTGATAGCACACTGCCTTTACAGACAACACATTGTAAATTGAAACTGCCATTGCATTTGCACAGACATAAAGTTTTACTGATGAAAGTATACAACACACAAACTATAATGTGTGGAAATGTCATCACCTAATGTATTGATTTGTTTGGATGGTATTAAAATACTTGTCTCTACCACACTTCAGAAAACCCCTCCAGTAGCCAGCATTATTGTCACATAAATCCTCTCACTTTGAAGTCAGAGAAAAAAAAGTAAACACCAAGCTCCTTCAGAAGACGGAGCCTAATATTTGACCTCTGTCTTTGAATGCACAGCAAATGTGACAAGATAAGAACAAGATTTAAAAGCCTGTTTACAGAAAGGGAGCACTCGGAAGTATACTATAAATAAGATTTGAGCAAGGGAAGGGACTAACTCAAGCTGGACAGCCTAAAACAAATTAAGCCAGCAGATAGAAAGGATACAAATTTGAGTTACAAACCAAAAGCCAATGGTAAGCAACAGGTGAAATGCATTCCCAGGGAATCTTTCCAAAAGTCCCCAGGATGTCCTTAGCAAACCAGACATCTGCGTTGTCTGGTAGGCTTCGACCTAAAAAGGTATGACTGTGCATGACTGAGACAGTTTGGTTAACCTATGATGACTTTTTTTCTGGAAGGAGAGATAAATTACTGGTCCCTGGACTCAAAAAGCATAACAAATACATTGCTACAACAATGGTTAATATAATAGCAACATGCACATCTTCCAATGTCACTGGCCTAGATGGAACGTATAGCATTGCATTGAGCCCCCATATGAAAACTGTGGGCATCTGTAGTGCACTCCAAATATTTATCAGAAACCGGACAGGGTGACATTCCATCTGCGGCCTGGGAGCAATCTTGAAACTATTTGAGAAGAATATATTCACTCTAATCAATCAAACTATTACCCTTTGGCAATGTTTATGGCTACAGATAGCATATGCAAGGTAATCCTTGAAAATCTAACATCTTCCACTAACAAGCTCAAAATTATATAGGGTATGCATATATTCCGCTCCACCAGCGGGGTTTTGTCTGTAACACTGAGTCCTGGCCAAATTCCACCATCCGCCACGTGACTGAAGTTTTTTCCATGTGCAGCTCACCAATGGTAAGTTGGTGAGCACGAGTGAGAAAGGCTATCCACTAGCATGATTTTTGGGTGCTGGGAGGGCACCCATTCAGATTTTCCCAAAGCAGGTGGTTGTGACCATTCGCAGTGAGAAAGCTGCTGCTAAAGTTGAAAAACTAATTGAGCGGCAGCAAATCAACTCAGGAAGCATCACCCTATGGAAAGCTGCATGGTGCCATTCGCGCTGATTTTTACAGCTCAGAACAAGCTCCTTCCACTAAAAATCAGAGAGAGCAGCACAACGTTCGGATTTCTGGCTGTTCGTGGAACTCCACTGAATCTCGCAGAGTTTTCATGTAACTCAGCAAAATTCCATTTAATCTAATTCCTCAAGTTCCGCCCTCCCTTAATGATTATTCTTTTAACTCAAGCTATATCCCTCAAGGGCATGTCAACAGCTCAAGATACTGTGGAATAAACTGTCATTGTCTGATGTTACTCTGTGCAAGGGTTGATCACTTAGTGTTGTGATACAAGATGTTTAGCTGCAAAGGCCCACAACATTTTGTTGTGCTGATTGGTGAGTTGTGTCATGACTCCATTTTCAAAACCAACCTCTGTGTTTCTAAAAAATCTAGAACATGTATTTAGGATGGAACAATTAAAATAGTTCAAAAGTGCCTTGCCTAGCTTCAGCAACAGCAGATAACAAAGTGCAGGGATCTTGTCGCCTTCTATAACTCCTGGTGTCCATTTAGTACCAGTGTGCGGCATCACAGCAAATCACCTGCTGCCATGACACTTGAAGGATTACAGAGGTAAGCCATTAAGGATTTGAGAGCCAATAAGGTGGAGGCTGGCGACCTCTTGCATCTTGGACCAGAGGGGCCACCTGGGACGAGAACCAGCAGGAGATGCGGGGTTCAACTGGAAGTTTCTTGCAGCATTTCTTTAGTCTAATGCAAGGCGCCACCCCCCTTTGGGGAGTGGCGTCGTTAGTGGCAGCCAAAGGGCCGACCCTGCAGGGATTCACTTCCGGGTCAGCCGACCCGGAAGTGAAAAATGGACGAAGACCAATGGAAGCGGGGCTTATTGACGCCCCCGGAAGTAGTTGAAGGGCGCGAGGCTTAAAAGCCTGCGACCATCTTAGGGACCCCCTCTTTGTCCGCTGACCGCCCAGGAGTCGGACGTCGCGTGAAGAAGGCATCGATCGCGGGACCGTCGCGTGGAAGCAGCGAGGGTCAATCCGACTCGTGACCTAGGTTAGCGGGCCTTGCAGTGTGTTGCGTGGTTGTTGAAGTGGTATGCATGCATGTTTTAAGGGCGTGCGAGTTGTCTAATTGGAGAGAGCGAACGGAGGTGGGGAAGCGTACGGCTCGGGGGCGCCTTTAAATGTAAAGGGGGATTGCGGGTGGCAAGCATCGCAAGTCGGGCGCACACGGGAAGGCATCGGAACGGGTGTGTGGCAGACGCGGTGCGCGATTAAGTTCCCTTAGCGCTCTCAGCCCCCTACCTAACTCCTGAAATTGTATTGAACGGTAATGTATCGCTGTGATCGGGGGACCAGCGCGCTAATTTGAAATACAATGAGGACTCAGCAAGATTCCTAGTCTTTGTAAACATTAACATGACCGTTAGGGTCAGCGGAGGTCCCTGAGTAAAGCGTTTGGCACGAGGTGGATGAGATGCATCCCCCCTTACCCTTTCAAGGAATTCCAGGAATGGCGCTCGCATGAGGGTTTCAGCGCGGCGCCAACAAGATAGTTGAAGGTTGAGGCTCTTTTATGGCGAATTTGGACATCGTTTAGGAGAGGGTCATGTTTAATAATAATTTTATTATAAGTGGTACATGGGGGCCTTCGTAGGGGACAACTGAATTATGTTTATACAAGGGTTGTTATCTAATATCAGGCACAAAACCCATTTGATTTATGGTGAGGAACACGGATAATCCAAATGCATGTAATGTCCTTTAAAGTCTTCTAACGCTTGTTTTCTTCAAGTGCAGGATGCCGCCAAAAAGGGCACGGAAGGGCAAAGAGCCCCCAGCCACAAAAGATGAGTACCTCGCTTTTACGGAGCTTCTGGAGTTCACGAAAGAAAAAGGCGTGGACTGGGCACTAAAGACCATGCGAGAGGGAGCTAGAGCAGACACAAATCCACAGGAAGAAAGAGGGAGAGGCAAGAGAGCGAGGCGTACGCCGGAAAGGTTTAAAGAGGTGGCTAAAGACAAGCGGCCCAGGGCGGCTGAGCCCCAGCCAGCATCACCAGGTGAGGGGGAGGTGCTAGAGACAATTGATTTGGGTTCAGTCGCTGATAAGGACAAGGACGCTGTGGAGGGACAGCATGTTACTGCCAAGACTACACACATAGGAGGGTTCCCTGTCGCTCATGCGGGGGTGCCCTTTCACAGGTTACGTTACCGCCAGTAGTGGCGCAACCGGGTAGCGGAGTGTCACAAGTTTGGGTACAGTCCGGAGGGGTGGCACAGTTACCAGGTATGCAATTATATGGTTCACATGGGCAAGCAATTGGTAATGGCCCTATAAGCTCGATGATCCCCACCACGACTTACCCGGCAAGTGGGGGGCCCGTAATGATGAATGCTTACCCGAATTTAGGGTGTCCACCACAGGCCCCAATAGCTAACACCGCACTTGATTTGTCGGTGTCTTCTAATAGCCAGATACAAGGGGGGGCTGGGGGGCAGCCGGCCGGTTAACCGATGTTGGCATTCAGCCCGTTAATGTTTGGTTCAACCTCAATGACCCTATCGCCATCTACGGGGATCACCTGGCACGTTCCAGCAGATATGAAAGAAAAGATACTTAGGGGTGAATACATGGATGTGTTTGACCTCATTAATGCAGGGGTGGCCTCGGGGAAGTCCAGAGGAGTGAAAGAGGGTGATTACAATCAAAAGAAGAATTGGGTGGATTGGTCCATGAAGAACTGGATCACGGGATTTGCCATTTATGCCGCAGTTAGGCTGGAAAAATATCCCGTGTTGGGTCCTCAAATGATGAGTTACATATCCCTGATTCATGGTGCTGCAGCCGAGTTTCCAGGCCTGGGGTGGTTAAAATATGATAAAATGTTCAGACAGATGAAAGCAGTCCACCCAGGGATAGCATGGGATCAACGGGAGATCAATCTATGGCACACAGTGTTTTATTCTTCGCCTTCAACGCCCAAGACTAGTTCCCCTGCTCAGAGTCAGTCCTTTCGGGGTGACAAAGGAGTCATTGATAAAAAACCGGCCTGCTGGCAGTTTAACAGAAATGAGTGTACTAGGGGGATCTCGTGCAGGTTCAAACACTTTTGTTCGTACTGCGGGGGAACATCCCATCCAGGAATCAGATGTTTCAAGAAAACAGGAAATCCCAAAGAACAGTCCACCCTTACCACCCCAAAAGGAAATCCACCTAAAGCATCTGACAAAGCTCCCAACTCCCATTAAACGTCATGTTTTGACACACCTCCTTAGTAAGTATGACAAACTTGAGGAGGCTCAGTTTCTGCTTCATGGCTTTACATTTGGTTTCCGTATCCCGTCTTCAGCCTCCCCCACTAGTGTCCCGCCTCGCAATCAAAGTTCAGTACTTCAGAATATGGAAGCAGCGCGAAACAAGATCATGAAAGAAGTCTCCTTGGGGCGGGTCGCGGGTCCTTTCAAAAATCTACCTAACCCTGATCTGATCTGCTCACCGTTGGGTTTAGTCCCAAAAAAAGAGGAAGGCAAATTCCGCCTTATACATAATCTATCAAGCCCCCCAGGATTATCTGTCAATGATAAGTTAGATCCAGAACTGTGCACGGTGCGCTATACGACGTTTGACACAGCAATTGAGAAATTGCAGGCTCTGGGTGAGGGAGCCTTAATGGCCAAGGCTGATATTGAGTCAGCGTTTAGGTTACTGCCTATTCACCCAGAAGATACCAAGTTCTTGGGTTTCACTTTTGATGACAAGTACTTCATAGACTTGTGCATGCCCATGGGATGTTCCATTGCTTGTGCAGTTTTCGAGACTTTTGCCAGGTTCTTAGAATGGGCGGTGGAGCAATTCCTGACCTCAGACAAATCCCATGCATTGGTACATTACTTGGATGATTTTCTATTCATGGGCCCAAAGGGTTCTCAGTCATGCAGGAAGGCCCTGCTGGGCTTCCAGCACCTGACTGAAGCTCTGGGGGTGCCATTGGCAGCGGAAAAGACAGAAGGCCCAACTACATGTCTCACATTTTTGGGCATTGAAATCGATACCAGAACAGGTGTGTGCAGGTTGCCAAAGTCAAAAGTAGATGCCTTCAAGGCCGCAATTGATAATTGCTTGGGAGCAAAGAAAGTAACTTTACACCAGTTACAAGTCCTCTTGGGCCAACTGAACTTTGCCTTGCGGGTCATACCTATGGGCAGGGCTTTCTCCAGGAGTATAGCAAGGGCAATGTCTGGGCTGCGTGCAAAGCACCACAGAGTGAGGCTATCAGCTGATGTGAGAAAGGACTTATTGATTTGGAAGTGTTTTTTGCAGGAATTCAATGGCACGGTGTTGTGGCGGTCAGCCAGCACCTCAAATGCCGACCGTGAGCTGTCCACTGATGCTGCAGGAAGTATAGGTTTTGGGGCGATTTTGGGCCCTAAGTGGTGCATGCAGTACTGGCCAGATGAATGGGTAGAACGAGGTCTGACTCGTAATGTTACTTTCCTAGAGTTGTTCCCCATTGTGGTGGCGTTGCACTTGTGGGGGGATATGCTCTCAAACAGGCACATTGTATTTTGGTCAGACAGCATGTCAGTAGTGATGGTGATCAATAACCAGAGAGCAACCTGCACATGGGTGCTCCGTCTTTTAAAAGAGTTAATATTGCAATGCTTGAGCCACAATGTCCATTTCACTGCTAGGCATGTTCCTGGTGTTGAGAACAAAGCGGCTGATGCGTTATCTCGTTTTAAGTTGACAGAATTCCGTGCACTTTGGCCTCAAGCAGAGAAGACAATGACAGCTTTCCCAGCGGAGCTATGGAAGTTTGGTGCCCCACTGCCTCCGAGTTGATAGCAGCATCCTTGGCCCCCAAGACTAAGTGTATGTATCAAAAGTCTTGGGAATGTTATAGGACATACTTAAGGGGAGCGGGCCTAGTAGATGCTTTTGTGCCTCAGAGCGTGTTAGGATTCATAGTACAGCAGAAAGAGAAGGGGAAATCAGTGGCATTTATGAAGAGACAATTATCAGCATTGGCATTTTATGCAGGGTTGAAGGGAGTTATAGACCCAACGAAGGACCAGAGGGTGAGAAGAGCGGCGAGGGGTTGGGAGTGCTTGACGCCTGGGGCAAAGGACTCTAGAAGGCCCATAGATGTGGGGAAGTTGGTAAAAATCTTGGAGACATTGCTGCTCGTTTGTTTTTCCCCATACGAGACCCAATTATTTCGGGTGGCCTACGTGTTAGCCTTTTGTGGAGCACTACGGATTTCTGAATTACTCCCGGCATCTAAAACAGATAGGGAGGGAGGCTTAAGGTGTTCAGACATAATAGAGTCAGAAGATGTCCTGAGATTCAGAGTTCGAAGATCGAAAACAGACCCTTTAGGTAAAGGGGCGTGGTTACAATTGGGTAGAGTAGAGGGGGAGTCTTATTGCCCAGTTAACTTGATGAGAGGGTTCATGCAGGCCAGGCCTCAAGGGGCTGATGATAGAGTACTGGTTCACAGGAATGGTTTACCCCTCACCAGGTTCCAGTTTACAAGGGTAGCAAAAATGACCTTGGCAAAGATCGGTGTTGACCCGACCGACTTTACATCTCATTCTTTTCGGATTGGTGCTGCAACCACAGCTGCGGGACTAGGGTTGCCCGAACAGGCGATTAAGAGGTTGGGTCGTTGGAAATCAACATGCTATGAACGTTATGTCCGTCCGCAATTAGTCTAACAGTCTTTATCCTTTCTTCCCGCCCTTCTGCCTAAGTCCGTTCTTACCGTGTCTCTTAATGTTCACCATAGGTACCTCCCCTAAGAGAATCCAAATATGTTGGTGCGGCCATTCCTTCATTCGCAGGGCGGGGGTGATCTTCAAAGAGACACTTGGAAAAAGGGTGCACATGGCGCAAGGATGGGATCATCATTGGGTGGGGATAGGCGGCCAGCTCCTAGCTGACGTCCCGAAGGATTTACAGGCGGTTTTGGCCAGAGGCATGCCTTATCCAGATGTATTTGTGTTGCACTGTGGAGGCAACGATATGATTCCGGCCGGAAGGAGGGGAGTGAAAGAGTTATTGTTTTCTACGCTAGCAGCTGTCAAAAATCTTTTGCCTAAGGCTATATTAATATGGTCTGAAGTCATCCCGAGGCAGGTATGGTCGCGGGGCGCACCCACGAAAGCAGTGAATAAATCGATAAAAAGGTTAAATCAGTCAGTGGCAGAAATCCTACAGAAATCCAGCATTGGAACTATTCGTCACAAGTTGATACAAACGTCCAGGCCGGAGCTATTTGCGAAGGATGGAGTGCACCTTTCAGAGGCGGGCACTGAGATATTTATACAAAGAGTCTTAGGAGCCATCTCCGAAGCTCTCGAGCGCGGGGGGGGAGGTTGAGTCCGCCAGTAAGCGCCTCGCCCTGTGGCGGGGTTCCGGACAAGAATACCACGGGAACTTCTTGTCCAGTGACAGTTTTACCTCTGAACAGGTTTTCTAAATCATCGTGGACTCCGGGCTGGCGGGAGAGTTGGGGCTGACCTGCTGGTGGCCTTGGCTTCTCCAGCCCTACCCCGGAAGCCGCTGGTTGCCCAAGTGGTGGCACATTATTCACCTGCGGATCTGTTGACCGGAAGGGGGTTAACTTAAAGAGAGCAGGCTATCTTGGTTGTGGCCTGCTGGCGCAACCCGAAGTTAAACCAAATGCCCATTGGAGAATGGGCGGGAAAAGAGTGTATTTGTATATAAGTGTGAGTTTCTTAATACGGTGATGTAAAAATAATTTGGACTTTTAATAAAGAACTGGAGGTCAATGAAGTAATTGACCTGTGAACTTTTAATAAACATGCACACTGCTGAAAATCAAGAGAGACTCCCGAGTTTAATTGCTGAGGGGGGGGGCTCTCTTTTTAATGCATGTTGGGGGGGGAGAGTGCACTTTGTATGCCATCTATGCAAGGCGCCACCCCCCTTTGGGGAGTGGCGTCGTTAGTGGCAGCCAAAGGGCCGACCCTGCAGGGATTCACTTCCGGGTCAGCCGACCCGGAAGTGAAAAATGGACGAAGACCAATGGAAGCGGGGCTTATTGACGCCCCCGGAAGTAGTTGAAGGGCGCGAGGCTTAAAAGCCTGCGACCATCTTAGGGACCCCCTCTTTGTCCGCTGACCGCCCAGGAGTCAGACGTCGCGTGAAGAAGGCACCCACCCACCCATCCCTATAATTAGGACTTCAGGCAGGGCAATAGCGGGGTTCCGGACAAGAATGCCACGGGAACTTCTTGTCCAGTGACAGTTTTACCTCTGAACAGGTTTTCTAAATCATCGTGGACTCCGGGCTGGCGAGAGAGTTGGGGCTGACCTGCTGGTGGCCTTGGCTTCTCCAGCCCTACCCCGGAAGCCGCTGGTTGCCCAAGTGGTGGCACATTATTCACCTGCGGCTCTGTTGACTGGAAGGGGGTTAACTTAAAGAGAGCAGGCTATCTTGGTTGTGGCCTGCTGGCGCAACCCGAAGTTAAACCAAATGCCCATTGGAGAATGGGCGGGAAAAGAGTGTATTTGTATATAAGTGTGAGTTTCTTAATACGGTGATGTAAAAATAATTTGGACTTTTAATAAAGAACTGGAGGTCAATGAAGTAATTGACCTGTGAACTTTTAATAAACATGCACACTGCTGAAAATCAAGAGAGACTCCCGAGTTTAATTGTTGAGGGGGGGGGGCTCTCTTTTTAATGCATGTTGGGGGGGGAGAGTGCACTTTGTATGCCATCTATGCAAGGCGCCACCCCCCTTTGGGAGTGGCGTCGTTAGTGGCAGCCAAAGGGCCGACCCTGCAGGGATACACTTCCGGGTCAGCCGACCTGGAAGTGAAAAATGGACGAAGACCAATGGAAGCGGGGCTTATTGACGCCCCCGGAAGTAGTTGAAGGGCGCGAGGCTTAAAAGCCTGCGACCATCTTAGGGACCCCCTCTTTGTCCGCTGACCGCCCAGGAGTCAGACATCGCGTGAAGAAGGCACCCACCCACCCATCCCTATAATTAGGACTTCAGGCAGGGCAATAGCAGGGTTCCGGACAAGAATACCACGGGAACTTCTTGTCCAGTGACAGTTTTACCTCTGAACAGGTTTTCTAAATCATCGTGGACTCCGGGCTGGCGGGAGAGTTGGGGCTGACCTGCTGGTGGCCTTGGCTTCTCCAGCCCTACCCCGGAAGCCGCTGGTTGCCCAAGTGGTGGCACATTATTCACCTGCGGCTCTGTTGACCGGAAGGGGGTTAACTTAAAGAGAGCAGGCTATCTTGGTTGTGGCCTGCTGGCGCAACCCGAAGTTAAACCAAATGCCCATTGGAGAATGGGCGGGAAAAGAGTGTATTTGTATATAAGTGTGAGTTTCTTAATACGGTGATGTAAAAATAATTTGGACTTTTAATAAAGAACTGGAGGTCAATGAAGTAATTGACCTGTGAACTTTTAATAAACATGCACACTGCTGAAAATCAAGAGAGACTCCCGAGTTTAATTGCTGAGGGGGGGGGGGGCTCTCTTTTTAATGCATGTTGGGGGGGGGAGAGTGCACTTTGTATGCCATCTATGTGTTTCTGCACTAAGATCGTCTGGCTTGCCCTATTATGGAATTTGCTAGCTCCAATGCTTATCAGGCTGACAATTGACTGGCCGAGAATCCACCTTCCTTGTGGATCATGTGAAAGGATGAAAGTCCCCATCTATCTGTACAGCTGTATCCTTCCTGACAGTTGTCCCTTTGTCCCTAAAATTCCTGTTAATACTTGGAAAAAAGTTTTTGGGGCTTTAGAACGTGGCTAATGTTTTTGCAAGCAACATAAAGACAATGTTTTTCATGATAACAATTTCATCAAGCTCATACAAATGGATGAATAAAACAGATCCGCTAATCGCAAACAATCTCATATTCATACCAGGCATTCAATCATGCATACTCCAAATAATATAGCCAACAACACATTACACTATCATTCGGTGTTGTTGGCTATATTCTAACCAACAAATATAATAAAAGCAAAATATTTTCTTTTCATATGTTCTTTTCAAAGCCCATACATTTATATGAAAAGAGAAACTGAAGAAGGGGCCCAGAACAAGGTGGTTTTAAGTGATCGAGGACCACTGCTCTTGGTATGGGGTGTGCATCAGTTTGAGTGACATTTAAACCCCTGTAATCCACACACAATCTAATCTCATGTTTTCACCCTTTGAGTGAGGTTTGGGGACCAATACCACTGGCCTAGCCCAGGGACTGTCAGAAGGTTAAATCACCCCTAGTTCTACCATCCTGCTGATCTCATCCTTGATGCAGAACTTGATCAGACAGTCTGTAAATCTTGTTTTTGACTGGAAGGCTGTCACCAGTTTCCACATCATGGACACACCATGCTGTCTAACCATGAGTCAAAAAACAGCTCAGCAAACTGGCTTAGGACTAGGCTTTGGAGGAGTTTGTGGAGTTCTGCTATGCAGTTCTTTGCGAAGTACCAAACAACCTTCGCTGCACTCTGCGGAGTTCCTTGAGTGGCGAAGTGCGGTAAGTCGTGCTGCTGGTGCTGATTTATAGCGCTGGGAGCTTGTCCCACGCTGTAAAATCAGCGCGAATGTCCCAATGTGCAGTGCAAGAGGGAGCTGCCTTTTTCTGCGACTCAAGTAAAAGTTCTACCAGAGTGGCAGCTTCCTCAACGCAAGCAGCAGGTTTCTCAGCGCTCGCGGTAGTGACCTGCTGTGAGTGCCCACATTGAGAAATCTCTCTGGGAGGGGGTCTAGCGTTTGATTTTTCTCGCTTGTGATCATCAACTGAACGTTGGTGAGCTGCGCAAGAGGATAAACTCCACTTTGTCCCGCTTCACAGAGTTTTTCAGAACTCTGCGTGTAGAGGGCAAAATTGTGCAAACGCCGGCAGAGGGAATTCATCGCCCACCCCTACTTAGGACTTGCATGCAGTCAGATTGCTGTTGTGCAGTAAGAGAGTCTGATAAAACAACACCCTCTACTGAACCATCTTTTGGGTTGCTTGACAGTAGATCAGGAAGGGTTTAATTTTTCTTCTCATGGCCTCCATCAGTGACCATGAGCACGGTCTTCAGAGCTGAGATGACAGATAGGTCGAGATTTTTGTCAACCTCCATTGTGCCTAACCGTTTTACTGAAAGTTCAGATCTTTTTAAAACTTTACAAGAACTTTTAAAGTTTTTCCTTACTTTCTCAGTCTTTCACTTTACCTTTGGAATGGAGGTCTACACAGTACCCTGAAATTTCAATTAAAAAAAAGTCAAAATAAATGTTTGATCCAAAGTCAATAGTGGATTTCTCCTGCAAAAATCAATTATGACCAAGTGGTAATGCAAAATACAAGGCCAGGATCCTACCGCTGTAACACCAATGCAGGAAAGGGGAGTATTATGCAGTGAGGCTGGTTAGGCTTCACTATGCAATAGTCTCACAATACGCCAAAATAGGTCCTTTGGTTTCACACTATTAAATCCCTAGCTCAGTCCTAGTAGTGTGCCACAGAGCAGTCAGACTTTGCTAGAGGAACATATGTTAAGCATTTCAGAGTACCAACATGGATGATAAGTAATTGGCACAACTCAAAAGAAATCCGACACCAATTTATACAAATAAAGCAGGTTTTAATATAAAATTAAGACACTAAAACAAAGACAATCGAATGAGTGTAACCGGAGTTATGAATTTTAGAAGGAAAAATTAATCAGTGCACTACTATACTGAAAAACGTTAACACTGCGCTCAATGATAAAAAAATCACTAGTGACAATTGGTCACTTGTAGGTCGAGTTGCATGGAACCCGCTGGTGGGTAAGGTGATACGGGTCCCTGGCCACAACAGTCAGTTGAACTTTACCTGAATCGTAGTGCCCGGGTGCAGAGTTGCTCTGGCTGTCCCTGGTGCTGAAGCAGGAGCTGCAGGAAGCTGGTTTCACTGCTTAGGTGGTGCTGGTGAGGAAACAGATGCAGAAAAGTTGACAAAGGGGCCACTGAGGTGGTCAGTTGACGATGCTGCAGTTTCCTCAGATTGCAGGGTCATGTGAAGGTAATGGTAGTTGGACTGGCCACCAACAAGCCTTGGCAGTGGTTAGGTGAGCATGAAGATATTTCAATGTCCAGAGGTCTGGAGGGAAAATGGTAGCCACCTGAGACATTCTGGAGGTCAGGACTATGTTTTCTCACAATGTACTGGACCATCTAGTTTTGGGAGATTCATTGGAGGGGCCGATGGCTAGTAATTCATTGGTTCTGGGAGCATGCTTTTGCCTGCGTGCTGCAGGGGACCAGATATCATCCTGTAGCGGCATAAATTAAAGTACTGCATATAGTAGGAGTGCAGGTGATTCTACGCCCTTGGTATTATGCCTTATTATCGTGGAAGCTCATAGAAATTATTGTAACCCTACTAGTAAAAGTGCAGATGCTTCTGTGCCCTACGTTTGTCTACTTTGATTCATGTGCTTTTCTTACCATATAGGTTACTGTTTCTAAACATGCTGCATTACTTGTAAAGTATATCTGGTGTATGTCGTATGTAGCCTTGCCTTGATCAGGATAGCAAATAGTATCTGAATAATTGCATTGTGTGCAATGTATTTATGATTCCTGTCATTTTGGTATGGTTTTATGTACAATATAATATATATTTTTACATTATCCTGTGTGGAGTCTCTTTTTTGGTGTATTCATTGTGTTGCAGTCTGAGTGTGTTGCACAAACACTTAACACATTGCCTCTGAAAATAAGCCTGTCTGCTCTGCGCCAAGCTACCAGTGAGTGAGCACAGGTTATCTTTGGTGTGTAACAGACTTGCTCTGTCTAGTGTGGTGGGTTCTGCCTAGCTTAGATGCATACCCTAGCAAACCAGAAACCCAATTTCTAACAAACCCTAAGTGGGCTGGGTATACCTAGACATGGATCCATGCACACTGTGCCACTGGAACCAAGCAGTACCCAGCTGATGAGCCAATTACTAGGGCACAACAGGTCATGATTTCTTTTTGTTCTGGCTCAAAGAGAACCTGGCTTGGCAGTTAAGGCTGGACTGTTCTTATTCGAGCAGGATCAATACTGATTTCCACGTAGCTGGGTCCAAACTGAGGTGGCATGGTGTACGAAATAATGATGGATTAGGATGCAGCCCTGAGTGATTACCAGTGGGTGAAATTAATTCAAGCATTCCATCCATCACTGTTTTGTATGCTTAATATGTCACTCTAAGTGAGACATGTATGCCCAGACATGGGTTCAGTAAACAGTGTGCCAAGTTTACATTGCTGAACCCGGCTGATGAGCCCATAACTAGGGTGAACCAGTCCTAGGTTGCTTGTGTTTCGTTTCAACGAAAACCTGGCTTGGCAGTACGTGCTGGGCTGTTTCTATTGGAGCAGGGTCAAGACTGATTTACATATAGCTGGATCCAAACTAAGGTGGTATGGTGTACAAAATAACGATTGATTGGAATGCAGCACAAGTGATTACCAGTGACTAAGATTAATTGAGCGGTACAAAAGGGGGTGGTGATGGACGGAGCACCTGAACCACTCAAAGACTCACACCCAGTCAACAGATCTGGGTTTAATTCATCACCGTTCTTTAGCACACTCTGCCACCCCAGTTCAGACATGGCCATATGCAAATCAGTCTGACCCTGTGCCTCATGGGAACAGTCCAGCCCGAACTGCCAAGCCATGCCTTCCCTGGACCGGAAACAAGCTTCCAAGGACCGGTTTCAGACATTACAGCCATCTTCAGCCAGGCTTGCTTGAATCCAGTGGCAAATTGAGCAAGGGACTCACGCCTGAGCATACCCTGCCTACTTATGGCGAACAAAGCGGTACAAAAGGGGGTGGTGATGGACGGAGCCTCTGAACCAATCAAACACTCACACCCAGTCAACAGATCTGGGTTTAATCCATCACTGTTCTTTAGCCCACTCTGCCACCCCAGTTCAGACATGGCCATATGCAAACCAGTCTGACCCTGTGCCTCATGGGAACAGTCCAGCCCGAACTGCCAAGCCATGCCTACCCTGGACTGGAAACAAGCTTCCTAGGACCGGTTTCTGGCATTACAGCCGTCTTCAGCCAGGCTTGCTTGAATCCAATGGCAAAGTGAGCAAGGGACTCACGTCCTAACATACCCTGCCAACTTATGGCAAACAAAGCGGTAGAAAAGGGGGTGGTGATGGACGGAGCATCTGAACCAATCAAACACTCACACCCAGTCAACAGATCGGGGTTTAATCCATCACCGTTCTTTAGCCCACTCTGCCACCCCAGTTCAGACATGGCCATATGCAAATCAGTCTGACCCTGTGCCTCATGGGAACAGTCCAGCCCGAACTGCCAAGCCATGCCTTCCCTGGACCGGACCCAAGCTTCCTAGGACCGGTTACTGGTATTACAGCCATCTTCAGCCAGGCTTGCTTGAATCCAGTGGCAAAGTGAGCAAGGGACTCACGTCTGAGCATACCCTGCCAACCAATGGCGAACAAACCGGTACAAAAGGGGGTGGTGATGGACGGAGCATCTGAACCAATCAAACACTCACACCCAGTCAACAGATCTGGGTTTAATCCATCACCGTTCTTTAGCCCACTCTGCCACCCCAGTTCAGACATGGCCATAAGCAAATCAGTCTGACCCTGTGCCTCATGGGAACAGTCCAGCCCGAACTGCCCTCAAGCATTACATCCATCACTGTTTTGTATGGTTATTGCGAGGCCTTTTATTTCACTATGGGAGCTCATATAAAAGCTGTTTATGCATAAGTGAATGTGCTCTCTGCATTCTAGAGAACTGCATATCTAGAGTGTGGATCTATTTTACAGACTTTAACGATTCTAAATGTATGGGTGACATCGACTGACTCCATTTTCTACACACTTTCTTCCTCGTCAATAGTATAAAATAAAACAGTAGCTCACTTTGCTGATGAATGGCTCTTGGCTGCTTCTTGAAAACCTGTATCCTTCACATGAGGATTTTTGTTAGTGTCTTACCCACCTCTCGTCAGTACGATTGCAGCCTTAAACAGGTACGAACATGTGCAGATCATCATTCTGGGTCTATGGATAAATGTGTTCTTACATAAGAAGCCAAATCCTGTTAAGGTTCTTTCTGTTTCATCACTCAAATAGTTCCAAGAATGCAATTTGCGCCCGTCGACTAACTGACCCCATTTTTGAATCCTGCCTCTCTGTGTGGGCGGAATAGCTGATCACTCATGCCTGCAGAGTCCCACATGGGGGCCAGGTTGCAGAAATATGTAGTATAGAGTGAACTTCTTATTAGAGCCTGGCTGATGCTTATAATATATACGCACAAGAACCCTATTATTCAAAAGGGCAGGGAACAGGAGGGTACGGGGCAGTCAGGGTAAGCTGGCCCCAAATAACATGTATCACACAACAAGAAACTACCCTGACCAAGTGTCTGGTTCTTAAAGAAGGTAGAGGCACAATATGCCGATCACATATGTGGTGTTGGGCATCTCAAACAAATGTAAGGACTATCCTCACACACCACCAGGTGTTATGCTTCGTCATCGGCAGTCCTCGCTCTTTAAAAACTGCGTTTGATAAAGAGTGGGCCTACACCTGGAGACAGGGAGGCACTTCTATATCTAAGTGGGGGCCCATGCTTAGAAAGTGAGTGAGTGATGGTAAAAATTGATGCAAATGCTGCATGAAAACTTTAATTGCGCAGTGTTTGCTCAATATTAAAACTAATAGTGGAACTTGGGGGATTAGTAACCCATCCACACCAGTGTTGCCAACATGTTTCTTCCATTGTGGCCTGGAGGGTCCATGGCATTCATCAGGGTGTGAGAGAAAGAGCTCCTATCTAGTCTCTAAGAGACTAAGATGAATCCACTTAAGGAGGTTGACTTTGGTCCAACTCTACAATGAAACTTCAGAAAACCTGTAAAGATAAAAATGTATCACAGTATAAGAGGAAGTTTTAACTCACACTGGAAAGGAGAGAATCAGACTGAAAACAAGCATAAGATACATTGAAATGCAAGTGGTTGTGAGCCCAAGTGTCACTGCAAACATGGTGCTCAAAGATAAAAACAGTTGTGAGACCAGCTCACACTCTTATCCTGGATTAGGGGTAGGGATGTCCCATGGGAAGGGAGGAATTGAGGGACCCCTGTAGTCACGCTCTGAAGACCAAGTTTAGGAGAGATCAAGGAAAATAGTAAATAAAATGTGTTTTGTTAAGACTTCAACACAGGCTTTCATTAATACTGGCAATAGAGGCTAACTCCAAGGCTACTAATCAGGCATTCATGCAACCCCTTACTGCCTCAAGGTGCGTCCTTCGTGATGCTCCTATGATCCATCCTCGTTGCTTCCCCACTGGTAACTGGCTCAGGAAGGGAGTGCAGTTTTTATAGGCTCCTGGAATGGTAATTAAATAATTAAGGTGTGGGCGGGCACCTCTGGAGTAAATAATGAGCAGCACCTGCGTTAAATCACCAGCACTGAAAGAGGTCTGCTGCGGACATGCACACTCGCACATGAGGGACTGTCAACGTGTTCCAAGTTCCACGCGATCGCGGGTGAAAATAGAGCCCCGCGCATGTAGTGCGTCTGCGCCATACGGACGAAGTGTGAAGATCTATTCCAAGTCAGAAAGAACTATGGAATTTACATTAAAACCAGCGGTGGATGTGGCAGCTTAGGTTCCCCATTCAGAGGGCAGCTAGCAGGATATTACGAGCTGTAAGGCTACGAGTGCGGTGTGCAGTGCGAAGGAAGTGTAAATGCTTCTCCCAGTTGGCAAAACATTGTATGAATGTACTGCAAGATGAAACAGCAATCGTTGATGCTGCTGGAGGTGTAGATATCAAGACAATTATATGCACTCGTGTAAATTAGTATGGGGAATGAATGGAGCATGGCTGGTAGTTAAGAAAAGTAACAAAAATGATTAACTGGGTGCCATAGAACCTTAATTGAGCTCCCCAACACATCTCGATGTTATGTTTATAGAAAAAAATATATATAGCCCGCAGTCCAGTTAGTGATGATGAATCCAGGCACATATAATTTCTATCCCTGAGAACGGAAGGTAGGGAACATCCCTCTCTATTTGGTTTTGGTTGTATAAGCCATATGGAGCCATGGGATGTAGTCGGTTAAGCCCTGATCGCCCCGTTTTGAGGCTGTACACTCATCTGTGTTCACAAATGTGTAATTTCCTTTGTATGTTTGGGATGCCTAGGTGCATCTCCTCCAAAACCACCCACTCAAGGTCTTTGTCACAGTGCCTTGCTCCAAGACATCTTGTGTCAATTCGTGTTATTCTTCTTGCATCTCATGATGTTCCGGTGCTTGTTGATTCTTTTTTTAATCTTTCGGAGTGTCATGCCCACGTAGAAGAGGTTTTAGGCGCACTTTATTAAATATACCACATTTTCACTGTTGCGGTTTCTTACATTCCTTAGGACCCCTGGTCTATCTATGTGTATGTCGACTTCCTTGGTATAACGGGTATATTTACTCGCCACACAGTTTCCGCAGGGGTAGTGGCCAACCGGTATATGATGGTCCCATAAAGTTGTCTGGGTCTGTATTTATTGTGGTAATGTTTTGGCATGGGCTAGTTCATCTCAGATGTTCGAGTTTCTTTGGAAAGCAAAAATCGGTGCGGGCCATTGTTTCCCTGCCCCGTTAAGTATGCGCCAGTGCTTACGGATGATGTTCTAGACTTTGTTAGAAATTGAGGTGTATGTTGTAATACAAAGTACCTTATCACTTCCTTGTTTCTTGTGGTGCTCCAACAGCACCTCTCGATTGTTGTTACGGGCACTTTTTCTCACCTTCGTAACCATTTTACTTTGGTAGTGGCGTTGGATCAGTTTGTTTTCCAGAGATTGGGCTTGGTTGTCGTATGTTTCAAGCGATGAACAGTGCCTCCTCATGCAAAGGAACTGTTCCACTGGGAGATTCTGTCTCAGTGCTCTCAGGTGGAATCTCTCAGACATGAGAAGACTATTTTTATCAATTGGTTTGTTATGAACTTTCGTTCTCAACCCTTCCTCATCTAGGGTGAAAACAGCTTAGTTTTTGTTGATACTGTGTGTAAATCTGAGGTGCTCATGCCTTGTGTTTACCTATTTGCAGATCTCAATGGCTTGTTATTGGTTTCCATGCCAGACAATGAGGATGTCGTCAATATACCTGCGCCATAACTTCAGTTGTTGCTTGAAGGGGTTTTCCTGGCAGTATATGTAGTCTTCCTCAAACTGATGTACATAGAGGCATGAAATGCTAGGAGCAAAAGTGCTTCCCGTAGACATACCCCACATCTGGTGGTAGATGGTGTCATTATATTCGAAAAAGTTTTCTATGAGAGCCATCTCTAAGCACTAAATGATAAAGTTACGTGGGGTGAGGAAGTCCCGCCCCTTTTCCTGACGGCTGTGTGCCACTACAGCCAGGGTGCGTCTTTGAGGGATGCTTGTGTATTGTGCTTCCATGTCCATAGTGATCAACTAGTCTTCTTTGGGGTCAATGTCCATGTCTCTAAGTAGGCATAGTACATCCTTGGTGTCCTTAAGATATGATGCTGATGTTTGAACAATGGGCTTCAGGAACTAGTCACAAAATTGTGATAAAGGTTCGAGCACCGAGCCGATGCCAGACACAATGGGTTTTCCTGGTGGTGGGTCCTTGTCCTTGTGAATTTTTGGTAGGGTATAGAATCTTGGTGTATGTGGCGCGTCACCCAGAAGAAATTCTGCCTTGTGTTTCGTGATCCAATCGTTAGCAAGGCCTTCCTCAACCATAGTTTTGATCTTGGTAGTGAGTCTTGATGTGGGGTCTGTTATGGCGACCTCATAGCTGGCCCGGTCTGATAGAAGACACATACATTCTGTATGGTATTTATCTTGGTCCATTCCAACAATTGCTCCTCCCTTATCAGCTGGTTTGATAACCAGTTGAGTGTTCTTCTTCAAGTTCTCAAGTGCTGTCCTTTCCCCTCATGTAAGATTCTGAAATCCCTTGTTTTGTGTGCAGTTGATGGCATCTACTTCCTTCAGAACTACCTGTTCAAAAGCCAGGATGTGGCAAGGGATTGATTGTGTAGGAGGTACAAAATTGGACTTTGTTCTGAGACCCGTGGTATTGGCTGGATGTACCATATCGAGGTCTTTCCCCTTGAAGAAATCTCTCAGTTTCATTTTTATGAAAAACTGTGCCAGCTCGGTGCGAAGGGTGAAAAGATCATTCTTTGGTGTAGGTATAAACCCTAATCCTTTTGAGAGAACATTCTCCTCATCTTGTGTAAGGGTGTGGCCACTAAGGTTAACCACATTTGATGCTATTTGCTCGTTGATGGTCCCAGGTCTCTCGCCCAGCTCCTTGTTACCACTCTGTTGGGTGTTTGGTCTCCCCAGTGGACTCGGGCCGCTTGCCTTTGGTTCTTTTGTCATCCTCCGCCGTGGTTTCGGCCTCTGTATAAAAAAGGCGGTGAGCCTTGTTGGAATGGGAAACCCAGTAGGTAAAAAGGTTGCTCCCAGTAGCCAAGTGTGGCATCGGGGTGGTAGGTGTGGTTCTTGATAGAATTGTTTCTGTCCTCTTGTCGATGTGCCCTCATCTCCACTTTCACTGCTGCTTCTTTCATCCCCGGAGCTGTAGGTCCAGTTCATCTTGGTGGGTCTGGGTCTAGGTTCTCTTTTGTCTGTTTTCTGGCTTTGTGGTCTCTCGTAGTATTCTTCAATCAAACACGGGTATGTGGTTTCATGGATGAATTTCTGCACATCTTTCTTCAGTTTTGTCAGTTTAGATTGAGTCAAATAATCTTTGTACTCGCCGTGTTGGTTATTAATTTCTTCCAACTTCTTTTTGAAAACCGAGATGTGTATAGTTGTTTTCAAATTGTTCTCACTTGTTTGAATGTCCACTAGTAAAAGATCTCCTAGTTTTCTAGCTGTATTGATGATAAGTACAAGCTAATCTTTTGTCCTCTTCCATGCAATATATGACCAGTTCTTTCTAATCTCTTTGTTGTTGAGAAAAATGCAGGGCTCATTGGTTACTATCAGTCCTCTGGGTGCGCTGTTTTTACTCAGATACTCAGTCATGAAGGCGCTGTAGAGAGCAGTGCGGACCTATTCTTTCTAAGTCGCCGCAAGTGCTTCCCATTCGTCAAAGTTTTTTGTGTCTGTGTAATCACAGTGTCTGCTAACAAATAAGGTGTTTTCAAGATCTCAGCTATAGTGGCTTCATCAAAAGCCGGTTCGTTATCCGGGTCCATGTTAACTACAGGGAAAGTCAGGAATCAATCAATTCTGTTAATTCTATCAGTGAGTGTAGCAAAATTGCTCGAAATTAGAAATGCCCCAAATGTGTTCCCATTGCCAGTATGAATGAATGCCTGTGTTGAAGTCTTAACAAAACACATTTTATTTACTATTTTCTTGATCTCTCCTAAACCTGGTCTTCAGAGTGTGACTACAGGAGTCCCTCAAATCCTCTCTTCCGATGGGACATCCTTACCTCTTTTCCGGGTTAAGAGTGTGAGCTGGTCTCACAACTGTTTTTATCTTTGAGCACCACATTTGCAGTGGCATGTGTGCTCACAACCACTTGCATTTCAATGTACCTTATGCTTATTTTCAGTCTGAATCTCTCCTTTCCAGTGTGAGTTAACACTTTCTTTTATACTGTGATATATTTTTATCTTTACAGGTTTTCTGAAGTTTCATAGTAGAGTTGGACCACGGTCAACATACTTAAGTGGATTCAGCTTAGTCTCTTAGAGACTAGATAGGAGCCCTTTCTCTCACCCCCTGATGAATACCATGGACCCTCCAGGCCAAAATGGCAGAAACATGTTGGCAACACTGATGGGGATGAGCTACTAATCCCCCAAGTCCCTACTATTAGTTTTATTATTGAGCAAAACCTGCGCAATTAAAGTTCTCATGCAGCATTTGCATCAATTTTTAACATCACTCACTCACTTTCTTAGCACATGTCCCCATTTAGTTATAGAAGTGCCTCCCTGTCCGAGGTGTAGGCCCGCTCTTTATCAAATGCGATTTTTAAAGAGCGAAGCATGACACCTGGTGTTGTGTGAGGACAGTCCTAACATTTTTTGGAGATGCCCAACACCACATAGGTAATTGTCATAGTGTGCCTCTACCTTCTTTAAAAATCAGACACTTGGTCAGGGTAGTTTCTTGATGCTTATAATGCCTATAGCCATATCTCTTTTAAATATTTAGGAGCCCCTAACGTACACAAAAAAAAACTTTTGCCACAGATATCCTCCACCATTGCTTGGAGAAGGCCACTAAGCCACCATTGGAAGGCCCAGCTATGCAACTGAAAATCTGTCATCGCTAAGAATATTCTTATGCCCTGAAAAGCCCCTTCAAGCTACTTATTTTTCCTTGTAATTTAGATATAGTTTTATTTGTTGACATTCAATGGGATATTATCAAAAAAGGAAGTGAACTTAGGCAAAATCAATGTTTTTACTGCGTTTGCTTGTCCCAGAGGTGTTGTTGACTTCAGTATGCGTGGTGCCACACATGGCAGTAAAGAAGAAAGGGTCACCTTCAGGTTTTAACGTTCGTGTCAATGTTTTTAATTGACCAACTTGAGGAAATTGTGGGAAGCGGCAAATCACACAAACACAGGATAATCAGCAGCATGAAGCCAAGAAACAGGTAAACTAAGGTGGTAATAGATTCTAGGCGGGAAATTAAACTGCTGAGCTGGAGTCATCTTTAAACACGCATTTGCAATGCAATAGGTCTCGCATTTATGAGAGTTTGAACTTTTGGCATTGTAATTGATAATGCCTTTTATTTATGTGTTGTTTTTAAAACAGATAAATGAGAGGCATTGTCATTTACAATGCCAATAGCTTACACTCTCGCAAATGCAAGACCTATTTTTTGCTATCATTTATTTTTAAAAACATTAGGAGAGAGCGTGGGAGGTTACAAAATGAGACAAGGTGGTACTAAGGAGGGACTACTAAACCTTTTGATCAAAGAACAGGCACAGTTTATAGTGGACAATGACACAGGCCAATGAAAAATGTGAATGGAGAGTGGGCGGAACTTCAAGTCCCTACCTCAATACAGTATGATTCGCAGAGCAGCGCATGCGCTGCCTACGCTCGCCCTAAAAATCAGACCGCATCTGTGCTACACTGTAGCAGGCATATGCTCTGTGCAAACAAGACCTTTATCGACACACAATACAACGATTACGAGTGAAACCGGCAAAGACATTTTATTGACTTTGCAGGCTGATCACTAATTCAAATGCCTGTGAGATGGAGCTAAAGGAACCCAAGGCAGGGGGACCTGTCTTCCTCCAGAGCCAGGCAGGGCACCTTGTAAATTCCAACAACTCTTTAATTCTCACCAGGGCCAGCTCTAGCGCGGTGCGACTGGTGCGGCCGCACTGGGCGCTGACCTGGAGTGGGGGCACCGACCTCAGGGGGAGGCCTGAGTGTAGCAATAGCGTACGATTTAAAAGCACCTTCTACAGAGCTGTTGTTTGCTTGTCCAACTTTCAGGCATCAATACAAATGTCAAGATAACTCTTGTGATTAATGTTCCTGCTTGAGAGATGGAGTTTTGTCTAGTGCCAATTTTAACTCGCCATAAGGCAGCCAGAGGGTTAATATGCCTTCTGCGAAGAACAGATCTGTATTTTATGTGGACAGCTGAGTGGATTAGTGAAGCCAGCCCTTACCAACACTTTTAAACAAATGAAATGCATTTTGGAGAGTGGCTATGGAGAGATGAGGGGCACTTTTGCTGGGTGGTAGTGAGGGAATCAGAAGAGGTCATATTGGGGGGGAACGCCAAAAAAGATTTTCATACCAGGCGCCTCCAGTGTTAAAGCTGTCCCTGATTCTCACCCACTTCTATCTCTGACGTCATAGCTCTCTTGCCCTGGCTAAAAATTATAAACTAATGCTCCTCCAACCTTTGATATGATCATTTTAATTCTATTTCTGTTTACAAGACTCCTCCCTCATACCCTCACACCTCTGATTCTTTCACCCCATCTCCCTCTCAACAGTTTGAGGTGACTGCTTTAAGCATTCCAGAAACTCATGAAATATTATATAGCATAGCAAAACTTGATATTACTTTTATTCCCGTAACCCAGTCACAGCGCACACGTGTCTGCTCATTTCGAAGGGAAGGGCGCCTATATCAGTTTACACATTTCTTTATTTTGTGCCTGTTGTGCTCTCCCTGAAAACAGGCGACACTCAGAGGGCCCTGGAGCACTGGAATGGGTGCACTTGACATGTCCCTTGGTATTTGCTAACCCAGGAAGAAATTGTTCCCCTTGCAAGAGTAATTCTTAATACAACTGCAAAATCTATTTCACAAGTCAGTAGGCAGGCACAGACTGAGACATGAGTGACAGAAAAAATGACAACGTAGACTTACATTTAACAAGCACTGTAAAACCTCCTGCCCTCAAAAAAGCATTTCTTCCTTTTTGGTTGGTACTACTCCTGGCGCTTACTTCGACACGAAGGGGCATATGTACAAGCTGCTATCGCCATGGGAACAGCACTTATTTTGATATTTCTGTGGCGATAGGGGCTTCGTCTTAATTACGCTGCCTTGTAAAAGGGGAGGTTAATAGGTGTTGCAGTGGGCGTTCCACCGCAACACCCATTGAGTCTGACTTTGCCTCCTAGTTACAGGGGAGGCGTAAATAGGAGGTAGCACCAGAATTAAGACCAGCCCTGGTCTTAACCTGGCATAGAGAGAAGAAATGCTTCATTTCTCCTCGTTTTTGCTGTTTTCATTGTGCAGCACACATGAAAAGAACAAAAAGCCACTGATTGTTTATTTACAGGAAGGTCCCCCGTCCTGCACATAAACAATAAAAAAAATTAAATGCCGTTTTGCAACTTCTATGTGTGATGCATTAAGCAGCACACATAGAAGTTATAAAATGGCATTTCAAGATTGTTTATGAGCAGGAAGGGGGGTCTTCATGTACATAAACTCTCTTTCCCTGCACTCAGACACCCTTGCACTATGGTGCAAGGGTGCCTGCTTTGGATCTAAGCTGCTAAACTTAGTGCCAGCACAGTGGTAAAGACAGGGCTGCACCATGTTCTTGTAAATATGGTGCAGCCCTGCATTTCAGAAGTGACAGAGCGTGTTGTTAAGCTAAGGAGGCTAATGACAGGCTCCGCCACTTCTTTGTACATATGCCCTGAAATCTATTGAAATTGTTATATCCATTAACCACCTTAACTTTTGTTAGGGATAAAACTTGCTCTAAAGAATCAGGGATGACCAGGTGCAACCCGTGGTGTTCCTATCACATGTTATTATATTCTGTGTTGTTATTTCAAGTCGTCCGATTGAAGTGAGCAAGCTGATTCTGAAATGGTTGCCAAAACTGTTTTCTCTGCATACTAGAGAACTGCGTATCTAGAGTGTATATCTATTTTTCAGGCTTTAATCATTCTAAATGTATGGGTGTCATGGACTGAATCCATTTTCTACACACTTCCAACCTTCCTCCCCAATAGTAACAAATAAAAGAGTTGCTAATTTTGCTGATAAATGCCTCTTGTCTGCTTCTTATTACCTCTATCCTCCACATGAGGATCTCCATTAGTGTCTTACCCACATCTTGCCAGTGGACTACTAAAACAGGGTGCATATATAAAGTTAACACAGAACCAAGATCTTCTCTAACTACCTTCATGCCTCTAGAGTGACTACTGATGGGTGTCAACTTCTCCAATGTAATACAGATTTTGGACTTGCAAAAATGTCCAGAAACAAGTTTGAAAAGAAGGGAAACAGGCATGAGTATGTTCCATCGGCTTCCTGTTACAGACAGAATCAGGTACAAACAAGAACTTCGGTTGCATAAGTGTTAATTTCACCAAGCCCTGCCTCACTTGAGCAATTTATCTCCTGGCACAAGATAAGGGTGTCTCCAAAGGAAAACAAAATCTGGGGTTGTGGGTGCAGTAACTTCCCTGGGGCAGGTCCTGTTCTCTGGAACACATGTTTCTTCCAACCCATTGCAATTTCCATGTTTTAAAGCATTAAGGTAGCACCTACCTATTCAAGTTGTCTCCAACGAACAGTAGCAATCCAGCCACCTGTGAGTAGTTCGCCTGTGTGCAGCCCAGCCTATGACTATCAATCCTTCTGCTTGGTTGAATTATATGTATACCAAGATTAAAAAGCATGTATTCAGGACAAAAATGTGTGTATTTTCACAACTCATAAGCTGATCTCTGGAGAAAAATAGTTGAATTTTCAAAATGTGCTTAAAGCTATTATTTGAGTTGGAGATATTGATTACTCATATTTATACCTTAGAGCTCTGGTTTGTATGCACTACGCAAGCGCTATTTCAGTTCAAATTGTCAAAGCGTTTTTTACATTACTGCTGAAACCCTGCCCAATGCACTGACGTGTTCACTGCTGACCCTCTTGGATAGGATGTTCACTTTTACATCACTAGTATTAGTAGCTCGGATGATTTTCATTGAATATAAGTATCTCTTGTTATTGAAAAGGTTGGAGACCCCTGTTTTAGACCTTTGGGGTGACTGGCGCCAAATGACCTTGCAAAAGGTGGTGCAGGCCTTACAAATGTGCTCACTCATTCTGATATTGAAACAATGGCGTACATTTTATTTATAGAGTTTTATATAGCGCAAACATGATCCCGAAGGATATCAGAGCGCTTTACAATTGGAGGGAAGGAAGGTAATAAATGCAGTACCGGCATCAAATAAGAATATCAAACAGAACAGTTACAAACAAAAGGGGTCAACAGAGAATAATACAATAACTAGTACATAGCGAACTAGGAGGGGAGCAAATGATACGTTAGAGAAGAGCGGCACCCAGTGCAGGTCTTAAAGTTGTAAGTCCAGTACCTTAGAGAAGACGATCCAAACACATTTAAGGCAAGAACTTGTTCATAAGGAATCTTTTAGCTTCCAATTTGAAAGCAATTGTGGAGGAGATTCTGCGTACTTCCGGTGGGAAAGAGTTCCAGATCTTCGGGGCAGAGTCGGAGATAGCTGAGTGACACGTTCTCTTTTTGCGAAAGATTTGTGGTTTCAGGAGGGAAGAGTTAGCACTTCTTGAAGGTCTACCTGAATCATTCTAATATTTAGAACATAAAATGCATTATGGTCTCACTCCATTTTGCAAAGAGTGCGAGTCCATTTCTACTAAAGTCTTCTTGAAATCATTATTTTCAAAATCAGAGAGACATGAACGTTTTTTGCAAAAGAGCTCTTATATCTGAGCCACTGCCACGCTCCCTCAGACATGACATACCCTGACAGAAACTCTTCGCCATGTGACAGACCTCCTGTAGGGCAATTGCCACTGCCACATTGTCAGGGCATTGCTGCTTTCTCCTTCCAAGAGAATCACCCTACATGGAATTTAAATATAAAACATTTTTTTATGAGCGCTGACAAGCTCTTCCCAATAAAAAAAAATATATTCATGAACAATTGTGAAGGCGATAACCATGACTTCAATGTTATTACTTGTTCAAACCGCCAATCCACAAACACAGAAAAAAACACAATTCAGGGAACCTTCCATATAAATCCTCTTAGGCTGTATCTGCACCCATAAGTAGCATTTTCCACATCTTATCTCCCTTAATCTGAGAAGATAAAGCCCACATGCTTTAATTTGTTGAAATAAATTGCTACCTTCGTGGGCGGCTATTCCCGGAATTGGCAAGCCGCTGGCTGTTAAAGTAGATGCAGGCTAAATTTGAAAAAAAAGGGTGAGTGACTTTGGTCAGGGCGCTTTTCAGCAAGCAGAAAAGAAACTGTGGGACAGGGACTCAGGCAGGACTTAAATTGTAGATAGGGTGACCAGGCACCCCGGATTTGCCAGGACAGCCCCGAAATACAGAGGAAGGTGCTTTTTTACAGCCAGATTCATGAAGCAATAATCGTCTCGCAAAGGGCCACATTCTGCGAACCTGGCCCTTTGCGAGCGCTTTTTTTGCATTTGGGATTCATCATCCCAAATGCAAAAATCGCAAATTTTGAAATCGCTAAATTGCGAAGAATTGCATTTAAGGAATCTCTATTTGAGATTCCTTAAATGCAATTCTTGAACCATTTTAGAATTGCAAATTCGAAATTTTTGGCCGCTATTTACCGCGAAGTCTGACTTCGTGGTAATAGCGAAAACTTAGAAAAATGCACTTTAGTGCATTTTTCTAAGTTGGATTTTACACACACACATGTCCTTTGGACATGTGTGTGCGCAACACCAGTGTAAATCACCATTTCAGGGGTGCTACAGGGTGTCATTTGGACACCCTGGCACCCTTGAAATCGCTTCCTTATTTGAGATTCGCTAATTGCTAATCGCAAATAAGGAATGATTCCCCATTCATTCTGAATGGGGAGTCATTCCTTATTTGGGATTAGCAATTAGCGAATCGCAGATAAGGAAGCAGTAGAAATTGCTATAAATTTTGCGATTTCTACATGCATCCCGTTTTGCGAGTCTTTAATAGCGATTCCTTAATAATCGCTATTAAGGACTCGCAAAAGAGGAGCATAATGAATCTGGGGGTTAGTCTTTTTAAAGCAGGGCTAGTTAGCAGCTGTTATAAGTAAGCACTTTTATTAAGGGGTAAGATGCTGGTTTTAAAAATTACATTTAGTTTTTTGGGCTGTTATTCTTTGCTACTTCCTTATTGTAAAATTGTAGTCCTTCCTCTATTTTTGCGAAATGACCTGGTTTTCCGGTCACAAGTTCTGCTCACCCTAATTGTACAGGTGGATTCAGTTGCTGGACAAGGACTTATTTTTGGTAACAGCGACTTATTTTTCACTTCCAGACTTTGACCTTGAGCAAGGAGACAAAGGAAGAAAGGAGAAAGAAGGGGTCCCTGAGCTGAATTAAACACTGGTCATAACTATAATATTTCTAGAAGGTGCACTGACACAGAGCCTAGTGAACTGGGGCAAACTCCAACCCAATCATGAACGCTTTGCAGTTGTGGAACCCATTAACTTTACGTTAGTATTCTATATGCGCCGCTGCTTGGGGCGTAGTTTACCATTTACATAGGCCACAATAAGGAGGCTAATTGAACTGTTTAATCAAGACAGGTTGTAGGCAGTGTGTGCATGAATATAATGTGAGAGGTAAAGGATAGTGTTACTCACAGCCTGTGACTGTCTGAACGTGGGGTGTGTTAATTGCTGGGTATGTAAATACCTCACTTTCCAACTTTTTCTCAGGAATTCCGCATGTATTAAAATGTGCTACCGGTTTGCCTCAGTTATTTTAGGCAGGTTTGACCTGGAGAAATTTGCCAGTGTATATTTGCCATTGGCGTGGTAATTACCACCAGTGTGCACAAAGAACAAAAGACTTGTGTTGCACAGTACTTCAGGTTGAAGGAGTGGGTACAAGTAAACTTCAGAAGAGGTGAGTTTTGAGTCTGAAAAGAGTGGATTGCTCTGGTCCAGGGACGCAACACAGGCCCCTGCAGCCCCCGCGGTGCGGGGGGGGGGGCTCACCCTCCAAGGGGCCCCGTCAGCACCGCACTTCTGCAGGGGAGCTCTAGATTGAGTCCGGAGGGGGCCCCTTCACGTACCCTGCAGGGGGACTCTCGCAAGGTTCGTTACACCAACTCTCTGGCCCAGGTTTAACGTGAAGCATGTTTCACAACCTGTCTTAGAGTGCACAAAATGTAGTATACCTGGGAGAGGGTGCGAAGTGTTCATGAGTGGAAACTAGTTTTAATGTGTATCTGAGGTAAATCTCTGCTTCTAGAATTAGACCATACGAGGAGGGACTGAATGCATTCCTGATCCTAACCAAGCAGAAAGACAGCAGCACTCTCAAGGTGTTCAAGGTGAGGAGGAAGATAGTCAACTAGTCGGTTCTTACTCGCTCTGCACTTATCTTATGCAAGCTGCTTGGGCTGTGCATTCATGGTGCCTAAGCCAACTTCAAGGAACTAATAGGAATGTAACCAAAGGAAGTAAGGAACAGGAGGCAGAGGATGAGGCGTTTTGAGGATGGGGAGGTTGTTGTAAGGGATTGTTGGCCTATACAACTGAGGCCCTGATTACGATGTCGGTCGGAGTTGCCTCCAACCTATATCGCTGCAGATTGGGAACCAATCAACCTCAGGTCAGATGTTCAACTACCGCAATTAGGATGCGACTGCACATGATACAGGCAATCTAAAGGGCATTTTGTAATATCTTCATGTTATGTTTATAGTGTTCCCCTTTACCTTGTAACTAGATGCTCAGCCAGTGTGAGTGTTCTGTGTGGAATGTTGACGTGAGTAGAATGCTTGGGTGCCTGGTGTGTGTGAGACAGTTGGGAAGATGGGCTGAGCAGCTAGCAGGCTGCTTCTGGTGGGGCTGCTATCACTGTTATCTATGATGTTAAGAACTATGGGCCAGATGTAGGAATCCAGATTTACCGATTCTAAAATACCGAATTTTACAGATTCGGTATTTTAGAATCGGTAAATGGGATGTAGGTATTCATCCGGTAAATTTTACCGAATCGCTAAGATTCTGTAAATACCGAATCAGTATTTACCGATTCGGTAATTACCATTCATCCCTATGGGCCTCCAGGCCCATAGGAATGAATGGGAATTACCGAATCGGTAAATACCGATTTGGTAAAATGGGGAACACATTCAAGGGTGTCACTTGCTGCACCCCTAAATAGTGCATGGGTGCACATGTGGCACACATACATGCCCTAAGGTCATGTATGTCTGCCACATGGCACTGTTATAAAATAAAAAAAATGCTTTTTTTAGGGTTTTCGATATTTAACACCAACTTGTAGTTGGTGGTAAATAACGAATCCTGAAATGGAAAAAGCACTCATTTGAGTGCTCCCTACATTTAGGATTCAGTAATTTACCGAATCGGTATTTTAAGGAATCGGTAATTTACCGATTCCTTAAAATACCGATTCAGTAAATTACCGAATCCTTCAATTTGGCCTCCTACATCTAAAAAGCCTAATACCGGTCGGTAACGGCCAAAATTCGGCAATTTCGGCCGTTACCGACCGGTATTGGGCGACCTACATCTGGCCCTAATTAAATTACTTGAAAGACAACACCTGGTTTCGTCTGCTGTGTCACCTCTACTCATGGAACCAGCTTACTTCACATTTGAATCTAAACACTGCAAATGACAGAACATTATCAGTAACACATAATTTCCCCAAACAGCCTGCCAATCAAGTGAAGACAGAAAAGATACAGTTTCAGTCTCACTAAAATATACCACACTTTCTCACAAGCTATGCAGGTGCAGCAAAAAGGTCTTCATTTAATTGAGCAATTTCACCACAATCTCAAAAAGCAAAACATTATTTTCCACATCAGAAATAAGACAATTTATAAGTGTTACAAGTTTTCAATGTGGTTTCAGCTTTTTGACTGGATAATAAATGTTCGTTTCATAAAACAAGGTGGCAAGTAACACTAGGCATGTCAAAATGCACGCCTACATTATCTATAATCAATCTAAGCGTGGAAAAATACACTTTTAATACAGTTGTGTGCTAATGTCGATGCTTGTGTAAACAATTTAATCATGAAAAAACTATGAGGTAGTTATAACTATTGCCTCCATAATGCACAGTCTTGTCACCAATTACGTAATTTCAGTTGTGATGATGATGATAATGAGCAGAGATTTACAAAGTGTGACGGATGCTCTGATGAGTGTCCCTGCGCTAAACTTACAAGCAGGAAGTTAAACCTGGACAAAAAGCTAGTTAATAAAAACGTTTTCAGACTCTACAAGGCAAAGATCAAGAGGAAGTTAATTCCAGGCAAAAGGCCCCAGAAAGGAGAAAGAGTGGCCACCTTTTCTGGAGTGATATATTCTTGGCACCACTGCCAAGGCAAGATTAAAGGAGCAAAGTTCCCTATTGGGAAAATAAAAATAAATTCTCGTTGGAAGATGTTGAGGGCCTACATGATGTAAGGCTCTAAAGGTAAGTACAAGAATTTTGAACAGAATCCATCCCTTCACTGGGAGCCAGTGAAGGGAATGGAGATGCAGGAGTCCCTAGTTCTAACAAGATTTAGAAGCAGCTGAATTGCTGCATAATGTACAGCCTGAAGCCTATTTAATAAGTAGTCGGGCAAGCCCAAATTTGGAACATTAGCATATTCCAGCCTAGAAGTAATTAAGGCTTGAATCACTAGATTTCTGGCTGGTAAGGAGAGGAAATTAAATTGATTGCAATAAACAGGGGAGCTCAAAACAGGTCTCCACCAGTGCCGAGACTTGATGTTGGAAAGAGAGCTGGTGATCAGGCTTGACCCCCTAAATTGATGACCACTTTCAAATGAGGGTGCAAGGGGGGGACTCTCAAGCCAGCATGCAGACCAATCAAAAGGAGAGTCAAGGCCAAAAAGAAGGACCTCGGTTTTATCTGCATTACACATCAGCTGATTCTCAATCATCCAGGAGAAAACTACATTGAGACACCGTTTAATGAGGTCTGGATCAATTCCTTCGCCTTCATTAAACAAGCATTGAAAATGCAATAGGTCTCGCAATAGAAGAGTTTGACATTTTTCGTTTTGCAAATGGATGAGTGACACCTATAGCATTTGGAATGCAACATGTTTTGTATTTACGTGACTTATATGGCAGCTCTGGTCGTTATGCTACATCTCTAGATGGTTTTATCTTTCGCAAATGTGACACCTATTGTAACACAATATGTGTTGTGAGGGTGAGTGAGGGTGAGGGGTTGAGGGTGAGGGGTTGAGGGTGAGGGGTTGAGGGTGAGTGAGGGTGAGGGTGAGTGAGGGTGAGGGGTTGAGGGTGAGGTGTTGAGGGTGAGTGAGGGTGAGGTGTTGAGGGTGAGTGAGGGTGAGGGGTTGAGGGTGAGTGAGGGTGAGGGTGAGTGAGTGTGAGGGGTTGAGGGTGAGTGAGGGTGAGGGTGAGTGAGGGTGAGGGGTTGAGGGTGAGTGAGGGTGAGGGTGAGGGTGAGGCTGAGGGGTTGAGGGTGAGTGAGGGTGAGTGAGGGTGAGGGTGAGTGAGGGGTTGAGGGTGAAGGGTTGAGGGTTGGTGAGGGTGAGGGGTTGAGGGTGAGTGAGGGTGAGGGGTTGAGGGTGAGTGTGGGTGAGGGTGAGTGAGGGTGAGGTGTTGAGGGTGAGTGAGGGTGAGGGGTTGAGGGTGAGTGAGGGTGAGTGAGTGTGAGGGGTTGAGGGTGAGTGAGGGTGAGGGTGAGTGAGGGTGAGGGGTTGAGGGTGAGTGAGGGTGAGGGTGAGGGTGAGGCTGAGGGGTTGAGGGTGAGTGAGGGTGAGTGAGAATGAGGGTGAGTGAGGGGTTGAGGGTGAAGGGTTGAGGGTGGGTGAGGGTGAGGGGTTGAGGGTGAGTGAGGGTGAGGGGTTGAGGGGTTGAGGGTGAGTGAGGGTGAGGGTGAGTGAGGGTGAGTGAGGGTGAGTGAGGGTGAGGGTGGGTGAGGGTGAGTGAGGGTGAGGGGTTGAGGGTGAGTGAGGGTGAGGGTGAGTGAGTGTGAGGGGTTGAGGGTGAGTGAGGGTGAGGGTGAGTGAGGGTGAGGGGTTGAGGGTGAGTGAGGGTGAGGGTGAGGCTGAGGGGTTGAGGGTGAGTGAGAGTGAGGGTGAGTGAGGGGTTGAGGGTGAAGGGTTGAGGGTGGGTGAGGGTGAGGGGTTGAGGGTGAGTGAGGGTGAGGGGTTGAGGGGTTGAGGGTGAGTGAGGGTGAGGCGTTGAGGGTGAGTGAGGGTGAGGGTGAGTGTGGGTGAGGGTGAGTGAGGGTGAGGGTGAGTGAGGGTGAGTGAGGGTGAGGGTGAGTGAGGTGAGTGAGGGTGAGTGAGGGTGAGGGGTTGAGGGTGAGTGAGGGTGAGTGAGGGTGAGGGGTTGAGGGTGAGTGAGGGTGAGGGGTTGAGGGTGAGTGAGGGTGAGGGTGAGGGTGAGGGGTTGAGGGTGAGTGAGGGTGAGGGTGGGTGGGGGTGGGTGAGGGTGGGTGAGGGGTTGAGGGTGAGTGAGGGTGAGGGTGAGGGGTTGAGGGTGAGTGAGGGTGAGGGTGGGTGGGGGTGGGTGAGGGTGGGTGAGGGTGAGGGGTTGAGGGTGAGTGAGGGTGAGGGTGGGTGAGGGTGGGTGAGGGTGAGTGAGGGTGAGGGGTTGAGGGTGAGGGGTTGAGGGTGAGTGAGGGTGAGGTGTTGAGGGTGAGTGAGGGTGACAGCGTTTCTTTTCAAAGGCAACCGAAGTGCAAACACAAGTGGATCCCTGCCCCTCACACGATGGTTTTTAGGGTACAAATGTACAACGGCCGCCTGTGGGTCCTCGCCGGGCTTCCGAGAGGCAGGAAATACCGTTTGCATTCTTAAATTGCGAAGTTGTAGTGGGGGAGGGGGGGCGGTAAGAAAAAGGCGACCTCGAACTCCAGGTCCCAACAATCCAACACACACTCTCCGTTTAATGCAATATAATGGTGCCGAGAGACCTGGAAGGCGCGGGCCCTGCTGGCAGAGGTTGCACTGCGGCTGCGCAGCTTCAATACCTCCAAAGCACCGAACATGACTGCTTCAATTCTACTGTGATGACTTACATGTGGTTTGGTGGCGCAGAGATTAAGCTGTAATTGATTTAAAAGCCGTACTGATTAACGAAAAGAAAGTGATTTTTTTAGGGGCAGAAGACAGTCATGGAAAACTGACATTAGGAGAGACTGTGGTTAGGGGTGTGTTATGGTAAGTGGGGAACACCGTAAACAGTTTCAGAATCCCACCCACTGTATTCAGAGAGAACCACGGGGCCGGGAGGGGTGGGGGAGTCGAGCTTACTATCACACACCCGGAGCATGCACAGAGCAAGAAGTGGGCAGGCGTCCCATTAGCTGACCTCCGTGTGACCTTCACCACATGCTGTCTATTACTACAAACGTAAGGGAGGGAGGGGGTGCCCTGTCATACAGACTGAAGACAAGCCAGTGTGCCTTAATCATATAGGCCTTTAAACACAACACTGCAGGCCCCCCAAAGGAAAAAGACTGAAAAGCTGGTAATGCAAAAAAAAAAAACAAGACGGAGGGCATTGCTGTGGGGAGGGGGTGGAGGAGAAATGCACACGGCGGGCAGGGGAGGGGGCGGAGCGGGGAGAGCGGCATGTGGGTGTGAAGAAGCCGGGGCCTTTGAAGTGAAGCTAAGCTTCACTTCAAAAGGTGTCGGAGGAATGCGGCTGAGGGAACAGACGGCGATTGCGGCTGAGGGAACTGATGTGCACGCGCTTTTAAGCTCAATGCACATGCGCATTGAGCTTAAAAGTCACGGGCACTGCAAGGAATCGCCACGATTCCTTGCTTGTTAGTTAAAGAGTGGTTAAGCCGCAATAGTCTCGCAAGCTCGATGCGCATGCGCATCGACAGGCGAGACCTAACAAGCTCGATGCGCATGCGCATCGACAGGCGAGACCTAAAAATAGAGCAGCTGAATGTTGTCAACATAAGAGATTATCTATGCTCCATAGGAGTCTACAAGATGTGCCAGAGGAGTTAGAGAGATATTAAAAAGTGTATAACTCAGAGCAGAGCCTTCTGGTTCCCCAACTGCTAAAGCCTTGGTACCCGATTAAAAGAGCGGCTCAAAACCTCTTGACATCTGTTCTCCAGAAAGGAATCCAACCATCTCAACACCAAGCCATTTAACCCGATGGCCTGTAGTCGGTGGAGGAGCATAGAATATGGCACTGTATCAAAGGCTTCCGAAAGATCTAGCAATATCAGCACCGCCTTGCTACCTTCATATACAGTGCATTTGATGTGCTCTGTCATCTCTAGAAAAGCCGTCTTGGCACTCAAATTAGGCCGAAACCCAGATTGACTAGGATGCAGGAGATCATTGAGCTCAAAATAATCGGAGAGCTGCCGATTTGCAAATTTCTGTAGAGTTTTTATAACACAGGTAGTAGAGAAATAGGCCTTTAATTAGCCAGCATGTTGGGATGAGCCTAGGGTTTTTAGGAAATGCCAAGGTTTTTTGGAAAAAAGGTAGTATTTGTGCCTACTTCCAAGCTAAATGTACAACAGCAGTGGCAAGTGAATCATTGAATAGTTTATTCAGCCATGGGGTGATCACATCCGTCCCCAAAATTAGCTGAACAATGGGCACAGATTAGATGGACAGCCTGATTTAAGGCTGCGGATAGCAGCTATAGGGTCATGCAGTTGGGGATGGGATTGAAAGTGGACAAAGAACATTCCGTATCCTCTGTCACTTAATCGAGAGGAGATTTAATCACATCATTATAAGAGCCTGTGACGAAATTAGATTGTATTTTTAAAATCTTATCGTGAAAAAAGGTGGCAACTTTTTCACACCATTCTAAAGATGGGGGCAGACTACGATCACAAGCAGTAGATTCAAGGAATTTTTATGACGATTTTAAACACCTCTTGTGGCTTATTTCCTGTGGCCATCATTCTCTCATCACAAAAATCTTTCTTCAGCCTTAACTGAGGCATGATATTTCCTCGAGAGAGCCCAGTAGACGTCTTTATCTTCCACAGTGTAATACTTGCACTAAAGTCTTTCAGTCCTTTTACAGAGTATTTTTTTCTGCTATTCGTGCTTCTGAAAACCAGGGCGCTGAGGGTCTGCTTCTGCAGGATTTATGAACAGTGATTAGGGCTAACTTATTCACAGAGTGGCAAAGCCAGTTGTCTACAGGAGTAGCATCCATCTCAACATTTCCTGTTAACATCCGAATGATAGTATGCAGTGAATCAAGGCTCTCGCTAGGCTTGACCTTACTAGAAGGCCTAAATAAGTTCTGGAGTTTCCTTGCATGTTTTCCAACATATATTAAAACAGACCATCTAAAGATAGTATAAACATGGTCTGTCCAAAGTAGGTTGGGGGGGGGGGGGCGTATAGCAGCTCCAGTGTGACATAAAAAAAAACTAAATTAATCATGAGTCCTGCCAAGTGTGTGGGCTTGGTAACAAATTGGGTCAGATTACATGAATACCTTTTATTCAACAAGGTAGCTTCCTCCCTCTCTGATGGGCGGTACACCTGAATATCAATATTGCCTAATACTATAAAGTGCTAGAATATCAACACAAGGTGGAATAAAGCATCATCCAGAGAGTATATAAGGTACCCTGCAGACCCTGGGGGCCTATATATCAAAACGCTGGCTAAGAACTGCTGAGATGACAGAGAAACACTAAAACCTAAATGTTCTGCTCCAAACAGTTTATCAATCGTAAATATTGTGCAGCTGTTTGATTGTAGGCCGTGTCAATTCCACCTCCCTTTCAACTAGATCTATTTAGATGAAATAATTTTTATCCAAAAGGGATGGCCATTTCTATCACAGGGAGTGTTGAGTTGGTTAGCCAAGTCTCTGTTAAAAAAAAGAGATCAGGCTGTTCCGCACATAAAATATCAAAAATGAGTGCTGCATGCTTTTGCAGGGAGCGCAAATTGAGTAGCAACGCTGAAAAAGATGCAGCTAGCAGTGTCTTCAACAGGGTCGAGTATGACATTTTAACTGGGGGAGAGTGCCCTTCATAAAAGCGACAAGTGGGACAAAAAGGATGCCTCCAGCATTATATCAATTGAATCAAGCAATACATAAACTCATAGGGCGTAATTTCAGAAGCACCTGGGTCGAATAACAAATGAAGGAGTCTGAAGAACACTAACCACAGGCCAGTGGCGGATGCCACCAAGTAGTGCGGGTGAGGCAGGGGCTGGGATAGGAAAACATATATATATAAAATGGCTTACCTTGCTCCCAGACCGACGGCTCACCTCCTGTTGTCCTCTTCTGTTCCTGCTTGAAGCAGGAAGCTCAAACAGGCTCCCCCAGCTCATCACAATGCTGCAATGCAGCGTTCTGATTGGTCTGAGAGCCATAGTTCGGCCCTTAGACAGGCCGTGGAAGCCTGTGCACGTTCCTCACCAGGCTGTTCATTACAGCCTGGTGGGGAACATGCAAACTGCTCATGACTGTTTGGCCGGGCCAAGTCGGCCCGCCAAGAAGTCATGTCCACTTAAGTGCCCATCACTCCTCCCCATGCTGGCTGTGACACAGCCGAGCCCAGCACTGCCCCACCCTGTAAACCAGAAAAATAAAATGACAATAACATAGTCTTCTTATCATTTTAATATTATTGTATCCACTGCTCAAAATGAAGTGAGGCAATGCTCCTCCGCCTTAGCAGAGGAGCCACCCCTGCCGCAGGCATAGTGGTTGGCACTGGATGCTTACAGAACGTTGACGGGTGCAGACAGGCTTGCCTTTACCGTGCCTTTAGCATGCCAGGGGCCATTTATGCCTCAGGCACTGGGTTACCCTCAGGCAGCTAGAGCACACACTACCATAAAAACTGTGCCTTCAGCTGTCTCAGCAGAGTAACCACAGTAAGCCACAGTCCTGAATGTATGCCCTGGGTACAGGGTTACCCTCAGGCAACAAATTGGCACCCCAGCAATCTCAGCGGAGTAAAAATGGCCACCAGATACGGGCACAAAAGTTAGTAACAGTGTGAGAGGTACAATCCCTCTGCCTCACACACAGAAATCAGGGGCGAATTGGTGGGGAAGACATCTAATACAACAAACAGATACAAAAAAATTAAGTGCAAGCTAAAAACAGACTAAAACAAGTGATAAAAACAGAGTTACCAAGAGACATAGAGTCTGCACCACGGTCCTGAATTTATGCCTCAGGTACTATGTTACCCTGCCTCAGCAAAATTTTTAAACAAATTTGTATTACAGTCACTCAGACAATGCAATGTTTGATAACTGGGATTATTATTAAAATGTTTAACGTTTTATTAATAAAAATAAAATCAACATGTCTGTGAGTCTTTAAAGGTAGTTCTCATAATCACACTTTGCGGGCTGAAGAAAGATAACATTATAATTCTTAACTATAATGTTAGTTTACCCTTTGGTCTTTAGGGTGAATTTGTATGGTTTATTTGACTTTGTCAAAGAGTCACAAAAACTAAAATATAAAAATTGGGACTATTGGCTTAATCAAGGGGTGAGTATACAATGTATATAAAGCAGATCTATCATCTTTGTCCAAAAATCAGCAACATTTTGAAACAAACTTGTATTACAGTCACTCAGACAATGCAATGTTTGATAACAGGGATTATTATTAACATGTTTAACGTTTTATTAATAAAAATAAAATCAACATGTCTGTGAGTCTTTAAATGTAGTTCTCATTATCACAGTTTGTGGGCTGAAAAATGTTAAAAGACTCAGAGACAGGTTTTTTTCAAATATAAAACCAACATGTCTGTGAGTCTTGCTATTATCATTTTCAGCCTACAAAGCGCAATTATGAAAACAACGACAAAAGTGCCTTGTTTCTGGAAAATATCGTAAGTACTCCTAGGATTTGGATTTAAGGACCCAGGAGACTTAATACTATTGTTTTAATGTTGCTTATGGTTGCTGCTATCTCTGCAGCCATGCACAACATTATAAAAATGCTTAGTGGTGGCCCTGCCCCTTCTAAGACCATCACAACTCTAAAAAACAAATATGTAAATATCCCTTCCATTTTCCTTTATGGGGTACTCTCTAAAGGAGCAGTGAATAATAAATGAGAAGTTTCTGCTGCTCATTTATTAAACATTTTCTAAAAACTAAATATCTGTATGTGTGTCTCTGTGCAGGTCGGGGAAACCACAGTATAAATTTTGTTTAGGGACTGCACGGGAAGCCCAAGGGCCCCCACGGCCACATCCGACTTCCCTGCCAGTACTATAGTAAGTACAGGCAGGAGTTGGTCTTTTTTTTCTCTTAAGTGGGTGCCCCGGTGCCCACCCAGGGCACCCACAGCTCCAATTTATTTCTACTGCTACCTCATTTGGTTCGTCAGTCAGCACCATATCCTGGTGGGAGCAACATTTTTTAAGTACTCCCACCGGACGGAAGCAAAGTTGAGTTCTCTTCCCTGGAGAGGCAGGAAATGCCCAACTCTCTTGGGCAGGGATGCATAGTATCCCAGGGATAGGTTGCCTGGGCACTGTACAGTTTTTTGCCCCCTGGGGATTGCGTCCCTGAGGTCGATACCTGTAAGGGGGAGGGTTGATAGCAGCCTCCCCATTTAAAAAGATTTGGCCACCTGTTGTGGGGTCCCAAGATTGGCTTGGGGAGGTGGAGGATGAGCCCCCTCCACTTTTTCAAAAATCAACCCAAGGGGATGAGGGCCCTGGGGTCCAATATTGGCCCGAAGATGAGGGGCCAAATGCCCCCTTCCCTTTATTTGCAATTCTATCCTATGGGATGAGATCCACATGCCCCTCCTATTTTATTAATATGTCAGGCCCAGGGGGATGGGGGTTCCTGGAGCCACAATCAGCTAGTGGAGAAAGGACCCATGCACTCCCAAAATTATAGTGTACAGTGACCCCTGGGCGCTGCCCCACCACAATTGTCATAATTATCCTAGAAAATGGCAGCTGCTATTCCGTTTTTCCCAGTGATCCAGCAAAAGTGCCACAAGAGACCATTTTATTTTTATTTTGGCCCCACTGGGGTGGTCCCTCAGGACTCCCCCAAAAGGGCTAGATGGGCAGGCTATCCCTACTGTGTCCCTTTATATCTTTTTGTAAAGCAGTTTCAGTACAGGGGACTAATTCCCCGAGTCTTGTAACAGCCAGTGCAATATTTTTGTTCATGTTGAGACCAGCCAATCTGAGCGCTCACTACTGCTGGAGTCTCACTCCTGCAGGAACGTGATTGGTCAAGGGAAAAAGCCATCGTGGCCAATCAGAATGCTCTTTTTTAGGTCGAAGCCTACCACACAGCACAGCTGTCTGGTTGCAAAAAAACTTCCAGAGGACATTCTAAAAGTTTCCCTGGGAATGCTTTCTGGCCATTGTTTACCATTGGCTTTGTGATTTGTAAATCACATTGGCTTGCTTTCCATTTGCTGTCTTTATTTGTTTTAGGCTGTCCAGCATGTCTTTGTCCCTTCCATGAAGTGTAGCCTGTTCATAACCACTCTGACTCGCTCCTTATATTCTTCCATGAGTTCTCGCTTCCAGTGAATAGGCTTATAATTTTTGTTGTGACTTTGTCACATTTATTGTGCATTTATAGACAAAGGTCAGGCTCTTCGTGGCTTGATGTTTACCTTTCTTTCTCTGCCTTCAAAGAGAGAGAATTTATGTGACAATCTTGCTGGGTACTGGGGAGTGAAAGAAATGGTTTTTTTACTAGCACAAAACAAAATGTACATGTCTGTAAATGAACTGTGTAAATATTTCTGACTATATCAGAATCAGGACAGCACAAATTATGCATTTGTTTTGTAATTCTGAACTGTAGTATAAACAAATATTTTAATGCGATAAAAAAATCAATACACTGTACTCCACTCTAAGCCAATACACTAGGTGCTGACATTTCCACTCATTAACATTTGTGCTCTGTATGGGTTTATCAGTAAAACTGTTTGTGCAAATGTAATCGTCATTTGAATCGAAATGCATTGTCTGCAATGGCAGTGTACTACCACACTATGCATACTCCACTTCACGTCACTCAGCTCTACACCACTCGACTCCACGCCACTCCACTCTACAACACTCTACTCCACTCTACACCACTCCACAACACTTTACTACGTGGAGTGAAGCGAACGGAGGAACTTAGAGGCAATCCAGCTCACATTGGTCTCCTCCATGTCTTTCTGCACTGCAATGGCAGGTATTTGTCTGGCGTGTATCCAATGTGTTGGGCAGACAACGGAGAGTCTACTAGGAACATCTTGCTTTTCCAGATACTTCAGTCCTCTCGCAGTTTACTATCACTTCTCCTCCTACTGTAGCCTTCTCAAGATTATGAGGATGGTGAGGATGATACTATTGGTGAGAACTCCACTGCATCCTGTAAATACATGAAGAACGGGCACTTACATGACATGGCAAGTTGTTTGTCCTCCCACTTTCAGCTACCCATGATGAAGACCTGTTTGGTCCAAGTGGTGAATGGTTTGGCCAGTTTCATAGACGTTCTAATCCCCAAAACCTGCGGTGAATTATGCAGTTTGTCACCTTTTGCTTTGAGAATGGAAGGATTCTGAGAGGTTGTTGGTTTCAAAGTTCATAGTTCACGTTTGACTCCCACAGTTCCTTACTGCCGATATTATGTTGGTGGATTGACTAATCATGTGGTAAAGCTCACTGAAGAACAGACACTCACAGATGCAGCAGAAAACAAAAGAGATGCTGCCTTTAAACGATCCAATGAGGGTATGAGTTTGACCTTGCATACATTAGCCTCTGCCCTGCTGCCCAGCGAAGCCTTTTACCTGTTCGAAGTTAGTGGGCTTAATGAAGACTACTGATATTTTTTTCTCAGCTATAAATTTTGATGACCTGAAAGCATCAGCGATTTCTGCAGGAGTCTTGGTGTCTACTTGTGCATCCACATTTGCAATGTTGGGTCACAAACAGCATGTCTTTTGAGGATGTTGTTCCTGGGTCACAAGATATTTAGTGAGGAACTGAAATCAGTTTTTGATAAATATCTCAAGAATCCAAAACATGCCAACCTTTGAAGCCAAGCGTCAGATATCCAGAAAAAAATATATGAGCATCCCTGACAACGAATGTTCAACCTCCTAACAACCACTTTTGCTTTCAAACAAGGGGACCACAAGGTCTTCTCCACAAGATGCCAACAGGACACTTCATGGAAGAATCAGTAGTGGTCCTGACTATTCCATGCAACATCTTGGGTTGCTTGTGTTCTGGTTCAGGGAGGATCTGACCTGGCAGTTTGGGCTGGACTGTGCACCCTGTACCAAAAGAACCAAGCTATATCTGACTGTTGAGCCCTAATAAGGGAGAAATAGGCCTTGGGTTGCTTGTGTTCTAGTTCAGGGAAGACCAGGCTTGGCAGTTCGGAAAGTTCAATTAAAACTCCGGGAACTTGATCTCCAGTTTGATCTTAACCTTGAACTTCCTTTGTTAGCAAGACTGAGTGCCGTGAGACTTCTTATTTTAGATGTGGCTGAATTTCCCTTTTTGGATGCAAACGAGTTTCCTGTGCTAGTTAATAAACTGATGCATTTCTTATTGGGACTGATAGTGAGTGAATTAGAACCATTTTATTATCAAATACATTTTATAGACTTTGTAGGGAAGAAAGAGGAGTACCGAGGCTCAATACAGCCAAATGATCCTTAGGTTATCTTTCAGAAGATCAGGGAGTAGGGCTAAAGAAGACTAACAAAGATTTATGTATATATTTTGTTGCATATTATTTGAAAATTGGTTTTGCTGTTTGCACAGGTGGAAAACAACAGAGAAGTCTCTGTATCTGCTACGTTCCACCCAAGGTTTAAATTCCAGAAAAGTAATAGAAGCCAATCTTAATACTAGTAGGCATAGATACATCATAATAGGGACACTAATGGCTTTAGCTGTGGTATTACTTATAGTGCTTATAGAGCTATATTCAGCTACAGATATCTCAGTGGAATATAAGTCAACTGTTGCACCTACCACGCCACATTCTTCTGATAGTAACAAGCAGTTGTGGGGGGTTTAAGAAATTACATAAAGATGTATCAAGAAGGGATTATACCTTGAATTTTTATTTTAGTTTGCTTTATGTGTATATAGACACAATAAATGCTAGAAGTTATTATGTTTGTACTCAGTTACCTGTTTCTGCATCAGAGGGAATTTCTTATCATCTTCCTCTCTAACAGATGGTATTTCTTGTAGTCTCCTACTACGTATATTTTATGGAGAAGGTAGTTTTCAATATTATTTTTCAAATATGATGTGTTAGAACTGGGGTCTCTAGTTGGCAATGGCTTGCACCTTTGTCCAAATGGGGACCCTTGCTTCTAGTTGGAGTAAGGGGGCTATACTCCTAAAATACCCCCTGCTCAACCCTGTGATAGCTTGGCAAGAGCAGGAAGGCTTATCTCAGAGGCAGTGTGTAAAGCATTTGTGAACACATACAGTGATCTAGTGAAAACACTACAGATGGACACAACACAGGTTTTATAAAAAATAAGTATTCTTTATGTAGACTTAACACAAGACCCAAACGCCATAAATCCACAATACAGTAGTAAGAAAATGACTTTAAGATTGTAGAAATAAGTTAGTTCATTTTAGATTGTAAATGTGACACGTTTCCCACAAATACGTTGGATGAGTCATGTAAAATAAGCAAAAGGTTCGCAGGGAGAACAATGCGTCGGTTCCTTGCTTCGGGGAGGCGATGTGTCTGTTCCTCAGTGCTTGCGCAAAGTAGGCAATGCGTCTGTTTCTTACTGGAGAGGAGGTGATGCGACGGTCTCGTGGTGTGTCCCAGTTGTGATGGGAAAAAATGATGTCTTGATGCGATGCGACGATCCGGTGCAATGCAAGAAGATGGCGCCCTTGATGAGATGCGACAACGTGAAGACCATGCATGCACACCCGACAGGCGTGCAGTGACTCTGTAACTGCTAATAGTGAAGGCAAATATTTTGTATCTCTAAAGTCATTAAATACTGCGTATGCACAGAGACATAGTTTGACTTGTATGATGTCAGATATGGAAAACATTTTTGGGATTTGGTGGAGGATAGATGGAGTGACCTAAAGTCTCAAACTTAAACTAACTAGGATCTTAAAAATCACAAGGAGATTAGCGAAGAAATTGAACCTTAGAAAAAAGGAAATTCACCTGCCTCATTTTTTGATCGGAAGCACAAAGGAAATTTGTGTATACATGTTGATCAGATTTATATAGATCTGTTGTTTCTAGAGGAAAGTGAATATGAGCATAATTTATTTGCAAGATGGAAAAATTCTGATCTCTTGAAGGGAGAAGTGTCCTGTGATTCCTGAAGTCTATTTTATTTGTGGGCAAAATACATATTTCAAATAGCCACATGGATGGCTTGGTACTCATTATCTTGGCATGGTTTCATCATGTGGAAGATTTTAATGATACAGAACTAAATGAGATGTTAATTCAGCAGGAGTAGTAGGAAACATTTTTGGTGCTATAATTTCATCTGTAGGTGTGATTCTGAACGGCCCGAAAATTAAGAAGCTGTCTACAATAGTGGATAAATTGGCTACTAGTACTGCACATATTACTCGTAAATACTGAAATGATTGCGATAAGGTCTATGGTTTTACAGAACCGTCTTGTGTTATACATTTTGCACGCAAAAGAGGGCAGAGTCTGTTGGACGTTGACAGTTCAGCGATGCTGTACTTATATACCAGACGAAAGCAAGGATCTGGCGAAATATGTTAAGAATATATTTGGATTGAAAGAGTTAGAAGCAACGGGAGTTTTCGAAGCTATTGTAAATGGGTTTGCTTTGATAGGTAGATGGTTTGGAAGCATGGGTAGTGGAATTTTGCCGGCATTTTGAAACCTCTTTTGATAATCGCCCTTTGTGTGATGTTTCTATACCTGATCTCTAAGGGATAGCAGCATGCACAAGCTAGACAGGAAGTGCTGGGAGTAAATAGAAAAAGAGCAGATGAGTAGTTAGAAAAAGGTCTGAGCAGATCTTATGAGGATATGAAGCATTCTTGAGTTGTCCACACGAAAGACGCTCAAGACCACTAGGTTTTGCTTGGTATCATCTGATAATGATTTAACTGTAATCTGTGATGGCTCGATCGCCATCAGAGGGAGAATTGGAGTAGAATAATTCTGGCTCCATCCTTTTACACTTGGCTGGGCCATATATATATTATATACTTGTGTGATGAAATTATACTAATGAGATATGGTGCACTAAAGTTCAAAGTGCATTTATTGTGTATTTATGACATATATGTGTATATGCATATTAACATTTTCCCTTTTTTTGATTACTGATATTAATCTTCTAAAGGTTTAGAGTGCAAGATTGTGCACTAATATGCATTTAAAGCATTTCATTTGTCATGGATTTGTGAAAATGAATCATATATGTGTTCAAGGCTTTCTTTATAAATTGTGAATAGTTGTCATATTTGGTTAATAATACATGTATTTGTTTATTATGCCACATATAAGAGTACAGTATCATTTATTGTATTATATATAGGCTGTAGAATTAATATGCATTTAAAGAAAACTGTTGAGTTAGCATGATTGTGGGGCTTAAGCTTACAGTCAAGACATTTAATATTAAGGTGAAAGTTGTTTTTTGCATGTTTTCTCCTCTGTAGCTGCAGCCCAAAGCCATTTATTAGCTAGTAAAAAGCACATTCTATTTCAGAGATAGCGAGGCGAGGAAGAATTGGCAAGGTCAAATAATATTATAGAAGAATAAAGGGAGTGTTACCAGTTGTTATTATCAGATGAAAGAAGAAATCTAAGGAAGTCTTGGAAGCGGAGACTGGAAGATAGGAGTAGTGTTCAAGCCAGCAAGTTCTTTCTTGGGAACAGGAAAAGTCCAATGATGTGTTTGAGGTCAAATTTCTTGAATGTTCTTTGTGAATGTTAATTAATTTACCATTTGGGGTTTGGGCAGATTCCCTTTGGACTTGGGGAGTTACAGAAATCTCTTGTCATCTCTGATTGTGTGGCTTCTTGCTGTACATGACTCTTTACCTATAGAACATCTACATAGTTTCTGATGCAGACACCTTTCTTGCTTCCTTGATTCAATAGGGTTTCCCCTAAACTTAGTTTAGTGTAGGGTTGAGTAGATGTTCTGAATCGTTTCCATGTTTTGGGAGAAGGATCTAAACCATTCATCAAGTCATCAAACCCTATTCCTCATCTTTTTCTTTGCAGCCACATACATTCCTATATGCTCCTTGTTGTTGAGGGCCAATATTGTACAGCACTTTGGTCTTCCTTTGATAATCCTGTACTTTTATAGTGTGTTGTTAAAATTGATTTATATTTGTCTGGCTTTGAGTTTGTAGTATTCCTTTTAACTTCAGGTTACTGGCTCAGACCTAATGGTCACACAGTACCTTAAGATTTAAATTTGTTGCTAACCCCTTTTCCTGTCTGGCTACTAAAAAGGTATATTGACCAGAGTAAAATGCAAGAAACCACCCATAGCGTTCACAAATGTCAGTCGATTTTAGGAGGTGTGATCACCTTTTCATTAATTTTGTGAAGCAGCACATGGCTGCTTCAAGGCTTCCTATGCTACTTGGGCTGTTGGAGACTTTCAGTTTCCAAAACAAACAACAAAGTGTGTTTGTCTCTTCCCTAGTCAGGAACAGTCTCGGTTAACACAGGGGCAGGGTGACAGCTTGAACAGAGTTTCAGGGGGCTTTTATTTCTGACAATTGCATCCGAGCCAGTTGAGGTACTCTGTTCACTATAGGTTTCCATCACAGATTGGTTGTGGCAGAGACTTATGAACTATCATTTGGTAATAGTGCCTTCAAGTGTGGCTCAGGGGTTTGATTGCTCTTTTTCCTTGGCATTTTTATTCTTGATAGTGAACTAATAAACAATGGTACTTTCATTACATCTAAAACCTGCTGTGTCATCTTGGATAAACTGTTACAAGGTCATACTGCTTTTTCATATTCTCTTAAAGTTAGAAAGTGGGCTGAGAGTGAGATGATATGGTAAGGATTAGACTACTACTGTTCATTACTCTGATTATTTCTCTCCGTCCCAGTACCTGTACCCTATGACAGACTTGTACATGGAGCAGGAAGGTCATTTCCTACAAGGGATGTATTTTGCAGCAGACAAAGGAAAGAGGATTGCTTATCTGCACAGTCATGTAGCCTTCTGGAAAAAACTATGGACTAGGGACGATGCAGGCGTTATTGCTTTACATTACAACAACTAAGCTGCATGCTTTTTTTGTTCTTATATCACCTCTAATGTATAGAATGAAGAAAAAAATGGAAAAACTTAAGTAAATGAAAGGCTGTTGTATAGATTCCTCCTCAGATGCCCTTTCCAATCAGCCAAGCATCTGACTCAGTCATTCATATTTTTTACATTAATCATACAGCCCATGTACACCCCAGGTCCAATCTGGTGCAATCATCTGACATCATGTCAATTTATCACTTTGGTGATCAACCAGGTATGAAATGATTGCTACAACTGTACCTTCTTCGCATTACAGCATTGCACATCTAGAACTTAGATATAGTTCATAGAATTTAACCATTCTACGTGTACTGGAGCCACCTGATAAATCCATTTTTATACATATTTTCTTCCTCACATCACACAAAAAAGCAAATGACATAGATTTGACTATAACTTCTTTCTGTCTTCTTCTTCTAATTTCAAAAAAAGAATAAGATTTCCACCTGCTAATTTCTGCTACTATTTTACCCAGATCTTGCCAATAGGATTTCAACGTCAGGCAGGTAGCACACATATGTATGTCGTCTGCTTCCCAGCATCCACATTTGTAACAGCTGTTTCTGTCTGTTAATTGATTTTCACCAGATTGAAAGGAATCTATATATATTCTGTAGAGAGTGAAAACGTGGTTCTTCCTGAGAGCTATATATGTTACAGTGGCATTGAAAGTGATGAAAGAGACTTGCCATACATTTTCTAAATCCCTTGTTGGTAAATATCCTTACCAAACACAATGTGAATATGGTGGCTTCTGGTTCTTGTCTGCTTCTTTATGTAGTTTCCAATACCATAATGAAACTTTTTTTTTCCTTGGTAAGATGTTTGTAGCCCTAACTCTCTTTGGCATGTCTCCTTCCAAACACCAGTCTTGTGACTCACTCAACATAGTCATTTGATGGTATTTAAATAGTGATAAAGTACCACCTGTTTTGACCCCCACACAGTCCCAATATAGCAATCCGTCTCTTTTCATTAATTGTCCCTATTTACTAATTCCTGCTTCTCTTAGCAGAACGCTTAACTGATCTCTCATACATTCTAATATATATAGAGTGTCCGATATTGAGTTTAACTCAGTAAAATACATGATGCCTAGTATAGTCTTATTACTGTACAACAGTCTAGCTTGGGAGTCTTTCAGCATTGTTTCAAAAAGGTACCAAGTTGTTGACTGATCTAGGTTGAACATCAGCATTCGCCACTTCTTTAATTGCCATGCCCATTAGTACAGTTGAAAATCTGGTACCCTTAAACCTCATTTACCTAATCTTCTTTGAGGTCCATATGAAACTAATTATTTTTCCATCTAATTAAGTTATTCATTTCTGGTCAAAACTCACAGGGATATTATCAACTATGAAGGTGAACTTGAGCAAAATGGTCATCTTGATTAAATTTTCCCTCACACCTCCGGTTCTATTTTGGACCGGTGTACCCACTTTATCGTCTTTTCCTATCTTTCCCCCTTGTCACGCGAGCAGCATCATTTAAATAACAACGCGTCTCGCAACCGGAGCGCATAAATGTCACCTTTCTGCTTGACTTCGCCTTACGGAACCTCCGTGATCGGCTCCCGGCTCCACAAACTTCCCCGACCCCCTCGACGCCTACAATAACGTCATAGGAGGGCCGGGTTAGAGGTACTAGAGGTACCGCCTTAGCAACGACCGACGCACGCTCTCTACGTGCGCGTCGGCCATTTCGAGCAATTGGGAAGCCCCCATTGACTCAACATTGTACGGCCATTTTGCGCGACTGGGATCGCGCTGATTCCACGAGCGAGATGACAGTTGGCTCATCTCTGCTCGGGAATAACGCGAACTGGTGGCATTTTATAGCGACTCCCCATTTCGCTTATTTCTTGACATAAAAAAAAAAAAAAGAACACATTCCTGGGTTGAAGAACGAGGTAGCCGACTGGTACTCGAGGAATTTCAGAGACTCCAGCAACTGGAGACTGAACAGACATGTATTCCTAGCCATCCAGTCCAGATGGGGACCCTTCAAAACAGACCTATTTGCGGACCGTCTGAATACTCACCTGAGGAATTTCTTCAGTTGGAGACCAGACCCTCAAGCTCTGAAAGTGGATGCCTTTCTTCAAGATTGGAGGGATCTAGCACCTTATGCGTTCCCTCCTTTTGCAATGCTACCTCGCCTTCTTCTCCATGCTCGACGATACAAGCAGTGCATGGTTGTCATAACGCCACTGTGGAGGTCCCAAGCTTGGTTCCCAACCATCTTGGAAATGAGCGTGGATTTCCCAATTTTAATCCCCTCTTTCGAGGAAATTCTTCTAGATCCAGAGGGTCACATACACCCTCTTGTAGAGCAGGGCCTTCTAACTCTGACGGCATGGAAGATTTCAGGAGACAATGGAAAATCCCTGGGCTTTCGTCAAATGCTTTCAGACTCATTTCTGAGTCATGGGCATCCGGCACAAGAAAAGCTTATAGACTGGCATGGAACAAATGGGTTCGCTGGTGCATTCAACGATGTTATGATCCCATTTCAACTGATCTAGTCAATGTCATTAATTACCTTTCGGATCTTTTTACCTCAGGTTTGTCTTACAGAACTGTTAACGTTTACAGGTCTGCGATATCTGCTGGTCATTCCTTAATTAACGGGATCTCAGTCGGACAGAGTCTTCTAACTAAAAAGATTATGAGAAGCATGAGGGTTTTAAATCCGCCTTGTCCCAGATACACCTCCTTGTGGGATGTTACTCTCGTTCTTCGAACTTTATCATCTTGGGGAGATAATTCTTCTCTTTCTCTTAAACGAATTTCTTTCAAACTTACTATGTTATTATGTCTAATATCCTTTAGGAGAACTTCTGACGTCAAAGCCTTGGATATTTCAAGTAGGGCCTTTCAACCCGAAGGGGTTTGCTTTTATCTTAAAAAAAGAACCAAGACACTATCTTCTTCTATCTTCTATCCCTTCTTTCTTGGAAATGAAAGACTTTGTGTAGTTAAATGTTTAAAAGAATACGAAAAAAGAACCAAGTATTTAAGATCGAATGAGTCCCAACTTCTAATCTCAATTAGATCCCCTCACAAAGGAGTCTCTTCTCCAACTTTAGCTAGATGGGTAAAGAATGTTATGCACGAAAGTGGTGTGGATGTATCTATTTTTGGTGCTCATTCTGTCAGAGGTGCTGCGGCATCAAAAGCATTCTGCATGGGGGGGGGGATTACAAGATATCCTTAAAGCTGCAGATTGGTCTAATGATAGTATGTTTAAGTCTTGTTATTTCAGACCAATCCCTAATTTAATTGATAATGTTCTTAATGCACTTTAAACTTGCATAATATGGCCTCCGTGTCGTGCCATAAAATTTAGATTTTTCACAGCCTGCTGGGCAGAAAATCTGGATTTTATTAAGGACACGGAGGCTAATATTATCCCACCTCTCTATTATACCCTCCCATTTATGATGTTTACTTTTTCTTTCAGAATAACATGATTCTGGATTTTAACTGTGGAATTTGGATCTTCAAGTTTTTGGATCCTCAAGTTTATCTCACGTTGATCTTTCTTCGCAGTTCCTAAACAAAGAAGGATGAGAGATGGTTTCTAAGGGACTTTATTCTTACTAAGAATGTTCATTGATGTTCTACATTCTATTGTTGCTACTGAGCGGTGGTAATAAAGGAGATTTGCATAATATTAGCCTCCGTGTCCTTAATAAAATCCAGATTTTCTGCCCAGCAGGCTGTAAAAAATCTAAATTTTCCCTCACACAACGTTAAAAGGAGATTTTGCCACATCCGTATCAACTTTTCTGACTATAATAGTCTGGTTGTGATTTCATTCTACAATCCTTTCAGGATTATGAACCACTTTTATACCTAGATTTAATATCTCCTTCGTCACTTCCCTTTTTTCCATGGTCTCATTTCAAATCATGGTTTCAGTCTTTGAGTCATTCACCTGGTAACCTGAAAATTGTAAGAATATGGGCAAGTGTCATTAAAATATAGATCAAATAAGAAAGAGAAAAGTGGGCAACCTTGTCTGGCCATTATATTATGCTAAACTATGCAGTCAGATTCCAATTTATTAACACTCTTGCTCTAGGGGAGCAGTATACCAACTGCCTTACTCTTAAGAGCACCTCCCCTAACCAGTAGTGAGCCAACACCTCCAATAAATATTTCCATTTAACTATATTAAGCACTTTGGTGAAACTAATGTAAGGATGACTAATGGTGAGTAATGGACTACTGCCAGTTGTATAGAACCCAAATGATTGTGTGTTAACTGATGTAAGTATCTTCCTGGTAGGAAACCCTTCTGATCTTTATGGTTCAGACTTTCTGTTACCTTACTTAATCTACCAGCTAAAATGCTAGAAAATACTTTGTAGACACAAGTTAGCAAAGATATGAGCCTGTGTGAGTCGCAATTAGTTTGTCTTTGGTTTGTATTCAAGATTACACTAATGGTAGCTTTATGCCAGATATTAGGCACCTAGACTCCTTTTATAATGTTGGAAATATTTGTTTTTCCATATTGGAATAATATTTTACTTGGTTTCAAAAGCATCATGTTCTGTATGCAGCTCAGCCCCAGGGCTTTGCCCTTCTTAATTTTTGACTGCTTTACAAATTTCTTCTTCTTGTATATACTTAAAATTATCTGTAAGTCAAGCTTCAGTTTCGGCAGATGTTCCTTGTTTTAGCCGAATAGTTAGTTTGGCTAAATTTAATATATTGTCTTCTGTGTACATTGTTTGGTAGAACTTAAAAGTATGTTTTTTCAATTTTCTCTCATGTGATCTACTATGTGATCTTCATTGAATATTTCTTTTACATAATTCCTAGTTTGGTCTGCTTTAACTTTCCTGACCAGTAGCTTGCCACACTTCTTACCACATTTCTTGCCATACTCAAAATACACCATTCTACTATTCTCCCATTTCTGATGATTATTTGTCTTCCAGGCTAACTTTGAAGTCTCTCTCACATCCCTGTATTGTTTGTGCTGATATGCTTCTCGCTTTTTCTTAGAGTCTATGACTTTTTAATTGTTTTTCGATGTCAACAATTTACTTCTATATTCCAATAAATTAGTTTTTCTCTTGATTGTTCCTATAGCAAGGGATACTACCATTCTTTCTCCTCAGAAATGTCTTGTATGAGTCCCATACTATGTTAATGTGTACCAGCACTATAGTCAATTCAAAAAGTTCTCCATTTTTTTTGTAGTTCTTATATCATCTCCTGTTCTGGCAGGATTTTTCTTTAAATTGACCACCTCGAGTAGCATTTTTTACTGGGTCAATTGAGCTGGAGGTGTACTATGGGGTGGTCAGATTAACAAGAAAGCAGGTGTCTCACAGTTATAAAATTATCTGCTTCTCTCCTATTGAATAAGAGGTAGTTTAACCTTGAGTAATATCCATATGTAATACCATGAAATGGGTAATCATTTAGAGGAAACACAAGGAGATGGACGGAGCGCTGAAACTTTTCAGACACTCACCCGAGTCACAGATCTTAGTTGAATCCATCATTTTTTTTAGCTCCTTTCGCCACCCAGTTCAGACACAGCTATATGCAAATCAGTCTTGACCCTGTGCCTCATGGAACAGTCCAGCCCAGACTGCCAAGCCATGTCTTACCTGGACCGGAAAAAAGCATTCTGGGACCGGTTTCGGGCTCGCACGCCTCTTCAGCCAGGCTAGCTTGAATCCAGTGGCAAAGTGAGCAAGGGACCCACGTCTGGGAATACCCTGGCAACTTAGGGCTAACAAAGCAAACACAAGGGGATGATGGACGGAGCACTGAAACTTTTCAGACACTCTCCCCCCGTCACAGATCTGGGTTGAATCCATCATCGTTCTTTAGCTCACCCTGAAACCGGTCCCAGGATGCTTGTTTCCGGTCTGGCAATGAAATCCAAAGTCTCTGTAGGCATTGGTGTACCATTGTTTGGACTGTAAGCTAGGTAGTGCAGACTAGAATTGACACCAATGGTAGCTCACAGTGTTAAAGCATGAGATGACTGTTCTCCAAACAAGAGACACAGAAGTTATGCAGATCAGATGCTACACACAGATGATGGCATGATCCACATGACTAAAAGTTGTAAGATGGTGGCATCACATGCTACTGACGTGAATGAAGATGATGGCGACAAAACAGAATGAAAGGGTGTGAATAAATCCCAATTTTATTGGGGCTAGGTTCCTAACACGGAATTCATTGTGTGGAGATACAAATTCACAACCACACTGGCAGAAGAAAAGGAACTCGAAAGAGCGCATTAAGGCGTGCGGATGTGGGCATGCAGCACAAGAGCATGTACATCTTTGAATAACAAGCAGGTCCCCACCCTGCCACCAACTGAGTATGGGAAAAACACAGGCCTTTAGAGTATGATCCTGGAATTTTAATAGAAATACAAGAATGTAGGTGGGCGTCAAATAATTGGTTAAAAATATGAAAACATTGTTCTAAAAGTTATTTTTTTAATAGATTCATTTTTTTATGATAGGTTCACTATAAAAAAAAAATTTACAATCATTATTTCAGAATCTGTTTTTGCTAGATAAGTTGTTTTGATGGATCTTTACTTTTCGACAGGACGTTTTCGGGATCACACACATAGGCGAAGGCATTCAGTGTTCGTTCTTATCAAAGAAGATCCCATAATGAAGATATAACATTTTAGCTGTAACGCATTCTATGTCACTTTCAATCTTCATTCTGCTTCAATTTTGTAGCATTACTTTTAATGTGTTACAATAAAGCAAACATTTCCCTCGCACAGTCAAACCTTATCAATCGTTGTCAGGCAGCTTTTTGATGACACAATGTCACTTGCGCATGTCAAGAAGACACTTCGACAATTACATTTTCTAAGGTTAATATTATTTGCCTCTTTCTTTCATGCTCGTTTAGCAAACGTGATTACTGTGCACGTTGCATTCTCTGCAACCAGCGTGATTAATGTTCCCTTGTCCTGCATGCATTGGATTTTGAAAAACAATTACCTGTGTTCATTCCTAGCCCTCTTTGCACAGAGGTGCCACCATTACCTACCTGAACTCTCATTACTACTAAACCTGCCTCATGTCTCTCCTTTAACAATTGATGAGTGCCTACTTTCCACAGACACCACTAGAATTATTTTAATTATATTTGTTAATTACGTGATTAAAATGAACAGGCTTAGCCGAGGATGACGGCTAAGAGTGTTGCTATTTCTGGGAGTGGATGGTCTTAAAGTTGATTTTAGAGTCCACCTTCTTTTTGTCTCCCGGCTGCTCATGCTGAGCTCCCCACCTCCCGCACAGGGTTTAGCTCCTGTTGGGCCCAGGATACTGGGGGGCAAGCTGTCCGGTTTTCTAGACACGTTATTGGGGGGCCTCTGCCCCTGATAATGGCTTGGGTTGCTCCTGGAATTGCCTTAACTACTGGTTTTGCCCCCTCTCTAGTTTGTAATACAAGGGGCAAGTGGGCAGGGCACGGTGACTGCCATGCCACCTACTGACCCAACAATGATCTAGTGGTTCTGCAGGAGTACCATGGGCAAGGACAAAGTGAACCGATCCAGGCCAAGATGGATAAGTATACTACACCGGGGCAAGAACACGTAAGGGCCACAGCTCAGACTTCCACGTGGCCATACATGGCAGTAAAGCTGGTCGACCACTCGGAGTTGTCTGCTACCCTGCAGGCTATTCAGGCCTCATGTGAGTTGGTTGAGAACCTTATGGAAGAGGTTCATATGAATGTCACTCTGCTCTGCCAAGATCTCCAAGATAGGCAATCCAAGGAGGCGGGAAGTTGTATCACGACCCTGGAGCACGATGTCATAGCCCTCAAATCTACAGTCACCAAACTCCTATCAGCCACCAGGCAACTTGAGATGCAGGCTTGGGATGTTAAAAATAGATCAAGATGAAAAATAACCTATGGTTTGTTGTGTTTCCGGAGTGAGGCAAAGCAGACGACGCCAAGCACTCTCTAGAGTCCTGGCTGCGGACCTGGATAACTGCTAAAGCCCTATCTAAGTGGTTTGTACTGGAGTGGGCCCACAGATCTCTGGGGTCTAAGACCTCATCCAGGGGCTCCACCAAGACCACTTATAGCCCGCGTCATGAACTACAGAGACAGGGACGCGATACTTTGGAAAGGCAGGAAGCACGGTTACCTGCCGCACCAATCGACCAGGATCATGAACTTTCCTGATTACACAAAGATGTTGCAGGACAAATTCAAATTCTTTGAAGACATCAGACAAAAGATCTGGGCAATGAACCTTTGATGTATGTCGATTTTTGCAGCCACAGTAAAAGTGATACGTGAGTCTCAAGTGCACTTCTTCAAATCCCTGGAAGAGGCCTGAGAGTGGGCAGCGGAGAGTTGGGCTCTTTCCTGCGGGTCTCATGTGGCCTCACCACTACAGATCTGGGGGGGTTCACCTGGTTGCCTCATGACAGCTGCACAATACGCCACAGGCGCACCCACTCTCGGAAAGGAAGGGGGTGCCGGCATGATCCATTGACATGTCCGACGTCGAAGTTCGGGTGGAACATTCTCAGCCTTCTACAGGCGATCAGGTGGAGGTGCATGGGGTCATGCCTTGGGACCAGGTGACACCATGAGAAAGCCCTGCAGTGGACCTAGATGTGGGTTTCACCAATCCGCGGGAGACATGCATGAAGGGGCTGTGAGTCGTCCATCTGGGGGGGTACCTTTGTTAGGTGGCTCAAACTATTATACTTCACCAGAGGTCAGTGGGACCACTGAAACTCCCTAAGACAGATCCTGTTTTGATTATGAGGCCTGTTGAGGGTGACAGATACTTCTGGAAGGGAAGTATGGGGTGGGGGAGTTCGGGTAAGGGGAAGATAAGTTCATGTGTACTTAGTTGCTATTGTGTTTTTTTTTCGGCATGTATACACACACTCTGACTGAAACCTGCTGTGTCCTTTTCACACATCACAAATGCACCCCACGGACTCGAGTACCTAGGGACATTGACTTCCTGTCAGGCTGCGATGGATAACATTATGTTTCTTTCATGGGATGTAAATGGGCTCCTAGACAGGGGCGCAACACAGGCCCCCGCAGCCCCCGTGGTGCGGGGGCCCCCTCAGCACCGCACTTAGGCTGGAGAGCTCCAGATTGAGGCTGGAGGGGGCCCCTCCACGTACCCTGCAGGGGGGCCCCCCCAAGTTTCGTTACGTCACTGCTCCTAGACCATATCAAGCAAACTGCAGTCCTTTGTTCCATTAAACATGTGCTCCAGCAGTACTCATGCTTCAAGAAACCCTACATACTGGGCACCCAATGTTTTTTCATAGGGCGCTGTAGATATACCAGAGTGTACTATTCAGGTTTCACCAGGGGATCCAGGGGTGTGACTATCCTCCTCTATAAAACCCTCCCCCTGGCAGTCTCAAAGACCCACATGGACCCCCTTGGTAAATATGTTGAGCCGGATGGCCTCCTGGAAGGAAGACAGCTTAACCTTCTCAGTATCTACAACCTCCCGCAGACCCCCAGTGGCGTTTTTGTGGTGTGCTGACTGGAGCTCGTGAGATTCTCTAAGGGTTGCACAGTTGTGGTGTACCCAATGCTATAATGCGAGCAGTGAGACAACGGTGGGGCTATCGCGGAACAGGCTTACTATGACCAACATGCTACAGAACTGGATCAATGCTTTCGGCCTCTGCGTTGTCACCCACATACCCAGGAATACACTCACATTTCAGTAGCCCACAAGACCCTACTGCATATTGACCTTTTCCTCCTGCTTGCCCTGGAGACACTATAGCCCTTCAAGGTAGACATCCTTCCCTGTGGCCTTTCTGATTCACTCCCCGGTTTACCTCTGTCTGGGCTCCTCAGAGTCCACTAAAAGACCAATGTGGTGGTTCAAATAATGGTATCTGACCGACCCTAGGAGTATTGACTTGCTGGCTTCAGAGATTAAAGCATACTTCTAGGATAATCAAGGTACAGTCACTTCCGCTGCCACACTATGGGAGGTGGGCAAAGCCGCAATCAGAGGAAGTGCCAAGGCATACGTCTGCGGTAAAGAGAAGGCAAAGCAGCACAGCATATCTTAGCTTGAAACTAAGATTCCAGCATTGGAGAGGAAATATGCCTTCGATCTGTGCCCCACCATGTTCTGCTAATTACAGTTAGACAAGAGTACTCTTGGTCAGCTTAAACTCAATAAGGCCTGCCAATGCTGGACAGTGACTATCCAATGTGTCTATGAACACAATGATAACTCTGTCATGCTCCTTTATTGACTGGCTACTGCAGTCCACAAAACTAGAATAGTACTGGAAATAATCGATGAGAAAGGGTGCAACCAAACGACCGCAATCCAAATGGCACAAGCCTTTGCTGAGTACTACTGAACTCTATACGCTCACTCTCCCTGCATGCCCCTCTACCTGCCCCCTCGTAAGCCCAGAGGCGCAGGTGGCATCCCTGATCTTAGAGGAGGTGGAGAGTACAGGGTCTGGATGACTATCTGGTATAGTACTACCACAAGTTCTGTGATGTGTTGGCACTCCCATTTGCGCAACCTCTTTTTAGAGGTGATTGCTGGTAGAAAGTTCCCACCAGAGTTGGACCTGGCATCATAGTTCTGCTCCACAAGCCCGGGAGATCCCCAGAACCCTGCCCTTCTTACAGGCCAATATCTCTAATCAATATGGAGCTTAAGCTCTTTGCAAAGATCTTGGCCCGTCGAGTCTTTCTGGTGTTTCTCTCTGTCATCCACCCAGACCGGTGCTGCTTCATGCCCTAGTGTAGCACCTAGAACTACATCAAGTGCCTTTATTTGGCGCTATCCCGCCATCATAAACTTCAAGAGTCAAATGCGCTGCTCCTAGTTGGCATTTAATGCTGTCAACTGGGCCTATCTAAATGCTGTGCTGGAAAAATGGGGTTCAGTTCCTGGTTTCTTCAACTGATGGAACTCCAATACTGGTCCCAGCTGCCCAGATCAGGGTTAATGGGGTTTTCTCAGACCCCTTCCCTGTTAGATGGGTGAATGAGACAGGACTGTCCACTGTCTCCACTTCTCTTTGCCCTGGCTATTGAGCCCCTGGCTAGTCTTATCCAATGTGATGCTCAGTTCTGGGGCTGGCGGTGGGAAAGAGGGAAAGGTGAAGACCAGGTTGCCCAAAATACAGCAACTACTGGGCCTATTGTGTGAATATTACAAGCCCCAAATCCAAGCCCTATGCTGGAACCTCAAAATGATGGAAGCTTCACATTCCTGTAAAACCAAGCTCTTGCCCTTGAATCAAGCTTGAACTAAGTCTCAAATAGGATAGACAATGTTTTACAACCACACACTGAATCAGAACTGGAACCAGGACATCTTTCCTCAGTGTGGGGCGACCACAATCACCAGCGCATACCTTGAACATTTAACTGGAATCTGTTCCACATATTCTACTTTCACATAAAAGTTAGTCCACAATTTACACTGGGTCAAAATCCTGCCAATTCATTTTGCTTTAGATTTTTTGAGAATCAGGCCCACTTAATTTACCTTTCGAGAACCTAGGACTTAGGTAGAGTTTATACAGTGCTTTGTTATGTTAATGTATTTATCTTGACGATCAGATAATAGCAACATTGTTACACAAATTATGTTCTCTAATAGATTAAAAAAACTTGTCAGGAAGTGCTACATTGGAGTACTGTGACCAATTTATTGGACATCATAAGTAAATGGATAAGTGTGGCTCAGTGGTTAGAGGCGGCAGACCCAGAAGCTGAGATCAGCCGTGGACCAGGGTTCGATTCCCCGCCTCGGCGGGTCTCGGGCTCAAAAATTCCACGGACTCGACAATTCTCGCTCCGGTGCCTACTCGACTCACGGGGTCACACTCTGCGACTCTGGGCAATAGCTTGCTTAATCTCTACTTCGGCCCCTCGCGGCGGGATGCCTGGCTTTCACCTTGTGAATACCCTGCCGGGGTATCTCTCACAGGGGAATACCAGGACGGGTTCCCTAAGCAAGCGCCTTGAGACCCCTGGGTGAAACGTGTGCTATATAAATCGAAATACATTTACATTTACATATACTTAGAAATTCGAACATACAGAAAATCCATGATTGAAGACAGGGCAAATACAATTTTATAAGGTGTGGTACTGGTCCACAAAGAAACGTATTTTTTACACCAGTTCATAATACGCATAAGTAAGAATAGGTAGAAATGTATGAGTTTTGGACTTCACTAGCCAGTCAGTCACTTTATTTCGTCAGTTGATAAAAACAGCATTAAAAGTATTTTACATAGAATTAGAACATAATTTCTGCATAAGAGTTACCCCTCGGGTGGAGGCACAACCCAGGGCAGCCTGCATCTCTCTCTCATGGCCTCCAAACAGTCTCAACACCATCGCGTTTCAGGCCAATCGCCCTTCTTCATGGGCGGTCTGTAATTCAAATGAGATGCGAGCGCCAACCATTAGATAGCCTCTTTTATTTCAATTAATTCCCAATGGAAAATCACAATGAATTCTGGGCTAGTAGTTGTCTTCAATCAAACCCCATGTGGGGTGCTGGCATACAGTCCATTTGAAAACATATAATAAACAATTCAGTGGGGGAATTTGCGTGAGTCTCTGGGATGCACATAAGGATACCCCGTACTGCATGCCATTCTTGATCCATGACGGCCGCAGTCCCACATAAATCAAAGTGGTGGTGCCATCCGTGACAGGGGCCGGTCACTATTGTTGCTGCGTAAGAGTTACCCCTCGGGTGGAGGCACAACCTCCGGCAGCCTGCATCTCACCCTCACGTCCTCCAACCAATTTCACCATCGACACCAATAGTATACAGACTGTTCTTGACAAATGGCAACCATTTTATTTGACAAGAGCCATTGAGCTTTAACCCCTTCGACGCTCATGACGAGCTGGGCTCGTCATGAGGTAGCCTCCTCGCACGCTCATGACGAGCCCAGCTCGTCATGTAAAGTGCGGTTTTAAAAAACTCAGCACAGGAGCAGAATTCCGCTAGCGCGCATGCGGTTAAACAATCCAATAGGATTTCATGCATTCATTTCAGTGTTTCCCTCCTCCTACTGAATGCCACTGAAGCGGGTGGCATCATGAATTTGGTCAATAATAACGGGGACATCCAGTTCCAAGTGGCAGTTATAGGAGGAGCAAGATTGGGGAACACCCATCAAGCGTTTCCAAAATTTGTTCTCGATTGATTGGTGGCTGGATGCGGTAGTGACCCCCCCCACACTGCTGCTCCATATGTTGCCACAGATATTGTTTTCGCTTCGTATATCTTTTTTTATTGTTTCTATAGGTTTGGACCACTATTTTTTGACAAAGTTAAACACTGCCCCTATGCTTTTTTCCATCAAAAGACCTCTATTCATCACCATGCTATGCCATTTTTTTTTTCATCAAAAAGTACCTTCTAGTAACAAAATGATTCCACTGCTTCCAATTTCCTTCCTTCTATATGCCAACTAGGTGGATTTCACAATCTCGCTTCAGCCACAAGCACAAATAATTTTGTTTCAAATTTGCCTGTTCGAGCCAGCAAGACAGCGTCATCTGTGTAAAGGAGTAAAGACACAGGAGCAGAATTTACAATGGGAACATCACTAGTGGACCCCAACAGTGCCTTTCCCGCACCATTCGTATAGAGGGAAAACAAAAGGGGCGCAAGTACACACCCCTGCCTGATGCCGTGAGCAAGGGGGAAGGGTCTGGAACACTCCCCCTCTCTCCTCAAACGCCCAGAGGCCACAGCTGAACAATACAACTCTCGAATAAAATTAATTATTGGGTGGGCTATGCCCATGTCGGCCATTATAGACCATAGCTTCATATGGGACACTGGGTCGAAAGCGTCCGACAGGTCCATAGAAGACATTTATATGTCTGCCATACATTTGGCAATCAGAAGGTCTAAATTAAGACACCGGTCCAATGTCCCTTTATAAACCGTACTGGGTTTGAATTAATATCTTATTTTCCTTAGCCCAGTCCTCTTGCCTATTTAACAGGAGGCGGCACATTATATTTGCTGTACTACCAAACAGCGATATTGGACAATAACATTTTGCTAGTGCTTTGTCCCGCTTTTTATAGATCGGTATGATCACAGATTTTTTTCCCACAAAAGTGGAGCATGCTTTTGAGATATGGCATTAAACAAGTTGGTGAGTAACGGGGCCCAGAACTCCTGATTCATTAAAAGGAAATCTATTGGCACCCATCTGGCACAGCTGCCCAAAAATAACTGTATTGATTTAATGCTATTTTTGTTTCATCCAGGGTAAAAAATTGTTTGGCTCCCTCTGGATGAGTCTGACTAGGTGGTACCGCTACAGGGCCCTCCCCTTCTGTACCAAATACCCCTATGAAGTAGCTGCCCAATTGGCCTCCATCACATGCTGATCTAAAGGGGAGTCTGTCTTATCTTTGAAGAACGGGACATTAATTATGAGACAGAAATCCCTGCTATTTTTTAGGGTAGCTGCTTCAGTTAGTTTATCCCATGCCTCTTCTTGTAGATCCTTTAATCTGTTCTCTCTTTCTGCTTTATAAATGATGCGTTGGGATTTTACCAGCAGAATATCTCTCGGTTTTGTTCGCAGGGCCATATGAAGATTCTTTAAAGCTTTGGTACAGCGATCATTAAGCCAGCATACTGGGGCTCTGGCCGTTCTTTTACAAGGGCTTAGAAGGTTTGCGTTTATTCGCTCAAAGGCTGTGAGGGAATCCTCTGACTGTAAAAAGTCGTCTAAACAGTTTAAGATTTTCTGGGACATGGTAGAGACAATACTGTGGGCAAATTCTGATCTGTCCAGCTTGTCCCACTTCAAAGTTATGCAGTTTTTCCTTGCAGTTGTTGGCTTGGGGACACATCGACTCGGTGTATTACTCTTCAGACCCAAAGGTAGTTGACAACTAATTGCCTCATGATCACTAAATGGATGGATTGTTGTCTTGGAAGAGGAAACCTGTGACCGTACATATCCGGAGACTAAGATAAAGTTGATTGTTGACTGGTAGGATCAAGCAAAAAAGGTATCATCTAATTGTCCTGTACTAGGATCTACTGAATTTATTATTTCCAGTTTGTGGATCACTAATAATCTGTTTATGGCAGTGCCATAGCCATTATGAATGAAGTGAGAAAACAGCTCCCATAGATCTTCCATCATATCACAGACAGGATGCTCTATCCTATTGCAAATATGGATGTTGAAATCATCCAACCATAAACTATCTAGAGGAACGTGGTTGTTTTCTTGAAGACAGTCAATACTTTCCTCAATTAGTTCTACCACCTTATTCATGTCTCCTGAAAATGTATTATTATACAGATTGATTAAGATCAAATCCCTTCCGTGCCTGCCTTCACATAAAAGAATGTGGCAGCATGATGATATATTTTTTAACTTTCTTACCTTGACCTCAACTTTGCATGCTTTTAGGGTGACAAGCCCCCCTTTTGCGCGACCAGCTCTGGACGGGACTGCGGGTGTCTGTAAGGCACTATAGCCATCTATACCAATCGTGTTGAGTTCCAATGTTTCTTGTAGACACAGAATGTCATATTTTGCAACAAGTGTTAGCCATTCATGATCCTGGGTTTTCTGCCTGTATCCCGCTATATTCCATGAGATGATTTTTAGGTTGTGCTGCTCTGGGCCCGGAGTGTCAGTTATATCAATTGTGGATGCAGGGTTGGGGGCCTGTGGTACAGTTTGGATAGAAAGTCAATCACAGGCTTCTAAGTCAATTAGTGGCTCATATCTGTTTTTCGTTGGAATTGCTAACCAATCGTCAGACTGGTGATTTAGATTTAAATTAGGGGGGCTCCTGCCTCGATAAATATTAATGTTCCCTGATGGTTTATAAAAGAAACCAAGTGGTAATGCAAAAATGTGGGATTCACAACAACAGGAAATTGGCAGTACGTTCAGTAGATGCTCAACCATCCCACGGTTATTCAAATTTATAACCACACAGTCCCTCCCAATAGATTTTGTGCCATGGCCCACCCATTTTACTCGCCTAGCCATTATGATGTGTTTGTAAAGCCTGAGATTCCCCATGCTAAATTTAGAAAGCCAGTCTAGGGCCTTGTCCATTAGTTGAGTTGTTGACTCATACTGGTGAAGCTTGAGTTCAGGCGTGTTGGCTGAGATTTATATATGGGCATGCAGCTGGAGGTAAGGCCAAGTGCTCGCCTTGCGATATGGACTTCGCTCTTTCAATGGCCGTAAGATTGTCCGTAATTGTTTCTGCGTTGCTACCTCTAATGATTCTCTTTCTATCCTCATGATTGGATCCAGGCCTCTCCTGTCTCCATCTCCCCTCTCCTGACAGGGAGGGCACGTGTGCAATATATTGATTAGTGACACCCTCATGATGGCAATTCAAGGAGTGATTACCAGGTTGCGATCTGTCTTGTGCTCTAGGTGGCAGCATCTGAGTAGAGACTATATCCTCCAGGTTCTGTAGAGCATTTTGAGGATCACAGGGATCAGTTTTCCCATCAGGTAATCGTCAAAGGTCTGGTTGGACATAATTTGATCTTTTTTCAAGAGGAGCTGGTGGCTTACTTCTATTTTTGTTAGCCTGTCTGTGATTGGCTGTAAGGCAGTGCAAATAATTTGATCCATTGTTTGGCAAATAACATCTTCTGTGGGGAGGGGTGCAGCTGGTATGACAGATATATTTGGGAGGTCCCATCCCACTGGGTTGGTCACCATATTTATGCAGGTTTAGTGGCCTATAGATTGGTGCTACCAGCACCACTGGTACCTGTTTTAGCACCCCTCTTCCGTTTCCCGGGGTTTCAATTATCTGGCTGCATTCGATACCAATAGAATTAGACACGCTATGGCTCTCCCTCCTACCCGTCAAAGTTGGGGATGATCTACTATCAGGAACCCTCGTGGAAGTTGGCGAACCCTTCCACATGTCTGTCAGGCAGGCAGGCAGGCAGGCAGGCAGGCAGGCAGGCAGACAGACAGACAGACAGACAGACAGACAGACAGACAGACAGATAGATAGATAGATAGATAGATAGATAGATAGATAGATAGATAGATAGATAGATAGATAGATAGATAGAGAGAGATAGAAAGAAAGACAGAGAGATAGATTATCGCAAGGATAGGTTCTCGGTCCTTACACAACAACTGCTTCAAAAAGGGGTTAGGAAGCACTCACAGGGTTTGCAATATATTTAATAGCAGACGCGTTTTGGCATAATTGTCTACTTGCATGCTCAAAGTGCTAAACATATAGCATACAGCTCTTGGATGGTTTTTAATAATGTGAGGGCTATCCTCATTGAGGAGTTGATGACCAATGAGAGGACTGCAATACATGTTCTGGTTTTCTATCAGCAAATATGCCGTCCTGACATCGTAACTGCACTGGTAATCCATGGTGTCCAATCTTGACCAAATTGACAGTTCTATCCCCAATGGGATTAAAATGCCGAACACGGTTCCTTGCAGACATTGTTGGTCATAGTATCAATTAAGTCCACTAAAGCCCCACATGGGGTCTCGCATCTCCCTGGATTCAGGACAATCAAGTCTATGTCTCCATAAACCCCTCATCCCAGCTACAGGATGTAAAACCAAGATGTACCCAAGGCATCAGTCGAATGGCTAGAGAACCATAAATTTGAATAATATACAACCTTCATTGGTCGAGGGAAAGATGCATCAATGGCAGTTCAGCAGTATGGCAATTAAATCCATTTTTGAAAGTCCCACCTGCTACAGCTGGAAAAAAATATATATAAAAAAAATTCACTGAATAAAACAAAGGTTAAAGTAACATTTTAGTTAGATAATTATTTTAGTGATACAGTAATGTTTTAAACAAAAAAAACACTGGAATTCACCAGTATTCGTTATGTCAAGTAACTATAACTCGTGCCATAAAGTAACTATAGCTTGCCACCCATCCATGCGCAGGCTTGTCATCAATAGCATAATTTCAGATGTTGGAATGATGTTAGCAATGATGTCATAGAATATATCATGACTGTTGTAATATGTGAGGTCATATGTGATGGGGTGAGCTCTAGTTACTTTAGGGCACAAGTTATAGTTACTTGGGATAACTATAACTGGTGAATTTCAGTATTTCTTTTAGCTTAAAATGTTACATTATCACTGATATTTTCACCTAACTATAACTTTACTTTGATCTTTGTTTTTATAGTGAATTTCTAAGTTATTTTAATATAAAGTAATATATAACTACAATTCCTAAATATAACCTTACTGTAACCTTTATTTTGTTCAGTGAATTTCTAAGGTTTGTTAACATAAGGTAACATTTTATTACCATTTTGTAGTATCCTACTCTTGTTCTTGTTATGCCTTTTACACCCCTTGCTCAGCCAGTGTGTTTGTGTGTGTGCTGCATGGAATGTTGGAGTGATGATTCAATTGGAATGTTGAGTGCCTGAGAGGTTGGGAGTGACAGTTGAGAATGTGCTGAGCAGCAAGCAGGCTGCTCCTGGTGCGACTGCTCTACAGATCCTAACTACCTGCTGTTCTGGAACTATCTACATGTAACTATCTTCAATAAAGCTTCCTGAATGTCATCCTTCCTGTGTGGACCTCGTTACTACATTTATTTGGCGACGAGTTGGTGACGAACCTACATGATACAAGTGGATCTCAAGAACCTGGCATACAAATGTGGACTTGAGGATGGAGCAAATCACAGAGCCTACAGATTCTTTCAACACAAAGCACACAATGAGGTATCTACATGAAGGGAAAACTCCTAAGCAAATAAAAGGGTGTTCTTCACAGACCAACAAAGACGTCTACATGAAAGAAAGATCTTCCTCACAGAAGAGAAAAGAAGATAACAAGAACAAGAGTAGGATACTACAGATATGTAATGCCAACCCCACGCCATGCACAGTCTTCGGCCAGGCAATTAAAAGGAGATGCTGGATGGAGCGCTGAAACTTTTCAGACACTTTCCCCCAGTCACAGATCTGGGTTGAAGCCATCATCGTTCTTTAACTCACTTCGCCACCCCAGTTCAGACCCAGCCATATTCAAATCAGTCCAGACCGAACTGCCAGGCCAGGTCTTCCTTGGACTGGAAACAAGCATCCTGGGACCGGTTTGGGGTAACATCCCTCATCAGCCAGGCTATCTTGAATCCAGTGGCACAGTGAGCAAGGGACCCACATCTGGGCATATCCTGCTAACCTAGTGAGAATAAAGCAAACACAAGGAAATGACGGACAGGGCGCTGAATTTTTTCAGATACTCAACTCCCTGTCCCAGATCTGGGTTGAATCCATCATCATTCTTTAGCTCACTTCGCCACCCCAGTTCAGACCCAGCCATATGCAAATCAGTCTTGACCCTGTGCCTTATGGGAACAGACCAGACTGAACTGCCAGAAACAAGCATCCTGGGACCGGTTTGGGGTAACATCCCTCATCAGCCAGGCTAGCTTGAATCCAGTGGCTAAGTGAGCAAGGGACTCACGTATGGGCATACCCTGCCAACTTAGGGTGAACACAGCAAACCGAAGTACTTGCGTTCAACTCCTCGTGAGTAGTCAACCCCACCATGCACACAACCTTTGGCATCCAAACTCTCGCAGATAAGCAACCCTATGTAACATTGTGTTAATTTTTCCTTTTTTTCCAGTGAATTTCTAGTTTATTTTTAGTGTCAAGAAATATTTGATCACAACATTCAATGCCAACCTCATATCATGCATGGGCTTCGGCCAAGCCCTGCATCCAAACCATCGCCAACAACCAGATCTAAACGTCCAGGCCATATGTCCAAACCCTCACAGGCCTTACATCCGCCCAGACCCTGAACCCCAAACCCCTGTGAGTGATCCACACCCACTGCACACACCTTCTGGAATACGTAATGGGTGCTTGGTCTCCAGAACCTGGACGCACTCAGGCAGACTTACTGAGTTTGTCAAAGAGTTACAACATCAAAAGATAAAATATGGCCCTGTTGACTTTATAAAGGGGTGAGCATATCAATATACATATAGAGTAGACCTATCATTTTGGCCAAAAATCACCAATATTTGAATCAAATGTATATTTCAGTAATTCACACAATGCAATGTTTAATCAAAAAAATCAACATGTCAGTGAATTGTTCTTTAAACATAGTTTTTATATTTACATTTTTATGGGCTGAAAAACGTTAAAAGAAAGACTAAGAGAGACATTGTTTAAAAAAAAAAATATTCTGAGTCTTTTTGAAACATTGTTAAGCCCACAACATATAGGTGAAAAAACCTATGGTAAATTCTCCTGGGGTGATGGATTTAACGACCCAGGAGTCTTATTGTTTTTTATATGTTGCTCTGGGCTGCTGTACTGCCTGAAGCCCTCCACAGCATTAAAAATAAGTGCTTTGTGGTGCTCTTGCACCTTATAGGGATATCACCAATCTAAAAAATAAAATGATAAACTCCTGCAGGGCATCATGGAGCACTCCTTCAAGGAACATTGAATAATAAATGGACGTCTCCTACCGCTCATTGATTATTCACATTATATATATATATATATATATATATATATATATATATATATATATATATATATATATATATATATATATATATATATATATATATATATGTATTTATTGTTGGGGGTGTTCAGACCAGGGACACCTACTTTATTCATTTTGTTTCCTTGTGGGTGAGGGGCCCTAGGCCCCATTGCCTCATCTGGTGCCTCTGCTGGCATCCATAGTGGGTACCAGTGGGAATGGACATGCTTTTTCATAAGTTAGTGCCCCCGTGTCCACCCAGGGCACCCACAGTTCAACTTTTTAGGCTGGGCTAAGGCCCCAACTGTCTCCTCTGGTGCAATCTAGACATTTTTACAATTTTAGAGTGAGTGCTCGTGGGCCCACTTGGGGCATCCATAGCCCCAGCCTGCTCCCGTTGCAGGAACAGTCCACTTTCTTAAGAGTAGGTTGGTGCCCCTGGTCCTACCCTGGGCACCCACAGTGCAGGGGTAGTTGGGGATCGCAAGGTGAGCCCCAAGGCCCCTGTGGCCCCAGCCGGCTCCCCATCTAGCACCATACTGAGCGCTAGCGGGAGCCAGCACACTCTTTGCTCCCTCCGTAGTGGAAGCAGCATTTTGCAACTGCTCCTTCTGGGAAGGGGTAAAGATAAGTTCTCTCCACAAGATAGTGCAGGCAGGGTATACCCGCACTCCCCCGGGCAGGGAACCATAGTGTCCCGGGGGTGGACTTCCCGAGATATTGTACAGTATTGTGCCCCAGGGATGGGACTGCCGGGGCAGGAAGGCCCGCCTTTCCTTTTAAAATAAATTTGGCCCCGGGGGATGGGGTCACCATTGCCTTAAGTGTCCTGGGGAGGGGTGCTACGTGCCCACTCCAGTTTTTAACAGTCGGCCCAGAAGGATGGAGTCCCTGGAGCCACAGAGTGGCTTAGAGGGGATGCATGCCCTTCTTCCCTCTGTTTGCTATTCTGCCCCAAAGAGTGGTATTCCCTGGGCCTAAATAAGGCATGGGGAGAGGGACTGCATGCCCCCTTCACCTTATTACTTCAGCCCCGGGGAATAGGGTTTCTGGGGCCTCATAGAGGCTCAGGGAGGGGGACCCAGGGATGGCCCCCTCACCAAACAATAGCATATATTGTGCACAGCGACCTGACACACTCCAGGACCACAAGTAAAAACCTTTTTTATTTTATTTTGGCCCATGGGGAGAGTCTCTCTGGGACCCCCTAACAAAGGCTAGCGACAGAATATCCCTATCCTACCCCTTTACTTATATTATTTTTTAATGTATTTTCAGGACAGGGGACTAATTTCCCAAAGTCTAATAAAGGCAGCTGCAACATTTTTGTTCATGTTGTAGCCAGCCAATCAGAGAGCTCGCTGTTGCCGGAGCCTCACTCCTGCAGAAGCGAGATGGCCCAGGGTAAAAAGCCACCTGAGTCAATCAGTATTCTCTATTTATTTTTGGTTGAGCTTGTACGACTTTTGCGATCGTACCTCAAACCTAACAGTCCAAATATACAAATATTTTTTAACCTTAATTTCTCAAAAACTACATTAAGGGATTTACACGAAATCACAAAAAGCACTCTTTTGTTGCCAATATCAATTTGGTGCAATTCCGTTTAGCAGTTTTTGGGGCATCCCGTTCTAAAAAAGTACTGTGATCACTATGTCATTCATAGACATAGAAAATACATTTAATTAAACATAAAAAAGGGAACCAACATTTTATAAAGGTGCAAATGGTAGACATCTTTAAATTAAATTCTTACACAGTTACATTAAAGTTTTCAACCAATTCCATCAAATGTAGATTTGCTATAATCCAATATTACGGCAAGTCTGAATATCCATAACAAATATCAACAATTATTATAATTTGAAGACATTTCATTGTCCTTTGATTTCATGTATGTGTGTCAATATATGCAGTACATGATCATAGACTGATTTTGACTTAATGATCATAGTATTTCCCCTCCCATTGCTCCATCTTAAAGTGATCAACATTCTATCCCTGAATGGGCATAGTGGCTGCTGCTATTTGCTGCAGTTGTTGCACGTCTCAGTCACCTATGTGTACCTAAAGTGCCTCACCACTGTTGAGACACCATGTGACTTGGTCTGTAAATCAATAATATACCTAGATTCCAGTTGTCTCAATGTTAAAACCCTATACCCCCCACCCCCCATTTATCCCACTCGGTCAAGGCAAAAGAAATTGAGCTGATCTCTATTACCGGCATAAAATGCTTCAAAATGTCTATCGACTGGATAGCTGGGGTCCTTATTAGCGATGGCACGCATATGTTCAAGTATTCTTTTTTTGGCAGAATGCATTGTACTGCTTATATACTTCTTATTGCAGGGACAGGGCAAGCAATAATCTACTCATTCTGGGTTACAGTGAAGAGTGTGTTTAGTCATGAGTTTTGTTTGATTAGATTGAGAAAGGCAGTGAGCCGTAGTTCGTCTGTTTCAGCTGTCGATTCTATACATTTAATTTTGCAAGTGCCCCAAAGGTGCCTATCATTTCCGAGGGTTCGGAGTCGAAAGAATCTATCTATCTATCTATCTATCTATCTATCTATCTATCTATCTATCTATCTATCTATCTATCTATCTATCTATCTATCTATCTATCTATCTACATAGATATAGATATACAGAGAGATAGATAGATGGATAGAAAGATAGATAGATAGATAGATAGATAGATAGATAGATAGATAGATAGATAGATAGATAGATAGATAGATAGCAGTAGCGGTCGGCAGTAGGAGTTACTGCAGGGCGGTGACGTGGGCAGGGGGAGGGGCAGCGTGGGGGGTAGTAATGATTGGATTACGGAGTTTAACAGGTAAGTAAACATTTAAATAAATAAAACGAATTTTGTTGCGCGCACTGCATCACCAAATGTGATGCAGTGCGCGCTACAAAATTCGTTTTATTTATTTAAATGTTTACTTACCCGTAAAACTCCGTAATCCATACATTACTACCCCCCACCCTGCCCACGTCACCGCCCTGCAGTAACTCCTACTGCCGACTGCAACTGATAGATAGATAGATAGATAGATAGATAGATAGATAGATAGATAGACAGACAGACAGACAGACAGACAGACAGACAGACAGACAGACAGACAGATAGATAGATAGATAGATAGATAGATAGACAGACAGACAGACAGACAGACAGACAGACAGACAGACAGACAGACAGATAGACAGACAGACAGACAGACAGACAGACAGACAGACAGATAGATAGATAGATAGATAGATAGATAGATAGATAGATAGATAGATAGATAGATAGATAGATAGATAGATAGATAGATAGATAGATAGATAGATAGATAGATAGATAGATAGATAGATAGATAGATAGATGTGAAGAAAAACAAGTCCCAAATTATCCAAAAATAATTGCTGATGCCAATCATCTGCAGACACCCATACAATTATCCATTGATTACACCAATTGATTCAATTGCTTAAAGAACACCTATTGCCAGTGAAATTTAAAAAGTGACATCATTTCATGTATTATTTGTAACTTTTCACCAAAGAAATCCCAAAACAGCCTTCCTCTAGCTTTGCAATTTTGTTATGGTTAGAGCAGAGTTAGTCTCATGCCAGGGATGAAGGTGATAAAGAAACTCAACACCTCATCCAAGGTCACCTGTAGCCTCTCAACAGTCCTTCTTTCTTAAGGAAGTTTTGATGAGACAGTCATTCAAGTTGGGCAACACTTGTAATTGTAATTGGATTTATATAGTGCTTACTACTCCTGACGAGGTGTTGAAGAGCTTGTCGCCAAGTAAAACACTTCTCCAGAACTCAAAGGAATAGTGGATGGATTAGTATAGGGAAATATAAGTTATTAATTTGAGGACAAATGAGTCTGTTAGTTTGATTAAATGGGATAAAGGAGGGATTGAGAAGGGAAAAGTCTAGAAAGTGTTATTTGGGAGATCATATTAGCAAGATGAGGTTTGGATTGAGTCAAAGGAGAGATCGAGGAGGGAAGAGTCTAGAAACAGTTATATGGAAGATCTCAGTGGTAGAATGAGGTTTGGGGTGAGTCTGAGAGTCGAGATACAGGATATATTGAGAGAGGTATAGATTGAGACATCGAGTAGCGCACTGGAGGGAGTTGAAGGCTTTTTATCTACAATAGGAGTAAAGTAATAAATATATAGATACATAACTACACAGAAAGGGTATACATGTATAAGGAAAATAATAGATAGAAATTTGTATTGTCTAAAGTTCCATTTGTGCATGTGTGAAGAGATAACTTGAAACTCAGGCCCAATGCACTGTCATCTATATGTACCCTGTCCATACTGACCTCACATGTAATAGAAAGCCAACCTATTAGGCCCTCACATTCTTTATTTGCACACATGGTGCTCCAAAATGATCAGAGATGGTTTGGTGTAGTGATTAAGATCATAAATAGAGTGACAATTTTGGACTAGTTCTTGAAAGCACAGCGGCTGATTTAGAGAGTTTTGGTGAACTTCTCTGAAAAACAGCAGTAATGTACCTTCCGCTACAACTTTAACTCCCAACAGATGATTCCCGAGATGTGGCTGTGGCAAGGGATGTCCAGAATGAGTCGTGCGGGGGCGTTCTGTATGCGCTGGAGTCTTTTCTGTAGTTTGGCAGTGGTTCCCGCGTAGAGGGTGTTCCCCTAGTCCAGTCGGCTGGTGACGAGTGCCTGGGTGACTGTCTTCCTGGTTTCGGTGCTTCCCACTAAAGATGCTACGGTTGGAGTTAGAATAGGGCATTAACCCATTGACTTGAACTCAAAAGAAGCAAGAGGAAAATCATGAACTAGTAACTTGCATCAATTAACTCACTGACTAGGTGACCTGCCTTGCAGTATTGAGGAGTTGGGACAGTACCCGGATGCAGCGTTATGAATTCAGGTTAATATACCCAGACACCCTTGAATGACAGCTTATCAACATCAGATCTGGACTCCTGTTGGAAGAAATTGATCACACCACCTAATCAAATAATGCTTCTGAGACTTTCTGGTTCAGTGTTGCCTGATTTATTATTATTTTTTTTTACAGCTTTTGTTTTTGTTTATCATGACACATTACACATCCTCTAGACCTGCGTAATTTCCCGTCTGTAGTTCAGACTGCATGTCAAGAGAGACTCCTTGTTGGGGATTAAGGTCCTGATTAAAGCCTTTTGATCAATTTTTGGGCTTCGACAAGGTGGGAATGTTGACGGTCACCTAAGATTGAATAAATACCATGTTGTCTTAATATACCATTGAGTGCCCTCAATAAAAGTGTCTCAGCGTTTACCAGAAGGTAGCTTTAATTCGCATCTTTTTTTTCATTTGGTCCCTCAGTATCAGGGTACAGGGCTCTTTACTTTCTCAAACAAAGTCACCATGATGGGGACCCTCATATGTTACAACCAGAACTTCACATCACAACTCTGGATGGAAGAACTCCCTCATTCTTGAGGTGAGCTTCCCTGTGCTCCACTAAACCTTGCAGTACCAAGGTGTGGGCCCAGGGATGAATCTTGCCACCCAGTGTGTTTGAGGGCTCAGCATCTTTCAAGACAAATCTCTTCTTTCAGAAAAAAACACTATACATCTGAACTTCCTACATTTATTGGTCCCATTTTTTAGCCTATAATGTGCATTAATTTAGCCATTCAATAGGCAAGAGATTAAACTACAGTTATCAATTTTAAAACTGGTTCAAATCCATATAGGGATAGACTTGTGTATAGCTGATGCTCTGGCAGTGTATATTTTAGAGTCTTTGTGGTCCTATTGACCTTGGCGGACAGCCTGTCATCCTGATAAGTCGAACAAGGCCCTGATCTCTGTCCAGCAATGGGTAGTCACTAGCCATATTTAGAGATTCCTGTCTAACCGATGGGGATTGTGCATTTAGTAGTGTGGTATGTACAATGTAGACACAGGTGAATTCCAGACAGGCACTGTGGGGCATATTTACAAGACCCTATCGCCACAGTAATGTCACTTTTTGTGATGTTCTTGTGGTGATAGGGCTTTGCCTTATTTACAAGGTAGCGTTAAGCCACTTAATGTGGCTTAACGCCACCTTGTGAATAAGGCCCCCTTTCACGTTAGGCTTAGCGTGAAAGGGGTGAGCATTAGGTGTTATGATGGGCTTTCTGCCGAAACACGCATTGCTTTCGACGCCGGCCCCTATTTACTAGGGTAGCGTAAATAGGAGGCCGCACCAAAATTAAGACCAGGGTAAACCTGTTCTTAACATGGCAAAACGAGGAGAAATGCTTTATTGTTCCTTGTTTCTGCTCTTTCTATGTGTGCTGCATTGTCCAGCACACATAGAAACAGCAAATTGGCATGAATGTTTTTTTATGTACAGGAAGGTGTCCCTTCCTGCATATAAACAATAATTAAAAAAATTATGATGTGCAACTTCAATGTGTGCTGCACAATGCAGCACACAAAGAAGTTACCAATCACCATTCTGGATTGTTTATGTGTAGGAAGGGATACCTTCCAGCACATACACAATCATTCCCTCAACGCAGGCACCCTTTCACTCTGGTGCAAGGGTGCCTGCGTTGGCGCTAGGCTGCTGAATTTAGCGGCAGTGAAGGAAGAAATGCAGGGAAGTGCTGTACTATTGTAAATATGGCGCATCCCTGTGTTTCTAAAGTGGCGGAGCAAGGCATTATCAATTTTGGAGCAGACCTACGCTTTGCCACTTTATTGTAAATATGCCTGTATCTTCTTTGGCTTGCTTGATACCCAATTTATGCTTTTCTACCGTATGTTTCAGAAAAACAGGAAATCAGTGGTTCAGATGTGTTGGAATATCCTCCATTTTCATGGCTCCATTGTTTGTTTTCCTTGCAGAGGTCCACCATGCCTAACATAGAGGACAAGGGCAAAAAAAGTAATTGCGACAAGAGTTTGCGGTGACAGAGCTGGATGAGGCTTCACTGTTCGAAACCACCGACAGGAATTATCCCAGTTCATGGCAGAGATCCCTCTACAATTTTCACACTAGGGATTGGCCCTACCAGATGCATACTAATCCCACCATTACATGCAATTCACACTTAAGTACATCTGGTCTTTTGATGCAGAAAGGGCTGAAGGCTAGTGTACAGCCCAAAACTGTAACCTGTAAAGATGTGTGTGATATGATGAAATTGCTTACATGAAGGAGATCCTTTTTTAGGACGAGAACCCTTACTCCCCCGAAGGTGACATGCTTCATCACTGGGTCCCCTCCTCACACCCGGAATGTGAAGTCCATGGCGTGGGCTACAACTCCCAAAGTGGGAGGAGCAGAGGTGTTTTGATGAGCGATGTAAAAGGGGTCAGTGAGGGACAGAGTGCTAGTAAAAATACAATATGCAGTGTTAGTTAAAACTACATCCAGGGGACCAAAATAACTTTATTCTGTAGCTCCTATGTGGTAGAGTTAAAAAGAAGACTGGGGTTATAAACCAAATATACCCCTTTCAATGGTCTACATGTTTCTGCCCACAAGTGGTCCCCAAAAGGGGTTCCAGGGCATTAATCAGGACCTTAGTTGTTAGTCACACTGTTCACAGTGTTTCTATAATATAGAAAGTTATTTATACTGGCCAGTCAAGGATCAAGATGGCCGAAGTGATAGTGGCCCATATGTGTGGTGGGTCAACCGTCGTTCTTCTCAAAGAGTAAGTGATATCCACCCTCAAGCCACTAGGTACATCCAGAAGCGCCCCTCTACACCAGACTCTAAATGAGGCCTTCTGCTTCTGCAGTCCATGCTTTTTCCATCTGTATTTTCACCCAGAACCCTAGTTCTGCTCAAAAAGAGTAACAGGTGGACAGAGTCAGGCAGTAGTCAGCACATTGCAGGCTCTGCTGGAAATTTGCCAGCTGCATATTAGCCATAGGGTTTTTGTTTATTTCGATTTCGTAGATATAAGCACTAGTGGGCGTTGAATAAACACGCCCACAAGGAATTCTGACAGCTCAAATGGTTGATAATATATATATATATATATATATATATATATATATATATATATATATATATATATATATATATATATAAATAGCACCCACAGACGTTTTACACTTAGTGGATAATTATATCTGTGAAAAGGTCTCATCTCTCAGCTTGGAAGCCAAGGTCAAGAACTTTCTCTGTCAAACAAACACTGTAAAAGCAATCCAATCTAAAAATGAGACTCAAAAGTCACTTTTTTTTTTACATCAACACAAATTTCGGAACCTTCTTACTTAAAAAGTGAAATTTGACTACTCTAAGTGTTATGAGAGGCTTGTTTTTTGTGTTTTTTTCGTACACGCACTCTTGCTTTTGGCGTTTGTTTAAGAAAACAAATATTAACTGTTGAGCTGTTTAACCCCTTCAGTGCTAATGACAAGGGTAACTCGTCATGGAGTTTCCATTGATTTCAATGGAAATTACATGGGAATCAACAAATAGGCTTAGCATCCACAATCATGGAACCCGTTCAGCGCTCACTCGTGTCTTCGGCACTCACTCGTGTCTTCAGTGCACTCACTGCACCACAGGACCCACCGAAGGCCCAGAGATATTAATTCTTGCATTGAAATTCGTCTCAGAGACGCATTTTGCTTTGTTTCTGCACCTTTCCGCTCACTCTTTTTCCCGTTTATGCACATTTTGAAAATGAATCTGTTTAACATACTCCAAGCGAATACGTGGGCCCTGGGTTTTCTGTTCAGATGCAAACAGAAAGATTAGTTAAAACCTAAAAAGAGTGTTTCAAACTGTGACATTGTTCTAAAGCCCTGCAGACTACTTAGCCGAACAAATTACCTTATATGAAGTTAACATTCATGCCTTCAAAATCTTGCATAAGTCCTTTTTTATTAGGCATCACTGTAGTGATCCCCGGGGCCTGGACGATGAATACAGCTCGAATTTATTTGCGGCCTTGTCATAGAAACAATCAGGATGCCTGAGGTTATGAGGACAGAGAGTATCTGAGACCACCATGCTGTATTCGGTTCTTTCCTCTGAATTGTTTAATTCAGGGCCAGAAGCAGATCCATTAGCAGCGTGGGCTATGCTAAAGCAGAGAAAACAGGGAGCAGGTATGTTATGTTATGCTATATTATCTGGTATTTGCATGGCATTGTGCCATCATTTCCATGAGAAGCTCCTGGGCATTTTAAGCATAGAGAGAAAGGGTCCGAAAAGGAGAAAGCCCGGTTTCCACATTTTACAATTGGATTGTAAAGGGATAGTGTAACTGGAAATGCAAAGAGTTAGGACTAGAAGGCATTTTTATAAAATTAAAAATAGTTTAGAGCGAATTTTGCTAAAGGTAACATGCTTAGATAGTCCCCCCGGAGGTAGTCTCATGATTACCACCAGGCAGCCTGATGGAATCAAAGCTGATAGAAGGTGATCAAGGAATTAGCAACGAGATGGGTGTCAGTGACTCTGCCCCAGACCTATGGTCTTCCAGAGATATCAGTAATTCAGGGAGTCACTAAAAGTCCTAAAAGACAGCTCATCTCGGTTGGTTTTTCCTAGTCACAGGTTTCCTGGGTCTGCGATTTTTCTGTTTTTCAGAGACCAGGGCACATATTTGTGAGGCGTGGCCTGCTTCAGAGCCACTGATTGGATGGACAACATTGAGGATTAATTACCAGACAGATGGAAAGATCGAATCGAATATTGCACATCGTTTTTGCGTACATATTAAAAAGTAACCTAAATAAAAGTTCATGTTTCTCACACTTAACCCCTTCGATGCGGGTGTTTTTCCCCCGCTGTGCGGGGGAGGGGGGCCGCGCGCGGCGCCGCTGTGCTTGTGACAAGCTCAGCTCGTCTTGAGGCACAGTGCAGCTGCACTCATGATGAGCGGGGCTCGTCACAACCACACCCGTTTTTGGAACGTTCAGCACAGCGGGGTAATTATCCCCGCGTGCAACGTTCCAACGGCCGTGACGAGCTCAGCTCGTCATGAGTGCAGCTGCACTGTGCCTCATGACAAGCTGAGCTCGTCATGAGCATATAAGAGGTTAAATATATATGAGCCCCAGCGATGCGTATCGTACATTTCAATCAACCCAGGGGCATATTTAGGAAGAGTTAACGCCACCAGAACATCACTTTTTTCAACATTTCAATGGCGTCAAGCCTTCGCCTTATTTTCAAGGTGGCATTAGGCCATTTAACGTAGCTTATCACCGCCTAAATAATGCCCCTATTCACGAAGCACTTAGCGTAAAAGGGGCGCGCAATGGGTGTTGCAGTGGGCATTCAGCAGCAACACCCATTGCTTTTTCACGCTACCCCATATTTACAAGATATGGGGCAGCGCTAAAAATATCACCAGGGAATACCTGGTCTTAAGCAGGCGATAGGAGGAGAAATTTTTCATTTCTCCTCATATTTTGCTCTTTCCGTGTGTGCTGAATTCTGCAGTCACGAAGAAACAGAAAATCGCATGTAAATATTGTTTATGTGCAGGAAGGTGTCCTTTCAGGCACATAAACAATCACCCCTTCAGCGCAGGCACCCTTGCAACATGGCGCAAGGGTGCCTGCACTGGCGCTAGGCAGATTCTTTAGCGCCAGCACTAAGGGAAACACAGGGGTGTGCCAAATGTTTGTAAATATGCTGCTTCCCTACGTTCTATAACTGATGGAGTGCGGCATTACCAAATTTGGCGTAACACCGCACTGCACCAGTTTCTACTAAATACGCCCCCAGTCTGCTGGAAAGGTGACTCGTGAATTTTGGCATTTCAGAAGGGCTACGAGCCAGTTCGAGGTCTTTTGGGCTCGATGTGCTACCATAATATGTGCCCTTGAAAATGCTTAGCTAACATGTTTGCAAAGGTGTGCTGTATTTGCCCTGTTTAATCATATTTTTCCTACAATTTTCTTCGGTGATGACATTAGCCATAGCCACCTTAGGCCTTCTGACCCAATGGATAGGGTCAGCTTGCTCACTACACAAAGGTTTAATTTTTTTTGCTGGACCAGTTTTGTTTCCTGAAAGCAATATTAAAATTAACTAAACTTGCGAAAATAAACTTGTCAGTCTTGACATCTCAATCTGCAATCACAGTAGAATTAAAATCTTATAAAATTCCTGAGCGGTTCGTTTTATAAAGCTCTAGTTTAGCTAAACACCCATCCCACAACAATGTGTACTGAAACAAACCTTTTTTGACATTATTTTGGGGACAAGAGTTCATGCAAAGGTCTAACTATCTGAAACACATTCGAAATTCATCATCATCATAAGGAGACAGCGTGTTTAGAAAAGTGTTCAACTCATGGTAAAGAAGTCTACTAGTAGTTCACTAGTTTTACACTTAAGAAAAAAAGGCCAATTCCATTTCAATCTTTTTTTCTGATTGTAGAATGAGGAACAAAATGGGCCCCAGTTCATATTCCAGAAAGATTTTTGTACAATGACAAAAATGGAGGAAACGGATTTTTAAAACACACTTAACACATATATTGCAAATAAATTATTCTAAATGAGTTAATCGCTCAACAAATTGGGGAAAAGGATTCTTTTACAAACATGAGGGCCGATTTGGAGTCTGGCGGTCCATGCCAGACCCATGTGGGGCAGTGTTGGCGGTCTCCTGACCGCCCTATTATGAGATGGATAGTCAGACCGACACAACCCCTCCACAGCAGCCAGGGAACCGCCGTTTCCAGGGGGTGTTGCGGGGATGTAGAGGCATCCATATGCTTGTCGGGACTGGTGCGGTTCTGCCAAGCATATTAGGAGTTTTCTTTCCGCCAGTGTTTTCATGACAGTTCCTCCTCCATGAAAACCCTGGTGGAGTGGAAACATATAGGACCCTGCTGGGCCCCCTGCTACCTCTGTGCTATGGTAATGCACACAGAGGGGTACAACATTTGCCCCCTGTGTGCATGCACTCTAGTTCCTGCACAGCATGGACTTTTCAGTCCATGCTGTGCTTGAACCGTTTTTGGCGTTCCCATTGTGGTGCCTGTTTTTAGAGGTACTGTTGTGGGAATGCCCCAAGAAAACCTGTCAGGCAGGAGGAAACGTCTAATCTTGAGGGCAGTCTGACCATGGCTTTGGTGGTGCAGCATCAGGGAAGACCCAGCGCTGCTCCGCCAAAGTCATAATCAGGTCCATAATTGCATTCTTTAAACATGTAAAGTGGAGAACATATGTTTTCTCCATCTCTTGCTATGTAAACGCAGCTAAACTAGCGTGAAATCCCTTTGGCGCACTTTTATCCTGATGTAATATGCTTTATCACATCCCATATCACACAAGCAACAAAATGTTGAAAATAGAGCTTGAAATTAAAAAACAGAACATAGCAGGTGTATTTGTAAAGCACACGTTCGCCCCAGCAACGGGGCATCTTGGCGTTGAAATAGCAGATGTATATTGTTACCCAACTCAATGCTACTCTTTTTATCGACCTCATTTGGATGAAAAGCTGAGTGGACCCGCCGGGATTTGAACCTGTGGCCATGAGGTTGAACACAGGCCTCTGCAGTGGATGCATTAGTCCACTGAGCCACCAGACCCAAATATAGCCCCCAGATCCGACTATAGTCCAGGGTTTCACTGTCTAAAAGTAACTGTTTACGACTGGGAAGTATCAGTACTCCCAGTTTAATACATTGTGCTACTGCTGACGAGGGCTACCACAATTTTGTATTCAAATTAAATATGTGTACTCTGCACTACACAGAGGTTTCTGTAACACAACGCGATACATTTTCTTCCAATGGAACTGCATTATTGCCCTTGTTGCCTTTGTTGTAAACATCCTAACATTTACTATAAAAGCACACATAAGAACTAATACAGGAAGGTCCATGATTTTTTAATACCTTTATTTACAATGAAATGAGAAATCAAAGCCACGGAATGTGAATTATCAATCAGAGGAGGTGTCACTCATGACTAACACGGAAAGGGAGCGCGGACAGTGACACGCACAGAAGACTGTGCAGCTGCAGGGCTGCAGTAGAAGAAAAGTCTCAGAAGCTCTGGGGTACCAGCACTGAGAGCAGTAGGCCAAGGAGACGCCAGAAACTATCTCAATTATAATGCAGAGTGATTTTAATTGGAGTTAATGAGATGTGTATATCAACACCTCCGGGATTGGTTCTAACATCAGGATTCATAAGGCCTTTAATTGGTACTTTACATCACGTGACTCCGGCTGTATGTTGGCTCTTCTGCTGCTGGTCACATGTTTACGCGTATGTGTGCACATGACAGGAAGTTGGGCCACGGCGCACCAGGATTATTTAGGCAGGAGAAGCCAAAATGAGAGCATCTCGTGTCAGGGCCACAATAGGTAACTGACATGGACGGTTGACCTTGATGAATTTGTGACTACATGCACTGCCCCCGCTGGGATTCATGGCACTTAAGTTTGTTACAATTTACATACAGCGCACTGGGTGAACACCATAAGTGACTGGCTCACACATGAAACAGAGTGTACACCTTATTGTGTGTACTTTCACTGCACTGAGGCTGTATTTTTTGGCCTTTTCACTTTTGGTCCTGAAGAAAGCCATGAAATCTATATGGTATTGGCTGAAACATGTAGAACAACCAAAGTATCTATATGACCAATTGCATCTCCTAAATATCCACATTGAGTTTTTAACCTTGCCCCAGGACCCCACTATTAAAATTCCTCCTGGTTAGATGGGGGTGTCCTGGACACAATTTCAAAATTCACCTTTTTCACTGAATTTTAGAGCGTCGAAGCACACCTGAGATGAACTATGCCACCAACCTAATGCGTTTTCATTTATAAAGCGCTCTATCACCTGACGGCATCCTGGCGCTGGAGAACTCAGAGTACATGGCAAGAGGCAAACTTAGAGTACATGGCAAGAGGCGAACAACAGAGCAACAAGGGCAAGCTAATAGTATGATTGATTTTGGATGCAGTTGATTTTGAAAGGGCCCGTCTCTATTGAAACTGCCTAGGGACGTGTTCCGTTTAATTCTCGCTCTTTACTTGTTGATAGCGTGAGTACCACGTTAAGCATCTTTTGACAAATAAAGAGTGTATAGCCCATCTGCTTGCATTTTAGGGGCTGGAAAAAAGGTTTTGAGAATTACTGGTTCATTGAGATGAAAGTCTGATGGGACTTTTGACATAAACATAATGTTTGTTCGAAGAATTACCCTATTGCTTCTAAATTGAAGGAATGGTTCCTGAGTGGTGAGAGCCTCTATCTCACTTACTCTTCTGGCTGATGTTAAAGCCAAGAGTAGAGCAACTTTCCAGGACAGAAATTCAAGATCCGCTTTGTGGGTGGGCTCAAAAGGGTCTTTCATTAGTTGTGAAAGTATAGTGCTGAGCTGCCATAGAGGTGGAGGAAGCCTCACTCATAGAAAGACCATAAATAATGCTTTGGGGAATTGTTTGATGAGTCTGTTAAACCATAATGGTGGTGTTGTGGCTGATTGTCTGAAGTGGGAAATACGTCTAAAGTGGATTTTAATGGACGCATTAGCAAGTCCAGATTGTGCTTGGTGCAGAAGATGCAGGAGAATTTCTTCTGGTGAAGATGAAAGAGGATGTACATCAGCACTTTGACACCAGATGCAAAATCGCTTCCTTTTGAGTTCTTATTTGTACTGTCTGTGCAAGCTCTGGCTAAGGTGTCCCTGAAGTCTAGTGGAATGTTTAGATGTGCAAATTTGTTGAATTCAGGAGCCAGGCGGACAAGTGAAGTTACTTGGGATGCGGGTGCAGTCTTTGGCCCTGACTCATTGTCAGTAGAGAGGATAGCAGCTTCAGCTGGATGTGACGCCTCTCTGAGAAGAGGAGTAACTATTTGAACCTATATGGTGTGGCCATGTTGGAGCTATGACAATGTTCCTGCACGGTACGGCTTTCATTTTCATGAGAGATTTTGGGAGGAAAGGAATTGGAGGAAAGGCATAGGCAACAATTCCAGACCATGCTATTGAAAATGCATTCCCTCATGACACAGGTTGTGGATGCCAGTGCGTATAACCGGCATTTTCAATTTTGGGGTGTTGTGAAGAGGTCCAGATTCAGTTAGCCCCACTGGAGAAAGATGGTCTCCAAGACTTTCTGATCCATTTCCCACTTATGGCAAGTGGTCATCAGTCTGTTGAGAGTGTCGGCTATGGTATTCTGCTTCCCTGGGGCATGTTGAGCTTGTAGATTCACTTTGTGATGGATCAACCATCCGCAGATATGTTGTGCTCCTTGCGACAGCAGGTGAGATCTTGTGTGACCCTGCTTGTTAATGTAGTGCATCATGGTAGTATTGTCTGTGCAGATTAGCACTGTCAAATTCTTTGTTCTGGGAAGAAAAGCCTGCAAGGCTATATTTACTGCCTTGAGTTCGAGCAGATTGATGTGCAGAAGTAGCTGAGAAGGTTGTCATTTGCCACTAACTTGTAGATCCTGGAGATGAGCTCTCCAACCTTCTAGGGAACTGTCTGTGGTGATCAAAGGAGAAGTCTGAGTTAGAAAAGACAGGCAGCGTGACAGATGTACTTGCTGCGTCCACAGGTTACTGCACTGATCATGCCAGGAGTGACTTGGATGAGATCTTTGAAAGATCCTGTACCTTGTATCCATAGTCTGTCCAATTCCCCTTTGCAGTTGACGCATGTGCAGATGGCAAAATGGAACTAGAAGAATAAATTATGGTATCATTCCTAGGAGGGACTTGTAACGGAAAGTTACTTTTTGTCCTTGTACCCATTATGCTAGATTCATCAATTTTAGTTGTCTCTCTGTTGTGAGATAAACCTTGTTGAGCATTGTATCTAGAGTGGTCTCTCAAAATGTTATCCTTTGTGATGGTTCAAAAGCTGACTTCTCTTGGAGATCGATGGTTGACATATAGTCTCATTGATTTAGAAGTTGTAGTATGTCCTGCAGTGTTACCATGCGGAATGACTGTTTCCTGAGATAGGTGTTCAGGATTCTCAGGTCCAGGATCCGTCGCCACTCCTTTCACTTATTTCAGACCAAGAAGAAATTAGAATATAGAAACTGTTCACTTTCTGAGCTATAGGAACTCACGCTAAAGCTCCTTTTCTGAGCATGGTTTTGACCTCCAACTTGAGGAGTTGTAGATGCTTTTGTGTGGAGGTTTGGGGTGGGGTTCATGGTGGTTTTTGGATGAATTCTAATGTATGGCCAAATTGAATAAGGTCTAAGACCCATTGGCCGGTTGTGATTTCTTGCCAGCAATGAAGGTGACTGTTTTTTATCCCTCTGAGGCAAGGTGCAGGAAACGGGAGTATCCTGTGCCTGTAACTCGTCCTTGATGGGGGCCGGTATCCTTTCCTTGACATCCCAATTTCCCTCTTGGAAATGGACTAGTAAAGGCCGCTTGTAGTGCTTGCCTTTGCTTTTATTAGGGACGAAATGGCTGAGAAGCTGTTGAAGATGCTGGGTAGAGATATTGTTGTTAGAGGGATGTCCTCTTTGAGCAATTCGAAAAAGTGATTTTCCTTTATTGCAGGTGATGGAGCGAGATAGAAAACAGAAATCTGTTTAAACTCGTGAAGTCACACTTCCATAACATAAATAATAATATTAATGATTTGTGATGTGTTATGCTAACACAACCTAGATTAAACTTCATACATGGGGACATTAACATGTGTGATCATAAACGTGCATAATTGTTGCATCTTTTGTTCGTGCAAAAATAATAAATTAATTTTGTCGTTTTCGTTTTGTCATTACTAACTGCAGCAAATTTAAAAGTGGCATGTGCTTATTTTGCTTTCCTTGTCTATGTGATGTCATTTCTACTATTCTAGGTGCACATAAGGTTTCATGGATTCATGAAGACTGGTAGATATAAAATGCTGCTTTATTTGTTTGCTTCTTGCTAGGTAACATCAGACTAATTGGGAGGGTTAATCAATTAGTAAATGAAGGGTGGAAACAGAATAAACGATATTTCTTACATTAATACTTTTCTTGTGTTTGTTTTATACTAGAAAAATAAGTTGCCTGCTTTTGGGCCTAGTTTGCTCGAGTTTGCTAAAAAGATGAATTTAATTCTGCAAGGAGCACGAGATGTCAATGTTGAAAAAAAATTTTCCGTCAAAGTCACATTCACTGAGCAAAAAGATGAAGCGTTGTCATTATTCTGTCGGACGTGGCCAAGGTCAGAAACCGGTAGAAAGAACACTTGCTAACTTGGCATCCGCGGAAGTAAAATGGAGTCAGTGAGAACTTTTGATTAAAATTGTTGCAAACCAAGGAAGCTTTGGAACACGGACAAGAAAGACAATGGTCCCAAAGAATATGACCTAATGGAAGTTTTGAAATGTGGGTGACATGTCACTTGTCACTCTTGGACCAATGAGACGTCGACTTTTGCAGAAAACTTTCCTTTACTTAGATTAGCTAGCATAGAAAGGTATAAAAAGTCCATGCCCCTAGGGATGGGCTGGCTGCTGCTTTCTAACTTTCGGATGAGGGTGTCGTGCTGCTGGACTTTGCGTGGAGCACGTAAGAATCCTCAAAGAACTTTACTTTATTTCTAGTTTATTTAGCTTAGCTAGGGACTTAGGTTTTTTTTTAGAAATGCTAAATTTATATTTCCTTGCTTAAACTGTATTTTTCTCATGATACTTTTCAAACATGCTTGCTTTGATTCTAATAAAATTACATTTATGAAACTATATTTTGAAATATCTACAATTAGTTAATAAAATCTTACTTTTGAACTCAAGCTGGTCTTGGTTATTCAGAAGTGCAGGTTACTATTAGCTAGATGTCATCGCCATGGTGGTCATTTAAATAGTTAGGATTTGTTCATATGTTGTCCTCATCTATCGCGGATGTATATAGTTGTATATAATTTGAAAATAAGGTGTATATAGGTTTAATTTGACCACCTGATTCAGTAGGCCAAAATATGTCATATTTGGTTAATGGGTCCATGAGTTAGAGTGGTGTATTATGAAGTAGGTTATAGAGTTAGGTAGCGTTGTTTATGATATATTTCCTATAGGCCGCTGGATCAATTCTTCTGGTAGCAGAGGATGGTTGCTAAGGGTAACCAAGGTGTTATGGTGGTTGCTAAGGGTTGCTAAGGTGTTATGGTATGGATATAGGATCGATGTTTAACACATGTTGAGTTCGTTTTTGTGCTATGTGTGTACCGGTACAAACTGTGTGATGAGAAGGTAGTCATACAGAACATTTGATCTGTTTCAGAGTTGTGATATCGTCGTGTATCACAAGTGATATCGCCGTGTATCACGTGTTGTGGTCGTGCAACACAGTGTTGTGGTCGTGCAACACAGTTTTAGGGCTAGGTGTGAATCTTGTATAGTGAGGATTATCTAAGAAATTTGAACAGCATGAGAATAGGGACAAAGCGCCTGTTGTAAAACTCACTGTGATAAGAGCATTAGATACATTCGAGCTTAAGTGAAGGGTAGGGTAACGTCGGTGCATGATTATCTATAAACAGGTGAGAGTCCTGTAGGGATACATGTTTTATATCTATAAACAGGTGAGAGCCCTGTACGGATAACGTTGTTATTTTACTAACGGTGCATGATTTCTATAAACAGGTGAGAGTCCTGTACGGATTTCATGTGTGTTTGAATTTAGGGATTTTTCCGTGTGAAAGTGCGAGTTTGTTTTGTAATTTATGTTCGAGTGGAACTTTCGAACAGTCACTTAGTTGTGCGTTCTGAGGGAAATGAGTTCATATATTACTTGTTAGAAGGGTAGAGTAAGAGTTGCTCTACTGGCAATTGAAAATTATTCTATGAGAATAGGGTCGACTATTCCGAGTTGAGAATACTTGAATGTATGCAAACTATTCTATTTAGAGAAACAGACAGATGAGTCCTTATTGTCATTGTTAAAAATTAATTTTCATCGAAAAAAGCGTTTTCAAAATGGCGCTGTGAAAAGATTTTGTGAAGGAGGGGTAAGCGCTAGGAGAGAGAAGTGAGAAACCGCAGCTGCTGTGTACGTCACAGAGCCGCGCTGGGATTGGGTAACATACGTCACAAGCTGTAAGCTGATTGGTTCTTCAGGAAATCTTTAATTTTATTGGTTGAGTAAAAGGGTGACGTAGCTCAACTCTTATTGGCTTGTTGGTGTGTTTCGCGCACGGATTGGTTGTTTTTGCGGAACATCCTGGAAATATTTTACGAACGAATTTTGATTGAATTCTAACTCTTAAAAATGAGTTATCATTTTAAACACGTTGAGAAAAAGCCAACGTTGTTTCAGAAATTTAAAAGTTTTATTTCGCCTGACAAGAAAATTGAAACGCGAGGTGGTAAATTGCTTCATAAGTACAAAACACCTGCAGCGTACATGGAAGGAGAATATGGATATCATACTGTTTTGTGGTTTGATAATTGGAAACAATACACAAAGGATGACGGTGTTTTGGCTTGGCCTGATGATGGTTCATTTAATGTAAAGGTTTTAAGAAATTTGCGAGAGAAAATGAATGCTCTTAAACCCAAGCCGAGACCAACTCAATTTGAAGCTTTAGTTGAATGGGAGGATGAGATGTATCAATTACAAAGAGAAGCGAGTGGAATTAAAAGACCTCCTAAACCTCCAAGTTATAGAAGAGAAACACATGAAGACAGGATGCGAATGTGGAGACAGGGAAGCATGAGTGAGGGACTCTATTTAATTAGAGAGATGGTTTTAGGTTCTCCTGAGGGAAAAAGAACTGAAAAGAGAAATAATGCTCCTGTAGAAAGCGAATCTGAAGATGCAGTTTTAGAGGAAATTTATACTTCAGATAAAAGGAATCAGCCTTTGAGACCTCCTAGGTCATGGTCTACTCCGATGGTTTCTACAGAAACTACACCGAGTGCACCTCCAATTAATGAAGCTCCTAAACTTTATCCAAATAATTGTGCAATTGTTGAAACTCCAAGAAGACCGGAATCTGAGATAAATGCAAATGTCCGTAATGAGGGTAGACATTCTTCATTAATTCCAAGATCAAGGGAAGCTCCAAAAAATTATGTGAGAGAAGCCAGAAATGTGGAGGCTGGAGATTCTTCTGAGTATTTACGATCAAAAGAAGAATTAATTCGACAAATAACAAAAAGCATGGAAGCTGTGACAGTTCCAGTAACAATTGGTCCTGTTCAGCCTGTTTTTGAGCAAAGAGAAGCTAATAAGACAGGGTTGACTGTTCCTTTAAATGCAGAAATTCAGAGAGTTGCTGAAAAATTTTACTCAGACATATCTGAAATAAATTCTTCAAGATCGAGAATGCCAGATTTGACTTTTAATGAGGATTTATCTCCAAAAACACTGATGGGTGCAGAATCTGATGCTGGGAGTCCTGAAGTCAGGGTGACCAAACCTAAACTTGATGTTGCAAAATTAAAAGCAAATATTGAGGAACTAATAATTGGTACGATTGGTCCTGACAGTTTAAATTATTATCGGGATGATGAACTACTGTTCATTTGCAAGAGTATGCAGTGGAAAACAAAAAACAAATATGATCAGTTGGAAGAACTGGCAGCTGAACTTGAAGTTGATGTGAGCAGGCAAAAGAATTTTGCAAAACATTACAGATTAGACTTTTCAGAAAATGACATTGAGAGTTTGAACTCAATGGGAAGAATAATGCACATAAAAGATTTGATTGTTTACATTAAAAAACTGGGAGAATTGAGCAAGTGGAGAGTGAAATGGACGAAAAAGAAGGAAGATGAGAAATTGGAAAAATTGTCAAAACAATTTCCAATGAGAGAGATTGCTGGTGGAGGATATGTTCATGTCCCATGGTCAAGACAGGACATATTGTTGTTCACAAATGGCTTTCCAAGACTGAGGGAGAAGCCAGTCGAGTGGTATAGGTAGGTGGACAGGTTCATCAAAGTCTCAAAAGTTCTGTGGATTGATCTGGATGGATTTTTTGACATAGTTGTCCCATCAGATCTTTGGACAGAATGCAAAATAGCCATAAGTTGGCCAAAAATAGAACCTGACCGAATAAAGGAAACAGGTGCTCCAAACCCTCTTGTAATGGATTTTTATGAAAAAGTGATTTACTGGTTGAAAAACAAAATTCCACCAAAAGAGGTTGATTGGGTTAAAATAGAAAGGACAAACCAGGAAACAAAAGAATCAGTTCATTCATTTTATGAAAGGTTACTGTTGATTTTTAAACAATACAGTGGCTATGAAAAACTAGATGAGAAAGATATGAGTCATTTCGTCTACAGATTTGTTTATGGTTTAAAACCAGAAATTGCAGATATGATCAGGAATAGCATTGTCGGTTGGCAAGCACTTTCTGTTGATGACATTTTGAGAAAGGCAAAATACTGCAGTGATGAGTTAGAAGTGAGACAAAAGAAGCTCAAGGAGAAAGCCATGTGGGCTCAGGTAAAAGTAGCTGAGCAACAGATTGCCAGTCTTGGTAATAAAAACACAAATTTTGTTCAAACTTCAAATTCGAATCAAGGACAAGGGAAGTTTAAAGGTAATAATTTTGTAAGAAAAATTAACCCAAGGATTGAAGAGATGAAGCAAAGATTACCTTGTTTTAATTGTGGCGAGATTGGACACTGGAAAGACGAGTGTAAGAAACCACCTAGAAATTTAAAAAGTCCATTGTTAAATCCACAGATGCAGAATGATGTTGACCTGCAGCAACAGCTACAGATGCAACAGAGTTTAAACGAGTTAAACCTTCAGCGACAGCTGCAGCAACAGGTGAATAACCGGCAGAATCAATTGCCACAGCCACCGTTTCCAAATTGTGGGGGAACTCAAAAATATAATTCAGGTGTGGGATTTCAAGGAGATGATCAGGTAATAAAACCGCAAAGGCAAAAGGTGCAAATGCAAAATGCTTCACAACAGTTTTTATTAACAGAAGGGCAGGAAAGTGATTCTGATGATTATTACTGACGGTGCCCGAGAGAGGAGGAAGAGTGTGTTGTTGGAGCCACTCTTGAGGTTGACCAGTCTGGTCCATTTGTAAATGGGAAAGTTAATGATGTAGACATCACTTTTCTAGTGGACACTGGTGCTACCCGTTCTACTGTTAGATCAGTGGAAATTGAAAACCTACCTCTCTCTGGGGATACCATCCAAGTTGTTGGAGTAAGCAATCAACAAATCAGGACTGATTTGACTGATCCAGTACCAGTTGAAATTGGAAATTTTAAAGACAAACACAGATTTGTGGTTTGTAACAGTAGTCCAGTGAATCTATTGGGCAGAGACATATTGTGCAAGATGAATTGTAGAATATACTGTTCTCCTGAAGGAATTGAATTACAAACAATGGAGGAAGATGGCTTGTACAGGATGACAATGATGCTGATGGAAACAGAGGAAACAAAATTGTTTCCTAGGTTTGAAAAAGAAAATCTGCCAGAAGAGCTCAAAGAAACAGTGAAATCTGAAATTTGGGATTTGACTGGGAATGAAATGGGTCTGATGAAACATGTCGATCCAGTCAAAATTACACTGAAACAGGGAATAGAATTTCCTAATATTCCTCAGTACAAGATGAAAGCAGAGACAATTGAGGGAGTTATACCTGTGATTGAAAAATTCATTAAACAAGGTGTCTTGAAAGAAATTGAGAGTAGCCCTTGTAATTCACCAATTATGGGAATTAAGAAATCGAATGGAACGTACAGGATAGTTCAAGATTTGAGAAAAGTTAATCAGATTGTTGTTCCATGTTGTCCTGTGGTTCCAAATCCAGCAGTTATTTTGTATCAGATTCCACATGATGCGGAATGGTACACTGTCATTGATCTTTGCAATGCATTCTTTACTGTTCCTTTACACCCAGAGAGTCAGGAAATTTTCGCTTTCAGATTCCAAAGTAGGACCCTCGCATGGTGTAGAATCCCTCAAGGGTATACGGAGAGTCCTTCTATCTTTAATGAGCTGTTGAAAAGATCTTTGGAAAATTTAGACTTACCTGGTAGGTCTACGTTGGTGCAGTATATCGACGATTTGTTGATAGCTGCTAAAACAAGAGAGAATTGTGTGACAGACACAATAATGCTTTAGAATCATCTTGCAGATGAGGGACATAAAGTGTCTCCAGCAAAATTACAGTTTTGCAAACAAGAAGTGAAATATCTTGGTCACAGAATTGCAAAAGGAAAAAGACAGGTGAAAGTTGAGAGAATAAAAATGATTCAAGCAATGCAACCTCCAAGAACACAGAGACAGGTTAGAATGTTTTTGGGAATGGTTGGTTACTGTCGACAATGGATAAGTGGATTTTCGGTAATTGCGAAACCACTACAGAGACTGACAAAGTCTGATGTGAAAGATCCAATTATTCTCAATGAAGCTGAGATGGAATCTTTTGAGAACCTGAAAAAGAGCTTATGTCAAGCTCCTGCTTTGGGCATGCCGAATTATGAGAAAGATTTTGAACTGTATTGCAGTGAGAGAGAAGGATGTGCATTGTCTGTGTTAATTCAGAGACATGGGAATCTAAAGAAACCCATTGCATACTTTTCTGCAGTTCTTGATCCCATAGCAAAAGCATTACCAGGTTGTTTAAAAGCAGTTGCAGCTACAAGTGTCAGTCTTGAGCAAAGTGAAGGAATCATAATGGGATTTCCTGTGAAAGTTTTTGTGCCTCATTCGGTTGAAATACTACTGACAAGAGGTAAAACTCAGCATTTAACAAGCAGCAGATTGACTAAGTATGAGAAAATCATACTAGGGGCAGACAATGTTTCCATTTCAAGATGCTTGAATTTGAATCCTTCTACATTACTGCCTGATTCGGAAATTGTTGATGAAAATGAAGTGGAACATGAGTGTTTGGATGTCATGGAGTTTTGCACCAAACCAAGGCAGGACATTAAAGATGTACCTTTGCCTGAATCAGATGTTGTCTACTTTGTGGATGGCTCTTGTCTGAGGACAGAGGGAGGTGTTTTAAAAGCATCATACTCAGTCTGTACAGTTGCAGATGTTAAAGAAGCATCATGTCTTGAAGGAATTCGTTCAGCACAGGTGGCTGAATTGATTGCTTTGATTCGTGCTTGTGAAGTATCAAAGGACATAAGAGTCACCATCATTACTGATAGTCAGTATGGGTATGGAGTTGTGCATGATTATGGACAGCTCTGGTCTCAGAGAGGCTATTTGACTTCAGCAGGGTCACCAATTAAAAATGCAGTTTTCATCAAAAGATTAATTGAAGCCATACAGTTGCCGAAAGAGATCGCAATTGTAAAGTGTGCTGCACACACAAAAGGGGTGGATTATATCTCAAAAGGCAATGCCTATGCAGATGAGACGGCGAAGTACTGCGCAAGAAAATGTTGTGCATACAATCGGGAAAAGAGTAAAGAAACTGATTCAAATTCATTAATGCTAACAACAGTTGTAGAGACATGGCAGGAAATCAGAGATTTACAAAATGAAGCAGATGATGATGAAAAAGATCAATGGTTAAGATCAGATTGTAGACCACGTGATGAGGATGGAGTGTGGATCTACAAAGATGGCAGAGTAGTTTTACCAAATTGTTTGATTGCTGATATGGCCAGATTGTATCATGGCCCAGCTCACCTTGGAAGAGATTCTATGATCAGACTTTTCCGAGAGACTTGGTTCAATACAAAATTTAGAACGATTGCAGAGTCTTTTTGTCAAAGGTGTTTGTCATGCCAACAAATGAACCCAAACAGAAAATCAGTTGTAGGTACAGGGGTAATTGGTCGAGAGGGTGGTCCCTTTACCAGGTTGCAGATGGATTTCATTGAAATGCCCCTACACAATTGTTTGAAATATGTTCTTGTGATTGTTTGTTTGTTTTCAAGATGGGTAGAAGCATTTCCTACACGACATTGTGATTCAATTACAGTGGCAAAACTGCTACTCAGAGAAATCATCCCAAGGTACGGTTTTCCAGTCACTATTGAGAGTGATGGAGGAAGCCATTTTGATAACAAACTGATGAAACTGATATGTGAAGCACTGAGCATTGAGCAGAAAATACACTGTGCATACAGACCAGAGGCATCTGGGGTGGTTGAACAGATTAATGGGACAATTAAAAACAGTATTGGAAAAATGTGTCTGGAAACAGGTGTAAAGTGGACGGATGCTCTTCCACTTGTTTTGATGTCATTGAGAAGTACACCTGATAAAAAGACAGGTTTGAGTCCTCATGAGATACTGATGGGAAGAGTCATGAGGCAAGCTTTTGTACCTGTAGGCAAATTGCTGAGCATAAATGACAGTGCTATTTTGGATTACTGTAAAAGGTTATCTGATATAGTGACTTCTGTGTCTAATCAGGTGGGAACTGAAGCACAATCAAATGAGAAAGTTCTGACACATGATTTGAGACCTGGTGATTGGGTCAGAACAAAAGTACATCAAAGAAGAAATTGTCTGGCTCCTAGGTGGCAGAAGCCTAGACAAATAATTCTGGTCACTACAAACGCAGTGAAATGCAGAGGATTGAAAAGGTGGATACATCCTAGTCATACTATTCCAGTACCAACTCCTGAGAGTTCTGATGCTGAGAGTGATACTACAGATGATTCTGATTCTGAAGTAGAAGGTGAAACAAATCCAGATTCTGAAGATCGACAAGGAGGTCGACATCTGGAACATGTGCCTGTGAATGGAGAGTTGACTAGAAGAGACGTGGAAATTATTGAAATAGATTCTGGAGAAGAAGAGAATCTATTAAAGGGAAAAGAAACTGAAGATTCAGTCAAGAAGATTAATGGAGTAAGTTCCATTGAAGACAGAGAGGCTGAACCAAAAGGAATTTCTGACCAGGAGAGTATCGAAAAGCAGAAGTTAAGCTCTGAAGTAAGGAACAGAAATCCAGAATCTGGGAAGTTGGAGGTAATTGAAGAGGAGGAGGAAGACGAATTACCAAGTACCAGTGATGGAAGACAAAGCATAGTTCCTGAAGGAGTGAAACTGCCGAATAGAGAAGTTCCTGAGTCAATAATAGAAGTTTCAGATTGTGATACTGAAGAAAGTGACGTGGACGGTGAAGGTAAAAGTCCAAAGAAAAGATCTTGGAAGTCGGAAACAAGTGCTTCAGAACCAAAGAGAAAATTTGTGAGGAAAACAGATTTCTGGCCTGGTGGAAGATTGAGAGTCAGGTTGATCAAAAAACCGAAGGAGCAGGTGGAAGAAATCAGTAGTCAAAAGGGTTCTGAAAAGGAAGTTGGAGTTGGAAGAAAAATCGAAGTAGTGACAAGAAAAGGAAAGAGGATTATAAGGCCGAATCAGAAATATAAATCTCCTGAGTGGACTTATCTAGTAATTCCACCTGTCATTGACATTTACGATAGTAGTCAAGAAGAAGAAGAAATTGAAGAAATTAGTGACAATGATTGAAGTACAACATTTTTAATTGGATTTTTGGGTTTTTAATTTTTGGCAAAAGGCTGAAGAAATCTTGTTAGGTGACACAAGGTTGAAGAAAAGTTGTTTAGTTGAGGAAAACTTACTTGTGACATAAGGTCGAAGAAATACTGTTAGGGTTTTGAAAAAAATATATATATATTTTAAAGGGGGTGTAAATAATTAATCATTTGAATTTTTCAATTTTAAAATAGTTTTTGTTTTCTTTTAAGGCAAAACTAACCAAAAATGCCTTACGTAATGGAACAGAGTACTTCAAGGTGTTCCATTTTTAAGAGATGCTGTAAGATGACTCTGGTGTGTCTGCTCATTTTAATTCTGCTCTGGTTAGTTTTAGCTGTTATTATTCCATTTGAGATTAACAAAGATTTTCACAAAGCCAACATGACAAGCAAAGCTTTAGTTAGTCAAAACAAAAATAGTGCAACTGGCAAAGTTATTGATCATCAACCTAACATTCATCAGGACAAATCTATTAGTGATTTTTCAAGCAATACATTCACAAAGCTTTTGAGTGAATATGTCAAGGTAATGGATGCAAAAGATTGTTATGTCTGTGTTAAATTACCTGCTTCTGTTTCTGAGGGAGTGACATACAATATGCTTCCTCTTACATATGGTGTAACATGCAGTGTGTTAGCTAGCTTGTTCTATCAAACTGGACGCTTAGAATACTATTATTCAGATTTTGACGAGATTTTCGCAAACTTAAAAATTGAGGGTGCTTTGAATAAGCATAAGAAAGCCAAACAGATGAGGGAATTTTTCCTTGTTACTAATGAACTCACCTATGAGTATGCTTATAAGAACAATTTAACATGCAAACTAAGTGCTGAAGGAAAGAAGTTTTTGAACCTGGTTGAAGAGAGGAGAGCAATTTACAAGAGAAATGAAATGGTCAAGCAGACTAAGTCCAGGTTCTGGCAGAAAGAGGATGAGAAGCTTAATGGCAAAATTCTTGAAAATGTTGCAATTCACATAGACAAACCAATTAGTGGTAAGCTTTGCATTAGGAGAGATAATACACTTTTTGATAACTACTTTGTGGGTGCAAGTAATTGTGAAGATACATATCAGATCATGGGAGGTTGGGGATTCAAAGGTGGAAAAGATCCAATTTTCCCTGGGATTTATTTTGTTTGTGGTGACAAGGCTTACTACAACCTTCCTGATCATTGGTATGGAACTTGTTATGTTGGGATTGTTTTTCCTAAAATGTTCCATGTTGACAGAGATTCGGAAGGATTGTTCAAAATTCACAATTATGTAAATAGGGTTAAAAGAGAAACTTTCACAGAGGTTTTGGGAGATATTTTTCAAGCAGTGATACCTTTTGTAGGTATAACCCTGAACGCAGGAAGAATCAGAAAATTATCCACAATTGTTGACAGACTGTCAACAGATACTGCTGATTGTTTCCAGTTAGTGAATGTTGAGGTCATTGCAATCAGGTCCATGGTGATTCAAGATCGCCTTGCTTTAGACATACTCCTAGCAAAAGAGGGAGGAGTCTGCGGCATTTTGCATGTGCAACATTGTTGCACATATATCCCTGACGAAAGTAAGAACATTGAGATGTACATTAAGAACATCACAGAGATGCATTCAGAGATAATCCCATTAGAAGAAGAAGATTTTTCAGAAAGACTTTCAAAAAGATTTCAATCAATTAAAAACTGGTTCCATGACATTGGAAGTTCAGTTCTTGGCAAGATTTTGGCACCTTTGATTGTGATAATATTCATTTTCATTTTGACAAAAATTGGTTGTTTGTTACACAAGAGAAAGAAACAAATGAAGGAAAAGAGAAGAATTTATAAAATCAAAAAAGAAGAGGAAAGGGAGATTGAGTTACAAGAATTACACAGAGCTCGTTATGACAATTGCAAGGATTTTGCAGAAACAGGTTTTTAGAAATACTGACACAGATGAATTTGAATCATTTTCCAAAAAGTCTAAATTTCCAAATTTTGGGTGGTGGTGTGGTGATTTGTTAATCACCAGATGAGGGAGTTGATGGAGCGAGATAGAAAACAGAAATCTGTTTAAACTCGTGAAGTCACACTTCCATAACATAAATAATAATATTAATGATTTGTGATGTGTTATGCTAACACAACCTAGATTAAACTTCATACATGGGGACATTAACATGTGTGCTCATAAACGTGCATAATTGTTGCATCTTTTGTTCGTGCAAAAATAATAAATTAATTTTGTCGTTTTCGTTTTGTCATTACTAACTGCAGCAAATTTAAAAGTGGCATGTGCTTATTTTGCTTTCCTTGTCTATGTGATGTCATTTCTACTATTCTAGGTGCACATAAGGTTTCATGGATTCATGAAGACTGGTAGATATAAAATGCTGCTTTATTTGTTTGCTTCTTGCTAGGTAACATCAGACTAATTGGGAGGGTTAATCAATTAGTAAATGAAGGGTGGAAACAGAATAAACGATATTTCTTACATTAATACTTTTCTTGTGTTTGTTTTATACTAGAAAAATAAGTTGCCTGCTTTTGGGCCTAGTTTGCTCGAGTTTGCTAAAAAGATGAATTTAATTCTGCAAGGAGCACGAGATGTCAATGTTGAAAAAAAAGTTTCCGTCAAAGTCACATTCACTGAGCAAAAAGATGAAGCGTTGTCATTATTCTGTCGGACGTGGCCAAGGTCAGAAACCGGTAGAAAGAACACTTGCTAACTTGGCATCCACGGAAGTAAAATGGAGTCAGTGAGAACTTTTGATTAAAATTGTTGCAAACCAAGGAAGCTTTGGAACACGTACAAGAAAGACAATGGTCCCAAAGAATATGACCTAATGGAAGTTTTGAAATGTGGGTGACATGTCACTTGTCACTCTTGGACCAATGAGACATCGACTTTTGCAGAAAATTTTCCTTTACTTAGATTAGCTAGCATAGAAAGGTATAAAAAGTCCATGCCCCTAGGGATGGGCTGGCTGCTGCTTTCTAACTTTCGGATGAGGGTGTCGTGCTGCTGGACTTTGCGTGGAGCACGTAAGAATCCTCAAAGAACTTTACTTTATTTCTAGTTTATTTAGCTTAGCTAGGGACTTAGGTTTTTTTTTAGAAATGCTAAATTTATATTTCCTTGCTTAAACTGTATTTTTCTCATGATACTTTTCAAACATGCTTGCTTTGATTCTAATAAAATTACATTTATGAAACTATATTTTGAAATATCTACAATTAGTTAATAAAATCTTACTTTTGAACTCAAGCTGGTCTTGGTTATTCAGAAGTGCAGGTTACTATTAGCTAGATGTCATCGCCATGGTGGTCATTTAAATAGTTAGGATTTGTTCATATGTTGTCCTCATCTATCGCGGATGTATATAGTTGTATATAATTTGTAAATAAGGTGTATATAGGTTTAATTTGACCACCTGATTCAGTAGGCCAAAATATGTCATATTTGGTTAATGGGTCCATGAGTTAGAGTGGTGTATTATGAAGTAGATTATAGAGTTAGGTAGCGTTGTTTATGATATATTTCCTATAGGCCGCTGGATCACAGGCCCCCCCAATGATTTAGCTGTGTCAGTGTTCGTTTTGATGGCCTGGAGGGCGAATTCAACATGTTTCCCAAAGAGGACTTCCCGATTGTAAGGAAAGTCTTAGATCTTATTTTTAACCTCCGGCCTATAGGAAGTGGCGTTGAGCCAGCCCGGTCTTTTTAAAACTGCTGCTACTGCTAGTTGTCATAAACCAGTACTTACAATGTCCATAGCACCATTCAGATGAAGTGTGCTCACCTTCCTGCAAGACCTTTTTGGCCTCAGCCCTCATGTCATCAGGAAGTTTATCAATGTGCGCGGCGATATATGACCACATCTGGCGATTGTTTCTTCAGAGAACAGCCAAAAAGCTAGTAGCTCTTACTGTAAGAACTTACATTGAGGAAAACTACTTCCCAATGTTATCAATGCACCCACCCTCTTTGTCTTGAGGTGCTGAAATAGGTGCTGAAGGGTTTTTCGAACGACGCTGGCCCTCCTGAGGGCCCTCCCTCACGGAATTGGGTTTGGGATGCCCAGGGAGACATGTGGGAGAATCCTCCAGGGCTTTGTATTTTATATCAAGGCACAGTAACATAGCTGCTACTGTGGCCAGATTTGTCATTGTTTTTATGCTCTCATCCTATTTGTAGTTGGCAATGGGCATACCCCTGATGCTCTTTCGGAAAGGCTCATTAAAATTGTAAAGAAAACAGTCTGTCTGTTTTGTAGGCATGAGAAGTTTGAACCTCCTTGCTGCTCCTTCTAGAAGGTTATGGAAGCCCCATATGTCCTCGGGAGGAACATCCACAGCAAGTGGTGTTGGAGATGATGGCACTGGCAGAAGATAGTCATCCCATTCAGTATGAACTTCACGCAGCTCAACCTCCTCTCTCTCATCAGCTGAATATGGAGGATCCTGGAGAAGGACTGTTTGCAGAGTGTGCCTTCTAGATGAAGGCTGAAGTAATGGGCATGGAGATTGAGGAGTTGACGGCTGCACAGGTTCGGTAATCCATTAGCATGAATTGCAAATCAGAGACTAACGTTCAAGGAAGACATACCATCTCCTCTTGATTTTGTTGGTGGAATTGCTCTTGAGGAGCATAGTACCCCTGTTTGTAATATTCGTTGTCTTCGTCATCCTGCTAACATTTGAAGTGCAGCTCTGATGGACTGTGCGCAACGCCAAAGTGACCTTCATCTTCAGAATCCAAGAAATGGGAAGGTAACCAATAGGTGGGAAGGTAACAAAGGTGACACCTTTCTTTGTCAATGATGTTCTAGTGTGAAATGTTTAGTTTTTAGTGGATGTTGGAGTTTTTTTCTGCAAACTTTTCTCTCATACATGAGATTATTGACAAGGATATCTTTGAAGTCATAGACGGCGCTTTGAGTGACGATGCTGTTGCGGTGGATTTCGTTGATGGGAGTGTCGATGTCCTTGTCGACAAGGCAGGAATTATTTTGAGTGTTGACAGTATGGGAGTTTGGCTGGTCAACGAGGTCATCGTTGAGAAGGACGCAACCCTAGACAGAGTGTTTACCATACTGTTTTTTTGAATTTTCATAAACTTGAGGCGGAGGTATAGGAGGCTCAGACCTTGATTTTCAGGTCTTTTTGAACAAAAAGTTGATTGTTTATAGCCCTTTTGCTTTGAGGAAACCTACTTTTCATGTGGTGACTTAGATGGACTGCGTTGTCTGTGAGACCTATGAGTGGTGTTTTGAGAGGCTATTTTAGGTGGTTCCTGAGAGGAACTAGAGTCTGAAACATCTCTCTCATTTCTTAACCCTCCTTGAGGAAGATGAAGAGTCATCATCATCATCATCTGGCACATGCTCCGTTCTGGTTTTAAGTTTCTGGAGCCATAAAAGCAGACTCCCTTCAAAGTCTTTTATGGTCTTTGATAAAAACGAATGATATACATTGCAGTACTTGGCCTTGTAAGATGAATATAGGCAGTGTATGAAGTCTTGATGAGGGTCATCAAAATAAAACTTTTTTACCATAAGTGTCACAGGGTCGGAATAGACCTTTCTTTAGTTGTTCTGGCATTTCGAGCGTCAGATTTGAAGCACGATCAACAGATATAACTAAATATATATTGAAATATATATACAAAGAGATATAGCTGAGAAAACTCTGGAATAGGTATAACTGAGCAGAGCTCAGTGGAGACACGAGGTGCTGTAAAACATTGGAGGGACTGAGGCTTCTCACAGGAGTATTACAAAGGGTGATGCAAGCTAATTGGTTGAAACTTAAGTTTGGTCTCTATTTTAAAAATGACTATGATATTTTACTAAACTGAAGGGCCTAGGGCATTTCTAGTCTATACCTAACATTGCATTGCTTTTCTAAGGTACCATAGGACTCCCATATCGAAGACGGGGAATGATTCAAGCATGTGAGTCTATGAAAGATCCAATACTGGAGTAAATTATAATGTAACAACTGCATGTCTCCTTAAACCAATTATTTCCATTGACATAGCTCACATCATAAATAGATTTTAGCACCTAATAATGTAGTACCCCACTTAATTGTTACTAATTTCTTGGTTTGTTAAGAATGATACATTGCAAGAATTTAGGCCTATGACAAGCAGGCCTCGTGCAAATCGCCCATTAAACAAGTACCCTGAATGGATTTTGTAACCTGTACATTGCACAATGATTTCCTGCAACATTTGTTGAACTTCACTAATCCTTCTCACCAATATTTGAACCTGTGTCCTGCAGTTTGCATATAGTGCTGTGCAGGAAAACAATTAACATTGTTTTTGAATTGCTAGCCTGTCTTAACAAGTAAAAAAGGTTCATTCAAATGGGAAAGTAGCTTTCCTGGGGATAGGCCCTGAAGTCCAGATTTAATTTGATGCAAACGTGTGTTCTAGGCCCTGCAAATATGTGAAGGGCAAACAACAACAAAATGATGGAAGGAATGCTTCAATTAATCTCAGCCACTGGTAAATGCTCCGGATCACATTCCAGTCCATCGTTTTTCACCCACTATGCCCCACCAGACACAGCCTATGTAAGTCAATCTGTGACCTGCTCCAATAGAAACAGTGTAGCTAGAAAGGGCAGGTCTCCTGTGGATGGGAACACAAGCAAACCTAGACTGCTTTGTATTTAGACCTTGCCAGTGAAGCCGGCTGAACCGATCTGATGTTGCCTGTGTCGTTGTTCCTATCAAAGCATTAACAAGACTGAAATGCATAAGGACATTCTCTAGAGTAGCTTGCTGGATGAAAAACAATGGTCTGGAGTAATCCCCAGGAACTGAGATTACTTCAAGCATTCCTTCCATCATTTTGTAGTTTCGCAGATTTGTGAAGGGTCTGGATGCACATACCTGCGGCAGTCTGGGAAAGAGGAAGTTGAGTAATGAAGGGCAGGTTGATAGGCATTCCCATGGGCAGTGTATGGATGTAGAAGGTGCTCCGTGGGTCCTCATAAGGCTCTGAGAGCCACAGAGGAGGGGCCAAGGATTGCCCAGGGTTGGTATTGTGGACGTGAGAGCTTGCAGAGGATCTTCACAGGGCTGTTTAGAAAACTTTAAGAAGCAGTTGGGGTTTCTCAGGGTGTCTGTTAGCTAGGGAGATTGGGTTGAGAATCTGTGAGGTACCTGAAAGTCTATGATGGGTAACTGAGGTCTGATTAACTGTGGGTGCAACAGAAGACTTCATGGGGTTAGGTGTGTGTGTCTTGGGACAGCAAATGGTTTCTTGAGACCCCTGAGAGCCAAAATTGGTCAACTATTGTAGGTTGAGGGTGTGTAGAGGATGTCTTTCAAAAGGCAGTGGCCCAGTAGAGTACTTCTGACAGACTGGCAGACGTCTGACAGACTGACTTTCAATGGTCTGGGTCAAATCGCCAGCATAGTTGACCCTGAAGGTCAGTTGGGGTTGGCAGTGCCATCTGAGCATTTATGATGCTTGACTGTTAGAACCTGAAACTAGCTGATGCCCAGATGATGTTCTCCCAGGTTAGCCTGCGATCTAAGCAAATGTATGAGGGCCAGAGGAGGGTCTGCAGTGGCTTGCTGGGATGCGCTGAAAGACAGTTAGAATCTGTGACAGCAGTAATTGATCTTAGATAGGTAGCTGATGCCCCCCTAACAACTGGCTGAGGGTGATTGACTGGAAACTGTGGGACCCCCAAGGGCTAGTAAAAGTCTTCAGGGCTCGCGGGCCTGCAAATGGATTGGAGAGAGGATTTATTGTAGAAGCCAGAGGCTTGCAGGCACCTGACCCAGCTTTCTGTTGGGGTCCCTTCTGCCACCTTTTCTCTTGCATGCACTGCTGCACCCAAGCTGTTTATTTTTTCTTCCTTTTTTTATCATTATTCTTTCTCATTATGTTCTACTACTGGTCAGCTTCTATTACTGCTCACCACTCACTCTACACAAGGCCTCAATGTACAATCGGTCCTGCATATGCAACACAGAAAATTTCGCACCTGTTTCTACTTGCTATTTTGAAGCTACCTGCTATATGGTTGCCGCACTATTGTATAGGGGTGCAAATGCCCTACAAATGTTGCCATTGATTGTGTTAACATGTACAATTTCAATAAAAAACGTTTTTGTTGAAAGAGACTGCTGCGTCCAGGAAGGTCCCAGACTGGGCCCCTACTGCCACTCTCTCCTCAGTGCACATAACCAGGGACGCAAGGGCTCCTTCTCAGATACCCCTACCTTCATGCTTGGCGTTCTGCTACCCGTGTGCAGGGGCGGATTGGCACTGCGGGCACTGTGGGCATGGGCCAAAGGGCCGGTGTCTCAGTGCACTCTGTGGGCTGTTTTTTTCCCCCTTTACCAGCCCACAGAGAGCACTGACAGGGAGAGGAAAGCAGCTTCGCTGCGCGGCCAGCCCTTCAGCTATGATCAGCTGTGGCCTCTCCTTGACCCCCTGCCCTGCCAAGCAAACATGCTGATGGTGGGCTGGGGAGGGGTGATTGTGTGCCAGAATCGGCCTCCCAGGGGCCCAGGTGTTGCTCAGGCCTTTGAGACATTTTCACCTCGGCCCCCCTGGGGCCCACGCAGCCCAGAAACAGGGATTACATTAGTCCTCGCCCACAGCCCTTCTCATTCAGCACATAGTGGGCGAGGAAGAATGGGTCTCAATATGGGGGCGAGATAATGTGAGGAACTCGCACCATCTTCACCTTAGCCCCCCCCCCCCCCCCTATGGATGGCCCGGAAGCTGTGTTTTTGCTTTAGCCCCTCTCCTGCCATGTCATTGCCCTGATGCTGGGAGGGCTCAGTAATTTACAAATAACTGGGGCCTCGCTGTTTTTCAGGTGCTCCTGCTGCTGGAGGGCTGGGGAATACTTCTTTAAGAGAAAGGGGCCTCGCTGTTTTCAGATGCTCCTGCGCTGGAGGGCTGGGAATCATTTGGTATTAGAAAGGGGGCGGGCTGTTTTTCAGGTGCTCAGCTTGTAGGACATTGTCACCTTGGCCCGGTGTCCTTCCTAAGAACATGCTCCCACTTACATTCCTTGTGTGTTTCATGAAAGGGCAAGCCCGCGAAAGTGGCCCACGCCTGTGAAATGTGGGCCACTTTTTTTGTCAGTGCCCGGGCCGAATTGTGATCCCAATCCGGCCCTGCCCGTGTGTACTAATTCTGTGTGTGATATAGTAATTATTTGCTGCTGCTGTGATCTGCTTGTTTTGTGTATGAAGAAAGTGCACATTGAAACTACCTCTGCTCTGTCTGAAAGTGTGCAAGAGAAGCTTGCATCACTGCTGCTGCTTGTAAATTTAAAACTGATAGCCAAACTTTTACTTTAATGTCTGGAGGGTGAAAGTATGCACCACCCAATGTCAACTTAGCCCTGCTGTCATAAAGTGTATCCCTAAAAGCCCTTCATTTGTGGTACGATTTGCAAGCTGTCTTCAAAGGGAACCGATAAACATCTGCAGCTTGCATCTGTAGAAGGGCGGGAGGAGTGGGGAAAGTTTTTAACACATGGGGTCGGCATAAAAAAATCTGTTTACTCCTGTCGTTATAGGGAGGGACGGTGTGGTTAGAACGTATTTTGACTCCTATACGTTTATTTGGCGGAAGCACGCATACATTTGTGATAAACTATTTTTTGGGAGGCACCTATACCTCCTGGCCCCAAGGTCAGGTTCTGCGTGCGTCAGCTCCGTCCCACAGCGTCAGCGTGCACACGTTATTCGATTTGGCAGGGCTGCCTTCCTCGCCCGCTACACTAGACAGGGATGCGTCTTCCTTCTGCGGTTCTGTCAGCACTTTGTCCGCTGCACTTGCTGAAGGCATGAGCGGCTCGTCCCCCGCCTCTGCAGCTTGGAAGAGCCCATCTGCTGCATCAGCTCCCCCCTGACACCTGTCCCAACACTTTTATTTTATGTCGTGTCACTGACAAAATACTCTGATTTTTGGAGCATTTCAATTGCTCTGTAACCCGTTCCTTCGAATTGTAGAGATGAAAACTGTTTGTTGTGTAATGTGTTCTTTTGATCCTCGCCGCAAGTGGGTTTAAATAGTTCTTTCATCGTCATCTTCACTTTATTTCGGTCACAGTGGATCATAAAAGTGTAAACAAACAACAAAATAGATAAATACAGAAAAATAGAATTTTGCATAAAACAATAAATGACCATATGAATTAAAAACACTACTAGTTCTTTCACTTTGTGTTGTTGTCTGTTGTTTGGGGCGTGTTCTGTTCAAAACAATAAAGGTGTGTTGCATCTTTGATTTATTTCGTCCCTTGCCAGTGTATTTCTCCTCATTGCTCTAACCTTGAAGAAGTACTGGTGGAAAGTTGACAACTGAATACTGAATGGCTCCTGGACTCCGCTATGGATTACACAACACTTCAGTTCTTTGTTGTATTTTAACTTTTTTCAGTCTGGTTATCTCTCTTTTTCGCTTCCAAAAGAGATGTGTGCACTGTTACTAACTTTCAACAAGAAGCATGGAATAGCAAGGGAGCCATCTTCCCTCTTCTATCCCTCCTTGTATAACTCCCAAACCTCATTTTAATACTATGATCTCAGAAACAACACTTCTGAATTCTTTCCTCTCCTATCCCTCTTTTGACTCATCCCAAAACTCATTTCACTACTATGATCTCCCTAATCCATTTCTCGAAATTCTTCCCTCTTCCATCTTTCCTTATACTCATCCCAAATGTCAATTTACCACTATGATCACCCAATAAACACTTTCTAGACTCTTTCCCTCTTCTATCCTCCCATTATCCTTTTCAATCCAACTAAGAGACTCACATGTCCACCGCTCAAATTAGCTCAAATTTCACTGTACTAATTCGTCACTAATATTTTTTGGGTTCCAGATTAGCGTGCTACTCTCTGAAAAGCGCTCCAGCCCCTTATCAGGGGTAGTAAGCACTATATAAGTACAATTACAATCGGCCCTAATGTAATGAAGCAAAATTTCATCCACTACAATCATGCTAAAAAGTCCTAGACCAGTTGGCCCTGCACACCGCTGAACCAAGAAGACCCTACAGCTGGTGTGCCAGTAGTGAAGAACCACAGTCCATTGTGTTTTTTTTTTTTAATCTTTCTTGTACATATTTTTACGTTGTTTATGACCATTTAAAGAGCCAGAGCCCACCCAATATTGCCACTAACATAATTTGCCATAGAAAGATGAGTCTTCAGCACCTTTTTAAAACAAGCATTTGCAATGCAATAGGTCTCGCATTAGGAAAGTTTGAGCATTGGTATTGCGAATTACATTTTTTTTTTTATGTGTTGGTTGTGAAAATAGCTATAGTAATAGCTAAAGTAATAGCTTTGTCATTTACAATGCCAATAGTTTTAACTTTCACAAATGTGACACCTATAGCATTTGCAATGCAATATGTGTTGTATTTTCACAAAAATCCAAGAACAGAAGTGAAATATTAACATTTTTTTGTGACATTTATAAGACAGACGTTATTGTTGTTCGAGTACTTTACGCTGGTGTTTGGATTCCTGTAAATCCCCAGTGTTGCAGGGTGCTTAAGAATTTTGTGATCACAGTGGTACTGTATTCCGGGCTACCTTTGATACTTGCACAAGTGCCACCTTGCCCATGTAACGCTTGTTCCTGAGCCTGAGTGTCTAGCACTTATTGCAGGACTATACCTCTAATCATATTCTGTTTTCTCTTATAACTGCACACTTGTCACTTTCATTTCCTCTGGTGCACTTTTGACTACCTCATGTATTTTGTTTGCTCACAATTTTTACTCAAGTATTTTGTTTGCTCACGATTGTCACTATTACCTTTACTACCTCATGTATTTTTGGTTGCTCATAGTTTTTACTACCTCATGTATTTTGTTTGCTCACAATTGTCACTATTACCTTATGTAAGTAACGTATGTTTTTGCAACCTGTTCTTTTGTAATGTTTCTCATTATGTTTCATTTCTGTTCCTGTTGTGAAGCCTCCGACGCCTTCGGGTAAAGTCCGCGCTATATAAAAATGCATAAATACATGAATAAATAAATACCGCCTTCGGGTAAAGTCCGCGCTATATAAAAATGCATAAATACATACATAAATAAATACCGCCTTCGGGTAAAGTCTGCGCTATATAAAAATGCATAATTAAATACATAAATAAATACCGCAAAACATCCTCGTTACTCTGCCGGCCTGCGACCAGGAAGTCAGGCAGGCCGGCGCGACAACAGGAAACAGGAAGTAGGAGGGCGGGAGCCTACCCCGCCTCCCACGGAAGAGCCGCGATTGGAGCCGTGCACCGGAGCAGGCAGGAGCCTACCCTGCGCCCCGGTGCCTAACGAGGGAAGACGAGTCCTGCTGCCGGGCCCTGCAGCTGAGGAGAGCCGGTGAGTGCGGTGCTGAGCTGCGGGGGGGGGGGGGAAGGAGCATGTACGCGCGCGTGCGGGGGGGGGGGGTTGGCCTGTGTATGTGTATGTGTGTCTGCGTGTGTATATGTGTCTTGGAGTGCGTGTGTGTGACTGTGGGGGAGGGGGTGTGCGTGTGTGAGCGAGTGTCTGTCTGCAATGTGTACGGCGCGGGACGCGGACGCGACGTGCGCGTTCGAGCACACGAATCCAGGAGAGAAAAAGCGCGGGCACCCTCTGGTCCGTCATTCCTCCCACAGTGATCGCTACTGGTCTCCAGCTGGATGCATCCTTACGGATGCTTTTCCAGCGAGACCCAAAAACGAGAACCTCTTGAGATGGAAGAGTTGGGATAACAGGGTAGAGACACAAGTAAAGGAGGATAAGGTGACAGAAGACACGGACCAAGGAAGGTCACAAGTATAATCCTACCCTAAACAGAGTCATTATAAGGACTCCCCTACCTCAACAGATGCAGACAACCAATTAACACAAACATTTGCATTACAATAGGTTTCCCATTTACCAGAGTTTGAGCTATTGGCATTGTAAATGACAATGTCTTTTAATTGTGTGTTTGTTTTTAAAACATAAATAAAAGGCATTGTCGTTTATAATGCTAATAGTTTAAAAACTCTTACAAATGTGTGACCTATTGCATTGCAAATGCATTTTTTTCTGTAGGGCATACAAAGAGTGTGACATTTACAGGGCGGCCTGGCAATGATCACATGTATTTTACTGTAACAGTCCTTATCTTAATAGACTTCACTGCTTGCGATTTTATCTTTTTTTCCGAGAGCACTTTGTTTAAATAATTTTAAGGAGCTTCAAATGTAGCTTATTTTTTATTTGTCTGCACTTAAATGCATTAACTGGCACTAAATTAAACCGAAAATGTATTTGTTTTATGTAATCATTTTATGGTATTAGAAAAAATGGCTTTAATTAACTTGAAATAAACATGAATGATGTGCAAGGGAAACAAAGGCTGAACGAGGCAGACCCAGGGCCCACTGTCTGTATTGCAATCTTACAATATACAGCTGCACTGTCAAAACCAATACCCAAAAAGCCAACAACCTCACCTGCAGGAAGGGCATAGTAAGGGGCAGTTAGAAATAGTGAGAGAGGGGTATAGGAGGGAAAGTAGGGAGGAGGAGGGACATAAAGGCAGAGAGAAATAGTGGAAGAGGAGGGACGCTCTCCTACCACATTTAATCTTCATATACACATTTTCCATTATGCTGCCGGGTAGGCCGATGCCAACAGCTCACTGGATGCCACAGGCATGAGGATTAGGGGCATCTCTGTAGGGCTGTGCTTCTCAGGGCACAGTAAGGATTTGGTGTACTTATTCTTCAGTCCTGCGCAGCAGACCACCGTTAGCCCTCCCAGCACGGATTAGACTCCATGTTGTCAGTGCCACACTGATGGGGCACAATGCGTGTAGGTGGTTTACACAGCATAGAAACAGTGCTGTCGTGGTGAGACATACCCGTTACGCTTAAGTGGCTTGTTTTCTAGAGTGCCAATGTCCCCTTTAAATATGCACACTTGACTACCACCCCCGCTTGAGGCCTGGTATCCTACAACATAGGCCGGCACTCGGTGGGTGGGTGCTGGGATACCACATGGCAGCGATCGAAACAAGTTGACTCCAACATAAGTGAAAACACTAAGACATCAGACTCTGTGCCTAAGTCAAAGTTAAAGTGATTTTCTCCTTCGCCAATATTGAGAAAGGCAACAGTACAAACTATTTCACGTCCTGGAAAAAAAAATATATATATATACAGCTGGGAACAATGGTACTTCCTGCCATTATGAAGACCAGCGAAATGCGGGTTTATCAAGTTATACGAACGCAACATATATAAGTGACAAGAGGCCAAGAAAATGAAAGCCGCTTCTGTGTGTGGGGGCCCGCACCTCGTGTCTGGAAACACTTGTGCCTATTGTGAGCTGTGCATATACCGCTGCTTGTGTTGCAACCTGTGAAAGCATATGCTGGGCGTCGACATCTCTAGCTCAAGGAGGCTCGCTGTTTTACGAGCTGGCTTCCTAAACCCATCCCTTACCTCCTGGAACCTAAGAGAACATTTCCAGCCCCCTTCCAACAGCCGAGCTGGCACCGGAAAGAATCAGGAAGAGACGAGACCCGAAGATCATTATTCCTGAAGGGCAGCCTCCTGCGAGTGGTGTGTGTGACCGCCATTGTAAAACGGAAAGCTAATGGTGCGTTGAAAAACAAACAAGCAAACTCACCGCCGCAGCCCGGCTTCAACAGGAAGCCAGGCAACCTTTGTTGGGACGGGGGCGGGGCCGGACACGCGACCGGAGCTTCCCAGGAGGCAGGCTGCAGTGGCTGGCGCATGGCTCCGGTGCAGAGAGAGGAGAGCCCTGCGTGCAGCCGGCGTCCGCCCGGGAAGCCAAGGAGCGGAGTGCCGGTGTCCCTGTGCCCGTTGACGTCGGAAGAGTCCTGCGGAGTAGAAGTCCCGGTGAGTGGGGCTGCAGCGTGTGTATGTGTGTGTGTACGCGCGCGCGCCTGTGTGTCCCAGTGTGCGCGCCGTGTTTGCATGCAAGCCCTGCGGTCTGCGCAAGCGCGCTCGCTCCCGCGGTGAAATCCGACACTGGGAAAGCTCGTGACACTTTGGTGTCCACTCTCCCAAATACGGATAGCATTAGTTGGCGAGCTGACAGCATTCATGCTTCGCATGAATGCTAACGTCAGCTCGCCCTAAAAACGAAATTGTCATCATATGCTCCAGACCAACAAGTTATTTTGGCTCAATAGGTTTATTGGAACACTATGTACACCAGGGTCTTTTTACACTCTTCAACTCTACAACTGGTGTGTAGAAAGAACCCAATGACTGGTATGTAATGGTCATAGCGTCTAATTATTGGACTTATTCAGGAGAATCCTTTGTTAACTCACACATCATATAATGTTCAATTATCAATCTCAGTTTTCAGCTATTTGTTAGGCAGAATGAACATCTTGATCTCTGGCAGGCATTCGCGTACCGTTGAAATATCCTTTTCCTTCCAGTATTTGCATGGACACTTCTTAGTGAACACCACAAAGTGAAATAAAAAGCAATACACTTCATGTTCAATTCATCACTGCATAGTTCTTTTATAGCCCAATATAGTTATGGTGGTATCCACTTTCGTTTTCTTCTGCAGGACCATGCAATGGTATTATCCATATGGGGCTAATATGATACTAAGGTCAGGCTTTCTGCAAACGTTGGATATCTGCATTGTCAGCTTATGTTTGTGCATCTCATCAGGTTTTCTGGATGCATCTTTTTAAGCTTTCTCAGTGGCCAGTACAACCTGGAAATCTAAAACTTGTGGTGCCTTTTTAGGTCGAGGATTCGAGACCTCTTGCATATACTTTAGTATATATTTATATGAGTATGTACTCTGTGGGCTCTGGAGATCGGCCCTAGAAATTGTCTGCTTCTGCTAGGGACTTTTTTTTCTCTTCAACTGCCTCTATTTAACTTTCTTGATAGAAAACGACCTGTAGAGGTCAGTAAAATAACAGAATTGCTTTCTGCTTGTTCAACTGCCTCTATTTAACTGTCCTGATAGAAAACGACCAGCACAGGTGAGTAAAATACCAGAATCACTTTAGCATTCTCTAGATTCCAGTACACAGAAATTGTCTTCCACGAGCACCTGTAGACAATAATATTTTTTTCAAATCTTGTATTTTCAGTGATATGACCACCAAAGGCCCTGATTTTATGGTGAAAACAGAGCGTTGGACTATACCATTTCCAGCTGAAAGGCAATTTTTCTCCCCATGTGTTCCCATACCTGGCGTGTCATGCAGTTTGGTGCTTACTTTCCCTCCATGTTAAAGAACAGTCGACGTTTCAGCATCCAACTAATGTGCTGCATAGCTAAACACATATAAGGTCCCAAAGGCGAGACCGAATGCATTGTAAATGCTTGTTAGTACAGTAGGACGAACAATGTTATTCATAAATTTAAGAGATACTTGCCATAAGTGGGTTTCTGGCAGCTCCAGCCAGCGTTTCCTGCATACAGAATTTGTTTTTCTCAATTTCCATTTATCTGATTCCAGCAACAATAAGTACCATTTTGTAGCTTCCTTCTCCACTTCTGCTCCTTAATTTACTTCACATACAACGAGGAGACATTGCATCTCCTGTACTTTTATTACCATTTTCCTAGTTGGTAACACTTGAATCTAATCAGCCCCACAGCTGACTGTCTTGACTAGGACTTCCCGTAAAGAATTTACTCTGTATCCGTAAGGTCACACACTGTATTCAAGCCATGGGTGATCAGAGGGTCACTGAGTCGGTCTTTCTGACATGGAAAGCTTCATGGCGAGCCCTAAGATGGCTGATATGGATATAACTATGAAATAACAAGAAATCCTTCTTTGCCTTGCCTGAAAGCAGGTTCTTCTGCAAAATGTCAGGCACATCTTCCTACTAGATTTACATCAATCTATCTCTGGAGATATTAGCTTCAGTCAGTATATTAGCAGAGAATTCTAAGGAACATGGCTTGGAGGTACCCAAACTCTTGACCGTACCACTAGACCATACTAATTGCAGAATCCCTAGTATAGTATCTTTCTAACATATAGCGTTTAAAAATAATGAGTTACCACTGTGCACTGAAAACAATATGAATGGAAATCTTAAGCATCTTCCATCTATGGGGGTGTATCAGAGCCAAGCTATACACCCGTCCTATAGTTAGACAGACAAATGGCATGCATGGGTCAAGTTATTGACATAATTTATTAATAATATAAAGGCATCATCAATATAGTGTGGCCATAAAACATTTTAACTTTTTCAGGGCCTGACTGTGAGCTGCAGGGTATAGGCCAGAGCTAGCAATTTCCAAGTTGTATGAGAGTAACTAAAGCCTTGCTGTTTTCCCCTAACTTATTTTGCAAAGAAAAGCATGACAAAATATATTTTAGTGAGATGACCAAAAGAAGGAATAAGGTCGTTTTAGGTGCAGGAAGCACCTCATCTGCATGTTATGCCTTGCTCCCAGTGCAGGAACTTGCAATACGAGGTATGTGCTTGTGGGTGCACTGTGCGTCTAAAGTTCCGCAGCTCAATGGCATAAACTAGAGGATTGGTGGACCAGGGACCATGTTAACCTTGAATCACGAGGTAATGTGTCCTATACACCAGGTTCAAAACAGCATTTCAAAATACAGTCAAATAAAGAAACGACTAAGTCAAAAAGTTTGTTCTAGAGTGGAATTTAGAAAACATGAAGGTTTATCACGCAATTCAAAAGTACCATACAGAAATAGTAAAATCTCATTTATATGCAAAACCATTGCAATCAATGCTCTCAGTAATAAGAACAATGCAGGATAATAGGAAAAATCACAAATATACTGATGTAGCTAAATCAGTAGGAAATTGGGCAGCATCCATTGTAGAGACCAAAAATATCTTGCTCACCCCCAAAATGTATGGGTTTTTATAGCCATTTTCTCCAAAAGAAAGCACTAAGACTGCAAAGTCACCACGGTGTGAGCACATACTTACATTTTCAACAAATCAGTTTACAGAACTATACATCGTCATATACCCATATCACTTTAGCAGAAACCCACTACATGAATATTGGTTCAGCTCGTCCGACCTAATGTTGTCAAGAGTTGCCGGAACAAACTAGTTAAAAAAACAGTGAACCATTGTGAATAAATGCAATACCACATGCAAGCCAAGGTCCTTCATAATTTGTCTCAACGCTAGAGTCCCTCTTCAAGAACTGTGTCATTCAGAAATAAACAAATCCACATCTTGCTGTGTGTAGTGTCAGGCAGAAGTACAAACCGAGAATAAACGTGATGATATGACATCCATTTTGGACAAGATGGCATTTAGGCGTAACCGAGGCCTAGCTAGCTTAAGCCAAAAGACATGCACTTTAATAGGTTGTAGCAAATTAGTCTCAACTTCAATAGCAACATGTCAGTTTATACATGTGAATTCAAGTGTTGGTTAAGTGCTCTGCAAACTATTATTAATGAAGATTTTGATTTAAGTACACAAAAGCACTAATATAACGCACCTGGTAAATACTTTATCCCTGGGTAATGATATTTACCTTATTGTAAATACGTCATACGTTCTGCACAACTCAAAATAAGACCCTCAGTGTATGTTAACAGAAGGATTGCAAATTTTACCTGAGAAAGCTTCTTTTTATTCTTTGATTCACATTATTATCAAGTAAAAAATAGCGAATGTAAAATATTTATTTGTGTTTGACTAATTGGAAAACATTATATTCAATGAAGAAGCAAATTGCAAAATCTTTTCCCAGAGCAATAACATAATACCCCTGTGACCTTGGGCGAATCTCTTCCTCTCTAGCTTTCTTCCTTAATTTCTGGAGATTGGGATTTCGTACAAATAAAAAACTCCAGTAATTAAGAACAACGGGAAACCACATGCATGGAGCCCATCTCTAAATTAAACACTTCTTATGCTAAGTGTGCCAACGCTACAGCTCAGCAAGAGTTGTCTAAGGTCACCCAAAAAGACTAGTTCAAGAGAAACGTAAATGATGCTGAGCACATAGCATTCTGATTTCCTGGTTACTAGATTACAAGATCTAAATAACTCAGATTTAAGTCACTGTAAGTGTGCATTACAAAACAGAACCTTAAAATAATATTGCATTTTAAATGAACACGTTTAAGGTGTCTTGGAGATCCTATTTCAAGGCCTGCACTATGTGTCCACTCATCAATTTAAACGTTTAGTTCATGTATTGTTAACCAGTTAGCTTCAAGTCACAGATTACTGAAGGAAAAGCATGGCTGGAACTTTACTCAGGAAGAGAGAGAGAGAGAGAGAGAGAGAGAGAGAGAGAGAGAGAGTTTGTGTGAGAGGCAGAGAGTGTGGGAGAGAAAGAACATGAGAGAGAGTGAGTTCCAAAGAAAAAATTTCTGAAGGTGGTATCAGCTTCATGAGAACCTATTAAAATAAGTGATTTAACTTGTATGGGTGTCACACGAAGGAAAGGAATGCAGTTATGACCTGGCTTGGCAGTTCAAGCAAGATTGCGCCTAGTCAAGCAGGATCAAGACTGATTTGCATATTGCTGGATCTAAACTGAGGTGGCATGGTGGGCACAAGACTGATGGGTTGGAATACTACCTGAGTAATTTCCAGTGGTGAGACTTATTCAAAGCATTCCTCCCAACACATTTTGTGTGATTGCTATAATGCCCTAAGTGGTAAGGTGATGCCCAGACGTGGATCTTGTGCTCACTGTGCCATTTGAACCAAGCTACACTCGTCAGACAAGCCCCAATCATGATAAAACCAGGCATAGGTTGCTTGTGTTCTAGTTCAGAGAGGACCTGGACTGGTAATTCAGGCTGGCCAGTTCCTGCTGCAGCAGGGTCAAGACTAATTTGTATGTGGCTTGGTCTAAACTGAGATGGGTAGGAATGCTACCCCGAGCGATTGCCAGTGGTTAAACATACTGCAAGCTTTCCATCCTTTACCTTTTTAGTGATTGACGTACAGCCCTAAGTGCCATTACATGCCCAGCCAATAGTCCCATTCTCACTGTGCCACTGGATTTAAGCTACGCATGATTAATGCGCCACAATCAGGGCAAAGCTAATCTCCAGTGCTGTGTTCCAGTTCATGGAGGACCTGGCCTGGCAGTTTAACCCCATGCGAGCTACGCGTTTTCCCGCTGTGCGCTGACTTTTGCGAAAACCCGCGGTTCATGACGAGCTCAGCTCGTCATAAGCATACGAGAGGCGTAACTCATGACGAGCTGAGCTCGTCATGAGCGTCGAAGGGGTTAAGTTGGACAGTTTCCACTGAAGCAGGATCAAATCTAATTTGTATATGCCTGGGTCCAAACTGAGGTGTTATGGTGTATAAAATAAGGATGAACTGGGATTCAGCCCATGTAATTTCCAGTGGCTAAGATTAATTCAAACATTCTATCCATCATTTTCTGTAGACTTAATTGTGATGCCCTAATTGGGAAGAGTATGCCCAGAAGTTGGTATCATGCACACTGTGCCATTGAAATCAAGCCATACCTAATAAGGGCAAAACCGGTCTAGGGTTGCTTGCTTTCCAGCAGTTGGGAATAGACTCTTCTCACTGGGGCAGGGTCAAGACTGATTTGGATATGTCTGGGTCCAAATTAAGGTGGCATGATGTGCAAAATAACAATAGATGCAGCCCAAAGTAAAAACTAGTGGCTGAAAATAATTAAAGCACTTAATCCATCACTTTTTTATTCTTCAGAATAGAATAATAAAGGAGACATGGTTTGGTATTAGATTGTATTATATAAGTTATATAATAGTTTTTTCCACTGGTGTAACCTGGAGGCCTGGTACCTGTTAGGCTTATGGCATACCTCCCAGGAGAGTCGAGGTGGGCGAGCCAGCAAATTCAGAAACAAGCCAGAGCCGAGCTAGAATCTTGTTTGGTTCTAAAAGCCACAACATGAGACGAGCCGCCGAGGCACCAACATAGCTGGCATGACAATCGCCCAACAAACGTCACATAAAATGATAAGAAGCTTTCAAAATTCAATAAAAGAGCATTCCTTTAACCTGTAGAAGCATTTTACTTTAAAGTATTAGATCATGGGTACTCACAAATATGTTCCCAGAGGCCAAAAAGTTTGGTCTGTGATGTGACAGAGGGCCTCACTGATGCTAGCAGTGACTGTCGGGGGGAGGATAATTTGAAGGTAAGGTGGGTGTAGGGGAAGTGAAGCATATATAGCTAGTGGCTGAATTACACAATGAGAAACCAGGAAACCTGGGATTAATCCCGGCTTCCCCACTTTACCAAATTGTGTGACCCTAGGAAATTGTTTTATTTCACTGTGTTATCATATGTAAGAGCGTCTCGAAATACATGACGTAAGAATGTGTATTGTACAAAACCTTTTCCTATGTTTGGTTTAATAAAGTATAATGTTGTTCATGTATAGTAATAAACCCAGCCCACGCAACGAGTGCACATAACAACTAATTTCCCTCTTATTTCACTATTGGCATTGTTGTCAAGGTGGGGGTGGGGAATTAATGTTTCTAAATAAATGTTTCAAAACTATTACTTTAAAAAACAAATTCTCAATGCACTGATATAATCTGATGTACTAAAGTGAAACAGTTATGCATGTTAATGAAATACAATTTCGAAGATATATTTTCCCCTTTTTGCAGCAAAATGTCATACACGTGTTGCTAAGGTTCAATGGTGCAGGATTCCCTAGTTCCTTGTTTCTTTAACATCAATTAACCTTTAAATAAATAGTTGCCTGTTTATTAAAACTGTTTTTAAGGTTTATTGCTGAGTCGAGTAAACAGCAGCCCAGTGCTGCAGTGGACCAGGGGCCCACATGTAAAGGTCAGGAAGACCACATGCGGCCCCCGGGCCGTACTTTGAGTATCAATGTATTGTATCACTGCATTGTAGGAATAATCAGTCACTAAATATGAACAAAGAAGTATTCATGCCAACTTCCCCACCCTAACCATGATGCCATCAGTGAACCAAGAGGCAACTCAGTTGTCATGTGTATCGTATGGTGGGCCTAGGTTGTTATTACAGATGAAGCAGTATTAAAGTCTAATAAAACATTTGAAATAGTGAGTTTTAAACACTGCACATCTTGAACTGATGTGTTACATGGTGCTCCCAAATGCAACGATAAAGGAAAACGAGACACCATAAAATATGCTCATTGCCTAGGATCACACAATTTGGTGAAGTAAGATAATCGGAATTGATCCGAGGTTTCCTGAATGACCACATTTCACAACAAAGGTTACTGCTTCGTCTTTAATTCTTTCAGGATATACATCAGTACACTATGCTAAATAAATATGCAGATTACATAATAAATCATGTTGAAACAAGAAAGCTGTCTAGAAAATAGTGACCAGGGTAAGAGCGTGATAAGCAGAAGCCATACGAAAGTGCGGCTAGTTTTTGAGTAAAGTTTCCAATTGGACGTCGAGCTGAACCAGATCCAGGCATCTGGCTTTAGCCTGACTCAGGCCTTCACTCAGTCTCACGCCTCTACTAGAGATTGTGGAAGAAAGAGTGTATGTCTACAATGTGATGTAGGTGGAGAGCGTTGGATGTCATGCATGAGGGCTTGAGGGGAGCTTCTGCTTGTAGATTGGGTTAGAAATAGTGGGGAAGTATTTCACATTGTGAAATACTTTATAAGAAAATATACATATACATATACATAAAATATACATATACATATACACATATACATATACATATAAGAAAAAACAACAGAGATTCAGAAAAGAATGAATAGGTGCAGCAGTGCAGCCTGCTATATTATTTTATTCTTATTTGGGCAGTTCAGAGGTCTACAGCCATATATATTTTGTACCCTGGTGGTGTGCAAGCATGTGATTTTTTCACGTTTGCAGGACGGTACATATTAATACATAAGTTAGTATACCGTACACATAATAAACAATTATATTTTTTCTTTTTTATGCTTAACTTATTAAACATATGTGAAAACAAGCATTTGCAATGCAATCGGTCTCACCTTTGGGACCTTATATGTATTCAGCTATGCAGCACATTAGCCTGGGTGCTGAAACATCTACTGTTGTTTGACATGGAGGGAAAGTAAGCACCAAACTGCGTGACATGCATGGTATGGGAGCACATGGAGAGAGATATTGCCTTTCAGTGGTAAATGGTATAGTCCAAAGCTCTGTTTTTAATATAAAAGCAGGGCCTTTGTGGTCATATCACTGAAAATACAAGATTTGAAAAAGATATTATTGTCTACGGGTGCTCGTGGAAGACAATTTCTATGGACTGGAATCTAGAGAATGCTAAAGTGATTCTGGTATGTTACTGACCGTTGCTGGTCGTTTTCTATCAAGACAGTTAAATAGAGGCAGTTGAACAGAAAAAAAAGTCCCTAAGTGAAAGCAGAAAAGTCCTAGGGCTGATATCCAGAGCCCACAAAGAACATACACAAATAAGTATATACTAATGTATATACAAGAAGTCTTGCATGCTCAACCTAAAAAGACTGTGAATATCACTGAGTTATATTGCAAGCATTCGGTGCCTATATATAGTAGGTGGGAAGAAAACAAAGGGTGATTAGGGTTTCTGTGAAATATGGACACACATGCTTTGCTATCAGAAAGCTATACTCTTTGTGATGTTTTGAAATTAATGGGGGAATGGTAGTTACCAAAGTTTAAGGATCCGTTAGGAAAGGAAAGTTGCTTGGCTCTGTACTTCAATCTAAATCAAGAAATCATGTGTACTCCACTTATTAAAACTGATAATTATTTTGTATTTTATTAGTTGCAAAACATACAGTGTTCTGCGTAGGTTAATCGGCTAGGCGTCTTTATTAATTTGAGGATTGTGGTGTATTATATAGTATGGTGTGCAACCCTTCCACGTAATACACTTGTAAAGCTATTTTGGGTCAAGTCAGCCTCATTTGTAAAACCTTTAGCTCAGCCCTGTGTAGCTGTGGGTTTGAACAGTAAGGCTTAAATGACAGAACTAGTGTAAAGAATTTAGAAGCACCAAACAGCGAAATAAGAAAGTAAACAAACATGAAAAAAATCTGAAACCAATTTGAAAAATAGATCATATTTTTATAACTTTTTAGACAACAAGATGAACAAAATCCACCAGAGGGTTCCAGAGGTATAGATTTTTTTTAAAGAAAAGGTAAATCTAGTTAAAAGTGCAAACAAACATTGGTAACTGTAAAGTTTAGCAATTTTTGCAAAGTTTGAAAGAGTTGTGTTCGGCTACTCAGACCCGAGCTGGGAGACCAATTCTGACATGAAAAAGGTCGGGGAGGCAATAAGGAGTATTTCAACAGGTACTAAGAAATAAAGTGAGGAGGGTCACATGGGGGTTGTTTAACGACCACAACATCTCAGACCCCAACATATACTAGAAAAACATGAAGAGATGTATGGTCCAAAAAACTATTTGTGTGTTGTGTTGAGACTAGAAATCCGAGGGTCCATCAAACCACATTAAGAAATGACACTGGGTTGAAAAATTCCCATCAGCCCACCCTTATGGCGGAATATCATCATGTGGGATACAAATCGTGAATCCAGATCTCGCCCAACGCACCTGGTAATGATGCTGAGATGGATTATTGAGGTATTTTTCTAACCACAGTGTATTTCAGATGGTGCCGATGGTGTGCAGTGCTAGTGAAAATAAGGTGAGAGTAAAGTGGAGATAAAATTGGCTTCTGGGACAAAAAATGTGTTTAATAGGTATTGTCCTAGGGTCAAAATTTAAAACAACGCCTGATAGTTTAAAATAATAGCTATACAGTGGCGCAGTACAGTGGGGTCAACATGTTTCAGCTCAAACGGACAAACTGTCCAGCTTTCTTCAGGACCGGATAGTAATAGCGACTGCAATATTAGATATGTGATAACAATAATGCTAGTAATTATGTTATGTTATGTTATGTTATGTTATGTTATGTGGTTTTTATTAGGCGCACAGATGCTCCAGCTAAGGAGCGTCCTGGCGCCCGACAAGGCAGCTACACAACACAACTAAATAAAAACAGCACAGGCAAAATAACTAAGGGAATAAAAATGTTTTCACAGCGCGACGAAAAGAAAGCAAATCGCTCGTAGCGCGAATTGCCGGGGGTAAGGAGTTCCACAAAGCAGCGGCCCGCACTCGAAATGAGCGTCCACCGGCCCTGCCTCGCTTAAAGCGCGGTACCACGGCCAATTCGAGGTCTGCCGATCTTAAGGGTCGTGCTGGGATGTAGTTGGCCATGAGGGTCGTAAGGATCGTTGCCGGGGACCCCTTCAAGATCTTATAGGCGACGCAGAGGACCTTAAACTGAATCCGCTGCGCCACCGGGAGCCAATGCAGCGCTCGTATGGTGCTGGAGGTAGGACAGAATCTTGGAAGGCCTACCACCGCTCTCGCTGCTGCATTCTGGATCCGTTGCAGGCGCCCGATCTCAGCTACGTTCAACCCGGCCAGCAAAGAACTAGCATAATCCAGCCTGGAGATGACGGTAGCTTGGATCATGAGTTGCCGAGTGGGGGCATCGAAGAACTTTAGCACAGGACGGAGCCCACGCAAGATGCCGAAGCAACAAGCAGCCGTGCGTTTAGTGTGGCATGCAAACGTAAGGGAAGGGTCCAACCAGACCCCGAGGTTCTTAAGCTCGGCGACTGGGATGGGAGCAGGACCCAACTCCTCCGGCCACCATCTCTCTCCCCACAGTTCCGGTTGCCTACCAAATACCATCACCTCGGTCTTACTAGCGTTTAGCTGGAGACAATTGAGCGTCATCCAGCTAGCGACCGCCCTCAGTCCTTGTTGAAACCTAGGAGCGTCGACTTCAGCATCCCCGCTGATCGTGACCGCTAGCTGGGTGTCATCGGCATATGACACCATGGTCATACCCCATTGTTTGACAACCTCAGCTAGCGGCCTTACGTACAGATTGAACAGCGTAGGACTCAGCGAGGAGCCTTGGGGGACGCCCAGGTTCAACGGAAGGAATTTTGACTGATAAGGTGGGACGGTCACGCTAAAGGCCCGGTTGGTTAAGAACGACCGGAACCAGTCGAGAGCAGTGCCGGTAAAACCAGCCTCCTCTAAACGCTGCAGAACATATTAACAGACACATTAAATTACTCCTACCAGGAACTTGGATCCCCAATGTTTGCTGGTGGATATTTAATCATTTGTTCTTTCCTATAAAAAGAGAAAGATAGTGCACAACAGCATACAGTAAAAATAGTGTGTGATGGTACCTCGGTGATAAAAAGAACAAAACACAGCAACACAAACAGGGCGAAGAGAAACTCTCAACGCCACTCAGAAGACTCAAGGTCCTCCTGGTCATACCAAATATAAATTAAGACATTATTTGCAATGTATTACTTACCCAGCGTTTTGTGGGAAGTTACCTCACCTCGCCCGGCACCCGCTCGGGAAAAATGAGGCCCCGCTCTGTTAGAGTGGAAATGGAAAAATGAAAAAAGAGACCACCTCAGAGACTCTTCAGAGGTGTATAGATGCATTGCTCCCTCATTTCCATAATCTACTAACAAATACCAGTTGTTCTAAAAAAAGACTGTAACCCAAGCAAACATATATGGCTGTGACTAAGCATGGAGAGACCATGTTAGATAAAGAACCCAATTGGCTCTCATTTAACAAAGAAAAGAAAGAAAATTCATTGATCATGAAAGAGCTAGATCACTGTCTCCAGTAAGCTCTCATATAGAGTGGCCAACACATGACAAGCTCTCATGCAGAGAAACCAAATTCGAAAAGAGACAGAGAGACAAAGACTTTTACATCTCTGAAAACAACAAGATCAATCACAAACATTTATCAAGGAGCCTACCTGTCCGTCGGTGCCTCAAACTAGCGTCCGAGTGGGAGTGACGGTGACTTGCTCTTTTCTCGCGCGTCTATTTAAGCGCTGTTGTGATTGGATAATAAGCTGATTACATGCACCTTCGTCTCCAGGAAGTGTCCTTCTTGAACGGGTGCCGCGAACTGCGCTTAATCAGAAACCCGGACACTTGTCTTGATAGCGCATGCGCAGGTGATGTGTATTGTAGCGCATGCGCAACCGAATAGTTGCTACTCTATCACGCATGCGCATGAAAACAGAAGTTAATCGAGCGCGTGTGGCAGGATGAAGGGAAGTAGATGTGTCTACATTAGATGAACTATCGATTAAAATCGAGTTATGGCCATTACCGCTTGGCCCTAGGCCAGAGTGTAATTCTAATTTGGTTTTATCCGATGGTTGTTTAAAGCAGTAATGCCAAAAGGCGCCCAACACAGCCAAGACTATATTTTGGTGAAACATAATATTTTGGTGAAAAATAATATTTTGGTGAAAAATCATTGGGATATTCGTGTTTTTTGGTCAGGCTGTGCAGCCATATGACAGAACATCTATGTCATATCGCGATGGCATATGGCTATATTGTACAGCATTATTGCTATCCCAGAGTTATTATTTAAGCATGTAAATGCAAAACGCATTGTCTTCGTGTGGGGCTTTTATAATGATGTCCACGGTATATCACCGTTAAGGCCCTGGGTGTCACTTTTGAGATGAAAAATCCATTTCTGTTCCTTAACAAACAGGAACCTTGACACGTCACTGATATAAGGGGGGGTGTAAGGGTGTTCTAAGACCACCCACCTCATGTCCTCTGCTGTGTGTTTAAAGGTTAAGAAATAGTTGGTCAGCCTCGTTGATTGTTTGCGGCACCTGATAGTGCTTTTGTGTTCACCAATCCTCAGTTTAATTTTACGGGTGGTGTATCCGACATATCTTAGGGAACAAGGACAGGTGATCATATAAATGACCTTATCAGTGTTACAATTTGTATGTTTTTTTAGGAGCCACGTCCTACCTGTTCCCAAATCAACTGTGTCCGTTTTGCTCGTCTGAGGGCAAGCACTGCATGACCCACAAGGGTAGTGGCCAGAAACAGGAGGAAGATCCCAAAGGGTCATGGATCTCTCAATGTTTTGTGTCCTAGGTCTCGTGTGGACCAGTGTATCATGCAGGCTAGGTGCTCTTTTGAATGAGAAAAGGGGCAAAGGAATATTGACATCAGTGATGTTTAAAATCCCCCAATGTTTTCGTACAGATTTTTGAATTTTGTTGGACAGTGTGTTAAATGTACTAACCAATGTAAGCCTGTCCAATGGTGGTTTGGGAGGACGTCTATCCACAAGTGCCTCGCGATTATTATTTGAGGCACGTTTCCATGCCTTTTTAACGAGGTGTTTGGGGTATTGACGTTCCTGCAATTGGGCAGAAAGGTTGGTTGCATGTTTGTTAAACAGTTCTTTGGAAGAACAATTCCTCCTGAGTCGGAGGAATTGCCCAACAGGAAGGTTTTCCCTCAAGGAACGAGAATGATGGCTATTGAATAACAAAAGAGAGTTTCTGGCCATGGGTTTAGTGAAAAGTTCACTTTGTAGGCCCCCTGCTTCAGGAAAGATTGACAAATCCAAAAAGGGGAGTCTCTCATGGCTGAATTCAACAGTGAATTTGAGATACTGATTCCGCTCGTTTAGCCATTGATGGAAAGACTGGATCTCAACATGGGAGCCTCGCCACACCACCAGGATATCATCTATGTATCTCTTCCATAGCACCACTTGATGGAGAAATGGGTTGCTATGGTTGAGAACATGATCCCGTTCAAATTGATGTACATAAAGGTTGGCGAGGCTCGGGGCAAAAATACTCCCCATCGATGTCCCGGAGATTTGGAGAAAAAACTGGTCTTCGAATTAGAAAAAATTGTCCATCATGGCTATTTTTGCACATGCCAAAATTAAGTTTACAGGAGTGATGCTGTCAAGATCCTCTGTAGATAAAAGATGTCTTATAGTATCAAGAGTTTCCTGTTGAGGTATACAAGTATAGAGAGACTCAACATCGAAGCTGACTAATAAGTCTGTCTCGACATTGAACTCTACACTTGGTAACAGTCTAAGGACATCGGCTGTGTCCTCCAGGTAAATAGGCATTTTTTTAACAAGGGGTCTGAGAAAAAAGTCAACGAACGTAGAAAGAGGTTCAAGGAGAGAACCAATCCCCGAGATGATGGGGCGTCCTTGACTGGTGACAGAGAATCCTGTTACACCAGGGTTCTACTGCCTACCTAAAATCCACAAAGCCACTAGACCACCACCAGGACGCCCCATCATCTCGGGGATTGGTTCCCTCCTTGAACCTCTTTCTACGTTTGTTGACTTTTTTCTCAGACCCCTTGTTAAAAAAATGCCTACTTACCTGGAGGACACAGCCGATGTCCTTAGACTGTTACCAAGTGTAGAGTTCAATGCCGAAACAGACTTATTAGTCAGCTTCGATGTTGCGTCTCTCTATACTTGTATACCTCAACAGGAAACTCTTGATACTATAAGACATCTTTTATCTACAGAGGATCTTGACAGCATCACTCTTGTAAACTTCATTTTGACATGTGCAAAAATAGCCATGATGGACAATTTTTTCAAATTCGAAGACCGGTTTTTTCTCCAAATCTCCGGGACATCGATGGGGAGTATTTTTGCCCCGAGCCTCGCCAACCTTTATGTACATCAATTTGAACAAGATCATGTTCTCAACCATAGCAACCCATTTCTCCATCAAGTGGTGCTATGGAAGAGATACATAGATGATATCCTGGTGTTGTGGCGAGGCTCCCATGTTGAGATCCAGTCTTTCCATCAATGGCTAAACGAGCGGAATCAGTATCTCAAATTCACTGTTGAATTCAGCCATGAGAGACTCCCCTTTTTGGATTTGTCAATCTTTCCTGAAGCAGGGGGCCTACAAAGTGAACTTTTCACTACACCCATGGCCTGAAACTCTCTTTTGTTATTCAATAGCCATCATCCTCGTTCCTTGAGGGAAAACCTTCCTGTTGGGCAATTCCTCCGACTCAGGAGGAATTGTTCTTCCAAAGAACTGTTTAACAAACATGCAACCAGCCTTTCTGCCCAATTGCAGGAACGTCAATACCCCAAACACCTCGTTAAAAAGGCATGGAAACGTGCCTCAAATAATAATCGCGAGGCACTTGTGGATAGACGTCCTCCCAAACCACCATTGGACAGGCTTACATTTGTTAGTACATTTAACACACTGTCCAACAAAATTCAAAAAACTGTACGAAAACATTGGGGGATTTTAAACATCACTGATGTCAATATTCCTTTGCCCCTTTTCTCATTCAAAAGAGCACCTAGCCTGCGTGATACACTGGTCCACACGAGACCTAGGACACAAAACATTGAGAGATCCATGACCCTTTGGGATCTTCCTCCTGTTTCTGGCCACTACCCTTGTGGGTCATGCAGTGCTTGCCCTCAGACGAGCAAAATGGACACAGTTGATTTGAGAACAGGTAGGACGTGGCTCCTAAAAAACATACAAATTGTAACACTGATAAGGTCATTTATATGATCACCTGTCCTTGTTCCCTAAGATATATCGGATACACCACCCGTAAAATTAAACTGAGGATTGGTGAACACAAAAGCACTATCAGGTGCCGCAAACAATCAACGAGGCTGACCAACCATTTCTTAACCTTTAAACACACAGCAGAGGACATGAGGTGGGTGGTCTTAGAACACCCTTACATCCCCCATCATATCAGTGACGTGTCAAGGTTCCTGTTCGTTAAGGAACAGAAATGGATTTTTCATCTCAAAAGTGACACCAAGGGCCTTAACGATGATATACCGTGGACATCATTATAAAAGCCCCACACGAAGACAATGCGTTTTGCATTTACATGCTTAAATAATACCTCTGGGATAGCAATAATGCTGTACAATATAGCCATATGCCATCGCGATATGACATAGATGTTCTGTCATATGGCTGCACAGCCTGACCAAAAAACACGAATATCCCAATGATTTTTCACCAAAATATTATTTTTCACCAAAATATTATGTTTCACCAAAATATAGTCTTGGCTGTGTTGGGCGCCTTTTGGCATTACTGCTTTAAACAACCATCGGATAAAACCAAATTAGAATTACACTCTGGCCTAGGGCCAAGCGGTAATGGCCATAACTCGATTTTAATCGATAGTTCACCTAATGTAGACACATCTACTTCCCTTCATCTTGCCACACGCGCTCGATTAACTTCTGTTTTCATGCGCATGCGTGGTAGAGTAGCAACTATTCGGTTGCGCATGCACTACAATACACATCACATGGCAATGCGCTATCAAGACAAGTGTCCGGGTTTCTGATTAAGCGCAGTTCGCTGCACCCGTTCAAGAAGGACACTTCCTAGAGACGAAGGTGCACGTAATCAACTTATTATCCAATCACAACAGCGCTTAAATTGACGCGCGAGAAAGGAGCATGTCACCTTCACTCCCACTCGGACGCTGGTTTGAGGCACCGACAGACAGGTAGGCTCCTTGATAAATGTTTGTGATTGATCTTGTTATTTTCAGAGATGTAAAAGTCTTTGTCTCTCTGTCTCTTTTCGAATTTGGTTTCTCTGCATGAGAGCTTGTCATGTGTTGGCCACTCTATATGAGAGCTTACTGGAGACAGTGATCTAGCTCTTTCATGATTAATGCATTTTCTTTCTTTTCTTTGTTAAATGAGAGCCAATTGGGTTCTTTATCTAACATGGTCTCTCCATGCTTAGTCACAGCCATATATGTTTGCTTGGGTTACAGTCTTTTTTTAGAACAACTGGTATTTGTTAGTAGATTATGGAAATGAGGGAGCAATGCATCTGTACACCTCTGAAGAGTCTCTGAGGTGGTCTCTTTTTTCATTTTTCCATTTCCACTCTAAAAGAGCGGGGCCTCATTTTTCCAGAGCGGGTGCCGGGCGAGGTGAGGTAACTTCCCACAAAACGCTGGGTAAGTAATACATTGCAAATAATGTCTTAATTTATATTTGGTATGACCAGGAGGACCTTGAGTCTTCTGAGTGGCGTTGAGAGTTTCTCTTTGCCCTGTTTGTGTTGCTGTGTTTTGTTCTTTTTATCACTGTGATAACATCACACACTATTTTCACTGTATGCTGTTGTGCACTATCTTTCTCTTTTTATAGGAAAGAACAAATGATTAAATATCCACCAGCAAACATTGGGGATCCAAGTTCCTGGTAGGAGTAATTTAATATGTCTGTGCATAATTACTAGCATTATTGTTATCACATATCTAATATTGCAGTCGCTATTACTATCCGGTCCTGAAGAAAGCTGGACAGTTTGTCCGTTTGAGCTGAAACATGTTGACCCCATTGCACTGCGCCACTGTATAGCTATTATTTTAAACTATCAGGCGTTGTTTTAAATTTTGACCCTAGGACAATCCCTATTAAAAAAAAATTTTGTCCCAGGAGCCAATTTTATATCCACTTTACTCTCACCTTATTTTCACTAGCACTGCACACCATCGGCACCATCTGAAATACACTGTGGTTAGAAAAATACCTCAATAATCCATCTCAGCATCATTACCAGGTGCGTTGGGTGAGATCTGGATTCACGATTTGTATCCCACATGATGATATTCCGCCATAAGGGTGGGCTGATGGGAATTTTTCAAGCCAGTGTCATTTTTTAATGTGGTTTGATGGACCCTTGGATTTCTAGTCTCAACACGACACACAAATAGTTTTTTGGACCATACATCTCTTCATGTTTTTCTAGTATTTCAACAGGTACCTGGTTACCAAAGCAGTCTCATGTCCAGTTACACACTTTACATTACGACATTCATAGACTTTAATTAAGTGGTCCCGGTGCTGGTGATGCAGGATGCTGAGTATGCTGAGTGATGCTCAGGGTGCTGTGTGGTCGATGGGAGTGTTCCTGCAATTATTCGCCAGTCCACCCACCCAAGGTGGGGAAAACTTTGCCCACCAGGGTTGGTGTCCCTCAAAGTCCTCTATGAGCCAGTTGAAGGACACCTGAGTCTGAGTCACCAATCTCCGTACAAGGCCAGTCCAGTTGTATCCTTTTGTGTAGGCTGGTGTCCATCTTTGGCAACAAATCTGGACTCAGACAATATTCTCAGGTCCAGCAGACTCGGGTGCAATATTTGGCCATTGAGGATAGGTCTCTCAAGTTGCCTGTTGGCAGTAAGCGGCTATTTGAGGAGTGTGGCTACTGACTTGACGGAGTGGGCTACTTCAGCTTTGCATGGGGGGGTCAGCCAACTGACCCTTGGAGCCTCTTCTTTGGCTTGTGGCTTGGTAGCGATGTTTCCATTAGCCAGGAGCCACAGTCACAGTCTTCTCTTTGCTAACCCAATTTGTGGCAGGTGCAGTCCGCTAGTCAGTGCACCCTCTCTTGCTAGGTTCAAGGGTCAGCAGGGCGGTCCTTCTCTGGGAATGCCTCCAGTTCCATTCGATCAGAGGTTTAGGATGTCAGGGGTGCCATATTTATGCTCAGAAAGTGCCTTGGGGTATGATGCAGTCACGAGAAAATGGGCTACCAGGATCCCTCCAACCATGTGACAACTTCTGGTTATGTGTGGCATCTAGCAATACCAGAGTGCACAATTCTGCCCACTCCCAAGATGTCTGAACCCCTACTTGGATATTAGGAGTCTGGTAGCTCACCCTACAGGTGTAGCTACTGTGACCCACCCGTCCATGGGAACATTGGTTTGGTAACTGGTTTCCCCTCTCTGTTCCTGCAACCAGCCTGTCTACCTGAACAAAGGGGCAGCCCTACATGAGTGTGATCGCTATTTGCCCGCTGAAGCTTGCCTTTTGGGCCAATTCCCTGTTTGACTTCCTGCAAGAGAGAGGTATTACCTTGTGGGAGGCCTCTATTGTTTGTCAGCCTGGGAGTTGTCCACACGACTCCCCAGGAGGGCAAACAGCTGTCTGGTGGCCAGCAACGGTGAAAGGTCACTGGATAAACTGGGCAACGGAGTGGCACTTTTTAAAAGTTGCCTTTACATAACTGTGACATTAAATTTGACTTGGGCATCAACATAGATTTAAGGCCATGATTAATTTGCTACCTTGAATTAGCCATGTTAGCAATCCCATTTATAAGTTAGTCGGACTCAGCTATCAGCTTGTAAGAAAGTATTAGCCAATGGGGGCTACTAACGTTTCCAAAACATAAATGACAATTTGAGAAAGGTTACTGTTAGGACATACTAAAGTATATGTCCTAACTAATATTATATAGAGTTCTCTGCCTTAGGGCTCGATAGGCCTTCCTTAGGGGAGGCTCACATAAAATTGTAAAGGAAGTGGGGGCTTTGCCATTGGTTTACATGGCAAAGTCAATTAGTGGCTGAGCTCAGAAGACTGTTACAGATTACGGATCCAGAACCTGCACAGCACCCACTCATACAAATAATGTGTACTATGGATGAGAACCGTCAACTGATAAAATGGCTGACAAGGGCCCTAGCATATCTATCACAAGATCCCTTAATAAGACTCCGCAGAGGCTGGAAGGAGAATATAGTCCGGGAATGGGCACAAAAGGAGTGGGTTATGGCCCTCATTCACCCATGAAAGGTCTCCTGTCATGCTTGGTTCCCGTACATCCAGCACAACATTCTGCACAGGGCCCACCCCGGTGAGACTCCACAGGATTTTACCAGTATCGGAATCGTCCTGGCCAAGATGTATGTAGTGTGAGGTAGACATGGAACACATTTTCTGGAGTTGCCCGCTGGTTTGGGTTCTCTGGCTAACAGTCATAGACAAGCTTAGTGGAATAATGGGCCGCACAGATCTATATAATATGGCGAGAGCGCGTATTGTGCAGGGGCACTGCAAACCACTTAATTGATTTAGCAATGTTGATGGTCCATAGACTGATTGCCATGCATTAGAAGGCTGGAGTATTGCCCGTGAGTGGGACATTATAATGTGGCAACACTTAAGTAAGGTAGAGCCAAAGCTGTGGCGCTGAGGCGGAAGGAAGCACAAGGGTTATGAAAGAAACTCATTGCGGCAGACTGGGATGGTCTCATGGGCTCCTTACCACCACAGGACATGCAGGACTGTAGTAGTGGTTCGTTGGAGTACCATGTCCCCTTCATGGGTAATGGCCTCCTTGCCCACTTATGAACGTGCAGGAGTTGGGAGGGCAGAGTGTGCAGAGAGGATGTTGATCAGGTACTTGAATATATTGATTAATAGGACTTACAATACCAGTTTGAGGGTTGAGAAGGGCCTAAAAACTGGTAGGAAAATTTTACCCCTCATGAATGTGCTCTGTACGATTAGTGATACCTTGGCCTATTAGAATTGGTTATATGTGCAGAACCTGTCTCTCGTGATGCAACTGGAAATGCATAAAATACTTACAAGGCAGAGGCGGGATTACTGCCTGCATTTATGTGCTTTACTGGCTGGCATGTGCTGGCCTGCATAAGATGGTTAAAAAAATGCATGACAAAGCCGAACTAGCAGCTTTAATTTTGCTCTTCCAGGCTACAGTGGTAGGTGGGAGCAATTTTGTATGTTGTCACACGCAGATGGCACAATCAGTGCTGCAGCCCTGGGTGGACACTCTAACTTACATGCCCTGGGTACCGTTGAAACCATATACTATGGATTTATTAGTGGATCATATTTTTTTTTAATTGGGGGTAGCCAATTCCACAAACATTTTGTAATGTGTTAGAACACTGGTACTGGAGTCTGGTAAGCAGGCCTCAGTGAACTTTCAGAGTCTAAAAACCAGAACCTAGTAGTCCAAAACGAAATGGGGACCTGCAAAAAGCCTGAGTCCTCACAATCAATATTGATATTTATTAAGACTGATAATATTAATGTGGGGCACTTGGTTTAAGATACAATAGGCAACCACAAAACCTTGTTGTAAAGAAAAATTGCTGTACCAACTTCATTGATATACTTTTTTGGCATATGATACATTTAATTTGTATTAGATGTATTTTAATAATACCAGCGATAGGTGCAATGAGAGGTCCAAATGTGTTTATATATGATTCCTGTACAAGTCTCTTAAGAGAAGAAGGAATGGTAGTAGGTTATTATGGTTACTGTAATATTGACAGTACTACATTCCATGAAGTCTCATACCATGCCTGTTAAGGGTGCAAACCAAAGTATTGATTCATTGTATGTCCAAATCCGTAGACATGCTGCTTTTAAGCTTGCCAGTCATGCTGATGAGTACCAAGCTGATAGGGTCACAGGTAAAGTAGACTACCTAGTGTTGCTTGTTGAATGTCACTTGTGTGAGAATTGTAGGCTCTTGTGCATGATGGCCTGAGGGGTGAACCTGACCTGTCACTGTGGTTCTGGAGCTGAGTTGCAAAGGAAACTGAGGTAGACATGCTCACATTTGTCAATAACTTTCTCGAAGTGAGCTCTAGGCCACTTAAATTGAATTTCGACTTATTGGTAGCATCGAAGTTGTAAAGCAATCTTGATTCAATGGCAAAGGCTGAGGAAACTAGTCTGTTAAAGACAGACAGACCACCAAAGCTCTTCAGAGATCTTGGAGGATAGGTAGTTTTATGATACCTTTTCTGATTGAGCCCCACCAGTGGTTAATTTGAAAATAATAAGTGCTGTGGCTCTTGTCAGGAGGCAGCTTTACCAGACCATTTCTCCTGTTAGCGCCGCCTAAAACAGAACCAACTACTAACCATGAAAGAGGGGAGAGGATGTGGCCTAATGGCCATAGATGCTAACTTCGGAATAGGGGAACCAGGTTCGAGTCTCGACATTCAGCCTATCATCCTGTGAATCTGGGCAAATCACTTAATCTCCCCATAAATTAATGTGTCCTTAACTGGTGCTCATGAAAAGCGACGGTGTTGATGATTAAGTGTTGGTGCTGAGCACGGAAACCACTGGCTCAAATTAAGCACTGAGTAGATTGTCTGTCTCTACTCTAAAGGTTCTCCTACCAGTGACAGACGTTCTGAGCTTGGGTCAAAAGTGTTTCCAGATTTGACCTCAGGGTCCTTCTAAATTTGAAGGTGATGAGTTTGTGTTGCAGAAAAATCATTTTGGCTTCATAAACAGATCGATATGTAACGCTGATGCCTTGAAGGAAATACGTATGGCCATTGGGCCCTCTGGAGAGCTTTTAGGACAAAGGATATGTGATCCCCCTGCTGAAGTACGAAGAGTAGGTGTTCCCTCCATTAACCACTTTTTCCAAGATTGCAGAATAATAATCAGGTTTAGATTAAGATGTTAAAGTCACCTTCTTTGGTGTTTGTGGTTTATGGGAAAAGAAATGCTTTAGATATTTATATCACGTAAGAAAATATTATTTTCAATACAATTTAAGCTTTATCATTTTAATCCATAACATTTGCAGTCAGGGCATTATTACACATAAGCTCATCATGCAATTTACAGTTTAGTGCCTTAAATGAAGCGTCTATCTAGCGCGGTTTAGGCATGCGATGTTTCTGCAGCCTGCAAACAACAGGGGGAAGATGTTTAAGACTAGAAATAAATAAGTGTTGTGACAAGTTCTAGCTCAAAGAAAAGGGACAATTGTAGGTATTCTCTTCCACCAGCCTTTGATTTCTCAAAAAGGACAGAAAAAGGCTCTTCCACTGAGCCTGTGAACTCGAATACCCCAACCAGTGACCCTAGTGCAAGCATTCAACCAAAATCGATGTAGTTGCAAATTAATTTGTATAGTGCCGGGGTCTCCAATCTCTTCTACAGTGTGAGCTACTTTTGATTAATGAAAATGATACTGAGCTACTAACAAACAAAACAACTGCGACAGTAGATACCACATCAGACATGGTTATCAGATTATTTTTTATTAAGTTTGCATATCTTGATTCCAACTCATGCAGTTCTAAACTTGGGATACTCAGCTCTTTTGTTCCTGCCAGAGGTATACACACATACAAGGACATTTCGGAGAGCTGTGCTGCGCCAAATTAGGCAGCGCTGCGCTCTGACATTTCCAAAACTCAGGGATACACCGTATTTACAAGAATACTCCGCACCCTTGTGTTTTCTCCAGCACTGGCACTGAAATTAGCTGTTTGGAGCCAACGCAGGCCCCCTTGCACCATAGTAAAAGGGTTCCTGTGATGCAGGGAATGATTGTTCATTTACAGGTAGGTATTCCTTCCTGCACATAAACAATCCATAATGGCGATTTGTAACGTCTATGTGTGCTGCAGAACACATAGAAAAAGCAAAAACGAGGAGGAATAACAGTATTTCACCATTCTAACGCCTGCTAATGCAGGGCATTTGTTCTTGGCACTGCCTCAGATTTACGCATCCATGTAAATCTAGGGCAGCGTCAAAAAGCAAAGGGTGTTGCGGTGGAACACCCACAGCAACACCCATTGCATGCCCCTTTCATGCAACGTAATGCATTTAAAGGGGTTGCATTTACAAGCCGGCATTTAGCTACAAAAACTGGCGTAATGATGCTTTGTAAATATGGAGAAGGGCATAGCGCCACCAGAAAGTCGCTAAAAGTGATGTTCTGGTGATGGTATCCCCTTGAAAATATACCCCATAGTGTGACTAACAGTACCAGGCCCCACTGTAGCAGGTAGCTTTGCTGCATGGCGATTTTCTATGTAGCAGGCTTCATGCTGGCAGTCTCATTGTGTGAGTTTGAGCATGGGACCTTGCTATTGGTTTGGCTGGCTTCTACTTTAAAGGGTCGGCAACTCAGCAGTGATATGCACAAGGTAGCACTGTTAAGCTTCAGACTCTTTGAATCATATACTTGGTTAGACTTCATGTCGAAGAGCTACTTTCCGGCAGCTGGTGAGCTACTGGGAGCTCTTGAGCTACCTGTTGGGGAACCCTATAGTACATCATATCCTATTGTTATGTGAGAAACTACATTATGGGACAGATAGGATGCTATGCCACGGGGAAGTGCTTGGTTGTCAGGGTATGCACTTTCAAAAAGGCCAATATGGTGAGCATTTTGGTGTGGTCAGTGATGATCAGAGTGGCACTCTTATCCTGTCTTGAGTTGCAGCGCTTAACAGTATGAATGTTTAAAGACAAGTGGGAGATTGAGAGTGCACAGTTTACGTTAGGCAGCTGATATGATTTACCATACAGATCACATGACATTCCCTCTTTAAAACTACTGTGGTCTAAGAAGGGAAAGAGCACAGAGAACTCTTGAACTGTGCCAGATCCATGTTTTTTCTATTTTCTAGATCTCTCTTCATGCACCCTTTCTCTCTCATCCTGATGGTGATCTAGTCTTTTTCTTTTGAACTTATCTGCAGCAGCTCAACCACTCCAGAGTTCGGTCTGTCTGCCAGTGCTAGGAGTGAATATTGCTCTACTTTGGCCTGTGTTGAGAAGGAAGCATATGCTATATCAGCTAGATATATTATACAACCCAGTACTATATCTGTTTTATATGGAAAACAATTTGACAGCTGTTATGCTGTATCAAATGTATGTGTAATAGAATCATGCACTGCAGATGCCTTTACTGTGCCTATTCTGTGAGCGAAGCTTGCACTGTTTCTGCTCACCCTGCACTTTTCTCTTATTTAGTGAAGCATGAGAAACACTTTTTAGAATATAAAAGACACAACTATTGTTTTTGTCAATGCTTTTTTAAGGAAGACATTACAGTAGTTCTGGTCTGCTTCTCTTTAAGGATCTAACTAAGCTTAGCTTGTGTTGCAGAGTAAAAAAAAACATTTTCTAAATATTGAGTACCAGGCAATGCAGCCCTTTACTATATATGGTGCATTTGGAAATGTACCTCTTTTTCTGGCTTTGATGACATGACTGTAGAAATGATATGTCAAGATTGCAAAATAACTCCTGGATATAGGTCTTCGGCCTACACTTGTGGGTTTTCACAGTTAGACATTTATCAAAGCCTCTGATTTCAATGACTCACACTTGTAATAAACTATTTTGAAGGCCATTTTAGACATGTCTATAACATTAAACGGTTTGATCCAATGAACACTCTTTAGGACCATTCTGAAAATATACTTTTCCATTCTTTCACATCACAAATCCACTCTCTGGGATACCAAATTAGACAGCAATCTACATTACTGTGATAATGTTTATTAGGCAGGCCAAGCAACACTCCCAAGTGGTTCCTCGTTATTACTGAAGCCTTCTGTTGGACTTGGCCCTTTTTGCAGGGTCATCCCTGAACTTTTGCCTTCCTCCTGTATTTTGTCGACCCGTTTTTGTTGGTTTTATGACTCTGGGCACTTTACCACTGCTGATCAGTGCTAAAGTGCATATGCTCTCCCTATTGTAAATTGTTATATGGATTACTGACTTCATGATTGGCTGACTTGGTTTACATGTCAGACCCTAGTACAGTTCACTGAGTGTGCCCAGGACTTGTAAATCCAAATGCTGCTGGAGGGCTTGCAGCACTGGTTGTGCCACCCACAGAAACAGCCTGTAAAAGTGTGTCTCATGTCTGCCATTGCAGAGCCTGTGTGCAGTCTGGTACTGCCATGCTGACTGGGCAAGTGCACCCACTTGCCTGTCCCTAAACCTTCCCTTTTCGTCATATCAGACACCCCTATGGTAGGCCCAAGGGCAGGGTGCACTGTCAGTTTAAGATAGGGCAAGCCCTGATGTATGTGGCATGTCCTAGTAGTGAATTACAGCCTTTTTCGTTTTTCACTATTGCAAGGCTACCTATTCCCCATAGGCCAAAATGGGCAGTTAGATTATTACATTTTATAATGCTAACTGACTCAGGGAACCAGGTGAGTTTAGTATGCCTGAACTCAGAATGATAAAACACATATTTTAGTGAAGTTGGTTTTAACATTCTGTGTTTGAAAATACCACTTTTAGAAAGTAGGTATTTTCCTGTCTAACCATCCAAGCCTTCCTCTGCTAGGTTGTGTATTCCTTGTCTGGGGTTTATGTGACAGGGGCTGGGGATTCCAGGAGACAGGGTGAGTCAGCACAGGGTTGAATAGAGAGATCTGAATGTAAATGGGTGGGAGGAGTTGCACCTGGGACCTAAATAGGGCTGTGCCTGCCTTCCACGATACCAGCTCCACATCCTGTGGTACGTCTGATGTCCCTGGCTCACACTGTCAAAGGAAAGAAGGAGTCATGTAAACAGAGTGCTCCAGGACTTACCAGAACTGGTTTGGACTAGGCAAAGGCCTCTTTGCCTTCAGAGAACAAAGAGAAACTGTGTATAAAAGCGTGGACCCAGTCCCCAGAATTTTAGATCATTTTTGGACAACAAGAAGAAACCTTTGCTTAGGAGTGGACCCCAAGAGACTGAGGAGAGACCAGTAGCGGTCGGCAGTAGGAGTTACTGCAGGGCGGTGACGTGGGCAGGGGGAGGAGCAGGGGGGGGTAGTAATGTATGGATTACGGAGTTTAACAGGTAAGTAAACATTTAAATAAAGAAAACTAATTTCTTTGCGCATACTGCATCACATTTGGTGATGCAGTGCGCGCAACAAAATTCGTTTTATTTATTTAAATGTTTACTTACCTGTTAAACTCCGTAATCCATACATTACTACCTCCCACCCTGCCCCTCCCCCTGCCCACGTCACCGCCCTGCAGTAACTCCTACTACCGACCACTACTGGGAGAGACTATCTCTATTCTGAAGTGCTGCTTGGGGGATTGGCCTGCAGTGGTTTCCTGACTGCCAAAGGAAGGAGAAAGGAACTTTCTGTGCTTTATTGAACTTGTAAAGGATCTCCAAGGGCTTGAGAGAAGAGCTTGCCTCCTGCTGAAGTCTCAGAGACAACAGACTTCAACCACCAGCTCCCCAAGAGTTCTTTGGAAGTGCCTGCAGCTGTTTTGGGCCTTCTGAGGGACTGTGTGTCGCAAGGAGCTGGAAGCGCGACTCACGAAGAAGAAGCGTGTCGCCATTGCAGCCGCTGCCGTTGTATCACTGAACAAGGATGACGCCGCTGTAGCTGTCACATTGCACCGCATCACAGGAAACGTCTCACAACATCGAAGAAGCGTGTTGCCGTCACAGCCACTGCTGTCGCATCACTGAGCTAGGGTGTCGCCGATGTAGCTGTCGCAGTGCACTGCAGAAGCGCATCGCATCCACGGAGAAGCGTGCCCCCGTCGCAGCCGCTGTTGTCGCATCACTGAACAAGGGTGTCACCGCTGCAGTTGTCGCATCAAGCGGAAGCGTCTCGCATCCTCGGAGAGGAGTGGTGCCGCCAAAGCCGCTGTCGTCGCATCGCTGAACAAGGGTGTCACCGCTGCAGCTGTGGCATCGAGTCGAGACATCTCGCAACATCGGAGGAGTGTGTCACATCAAGAAGAAGACGCCATCTTTGTTTCTTTGCACCGGATCTTCAACGCATCACCGTCTTTGAATTTAAGGAACTACTGCATCCCCATCCCTGCAACACTTTTGTTGTAGAAGCATTACGCATCTTAAGGTATATTGACTCAAAGTGTCGAATTTTAAGATCTAAAGAGAACTGAGCAAATTCTACCCTTTTAAGTACAGTATTGTGGAGTTTTGTCATTTGTGGTCTTATGTTAAATCTATATAAAAGATACTTATTTTTCGTATGCAACTTGTGTGGTATCCATTTGTAGTGTTGTCACTGGATTACGGTATGTGTTCACAAATGCTTCACACACTGCCTCTGAGATAAGCCTGTCTGCTCGTGCCAAGCTACCAAGGGGGTGAGCAGGGGTTATTTTAGGAGTGTACCCTCTTACCCTGACTAGACGCAAGGGTCCCTATTTGTCATATGTACCTAGCTATGCCAACTAGATATCCCCAAATCTAACATTGGTGGGCAACGGTGAGGATTCTGGACTTGCATTTGTGACTCATATACAGTGATTGGTGAACACTGCTAGTGAGTGAAGACCAAAACGCGACCACATACTTTATGGTAGATTTCTGTTTCCTGGAATTTTCTATTTTTGCCAAGTTTTACCATCATGGAGAAAGCAGAATCCATAGCCTCTCTTGATTTTGGGTGGGAAGAGGAGAAACTGGAATGCTACAAAGTAAGGCAGCTGAAGCACTTCTGCAAGAAATTCAATGTTTCAATTATTGGACTCACCAGGAAGGAGGAGTTCTACAAGGCGCTGAGGGCCTGGGTAGGAGCAAGGAATACCCCTGAGAATGAGGAAGGTGGTGAAAATGCAGATGTGCTGCTGGAAGGGCCACTGAGCCTAGGAGGGAGGAGAGCACCTTTCTCCGCAGGTAGCAGTGTTTCTGCCAAGAGTCTGTCCCCAGAGGAGCTGGAGGATAGAGAGAGATGTAGTAGGCATGAAATGGAGCTGGCCAAGCTCAAATTGGGTGGGCAACTGGAGTTAGAAAATAGGAGATTGGCCCTAGAGGAAAAGAAAATATAGTTGGAGCATGAGTTAAGAATGAGGTAGCTTGAATTGGAGCTCGAGTGGCTTGAGGCCATGAGTGTCTCAACCCAGCAACAAGAAATGAATTTTCTAATGCTGAGGGAGTAGTACACACACCCAGAGATGTGGTGCCTGACTTGAAGGAGGGGGTTACCATATACCAGGAGGTTCAAGGACATGAGGTAGCTCCAGTAGTGCACAGTATCCCTAAGGAGAATGGGTAACTGGCGCAGGGTTTCATGGTCCTAGTGGTGGGAGGGACACTCTACTGACTCTAGATGAGAGGTGCAGGGAGAGGGGTTCCCCCAAAGTTGAAGTTCTGGTATGTGAGTGTGAATACCGCCCAGAAGAGTATGGGTTGAGTGACAGAGACAGTCCGAAACTGTCTTGCCAATCTCAGGAGAGTGGTGTGGAGTATGTGTGTGAGGCACTGGATGGTGAGGTGAAGGATAGTTTGGTTAACCCCTGTGGGGGCTGTGTGATACAATTGTGGGAGATCATATTGTAAGTCCCTGTTTCCCAGAGCTATGGCAACACCTGTTGGAGAGTGAGTTCTCTGACCCCAGGGAGCTCACTTGGGAGTCAAACCTTTTGGTGGATTCCAGAGGATCCGGAGAGGCATGGGGGAGTGACCCTGTGGGGAGTGGCTCAGGTATCTTCCAACCCAGAGTGATGGAAGGGGTGCAGAGTAGCCCAGCTAGGTCCAGTTGTAGTGGGAGGGGTGTAGGGGCTCATGTCCTGTCTCAGTGGAGAAGGAGTGGGTGTGGGACTGCATGTCCCCGGGTGCCTGAAACCCAGTCTCAGAGCCTGGATTGTGCTTTAAGGGAACACAAGGTGGGGAACCTAGGCTGTCCTGATGGGCCGCCCGTTGAGGGAGATCCCCTAGTGTCTGGTGAACTGGGAGTGTCTGTAAGCAGGCCTCCATTAGTTCTGGTGTCTGGCAGTACTGCTCCTAAGTGGAAGGTACAGAAGTCCAGACTGAGGGGTGAGAGGGAGAAAGAGTCCCCAGTGGAAGAACCAGTGGGTCAGGGGCCAGCCAGAAGCGCTGCATCACCAGTGAATGACCATGGTGACACCACTTCTGTCCATGGGGGATCTTCACACACTGTCAGATGGACAGGGGTCGGGAGAGCTGCGCCAAGCAGACTATCACACAACACATGAGTTATGTGTTACCCTCAGGTGGGGCATGCGTGCTCCCCAGGGAGTCCTGGTGCACCAGGCAAGTGTTCAACCGCAGGGGTTGGGTCCTAGGTTGGGAAGACAGGTTTAGCTGTTGTCTGACCTGGAGGGAGAAACAACTGTAAACAGAGTCCTGACCGGTTGGTCTTCTAGGGGTACCACCCCTGATGGGAGGGTGCAGTACTCTGGAAGGGGGTGCAGATGCCTATCTCTTCTACAGGATAACATCTGAGTTAGCTTTTTAAATGTGTCTTTTCCAAATGGGAACAGATAACCAGTTCAAAATGGTGTCTATAGGACCAGCATTTAAAATCGTACCTCATGGTGAAGTCGAATTTTAAATTGCCATTCTGAAAATGCCACTTTTAGTGAGTTGGCATTTTCCAGCCTTTTCCATTTAGTGCCTGTGGTCTGTCTCTGGTCGCATTACTGGGTGTAGCTTGAGGTAACGGGTTTTTAGGAACCCGTTGGTGTCAGGGGATAACACCCGAAGACCTCTGAGTTCTCCCTTGTTCCGGACCACAGAAACACGGAGTCTTCTAGTCGCAGTCAAAGATCAAGTTTTATTGGTAGCTACCAAGTAACACGTGTCCCAGAAGTACACCACACGGAGAGTAGGTTCTTGGGAGACTGTTCGTTTTTACAGAACCAGCCTTCTCCTTATATATCAAATATATGGCTTCAAGCAAGAATTCTTGAGTTTATGGTATGGCAACACACATATTTCTACAACAATACAAAGAGCGAAGTCATGTAGGCAAGCCCATATTTTAGATGTCCAGTTCGTGATAGATTACCCGGTTAGGCCCGGAACTCCCATCAGATATCGATGAAACACCAATAAAGGAAGGTACAACCCAGCCATAAAACTGACCATAAACAAGATACGTGGACAGGTGCATGTTTGTAGAAAGCATGATCTGTATGTAGTGAATGGTTCGTGGAATGTTATGCGTAGAGGCTATCGTATTCGGCCACTGGGCGAGGAGCTGCCTAAACAGGTTTGGCCGAAGACAGTGGAGTCAGTTGGGACAGGTCAGGGGAAAGTCACGAAAGGTGGACGTGTCTATTTGGATCAAGCTCGACCTTTAATTGACTTAACATGAGGGCAAGATGTAAGATGGATGCCGTTCACAAAATGGAGTCTAAGGGTTGGGACGGAAACTGTAATTTAGGGGTGTTGGCAACCCTCGATTGTAACGTAAATACATAGGAATGATGTCCTACCCATTATCGGTTCATAGACACCAAAATCGTTATGGTACGTTGAGGTTTTGTGATACGGGTATTGGACCCCGATATAGACAAAACAACAGGGTCCAGATTTTCAGTACCACAGACCCTCCTTTTGCCCTCATATAAGGCAATAACTCATGCTAATCTGAGTCCAAATCGGTATGACGAAATTCGTGGAGATGTTGCTGTAGCATCATTCTGTTACTCAGCTCGTTCTGTGACACAGGCTTCCGTACACATGAGGTAGCACAGAGGCCACATAGTGCAGGAGCGCACTGTATACACAGGCAAAACATGAACAGAAGTGCCAAGATCATCCCAATGAAGATCAAAGTTTTCCATCCCCAGGCAGCGATCAGTTCCCAGAACCACCCCAGCAAGGACCAATCCCCTTTCTCAACGTGAAGGGAACCAGATATTTCGTGCAGTTTGGAGATGGCCTGGTATACTGTCGGTGCGTTATCAGGGATGAATATGCAGCAACTGGATTGGATGACTCTACACACACCACCACGATCGGCGAGTATAATGTCTAAGGCAATTCGGTTCTGAAGGGTCATAAGTCGATCCGACTGAAGCTCGGTTGTCAAATTGCCAAGGGCTCCGGCCGTCGTAGTCATGGCGGATTCAACTATCCTTGCTAACTGGCGAATATTCCTGCTGTTCACCATAGGCCCCCAAAATGGCAGAAAACCCTTTGTAAAGTCAGCGAATTCCTGACCCGCGGTGTCGTCTTTACTCATGACACCCCTAGCTGTCCTTGTCGGATGGTAATCTGCTCTGGCCGTGTAGGTGGGAGGCAGCAGAAATGAAATGAAACACGTGCCTGAGAAATCAGGGGGCAACCACGTGTAGGCTTGGTCGTGGCAAACGAAATACGTGCCTTTGGCAGCCAAGAGTATAGGGGAAGTTCGGGAAGCAAATACGTATGTTTCCGTGCAAATGCTCCTTCCTAGCTGTGCTGTGGGGTCCCTACCAATACCCTGTAAGCATAAATGACCTCGGTGGGGCACTATCCAAACTGGGCCGGATTTCTTTGCTGCCTGGCTCTTGACCTGGTAAACCCCATGTTTGGTCACGTTCCGACGGGTGTAGGGACTGAGTTCCTCTTTGGGCATTGTCAGATATGTGTCGATATCCCTACTCATGTTCCTTATCCCTGCAATCAGTGCCTTGTTACTGGAATCGCTTGCAGCGGAACTGGTCGGGTATGGTTCTAGGGAGAATAAAAACATGGTCTGGAAAGCCCACAGAGAACCATAGTAGCTAAATGGCAAAATGAAGTATGGGATTCCCTTATCGGTTGTGTGTGGCATAAGTCCGCATATCCAACAGTTGGATGTGTTCATTATGGACTGGTGTTGGTGTAGAAGCTGAATGAAAGAGTTGTTTGTAAATTCGAGTCTTCGGGCAGACTCGTGTTCAGGTAGAGAATGAAAGTAGTGTGGAGAAATAGTGGGAGGAGGTGGTGTCTGGGTGTCATTTGAAAAGGTAACTTTAAATACGAACAAAGTATAACCAATAAAAAACACAAGTATGCTACATAACATTAAAACACATAATATCAGGAATCTTCTTTTGGACAGTATCGTGCATAACTGCTTTTTGAAGTTCGTGAGTCTGATAGGTCTCTCTACCCTCGGAAACTCCATCCTCTAGTTGCTGCCCGCGGTGGTTGATTGATGCTCCCAGGGAGCGCGCTCTGCTCAGTCCGGGGTAACTCCCGTGGACCAATCAGAACCGTGGACCTAGAACTTCCCAGTTGCACTCCCCAGACTTCAACCGCGACCCTAGCAGCAGAACCAGATGGCGGTTCGAAAAATCAAAAATGAGCTAGTTCCCAGGGGACGAGAGAGCTGAAAAATCCAAAAATAGTTCTTAGGGGAAAAAGGAAATTACATTAGATCAAACTTTTATTAGTTCTTTTGTTTAGACCGTAAGTTGTATCGTCGTTTCCCAGGTACGGTGTGATCTTCAAACAATGTCTTAGGTTCAGTAGTGTCCAATTGCATAGACGGTGACACAGGTCCTTGCAAAATGTGACCACTCTCTTTTTCGGTACTAGTTTCTTTCAACCGTGCATCGCTGAAAGGGATGAAACGACGTACGGATTCTGTTTCAGAGTCGGCAAGTCCTTTGTTGACCCACCGGTCGTATGGAAGGGGTAGAGGGACCCGTTTGCAGTGGGTCCCATGCACCCAGTTCTTCTTGCCTTCCACTCGCACAGCAGATCTTGTTGAAAGTAGTACTAGGTGCGGTCCGGTCCACCTCGGTTGTCCGTTGTTGGTGCGCTGAAAGTTCCGCAACAGGACCCATGAACCGGGTTCGATGAGGTGACCAGGATCGTCAGAGGCTGGTGGAGAAGAACTGTGAACCTGTTGGTGTAAAACACGCAATTTAGTTGTCAATTCGCACAAATAGTCTAGCAGCACGGGGTGCTCTATCTCGCTTAGTTTCTTGGGTCTCGGCACGCCCCAGACGTTGGCTGGGCGGCCAAACACAATCTCATGGGGGCTAAGTCCTAATCTGGAGTGGACAGTCGTCCTGGTTGACAAGAGTGCTAGAGGCAAGGCATCAGGCCATTTAAGACCTGTACTGGCTTGGATCTTGGCTAGTTTGAGTTTCAGAGTGCCATTGTAGCACTCTACTAATCCAGCTGATTGGGGGTGATTGGCAGAGTGGAATTTCTGGTGGATCCCTAAACACTCACACACTCTCTTCATCACGCATCCTACGAATTCACTTCCGTTATCACTCCAGACAATTCTAGGCATACCGAACCTAGGGAAGAACTCTTTGACAAGTGCTTTGGCAGTTGATAAAGCGGTATTGTCCCTAAGGGGGTACGCTTCCACCCACCTTGAAAAGGCACAAACAACAACGAGAACGTACTTCAGATTGTTGCACCTCTCCATGTGGATGAAATCGAGCTGCAAAACCTCGAACGGGTACGTTGGAGGCGCAAAATGACCAGCTGGAGTTGGCGTTCCCCTACCGGGATTGTACTTCAAACACACCATACAGTTTCTGACCACGTTTTCTGCGTACTTTGGGATATTGCTATTCTGCCATACTGGGGCCAATAGTTTACATATTCCTCTCAAACTAATGTGTGCCATTCCGTGAGCCATCATCACTACTGCAAATATGTATGCATTAGGTAACAGCCATCGCTGGTGTTCCGATAGTTCGACCCAACAACCATTCGCATCCAATCTACCTGTGCTTTCTCTCCATTCATTCACTTCGTTCTCAGTGGCCTCGGCTTGTATTGATTTTACGCTTTCAATGGTGTCCTCACACATTCCCACATCAGCAATCCATCTAGCGGGACCCATAACATACATTCGAGTCATTGTGTTCCTTGCAGTCTCTTTCGCAACCTCATCTGCGAATGCGTTCCCGCGGCCAACATCATCCTGAATCTTTTTGTGTGCACTACATTTTATAATGGCGACCTGTAGGGGCAAGGTGAGTGACTCAAGGAGCTCATTGACTAACTGGCCATGTTGTATCCTTGCACCATGGGACGTAAGGAATCCACGTTCACGCCATAATCTCCCAAAACTGTGAGCCACGCCAAAGGCATATTGGCTGTCAGTGTACACATTCACTCGCTTTCCTTTTGCCAGCACACATGCTCTGGTAAGCGCTACAAGTTCGGCGGCTTGTGCAGAACCGTGGGAAATGCGTGCAGTCTCTACAATGGTGTGTAATGTCGTTACGGCATATGCTGTAGTCGTATCACCATTTGGCAACTTGAAACATGAACCATCAACCCATAAAGTATCATTGCATTCGGGAAGGGGAGTGTCTTGTAAGTCTACTCTCCCTTTTGTCTCTTCCTCTGTCCTGAAACAACAGTCATGCTTGTCAATCTTGTCTGTCTCTGTCGGGATGGGTAATAACGTAGCGGGGTTGAGTGTATCACACCTCTTTATATGGATGTGACTTGCTAGCAGGGTAAGTTCGTAACTGGATAGTCGAGCGCTAGTAAGATGTTGCGTCTTTGTCCTATTTAGCAAAATGTCTACTGCATGCGGAACCATTACGATCAGAGTGTTATTCATGACTAATCCAGCAGACTGTCGAATGCAGACAGCTGCTGCGGCGGTTGCTCTTAGACAACTTGGCAGTGCCTTAGCCACAGGATCCAAAGTTGCCGAAAAATACGCGCATGGGCGCTGTTTGTCCCCAAAGTATTGCGTTAGGACTGATAATGCACAACCTTCTTTTTCGTGGACATACAATGTAAAAGGCTTATTGTAGTTGGGGTTTCCCAACACAGGAGCCGAACATAATGCATCACGCAACTCGTGGAAACTCGTCTGACAATCGTCAGACCAAGGCATAGGATTAGGCATGTCTTTGCGGAGTAGTGCTAGTAAGGGTTTGGCTAGTAGTGAGAAATTCGGTATCCATTGTCTACAGTACGATGTAATGCCCAAGAAGGCTCGAACTTCTCTCTGTGTCCTTGGGGCACTTAGTTCTGTAATTGCCTGTATTCTTTCTGGTGTCAGTCTCCTTCCCTCCTTCGACAAGATGTGACCTAGGTAGGTCACTTCTTGTCGGCAAAATTGCAATTTGGAAAGAGAGACTTTGTGCTTCATGTCACATAAGTGACGCAATAGCGACAACGTAGCTTCCTTGCAAATCTCTTCAGTGTCTGCAGCGATTAGTAAATCGTCTACGTACTGGACCAAAGTTGACCCATCTGGCAGCACAATTGTGTCTAGTTGTGTTTTCAGAGACTGACTGAATATTGATGGGCTTTCGCAGTAGCCTTGAGGGGCGCACTTGAAGCGGAAGCTTCGTCCTCCTAAATTGAAGCCGAAAAGGTCTCTACTTTCTTCGGCGATCGGGATGCTGAAGAAAGCGTTCTTCAGATCAATCACCGAGAACCAGGCTGCTGAAGCTGGAACCATTGTTAATAAAGCAGTAATGTCGGGGACGACTGGAAACTGTGGTATAACTACCTTATTTACTTCTCGGAGGTCAATCACAAACCTATACACAGGGGGTTGTGAAGGACTAGTACGTTTCAAGACCGGTAAAACTGGACTGTTGCAAACGTTACCTGTTGTTTCCTCGATAACATCTTTATCGATCAAATCATAAACGATCGTTAACAACGCCTGTTCGCAGTCGTTAGAAATTTTGTATTGGGGAATACGTGGCAATCTGACGTTGGCTTTCAAAGTTATGACATACGGTGCTATCTCCAAACGACCTACATCGTTGGAACCATTAGCCCACAGTGTATCAGGAAGTGATGACAATTCTGTCGGAATACCTTCTTTTGACAAATACATTGGAGAAATGACTTTTCTCCCCAAAGTAAGTTGTACTCCCGAGGGAGAACAGTACAAAGTCGCATATAACCGTTTTAGTAAATCCAAACCTAACAAATTTTCACCGCAACCTGTTGTCAAAATGAGGGGTGCTTCTAATTCATAGGGACCAACAGAAAGGGAAACAGGACTAGAGATCGGGTTTCTAACAGGGGCGCCAGAGAAGCCTACTGAGACATTCATTTCGCCAGACAAAGGTGCGCCAGGAAGTTTTGAGTGCATAATAGAACTTTTCGTAGCACCAGTATCCAGCAGAAATGGCTCTGACACTCCTGAGGTAATTACCTTGACATAAGGTCCATTCTGATCTACTGGAACTGAAACAACTCCCTCTCTTTGTCCATGGCTGTCCTAGCAATCATTACCCTCGTTTTCGTGTTCGGTGCAATAGTCGTCGGCATAGTACTGAGCTGACTTGGATGATGAATTATTCTGTTGATCAAAGCTATTCATGGATTTCTGAGGCGGAAAAGAAGTTATATTCTGAGTGAAATTTCCACGGCCTCTACCTCTAGGTGCATGCTGAACACCTCTTCCCCTTACACCTTGAGTACTGTTTAAACGTCGCGCAAGGGCCGGACAATTACCTTTAAAATGACCCTCTTCTTTGCAATACGCACATTGATTCGGGCCATATGTAGGACGCTATTGGGAAAGCTCGTTTCCTTGCGCGTCTCTAGAATACTGCTGATTCTGTTGATAATTGGGCGGGCTAGCCATACGAGGCGGATAGGCCTGTTGGAGAAGAACTTTAGTTTTTAAATCTTTCGTCTTTTTGTCTGCTTTGTCTAGCTCGTCTTTACGCCTATTTTCATAATACTGGGCTGTTGCTAAAATCTGTGCTGACGTAGAGACAGCCCAAGCACTTTCAGAGTCTTTTAGTTTATTACACAGTTCAGGAAGCAAATTGTGCACAAATTTGTCTACAAACAATCTTTGGCCACCCTCGGTAGCCATATCCTGACCACTATGGTCAGTGAAAGTTTCCTCAAATCTCGTGAAAAAGTCAGACACATTCTCATCTTTCTTCTGCTTGCACGCTGATAGCTTGTCCCAGTTTACGCGTACTTCAGGCATAATTGTCTTCATGTACGCAATAATTCTACCAGGAAGTTCAGCTATTAACGGCTCAGGTTTGAAACCACCGACTTGTCTAGCATCTGTAGTCGCAATATTCGCCCATGAGTCACCTAATTCCTGGTCATGATCTGTATGACGTATCTTGCTCCATAAAGGATGTGGAACAACGTTCCCAAATAACATGTCTATATCCGCTAAATTCATTATGCATGAGCTTGCAGTTTGGGACAATTCCTTATAATACCCAGTTGGGTTTTTACGGGGGTCGGGTAGTGTCTGCTTGAGTGCTAAAACTTCGGATCTCTTCCAGGGGACATGTACCCATACACGCTGGAAATGAGGCAGAACCGGTGGAACTGCGTTTGCATCACCTTCCCTCCAAACAGGAGGAACCTCTCTCATGGGGTACTGTCTCGCTCTCTTCCTATTAGATGTACCACATTCAGACGATGACGCAGAATTACCACCTGTACTTCGATGTGATAATAATATCTCTTCTGCTCTTTCAACGTCGGGACCAACTATCATACCCTCCCCGAATCTAAATCGTAACCTACACAACTCTGGCAGGTTGCTCTTCTGACCATTATCTTCCAAATCCTCACACAGGAAAACACACATCTGTTCAAAGACGTATCTTTGTGTTGGTTCATCCCATTGACGGAAAACGTTCATGACAGATTCTACATCATATCTCGCTGTATTCATAGCCCAATTCCGTGCTAACTTATTCAATGATTCCCTTTCCTGATAATCGGGCATTTGGCTTCGTAATTGTCTTCGTTCCGTGTTAGGGGTCGTTTTAGGCGACCGAAAAAGTGGTGAAGGAAAGTTAGTAACAATGCTGGCCATTTTATGCCAGACGGAAGGTGAAAGTGGAGGAATAACTGGTGGTAGAACAGAGTCACGCAAAGCAGAAACAGAAATGTTCGTAGAACGAGTATCAGGGAGACTAGAAGGTGCGCTAGGCGAAATTTTGGAAGGAACAGTAGGAGGAGTAGATGTGATCGGTGAGCCTTGAGGAGGCTGCGCCAGAGAAACAGGAGCCAGCTGAAGAGTAGCTGGTGTGTGCGGTAAAGGAGCCTGTATAACAGCTACCAGAGGCGCAACTAAAGGTTGCGGAGGAGCTGTGGCATTTTGTGCATAGGGTGGTGGCGAATTTAGCAAATGTGCCATTAATGGATCTTTTTCGGATCCTTCCTTTGGACCTTGTCCCTTATTTGGCAGCATCGGGTAACATTTATCTATCGCTAGTTTCTTGCTCCTAAGCATCTGTTCTCTTTCCTGCTCTTCCTCGTTATCTCTGTATGCAACGGCAGCTTGCACCATCGACATACCTCTTTCTCTCTTATTTTTCTTTTCTAATTTAATTTCTTTTTGTTTGGCCTCTTTACGCCATAAACGGAAAGAGTCAAACATCGCCGGCCGGCCTTTCTTCTTGAATAATTTGACCTCTAAGTTATCTAATATTTCTGAGTCGAAACTACCATATTGGGGCCATTTTAAAACACCATCCTTGCGGGTGTATCTCATCCATACTTCGTTATATGTTATAGGACCTACGCCATGCTTCACATAGAGCTCATACGTTGGAGTTCCAATTGGAGGAACCGGACAAGAATCCTCTAATCGAGAGTCCTTACTATAACCAAGACAAAACAAGTTTCCAAGTTTGCTAAAACTAGGCATCTTCGCTCACTAGTCTAGCTTCAAACTTCAAAGGATTATCTGTTACGATATTTCTCGTGAATACACGAGTCCTTCGGCTTTGGGGCTTGCAAGTTCCAAATCAAAGCGTATCTCAAGGATACCAAAAACTAAGGACAAACTAAGGACTGGAGACGCTCCACTTATACTTAACTGAAGTAATTGAAGATCGATGACGTCGCTAGAAGACTCGTCTATCGTTTCGCTCTACCAAGGATCACTGGGTCCAAAACAAGGCGATAGTCAGGGCAGCAGTCCTTCGTAGCCGTCGGGACGCGGGGAACCTCGCAGCAAAGACCTTCGGAACCACGTCGACATACAGGGGTCGCTGAAGTGGCTGGCCGTCCTCCGGAATTTTCACACGAAGCTCCTCACGAACATCTGGCATGGACCGTCACCGCTTGATATCACCCAACGTTGGGCGCCAACTGAGGTAACGGGTTTTTAGGAACCCGTTGGTGTCAGGGGATAACACCCGAAGACCTCTGAGTTCTCCCTTGTTCCGGACCACAGAAACACGGAGTCTTCTAGTCGCAGTCAAAGATCAAGTTTTATTGGTAGCTACCAAGTAACACGTGTCCCAGAAGTACACCACACGGAGAGTAGGTTCTTGAGAGACTGTTCGTTTTTACAGAACCAGCCGTCTCCTTATATATCAAATATATGGCTTCAAGCAAGAATTCTTGAGTTTATGGTATGGCAACACACATATTTCTACAACAATACAAAGAGCGAAGTCATGTAGGCAAGCCCATATTTTAGATGTCCAGTTCGTGATAGATTACCCGGTTAGGCCCGGAACTCCCATCAGATATCGATGAAACACCAATAAAGGAAGGTACAACCCAGCCATAAAACTGACCATAAACAAGATACGTGGACAGGTGCATGTTTGTAGAAAGCATGGTCTGTATGTAGTGAATGGTTCGTGGAATGTTATGCGTAGATGCTATCGTATTCGGCCACTGGGCGAGGAGCTGCCTAAACAGGTTTGGCCAAAGACAGTGGAGTCAGTTGGGACAGGTCAGGGGAAAGTCACGAAAGGTGGACGTGTCTACTTGGATCAAGCTCGACCTTTAATTGACTTAACATGAGGGCAAGATGTAAGATGGATGCCGTTCACAAAATGGAGTCTAAGGGTTGGGACGGAAACTGTAATTTAGGGGTGTTGGCAACCCTCGATTGTAACGTAAATACATAGGAATGATGTCCTACCCATTATCGGTTCATAGACACCAAAATCGTTATGGTACGTTGAGGTTTTGTGATACGGGTATTGGACCCCGATATAGACAAAACAACAGGGTCCAGATTTTCAGTACCACAAGCTGACAGCTGCCCTTTACGTATTTGTCCTAGACATCCACACACCTTAGGGAGCTTAGGTGTGTCTCGATGGACCATCACTGGCAGTATGGGAGGGAGGAGATGGACACAGCCCCACTTACACTTGAATAGGCTGTGTCCTGTCCCTGCACAAAGGGCTGCATGCTCACAGTTAGTCTGGAGTGAGTAAAGGGAAGACAGGATGCTTGGGGACTTCAAAGGGAAACCTCTAGGAGCTTCTCCCCATTTAATAGGCAGAACTCTGTATAAGAAATGGACCTCAGACACCACAACTGCTGTACACTTCTGGGCCTGTGGATGCTCTGCCAGGAAGAAGGGCTGCTGTTCTGCTGAAGGACTGCCACTCTGTTGGACTGCACTCAGCTGGACTCCTGCTTTGCTGTGCTGACCTGCTGCCTGCTGCCCTCTTGCCTGGGTGAGAAGGACTGGACATGCATCTCTTGAACTGAGAGGCCAAAGTGACTCCAAGGGCTGGTTGGCTGGCCTCCTGATTGGGAGCCTCAGGGACATAGTCTTCCAACAACCTTGCATCTGCACCTGGACACTGCCATCTGGTAATCTCCCCCGCCAACTGGTGGCACTCCAGTCCATGTCCCTTGGAAGTGGGCTTAAGGTGCTTTGCCAGCCCCTGTGGATCTAGTAGAATCAACACATTTCCTCTGCTGCATGGTGAAACCCTGAGCAGAACGGATGAATCTCAGCTGCTGCATAGATTGGACATGTCGCAAAGACTTGCATCGCTGCCGCAACCCACATTGCCTTCAGAACCACCACCACAGGACACATCCTTGGTAAAGACCCTCGCCTCTTCTTGTCAATGGCAGCCTCAATGACAATGTGGGACTCCACATCACAGCCTCGCAGCTCTTTGGAACCAACACATCACCTCGATTGAGCACTGCATCTTCGATGCCGAACTGTGCATTGTAAGTAGGGCTCCCAGTTTTCCGTTTAAACTGATTTTTACATATAAATACAGACGGAAAACAATTTTTCCTTTGTCTGTATTTATATGTAAAAACAGGAAAATACTAGAAAATTACGGCGCTGCCCTGCTCAAATCCAGAGCTATCTCGCCCCCCCATTGTGTGTGGCAGCCCGGGATGAGAAAGCTTCCCGGGCACACACACAGCCACACCCGAGCACTTCACAAGTCTTTAAGAGACCATTTACATGTTAATGATGCTTTGTTGTTGTTTCACCCCTTCTAAGAGCCCCTGCAGCTCCACTCTGATTGTTGCTCTAAGATTCAGTCCCCCCTCCACCCACCCCGCCCCCCCGTAATTTGACTCTAGTTGCGCCTCTGGGCAGAACATTTTATAACAAGGATTTGTGACCTGTTCTTCATACGAACTCCTTATCAACAGAAGGCCCCGGATAAAATCATTTTATTTAATAAAAAAAAAGGAAACATGTCACTCTGACCGGGTTTTTACTTAGCTTTCTAGTCTTGGATGTAGACTGTGAAAAGGAACAGAAATCACCAGCTTTTCAGGACGAGCGCAGACTTGTGGCGACACACACATACTCACACACACCTCTGCCAAAGATCTGATTAAGGGCAACAATGGTCAAAATAATAAATAATTAAATAGCACATGGATTCCACCCATATGCCCTATAGCGCTACTCGGGAACCAAAACGATTTTCAGCTTACTCCTTCGACCTGGACATTTGAAGAATAAAAGGAAGTTAAAACCGCAAACTACAGTTTTTTGTGTAGTGCTTGCTGCCAGATTCTTACGGATTCATAGCACTGCAAATGGGATAATGTGCCGAGCTTTGGAAGGGTTAAAAACCAAGACTGCGCAGAGATTGAACATGGGACCTGTATCTTCCACAATGGTTATTACTATGCGTGCAAAGCCCATTGGGCTCAAAGGGCTTTAGCTGCTCAGAAGCCAGTACTGTCTTGTTCTATTCTCTATATAAAGAGAACAATATTTGGGCTCTGGAACGCATAGAAAAAAATACAGCCATTTAAATGTACACTCTCATATTTCAATGCACAGTCCAGAATCTTTACCTACACACCGCATGGCTAATTCCAGTCTTTGCCAAGTGATAGCACAAGGCTGGCGGCAGAGAAGCAGAGGAGAATGCTAAAGTGAGGAATAAAATAAATGAGCAGAAACATTGTTACCGTAACTGCCGCAAAGTCTTGTTCATACCTTTGGCATGCCTTCATGAAGTACCTGTATCATACTGTACATATGTACACATAGGGCCTTCTCATACAATCTTGGCTAACGCTCCTGTTTTTTAAAGCTGAAGAATTGCCTAACGTGTACACATTGATTGGAAAATAAAGGCATCCCATTCCATTCAGGAGAACCATATTTCCAGTGAGTACGACGTTATTGAACAAAGACAGCTTCAGTTCCCCACATATTCTGAAACACATTTAGAATCTGTGTACAGGTAGGAGCATTTTTTGCTGCCCCGGCCCTTCAGAGAATTCACCATCTCCAAGGCTCTGCCTCTCAAGTGACCTCTGCGCCAGCCCTCTGCCATTTCAACTCGAAAGATACCTGTTAATATCTGAGACTCCAAAAGAACCAGGGCACACCATCACTCACTCATCGGGGCCAAGCAGATTGGTACTTTCTCTCCAGTACTACCCTATTACGGTAACCAGTCCCCAAAATTCGCACTTCCACATCGGTGCTGTCCGGGCTCTCACCTGCCCCTTCTCCACCTAGGGTCACCAACATCCTGCTATGGCCACCCCCTACGCCCCGAACTCCTCCTGTCCCAGGCCCCATACAGTTGACCAGCTCTGCCCACTGATGCCTTTAGCCTACCCACCCTCCAGACAGATGTGTTGTCTCTGCCTCGAGTGTCCATCACTATCACCCACTCCCACCTGGCGCCCTTGCTTGCTCACCCCCCCTTTCTTTGTTACCACTCCGCATGTTCATGACATAATGACGTGTAATTCCACAGCCTGCAGATCCCAGCAGCTCGGGCTCACGGCATACGCCGTGGATTCCACGCATCTCAACCAACCTCCACCCAGGGTTTTAGATGGAAATACAGAAGCTCTGGCACATGTTTGCTCCTGATAAGTGCTTGTACTCTATCCTAATGTGTCTTATAACAGAACTGAGGAGCACAGGTACTCTCCTTTTCAAATTACTCACTACCGGACCATTTCAAGCAATGCTAAAGCCACAACAAATCGCTAGTTTAAGTGAGCGCATGTGTGCATTGTCAATTTAAATAAATGTGGAAAAATACCAGCTGTAGCTTCGTCTTTTGCTTGTGGCAAAAATAAATGTGGATAAATAAGAAAAAATGCCCAAAAAAGAAATATGGATAAATACAGACGGAAATTGCAAAAAATAAACACCATAAAACCAGGAGCCCTAATTGTAAGCCCCGCCAACAGATCACCTTTTGAGCCAATATCCGGTTTTCCTTCCTGCAAGGTAGAGGTAAGACCTCCCTCTGTGGGAGGCTTTTATTATTCCTGAACCTGGGAGTCATTCACACTACTCTCCAGGAGGGCAGACGTCTGTCTAGTGGCCAGAAACTGTGAAAAGTCACTGGATAAACTGGGCAACAGAATGGCACTTTCTAAAAGTTGCCTTTCCATAATTGTGACAATAAATTTGACTTGGGCATCAAGTTGGGTTTAATACCACTAATACTTTGATAATTTGAAGTACCCCTGTTAGTAGTCCCATTCAGTGAGATGTCAGCCTGTAAGTCTGTATTAGCCAAAGGGGTTACTAACCTTTCCAAACCAAAGTGACAATTTGGGAAGGTTTACTGTTAGGACATATTAAATTGTATGTCCTACTTAATAATATACAGCTCTCTGCCTTAGGCTCAATAAGCCTTCCTTAGGGTAGACTCACATAAAATGTTAAGCGAAGTTGGGGTTTTGCCATTGCTGTACTCTGAGCTCAGCAGACTGTGGCAGATTACGGACACAGAACCTGCTCAGCATCCACCCCTACAAACAATGCCCACTATGAATGAGAGCTATTGTCTGATAACATGGTTGACACCAGCCCTATCTTATCTATCACAGGATCCCTTAATAAAACTCTGCATGGCCTGAGAGAAGGATATAGGCAGGGAATCAACACAAAAGGAATGGGACAGGGCCCTCACATACCCACAATATGTCTCCCGTAATGCCCAATTCCAGTATATCCAGCACAACATTCTGCACAAGGCCTACCTAACCCCGGTGAGACTGCACAGGATTTTACCAGTATCAACATCATCCTGCCTTAGATGTATTGAGACTGAGGCAGACATGGAACACATGTTCTGGAGTTGCTTGCTGGTTAGGGACCTCTGGCTAGCAGCCATAGACATGCTTGGCGAAATAACAGGCCTCACCAATCTATATAATATGGTGAGAACCATTCTGGGGCTTATAAGCCCAGCTGTGCAGGGGGCGCTGCAGACCACTTCATTGATTTAGCAATGTTGATGGTCCATAGACTAATTGCCATTCATTAGAAGGCTGGAGTATTACCCAGGGTAGGATATTGGAACGTTGTAACACTTAAGGTGAGTAGACTCAAAGCTGTGGCGCTAAGGCGGGAGGAGGCATGAGGGTTATGAAAGAAATCCATTGTGGCACACTGGGATGGTCTCATGGCACCTTACAGGCACCCAGGTAAACTCTGACTTGCAGAACTGAAGTAGTGGTTCGGTGGAGTACCAGGTCCACTTCAAGGGTACTGGCCTCCTCACCCATTTATGAGCATGCAGGAGGTAGTAGGTGGGAGTGCGGTGTGCGCAGAGAGGATGTGGATCAGGTACTTGAATATATTGAGTGATAGGACTTACTATACCAGGGTGAGGGTTGTGAAGGGCCTCAATAGTGCAGGACTGGTGGGACAGCTTTGCCCTTTCACGAAGTGCTCCGTATGACTGCTGGTACCTTGGCTTATTGTTTGAATTGGTTATATGTTTTTATGCTGTGCAGAACCTATCTCTCCTGATTAGATTGAAAATGCATAAAATGCTCACGAGGCAGCGGAGGGATTACTGCGTGCATTGATGCGTTTTACCGGCTGGCATGTGTGGGCCTGAATAAGATGGTTAAAAAAAAACATGACAAAGTCAAACTAGCACTTTTAAAACTGCTTTTCCAGGCTACAGTGGCAGGTGGGAGTTATTTTGTACTTTATGGCAGGTGGCACAATCAGTACTGCAGCCCTGGGTGGACACTCTAACTTACATGTTTTGCGGACCCTTGGTACCATATGCTATGGATTTATTAGTAAGTCAGATTATTCCAATTGGGGGTAGCTAATTCCATAAACATGTTTTAATGTGTTAGAACACTGGTACTGGAGTCTAGTAAGCAGTTCTCAGCGCCCTCTCAGAGTCAAAACACGTGAGGGGGACCTGCACAAGCCAGTAGAGTGCAGAGTGAAGCGTCAGAAGCGTGGAAGCGTGAGTGAGAGGAGGGCGAGAAGAGGCGTCCTTACCATCTTCGGCCCTCTCCACCTCCCCCGGCTAGGTATCTGCTGTACCCTGCTGTACCCTGTACCCTGCCCCCCCCATTGCAGTGAGGTGCGGCACGCGGGGAAGTATGAGCGCAGGAGGCCGCCAGAACCAGAGCCAGAGCTCGCGGTCTCCTTAGCAGCCGCAGCTGCACCGGGCAAAAAGCGGGCTAAAAACGGGAGCGGCCCGGTAGCGGCAGGAACCGCTGCAAAGCTCTTTTTGCGAGGCTCTTTTTCAGGCAGCTGGGACAGCGGGAGCAGGAGCTCTCGGAAACCTTTGGAAATACCCCAGTGTCATTCCAGTGGGGGGTTACAACCGCGGTCTGTTCGGAGTGGAGCAACTACGGGAGACTGTGCAGAGCCAGCACCAGAGGAGCAGACTGCAGCATCAGGAACGGAGTTAATCGGCGTGAAAGCCGAAGATTTTTTCATTTTTTCATTAATCCCCCGCAGTCATACCCACATGCCCTGAAGCCATAAAAGTCGCAAAGGAAAAGGGAAAGGTGGCGGCTGCACTTGGGTCGAGCAGCAGGGGGCATGCCCGTGTTTCCCTGTACTGGTGGCGGCCACTCTCCCTGATTACACTGCGGCAGCAATAGCTGGGGGTTGGGCGCAGATTCTGTCTCCCCAACTGTCCGGCTGCCAGGTTGTGCATGAGCCCCGCTTACCTTCTCTGCTCTTGCCCCCCCCGGAAGTGATATCCACAGCAAGTCTCGCAGTGGTGGCGAAGCGGTTCGCAAGCTGCTACAGGGCCGGCTCAGAGGTGAACGTGGAGATACGGCAGGCAATGAACAAGACATCAATGTGATACTGAGGTACTGGGTCGTTTGAAAAAATAGTGCTCCTACACACTTTGAAATTGTATTTCTTCCCCCTTTTCACCTACCTGCTGTTAGTGCCACTACCTTTCCCTCGACGGCTGCTGCTCATGGTTGTCTATCACGGTCTGCCTGTCGCCATTATGCATTGTTAAACTGTGCATTTGAGGATTGACTGAGGTTCGCACTGAGGTCAGATTGCCATGCTGTTTGGTCTCGATGCGTGGTGCTACTGGCGGCTGCGGAACGAGCGTGAGTAGACAGGCTGGGGAGGCAGTTGGTCTACAGCTTGAATTGATGAGATAAGGGGAGACACGGAGCCGGAAAGACTCATCTGCCCTATGCTTAGACAGGCTGGCAAATAAGGAAGTTCAAAGTACCTATTCCAATACTCACAGTGGAACGCGTGCTGAAAAACCCTACATTTTATTGTAATCTAATTTTGAAAAGTATGTCACTGTTCATTGCACTAAGTATCATACAAGGTATACATGGTATCACAGACGGGCTGAATTACACACAGTTTCTCTACCAGGGAGTTTGATCGGTCCTAAATCATACTACATCGATATCACTGTACTACATTAATAACAATACATTCTGGGAGGGAACGGCTATCTGCCCCCCCCGACACGTAGATCACGTAAATCTAAAGCTCCAAATACCATAAAGAGCTCCAAGGCGCAACCTAAGGAGTTGAGACAAACACCCATCTCACCAATTGCGAGAATGTTTGAAAAATCCTCTAAAATCCCTAAAAAATTTGACTTTCTAAAGGATCCAACAGGAGTTCTATTGTCAATGCAAGGCGACCAAGCAATAGGTAATCTACAAACACCCATTATACCTATTAATGTTATACCACACAATAACCAAGAAAGCAAAAATAAACAACTTGGAATAAATGAGGCAAATATGGAGATCACACAATCTAACACCTCAGTGAACTCTGTAAATCAAATATCAATGGAAGCCTCGGATCAGGATGATTTGCATATAACGAGCTCACAAGAATCTGTTATTAAAGGTAATACCAAGGACGGGATAAAAACTGGAGACTCTATTGTTGATCTCAATGGGGACTCAGCAATAGTATCCATGCCATCTAGGTTACCTATTGAAGTCAATGTTGAAATAAGGAAAAATACAGCACAAATAGGGATACTAACAGCCAATAATCAAACCATCTTTAATACGTCGGATAGTTGCATACTCAAGAGTCAACTAAGTAAAGAGAAAATTGTTTCATTGGACATCGAAAATGACAGATTATCATTAAGAAAGGAAAGTAGAGAACAAGGTACTCAAATAAAAGATTCATTAAACCCCAAATCTGCCGAACCATTGAAACAAGCAATCAATGCAAACTCGGACAGGGAGATAACACAACCTGCGGGAGCTAAAAGAAGACGATTCTCTGAACCAGAACAATCATTAGACTGTGAAGACAATACTAGTAACAACGCAAAAGTCTTTATTAGTAATGATCTTAAACTGCAGGGGAGTTAAAAAAAAAATCATTGATAATCAGGACTTGGCCTCGGTTTGGGATATTTTCTATCAAACCTCAACACTTACTATCGAAGCATTATCACTTCAGTCTAATAAAATGGATATCCAAATTGATATTCTAAGCACAATGGCTAAAGCAGTAGCAGGAAGAGATCGCAAATTAGCTAACCTCCTCTCCCTGATAACCAGAGTACAGGCAGACAAATCGATATCCTATGTAGAATGTTCACACACACCAATAATGAACAAACTTGCAACTATACCAGAGGTTATAAGTACGATGCTAGAAGATATTAAAACAACGCTCAATAGCGGCCTAAAATGGTCATTAGATGGGAATGAAGATATGATTTGTACATCTGGAAGTAAAGAAAATAAAAAAGAGAACAAGGCATGCCAAATTGAATTTCAAACTGTTAATCGATTGACAGACCGACTAATTCCAAATATTCCAAATACTCGAGAGATTGTTAAAAATACTGAAACTGAGAAAGTAATCGCACAAAAAATGGAAATAAGCAAAGGATATATTGAAGTGGAGGAAAAAAGTGACACAGACCGGAACCCATTTATTATGTCAAAAAGGAACAAGAAAAAGTTACGCAAAGCCCGAAATAAAGCAAAACTAGTGGAACAAGTAGGATTAGTCCCTCTAGAGGAATCATTACAAAGCAGACCACTGAAAGGAAATATAGAAAATCAACCTACTAGGGAAATAACCAGGCAAATAAGTAACAAATCGCCAATCCAGACAAATGGAAAAATTAAATATTATGACATATTTGCGCAAAAAAGAAATAATACTAATATGGATAAAAATATGAAGGATGCCAACTCCGGAGATAAGCAACCTAAACAATATACACCAAACCACGTAAGTGCTAATAGTAACCTTTCAAGTGGTAAAGCCGAAAAAATCAAGACTCAAATAGTACTCAACTGTTGCAATACAAATGGGCCAATAACACAAGAAATATGTAACACTGTACAGGAAGAAAACAATGCAGGTACAATGTATGCTGTGCCAAAGGACCAACATCCACGACTTATGCTCAAAATGAAGAAACAAATCGGAATGAACTTTTTTCTACTGATCTGGTAAAAGAAAAACAGAAAACGCCTAATAAAACTATCACAGACAGAAGACAACTCCCTTGGATTGTACCAGCAAAACCCTCGGAACCTATAGCACTGACAGAAATTGTGATTGAAACAACAAAAAAGGAACAAATACAATTTATAAAAAGTGCTAACAGGGAAAGAGTTATAAATATCGTCAAAGGGGAGTCAAATTTCTATAACACAAGGGATACAAAAGACCATAGGAGGGAACAACTAACATTTAAACCATAATATGAGTCCAGAGGTCTGTGGAAAAGTAAATTTTGCCATGTTCTGTGTCCCTACGCGTCCTCCATCATATGTTATGTGCGCATGATTAATATGCATATGTATTCCCCATGTTCGATTAATGACGCAATTACAGTTGTGTCCATCTCTAGTATGCCAGTTTCCAGTTCTCGTGAATACTACGAATATCAGGCCTATGTAAAGTTACGTTGCCACGTTTCTCAGTGTGCACGTTATTCCATTGTAAAGTCCCCGTTTCTAGGCCTCAAAAGGGCCTGGACACCAGATTCAGCTCCTGTCTCCTGAGCCTCGCTGAGGAGCGATACAGCCCCCACCTGTATCCTCGACCCTTCACTTACTTCCTGCCTTGCAGTGCCCGGTTCAGCCTGGCTCTGCCTCTGAGTCTGCCAAGAGTATGTTATGATTCTAGTTATCAGTCCAGTCCTCCTTCTCTGCATTCCTAAAGTTACTGAACCGCATCAATAAGTTTCCGTCATTGTCTAGCCTTTACGTCTCCATGTAAGAGAAATACTGTATTTAATGGTCATTTAATATTCTTCATCACGCATTACATGTAGAATAATGCATGCTCCAGTCTTAGAATCAAGTTAGCCTTTCCCCTCCTGACTTCTAGTTTATATCAACATGTTCTCTAAACATCAGATACTAGATACTGTTTAGGTACATGTCGCCCTGACTCTCCAGACTTCAGTCTCTGCTCCTAGCACAGAGTTCGTAGCCCCCAGCTTCTCCTAGTAACACGTCATTGCCAGTTTGCGCGCACCATCAGGTTAGAGGTCCCGGCTCCTTAGGTAGCCCCCTCCATGTTTCCGCCCCATTTATGACATATTCTGTTACGTTTGCATCACATGTCTATGTATACGCCTCTGTTACACCTACTTTCACCCTTATCTTTCGCGACTGCTATTGACCACACCCACTGCTCCGCCTATCGTATGTATTGTAATGCAACTGTTTTAGTATATATGATCGTGTATTGTTATTAAATGTTAGCGCGCTCATCCCAGATCCAGCCCCGGCAGCTGCCGGGCCACGCTAGTCCAATCCGGCCCCCCTGCCGGGCCCCTGCTATTCTATTCCTATGCAGGTTGTCCTGTTCCTGTCCTTTATGCTGTAATAAACCTGCAAACTCCTACTACCTCGAATCTTGACTCTTATTTATTGAGCTATCTGCTATTGCTATGCCTAGACAAAAATAGATCCGGTATTATTTATTTATATACCACATAATGGCGCCCGAACAGGGACTTGCCCTTTCCCCACGCGTCGGTGAAGCCACGCCGGCCCCCTGACCCTCTGCAGTCGTGACGGAACTCTTCTGCGCACCGGCAGATATTTCTGCTTTAAGTATCCCTCAGGCCCACGGAGGAGACGGAGGAGGCGGTCCAGCATCCAGACGAGACGGTGGAGGAACGCGGCGAGTCCCGACCAGAGCCCAAGCCGAGAGTCCAAGGTCCGAGGTATCCGGAGGCCCACCCGTAACAGAAGTCCGAAGTTCGTCCGTCCGGCGTCGAAGCAGTCCAGTCCAGTCTGAGGCCTTCCGTTCTTGCTGCCCGGTGAGTACCGTTGCTGGGGTAGTATCTAGACAGGGTCAATCTAAATTGTCTCTGGTCCGATGGGTCTGGGTACGCAGATCTGAAACGAAGTGTTCACCTAGGTGGATACGGGTCTTGATGCGTCCCTTTATGGGACCGGTATGTTCCGTGCTGTTTCAGCAGCGCATCCAGTAATTCTAGTCTGTTCCGTTCTCGAGAAATTCATGTGTTTCTGTTCTCAGTGTTCCAGGTAGTATTCTGTCCGAACTGTTGCTTCATAATGTTATTCAATGTATTTTCAATGCCGTGGTATGCCTGAATTGTTTTCTCAATTGTTATTGTTCCTCGTGTATTGTATTGTGTTCAGATTCAAGTTTGCAATGTCCCTCTTTTCGAGATTACGTCAGTTAAAAACTAGAAAGGGTCTGCTAGAAGAAGCAGTTCCTGTCCCGCCTAGGGACAGTCCAGGTCATTTTATGTATCAGAAGCATGGCATAAGTGCCATATTATATCTAGATTTATGGGTAGAGTATACCAAACAGTTAGAAGAAAAGTATAGATGGCCTGTATCAGGCACATGGGATGCCGAGTGCATCATGCGAGTAGAAGAAGCATTATGGAAAAAGAAAGCCAGACAGTCACAGAAAGATGCCATCGAGTTATGGCGCAAAGAATCTCATAAAAGAACCGAAAAAGAAATCAGAAAGTCTGAATTAAGTCGAGAATCCTTAGAACGAGCCCAAGAAAGGGAACTAATCGAGATAGGTGAACGAGTTAAAACCGAACAGTCAGACAGACAGAGGCATGCTCTTATTAAGGGTATGTATCCTCTTCTTGCCGAGGGCTTGCCAAAAGCGACCCCGGAGGCATTCAGCAATTCTCCGCCACCCTTAGTTCCGACCAAGCTACGTCACAAACCGACCGCAGCTGATATTTTCATTTCGTCCTATTTGGACGACACAGTCCCAGAATATGCAAATCCCGCACCGCCAGTCCCTGTAAATCAGGCAATTCCCGCTCCTCCAGACACGGGAGTACCTGTTACGGTACCCCCGATCCAGCCCGCCATACAAGTCCAGCCTGCACTTCCATTTCCCACTCTGCCAGGACGAAGAGCATCAGTAGATGACTCTAGTTTAGGGGCCGCAGGGGGAGGTCTTCCAGGAACCCCGCCGCCACACAAGCGTTTAACGTTAGCCGAATTACATGCACAAGCGTCACAGCGTACGCCCAGGTATCAGTCTGTTGCAGAAATAAGAAAAGCCCTTGACGAATGTGGCTATGATCCAGTCCCAGGCGAGGATAATATGGTTTTATATTCATTACGAGTGAGAAAGGTGACCGAGTATCTAGTCACCCTACCAGATATGAAAGAAGATCTAGACAGAATATATCGTTTCATCCGTACAGGGAATGATCCAGAAAGTATTAGTGACGTCATGTGCCAAAGAAAAGTTGAAGTTCAGCTCATGCTATTAAAGTTTCTGATTAATTGTTTAATACGAGAACAAGATTATCCGACCAAAGATCGAGCCGAAATGAGAGTCTTGACAAAGTGGAGTGATAATATAGCCGAGGGTAAACACAAGACTATCAGTAGTATAGAGAGTATGTACAAGAAAATCCGTAAAGAAATAATAAAGTTACACGATCAACGTAAAGCCGCACAAGTAAGCGAAAAAGAAAATGACTCTTCTACTGAAGAGGTAGACGACGAGAATCCCGCCAGAATAGCGTATGTAGGAAAATCTAGATTTCCAGATCGCCATTTGCGCCTAGAACACAAGTCAGTTTTACATCATCCAGCACCAGAACAAGGTTCTCTGGAACAAGTATTTCAAGCTACCGATCACATTCTGAAATCACGAATCGGTTACAGTGAATTAAGTACTATGCATGAACAAGAACTAGTCCGATCAGCAGTCCGATGGATTACTGATTCTACCACTTTTCCAGACGAAATAGTGGCACAAATGTTTCTGAAAATGTCCCCAGCCGAGCAACGACTGGTGGGTATGTATATGATCCAGCACCTCATTACATTGTATGAGGGTCAACATTCTGATCCAGGTCCGTTACATGATGTCCTGAACGAGTTACTCCAGTATAAATGGAAAGGTTTAGGTACCGATTTAATTAGTGTCATTTTAGAACAGCGCCACAAATATAGTATGTTTCTGAACCCGCATTTTGTTCATGTCTCACCTCCAGAAAGTAAACCGTTTTACATAGACAGACAGAACCCGTTACGAGAAGTGCATCCAGTTAAGACAGACGGTGGTGAAATGCAACGAGTGTTTGTTTACACCCCGATCACAAAGATGGAACTCTTAGAGATGAAAAAGTTAATTCCCTGTCATGATAAAGATCCAGCAGGGTTCCACCGAGAATTAAAGGACATGCTCCGTATGGGAGAATACACGTATCCAGATATAATTAAAATGTTAAAGGTCCTGTTGCCCGCAGGGGTATATGAGAAACTCAAGGAAAAAGAATGGGAGGTGGGAGAGAAAAAGATCGATTGGGCAGTTCTAGAAGCTGAAGACAAGATACGAGTACCAGGTACCGGTCTTGGAGATAAATGTAAAGAATTACCTGAACTGTTAATACAAGTTTTGCCCAGACTATTAGCAACTAAAAAGGAAGACTGGGATGCAATCTCAGCCTGTAAACAGAAACAAGACGAAGACACTAGTGATTTTTACTCTAGATTTGAAAAATGTTTTATTATAAACAGTGGCCTCAAGACGAGTAGCGAGTCATACCCTCATCTTTTTGTTACTAAATTAGTCGAGAATTCAAGTCCACAAGTTAAAAATCGAGTTTTGAAAGTCGAAAGTACCTGGCAAGCTAATACCCCGTCCCAGATGTTACAGATGCTCCAATACCACCAGAATAGAATCAGAGAAGAGCAAGACCACGAGAGAAAACGTATGAAAGACACGAAAATGAAAGTACTAGTTGCACAATCTGTTCCTCAAGACAGTCAGAAGAGGGGTCCGAATCAAGCCAGTCATTCTGCAGCTCCCGTTAAAGGAAACTGCAATTATTGTAAACAGCCAGGTCATTTTATAAACGAGTGTGCAGTTCTGAAACACAACATAGCTACCGGTAAGACTAAAGAAAGACCACGTCCGCCTAGACAAGAACAAGTTTCACAGACTCCTCAGCCACAGAATGCACAACAGACAGTTACAGCACCGCAGCCCATCGCTGCAACACAGCATGTTACACAACAGATGTACCAGTATGCACAGTCCGAGTATCCAGAGTATCAGCCATATTCATGAAACAGCCTAGAGAGGGAGGTAGGCTTGCCTCTCATCGAGATACCTGTAGATCAAGAAGGTCCCTATGTCCACAGTCAAGTACTAGGGAAAGACAGAAAGTTTCTGATTGATACAGGGGCAAGTAGGACCACCATCAGTCACGCCGAAGTTCCAGGGGCTCCGCTCTCAGGCTCTAGAAATGTTTCCCTTGGATTTTCAGGAAAACCTATCGTAAATGAAATTTCAAAGCCAGTTACTCTAGAAGTAGGTCCATTGTCCCGCACTACTGATCTGTTACTTACTAAGTCATGTCCAGAAAATCTATTAGGCATTAAAACACTGAAAGAGTTAGGTGCAGTTATATGCTGTTCCCCAGAGGGAATACGATTGTTCCTACGTGACTTCAAGGGTCACTATGTATTACGAGATTTTTATCCGAGATTGTCTAATGTTCCGCAGCATCTATGGGCGCAAGGTCCAACTGATGTTGGCTTTATGCAAATCACACCCCATCGTGTGACTCTTAAGCCAGGTGTAGTCCTGCCACGAATCAGACAGTACAGATTGCCACCTGAGGCTGTAGCAGCCTTATCCAAAATTATTGACGAGCTCATCGCTCAAGGAGTAGTTGTAGAAACTGACTCCAATGTATGCAATTCTCCGATCATTCCTGTCATGAAACGTACTGATCCAAATGCACCTCCAGTATATCGATTAGTGATTGACCTTCGCGAGCTTAATAAATGTATTATTCCCCAGTATCCAGTTGTCCCAGATATCTCTTCCCTATTGACAGCCATTGATTCCGAAGCTTCATTTTTTACAGTCATAGACCTCAAGAACGCATTTTTCAGTGTCCCCATTCATCCAGACAGCCAGTTTCTTTTCGGATTTTGTTTAAATGGAAGGAGCTATATGTTTACACGAGCTCCTCAAGGTTTCACAGAAAGTCCTAGTATTTACAGTCAAGCACTCAAGAGACAACTAGACAACATTCACATGCCAACTGACACTGCCCTGCTCCAATATGTCGATGATCTACTGATCACAGCCCGTTCTGAACATGCTTGCGAACGAGCATCCCTTACAGTCTTGTATTTCCTAGCCGAGATGGGGCACAAGGTGTCCCCTTCGAAGCTTCAATTCTGTGTCCAGCAAGTGGTCTACTTAGGACACTTACTGTCCAAGTGGGGTAGGCAGTTGACACCAGACCGTATCCAGTTAATAGCGAGTCTTCCTCAGCCCAAGACCCAGAAGGAGGTACGTGCTTTTATCGGCCTTACTTCTTATTGCAGACAATGGATTCCTCAGTATGCATTTCTAGCTAAACCACTGATATAGTTAACGACACAGGAGGCAGCCGTATCGACTGTCCTCCCTTGGACATCTGAACATACACTTAGTTTCAATGAGTTAAAGAAAGCCCTATGCCAAGCTCCAGTTCTAGCTACACCAAACTACAGTAAGCCTTTTACACTTTTCGTCACAGAACGTGAAGGTACAGCATTATCTGTTCTCACACAAGATCAAGCAGGACAATACAAGCCCTGTGCTTATTTTTCGAGCACATTAGATCCTGTAGCCCAGGCTTTGCCTGCGTGCCTCAAGTCAGTTGCAGCCACAGCACTAGCTATCAGACAAAGTGATTCCATAGTCTTAGGACACTCCCTGACCGTACAAGTTCCACACTCCGTGGAAGTTCTTTTAAACCGAACACAAACTCAGCACTTGACAATTGCACGTTTAACAGGTTATGAATTGACACTGTTTCAGCCACACATAGAAATCAGACGCTGCAACGTCCTAAATCCTGCCACACTGTTACCGTCAGTTAATCCAAATCCTGCCACACACGATTGTGTGGAAGTAGTTAACATCATGACCAAGCCAAGACAAGATCTGACAGATATTCCATTACCAGATCCCGACCTGACACTTTATGTGGATGGTTCATGCATGAGAACCAGTACAGGAGAACTAGTAGCCGCGTATGCAGTGACTACTGACACTGAAGTTATAGAGACACACCGTATTGACACCCTGTCTGCTCAAGCAGCAGAGCTAGTTGCTCTGACTCAAGCCTGCATACACGCCAAGAACCTGAAAGTTAATGTTTACACAGATTCACGTTACGCATTTGGAGTCGTACACGACTTTGGAGTGCTCTGGCAGGAGAGAGGTTTCATGACTTCTCATGGAACCAAGATTCAGCATGGTCTCCTTATTCAAGCTCTGTTAGATGCCATACATTTACCGACATCCATTGCTATCATGAAGTGCAAGGCACATACGAAAGTTACTGACATTATTTCCCAGGGTAATGATCTAGCAGATCGCACAGCCAAGCTTACAGCTCAGACTCCAGACATTTCAGTTAAGCCAACACAGACACTTACTCCAGATCCGACTACATGTATGACAGTTAAGGACCCTACTCAAGATGTCATAGATATCCAGTTACATGCTACTCCCGATGAAATCAAGAAATGGTCCGAACAAGGAGGGGTCCAGACAGATCAGGGATGGGTGACGAAGGGAAAAGCCACATGGTTTCTCCCCGACTCTATGGTTCAAGTCATTATTAATACCGCACATAGTCCAGCACATCTAGGAGAGAAAGCTATGTTAGACAGTATCCAGAACATTTGGTTCAACAAGCATTTACGAGCTGCAGCCAAGCAGAAAGTCCGTACCTGTATGATATGTTGTCAGTTCAATCCAGGTAAAAGTGTCCCGGTGGAACAAGGTGGATTCCAGCCCCCTGACCACCCTTTTGAAGTCCTCCAGATGGATTACATTCAGATGGAGCGATGTCGAGGTTTCAAGTATGTCCTTGTAGTTGTATGCGCTTTGTCCAGGTGGACAGAAGCATATCCAGTCCCAGATTACACAGCCGCGACTACTGCCAAGCAGTTGGTTCGTGAGTTCTTCCCCCGTTACGGACTCCCTAGAGTCGTATATTCTGATAACGGCCAGCCATTCTCATCTGAGTTGATGAAACATGTTTCCCTGTTGTTAGGGTACCAGTGGAAGTTCCATTGTGTACGCCATCCTGAAGCAGCCGGTCTCGTAGAGAGACATAATCAGACCCTGAAAATTCGCATCGCCAAAGTATGTCAAGAGAAAGGTGTGGACTGGCTAGTAGCTCTGCCAGTTGCCCTGTTTTATATGCGAATGGTCGCACATTCCAGATCAGGTCTGTCCCCGTATGAGGTCATTTTCGGCCGCCCCCCTAACATGTGGGGTACACCTAGACCCCGAAGTATTACCGATGTTTCAAGTAATATGCTGACAGATTACCTAGCTTCCTTGATGTCTGCCCTCAACTCTTGTCGTTCACAGGTTGCCGCCGCATTTCCAGACAATACCGAGGTGGCACCGCATGAAATCATTCCCGGATCCATGGTCCTAGTGCGAAATTTCGATCGCTCAAGTCCACTGGAGCCTCGCTGGAAGGAGCCCCGACAGGTCCTCCTGGCCACCCGTACAGCCGTGAAGTTGGAAGGACGCAAAGGCTGGGTGCATCTATCGCACATCAAGAAGTTTTATGGATTGAAACCAGTTTCAAAGGACATTTCCGAGGATTTAAAGGACTGCCAAAGTACTATTCTTAAGGACTGTCCCGCAAAAGACAATGTTACTACACCCTCCCTGTTAGAGACAACTCCGCAACAGGAGTATAAGAAAAAGCTAAGTTCTAGTAAAATAAGTCAGCCAGTTTGATTGTCTAAGTCCTCCCCTAGGTGAAACGGTTAGACCGGTTTCTGACATGTATAAAATAGACCCCCATAGTGAGAGAGTTAGTCAAAACTCAATCCGATGTATCGTTTTTCTAAGTTTCATATTATTTCTCAGCATTATGATTTCCTGCACCAGTTATGCATTTTACCTGTATTTTCCAGTTTCCCATGTAAATAAGTCTTCTAATGTTACAGTAGAGCACACGTTTAGTGATCTGCCTCCTCATGAACTCTCTTACCGCCTCGCTATGCGTAACAATTCTTTTATCCGCATGTTACATTATTCACACCAGACCAGCAATGCCACTAATTGTTGGGTGTGTGGTCGACTCCCCCCTTTCCAGACACCGAAGGGAGTTCTGCCACTCTTTCCTTATCCATTTTCACATAATGGTTCGTGTGGAGCATGGTCCACGTTAACGTCATCCTCAACAGATATGTCTTTTCTTAACAGTACATGTTTCCCAGACAAGCAAGGTCTTCCCCACAGAACAGGGTTAGATCTAGAGAATGAAGTTTATAATTTAGGTAATTATTCTTCGAATTTTATGGTCCTGAATGTTCAGTCTGATTCTACTCCAGACTTACCTGCTATATCAGTACTACCAGTCAAAGGCGAATTATGTGTCCGAAATAATGGTTCCGTACATGTAGGACATAGTGATTGTACTACTATTGTCAAGTATAGTGACAGTAGGAAATCTATTTTCAAAGCTTCACGTCATTCTTATTTTATTTGTGGTCAGACCGCATATGTTCGTCTGCCCCTCGATTGGGAGGGAACCTGTTACATTGCCTTCCTACTGCCACCTGTTTTCCTAGCCCCACCTGATTATCATAGAAACACACATCTAGTACACATTAGACATAGAAGGGAGATCGAGTCCCCGATTGTCGATTATACTGAAACTGCTCTAGAACAGTATACAGATTTCAATAGAGGTTTCTTCTTCTTTATAGGACCTATCCAGAATAGTAAGCTAATTCGTAGGTTAACCAGAACCCTTGAAGCTGTAGTAAATGAGACTGCCTCTGCTCTAGGTAACTTAACTGAAGAGCAATCTGCTATGAGATTTGTCGTTTTGCAGAATCGTCTTGTCCTTGACGTCATACTGGCCGATAGGGGCGGGGCCTGTAGAGTCATCGGATCTAGTTGCTGCATTTTCATTCCAAATAACGCGCCGTCTGTTTATTCAGCTATAACCAGACTCCATAAAATTGCCCATCTGTTACACCAAAATCCAGGCACCTGGACATGGTCCGGTTGGTTCTGGAATATAATTTCCGCCTGGGGATGGAAAGTATTGTCCTTTCTAGGTATTGCAGTAGCGATCATATTCAGCTGCTGCCTCTGTATACAATGTGGCCCTGCGATTTGCGGCATTTGTGCTACATCTTGTATTCCTAGTCCCAAGCCCCGTTCTAAATCCCGTTCCAAGAAAATTCGAGACGAGCAAATGATACTGTATGAAATGATAGATGGTATCATGAATATTGATGTTTCCTGATGGAAACGTAGTGACAAGGAGGGAATGTGGAAAAGTAAATTTTGCCATGTTCTGTGTCCCTACGCGTCCTCCATCATATGTTATGTGCGCATGATTAATATGCATATGTATTCCCCATGTTCGATTAATGACGCAATTACAGTTGTGTCCATCTCTAGTATGCCAGTTTCCAGTTCTCGTGAATACTACGAATATCAGGCCTATGTAAAGTTACGTTGCCACGTTTCTCAGTGTGCACGTTATTCCATTGTAAAGTCCCCGTTTCTAGGCCTCAAAAGGGCCTGGACACCAGATTCAGCTCCTGTCTCCTGAGCCTCGCTGAGGAGCGATACAGCCCCCACCTGTATCCTCGACCCTTCACTTACTTCCTGCCTTGCAGTGCCCGGTTCAGCCTGGCTCTGCCTCTGAGTCTGCCAAGAGTATGTTATGATTCTAGTTATCAGTCCAGTCCTCCTTCTCTGCATTCCTAAAGTTACTGAACCGCATCAATAAGTTTCCGTCATTGTCTAGCCTTTACGTCTCCATGTAAGAGAAATACTGTATTTAATGGTCATTTAATATTCTTCATCACGCACTACATGTAGAATAATGCATGCTCCAGTCTTAGAATCAAGTTAGCCTTTCCCCTCCTGACTTCTAGTTTATATCAACATGTTCTCTAAACATCAGATACTAGATACTGTTTAGGTACATGTCGCCCTGACTCTCCAGACTTCAGTCTCTGCTCCTAGCACAGAGTTCGTAGCCCCCAGCTTCTCCTAGTAACACGTCATTGCCAGTTTGCGCGCACCATCAGGTTAGAGGTCCCGGCTCCTTAGGTAGCCCCCTCCATGTTTCCGCCCCATTTATGACATATTCTGTTACGTTTGCATCACATGTCTATGTATACGCCTCTGTTACACCTACTTTCACCCTTATCTTTCGCGACTGCTATTGACCACACCCACTGCTCCGCCTATCGTATGTATTGTAATGCAACTGTTTTAGTATATATGATCGTGTATTGTTATTAAATGTTAGCGCGCTCATCCCAGATCCAGCCCCGGCAGCTGCCGGGCCACGCTAGTCCAATCCGGCCCCCCTGCCGGGCCCCTGCCATTCTATTCCTATGCAGGTTGTCCTGTTCCTGTCCTTTATGCTGTAATAAACCTGCAAACTCCTACTACCTCGAATCTTGACTCTTATTTATTGAGCTATCTGCTATTGCTATGCCTAGACAAAAATAGATCCGGTATTATTTATTTATATACCACAGGTCCATATGATACGCTAAATAGAGGCAACCTATTGTGCCTCTGCTCATTAGTTCCGTCTATGGAAACAGTGACAACTAAAGATATTGATTGTGTTGGTTTTTTAGAAAACCCAGATGGTCAATTACCAACAACAATAATAACACTCGCCTCCCCTGTCATAGCCGAGCAAATTATAAGGCAAGAAGACATCTTCAGTAAATGGGGAATATTGGTCAATAAAATCATGCCAAAAGAAAATCCCACACCACTTTTGAAATCATTAAACCTGAATGGTCCAGAGAAAGACAAAAAAGGCCTCCCAACTTATTCGGTTCTTAGAAATCCAAATCAACGGATAGATAAAGGAGTGCTAGACCAAGCAAAAGACACTATAGATAGAACTGAAATTGGGATAAATGATTTATGGATTAAGAGTGCCCTACATGGAAATAATAACCATTGACAAGCAAAATATGAAAAAACAATCAAAAACACAAATAAATTCACTACGGAAATTACGATTTGTTCTTGGAACGTAAATGGTATAACTAACAAATTAGACAAAATAACCGATCTACTCAAGCACTATCAAATAATTTTGCTACAAGAGACCTGGGCAATAACCCCGTTTAAAATACATGGTTATAAAGGATACTACATACCTGCTATCAAGGAAAGCACTTATGGACGCCCATCAGGCGGGTTAGCAATTTTCGTTTCAATTGATCTCAACGCAGAACATTCTGAAATATTTACAAACAGTACGAAACTTCAGTCTATATTAGTGAGGTATTGGATGTACGGACAAAAAAGATCATTGAAGCTGGTTAATATATATATCCCTCCAAATCCACTTCCAGGAACTCTATGTGCACAGCACTGTCCACGTACCTGCTTGAGCAAAGGATTGAGGACCCCTTTATGGATTTTATTACTTCAGGAGATTTCAATCTCAATCTTTTAATACCATTTACAAGGGACGAAGTAACGCAATCACAAGACCACCAATGGTCAATCCCGGTTCAGGTAACTGACCCTTTGAATAAACAAGGTCTCCGACAATTGGGTATAAATTTTATAAAGGATATGGAAGCCTTGGGATTACGAACACTCAATGGAAGATTTCCAACAGACTCACCACCAGCATGGTCCTATTATACCCACAGTACTAAATCCCGTATAGATTATGCTATGGTATCACTGAATATCTTTGGCAATTGTACATCATACTATCTAAAGAAAGTCTTGGAGAGTGATCATAGTCAGCAAATCATTACCACAACATTCAAAAATAAAAATCACCAAATCTATCTAACAACTGAAGGTCAAATTGGAACCACTAATTACAAAAAGTTAATTTGGGAAACGGAATCTCGAAACAACAAACTAACAAGCGATCTGGCACCAAAACGGCTACGGGAATGCAGCGAAGAGGTACCATTTGCATCAGCAATCGAACAATTGGCCAGTTTCACCGGCAGATTACCTACTAGTAAAGGTAATTCCAAAATCTCTAGAAATGGCCAAATGACCCAGATAATAAAAAGGGTAACCAATATTAACCTCACACACGCAGTACAGAAAATGAAACGAACAAGAAATAGATTAAGGAAAGAGCTGACTAAATTCCCAGATAAAGAAGAAACTAGAGCTGCCCTGAAAGTGGCAAATAAAAATTTAAAGAAGATAATATGGAATGAAAAAGCTGAAGCCAATAACGCTCTGTGGACTCGTATATTTCATGCAAGTAACCTAGGAAATTCGAGGGAGTTCTGGAAGATTGTTAACACCTTAAATAGGCCAGATAAAGTGGTAGTCTATTCAGTCCTGACTGAAACTGAATGGGTAAATTTTTTAGGCTATCATCTAAATCCACATCCAGCAGTACATGGACTTGAGGACCATAACCCAGGGAAGGAAACTGTGATAACAAATCAAGAACCAGTCATAGAAATAACACAGGAGCAGATTGTTAAACTAATAAAGAAGCAGAAAGATGGAGCACCAGGACCGAATGGGATACCCTTTTCTGTATACAAAGATGATCCGGAAACATGGGCAGAAGTACTTGTAAAAGTCTTTAAAGAAATAGTTAGTAAAGGGGAGATACCTGAAAGCTGGAGAGGTTCTTTAATATCCCCAATTTTTAAAAAAGGAGACTGGGCGCTTCCTGAAAATTATCGTTTAATAACGCTACAGAACACTGATGCAAAACTCTTTGCAGCCTATCTGCTAACAATCTTATCCGATTTGGTGAAAAAGAATAACATTCTCCCGCCAAATCAAACCAGCTTCATTAAAGGACTTGGTACATCCTCCAATATCCTGGCACTATCTATTTTAATGGAAAAGGCAATCTTAAACGGCAAATCACTGTTTCTATGTTTTATTGATTTTAAATCCGCTTTTGACTGTGTCAACAGAGATCTTTTATGGAAAAAGTTACAAGCACAAGGGATTCCTCAGCCTTTAATATACCTGATCAGTCTCCTGTATACAAAAACTTGGGCCAAAGTTCGCATTGGGAATGGCAGATCATTAACTGAAGAAATACCAACACTTTGCGGTGTAAAACAAGGCTGCGTATTGGCACCTTTATTATTTAATCTGTTTTTAACTGATCTAACTGAAGAATTGAACAAGATAAATGCCCACCCACCGAAACTTGCAGATAAGCACATATATAATTTGCTATATGCAGATGATGTTATTCTTTTAAGCAGAACAAAGGTAGGCCTGCAAAGGTTAATTACATGTACACAGGAGTACGCAATAAAAAATAAAATGGTAATAAATTAATCCAAATCTAAAGTTATGGTTGTCTCAAAAAATCCAAGAAGGAAATACAATATGAAATGGTTCTTAGGTAAGGAAAAACTGGAGCAAACTAAAACCTATAGTTACCTAGGACTGGTTTTTGATGACAACGGTAGCTTTAAACCCCAGAAATTGGACATCGCCCGGAAGACGAACTCCCTAACAGGTGCATTTGGTATGATAAAAAAGTCCACCAGCAATTTAACCTACCAGCCACTACTCAAAGTCATATCTGCAAAACTGTTACCTATGTTACCTACTCCCTAAACTATGGCAGTGAGGCATTAAACGGAAAGGACGCAATAACAATAAACAAAGAAATCTCGAAAACTTTTCGATCCCCTTTCTGTTTACCTAAAAATGCCTCACAGTCCCAAATTAGACTAGAATTCGGCTTGAACAACCAACGGCATGCACGGATGGGTAACGCAATTAAAGTATAGTATAGGGTGAAAAATGACAAGGACAATTTAATCTCAGAGCTTTTATGGAAAGAAGTAGAGGGCAATAATAAATTATCTGTTTGGAAGTACCTTGAAAAGGCTTTGGATGAATTTGGGCTTAAGGAGACTTGGATGACCACTATTCCTCAGGAATCTTTTTAAAAAATTGTAAATAAGACAACTGATATCTTATCTGTGATAAGTGACAAAGAGTCCCTGGTCAAAAGGCAACATGCTTGGTCTATAATAAACGGTTACAAAAAAAAGAGTCTGCAACAATATTTGACTACAGCGTGGACTTGGAAATATAAAAATATATTCATGAATGCTCGATTCGGAATCCTGCCCGGAGAATCTCATGCACTGCCATGGAAAAAGCTGGAAAATAATATATCATGTCGGCTGTGTAACAAAGGAGAGGAAAATATTATACATCTATTGTGCCTCTGCCCAGAACAAAAAAATGAAATATTAACACTTCTAAAAAGGCACTTCAATAAAAGATCAATAAGGACATGTAGACAAGCCCTAATCCAGTGTCTTTGCCTGGAAGATATACATATTAACTCTGCCCTCTCAAAATCCTTAATAAGTGCATGGAAAAAACTTGAATTTTTATAACATTAACTATTATACTGTTTACATTTCCAAATTTTTAATCTTATGAAATTATCGCTTATTTTTTTTTTTTTTTTAAAGTCATCGCCCTTTTACTGTATTACTATAATTGAATTGTTATATTGTGTATTCTCTTTTGGTAAAGATTTTAAATAATCAATCAATAAACATATCTATCTATTGATATTTATAAAGACAGAGATAATAGGATTGTGGGCCACTTGGTTCGAGATTTACTAGGCATCCACAAAGCCCAGCTGTAAAGAAAAATTCTATATTGTGTGCCTTAAAGACTAATCAGCATTATAATTGCATTATAATTGCCGTACCAACTTCACTGATATACTTTTTTTTGCATACAAGCTATTTAATTTGTAATCTATGTATGCAAATAATACCAACGATAGGAGTGATGAGAGGTCCAGATGCATTTATTTAGAATTCCTATACACGTCTCTAAAGAGACAAAGAAATGGTAGTGGGTTATAATGGTAACTGTAATATTGACAGTACGTCATTCCATGAAGGCTCATGTGATGCCAGTAAAGGGAGCAAACCAAAGTACTGATTCATTGTCTTTCCAAATCTGTAGAAATGCTGCATTTCAGCTTGCCAGTCATGCAGATGAGTGCAAAGCTGATAGAGTCACAGTTAAAGTGTCCTACCTAGTGTTGCTTGTTGAATGTCAGCTGTATGGGAATTATAGGCTCTTGTCCATGATGTATCAAACAAAGGGATCCACCCTTATAGAAATGGAAAAAAGTGTTCCTCCAGATTTCGTGTGTCTCCTAAACTGATGGAAAGCACACAGCTTTGTTAAAATACCCCTCACTCATCAAAAGGACCCTTGAAGGCATGCTTCATCATCGGGGTCTTCCTGCCCTGCTGCGGGACGGGCAGTGCTACGACCTACAACTACGTGGGAGCACTGGTTATGAAACAATAATATGTAGGAATGTGATTCTGGTGTATAATTAAAAAAATACCTTGCTCTGCGGAAAAATACATTTTAATATTCCTTTGGGCTGGTATTGTTCAATGGGCAGTGCTTCCTGTGTCAACGTGTTTCGAAGCCCTCCCCTGGCTTCTCATCAGGCCCTAGAAAGATAAAGATCCCTTCTACACTCAAATTATTAAAGATAAAACGTGATTTCTAATTAAGATAAACACTATGTGGTACATATTACAATGTACAGAGACCGTGATACTGCACTGTGCCTGGCCTGCGAGAAGGGGCCCTCTACTATCAAGGTTCCACAATATCCTTATACTAGGACTACACTCCGATGGTACAGAGGCCTGCCACAAATTCGCTGATGCTAAATGCTCTCTCCAAAAACTGGTCCTCAAGTATGGGATGTTCTATCCTGTACGACTCTGGGTTGGATCAGACGGCCAGCACTATGTTTTCAATACTCCTGTGGAAGCTGAGATATTTTGTAAGCAACGCTCGCTCAACAAGTCCTCAGCTGGTGTGGACTCTTGTGCATCTTCTCCCAGGGGCTCAATGCCCACGTCGCAGAAGAATAATGCTTCATAAGGGTCCCCGGGGTATCTACTGATGTGCACTGACTATTGCTTCTGCATGCCTTGCCTGTTTAGACAGCACCTCATTGTTATAGATTGTTGGAATTGTATTGTCTCTGCTGTATGCCACTAATTGTTAGTGCTCTGTTTGTTTTTGCTCACTACCTCTTACAGATATGCAATCGCTGGCTTCCGGGCCTACTCTTCTGAGTCTTGTCACCCCACAATGGTGTACACCATTATGTTTGCAGATGGAATTTTCTATTCAGGTTATTGGGATCTCCAGACTCTGTTTCAGCTGGGGTGGGTGGGGGGCACCAGGGATTGTTTATTGTATTGCTTTATATTGAGGCTTTTTTACTGCCATGGTTCACTGCAGAATTACCATCACACGTACACTGCCACTGTAATTTCGGAGAGCAATCATATGCCTTCATGAATGTCCTTGCATACCTGACTTGGCACAGTATCCAGATGGCCTTTCTACAGGAGACGCACCTGGCTCCCAGTGCGGGCTGTAGATATGCTACTACATGTGGCACACATCTGTACTTTTCTCACTATGCCTCCTACTTACGAGGGGTCTGCATCCTCATTCATAGCGATGTCCCCTTCCAGCACCTACAGACTGCCAAAGACCCTGCTGGTTGATATCTGCTGGTGGCGGGTGTGCTGGTGAGCCACACCATTCTGTTTGTCTATATCTATGCTCCAAACACCGACTCTCCTGACTTCTTCATGGATCTATCATCACAAATTGACCAATTCCAGGTGGATTATATTCTTATGGGTGGGGATCTAAATCTCACCCGGCAGCCCGAGTTTGACTAAACTGGGTCTACTACGATATTGAAACCCCATTTCATGCAGGCCTTTACAAATCTCCTTAATACATTCCACTTGTCAGACGCATGCGCCAAACGTTTCTGCAACAACGGAGCTACACCTTTTTTTCTGCTCCACACGTGTGGACGCGTATCGATCATTGGTATATGTCCTTGAATGCACTTCTATGCCTGCACTCTATTGTTCACTTTCCTCACTGTCAGATCATGCTACTGTAGTGATCACATTACACGTACCTGTAACTGCCCCTATGTACCGACAGTGGTGCTTTCCCGCTAATGCGCTGTATGATGCAGTCTTTCGCTCTGAGGTCCAAGGTGCCATTGTGGAATTTTTCTCCACCAATATCATTTTGGTGGACAGTCCCTCCAAACTATGGGAAGCTTTTAAGGCGTTCATACACAGGATATGCATCTCCAAACACGCTAGGTTACTTCGCAGTATTCAAGCTGACCTCGCTGGGGTTGAGGACAGGCTTCAGCTCTTGGACTCTGCTAGAAAAGACACAACCCCTGACTCCCAGCTGCATGATAGGTCGAAGTTGTTACATGACTTTCACGACCTAGCTCAGCATGAGTTTGCATATATGGGATAATATTCTCAGGCGCGTCTATACAGAGAGGGCGAGCGCCCAGGTCGCACTTTGGCGCACCTACTTTGGCATCCATACCACGCTACATACGTAACACATGGAAATTACTGATGCAGCTACTATTCTTTTGGAATTTACAGACTATTGCAAGTTACTTTACACAGCACGCCCAGGTGCCGGCGAGGAGACACTATCGGATTACCTGCCTGAAATTGCCATGGTGGGGTTCGAGAGCGGCCAGCAGCAGTTTCTATCCTCTCCGATCATATGCGAGGAAATCTCCCAGGCTATTGAGGTCTTAAGTGGCTGCAAGGCACTGGGCTTAGACGGTTTTCCCAGAAATATTGTTATGGCCTATAAACAGTTACTGACCCCGCCTCTACTGGAAATGTATGCTGAGTCTCTTGAATGAGGCCTTTTACCCCCCCACGCGGTGCGAAGCACTTATTATGATTCTGCTCAAACCCAATAAATCAGCCTACCACTGTTCTTCATAGCAGCCATTAACTCTCCTCAATTTTGATACTAAAATATTGGCCAAAGTCCTAGCTACCCGCCTATCCTTAGTGATGGATTGCATCATCTCACCAATGCAGTCCGGCTTTGCACCACACCACTCGACTTCTATTAACCTTTGTACCCTCTTTGCAGTACTCAATCAAATTTCCCCTACTGTTCCCTCAGTTGTCGATTTGAAAGATGCAGAAAAAGCATTTGACTCCCTCGAATGGCCCTTGAGGAATACTAGCCTGGCAAAGTTGGGAATGCCCAATGGATTTCGCAAGCTAATACGGCTGTTGTATCAAGATCCAGTGGCTCGACTGCCGCTGAACTGAACACTAACAGACCCCTTGCCTTTGACATGGGGCACTCAATAGGGATGCCCACTCCCTCCCTTGTTGTCTATTATTGCCATGGAACCCTTGGTCTGCCATCTTCAAGAAAGGCACCTCCACAGGGGCCTCAGATTCACCCAAGGGATATTGCTAGCTTCCCTCTATGCAGATGATATATTATTGTTTGTAAACGAACCGGAAGCTAATTTACTTCCATTAGTGGTTGAGGTTCAGCAGTTTGGTGTGTTCTCGAGATTGGGGATTAATTGGAGCAAATCCAAGCTGCTTTCACTCACTGACACCACGGTACCATGCGATTTCGACTTCCCCCAGTAATGGTTCATAGACCTAACTAAATACTTGGGCATCCACATTCACAAGGACTGTTAAGAGGTGATTTGCCGTAATTATGGCCCCTTCTCGCTAACCTTGAGGCACAGGTAGATAGATGGATTAGGCTCCCTCTCGCCATGGCAGGTCGCAGAGCCCTTATTAAAATAACAGTACTGCCCCAATTTCTCAATAAAATTTTTTTTCCATTATTCTTACAGAAAACGTATTTGCCTATTTACGTGGACTACTCATTCGATTAATATGGCCCGACTCTCGGCAGCATATTAGCAGGGAGATCCTTACACTCCCCTATGAACGAGGTGGGTTTGGGGTACCAGACCTCCAGCTTTTTTTTTATATAGCCGAAGCCCACTACGTATTCCTCTGGTGTCAACCTGATGCTCGCCTGCCATTTCTCAAACATGAACGCGCACAGCTACCACATCTTCCCTTCAACCACGTGGTCCCCGCACTCTTCAAACATTAGCCACCACTAGCGGTATCTAGGTGGAACTTTCTCTATTCCCTCACATCCCTCTTTGGGGTAATCCTTGGCTCCCACTAACTCTCAAACACCAGGTACACCGCATGTACAGAATTTCTGTTGCATTGCCATATTTACTTAAGGGAACTCACACCCAGGAAGTTCAATGTACCAAACCAAAAACATTGAGGAGCAAGCCTACTATTGTAACTCTTGAGAGAGCAAGAGCACCTCAACTTTCGGGTTTCCAGAGGATAACCCACCTGCAGCAACCTTTCAATCCAAAATGGCCTTTTCAACATTAGATTATACATTTGTTTCCATAAAAATGTATCATAAGGTTGCCTCATACTGTTTGGTGGATTCTAGCGACCACCTCCCACAGGCAATCACGGTCAAAGTATGTCCCGAAAACTCAGTCAATCGACGGAAGTTGCCTGCACTACACACACTATAAATAACAAATGATTTAAGTGTAGCATCACTTCATAGATTGTCTGCTGGACCCGCTAAAAATATATTTTAAAAAACTGCAAGACAACTCTGCAAACCAGATAACTGCCTGGGAGACCTTTACGAAAGAGCTAGGAAATACATTTGCCATACCCATGACAAGCAGATATGCCTCACTGCAAGGATCCTGGTAGGGCCATTACACTTATACTCCCTCGCAACTACAACAAGTAAAGGCATGAAAGAGATGTATAAACTCAACCCTCAGAAAACCTCGCTGGAACCGTGTAATGATAGCCTGCAGCAAGAGATGAGACATAACAAAACAGCATTAAAGAAATTAGCATGGTCAATAAAAAGGTCAGGAGAAGACTTGTTCTAGGCAAGACTTCTCCACGATATAAAAAGTAATGATCACACACGGTTCTGGTGCAAAGTAAACAGGCTACAGCATCCTGCACACCAAGGAATCAGCACTCATATAACTGAATAAACCTGGGCAAGGTACCGGCACAAGCACTTTAACCTCCTGAAGAGCAGCTGAATCTATCAAGGGCGCTAGAAGAAACTACACATGATTCCCTCACCAACACAGAGAAAAAGGAAACAGTAGGCATGCCTCGTGCCATATGCCTTCTTCAAGGCCCCTCTACAGACTCTTTCGTACCAACTAGGGAACAAATTGAAGACAGATAGCCAAAGGAAGACATGAGGGGGCTCCGGGCCCAAATGGGATTCCACCCAGACTATTCAAACAGAACGCCAACTATTGGTCAGAAAAATTGAGGCAATTTTTCAACAGATTTAAGTGGATGCTGTAATCCCCTCCTCTTGGAGAGGATCCATAATCTCACTAATACACACACATTGTAACAAAAACAGCACAAAAAATTACCGGCTTGTGGCACTTGTCAACAACGAGACCAAGAACTTTGCCTGAACCGTTCTGGAGGATTTAGCATCATGGGCTGCAACTAACCATATCATTCCATTAAACTAAACCGGCTTCTGCAAACATATGGGAACCATGACAACATCATGGCCCATTCTCTACTGATAGATGGGTCCAACAATGCAAAACTTCTACTGTACCTCTGTTTCATAGACTTCTGCGTATCTATTGATCACATTGATTGTGAAAAATTATGGGCAAAATTAGCGAGTCTGTATGCCCCACTGGCTCTTTTGAAACTACTGATTCGGCTACACACAGACATGTGGTGGCAAGTCAAGCAAGGGTCAGGTAAATATCTCTCAATACGCATCCCAACCACTGAGGGCATGAAGCTGGGCTGTGTCATTGTGCCCACCCTGTTCAATCTCTTTTTAGCTGACCTGGTGATAAAACTCAACTGCTGCAACTCTCATCCTCCAAAACTGGGTGGGCTAATTCTCTCCAACATCCTTTACGCAGGTGACCTGGTGCTAATAAACTGTACCCTGATCCATTTGCAAAACCTTTTTTGATGCCACCCAAGCATCTTCTGCAGAAAATTGCCTAAAAATAAACTTTGAGAAAACAAAAAAAATGGCAGTGCACAGCTTGTATAGAAAACCATTAAGCTGGCACATCTCCTGCCAATGCCTGGAGTCAATGTTGGAATGGAAATACCTAGGCATCATCATTGATAGTAAGGGATCTTTTAAACCGCAGAAAGAGGTCATGAAATGAAAGCAAATTGCCCTAGCACTGGCCCTAAGAAACTTAAAGAAGAAAGTGGCGGGACCGACTCTGAGATCACTGCTCCAGGTAATACAGGCAAAACTGATCCTGACAATACCATATGGCAGTGAGCCAGTACGCGGAAGGGAAGCATCAACGTTGGATGGGATCATGGTGGGATCCTATAGAATGATCTTTGGTCTCCCCAAATACACCTCTCCCACACAGATCTGACTGGAGTTTGGACTTCAGAAACAATCCCTTGCCAGGAAGGGTGCATTCATCAAGTGCTGGCACAAAACAAAGAACACAGATCCAAACACACTAAATGTTTATTTACGGCTGGAACTGTCGACCAGGAGCAACTCTCACGCCAAGTCCTATCTCAAAGAACCAGTCACTCAACTTGGCCTTCAGGGCCTTTGGAAAACACCTGCAACTCACACCAGCTTCAAAAAGATAATAAATAAAATCATCAAATTTGTCTCATCAACCAAGGACAAATCAGCAGTGGCAGGCAGAGCCCAGGGCTGGGAACTACTAAACAGCTACAGCAAAGTAACATCTCAGCCCTACCTTGATATCGGATACAAAAACTCAATAAAAGAAACATTTATGAGATATTGCTTGGGCTTTTTACCGTCCCTCCTACACATCCAACTTGGAAACACACCACCACCACCACTGATTGCCAGTTGTGTGGTAAAGGGAAAGTAAGTAAGTAAGTCAAATTTATTTGCACAATTAATTAAAATCATTGCAATATACACACTCATAATTGACAATTAAAAAAGAAAATTTTCAGATCTGATAAAAAGACAGTAAATAGGTGAGATGAAAAAGTGTCACTTAGGAGGGTTAAAGCTCAGTCTTGGTCAGATGGTAAGATCAAGGAATTAATTTCTGTGATAAACTTTACAAAGCGCGTCGCCATCTGAGGTGAATCGCCCCTCATGCATTCATCGAGTGCTTCTTGGCAAGTCCTGATGTTAAGAAAAACCCAAATTGGGCAAAGCCAAAAAGTTCTTTGGGCTAGTATGCGTCGACAAATGCACAAGATTTGAATGAGATTTTCCTAAAGGGAACGAAGACATGGTACACTTGGTGTGTATCTACAAGGAGATAAAGGATGAATGAAGGGCCATGTTTCACCCACTCTTCAACCAAAGAAGCATTTGATCATGCAGACAATTGGTCTTGGACTGCTTTTTATCAACAAACTCCCAGTTGAACCGCCTTTTCATGAAATTCCTTGTTAAGACAGAAAATACCTTTCTACCTGTACTGGCTGCCTACAAGTAGCTGGAATGACCCCCTCTTTGAATTCAAGGACACATGAACGCTACTGCCACCCCTGTTTTTTGCTCCCCTTCCTTTTAGAAGTCAAATAAACATACACTGACTAATGCGTACACAGGTCACCTAAAGTTTACGGGGGTAAAGTCTTTGCACCCTGTAGGGCAAAGTCTTTGCACCCTGTACACCTTGCTATTTTGCACATAGGCAATCGTAACAGTCTTTATACTTCCTCAAAAGCAGTGATGACTGCCTATTGCACCATAAGCTTTTATGGCCATCATGGCCAGTATGGCCTGTCTTCTGCACTATAGCTTTAAAGGCACTGTACAAATACCTCAGGGCATTATGGTTGTTTAATTGCACTTTGATTTCCTCTACTTTGCACATTTCAGATTTATTGTTTATGCATCCTTCCAGATATTTTAGACATACAGTTGTTATTTTAGATTGCCTAGACTGCACCTAAAGCTTTAAGTTCTTTTATTCAAGAAACACTATGGGCCCGATGTAGGTAGCCCTTTAACGGTCGGTAACGGGCCAAAATCGGTAAAATCGTCCGTTACCCACCGGTATTGAGAAAAAGAGATGTAGGAGTAAAAAATATACCAAATCGGTAAATATGAATCGTGAAAATACCGAATCTGTATTTACCGAATACATATATACCGAATCGGTATTTACCGATTCCTTATTTACCGAGTCCTTATTCACCGAATCGGTAAATAAGAAATCGGAAAAAAAGCCCATCGAGATGTAGGAAATGCCAAAAATACCGAATTCAATGAAAATCGGTATTTAAGAGTCGGTATTTACCATGGAATGAAAGCAGGTGGTAACCATGTGCAGCCTATAAAAATGGGCCCAAAATGCAACAGTGTTGCAAAAATGGCGGCACTCTATGTGATTGCGAGGAGGCAAAGGCTACAGGCTGCAGGTCTGAGGGTATGGCAAAGGGAGGAGCAGGTATACAGGCAGAGGATCACACTGTTCCAATTGACTGAGCCTGAAATACTCCAGAGGTACAGGCTGCACCCCAGGACCATCATGGACCTCATAAGGGACCTCCAGCCATACCTGGATCACCCAACACCCAGGGCCCACACCATCCCACCCCATGTCCAGGTGCTGTGTAGCTTACACCTGCTGGCCTCTGGGAGCTACCAGAGTGTGATAGCTGCAGTAGGAGGTGCATCCCAGAGCTGTCTGTCCCGTTTCTTCAGGAAGTTCCTGGATGCCATGACTCAGAGAATGGGACATTACATCCGGTTCCCTGACACACCTGCGGAACTAGCAAAAACAAAAACGGATTTCTATGGACTGGCACACTTCCCGCATGTGATAGGCTGCATAGATGGCACCCACATTCCCCTATGCCCACCTGCAGCCACCGAACACATATACAGAAACCGTAAGTCTACGCACTCCATCAATGTGCAGGTGATATGCAATGCAGGCAACATCATCACCGACATAGTGGCCAAATTTCCTGGGAGCACGCACGACTCCTACATTTTCCAGAACAGCGGAATATACACACGGCTAGTTGCAGGAGATTTTGGAGATGGATATCTGCTAGGTAAATACATGTAACACACCCTGTAATGAATGGCAGCTGAATGTGCAATGTGTTTGTAACTCATGTACCTCTCATTCCCTCCCAGGTGATAGTGCATATGCCCTGTGTTCCTTTGTGCTCACACCGTACCTCAACCCAACCAACAGAGCCAAAAGGCGATACAATGTGGCACACAGGTCTACTCGCAACGTAGTGGAGCGAACATTTGGACTCCTCAAGAGCAGGTTCCGCTGCCTCCACAAGAGTGGAGGTGCTCGACAGTACACCCCCATCCTGTGTTGCAAGATAATTGTGACCTGTGCCATTTTGCACAATCTTGCTACCAAGGAAGGCACAGAGGTGCCTTCACGAGGACATTGATGAGGACCAAGACCATGCAGAGCCCCAGGCAACAGGATCAGCAGCACTAGATGGTAGATTGAGACGGACAGAATTTACACGTCGATATTTCTAGGTAATGTATGACACAGAGACAGGTGTAGTGTTTGACAAGTGTAGTTTAATCTGTACTACATCATCATTGTGACACAGAAAAGGCTTCGTTACTCAAAGTCAATGTCTCTGCCTGCTCCTGCTCAGTTGCCGTCACTGTGCGCAGTTCAGTAAATCAGCACCATAGGTCAGTGCTTACGTCCACGCACCACATTGCCCGATTGTTGTTCCTGGCTTTCAGATCCCCTGCTGGGACCTGACTCTGCATGGCTGCGCCTGCCGCTCCTGCGCACCTCCGGGACTGGTGTGCTAGAGCCACTCCTGCTGCTTGACCCCTCTGTCTCCACCACACCGGTATCACCAGCATTGCCAGTGTTGGTGTTGAGCATCTGCTCCATCGCAGACGTCACTCTCCCCATGCCCCATGTCAAGTCTGTGCAGCAGTGCACTACTGCATCCTGCATGGTAATGGAGCGTCTGCAGAGTAGTGAGGTACTAGTAGCAAATCGATTCATTACCTTAGTTTGTTGGCGCATGTACTGTCGATCCCTGGCACGCTGCAGATGATCCCTGTCCAGCTTATCTGATAGTACTCCCATGTATGTGGAGATGTCTGTAATCCCCTTTGCAATTTGGTCCAGACTTGAGGCTATGTGGCCAATGCCCTTGTCCATGTTGGACATTTTACTGTTCATGCAGCGGACCTGCCTATGCATGGCTAACAGTGCTTTGGCCTGCTGCCGCTGGACCTTCACCATTGTGCCCTCCAGGCCACAGAAGACGCTCTCCCCTTCCTGCCCCTCCCCACCCTCACGTGCCCTCCTGCCAAGCACACTGGTGCGCGCAGCGCCTGCTGCTGTCGGTGGTCTTGCCCTGTCAGCCACAGGTGCATTCTTGTGGGGGATGTCATCCTCATTCTCCGATTCAGAGGTTTGCAGGATCCTCTGAGGGGGCTCCTCATGCCTACTTGCCCCTCCCGGCATGGACACCCTGGACATTGCAATGGGTGTATTTGTCAGTTCAGGCGATCCGAACAACAGAGGGTAAAGTGGGACAGGTGTTGTGGGTCGGTCTGGTGATGAGGCTGCCTTGGTGTTGTCATTGCCTCCTTCTACCGCACTGGGACCAGATTGTCTCTTCTCTTTCTCCCCTCTCTTAGGTGCAGCTGCCCTCTCCTCCCTTGGTGGTGCTGAACTGCGTGAGGACTCTCCTGTGGAATAAAATTGACATAGGGTCAATGTTGTTGTTCACCTGTGTGTAGTTCCTAAATAAATAGTCTACACATCTTTTCCCAGTGCACATTGTGTGTTTGGTGATGTGTGTGGCATTCCTTGCAGAGTCATGTGGTGGATGCTTTGCATCTATGTATTCATGACTACGTCTACCATGATGCATTGCTAACACCGAGTATGAGTTGTTATGCAGTATGATGGGTCTACACAGTGGGGTACGGGGTCAGGTTGATGGGTGTGGATAAGGGTACATGCCTCTTACCTTATTTTTTTGTAGCTTTTGCTGTGCTGTCCATGTCTCCTATCCCATGGATGCATTCTGGCTCCATGGTGGTTTCCACTAGCTCCTCAATTGCTGTCAGCTTAGGGGCTTTGCTCCTGCCACCTCCAGTCTCCCCAGCATCCTTTTTCTGGGCCGCAATCTTCTTTTTTGTCACGATGCGCAGGTCATACCACCGCTTTTTTATGTCCTCAATCTCCCGGTGGGTCACACCTATGGCATTCACTTTGCCCTGTATGGCAATCCAAATGTTCCTCTTCACACTCTCTGCAACATGCAGAGAGTGCCTCCTGAAAATTTGGCTGTAGTGGCTGACAATTTCCTCAACAGCCACCTGTAGTTCCTCAGGGCTGAACTTGATTTTCGTTTTTCTCTCCCCACCATCCTTTTGGCCTTCATTTGACTCCATCCTGTTGCACTGCTTGCCTGTGGATGCTCTGCTCCTCTCACCTCTGCAGAAATGTTTGTTCTGTTGGCTTTGCACCTGCATGGGTGTGGCCACTCCCAGGTACTGGGGTTGAGTGCTTCAATCTGATTGGTTGGATTCTCAGGGCCTTGGTTGTGGGGTGTGGAGGGGGTCCCTGATTGGTTGGCAGGCTCACATGGCTGTTTTCAAACTCACGACTCGGTAAATACCGATTCGGTATTTACCGAATCGGTATATTCCGATTCGGATTTATCCGATTCAGTAAATCCCATTCATTCCTGTGGGCTAGGAGGCCCATAGGAATGCTTGGGTTTCACCGACTCGGAATTTACCGACTCGGTAAAAGTTACCGAATCGGAATGACTCGGTAACCCAATTCGGTAACTTTTACCGATTTTTTACCTACATTCCATTTACCGATTCTGTAATACCGATTCGGTATGAGTCGGTATTTATGAATCGGTAAATGGAATTTACCTACATCTGGCCCTATGTCCTTAAGCTTTGCACTCAACGGCCTGCCTTTCTGCCATACCTAACTACTGCTTAAATATATGTCAGCATTTTACACAATGGAAATTAAACTAGGAATTTTTGTTCTCAACCCTGCAATTATTGTCTGGTGACTCTATAATTATTGTATGGTAACATTGTTATTTGAATTGGTTTGTCATGTTTTATAATATTGCTTATGTTGCAAAGGCTTTAATTAACCAAGCAAAACTAAATAAACTAAACTAAACCGAGTACACCAGGGCGAATTTGTGCCACTGTATGTGAAAAGGCGTGGGAGTAACAACCTAACAAGCAGCTGGGGGTGATGGATATGAGGGTCAGTCTAGCGGATTAAAACACATATTTTCCAAATGATTATACCCGATTTGATTCCCTGTCAGGGGGAGTAGTAGGAAAGGTGTTAAGATTTGATTGACTCACAGAAGCATGCACCACCAGGCTTAAGGATGCTGTGAAAGATAAGCAAGGTCACCTGGAGCAGGGCGATGGCACCTGGCAAATTGTCAAAAGCTGGGGGGCTGGAGCAAGGTTAGGCCAATGCCCCAATAAGGTATCCATCAGAGCCTCTTTAAATGGGAGGAGGAGCTCAGAGGATGTTTGTCTTGGTTGGAGGACTTCCATCAAGATGTTTGTCCTTATCTCCACGGCGGGGAGTTGGAGATCCAGGACTTCAGTGACCCTATGCATCACCATGGTGTAGAAAGCAGATTTTGCTATGGCAGGTCCTGGGGATGAGACGAGATCCGTTTCAGTAGAGGTTTTGAGACCACTAGCTTCCTGTATGTCCTGGTACCAATTATCATCCTGGTAGGGTTGAGCAAACTCATCCCCTGGGTCATAGTCATTGTCCAAGTTTGTACCAAAAGGGAATTTTTTCATTCATTCATAAAAACTTTATTTCGGCTGTTACAGCCATAAAAGCACATACATAATAGCGACCTGCACAATTCAAATGTTAATATATTAATTAAAAACTAAGAAGGGAAAGAAATACAATATCATGAGAACCACTACGTAGTAGACTGGTGCCAACGTACAGAGAATCAAGAAGATCCCCCAGAAATCCTGTCCAGCCCAGGAGCTTTATTTGGTAGTACTTTGGCCAGGGCCGCTAGTACCTTGGCCAAAGTACAAGGAGGTATGTCTCCAGGTGAGTCAAAGGTTTGAATGCTAACCGATGTCCTTATCTCACTAGATCCATTGTGTAGGCTTGAATGCAAAGCTTTAAAATGGGCAGACCAGACTTCCTCGCCAATATTTGGCTCAATGGCAAACCTGCACTCAGTTTTATCAGTTTTAACTAGATTCCAGAAGCCTCTTATATCTTTATAATCTAAGGCATTCTTAATGGCCTGCCATCTTTCAATTTCCCATTCCGATTTGGCAGCTAAAAGAATTTTTTTTTAAAACACCCTTGCTCCCCTTATTTGTTCCCCCGCTTAAGGCTTAACAACAGGGCACTCTTTGCATCCCTACATGTCCTGTTGTACCAGGGGCTTTTTTCTCTATGTTGGTTACCCTTATTGGGCTTACTACTATAAAAAAATCTGCCAAGGTTGCAACAAATCCTGGTGGATTTTACCTAGATCCTTTCCGGTTTCTGGGTTGGCACTATTTCCAGGGACGAGACTTGCCTTTTCTAAGAGAGGAATAATACAGTTATAGATCGTGGACATTACTTCTGGGGATTGTACTATTGCACCCCAGTGGATTCTTCTCCCTCCTTCAACCATGATTAAATTGTGAGGTGGTGGATTATCTAAGGCTTGCCCTGCTTCTGCGAAATGGCTATCTAAAGTCACGACCAACGGATTATGGTAGCTTTCTTCATGAGAGTGGACAAGAAAATTCAAAACCTTATGCCAAATTTCCACATTTATCAGAATAAAATCGATTATTGTTGCCTGGCCATTTCTATTAAAGTAAAATCCCCAGGATTATCATCAGGAAACCGACCATTGCATGCCCTCAACGAATAGGTGAAGGTAAGAGAGGTTAATTGCAATACTAGTGGAGTTCACCCCCTTATCGGGTAGGCATTGAACGCTGGGATAGACCAGGTTGAGTCCTCATCGCTGGTGATGGATGATGGTAAGCCATTGAGAGGTTCAAAATGACAATTAAAATCCCCACCAATTAAAACATAGGCTTTCCCGGACAACGTAGAAAGTAGAACAGCCAGACAATCTAACGTCGGTGACGTCTGCCCATACCTAACTGGGTGAGAGCAGACATTGATGATGACCAACTTTGGAAGATTTCTATGGTGAAGGAGAATACATAGAACATCTGGGAAATTGGTTTCTACCCTCTTGACCATACAACCCAGATGGGTACCAACCCAGATACACAAGCCCCCCGAGGGTCTACGCCTTGGACCCTTCACTGCCACTTCACAGTATGCAGTGAAGCCTACTCTATAAAGTGGTCTTAATGCCCAAGTTTCTTGGAATAGGCATATCTCATGAGAATCTACATAATCTCCCCAATCAGGGAGGTCCATTCTAGCCATTAGACCAGCTATGTTCCACGTCAAAATCCTGGAACTATGTGGTCTTTCTTCCATTATAAACTCAGTCACCAGAAGATGCTCCCTCTGTTTTGGTACTAAAGGCAGTCTTACCTCCGATTCTCCACTAAGTACAACCTCTAAGGCCTCAAGATTATTATCTACGCTTCCTAATGTTTGGTGGGTTAATGCCACCTCACTAATTATTAGATTATTGTCATTCATTCATTCAAAGTTTACTTTATTTGGTTTATCACAACCTTAAAAGTGTACATGTAGTAAAATAAACAACAATATAAAACATGGTAAAAATATGTTCCTTAAAATTTACAAGTAAAAAAGAAGAACGCCCCGGTTTTAATCTGTCTCGCTTTTCAGGAGTAAAGTCTCTACCAGAGTCATAAATTTTACTCCGCGGCATATAAGGATGTTCGATGATGCACCCAACCAGTTAGTGACCGCCTGCCTACAAGTGCGGATTCTTAAAACGTTTAAGATTGATTTCAACAAATGTCTTCTTTCGTTTTTTACTGTCTCGCACATGCACATTAAGTGATGCAAACTTTCTGTATGATACCCACACAGGCGGCATGTCTTTTCTTGCTGATTGCTTTTCCAAGTTGGTATTAGATCTTTGGAGCAATGATCACCCATTCTATATGCCATAAATTTTATTTTCAACGATAGCCGAAAATGAGCATCAAGGTAAAGTTGTGGTTTTAATCTTTTATATGAATTGTTTACAGACCAAGCGTGGCGGCGTTTGGCTAAAATCCCTTTGTCTTCTAGAAAGGATAGTGACTTTGCATTTAACTTGCAAACTTTGTTGAAAGTTGTTCGTTCCGAACAGCTGTTCCAGACCTCCTTGATTTTTAGTGACTCCAGGGCCATTCCCAGATAAGAGCCCCAAGTGTTTGGTTCTTTTTCTTTGAATTGTTTCTTAATTTCCAGCCAGCAAAGGTTGTTTAGTGTTCCTGTTTCTGATGCTCTGAGTTTCCAGCACCATTTTGCAAAGATTGCTTTCCTCTGGTAGACTTGATTTTGTAAACCGAATTCCAGGCGTATTTGTGCTGGAGACGATCCATTAAAAAGATTAAATACGGATTTATATACTCTAATCTGTAATTTATTTAGGATGTCGATTTCTTTCCCATGCCATATTTCTAGCCCATAAGACAATGTGGGTAGCAGCTGAGCTGCCATGACCTTTAGAAGATGGCCGTATGAGGGGCATTGAAGTTTCTTTTGAAGTAATTTATAGGCGAAGGTCAATGATTGTGCTTTTGCTGAGATATCTCTTTTTTGTTCTACCATTGACATGTTTCTGCATAATTTGATACCCAAATATTTATATGTTGCTGTTTCCTCAATTTGGATATTCTTTGCATACCATTTGAAAGAACCTTTACTCGGGCCCGCCAGTCTCACGACCTTTGTTTTTTTGTTGTTAAGTTCCAAACCTACTATGTCGAGGTACTCTGTTAATTTGTCTATGACCCTTGGGGTGTGTGGCTTAGGACCACAATGTCATCTGCATATTGCAGAAACTGGATTGCTTCATTTGCCAGTTTCGGTGGGTGCCCATTTGCCTGTAGTAGATAACTATTTAAATCTGCTAGAAACACATTGAATAGGCTTGGCGAGAGTACACAGCCCTGTTTAAGTCCATTTCTTATATTTGTTTGTTTTGATAACCGTCTCCCATCACCAAGTTTTATTTTGGCCCATGTTCCACTGTATACGGTGATTAATATATCTATTAATTTCTGCGGAAGGCCCCAGAATTCTAGCTTTTTCCATAACCGGGCTCTTGGCACTATGTCGAACGCAGATTTTAGATCAATGTAGCAAGCCAGCAGTCCAGTCTTCTTTTTTTCTGCTCTTTCTATTAATAACGACAAAACGGTGAGGTTTGTCGTACATCCCATGCCTTCTCTAAAACCTGTTTGGATCTTCGGAACTATATTGTTTTTATTTATCCATTCCTGTAGATGGCGTAATATACATGATGAAAATAGTTTTGCCTCTACGTCGATGAGGGCTATCAGCCTATAGTTCCCTGGTTCCAATCTGCTCCCGTTTTTTATAATAGGGTGGAAGATGTTACCATACCAGGACCTTGGTATCTTTTTATCAGTGAAGAGTTGGTTGAAAAGTGGGGTGAGGTAGTTTGCCCAGAAGTCAGGGTCTTGCTTAAATATGGCGTTTGGTAGCCTATTGGGACCTGCTGCGCCATCGGTTTTCAATTTTTTTATCAACAGAGTCATTTGTTCCACTGTTGTCAACAGGGAAGGCTCCGTGGGTGCCCCACTTGGTGTTTCTTTTTCCCTTTTGTATGTTCCTTGTGTTATTACTTCATTTCCCACATCCATTCCCTTGTTTGTTTCGTTCCTCGGTTCTATGCACGGGGATTGCCACATATGGTTGTTGTATAGGATGTCTATGTGATTAAGCCATACGGTTTCACCTATTCCTATATTTAGGTGTCCTCCAAATCCTTTTGATAAATTATTGATAAGGCCCCAGAATTCGCTGCTGTTTGGGAGTTTACTTGTCCTTAACAGGTCTACCCATATTTTCCAAGTGTATAACCTTTTTGCCTTTCCACAATCTTTTTTGTATTCTTTTCGCATTTTATATAACTCGCAATTGTTTATATCCACTCCCTGTCTGTTTAAAGCGGCCAGTTGTCTTAATTTTTTGGCAATTTCCTTTTTTTTTACTCTTAGCTTTGTGGTAAACCATGGCGGTTTATGGGCGTCATATGCATGTTTCACTGTTGGCTTTGCCGGAAATTTTTCTAGCAGGAGTGTATATAGATTTTCCCAATTTTTTGCAAGCGAGTGAGGATCTGATGTCTGTGTATTTTCTACTTGCGTATACACTGTTTCCATAATCTCATTTGTTATAACACCTCTCCATTTAAGTTTCCTTAAATTGTTGACTTCCGGGATTGAGGCTAGCGATGCAATACATGCTTTTTGTTGTGAATTTAAATTCAGTATAGTTTCCTGTGGGAAATGGTCACTTTCGGGTCGAATTATAATACCGAAGTGGTTAACCAACTGGATGAACTCATTACTAATCAATGTGTAATCTATTGTGGATTTTTTGTTTCCAGACATGTAAGTGATATTTGCGGGTTGATCGCCTTTTGTGTTTCCATTTAGCGTCATTAGTCCCAGCGATTCCAGTTCGTTCCATGTTGCTTGGATTTTGCATTTGTTACTCTTTACTCTTATCAAGTTAATGTTGAAGTCACCTGTGATCAGCATCCCGTGGAATTGGTGAGCTATTTGTAATGTTTTTATCAAATTTATCAGTTCTAGCAGTTTGCTGATTTTTGTGATCTTCTCAGTGTGAATATAAACATTTAAAATCAGTAACTTCCACCCGACCTCTTCTGACTTTATAATTTGTATCCAATTTACCACTGAGTCCATTATCTCTGACTTCCAACTAAACTTATTAGTTATAAACGTTGACAAACCCCCCCTAGGGTCCCCGTATTTTGCTATTTTTTCCGCCATCACATGGTGTTCCTCGTATCCTATGATTTGTCTGGGGGTAACGTTCCATGTTTCTTGCAATAGAATTATGTCGAAAGAACCCAGGAAAGCAATTGTATCACAATCTTGTTCCATTTCTTTGAAACCATGAACATTCCATGAGCAAATTCTCATATTCCTTTCCACTTTCATTTGGTCCTTGATGTATCTTTCTTGTCTTGTTCTTTCCGAACTGTTTCCATCAGGATCGATGCGCATTCAATACCTGTGCGATCCAAGACCAGTCCTGATCTACATCTGGTCGGAGGTATTGTGGACCCAGTTTTTTGCTGGAAGACACGGCTTCCCTCCTTATTTGTTGGGTAATTGACTCATTTTTTGCTCCTCTTAAAACGGAGGATGATTTTACTTTAATATTTGTTACTAGGGGTGCCATGCTGTTTAATAGTGGGTATGAATACTTTATTGGGGTGAGATATTCAAGCGTTATGCCCCAAGCCTCAAAGTCAGATCTTGTAGAGAAAATAAGGTCCGTTGTCTCCTTTGAAACCCATGTGGTGAAACTCATTTCACAGTCAGGGTCCTTATTTGTTTGGACAAACTCTACTGCTATGAGGTCTTTAGTTGTTATTTCCCTTAATTTCGGAATCTCCTTGAATAGCCTTAGTATGTTCCTCCGGTTCAACATGTCCATTTTGCCTTTTGTTGGATATTCTGGCCTGAATAGTAATTTACGGCCTGTCTCTAAGGTGGCCGTTTGGGTTGTCTGAGTCCGGCTATGTTCACTTCTTTCCTCTGTTTGGTCTCGGTAAGTGTCTTGCCTTGGGAGATTAACACTGGCTGTTTCTACTAATTTGGATCTTGATGATGACACCGCTTCTCTTTGGAACCATGGTGCTGGTACGACTGGCCTATACGTTGTGATCCGCCTCTCAAAGTTCCTTTGCGATTCCTTCTGAGGGGCATTATGTGTTCCTTCGTAGTTTCCTACCGTGATTGTTAGTTTAGTGTTCATACTCATTGATTGCTCTAATTGCTCTGTTTGGGTTTTGTGGTTAATTATTTTGCCAAGTTGGTTTGATTTGCTTCCATCGTATTCCCCTTTAATCGACTTTGAATTATCTTGCGCTTTAGGTTCTTGTAGTTTGTCTTTTATTTGCACTGTAACCTGTGGTTTTTGTTGTTTGTTTCCTGATCCTCCTTGTGTTTTTGCTGTGTCGTCCACTATTCTTTTTATTCTATTTGGAGGATTTATTTTTGTGATTCTATCATCTTTAGGAGTTGGTTGGAAGGAAAGTGTTGTCTTTGCTTGCATTGTGTTTTTTAACGGATCAGTGTTTTCGTCTGTATCTACCTCTTGGTTTGTAGCTTCTATTATATCTGATTCTTCTCTCTGATCTATTGAGCTTGTGATCCTTCTTTGTAAGAAAATGGGTTAATTTTGACTTTTTTTTTGGTTTTGGAAACATTCTTCCTGGCTTTCCGTGCTCGTTTACGTTGTCTTTTGGATTGGATTTCAGTTTTTACCGCTGACGAATGTGTATTCGTTTCTTTTTGACCTTTTTCGTTTATTTCCCTTTCTTCACATGACACTTCTCTCTCAGGGGATAGACATTTGCCTTTCTGCTTTTTTGTCTTAGAAGTTTCTGTCTTTGTTTCTTGATATGACGTTTCTCCATGAGACCTTGTTGTGCGTGTCACACGTAAGATTTCTGACAGGATTGCTGGTAAGGTAGCCAATTTGTCTATTATTTTCCCGCAGTCGCAGTTTGGTGCCGTTGCTTTACCCAGTGTTAGTGTTTCCTTTATAGTTTCTCTTGCAAAGTGATCTGAGATTGTTTACAATTTAGTATTTATTCCTGCTATGTGCATTGTGATTATATTCATTTGATCCACCTGAACGTCCAGTTTGTCAGATTGGAGATTTAAGACATTAATTATTTGCTGTAAACTGCCTTTTTGCGTTTCCCTGTTGAAGACCGCTTTTTCCAAGTTTGTAGTCCTTCCTACTGAATGAACTGGGTATTGATTTTTTGGGTGTTGAGGTGATTATTAGATTATCAATCTGAGGTACAGCAGAAAATGTCCCTGTTTCTCCAACGGGGGAGCTAAATAAAACCTCATGACACTATCTTTAGTGGTTTTACTAATCTCCTCATTCGCCAACTCATTTCTTATCAATGCCTGTCGGTTTACTGCCTCTACTCCCACACCCAGGGTACATTTACCTAGCTGTTTAACCAAAAACGGTGGGTAAAGGTCAGTTGGGATCAGTCAATCCACCTGATCTAGTACACTAAATCTGTTGCTGAGAGGGACACACTAGGTGCAAAACATATGTCGTCATTCCCTCCCTGTTATAGACACTACCTAACTGGGCTCTCCCTTCCCATTTCTTACCTAGGTTTTCAAATCTCTCTGTTAGAAATGGAGGAGGATAAAAATAGCTTAGGCCGAGAGTCTGGATCCTAGTTGTCACCCTTGGCTGACACCAATCACAAATATATATAGAACCACCCGCCTATCTCTGAAATTAATCACAATACATTCACCCGCTATATCTTTGACTGTCAGTCCCACTCAACTTACTCTGAGTACAAATAGGATTTTACTATGCACCTGGGGTGGGAGGGGTCTAATATTGTTTAGCCAGTGAATGGATTATTTTTTAATTCAGTGTAAGTTTCTACACTACCTTTTTCCAATTCAGGCACCCCAGCCAGTAAGACAACATATGGTGAAGAATCGGGGGTTAAATCGATACGTAGCAGGGTATGTTTAGTTTCACAAGTATTAGGTATTTCCTTGTCTCTTCCCAGTGGTTTTTGGGCCGGTCCCCTTCCCAGGGTTTGCTGCTCTACTCTTGCACCTGAGAGAAAACCTGTTACTCCATGTGCCACTGGACCGATATAGGTGGTCGTGCCAGCTTCGTCGTTCCCACGGGACAGAACAGCCGCTATATTAGTTATAGTTGAAGTGGACAATGAAGGATTAGAGATTGCAGAATCTCGGGTTACATTCAGTGCCACATCGTTTGGCCTAAGGCTTCCCACCAAACAATTTTTTATGGTATCAAAATTAGATACAGTCAACTGTTCAAGTTTTACCAGTCTGTCCTCGATTGATGACAACCTATCGAGAAATGGTAACATAGATGTCGTAATAAGGGCCCCTACTTTGGCCCAATAATCCCTCTTCTACTTGGGTCAAAAGCATCCAGCAGAGTCCATAGTCGAAGTATCTAATGAGGGAATAATTGTCTGAGGTACTGCTGTGCTTGGCAGAGCTGTAATTGCCGTCTCGCCAATCCCGTTAATTTTAGGCATCTTTGGATTTTTTCCCCTGTGAGCCCTCTCCTCGCTTCCTCTTAGGAGCTGGTCCTGATGCATGGTCCACAGCTTGAAATAAAGGTTTGGGCACAGATCTTATGGAGGCACGAGTGGCTGTGCCACTAACAGTGTCCGTTGTAAGTAGGTCCATGGACGGGTCAGTAAATCGGGGCTCCTGCACTATAGATGTATTCGCTGAGTCCTTTGGCAACTGTCCATTACTTTCTCCCAGATCACTAGGTCGACATCTGCAGGTAAGTGCTGCTCGGGTGAGCGCGTCGACATTAGGCCCCCCAAAGATGATCGTTTGGCATACATGGGGTCCAATGACAGGCGATGCTCAGTCAGGGCAATTTCATGAACTAGCACTGATGTAGCTCTGGTTATAAACTAATCGAGTGTCCCATAACATCCCCGCCCATCACAGCTTTCTTCCCCTTCCCTTCACATGCTGTCATCATAGGCTGGGTACTGGACTATAGATTAGCACAAGATATCGAACCCCACTGCACAAATAGACAAAACAGTTAAACAATAACGCTGACCTTATGGTATTGTGGGCGTTAGAGGGGGGGCCCGGCCAGGCCTCCTCCGGTCTCCAACGAGCACAAACGGGCCCGCCCTTGGCCCGGGCTTGGCCCGGGCACCGCCGCCCGCGTCCCGCGTCGCGGATGGCGTTGCACGCTTTTAAGCGAGGGTGTCTGTGCAACACCTCCCCCTCTGGCAGCAGTGTCTCGTGGGACCTGTGGTCCCCTGGTTCAATTAGAGCAGTAGAAGTGGTGAAGAACCCGCGTTGCGGGTGGCGTTGCATGCTTTTAAGCGCCGGCGTCTGTGCAGCACCTCCCCCTCTGGCAGCAGTGTCTTATGGGACCTGTAGTCCCCTGGTTCAATTAGAGCGGCAGAAGCAGTGAAGAACCTGCGTCGCGGGTGGCATTGCGCGCTTTTAAGCACGGGCGTCTGTGCAGCACCGCCCCCTCTGGCAGCAGTGTCTCGTGGGACCTGTAGTCCAAAAGGGAATGTAAAATGTGTTGTTTCCCTTGTAAAGGTAGCAATTCAAGTAGAGGAAGAGGCGCCTCTGGAGGAATCAGACACAACTTTAATCACGGTAGGACTGGCATTGACTTGGTGTCAGAGAGAACAAACTGGACCTCTTCTTCCAGCACTAATGGAGCCAGCATTGGCGTCAAAGAGCCTAGGGCCAGAGTATGTAGTGATGCAGGAAGCAAAGTTGAAAGTGGACCCAATAGCAAAATGGGCTGGGAGCAATCAACAGGGGTCAGGGCAAACCCGTCAGGGGTACTCCAGGTGTAAACCCTCTTGACTCATTGGGACCTAAATGCACACCAGAGGGAGTCTGCAAGGATCCGAACAGCTAGAGCATGGCCGATTGGAGCTCTTCAATCTGTTGCAGCATGAAAGACAGCCCCAAAAACTTGGGGTTTGCCTGAACCAAATGGGAGATTGTCTCCCAAGTTGGCTGACTTTGGGAGTGAGATTGAGAAGCTCAGGCCAATGTGAGTGGCACGAGGGAGCAGAATCCTGCTTCGATTTCTTGTTTTACTTCTTAAACTTACCTGATGATTCCGACTGCGACGAAGATCAGTCTCTTGAGCAGCCTCGATACTCCAGTAATGTGAATGGGGCCAAGACCAAACTTTGGACACAGACTGTGATTTTGAGCAATTCTGTGGAGGAGTCTTATTGTGCTTGGCAACATATCGCTTCGCCTCACAACTCCTGATGGCCTTCGTGTTCATTGACGCGCAGTTGCTGCTGTCCTTGGAGTCGTGGCCCAACCCAAGACACCACAACCATACCTGGTGGGGATCTGTCACAGACATCTGTTTGCGACAGTCCCTACAAGTCTTGCAACCTGTTGTCTTTGAGGGTGACAGCCCTTGCACACTGGAAACCGTTTTGAGGAAATGTCTCTGCGAAATGAAGGAAGCTCTGAATCCATGTCTGGTGACATGGAAAGAACAGAATTGACGTCAGTGCACAGGGTGGTGCCAATATGGGCCATAAACATAATTTTCAGAACAGCGGAGAGCCGCACAGTTCCACCTGACCGTGCACCGAGGTACTGCTGAAAAGTTTCTAGATCCAGTCTGATGCCTGGGGAAAATTCAAATTGTGAGGAATCTGTGGCTAGAAGTTTCAGAAAAAGACATTGCCAAAAAGGCCAGGGTCTTTTGTTCTGCAAAAAAAAAAGGCCAGGGTCACGTCCTTGGCTTCTACCTTTCACTCCTCTCAGTGAGTGAGGGTTTTAAACATTTTTAACATTAACTTGACACTAGTAGCTGATTACTCCATAGCAGTGTTTCTTTTCCTCAAGTGTCATTTGCAGATAACACTCAGATTGTTGTCATCTCGTTTGCGACAATTCCATTATTTCAGCCCAGAAGTTTAATTCCTGTATATTGGTGGAAGCAACATGAAAGAAATTGTCCTTCTTTAAGCTTAATGGCAACATGACAGAGTGTTTGTCTTTGGAGGGGCCTCCATGATGGGGTCACCCTCCTGGTGGCTGCCAGAATTGGGCACTGCCTACTCACCAAAAGAGTGAGCAAAGAATTTGGAAGTCATTTTGGATATCACACTCTTTTCTACCAAGCAAATTACACTGTTACCTTTTTATGTTTTCATTTTTGCATAACCTATGCAAAGTATTATTACTGTTTCCTGTGGACTTGTTGTGTGATAGGACATGCAATCATGCTTTCCCATTTTTATTATTGCAATCCTGTGAACATGGGATTTCCGATGAAATTACTTCAGCATCTACAAAGAATTCAACATCTTGTGGCTAGGGTATTGCTTGGTTTGCCAACAGGAGGCCAATGTGAGTGGCACGAGGGAGCAGAATCCTGCTTCGATTTCTTGTGTTACTTCTTAAACTTACCTGATGATTCCGACTGCGACGAAGATCAATCTCTTGAGCAGCCTCGATACTCCAGTAATGTGAATGGGGCCCAGACCAAACTTTGGACACAGACTGTGATTTTGAGCAATTCTGTTGAGGAGTATTATTGTGCTTGGCAACATATCGCTTCGCCTCACAACTCCTGATGGCCTTCGTGTTCATTGACGCGCAGTTGCTGCTGTCCTTGGAGTCGTGGCCCAACCCAAGACACCACAACCATACCTGGTGGGGATCTGTCACAGACATCTGTTTGTGACAGTCCCTACAAGTCTTGCAACCTGTTGTCTTTGAGGGTGACAGCCCTTGCACACTGGAAACCGTTTTGAGGAAATGTCTCTGCGAAATGAAGGAAGCTCTGAATCCATGTCTGGTGACATGGAAAGAACAGAATTGACGTCAGTGCACAGGGTGGTGCCAATATGGGCCATAAACCTAATTTTCAGAACAGCGGAGAGCCGCACGGTTCCACCTGACCGCGCACCAAGGTACTGCTGAAAAGTTTCTAGATCCAGTCTGATGCCTGGGGAAAAGTCAAATTGTGAGGAACCTGTGGCTAGAAGTTTCAGTAAAAGACATTGCCAAAAAGGCCAGGGTCATGCCCTTGGCTTCTACCTTTCACTCCTCTCAGTGAGTGAGGGTTTTAAAACATTTTTAACATTAACTTGACACTAGTAGCTGATTACTCCATAGCAGTGTTTCTTTTCCTATAGTGTCATTTGCAGATAACACTCAGATTGTTGTCATCTCGTTTGCGAACAATTCCATTATTTCAGCCCAGAAGTTTAATTCCTGTATATTGGTGGAAGAAACATAAAAGAAATTGTCCTCCTTTAAGCTTAATGGCAACATGACAGAGTGTTTGTCTTTGGAGGGGCCTCCATGATGGGGTCACCCTCGTGGTGGCTGCCAGAATTGGGCACTGCCTACTCACCAAAAGAGTGAGCAAAGAATTTGGAAGTCATTTTGGATATCACACTCTTTTCTACCAAGCAAAGTACACTGTTACCTTTTTATGTTTTCATTTTTGCATAACCTATGCAAAGTATTATTACTGTTTCCTGTGGACTTGTTGTGTGATAGGACGTGCAATCATGCTTTCCCATTTTGATTATTGCAATCCTGTGAACATGGGATTTCCGATGAAATTACTTCAGCATCTACAAAGAATTCAACATCTTGTGGCTAGGGTATTGCTTGGTTTGCCAACAGGAGGCCAATGTGAGTGGCACGAGGGAGCAGAATCCTTCTTCGATTTCTTGTGTTACTTCTTAAACTTACCTGATAATTCCGACTGCGACGAAGATCTATCTCTTGAGCAGCCTCGATACTCCAGTAATGTGAATGGGGCCCAGACCAAACTTTGGACACAGACTGTGATTTTGAGCAATTCTGTTGAGGAGTATTATTGTGCTTGGCAACATATCGCTTCGCCTCACAACTCCTGATGGCCTTCGTGTTCATTGACGCGCAGTTGCTGCTGTCCTTGGAGTCGTGGCCCAACCCAAGACACCACAACCATACCTGGTGGGGATCTGTCACAGACATCTGTTTGCAACAGTCCTTACAAGTCTTGCAACCTGTTGTCTTTGAGGGTGACAGCCCTTGCACACTGGAAACCGTTTTGAGGAAATGTCTCTGCGAAATGAAGGAAGCTCTGAATCCATGTCTGGTGACATGGAAAGAACAGAATTGACGTCAGTGCACAGGGTGGTGCCAATATGGGCCATAAACCTAATTTTCAGAACAGCGGAGAGCCGCACGGTTCCACCTGACCGCGCACCGAGGTACTGCTGAAAAGTTTCTAGATCCAGTCTGATGCCTGGGGAAAAGTCAAATTGTGAGGAATCTGTGGCTAGAAGTTTCAGTAAAAGACATTGCCAAAAAGGCCAGGGTCATGCCCTTGGCTTCTACCTTTCACCCCTCTCAGTGAGTGAGGGTTTTAAAACATTTTTAACATTAACTTGACACTAGTAGCTGATTACTCCATAGCAGTGTTTCTTTTCCTATAGTGTCATTTGCAGATAACACTCAGATTGTTGTCATCTCGTTTGCGAACAATTCCATTAGTTCAGCCCAGAAGTTTAATTCCTGTATATTGGTGGAAGCAACATAAAATAAATTGTCCTCCTTTAAGCTTAATGTCAACATGACAGAGTGTTTGTCTTTGGAGGGGCCTCCATGATGGGGTCACCCGCATGGTGGCTGCCAGAATTGGGCACTGCCTACTCACCAAAAGAGTGAGCAAAGAATTTGGAAGTCATTTTGGATATCACACTCTTTTCTACCAAGCAAATTACACTGTTATCTTTTTATGTGTTCATTTTTGCATAACCTATGCAAAGTATTATTACTGTTTCCTGTGGACTTGTTGTGTGATAGGACATGCAATCATGCTTTCCCATTTTGATTATTGCAATCCTGTGAACATGGGATTTCCGACGAAATTACTTCAGCATCTACAAAGAATTCAACATCTTGTGGCAAGGGTATTGCTTGGCTTGCCAACAAGAGGCCAATGTGAGTGGCACGAGGGAGCAGAATCCTGCTTCGATTTCTTGTGTTACTTCTTAAACTTACCTGATGATTCCGACTTCGACGAAGATCAATCTCTTGAGCAGCCTCGATACTCCAGTAATGTGAATGGGGCCCAGACCAAACTTTCGACACAGACTGTGATTTTGAGCAATTCTGTTGAGGAGTCTTATTGTGCTTGGCAACCTATTGCTTCGCCTCACAACTCCTGATGGCCTTCGTGTTTTTGAGGGTGACAGCCCTTGCACACTGGAAACCGTTTTGAGGAAATGTCTCTGCGAAATAAAGGAAGCTCTGAATCCATGTCTGGTGACATGGAAAGAACAGAATTGACGTCAGTGCACAGGGTGGTGCCAATATGGGCCATAAACATCATTTTCAGAACAGCGTAGAGCCGCACAGTTCCACCTGACCGCGCACCGAGGTACTGCTGAAAAGTTTCTAGATCCAGTCTGATGCCTGGGGAAAATTCAAATTGTGAGGAATCTGTGGCTAGAAGTTTCAGAAAGAGACATTGCCAAAAAGGCCAGGGTCACGCCCTTGGCTTCTACTTTTCACTCCTCTCAGTGAATGAGGGTTTTAAACATTTTTAACATTAACTTGACACTAGTAGCTGATTACTCCATAGCAGTGTTTCTTTCCCTCTAGTGTCATTTGCAGATAACACTCAGATTGTTGTCATCTTGTTTGCGAACAATTCCATTATTTCAGCCCAGAAGTTTAATAACCTGTATATTGGTGGAAGCAACATGAAAGAAATTGTCCTCCTTTAAGCTTAATGGCAAGATGACAGAGTGTTTTTCTTTGGAGGGGCCTCCATGATGGGGTCACCCTCATGGTGGCTGCCAGAATTGGGCACTGCCTACTCACCAAAAGAGTGAGCAAAGAATTTGGAAGTCATTTTGGATATCACACTCTTTTCTTCCAAGCAAATTACTCTGTTACCTTTTTATGTTTTCATTTTTGCATAACCTATGCAAAGTATTATTACTGTTTCCTGTGGACTTGTTGTGTGATAGGACGTGCAATCATGCTTTCCCATTTTGAATATTGCAATCCTGTGAACATGGGATTTCCGATGAAATTACTTCAGCATCTACAAAGGATTCAACATCTTGTGGCTAGGGTATTGCTTGGCTTGCCAACAGGAGGCTCCATCTTGCATATCATGAGGACCTACACTGGTCTCTCTCCATTTGTCACAAGGTCTTTCACAAACAATGCCCTGCATTCACTCAAGCCAGACTCCTCAATTGCACTGCTCGGCAGAAACTGCGTTCAACTGAAGCTTTGCTATTAGGAGTTTCTTGTATACATCACCCTTCTCTTACCTCAAGCCAAAACTGTGCAATTCCCTTTCTTCTATGTTCAGAAGCAAATATTCTGTTAGAAAGTCAAGTTAACACAGCATTTATGACTGTGATAACCATATAGGATGCAATACTGACCCAAGAAAAGTGAAAGAAAAAATAGCTAACGTGGGTCAGTAGATTGTGATATCTTGTTTCCGTGGTCCCATTTAACCCTTGATTAATGGGAGTAAGAAAAGAAGAAAAGAGATGAAATCTTGACAGCCTGGGTTGCAATATCATCATGTAGCCTCAGCACATTGTCCTGGACCTAAAGAGATAAGATAGTATGTGTTTTTGTTTTTTTCTCAAAGCTTCTTAATCCCAAATTTTTCCAAAGACCAGTTGGTGGTCTTTTTTGTTTTCTGTCAGGCAAATTGGACTGTCTCTGTGTCATGGATTTTCCACACTATCTCAGAAAAGAAGGCCCACACCAGGTCAGACTTACTCTAAAATGATCCTTCATTAGTCTTGTGGGTCATCAAGAGCTCAATGTCCCTGACCATGAGATCCAAAGTTTTAAGGCGAAGGACAAGAGTCATACTCATCAGTTAATTTCTTAGTAGACAGCAGTCACATCCCGTGCAGGTAAGAGTGATGGGGCCTGGTGTGGAGGATTTCGACAGACAACGATGAGGGAAAATTCATTGTTTATATCATTTTCCCTCGTGGTCGACTGTCGAAATCCCCCCACCTGGCCTGACCACCCTTACCTGTACGGGCCGCGGCTGGTAGACTGCAGTGCTGGAATTGGAAAAAAGTTATGCTGGGAACCCAAAAAGTGGGGGTCAAGGTGTGCCAGAGGAAAGGAGGTTGAGTCACGAGGGGCAGAGCTTGAAAAACTGAGGCCAACAGCCAACTTACACACTCATTTTAAAAAGATCTGCTGCAAAGAAGTTGGCAACAGAGAACCTATCTGACTGTAAATCTGTTTTATATTACTTAATTGGTCACAAAGGGGCTGCTTTTTAAAATATCGTACATGGTTCAAAACACTTGTTGCAGAGATCTTACAGCAATTGTGAAGGGATTATAATAGTGGTAAGGGAACTATAGGGGTAAACAGTTCTTGGACAGTCCTGTGTTTTGTCCAGTCAAGTCAAGTCAAATCAGCTTTATTTGGTGCAAAATATACAACCATAAACGCATTCTAATCAGAAAGAATAGTTAATCATTACTTCTTTAAAATATAACACAATCAAATCAAAAACATATTTTTAGATCCATGCAAATTAAAAACAACATATTTCAAAATCACTCAACACATCATAATAGAATATGCATTTATACTGAGCTTTATGTGCAAAATAGCTTAATCACAAGGAAATACCTAAAGTACGGATGCTGATTTATAGCAGGATAGGGGATAAATAACACAACTAAGTGCAATCATCAGGTTTTTCGTATATTAGTGCATCCAAATGTGAATAATCCTTTCTTCTCCTGATTGCCATTTGTATAAACAAAATGACAGCATTCATAATTTTTTTCATTTTCCAGGCTACATATAAAGTTAAAAGCATATTTATAATAAAAAAGCATATTAGTTAAAAAAGGGGTTTTAAAACAGATTTCCGGATATCCCTATAAAAACTACAAAAAAGTATCAAATGCAACGTGGACTGGGGGGACTTTCCATCCCACGGGCAATTCGGGGGATTATGACACCACTTTTCCATTCTAGGAAATGCTATAATATAGTGAAGTGTGCCAAGCCGAAGCCTCGTTAGGTAAAATCTATGTTGGGTATTTCTTACCAAGGTTAGGTATATTTATGTGCCCCTCACTAATGGGTGTTTACAGTAAGAAATAACACTTTGCTGTAGACTAGCTTCAGCCTCTCTTACGAATTCCCTAGCAGTAATACAGGGAATCTTTCTACTATGGTCGAGAGCCAAGCAGTCCATGATTAGATCCTTTGTAAACTTGATCTCTTCTTTCGCCCAGATCCCTTGCCAAAAGGTAAGACCTGTCGTATTTGCGAGATCACTTAGGTACAGTATGGACAGTTCTTTATGTACTATGTAATTGGCTGTAGAACTGGGGACTGTCAACAGTCTTTTAAAAAATTTATTTTCTTTAATTTGTAAGGAGTCGGTGTTAGCTCTCCCCCATATAGCTTCCCCATAGCAGATCCCTGTAACACACTAACTCCTATACAGGCCAAGAATTTCCCATATGGGTTTATTTCCTATTTTTGCAGAGAATCTAAAAATACACTGTGTTGTTTTTAAAAATGTCAAATTGCAAGATTCTCTATGGGAGTTCCAGGTACCGCTCCTCTTAAAAATGAATCCCAGATATGAAAAAGTTGACACTCTATTAATACCAGCCCCTCCCATAAGGTGTTGTCTGTTCTTCAGAATATTACTCCTGCATGTCATAACAAAGGTTTTATTAAGATTTAGCTAGAGGTCTTTTTCAGACATGTACAACTCAAAATGTTCTATTAGGCTTTGCAGGCCATTCGCTGCCCTTGATAACAGGACAGCGTCGTCTGCATATAAGAGTACTGGGGTGGGTCAAGCCCCAACTTTTGGAGTATCTACAGTTTTGTTTTGTAAAAAGGGATTCACATTGGTAAATATAAGGAAAATAAAAGGGGTGCTAAAACACATCCTTGTCGTATTCCCCATGTTACCCTAAAATCTGGAGTACATTCCCCCATTGTACCAAACCGTACTCTAAAAGTAAAAAATGTATAAATCTAGAGTCCAACGACTCTAGATTAAATATAGGCTCCCCTATCCCTCTTGCGTGGTCAGACCACCTGGCTGTCCCGCTGGAATTTAAATTCCATCATTCTCTCCCCTCCTCCTCCAATCTTAGGAAGTGGGAATTAAGAAGGAACTATAGGGAGGTCAACAACGAAACCCTTGCCCCATTTCTGATCAGACCATGCCCTCTGATTGTGAGAGATACCAACGCCGCTGCATTCCAATTCTTCAATTCTATCTCAATCAGTGGATTCTTTGGCCCCTGCCAAACACCATTACTCGGCTAGAAAGAGTCTCTCGGCACCCTGGTTCTCTGAACCGTTCCGGCTGCTAAGGCAGGGCTGCCGAAAACAGGAGAGGCTTTGGTGGACCCATCTTGATCCTAAGGAGAGAGAGACATACAAAAATCTCCTTAAAGAATACAAACTGGCGATAATAGAGGAAAAAAAGTCCAATTCTGTTAACCTGACGGCCTCTCTCAACTCTCCCAAAGACTTGGTTAGGATCATAGACTCCCTCTCTAGCCCTCAGTTGGTGGACCCTATAGTGAGCTCTCAGGAACTGTGTGATAAGATATCTACTTTCTTTCACACTAAAATAGTAGACATTTACAGTTCCCTTGACTCCCTAACCATGACGTGGGTGTCTCCTCTTTCCCTGTTTTTTTTCGCCCAGAAATGTCGAGCGAAAGAACTCCGCCCCAGCTTCTTTAATTTTTCTCTCCTTACCTCTGAAAGGATTAATCAGCTTCTTGATTAAAAGAAATCCGTCTCCCCCTGGATCCTCTTAAAATACTTAAGGAGTGCAGGGAGGTGGTTATTCCTGCCCTGTTAGAGGTGATGAACCTTGCAATCATGGAAGGAAACTCCCCCCTCTCCTGCAAAATGGCCGTTTTTAAACCCCTCTTGAAAAAGGCTACTTTGGACCCTGGGGTCCTAAAGAACTTCCGCCCTATATCCCTGTTACCCGCACCAGCAAAAATGCTTGAGTCACACCTCAATCAGCATTTAACCATCAATTTGGATGACTTTAGTCTGCTGCACTCTTCTCAACATGGATTTTGAAGAGCTCATAGTACCGAATCCGCCCTTACGGTGGTTATCAATAACATCCGAGCAAAGGTCGACATGGGCCAGACTACCCTTCTGGTCCTACTCGATCTTACGGCAGCTTTCGACATTCTGTCTCCCTCTGTCCTGGTTGCGCGACTTCGGGGGATTGGAGTTGGAGGCACAGCTTTAAGCCTCCTGTCCTCTTTCCTTAACCAAAGGGAACAGAGGTTGAAGCTGGGCGTATTCCTTTCCCCCCCAAACCTGTGCAGTGTGGGGTTCCTGAGGGATCGTCCCTGAGCCCCACACGTTTTAATATCTATGTGGCCCCACTTGCCGGGTTAGTAAGATCTTTTGGGTTAGAGGTGTTGTCATATGCTGATGACACCCAAATCATTGTTTCCCTCTCTCAATCTGTGAGTATCTCCACTCTTAACTTCAGGAACTGCATGGAAGCAGTCTCGCTATGGATGATTCAGAATTCCCTGAAGTTGAACGGAGAGAAAACGGAGATTCTGATTTTCTGATTCTGATTCTGATTTTCGGGGATAACCAGGACATCTGGTCAAGTGACTGGTGGCCACTGTTTCTCGGGGTGTGTCCCCTTCCCTTTCAATCTGCCAGGAATCTGGGTGTGCGGATAGACTCCACGCTCTCCTTTGACCGTCAGGTCAGTAGGACTGTTTCTACATGCTGTGGGATCATGAGAGTCCTGAGAAAGATCGCTAACTACCTTTGTCCTGAAGCTCGGAAGCAGGTCACGGTGGCTCTTGTCTCTTCGAGACTAGATTACTGTAATGCGCTTTACTCAGGCATCAATAAGAGTCTCATTCAGCGCTTACAGATAATCCAAAATGCGGCAGCCAGGCTGATTCTTAACCTTCCTAGACTATCGTCAGCCTCTCAGGCGAGGAAGAACCTGCATTGGCTGCCCATCCAGTCTAGGATCTCGTTTAAGATCCTTTGCTTTGCCCATGTGGCCGGGGAAACATCCTTTACAACACAATTTTTACCACGCAGTGCTATTACAACGCAGGTTTTACAACAAAAACAATTACAACGCATTGCGCTGGGGGGCGCTCCAGGATAGGGAATAGATTTAATTTACTATCCAACACCTTCCCTAGTGTCCACAGGGACTGGAGTTGGAATAGTAAATTAAACTATTCACTATCCAGCACCCCAAAGCGCTATGCGTTGTAATGGTATGCGTTGTAAAAACTGCGTTGTAACAGCATGCGTGGTAAAAGCATGCGTTGTAACGTCATACATCCATGTAGCCCTGTATGGCTCAGGCTCAGAAGGCATTAAGTCCCTTTTACACCCTTACTCTCCCAGCAGAGCCCTCCGCTCCTCCAATAAAAACCTTTTGTCAGTTCCTCGCTTTCGTAAAGCAAGGTGGGGAGGGAGAGCCTTCTCCTCCCTGGTTCCTAGGCTGTGGAACACCCTTCCCCCTGAACTGGCAGGACAATCTTCCATCATGCACTTTCGTAAAGCACTGAAAACGTGGGTCTTTGCAGAGTCTTATCTGTAGTCTTGCTCTAGAAGAACTACAAGCTGTACGATCTTTAAGCGCTTTGATGCCCTTGGGCTAAGTTGCACGGTACAAGACTATATTCATTCATTCATTCAAATTGTTTTTTACCGGTCTAGAAAAAAGGGCAGTGTCTTCTTTATTGGTCCTTAAGTCTTGGGTAGATCGGGTGGTTGAGCAATCCCTTAAAGGTGGTACAGGAATTTTGCTCTTTGCTTGAATTCACCAACAGAAATGGTGGTACCTAACCCTTCTTTAGATCTTACGGTTGGAGTGTTGGCACTAGTGGCCTTGTTCAGTGATTTTGAGGATAATACTTCAGAGACCAAGTCTGTTAGATAGGTCACATCCTTTTGAACAAGTTTGATTTCTGACATCAAACGTCGCTAGGTACTATCTAATTTGCCATATAGTCTATTGGATTACTAACCCCCTTTACTACCCCAGCATTTTTTTCCTCCTTTTTTTGCTTTAGGCTTAGATTTAGCCTTCACTGCCTGGTTCTCCATGGGTCCATTATACATTTGGGTAAGTTGTTTTGATTTCTTTTCTGGTGGAGAGAGCAGGTCTGTATTATTGGACACTGCAGAGATTTCACGTGGAGCTGTTAGGATGCAGGGATTGATGAGATTTGGGGCGATGTCCTTCTTATTTACGCCAGTGATAAGTAGCTCTATCTCTGAGTCCTTATCTCTCACATTGCACTCATGTGCTGAAGAATCACTCCTGCCATCTGTTACAGACTCTTTTAATGCAGCATCTAATGCGGTTTTGGTAACTGCAAGTTGTTCTTCAACATGCACAATCTCACTGTTAAATAAACCCACGGCGGTTTTCAGGTACTTGGTCATGGGTGCAATTTTCGCGGGCAACTTTCCCACTGAGGGCGGTAACTTCCTTTTGCCCATACTCCCGCAGATAAGTGTTCAATGTAAAGCAGAACAAGATGTTATAATGCCTTACGGTAGTCATCTGCTCCTGAAAGACCAAGGGGGTGGCCAAGCCCAGCCTCGGCCTGCCTGGGCCCGGCCATGCACCAACGCATACCACGCCGTGGGAGACTTGTCCCAATCCTAAGCGCCTCCTGGTACGTGTAACCTCCGTTGGCGGCAACCTGGGAAGTGTGGTCCAGTTTTTCTCCCTGGTCCTTGAAGGGCTCTGACAGGTGGAGGGCAGTAATGTGGTTTTGTCCATTCACAGTTCTGTCCCATTAAGTAGCACAGAGGGCTAATGGGTCTGCTGGAAAGCACATCGTGTAACATGCAGATCAGACATATAAATTGTATTTTGAAAGGTCAGTGGGCTACTGCTTATGTCACAGAGATCATTTTGTTACTTCCAGCACATACACTGCATGCCTTCTAATGTAGCACAGTGATCTACGCAGACTGTAAAATCCTTATTGTATTTTTTTTAATCTGTTGTTATTCTAAGATTTCACAGTAATAACGTCTTGTTAGTAGAGACGACCATAATCATTACATTACATTTTATATCCTGAATTTGTGTTTCTCCCGACCATTCACTCTTAACAAATAAATGCTACAAGTATGGTTCATATGTTATTCTTATGCCTTCTAACCAACATTGTCTTGTGGAACATTTCCTGGGCATTGATTTACACACTTGCATGATGTATTGTGCTTGTGTGTGTGATGTAAAGTGCTCCTTACAGCCTCTACTGGGATGAGAAGCACTATAAAAGGATTAAGTAAAAAAAAAAATAGTAGGTTCCATTTAAATCAAAATGTATGAAATTATTCACATAGACACATAAATATTGCATTCTTACATTGCAAGCACATCTCTTATATAGGGAGCTGAACAAAGGTAAACACCTGCCTCCAATAGTGTCTCTTAATGACCTGTGAAGTGATATCAAGCTGCACCGAACTGAATGCAGACAATGTATGAGCCCTACTGAATCATGTCCTGGTGTAGGACCATGACCCCGGGAGAAATGCAGCAGGTTTCCCTGGGGAAATTGCTGCTGGAACTGGAATCCAGCAGGTTTCCCCTACTTTCCAGTGAAGTAGCCGGGTTACATGTTCTAGATTTACTGTGGAACCCTAGGCCAATGTCTCTTTTTCTCTGCATTAAAGTGTGGAGAAGAGAAAAATCGGTAGCCAATCAATCATTACAGTTCATATGAACCTTGATGCCGAAGAATCACAGATTCCCAATCAAGTTTATTTAGTTTATTACCAAGCCAAGAACAATGGGACATACAGGCGCCTCAAAATGAGGGTTTAGAAATACATTGGAACTAATACAAACCCAAACCTACGGGTGAAATGAAGATGGTGCAACATGCACAGTATAACTAGTTCCAGAATCAGAATATAGGAAATTATGGCTTCAACATCAACATTCCCCTTCATTGGAAGATATAAAGCATTAGTCTGCCCCTACTCTACCACTAACATGACATCCCTAATTAGCATTTCCCCAAGGCAAAATCAATGAAAGGTTTCAGCATGTGGAGGCTTCCTAAGAAGTCCACTCACGTTGAATGGGTCAAGTAGCATAAAGCTACAGGGCTCATTCTAAGATGCTCTCACTCTCAAGGCAGGTAGAAGGCCCTTGGGCACTGTCCCTAACTTCAATACATGTACTTACAAGCCATCTCCAGAAATGCATTGCAACATCACACCTTCCAAGCAAGCCACCTCCTTGTAGGTAACTTTCCACATGGCAGCGATGGTCCCAAATAAGGGGGTGACGAGCCTTGGATAGATGGCCTTGATTCCCAAGCTCTCTCCGATGAGAAAGTACAAGAGTCCGTTATTATAAGTATTGTCGTTCAATGTATCCTCTCCTCCCTAAGCCTAACTCCTAAAACTAAGACATTATTATAGCTACAAGGATGAATTTCTTCCGCTGCAACAGAAATGTGAGGAAGAACACATCCAACATGCACATGAAATTCAGTAGGGAGTCTAATGCAAAAGCTTCCAGGAGAAAAATAAAATTCAGGGTTACAGGATTTAGTCAACATAAGAAATAGATTTCTTCACGTTTACATTGAAATGTCCCTAACACGTCACTTTTCACATTATTAAAGTTCCCGTTCTAATGACATAATGTTAACACAATAAGAGATTTTATGAGTGTGTGAACAACCTGTGAGTATAATGCACCCCTACAAATGAAAGAACAAAATTTGCGCTCTCACACCAGCACGGGTCAACAGGAATTCTGCCATGTTCATTCACAATTAGTTTTCAAGACAATAGGAAATGATAGGCAGAGGGGTCTTTATTACGAGGAAGCATTGGATCAGTAAGGATAGCACCACTCCTGGATGGAGAGGCGGTGTGAAAGTAGCTCCTTATTACTGAGCCTCAGAGGGGTCAGGCTGAGTTTGGCTATTAATGCTACTATACCAAACAGTTTTTAAAGTTTTTATTAGACTTTTAAATAATGTAATACTTATACCATCCAATCCATCTAAGGAATCTAGGGCCATATGTATCAAGGTACCCATTTGCTATTCTGAATTAGAAAATAGGTGTGGGAGCACACTGCTTCACCTCCCAGCAGAGTCGCCCCTAAGCATCATGGTTGATGCAGTCCGACAAGCGAGTACACTTGCAAAGTCTTTAGAGTGTTTCACCAGGTGGGTGCAGATTAGTGCTGGCCATCTCTGCAGCAGAGATTAGGCATTATTTGGGGTTGCTGAGCAGGCTGCCGTATCCTTGGAACGTAGTATCTCTCCAGGCGCGCAGGTGCCTCTCCACGAGCTCGTCAGCCCACAGCGGCTCGAGGGAGCCTTGAAGTAGAAAATAGGTGTGGGAGCACACTGCTTCACCTCCCAGCAGAGTCGCCCCTAAGCATCATGGTTGATGCAGTCCGACAAGCGAGTACACTTGCAAAGTCTTTAGAGTGTTTCACCAGGTGGGTGCAGATTAGTGCTGGCCATCTCTGCAGCAGAGATTAGGCATTATTTGGGGTTGCTGAGCAGGCTGCCGTATCCTTGGAGCGTAGTATCTCTCCAGGCGTGCAGGTGCCTCTCCACGAGCTCGTCAGCCCACAGCGGCTCGAGGGAGCCTTGAAGTAGAAAATAGGTGTGGGAGCACACTGCTTCACCTCCCAGCAGAGTCGCCCCTAAGCATCATGGTTGATGCAGTCCGACAAGCGAGTACACTTGCAAAGTCTTTAGAGTGTTTCACCAGGTGGGTGCAGATTAGTGCTGGCCATCTCTGCAGCAGAGATTAGGCATTATTTGGGGTTGCTGAGCAGGCTGCCGTATCCTTGGAACGTAGTATCTCTCCAGGCGCGCAGGTGCCTCTCCACGAGCTCGTCAGCCCACAGCGGCTCGAGGGAGCCTTGAAGTAGAAAATAGGTGTGGGAGCACACTGCTTCACCTCCCAGCAGAGTCGCCCCTAAGCATCATGGTTGATGCAGTCCGACAAGCGAGTACACTTGCAAAGTCTTTAGAGTGTTTTACCAGGTGGGTGCAGATTAGTGCTGGCCATCTCTGCAGCAGAGATTAGGCATTATTTGGGGTTGCTGAGCAGGCTGCCGTATCCTTGAAACGTAGTATCTCTCCAGGCGCGCAGGTGCCTCTCCACGAGCTCGTCAGCCCACAGCGGCTCGAGGGAGCCTTGAAGTAGAAAATAGGTGTGGGAGCACACTGCTTCACCTCCCAGCAGAGTCGCCCCTAAGCATCATGGTTGATGCAGTCCGACAAGCGAGTACACTTACAAAGTCTTTAGAGTGTTTCACCAGGTGGGTGCAGATTAGTGCTGGCCATCTCTGCAGCAGAGATTAGGCATTATTTGGGGTTGCTGAGCAGGCTGCCGTATCCTTGGAACGTAGTATCTCTCCAGGCGCGCAGGTGCCTCTCCACGAGCTCGTCAGCCCACAGCGGCTCGAGGGAGCCTTGAAGTAGAAAATAGGTGTGGGAGCACACTGCTTCACCTCCCAGCAGAGTCGCCCCTAAGCATCATGGTTGATGCAGTCCGACAAGCGAGTACACTTGCAAAGTCTTTAGAGTGTTTCACCAGGTGGGTGCAGATTAGTGCTGGCCATCTCTGCAGCAGAGATTAGGCATTATTTGGGGTTGCTGAGCAGGCTGCCGTATCCTTGGAACGTAGTATCTCTCCAGGCGCGCAGGTGCCTCTCCACGAGCTCGTCAGCCCACAGCGGCTCGAGGGAGCCTTGAAGTAGAAAATAGGTGTGGGAGCACACTGCTTCACCTCCCAGCAGAGTCGCCCCTAAGCATCATGGTTGATGCAGTCCGACAAGCGAGTACACTTGCAAAGTCTTTAGAGTGTTTCACCAGGTGGGTGCAGATTAGTGCTGGCCATCTCTGCAGCAGAGATTAGGCATTATTTGGGGTTGCTGAGCAGGCTGCCGTATCCTTGGAACGTAGTATCTCTCCAGGCGCGCAGGTGCCTCTCCACGAGCTCGTCAGCCCACAGCGGCTCGAGGGAGCCTTGAAGTAGAAAATAGGTGTGGGAGCACACTGCTTCACCTCCCAGCAGAGTCGCCCCTAAGCATCATGGTTGATGCAGTCCGACAAGCGAGTACACTTGCAAAGTCTTTAGAGTGTTTCACCAGGTGGGTGCAGATTAGTGCTGGCCATCTCTGCAGCAGAGATTAGGCATTATTTGGGGTTGCTGAGCAGGCTGCCGTATCCTTGGAACGTAGTATCTCTCCAGGCGCGCAGGTGCCTCTCCACGAGCTCGTCAGCCCACAGCGGCTCGAGGGAGCCTTGAAGTAGAAAATAGGTGTGGGAGCACACTGCTTCACCTCCCAGCAGAGTCGCCCCTAAGCATCATGGTTGATGCAGTCCGACAAGCGAGTACACTTGCAAAGTCTTTAGAGTGTTTCACCAGGTGGGGGGTGCAGATTTGTGCTGGCCATCTCTGCAGCAGAGATTAGGCATTATTTGGGGTTGCTGAGCAGGCTGCCGTATCCTTGGAACGTAGTATCTCTCCAGGCGCGCAGGTGCCTCTCCACGAGCTCGTCAGCCCACAGCGGCTCGAGGGAGCCTTGAAGTAGAAAATAGGTGTGGGAGCACACTGCTTCACCTCCCAGCAGAGTCGCCCCTAAGCATCATGGTTGATGCAGTCCGACAAGCGAGTACACTTGCAAAGTCTTTAGAGTGTTTCACCAGGTGGGTGCAGATTAGTGCTGGCCATCTCTGCAGCAGAGATTAGGCATTATTTGGGGTTGCTGAGCAGGCTGCCGTATCCTTGGAACGTAGTATCTCTCCAGGCGCGCAGGTGCCTCTCCACGAGCTCGTCAGCCCACAGCGGCTCGAGGGAGCCTTGAAGTAGAAAATAGGTGTGGGAGCACACTGCTTCACCTCCCAGCAGAGTCGCCCCTAAGCATCATGGTTGATGCAGTCCGACAAGCGAGTACACTTGCAAAGTCTTTAGAGTGTTTCACCAGGTGGGTGCAGATTAGTGCTGGCCATCTCTGCAGCAGAGATTAGGCATTATTTGGGGTTGCTGAGCAGGCTGCCGTATCCTTGGAACGTAGTATCTCTCCAGGCGCGCAGGTGCCTCTCCACGAGCTCGTCAGCCCACAGCGGCTCGAGGGAGCCTTGAAGTAGAAAATAGGTGTGGGAGCACACTGCTTCACCTCCCAGCAGAGTCGCCCCTAAGCATCATGGTTGATGCAGTCCGACAAGCGAGTACACTTGCAAAGTCTTTAGAGTGTTTCACCAGGTGGGTGCAGATTAGTGCTGGCCATCTCTGCAGCAGAGATTAGGCATTATTTGGGGTTGCTGAGCAGGCTGCCGTATCCTTGGAACGTAGTATCTCTCCAGGCGCGCAGGTGCCTCTCCACGAGCTCGTCAGCCCACAGCGGCTCGAGGGAGCCTTGAAGTAGAAAATAGGTGTGGGAGCACACTGCTTCACCTCCCAGCAGAGTCGCCCCTAAGCATCATGGTTGATGCAGTCCGACAAGCGAGTACACTTGCAAAGTCTTTAGAGTGTTTCACCAGGTGGGTGCAGATTAGTGCTGGCCATCTCTGCAGCAGAGATTAGGCATTATTTGGGGTTGCTGAGCAGGCTGCCGTATCCTTGGAACGTAGTATCTCTCCAGGCGCGCAGGTGCCTCTCCACGAGCTCGTCAGCCCACAGCGGCTCGAGGGAGCCTTGAAGTAGAAAATAGGTGTGGGAGCACACTGCTTCACCTCCCAGCAGAGTCGCCCCTAAGCATCATGGTTGATGCAGTCCGACAAGCGAGTACACTTGCAAAGTCTTTAGAGTGTTTCGCCTGGAGAAATACTACATTCCAAGGATACGGCAGCCTGCTCAGCAACCCCAAATAATGCCTAATCTCTGCTGATGACAGATAATAATCTAGAAACACGTGTCCAGAGATGGCCAGCACTAATCTGCACCCACCTGGTGAAACACTCGAGAGACTTTGCAAGTGTACTCGCTTGTCGGACTGCATCAACCATGATGCTTAGGGGCGACTCTGCTGGGAGGTGAAGCAGTGTGCTCCCACACCTATTTTCTGCTATTCTGAATTAGTGATTTTTAGTGAATCACAGATTCAGAATCGAAATTGGTATGTATGTAACAAATCGCACTTAAATAGCGATTCGGTAATAATCGCTAATTAATTGCGAGATTTCCAAAAGCGATTCCGTAATCGTAAGAAATCGCAACTTTGCGATTTCCTAACGGAAAAAATCGCAATTTTACGAATTTCGCAAATCTTCTAATCGGAAATGCGAAAAATCAGAACAACTGGGAGTGAAACATAATCCACAAAAAGAGTACAGAAGAAATGGGAAGTGTAGGTAAAGATGTAAATATTCTATCCTGGAATGTTAATGGCCTGAGAACTAAAAGCAGAAGGAATAAAATCTTAGAGTATATCAGAACAGGGAAAAGCGAAATAATAATACTGCAAGAAACCCACCTGCTAAAAGAAGAATGGGATCAAATAGTCAAGAATTTATGGTGGGTAGACACGCTAATATGCACAACGCAACAATGCAATATAAAAGGAATAGCAATAATTTTTAAAAAGTCGTTAAAAGCAACTATAATCAACACAGAAGTTGATAACAAAGGACGTTGGGCCATAGCTAATGTTAAAATAGGAAATTCTCCCATCACTATCACAGGGTACTATGGTCCGAACTTGGATGATGCTGATCCCTTGCGAAAATTGTATTCACACCTTCTTTTAGCCACCTCTCCCATAATACTGGGAGGTGACTTTAACCTAGTTATGGATCTAAAACTAGATAGATCTCCACCAGGTAGATATACTAACTTAAAGAAAATGAGACAATGGATTGGGAATTACAAAAGAGACCTAAATCTAGTAGACATCTGGAAAAACAAAGGAGAGAAATCCCAACCATTTACCTTATATAACAAAAAACTGGGACACAAATCAAGAATTGATTTCTTTTTGGTTGGTAATGATTTGTCAAAGAAAGTGAGAAGAGTATCTCATTTACCTGCCCACCTCTCAGATCACTCAGCAGTCCAGCTAGAATTACAAATTACAGACAATAGATTAGAAAGAAGATTCACGGTCGAAAGAGTTTTGCTGGAAGATGAAGAGATCATAAAGGAGTTGGAATCTGAAACAAACACCTTCTTTGAGCTCAACGCGCAAGGTACCACAGAACAAATAACTTGGGATACCTATAAAGCGGTTATAAGGGGTAAACTTTTAAGCTTAGGGGCTCACAAAAACAAACAAGTAAAACAAGAGATTTTGGACTTAGAATTAGAAATCAGACTCCTAGATATCAATATTTCAGCAGAACAAGATGAGGGAAGAAAACAAGATCTTCTAAACAAAAGACGGACTCAAAAAGAAAAAATAGAACAAATATTGGAAAATAGGTTGCAGAAAAAATGGGACGCTAGCAAACTGGCGAAACATGAGTTTGGAGAAGGCTGCGGAAAATGGCTAGCGTGGAAGCTTAAATCAGATTTAGCTAAAAACAAAGTAGAAAGCATAATTCCGGAAGATCAAACAATCCCTTCCTCTGATGAAGAGACTATCAAATTTGAATTTTGGAAATTTTTTAAAGAACTATATACTGAAGACATAAATCCCTCAGTTCAAATGATAGATTCTTATTTGAAAGACGCAGCACTTCTAAAATTTGAAGAGAACGAAAAAGAAGCTTTAGATAAGGAAGTCCAAGAAGAAGAAGTAGCAGAAGCCATCAAAAGTTTGAAAAGAGGCAAAGCCGCAGGACCAGATGCACTACCGAATGAATTATATATAAAATTGAAAAACTCTATACTTCCGCATTTAACGAGACTAATCAACTCAATCCTGACCCAACAGAAAACCCTACCAGACTCCTGGAATGATGCCATCATTACAATCATTTTGAAACCTGGCAAGAACCCTCTTAAATGTGAGTCATACCGCCCAATTTCGTTACTAAACACAGACTATAAAATATTTACAAAAATAATGGCAGCAAGACTAGGGAGAGTACTATCAAAAGTACTACACCAAGATCAAAAAGGTTTCATAAAAGGAAGATATCTCCATGAAGTAACTCAAGAACTTTTAACCTCAATAGACATCGCAACAAACAAGAAATTTCCGCTAACTATACTTACCGTTGACGCCGCAAAAGCTTTTGATAGGGTCAACTGGGCCTTTCTTGAGAACGTTTTGGTCAGGAACAACCTTGGACCCCTCTTTATAAACATGGTAAAACAGATCTACAATAACCCAAGATCAAAGGTCTTAATAAATGGGAGCCTAACAGAAAATATAAAGATAACTAGAGGAACGAGACAGGGATGTCCACTCTCGCCCTTATTGTTCAATTTATATATTGAACCACTAGCGAACAAGCTAAGAAGCAATCATAACATCAGTCCATTTAAGTATGGCTGTTGGGAGAAAAAAATCGCTCTTTATGCGGACGACCTAATGATTTTTACTGCAGATTATCCTAAAGCCAAGTTAAGCATTGAGAAAACATTAAAGGCATTCGGGAAAATATCAGGATACATGGTAAATCAAACTAAGACAGAACTCATGACATGGAACACGAACTTTCAAAGCAACTTCATCAAAAACGAAATACGATACCTAGGAATTTTAGTAAATCACGATTTAGCCAAGATAGCCAATAGAAACCTAAACAAAGTTGCCGGAGAAGTAAAGAAATTGCTTGAGATTTGTACCTCTCTACCTTTGAGCCTGATTGGAAGATCAAACATAATCAAAATGACCATCCTCCCAAAGTTTACATTCCTATTTAACTCGATCCCCATGGAATTTGGAAAGACTGAATTAGTTCGAGCACAAAGAAACATAACAAGTTTCATATGGGCAACAAAAGGATCAAGAATCGCATGGAAAAAGATCAGGAGAAGTAAGAAAGACGGCGGACTAGCTAGCCCAGACCTGATAGAATATTGTAGGGCCTTTCAATTCAAAAATATCAAAGTACTATTAAAAAGCCACATACATTACCCCGACCATTTTAAAGCAATTACAAAAGCAGAAGATCATGTGTTGTTTAAATTTGGACACCCCAAATTTTTCAAAAAAATAAAGTTAAAGATACTAAGGGATGCAGCAAACATGTGGACACAAATCAGAGGCATTCTAAAAATACCGTATTATAGCAAATGGGCCCCAATTTGGGAATCGCCAGGAACCCCAGAATGCTTAAAGGACACTCTTGCTTTGACATTGAAAAATACCAACATCAAAAATTGGGGGCAAATACTAATTGGCTCTAACTTAAAGTCATGGCCAGAATTGCAAAAACTAACAAATAACACTATATCCAGATTCAAATATTATCAAATGTCAAGCTGGTGTAAAACCTTGCCCAATATAAGCGGTAATGAGAAACTGGAAGATGACATGATTAAAGCAATACGACAACCTAAGGAAGTGGCGAAGTGGTACTGGGCTCTGATTATGGCAAAAAATACCGATGCCAATATGGAAAATCAAATATGGGGCAAAGACATCATAACAACGAATCTGGATTTAATTTGGGAAAAATCAGTGGACAAATGCTGGTCCAACTTGAAATCCGCGGCGCTAAAGAGAAATCATTTATATACTATTCATAGGGCATATTGGACACCAAAAAAACTCTCCAAATTCAAAAATGCTGGAATAAAAAAATGCCCTAAATGCGGAGAGGAAAAATCAGATGATGTCCACATGTTTAAAAGCTGCCCCCATTTGGAAGATTATTGGGATCAAGTCGGTAAGACCTTGTGCACCATCTTGTCAAAACAACTAACTGTGAGTATTACTCTTGTTCTTTTTGGGATATTAGATTCAAGTTATGTAGAGGGGCTTACCAAGGAACAGGAGAATCTCCTCTTTGTTTTAATAGTTCTCGCAAGGAGAGAGATCTGTATTAAGTGGATAGAATCTACCTGTCCGACACATGCAGAGTGGCTGAACTCAGCAATAAGAATCAGTAAATTGGATAAATTAAGTAATGTAAGTAAGAGATTTAAGTTCTGGGACAGTTTTGAAAATTTCCTAAACTCCACATAATTATCACACTTATGTCCTATGATTAAAGCGATATAGTTTCTGGTTGACAAGCATGGTACTTGCTGAGTAGTCAAGTTGACTAGCTCCTCCCGATCCAAACCAGAAACATTGTTATGTAACGAGTAAAGGAAACTGCTCAAACTAAAAAGAGGTCATAACTCCCCAGCCAAGTGAGACCAAGGGGCAGTGTTGGAAAACCATCAAAGATGCAGACACCTGACACTCCGTAAGCATACAATTATCGCAAGATGAGGATTAAAAAAGAAAAAAAAAAAAAAAAAAAAAAAAATCTTCTAATCGGAAACTCAGGTGCAGCTTGATGACATAACAACCAGGAAGTGTGACTACCCATGCTGCACGTGAGTTGCTGAGTCTCAGTCAGAGTGAAGGAGTGGTGGAGAGGGAACTCTGCAGTTTACTACAGTATGGCTGAAACTGGAGACATGGCCAGCCAGGAAACACAGCAGCAGCAGCAAGGTGAATGTTCAAGGAAGAGAAAAAAGAAACTCTCAGAGGCTGAATTGGAGGCATTAATCCAGGAAATGGTGCTCAGTCATGAGCTACTGTTTGGTAAAAAATTTGGAGGGTGCCTGAGACCCGCAAAAGGCGCATTTGGGCTGAAATTCAGCAGAAAGTAAATGCAGTGGGGGTGACACGTAGGAGTGTGGATGAACTTAGAAAGCGATGGTATGATCTGCGCCAGCGCTCGAAGGAGAAGTTGGCTGCCAAGCTGGAGCAGTCAAGGGCCACTGGTTGAGGGACCTCAACAGTTTTGGACTCAACACCTCTGGAGGAACTGGTGGAGGGGACCCTGCAACCAGAAAGTGTTATGGGCGTGGCTGATCTCGACAGCTCCGAGCAACCAGTACCAGGACCAGGTAAGAAGCATGCCATCACACCCCTGACACCCCAAACACGCCACAGCAGCGACCTAGGGGCAGGAAAAATGATTTGTAGTCCAGAGCAGGTACACAGGCACCCACAGCAATGCATTATGAGAGATGTAGTCACATGTACAGTAAAGTGGTGCAGTCCCCAATAGCATGTGCAGGTCAGGAAAGGAAAGTACATGACACATGTAATCTCAAAGTGTGAAATTTAATAATTGCCAAGTGCAAGTGAGTACAGTTAATAAATGTGTGCATTTACGTCCACAGCACCATCTGCAACACAGCCTACAGGCAGTGGGACACTGGTCGAAAGTCCAAATTTAGGAGACGCAGGGCATGAGGAGAACACAGATGGGACCGACAGCCCCATCATCTCTCCAAGACACGTAGTCAGACCACTGCTCCATTGGAGGGCGGGGCCGAGGACAGCGATGTCAATGTGCACTCAGAGCCCACACAGCCACAGCAAGAAGTCCGTGCATGTGCACACCAACTCCCACAAGGCACAACCAGGCGCAGACCTCGCACAACCAGCAATCCGGGTGAGGGAACAGTCTTTGCCAGCCTGGAAATGCATATGTTGCAGGTGCACCTCCTGCAAGCAAAAAAACATAAAATCTTTACAAAGAGAAGTGAGGGTAAGCTTCAGGGGCATGAGGGCTGAACTGAAGGATGCAATGCAGGCACTCTGTGAAGAACTAAGAGCAGACCGTGCTGCTAGGCGCCGAGAGCTACAGCACCTGCACCTCTATACACGGGCCGTGAACCGCCTGGCCTCTGCCACCAATATTCTCTCTAGGCGCAGCATACACATGCAACCCGAGATGGCACATGGTAGCCAGGATGTAGCTAGGGCACTGGTGCAGGTTACATCTGATGTAGACGAGCTGCGGGCAGTTCGTACTACTGGGCCAGGAGTCCTAACTCCCACTGAAGAGGACGCACTGTCAGGCCGGAGCAGCACCACCCCACCACCCATCATGGAGAGGCGCCCTATTGGCCGAAACAGTCGGCCTAACATGCCTAATGAGGAGAACACTGTCCAACCACCAACAGGGGCTTCAGCTCGCCAGCGCCGTATGTGAGGTGCAAAGTTTGTGACCACTGGAAGAGGGCAGCTACAGACTTCACTTGTACACTAACTCCTGTTTATAGTCTTGCACTGTGAGAATAATTTGTGCAGGAAAAATGGAGTGTGACTAGTTCGCATTCAGGCTGTGTGACATCATTTTTCCTGCAGTTAAGGAATTAAACACAGTCGCATACATGAGATATGGCATTGTGTCATTTTGTCTTACCTAGAAATAGTTGTGTGTAATCTCATCTCGCCTCTGGCGCCCAGCTGATGCACCAGCTACACCAGCTGCCATACGTCCTGGGCCAGGCCCCTCCACGTCTGAGGATTCCGATTCACTGACTTCCACTGGTGTGCCTTTCCTGGTGGCAATGTTGTGCAGCATGGCACATGCTACCACTATCTTGCAACAGGTCTGGGGGCTGTATTGCAATGCACCTCCACTCTTGTGAATGCATCGGAATCTGCTCTTCAGTATCCCGAATGTGCATTCAATGGTGCCTCTGGTTGCTATGTGTGCTCTTTTGTATCGCCGTTTCCCATCGTTGGCAGGATTCAGGTAGGGCGTCAGAATGAAATCCCAGACAGCATATGCACTGTCACCTGTGGGGTAGGATGGATATGGTTAGTCACTGTACTGCACATGGTAGTCAGAACAAATGTGGCCTATGTTTCAATGCATTTACCTAGTATATATCCCTCGCCAAACTCCCCACTTGCGAGTCTACGGTATATCCCACTGTGACAGAAGATGAAAGTGTCATGAGTGCTGCCAGGATATTTTGCAACTATGTCTGTGATGATGTGTTTGGCATCACACACCACTTGTATGTGCAGTGAATGGTAGCATTTGCGGTTCCTGAACATGTACTCATTGTGGGAGGGAGGGGATATTGCAACATGTGTCCCATCTATGCATCCTATCATGTGGGGGAATTGGGCGATTTGGCAAAAGTCCTGCTTGGTCTGGTCTAGTGCCTGTGGGGTACTTGGGAAGTAAATGTGGTGTTGCATCCTCTGTACCATGGCATCAAGGAACGCATGGAAAAAAGTGCGAAAGTGCACTTTGTGACACCCCTCCTGCTATGGCTATCACCCCTGAAAACTACCTGAGGCCAAGAGGTGTAGTGAGCACAGGACCTGGATGTAAGTGGGGATCGAATGTGTCCTGGGTGTGGGGTGTTCAAGGAAGGGTCCGAGATTTTGGGGAGGAGCCAAGCTCGCGTCCGAGATGGCCGCGTTTTAGCTCGGCTCCGTTCACTCTCCTGTCTGCAACAGCTATCCTGTACTTTATCCTGCCCCGGGAAGTATTCTACGATGCGCAGTGGAACGACGATACCTCACAGGCACTTACCGTTTGCTCCGGTGGTTCCTGGGTGTCACGGATCCTGAGTTACGCCCCTGTCTGCTTCGGGGCCTCCGGTGTGGCCGGGCCTGGCACTCCTTGGCGGCGCCCGGGCTGGACGGGGCGCGGTGGCCGGCCCTTGGTGGTGGTGTGGAGTCGGTCGGAGAGGCCGATGTGCTAATAGACCGCTTGCGGCCCCCCGGGCCTGGTCCGGCGGTCCTGCGGCCTGGTGTTGGGGCGCTGCCTTCCATGGACGGGGTTAACCGTACATCTGGCTCGTCTCCCCTTTGTTCTCCGGCCCGGCCATTTTGATTTCCTCCGCCCGGGCTCGGAGAAAGTTGCCGGCGGCGTGTGGGGTGCCGGCGCATCGCCTTCTTCTGGTGGCCCCCCTTCCTGCCCTGGTGGCACCTCCGCTGGCGGCTGCCGGTATCCTGTTTTGCCCCGCTGGTATCCGGGCGGGGGTCAGTGTTCGCAGCGGCCCCGCCGGGCTTCTAAGATGGCGGCCGGCTCCATGACTCTCGGCCTTGCTGGGACTGGCGATGCGGGTCCGCGGCACGGCACGTTTTCTGAATACTGCAAAGGTGAGCCTACACTTGGCGACATCCTCGCCGCCCTGCGCTCCTGGGGGGCGCCCATAGCCGCACCTATCGCTATCCTGGAGAGAGGTCCCTTGGCTGGGCCTGCCGGGCCCCCCCCGGTTTGTGCGGCTTCATCTCTGTTGTGTGCTGCTGGAACATTCCTTGGGGTCGTGGACCTGGAGGCTGCTGTTGGTGTGGATACACGGAGGTCCGCTGCCCTTCTTCATCCTGTGCCTCCTTCTGCTCCGGAGGTTCGCCAGCCGGATCCCGTCTGTACCGACCTCGATGGGTCTCCTTTTCCTCTTTTGCCTCACATGGCCGAACGAAGATCCTGTGACTGTGCCGCTGGACCGGCTTTCTCTGTGTTCTTATCGGAACTGTGCCTGCTTTGCCTGAGGTGGTTACCGTACTTTCTGGATCATCCGGATCGCGATCGCTATGACTTGAGTGTATTTTTGGTTCGACTCCCTGTTATTCACCTCCGGCTCCATGTGATCTGGTTCCTGGTTCGTTGGACTATTACAGTTTGCGAAAAACGAGGACAGGGTTGAGCTGATCTTGCCTCTGTGGACTGTTATTCTGTGGTATGGTTGGGTGATCCGTTTATAATTGTATGATTTTGTTTGATACATCTTTACGTTCCTGGAGCTTATCCGTGTGTTTACTATCTTCCCGTGGGCTCTGAGTATTTTCGGGCAGGAGGGTGGGAGCTGAAGGGGTTTTGATTATGTGGCTCCTCTCCCGCTGCTTTTCCCTGTTTTCCCTTCCCCCCCCTTTTTATCTCAGTGATTCTTTCTTTCCGTATTTCTTCTATATTTCGGGGTCTAATTAGGGCGACAGGCACGCTGCTGGGGGGTAGGCCATAGCCTTCTGCAGGGGTGCAGGGTGGGCTGTGCGGGGTGGTGGGGGGGTCTGTTTTATTGTATCTTTCCTTGTTCCTTTTTTGGTTCTATGGCTCTTATGTATCCCCTTATTTCGTGGCGCGGTGTCGGCGCGTCGCCCCCCGGGGTGTTTGTGCTGGCATGGCCCTTTTGGTATGTCTGCTGTCACGGTTTACTACGCATTCATTTCTCCTGTTGCCACTAGTTCCTTGTGCCGAATTAGTATTAGTGCTTTGTTAGCCGTGGGGGGCATGCACTGACGCTGCGCCCTCACTTTCCCCCTCCTTTTTTCCGATGTCCTTTTCCTCCCTTATTTTCCCTTCCCCCCCCCCCCCTTTTTTCTTTTCCTCTCCTGGGTTGTCGTAACGGAGGGCTTTTAGTTTTGTAAGCGTACTTTTCGCTGTTTTACTATTATGTGCCATGGTAGTGGTGGGAGGGCGTTGAGCAGCGATTGTGATTTTTATTGATGTGGGACTCACGTTCTGCCTTTGCCAAAATGTGACTGTTCTTTTGGTCTTTTCCTTTATTCGAAACTTCGGCTTGCTCACGGCCCACCGCGGCCCTCTGGACTTTACAGATTGTCATTATCCTGCTAAACCCTTTTTTCTATTATAAAATTACCCTACTCTTATCCTGTCCGTGATGGCGGCTCGAAGACTTGTTACCTTTGCCTTCATGTGAGCTATTTAGAAATCCTGTTGTCACTCCTGTATTGCCTCGTATGTCCTTTTATTGTGGTGGCCGGCCCGGTGGGTTGTAGGCCCGTATCTGTGAGCGCCTTCTGTACAATAAAGGTTTTAAAAAAAAAAAAAAAAAGGAAGGGTCCGAGTTCCTCAATTAAATCATGGATACTGTCTTCATCCAGTCTGTAGTGGGTGAAGATGTCGTCCACAGTGCGCTGGTAGATGGTAATGCGCGCATGGAATATCCTCTCCTGGCGTCTCCTCCTCTGTGCAGCAGCACTGAGTCGCATCCTTCTGGCTATCACGTAAAGCCCCGCCATTGTGTAAAAAAGTCTGTTGCATTCTGGTACTCTTTAAATAGTTTGCACCTGGTTACCACCTGCTCCTACTTGGTGGTAATTGTGATTCTGTAAATTTCGAATTTCCGAAATTTCCAATTTGTGATTTTTTTCATACATTCCATTACGATTTCTTGATTTGCGAATTCCCATTTGCGAATTTCGCACACTGAGAAATCGCAAAAAAATAAATCGCAAGTAATTCGCAGATTTTCCATGCTCGCAAATAAAGGAATCGCATGTTTTTGTGATTTCTCATTTTGCGAGGCACTTTTGCTTCATACATTCCGAATAGCGAATTTTCATTCGCAAACGCTGTTTTCTGCAATTCGCGGCATTTGCGAATGAAAATTGGATTGATACATATGGCCCTAGGGGCCATATGTATCAAGGTACCCATTTGCGATTCTGAATTAGCGATTTTTAGCGAATCGCAGATTCAGAATCGCAAATTGGTATGTATGTAACAAATCGTAATTAAATGGCCATTCGGTAAAAATCGCTATTTAATTGCGAGATTTCCAAAAGCAATTCTTTAACTGTAAGAAATCGCAATTTTGCGATTTCCTAACGGAAGAAATCTAAATTTTGCGAATTTCGCAAATCTGCTAATCGGAAACTCAGGTGCAGCTTGATGACATCACAACCAGGAAGTGTGACTACCCATGCTTCATGTGAGTTGCTGAGTCTCAGTCAGAGTGAAGGAGTGGTGGAGAGGGAACTCTGCAGTTTACTACAGTATGGCTGAAACTGGAGACATGGCCAGCCAAGAAACACAGCAGCAGCAGCAGCAGGGTGATGTGTTCAAGGAAGAGAAAACGGAAATTCTCAGAGGCTGAATTGGAGGCATTAATCCAGGAAATGGTGCTCAGTCATGAGCTACTGTTTGGTAAAAAAATCTTTGAGGGTGCCTGGGACCCGCAAAAGGCGCATTTGGGCTGAAATTCAGCAGAAAGTAAATGCAGTGGGGGTGACACACAGGAGTGTGGATGAACTTAGAAAGCGATGGTATGATCTGGGCCAGCGCTCGAAGGAGAAGTTGGCTGCCAGGCTGGAGCAGTCCAGGGCCACCGGTGGAGGGACCTCAACAGTCTCGGACTCAACACCTCTGGAGGAATTGGTGGAGGGGACCCTGCAACCAGAAAGTGTTATGGGTGTGGCTGATCTCAACAGCTACGAGCAACCAGTAACAGGAGAAGGTAAGAAGCATGCCGTCACACCCCTGACACCCCCCAAACACCCCCGAGCAGCGACCTAGGGCAGGAAAAATGATTTGTAGTCCAGAGCAGGTACGCAGGCACACACAGCAATGCATTATGGGAGATGTAGTCACATGTACAGTAAAGTGGTGCATTTTCAGTCAGCCAGTCCCCAATACCATGTGCAGGTCACGAAAGGAAAGTACATTACACATGTAATCCCAAACTGTGAAATTTAATAATTGTCAAGTGCAAGTGAGTACAGTTAATAAATGTGTGCATTTACGTCCACAGCACCATCTGCAACACAGCCTACAGGCAGTGGGACACTGGTCGAAAGTCTAAACTTAGGAGACGCAGGGCATGAGGAGAACACAGATGGGGAGGACAGCCCCGTCATCCCTCCAAAGCAACGCAGAAGACACGTAGTCAGACCACTACCCCCATTGGAGGGCGAGGCAGAGGACAGCGATGTCAATCTGCACTCCGAGCCCACACAGCCACAGCAAGAAGTCCGTGCAAGTGCTCACCAACTCCCACAAGAACAATTGTAAATTTACCTGATCCTCCGATTGATGGGTTGAATTAATCATACAAACAAATAAACGAAATTTAATACGTTTACCTGGGCATTCAATTTTGCCTTTTTAATTTAATTTTTACTCGTTTAAATTTCATACAAAGAAGAACACATCATCTCCTAAACAGACAATCTCTTTTTTACAAAAACATCAAACATAATACATCAAAGACTCCACATAAATGTGTCACAAGTGCAACCATATAAATACAAAGGGAAGTGCAACAATAGAAAGACAATTAATCTGTCAAAAAACTGTTGATATATACAACAAGAAAAAAACACTTTTGGTTGTAAAAAACTTAACACAACTCAAGGGTCTCCTAAATTTAGAGAACAGATGAATTTTGGTACTATAAATGTCCCAAAATTTTTTAACTGCCACTTATATCAAAAGCCTGTATCAAAGAAGACGCGTTTCGAGTCCTGGTTTTTTGAATTGCCAGACTCTCATCAGGGCAGGATAAATCCTTTCTAAATGATCGACTGTTTGTGACAAAAACATAAAACAAGAATACATTTTAGTGTGCTTCCCACTATTTCTTAAAAAACTCTTTTTGCTCTGTTAAGCTAAGGGTCTGCCCACATACCTGCATTGTGCCAAACTTGGTTTGTAGGCTTTGTTTCGAAATCTTTTGTGCTCAGTCAGTAGATGCCACTCTGCAAAAGAATATCAAGTTCTAAGTACTAGTCTATATGAGATATACTTCTCCCATGGCATGTAAATATTGCGTGGAAAAAATAGAGATACCTTTGTTTCTGTTATTATGTGGCACAGTCCACTGGTGCTTGCTACTTGTCTGGTCAGGGCCAGGGACAGACTAATTTGCATACAGCCAGGTTCTGAAACTGGGATGGTGCAATGAGCTAAAAAACGGTGTTGGATCTAGCCCTGATCTCTTGACTGGGTGAGAGTACTCTGCTTAATTCAGAGACTCTGTCCATCACCACCCCTTGTTGTAAATTACTTTGTCCACCCTAAGCGTGGAAGGGTATACTCAGATGTGAGTCCCTTGCTCATTGCACCATCAGGATTCAAGCAAGCCGGGCCGAAGACGCCTGAAATGGCAGAAACCGGTCCCCGGAAGCTTGTTTCCTTCCCAGTGTAAGAATTGGCTTTTGTAGTCTGGTCTGCCCTGTTCCCATGATGCACTGGGCCAGGGACAGACTAATTTGCATACAGCCAGGTTCTGAAACTGGGATGGTGCAATGAGCTAAAAAACGGTGTTGGATCTAGCCCTGATCTCTTGACTGGGTGAGAGTACTCTGCTTAATTCAGAGACTCTGTCCATCACCACCCCTTGTTGTAAATTATTTTGTCCACCCTAAGCGTGGAAGGGTATACTCAGATGTGAGTCCCTTGCTCATTGCACCATCAGGATTCAAGCAAGCCGGGCCGAAGACGCCTGAAATGGCAGAAACCGGTCCCCGGAAGCTTGTTTCCTTCCCAGTGTAAGAATTGGCTTTTGTAGTCTGGTCTGCCCTGTTCCCATGATGCACTGGGCCAGGGACAGACTAATTTGCATACAGCCAGGTTCTGAAACTGGGATGGTGCAATGAGCTAAAAAACGGTGTTGGATCTAGCCCTGATCTCTTGACTGGGTGAGAGTACTCTGCTTAATTCAGAGACTCTGTCCATCACCACCCCTTGTTGTAAATTATTTTGTCCACCCTAAGCGTGGAAGGGTATACTCAGATGTGAGTCCCTTGCTCATTGCACCATCAGGATTCAAGCAAGCCGGGCCGAAGACGCCTGAAATGGCAGAAACCGGTCCCCGGAAGCTTGTTTCCTTCCCAGTGTAAGAATTGGCTTTTGTAGTCTGGTCTGCCCTGTTCCCATGATGCACTGGGCCAGGGACAGACTAATTTGCATACAGCCAGGTTCTGAAACTGGGATGGTGCAATGAGCTAAAAAACGGTGTTGGATCTAGCCCTGATCTCTTGACTGGGTGAGAGTACTCTGCTTAATTCAGAGACTCTGTCCATCACCACCCCTTGTTGTAAATTATTTTGTCCGCCCTAAGCGTGGAAGGGTATACTCAGATGTGAGTCCCTTGCTCATTGCACCATCAGGATTCAAGCAAGCCGGGCCGAAGACGCCTGAAATGGCAGAAACCGGTCCCCGGAAGCTTGTTTCCTTCCCAGTGTAAGAATTGGCTTTTGTAGTCTGGTCTGCCCTGTTCCCATGATGCACTGGGCCAGGGACAGACTAATTTGCATACAGCCAGGTTCTGAAACTGGGATGGTGCAATGAGCTAAAAAACGGTGTTGGATCTAGCCCTGATCTCTTGACTGGGTGAGAGTACTATGCTTAATTCAGAGACTCTGTCCATCACCACCCCTTGTTGTAAATTATTTTGTCCACCCTAAGCGTGGAAGGGTATACTCAGATGTGAGTCCCTTGCTCATTGCACCATCAGGATTCAAGCAAGCCGGGCCGAAGACGCCTGAAATGGCAGAAACCGGTCCCCGGAAGCTTGTTTCCTTCCCAGTGTAAGAATTGGCTTTTGTAGTCTGGTCTGCCCTGTTCCCATGATGCACTGGGCCAGGGACAGACTAATTTGCATACAGCCAGGTTCTGAAACTGGGATGGTGCAATGAGCTAAAAAACGGTGTTGGATCTAGCCCTGATCTCTTGACTGGGTGAGAGTACTCTGCTTAATTCAGAGACTCTGTCCATCACCACCCCTTGTTGTAAATTAACTTGTCTGGTCAGGGCGCTAGGGTCTTTACAATCTGAAAAACGCAATGAATCCGGCGATTTTTAACCTTGTGTCTATATATTACAAACGGACTTGTTAAACGTCCACCTCATGCTCAAACTACTTACTCGTGAGTCAATCACGAATCAGCTGACGGTCATACGAAGCGCCATTGACGGTCTGTTCTATTTTCAATCTGTAAAAAAACGGGAGCGAAATTTTACGTATTGCGCAGGCGAAATTTTGCTTAATACGAACACCGAGGAGCCTCGTGTGTCACGCACTTTAGAGTGCATTCAGCAAACGGCTCACCAACTCCCACAAGGCACAACCAGGCGCAGACCTCGCACAACCAGCAGTCCGGGTGAGGGAACAGTCTTTGCCAGCCTGGAAATGCATATGTTGCAGGTGCAGCGCCTGCAAGCAAAAAAAATAAAATCTTTACAAAGAGAAGTGATGGCAGGCTTCAGGGGCATGAAGGCTGAAGGCTGAACTGAAGGATGCAATGCAGGCACTCTGTGAAAAACTAAGAGCAGACCGTGCTGGTAGGCGCTGAGAGCTACAGCGCATGGACCTCTATAAACGGGCCGTGAACCGCCTGGTCTCTGCCACCAATATCCTCTCCAGGCGCAGCATACACATGCAGCGCGAGATGGCACACGGTAGCCAGGATGTAGCTAGGGCACTGGTGCAGGTTATATCTGCTGTAGACGAGCTGTGAGCAGTGTGTACTACTGGGCCAGGAGTCCTAACTCCCACTGAAGAGGACGCACTGTCAGGCCGGAGCAGCACCACCCCACCACCCATCATGGAGAGGCGCCATAGTGGCCGAAACAGTAGATCTACCATGCCTAATGAGGAGAACTCTGTCGAACCACCAACAGGGGCTTCAGCTCGCCAGCGCCGTATGTGAGGTGCAGAGTTTGTGACCACTGGAAGAGGGCAGCTTCAGACTTCACTTGTACACTAACTCCTGTTTACAGTCTTGCACTGTGAGAATAACATGTGCAGGAAAAATGGAGTGTGACTAGTTGGCATTCAGGCTGTGTGACATAATTGTTCCTGCAGTTAAGGAATTAAACACAGTCGCACACATGAGATAGGGCATTGTGCCATTTTTTCTTACCTAGAAATAGTTGCGTGTAATCTCATCTTGCCTCTGGCGCCCAGCTGCTGCACCAGCTACACCAGCTGCCATACGTCCTGGGCCAGGCCCCTCGACGTCTGAGAATTCCGATTCACTGACCTCCACTGGTGTGCCTTTTCTGGTGGCGATGTTGTGCACCATGACACATGCTACCACTATCTTGCAACAGGTCTGGGGGCTGTATTGCAGTGCACCTCCACTCTTGTGAAGGCATCGGAATCTGCTCTTCAGTATCCCAAAGGTGCGTTCAATGGTGCCTCTGGTTGCTATGTGTCCTCTGTTGTATCTCTGCTCCCCAGCGTTGGCAGAATTCAGGTTGGATGGCACGGACAGCATATGCACTCTCACCTGTGGGGTGGGATGGATATGGTTAGTCACTGTACTGCACATGGTAGTCAGAACAAATGTGGCCTATGTTTCAATGCATTTACGTAGTAGATATCCCTCGCCAAACTCCCCACTTGTGAGTCTACGGTATATCCCACTGTGACGGAAGATGAAAGCGTCATGAGTGCTGCCAGGATATTTTGCAACTATGTCTGTGAAGATGTGTTTGGCATCACACACCACCTGTATGTTCAGTGAATGGTAGCATTTGCGGTTCCTGAACATGTACTCATTGTGGGAGGGAGGGGATATTGCAACATGTGTCCCATCTATGCATCCTATCACGTGGGGGAATTGGGTTATTTGGCAAAAGCCCTGCTTGGTCTGGTCTAGTGCCTGTGGCGTGCTTGGAAAGTAAATGTGGTTTTGCATCCTCTGTACATTGGCATCAAGGAACGCATGGAAAAAGCGCGAAAGTGCACTTTGTGACACCCCTCCTGCTGTGGCTATCACCCCCTGAAAACTACCTGAGGCCAGGAGGTGTAGTGAGCACAGGACCTGGATGTGAGTGGGGATGGAATGTGTCCTGCGTGTGGGGTGTTCAAGGAAAGGTCTGAGTTCCTCAATTAAATCATGGATACTGTCTTCATCCAGTCTGTAGTGGGTGTAGATGTCCTCCACAGTGCGCTGGTAGATGGGAATGCGCGCACGGACTATCCTCTCCTGGCGTCTCCTCCTCTGTGCAGCAACTCTGATTCACATCCTCCTGGCTATCACGTAAAGCCCCGCCATTGTGGAAAAAAGTCTGTTGCATTCTGGAACTCCTTAAATAGTTTGCACCTGGTTACCACCTGCTCCTACTTGGTGGTAATTGCGATTCTGTAAATTGCAAAATTCCAAAATTCGCAATATGCGATTTTTTCATACATTCCATTGATTTGCGATTTCCCGTTTGCGAATTTCTCACACTGAGAAATCGCAAAAAAAGAAATCGCAAGTAATTCGCTGATTTTCAATGCTCGCAAATTAAGGAATCGCATTTTTTGCGATTTCTCGTTTTGCGAGGCACTTTTGCTTCATACATTCCGAATAGCGAATTTTCGTTCCCAAACTCTGTTTTTTGCGATTCGCAGCATTTGCAAATGAAAATTGGCTTGATACATATGGCCCCTAATGATTTTTATTTTCTCTAATTAGTTATATGCAGTAAGAATATCTTGCCTACTTCTTTCTGACCCAAAGAAAGAGTTGAACAGGCCTTTGAAACCTCTTTCTTAACACAGCATTTAAGCTTAGGTGACCATTTTGTTAGTGTGCACTACAACTTTACACTTTTGATTTAAGCACAATGCATGTAGGCTTAATTTCTACAAAGTATATTGACAGGTTACTTTAAATAGTGTTAAGTTCAGCATTCCAATAACCCCAAGCTATGTTAGAGTCAATAGGTCAGGTGTGGGCTGCCAGCATTTTGCCTTTGAGATGCTTGTTTTGTTGTACTTTTTGAAAAGCTTTATAGCTGGGGCAACTGCTAATATAAAAAAAATTGGCTGAAAGCAAAAATATTTTTTCATCACAAAAAGCACATGTTGCCATTGTAGTCTTTGGCAGTGATGGGAACTATTTTGTGTGTTGATTTCCTCTTGGCCGACAGCAGAATACCATCAGTTAGAGTGAAGTTATCCAAGGGCTGAAGTGGGCCAATCCACTGACTGATGCTGTATGTTTTAGGGGTTGGAAGAAAAATATGAGAAACGCAACTGACCAATGCCTCAAGAAGGCTGATTGAAATCCTGCAAACGTAGGCATAAGATATATAAATATATAAATCGGAATAAAGTGATCTTACTTTGGAATTATTCACTTTGCAAAGAAAGTTTGGACTGATGTTGGATATATATATATATCTAAATATATATATATATATATATATATATATATATATATATATATATATATATATATATATATATTAATTAGCAGCCCGTCCCGACGTTGTCCGGGTATGAAATAGAATGTATGTAATGTGTGTATTTGGCAAGGGCAATTTATTTTAAAATCTCACGGTAGACAACATTCTTTGTTTCATTTGAATAGGGACGGAGAAGGGCCAGCTGCAGCCCTGGTTGATGTTAGCAGGCGCGTGTAATTGGTGTAGTGATCCGCCGGCTACAGCCTTGGTTGATGTTAGCAGGCGCGTGTAATGTCGTTGAATGAGAGAGTTATCAGCCACGGGTAAATCCGTTTAATGAGAGAGTTCAGTGACAGCGAGTAGGAGAGGCTGCAGTAATTGTCCCCGCAGACACGCTCATTTGCGTGTTCCCCCGCTCGAGGCCCAGATGCAGGCCTGTTTTATGTTAGCAGGCACGTGTTCCCCCGCTTGAGGCCCAGCTGCAGCCCTGTTTGATGTTATCAGGCACGTGTAATTAGTGTACCGATCCGCCACCTGAGCCCGGCTAGAGCCCTGGTTGATGGTAGCAGGCGCATCTTATTTCGTTGAATGAGAGAGTTCAGTAACAGCGCGCAGGATATGCTGCAGTAATGTTACTTACCAGGCCTCCAGCTGAACGCGTTTGTCATGCCCCCAGCACACGGCCACAGCAGACGATCTTCTGATTAATGTACGACCCACATGGCATGAAGTGCGGAACGTAGCACATGCCCCCAGCGTTTCTCACGCCCCCAGCATGCCCCTTGATGCGGCGCAATTGCGTTTACATGGCATGAAGGCCGGACACACGCCCCCAGCGTTTCTCACGCCCCCAGTGTGCCCCTTGATGCTGCGCAGCAACGTAATCGGTGCTTGTATGTACGACTCGCATGGCATGAAGGGCGGGACACACGCCCCCAGCGTTTATCACGCCCCCAGCGTTTGTCACGGCCCCAGCACACGGACACAGCCCACGATGTGATGGCCGTACCACACGCCCCCAGCGTTAGTCACGCCCCTAGCCCACGCCCACAGCACAACGCAGACACGCCCACAAGGGACTACTTTGCTGGCACGGTTCTTTTACCCTTTAAATGTATATGGTGTCCTACGATACAATTGTATGTCTTGCACTGTATGATTGTGATGAACACCACTGTTTCTTGAAAGGTTAATAAAAACAATTAAAATAAATAATTAAATAAATAAATGTATATGGTGGCCTTCTGCATAGCCTATGTCCTTGTGCTGCAACTGCCCTTTCCAACACTGTATTGGGTGTTGTGATTGGTGCTGTGGTTACTGAGATTACCCGCCTCAAAGGTTTGGGCTCTCTCTTTATAATATTAGTATGGATATATATATATATATATATATATATATATATATATATATATATATATATATATATATATATATATATATATATATATATATATATATGCCTACGTTTGCATATATTCAATTTTAGTAAAATCTAAATGTCTTGGCTATGGCAAATTTTCCTTTTATACATTCAAGCCTAATTTGGAATGTGACATGGCTGAACCCGTGCTAGCATCATAGGTTTGCTACCATTATGTTATGTTATCTTATGTTACGGTAATTAAACTTAATATAAATATAGAATGTGACTCACCCCGAGAAGTATCTCGGCCCTGCAGACAGTCACAGGCAGAAGTTAATTCAGTTAGAATAGAAATGATGTGAGCATTTTCCTGAATTTGAGGTATTCAGTGCAAAGACGGACAAGAAGAGGTAAGCTGCTCCAGTAAACCACAGCTAAGAAGTAAAGGCTCACTGGAATCTTCACTGCAAGCCTATATGTGGAATATAACTGTCATACACACTTTAAAGATGTTAAGATATGACATTTAAATAGCCCAAAATATCGCCTTTAAGGAAGGTATAGTTGAAGCCTGTGAAACAGGTTAAAACTGCCTGGATGTTCGAATCAACAATCATCCAAATCCAAATACGTTGAACCCATGGGAAACAGGACCAAACATGCATTTCTTCTAAAGACCCACACTTAGCAGTTTCTGCCTAGTGTCCAGACAATGCCAGCAAGTCCGAAGTTCGCTGTCATTAAAACGGAGGATGTAGGGGCATTGGACACTTATGGATGAACAACTATACCATAATCTTCAAGTCCACTCAATATATGCCACATGGAGGCCAAGTTGTTATTCAATACAGCAACATTTTTCATATTTACATAATTTGTTAAACCAAAATGCTTTAACCCCTCTCAAATTCAGCATCTGTTTCTGGGACATTTCTATAATTTAACATTTTTATTTATCAGCATGTAGGAAATTGCCCGCCCAATAAGACAAGCAATAGCTGTGAAATATTAGGATGCAAAGTCAAAAGACAGAAATCAAAACGTATTTTAATTACTTACATAAAACTCAGTATAAGAAATGGCCATTTAAAGGGTCAGATAAATATATTGATTGCTTAGGATTTAAAATTGTCTACATATAGGAAACATTTGCTGATTTTCAACCTAGAAAAATACTTTCTGTAGGAAGATGGGGCATTATGTGGTGATACTGGTTAGGCTTCACAATGCAATACTCTCACAATACCCCTTATATGGTCCTTAGATTCTGTTGGAAAATGGCCCTCTCTGAGGGGTCACCACAAACATTTTGCCTTCCTCCTCCTCCTCTTTTTGCTGAATTATTTCGGTTGGCTTTAGGACTCTGAGCACTTTACCACTGCTGACCAGTGCTAAATTGCACATGCTCTCTCCTCTAAACATGGTAACACTGGTGTATACACAATTGACATATTTACTTTACTTGTAAGTCACTAGTAAAGTGATATACCAACTACCTGGGCCTGTAAATTAAATGCAATTAGAGGGCCTGCGGCACTGATTGTGCCACCCATACAAGTAGCCCTTTAAACCTGTCTCAGGCCTGCCACTGCAGAGCCTGTGTGTGCAATGTTACTGCCACTTCGACTTGGCATTTAAAATACTTTGGCAAGCATGAAACTCCCATTATATTACACATAAGTCAACCATAAGTTAGGCCTTATGTAGCCCTAAGGCAAAGTGCTGTGTAAAAGTTAGGACATGTACTTTTAAGGTTTGCATGTCCTAATAGCGAAATACAGCTACATTTGTTTTTCACTAGTGTGAGGCCTACTCCTCTCACAGGTTAGCATTGGGAATTCCTTAATACACATTTAGGCTGTAATTCCTGAATGGAAATTAGTAGCTATATTATGTTTTATATATTGGGAGTTGTAAGGACTAATGCTCTTTACTGGTAAAGTTGGATTTGACATTGCTATTTTAGAAATGTAATTTTAGAAAGTAGACATTTCTCTGCTTGTTAAGCTCTGTGTGCCTGCGCCTGTCTCCAATACCCGTCTGAGGTTGGTGACAGCTACACTTTGTGTAGTCCCTCTAGACAGTCACAAACACAGAAAGATTAGGTGTGTCTAAGTACTCATCTGCATTCTGATGGCTCTTCCAGGGCAGGTAGGACGGGAGGAGCTGACACTTGCACCTGAAAAGCCGTTTCCTGTCCCCATACAAATGGGTGATCACCCCCCAGAGCTTGTCTGGAGCCAAGGCTGAGAAGGAAGGGCTTCTGTGCACTTCAAAACCCGTTCTTTAAAGTCAACTCTAATTCAAAGTCACAACTTTCTATAAGTACTGGGCTCTGACCCACCAAATCAGACAGCTCTGTGTCTGTAAAGAACTTCTGCCAGAAAAACTGCTGTACTGCTACAAGGACTGTATTTCTGTTGGACTGCTCATCTGGAAGACATGAATTTTTGCTGTGCAGCCCTGCTACACCTGCTGGGTGTCGAAGTTAATAACAAGTGCAGTGCTCTTTTCTAGTACATGGAAGAAGGACAAGAATGAGAATGTCACTTTCCACTTTGAAATGCTTGTTTAAATACTGAAATAGCAAATGTTACAGCAACATCCCAATACAATTAAACATGTTCATTCTTTTGAGAATTGTCCAATCTAGAAAGTGTATATAAATGTAGAGAACCAACATCCATGCTTCTTATACAAAGATTTTTAATTAGAAGTCTAATTTGAAAGATACTTCTTATAATGTCCTTTTTGTTGCATTTGAACAATGATTAGAAAGTTTCCTGTTGAATGTAGTCACCTCAGCACACAATACTCACACTAGTTTCTAGCATATCCACAGCCTTGCCGTCTTTCCATGTCCATTGTGTGAGCTTTGGTGGTCGCTTTGATTGTGTGCTCTCGCACTGGCATGAGCTGTGTACGTGTGCAGAAAGACAAGTAACAGTGACAGACTTTCAAGGACTGCGCTGCTGCTCCAGCTGCTGTCCCAGGGGCTGCGCCTTGTCTCCAAGCCTTCTCCTCATTGCATTTGTAGGTATTTACAGTCCTGTGTGTTCTCACTGTGGAATGCTGCTTGTTGACGCTAAATCACTGCATACCCCTTGTTGTGAAATAAATACCATGGTTAATTTTGACACGATGCATTTGATGCTGTGAATGATTTTAGGGCATAGCTCCTTTCACACCCGTCACCTTTCTAACCAATGTTAAGTTTTTGATAGAACCATTTGTGCAGCTCTTGCTGCTTTATTTTTGACTTGGCGCTAAAGTGCTGCTGGCTGCTCCATGTTATCACACACCTTTGATTGAGCCACAGGAAGGAATATCTAAAGAGTCTCAAGGCACTAGACACCTCCTCTGGCCATGGCATGCTAAGGGTCAGTGCTTGATGAATGAGCGCTTGTCTGCCACCGGCCGCTCAATAGCAGATGGTGGGGGAAGAGAAGAGGGGGCGGAACTCTGTGAAATCCCGTGGAGTTTTTATATAACTCTATTGAATTCCTCGGAGCACGACTCCACAAACTACACCCACCCCTAGTCAGGGCTATGTGTCCCACAATGCATTGGACCATTTTTCTTTGTGCAATCCCTCAGAGGGCCCGAATGGCCTGTGATTCTTTTGTTCCGGTATGTTGCATGTACCTGCGCTGCACACAGTACTAGTACCACTAGTCCAGCGAGTCTGGAGTTGCCTTTGACTCTCAAAGGGGTCCTTCTGTCTGGGGGAACTGAGATTTTGTCAAAAACGAGTTGCAGATGTGCAGTTCCAGAAAGGTTGCCACAGGTGCAGAATACCACACCTTTCCGTTGTGCAGATCCTTTTGTCACAGACAGAGGTCTCTTCTTTATCCTTTGTTGCAATTCAGATCAGAATTGAGGTTCTTGTGCCAGGGGTGACCCATAAATTGTAGGTGCAAGTGGCTAATGGGTTACCAGCCCCAGGGGCGAATTTGCCCTTGAGGTGACCACATCCAGGGGTGTAGCTCACCTTTTCTACCCAGAACCCTCTATTCTGTCACTTTAAAAATGGAATATGTCTTACTCAGTTGTACAGACCAGGTAGGCACCCAAGAGTTGTGGCTAGCCTTCTGATGGTGTACACCTCCTCAATACCTACCTTTCCTGCCTGCCTGGATGCAAATGTGCCTGGGGGCAGGCTGTTTCCTCTTTTGGTAGGCAGCGTGGGTGTATATCACAGTGCCTTGATGTGGCATTTCCCTAGCCATCCTGTCAGGGACAGAGGTGTCACTTTCTTTCCGTCCAAGCCATTGTTTCTGACCCCTGGGAAAGTTTACACCTTTTGACAGGGGGTCAGGTTCCTGTCTTGGCAGCAACAACTCTGGGCTGGCAGCTAGAGAACAGGAAATGCTGGGCCAACCAGGTGGATAACCGTGAGGTATATACCTGGGTGCATGTCACACCATCCTCGGCAGGAGATTTGTGTCATGGGTAATGATGCACAATGTTTGATAGTAAACAAGATATATTTCAGCGGTACCATAATGGAGCAGCCAACCTTGGATTTCCCTGAGTGCCAGCCCATGTTATCCTTTGGATACTTATCACTTATAGTAGCCGGTAATGGTAAAGGCTCCTATGGGGAAATTGCGTGCCACTAGGAATTGGGGACCGTCCCTGGTCACCGCTTACCCCTCAGGGCTTATACAGTTTATACAGCTTAGCGATTCCTTCCCGAAGTAAGTGAATCGCTAAGCATGCTCACTTACACGGAGCATTAGATCGTATTGCCCGAAATGGAGAAGTCACCCACTTTAGCAACTATGAGGATTTTAAACATCACTCCATACATTTTAAACACACGTGCTCGATACCACGGAGCACTCTCCTTCATAACGCACTACGATGATGAAAAGAACTAGCAGTTTCACGGCCAGAGAGACAACAACGTTACTTTACAAACTGAACCACAGTAAATAAACATCAATGAATTAATTGAGCTATCGGATTACTGTGTGTATATCTATTTGGCAACAATTTGAATAACTTGAATTTAATGAGTTTGAATTTTTGAAGAGGACACTCTCCCAAAAGAGTGCGGTTGGCCAATCTGTCAATCCAGACAGCTGTTATTTTGTATTTCACTAACTCCCTGCAGGGCAGAGGGAGCAGACCGGCCAGCACCTAAAAGACAGATATTTTGAACTTTTGAATACTTTATTGAGTGCCACGCCACCCCCCATTCACTAAGGTAGAGGTCCGACATGCCCAGGGGTAGGAGCGGCCACGAGCGTGGGGAGGAGCGGCCAGGAGCGCGAGGCTGAGGAGCGGCGGCGGCGGTGAGTGTCACCCGGCTGCACAGGTGGTTGGGGGCCTGGGATTCGAGACGCGACATGCTGCCGGAGGTCTGTGGGGCCCTGAAGGTGGTGGTTGCGCCCCGGAGTGGCGGCGGCGGTGACTGTCACCCGGTCTTTGGCCCACGGCTGCACAAGTGGTTGGGGGCCTGGGATTCGAGACGCTACATGCGGCCGGAGGTCTGTCGGGCCCGTAAGGTGGTGGTTGCGCTCCGGAGGACTGCACACTGAGCCTCATTGCCCCCGGACAACGTCGGGGCGGGCTGCTAGTGAATGAATAAAAGGAATAATCCAACAAAAAACTGAATAAGGATTGTTACTAACTGTATAAGCCCTGGGGGGTAGTAAGCGGTGACCAGGGGATGTTCCCCAATTCCTAGGGGCACATATTTTCTCATTACATTGGTGCACAACGGAGTGCACACCCAAAGACCACGCAACACATTAAAAAAACGCATAAACATTAGGAGTGCAAGAGTACATCCAATTTATATCAACGACCCCTATAGGGACATATAAGTCTCCACTTTGATGTCCTCACCTTTTATATAATGCACCCTGTCTCCTGGGCTCTGGAAGCCCTCCTTAGGGTGTGACTGGTATATATTAAAATTTGTGCAGTGACTTTGCCACAGAGGGTGAGGAAGAAGTAGAGTTTGAGCAGTTTGCACTGCTCCTTATGCCGGCAATGGCAGGCCTGCTGTCAGTAGTTTACTTGGGTCACTCAGGGTGGCACAAACAGTGCATCAGGCCCTGGTGACCAATTTAGCAGCCATGCCCTGGGTACCCCTGGTACCATATACTAGGGACTTATGAGGGGGTAAAAGTATTTGCGAATTGGCGTTGCCAATACACATATTGCTTTTAAGGAGAGAGCACTGGGTCCTGGTTATTAGGCTTAGTGCACTGTCGGAGTCAAAAACCAGCATCTAGTAGTCCAAATAGGGACAACAAGTCGGGAGGGGGAACATCTGTAAAAGGGCTGTTTTTTTACACATTCCAAGCTCATTGTACAATGTGGTAGTTGGAAAACGCCACTTTGTGCTTGGTCGCCTCCACTTTTTGTTAGATTGTATTGCTGTTTTTTGGACTACAACCAAAGTGATAGATGGAATACTTGGATTAATCTCACCAGTGGTGTAACATAGGCCCCTGCAGCCCCTGTAGTATAGGGGGAGGGCCCGAGCTCCAGGGGGTCTCCTCAGCACAGTACACTGGCCTGAGAGCTCCTGAGTACGTCCGGACGGGGGGCCTCCATGCACTTTGCAGGGGGCTCCCTCAAGTTTCGTTACTGCACTGATCTCAGACACTCGTAATTATCCAGTCTGCATCACATTCATCATTATTTTGCACACCATGGCACCTCAGTTTGAACCCAGCCATACACAAATCATTCTTAGCCTTGCTTCAGCTCAAACTGCCAGACCATGCCCTCCCTGAACTGGAACACAAGCAACCCAGGACCGGTTTTTCCCTTATGAGATCTCATCAGCTAGGTATAGCTAGGTTCCAGTGGCACAGTGTGCACGGGATCCACATCTGATACAAAGGAGAGGACTCCTTGGTAGAAGGATTAAGCAATTTTTATAATCTTAAGGGGAGTATGTGGCCACTAAAAAAACTAATTAATAGTTGGCCCATATTTAAATTTCATCCCCTTATACAGGATTACATTTCTTTCATATAACATTGTAAACATAGCGACTCCATCTCTTGTTGTGTATCTTTCCTATATTATTTATATATATATATATATATTTTTTTTTAAAATATGTTTATTAGTTTCAACAGGTGCAGGTGCAATCAATAAACGCAAATTTGATACAGAATAATAGAATCGAACAAGGCCCCCAATAACCCCCCGCCCGGCAGAGCGTGATCAGAGGTCTAGTACATTCGGACATCTACCTGTGCAATAATAAACTCTCATATAGAAGACATTTACAGTGATGGCAATGAATAGGCGCTTTCATGCTATCCGCTACTAATGACAGGGAAAGCAGGCACAAAAGACACAGGATGACATGTAAGGACAGCATAAACCAGTTCAGAGGGCGGACATCTCCAAACAATTCGTTGGTCTTCAGATATATTGAATGCAAACAAGTCTAGAGATTCACAGCAGGTCTGGTTGGGACAACAGATATGCTGTATGTGGGGCCCGGAAGCCCTTGGGGCGAGAAGCCACTGGCAGCTCCTCCTCATAAATCAACAGCTGGTCCCTGCAGTAGAGCAGATCACGAACCCTTTTCTTTACTGTAGGAGAAGTCTTAGCACCCGAGCATTGCACAACAGCCCTTTTCGCAAATAAAGTGGAAACTGCAACAATTCGTCTATTACAGGGTTTAAGGCGTTTGACATAACTGAGTAAGCATATTTCAGGAGTGCAGTGCACTGGCTCCAGCATTACATTAGTAGGCATTTTCACCACAGCAGTCCAAAAAGCAAATACACCCGCACACAGCCAAGCCACATGTAAGAAGTCTGCATCCGCCATTCCATAGCACACATATGTTACAGCCTGATTCATCAAGCTGATTTGCGCTCGCAAAGGGCCAGATTCTGAGAATCTGGCCCTTTGCGAGTGCGATTTTTGCATTTGGAATTCATCATCCCAAATGCAAAAATCACTATTAGCGAAATCGCATATTTGCGAGGAATTGGATTTGAGGAATCTCTAATAGAGATTCCTCAAATGCAATTCATCAACCAAATAGAAATAGCGAAATCGCAATATTTGGTCTCAATTTACCACCAGGTCTGACTTGGTGGTAAATTGCGTAACTAGTGTAAAAAGCACTTTAGTGCATTTTGTTCTTTTGCATTTTACACACACACATGTCCTTTGGACATGTGTGTGCGCAACACCTGTTCAAATGTGCATTTTAGGGGTGCTACAGGGTGTCCTTTGGACACCCCTGGCACCCTTAAAATCGCTATCTGATTTGCGAGTAGCAAATTGCTACTCGCAAATAAGGGATACTCCCCATTCATTCCTATGGGCCTTTTGGCCCATAGGAATGAATGGGGAGTTATTTCCTTTTTTTGCGAGTAGCAAATTGATACTCGCAAATAGAGAACATGTAGGAATCGCTATTTATTTAGCAATTCCTACATGAATACCGTTTTGCGTGTCCTCAATAGCGAGTCGCTATGATTCGCTATTAGGGCCACGCAAAACGGCCCGTTGATGAATCAGGCTGATAGTTACCAGTCTCTCGCAGACCATACCTACAGAGTTGTGAAGGGGTGTAATATAGTTGGTGTATGAATTTGAAGTGAATAATTCGGAGATTGCAGTTATCCATAAGACAACCAGTTAGTTGGCAGCACGCCGTCCAGACCTCCGGTGCAAGAGTAGTACCCAACGCCTGCCTGCCAGGATAGACAAGAGGGGTGATCAGCCTGTTCCTGCAAGGGAGCATTATAAAGTTTAGTGATTAACCCCGTACGCCCCTCTCCCGTCAGCATCGCCTGCAATATCCGTAAAGTAGAGGCTTTGTTGGGTATTCGGATAAACCGCACGAATAGCCTATCAGACTCTGACATATGTAAAGCCAAACATAAAGGCCCGATCCGTACCATTCTGTGCCTCCTGCAATGTTTCAATGGACCATTTTTGTATAAATCACTCACCCGAGAGATACCCGCCTTAGCCAACTCCCATAAGGCAGATGATTCTCGTGCCACAGAGATCTCGGGTGTGAAGCTAGGGGTAACAGCGGAGCATATAAATAGGGTGACTGAGCTCGTTTCACAAGCATTCTCCAAGCCCACGACATGCACTGTACGGGGTTTATTTCAGTCCGTGGGCCGCCTGAGCCCCCCGATAAGATTGCCGCCTGTAGTGGCATCGGAAGGACAGCGTCTGATTCAATAGTCACATGAGGCTGAAAACACTGGGGAAAATGCCAATTGTGCGTGAATTGCGCCTGAGTGCACAGATAGTATAATCGAAAGTCTGGGGCCTCAAATCCGCCCCGGTCAAATGGTTGTACCAGAAGGTCCCACTTACAGCGAGGTTTCTTAATGCCCCATACAAACGTCAGCAAGGAAGATTGAAGAGTGCGAAACATTGCCACATTTAATTTTATGGGAATATTAACAAAGAAGTAAAGCAGGTTGGGTAGAAAGGCCATTTTTACAACCGCTACCTGTCTGCCAAAGAGAGGGGCAAGTATGCCCACCTCTCAGCCAATTCAGTGATGCTCGTGACCGTGCGCCATAGTTCTCAGATGTGACTGTATCTGGATCCCTGTGTAACCACACCCCAAGATATTTCACACGATGAGACGTTGAGGTTAGTGGAAATTTCATCTCCACTTCTTTCGTGTTTGCTGTGAGGGGAAACACCACAGATTTTGACCAGTTGATCCTGAGACCTGAGAATCTCTAAAACTTGACGTACTCCCTAAGAAGCGCAGGCAGGTACAAAGCAGGTTCACGGACATAAAGTAACATGTTGTCCGCATAGAGAGAGACCACAAGCGGCCTCTGCTGAAACTGCAAGGCAGCCGCCGCGTGTTTTTAAAACAATTTGCATGCTAGGGGCTCCAGGGCAAGCAAAAACAGTGTAGGTGATAGGGGGCACCCTTGCCGTGTACCCCATCCAATGGGGAACAACGAAGACACCCACCCATTGACCCGAACCCGAGCCACAGGGGAATCGTACAATACTCTGAGCCATTGTAAGAAGAATGGCGGGAAGCCCATTCTAGTCAATACCGTGAACATAAAAGGCCATTGTAGGGAATCAAAAGCCTTTGCTGCATCGAGCAGCACAGCAACTGCTTGAAAGTCAGGTCAAAGTAGTGTAAGATGGAGAAAATAGTGCGCAAATTGTGAGTCGTGAATCGGGCTGTGACAAACCTAGACTGATCCGGTAAAACCAAAAGAGGGACCAATGGTTGTATCCTAGTGGCGATAATTTTTTCCAGAATCTTTGCATCAATATTAATAATTGAGAGAGGCCGATACGACTCGCACTGATTAGGGGCATTGTCAGGTTTAATTAATGTAACAAGGAAAGCTTCCCGGAGGGAAGGTGGAAATGTCCCCTTCTCATAAGCTTCTGCATACACTTACAAAAGTCTGGGGCAAGTTCCGACGCATAAGCCTTATAGAATTCGCTGGGCAGTCCATCGATGCCCGCGGCCTTGCAAGTCGGAAGAGGCATTATGGCCTCCTTAACATCTTATTTGTCGAACAGCTGAGCGAGGTATTCACGGTGTGAATTAGATAGCCACCCCAATGCAACATCATCCAGGTATGCGTTGATCTCTGAAGTCGGCGGATTTAAAACTGCAAAGCAGTATCGCAAAGTTCTGCTGTCCAATAGCGGGCTTCCCCGTTCTCAACTAACAATTCTGTTAAATGCTCCTGGCTGCGCGGCTCAGTTAGTTTTTGCACCAGGGAGCGGCCAGGGCGGCCTTTTTTGCCATAATAGTGAGCCGCTCTCTGGCGTGAGCAATGCAAAAGCTCCTGGTCAACTGTTTCATTATATTCCGAGACAAGGTCCCGCACTGCAGCCAGTTTAGCAGTAGAAGGATCAGATTCATACTCTCGTTCTAGTTTAGAGATATCAGATGCTAAGCTTTTGATTCTCCTCCGAATGACACGCCGGATTGGGCCCCTATGCACATTCCACAAATGGTCGCTTTAAAAGCCTCTCATAACATTCCAGCGCTATCCACTGATCCCTCGTTTTCCTTGAAAAACGTTTTTAATCGCTTCAGCAATAGTCCACCGGAATACTGGATCAGTAAACTCAGAGGGCTGTAGTCTCCACACAAAGGGCGGTCTCCCGCAGGTAGGGTTCTGCAATTCAAGGAGCACAGGAGAATGGTCAGACAGAGTGCTGGCCTCATGTGTCACCTCCACTACCCAAGTACAAACTCTCTCCGAGACAAGCCACAAGTCTATCCGAGACCAGGACCCATGAACTGAAGACAAGAAGGTACCCTCCCGGCCAGTGGGGTGACGGCTACACCACCCCAGCAGTACCTCTGCAGCCTGTTTAGGCCGCGCCTCACTTCTGCCCACTCTGTCCATTGTAGCATCAAGACAAACATTATAGTCACCCCCCCACATGATTGCAGCAGGAGGAAATGTAGAAGTTCTATGCCACACACCTGAGGGGCCATCCGTGTTAGGGCCATACACATTCACCAGCAACACATTCTCGCCGCCCAATTGCCCATGTAGGATCACTACTCGTCCACATTCATCCGCGTCAGAGCAAATCACAGTAAATGGGACACCTTTTTCACCAGAGTCAAAACACCCCTAGAGTAGGTATAATAAGAGGATGCAACTCTGGCACCCGCCCAGCGCACCCCCACTTTCTGCGCCGAATCATTGGTTAGATGAGTCTCCTGCAGTAGGGCTATTTACACTCCCATGCGGTCTAGATAAGCACATACTGATCTTATCTTTTTAGGAGTATTAAGCACGCATACTTTCCAAGAAAGGAACTTAACTGTACTGTTCATGGTTTAAAGCCATCATTAACGGAACACCTGAGTAAGAAGTCGTGTAAAGCATGTCCGAAGTACCACGGTCCACCAGCTCGGTGGATGCTCAGTCCAGCTACAATACCATCTGCCTACCCCAAAGCCACCCCCGACCCCCCACCCACTTCTGCATCCCCAACTTGCCAAAGCCATCCCCAACTATTCCCGCCCCTTCCCCAACATACCCAACAAAGACAATATACATTTGGGGTACACCCAATTTCAGGGGCACTGAGTGCTACTAGCCTCCCACCTAGTAGGAGGTGGCTAAGCAGGTCTAATATTGTGCAAGGCTAGCAATACGTCAATGACATGTCGCATAATGAAACAAAGCGCAGATTCAACCGGGGCAGCAAGGCACCCCCGCAGAGGCACAACATAGTATGGCTCCACGAAACCCGGACAGACACAATCAATGAGTCACGTACAACCTATAAAGAGAAACCAGTATTATGTACAGTATCCACAGAGAATTTAGTGTGCCCATGTTCTCACGACCAAAAGCCAGTGCAAACATTCTACTAGAAAAGCATTGCATGGGTCTAGAAATCATTCCAGGCAACACACACTAATGCACAGTATGACAGAAGTGGTTTTAGAAAAGATACGTGTGTATAGCATCTAGCAATGTTTAATATTCTGCTGCTCACATCTACTACTCCTCGTCCGGCGCAGTACTGGCCTCACGTCTCCTCTGCTTTAACTGTTTAGCGTGCTCCAGAGCGGATTTTGGAGAAGAACATTTTTTACAATCCCTGCGCAGTCCGGCCGGGTACAGCATCGCATATGGGACCCCTTCCGTCTGCAGGAATTTTTCACGGCGCCAAATTCACGTCTGCCCGCTTGAGCACCCACCGTGAAATCAGGGAAGAAGGCCAGTGAGTTGCCCTGGTGCACTATATTTGCCTTATCTCTTGCCATCCTCAATATGGTATCATGGTCCCAATAGTTCAAAAGCCTGGCTATGACAGGCCGGAGCCCCCGGGCCAGGCCTGGCGGCAAGGGATCTCTGGGCGCACTTCACAATGAACGCCAAATAGTTCAGTTATGAGGTTTTCTATGAAGGTCTCCATTTTCCCTACATTGGTGGACTCCGGCAGCCCAGTAATTCTAATGTTCTTGCGCCAGAACCGCGCCTCCAAATCCTCATTCTTGGCCTGTATAAGGGCTAATACTTTTTCCATTTTGAGTGTCTTTTCTGAATCTTCACCCAGGCCGTCCTCCGTTGCAGAAACCCTCTGCTCCACCTCCCCCATGCAAGCGTTTTGCTTTTCTAGCTGAGAAGATATGTGGTCTAGTTGTCATTAACTGCAGCCATTGTGCCCTCAGTTGACTGTAAGCTGCGCTGCAAAGCCAGCAACATAGCTTCTAGAGTGGGGGGGATCAGCTTGGGCATCCACCTCCGGGTCAGATGCAGCTTTCCGCAGAGTTATAGATGGTTTATGTGCCTCGAAAGTGAGGCGAGGCTGTGATTTATCCGTTCTTCTCATGGCCTCTCCTGCTGAAGGCACCCCCTATGGCCAGTGACACAGTGAGAGGAGAGAGCTCAGGGGGAGGCGTAGGTTCGCCAGAAGTCAGTAGTAGGTCAGAAACCCAGCTGAAGCACCAGGCGCCAATGCACGTCCAGTCTCCAGATGTGCCAGCGATCAACTTAATACCATCCACTCTCCACAGTTAGCGGGTACAGAGGCAGCGCAAACCCAAAATATTCAATGATCGACCAGGACACAAGCTTTAAGCCTTAGTGATCTCGCAGCACCCTACACCCAAGGCCCAACTGTGTAATCGGAGAGGAGCAGGGGGACGTCGGATAGAACCTCACAGTTGTCCAGCTTAGAGCACAATACAGATGCACTACCCAGCGCTGTGTCGAGTGTAAACATGAGCCTACAGACACTAGGCCCAACAGCTTTCAGAAGGCTGAGCTCAATAAGCTCCTCGTATGCAAATGTCTATGGCTGGCAACATCACGAAAATGGAGTCAGCAGGGCCACGCAGTAAGCAGTAACCTTATATCGCTCCCCTTCAGGAGCAAAGGAGAGACCAAAACCGCATGTAGCCATGCTGTCAATGCTGTCTCCCCAGGTCGCCACTCCCACGAGGGACAAGACACCACAAACTTAAGCAATCCGTTGCACACATCTTACACAGCACAGAAGAGGACAGGCCGCCAGGAGAATCCCCGCTGTTCAGTAATCTCTATGCGGTGGAGGAGCAATTAGTCCTGATAGCAGGCCCATTAACATGCACTCTTGATCACCAGCACACACAGTCACTGCAATGTTTCCCTCGCCAACATGCACCCCGTGGAAGAGTCGCACCAGCCGCCTGCACACCCACAGGCGCACGCCCCAGCTCGCAGGCCTCGACCCAAACCGAGGCTTACTCCTGGTGCTGCTGTTACGGGCCCCGACCGGACCGCGCCCCACTTACGGAGGCCAGCGCCGTGAGCAGCGCTGTCTTCAACAGGCCCATAGCACCTCAGCACCAGGCGAGGAGTCCGCAACTAGGCCACCACGCTTCGCAGCACACAGTCAGATGCCAGTGTTCACGCTAGTAGCGCAGGAAACCTCCACACTGAAAGTCGCTGTCCCAGGGTTCGTACATCGTCAGCAGCACACAGTCTACCACAGCTCATCAGCCCGAACTGGCACACCGGAGCGGCACCAGCAGGCGGGATCCGTCAGCAAAACATCGCAGCGGCCGCCATCTTGCGTACTCACGTTGGGGCTCCGCACTTCAGCGATCTAGACTCTGCGGCGCTCCACGCCGCCCCAGAATGCCACCAAAGTATGCAGGGGAATCTTACAGGTGAGCTTGGGCAGTTTTAGAGAGCAGATGCAGCAATTCCAGGCAGATTATGGGCGGATAGTGGCTCAGCCGGGCAGAGCTACACTAGGGTGCGGTCATCTCGCCGTGAGCCCTCTAGCACCCCCATCTTTCCTATATTATCTTTGCTTTTTTCCACGAATAATTAAATATTTTTCGGCTATATATATATATATATATATATACATATATATAAATATATATCATCCAACACGCATGAGTCCATTTGAAATGAGACAGCAGAGGGATGAAATACTTCTCACCAATTTTAATGACAGCATGCAGGTAGATGGAAAAAACGGGACCCACACCACACAGTCTTCAAATGCCTGACGCGTTTCGGGAGAAAACAATCCCTTCTTCAATGGCGTAATGTTCCTGAAGAAATGAAAAGTGATGTTGCTTGCCGCACTCTTTATTCTCAACACCTGCCCACTGGGGAGGACAGTGGCACACTACAACATCCAGAAGGCCGTAGGTACGGCCAGACCCACTGGGGCAGGTGTTCAGAATAAAGAGTGCTGTCATTAAAATTGGTGAGAAGTATTTTATCTCTCTACTGCCTCATTTCAAATGGACTCCTGCGTGTTGGATATAAATATATATATCCACACAAACCTCCTCTGAGTAGAAGAAGCAGAGGCCACACAGGGGTATCCTTGAGAAGCTCTTTATTGGACCAACAGGGCGTAATGCTTTTTGGCGTGGAGTGTGCATTCATCAAACGCCCTTCTCACTTGGAAATCACCAACGCCCTCCTTTTGTGCTACCGCGATCCTCCCCCTGGGTGGGGAAGTCAGCTGACTCCTCCTTGTAGATTGCTCACAGCTGCAGTCCGATGTCTTAAGACTGCAGCCCCCAGAATGCATCTTGGTGGAGAGCATCGAAGGCGGAGTCCAGGCTCAATGAGCGCTGGAATATCGGGCAAAAGTTGGGGTTTTAAGATGTTGAAGGGTGCCCATGGTCCTCAGGCTGCCTCGGGTCCCCATAACGTGCTAGCGTTTCGGTATATATACATATATAGCCACAAAATATTTATTTATTTGGTGGATAAAAGCAAAAATAATTTATATATATATATATATATATATATGTGTGTGTGTGTGTATATATATATATATCATGCTTTTTACAAATATGACATATATAAAAATTGAATGATGGATTTCTGAACTCTCCGCTTTACTACTGGAAACTGTCACCTACTCACTCACAGGAAAGGTAGAAGACTTTAGAAGAGCTTGGGAAAAACTCTGGAACTGTGGGGACGATTACGATGGCGTGCGGACTTGACTCTGCCCACCATCATAGCGGGATCAGGACCGCCCACCTGTAATGTGGCGGTCCCGCACCCCTAATTACGATGCGACCACCACCGCGGCAGTCGCATGTGGCAATTTAACATTGCGTCGGGTGCTGCTGGCTGCAGCACCCGCCGCAATGTTAAATGGCCATGTTGTGCATTTCGCTGCACAACGTGGCAGGCACTGCAAGGTGCCCGCCATCTTGTGCATTGAAATGGTACCCCCCAGTGCACAACTGCCCTCCCACAGAGGGCCCCCGAAGCCAGCCTCTGCCAGCCTTGTGATCGGGCGGGTGGTGCTTGCTAGTCACCGCCACCATATCCCCGGTCTGATCCGCTCCGCCAGGCAATCGCAACGATTGCCTGTTGCAGAAGCGTGGCGGGCTCTCTTTGCGCCCCCCATGCTTGCAGAACGATTCCCCCTGCCATGTGGTAGGGTAAATGGGCATTTAGATGGCGGAGGGACCGCCACTGCGGGGCTGGCGGTGGCGATCCCTCCGGCATCGTAATCAGTCCCTAAATGTCTGAATACTGAAAAGTTCAGTTGAAATTGAAATTGAAATTTTATTAATTGATATAGACCTCATCCGAGATTCACAATATGTTAAAATAGTATGTACAAATTTCCAGTCCCATAAAATTACAATATATCATGAAATTCTTTATAAGCAAAATGGATTATTGTTCTTAGCTTATATATCTCTAAAATAGCGCGAATAACACTTAAAAAAGTAAAAAACTTTGTAACATACAAATTCATCAGGTGGAGTTCTTATACTCTCAATCAGATCCATAATTCTTAAAATATTATATTTTATACAAGTAGGTTTTAAAAATCAGAGCGTGCAACAACCAAACTGCTATTTGGACAGACAAATAGGACATGTACCAAATCTTGGATTTCTCCGTTATACAAATCACATTGGCCTGTTTTGTTAAAGTTTCCGCCACACTTTTTTGTTACATCTTTTAACGGTAGTGTCCTCAGCCTTAGCATCAGGATGCAGCGCCTAACCTTGTGGTCCAGTGAAAAACTCAAATATTTTGGGATCTCTTTATACTCCACCCTAGCTAATCCGAGCTTGTAATGCGATAACTGTTGACAATAAAGTTTATACATTTTGTAACTCAGCCTTAGAATAGATTTTTTCAAAAAGAACTTCAAGAGTTGCAGGGACCAACTTTATGAAAGGTTCTCGGAGCATTGAAAGTTCTCCAAAGAGATCTCTAAATTTTGTTTAAAAGTATATACTCCTGGATCGGCCTTTAAAGTTTCCTGATGTAAAATTGATCTTAATGTACCATCAGGTGCATGTAGTATATTGTATGCCCATCTGACAATGTTTGCCATAGCTCTCGTGTATTCACTCATTACCCCTAATTCCAATCAGAGTGCCTGAACGGAGTGCCTTGGCTTGTAGTCGTAAGCATACACAAGAGTTTACCCTCCTTGAGATTTAAAAAACCCCAACGATTTATAGGAATGTATTCTAGACCATATGTTAGGATAATCTTTGTTCAATAAACTTCAAGGAGAGCTACAAAATGTTGCCTCCCAGTAGAGAAATAAAACTTTTTTATAGCACTAACGTGGGGTACTGTTTTTAGTTCAGTCCGCTTAAAGTGCGAAGCAATAACAGAGAAAACTCTCCGTAAATAGATGTAAGTAGATGCTATTTCTACTGTTGTTCCTCCTAGTTTCCAGGTAAAAGCTATAGCTTTTTTCCTACCCCTAAATGGTAATATTTTTGTTTTTGAAATATTTATTCTTAACAAATGTCTTTAAGTATAATTAAAAAGAGTCTCCATATTACACTGCAACCCTATAGGTGTTAAATCAAATAAAACCACGTCATTGGCATACATTAAAAGATGGATTTTTTGTGTTGCTAATTGAGGTGAGAAATGGTTTACCTCCTGGAAACAGTCCCATAAATTGCCACGGAATAGTGCATCCTTCTCAACGTGCGCTCCCTGCACCGACATGCCGTTGAGATCTGGGACTTGCTCATCACCCTCTCGCCCGACATTGCCTTATTTACCGAAACCTGGACCAACGCCACCTCCGGTCCCGACATCGCTATTGCCATCCCTGATGGCGTCCCGGTCCCGACCATCTGCTCCGCCAAGGAGGAGTACTCACCATCGCACACAAGACCCCCCTTCGACACTCCACATCCAGCACGAGTGACCCCCACTCCAACACAAAACACCTCCACTTCCAGATCCAGACAAGCCCCAGGACCACGCTATGCGGCACCCTCATCCGTCAGGACCTCGCACCCACCACGCAACTACCATTGCCGAGCTCGCCGCACCACACGCCATCACCTCCACGGACTACATTCTACTTGGGTACCTGAACTTCCACCTCGACAACAGCAACATCCCAATTTCGCCAGCTCTTTGTGCCTGGCCACCACTAAGAAGATATGTAAAGCGAGATGGGGCGGACACTCCTTCTCGTTTAATGCCTCAAATATTTGGAACTCTCTCCCCCTTGCCCTCCGAGAGAATGATAATCTTCTGGCCTTCAGGAAGCTTTTAAAAACCCATCTGTTCAGAACGCTTCCACAGCACCGTGGCTTGATCTTCCCTGCCATTCTATTAATCAGTACTGGGAGACCTCAGGGTAACCATGCGCTATAGAAATAAGACTTCAATTCAATTCAATTCAACTCCACCCCTCTCCTCGACAATCACCAACCTAGGGTTGAAGCAGCTCGTCAACACACCCACCCACAGAGCGGGTCACACCCTTGACCCCATCTTCGCACGAGGAACAAACATCCGCTTCTGCCACACCACCCAGCCCATCTGGACTGACCACCACCGCTTCCACTTCACCTTCAACACCACCACCGCACCCAAACCCGCCCTACCCCTGCCACGATGGAACTGGAGCAAGGTCACAGAGGAGCAACTCAACACCACCCTCCGTCAATACCCCCCCATCGCCGCGACCGACACCAACTCCGCAGCCAGGGAATTTCACAGCTGGATCTCCTGCTGCGCCAACAAGTTTGCACCCTCCGCTCCCCCGCCAAACAACCCCTGCTGAAAGCTGCCTAGTTCACCACAGAACTTCAAGAAGCTAGACGCACCTGCAGATGCCTAGAGAAAACCTGGCGAAACCTGAAAACCATGGAAGCATGGAATGACTACAAGAGCACCCTGAAGGAATATCACCAGCGCATAGAGACACCAAACGGACCTTCATACAAGACAAAGTCCAGAACAACGTGACCAATGCCAAGGAACTGTCATACAGCAGTTTGCAAAACCCACCAGCGAAGCCACAGACATCACACCTTCCCAGGAACTCTGCAACAAGCTCACCTCCTACCTCCATCTGAAGATCAAGGCCCACTATGACAACTTCAGCGAACCAACGATGAGCACCACCCCCTTACCCACCACCACCGATAAACCGACCATCATGTCCTGGGATCCCACTATCGTCAAGCTCATCACGCGACCATGAAGAAAACCCACTCAGGAGCCCCAATGGACCCCTGCGCACCACACATCTTCCACAGGGTCGCCACCATCATCGCACCCAAACTAGGATGCACCATCAACGCCTCCCTCAGATCAGGCATCTGCCCAGACGACTTTAAAAGGGGCGGAGGTAAAACAGACAACGGACCTGGAAAACTACCGGCCCATCTCTCTCCTCTCCATTGCGTCCAAAGTCACCGAGAGACTCGTAAATGCCCAGCTGACCGCCTTCATGGAAGAGAATTTCATTCTGGATGCCTCCCAATCTGGATTCCACAGCAACAACAGCACTGAGACCGCCCTCCTTGCTGCCACTGACGACATCCGTATGCTACTTAACCAGGGACACACCGCTGCCCTTATCCTGCTATACCTCTCCGCAGCCTTCGACACAGTTTAACATTGCACTCTTGCAGCCAGACTGACGATGCAGGAATACAAGGAGCCGCCCTCGACTGGATCCAATCCTTCCTCTTCGGCAGAACCCAGAGGATCCGACTCCCTCCCTTCCTCTCCAAACCCACGGAAATCAACTGCGGAGTACCCCAGGGATCATCACTCAGCCCCACACTCTTTAACATCTACAAGGCCCCCATCACCACCATCGTCAGACAGCAAGGTCTCAGCATTGTACCCTACGCCAACAACACACAGTTCATCATCTCGCCCACGAAGAATCCCTGAAGACACCAGACTGTTTCCAGGAAGGCATGAAGAACGTGGCAGCCTGGATGAAGGACAGCTGTCTGAAGCTAAACTCAGAGAAGACCGAGGTCCTTACCCTCGGTCCCTGCACCTCTGCCTGGGACAACACCTGGTGGCCCTCTGCACTAGGGAGCCCACTCACCCCTACAGACCATGCTCAGAAACATCGGCATCATCCTTGATTCCTTCCTGTCCATGAACTGCCAGATCAACGCCATTGCCTCCATTAGTTTCAACTGCCTCCTCATCCTCCATAATACCTTCAAATGGATCTACCCTGACTGCAGAAGGACCGTCACGAACGCACTCATCACCAGCAGACTGGACTATGGCAACGCCCTCTACGCCGGAATCAACAAAACTCTTCTACATAAACTCCAAACCATCCAGAACACCGCAGCCAGACTCGTCCTCTGAACATCACGCCATGAGAACATGACCCAACACCTACGAGGCCTCCACTGGCTCCCCCTTGAGAAGAGGGTCACCTTCAAACTCCTCACCCATACCTACAAATCCCTCCACAACATCAGACCCAAATACCTCAACGAGAGAGTATCCTTCCACGTACCCAAGATGAATATCTGCTCCGCCGACCTAGCCCTGGCAGAGGTCCCCCGCATCCGCAGAAACAGAACTGGCAGGAGAGTTTTCTCCTACATCGCAGCCAAAACCTGAAATGAGCTCCCTGTGAACATCAGATGCTCCCCGACCCTGCACACATTCAGGAAGGACCTCAAGACCTGGCTCTTCGACTGATCCAGAGCTGCCCCCCAGCACCCTGAGACACTAACGGGTGAGTAACGCGCTATATAAACCCCTGATTGATTGATTGATTGATTGATTGATTGATTGATTGATTGATAAGAGGAAGGGGGCGAGTAAACATCCTTGGGTCAGGCCGTTTTCTGTAGAAATCTCTTGGATTAAGCCCTATCTCCTCCCATTTGAATCTTAAACCATGTGGTTGTGTGAAGCGCTACTATTAATCTTAACAGACTTATCGGAACACCTAACTTCAATAGTTTCTACACAGGGAAGGCCTATCCACCTTGTCAAAAGCTGTAGAAAAATCTACATATAAACTACCTGAGCTCTACTAATTACATATTTGTCGATAATAGTTTGCAGGATGGCGATATTATCAATCCCAGATTTTGACGAAGACCTCCTTATACCATAGGAATTACCCCCCTAGCTATGGCCAAGTCATTCAGATGTTCCAAAATGCTGTCCCCAAACATTTTTCCCGTAGCATCAAGGAGGGTAATCTGACAATAATTACTCAGAGAAAAGCAGAAACTTTTTTTCAAAAGAAGAACTACTATACTGCCCGTCCATGAGTTTGGAATTTGGCCAGTTCAATAGCAGTACATAAATAGGGCGGCCAAGAATTTACTCAATCCTTCGATGTTTTCTTTTAGGACCTTCACCGAAATCCTGTCTGGTCCCATTGCTTCTGTGTCTCTCACTTTCCTTATGTGTAGGGCAATTTGCTGATCAGTAGGCTACTTTATCTGCTGGTTGGTCTCGCCGTCGATTCCATCGCATAGAGATTTCCTGATATCTATAGATGGTAGATTTTCCTCATATAAATTGGATAAATAAGTGGCCCATTCTTTTTGTGGGACTGGAGTTGCTCTCTGTGGTGTTTTGTTTCCACTAGCTTCTGCAACTATATCCCAAAAGGCTTTAGAATTTTTTAGACGCACTGCTTCTTGCAGGTCAACCCAACATCTATCCATTTTTGTTCTATACTCTTTCATGCAAAGCCTTTTTCGTCTTTTCTTCAGGTTGAAAACAGAGAGGTTTGTAAATTGCAACCTAATCCGCTGATTTCATTTCTTAGACAGGAGGTTTACTGTCGGATCTTTTGTCATTTTTGGACTATCTTTATTGGGAAGAGGCTTCTTATGCATGGTAGTAGATATCAGGGTTTTAAAGCTTTCAAAATTAGAGATTGGGTTGACTCTCTTGTTGATTTGCTCATACAGTTGGGACTCCATAATCTTATTAATTTCTTTATAAATTTGCTTATAGTTCTTGCTGCTCCACAGTATTCGAGCTGGGTTTTGTTTGAGTAATACCTCCCCCCCTACCATGTGATAAAGACCATGCAGAGAATGGCTGAAGATGGAGGTCTATTTCTAGAAGAAGTATTGTGTAGTCACTACTTTGGACAAATTGTAAAGAGAGGCTGTGAAGTTTATTGAACAAGTCGTAACTGCTGATGGCATAGTCCAGTATAGTTAACCCTATTGGACCATTTGGGGTATAGGAACCCGGCACGTCTCCTCTCGTTCTCCCATTTAAAATTATCCCATTGAATTCATTGATTTGTCCCAATATAATTTTCCCCCTTTTATTAGCTCTGATATGGTCTGGGAATACTGCCGCTGGAATAGAGCAAGATTCTTCAAGTTCGGAATTCCGAAATGCATACAGTAGAGAAGTAGAGTTTTTTTCATTCAAATCTCCTGTTAGGAGTATCTGCGTATTTTCATTTGAACCTAGGAAGATATCTATTAGGTCAAATAAATTTAAGAGTATTGTATCGTGTTCATTCCCAGGAGGAACATAAACATTAAAGAGAAGTATTGGCTTAACGTAAAGATTTTTAGCTAAATGCTTTATTTTAAGACATTGGACATTAAGGCTAGTTAGATGTGAATTATTTCAAAGTCCCAGTTTAGACCTTCTGATAGCAGGATTGCCAAGCCTCCCTTTGCATGACCCCGTCTGGTCCTTGTAGCTGGAGTATGAAAAACTAAGGGGTCGATTATGATGGCGGACGGAAACGGGATCCGTCCGCCACGGACGCGGCCAAGATAGTCCCGACCGCACCGCGGAGAACCCGCCGTTGCGATTAGGATAAAAATGCCATTAAACTCCGTCCGCGGCGGACGGAGTACAGCAAACCCCATCCGCGGCGGACGGAGTACACCTGAGACCGCCGCAAGCGGACGGAACCCAAGAAACTCCGTCCGCCGCGGACGAACATGACCGCGGGAACAGGCAAAGCCACCGCAATACCTGCGGATGCTCCGTTCCCGCGATTAGGATAACGCCGCCAGTCCCACGGAACTCACCCCCATCCACGACCGCTGCGGAAACAATGCTACGAGAAATCCAGCATCCCAGCGGAAGGACTACACGGACACCATCCCTACCGTCAAACCAATTCACAAATGGCTGACGGAAGTAAATACAAAACACACTACACAGGACACCCACCCACCTGAAACACCCACACCAATCACAAGCCACAATGACAACCTCCCAAGCACCTACTAATCCACTCAAGTCAACACACCCACCTAGCACCTGACTGCCATCAACCATTGGGACACAACCACGACACAGACTATAAAATTTCTCCCACCCACTACCACAGTCCTTTGCATCACAGCATAGCTGCTAGCAAGAGGCCCGAGACGACGAACAGCAGAGACAAATTGCACACATACAACCACCACCCAAACACACCCACCATACAAACACTCACCATACCATTCCTACACACCACACACCTGCACCTCCCAAAACAACCAACCCACACCTTGAGCACCACACACCATGGCACCCAAAAAAAAAAACAAATTCACGGAGACAGAGTTGAAGGTCATGGTGGATGAAATCATCCGTGTTGAACCCCACTTATTCGGGACACTAGTCCAGCAGACCACCGTGGCCCAGAAAAATCACATGTGGGACAGGATTGTAACTCGGGTGAATGCGTCAGGGACCGTGCCAAGGACAAAGCACGAAATCCAGAGGCGGTGGCATGACCTAAAAACCAGGGTCAAAGGCATCAGTGCCAAAAACAATCTACGAGCAAATCTCACTGGCGGCGGCACACCCCCGGAGCCCATACCCTACACTGATTGGGAGGAAAAGGTGCTGGGCATACTGCACCCAGAGAGCCTGGAAGGAATTGAAGAAGGAGAAGAGGCTGGTAAGTAAAAACCAAGCACCACGAGCACATAGACATGGCCTGCCACACACAACTGAGAAGAAAAAGCTCCCAGGCCCTAACCTATGCATGTGGGCTACATACTCACCAAAATGTAAACGACTCCTAACAGGCCCCCATGTCCACAGGGTGTGTGTGAGAGGTGGGTGGGGTGTGAGAGAGACCAGCACTACAACTCCCAACAGGCCCCCATGTCCACAGGGTGTGTGTGAGAGGTGTGTGGGGTGTGTGAGAGACCAGCACTACAACTCCCAACAGGCCCCCATGTCCACAGGGAGGTTGGTGGGGTGTGGGGTGTGTGAGAGACCAGCACTACAACTCCCAACAGGCCCCCATGTCCACAGGGAGGGTGGTGGTGGGCCGGGTGTGTGTGAGAGGTGGGTGGGGTGTGTGAGAGACCAGCACTACAACTCCTAACAGGCCCCCATGTCCACAGGGAGGGTGCTGGGGTGTGGGGTGTGTGAGAGACCAGCACTACAACTCCCAACAGGCCCCCATGTCCACAGGGTGTGTGTGAGAGGTGGGTGGGGTGTGTGAGAGACCAGCACTACAACTCCCAACAGGCCCCCATGTCCACAGGGTGTGTGTGAGAGGTGGGTGGGGTGTGTGAGAGACCAGTACTACAACTCCCAACAGGCCCCCATGTCCACAGGGTGTGTGTGAGAGGTGGGTGGGGTGTGTGAGAGACCAGCACTACAACTCCCAACAGGCCCCCATGTCCACAGGGAGGGTGGTGGGGTGTGGGGTGTGTGAGAGACCAGCACTACAACTCCCAACAGGCCCCCATGTCCACAGGGTGTGTGTGAGAGGTGTGTGGGGTGTGGGATAGAACAGGACTACAACTCCCAACAGGCCCCCATGTCCACAGGGTGTGTGTGAGAGGTGTGTGGGGTGTGTGAGAGAGGTCACTGAAAAGTAATGTATGCCAATCAAAACATGTCATGTCCAAAGTATTGATCATCAAAACTTTTCCCCCACAGGTGATCGCAATTTGACTGGTGGAACCAGCAACCCGCCGCCACATTCTCCTCACCCACATCCAGGACTCTCTGGGGATGATGCCACAGCCAGCTCCGGTGCGGAGGAGGAAGCGGGCCAAAGCACACTGCCAGGGCCATCTGACACACGGGAAATCCCTGCCTCCACAACCGTGGCCTGTGTCACTCCTGCAACACCTGCCACAGTGAGCTGTAGAACCACCACCACCACCTTCACCACCACCATTACCACCACTCCTGCCTGTGCCACTGTGGAAAAGTAAATTTTGCCATGTTCTGTGTCCCTACGCGTCCTCCATCATATGTTATCTGTGCATGATTAATATGCATATGTATTCCCCATGTTCGATTAAAGACGCAATTACAGTTGTGTCCATCTCTAGTATGCCAGTTTCCAGTTCTCGTGACTACTACGAATATCCGGCCTATGTAAAGTCACGTTGCCACGTTTCTCAGTGTGCACGTTATTTCATTGTAAAGTCCCCGTTTCTAGGCCTCAAAAGGGCCCGGACACTAGATTCAGCTCCTGTCTCCTGAGCCTCGCTGAGGAGCGATACAGCCCCCACCTGTATCCTCGACCCTTCACTTACTTCCTGCCTCGCAGTGCCCGGCTCGGCCTGGCTCTGCCTCTGAGTCTGCCAAGAGTATGTTATGATTCTAGTTATCAGTCCAGCCCTCCTTCTCTGCATTCCTAAGCTACTGAATCGCATCAATAGTTTCCGTCATTGTCTAGCCTTTACGTCTCCATGTAAGAGAAATACTGCATTTAATGGTCATTTAATATTCTTCATCACGCACTACATGTAGAATAATGCATGCTCCAGTCTTGGAGTCCGTTAGCCTCTCCCCTCCTGACTCTTAGTTTATATCAACATGTTCTCTAAACATCAGATACTAGATACTGTTTAGGTACATGTCGCCCTGACTCTCCAGACTCCAGTCTCTGCTCCTAGTACAGAGTTCATAGCCCCCAGCTTCTCCTAGTAACACGTCATTGTCAGTTTACGCGCACCATTAGGTTAGAGGTCCCGGCTCCTTAGGTAGCCCCCTCCATGTCTCCACCCCATTTATGACATATTCTGTTACGTTTGCATCACAAGTCTATGTATACGCCCCTGTTACACCCATTTTCACCCTTATCTTTCACGACTGCTATTGACCACACCTACTGCTCCGCCTATCGTATGTATTGTAATGCAACTGTTTTTAGTATATATGTTCGTGTATTGTTATTAAATGTTACGCCAGTCCTTTCCCCAGAGCGCGCTCATCCCAGATCCTGCCCGGCAGCTGTCGGGGCCCCCCTGTCAAGCGCTGCCATCCTATTCCTGTGCAGGTTGTCCTGTTCCTGTCCTTATGCTGTATTAAACCTGCAAACTCCTACTACCTCGAATCTTGACTCTTATTTATTGAGCTATCTGTTATTGCTATGCCTAGTCAAACCTAGATCCGGTATTATTTATTTATATACCACATAATGGCGCCCGAATAGGGACTTGCCCTTTCCCCACGCGCCGGTGAAGCCACGCCGGCCCCCTGACCCTCTGCAGCCGTGACGGAACCATACCGGCCACGTGCAGATATTTCTGCTTCAAGTATCCCTCAGGCCCACGGAGGAGATGGAGGTGGCGGTCCAGCATCCAGACGAGGCGGTGGAGGAACGCGGCGAGTCCCGACCAGAGCCCAAGCCGAGAGTCCAAGGTCCGAGGTATCCGGAGGCCCACCCGTAACTGGAGTCCGAAGTTCGTCCGTCCGGCGTCGAAGCAGTCCAGTCCAGTCCGAGGCCTTCCGTTCTTGCTGCCCGGTGAGTACCATTGCTGGGGTAGTATCTAGACAGGGTCAATCTAATTGACTCTGGTCCGTGGGTTGGTGGTACACAGACCCCCAAACGAAGTGTCCACTTCGGTGGATGCGGGTCCTGACGTGTCTCTTTATGAGACCGGTAAGTTTCGTACTGTTTCAGCAGTGCATCTAGTTTCTGTTCTAGTCCATTCTGTTCTCGAGAAATTCATGTATTCTGTTTCCAGTATTCCAGGTAGTATTCTGTTCGAACTGTTATTTTAAATATTCTTCATGTATTTTAATGTCGTGGTATGAATGTGAAGTAATTATCGTGTTCATTGTGTATTGTATTGTGTCTAGATTACAGTTCAGTCATGCCCTTATTCTCGAAATTACGTCAGTTAAAAACCAGAAAAGGTCTGCTAGAAGCAGCAGTTCCTGTCCCGCCTAGGGACAGTCCAGGTCATTTTATGTATCAAAAGCATGGCATAAGTGCCATATTATATCTAGATTTATGGGTAGAGTATACCAAAGAGTTAGAAGAAAAGTATAGATGGCCTGTATCAGGCACATGGGATGCCGAGTGCATCATGCGAGTAGAAGAAGCATTATGGAAAAAGAAAGCCAGACAGTCACAGAAAGATGCCATCGAGCTATGGCGCAAAGAATCTCATAAAAGAACCGAAAAAGAAATCAGAAAGTCAGAACTAAGTAGAGAATCCTTAGAACGAGCCCAAGAAAGGGAACTAATCGAGATAGGTGAACGAGTTAAAACAGAACAGTCAGACAGACAGAGGCATGCCCTTATTAAGGGTATGTATCCTCTTCTTGCCGAGGGCTTGCCAAAAGCGACCCCGGAGGCATCCAGTAATTTTCCGCCACCACTAGTTCCGACCAAGCTACGTCACAAACCGACCGCAGCTGATATTTTCATTTCGTCCTATTTGGACGACACAGTCCCGGAATATGCAAATCCTGTTCCTGCTCCGCCAGTCCCTGTAAATCAGGCACTTCCCGCTCCTCCAGACACCGGAGTACCTGCTACGGTACCCGCGGTCCAGCCCGCCATACAAGTCCAGCCTGCATTTCAATTTCCCACTTTGCCAGCACGAAGAGCATCAGTTGACGACTCTAGTTTAGGGGCCGCAGGGGGAGGTCCTCCTGGAACCCCGCCGCCACACAAGCGTTTAACGTTAGTCGAATTACATGCACAAGCGTCACAGCGTACGCCCAGACATCAGTCTGTTGCAGAAATAAGAAAAGCCCTTACCGAATGTGGCTATGACCCAGTCCCAGGCGAGGATAATATGGTTTTATATTCATTACGCGTAAGAAAGGTGACCGAGTATCTAGTCACCCTACCAGATATGAAAGAAGATCTAGACAGAATATATCGTTTCATCCGTACAGGGGATGATCCAGAAAGTATTAGTGACGTCATGTCTCAAAGGAAAGTTGAGATCCAGCTCATGTTATTAAAGTTCTAGATTAATTGTCTAATAAGAGAACAAGATTCCCCGACTAAAGATCAGGCCGAAATGAAAATCCTGACAAGGTGGAGTGATAATATAGCCGAGGGTAAACACAAGACTATCAGTAGTATAGAGAGTATGTACAAGAAAATTCATAAAGAAATAATAAAGATACACGAACAACGTAAAGCAGCACAAGTAAGCGAGAAAGAAAATGACTCTTCTACTGAAGAGGTAGAGGACGAGAATTCCGCCAGAATAGCGTATGTAGGAAAATCTAGATTTCCAGATCGCCATTTACGCCTAGAACACAAGCCAACTTTCCACCATCCAGCACCAGAACAAGGTTCTCTAGAACAAGTATTTCAAGCTACCGATCACATTCTGAAATCACGAATCGGTTACAGTGAGTTAAGTACTATGCATGAACAAGAACTAGCTCGATCAGCAATCCGATGGATTACTGATTCTACCACTTTTCCAGACGAAATAGTGGCACAAATGTTTCTGAAATTGCCCCCAGCCGAGCAACGACTGGTGGGTATGTATATGATCCAGCACCTCATTACTTTGTATGAGGGTCAACATTCTGATCCAGGTCCGTTACACGATGTCCTGAACGAGTTACTCCAGTATAGATGGAAAGGTTTAGGTACCGATTTAATTAGTGTCATTCTAGAACAGCGCCACAAATATAGTATGTTTTTGAACCCGCATTTTGTTCATGTCTCACCTCCAGAAAGTAAACCGTTTTACATAGACAGACAGAATCCGTTACGAGAAGTACACCCAGTTAGGACAACAGATGGTGAAATGCAACGAGTGTTTGTTTACACTCCGATTACAAAGATGGAACTCTTAGAGATGAAAAAAGTTAATTCCCTGTCATGATAAAGATCCAGCAGGGTTCCACCGAGAATTAAAAGACATGCTCCGTATGGGAGAATATACGTATCCAGACGTTATTAAAATGCTAAAAGTCCTATTGCCCGCAGGGGTATATGAGAAACTCAAGGAAAAAGATTGGGAGGTGGGAGAGAAAAAGATCGATTGGACAGTCCTAGAAGCTGAAGACAAGGCACGAGTACCAGGTACCGGTCTTGGAGATAAATGTAAAGAATTACCAGAATTGTTAATACAAGTTTTGCCTAGATTATTGACAACTAGAAAGGAAGACTGGGATGCAATCTCAGCCTGTAAACAGAAACAAGACGAAGACACTAGTGATTTTTATTCTAGATTCGAGAAATGTTTTAGTATAAACAGTGGCCTCAAGACGAGTAGCGAGTCATACCCTCATCTTTTTGTTACTAAATTAGTCGAGAATTCAAGTCCACAAGTTAAGAATCGAGTTTTGAAAGTCGAAAGTACCTGGCAAGCTAATACCCCGTCCCAGATGTTGCAGATGCTCCAGTACCACCAGAATAGAATCAGAGAAGAGCAAGAACACGAGAGAAAACGTATGAAAGACACGAAAATGAAAGTACTAGTTGCACAATCTGTTCCTCAAGACAGTCAGAAGAGGGGTCCGAATCAAGCCAGTCACCCTGCAGCTCCCGTTAAAGGAAACTGCAATTATTGCAAACAGCCAGGTCATTTTATAAACGAGTGTGCAGTTCTGAAACACAACATAGCTACCGGTAAGACTAAAGAAAGACCACGTCCGCCTAGACAAGAACAAGTTATACAGACTCCTCAACCACAGAATGCACAACAGACAGTTACAGCACCGCAGCCTATTGCTGCAACACAGCATGTTACACAGCAGATGTACCAGTATGCACAGTCCGAGTATCCAGAGTATCAACCGTATTCATGAAACAGCCTAGAGAGGGAGGTAGGTTTGCCTCTCATCGAGATACCTGTAGATCAAGAAGGTCCCTATGTTCATAGTCAAGTATTAGGGAAAGATAGAAAGTTTTTGATTGATACAGGGGCAAGTAGGACCACCATCAGCCACGCCGAAGTTCCAGGGGCTCCACTCTCAGGCTCTAGAAATGTTTCCCTTGGATTTTCAGGAAAACCTATTGTAAATGAAATATCAAAGCCAGTTACTCTAGAAGTAGGTCCATTGTCCCGCACTACTGATCTGTTACTTACTAAGTCCTGTCCAGAAAATTTGTTGGGCATTAAAACACTGAAAGAATTAGGTGCAGTTATTTGCTGTTCCCCAGAGGGAATACGATTGTTCCTACGTGACTTCAAGGGTCACTATGTATTACGAGATTTTGATCCGAGATTGTCTAATGTTCCGCAGCATCTATGGGCGCAAGGTCCAACTGATGTTGGTTATATGCAAATCACACCCCATCGTGTGACTCTCAAGCCAGGTGTAGTGTTACCACGAATCAGACAGTACAGATTGCCACCTGAGGCTGTAGCAGCCTTATCCAAAATTATTGACAAGCTCATCGCTCAAGGAGTAGTTGTAGAAACTGACTCCAATGTATGTAATTCTCCGATCATTCCTGTCATGAAACGTACTAATCCGAATGCACCCCCAGTATATCGATTAGTGATTGACCTACGAGAACTCAATAAATGTATTATTCCCCAGTACCCAGTTGTCCCAGATATCTCTTCCCTATTGACAGCCATTGATTCTGAAGCCTCATTTTTTTCAGTCATAGACCTCAAGAACGCATTTTTCAGTGTCCCCATTCATCCAGACAGCCAGTTTCTTTTCGGATTTTGTTTAAATGGAAGGAGCTATATGTTCACACGCGCTCCTCAAGGTTTCACAGAAAGTCCTAGTATTTACAGTCAAGCACTTAAGAGACAACTGGACAACATTCACATGCCAACTGACACTGCCCTACTCCAGTATGTCGATGATCTACTGATCACAGCCCGTTCTGAACGTGCTTGCGAGCGAGCATCCCTTACAGTCTTGTATTTCCTAGCCGAGATGGGGCACAAGGTGTCCCCTTCTAAGCTTCAATTCTGTGTCCAGCAAGTGATCTATTTAGGCCACTTACTGTCCAAGAGGGGTAGGCAGTTGACACCAGACCGTATCCAGTTAATAGCGAGTCTTCCTCAGCCCAAGACCCAGAAGGAGGTACGTGCTTTTATCGGCCTTACTTCTTATTGCAGACAATGGATTCCTCAGTATGCATTTCTAGCTAAACCACTGATACAGTTAACGACACAGGAGGCAGCCGTATCGACTGTCCTCCCTTGGACATCTGAACATACACTTAGTTTCAATGAGTTAAAGAAAGCTTTATGTCAAGCTCCAGTTCTAGCAACACCGAACTACAGTAAGCCTTTTACACTTTTCGTCACAGAACGCGAAGGTACAGCATTATCTGTTCTTACACAAGATCAAGCAGGACAATACAAGCCCTGTGCTTATTTTTCGAGCACATTAGATCCTGTAGCCCAGGCTCTGCCTGAGTGCCTCAAGTCAGTTGCAGCCACAGCACTAGCTATCAGACAAAGTGATTCTATAGTGTTAGGACACTCCCTGACAGTACAAGTTCCACACTCCGTGGAAGTTCTTTTAAACCGAACACAGACTCAGCACTTGACAATTGCACGTTTAACAGGTTATGAATTGACACTGTTCCAGCCACACATAGAAATCAGACGCTGCAACGTTCTAAATCCTGCTACACTGTTACCGTCAGTTAATTCAAATCCTGCCACACACGACTGTGTGGAAGTAGTCAACATTACGACAAAACCAAGACAAGATCTGACAGATATTCCATTACCAGATCCAGACCTGACACTTTATGTGGATGGTTCATGTATGAGAACAAGTACAGGAGAACTAGTAGCCGCGTATGCAGTGACTACTGACACTGAAGTTATTGAAACACACCGTATTGACACCCTGTCTGCTCAAGCAGCAGAGCTAGTTGCTCTGACACAAGCCTGCATACACGCCAAGAATCTGAAAGTTAATGTTTACACAGACTCACGTTACGCATTTGGAGTCGTACACGACTTTGGAGTGCTCTGGCAGGAGAGAGGTTTCATGACTTCTCATGGAACCAAGATTCAGCATGGTCTCCTTATTCAGGCTCTGTTAGATGCTATACATTTACCGACATCTATTGCTATCATGAAGTGCAAAGCACATACGAAAGTTACTGACATTATTTCCCAAGGTAATGATCTAGCAGATCGCACAGCCAAGCTTATAGCACAGACTCCAGACATTTCAGTTAAGCCAACACAGACACATACTCCAGATCCGACTATCTGTATGACAGTTAAAGACCCTACTCAAGATGTCATAGATATCCAGTTACATGCTACTCCCGATGAAATCAAGAAATGGTCCGAACAAGGAGGGGTCCACACAGATCAAGGATGGTTAACGAAGGGTAGAACCACATGGTTTCTCCCCGACTCTATGGTTCAAGTCATTATCAATACCGCACATAGTCCAGCACATTTAGGAGAAAAAGCTATGTTAGACAGTATCCAGAACATTTGGTTCAACAAGCATTTACGAGCTGCAGCCAAGCAGAAAGTCCGTACCTGTATGATATGTTGCCAGTTCAATCCAGGTAAAAGTGTCCCGGTGGAACAAGGTGGATTCCAGCCCCCTGACCACCCATTCGAGGTCCTCCAAATGGATTATATTCAGATGGAGCGATGTCGAGGTTTCAAGTATGTCCTTGTAGTGGTATGCGCTTTGTCCAGGTGGACAGAAGCATATCCAGTCCCAGATTACACAGCCACGACCACTGCCAAGCAGTTGGTTCGTGAGTTCTTCCCCCGTTATGGACTCCCTAGAGTCGTATATTCTGATAACGGCCAGCCATTCTCATCTGAGTTGATGAAGCACGTTTCCCTATTGTTAGGGTACCAGTGGAAGTTCCATTGTGTACGCCATCCTGAAGCAGCTGGTCTCGTAGAGAGACATAATCAGACCCTGAAAATCCGAATTGCAAAAGTTTGTCAAGAGAAAGGTGTGGACTGGCTAGTAGCTCTGCCAGTTGCTCTGTTCTACATGCGCATGGTCGCACATTCCAGATCAGGTCTGTCCCCGTACGAGGTCGTATTCGGCCGCCCCCCTAACATGTGGGGTACACCTAGACCCCGAAGTATTACCGATGTTTCAAGTAATATGCTGACAGATTACCTAGCTTCCTTGATGTCTGCCCTCAACTCTTGTCGTTCACAGGTTGCTGCCGCATTTCCAGACAATACCGAGGTGGCACCGCATGAAATCGTTCCCGGATCCATGGTCCTAGTGCGAAACTTTGATCGTTCAAGTCCGCTGGAGCCTCGCTGGAAGGAGCCCCGACAGGTCCTCTTGGCCACCCGTACAGCCGTGAAGTTGGAGGGACGAAAAGGCTGGGTGCATCTTTCGCACATCAAAAAATTTTATGGATTGAAACCAGTTTCAAAGAACATTTCCGAGCATTTAAAAGACTGCCAAAGTACTATTCTTAAGGACTATCCCGCAAAAGACATTGCTACGAACCCTTCCCTGTTAGAGAAAACTCCGCAACAGGAGTATAAGCTTAAGTTAAGGTCTAGTAAAATAAGTCAGCCAGTTTGATTGTCTAAGTCCTCCCCTAGGTGAAACGGTTAGACCGGTTTCTGACATGTATAAAATAGACCCCCATAGTGAGAGAGTTAGTCAAAACTCAATCCGATGTATCGCTTTTCTAAGTTTCATATTATTTCTCAGTATTATGATTTCCTGCACCAGTTATGCGTTTTATCTGTATTTTCCAGTTTCTCATGTAAATAAGTCTTCTAATGTTACAGTAGAGCACACGTTTAGTGATCTGCCTCCTCATGAACTCTCTTATCGCCTTGCTATGCGTAACAATTCTTTTATCCGCATGTTACATTATTCACACCAGACCAGCAATGCTACTAATTGTTGGGTGTGTGGTCGACTCCCCCCTTTCCAGACACCGAAGGGAGTTCTACCACTCTTTCCGTATCCCTTTTCACATAATGGTTCGTGTGGAGCATGGTCCACGTTAACATCATCCTCAACAGATATGTCTTTTCTTAACAGTACATGTTTCCCAGACAAGCAAGGTCTTCCCCACAGAACAGGGTTAGATCTCGAAAACGAAGTTTACAATTTAGGAAATTATTCTTCGAATTTCATGGTCCTGAATGTTCAGTCTGATACTACTCCAGACTTACCTGCTATTTCAGTACTACCAGTCAAAGGCGAATTATGCGTTAGAAATTATGGTTCCATACATGTAGGACATAGTGATTGTACTACTATTGTCAAATATAGTGACAGTGGGAAATCTATTTTCAAAGCTTCACGTCATTCTTATTTTATTTGTGGTCAAACTGCATATGTTCGTCTGCCCCTCGATTGGGAGGGAACCTGTTACATTGCCTTCCTACTGCCACCTGTTTTCCTAGCTCCATCTGATTATCACAGAAACACACGTCTAGTACACATTAGACATAGAAGGGAGTCCCCGATTGTCGATTATACTGAAACTGCTCTAGAACAATATACAGATTTCAATAGAGGTTTCTTCTTCTTTATAGGACCTATCCAGAATAGTAAGTTAATTCGTAGGTTAACCAGAACCCTCGAAGCCGTAGTGAATGAGACTGCCTCTGCCCTAGGTAATTTAACTGAAGAGCAATCCGCTATGAGATTTGTCGTGCTCCAAAATCGTCTCGTCCTTGACGTCATCCTGGCCGATAGGGGCGGGGCATGTAGAGTCATCGGATTTAGTTGCTGCATTTTCATTCCTAATAACGCGCCGTCTGTTTATTCAGCTATAACCAGACTTCATAAAATTGCCCATCTGTTACACCAAGATCCAGGCACCTGGACATGGTCCGGTTGGTTCTGGAATATAATTTCCGCCTGGGGATGGAAAGTATTGTCATTTCTGGGTATTACAGTAGCGATCATATTCAGTTGCTGCCTCTGTATACAATGTGGCCCTGCGATTTGCGGCATTTGTGCTACCTCTTGTATTCCTAGTCCCAAGTCCCGTCCTAAATCCCGTTCCAAGAAAATTCGAGACGAGCAAATGATACTGTATGAAATGATAGATGGTATTATGAATATTGATGTTTCCTGATGGAAACGTAGTGACAAGGAGGGAATGTGGAAAAGTAAATTTTGCCATGTTCTGTGTCCCTACGCGTCCTCCATCATATGTTATCTGTGCATGATTAATATGCATATGTATTCCCCATGTTCGATTAAAGACGCAATTACAGTTGTGTCCATCTCTAGTATGCCAGTTTCCAGTTCTCGTGACTACTACGAATATCCGGCCTATGTAAAGTCACGTTGCCACGTTTCTCAGTGTGCACGTTATTTCATTGTAAAGTCCCCGTTTCTAGGCCTCAAAAGGGCCCGGACACTAGATTCAGCTCCTGTCTCCTGAGCCTCGCTGAGGAGCGATACAGCCCCCACCTGTATCCTCGACCCTTCACTTACTTCCTGCCTCGCAGTGCCCGGCTCGGCCTGGCTCTGCCTCTGAGTCTGCCAAGAGTATGTTATGATTCTAGTTATCAGTCCAGCCCTCCTTCTCTGCATTCCTAAGCTACTGAATCGCATCAATAGTTTCCGTCATTGTCTAGCCTTTACGTCTCCATGTAAGAGAAATACTGCATTTAATGGTCATTTAATATTCTTCATCACGCACTACATGTAGAATAATGCATGCTCCAGTCTTGGAGTCCGTTAGCCTCTCCCCTCCTGACTCTTAGTTTATATCAACATGTTCTCTAAACATCAGATACTAGATACTGTTTAGGTACATGTCGCCCTGACTCTCCAGACTCCAGTCTCTGCTCCTAGTACAGAGTTCATAGCCCCCAGCTTCTCCTAGTAACACGTCATTGTCAGTTTACGCGCACCATTAGGTTAGAGGTCCCGGCTCCTTAGGTAGCCCCCTCCATGTCTCCACCCCATTTATGACATATTCTGTTACGTTTGCATCACATGTCTATGTATACGCCCCTGTTACACCCATTTTCACCCTTATCTTTCACGACTGCTATTGACCACACCTACTGCTCCGCCTATCGTATGTATTGTAATGCAACTGTTTTTAGTATATATGTTCGTGTATTGTTATTAAATGTTACGCCAGTCCTTTCCCCAGAGCGCGCTCATCCCAGATCCTGCCCGGCAGCTGTCGGGGCCCCCCTGTCAAGCGCTGCCATCCTATTCCTGTGCAGGTTGTCCTGTTCCTGTCCTTATGCTGTATTAAACCTGCAAACTCCTACTACCTCGAATCTTGACTCTTATTTATTGAGCTATCTGTTATTGCTATGCCTAGTCAAACCTAGATCCGGTATTATTTATTTATATACCACACCACCCTGCCTGACCCACCGCTAGACGCAGGGCCATCAACATCCCACGCAAGCAGGGAGAGTGGACGGGAAAGCAGAGAGCCGAGGCAACATCCCCCAAGCAGGAGTACCTCACACCGGCGAGCTGGGGAAGGACACCCACCCCATCCTGCCGCTGAGACACTGGAAGCCCTAGGCAGAGTCCAGGCTTCCTATGAGCGTGGGCAGAGACATGCTGATCGTGCACACCAGGACATGGTTGATAACACCAATGTGTTGCGGGCCATTGACAGCCGCATTGGCCAATTAGTGGACCTCGTGGCCCAGCACACATCACTGTGGAGGGTATGGTTAGAACGCAACACCCCCCCCCTTAACCAAGTGTCCAGCCGCCACGGTCAGCAACACCACCGCCACCGCCCCCTGTGCCCCTGGAGACGGATGTGGCCCCTGAGCAACCTGCCCCACAAGCTGACTCCGCACAGCCTCCAAGACGGAGGGGCCGTCCGAGGCTGGATGGAGGGGAGAGCAATGGGGATGCTCCATCTACACGCTCGAAGAGGGGCCGACAATGACTCTAACACTGCCTGAGGCTGCCATCCACCCGCAAACTATCCTGTCCCACCACGCCAAGTATTGGCACAGGTCTGCTGGACTAGCCGGACATCATGCAATGTGGTGTCAGCACGGACATTTCATCTACCATGACCTTCAACTCACCCTCCCCCACCCAACACTTACTTGTATATATCCACCAGCACCAATGCACAACCTGTAAATAAATTTCACTTACACACTCAATGATGTGTTGACTCCATGTTTATTCACATGATTGTCTCAGAAACAGACCTGACCAGGTGCAGGGAACCATGTCGTACAGAATCCTGCCGCTGTGGGAGTGACCTAGGGAAAATCAGAGACAGCAAACACACGTCAGGTAAGTGAATCACAACCATCACAACACACAGCAGTGTAAAATTCCACTAATCACACCCATCACAAAATCAGTGGATGAGAGGACACACATCATGGAGATTTGCATGTCCAGAGAAATAAACACACACACATGCAAACATAACATACCAGAACAGGCAGCTGATGAACACCACATCCACACACCGCCAGCAAACATACAAAACGCATTGTCAACCGGCACATGAGGTAGTCACTCACATTCAAGGGAAATAGCGATCAATGAGCTGACGCCTCTGGTCCACACCTTCCTCCTCAGCACTATCCTCATCAGTCAACATGGGTGGGATGGGAGGCCGAGGAACTTCTTGGTCTTCAGGGTCCAAGATCAGTTCAATGTTATTGCACACTGCCAGGTTGTGGAGCATGCAGCAGGCAATCACGATCCTGCATACTTTGCCTGGTGAGTAAGGCAGGGCCCCCCCGGTCTTATCCAGGCACCAAAACCTGGACTTTAGCAGTCCAAAAGTACGTTCCACCACTCTACGTGTCCTTCCATGGGCATCATTGTAGCGCATTTCACCCGCTGTAGTAGGATTACGTATGGGACTCAGGAGCCAGGGCCGGTTTGGGTACGCCGAGTCGCCTATGTAGGGGGATGACAGACACAAATATCACAACCAGAATTAGTGGGTACCCCATGCCACACAGAAATCACAAATGTCCCCACAGCATACTCACCAACAAGCCACGCGTGTCCTGGACGCAGATTAGCCATCAGTTGGGGGACAATGATGCTCCGCATGATGTGGGAGTCATGAGCGGAGCCTGGGAATCTTGCACACACATGGGAGATGATGTTGTCGGCCAGGCACACCACCTGCACGTTCAGCGAATGAAAGTGCTTCCTATTCCTATATACCGGCTCACGTGCCCGAGGCGGAATCAGAGCGATATGTGTGCCATCAATGGAACCCATTACGTGTGGTATCTGGCCCAGTGCATAGAAGTCTGCTTTGACTGCTGCCAACTCTGCCGGCCGTGGGAAATGGATGTAGCGTCCTTGTACAGCATCATGGCTTTTAGAACATCCCGAAGTACCATGTTGAACATGGACTGTGACATCCCGCCGGCATGTCCAACTGTGTACTGAAAGGTGCCAGTAGCAAAAAAGTGTAGTGCTGCCATCACCTTAGCTGTGGGTGTAATGGAACCAGGATACGTCCTTCGTGGCTGCAGATGAGGAGACAATTGGGCAACAAGCCCCATCAATCTACGTCGATCTAGCCGGAATTTCCTGATCACCTCCTCGTCAACCATATCCTCCAGCACAGTGTATGGGCGATGGACATTTGGAGCCCTCCTGTGTGGGAGTAGACGTGATATAAGTCAACTTACAAACAACGCATGGCTGTGCAACTCCATCACATGTAAGGCAACACTAGCAAGAAGATAAATGTTGTGGACAGTAGTCATATGTGTGACATGTCAGAAAGTTACGACAATGCGGAGTGCCCTATGAACAATGTGCTGCCACTAGCAACATGAAGTGTGTCAACTTGTACAATGCAACTTAGTCTCATGTCAACATTACTGCCAAGAAGACATGTTAGGACCCAATTTTGTAGAAGCCACATCACAGACACACATGCACGTGCAAACACAACACAATAATGCTACACACACTCCATGTCATCATGCACCAATGACAACACAGACAATGGTGAGCATCCGCTCATTGCATGCATGGTCAAACAGGCAACACACATACGCATACACAGAATGCATGTGGACCCCCACCATTGTTATTAGCACACATTAACTACACACTGACAACAGATTCAGAATGTGGCGAGACAGCCCTGATGTACTGTGTAGATGTGAAGTATTTGAAACGTGTGTAGGGAAATACAAGACGTCAACACGTCGACATGCACATGTGTAGCACATTGTGTGCACATCAATGGGCATAGTATGAACACACATGACATAGTGCATGACATATGCAGTTTTGCCAGCACGGTCACAAACCTCATAACGCAAGAGCGGACTATACAGCACGGTGCAGCGGTCCAAATAATAACAACATTGGCGCCGCCATGGCGGTGCACAGCTTCCGCGATTTCCAAATGGGCATACGCGCCCCGCGTTCACTCTTCCCATTGGCTGCCTGTGCACGGACCGTCACGGTCACACATCGTCAACCGCATGTGCAAGCTTCCGGGACGGATGCTTCTCTTGCAACAATGTTCAATCAGTGGCGCCACCATGGCTGCGCACGCCTTACGCGGGGGAGGTGCCGGCCAACACATCCTTCTGATGATGTTAATAGAGATGGCAGTTCATGACCCCCCCTTACAGTCACGTAGCATCATCAACTGTACACTGTCTGTGGCCGGCCCGGTCACCCACCGCCGGCCCGGCCCGGTCACCCACCGCCGGGCCAGGCCGGTCACCCACCGCCGGCCCGGTCACCCACCGCCGGGCCAGGCCGGTCACCCACCGCCGGCCCGGCCCTGTCACCAACCGCCGGCCCGGTCACCCACCGCCGGCCCGGCCCGGTCACCCACCGCCGGGCCAGGCCGGTCACCCACCGTGGGTGACCGGGCCGGCCCGGCGGTTGTGCACCGGGCCAGGCACGGCGGTGGGTGACCGGGTGTAGTTAACTTGTATAGATGAATCACGCAGGTGGAACTTGTACATGTTAGGTTCATTCGCAGCACAGAAATAAACAAGCAGAGCACCAACTGCCAGCATAACAATTCCTAAGTAGAATCATGACTTTAGGAACACACTAAAGTTCCACATAAGAAACAGAGAAAACAGACGGAATGGACAACGCTATATACAACACCGGGCCGGCACGGCGGTGGCTGACCGGGCCGCCCCGGCAGTGGGTGACATGCCTGCCAGGGACGGTGTACGGTGGATGATGCAACATGACTGTAAGGGGGGTCATGAACTGCCATCTCCATTGACAACATCAGAAGGATGTGTTGGCCTGCACCTCCCCCGCGGAAGGCGTGCACCGCCATGTGCGCACTTGCGGTTGCTGATGTGTGTCCGTGACGGCACAAGCACAGGCAGCCAATGGGAAGGGGTCATGCGGGGCGCGTATGCGCCATCGACAATGGCGGAAACAGTGCACCACCACACCAGGGCCTGTCATTGGGCCTTTTCGAATGAGGCATCCAGGGGGAACCAATAGCTGGCCACGTGTGCCACTGACATGGGCTCTGGTCCCTATATATGTGTGACTTTCAGAAGCACACATTCACTGCTTCGAACCAGTGCTGCCTGTGACTATCACCTCGACCTGCTGCTGCTGAGCTGACCTACGGCTGCTGCCTGTGGCCATCACCTCGACCTGCTGAGCTAACCTATTGCTGCTGCCTGTGACCATCACCTCGACCTGCTGCTGCTGAGCTGACCTACGGCTGCTGCCTGTGACCATCACCTCGACCTGCAGCTGCTGAGCTGACCTACGGCTGCTGCCTGTGACCATCACCTCGACCTGCTGCTGATGAGCTGACCTACGGCTGCTGCCTGTGACCATCACCTTGACCTGCTGCTGCTGAGCTGACCTACGGCTGCTGCCTGTGACCATCACCTCGACCTGCTGCTGCTGAGCTGACCTACGGCTGCTGCTGTTGGGCCACCATCCAGGACCTTGACATGGAGGGAGTGCGAGAGAGCCGGTCGCGTCCCTTCACCGCAGCGGAGCTGGATGTCCTTGTGGACGGTGTGCTCAGCAACTACCAACGGCTCTACGGTGCACCCGGACAGGTGGTAAGTACAGTGGTGTACATGTTGTTGGTCATGAGGTGTTCGGTGGCTCCTGTCTTCTGCAGGCCTGCCGGTGTACTGTGGGACCTTTACATGTGTAGTGCTGAGCATGGCTGCATGTTGAATCGTGTTCCTGTGATGTTTGTGCATGTCATACTGTCCACTTACGTTATCCTCTTGTCTCCCATCATGGCAGGTAAAGCTGCAGGTTCGCAAGGCCGTGTAGAGGACGATAGCACGTGATGTACAGGCAGTGGAGGGGTTCAATAGACGACACACACACTGCCACAAGCGCTGGGACGACATCTCCAGGCTTAGCAAGAATGTGGCGGAGATGACACTGGGGATGATTCCAAGATCTACAGGTCTGGCCCGCCGCACCATGACCCCTCTTATGCACAGTATCATTGCTGTGACGCATCCTGCCTGTCCGCCCAGCTGGGTGGGGAATCACAGCAAAGTAGCGGTAAGCAGATTGTATGTGTATGTTACTTGGGCCTGCAATGTATGTATTGCTGCTCGGACACAGTAGTGGCTTCCGTGGTGCGTATGTTTAGCAGAAATACCATGCCGGTGCCATTAGCGGAGTAGGCGTTGGCATCCATGTCCGCCAGGTGGACAGCCCACTTGCTTGGTAGTTGAGGGTTCCAGGACATGCCGTTGAGGTCTGTGGTCCCATGGCATGACATGTGTGCAGATAGTAGGGGTGGGACGTGTGCAGGATGTGTGCTACATGTACAATGTATGTAATTCAATCCTAGATCTGTTGTCCTTCAGTACGTGTGTGTGGCACTTACTCACACCGCGTTTCTCTCTATTTCAGCTTTGTCAGAGGGCACTGACCCGCAGACGACTGAGATGAGTGGTGGCAATGCTTCTGAATCAGAGGTCGCACACACGCAGACTGACACTGAAGAGGGCAGCCCCGGAGAGGGGGACAGGACCGTCCCTGAGAACTCGCATATGGAAACACCATCGCCCTCATCCTCAGAAAGTGTTGGTGAGTCTGCACCGTTGGCACAGACAGGGAGTGGGCAATCGACACCTTCAGTCGGGACACAGCACACAGGGCCCACACTGCCACCCACTGCAACATGTACTGCTCGTGCTCGCCAGAGGAGGGGGAGCAGAGTTGCCTTCGGTGCAGGAACCGCCGCCCCTGCCCCAGTGACACAAAGTGCACTTTGTGCAGAGGCTGTTGATCTGCTGCGACAGCTGTGTGTAGGGCAGACCAACATGATCAATGCATTCCAAGACCACGATAGGAAGTTGGGGCAGGTGGTGGCATTCATGGAGGGGATGCATGGCGATGTTGCTGGTCTCCACAGAACAGTTCAGTCATTGGCAAACACTGTGTCCTCAGCCATTGTACAGTCGCATAGACAGGGTGCTACTTCTGTACAACCATCCACACCACTTGATGTTACAGGGGAGAGTGAGTCTTCAGACCAGGCCTCTTATTCTGGTTATTACACTAGGAGCAGCCACAGGCAGAAAGGCAGGGCACGGAGGGCACAGACACCATCCCATGAGCCTGTGATCTCTTTATCCGAAGACGATGTGTCCAACACTGGAGTTGACAGACATGATCATGGAGGGGTGTGTATGGAAATGGATTCACATGCTACACAGCCACCCCCCACCAACGTGACTCCCAAGCCAAGGCCACCTCCCAAGAGCAGGGAGACTCCCAGGGTCAAGGACAGTAGCAAGGAAAGGCCACCTCCCAAGAGCAGGGACACACCCAAGGACAGGGACAGTAGCAAGGAAAGGCCACCTCCCAAGAGCAGGGAGACTCCCAGGGACAAGGACAGTAGCAAGGAAAGGCCACCTCCCAAGAGCAGGGAGTCTCCCAGGGACAAGGACAGTAGCAAGGAAAGGCCATCTCCCAAGAGCAGGGAGACTCCCAGGGACAAGGACAGTAGCAAGGAAAGGCCACCTCCCAAGAGCAGGGAGACTCCCAGGGACAAGGACAGTAGCAAGGAAAGGCCACCTCCCAAGAGCAGGGAGACTCCCAGGGACAAGGACAGTAGCAAGGAAAGGCCACCTCCCAAGAGCAGGGACACTCCCAAGGACAAGGACAGTACCAAGAAAAGGCCACCTCCCAAGAGCAGGGACACTCCCAAGGACAAGGACAGTACCAAGGTGAGGGCACCTCCCAAGAACAGGGTAGCTTCAAAGGAGAGGGACACTACAATGGACATGTCTGCACCCAGGGACAGAGCACCGGAAAGGGATCAGGGCCATTCCAGGGACAGGACACCTCCGACGTCCAAGGCACATCCCATGGCCAAGGGTTCTCCCATGGACACGAGCACCATCAAGGACAGGCATATTTCACCCCTGGCTGCACTGAGGATGATGTTTAAGGAACGTACAACACATGTATCAGCGGTCGAGTCTCCCCATACCTCTACTCCCATCCACGGACCACTAAAGCAGAGGAAGGAGTACACTGTTGTTGCATCACCCATTACACATGATGCAGAGGGCAGAAGGCAGGCCCACAGCAAACGGCAGGCAGGGTCCAGCACGTCCCCAGAGAGCAGACCACCACAAGCACATGATTCACCTTTGATGTCTGGTGATGCCACTCCACTTACCAGTCCAGGCATGTCCGGGGTACCCCTACGTTTCACAAAGAAACGGAGACACACACCAGTGAGACCTAAACACCCCAATGTTGCTCCAGTAAAGCTGTCCCCAGCTCCCAGAGCCACCCTGCCTCCTGGCCCATACAGCCCTGTGGCTCTCCATTTCAGTGGTCCTAGTGGCTCAGCTGCTGTTCACTCACATGTGTCAGGTGCAGGCATGGTATTTGTTGGTCAGTGTACAGGGACATGTCCGGCAAGTGTGTCTGGGTCTAGGGCTCATGTGTCAGTGTGTAGATCGGTGGCTGTGTCTCACACTCCTGGTGCTGGTGCTGGCGGTGTGTCTGGGTCTATGGCACATGTGTCAGTGTGTAGATCGGTGGCTGTGTCTCACACTCCTGGTGCTGGTGCTGGCGGTGTGTCTGGGTTTATGGCACATGTGTCAGTCACCACAGCTGTGGCTGTGTCTCACACTCCTGTTTCTAGTGCTGGCGGTGTGTCTGGGTCTATGGCACATGTGTCAGTGAGTAGATCGGTGGCTGTGTCTCACACTCCTGTTTCTAGTGCTGGCGGTGTGTCTGGGTCTATGGCACATGTGTCAGTGAGTAGATCGGTGGCTGTGTCTCACACTCCTGGTGCTGGTACTGGCGGTGTGTCTGGGTCTATGGCACATGTGTCAGTGAGTAGATCGGTGGCTGTGTCTCACACTCCTGGTGCTGGTGCTGGCGGTGTGTCTGGGTCTATGGCACATGTGTCAGTGAGTAGATCGGTGGCTGTGTCTCACACTCCTGATGCTGGTGCTGGCGGTGTGTCCGAGGCGAGTTGTTCAAGCAGTCCACCAGATTCTGTGGTGTGAGGTCTAGTTGCCATCAGTCACATGTCATTTAAGTTTGTGTGTAGATTGACAAATGTAACCACCTATGTTTTGTTAATCTCCTTGTGACGGGTTGCTTGACACACGTTCTTGGCTAGCCAATGATGTACCTGCTCTGTTGTCCACAATGCCCTGTTGCTGTTCTGATGCTGCATTCTGCCCTCTCACGTGCTGCCAATGATGTACCTGCTCTGTTGGGCACAATGCCCTGTTGCTGTTCTGATAATGCATTCTGCCCTCTCACGTGCTGCCAATGATGTACCTGCTCTGTTGGGCACAATGCCCTGTTGCTGTTCTGATACTGCATTCTGCCCTCTTGTTTACTGCCTCTGATGTACCTGCTCTGTTGGGCACAATGCCCTGTTGCTGTTCTGATAAAGCATTCTGCCCTCCCACGTGCTGCCAATGATGTACCTGCTCTGTTGGGCACAATGCCCTGTTGCTGTTCTGATAATGCATTCTGCCCTCTCATGTGCCGCCTCTGATGTACCTGCTCTGTTGGGCACAATGCCCTGTTGCTGTTCTGATAATGCATTATGCCCTCTCACGTGCTGCCAATGATGTACCTGCTCTGTTGTCCACAATGCCCGGTTGCTGTTCTGATACTGCATTCTGCCCTCTCACGTGCTGCCTCTGATGGACCTGTCCAGTGCAATGGACTGTTGATGCACTTAGCCCCTCTCACGTGCTGCCTCTGATGTACCTGCTCTGTTGTCCACAATGCCCTCTTGCTGTTCTGATACTGCATTCTGCCCTCTCGTTTACTGCCTCTGATGTACCTGCTCTGTTGGGCACAATGCCCTGTTGCTGTTCTGATACTGCATTCTGCCCTCTCGTTTACTGCCTCTGATGTACCTGCTCTGTTGGGCACAATGCCCATGCTCTTGGATTTTCTGATATGCAACTATTATGTTGAATAAAGCTAATAAATCATGTTTTGTGGTTTGTCACTGTCATTCCTGGTTGTGTACTTCAATTGAGTATATTTTGGTGCGTTCGTCAATGTATTTCCTGTGACATGACACTCCCCCTTCCAACGTCACAGCTCTGCCAGGTACTCCCCTTCCGACAGTGAATGGTGTGTAGCGTACCTGCGTCGTCGTCGATGATGGTCCATGACTTGCTGGTGGAGGATCGCGAAGAGCATCGGAAATGCGTGTAGCGCTGGGTCCATGTGGGCGAGCTGCTTGTGGTGGGTATCTCTGCAATGTGTTGTATCTTCGCTGTGGGGAATCCGCCGTGTTCTGGCAGGTTGTTTTTCCGCAGCTGTTTTATGTGTGTTTACCGCCATCGTGATTTGGGGCACGGTCGGAGACGTCATTCCGTACGGCGGTGTCTCAGGATTGGTTACGTCCGCAGCGGGGTCGGGTGTAGTTCCGCGGCGGTGCGTTCTCTTCCGCCGCGTACGGAGTTTTCACAGTTTTTCCCATCCTAATATGGCGGTCGGACTGTCCGCGGCAGGCGGACGGAAAAGGGCTTTTTCCGCCTACTCCAGGACGGCGGACGTCCTTCCGTCCGCCATCCTAATCAGCCTCTAAGTCTTTTTTTTAATCAAAGTTATCTACTAGCCAGGTTTCCTGTAGGCAAACTATTGAAGGTTGAATATCTAACAACCAATGTATTTTGTCATGATGTAGACCTGTTAGGTTCCATAAGACAATGGTGAAGTTATTGTTAAAAATGAAATTTAGCAAACTTCTCTTGCTTATTTCCGTTTAGGTTGTTGATAACCACGACCATAGGTTATTGTTCTGAGTGTTACTTATGTGGTGATCATCTTCTTGATTCCATATCCGTCTACCTCCATCCTCTATGCGTATTATTAGTTTATCTGTGTATCCCAAGCTGCATTGTTCTTTCAACATTTTTGCGGGCTGGTAATTAACTTTAGACCTCCTTCGAGGCTCTGACACAGGTTTGTTTCCTACCTTTCTTACAATAAACCATTTTTTATGTAATTTTTCCCTTTCTTTCAAAACGATAGCATGAATCACATTAGACTAGAATTCCACTCAGGCTATGTTGGTTTCCAGACCATCAGTATAAGTCACCAACTTTATCTCTGTTGATGTAAGCGATGGTAATGAGGGCAGGCTTCTTAGTAACTTTAAAATTATCTGTCGATTTAATGGATCATGAGATGTGGAAAAAAGGTCAGTTATCTCGAGCATATGAGAGGAAATTTGAAGGTTAGTTTGTGACATTGGCACTGTACTTATGTCATTATAACTTGTAGGCTGTTGAGGCCAGTTGTTGCTCTTAATTGAGCCAATGGTTTTAAATTCAGGTACATGGGGATTTAATTCCTGTGAAGGGTAATGACTAGTAGGTGGACCTATAATAACTTGCTCTGGCGTTAACATATATCTCTATTCCCGTTAGTCACTTTTTCAGTTGTGCTGTCTCTAGCAGAGCTATGGAGTCCCTCAACTTTTATTTCCTGCATTCTTTTCTTTGTGAGTCATCGTTTGCCTCTTTACTTTCTCTTTATGGTCGCTACTTTCATTCTGGCAGGGGAGTTCTTTATTGAAGTTGACTTTTGCTCTAACTCCTCGTTTGGCTTTATCTCTTTAGATGGAGCCATTAAACTTAGTTGTTGATGAGTTGACTTCTTTTTAAATTTAGAAATCAGATAAATAGGGAGGGTTTTCACTCCTGAATCATTTGTTGATGTTGTTGATTGTTCTTGATTTACTATTACCTCTTTAAATAATTTCCGTAGGGAGTACACTATCTCCATCTTTTCCTTTTTTTTTACCGAGTTTTATATAGCGCGAACTTGACCCAAAGGTATCGGGTATCAGAGAGCTCTAAATAGCACCGAGGGCTTTAAGTGGGCTGGGTCTCTACGGTGCTGAGCACCAGCAGTTTTTTCAAGGGGGTCTTGAAATGGGTCTCTATCGGGCTCTGTTTTGTGCCCAAGCACAAGCGGTCTGTTTTTTTCCAGACTGCAGTGACATCAGGCACATCGATGTGCACTGCTCACTTCTCACTAGTGGAGAAGTTATGGCATGATGTCATGCCAGGAGAGCGTTGTGGGGAAGAAAACGCCTTTAAAGAGTCATTTTCTCTCTGGATTTTCCTTCTCTTTTTGAAATTCAGGAACAGCAACATTGTCTTGATGTCACCGGGGCTTTAAGTGGAAGCTTTTTTCAATATTATATACAAGCCATAGTTGCTGCTTATTTATCTTATGCAACTAACAGCGATTGCCAAAGACCATAGTCCTGACTTGTTGTAGGTATGAGGCTACTTGTTGTATCATAACTGTATGCAATGACAGAAACAGCAAAACACAAGTCGGGCAGCACGATAAGCACAGATTTTTAGCTTACGTGTTTTAAGCCACGCCCTTAGTTACATTGACCACGCCCCTTTGAGAGTCCCCAGTTTTTTCATCCCACTTAAAGCCCTGATAGTACTAGTTGCGTAACATGAGGACACATTCATTTTTTCCTTAGGCACGGGGAGATTAAGTGATTAAGTGGCTTTCCACTAAGGCCGTGATCACAGAATTATCAATAAACCAGAAGACACTTGGTAAAAGGCGCTTGGGGAAAATTGGCTTAAATGTGGCGATATCTTCTACAATTCACTAGGCAAACACTGATTTCTGCAGTTATTTCCCATTTCTCAGAGTTCCCACTAATACTTCAGTAATTCAATTCAATTCAATTCAAATAGTCTTTATTCGATTATAAACAATCATAAAAGACACATGTACAAAAACAAATTGGCTTGATAAAACGTATAAAATATCCAGAAAAAAATCAATAAAATCCATTTACAGATCTTATCTCAGTACATACAAGGACTTGTAGCATCAAGGATAAATAAGGTCGTAGCCAAAAGATACATCCACAATTAGATGTAATTGGAAATTCGCAAGGAATAAGCACATATTAACCTGTTTATATTAGAGAGCACTGGAGCACCAAGCTCAGCAACCCTATTACCTGATGGAAAATACCGTATTAAGGTGATTACATAAACACATAATTGCATAGTTGCATAGTTACATGGTGCCCTGCATCATGATCCTTCTTATGGCCCACATCCAGCTCCAAAATTTTGCCATAGCCACCACTACGACTTCACTGGTGTCAGATTTTGTAATACGCAAAGCCATTTGGAAAGATCTTGTTCCCATTTTGGCGCAAACTGGCTTGAACCATTTTTGACGAGGCGCCTTCTATGCAGGGCAGATGAAGAGGATATGCAACAGACTTCAGTTGATTCTGCTTCCTGGAATTGTGATCCATGCTAATTACCAACCCAACAAGGCATCAGTCATTCTGGGTGTGCAGTTCCCCGAACCTCTAAGAATGCGGACATGAGCAGTTCACAAGGTCATTGTTAGATTAGCTGATCCGTAAAGAGGTGGGCGGTAAGTGACAAGAACATATAGTCTTTCTTTTATATTTGAATGTATGCAACAATGTGGTTGGCTTCTTTTTTTCAATAAAAACTTGCAAAGCACTCTGCAAGGTAGACTTTAGTGTGTTTTTATGTTTTTTACAGAACAAGTTGTCTCGATTTTGCATGTCAATTTTACGGGTTCTCAGGCCAAAGTGTTTAGACAAATCGTGTTCTAAAGAAAGCTATTCATCGAAAAACAAAGCATTTGCTATACATCGCACACGGCCACTTTTCAAGCCATACAATGCCAGTCACGCAATGTTTAAGTGCAGAAAAGTAAATAACAAGGGCGGCAAGGGTTCTCTTTACATAGCAAACGCGTAGAAGAACTCGCTAGTTTACTTTCCTTAAGAAAAGAGTTTCGTCAGGCTGTCCCAAATGTCTTGACAACACTACGGTCTTATTTATTTACATTTAAATATTTGTGAGGCACTCACAAGCTGAATTTCGTTCAAGGCACTAGATAAGCCTTGTTGTTTGTTTACATTTTCCATGATCTGGGTAACACATATCTGGAATGGTGCAAGGATTTTCAGCGCTCCAGATAAAATAGAATTGTACCTCCTCGCGTGGTTCCTATACACACAATTTTTTTTTTATCACATTGCACAAATCTGGAGCTCTGGGGGCGCTGAATCTCTTAAGTTCAAGGGGGAAGATTTACAAGCCCCTTGCGCCTCTTTTACGCCGCCATTGCGTCACTTTTGTGACGCAGCAGTGGCGCAAAAGATGCGCCATGGTGCCGGGTATTTACAACGTGACGCATTCGGGAGATGCGTCACGTTGTAAAGCCCTGCGCCAGAAGGAGGCGTTCCGGCGCAGGGGGGGGGGGGCGTTCCGGCGCAGGAACGCCTCCTAAAAGTGGCTGAGTGAAATCTACAACAGTTCACTCAGGCCAATGCAGCGTCAAAACCCTGCGCCTGCTTGAAACAGGCGTAAGGATTGACGCAGCATTAACAAGATAGGGCCCCCCAGAGCATTGCTGGAGCTGCGTCGCGCTTGCGACACAACTCCATCAGTGCGCCGCCTTTACGGCACAGATGCATCACGCAACTGTGCCGTTTTTGCTCCATGGTGCACCGCATTGTAAATGCGGCGCATCAATGGTGGCGGAGGCATGGCGCACAATAAGTGGCGTATCCCTGCTGATATGCAGGGATGCGCCACTTATTGTAAATCTGCCCCAAGGTCTTTGGATTCATGGCCAATTGAACCTGTTCTTGTGGCTCTTTGGTTATGTGCCATAATTGTAATATCAAGTTGCCAATTGTAAGTAGACTGGAAACTACACAGTACCCCCCTTTCCCCCGACCATGCTGCAGCCATCCATAACTCTTTAGGGGGTACTTAACTATCCCCTATTACAGGTTATTGAGAAACAACATGCAGGAATTAGTGTTGTCTCTGGTCCCATTTCTTTGTGCGTGCTCTTTAACCAGGAGGAAACTCATAATAAGGCCTTAGGTCCTGTTAAGGTTTTCATGTGATCTGCATGGTACTCGCTCTTCGTAGCAGGCACTTTATCCCTCTGCGCTACTTTATGATGAGTAAAAACTGGCACCAGACAAAATTCCAACCTCTCACCAGCAGTAACATTAATCACCAGAGTTATCTTGACATTATTATTGTTGCCTGACCACACAGCACCCCCAACAAAGTCAGCGCCAGGTGCGGCTGCACCGGTCGCACTGCCCTAAGGTTGGCCCTGCTTACAGGTTCTGTACTGAGGATTGGGTGGGGGAGGGACCATTATAGGCAGGCAGGCCAAAAATCAGCAGTGATTAGAATTGACAGAACCAAATATTGTCAGTCTTCATTAAATTAACTAAATTGCAGTCGCTAAAACTGAGGTAGTTATGATGTAGGCGGAGGGTATCTGGGAGGGTGGCGATTCTCCTCAATACCATGTGCTACTTCATCACACCTTGGGTCTCATGTATAAAGATTGCAAATAAGAAACTGTAAATTGTGACTAATTAAGATTTGACAATTTGCAATTTATTTGGAAGGTACTGAAATAGATTCAGTAGAAGAGGTCAAAACTTTTGCACCAACTTCTACCGAATGCATTTGTATTTTGCGAAACCGACCTATGTATGAATAGCTCCGTTCACAACATACAGAATCGTAGTGGGTCACAATTTGACCTACCTTATCAATCAATATTCATGAGGTAAGCCACAAATTGCAACCCACTATGATTGGCCACACTCACAGGGATGGTGGCATACAGACGTCAGCAGACTGCCATGTCTGAGATTTCTTTTAAATAAAGCAATCTTTATTCTTTACTGTTTAGCCCGTTTTCTATAAAGGAAAACGGGTTACATGGAAAAAAATGAACAATTTCACAAACCTTTTTTTGCACTGCCTACTTCCAAAAACATTTTTGTCAACATTCACAAAGGGGAAGGGTTCACCTTGGGTGCCTTTGCAAATGGTTTACCACCTCCTTTGAGTTAGCGGTAAAATATTAATGTTTTATGGCCAGATTTCAGTCACAAAACAGAAATACATATCATAAGTAATCGATATTTGAAAGGGAAGTCCTTACATTACCCTTCCTAATAGTGATTGCTAAGGGGTTTCTAAACGCACTTAAGTTGGAAAACCTTACCTAAATCAATAAATCGGTTTAGTACATTTAAAAAAGGGTTTTAACCCCACTGATTTACTGAATCAGAGGATTTATGCATGCTAAAACCCTTTCTACATGAGACCGCTTATACATTATTTCCTGTTACTTTCCTTGAGATACGCCCTCTTTCACTGCATACTTCAGGCGTCCAATGTGTGACACAAACTTTGGAACCATTCTGCTTGGATATTTGTTCCGTAAAGCATTTGTAATTTACATATTTAGTGACAATAGTTTACGTTATGTACACATTCTTTTTTTATTTTTATTTAATGGCTCAGAAAATTTCTTGAGCCTTTTGATGGATTATTAATACAATTTTAATAAAAATGAGTTAAAAACTAAATGGAAATATTTGTATACACTTTCACCTGTGCGGCTGTGCTGATAGTTGGCAAAGGCCGAACCTCCTGCAGTGTTTTTATTGTTGGTGTTTGTTGCAGGACTGGGCGACCAAATATTGACACAAAGGAAACCGGTTGAAGGGGAATAACGAGAAGGAGAAAGAATGAGAATGGAAGGCTCAGGTTTAGAAAGCTGGCACCACATGAAAGAGAAAAATCACAATTAATTTCACATACCGCTTTCATTCCTGGATGCACACTGTCGATCACAATATTGACAAGTGATGGTGATGATCAATTTCAAAATGTGCACATCCTTTTGCAAATGTATGATTTATTATGCCTTTTGTCTCTACATCTATTCACTATTAATGCATTGATTTGTTGAATGAGTGGGATTTTGAATATATTTGCTAAATTAATTTTCTCTCTCATGAAAGTTGATGAAGTTTGCACTATGAATTTGTACTAATGAGCGTTCATTTAAGACTGAGATTTAAATAACATTAATTGACTCTCAGAGTCTGTGATTATTTCACTGAGATCTGTAACTTTCCCCCAGATTCATCAAGCACCCAATCTGCGAATTCCAAATAGCGAAAAATACCGAATTGCTATTTAAAATTCGCAGAATGGGATGCATCATCAAAATCGTAAATAAAGTGTGATTCGCATTCGCCCGCAATCGCCGCATGCGATTTTCCTTAAATCGCTATTAATTTGCAGAATCGACTGTTTCCCAAACCGAAATTGCGATTTCCGCAAATACCGAAATTGCAAATAGCGATCTCGCAGATTGCGAGATCGAAAAAACGGGAAGTCGCATTTTGAGCACAATAATGACATCACAACCAGGAAGTAGGCATCTCCATGACTCATTTGGAACACAGAGCTGGATTGAGGAGGAGGCACAGCACTGAGCTCCAGGAGACACACCCTGCAGACCCAAGAAAGGACACACATTGCAACCACAATGTCCCAGGATGCAGCAGGAGGCAGTGAAACTGGCAGGAAGAGGAAAATCAAGTTCTCCGAACAAGAGTTGGAGTACTTGCTTGAGGGGGTCAGCAAGGACCATGACAAGCTTTTCGGAAAGCTTTCCAGGAAGGTGGACGAGGCTGATAAAAGGCGCATCTGGCTGCGCATCAGGGCGAAGGTCAATGCCGTAGGAGTGACCCAGCGGTCAATCGATGACCACAAGAAGAGGTGGTATGACCTCAGAGGTCGTGCCAAAGAACGCATTGCGGAGAGGCTGGGGGAGAGACTGGTCACGGGAGGAGGAGAGTCCACAGTTCCGGCTAACACACCACTGGAGGACTTGGTTGAGGACACTATCAACCCTGCAGCCTGCGTGGGGATCAATCAGTTGGACACCTCCCGAGACACACACCAATCACAAGATAAGAACAATGCAAGTGCGACCCCGTACCCTAACAATGCCCATGCCTCCATAGCCAGCCATTTGGTAAACCCAGTAATGCAGTCCCTGCCCATCACAAACGCCCAATTGCATTGTGGGACCTGTAGTGTGACAATGTGCCCTGATAACCACACACATCCAGAACAGTCAAGTGAAACATACCCCTAAAGCCAGTCAGGGGATGCAAGTCTGCATGCATGTTGCTACATCCCAGGTGCCAAAATCACATCATTAATCATGCATTCATTCACATCACAGGTGCCGCAGATGCCGAGACCACAGACAGCGTAGCACTCCAGATTGCGGAGACTCCGGATGAGATGGAGGGAGATAGCTAGACAGCCCCAGCACCTGGACCGTCACACGCACCTGCACCTGCACCAGTATCAGCACCTTCACAAAGGCGCAGGGCCACCCCTGCAGACACAGGAGCAGTTCCACCACCCCAGGGGTCACGCATGGCAGTGGATCAGACCCCACCACCACCCAGGAGGCAGACATGCCACACAGCCACTGTGCGGTCCCAGGCAAGCGGCCGGTTGAGGCAGCAGCGCACCGCGGCCACACGACCAGACAGGGAGCAACAGGCCCAAAATCTAGGGCTCGGAATTGAGTCCCGGATGCTGGCTGTGCTCCGCAAGCAGGCACAGCACATGGCAGCCATGCAGCTGCGGTTGTACAAAACTGCACGCAATATTAATCAGCTGACAGAAAGTGTGCAGGAGCTAACGGCTGCAGTGAAAGAAAATAACCAACTGATGGTGTCGCAGCAGGACATCACCCGCCGACGCCACCGCCACCGCCAGCTGCTGACCAGGCTGTCTGCATATACCCGGTCAAACCACCTCATAGGGAACGCAACATCACAACTTTCGCGCAGGTCGCTGGCCATGCAGGTTTTAATGGTACAATGCTGCCAAGATGTAGCAAGAACCTTGGAGCAGGTTACCACCGCAGTTGAGAATCAACGGGTGTGCCGCTATGGCCCATGAAAGGGGGGATGATGATGCCAGTGAGGGCACATAGAGCATGAGCAGCCTGTCTGTGCAGGTGCTACCAGAAAGGCACCGCAGTACCAGGCCCAGTGCTGCATCCAGGCCGGATACTCCTAACGTGGAGTCGGAGAGGCGACAGGGTGCGCCCGGCAGGAGGCGCCAGTGACTGAGTAAACATTTACTGCAGTGCCATGGTGATGAAACCATGCACGCCAGCCCTGGACACAAGTGCCTGTATGATGCAATACAGTTGTAATTTTTTTGATGAATCAAAGCACATCTATAGCTTGTAGAACATATAAAATAATTTAATTTTGAACACAAAACTTCCTCATGTCATTAATTCATGTGGCATGCATGAGTGCAGTGTTGTGTGAGGGGTATGGGTGCACTAGAAGTAGTTCATTGTGATGTTGTTACGGCACCTGTGTCCTTCAGCAGGATTTTCCCCGCGTGCATGATGCACATGTGCAGGTGGCCGGTTGTCCCCCTCAGACTCACTACCAGACACCTCCACAGGTATCCTCCGCTTGGTGGCAATATTTTGGAGTATGGCACACACGGTGACAATGCGGCAGCAGACCTCAGGCTGGTATTTGAGTGCGCCGCCAGTCTTGTGGAGGATGGGGAAGCGACTCTTTAACATGCCAAATGTCCGCTCTATAACATTTCTTGTGTGTATGTGCACAGCATTGTAACACTGTTCCTGTGGTGTAGCAGGGTTGAGGTATGGGGTGAGGAGGTATTCACGGAGGCCGTAGGCGCTGACACCTGAAGGATAGGAGCAGAGGGTCAGTGCCTGTTATGCGCAGCAACATGGTCTTGATATACTGTATGTGGGCATGTGTACTTACCTAGGAGATGTCCTTCGCCAAAATCACCCCTGGCCAAGCAGGTGTGTATGATGCTGTGCTAGAAGATGAACGAATCATGCGTGCTCCCCGGGTATTGTGCCACAATGTTGGTGATGATGGTCTTCGCATTGCAGATCATCTGGATATTGAGTGAGTGGTATGACTTGCGGTTCCGGTACATGTATTCAGTCTAAGCGGGTGGACAGATGTGGATGTGGGTGCAGTCGATGCAGCCTATTATATGGGGGAACTGGGCGGTTTGATAGAAGTCCAGTTTTGTTTGTGTTAAGTCCTGTTGGGTTGTTGTGAAGGTAATGTAGTGGTGGATCCGGCTCATCATGGCGTCCAGGAAACTCTGTGGGCAGCGTGACAGGGTACTCTGTGATATTCCCCCTGAATATGCAACTATCCCCTGGAAGCTTTCGGAGTCCAGGAGGTGCAGGCAGCACAGGACCTGGACATGGTGGGCATGGCGTTGGTCCTCCGTGTTGGGTGCTGCATCAGGGGGTCAAGGTCTCTGATGAGCTTCCTTATCATTGCCCCCTTTAGCCTGTATTTTGAGTAGATCTGCTCCTCAGTCTGGCCCAGGAGTGTGATGCGCAGCCGGAAAATGCGCTCCTGAATCCTGCGTCGGTTCTGGGCTGCAGCCTGGAGCCTCAGCCGCCTTGCCACGATGTAGAGACCTGGCATTGTGATTTTCCTCATACTCCTACTGAGTCTCCTTAAGTGTGTTTGTTTTACCCTACACCTGTTTCTTGTTTGCAATTTTTTTTTTTCCTATTGGACTTCATGGTTACCACCTGGTTTTGCTTCTCCTTAAATTGCGACTCGTTATTAGCGATGTTTGGCATTTTCGCAATTTCAGATGTATGATGAATTTCTTTTGCGATTTAATTAGCGAATTCGCAAATATATTGCGATTTCACTAATATATTGCGATTTCGCAAACTAAATCGCAGAAAATGTGGGAAATCGCTGTTACGGAATTGCAATGTGGGTTGGCAATTGGTTTTGCGATTCTTTATTTTGCGAATTCGCTATTTTCTGCTTTTGTAGTTGATGAATTGCGAGAGCGGAAATTGCAATCGCAATCGCTGTTTGGCAGCTATTGCGATCGCTATTTCGCTTGATGAATCTACCTGTTAGTTAGTTAATTGTTAATATCACCATCAACTACTCAACTAATGGTCCATCTACCAGAGGAAAGAGTATTGATCTGTGAAGATTAGTTAGGTATTGAAATAGTTTTCTCAAATGATTTTGAGGTTACAGTGAGTTAACTAATCAGAATAGAAGTGAATTTATAAAATGTGACCCCCAGCGAAACAGCCATGGAGTTTGAATGTGTATATGGGCCCCAAAGAAGTTTTTCTTACCTGTGAAGTGTTTATTCCTGGCCTTTCGCTGGATCAGTTTTTCTGGTAGCAGAGTATGGTTATAGTTGATTAGTTTTTGTGATTAGTGATTATTGAATACTGATTACTGATTATTAACTATATGTTTAACACTAAGAGTTAGTGTTGTGTTCTATATTTTCTGGAAGTACAGGTACAGAGATAACTGGGAATCTCGGGAACAGAATTTAGAAGAGTGTGGTAAGGAAATCACACTGCAGAAGGTTACTCTGTTGTCATAATACCTCAAAGTTACGCAGGACAGTAGGTGTTATGTTAGGGACTATATTCTATAAGAGAGTGTGAGTGACAGCAAAGGGCCCACCTGTGAAACTTTGGCCTTACCCAAAGGAGGAGTATCCCTAGAGGAGTAATAGGTCCTCCCCGAGCTTAAGCGAAGAGTAAACAGTGGTTTTTACTCGTAGTGACAGGTTGTACTTTTCTCTTTGAAGCGAGTGAAGAAACTATCTTTGTTTTAGCGGAGCAGACAGAGTAGCGCTGTTTCTACGTTGTTACTAACAAAACATTTTATAAAGAAAAGTTAGAAAATACATTGTCGTATTACCTTGTGAAGGGAGGGTCAGTAGCAGGAGTCATACTGATGTCACAGAGAGCCGCGCTGGTATTGGTTGAAACCACAGGCTTGTGAAACAAGTGCAAATTGTAAAGGGTGGGTCAGTAGTAGGAGTAATACTGACGTCACAAAGAGACGCGCTGACATTGGTCAGACAGGTGGGTGTGTTATAACCCCTGATTTGTCAGAAGACAAGAACCGTGCTGGTATTGGAAAAGGATACGTAGTAAGACCTAATTGGATTTTTGGTGTGAGTCGGGCTGGTATAGGACAAGTGTTAACAAACAGGATATGTGAAAATACAGAAGAGTTTTAGATTTTACCGCCTGAATTAGTTAGTTACAAGAATTGAAAGAATGCAGTTGATTAATAAAATCAAGAATTTCTTTAAGAAGGACAAGCATATAGTAATTAGGGAGGGAATTCTATGCCACCTCCTAGCACGCCTGCTTCCTTTATGATGATGGAAAGCGGATATCATACATGTGTGTGGTTGGAAAATTGGGTGAAATATAGGAAAGTTGATGGTGTTCTAGCGTTTCCAGAACATGGTACATTTAATGTGAGAATTCTTCAGAATTTGAGGAATAGAATGAATTCATTAAAACCAAATCCTAGGTTAACACAGTATGAGGCTTTTGAGGAATGGGGAGTTGAGGCATTTGAACAAGAGAAATACAGAGGAGGCTGAAGAATTAATAGAGGATTTTTACCCAGAAACCCATTTGACACTCGAGGGAATCAAATGAAAAGATGGAGAAAGGGAGTAGTAATGGAGGGTTTATATCCAGTATTAATGGCTGAAGATCAAGAAGCGAGCAAGTGTAAAGAAAAACGAAACACATAGGTATGATAGGAATAGGGTCTGATGAATCTGATGATGTGTTGTTGGAAGATATTCCAGTCAAAAAACCTCTGCCTTATCAAGAAAGTGCTAGAGATACAACTCCAAGTGCCCCTATGACGGGAATGACATTGATTCCACAGGTTCCATATGATCCAGCAGTCAGCTGAGTATTACAAGAAAAGGAGAGAGATGCATTGAATAAAACAAGAGATAATTCAAAAAATAAATCAGCTAGGTCTGAATGCTGAAGCATTAACAGTGGCAGTAACCATTGGTCCTGTTATTCCATTATATGGTGACAGACGAGGTACACCAAAGTCACAAAATGTGACAATTCCACAGAATGGCGTTAGAAGAGAGATAGTGATGTCAGAAGATCAAATTAGTGAGAGTGAGCTGAAAGTCTCATTATTAGATCTTCCAAATCTTGAAACCGTGACTGAAACCCCAAAGAGAATTTCACCCATAGAAGGAGGACAGTAACAACTGTCACTCCAATGGGAGGACATTTTACTGGATTTTCACCAGAAGACCTAGAAGAAAATCTCAACCACAAACTATAGATGTAAGCAAGTTGAGGGTGCATCTGGAAGAAGTGATTATTGGAACAATGAGTCCAGACAGATTGGGGTCATATGGAGATGAGGAATTGTTGTTTTTGTGCAAAAGTATAACCTGGAGAGCAAAGAATCTTAATGAGAAAATATTGGAAGCAGCTTTAGAATTTGGAATAGATGTAGAATAGTAAAAAATATTGCAAAAGCCATATAAGTTTGAATGTGTCAGAAAGGAGATTACAAGTAAAATAATTAATGCACATTTTGATGAAATGGGGAGACGTAGATCAATGGAGAAGTAGATGGACAAAAAAGAGAGATGAAGTAGCTACAAAGGAAGCATCTGTATTCCCGTTGAGAGAAGCAGAAAAGGTTGAAAGGATGTGTCCAATGAGAGAAGTTCCTGGTGGTGGATATGTTCATGTTCCATGGAGTAGACAGGATATTTTGTCTTTTACGAATGACTTCCCTAGATTGAGAGAGAAATGGTACAAGCAGGTAGAGAGATTTGTTTCAAAGGTTTTGTTGAAATATTTGGACGGCCTATTTGATATAGTGGTACCAACTGATTTGTGGACAGAATGTAAAATTACAGTTGATTGGCCAACTGTAGAATATCCTAGAGACGCAAAGACAGTTGCTCCTTTAGAGGAAGTAATGAAGAAATATTACCAAGCGATTACTTTTTTGAAAGGGAAAATACCCCCTAAAGAAACAGATTGGGTTAAGATATGCAGAGCAACTCAAGAACCCAAGGAGTCAGTGCATGCATACTGCAAAAGGTTGCTACAGGTGTTTAAGCAGTATAGTGGATTTGAGAACATTGGTGATAAAGATATGGGACATTTTGTATATAGGTTTGTGTATGGATTGAGAACAGAAATTAGTCAGAGGATTCAACAGCATATGCTTTGCTGGCAAAGCAAGCCGATTGATTATATTTTGAAGTATGCAAAGTATTGTAGTAATGAGATTCATGCCAAACACAAAAAGCTAAAAGAGAAAATGATGTGGGCACAAGAGAAGTTGGAAGAACACCAAGAGGCAAATCCAGTTTAACAAAATGATAGTTGTTGCAGGGATTCTGTGTGTGCACAGAATTGTGCGTAGGGAACAAGTACCTCAGTGACTGGGTACTAAGGTGAGTTTCTGTTACACCGCAAGTGACTGAGGTACTTGCGGTGTAACAGAAACTCACCTTAGTACCCAGAACCCCTATCCGACTAGGCTCATTCGTTCTCCATCCTCAGTGAAGCCACCAATGATTAGACAAACCAGAACAAGCGACTTAGAATACTCTCTGGAATGGTGGGAAACAAGAACACTCTTTCATTTGTATTTCTCATAGAAGTCCACAACATGCGTTATAAGAGACACGGTAAAGTTTAAAATGTTTATTTTAATGACGTGCTCTAAGATGCAGTATCTTGGCTAACATAAGCAGGCATATGATTAGAAATAATACATTCAGCATTGTTACAGTTTCATAAAACACAAAGGGAGGAATCATATTATACTGATAGTGCAAACAGGTCTTATAGTGCCTTGTGTACCACCCTCCCCTTGCTCTAAGCAAAGTATTATAATAATAGAAGGTCTCTAAGTTGCAACAGGGAACGCCATACCTCAAAGATCAGCTTAGGTGTATCACATCAAAGGATCAGCCAGCTCTCTTGTAGAAGGAAAGGGTTTTCTTCAAGTGCCGGCAAACTGCATGCAGTGTAATATTAAAGGCACTCAAATTCTAGCTTTCTGCAGCTGGATGCATATTATGTCTAGACCGTGGGCCGATCACATTGAATCAACAGCATACATTGTTAATTGACCCTGAAGCTGTGAGCACAAGCTGTACAGACAGCAGCTCCCGAGTAAGTCTAGGGATTGTGTAAAGCAGACCGTTTTCACGTGAAGCAAAGCAAGCAAGTTAACTTACAATAACAGATATATGTAGTGCAGAGCGCAAAAGCGGCAAAGGTTGCAAAATGGTGTTTAAATTTCTAATGCGGTTATGCTAACATAGCAATGTGTGCTGGCAGGCATCCTTCTTCACTACATAGTATTGTAGTGATGACATTGATGCCAAACACAAAAAGCTAAAAGAGAAAATGATGTGGGTACAAGTGAAGTTGGAAGAACACCAAGAGGCAAATCCAGTTTCTCAAAAGGATAGTCAGATGAATGGTCAGAATCAGAATAGTCAATTGTAAAATGGAAATAAGGGAAAACGATGGATGAGTAGAGAAGAATCGAAAAAGAAATACCCTTGTCATGGGTGTGGAAAGCTTGGACATTGGAAAAATAAGTGTAGAAATATTCAACATATTGATGGGGCAAATCAAATTTTAAATCCACAGATACAGAGTGAGATGGTTGTGAACCAGCAACAACAGCAACAGGTAGTTACTCCTCAGTTGCAGGTCCCACAAGCCCCTATGCCCAACAATGTGAGCGCTCCGGTGCAGAGATACAGTGTGAACACCGGATTTTGTGGAGAAAGTGGTAAGAATACACAGATGGCTCAGCAAGATTGGATGCAAAGTAATGAGAGTAAATCAGAGATGTCCCAATGACGGTGCCTGAGGGGGGAGGAAGAGTGCGTGCTTGGCACATCTTTGGTGGTAGATCAGTCAGGTCCATTCGTTGATGGGAAGATTGAAGGAAATTACATCACTTTTCTTGTGGATACTGGCACTACCCGTTCTACTGTGAGAGCAACAGAAATCCCAAACCTATCCCTCTCGGGAGAAACTATCCAAGTTGTAAGAGTCTCAAATAAACAAATAAGGCTCAGTCACAAAACAAATAGAAGTGAATATTGGTAATTTCAGAGACATACATCGGTTTGTGGTATGTGATTCAAGTCCAGTGAATCTGTTAGGAAGGGATTTGCTATGTAAGATGAACTGTACCATCTTCTGTACGCCTGATGGTATTGGTTTTCAGACACCTCATGAAGATGTCACTTTTAAAATGATGTTAGCAAAACAGAGAACAGAAGTTGATGAAATGTTTTTACTTCTAACTGAAAGCGATTTGCCTGATGAATTGAAAAACACAGTAAAGTCAGATGTGTGGGATTTTTCAGGAAAAGAAATTGGTCTGATGGCAAATGGAGACTCAATTATAATAGTGGTGAAAGAGGGTGCAATATATCCAAACACATCTCAATACAGAATGAATCCTGAAGTAAAGGCAGGCTTTGCCCCAGTAATTGATCAAATGATTGAACAAGGTATTCTAAAAGAAATATTGAGCAGTCCTTGTACCTCGCTAATCATGGGGCTCAAAAAGCCTAGTGGTAAATATAAAATAGTGCAAGGTTTGAGGAAAATCAATAAGATAGTAGTACCCTGTTGTCCAGTAGCACCAAATCCAGCAGTGATTATCAAATACCTTGGGATGCCCATTGGTACACTGTGATTAATTTGTGCAAGGCATTATTTTCAATTCCCTTGCATCCGAATAGCCAATATCTTTTGGCATTCCGGTTCGGAGTTCGTGTTTTGGCATGGTGCTGAGTTCCTCAAGGGTACACAGAGAGCACTTCAATTTTCAATCAAATCCTGAAAAAATGTTTGAAGACTTTGGTTATGCCAGGAAATTCAGTCTTGGTTCCAGATATTGATGACCTATTGGTGGCATGAAAGACACGAGAAGCTTGTGTCATTGACACAATAGATTTACTGAACCATTTAGCAGAAGGAGGACACAAGGTATCGCCAGCAAAATTACAATTTTGTCAAAAAGAAGTTCAATATTTAGGACATAAGATAGAAAAAGGAGTCAGAAAAGTGACGCCAGAAAGAATAAAAGTGATTCTACAAATGAGTCTGCCTAAACCCAAGAAAGAAGTGTGAATGTTTTAAGGAGTGGTTGGATACTGTCGTCAATGGATCAGTGGATTCTCACTGCTTGCAAAACCTTTAATAAGGTTGACACAAAAGGATGTGATGGATCCGATTGAGTGGGATGATGAAAGTGGAGAAGCATTCATGAAACTGAGAGATTGCTTGTGTCAAGCACCAGCATTGGGAATGCCAGATTATACAAAGAGTTTGCTTTGTTCTGTTGTGAAAGGGAAGGTTATGTACTTGCAGCGTTAACACAGAGACACGGATTGTCACGACGCCCAGTAGCATAATTGCGTGCTACTCTGTATCCAGTGGCTGCGGCATTACCTGGTTGCTTAAAAGCAGTAGCTGCTACTTGTGTGAGTCTGGAACAGAGTGAATCAATTGTGATGGGACATCCCATAAAGGTTTATATGCCACATTCAGTTGAGATCCGTTTAACAAGGACTCATCCTCAGCACTTGACCCCTAGTTGGCTGACTAAGTATGAAAGAGTAATACTGGGTGCGGAAAATGTAAATGTGACAAGATGCACCGTGATGAATCCGGCAACCTTGTTGCCCGATTTATATTGTGAGGAAGGGAAAGGGGAAGTTGATCATGATTGTTTGGATGTGACAGAAATGTGTACGAAGCCCATACCCAGCATACTTGACGTTCCTTTGGAAGATTCAGATTTTGTAACGTTTGTTGATGGGTCATGCTTGAGGAGGGAAGATGGGGAATTGAGTTCTGCTTATCCTGTATGTGCTGTATCAGGTATCCTAGAAGCTTTCTGTCTAAGAGGAGGTAAGTCTGCACAAATAGCCGAATTGGTTGCGTTGACACAAGCATGCCAAATTGGGAAGACATTGAGAATAACCACATTTACGGATAGTCAATATGGTTTTGGAGTTGTGCATGACTTCGGCCAATTATGACTGCAAAGGGGATTTCTGACGTCTTCAGGTTCTCCTATTAAGAATGGCAAAAATGTTAAAGAACTATTGGAAACATTGCAATTGCCAAAAGAAATTACAGTGGTCAAATGTGCCACACATAAGTCAATAAATGATTATGTGACACAGGGTTATCGGTACGCTGACCAAGTTACACAATTTTGTGCTCAAAATACAATGTCTTTGAACAGAGGGTTGGGAAAAGAAGTAACCAATTTCCAAGTAATGTTTTTCTCTGCCTTTGAAACATGGGACAAAGTTAGACAGGTACATGATTAGGCAGACATGAAGGAAAAGGAGCTCTGGATTAAATCAGGCTGTACAAGAAGAGCAGAAGATGAAGTGTGGGTGGTCCAGATGGTAGACCAATAATTTCAGATAGTTTGTTATCACAAATGGCTAGGGTATATCATGGAGCTACACACATTGGGAGACATGCCATGATTAGTCATTTCAGACAGACATGGTATAATCCCAAGCTTAGGGTAATTGCAGAGAGTCTCTGCCAGAGGTGTTTGATCTGCCAACAGTAAATCCCAGGTAGAAAAAAGGTTGTCAGTTGGGGAAAAATTGGAAAAGCAGAGGTGCCATTTGCAAGACTACAGCAATTTGACTTCTTTGAGTTGCCACTGTGCAACGGTTTGAAGTATGTCTTTGTCATTGTGTGTCTGTTTTCTTGATGGGTTGAAGCCTATCCTACGAGAAGGCATGATAGTCTCACAGTTGCCAGGTTACTGTCGAGAGAGCTCATTCACAGATTCGGATTTCCAGTCACTTTGGAATCAGATAAGGGAACTCATTTTAACAATGATATAATTAAATTAATTTGTACCACTTTGAAGATTGAGCAGAAACTACAATTTGCCTATCAACCAGAAGCATCTGGAGTAGTTGAGCAGCTCAATGGTACAATAAAATCTAGGTTAGGGAAGGTGTGTGCATCCATTTCACTGAAATGGCCTGATGCTTTGCCCCTTGTATTGATGAGTCTTAGAAGCATTCCTGACAGAAGTACGGGTTTGAGGGCGCATGAAGTCCTCATGGGAAGAGCAATGAGACAAGCATTTATACCTGGAAACAAACTGATGAATATAACTGATGATCTAGTGTTGGACTACTGTAAAGGACTCTGATCTGGTACGTTCTGTGTCTCACCAGTTTGGGGAAGATGCAACCATAGCACAGCCAAATCAAGCTCATGATTTGTGTCCAGGAGACTTGGTTGTGGTAATGAAACACACGAGGAAATTGTGTTTAGAACCCAGGTGGAAAGGACCTCATCAAATTATATTGGTCATGACAACAGCAGTGAAGTGTGCTGGCTTGCCAAGTTAAATCCATGCCAGTCATACACAAAGAGTCCCAAGTCCACCGGAACGACAAGAGCAACAACTAGTAGAACAAAGAGAAGAACCAGAAGCTGAAAGTTGTGAAGTCAAAGAAATCAGAGAATCAGACTCTGAAGAACGCATTAATGATGAGCAACCAAGTACAAGTCAAGTAGGGTGGGCACCAGCTACTGGGTCTCAAGAGACTACTGTAGAGGCCAAAGGAGAGCATGAACTTGAAAAACCAGAATGAATTTAGCAAATTATAGGGGGGCGTGGCTTGACGCCAATGTAGTGGATCAGGAACCACGGAGCTCCTCCGTGGCTACCCCTCAAAGCAAGTCATCCTGATGTCATATTGAGGCCCCCGGCACCGCCAGATTAAGGGGAGCACTGGGTGCCTCTATGGGAGTGATCTCGGAGCGCAGAAGTGTGGCAATTCGGAATAATTGCCGTTTATTCCACCTGATCCCGCCCATGGCAATAAGGAACAAAATGGCAGCCGAGGTCAGTGGCGGCGATCGCCGCTCCTGAAGAGCGCGAGGCCCCCAACAACTTACGACGGCGGGGGTAAGGGAGCCGGGACTCACCTGCGCCATATGTTGTGAGTTTGCAGCAGCAGCGGAGGAGACCTTGGATGAACTTTTTCTCGCCGACTGCGCACTGTTGCCTGACCTTAAAATGGCGGAGGAGGCGACGAGAGCCGTGTGGAGGGGCGCCCACTAACCCCTGGACAGAACCCACACCTCTCGGCGGGAACCAGGGGGAACCTTTGTTGCCCACGATCCCGAGAGCCAGCACCACTGCCTGGGTCTCGGTGCTGGCTAGGAGAACTGCTTATTAACAGCGCTGGAGGGCAGTTGCACGAGGCCGAGGGCCTGGAGGAGCGGCGCAGCAGACCGCAATATAACTGATTGATTATTGATGTCGCTGTCCTGAGAGTCACAGACTGGTGCAGGGCAGATCCCTGCCCGAGGCCTCACGGAGGGGTGAGAATACGTGCGGAGAGTTGGATGTTTCCCTGGGGGAGTTCACTGAGCACTACAACGTGGCACCCTGAAGGTATTGATCTGTCTCTCCAGAATCTGGCTGGGACGAGGAGGAATGTAATGGCGGACATGGCTGGCAGCGGAAAGAGTCGCCCTTGAGGAGTGCGAGGGCCCTGGTGCTTGCTCAGCTCGGACAGCGGAGGGGTGGGGACAAGTTGAGCATCAACTGCACGCTACTCGGCAGGTAAGCTGCAACCTGGAAGAAGACTCTGGAAAGCCTGGCTGAGAGACCCCTTCACTGGTGACGCTGGGAGACGGGCACAAGTGGCCGGGGGTGGATCTGCAGTAGGATCGGGTAAGAGGCGAGACAGACCACAGCATTGTAGGCGACATACCAGAGACACTGCGCAGGGTCCCGCTGTTTGATGCCCAACAGTGCCACAGCACGAATCTTCTCGGAGGGGTGCTGGTCCACAGCTGGCAGGAGGTGGCCAGACTACGATCACTGGTCTGCACAACCTTACTACATGCACCTGTGGAGGGGAAGTAAAGGACCCGAAGAGTTACTGCAGGAGCGAGGATCTTGCCCTTACAGACCTGCATTGGTGACAGAGGGCACATCATAATACCGTGGAGGACGTACGGATCTGGCCGTGGTGGACAGGTGGCAGACAGAGCGACGCAGGGCAGGGTCGGAGCGGTGTCTGTGGCTACGGCCTCCGGAGAGGTAACGCTGTCTTGCTGACGAGGATTGGGACTTTTGACTCTCCTGATACCGCTGGCTGCAGTTGCGCACGGCGGTCGCAATGACAGGGTGTCAAAAAAGGGTTTGAAGTGCAGAGATTAGATGCATCGGAGCAGCTCACGGAAGATAAGGACACTGACACTGGGAGACGGAGACCGGGGCAGCCTGGGGACCCTACCCTGGGAGAAATAATACAGGCCATCGTGGCCTCGCGGGAGGCACTAGAGAAGAGGATAGATGCCATTTGTTCGGATATCACCCTACTGAAGGACGATCACCGGAAGGTCAAAGAACTAGTGGCGACCAACGAAACCACCATGAAAGATATCCCAGATACCGTGGCCGCCCTGCGGCACTCTCTACAGGCTGTGACGCAAAGAGTCAAGGTGCTGGAAGTAAGAGGGGAGGACAGCGAAGGGCGCTCGCGGTGCAATAATCTCCGCATAGTGGGAGCATAGTGGGAGTCCTGGAGCGCGAAGAGCAGGCAGATGCGGTCCGGTACCTAGAGACATGGCTGAGAACAAAGGTATTACCGGAGGGTCTCTCCCCGTTTTATGCGCTGGAGCGAGCGCACAGAGTCCCGGCCCGTCTGCCTAAACCTGGAGCACCACCTCGACCGATGGTGGTGAGACTGTTGCACTATCGTGACCGAGACTTCATTCTACAGAGGGCCCGAGAGCAACAGAACTTGCAGATTGGGAACAGAAAAGTGCTGATATTTCCGGACTACACCAGGGAGGTCCAGCGCCAGAGATCATCCTTTCTGGCTGTTAAACGAAAGTTGCATCAACTCCATCTCCCCTACGCCATGCTGTTTCCGGCCCGCTTGCTGGTGACTGCTGATGAGGAAACGCACTTCTTTCTCACACCGCAGGCGGGGTGGGATTGGCTTCAGGGCCGCGGAGGCACGACTGCGCACACGCCACAGGACGACAGGTTGGCACACCGCTGACGCAGAGGCCTGCCTCCCCAGTGGATCAGCGTCGGGAACGAAACAGTGCGGTTCAAGCTGTGGCGCCCATTAGCCGGGGTGAGATCAGCCCGACCAGTAACGTCACTCCGCAGACAGCAGAGCGGATGTTTGGGTGATGGGGCTGCAGAGGATCAGCGGGACCACTGGGAGGATATCTGTTGAGATTGCTGGGCTCAGGGGCCAGTTGATGCGGGACAGCACCGTGGGGGGTGACCCGCGTAGAATGCCGGGGCCTGACTGGTCACACATGTTCTAAAGGGGAGGGTCCGAGAGGGTTCTGGGGCATTGTGCGCGAGTTACACGCTACCTCCTTGTTACGGCTATTTGTATGGATACGTTAGTTTGGATGGGGACCTGTTCTTGTGTGCCTGTCCTGGGGCGTGGGAGTTGGGTGACGTTTGAAACTTGGGAGGGACACAGGAGGGTCAGAAATGTCGCTAGGGGTCTCTTAGAAGCAAGCGTGCAAGAGTTGGACACATGGCCACCCCCATAGGTTCTGTCTTGGAATGTAAGGGGGATGCACACTATGGTTCGGAGGCACAAAATACATGCCTATGTAGTACGGAGAGGAGTGCAAATTGCACTACTACAAGAAACCCACCTGACGAGGGCGGACGGGGTGGCGCTGCAGCGTCGTTGGTGGGGGCAGGTGTTCTACACTACCTATTCAGCCTATGCCAGGGGAACCTTAATATGGGTGCAGGCAGGGGTGCCATTCCAGTGTGTGAGGCAGGTGATTGACGCAGACTGCAGATTCACGGTGGTAATGGGGAGGCTTGACGGGCGTGACAATACGCTATGAAGCATATACGCTCCCAATGTTGACCAGTCTGCCTTCCTCGCACAGCTATCACAGAAACTAGCGGGGGAGCTAACGGGTCCTGTACTTCTAGGGGGGGCTTTAATTGCGTGACTGACATAGACCTGGATCACTCCCATCCTCCGCTTCCTGACGCCCTCACTTATAGGGTTGCAGAGGCTATACGAGACTGGCAGCAGCATTGGGGACTGATAGACACCTGCAGGGATCATCACCCTGGGGACCGAGACTAGTCTGATTTTTCAGCTGCACATGAGCTGCACGTCCGGCTGGACGCAAAACTGTGTTCTCCTGATGTCCACATGACGATTACGAAGAGTGAGTACCTGGCTATACAACCTCTGATCATAACCCCCTCTTGGTGTCCCTTAATTGGGTTTGCCTTAGAACGGCGATCCCTAGCTGGCGTCTCAGAACGGAAATGTTGGAGGAATATTTTCAGCATAACATTAATACATCCTCTGATTTGCATAACGAGTGGGACGCATTCAAAGTAGTGATATGCAGGCAGTGCATCGGGGAGGCGGCGGGAGTTCGTAGAACGCTACAGGGTGAGGTGCAGCTGGCAGAGCAGCGACTTAGGGAGAGAGAAAGGGAGAGACCTGGACAGGAGGACAGACAGGAAGACCTGCTGAGGGCGAAAGAAGAGTTGGCAACACAAGTAGAGAGGCTGAGGTGCTTTGATTACAGGGCATAAGTGACAAGAGCGCATGCTGAAAGGGATAAATCTGGGGCGCTGTTAGCTTGGTTGGCGAATCCTGCACGCAGAGGTACACCGATCCTGGAATTACGGGACGATGGGGGGGCACGACACTATGGACAGCAAGCCATTAACATGCAGTTCCTGGAATACTACACTACTTTATACCGCAGCAGGTTAGACCCCAGAGAGCTGGAGGAAGGGGACTGCCTAGATATAGGCCTGCTTCGGCTTGAGGAGGCGGATGCGGAGAGCCAGGGCCGTCCAGTGGAGCTGGGAGAGGTCAGGGGGGCTATAAAGCGTATGGCCAAGAACAAAACACCCGGTACTTACCATCTGAGTTCTACGTTACATACGTGGATCTGCTGGCCCCACAACTGGTGACTCTTTACAATCTGTAAAAAAAAATGGATTTTTACCTGGTTCGACAAAGGAGGCAGTGATCGTGCCCCTCCTCAAGCCGGGCAAGCCGGAGTGGGACCACACAGCATATCGCCCCCTGGCGATGTTAAATATTGACTACAAGATCTTGAGCAGTATTTTGGTCAGCTGCCTGATGCATGGAGACCAGACCGGGTTCATTCCTACCCGGAACACGGCCATGAATATACGGCGACTGTGTCAATTTCTACACAAGTCGGAGGCAGAAGGAGAGGAGGCATGTGTATTATCGATAGACATTGTAAAAGCCTTTGATAGCTTAGAGTGGCCGTACCTGTTTAGGGTCCTGAGGGTGTTTGGTTTAGGCAAAGGGTTTGTGGCCTGGACAAAGATTCTGTATAATCGCTCGACGGCCAGGGTTTGAACAGGCAGGGCAATCTCCGCGGCTTGTGGCGTAGGCAGGGGGACGAGACAGGGCTGCGCGCTGTCTCCCCTCCTGTTCACCCTGGCAATGGAGCCCCTGGCAGTCCGTTCACGGATGAGGAGGCACTACAGGGGCTTGGAGGGGATGGGCCAGATGCACTACATTGCCCTATATGCTGATGATTTGTTAATGTTTCTTGCCAATGCTGCTGACGAGTTACGGGAATTACTGGAGAGCCTGCGGCGAATGGCAGGGCTCAAAGTCAATTGGACTGAGACCTGTATCTTTCCGGTACGAGGGGGTGGAGGCGATCCTCCTGAGGGGCTGGATGTGCGTTGGGAAGGCAGATGTCTACCTTATCTGGGGGTCAGAATTTATCATGAGGCTGCTGATTTATTTGAGGGCAACGTGGGGCGGGCTCTGAGAACTACCAAGAGTAATCTTGATTTCTGGGGGTCTCTGCCTTTGTCGGTTGCAGGACGAGTGGCATTGCTAAAAATGATAACCCTGCTGTGTCTGCTTTATTACTTCGGCACACTCCCACTATGGGTGCCTGGGAAATATTTTGCCCAGCTATGCTCAATGGTAACGAGTTTTCTGTGGGGCTCAGGGAGGCGTAGAGTGGCTCTGAATACTATGATGCGCCCTAGGCGGGAGGGGGGCTTTGCAGTGCCTGATTTCGAGGCATATTATCATGCGGCTCAATTTCAGTGGTTCGCACAGTGGCTGATGGGGAGGCTGGGAGTGGAAGTGGACCAGAGAGGTAGAGACTTGAGACTTCGCCACCTGACCAGGATTTTGCTCCAGCTTCCGATTCGTCAAAGAGAGGTGCCCAGAGATTTACGGGTACTGCGGCAATGCTGGAATAAGGCCCAACGTCGAAATAAAGTAGGCCCGGCTTATGCGCCCGAAATTCCGGTGTGGCTCTGTAAGGAGCTGCCTCATGGGAGGGACTGGCAGAGATTGCGAGAGTGGGAGGAAATAGGGATCACCACCATTGGGGATGTCTACGAGGATGGCGCCCTCTTACCATTTCAGGACCTCATGGAGAGGCATGAACTGCCCGCCCAGGATTTTCTCTTGCATGCGGCATTGACGGCTGCTGTGTGTCGGCATTGGAAAAAGGGAATGGAGGAGCCACAAATCTTCCTCCCTTTCCAGTATGTGGTCACTCCTTACGGGTAAGATTAAAGCAGTAACTTGCCTGTAAAGAAGACTGGCGCAGGGGTCCGGGGCTCCCTTAGAAGGGCTGCAAACTAAATCGGAGATAGATCTGGGGCTAACAATAGAGGCAAAGTCATGTGAGATGCTGCTGGAACGAGCATGGAAATGCTCCCGGAATGCGAGATTCCAGCTAATACATTTCTATGTGTTTCATCGGGCGTACCTCACTCCTCACAAAATCAACGAGTTTTTCAGCTCTCACGCTGCAGACTGGAAAATGCAGCGTTCATACACATGTTCTGGGATTGCCCACTACTCCGCGGGTTCTGAGAGGAGGTCCTGACCAAGCTGAAAGAGGTGACCGAACGGGAAATACAGTTACCTCGAGGTGTTTGCTTGTTGCATTGGTTCCCCCACACTGCCCGTAACAAAACCTCCAGCAAATTTCTGCACTTGGGCTTAGTTCTAGCTAAAAGGGAAAATACTAGCAATTGGAAGGCGATTACTGCCCCAACCGCTGCGCGCTGGCTGCAGGAGCTCATCAAATGAGCGGATTGCGAGGGGACTCTCCGGCTCCAGATGGCTCGGAGATCCAACAATGATAAATTACTGGATACAGCGAGGGCCTGGGTGGCGATGGTAGATCTTCTCAAAACCCCGACTGTCGATGACGGCTGTTCTCCCTGGGACTGAGGGACCCCCTTCCCTGCATGGGTACGCAACCACTGATGTAAGGGTGGGGGCGACAAGCGGGGGACGATTAATGTGGATGCACCCTACTAGCTGGGGCACTGATTACTGCCATAGGGAACCCAACGAAGTGTCCGGAGTGCATACTGTGCTATGAGTGTGCTGTTAGGGAGAGCGACATGTCTGAGGGGAGGGGGAGGAGGGGTTAATGGGGGGGACCAGGGAAGAGGGGGAACAGATTGAGGCAGGGGGAATGTAGTTTTAGTTGCCTGATAAGGTGGGTTGGCGAAGACAATGTAAACATGCTCCTAGGGTAGCATGGATGGGACCTTAAGGCAGCGACACAAGGTGGTATGGATAAGTCTTCTGCACCCGCTGAACAACTCTCCTTGTGCAGATGAAGATGAAGAGGCGGACGCTCTGACACGATGCAGGACTATGATTTGTTGCAAGCCCACGGGGTGATAGCTTACGCACCCATGTATGTTATTCGTGTGAACATGAGAATTATGTATTTGTGAGCATTGAGAAAAATTAATAATATCTGTTTTAAAAAAAAAATGAATTGAGGAAATTATTGAAGAATCTACTACAGAAAATCCAGATGAAGCTCAGTCAAAAGAAGAAAAAGAAAGACCAGAGTGTCCAGAACAAATTCAAACAACAGAAGGAGAAGAAGAGAATTCAGAACAAGTCCAACCAAAAGAAAGAGAAAATAAAAGGACACTTGAAGAAGGTGAAAAGGCAGTACAAACAAAAAGGGTCAGAAAGGGTGATTACCGGTTGAGTGGAGTAAAAAGACTGAGATAGTTTCTAAGGAGGAAAACAGGGAAGGAACTAGAGCAAGTTAATGAACTGTCAAGATAAGTTGAGCAAGAACAATCGAAAAGAAAATCATTAAGGAGATCAAAAAGATTGAAAGTTCCAAGCAGAAAATATAAGGCTGCTGAATGGGCGTGTGTTATCCTTGAAGACTTTAAGAATCTTGATCTGAACGAAGAACCTGAAAGTGACCCTATTGAAGTATCTGATGAAAGGAAATTGAGACCAACTTAAAGCAAATACTTTTGTACAAAGGGTGGAAATTATCAAACAAAAAGAAGAAAAGAAACAAAGAAAAGGGGTCCAAAAGACGGAAAGCTTTTGAAATGTGGGTTCACATAAAGATTTTGTATTATATATACTTATTTTTTTAGAGAAAATAATTTTTAGCCATTCATTTATTTTTTATTTTGTTATTTTAGTACAAAAAATGGCAGAAATGAAAGTGACTGAACATCCGAAATCTAGTCTAAAATGAAGATGTGGTTATTATTAACTGTCATAGTACCTGTTCGAATGGTAACTAACAATCAAAACAACACAAATACTAGTGAAAGAATGTACGCAGTTACTAAGAAAACTACTACTACAGATTTAGATCAAATGGATAAAAGCATGTATCATCATGAGAAATGAAATAGTGACTCATCATTAAATGTATTTACTAAACTCCTTTATCAGTATGTAGATACTATGGAGGTGAACGATTGTTTTGTTTGCATGAACCTTCCTATGTCCGTCTCAGAAGGGGTGACATATTAACATCTTCCATTAACCTATGGTGTGTCCTGTAATGTTGTGTCTAGTTTTTTAATGTAACAGGCAAGTTGCAGTATTATTACTCGAATATAAATGTGGTCTTTTCAGAAATCCCTATTCGAAGAAACCTGAATCCAGTGCTTAGTAGTAAAGATGCGAAGTTTATGGGGGAATTTTTCCTAAAAATGAACCCAATAGATCTAATATATGCTCATAAAAATAACCTAACATGTCTTTTGCGTGATGAAGAGAAAGATATTCTAAATTTAGTAGAGGAAAGAAGACAGAATTTCCAAAAGAAAACTGTTGAACAGAAGTCACATGCACCCCCATGGGCTACTCAGGAGGGGGCAATAAGAAAGGCGAGACTCATGCTGCAATGTCCTTAGACTTGTCAAAATTGGGGAAATTCTGTCTACATAGACTAAAAACAAAGTATAATAATATTTTCATTGGTACTAGTGAATGTGGACATACCTTCCTCATAATGGGGGTATGGGGACTAAAGGGTGGAACTGATCCTGTTTTCCCAGGAATTTAATATGCGTGCGGTAAAAATGCATATTGCAGGTTGCCTGCACGATGGTATGGTAGATGTTATTTTGGCAGAGTATTTCCAAAGGTGTATCACGTAACTAAGAACAATGAAATGGATGTAATAAGTAAGGGACTAAAAAGAAGTAAAAGAGCAAGTTTTTCAGAAATAGTAGGCGACATATTTGGTGCACTGATACCATCAGTTGGAGTCATATTGAACTCACATAAAATACGTCAATTTTCCACAGTAGTTGATAGTTTATCAACAGATACTGCTGGACAGTTCTTAATGATTAATACCAAAATGGTTTCAATTAAATCTATGGTTTTGCAAAATAGACTTGCCCTTGATATTTTATTGGCAAAAGAGGGTAGAGTCTGTGGCATGTTGAAAGTTCAGCACTGCTGTACATATATCCCAGACAAAAGTAAAAGTATTGAGGGAAATATTAAGAATATTACAAAGATTCATAAAGACTTGACCCAACTGGAGGTTGACGGTGTCTGGGAGAAACTAAGTAAAAGTATTTCCGCTATAGGTAGTTGGTTTTCCACTTCTGGGAGTAGTTTATTGGGGAAAATACAAATCCCTGTAATATCAATAGCATTGGTAATTTTGATGATAATAATGACTTATAAGTGTTGCAAAGGTAAAATGACAACAAGAATGATGATTGAAACAAAGAATAAAAGGATGGGAAGAAAAGGGAGGAAATTGAGTTTGAAGAAATGAAAGAAAATCTATATGATAAAATGAAAGAACTAGACAAGAAAGAAAAAAATAAAGAATGTATAGAGAACAAAGTAGATACCAAGATTAAATAATAAAGTTGGCACTTGGTAATGATGGGTATGTTATGAAGGCTCAAAAATGCCATCAGAGGGGGTATTGATGAAGCAAGGATTAAAAAAACTAAACTTGCATAGAGCAATCCCTCATTAACAGTACTAATCGTTTGAATTATAGATAACAATGGAAACTAATATACATGCAATATCGACATTTGGGAAGAAAAACTTTATGCTTAAATAACGAAGAAAAAAATGCCACGCAACTAAACCTCGCTTTAAACTCGAAAATGCTTTTGCGCATGTGCGAACTAGGATTGTGTAGATAGTAATGTGACTAACCCGCTTGGAGAAGGAAAACTCTCACGCATGGGCAAGAACTATTAACATGAAGTCTTGAGGCACCGCATGCCCAGCATAAGCTTGCTTGAATTTAAAGAGAGCTATTGCTGCTAATGCTTTTGCTTAAAGAAAGAGATAATAACATGGGATGGAGTAGAAGTGGGTGGTGAACAGTGAAAATCAAATGTTTGAGAAATTAACATCTGTTTAATAGTGTACGTTTGGGCCCACTGTTGCACATATTGAAAGAAAAATGGTGGTGAAATGGAGGCAAGCTACGCATGTGCAGTGAAGTCATGATGTGACCCGATGACTGTGTGGCTGAACAGCTGCCAAGATTTAAGGACAGGAGTTGTGTGAAAGTTATCCTCGGCTGTGGAACTTCATTTCAAAATTGTTATTTGATTTGCAACATTAGCTATTTGGGAAGGAAGTAGAATGAAGTTATGAATGAGATAAAGGGGAAGGGTTAGTCAAAAAGAGTATTAATAAAAATGAATATGTCCGCATGAGGTGATAACAACTCCTCTGCCCCTGCCCAATCAAAGTCCATATTCATCAATATTTGCAACTTTTGAGGGTGGGACATGCATAAATGAAGACTATAATTAGAATGACTTAAAAGGTAGTAATTGGCAAGCGAGGCAAGGCAACCACGAGTGTGAACACCTCGAGAGTGACATCGATGCAGAGAGAAAGAGAGAGAGACGAGAGCTGCTGCTGATGAGGAATAGAGAGAACAGACTGGGAAAATCCACACCTAAATGACAAACTGATTAGATTGAAGATTCCTGAAGAGTATAGAGGAGGGAGAGAGTGTAAGAGAGGGATGCGCCCTGGTGCACCAAGTTTATAGAGAAGTCGAGTAAGTATTTCCCTGTCCTTATCCTTTCCTATAGTCTTTGTCTCCTGATTCTTAATCAGGGGACCTCCATCAGTCCTTTGGCCAGAGGGTTGGTTTTCCGTTATCACTATTGGGTAACTATTATTCTGTCTCAAAATGTGCACATCCTTTTGCAAATGTATGATTTATTATGCCTTTTGTCTCTACATCTATTCACTCTTAAGGCATTGATTTGTCGAATGAATCTGTGATTTTGAATGTATTTGCTAAATTAATTTTCTCTCTAATGAAAGTTGATGAAGTTTGCACTATGAATTTGTACTAATGAGCGTTCATTTAAGACTGCGATTCAGATCAAATTAATTGATTCTTGCTCTGAGTCTTTGGTTATTTCACTGAGATCTGTAACTTAGGGGCAGATTATGATGGAGGATTTTCCGCATCCTCCGGGCCGGCGGATGCAACCGCCGGCCCAGAGGATGCGGAAAATCCTCTGCGTAGCCTCACAAGATCCACCGCCATATTAGGATGGCGGTGGTTCTAGAAATCTGTCCGCAGCTTTTCCGCCGCGGTCGCCTTCCGACCGCGGCGGAAAAGCTTTAACATGGCTGGCGGTGTCTATCAGACACCGCCAGCCATATTAGCATGGTGTAAGATGTATGCTTTTCCGCGGCGGCTTTTCCACCGTGGAAAAGCATACGGACCTTCACTTTGGGGGCCCATTGCGGGCCCCCTGGGTGAAGGGGGGTGGGGGATGCACATGGGGGGTACCTATGGTACCTCCCTGCATTTGCGTGAACAAAGCAGCAGGCACCATGCGGTGCCTGCCGCTTTGTGCATGAAAATGCACAACTTAAATTTTTTACATTGCGGCGGGTGCTGCTTCAAGCAGTACCCACCGCAATGTTAAAAATACAGGATGTGACCGCCAGGGTGGCGGTCACATCCTAATTTGCACGGAGGGACCGCCGCTGCCCCTGCGGACGGTCCCTCCTACTCTATGGTGGCGGACGGACTCAGGTCCGTTCGCCATCATAATCGGCCCCTTAGTTAGTTAATTGTTAATATCACCATCAACTACTCAACTAATGGTTCATCGACCAGAGGAAAGTGTGTTGATCTGTGAACATTAGTTAGGTATTGAACCAATTTTCTCAAATTATTGTGAGGTTACAGTGAGTTAACTAATCAGAGTAGAAGTGAAATTATAAAACTTGACCCCCAGCAAAACAACCAGGGAATTCGAATGTGTATATGGGCCCCATAGAAGTTTTTCTTAACTGTGAAGTGTTTATTCCTGGCCTTTCGCTGGATCAAAGATAATTCTTGAATTGTGTCATGAAGGGCATTTGGGAATCATAATGAGAAAAAAACAGTGAAGGAACTATACTGGTGTGAAAATGTAGACAAATCACAGACAACATTGAAACCTTCCCTTCTTCCGATGAATTGTCCTGATAACGTTTGAAAAACCATAAGTGTTTATGCTATAGATCCCATTGTAGAACATTTTGGTGGGAAAGTTTTCAGAAGAGTATGTACGGATTACTTTTCACAATGACTGATTTTAAGGTTGTGGAGACAGCAGACACTGATGTCATTCTTCAGTTTTTAGATAAGCTATCCGTAGAGACAGTTTACCAAGAAGGGTCATTTCAGACAATGGTGAGGCGAGTGTGTGAGTTATAGTTACTTTAGGGTACAAGTTACAGTTACTGCAAATAACTATAACTTGTGAATTTCAGATATTTTTTCCTTTCAAACTGTATGTTTTAACAGACATTTTCACCTAACTATGACATCCCTTTAACCTTTGATTTTTTCCAATGAAGTTCAAAAGTTTGTTAATGCCAAGTAAGATAATATTACCATACCTAACAATAACAACATTTTAAAAAAAATGTCAGTGAATTTTTAGGGTTTTTTAACGTAAAGCTATATTTTACTACCATTCATAGCATCAATCCCATGCCGGACAAGGCAACTGTCCGTGCATGGTATGGGTGTTGGCCACAAGGCATCCAATGCTCTGCCACGTACAGATCGCTGATAGAATATTGATTCCAACACTGTTTAGGTACATAAATATTGCGTCAAAATTTTTTATGACAAAAACATTGTTTTCCTCTATATATAATGTTAAGTAAAAATATTACAAAATATATAATTTTAAACTAAAGTCATTTAAAAGCATTTAAAAATAAATAAAAATAATATATGGTTTAAAATAGTACATCTTATATATTATAACATGTAACATTAATATTATCTAAATACCAAAAATTTGAATAATATTTAATATTATATGTGTGTATGTTTATACTTACTCTTTTTATTTATTGAGCAGAGCATTAAGTACATGATTTACATATTATGATTAAAATAATTATTGAAACCATTTTTTACAAAAATACGATAGCTTCTTCTTTCCATGACAAAATTTAAAAAGATATGGCTGTAGCAACTAATAACATCAACAATAATTACAAAAAATAGCAATGTGCAAAACATGTAATAAAGTGCAAAAGCAAGGAAAGTGCTAGTGCTTCTAAAGTGCAATGGCGAGAAAAGTTCTAGTGCTTTTTATCACAATAACTGCTACAACTTCTACATCAATATCGAGTGTTAATATCCCTCCCATTGCTTTTCTAAATTACTTAAAAAAGTCAACTTTTTTTCAAATTTCTTAGTGGCTCCCACCCTTCTTGCGTAAGCTTCTTAAAAATATTGTGTCCTTTTCATTTTATTAAACCACTTCAAATGACTAGATTTCCAATTCTGAAGAATTAAAGAGTGGGCTACAGTACAAGAAATAAATAGGGAAAAAACTTTTTCAGCTTCTGTTAACATCATTCTGTCTCTACATAATCCAAACAGAGCAGCCTCGGCCTCAAGCGGAACTCTCTTCCCAATAGCCTGCTTTAGGGCTAAAAAAATTGCCTCCCAAAAGGGCCTCAACCGCGGACAAGTTTAAAAAAATATGGTGCCACCCACCTTTTTAGTCGGCCTGGCAGCGAAAGCACTTATTTTCAACCTCTGGATATCTTTTTTCCAGAGCTTCTGGAGTCAAGTAGGAGAGCCATCGTGATAAGAAGGCCATCCTTTTAACCCCTTGAGCGTGGCCATAATTCTGCGCCTGTGCGGCCGTTTTTAAGAGTGGGCGGGATCATGACGACCCCCAGTCGTCATCAGCACACCGTGATGCATGTCAGATGGGGGCCGTCATCAGCATAGAAGGGGTTAAAATTAGCTGCGCGCAGGGATTTACTTCCTAGGTGGGATAAGGCTTCCCAATCATTAAGGGAAAAAATACATTGTGTCTCACAAACTATTTTAGCCAAATGGCTCTCTATCAAGGGTACTTGTCCCTGGTGATGAAACAACAGGTACCTATTCCCTACGCCATTAAATTTGGCCCTGTAGAGAGCTACCACAAATTCGTTTGGAGCATCAAAAATGCCATTAGGGTTTTTTAGAAAATTAACAACTTGTAAATATTAGAAAAAGGCAGGTTTCCTAAGGCTCTCAACCCTTGCCATTACCTCTTGCCAGGAGATCACCCTGTTTTGAATAACAAACAGACATATTATCAAGGGCCATATCCCCGCTTTAGCGGGAAAAACGTTTTCCCGCTAAAGCGGCGATATTTTTATCGCCCTATTAGCAAGCTGTCGCTAACAGAAGTTAGCTTATAGGCGATAGGTTTGGGGCCCGCTTTGCATGTCAGCAATATTTATCGCTAATGACATGCAAAGTGGGCCTATCCAACCTGTTAGCGACTGAAAGCAGTCGCTAACACAGCTATCGCCTATTAGATAGGCAGGCGAAGGGATTAAAAAATGTGCGCTAAGTGCGAATATCGCTAGAAACTAACGCCTGCTCAGACCAGGACTTAACCTGTATATCCAATGGGAGGTGGATATTCAGGTTAAGTCCCCATTAGCGATAATGCCTGAATATCGCTGGATTTCCAGCGATATTCACGCATTGAGCCGCTTTCGCCAGACATTTTATCGCTTTAGAGATAAACGTTGCTAATAGCACGTTATCTCAGCGATAATATCCGGCGATGCGCGGCGATAAAAAAAATGAGCTAAGCTCATTTAGTGATAATTATCGCTATTTGTTGATAATATGCCCCAAATGTCTTTGCTCCTGTAGCCCACAACCTTCCCAATTATTTATATGACTTTCTCGAAACTGGAGGCCGAGACTAGTACACTCTCTCAATCTCAAATAATGCGGACCCGAGGAGCCCGTCTTTTTAAAAAAGGACTGAAGTCTAAAAGAATAATACCATTTCCAGATTATCTTTGCTGGGTATCAAATATAAAATAATATCGTCCGCAAAAAGTTTCAGCTTACCCATGCCAGAGATGGGGGATTGAATAACAGCATTATTTCGCTTTTTAATTACCAATGGCTCTATAAAAAAGTAAAAAGCAATGGCGAAAGCGGAAAACCTTGTCTTGTTCCCCGGTTTATTTTTATAATTCCTGCTCGTTTCGAATTTATTGCTACCAGGGCCGAAGCCCCCTGATAGATGTTACGTAGCATGTTAATAACCTGAGAAGGAAAGCCAAATTGACCGAGGGCAAAAAACATAGTTCTCCAATTAACCAAGTCATATGCTTTCTCAGCATAGACCATTATAATACATGCCGGAATAAGATTGGTATTGGAATAGTCCAAGGCATGTATTAAAAACTCGGTATTGGCCGCCATAGATCTACCTGCTATAAAACCAGTCTGGTCTCTATGAATTGTCTCTTGGGCAGCAAATAAAAAGCGCTTGGCCCATACTTTTTTAGGATTTTTATCTTTTTTAACAAAGGACACAATTACCGCCCACTTAAATAATGCGGGAACCAAACCACCCTTTTTAAAATAATTAAATAGTTTTATCAAAGGTGCGATTAATTCTTTTGAAAAAGTTTTATACAATTCAATGGGGAAACCATCCTGTCCTCACGCTTTGCCAAAATCTCTGCGGATTCCACATCAGATCCTCGTTGAGTGATCCGATTATCTGAAAGTTTGGGAATATTCACATTTGAGAAATAATCCTGGATCAGCTCCTCCCCCACCGAAAAATTTGTAGAATAAAGTTGGTGGAAAGGTTTTAAGAAGATTTGCGGAATCTCGTAGCCATCGACAACTTCTTGACTGGTCTGGGGGTCAAGCATTTTAGATATTATGGCTGCTTCTTGTTTTTTTCTTGTCGAATTAGCTAAAAGTTTACCAACTAACTGGCTGTCCTCGTAAACCTTTTGTTGATACATTTGAGAACTACAGATCTCTTCTAGAACAAAAAAAATCTCTCAGAGCTGTTCTTGCCTGCTCGAGTTGATTAGGGTGCAGCTGAAGCTGGAGGCCATACTATTTTTCAACCGCTGTTTGTAATTCAGCTATTTTAAGCCTCCGAGCATGTGACTGGGCAGCCATATAGGCAAATATTTACCCACGAGCTGCCACCATGAACCCGCCCGACACGGAAAAAGGCTCCACAGTGTTCTCATTAATCTTAAAGTATTCAAAGATCCATTCTCTGACGCTTTTCACCCAATCCTGGTCTTGGAGGAGGAGGGGGCCCAGCTGTCACCTGGGCCGCTCTCTGCTCTCCCCCCCCAAGTATGAGTTTGAGCCCAATATACGCGTGGTCCGAGAAGGGATTGCATCCGATATCTGCCTTTAAAACCTGAAGGTTTTTAATCAGGATGAATATTTCGCCAAGGATCTACTAATTGATATTCTTGTTTAATGGCCACCACCATCTTTTTGGTATTTGGTTTCAGTTGTTTTTTATTTTTATTTGAAGTGTCCTTTCTTAAAATTCCCTCCTACAATAAACTGTCCAGGGGCTCCCCTCAAAAGCTCATTGATTTTGACCAGCGCTGAGATGTCATCCGAGACAGGGCCATAGTAATTTATGAAATTCAAGGTCCTCCCCTGTAACCTTGTTGCCACCCATATCCATCTCCCCTGTGGATCCCTATGGACTTGTAGAAATTCCCAGGGTAGTTTTCGAGAAAAATAGATGGCAACTCCTCTCACGGCAAGGCCTGCGGACGCAAAGAAAACATTAGAGAAAACCCTGGGTAAAAATTATTTAGGGGAATTACATTTTAAGAGTGTCTCCTGAAAAAACAAGACTTGGGGGTTGAATGATATCAGCCATTTAATAAGAGCACCATACTTTTGTTTATTTAAAATTCTGTTAGCGTTGACTGATAGGATCTTACATTTACTGTTTCTATTGATGTTTCTATCTCTAGAGTACTTGCTATGTGTACCTTCTTCTCTTTTTCCTGCAGTGAACCCTATCCCAACCCTACCCTTCCCACCCCAAAAGAAAAACCACCCATCGAAATGTGGAGATGCCCCTACTAGCCTTGCTAGCCACATTTCTTCCCTCCCATCTAACCTCCTTGGTGTCATAAAATTACACCCTGGGTGACCCCGTTGGCCCCACTGACCCCAGCAATAGAAAAAAAAATAATCAAAATGATCTAGCTGGTGAGCACACCTAGCACCAAAAACAAGAGAAGCCCTTTTTGTTCACACATGACTGATCCGAGTATTTTAAACAATTCCCTTAAGCTCTGGATCCATGCGAAATCTCTTTTAATAATGCCTGAGCTTGTTCCAAATCAGAAAACATAAAAAACTTTCACTTAGCTAAAACTCGCAGTTTCGATTGTTGGGCAATTGATGCTTGGGCGCCGTGGGCTTGAAACAAATGAAGAATCTTAACAAATGATTTTCTTCAACGCGCAGCAGCGGCAGTCCCATCAGAAAATATGCGACACTTGATGGTTTCATTTACTAGACAGTGCCTCCGCTGAATCGCCTTTGTCAAGATTCTTCAAAGTTCAGCAAAATTGTGTGTGGCATCGTGGAGATGGGGAAGGGATGGGCTGGGACTTTCCTTCCTCTCTGGACGAAGATAGAGAATGCTTCACTACTCCAAGGGGTCTACCAGACTGACTAAAATCAGGGCAGCTAACCCACATAAAAAAAAATATATTCACAGGGGGTCATAAGATAACTTCTGTCCCATCTCCACCATTCCTTCTCTGGCAAAGCTCCTTGAGAAATGCGTACATACCCAGCTATGTAATCACATTGATCAGTTCCACCTTATTGACTAATTCCAATCCGGTTTCCATCATGGTCACAGCACGGAAGCAGTCCTTACCCACATAGTTGATGACGCACTTAAAATGCTAGATCAGAACAAATCTTGCCTCCTAATCCTCCTAGACCTATCCTCAGCCTTTGACACGGTCGAACATGACAGCCTTCTTGAAATAATTGAACACAGAATAAGATTATCAGGGGTTGTCCTAAATTGGTTTGCCTCATTTCTACACAACAGAATTCAAAGAATTAACGTGTCCCTCAGGGGTCCACTTTATCACCTACTTACTCTCTTTAACCTGTACATGTAGCCTCTAACCAAAATTCTGGAGTTTTCCCATGTTCAATACCATATGCATGCAGATGACACACCCAACTATATCTTAAAATCTCCTCTCCTGAAGATATCCGTCTACTCAACACAACTCTGCTAAAACAAAAAAAATGGGTAATCAAAAACCACCTTAAACTCAACTCACTCATAACTGAATTCCTCTTACTGAGCCCACCAAAACTATCCCTCAACATCAAAGATTAGATGAAACATTTAATAGCCTTCAACTGCCTTCCACACATTATAGATTCTAAAAGATCACTAGGAATTGCACCTGACAAGAATTTCAACATACAGGAACACATCAGCTCAGCCTCAACAGGAGCATACTTTCAAATGAGCATTCTAAGACAAATAAAACTCTTCCTCTCACTCGACGACATTAAATCAGTGCTGCAAGCTCTAGTGATCCCCAGATTTGGCTATGGGAGTGCTACACTATGTGATCTGCTGAGATTCAAGTTGGCTCCACTAAGGGCATCCCCTAACTCTGCTGCAAGGCTCATCACTGGATCGAAAAGGTACAACGAAATCACTCCAGATCTGAAGGCACTAAACTGGCTCCCTTATTAGGCAAGGATTCAGATGAAAATTGCTTGCATGACGCACAAAGCCCTACACTTCAACACACCAAAGTACCTAGCTGACAAACTGGAATTGTCCGGCGGTGGCAGATCACCTTGAAGCGCCAGCACCTTACTGTTGAAACTTCAAAAATTTCAGAAAAAGAAAACCTACAACCGAGCCTTCTCCAGATTGGTCCCTACAATCTGGAACTCCCTGCCCCTGAAATTAGACTGATCCCTTCAATCACTTCATTAAAAAAAGAAGTCAAACTGCTTTTAATGAACAAATCTCTACCCTGAACCCACTGACTTATTCTCTGGATACTGATATGACGCAGTTCTCCAAACACTGCTTGCACATGCCATCAGAGTCCTAGTTTATAACTTATTGCCCCACTCCTGATTTGCAACGGATAAAGGCAGTGTTTATGTTTCTTGGTTATCTATTTTCTGGTTATTGAACTTTTTGTAAAGCTCTCTGATACCATTCTAGAGTCATGTTTCCGCTATATAAAACTTTACAAATGAATAAAATAAATAAATATATATAATGTAACACTATAATTAAATATATATTTTACTTTATATTACAGTTTTTGGGTTTTTTTCTTCAAATTTGTTACAATAAAACGCATTTATAATAATAAACTAAAAAAATTAAATCAGCTGCAAAACATTAAATTAATTACCAAATTAATTAAATATAAAAAAATATAAAATGCCCTAAAATGTATTTACTACATATATTACAAAATTACAAATACATTTCTATATATATATATGCAAATATAAAACTAAACAAACAAACAATAATATATATTATATTATATATATTATAGATATCACGAAGAAGTTCACGAAGGAGTTGGTGCAATATATATATATATATATATTCTCCATTGCTGGTTCCTTTTTGCCACTCATGCAGCGCTCGGAATGGGTGCGGCGCCCTGCAGCTGAACCACGCTGCTAATCTATTTGCCACTGTTCCCTCTCAAAGGGACACAATGGGTCGCACTCCACGGGCCAATTTTGCAATTTTTTATTTTTTCATATTCCACAAACTCAGTTTAGCGATGGGATGGTGGGAAAAAGAAATCGCATGGAGTAACAGCAATGAAACATCACTGAACAAAGTGATAAGCTGGACGCGATATATTGATGATTTACTCATCATCTGGGACGGCAGCAAAGAATATTTCCAGAAATACTTTGATATCATGAACAACAGTATACCGAACCTCAAGTTTAGCTATGTGATAAGCAATGAGAGAATCGTGTTTCTGGATACAGAGATCTACATACGAGAAAATCAAATACATACAACATTGCATCGTAAATGTACTGCCACCAACGCTACACTAGAAGCAACCAGCTTCCACCAGCAATCCCTGATTACCAGTATCCCCTACGGGGAATTCTTGAGAATCCGGAGAATTTGCAGCGAAAAAGATGAATGGGAAAAACATAGTGCTGCAATCTCGGAGAGATTCAAAAAACGCAAATATAACAAGGGCGTAATCAAAAGTTGCTGGGAAAGAACAGATCAAAAAAGCAGAGAGGAATGTCTCCAAAGAAAATCCAAAAAATCAACAGAAGAATCGGAACCAATACGTATGATCATGAACTTCTCGAATGAGAGCAAAAGGATTGCCAACATTCTAAGACGCAACTGGAAAATCTTACAATTGGACGAGACAGTGAAAGACATTGTGGGATCACACCCGACAATCACATATAGAAGGGCAAAGAACCTTAAAGATCACCTCATTCACAGCCACTTTAGAAAAACAACAAAAAAAGATGAATGGCTAAAAACAACGGGCTTTGTGAAATGCTACGCATGTAAGGTCTGTCAGATTGCAAAACCGACAAAACAAGTGCAAATGTCCAATAAGAAGAACTGGGAAATAAAGGAATTGATCACCTGTAAAACAACACACGTTGTATATGTCGTCGAATGCCCATGCCCCATGAGGTATGTGGGCAGCACAGTGTGCGAACTAAAAAAACGCATTCTAGAGCACGTTCGAGCGACTATTCACAAGGACAAGGCTAATGCAATAGCCAAACACATGGAACTGTACCATCGAAGTGATTGGAGCCAATTAAAATTCTTTGGTCTCGAAAGTGTCCCCAAGAAAGAAAGAGGGGGAGACAGAGAAAGGCTCCTAAGACAAAAAGAATCACGCCATATCCTAAACCTAAGAACCCTAACGCCCTATGGACTTAACCAGTCGGAAGAGCTATATATACATTTGTGAGATCTTCGCTTCGATATATTGTTTGTTGCCCAATATAACTTTACAATAACAGAATTGAGTGCGAAACAAAAACTGCAAAATTGAGAAAATGGTATTGTTATCAATGGTTGAACAGAGAGTCAGTAGGCGATATTTGCAACCCGGGTAGTCAAAGGAAGTTGGCAAATTCAGCACTTAAATAATGCTGTGCAGCCACAAGAATGGGGTATTCCCACCAGGGATACAACTGTCTAGTTTAAAATGACTAGTGCTACCTGTGGTTTACAAATTTGAAGTGATACAGTCATATTACATATAACATTGTTAGTAATGTCATCCCACTAGAGGGAAAATATTAGAAGATAATTTTGTAACTGCTCCTGAATTACCGAAAAAAACTGTTTATTCATCGAGTTATATATAAATTCATTTCAGCAGTTATCTTGTCCCACTAGAGGGAACCTCCAAATCACATGTGTTTTGACAATTCTGATCAAACCATAGTCAAATGTAAAATGTTGAATATTGGGCAAAAGGTTGAAAATTATTTTCTGCATTATTTAAAAACTACATGTCCCATAAAGCAATGAGGCACTGGCAAACCCCAAACAGGAAGTGATGTAATGAACACAAAACAAGTATATCAGGGAGGGGGAGCCAAGTGACCGGTTGATCGTGAAAAAGGTATTTGTAATACCGAAACGCGTAGGTCTTAACATCTGCCTGAGTTTGTGGAATATGAAAAAATAAAAAATTGCAAAATTGGCCCGTGGAGTGCGACCCATTTTGTCCCTTTGAGAGGGAACAGTGGCAAATATATATATATATATGTATATATTACCTACTGGCGGTCGCCAGTAGGTAGTTATAGTTAGGATTGACTTCCATAGGGAAATCACTTTTAGCCCGAACGGCTGAATGGATTTTCACCACACTTGGCAAAATTGTAGGGACTGGTAACCCGATGTGCCTTTGCTATGTCTCAAGATATGTGCTCCAGAGGATTTTGAGTAATTTAGGTTAAAAAAAATTTATATATCTGTAAGCGCGCCCCGGTACGCGCACCGGGGAGCGCTCCGGGCGCGCCACGCTACTTGCGCACGGAAAGCTGATTGGCTCTCGGGTGTCTGTAAACATTCAAAACAGTCCGGAGCGGCCGCCATCTTGTGTCTCGGTAGGATCGAGACACAAGAGGTGGTAAAAACAAAGGGGGAAATAACCAAAAGGGGGCAGGGTAGACCCCCCCTGACCCCCTAGGTTTGATGTGGGGGCCATAAAAGGGTCCCTCGGGTAAAAAAACATTTTTAATTTTTTTTCGGTTTTCGCGGGGGGAGCGCCCGGTACGCGCACCGGGGAGCGCACCGGGGAGCGTACTTTGGTGAAAAATAGTTAAAATAATAGTGTAAAATAATCATTTTGAGTGATTACAGGTAGGGTAGCTCTGAAAAGAGGTTTTGGGTTCAAAAAAGCTTTTGGGTTCTGTGGCTGTTTTAGGTACCTACAAGTACGTCCCACACACACCCACACGCACACAACCCCACACCCCCACACCCACACACTCCACACGCACAGCTCCACCCACACCTAAACACCCCACACCCCCACACCGACACCTTACACATCCACACCCACACATTCCACACACCCACACTCATACACACACCTCACCACCCCCCCAACACACACACACACACACACACACACGCACACACAGATACCTCACAGACTCACCCCACACATTCCACAGACACACCTCCGCCCCCCACACATACACACACACCTCACAGACACACCCACACATCCCACACATACACGCATATCTTACACACATACCCCCCACACCCACACCCCCCCCACACACACCTCACACACCCACATTTCTTAGTAATTTGCTGTCATTCTATTTCTTTTTTTCTCTTTTATCCTTCTACCTTACTTTATTTCCCTTTCTGTGTCCTTCACTCTTACTTTATTTCTAAATACAGTGTTTTGATGTTTAACCTCTTCATTTGTATATTTTAATTTAAAATATACATTTTACTAATTATAACTTATTTTTTCTTCTCTCTTTCACAGATACAAAGTGTAGTAAAAAAGAATAATTAAAGTTACATTTATTATATGGTAAGTATGACTAAAAAAATGTAGTTTGTCATCACCCTTTGCTTAAAGCTTACTAATATTTTCTCAACCAACCTCACTCCTGTGTCTTTACTCTGCTTCCCTCACTTATTCTTATTCTCCATGTTTACTCCAATTTCCCTATTTCTCCTCTCATATTCAACTTCTTTCAATCCCTATTCTTTACTTCACTTACTATCTGTTCCCTTCCTTTGCTTTTTCATTCATTTTGTTTTTCTTAATTTTTTACCTTACTCCTACACACACACTGCATCCCCCTCTCAACACATACACACACCTCCAACATACACCCCACACATACACAGCACACACACACCTCATACACACAAAAAATCCCCCCACACACACTCTTCACATACACACACACATTCCATACACACACATACATCACACACATATACACCCCATATCCATACACTCCTCACACATACTTCACACACCCTCACCTCCACCCACACCAAAAGACCCCACACAGCCACACCCACAGAAACACCTTACACACCCACACCCGACCTACACCCACTGACTCCCTATAAGTCACACAAACTGCATTACTTATCTTTCTTTGCTATTTCACTCAAACCCATTCAGGTACTGTTACCTTTATTCTCTCTGTCCTTTGTCTTTGTCACTCCCCATCTCTTATCCTAATTCAATTTTTCACTCTCTTTCACCTCTCTTTACTTATACTAACTGGTCTTTTCTTACCCTACCTCACCGTTCTTCATTTATCCCAGTTACGCCACTACCGTTCATTCTCAATTTTTTTCTATCCTATCTTTTTCTTTCAACACCCACTCACATTCTCCCACTATCTCTAGTTTAGTGTCTTCCTCTCTCTTCCCTTCTTTTGCTCCTTTAGTGATTTTACTTTTCTCACTTTCACCCTATTACACTTTCTCTGTTTTTAACTATGTAATAAACAATCCCTCTGTGTTTCTCCCTCTAGCTATCTTTCTCTTAACATTACTCTCTTTGTGTTCTTCCCTCATGCTAACTCCTTCATTATTTTTTTTTCTTATTTTTTTGGTGCGCTCCCCGGTGCGTGCCCCGGTGCACGTACCGGTACGCGTACCCTGCAGAAAAAAAATTGACACAGATTCTTTAAAAATATAAGTTTATTTTTATAAAGTAAAGGTAGTTCTAAAAAGAACTGTTTTTTTTCTTCTTTTTGTTGTTTTATATTTTTTTATGTTTTTTTGAACATTTTGTACTTTTTTTGGCTTTTCTGAACACTTTTATATTTTTTTTGTATTTTTTATGGGGAGAAACAAAAAACAGGGAATTGTAAATGGCTCAACTGGAGCATGAAAAAAATCTGGAAAAATTAGGGTTTTTTGGACACTTATGGTTATCACCAGCAACCATGATAAGTTCGATGCTTTGCTCACCATAAGCAAGTAACTTGTTACAATATTTGCATAACATTTTGTAATCGTTAAACTTTGGTTGGATAGTAGCCAATGTGTCTCTTGCCCCCGGACCCGATGGAGTGTTTTTTTTTTATGTTGAGCGTCTAGACGTTGATGGGGGTAGTTTACTGCAGAGGTCCCTTAACTCTGCATTAGAGTAGTTGTTTGGATGCGCACGCATCATGTGGCGAATCATCGTGTGATTCCCGAAGGAATACTTTTTGTTAGGGTTCCCCCTGGATAGCTCAGCACCACAAATTAAGCAAGTCACCTTTGCTGCGTTGACTTTTTTAAAACCCCTTGGGAGTTTATAGAACTGCCATATAAAGTCCTCTTTGAGTTTGTAGGGCTGTTTATCTTCTGGCAGGAACTCCCTTCTCTGTGCCTCCTCTTCCTCATCCTCCTCCTCTTCCTCTTCACCACCAACGTAATCTTCTGGTGATCTTTTAGATGGTGGTGGTGGTGATGGTGGGCCAGATGCTCCAGGTGCTGATACTACTGTAGCCATTTTTTGAGATAGAACTCGAAACAGGTCTTCCTCAGTCACAGGACAAAGTCAGAATAAGGAAAAAAGGAGGGGGCTTTCATCATTTGGAAAACAAAAGTGTTCTGGACCAATGAAAAGTGTTATTTTCAAGTCACATGATCCAAGCTTTCATCATCTGGAAACCAAAACTGATCTGCACCAATGAAAAGTGTTATTTTCAGATCACATGACCCGACGCGCTTACGCTACGTGCCCCGGGGCGCGCCTTGGGGCGCGTCGCGTAAGCGAGTCGAGACGTTGCTCGATCGTATGCGATCGCGTGCTTCCGGGTGCGCTTACGCAGTGCGTCATATGACGCATCACGCGACTACGCGAAACGTCATGATGTTGTTTTCGTTCGCGGGAATAGCGCTCTCGGGACGCTCCCCAGTACGCGCCCCGGGGCGCTTCGTAACATTGCGCTCACCCGTACGTTCACCGGTACGCGCCCCGGGAGCGCCCCGGGGCAAACAATAAAAATAAAAAAATAAAAAATAAAAAATAAATATTTACACAATTTAAAATTTGTTATAAAAATTATTACTTTTCATACCTAGAGATATTTGCTATTAAAAAACCTATGAAATTCACTGAAAAAACCATAGGTTTCACACAAGTTATAGTTAGGAATTAGCATTTAAAAAACCTATTAAATTCACTGAAAAAACCATAGGTTTTACACCAGTTATAGTTAGCTGGAAATTGTACTCACATAAAACCATTGAAATTCCCACGTTATAGTTAGTTGGACTCACTATAACTTGCGCGTGCAATGCACTGCTGATGACGTCACATATTACATCACTCATGACATGGTCAGTGACATCACGCATGACATCACTGATGATACCATCCTTGTGACAGAGTGACAGACCTCCTTTCACTGTAATGTAACCTTTGAAACACATATTCAAAAATAGAAACTAAAATTTTCAAAAAAATGGAGATACCCATACCACTTACAACAACCAATTCAATAATTCCAGTATCTATATACACATCCACTCATTCACCAACAGTTCTATATAGTCACTCATATATATACTCACTCATCATATGTAGTGATATACCTATACATCCTGTTACACACCGACAGTCATTCAAAAGTTATAGACACACATACTCACACATGCAAATAAACTATTGAACATCCATTTATTTGCATATACAGCTATACACATACTACCACTTTTCTTCTGAGGAAACTTACACATACTTACTCTCTTAAACAATCACTTATAGAAACACATACTAATTTAAACCGGAACTCTTACAATTCCTCACTCTCACATATACTCAACTAAATATATATTAATATTCACATATACTAGATTAAAACATATCTAGTTACTGATAAAGACACTAGTGAGACAGTCATTCACTCACTAACATACACAGATACGCACTCATCCACCCATACAGTCCTGCACATATGCTGTCTTCAAAACACATACAAACAGAGAGTCAGACACTCATGCATCTATGTGCTAAGTAATACCCCCACCAAACCATATAGACAGTCATACTGATATTAAGAAAAACATCTAATAACTCATATACATACACATGTAGCTACTCACCAACCCATGCAGCCACTTATACACAAAGTGAAACACTAATACATATATTTAAATATTTAAACATTACTCACTAATATTTATTTTTCAGAAAGACACACATTCACTGGATGGTGTCATCAGTGATGTCATGAGTGATGTCACTGACCATGTCATGAGTGATGTAATATGTGACGTCATCAGCAGTGCATTGCACGCGCAAGTTATAGTGAGTCCAACTAACTATAACGTGGGAATTTCAATGGTTTTATGCGAGTAAAATTTCCAGCTAACTATAACTGATGTAAAACCTATGTTTTTTTCAGTGAATTTAATAGGTTTTTTAAATGCTAAGTCCTAACTATAACTGGTGTGAAACCTATGGTTTTTTTCAGTGAATATATATATATATATATATATATATATATATATATATATATATAATATTTTTTTTACAAACAATATTAACAAAAGTATTGAAGCGTGGGAAAAATAAATATACTAATCCCACTCCAGTTTATGCAACAATAGTGAAAGCATAGGCTTTCACAGAAGTTAAATTTGCTATTCCCACTCCAGTCTATGCAACAGTAGGAAAAGCACTGGATTTTAGAGAGTTAACATTTACTATTTCCACTCCAGTCAGCATTGAACTTTATTGTGGTAAGATTTATTGTTCCCACTCAGGGCCGGACTGGCTATCGGGCAGTTGTGTGTGCTGCCGAGCTGGGGGTTAATTTCTCGGTGGTGTGGGCATATTTCGTTGATGGGGACCTGCGTGCTCATTGAAATAAAAAAGGCAAAACGAATTTTGTTTTTCACACACAGGTCCCTATCAACGAAATCAGCCCCCAGCTCGGCAGCACACACAACTGCTCGGTAGCCAGTCCGGCCCTGTTCCCACTCCAGTCTGTTAAATAGTACGGAAAGCACTGGACTTTGGAGGGGTAAAGTTTACTATTCCCACTCTAGTCTGTGCAATAGTAGGGGAAGTACTTCACTTCAAACACATAGCATATTTGAATAACCCTATAAGTATACAACAAATCTAAAAGTTTCAATATAAACATAATTAATTAACCAAACAAAAAATAATACATCTAAAAATGAAAAACCATTAAACAATTAATATGAACATTATACAATTTAATAATTATCAATGTATTTTTTTAAATATGCCTACTACTTAACTGCCCACATGATACCCCACAAACATAGCCACCCACATTTAAAATATAAGTAAAGTAAATAAGTATAACACAATTAACATAATCAATTATTAATTAAATATGTATTAATACATTAATTGCTCATTAATTATTACTTAATAACATCTCACTCTATACTCCTACAGACCCAGCAGCCTGCAACTATTATGTAACTTGCAAAATATAATTATTGCACAATTTATATAATTAATATCCAATTAAATAATGAATAATACATTCATAATTCATTTCTTATTAATTATTGCTTAATTTACTTCTCATCTTTTGCCCCTACAGACCCTGCAAAAGGAACAAACAGAGCAGTCGGAACCTAATGCATAACTTAAAAAATATAATTAATAAACAATTGACATAACTAATTTTCAATTAAATAATTAATATTCAATTAATAACTAATTGTTAATAATTACTTAATTAGCATTCCACCCAATACCCCATACAAACCTAGCAATCCACATCTAATGTATAACAAAAAAATCTAAATATAACACAATTTACATGATTAATAATCAATTAAATAATTAGTAATACGTTAATGATTAATTTTGATTAAGTATACTTAATTTACTTTCCACCCTATCCCCTACCAACCTCGCAACTCACTACTACACTATAAATTACTATTAGCATTTAAATAAAAAATGATAGCTTACTTAAAATTACAAACTATATAAAAAATATTGCTAACAATTATACATAATATATCAGGCAAAACACATAAATGGTATATTTTACACCTGTAATATTGAAAACGATATTAACAACAACACTATTTATGAAACAATATTTCTTACCTAAAGAAATCAATATTCTTGACAGCAATATTTCTGCATTACAATATTCTGTACTTTGATACATTTAAATTGATATTTTGGCTTAACACCCCACGCACGGCTTTCATCCGTGCACCGCATGGAATTGGAAGCACTGCCTGTCCTTAGCCAACCACCACCATGGGATTAGCCAAAGGCCTCATGTTCACCAGCCTGTTTGAGGCAACCTAATACAGACAGTCAGTTCCACCCCCTTTTTTATATATTTTGTTTTTTTGTTTTTACAATCCGGAGGTGTCTCCCGTGGCAGCCATTGAGTCTCCCATGGGACTCTAGAGCCCTGGCTGGATTCTGTGTGACAATTGGAAACAAAAAAAATATATTGTCTTTTAATTTGGTCCATGGGGTTTCTATGGAACGCCTCACAAGATCCAGGGTGTCGGGGTACTCGAACCGTGCTCCCTTATACTTAATGTCTTTTTTTCAAGACATCGGGACCGAATCCCTGTGGTTTGTAATGTCAGCTGCAACATTTCTCTTCACATTGCGGCCGCTCAATCAGAGTGTGAGCTCCACAGTATTGCGGAAGCCTCTCGCTCCCATGGTAGCCTCTCACTCCCACGGGAGCAAGACAATTGATGGGGAAAAAGCTCTCTTGACCAATCGGATGGCTCCATAATTTCATTCACATGACTGTGGCACTCTCGTTAGCCTCTCGCAAACTCAACCGTCTAGATATACAAATATTTTTTAACCTTCATTTCTCAAACACTACTCAACAAATTTACACCAAATCACAAAAAGCATGTTTTGGAGATCAAGATCTATTTTCCTGCCAAATTTAGCGTAGTTTAATTTATCTGTTTGGCTGTGGCCCTTTTAAAACAATGCTATGGAAAATGCTTTGGGATTTTGCATATTAGCACCCCCCTTGTTCCGACGGATCACCCCAAAACATTCCATGACGATACTAAGCAACTAAGCAATAAATAGCACTTTTATGGAATGATTTGTGCAAATTCGTAAAACTGCACCAAAGTTACTGCCAAACCAAAAAAGGCATTTCCTATGGAAAGGCTGACCTAACTATGACTATAAAAACAGAGTGGAAACCGCCACTTTGTAATATATATATATATATATATATATCTTGGAATGTACCTGAGTTTAGATATGTGGCCCCTCAGGAGCAAGCCTCACTACCGTGACACTGCGGTCTCATGTAAGCTTCATTGCTCACTACCATGGTACTATGATAAGATGTTAATTAACATGTCATTAGTGATGTAATGTGTAAGGATATAAGCAGTACATGTTGGGTAAGCAAGTTATAGGTACTTCACTAAACTATAACTGGCGTATTTAAGTCATTTGGGGAATTTGTTTAAGTTAGCTTGTGTCTGAATCCAACACCTAACTATAAAGTCAATTTTGTTTTTTAGTGAACGTATGTGTGTGTAGGTGTGTGTGCATGTGTGTCTATATTTGAAAAGGGATGTTATTACAGTACTTATTACACTACAAATCTCAATGAAATACATATTAAAATATGTGTATATGGAACACTCTACAACCCCACTGAGACTCCTAATCTGTTCTCCTCAAATATCTGTTTCTCTAGGAGGTTCTTATGCATAGGATTAGCATTGCTTACAGATCCTTCTATTGTCTTGGAATATTTGATCTAAAACTATCCTAGTGCCCTATATAGTCCCAACTGTCACCAGCGATCCTCACACCTCCTTCAATTCTAGGTACTTCATGTGAACAAAGAGCAGTTGGGCAGTCGCACCTCTGTCATTTAGATTGCAAACTCTGGAAAATCTGGCCATTGATGATCAGGCTGCTGGACAACCATCTGGCCTTTAAGCAAGCGCTTAAACCTGTTTTTATTTGATAACTGTATGAATTGTCTTCCGCAGTCCCGTGACATGTTTTTAGTGCGAGTAAACCCTTTGGTGTCAGTTTCCTTTGCAAAAAGTAAAAATATGTTCATTTCTTTTTTTTTATGTAACGTCCATTACATTTTCAGCCACATTTTCCCTTGTTTAGAGACCATAAAGATAATGTTAACTTCAGTGTCATTTGTGTACCACAAATTCTTTTTTGCATGGCGACATTTTCTTGCCATAAGGTATCCCTGACTTAAGATCAGGAATATCTTTCTTTTACTAGTAGCTTATCTTCATCTCCCCAAAGGTGTCCTCTTTCACTTAGATGCTGCACAGTCGCTACAATTTTCTTTCCGGGAAACTTCCAGGTTTTAATACCTTTCCATCTCGTTAACAAAAATGGCTTTTATTTCTTTTTTTTTGTTTAAGAAATTTTTATTTGCATTTTGAGTACAATACAAAACACATGTCAGGAGTAAATGAATAAGTACCGCTATAAAGCACATTTTACAAAACAGATGTGAAAACAACAAAGAACAATATATTGGGATATATAGATAGATATATAGATACTCCTCTGGGCAGTATACCAATAACAATCAAGATATAGAAATATATAGATATAGAAAGAAGAAGAAAGAAAGACAAAGAAAGAAATATGCAGGTGAAGTAGGAAAGAAGAATAGAAGGGCAAAGAGGAGAAGAAGATAGAAAAAGAAGGAGAGGGAAAGAGGGGGAGAAGGAGGAGAACTAAGAATCAAACAGGGAGTTGCTTGGAGGAAAGATAAGAAGTAAAAGGAAGCCAAAGAAGATCAGATTTGATTTTCAGGGGGACAGAATAGGAGGAAGCGATAGCAATTCTATGTTCATCACAAACAAAATTCCACCAAGTGTGAACTGAGATTTTAGAATTATCTTTCCAACATAACAAAATAACTTTAAATGCAAGGGAAATGAACAAATCCAACAATCTTGCATGAGAGGAAATAATATCAACTTCTGATGATAACGAACCTAAGAAAACATTCTGAAAGGATAACGAAGTAGAACAACTAAAGATTCGCATACATATCTTCCAAATTCGCCGCCAAAAAGATAAAACAGGGAAACAGTCATACAACATGTGTTTAAGCGACCCCGTTTCTGTAGAACAAGACCAGCATAGTAGGGAAGATGTGGGGGAAAATTTGTGAATACTTACAGGGGTGAGAAGGACTCTATGGTATAGGAAAAGGAGGGATTGAGTAATGCGAGCAGCAGGAGATACTTTAAACAGTCTGGACCAAATACGATCCCACAATGAGATGGGGAATGTAGTATCAAGGTCGTGTTCCCAAGCAGTCTCAACAATTGATTTGTGACGGTCAGTATCCAAGGACATTAATGAAGAATACACAAGGGCAGCCTTAGGTTGTCGATGCGAGAATAAGGGGTACAATGAAGAGGTAGGAACAAGGGAGGGGAAAACGTCAGGCATAGGGAGGGATGTGAGGTGGGCTTGAATAGCAGACGTGATAATAACATATTCAGTAATATATGACATAGGTAAGTTAAAACGTATTTGCAATTCTGGAAACGGAATGAGAGAAACATTGTCAAAAAATTGATGAACAAATGAAATACTCTTTTCTTTCCAATGCTTAAAGTAAAATGTCTTACCTTTATATCTAAGAAACTTATTATACCATACCACAGATAACAAGAAACATTGTAAAGGGGACAATTTGGAGGAGAAGACATTATACAATACTGTTCGGGAATATTGTAAAACAGGAAAGTTGGTTAAAAAAGAGCATTTTGACATAAAAACAACATGTTGAAAGGGAAAACCTTTCAGTAGAGAGCATTCTAAAAGAACCCATGTGGGTATAGGGGTGTCCTGAAAATCATAAGCCAAAGAAAAAGATTGCTTAATCAAGAAGGCGGAATGATATGTTTTAAAATGTGGAAAACGGACACCTCCCTCAGACCTAGGACGAATGAGTTTATGCATAGCTATTCTGGGATGCTTATCATTCCATAAAAATTTAGAGAATATAGCATTGATACCGGAGAAGTATGAAAGGGGAATTTTAAATGGAAGCATAGAAACAATATAAAGAACATGGGGAGTAATCATCATTTTAATCGTATCTAACCTACCCCACCAGGATAGAAATAGTGGGGACCAAAGTTGAAGAAGGGATTTGATTTTCTTAATGAGATAATCAAAAGTAAGTTTAAGGGTATCTCTCAAAGAAGGGGCAAACCAAATACCAAGATACTTAATTTTAGAGGGACACCAGGCAAAATCAGTATCATTGAACATGTATTGATAACAAAGAGAATTAAGTGGGAGAACTTCAGTTTTTGAAAGATTCAATTTGTATCCCGATACAGAGGAATACAACTGGACCTCATCCAAAAAGGGGGGAAGGGAGGATTCTGGATTTGACATATATACCAACACATCATCCGCATATGCAGACAATTTGATTTCAGTGGAAGACATTGTAAAACCAGTAATGCTAGGGTTTGAACTAATTCTTTCCAAGAAGGGTTCCAGACAAAGGATAAATAATAAGGGAGAAAGGGGACATCCTTGACGAGTGCCTCTAGATAAGGGGAAGGACTTCGAAAATTGGTTATTAACAAAAATGCTGGCACGGGGAGAGGAATAGAGAAGCTTGACCATTGAAAGAAAAGAGGGACCAAAGCCAAACCATTGGAGGGTACGAAATAAAAACTGCCAATTTATTCGATCAAAAGCTTTTTCAGCATCCAAGGAGAGCGCCGCTAAAGGGATTTTAAGACACTTGCTGTGAGCAATGACATCAGAGAACAAACGTGCATTGTCCGCAGCAAGTCTGCCCTTCACAAAGCCCACTTGGTTTGTATTGATTAGACGAGGGATAAGTGAATCAAGACGCGTAGCAAGAATTTTAGCCAAAATTTTGCAGTCGTAATTGATTAGGGATATAGGACGATAATTTTTACACTGGGTGTGGTCTTTATCAGGTTTCGGGATTATGATAATGAGTGCATCTAAAAATGACCCAGATGCCTTTGCAGTAGAAATAAAGGAATTAAAAAGTTGAAGGAGTTTAGGAGCAAAAATAGCATGAAACGAGGAATAAAATTCAACGGGCATACCATCCGGACCAGGAGCCTTTGACCTTTTGAGTGAATTAATGGCTCGAGTCACTTCCTGGAGAGTAATTTCTTGTTCCAAGATAGCAAAATCATCCGGCAATGAGGGGGGAGCCGGAAGGCTATCAAAAAAGGACGATAAGGTCCCATCAGAGGGGTGTGTGTCATCAGTGTACAGGGATTGATAGTAGGAATGGAAAACTTCAGCGATATCCTCATCCGCCGAAACCAATTTATTTAGAGAATCATTAAAAATTGGGCCTACATTTTTACGTTCAGTTTTAATTTTTAGATAGTTAGCCAGCATCTTCCCCGATTTATTCTGGCCACCATGAAATTTAGATTTAATTTTGAGTAGGGTATTACATGCCTCATTAGTAATAATTTTGTTGAGTTCTGTTTTGGCCAAAATTAAATCATGAAGGGAAGAAGGAGATTTAGACGAAAAATACATATGTTCAAGGTTTTTAATGTGTCGAAGTTTGTCATCATATTGTTTCCGATTAAGTTTCTTTTTCTTAGCAACATAAGGCACGGAATGCGGCTTTAAATGCATCCCAATTATTGGGAATGGAGGTATCAGAGGGATCATTAAAAGAAAAAAATTCATTGAAAAATTGCACACTTTCCTTCATGAAAACTGAATCTGATAAAAGAAAAGTGTTAAGCTTCCAGCGACTAAATTTAGAGGAAGTAAGGGAAAGATCAAGTGTGGTGTAAATGGGGGCATGATCAGATATGAATATTGAGCCTATTTCAGATTTCTGAATGGAGGGGAGTAGAGACTTGCTAACCATAACATAATCAATCCTAGAGCGGGTGTGATGAACATTAGAGAAGAAGGTATATTCCAACACATCAGGATTACACAATTTCCAAGAATCAAACAAAGGACGGGAGGCAATGGCAGATTGGAAACTCTTATGCGATTTGTCTGGGTGAAATTTACTGGAAGATAATCTGTCAGAAAAAGGATCTAACCATTGGTTAAAATCACCAGCAACAACAAAATTGGGACAATCAATAGAAGAGATTAGGGTCTTGATGGCAATCCAAAACTTAGGATCAGGACGAACCGGGCCATAAATATTTAGGAGCACCAGAGTTTTATCATGGATAACAACCTTAACCATTGCCCAACGTCCTTCATCATCATGTTGTGAAGAGATAATTTGTACATTCAAAAACTTGTGAAATAAAATGGCAACCCCTCCCTTTTTATGAAGAGCAGGAGAAAAAACAACTTGACCAACCCAATGTCTCTTTAACTTGAGTGATTCGACATCAGAGCAATGCGTTTCTTGGAGAAAAACAACTTGTGAATTAAGGGGTCGATTAGGATGGCGGACGGAAATGGCTACTGTCCGCCATGGTGGGGGAAATTTTACTCCCGGCCGCGCCGCGGAGATTCCGCGTTTGGGATTAGGATATTCATGTCACGAAACTCCGACCGCGACGGACGGATCATAACAAACACCGTCCGCGGTGGACGGAACACATCCAACTCCGTCCGCGGCGGACGGAGTCCAATGAACAACCACTGGCGCAGACGGAAATGACCGCGGAAAATAACACATGTACCGCCATACCTGTGAATACTCCGTGGCCGCAATTAGGATTAATCCGCCCGGTCCACGGAACTCACAGCCATCCACGTCCGCGGCGGAAAGAATGCTACGATCACCACAGCACCACTGCGGAAGGCCAACACGCACAACATCCCTAGCGGCAAACAAATGTCAGGAAGCCGACCGCTAGTCCAAAGCAAACATACCAACATTGACAAGGCCCCCCCAACATCAAGCACAAGCCGCCATGACACGTCCCAATTATCCAATAATGCACACTAGTCAACACGCCCACCTACCACCTGACTGCCAACAACCATTGAGACACGACTATAAAATGACACACACACGCTACCACAATCCTTTTCATCACAGCATTGCTGCTAGCAAGAGGCCAACATCGAGATACTGCAAACTCACATAGAAGACACACAACCACCACCCTACCACACCCACCACACAAACACCCACCACACAAATCCTACACATCACACACCACACACCTGCACCCCCCAACTCACTCAACTCACACACTGAGCACCACACACCATGGCACCCAAAAAAAAAACCAAATTCACGGAGACAGAGTTGAGGGTAATGGTAGATGAAATACTCCGTGTTGAGCCCCACATCTTCGGGGCCCAAGTCCAGCAGACGTCCGTGGCGCAAAAGAACCACATGTGGGACAGGATCGTCACTCGGGTGAATGCCTCGGGGACTGTGCCGAGGACGAAGCATGACATCCAGAGGCGGTGGCATGACCTGAAGACCAGGGTCAAGGGCATCCGAGCCAAAAACTTTGCCCGAGCAAATCATACTGGCGGTGGCACACCCCCGGAGCCCATACCCTACACCGATTGGGAGGAGAAGGTGCTGGTGATACTACACCCAGAGAGCCTAGACGTACTTGACGAAGGAGAAGAGACTGGTGAGTACAAACCAAGCACCACGATCAGCACGACATGGTCAGGCTAACACAACTGAGAAGAAACATCTCCTATGCCCCAACCCATGCAGGTTGGACACCAACTCACTAACATGTCCATGGCTCCCAACAGGCTCCCATGCTCACGGGGTGGGTGGTGGTGGTGGTGGAGGGCGGGGTGTGTGAGAGGCCCAAACTACAACTCCCAACAGGCCCCCATGCTCAAGGGGTGGGTGGTGGTGGTGGTGGAGGGCGGGGTGTGTGAGAGGCCCAAACTACAACTCACAACAGGCCCCCATGCTCACGGGGTGGGTGGTGGTGGTGGTGGAGGGCGGGGTGTGTGAGAGGCCCAAACTACAACTCCCAACAGGCCCCCATGCTCACGGGGTGGGTGGTGGTGGTGGTGGAGGGCGGGGTGTGTGAGAGGCCCAAACTACGACTCCCAACAGGCCCCCATGCTCATGGGGTGGGTGGTGGTGGTGGTGGAGGGCGGGGTGTGTGAGAGGCCCAAACTACAACTCCCAACAGGCCCCCATGCTCACGGGGTGGGTGGTGGTGGTGGTGGAGGGCGGGGTGTGTGAGAGGCCCAAACTACAACTCACAACAGGCCCCCATGCTCACGGGGAGGGTGGTGGTGGTGGTGGTGGTGGTGGTGGAGGGTGGGGTGTGTGCGACAGGAAACAGAAATGTCTACAAATGTACATAACCATGTAATGTCCACATCACTGACCAGCTCTATCTTGTCCCTCAGGTGATCGTCAACTGACTGGGGAAACCAGTACCCGGCCGCCAGCCTCGCCTTCCACACCTACAGGACTCTCTGCTGACGAGGACACAGGCAGCTCCAGTTCGGAGGATGGAGCGGGACCAAGCACGCAGCCAGGGCCATCTGGCTCACAGGGACTCCCGGGACCGACCAACGTCGCAAGTGTCACACCAGCGACACCTGTCTCTGTGATCTGCACAGTCCCCACCACCACCAGTACCACCAGTACCACCAGTACCACCAGTACCACCAGCACCACCAGCACCACCACTCCTGCCGGTGCCACCCAGCATAACCCAGCACACAACGCTGGTCCATCGGCCCCACACACAAGCAGGGTGAGTGGGCCACAGGCAACGGGACATCAGCCAATCAGGCGAGCCACACACCGCCGTGCAGAGGAAGCACAGCTACCCCAGCCAGTGGCACAGTCCCTACAAGCCCTTGCCAGGTGCCAGGCGTCATACGACCGGTCCCAGGCAAACGCAGATCGTGCGCACCAGGACTCGGTGGACAACAACAACATCCAGCGCGAAATCTCTGGCATCCTTGGCCAGATGTTGCAGATCATGGGCCAGCAGGCAACGATGTGGAGGGAATGGGTTGCCCGGAACAACCCCCCCCCTCCACCAAGTGTCGTAGCGCCACCGCCACCGTCACCTCCGCCTCCACCGCCACCTCCGCCTCCACCGCCACCGTCACCTCCGCCTCCACCGCCGCCACCACCACCTGTGCCCCTGGCGACGGATGTGGCCCTTCAACAACCTGCCCTCCCAGCTGACTCTGTACCACCTCAGAGACGGAGGGGCCGGCCGAGGCAGGAAGTGGCTGAGAGCAGTGTTGGAGCGCCATCCACACGCTCCAAGAGGGGACGACCATGACAATGTCACCGCCTGTGCCAGACATACACCCAGCTAAGTATCCTGTCCCACAGACCATCATTCCAACTGGTCTGCTGGACTACCCTGACACCCCCCAATGTGGTGTCAGCACGGACATTTCATCTGCCATTACTTTCAACTCAAACTCCCTCCACCCCACTTACTTGTAAATATTCACCAGCACAGAAGCACAACCTGTAAATAAATAGCACTTACTCACACAATGATGTTTTGCCTCCATGTTTATTCACATGATTGCCTTCAGAAACAGACCTAAACAGGTTCAGGGATGACAGTCGTACATGATCATGGCGCTGCGGGAGTGACCTAGAGAAAATCAGAGACAGCAAACACACGTCAGGAAACAGATTCACACACATCACAACACAATGCACAGCAACATTACACAAACGACAACCATCACAAAAGCATGGGATGAGAGCACACACATCATGGAGACTTGTATGTCCAAAGAAATGAAGACACACATAAGCAACCATCACAAACAAGAACACCCAGCTGATTAACCCCACATCCACACAACACCAGCAAACATACATGAGGCATTGTCAACCGCCACTAGAGGTAGTAACTCACATTCAAGGGAAGTAGCGATCTATGAGCTGGCGCCTCTGGTCCACACCTTCCTCCTCACCACTATCCTCATCAGTCGACATGGGTGGGATGGGAGGCCGAGGAACTCCTTCGTCTTCAGGGTCCAACAGCAGTTCTATGTAATTGCGTACTGCCAGGTTGTGGAGCATGCAGCAGGCAATCACGATCCTGCATACTTTTCCTGGTGAGTAAGGCAGGGCCCCTCCGGTCTTATCGAGGCACCGAAACCAAGACTTTAGCAGTCCAAAGGTACGTTCGATGACTCTCCGTGTCCTTCCATGTGCATCATTGTACCGCATTTCACCCGCTGTTCTCGGATTACGTAGGGGACTGAGGAGCCAGGGCCGGTTTGGGTAAGCCGAGTCGCCTATGTAGGGGGATGACAGAGACAAACATCACAACAAGATATGGTGGGTACCCCATGCAACACAGAGATCACAAGAGTCCCCACTGCACACTCACCAACAAGCCACGCTTGACCGGGTCGCAGATTAGCCATGAGTCGTGGGACATTGCTGCTCCGCATGATGTGGGCGTCATGTGCAGATCCAGGAAATCTTGCACACACATGTGAGATGATGTTGTTTGCCAGGCACACCACCTGCACGTTCAGCGAATGGAAATGTTTGCGATTCCTGAACACTTGTTCCCGTGCCAATGGTGGAATGATTGCGATGTGTGTGCCATCAATTGAGCCCACAACGTGAGGTATGTGGCCCAGGGCATAGAAATCAGCTTTGACAGCTGGCAACTCTTCCGGACATGGGAAATGGATGTACTCATCCTTGTACAGCATCATAGCTGTTAAGACATCCCGAAGAACCGTGCTGAACATGGCCTGTGACATCCCCCCGGCATGTCCAACTGTATACTGAAATGTGCCAGTAGCAAAGAAATGGAGTACCGCCATGACCTTTGCAGTGGGTGTAATCGACCCAGGATACGTCCTACGTGGCTGCAGATGAGGAGACAATTGAGCCACAAGCTCCAGCAACCGACGTCGATCCAGCCGGAATTTCCGAATCACCTCCTCGTCAACCATATCCTCCAGCACAGTGCATGGCCGATGCACATTTGGAGCCCTCCTGTGTGGGAGAGAGATGTAACTTAGGTCAACTTGCAAACGACGCATACGTGTACAACTCCATCACATGTGAACCTTACTGACAATACTTCAGTCTGCACCCTAATGTTTAGTAGCCACATCACAGACACACATGCAACTGCATGCACACAAACGATAATTATACACACGCCATGTCATCAAGCACACATGCCAACACCAAGAATGATGTACATACGGTAATTACATGCATGGTGACACAACGTACAAAACACATACACGGAATGCATGTGTACCACCACCACTGCAGTCACCTCGCCAGAACAAGACACAGACAACAGATGCATAATTTGGCCACACAGCCGTGATGTACTGTGTAGTTGTGAAGATGTAAGAACGTATGTAGGGTCACACCCGACGTCAACACGTACAAATGCACATCTGTTGCCCATTGTGTGCCCACCGATGGGCATTGCATGGACACACATGCTACATTGTATGACATATGACCTTTCCCTATCACGCTCACATCCCTCATGACGCAACTGCACACAACACATCACGGTGCAGCGTCTGACAAGATAACATAATTGGCGCCGCCATGGTGGTGCTCAACTTCCGCTACTTCCCAAAGGCCAGACGCGGCCAGCGTCCCTCTTCCCATTGGCTGCATGTGCGGGTACCGTCACGGGCACACATCGGCAACCGCACGTGCAAGCCTCAGGCACGGATGCTTCAGTTGCAACAATGTTCTATCACTGGCGCCTCCATGGCGGTGCACGTACTCAGCGGGGGAGGTGCAGGCCTATACACCCTTTAGATGTACTCAATGGACATGCCAGTTCATGACCCCCCATTACAGTCACATTGCATCATCCACTGTACACCGGCCGGAGCGGCCGGGCCTAGGACGGCCGTGCCCGGCCATGTCCACAACCGCCGTGCCCGGCCATGTACACAACCGTCGTGCCCGGCCATGTCCACACCCGCCGTGCCCGGCCATGTACACAACCGCCGTGCCCGGCCATGTCCACAACCGCCGTGCCCGGCCATGTCCACAACCGCCGTGCCCGGCCATGAACACAACCGCATGGCGGGCACGGCGGTTGTGTTCATGGCCGGGCACGGCGGTTGTGGACATGGCCGGGCACGGCGGTTGTGGACATGGCGGGCACGGCGGTTGTGTTCATGGCCGAGCACGGCGGTTGTGTTCATGGCCGGCCACGGCGGTTGTGTTCATGGCCGGGCACGGCGGTTGTGGACATGGCCGGGCACGGCGGTTGTGGAAATGGCCGGCCACGGCGGTTGTGGACATGGCCGGCCACGGCCGTCCTAGGCCCGGCCGCTCCGGCCGGTGTACAGTGGATGATGCAATGTGACTGTAAGGGGGGGTCATGAACTGGCATGTCCATTGAGTACATCTAAAGGGTGTATAGGCCTGCACCTCCCCCGCTGAGTACGTGCACCGCCATGGAGGCGCCAGTGATAGAACATTGTTGCAACTGAAGCATCCGTGCCTGAGGCTTGCACGTGCGGTTGCCGATGTGTGCCCGTGACGGTCCCCGCACATGCAGCCAATGGGAAGAGGGACGCTGGCCGCATATGGCCAATCGCAAGTAGCGGAAGCTGGGCACCGCAACAACAGGGCCAGTAATTGGCACATCTCACGATCACGCTTCCAGGGCTGACCAATTGCTGGCGACGTATGCCACTGACACGTGCTGAGGGCCCTATATATGTGTGTTGGGCAAAATGACACTTCCTACCCTGGGTACCAGTGCTGCCTGTTCACCTCGACCTGCTGCTGCTGCTGAGCTGACCACCGACTGCTGCCTGTGACCATCACCTCGACCTGCTGCTGCTGCTGAGCTGACCACCGACTGCTGCCTGTGACCATCACCTCGACCTGCTGCTGCTGCTGAGCTGACCACCGACTGCTGCTCTAGTGCCATACTCCGTGATCTTGCCATGTTGAGAGGCAAAGAGATCCGGTCTCGACCCTTCACCGCCGCGGAGCTTGATGTCCTCGTGGACGGTGTACTCCGCAACTATGGACGCCTCTACGGCGCACCAGGACGGGTGGTAAGTGCAGTGTGGGACATGTTGGTGTGCATGAGGGGGCCAAATAATCAGGCCTATTTCTATCTTAGCTGTGTAGTGTGGGCTAGACATATGTTCATGATTGTGCATGGCTGCTGACAGTTACGTCTTGCCCCTATGTGTGTGACAGGCCACCTGTCCACTGACTGAATCCCTTTTGTCTCCCATCATGGTAGGTCAAGCTGCACCTTCGCAAGGACCTGTGGAGGAGCATAGCACGGGAAGTACGGGCATTGGGGGTGTGCAACAGACGACATACACACTGCCACAAACGCTGGGACGACATTTCCAGGCTAAGCAAGAATGTAGCGGAAGTAACACTGGGCCTGATTTCAAGGACGCCCCATCTGGCCCGACGCTCCATGACCCCTCTCATGCACCGTATCATTGCAGTGACGCATCCTGAACTGGCCGAACGTCTGAGTGCCGATCAACAGCAAACTAGCGGTGAGCAAACTGTCTGTGTAGGAAACCTGTGAGTGCTATGCATGTATTGGTGCACAGAGACACTATTGAGTTCCGTGTTGCGTATGTATGTCTGTGATGCCATTTTGGTCCCATTGGGTGGTTCTCATTTGACATCCAGGTCCGCCATGTTGACACGCCACTTGCTTAGTAGTTGAGTGTTGAGGCACATCCCCTAGTGGTCCATGGCCCCATGGCAGAAAATGTGAGGATGACTGGTAGAGGTGGGCCATGTGCAGGATGAGGGCTACAAAATCTTTGTCAGCTATGTAATTTGCCAATCCTGTTCCTTCTGTACGTCAGTCTGCCCATGACTCACACATCTTTTATGTGCATTTCAGGTATGACAGAGGACACTCAGCCACAGACGGCGGAGAGTAGTCGAGGAAATGAGTCCGGCTCAGACTTCGCACACACGCAGACTGACACAGAGGAGGCCAGCGCCGGAGAGGGGGACAGGACCGTCCCTGAGGACTCGCATGTGGAGACACCATCGTCCTCCTCGTCGGACACTCTTGGTGAGCCTGCACTGTTGTCACAGACTGGGAGTGGGCACTCTTCACCCTCTGTCGGAAGTAAGCACACAGGGCCCACACTTCCACAAACTGCACCATGTACTGTTCGTGGCCGGAGGAGTAGGGGGAGCAGAGTGGCGTTCGGTGCAGGCACCGCTGCCCCTGCCACGGTGAGCCAAAATGCACTGTGTGCTGAGGCCGTTGATCTGCTGCGACAGCTGTGTGTGGGGCAGACCAATATGACAAATGCTTTCCAGGACCATGATAGGAAGTTGGGGCAGGTGGTGGCTTTCATGGAAGGTATGCATGGCGATCTTGCAGGTCTACACAGGACAGTGCAGTCATTGGCAAGGAGTGTGTCGTCTGCAATAGTACAGTCGCATGAACAGGGTGCTACTTCGGTTTCCCCATCTACACCACTGGATGTCTCAGGGGGTAGTGATTATTCAGAGCAGGACTCAAATACAGGTTATTGCACTAGAAGCAGCGTCAGACAGCACGTCAGGGCACGCAGGGCACAGACCCCATCCCCTAGATCAGCTAAATCTGTTCAATTAGACAACGTCAGATACACTGGAGTACACACACAGGATCCGCAAGTGTTGTTGGGGGACATGCCTTCAGGAGCTACACAGGCATTCAACACAAAAGGTACTCCCAAGGCAAGGGATACTCACATGTCCATGGACTGTACCTTGGACAAGGCCAGTCAGAAGACAAAGGCACCTACTAGGAGCAGGGAGACTCCCAAGGGCAGGCCCACAGCAGAGGAAAGGGACACTCCCAGGGACAGTGACAAGAAAAAGGCACCTTCTAAGAGCAGGGAGACTCCCAAGGGCAGGCCCACAGCAGAGGAAAGGGACACTCCCAGGGACAGTGACAAGACAAAGGCACCTCCTAAGAGCAGGGAGACTCCCAAGGGCAGGCCCACAGCAGAGGAAAGGGACACTCCCAGGGACAGTGACAAGACAAAGGCACCTCCTAAGAGCAGGGAGACTCCCAAGGGCAGGCCCACAGCAGAGGAAAGGGACACTCCCAGGGACAGTGACAAGACAAAGCCACCTCCTAAGAGCAGGGAGACTCCCAAGGGCAGGCCCACAGCAGAGGAAAGGGACACTCCCAGGGACAGTGACAAGACAAAGCCACCTCCTAAGAGCAGGGAGACTCCCAAGGGCAGGCCCACAGCAGAGGAAAGGGACACTCCCAGGGACAGTGACATGACAAAGCCACCTCCTAAGAGCAGGGAGACTCCCAAGGGCAGGCCCACAGCAAAGCAAGGTCCATCTCCCAAGGGCAGGGACACACACAGAGAGCAGGTGTCTACTGGAGACAGGTGCACCACAGACGACAAGTCTGCTGGCAGGAACAGGGCGGCGACCAGGGCACAGGCTACATCCAGAGACAACACTCCACCTAAGGATAAGGCACATCCTACGGACAAGGCATCTAGCATGGACAATGGCGCAATCAAGGACAGGCATACTTCACCCCTGGCTGCACTGAGGCTGATGTTTTCTACTAAACGCCAAACTGATGTCTCCGCCGCGGAGTCCCCCCATACCTCCACTCCCATCCAGGCCAGTCAGAAGCAGAGGAGGGTGTCCCCTGTTGTTGCATCCCCCATTACACATGATTCCGAGTCCAGGCGGCAGGCACAGAGCAAACGACAAGCAGGCTCCAGCACGTCCCCAGAAACCAGATCCCCGGCAGCAGATGCTCCACCTATGGTGGGTGGTGATTGTTTGGCGTCCCCACCACTTGGCAGTCCTGTCCTGTCCAGGGTGCACACACACATCCCTAAGAAACGCAGACACACACCATTGACACCTGCCAACCCCGATTTGGCTCTAGGTCAGCTATCCCCAGCTCCCAGGCCCACCCTGCCTCCAGGCCCATACAGCCCTGTGGCTCATCATTTCAGTTGTCACAGTGGCGCTGGTGCAGTTGACTCTCATGTATCAGATGGTGGCACAGTGTCAGTTGTGCCCTCTCCTGTTGCAGGTCCTGGCAGTGTATCTGGGTCTATGGCTCACGTGTCAGTTAGAAGATCTGTGGCTGTGTTGCACACTCCTGTTTCTGGTGCTGGCAGTCTGTCTGGGTCAGTGGCTCACGTGTCAGTGACTACATCTGTGGCTGTGTGTCACACTCCTGTTGCTGGTGCTGCCAGTGTGTCTGGGTCCGTGGCCCATGTGTGTGTCACTCGGGCTGTGGCTGTGTCTCACACTCCTGTTGCTGGTGCTGCCAGTGTGTCTGGGTCCGTGGCCCATGTGTGTGTCACTCGGGCTGTGGCTGTGTCTCCCACTCCTGTTGCTGGTGCTGCCAGTGTGTCTGGGTCCGTGGCCCATGTGTGTGTCACTCGAGCTGTGGCTGTGTGTCACACTCCTGTTGCTGGTGCTGCCAGTGTGTCTGGGTCCGTGGCCCATGTGTGTGTCACTCGGGCTGTGGCTGTGTCTCACACTCCTGTTGCTGGTGCTGCCAGTGTGTCCGAGGCAGGTAGTTGACGCAGTCCCCCTGATTCTGTGATGTGAGGTGCTGAAGACTTCACTCAAATGTTATTTCACATGGTGTGTCCATTGAGAACTGCGTGGCACTCTTGTGGTTCCTGTGACGGGTTGGTAGGGACACGTACTTGTGCAGCCTATGATGTACCTGCTCTGTACTCTACAATGCCCTGTTGATGCTCTGATACTGCATACTGCCCTCTCGTTACCTGCCTATGATGTACCTGCTCTGTACTCTACAATGCCCTGTTGATGCTCTGATACTGCATACTGCCCTCTCGTTACCTGCCTATGATGTACCTGCTCTGTACTGCGCATTGCCCTGTTGATGCTCTGTTACTGCATTCTGCACTCTCACGTGCTGCCTCTGATGGAGCTGTTCTGTGCAATGGACTGTTGATGCACTTGGCCCCTCTCACGTGCTGCCTCTGATGGAGCTGTTCTGTGCAATGGACTGTTGATGCACTTGGCCCCTCTCATATGTTGCCTCTGATGTACCTGCTCTGTTGGCCACACTGCCCTGTTGGTGCTCTGATACTGCATTCTGCCCTCTCGTTACCTGCCTATGATGTACCTGCTCTGTACTCTACAATGCCCTGTTGATGCTCTGATACTGCATTCTGCACTCTCACGTGCTGCCTCTGATGGAGCTGTTCTGTGCAATGGACTGTTGATGCACTTGGCCCCTCTCACGTGCTGCCTCTGATGGAGCTGTTCTGTGCAATGGACTGTTGATGCACTTAGCCCCTCTCACGTGCTGCCTCTGATGGAGCTGTTCTGTGCAATGGACTGTTGATGCACTTGGCCCCTCTCACGTGCTGCCTCTGATGGAGCTGTTCTGTGCAATGGACTGTTGATGCACTTGGCCCCTCTCACGTGCTGCCTCTGATGGAGCTGTTCTGTGCAATGGACTGTTGATGCACTTGGCCCCTCTCATATGTTGCCTCTGATGTACCTGCTCTGTTGGCCACACTGCCCTGTTGGTGCTCTGATACTGCATTCTGCCCTCTCGTTACCTGTCTATGATGTACCTGCTCTGTACTCTACAATGCCCTGTTGGTGCTCTGATACTGCATTCTGCCCTCTCGTTACCTGCCTATGATGTACCTGCTCTGTACTCTACAATGCCCTGTTGATGCTCTGATACTGCATACTGCCCTCTCGTTACCTGCCTATGATGTACCTGCTCTGTACTATACAATGCCCTGTTGGTGCTCTGAGACTGCATTCTGCCCTCTCGTTACCTGCCTATGATGTCGCTGCTCTGGTGCCCACTTTGCCCATGCTCACGCATACACTGTGATTATTCCCCTATTTTGTACAATAAAGGTAGTCTATCAAGTCTCGTGGTCTGTCGTTGTCATTCCTGCTTGCGTACTACAAATGTGTATTCGTATATGCTTCTCATCAGTGGTGTCGGTAACATGACACTCCCCCTCCCTACGTCACGTCCCTATCTGGTATTCCCCTCCAGATAGCCAATGGTTTGTGCCTTACCTGCGTCGTCGTCCATAGTGGGCCATGACTAGGACGTGGTGGATCGCGAAGAGCATCGGGAATGCGTGTAGCGCTGGGTCCATGGTGGTGGTCAGCTTGCGGTGGGTATCTCTGCTATGTCACCTATGTTCGCTGTTTGGATTCCGCCGTGTTCAGTCAGGTTGTTTTTCCGCTGCGGTTTTATGTGGAGTTTCCGCCATCTTGATTTGGGGGACGGTCTTAGATGTCAGTACGAACGGCGGGGCCTCCGGGATTGTTCCGTCCGCCACGTGGTCGTGTGTAGTTCGGCGGCGGTGCGTCCTTTTCCGTCGCGGACGGAAACTTGACACGTTTTCCTATCCTGATATGGCGGACGGAGTATCCGCGGCTGGCGGACACGGAAAGGGCTTTTTCCGCCTACTCCAGGGCCGCGGTGGCTCTTCCGTCCGCCATCCTGATGAGCCCCTTTGTTTGGATAAATGAGACAATACCTTTTGACGCTTGACAGGGTGACCAAGACCACGCACATTCCATGAGACAAAATTACACACCATTGAGGAAAGGGACGATGGTCGACACGTGAAGAGGACACATGGCAAGGGAGGCACCACATGAAGGGAAACTGTAAAGACAAAAAATACGCATGAGAACAGCTCTCAAATTGAACATAGCACAGAGAAAAAATCTGGTTAAGAAAACAAAGCACATCACAGAAAAGAGTAAATACATAAGAGACTGCAAAGGGAAAGAAAAGGACATGGCAAAATGGGTGGAAAAGAGAAAAAGAGAAGGAGAAAACGAAAAAACAGAAAAAAGAGGGGAGATAGAGAGAAGAACAGATGAAAGAAAGAAAGGAGGAACCAGATCAAGGCACAGAAGCCTGATCAGAGAGACAAAAAACAAACAAGACAGCAGGGGCATGGAGAAACCAGATGAGGGACATAACCCCACGAGCTACCGAAAAATGGACATATATAAGACATAGAGAAAAAAAAAAATGTAAGAGCAAAAAGAATAGGAGAAGACTAACGAATGTAGAATAAATAGAATTAAGATGCAGAGAATGACAGAAAAGAGAAGGAAGAACCGCAGTTAAAAAGAAAAAGAACTATAGGATGGAGAATGCTGAAAAGGAGTAGAGAACCACATTATGGAGCAGCTTCCATCGTGGAAGGAGAAACAGATTGTAGATAGGCATTAAGTTTTTGGGGATCATCAAATGATCTTGTTCGACCATTATGGGTGATCTTGCAAAAGCAGGGATGAAGGATGCTATATTGAATGTTAAGTTACCGCATAAGAGGTCGGAGATTCAAGAATTCTTTTCTTCGGGCATTCGTTGCTGATGAAAGGTCCTGTGAGATAAATATGTTGTGACCAGACCATTAAAGACGTCTTTTGTGCCTGGCAGCTTTCAGAACAGCCATTAACTCCGTGAATTCCAAAAAGAGCATAATAATTCCACGAGGTTTGTTAGAAGCAGAGTTAAGTCGGCCAAGACGATGAGCCCTTTGAATGTTAAGCGGGTGAGAGGATGATGGGAGATCTAGAAGATCACGCAGAAATTTTTGCATAAAAGACACCATGTCAGGACCTTCCAAATTTTCCGGAACACCATAAACGCGGAGGTTATTGCGGCGATTACGATTTTCCAAATCCTCTGTGTGCATTTTGAGTCTGTGGATTTCTTGCTCTAATATTGGGATTTTTGTGGAGATATCTTGAATGTCACTAACTCTTTGTTCCAAACTCAAAACTTTGCCTTCCATAAGAACCCAACGGTCTTCAATTTGTTTAAGTCTGTCATTAGTAGCAATCATTAAAGGTTGAAGACCACGTACCTCCTCAAGGATAGAATCCAGAACCAGATTCGAGGACGATTTAATTGGAGATGGAGGGTCATTCTTAAGACGTTTTGGTTTGGTACCTGTTTGAGATAACTTGGAATCGTTGGCCATTGTAAATAGCGTAAGGAGGATCCAAAAGGTGCAGGAGAAATTAAAGCACCACAAAGCACTGCTAAAATAGAACTTGAAAGTGGTGTGCCAGAGTCTTAGTCAGTAAACAGCAAAAAATTTATAATAACCACTATGACAAACACGCAGGCCAGAAAAATCTGAAGAATGAGCAAAAAGTAGCCCTAGAAGTAGCCCACATGTCAAGATGGCCCTTAGCTGCAAGAGAACATAGCCAAGAAACTTCGCATTAGGAGTTGAATGCAAACGTATCCAAGTGCGATAAAATGTGCGAAGAAGAAGTGGCACATGCAGAGTAGTGAACATAAAATACACAAACACAAGTGCCAGCAACTGTGGTAAAAACAGCTAGGCAGGTAGAAAGATTCATGAGGAAAACTGCATATTTAAGATGGCGGCAGATGTTCCTGTCACAGCATACATGTCAGGCACAAAAAACGGTAAAAGAGCAAAAAATAGCATGGTAGTTGTCCAGTAATGCCATAATAATAGGAAAAATGGCAGCGCGACCTTTTATATGCTGGATAGCGAGGTAAATAGAGAGTTGGGGAGCCAAGCGGTAAAGAAAAATGCGACACGGGCGCAGCACTCAAAATGGCGGCCGCCCGACTCACAAGTATGGAAAAGTTACCGCTAGTCAGAACAAACTCTACAGATGACGAATTCTTCCTCCGGCAGCACCATTAGGTTCGCGAGGAATTCCGCCGACCTTGGAAGCTTTTCCGCCGTTCAGGCAGCCAGGGAATGCGCTCTCACGGCATCCGTGTGATTGTCCGACACGGAGCTCACGGAGAAGCCGTCCTCTCTAGCTGGCGCACAAGCCACGCCCCCATGGCTGTTATTTCTAGCCATATTTTAATCTATATATGAGAAAAGGTAACTATTGCTTTAACGGAACACTATTTGTGACACCCATCTAAGTTTTAAAGTTAAAAGTGTTGTACTATAATCACTTCACTATAGTTAGAAAAAATATGTGTGTTTATTGCTCATGTGTCCCTTTTTATACTGTTTACTGGGTTGGGAATGCCTCCTGATAACCAGATGTGTGCCCCGGCCCTGAGTGCCCAACTGCATGTGAAACCATTACCCTGACTTTTATTCTGGTCTCGCCATCATGCTAAAGAAGTGTTTGCACAGAGGTATAGGCTTGCCCATGGTAATACACTGTCCAGAGCCTGTTCTGTGACCTGGAGGAGCGGACTAAACATGCCCTCATTGTAGGCATTCTGGGGCTTATTTACAAGCCCCTTGCTCTACCGGTGCATCACTTTTTGTGACGCACCACTGGCGCAACTTCCTGCCCTATATTTACAAGGACACTTAAAGCCACCCTGCGTGGCTTTTCCTGTCCTTGTAAATATGACCCCTTGTCACGCAACACTCTGCGTGAAAGGGGCGTGACATGGGTGTTGCTGTGAGAGTTCCCAGGCAACACCCATATATTCTGCCGAATTTGCAGATATACGAAAATTTGTAAACCTGGAAATGTGTAAGAATGCTGCGCCACCCCAGGGGTGTCATAGTGAAGATCGATGAGGAGAAATGTGTACATTTCTCCTCGTTTTTTTCTCTTTATAGGGGTGCTGTATTCTGCAACATACATAGGAAGAGGAAATCCCCTCTTTTATTTTTTTGTATTGTTTTTGTGCACGAAAACAATCTCCCCGCAACGCAGGCACCACAGCGCAAGAGTGCCTGAATGGCGCATGGAGCCAATTGTGCGCCTGTGCAGGGGAAAACACAGGGATGCCTCATATTGTTGTAAATATGACATATCCCTGTGTTTTGAAAGTGTTGCAGCATGGCACAGCCAAAGGGCTTACGGTGCAGCGCTGCCGCACTATCTTGTAAATAAGTCCACCAGTGTCAGAGAAAGTGTGGTATACTAAATCCTCTCATGTAAAGTTACACTGTTCTGTCAAACCCAGAACCCTGCACTGGCATCCTGTGTTCATGTGGACTGCGATTATATTCAGTGAGTGCAAAGCTCATGTGTGGGACTACGACTCTATCCCCCACATGCATCAACCTATTTAGGAAGTGCAAACGGTGCGAATCGGTAAATTCGGCCGTTTGCGCTTCCTAAATACGTTTTTGGGATGCATGAAACATCTTTTCAAAATTCGTTTTTTTTTGCATTTCCTAAAAATGCGAATGAATTTAAGGAATCGCATTTGTGCGCTTCCTTAAATGCAATGCATCAATTTAAAAAAAAAATGCGAATTTTGAAATAGGAAGTGCAAATTAACACGAGGTTGACCCTCGTGTTAATTTGCGAAATTGTTTAAAAAAGCACAAAAATGCATTTTGAAAAGTGTCATGTTACAGACACACATGTCCTTAGGACATGTGTGTGTGAAACATGCACTTTAAAATACATTTCAGGGGTGCAGGGGGGGGGTCCAAGGACCCCCCTCTGCACCCTTGCAATGCATCAACAAATTGCGATTTCCTAAAAAAAGAAATGCAAAATGGCATTGATTCCTATGTAACGCCATTCCTTAATTGCGATTCGCAATTAAGGAATCGTAAATTCCGAAATTTAAGAAATCCTAAAAAACTTTAGGATTTCTTGATGCATAGGATTTTGCAATTCCTAAATAGCGATTCCTTAATTTTCGCTATTTAGGAAATGCAAAATCCTAGATTGATGCATGTAATGGTATGTGTTGTGTGAATATTAGTAGTGGGGTCATAGCCACAGGAATGCAGGCAATAGACTTCTTCCACCTTGTGAGACTGTCCTCACCCTCTATCTTGGGTCTGCACTTTGTAGTACCTTTACACTTGGACATGGTGGATGGCCAAAAGTAGAAAATGTACACATGTAGAATTACTCAAGTGCAAATTTACCTTTTTGAATAGGCCTGACCTATGCAAGCTGGCTCAGGCAAACAGATGATACGCTTTCAGTGCTGTAAGTGGAGAGCCTGTGAGAGAGGACAGGGCTCAGGCAGGTAGTGAGTTGATGCCACAGAGCTGCTGTACACAACCCACCATTGGTACTTGAGCCAGCTTGCAGAGCCATAGTAAGACAGACGGCAGGACACCTGTGTAAAATGACTTCAACAAATGCGACTGGAGCCCCATAGCTGCTGGCTGCTCTGTGGTCCTGCGGACCGGATCTGAAACTGGTAAACACTTTATTAACTATTCATTTGGGTTAACAACAAGTCTGTAAAAGCTCAAATTTTAACTATAAATTATTCTTTTATAGCTTATGTAACAGAAAAAGTGGTAATAGTTACCCATAGTTCTATTTTAGTTCCCTATGTCAAATGGTTGGTGCACAATGTGACACTTGTGGGTGTATATCTGGCAGGAAACACAATGGGCCAGATTACTAGTTTGGTGGTCCTAGAGCAGGCCACCCTGCCAGCGCCCATTCCAGGACTGCCAAACTCAGCCTCTGGCCACCCACCATATTAGGAGTGTTCTCCTGGTTTGGTAAGCGGTCCTTTGAAGTTCCCACAGCAGTGCCTATTAAAAAGGCACTGAAGTGGAAACGTCAAATCCCATTCCTGCATGCCATGGACTGTAAAGCCCATGCCGTGCAAGAGAGGGTGGCATGCAAATAGAGGGGCACATCAAGTGCCCCCCTGTATGCATTCCATGGCCCTGATGCAACAGGGGCCCTGTAGTGCCCCCTTTGTTTCCTCACTGTTGCACTTTTAATGGCAGGCTCACTTCTATTGAAAGTGAGGTGGTCAGGAAACTCATAATATGCTTGGCAGTGCTGCAGCGGTCCTGCCAATCACATTGTGGCCTCACACCACTGCAACACCACCAAGGGTTCACAGATCCCTGGTGGTTGCAGCGATCCTTTGGCAGTCCGACCGCCAAAAGCGTAATAGGGCAGTCAGACCGCCACTGTGGGCCGTCATAGTCATAATCAAGACCTATGTCTTATTCCTGTTTTTCCTTGCTAAAGATATTTGTCAAACGGTGCCAGAGTCCCTCCTTTTCTCTCTCAAAAGAGGACAAGATCAAGGGCATTCAAATCACTCTACCTCTACATTGTTGTACAATTGTCAGATTTACGGTTATTAGTTAGTTTGGACACCTACGCTTGGGCCTCACCATTACTCTAGTTGAGTTTTGAGTTACAGTTTTGGTTTTGATAACCAGGAATCGTTTTAGAGGATGGAAAGCCAGTGTGCTCTTAGATCAAGTCTTGTAGCATCATCAGCGAGTACCGATCAAGGCTTTCTAATGAGGAACATTTTGTGATACAAAAAGGGGAATTCTGCTCCTTGCTGGAAGACCTGGACCCCTGGCTGAAAATATGATTGTGAACAATTGTGGTTCGGGATCCTCTGTTGCTTGGTTGAAGGCCTTCTTTTGTGACTGGGTTAGTTACCCGGAGATTGGGAAATTCTGATGGTGCCCTCTTTCTCAAAAGATTGACATGCTTCCAATCACAGTATCCCTAGTGCACTTGTGAGCACAATATGCAACAAGACCTGGAAGCAGGTAACATATTGACTGCACTAAATGAACGGCTACACTGCTACTCTTCTCTCGAGAAGATACTACGGCTACATGTGCAGAAAGACCAAAGAGCTATATAACCCATTAAAGAAATCCTGCACTCTGCCGTGTTCTCATCATTTTGCTGATAATCTCAATTATTTATCCTGGCTCATTCTTTTTATAAACATATAACACTGGTTCCACCCTATGATGGATTGTTTGTTCTTCATGTGCAATCTATATCTGAGTTTCAAAGCCTCCATCGCCCTTCGCTAATAAGCCTTAACAGCTCAACCTCTCTACTCCTTGAGAGTCAAATCCCAAATAGAAGGTTCTTAGCGTCCAATGAGCTGTAAATAGTACCAGTGGACTGAAACCTAGAGATGATATCCAGTACTTCTGAGCCTTTGAAGATACGAAGAATTGACCTTACGCTCACCTTCTCAAAAGATGTACTATGTGTTACAATGCGGGCAATATGGTTGGTTGGTTTCTCTGTAGATCAGCATGGCCGTGTTTGCAGATTTGAACATTTTGTGCGTGTCTGATATGAAGTGTCTACAGAGGTTGGTGGAGACGGCGCACCTCGGATATTCAACTGTTGCCATCAATCATGTCACTGATTTCCAAGAAAAGAAAGTGGAAATTAGTAAACCATTACCTTCATCAGAAATCTGTACATCCTTGCCCATTGTACTGGGGAAATCGAAGCCTATTAAAATTGCTAGCAGATTGACGATTATAGCTACCGACCCTGCTCATATCAACGCATTAAGAGTCTCATCAGGCGTGATCATATTGTATGACCTAGTGGCAGTTTTTCCAAAGACAGAGAAACTGTTTCATACTGCTTGCACAGCTCTGGATGTGGACCTGATCTGCATCAATGCACTGGAGAAACAGCCCTTCTACTTCCGAAGACCTCCTATTAATGCAGCAATAGAAAGAGGTATTTTCTTTGAACTTGTTCACACACCTGCAATTAAAGACTCGACAATGAGAAGATACACCATTGTTAACGCGGGATTTCTGGTCTCTAGTTATTTTACCAGATCCCAAATCGAGTCGACTGAATCGTTGGTACCTGTCATTGAGTAAAAGGCAATCTAATACCAGGTTAGTTAATTAATAACGTAAACAACTCTAAAGAACCACTGACTACTGGTAAGTTTCAAAGATTTATTATAAAGCCAAAAGTATCTGAAGGTACAAACTTCTCAATAAAAGATTCAATAGGTATACAGGTATGATTATAAACAAGTACTCTCGGAAAGCCCTTAACCGGCAAAAGGAAATTATCAAAAATATCTCGAACACCAATAAGGTGGCGAGAATCGATACCAGTTGCAGTCTCAGAGTCATTTACAGAAAGAAAATTCAGGTTAGTCCGTCCCTACACTAGACTAAGTGACATCCCTACTTAACAAGATCTTAACCCAAAAGGTGTCAGCCGTGGTGACTTCCTAAGAAGATCACGCACTTCTCTTTGTCTCTTCTGTAAGATGGGTCTCTCCTGATCCGTCTATCTGCCTACCCAACCGCTTCCTTAGGCTCCCAAAATCATCTGCTCTGCTCTCCTCCCGGGTCGCTGTCCCTAATACAAAATCACATTTCCGATAGGAACGCCCCTTGGAACGCCCCTCACGTGGTATCGATTTTGGCGGCAGACTCCATGATGGTACTCTTCAAGACCCTCGTTAAAGTTGACCTTGGTTCCCAGGCTTCTTCTCCAGCGCGCCGGTACCCCCTGAAATTCCTGAAAACTCCTACAGGCCTGCGCCAAGCGCCACTGAACAAAGCTCCATTCATTTCGACTGATTAGGACCCCTCGCACCTGCATACAGACCGTCCTACAGTGGGCCTCAAATTCCAGGCTCCACCATATCTATAGGTCATAAAACATATGTAAAGCTCTGCACTTGGCGCCTCTTGACTTCTCTTCTAACGAGCACATTGCAGATCAAAGGAAACGACATTATCTGTTCAGGCCTACTTGATTTACATGAAGCGGGTCCCTGCACTCTGAAAACATTTAACTTGCATTTAAACAGTATTCTTAACTAACACTCGTTTCTAAAAGGTTATACATCTGTAACATATATTTCAGTACTAAGTCCAATAATACATTTAGAAGAACAATGTTAACCCCACCTCACATTATTTTAGCAGCACGTTTAGATTTACTGTGAATTGCCATGAGGCCTACACATTTTAACTGGTTTGCAAGATTCTAGTTTTCCTTTACATGATCACTTAACATGAGAACGTGAGGTTTCCATATTCATTCTAACATTTCTACATTAGTCTCCACACTCTATGGTTATCGTTGCTCTACTTAAACACTCTGTATATTTCACTTCTAGATATAAAACACTCGTGTGCAGAATATATTTAAACTAACTACGTGCTTGTAAATATGGTGCACTTATACATTTTTCAGATTTGTGCTCTCTCAGTCCCCCCTTTGATGACTTTCAGGAGTCATCACCATCAAAACACCATCACAAAAATGTAGAACCCCTCAAAGTGAAGTCGTGGCAGTACCACTTCTTTTCATTGTCTCCAATGCCTTCAGACTCTTATATTGAGTATCCTGCATTGCTGTCAACCTTCTCTCCTGTTCTCTCATAGATCTCTGCAACCTGTTTGCTCTATACCACTGATACAGACGCACCAATCCCCACAAAGTGATCACACAAATCACAATTATGATGATGGGTTTCAGTATGTACCAAACGATACCCTTTCCTAGGTTGGCAAACCAACCTCCAACTTTACCCATTCCATGACCTACTTTTTCCCACACATTCACTTTCGTCAAATCCTCAATTTCGTGGTGAATCTCAGTGATGTTTCGTATATATTTCTCTAGAGGCTTTGAATTGTCCGGAATGTAAGTGCAGCATTCCTGGACCTTCAAAGCCTTACAGACTCCTCCCTCTTTGGCTAACAGAACGTCTAAAGCAAGACGGTTCTGAAGAACCATTGCCCTAATCGATTGCATCTCACCCTCCACCAGCATTAATGATCTAGCAGTGCTGGCAGATAACCTATCTACGACTGTAGCCAATCTCCTAAGCTTGATGTCATTCAATATCAATCCCAAAAAGGGAAATACCACACCAAATACATCTCCAACCACTTCTTCAGTGGCAAGATCTCTTCTCCCTCTAGCTTGTTTTCCTCTCTTTGTCGTCTCTAAATTCTCGGCATGGTATATTTTGGGAAAGACAATCGCTAAATAGCATGATCCGTACCAATTATCTGGTAACCTCACATAGGCATTTCTTCCACATACAAAATATACATTTGGTATGGCTTGCATTTCTTTCAAAAAATCCTTGGAGTAATACTCCAACTGGAAAGCATGTTCACAACTGACTTCCCCTACGAACAAATTCTCATAATAGGAGTAACTTCTGTGTATGCATAGTTTCCCCCTTTTCTCTTTGTCTAAGGCAATTGGACCCTTGCTACCCTTCCTTTGGTGTTCCCTTTCCTCCTTGGTCCAATCTGTTTCCCATTGTCCTGAAGCTTTCTGAATCTTTTGTCTTCTGTATCGAGTATCCACCTGCCCTATAAACTTCTTTTCAACCTCTGATACTTGACAAGTCAAATTATTTCTTCGGGCATGTGATGTGTCTAGCGTTCTCCATGGAAGAAACCATTTCTGTAATCTGTCTTCACTCTTGTAATAGTCCCACTTATTTAAATGCTTGTAATTTGGGACTTCTGGCAATGTTGAGTCGAAATTCGAGAAATAGTACTCGAATCCTTCTCGTCCATAGAATATGCTCAACAACAAACTGCATGTGATTCCATATGTCAATGGAAGATGATGGTATCTGATACCCTCATCCACAGAAGCTGGTAATTGCATACAAACGTAGCAATTCTTCGCCTCCATGACATCAATGTACTCATAAAGTAATTTGGCATAAGCATTTGACCTAAAATTTCCCTGTGATTCATCTGTGTGTAATCTTTTTATTTCCGCATCCAACAACGCTTTGTCTTTATTATTGATGTTTCCCTTATAATTAACAGTAGTAGTTCTCTGTGTTGACACTCCCTTGACTTCCTTGACTGCAGTTACATCCCTCTCGCGTCCCACTATGTATGAGACAGTAACCACTAAAACTATAAGAGAAATCACTACTCCTAAAAGGGTGCCCACTATACATTTTGCCCTGCGTTTCGGGTTGCCGGCCTCCATGTTCTCAAACAGTGTAGCTCTGGATGTTCTTCCAGCATCAACTTCTCCTTCTCTCCGAACAAAGTCTTTCTTTCAAACAATGTCTTTCTTTTGAACACTTGGAAGCTGACAATTTACTCCGCAAAACAGTTCAAAATCCTGTAACATATAGACAACCCTAGCCCTTCTCCGTCCTCTAAAAGGAAGACCCTACCATTTTTTTTTTTCTTCTTCCACTCGGCGCTAGGTTATCTTGCAGCAATATTTACAAATTCTTTTCAAAAGTCTTTTATCAATCAGAAGCTATGAGTGTTGCAAGGAGTGACACTACGTCTTCATAAATGTCCATCCGAAGAAACATTCCCTCAAGAATTGGGCAATTCTTGCAACAACATGGAAATTCTACTGTCTCTAGGATTATTCTTCTTATTTCGCTCTGGACAAGAGGACGAACAAAATGAAGAGTTAATGTTTTTTCAATCTCCACTCCTGGTACTATCAACTCTACATCCACAGTTACAAAGGGGTCCGTTCTGACCAAGATCACTTTCTTCACCTTCCCAGTTCTGCGCCCCTTTGAAGACATTTGCAATAAGATGTTAATCCACGACAATGAGCGTGCCAAGAACTCCCACTACTCGCTCAAGCATTTCCAATCGAAGAAGAGTTCCCTCCAATATTGGATATTGTGAACAACAAACCGGAAAGTCAACTGTCTCTAAAATCAATTTTCGGATTCCGCTCAAGAGAGGAGGATGGACGATGTTGAGTGTCAGCAACCTTTCGGCCTCCACTCCTGGTAGCAGGAACCTTATTTGCACTGTGATAAGCGGTTCAACTCTGATGACGTTCACTTCCCTGACCCTCCCGATCCTGTGTCCCCCGGACATCTGTGACGAGGTAGGTCCAATCGGGAGTAGAGTATCTTCTGCTAGGCACTCGCACCCTCCTTGATCTTCTTGGACCTTCCTGGACTTGATCCTGGGTATCTTCTTCCGGATCCAAGTCTTCGAATATAGGAGCAAGCGTTTCTTCCTGAGCCGACCTCAAGCTTAGCCTCCTGTTTCTTTCCGGCCAAGTGGCAGCCTCACGCCTTGTTCTCCTATTTCTCGTCCCCACACTCGGTTCTTGATCACTCTGGTACTGATCTGTGTCTGAGTCGTGTTCACTGCAGCTCTCTCCTTCAGTTGCGTCTTCAGTTTCACTGCCGTCCTGTCTTCTCTCTTCTTCTGGATCCGATGCATTCCCAATTTCTTCCGACACCCCCACAGCTGCTTTGATCCCCTCTTGTGACTCTTCTTCCACGACTGAGCTTTCGTCTGGGATAGGAGCTGTTTCTTCTAGAGGTGCTGGAACTCTTCGAGTATGGGATGCATGGATCCAATTTGGCAGCCCTCCGCACTTCACCGCGGTGTTCGTGATCAGGATTACCTGAAAGGGCCCACGCCAGCGTACATCTAGGCAGTTCTTCCGGACGTGCTTCTTGACCAGCACCCAGTCCCCGGGGCACAGATCATGACACAGGTTCCTTGATGATGGAACTTCAGCCGCATGCACCTGAAGGGACACAGAATGGATGGCGTCAGACAGTCCCTTACAATAATCCAAGATCAGATCATCAGTAATATTCAATAAGGCAGTAGTTGGAACCGTAGGAAGTCTCATGGCCCTCCCCATCAGAATCTCATGTGGAGAGAGACCTGTCCTCCTGTCAGGTGTGCTGCGCATGCTCATGAGCACTAAAGGAAGAGCATCTGGCCAACTCAAAGAAGTGGATGAACAGACTTTGGCTAATCGATTCTTCAGAGTGCCATTTACTTGTTCCACAATCCCTGAGGCTTCTGGTCGATAACTACAATGCAGTTTTTGATCGATCTTTAATGTGGAGCACAACATCTTCACAATTTCGCTGTTAAAATGTTTTCCTCTGTCCGATTCCAGAGAGGCAGGCACCCCGAAGCGTGGTATCAACTCCCTGAGCAACAGTTTGGCTACTGTGAGTGTATCGCACCTGCGTGTAGGGTACGCTTCAACCCATCTGGAAAATATACATACAACCACCAAAACATACCTAAGGCGGTTGATTGGTGGCATTTCAATCAAATCTATTTGCATTCTATTGAAAGGCCCCCCAGTCCTCCCAATGTGACTCAGTGTGACTGGTGTTCTCTTCCCTACGTTCAGTTGTTGGCAGGTAACACATCGCTTGCATACTGATTCTGCTGCTATTCTAAATTTAGGGCAATACCAAGTCTGCCTAAACACTCTCATCATAGCATCTCTTCCTAAATGTACTGGACCATGTATTTCTCTTGCCATGGGATTCGCTAATTCCTCAGGTAACACAGCCCTCCCATCTGCTGAAATCCAAAAGTCCATTTCGCTTCGTACACAACCTGCCATCTCCCATGCCTTTTTCTCAGTTTCAGGTGCGTTCTCTTGCATTAACCTTAAATCCTCCCAAGTATCGACAGTTTCTAACATCATGCTTAACTCTGTCTTTTCTTCAGCACCATCAATTTCCACCTTTGAAAAAGAATAATCTTGTTCCGCACAATAGCGTGCAACCTCATCAGCGTACCGGTTGCCTTGTGACACAAAATCTGTATTCTTAGTATGAGCTACACATTTTACTACTGCTATGGCAACTGGACCTTGTAATGCTTCTAACAACAATCGCACAAATTCTCCATTTCGTATTGGCGAACCAGATGAGGTCATGTAACCTCTCTGAGACCACAATTGCCCGAAATCATGAACCACACCGAAACCATATTGGCTGTCAGTGTATATGGTGACTCTTTTCCCATTACCTGCTATACAGGCACGAGTCAATGCAATGATTTCTGCTACCTGTGCGGAATGTATTCCTTCCAGGCAAGCGGCTTCCACAACTCCCGCAATGGTGCAAACAGCATAAGCTGCTCTCAACCGACCAGTATTGTCTCTTAAACATGAGCCATCAACAAAGTAGATCTCATCAGGGTCAGTCAACGGCTCATCCACAATATCTGGTCTGGGCTTCGTGCATAGTTCAGTCACATCGAGGCAATCATGGTCTTCACATCCTTCGCCTTCTATTACAGTAGGTAATGGCATCAAAGTAGCAGGATTCAAGACTGAGCATCTCTTGAGGGTCACGTTCTCCGCGGCAAGGATAACTTGCTCGTAGCGCGTGAGCCTGCTATTGGTCAGATGCTGCGTCTTCGTCCTGGTCATTAACAATTCTACAGAATGCGGTACATACACCACTAACTGGTGTCCCATTACGATACTCTCGCACCTTTCAATGCTGACACCTGTTGCAGCAACGGATTTGAGACATGCGGGCAACGCTGCGGCTACCGGATCTAATGTAGCCGAAAAGTATGCAACTGGTCTACGGGCATTTCCGTGGGTCTGTGCCAAGACTGACAAAGCACATCCCTCTCTCTCACAGCAATAGAGTGAAAATGATTTCTCGTAGTCGGGCATCCCCAGAGCCGGAGCACGACACAAGTCGTCTCTCAGCTGCAAGAACGCCACTAGGCATTCGTCGTCCCATGGTACCGGATCACTCACCTCCTTGTGCGTCAGTTTCTGTAAGGGTTTTGCTTTCAGTGAAAAGTTAACTATCCACTGTCGACAATAACCAACCATTCCTAGGAACATCCTAACTTCTCTCTGTGTCGTAGGCGCATTCATCTTCATGATCGCCTCAATCCTCTCTGGGGACACCTTGCGTTTTCCTTTTTCTAACCGGTGTCCCAAATACTGCACTTCGGTCAGACAGTACTGTAACTTGCTCGGAGATACCTTATGTCCATTTTCAGCTAAATGGTTCAATAAGGCAACGGAATCTGTTTTACAAGCTTCTTCGGTCTCTGACGCAACAAGTAGGTCATCTATGTACTGGACCAGAACCGAATTCTGCGGCAGTACTAGAGTTTCGAGATTCTTCTTCAACAACTGTTTGAAGATGGATGGGCTGTCTGTGAATCCTTGTGGGATTCGACACCATGTTAAAACGCGATCTTCCATTTTAAAAGCGAAAAGATACCTGCTTTCTTCATCTAATGGGATTGAAAAGAAGGCCTGGCATAGATCTATCACTGTAAACCATTCCGCTTGACATGGTATCTGAAACAGTATCACTGATGGATTCGGTACCACGGGACAACATGAAACAACTATATTGTTAATTTTTCGTAAATCCTGAACTATCCTGAATTTCCCACTAGGTTTCTGCAAACCCATAATCGGGGAGTTACAAGGACTACCCACGATTTATTTCAGTATTCCCTGTTGAATCATTGACTCGATCACAGGTTTTATTCCTGCAATCGTTTCCTGGGACAATTTGTATTGAGGCGTTCTTGGAAACTCGGCATTTGGCTTTACCAGTATTTTTACTGGTTCTACCCCTTTAATCAATCCTATTTCTTCTCCTGTGAAATCCCATACCTCTGAAGCCACTGCATCTCGTAAGTCTTGGGGAAGATCTTCTACTGTCAGAGTAGGATATAGTTCTATGCAAGATTTTGAATTGGCTACCTTGAAAGTAGCATCATCATCTGTAGTCTGTACCTCCACACCTTGCGGTGTGCAGTATATTGTACAATTCAACTTGCACAACAAATCCCTTCCTAACAGACATACCGGACTTGAATCACATACTACAAACTGATGTTCATTCATATGGTTTCCTATTTTCACTTACACTGGTTCTGTCAAGGGACTAGTCATCCTTTTGTTTGCAACTCCTACCACCTGAATTGTTTCCCCTGACATTGGCAAGTCTGGAACTACTGCCGATCTCAAAGTTGATCGGGTAGCCCCAGTATCCACCAAGAACGTTGTAGGACACCCTGCCACTTCTGCCTCAACAAACGGCCCTCTTTGATCCACCTCTAGGCCCGCCCCGAGGGTACAGTCCTCTTCTCGACTCACACGTTGTCCTGTTAATGGATCGATATAATAACATTTTTCTTCCTCAATAAAGAGAGGCATTTGTTTGAAGACCTTTCCCCCTGTCGCTATTTTCGGTGGCTGTGGGAACTGGGCTCGTGGAGCCGAAGCCCCCCCTTTGGCCACCTTGCTTCCTGGAACTGTCACCTTTGGAGCTGGAACCTCTTGAACTTGCTCTTCTACTTCTAGCTCTCCATTTTCAGGGTTAAAGGGACACTCGCGTCTCCAATGTCCCACCTGGTGACATTGGTGACACTTTGTCGTTTTCTTTAAAGTTGCACAGTCTATTCTAGGTTTTTGACTTTCTTCACTATCTTTATTTTGTCCATTTGACTTTCGTCCCATTCCCTGTTTCTGTTGTCCACCCTTTCCTGCCGACTGCATCTGCACTACCATCAATTTCTCCTTCAGATTCTTTGCTTTGGAATCTATTTCGTCACTGCAGTATCTCGCATATCGCAGGATCTCATCTAGTGGTTTGTTTTGCCAACAAATTAGATGTTGCTGAATCATCAAACAAATATCAGGTCTCAACCCCAAAACAAACTTTGACACAAACTGTCCTATATCTTTGGGATCCATTACATCGAGTCCGCTGTATTGTTTGAACGTTTTCAACAATCTTTCATAGAACTCATGAACTGTCTCCTTTGGTTCTTGTCTTGTTCGGTCTATTTTTACCCAATCTATGTCCTGTGGTGGTACCTTATCTTTCAGCCAAGCTATTACCCTTTCATACTTTTGCATGACAATTTCGGACGGTCCATTTGTCAGAGCATCCCTCACTGGTTCAGTATTTGGCCATTCAACACTAGTCTTGCATGATGTCCACAAATCAGATGGGACCACGATGTCAAACAACGTGTTCAAATCAATCCACAACACTTTCGAAATCTTTACAAACCTTTCTACCTGCTTATACCACTCTACTGGATTGTCCCTTAACTTCGGAAATGAGTTGGTAAATGCAGCTAAATCTCCTCTACTCCAGGGCACATGTACATAATTTCCGTTCGATATTTCTCGCAAAGGGAATGCCTCCATCTGCATTACCCTTCCCTCTGGGGTCATCACACTTGTACTCCGCCTAACAGTGCCCTTCTTCGACCACCTCTCTTCCCATTTTTCCAGATCTCGCCACACCCTTATTCCTGATACCAATTATCTTATGTGCGTTTTTAATCCGGTAGTTCTCTTCTCATCTAGGTCTTGGTCTGTGTACTGAAATCTGCGGTTACTCTGCAATGCCCTTGTCCTGGATAAATCTACGGCGTACCTGTCTGCCAAATTAGTCAGTTTCTCATGAATCGCTCTAGCCTTCCTAGTAACATCCTTTGCCATGAACAACAGCTCATCTTGTTCGTACAATTCTATCCTTTCTAAAGGCAGTGTACCATCTATTATTTCATCGACATCAGATTTTAAGCTGGTAACATCAAGTCTCTTTGCCTTAATTGCAGCTTTCAACACACTAGATTTAGGTACTCCATCCACATCTCTCCCATCCCAGCTCCGATTTCTACGTTTAGGCTCCGGTGAGTTATGCGGAGTCTTCCCATGCTCCCACCTCTCCAGATCCCATGCTTTTCCATCCTCTCGGGGTGGATGGTGAAACACTCCATTGCGTCTCATATTCCCACCCTCCCCGTTCTGCCTGCTTTCTCTGGATGTATAGTAAGGCATTCCATTGCTCCCCCTTTCCTCACTATTTCCCTGTGACTCTTGATTACTCGAAGCATGGCGGGACCTATCACTGTTTTCCTTTCTCCAATGTTGGACGTCTTCTCCGAGTGTATGATGAAGGCACCTAAACCTATTCTGGAATGCATGTACCATTTGATCTCCACCTTTCTCCCAGAGACGGGACATCTCCTCACACTCTACACTCCTACTGTTCTGCTCCTGCTGTTCCCTCTCATCCATAGGACGTGTAACTCCTCTATTCTCCTGACTCTGGCCTTCCCGCCCCTGACTGCTTTCGCTGGCCCCACAATGAGATACAGTCCCGTTACCTCTGCTTTCCCACTCTGGTTCTATTCTTGACCTGTTACTCGGGATTACTGCGGACCCATCCCATTCCCTCAAATCAGCTCTTAATTCTGTATAGGACTTTGGCCGCGGTCCCCTCAGGTCCATCTGTCCTCTCTGGCCTCCCTGTCCTGAGTTGGGACCCACTGTAGTATCTAATGGGGTGTTCCACGTTACCGAACCTGGCAATTGCTTCCATGCATTTGTCACGTTATTCCTCCTTTCCATCTCAATCCTTTCTCTATCCAATTGCCTCTGTTCTTCCTCTCTATCTCTCTCAGGGTTATAGATCGATACTATAGGTCCTATGGTAACAGGTACTTGAAGAGCGTCTGGCAACCCAAAAGACTCAACCCTTTCGGTGGTTGGCGTCTTCTGTACCACAAACCTTCCCACTACACTCTGTACAGTGTTGTTGTGAGGTGTCTCCTCGCCTTTGATAGGTGTCCATTCTGATACGGGGAGTGGTGTATACCCCTCTATGGCAGCCCCATCCTCCCTTGCGAGTCCCCTATCTTCAATCTCCCCAACTCTCGGAGGTGGTCTATCTAACAGCAACCTGTTTATCAGGTTGTCTTCCGACTCGCTTTCCTCGTCCTCTTCCATGAGGTTTCCTCCTCCTCTCACCTCCCTCATTGGATACAATTTCTCTACTTCAATAGCCTGTACCCTCCATCTCTTTGCCTCTTCGTCCCATTTAGAATCTCGCACTGCTCTTACCGATTGCGTCAGTCTTTGTTGACGCCGGTTCAAATTCCTGTCGTGTGCCGCCCTAATCCATGCATTAAGGGCCTCAAACTGGGTTGGTCTAGGTGAGGGTTTCAATGAGGACATTGTTGCTTTTAGCCGATGTAACACCTCTAACTTAAACGTCCTGTACTTCGGGAACTGCATTTCCTCATTTCCTTCCGTAAGCTTATTCCAAGCCCCAATCCATAGTATTGTATGCAGTCCCACATTCACTGCCATATAATGAGCTGGTGTACCCTCCGGCGGTGCCTCTTCCCCGTAATAATGTTCACTTCTTTTTCTTTTAAAAATCCCTTTCAAACACTTAAAGCACTTCATGATTTCTCTTTTCTCCGCGTTTGTTTACTTCCTGATGACAATCTACCAATCACCGTGCTGTTCTCGCTAACTGGCCTATCCGAGCGCGGCTTTCCTCCGACGTCACTCTAGCCGCCCAACCAGAGCGCGGCTCTAGCTAACGTCACACCAACCGCTCAATCACAGCGCGGCTCTAACCGACGTCACCCGTCCCCCTTCGCAGCAGTTCCCCTCCTTTCTCAGCTCGTCTCCTCGGTCATGCATGCGTCCCATTCATACTCTGAAAAAATGATTACTTCCGTCCAAGCGATCACATTTCGTGACTGTACGCCCACAGTCTTTTCTGTAGTTGTCACCTTAACTTGACGAAATACAATCGCCTTCTCTGATAGGTTACTCACACGCAGTAACTTTCGACCAGCGTCCGTTACTCATACACTCACTCTGACATTCCCCCTATCTCGGTCCCACGGCGGTCAATGGTACCTCGTGACCTCCGTACTATGGTCAACAACTACTCTGGATGTTCGACACACCCAAAACCACTTAAGCTCTGGCCTGAACTTAAGATTCACCAGTTCACCCGTTTACCAGGTAACCAGTTTACCAGGTTGCGCGCGCTCACAACCTTCTCTCATTCACACTACAGGCATTCAACTCCGCAAGACATTACAATACAAATACAACACAAAACACCGCAATCTGTTCACGCATGACCCTTGTTATACTCACTCTCCTCCGATACTGCTGCTTTTCTCGCACCGTCTGCACCTTCGGCTCACGATTCTTCCGCTGCTCTTCTCTCGATGTCTAGGGGCCTTGGGGTAAACTAACCTACCTAGATTCCCTTCCTCAAGAAGATAACCATCCTAAACTGCTACCAACTGTTAACGCGGGATTTCTGGTCTCTAGTTATTTTACCAGATCCCAAATCGAGTCGACTGAATCGTTGGTACCTGTCATTGAGTAAAAGGCAATCTAATACCAGGTTAGTTAATTAATAACGTAAACAACTCTAAAGAACCACTGACTACTGGTAAGTTTCAAAGATTTATTATAAAGCCAAAAATATCTGAAGGTACAAACTTCTCAATAAAAGATTCAATAGGTATACAGGTATGATTATAAACAAGTACTCTCGGAAAGCCCTTAACCGGCAAAAGGAAATTATCAAAAATATCTCGAACACCAATAAGGTGGCGAGAATCGATACCAGTTGCAGTCTCAGAGTCATTTACAGAAAGAAAATTCAGGTTAGTCCGTCCCTACACTAGACTAAGTGACATCCCTACTTAACAAGATCTTAACCCAAAAGGTGTCAGCCGTGGTGACTTCCTAAGAAGATCACGCACTTCTCTTTGTCTCTTCTGTAAGATGGGTCTCTCCTGATCCGTCTATCTGCCTACCCAACCGCTTCCTTAGGCTCCCAAAATCATCTGCTCTGCTCTCCTCCCGGGTCGCTGTCCCTAATACAAAATCACATTTCCGATTGGAACGCCCCTTGGAACGCCCCTCACGTGGTATCGATTTTGGCGGCAGACTCCATGATGGTACTCTTCAAGACCCTCGTTAAAGTTGACCTTGGTTCCCAGGCTTCTTCTCCAGCGCGCTGGTACCCCCTGAAATTCCTGAAAACTCCTACAGGCCTGCGCCAAGCGCCACTGAACAAAGCTCCATTCATTTCGACTGATTAGGACCCCTCGCACCTGCATACAGACCGTCCTACAGTGGGCCTCAAATTCCAGGCTCCACCACATCTATAGGTCAGAAAACATATGTAAAGCTCTGTACTTGGCGCCTCTCGACTTCTCTTCTAACGAGCACATTGCAGATCAAAGGAAACGACATTATCTGTTCAGGCCTACTTGATTTACATGAAGCGGGTCCCTGCACTCTGAAAACATTTAACTTGCATTTAAACAGTATTCTTAACTAACACTCGTTTCTAAAAGGTTATACATCTGTAACATATATTTCAGTACTCAGTCCAATAATACATTTAGAAGAACAATGTTAACTCCACCTCACATTATTTTAGCAGCACGTTTAGATTTACTGTGAATTGCCATGAGGCCTACACATTTTAACTGGTTTGCAAGATTCTAGTTTTCTTTTACATGATCACTTAACATGAGAACGTGAGGTTTCCATATTCATTCTAACATTTCTACATTAGTCTCCACACTCTATGGTTATCGTTGCTCTACTTAAACACTCTGTATATTTCACTTCTAGATATAAAACACTCGTGTGCAGAATATATTTAAACTAACTACGTGCTTGTAAATATGGTGCACTTATACATTTTTCAGATTTGTGCTCTCTCACCATTTCAAATGCACTTGGTTTAATGCAAGTCTGCAAAGGAAAGAATGTCATAATAGCGAGTTCGGCTGAAAAACTTCTCCCTGTTTTGTCTCCTTCCTCCCCCTCCCTTTGACAGCAGAGTCCGGGCATTATGGCCAACGCCCGGTGGAGCTGCCAGACAGCTGTAGAGGAGATTGGCCCTGGTTCTTCCCCTTGGCCGTCACCTACCCAGCCGGACATTGGACACAGTTTCTCCCCGTCTCCCTGTTTTGTCTCCTTCCTCCCCCTCTTCTGACGAATTTACCTTAAGACACTGGTTTTTAATCCTATGTTTGATTATGCTTTGTAACAAATGTAACTTGTAACCTGTAATTCACTGATCCTCATGTAAAGCGTTCTGATAGCTACATGTCTAGCCAGCACTATATAAAACTCAATAAACAAATAAATAAATAAATAAATAAAGACCTTCATGTATTTTCTGAAAATGTACTGAGCAACTTCAAGGTTTCTCATATCAGATCACAGATCTCCAGTATGACCTGAGAAACCAAACTCATTTGCCATAACAATAAGAGGAAACAATAAATATACTTCTGCTGTCAACCGGATAGTTATAGATTACAATGTAGCGTTTCCAGAGGCCATTGATCAACCGGAATCTGATGGACTAAAGAGACATTTGCATGCAGAGTTAACAGGAGGTCCCTGGGATGGTGTGTGGAAGCCGTGTATTATGAGGGTTCACGACAGTCTCTGTGATAAGGTGGACAAGGCAAATATAACTCTCTAGCTAGTCTCTGTATTGTTCTGTGGAAAGAATACATTTATTTCTGAGCTTGATCAACCAATGCAAAAAAGGACCAACCAAAAAGTAGTTATTGGAAATGCTTGGCAGGGCATCGTAACATCAGAAAATCAACTATCAATCAATCAATCAATCAAATAATTTGTAAAGCGCGCTACTCACCCGTTAGGGTGTCAAGGCGCTGGGAGGGAGGGGAGTCGCTACTGCTCGAACAGCCAGGTTTTTAGTTGTTTCCTGAAGGAGAGGTGGTCTTGGGTCAGCCGTAGGGGGGTGGGGAGGGAGTTCCATGTCTTGGCCGCCAGGTAGGAGAAGGATCTTCCTCCGGCGGCGGGTTTGCGAATTCGTGGGGCGGCGGTGAGAGGGAGGCTGGCGGACCGGAGCTGGCGGGCGGGTGTGTAGAATGTGAGGCGGCTGTTGAGGTATTTGGGGCCCATATCGTGGAGGGCCTTGTGTGCGTGGGTGAGGAGTCTGAACGTGATCCTCTTGCTGACTGGGAGCCAGTGCAGGTCTTTCAGATGGGCAGAGATGTGGCTGTGATGGGGGATGTCCAGGATGAGTCTTGCGGAGGCGTTCTGTATGCGCTGGAGTCTTTTCTGGAGTTTGGCTGTTGTTCCAGCGTAGAGGGTGTTCCCGTAGTCCAGTCGGCTGGTGCCGAGGGCCTGGGTGACCGTCTTCCTGGTGTCGGTGGGGATCCACCGGAAGATCTTTCGGAGCATGCGTAGGGTGTTGAAACAGGATGACAAGACGGCGTTGACTTGCTTGGTCATCGTGAGGGAAGAGTCCAGGATGAAGCCCATGTTACGTGCATGGTCCGTGGGCTTGGGGGCGGTGCCCAGTGTGGAGGGCCACCAGGAGTCGTCCCAGGCAGAGGGGGATGGTCCTAGGATGAGGACTTCCATCTGTCTGAGTTCAGTTTCAGACGGCTGAGCTTCATCCATTCTGCCACGTCCTTCATTCCTCCCTGGAGGTTGGCTCTGGCGGGGTCGTTGGTGAGGGAGACGATCAGCTGGGTGTCGTCGGCGTAGGAGATGATGTTAAGGTTGTGTTGGCACGCGATAGCTGCGAGAGGGCTCATGTAGACGTTGAAGAGTGTCATGATTCCACACCTGCCCTTCCTTACGAACTACATATCCCCTTTAGGCTTCTGTAGTATTTCCCATTTTGAAACCCACCCCTGTCCCGTGCGCCCGCACGCTTCAAAATCAGTGTGTTTGGTGGTACAGTATTTCATGCCTTGTGAACTATTGTGGAAATGAACTATTGTGGTTATTTCCAATGTTTGGTGCAGGTTTCTGTGTTCTTATGCGTTTTATTTCAGGATTAGGAGCCAGCGCTGTCAGAAGACCAGGCCTTCGCTTTGAGCGCTGACGGAAGCCAGGCCTTCGCTCTGAGAGCGTTCTCCTCGCATCCCTCGCACGCGCCTTTTTGGTGCGCGTCTGAGGGGATTCAGGAAGCTTCTATCTCGCGCACTTTCTGTGTGCGTAACCGGGTGGAGCTGGGTGCGGCCCAGTATTTAAACCGCACCCAGCCTTCTGGAAGGCGCTTTGCCTTCAGACTTCCTTTGAAGAAGGTCGCGCATGGACTTGGGACTTCCAGGAAGGATTCTCCATACCGGCAGGACATCTTCATGGCTCTTCATAATGGCGAATCGTTCTCTGCAACAGCGATGATGACCCTAGAAGACAAAGAGTCAGAAAGCTAAGTACTTTCATTTTTTTTTGGTTAAAGGCGCCCTTCGCAAGAAAGGTCATAACAATTTTTGGAACTTTGCTTCACAGAAGAAAACGCAAGGAAAAAACTTTGGACTATTCTGTTTCTTGTACCTCAGTTTTCTAAAGAAGAACTTGTTTAGGTTTTCATGAGTGTTATTTAGAGCCATATTTTGATTGCGAATACAGTCATCGCTTGTAGTTGTTAAGGTATAGGATGTTGTGTATCTTTGCTTATCTTTCCGAAATTAGAGGAAGATTATTAAGAACCCCAAGTCTAGGAAGCAAGACGTTTATTGCAAGTAAGTGGTAGAATTGCATTGTAGGAAGGATTTGCGAAAGCCTTTTAAAAGAATGATAAGTAATCCCTCTCTTTCATTTCCAGCCTAATTCAACTAGAAAATACAACCCTACAAGCTGACCACTTATCCCAGAGGACACTTGACGACAACGTCTTCACCACCATAAAGAAATACTGGACGAAGGCCCACTCCTTACTGATCGCAGGTAGGGGAACGTCTAGACATCCAGTTAGAGTCTTAAGTGCCTTAACTAGATTAGTTAAAAGATTTTAGAGTAGAATAGGAGGAAACTATAGGACCAGAATAGTAAAGTCTTCTGTGCTTGTTGCCTCGCAGGTCGACAGCAAGAATCAAGAGTCTTCACTGCAACGTCCAGTACCGGCCCTCCTCCCTAATTTCTAGTTAATGTCTTGCTGTAATATTAGAATCAGTAAGTGTTAGTTAGCAATCAGGGAAGTTGGTCCCTTGCGTCTCTGCGGAATCATCTGCGTCATCCTAGAGGGCATCTGTTCAAGCAAGGTAAGGGACGACGTGGATAGCTTGACAGAAGGCAAAGCCCACGTTGATAATTCCGCCCAGACACAATGGATCAGGTATCTATGCAGGATTTAGCTGCTGTGCTAGAAGCAATTAGGCAGGATAACGCTGCTTTACGTAGGGATTTATCCTCTCTCCAGGACTCGGTGCAGCAAAAATCTCCCACTATTCAGGGCTCTTCCAGTTCTGGTTCTCCAACACAAATCCATGTTGTGACTCCGGTCCCCACCCCTTTAGCTCCCCCAGAGAGATTTTATGGGGATTGCAATAAGTTCTCAGTGTTTTTACAACAATGTCATTTACACTTTATAGCAAAAACCACAGCTTTTCCTGATGATTCTTCCAGAGTTGCATTCATGTTATCCTACATGGGTGGCGACGCTGCCCTTTGGTCAGTCCCTTTAGTAGAAGCTGATGATCGGATCTTGTATAACTTCAGGGATTTTGAGAGGGCTTTAAAGAAGATGTTTTCTAAACATCTATTTGTTCAGTCAGCAGACAATGAGCTGTTAGGTTTAAAACAAGGCTCATCTGATTTGCTACATTATATATCTACCTTCAATCGTTTGGTCTTAGAAGCTGATTGGCCTCACGACAAGCGAATCTCGATCTTCTATAGGGGATTGAAGGACGAATTGAAAGACATGATCACCCAGATTTTAGACCCCCCCGAGGAGATTAGTGCCTTCATTGACCTAGTGGTGAAATTAAATCATCGTATATCCGAAAGAAAGGGAGAAAGAGGGAAGTCAGAGCACAAATTAGTTTTCTTTAAGGAAAGATCCACATCAGTACCTAACCGAGAACCTAGTTCCAAAACTGATACTGCAGAACCTATGCAGATAGGATCTATCCGAGGTCCCTTGTCTAAGGAGGAGAAAGAAAAGAGACGGCGATTAAATCAATGTCTCTATTGTGGGAAGTCAGGACACTTTGTGAAGGAATGTCCCACACGACCAAACAAATTTAAAGTTAGATCATCCGATTTAGCTGTCACACAAGAAAAGTGGAAAACTAGAAAACTCGGTAAAAGGAGAGGTCGGTTTATCGAGTTTGTTCTCTAGTTTGGCCTCAACTATTCCTCCCATTGGTTGTAGACACTTTTCAATTCTTGTAGAACTCCGAGGTCTGCTTCCAGAGTCTTACTCCAGACAGGTGGAAGCCATCATAGATTCTGGTGCTACAGGTAATTTTATAGACTCTCATTTCTTCCTTCAGTTAGGCTTCAGATCCTTGTCAAAGGACCATCCAGAAATCGTTAGAGCTGTTGATGGCAAAGAATTGACTTCGGGTCCTGTAAATAGACAGACTGAGGTATTAGAAATGGATTGCTCTCCTATACATGGGGAAAGAATACAATTAGACATCATTGATGCCCCTCAATTCAAGATGATTTTAGGAATCCCTTGGTTAGTTAAACATAACCCGTCCATAGATTGGGTGACCAAGACAATCACTTTTCAATCTCCTGCTTGCACTGATCTTTGTTTCCTTACTAAGAGATCTAAGGATGTGGTTCAAGGTTTTGAATTTGGAATGGAATCACCCAATATACTAATTCTGGAAGGAGTGCCATCAGTGTATAATGACCTGTCTGATGTTTTTGACAAAAAGAAGGCCAACACCCTACCACCACATAGAGATTTCGACTGTAGAATAGATTTGGTGCCTGGAGCTACCTTACCCTGCAGTCGAATATATGCTCTTACGGAAGCAGAAAACGCCCATCTCAGAGATTATCTTGATGAGTATCTTGCTAATGGCTTTATAAGACACTCCAAGTCTCCGGTTTCATCAGCTCTTTTTTTCATTCCAAAAAAGGGAGGGGAGCTGCGCATGTGTATAGACTATAGAGCCTTGAACAACGTAACCATTAAGAACAGGTACCCCTTGCCATTGATCCCTACACTATTAGACCAAATAAAGAAGGCTAAAATTTATACAAAATTGGACTTACGCGGAGCGTACCATTTGGTTAGAGTAAGAAAAGGAGACGAATGGAAGACAGCATTCCGTACAAAATTCGGTCTCTTTGAATACCAAGTCATGCCATTTGGTTTGTGTAACGCTCCTGCCGCCTTCCAGTTTTTTATAAATGAGGTTCTACATGAGTTCATTGACATCTGCTGCGTAGTCTACATTGATGATATCCTCATATATTCTGATTCTGAGGAAGAACATGTAAGACAGGTTCGCGCCATTCTTCAAAGACTACTTTCAAACTCACTCTTCGTAAAATTGGAAAAAAGTCTATTTCACGTTTCCAAAGTGGATTTTCTGGGCTATATTATCAGCCCAGAGGGAATAGAAATGGACCCTAAAAAGGTAGAAGCTGTAACAACCTGGCCTAGTCCCACTTCAGTAAAACAAATCCAAAGTTTTTTAGGGTTTGCAAATTTTTACCGCAGATTCATTCAGAACTTTTCTCAGGTTATAACACCTATTACCAAACTGTTGAGAAAAGGAGCCAAGTTTTTATGGTCCCTAGCCGCTGATGAAGCATTTCAAAACCTAAAAAAGTTATTTACCATGGCTCCAATTTTAAGTCATCCAGACCCCAATCTACCTTTTATTGTGGAAGCAGACGCCTCTCAATTTGCATTGGGTGGCATTCTTTCACAACGAGATTCAGATACTGGCCAAATGCACCCTATAGCCTATTTCTCAAGAAAATTATCAGAAGCCGAACAAAATTATGCAATTGCCGACAAGGAGTTGTTGGCAATCAAAGCAGTGTTTGAAGAATGGCGTCATTACCTATTAGGAGCTCGTCATCCTGTAACGATTTATACTGATCACAGGAATCTCCAAGCTCTAAGATCTGTAAAGGCTTTATCTGCTAGGCAACTGCGTTGGTCCATGTTTTTTAATGACTACAATTTTGTAATCACATATCGCCCAGGAAAGGAAAATTTAAAAGCAGATGCTTTATCCAGACTAGGAGAAATGATGTCGGATCAACCGGTAGTCGTTCACCCTGTAATCCCAACTTCTTGTTTTCAGGGAAGCTTAACTGTTTGTGACATCGTTAACGACATTAAAGAAGCCCTGAAAGAAAAGGCATTAGAGCTTTGGAGAAAAGATCATCCTTTTCTTTTTGAGAAGGACGGTTTGCTGATGGTCCACGACTTGATCTTTGTTCCAAATGAGAAAATTCAAAGATCCATTATTCACCTTCATCATGATACGGTTCTGTCAGCCCACCCAAGCTTTATAAAGACTATAGAACTCATCAAGAGGAAGTTTTGGTGGCCTTCTATGTCCAAAGACATTAAACAATTTGTGGAAACTTGTAGCATCTGTATCCAGCACAAGTCCTCTCATCAGGCTCCTAGTGGTTTGTTGATGCCATTACCTATTCCTCCTCAACCATGGCATACTATATCATTAGACTTCATTGTTGAACTACCTGAAACCAAGAAGGGATTCAATACAATTTTGACTGTTGTAGACCAGTTTACCCGTATGGCCCATTTTGTTCCTTTAAAAAAGCTTCCCACTGCATTGGAGCTTGCCCATTTGCTCATGATCCATGTGATAAGATTACACGGAATTCCTTCGGTTGTCATTTCGGACAGGGGATCACAGTTTGTTTCTAAGGTTTGGCAGAAACTGAGTTCTTTGTTACATATGGAGGTTCGTTTATCCTCTAGTTACCATCCTCAAACCGATGGTTTAACTGAAAGAACTAACCAGACTATTGAACAATATCTTCGTTGTATGTTACCTAATGTTTCCGAAGAATGGTCCGATCTGTTAAGTCCTTTGGAGTTCGCCTACAACAACTCTGAGCATTCTTCTATTAAAATGTCCCCATTCTTTTGTAATTTCGGTTTTCATCCAAAAAGCATTCCTGAAAACTCCAACAATAACATCAATGATTCCGTACCCACAGTTTATGACTATGTGTCCCAGATATTCACCATTCAGGAGGATGCTAAATTCAACTTGGCCAAAGCGAAAGAATCTCAAAAAGAAGCCAAGGATAAACATCGATCCGAACAACCTCTTTATGAAATAGGTGACAAAGTATGGTTGAGTACAAAAAATTTGAAATTAAGAGGGAACAGAAAATTCAATCCAAAATTTATTGGCCCCTTTCCCATTGAGAAAATACTAAATCCAGTTTGTGTTAGACTGACCCTCCCTAGTAAGTACTTGATACATCCAGTCTTCCACGTCTCTCTAATCAAGCCTTTTCATCCTCAAACTCGTATTCCCAAGTCCCCACCTCCTATCATTGTTGAAGGCAACTCAGAATTTGAAGTAAGAGCAATCTTGGATTCCAAGAGAGTTAGAGGAAGGTTATTTTACCTCATCGACTGGAAGGGCTATGGTCCTGAGGAAAGATCATGGGAGCCTCTAGAACATCTTAAAAATGCTCCCAGATTGATTCGGAACTTTCATTTAAGATTCCCAGATAAACCTAGACCCATTTCCACCGTTCTTGGGGGGATCTTGAGGAGGGAGTACTGTCATGATTCCACACCTGCCCTTCCTTACGAACTACATATCCCCTTTAGGCTTCTGTAGTATTTCCCATTTTGAAACCCACCCCTGTCCCGTGCGCCCGCACGCTTCAAAATCAGTGTGTTTGGTGGTACAGTATTTCATGCCTTGTGAACTATTGTGGAAATGAACTATTGTGGTTATTTCCAATGTTTGGTGCAGGTTTCTGTGTTCTTATGCGTTTTATTTCAGGATTAGGAGCCAGCGCTGTCAGAAGACCAGGCCTTCGCTTTGAGCGCTGACGGAAGCCAGGCCTTCGCTCTGAGAGCGTTCTCCTCGCATCCCTCGCACGCGCCTTTTTGGTGCGCTTCTGAGGGGATTCAGGAAGCTTCTATCTCGCGCACTTTCTGTGTGCGTAACCGGGTGGAGCTGGGTGCGGCCCAGTATTTAAACCGCACCCAGCCTTCTGGAAGGCGCTTTGCCTTCAGACTTCCTTTGAAGAAGGTCGCGCATGGACTTGGGACTTCCAGGAAGGATTCTCCATACCGGCAGGACATCTTCATGGCTCTTCATAATGGCGAATCGTTCTCTGCAACAGCGATGATGACCCTAGAAGACAAAGAGTCAGAAAGCTAAGTACTTTCATTTTTTTTTGGTTAAAGGCGCCCTTCGCAAGAAAGGTCATAACAATTTTTGGAACTTTGCTTCACAGAAGAAAACGCAAGGAAAAGACTTTGGACTATTCTGTTTCTTGTACCTCAGTTTTCTAAAGAAGAACTTGTTTAGGTTTTCATGAGTGTTATTTAGAGCCATATTTTGATTGCGAATACAGTCATCGCTTGTAGTTGTTAAGGTATAGGATGTTGTGTATCTTTGCTTATCTTTCCGAAATTAGAGGAAGATTATTAAGAAACCCAAGTCTAGGAAGCAAGACGTTTATTGCAAGTAAGTGGTAGAATTGCATTGTAGGAAGGATTTGCGAAAGCCTTTTAAAAGAATGATAAGTAATCCCTCTCTTTCATTTCCAGCCTTACTCAACTAGAGAATACAACCCTACAAGCTGACCACTTATCCCAGAGGACACTTGACGACAACGTCTTCACCACCATAAAGAAATACTGGACGAAGGCCCACTCCTTACTGATCGCAGGTAGGGGAACGTCTAGACATCCAGTTAGAGTCTTAAGTGCCTTAACTAGATTAGTTAAAAGATTTTAGAGTAGAATAGGAGGAAACTATAGGACCAGAATAGTAAAGTCTTCTGTGCTTGTTGCCTCGCAGGTCGACAGCAAGAATCAAGAGTCTTCACTGCAACGTCCAGTACCGGCCCTCCTCCCTAATTTCTAGTTAATGTCTTGCTGTAATATTAGAATCAGTAAGTGTTAGTTAGCAATCAGGGAAGTTGGTCCCTTGCGTCTCTGCGGAATCATCTGCGTCATCCTAGAGGGCATCTGTTCAAGCAAGGTAAGGGACGACGTGGATAGCTTGACAAAGAGGGTGGGGCTGAGCGAGGATCCTTGAGGAACACCGCAGATGACTTCAGTGGCCGCAGATCGGAAGGGGGGGAGGCGGACTCTCTGGGTTCTTCCGGCGAGGAATGAGATAATCCATTCCAAGGCCGTTCCTTGGATTCTGGAGTTGCTGAGGCGCCGTATCAGGGTGTGGTGGCATACGGTGTCGAAGGCTGCTGAGAGGTCCAGGAGGATGAGGGCAGCTGTTTCCCCGTTGTCGAGCAGGGACCTGATGCCGTCGGTAGCTGCGATGAGGGCGGTTTCGGTGATGTGGTTTGCTCGGAAGCCAGACTGCGAGGGGTCGAGGGATCTGTTAGTCTCGAGGAAGGTGGAGAGTTGTTTGTTTTTTTTTTTTGTTTTTTTTAAAACCTTTATTTATATAGAAGTGTACACCGCTATTTAGCCGAACATCCCGGGGGCACGGCAGCATATCTAAAGCCATATTATCATGGCATACATCGTTCACATTTCCGGATAAGTGAGGTTCAATTTTACTATTAAATCAGGATGACATCAATAACGTAAAAAGCTGCAATATAACGTAAAGAGACGTGGGTATCGGGTGCCTAACCGTAAGATATAGTCATACATCGGACGAACCAAACCAAAAGTTCCGCATATTGAGACGACCACAAAGAAGGTATGGATCACATAACAGAGACTCAGGATATACGTGCATTCAAATATCACGAGCACCGAGTAGACGCCCGCCCAAGTACACCAATAATGCAGCAACAGTTAAGGCATGAATCACAACAAATCAATGAAAACTCAGGGAATTATCCAATAGACCGATCCCACATCCGAAAAAGGAAGAAAGAGAAAGGAAAACCAAAAGAGCAAAGGAAAAAGGCCATAGAAACACAAAAAAGAAAAATAATAAACCCCAACCCCCAACCCCCCACCCCGCAAACCTGTAGATGGCTACGGCCTACCCCCCTAGCAGCGTGCCTGTCGCCCAGTAACTAAACCCGAAATATAGAAGAAAGAGGAAAAAGAATAGAGAGGAAAATAAAGATCCGAAATATAACAAGAAAAGAAGTAGAAAAACGGAGGAGGAGAAAAGAGCGCTATACGAGCTCCCAGCTACCGACCCCCCGGAGCCCCACAATGTGAAACCGACAGAGAGCAGAAAAGGTATTGGGAAAAGGGAAGCATAGAGGTGGGCTATCGGTAAGGCTCTCGATTCCTCCCGCAGGCAAACTACAGACCTCCCCCCCCCCCCCGGTAGTCAATCAAACTCAGGATTAATAACCAATGAACATTCGATAAAGCAAGTTATACAGTCCCTCAGGACGCTACACAGTATACACATTATAATGCGTTTCCCACTTTGTCACCAGCCAAGCAATCACCAGAAAGCACCGAGACATCCTCAGCCCTGGCCCGTGCGATCAAGCGGACATGGTGAGTTCAGCTGGCCAGCCGCCATCTTAGGTAGGTTGGGAGACCATGGTGACCAGGATAATCCGTTGGACTGCCTCTGAAAGCCAGTGGGAAGCAACAATGTACAGGCAAAGTCAATGTGGGAAAGGTCCACGTATAACCGTAAGTCCCCAGTGCATGGTATCTGGCTCCGCAATATCAAGTCCGGAAGAAGAGGTAGGGTCACCCCGTCGGTCCACAGCTGGAACACCAGAAGCAGCATTCGGAGCCGACTCTCCACCCACGGTGCAGGTCCAAAATCTCCGGGCCCCTCCTTACCAGTAGTAATCAGACCAGTGGCTATGGGGCGGTCCCGGCACTTCAACATTGCCATGTCCGTCGGAGCAATCAATTCCCTTCGCTCTGGTGCAAGGTGTGGCCCAATGCCCTGCACTCGGAAACAATCCCGTACAGTGCGTCCCGCAGCGCGAGTCATGGCGTCTAATCTTCTCCCCAGGTCGCAAGCGGTGTAATCCAGGGCGACACGCAGGGCATCAAGAGCAGCCATAACATCCTCAATCCCTGGCGTTGCCTCGCAGGCGCGAGCCGCAGCATGCATTCTCACAGGTGGCTCTCCGGCCGGCCGTGATTCAGCAGACAGGACGTTACTCTCCAGAGCGTCCAGCCGGTCACCGTCTTGTCGCACACAAACAAACAGTTGAGCCGCGACCAAAGGAGTGAATGGCTCCATTGCGTTGCTTACAGTAGCATGGAAGCAGACTCGACATGTGCCAGGACGGCCATCGCCAACGAGAGTCCTCAGCGCCCCGACATAGCTCACGTGATGCCCAAAATGTCTCCCACAACAGCATAGGGAGAAAGAAAGAATGTCCAAGCGGCACACGGGCAGAAAAAAGTCAAATACGGGCACTCGGGTCCACGGTGTAATGCAAGCACTCGACCCGCTAAGGCAGCCGGATAATCGCGGCGAAGGTGATGAATTCAATCAACACGTTCCGGCAGGCAGTCTCCACCCCGCAGCAGATGGCCACTGTGGCCACGTCAGAGGCCGGCCGTCCCACTCACGCAAAGCCCCGGTTCCATGTCTGCTTGGGGCCGAAGGGTGAACGAGGATATTTCTCCGGCGTTACAGCTGGGAGAAATCTCGGGAGCACACTACCGGAGGCAGCAACATTTCTCCGCAACAAGGTTGCGGCTCGGGTGCAGGATAAGTAGCAGGATAAGTGTGCAGGATAAGAAGGGCGGCGGAGCTGAGAGCCTAAGCAGCCATTTCGAGCGCTCGGAGAGTTGTTTGTTGATGGTCTTCTCGATGACTTTGGCCGGAAAAGGGAGGAGCGAGATGGGGCGGAAGTTCTTGAGGTCCGTGGGTTACGCGGTGGGTTTCTTCAGGAGGGCGCTGAGCTCGGCGTGTTTCCAGCTCTCCGGGAAGGTGGCGGAAGCGAAGGAGCTGTTAATGATGTCCCGGAGTTGGGGTGCGATGATGGAGTCGGCTTTGTTGAAGATGTGGTGTGGACAGGGGTCAGTTGGGGAGCCGGAGTGGATGGTGTTCATCATGCGGGTGGTGTCTTCGGTGCTGATCGGGGTCCAGGTGCATAGGGTGGTTGTGGGGGGCGCTGGTTTGGTGGTAGGGTGCGTGGTCTGTTCGCCAAAGCTGTTGTGTAGGTCGGCGATCTTGCGGTGGAAGAACGAGGCGAGTGAGTCGCAGAGGTCTTGCGAGGGTGTGATGTCGTTGTTGCAGGCGCTGGGGTTGGAGAGCTCTTTAACGATGCTGAAGAGTTCCTTGCTGATGTGGGTGTTGTTGTCCAGTCGTTCTTTGAATGTTGTCCTTGTGGTGGTGCGGATCAGCTGGTGATGTTTGCGGGTGGCGTCCTTGAGGGCTGTCATGTTTTCTGCTGTCTGATTGTGGCGCCAGGCTTTCTCGAGGGTGCGGCTGGTTTTCTTGGAGTGTTTGAGGTCGTTGGTGAACCACGAGGTTTTCTTGCTGCCGGGTCTGCTGGGAGGGTTCTTCAGTGGTGGCAAGTCATTGGCGCAGTTGGTGAACCATTGTGTCAGCTTGTGGGCTGCTTCATTGGGGTCCGTCGTGTTGGTGGGAGGGTTCCGGCTGAGGGAGGTGGTGAGCTGGTCGGCGCTGATCCTGCTCCAGCTTCTGTGGTGGACCTGTTGCGGGTGGTGGAGGGACATGGTTCTTCTGAAGTTGAAGTGGACGCAGCTGTTATCTGTCCAGTGGAGTGGCTAAAGGAGATGTGCTTGCTGGAGGAGAAGATGGGGTCAAGCGTGTGGCCGGCGTAGTGGGTGGGGGTGCTCACCAGTTGCTTGAGTCCGAGCTGTCTGTTCTATAGTTGGTACCACAGCTGTTCTTGAGGTCCAATCTTGCACCATACTGATTAGGCCAAGCCAAGGTTGAAATGCATCTGGGATTGCTCGTATTACATTGAAGTGTAATAAACAATTCAGGCTGGAATGCTTCTTTGGGTCATGGCCCATACTTATTTCCATATGTTCCTACATTTCTTTTATTTAGCACAGACCGAGGTATAGATAGTGTTTTACAAAGGTCATGTGACTGGTAAGAAGAGCAACTCCAACACGAGATGCTAAACATTAAATACAATGGGATGTGGGACCTTGCTGGGACCCAATTGCAGCCTTCTGACAATATGTTACTGATGTAGCACACTGTACAGTTGTTGTGCTCTTCATTGTATACACAGCTTTATGTATGACATATATACAGTCAGAGAGGGCTGAAGTGATTTGCCCTAAATCATACCATGATCAGGTGCCAACAGTGAATTCTGGGTTACAAAGCATGTGAATATTCCCTTGACTAAAACCCACATATGATTTACTATAATAAGACAGAGGAGCTAAGAAGAAATTATGCCCTAAAGTGCTGCCTAGAGGAATGTGATTTGAATAGGAAGCATTGGCTCAAGAATTCCAGTCCATCTCTTTCTAGGTCAGGCCTTTGAAACAGCATTAGCTCCTTCACCAGCTTACCGCTTTTCCCTAAAAATCATATATATTGTACATATATCGAGGGGCTTTTGATCAGCAAACTTCTTTCATTGCTCCGTTAAATTGTCATTCACATTTTGCTTCAGCCCCCTTCAGCATACCGCATGGGGTAGTGGGGTCACTTTAACCATTGACTCCCTTCCCTTTGAGTGACCACACAAAGCCTGTTCACATTGACTTAAAAATAGTTCATTTATCTTCAGTTGCAAAGCAGGTTCAAATTGCGCTTTTTAATTTGTTTAATTTATTTTTATTGAATTTAAATACCACTTATTTATTTTGCCTGCACTCCTTTTTAAAGTTTATGGTAGAAAAGCTGTAAGTGACATTCTAATATTGTAGCTACCTGCAATTTTAGTTCTTCTAATAATAATATGCACAACTGAAAACCTTTTTGTTAAAAAGAAAAATGACTAGTAAAACAGCCACGTCAGTTTTGGCAGTCCTGGGAAAGTTGCACAATACTTTAAAAAAAAAGAAATTATGAAGGCAAACTAATGCACAAAGTGATGGAGACAGATTGTCAAGAACCTGTTGGCGATTTTAGAGAAGAGGCTTGAGCCCCATAAAGAAAAGAAGGATAATATCTATCTATCTATCTATCTATCTATCTATCTATCTATCTATCTATCTATCTATCTATCTATCTATCTATCTATCTATCTATCTATCTATCTATCTATCTATCTATCTATCTATCTATCTATCTATCTATCTATCTATCTATCTATCTATCTATCTATCTATCTGTCTATCTGTCTGTCTGTCTGTCTGTCTGTCTGTCTGTCTGTCTGTCTGTCTATCTGTCTGTCTGTTGCACCCTTGATTAATTAACACACCAGCCTAAGAGCCATAAAAGATTTGTTTCAGAACTATACTTCTCTTTTTCACAGTTATTATTTGGCCCCTTCAGAGCCCCACCGGCAAACATAAAAAAATGCACTCATTACCCCCAGGTCCCTCCTGTCCTCGTCCCCTTCATACCATCACTTGTAAGTATGAAGGGGACGAGGACATCGGGACCCGGAGTAATGAAGATTACCGGTAAGTAATAGGACAAAAACCAACCCTGTGCCTAGGCCTCACCAACACGCTTCTGTCAGTTATAAATTCATTCGAATCGGCAGTGTGAGGTTCCGTGAGAATCGTTATGATGTTCTGGGCATGGTCGAATATGGGCAAGTTTGGTATCTATGAACCGTAAATAACGAGTTTAGTAAGTGTACGCGTTTTCGCTACACTACTTGGAAGGGTTCACCTTATTTACGCGTTTCTTCTTCTGAACCCTCGGGTTCCATTTTAGATACGGCGCCCATTTTGTTTCTTGCCCTCACGTAGTCAGCGAGCAGGCAACTGTCCACGCTATGACCCTTAGTTCCCAAGCCTTGCGGAAGATGCATATTCCTTTTGTGCGTCTTTTATGACGAGGGGATGACACTGCAAAGGCAGATGGCTCCGCTTGAGGGTAATGTTGCCGTGCCGGTCTATTGTTTCAGCCGCGCATGTGTTAGGATCGAATCCCTTGATCCTGTGATCATGCTTCCGATATTACCCTCACACTCTTTTTCTTTACTGTTGTCTGTCTTCCTTGCAGCTGTTCCTGTCTCTTTCTTTCGTTCGTTTACAACTAGAGTGGAATGTGCCTAATGGTGAGAAGATGTGCTTTTACAGTTGGGAACCGGCAATGTTACTGAAATTATGTTCCGGGGTTCTGAAAACATGAAAGAAGTCCTTTTGAAGTTTACTGTGGGAACTGAGTTGTAACCTTTTGTCCGTGTGTTGTGCAATGACGAAAATGTGTATAAAAGGAGCGATCCACATTTGCAATTTGAAGCAGACTCTCAGAACCTACACTCTGTTGTACTTCTTGTGACTTTTGCCTCCCTGCAGTAATAAACGCTGATCTTTGACGCCGAAGGAAGTGTCCCGTGTCTCTGTCATTTGTGAGCTGAACAGGTATCCCACGAAGGTTTCAGGTGTTGTTCCCTGGCACCGCTGGACCTTAGAGAAAGTCCAGTCCTTCAGTTGGTGCCCAACGTGGGGCGACATCAGCGGTACCGGTCCAAAGCCTGACGATTGTGAGGAACTTCGTGTGAAATCTCCGAGGGAAGGTGCACCCCGCTTCATCGATCCTGTTGTCGAAATAAGTGGTCCGAAGATTTTTCCCGCGAAGATTCCCGCCTCCTGACGGCTGCGACGGACCGATGCCCTGACTGTTGACCTGTTTTGGCGCCTGGCGTAGTCCTTTGTACGGCGAGACGATAAACGGGCCTTCCTGGTGACGCCATTGTACTCTCAGTTAAGTATTTGTGGGTCGCTCCCAGTATCCTTGGTTGTTGTTGAAGCTTAGTTCTTTTGCATGGTTCCATTGCATTTGTGATGCTTAGTTGTTGGTTCTTAGTTGTTATTTGACAGTTGCAATTGCCAAAAACCGAGGGTTTTGTCTTTCACGAAGATTTAGCGCTTCGATAACCCTTGAAGTTTGATACTTGGTTAGTGAGCAAGATGCCTAGCCGTAGTGGTTTCTTTGGTTTCTTTAAATGTTATAACACTGATTCCCGGTTGGAGGACTCGTGTCCGATACCTCCAGTTGGAACTCCAATTTATGAGCTCTATAGTCGACATGGTGTAGGCCCTATTATATATAATGAATATTGGGTTCGTTATACGAAAAACGATGGTGACCTTAGTTGGCCACCGCATGGAAGTTTTGAAATTACGATTTTAGATAATCTTGAAGCTAAATTGTTTAAAAAGAAAGCTAGGCCTGCTATGTTTGATTCCTTTCGGTTATGGCGGAAAGAGGCCAAGCAGAAAGAAATCAAACAGCTTAAGAAAAATAAAAAAGAAGGTATCATTACGATGATGCAAGGTGCAGAACAATATCAGCGAGATAAAGCAGAAAAAGAGATAGAAGTTTCTACTTGACTGCATCACATGCAGGTAGATAAATGTTATCCGGTTTTACCATCTAATCATGTTAAAAAGGAAGAAGATGTGAAGGAGGATCCCTTGTTAGCCTATTTATTGAAATCACCACCTCCTTATGCACAGGGTGCTACAGCCCCTGTAGTTCCTCCTGTTGTTCGAGCGGCTGCTGGTCGGCCTGTTGTTGGTCCTGCGTTTGTCCCACCACCTGCTCCTATTCCTACTGCTCCTTTGCCTGTACCTCCTCAGTCCATTGTTCCTGTTACCTCAACTGTCCTGGCTACCTCTGCTGTCCCTACGTTCACTTCTAATGTTGTTGCTCCTGTTCTTCTTTCTCCTTCTGTTCGTAATCGTATCCCTAATACTGTTGCTACCCTTTACTCCCCACTTTCTGGATCGCTATTTTGATCCGATGTCTCTGAAACTCCCCAGAGACGAAGTCAAATCCCTGGTGGAAGGGAGAGTGCCACGTTGGTAACTATGGCGCGTAGATGGATAAGACACCCTGCTAACTACCCTCCACGCATGGTTTTTGATACATTCTCTCAGTTTAATGAGCCCACTCAGAGATTCATGTTTGAAGAAATGTGTAACTTTTTGAGAGAAGAATGGTATAATGATGACTTGGATAATGTACCGCCTGAGATGACGGAACTCCAGAGTCAGTTTTCGAACGGTATGATTGTGGGTGGAAATGTACGACGAGCATTAGAGCGATTGTTAGCCTTTAGATCCACAGTGCCTTCTCGTGTGTCATTTGATGATGACACCGATAATACGAAAACGAACTCTGGTCAATATCATATGAGAGAGGTTCCGCCAGTATGGATGCCAGGTGCTCCTGCTGCCAATCCCCCAGTTTTGCCACATTTCCAACGTGTTTGGATACACCTCCCATGGAAGCGATCAGAAGTCTTGCAGGTGAAACAATCTTTGCCTGATCCGCGTAAGAATCCGGCGGGTTATTATAAGGAGTTGTCCCAATTGGTAGATGCTACTATTATGAACCTCGCTGACATCGACATGCTGTTTGGTAATGTCGTACCGCAACCGATTTGGGCGAAAATTTGCCAAACGAATCATGTGAATGAGTTAGGCGGTGATTGGCCTGCACTAATAGCGGCTGATGGACTACAAGTTGGTGGGGCTAAGCCTGAGCAGTTAATTTTGGATCTACCCCAGAAAATCATTACACTTATGAAAACACTCATGCCAGCGATGAGGGTGAATTGGGAGTAAATTATCGGCTTGCAAGCAAAAGAAAGACGAGAGTGTCTCCGATTTCTTTACTAGATTCGAGGAGGCATTTGTCGATCATAGTGGTCAGGACATGAGCACCGAAGGAGGCCAACGGTTGTTTGTTGATAAGTTTGTGTTAAATTTGTTGCCAGAGCTATGCAACAAATTGAAAAATTCGGAAAGTGCATGGGCTGTTTCAACCACTGCACAGATATCAGCGACGGCTCAATATTATGAGAATAGGGAAAAGGAAGAAAGTGATCGTTCAGACAAGAAAACGAAGGAGCTCAAAACAAAGGTTTTGTTGCAGCAGGCATATCCTCCACGTTCAAATCAAAATGATTTACAACAGCAGTATCGACCACGAGCCCAGTTCACTAGGATGCAGTCGCGCTCTGACTCCTCTGACTTTAGATCTACGCTTGGGTATAATCAGTGTGCATATTGTAGGAGAGAGGGCCATATAAAATTTGATTTTCCCGCTTTACGTGATCGTTATAATAATGTTTCGGCTCGGGGAGGTCGTGGTGGTCCTCAACAGGCCTCTCGAGGTAGAGGTCGAGGTTTCGTTCAAAATCATGAGCGCTCTACTGTTTCATCGGACGCGAATAATTGTTTCGACCAGCGAAATGCGGGGTCCGATAAATCTGCACAGTACCATGTGGACGATTATTATGTTGAGCATGAGATTGTTGCAGACGACCGTTACTAGGACAGCCATCGACAAAGAGAGGGAGTAGTGTCAGTTCCGGTTGACCAGAGAGGGCCTTACGTCGCGGATGCCACATCTGGCGTAGTTGAGCCTTTTCTGTTGGACACTGGTGCAGCAAAAAGTTCCATCATGCATTCCAAACTCCCTGGCGCACCTTTGTCTTGCTTAACGAATGTTTCCATTGGATTCTCTGGCGCCCCTGTTAGCAATCCTGTCTCTAGCCCTTTGTCCCTTGCGATTGGTCCTCATGAGCTGGAGGCTCCATTGATTCTATCCACTGGGTGTGGTGAGAATCTTTTGGGTCTGGATTTGTTAAAACGGTTATATGCGACTTTGTATTGCTCTCCTGAAGGAGTGGAGCTTACGTTAGGTCAGAGGGTTATCTCTCCTATGTACCTATCAATGGATAAGTTCCCACCGGAATTGAGTTCTCTTCCTGCGTCTTTATGGGCAACAGGTCCCAATGATGTGGGCTTGTTAAACATTCCACCCTATGTGGTCCAGTTGAAAACGAATGTTCGATTACCACGTATACCTCAGTATCGTATCTCTCTTGATGGTGAGCGAGCGCTATTAGCGATCATTTATGACCTGATCGAAAAAGATGTCATCGAAGAAACTCGGGGAAATGTGTGTAATAGTCCTGTGTTACCCATTTTGAAACGAACCGATCCATCTAAACCTCCTGTGTACCGATTTGTAATTGATTTGAGAGAGGTGAATAAAATCGTGATTCCGCAGTTTCCTGTGGTGCCTGATATCACGGCCTTGTTGACCCTGATTCCAGCTTCTGCCTCCTGGTTCACGGTGATCGACCTAAAGAACGCTTTCTTTAGTATTCCGATCGCTGAGGAAAGCAGAGATCTATTCGGTTTTTCATTAGGAGGTCGAAGTTTTAGGTTTAAACGCGCACCTCAAGGCTACTGTGAAAGTCCATCGATTTACAGTCAAACGCTTAAAAGTCAACTTGATGGGTTTGTGTTACCGACGAGTGCGGCTTTGATTCAATTCGTTGATGACTTGTTGGTGGCAGCCGATACCGAGGATATTTGTAGAACTGCTACAGTATCGTTGTTGCGGCATTTATGTGACTTACATCACAAGGTGTCACCTTCTAAGCTGCAATATTGTTGTCAAGAAGTAACCTACTTAGGTCACTTATTGTCAAAAGAAGGGAGAAGGTTGACCCCAGAAAGAATCGCAGAGATTGCCCGAATGACTGTGCCAAAAACTCAGAGAGATGTACGTGCCTTTCTAGGTATTACATCATACTGCAGACAATGGATTCCGAATTTTTCATTATTGGCGAAACCATTGTTAGCTCTTACGTGCAAGGATGTTCCGACTCCTTTACCATGGACTGAAGAGTGTCAGAAAAGTTTTTCTGAATTACGTGATGCGTTGTGTTCGGCTCCTGTGTTAGGTACCCCTGACTACAGTAAGCCGTTTACACTATACGTTCACGAGAGGGATGGTTGTGCGTTGAGTGTCTTGACGCAACAATTTGGTGACAAACAGCGTCCATGTGCATACTTTTCTTCGACCTTAGACCCAGTAGCTAGAGCATTGCCGAGTTGTTTAAGAGCAACAGCGGCAGCTGCGGTGTCCATTCGACAGTCCGCAGGTCTGGTCATGGATAATGTGCTTACGGTGATGGTTCCACATGCAGTTGACACTCTCTTGAATCGAACAAAAACTCAACACTTGACGAGTGCAAGGTTGTCTGGGTATGAGTTAACCCTTTTGGCGAGTCATATACGGATAAAACGTTGCAATGTGTTGAACCCTGCAACATTGTTGCCGATCGGCATGGAATCAGGTGATACAGTACCACATGATTGCTATTCAAGAACTGAAGAAGAGACGAAGGGTCGTATTGACCTGAAAAATACTCCATTGGTAGATCCCGATGGTACTTTGTATGTTGATGGTTCATGTTTTAAATTGCCGAATGGTGATGTGACAACCGCGTATGCTATAGTGACATTGAGTACGGTGGTGGAATCTGCGAGATTGAGTCAGAATTCAGCCCAGGCGGCTGAATTAATTGCACTGACAAGAGCGTGTGTGTTGTCCAGAGGAAAGCGAGTGAATGTGTTCACCGACAGTCAGTATGCATTTGGCGTAGCGCATAGTTTTGGTCGATTGTGGAGAGAAAGAGGATTTTTCACGTCGCATGGCACGAAGATCCAACACGGACAGCTCGTGAACGACCTTTTGGATGCACTTACATTGCCTAAGCAGGTGGCCATAATTAAATGTAGTGCGCATCGGAAAGTGACAGATGATGTGGGCCGTGGTAATGCATTTGCGGATGAGACTGCTAAGGAGACAGCCAGAGATCTGACAAATCGAATGTATGTTACGAGCTCAGTGAGATGGCCAGCGGAGACTAGCATGTGTGAAGACACAATAGAAAGTGTGAAGGAAATACAGAACGAGGCCACTGAGATGGAAAAGACTAAGTGGGAAGAAAGCACGGGGAAGTTAGACGGGAATGGATGTTGGGTTGACTTGTCAGACAAACAGAGATGGATGTTACCGGATGCATATGTGCTTGCTGTTGTTACAATGGCCCACGGCACGGCACATATTAGCGCGAAAGGCATATGCAAGTTGTTGTCTCCTGTATGGAAGAATGATGGGATTACTAAGTGTGCGGAGAGAGTGGTTAAGAACTGTATGGTATGTTTGATGTATAATCCTGGAAAGGGCACCCCCACTCCACCTGGTCACTTTGCTCCCCCTACATGTCCCTTTGAAGTTATCCAATTGGATTTCATCCATATGGAGAGATGCAATAATCTGAAATATGTTCTAGTTGTGGTTTGTGCGTTCTCCAGATGGGTTGAGGCCTACCCTCTTAAGGATAATACTGCCCTGTCAACAGCAAAAATCCTGCTCAAGGAATATTTCGGATGTATGACGTTACAACGCATACTTTTACAACGACTACTATTACAACACATTTTTTACAACGCAAAAACTTTTACAACGCATACAATTACAACGCAGGATTTTACAACGCAAGTACCTTTACAACGCATACCATTACAACGTAAATATTGGTAAGTATATAAAAATTTTTTTTAATATAAATTAATTTAAATTATTAAAATATAATTAAATGTAATGTAATTTTATTTAATTAATTTAATTTAAAAATAACTTTAATTTATTTTTACAAATTAACCCTGTACCCCAAAAACTGAAAACTGACCCTGAAACCTAAAAATACCCCTTTACCCAAAAACTGAAAACTGACCCTGAACCCTAAAAATACCCCTTTACCCAAAAACTGAAAACTGACCCTGAACCCTAAAAATACCCCTGTACCCAAAAACTGAAAACTGACCCTGAACCCTAAAAATACCCCTGTACCCAAAAACTGAAAACTGACCCTGAACCCTAAAAATACCCCTGTACCCAAAAACTGAAAACTGACCCTGAACCCTAAAAATACCCCTTTACCCAAAAACTGAAAACTGACCCTGAACCCTAAAAATACCCCTTTACCCAAAAACTGAAAATTGACCCTGAACCCTAAAAATACCCCTTTACCCAAAAACTGAAAACTGACCCTGAACCCTAAAAATACCCCTTTACCCAAAAACCCAAAACTTACCCTGAACCCGAAAAATACCCCATACCCAAAAACACAAACATATAATATTTTAAAAAAAATTATATACTTACCAATACTTACGTTGTAATGGTATGCGTTGTAAAAGTACTAGCGTGTAAAATCCTGCGTTGTAATGGTATGCGTTGTAAAAGTTTTTGCGTTGTAAAAATTTCGTTGTAATGGTAGTTCGTTGTAAAAGTTGCATTGTAAAGATTGTTTCCCAATATTTCCCTAGGTATGGAATGCCACGGATTGTATGGTCAGATAACGGAAGTGAGTTTGTGGGAAGTGTGATGAAGAGTGTGTGTCGTGGCCTAGGCATAGTCCAAAAATGTCATAGCGCTAATCATCCTCAGTCGGCTGGTTTGGTGGAAGGATATAATGGCACCCTGAAACTGAAACTTGCCAAAATCCAGGCAACGACTGGTTTATCGTGGCCGGATGCTTTGCCTTTAGCTCTCTTATCGACCAGGGCAACCGTGCACTCTCGAGTAGGGCTTAGCCCATATGAGATTGTGTTCGGCCGTCCTGCGAATATTTGGGGAGTTCCGAGGCCTAAGGAGTTTAACAGAATTGAATATCCAATGTTGATTGACTATCTTTATGATCTGACTGCTAAATTGAGTTTGATTCATCAACAGGTCTTTGAAGCTTTACCGGCACAAACTGAGGGACCTGGTCATCGGCTCCAACCAGGTGACTGGGTGCTTACCCGAAATTTTGGACGAAAACAAAATCTTGAGCCAAGGTTCGTGGGTCCCCACCAGGTGTTACTGGCAACAAGGACGGCGGTTCGACTGGAAGGCAGAAAGCATTGGGTGCATGCCACCCACACCAAGAAAGTTCCGTTTCCTTTGCCAGCAGATGCATGGATCAAGAAAGGAGTCGCCTCGACAGAGACCAGTACGGTCCCGAGCTTTATGCCATTTAGTGATGCTCAGCCTGTAGAAGACGATACAGTCCGATCAGACATTTCTGTCGAATCATTTAAGACAAGACCTTCGTCAGCAACATTGGAGAGTTCGAGTTCTGAACTATTACCTGAACACTCGAATCCTGCTTTGCCATTTGAACCGTTGTTTGAAGAGCAGACTCAACCAGGAAGAAGTCGATATTTTCTTCGACCGCGCAATAAGGACTAATAAAGTTTCATTTTTTTTTTTTTTTAATTAGCAGTATCACCTTACTGTTGCCATCAACATTGTGGACATTTTATGTTATATGTGTATTTTCTTTTCCAGTACAGCTAGAAGACTGATATTACAGCTGAATGCTCAAGTAGTTAGAGCCTTCCATCTGGGTTGACCGTAGGGCCGTGCGGGTACTTTCTTCTGTTTAGCAGGTTTCTGACACTAGGTCGATTCCTTTGTCGGTTTCTGGGAACTCCTGGAAATTGATAATCGCTACTCAGAACAAAGTGCGTCAAGAACGTCACAGACGGTTTTTTTAGAAGATGGGGTTTTCTAAGCTGTCGGAAATAGAGAGAGTAACGGCGCAAAGATCTAAATTGCATAAGATGTTCCGAACAAAATATTTCCTGTTGCAGGGTTTTATATTATTTCTAACTGTTTCTATGCTATTGGTGGGTGGAGTGTACTTTGGGAGTCAGTTACTATTGGATACCATTTCACCTACCTCTCCTTCTCATGATCTAAATTTTGTTCCCACTATATCTCCACATTCTTTCCATCTCCTACCACAACATGAACAGGTTAGACGTGCGGAATTTATGAACAATTCCTTTGTTCAACTCCTACATCAGCATCAGTTGGTGGTGAATACCACTAATTGTTGGGTGTGTGGGTTAATGCCACATACCATGGATAAGGGTATTCCGTATTTAGTTCTTCCTTATAGTCCCCAGGGGTCAGCTCGAGCATTCCAAAGTATGTTTCGCAGTGCCTTAGATTCCTACCCCCATCGAGAGCCACGCTCAGCAAACCTTGGTCCTGGCCCGTACCACAAGTCTTTGGTGATAGCTATTACTGATTTAGATAGAGATATTTTTGACGTATCGCTTATCCCAGAGGAGGAAGTACGAGCATATAAGGATCTTAGTGACGCTGAGTATAGTGTATCAGTGGGTGATAGACAGCTTAAAAGCTCGTCTCCGATCTGGATCGTACCTCACTTGGGTCGTTTCTGTCTGCAAGGTCATGGTCGAAATCCGAGAGCTCAGCTTGGGAAGAGCCCTTGTGTTGACACGTACGTCTTACCGATGCTCTCTTCCCCTGTCTTTCTGACTGCCAAGGGTACCTACTTTGTGTGTTATGACCGCGCATACACATGGTTGCCCCATGACTTCTCGGGCACAAGTTATATCGCGAATCTTTTACCTCCGACTTTTACCGTCACCTCAGACTATCACAAGACCAGAGTTGTGAGAGGCGTTATTAGTAAAGAAGATACTGCCGGTCAAGAGGCAGGAGACTTCTTTAAGGGTTTCCTACCGTTTTGGGGTCCTATGATTAATAGTAGGAACTTGAGACAGTTAACTCGTGTGGTGGAATCGACCGCTAACATAACTGCAAGTGCCCTTGGTAACCTGACAGCAGAGCTTCAGGCGGATAGACTTATGACGCTACAGAACCGTATGGTTCTAGACGTTGTACTAGCAGATAGAGGTGGTGTGTGCAAGGTGATCCATTCGAGCTGCTGCATTTTCATACCTGATAACGCTCCAACCGTTTATCAAGCCATCTCAAAGTTGCATAAAATCTCAGAGTCCATACACGTGGACGAGGGAGATTGGACGCTTCTAGGATGGTTTTGGGGCCTAATGTCGACATGGGGTTGGAAGATTCTGATGATCATAGGGGTTGTTGTTACGTTTCTGTTCACGTGTTGTCTTTGTGTACAGTGTGGTCCTGCCTTATGTGGCCTTTGTGCTACAACGTGTATAAGAAGGCCACCTGCTACCAAAGAGACATTAATGGATAGAATAATGTTCCAGCAACATCTGAATGATCTAATGAACATCGAGATCGATTCCGACTTCGACTAGTTCTTGCCTACATGAGGGCAAAAGGAGCGTCTGAGGTTCCGTGAGAATCGTTATGATGTTCTGGGCATGGTCGAATATGGGCAAGTTTGGTATCAATGAACCGTAAATAACGAGTTTAGTAAGTGTACGCGTTTTCGCTACACTACTTGGAAGGGTTCACCTTATTTACGCGTTTCTTCTTCTGAACCCTCGGGTTCCATTTTAGATACGGCACCCATTTTGTTTCTTGCCCTCACGTAGTCAGCGAGCAGGCAACTGTCCGCGCTATGACCCTTAGTTTCCAAGCCTTGCGGAAGATGCATATTCCTTTTGTGCGTCTTTTATGACGAGGGGATGACACTGCAAAGGCAGATGGCTCAGCTTGAGGGTAATCTTGCCGTGCGGGTCTATTGTTTCAGCCGCGCATGTGTTAGGATCGAATCCCTTGATCCTGTGATCATGCTTCCGATATTACCCTCACACTCTTTTTCTTTACTGTTGTCTGTCTTCCTTGCAGCTGTTCCTGTCTCTTTCTTTCGTTCGTTTACAACTAGAGTGGAATGTGCCTAATGGTGAGAAGATGTGCTTTTACAGTTGGGAACCGGCAATGTTACTGAAATTATGTTCCGGGGTTCTGAAAACATGAAAGAAGTCCTTTTGAAGTTTACTGTGGGAACTGAGTTGTAACCTTTTGTCCGTGTGTTGTGCAATGACGAAAATGTGTATAAAAGGAGCGATCCACATTTGCAATTTGAAGCAGACTCTCAGAACCTACACTCTGTTGTACTTCTTGTGACTTTTGCCTCCCTGCAGTAATAAACGCTGATCTTTGACGCCGAAGGAAGTGTCCCGTGTCTCTGTCATTTGTGCGCTGAACAGGTATCCCACGAAGGTTTCAGGTGTTGTTCCCTGGCACCGCTGGACCTTAGAGAAAGTCCAGTCCTTCAAGTGACGTGTGCTTCCGGCATTGTGCTCTTCGGTTTTTACGGCATTCTCTTTCCAATAATGATACATTTCTCAGTGTAATATGAGTGAAGGGTGTGTGGCAGTTACAACAACTTTCACTAAAGTGCGCGCTCATGTACACATGACGTGTACTGACACGCCTCTACATGTTAAGTATGCGATAACCGTCGGCAAACGCCGCGGAAACCGGATTACTCCTCACGACCCCCGTCATTTTTCTGAACTGTAAGTAATTATCTGGCACGCTAACATTCGCTATAGAAGCTTTAATGCTTTGCCGCTTTGAATGCATTGAATAACAATTTAGCTGTCACTGATACGGGTTTACCTCAGCCTTTCTGCTATTTTTCCACGTTACGCTCTTTCATTAACTTGTCCCTTCAACTTACCTGTCACACCGCTTAACATTGCTTACTATCGATCGATTTTGTTTAATAGACAATATGCAGCCGTTTAAAATTATGTTTTCGCTGTTTGACATTAGCTAAAACAACCTTGTAGTTATTTTACAGTGTATGTATTTCATGTAAATGTGCAATGAAGTTCAATACGTTTTTTATTTATCATGTATAGCGTATATCAGTGAACACTAAGGTCCTGTATTATCTCATTTTCAGGCCCCTGACGAAGGGTCTTGTTCTCAGACCCGAAATGCATTGGGCAACGTGAATAATGTACAGAGTCTGACCATTTGATGAAGAAATGAAATATTCCTATGATTGAAATAAGAGTAACTAAAAGAAATAATGGAAAATAAATCAGATATGTTTGAATAACAAAACTATGACTCGACAATTTTGAATTGGAGAAGAAATTTGAATTATTTCATGTGTACATGAGCGCGCACTTTAGTGAAAGTTGTTGTAACTGCCACACACCCTTCAGTTATTTTAAGGCACAATCAGGCATTGTGCGACAAGTGCTGACGCCACCCAAAAGAATCAAAAAAGCTACGTATAAAGTGGTAAACTAAAGAGTGCATAGGGATCCACGTGATACTTCAGTGTAATATGAGGACACATTTCAAAAGTCCTTTTGCAATGCGTCCCTCTACTGAGCGTGGAAGAAGCAAGCGTGCCTTAATCTCGGTATATGAGTTGAGATTGAATGAGATACCTTAGGCGTAATTCATTCAGTGACAGTTTGAAGAGAACAGCTAATTAATACTGCAGTTATGGCTCACAGATTTTCGTCTTTACTGATTTTTATAAATAAATTGAAATGAAAAGTGATCTATTCCCTGTATGTATTAAATGTAAAATATTAAAAAACTAGGCATTTTTTAAGGTTATTTTTAATGCTACCCCTCGTGATTACCAAGCACGCACTTGTCAGTTTGGAACCACGAAAGAGTTAAGGAAATGGGGGCAAGGTTTTCTAATGAGTTAGAAATAGTGTGGTTTGCTGCAAAATGCTCATGTTCTCATATGAGTTATATTTATTTCTAATGTTTGGCTCCTTATAGTGTTAAAATCCATCTGAACCCCAGATATAAATATACATTTATGCAACAATATATTATTTGCAGCTTAATTGTTATCACAAAATGTAAAATAATATGGGTAAACACTAAAAATGAACAAATAATAAATATGGATACATTCAGTTGAAAAAATATATCTATACCATGCAACTGGGAGACACAACTGCAGTCCGAGTAACTAAATAAAATAATTTCTAACCCGGGAGGCCCCTTCTTGGGATAATTAACGTATATGTAACCGAGGACCACATGTATCAAAAAGTCATTTTGTGATTCTCAAATAGCGATTTTTTGCAAATCTCTATTTGAGAATCGCAAAATGCTATGTATGTAGGATTTGCAATAAATTTTGCGAATCCTACATATTCCTTAATTGCGAATCGCAAATTGAGATTCGCAATTAAGGAATACCTCCCCATTCATTCCTATGGGCCTAGAGGCCCATAGGAATGAATGGGAAGACATTTTCAATTTGAGATTAGCAATTAGCGAATCGCAAATTGAGAATGCAATTTCAAGGGTGCAAGGGTGTCAAAATGACACCCTGTTGCACCCCTGAAATAAGCATGGGTGCACATGTGTCGCACATACATGCCCTAAGGGCATGTATGTGCGTCACATTGCACTTTGAAAAATGAAAAAAGTGCATTTTTCAAAGAAATTGCAAATTACCACCAACTTGAAGTTGGTGGTAATTTGCGATTCCTTAAGGCCAATTTGCACTTTTTGGGTTTTTCTTACATTGCATTTAAGGAATCGCAAAATTTGCGATTCCTTATATGCAATTACAAAATAAGGAATCGCAAATTTTGCGATTCCTTATTTTGCCTTAATACATACCATTTGGCAAAATTGCATTTGCAAACGCCAAAATTCTGCGAATTTCGGCATTTGCGGAAGCAATTTTGCTTGATACTTATGGCCCCTACCTAGTTCTTGTATAGCGCATTACGTCATTGGAATGGGCTTGTATCCCTTTTGATCGGTTTGTCTTTTCCTACTTCTAAGCGTCTACAAGAAACTAGATCATGACACGTGCAGCACCAGGGAGCATTCACGCTGGGTTTTAGAGTGGACGCTCCGATGCCAGAACTAATGGAGATGCTAACGCGGGATTATTGGTTACTAGTTACCTTACCAAATCCCATACTATGTCGACTGAATCGTTGGTACCTGTCATTGAGTAAAAGGTAATCTTTCAATAGATCAATCAATTTAAGAACTTACACCACTCTAAATGACCACTGACCAAATTTTAAGTTTCAAAGATTTAATATAAAGTCAAAGATAACTGAAGATACAAACTTCTCAAAATGAGATTAAGAAGATAAATCGGTATCACTATGAACATGAACTTTTTGAATAGTCTGAGTCTGAAAAACAGAATAATAAGTACAAGCTCAAAAACCATCAGGGTTGCCAAAATGGATACAAGTTGCAACCTCAAAGTCATTACAGAAAAGAAAAAATTAAGGTTAGTCTGTCCCTACACTACACTAAATGACATCCCTACTTAACAAGATCTTTACCCCTCTAGGTGTCAGCCGTGGTGACTTCCTAAGAAGATCACACACTTCTCTTTGTCTCTTCTCTGATAATGGGTCTCTCCTGATCAGCCTATCTGCCTACCCATCCGCTTCCTTAGGCTCCCAAAATCATCTGCTCTGCTCTCCTCCCGGGTCGCTTTCCCTAATACCAAATCACATTTCCAATAGAAACGCCCCTTGGGACGCCCCTCACGTGGTACATCTTTGCGCGGCAAACTCCATGATGGTACTCTTGAAGACCCTCGTTAAAGTTGACCTTGGTTCCCAGGCTTCTTCTCCAGTGCGCTGATACCCCCTGAAATTCCTGGAAACTCCTACAGGCCTGCGCAAGGCGCCACTGAACAAAGTCCCTTTCATTCGAGCTGATTAGGACCCTCGCACCTGCATACAGCTCGTCCTGCAGTGGGCCTCAAATTCCAAACTCCACCATATCTATAGGTCATAAAATATAAGTGAAGCTCTGTACTTGGCACCTCTCGACTTCTCCTCTAACGAGCACATGGCACATCAAAGGAGATGACATTATCAGTTCAGGCCTACTTGATTTACATGAAGCAGGTCCCTGCACTCTTAAAACGTTAACTTGATTTAAACAGTAAACATTCTTAACTAGCATACGTTTCTAAAATAACACATCTATAAAGCATATACTTTTAACCCTAAGTTCAATAGTACATTTAGAAGAACCATGTCAACCTTGTCTCACATTATTTTAGCAGCACGTTTAGATTTGCTTGTGAATTGCCATGAGGCCTACACAATATACTGGTTTTTAGAGTTACATTCAACTCTTACATTATTCCTTTAACATGAGAACGTGAGGTTTTCATATTCATCCCAAACATTTCTACATTAGTCTCACACAGTTATGATTATTGTTACTCTACTTAAACATTCTATGCATTTCACTACTGAATATAAGACACTCTGTGTATTTCACTTCTAAATATAAACACTCTGGTGCAAAGTACATGTTAACTAACTACGTGCTTGTAAATATGGTACACTTATACATTTTTTCAAACTTGTGCTCTCTCAGTCCCCCCTTTGATGACCTTCAGGGGTCATCACCATCAAGACACTAAAAATGTAGAACCCTTCAAAGTGAAGTCATAGCTGTGCCACTTCTTTTCATACTCTCTAATGCTTTCAGACTCTTGTATTGAGTGTCCTGCATCGCTGTCAACTCTTCCTCTTGTTTCCTCATAGTTCTCTGCAACCTATTTGCTCTATAACATTGATACAAACGCACCAAACCCCACAAAGTGATTACACAAATCACTATTATGATGATGGGTTTCAGTATGTACCAAACGATACCCTTTCCTAAGTTGGCAAACCAACTTCCAACTTTACCCATTCCATGACCTACTTTTTCCCACACATTTACCTTTGCCAGGTCCTCAATTTCGTAGTGTATGGCAGTGATGTTTTGTATATACTTCTCTAGAGGTTTTGAATTGTCTGGAATGTAAGTGCAGCATTCCTGGACCTTCAAAGCCTTACAGACTCCTCCCTCTTTAGCTAACAGAACGTCTAAAGCAAGTCGGTTCTGAAGAACCATTGCCCTAATCGATTGCATCTCCCCTTCTATCAGCATCAATGATCTTGCAGTACTGGCAGATAGCCTATCTACGACTGTAGCTAACCTTCTGATCTTAATGTCATTCAATATCAGTCCCAAGAAAGGGAATGCAGCACCAAGTACATCTCCAACTACTTCTGCTGCACCCAGCCCTCGCTTCCATCTAGTTGGTATTTCTTTCTTTGGCGTGTCTAAATTCTCAACATGATATATTTTAGGGAAGACAACAGCCAGATAGCATGATCCGTACCAATTATCTGGTAGCTTCACATAGGCATTTCTTCCACATACAAAATATACATTTGGAATTGCTTGCATCCCTTTCAAAAAGTCCTTAGAGTAATACTCCAATTGAAAGGCATGTTCACAATTGACTTGACCTACATAAAAGTTTTCATAATAAGAGTAACTCCTGTGAATGCACAGTTTCCCCCGTTTCTCCTTATCCAAAGCAATTGGACCAATACTACCTTTTCTTTGATGTGCCCTTTCCTCCTTGGTCCAATCTGTTTCCCATTGTCCTGATGCCTTCAAAATCTTCTGCCTCCTGTATCTAGTATCTACCTGTCCTATAAACTTTTTCTCAACTTCTGATATTTGACAAGTCAGATTGTTTCTTCGAGCATGTGAAGTATCTAACGTTTTCCATGGAATAAACCATTTGTGTAATCTGTCTTCGCTTTTGTAATAGTCCCATTTGTTCAAATGCTTGAAATTCGGGACCTCTGGCAATGTCGAGTCGAAATTCGAGAAATAATACTCAAATCCATCTCGTCCATAAAATATGCTCAACAACAAACTGCATGTGATTCCATATGTCAATGGAAGATGATGGTATCTGATACCCTCCTCCACAGAAGCTGGTAATTGCATACAAACGTAGCAATCCTTCACTTCCATGGCATCAACGTATTCATAAAGCAATTTAGCATAAGCATTTGACTTGTAATTTCCCTGTGACTCATCTGTATGTAGCCTTTTTATTTCTGCATCTAACAACGCTTTGTCTTTATCATTGATGTTTCCCTTTTCCTTAATAATGGTAGTTTTCGGTGTTGACACTCCCTTGACCTCCTTGACTGCATTTTCATCCCTCTCGTGTCCCACTAGGAATGAAACAGTTACCACTAAAATTATAAGAGAAACCACTACTCCTAAAAATGTAACAACTATACATTTTGCCCTGCGGTTCGGGTTGCCAGCCTCCATGTTCTCAAACAGTGTAGTTCTTGACTTTCTTCCAGCATTCACTTCTTCTCTTTTCTGAGCCAAAAGTCTTTCTTTCTCGCAATGTCTCTCTTTTGAACACTTGGAAGCTTGACAATTTGTTTCCGCAAAATAGTTCAAAGTCCCGTAGAAATTAGACAACCCTAGCCCTTCTCCATCCACTAAAAGGAAACCCCTATCACTTTTCTTCTTCCACTCGGCGCTAGGTTATCTTGCAACAAGTTTACAATTTCTTTTCAAAGTCTTATTTTCATCTAAAGTTATGTATGGCTCAAGGAGGGACACTACGTCTTCATAAATGTCCATCCGAAGTATCATTCCCTCAGGTTCTGGGCAGTTCGTACCACAACATGGAAAGTCAACTGTTTCTAGGATTATTCTCCTTATTTCGCTTTGGACAAGTGGACGGACGAAATTGAGAGTTAGTGTTTTTTCAATTTCTACACCTGGTACTATCAGTTCTACATCCACAATCACAAAGGGGTCCGTTCTAATCAGGATCACTTTCTTCACCTTTCCAGTTCTGCGCCCCCTTGAAGACATTCGCAATATGGTATTAATCCACAACTATAAGCGCTCCTAGCATTTCTACTACTCGCTCAAGCATTTCCAAACGAAGAAGAGTTCCCTCCAATATTGGATATCGTGAACAGCAAACTGGAAACTCAACTGTCTCTAAAATCAATTTTCGTATTCCGCTCAGGAGAGCAGGATGAACGATGTTGAGTGTCAGCAACCTTTCGGTCTCCGCTCCTGGCAGTAGAAACCTTATTTGCACTGTGATGATCGGGTCAGTTCTGACCAGGTCCACTTCCCGGATCCTCCCGGTTCTGTGCCCCCCAGACATCTGCAACGAGGTAGGTCCAGTCGGGAGTAGAGTATCTTCTACTAGGCACTCGCACCCTCCTTGATCTTCTAAGACCCTCCTCGGCTTGATCCTGGATATCTTCTTCTGGATCTGAGTCTTCGGATATAGGAGTAAGCGTTTCTTCCTGAGCCGACCTCAAACTTAGCCTTCTTCTCCTTGCTGGCCAAGTGGCAGCTCCAAGCCTTATTCTCCTATTCCTTGTCCTCTCACTTGGTTCTTGGTCGCTCTGATACGGATCTGAGTCTGAGTCGTATTCACTTCTGCTCTCTCCTTCAGTTGCGTCTTCCGTCTCACTGCCGTCCTGCCTTCGCTCTTCTTCTGAATCCGATGCGTTCCCAACTTCTTCCGACACCCCCTCAGCTGCCTCAATCCCTTCTTGCGACTCTTCTTCCACTTCCGGGCTTTCGTCTGGGATAGGAGCTGTTCCTTCTAGAGGTGCTGGAACTCTTCGAGTATGGGATGCATGGATCCAATTTGGCAGCCCCCCGCACTTCACCGCGGTGTTCGTTATCAGGATTACCTGAAAGGGCCCACGCCAGCGAACATCTAGGCAGTTCTTCCGGACGTGTTTTTTAACCAACACCCAGTCCCCTGGGTTCAGGTCATGACACAGGTTCCTCGATGCTGGAACTTCAGCCGCATGCACCTGAAGGGACACAGAATGGATGGCGTCAGACAGTCCTTTACAATAATCCAAGATCAGATCATCTGTAATATTCAATAGGGCAGTAGTTGGAACTGTGGGAAGTCTCATGGCCCTCCCCATCAGGATCTCGTGGGGAGAGAGACCTGTCCTCCTGTCAGGTGTGCTGCGCATGCTCATGAGCACTAGAGGAAGAGCATCTGGCCAACTCAAAGATGTGGATGCCACTACTTTAGCCAATCTATTCTTCAAAGTGCCATTCACTTGTTCCACAATTCCTGAAGCTTCTGGTCGATAACTACAATGCAGCTTTTGATCGATATTCAGTGTAGAGCACAACATCTTCACTATTTCGCTGTTAAAATGTTTTCCTCTGTCAGATTCCAAAGAGGCAGGCACCCCGAAGCGCGGTATCAACTCCCTGAGCAACAATTTAGCCACTGTGAGTGTATCGCACCCACGTGTAGGGTATGCTTCAACCCATCTGGAAAATACGCATACAATCACCAACACATACCGAAGGCGATTAACTCTTGGCATTTCGATGAAATCTAGTTGCATCCTATTGAAAGGCCCCCCCGACCTCCCAATGTGACTCAGTGTGACTGGTGTTCGTTTGCCTACGTTCAGTTGTTGGCAGGTGACACATCGCTTACATACTGATTCTGCTGCTATTCTAAATTTAGGGCAATACCAAGTTTGCCTAAACACTCTCATCATAGCATCCCTTCCTAGATGTACTGGACCATGTATTTCTCTCGCCATGGGATTTGCTAATTCTTCAGGTAACACAGCTCTCCCATCTGCTGAAACCCAAAAATCCATTTCACTTCGCACACAACCTGCTATTTCCCATGCCTTTTTCTCTGTTTCAGGTGCGTTCTCCTGCATTATCCTTAAATCCTCCCAAGTGTCTACAGTTTCTAACATCATACTTAATTCAGTCTTTTCTTCTGCACCTTCTATTTCCACCTTTGAGAAAGAATAATTTTGTTCCGCACAATAGCGTGCGACTTCATCAGCGTATCTGTTGCCTTGTGACACAAAATCTGTATTTTTAGTATGTGCTACACACTTTACTATTGCGATGTCAACTGGACCTTGCAATGCTTCTAACAACAGCCGCACAAATTCTCCATTTCGAATGGGCGAACCAGAGGAGGTCATGTAACCCCTCTGAGACCACAACTGCCCGAAATCGTGAACCACACCGAAACCATATTGGCTGTCCGTGTAGATGGTGACTCTCTTTCCGTTTCCTGCTATGCAGGCACGAGTTAGGGCAATGATTTCTGCTACCTGTGCGGAATGTACTCCTTCCAGGCAAGCGGCTTCCACAACTCCAGTAATGGTACAAACAGCATAGGCTGCTCTCAACCGACCAGTATCGTCTCTTAAACATGAGCCATCAACAAAATAAATTTCATCGGGGTCAGACAATGGCTCATCCACAATATCTGGTCTGGGTTTCGTGCATAGTTTAGTCACATCAAGGCAATCGTGGTCTTCACATCCTTCGCCTTCTATTACAGTAGGTAATGGCATCAAAGTAGCAGGATTCAAGACAGAGCATCTCCTAAGAGTCACGTTCTCCGCAGCAAGGATAACTTGCTTGTAGCGCGTGAGCCTACTATTGGTCAGATGCTGCGTCTTCGTCCTGGTCATTAGCAATTCAACTGAATGTGGTACATACACCACCACTGGATTTCCCATCACAATACTCTCGCTCCTTTCAATGCTGACACCCGTTGCAGCAACGGATTTGAGACATCCGGGCAACGCTGCGGCTACTGGATCTAATGTAGCCGAAAAATATGCAACTGGTCTACGGGCATTTCCGTGGGTCTGTGCCAAGACTGACAAAGCACATCCCTCTCTCTCACAGCAATAGAGTGAAAATGACTTCTCGTAATCGGGCATTCCCAGAGCCGGAGCACGACACAAATCGTCTCTCAGCTGTAAAAACGCCACCAAACATTCTTCATCCCATGGTACCGGATCACTCACCTCCTTGTGCGTCAGTTTCTGTAAGGGCTTTGCTTTCAGTGAAAAGTTAACTATCCACTGTCGGCAGTAACCCACCATTCCTAGGAACATTCTAACTTCTCTCTGTGTTGTAGGCGCATTCATTTTCATTATCGCCTCAATCCTCTCCGGGGACACCTTACGTTTCCCTTTTTCTAACCTGTGCCCTAGATACTGTACTTCTGTCAAACAATACTGCAACTTGCTTGGAGATACCTTATGTCCATTTTCGGCTAAATGGTTCAGTAAGGCAATTGAATCTGCTTTACAGGCTTCCTCTGTCTCTGACGCAACAAGTAGGTCATCTATGTACTGGACCAGAACCGAGTTCTGCGGCAGTACTGGATTTTCGAGATTCTTCTTCAACAACTGATTGAAGATGGATGGGCTATCGGTGAATCCTTGTGGGATTCGACACCATGTTAAAACGCGATCTTCCATTTTAAAAGCAAAAAGATACCTGCTCTCTTCATCCAATGGGATTGAAAAGAAAGCCTGGCAAAGATCTATCACTGTGAACCATTCTGCTTGACATGGTATTTGAAACAATATCACTGAAGGATTCGGTACCACGGGACAACATGAAACGACTATGTTGTTAATTTTTCGTAAATCCTGCACTATCCTGAATTTCCCGCTAGGTTTCTGCAAACCCATAATCGGGGAGTTACAAGGACTACCCACGATTTCTTTCAGTATTCCCTGTTGTATCATTGACTCGATCACAGGTTTTATTCCCGCAATCGTTTCCTGGGACAATTTGTATTGAGGCGTTCTTGGAAACTCAACATTTGGTTTTACCAGAATTTTTACCGGTTCTACCCCTTTAATCAATCCTATATCTTCTCCTGTGAAATCCCACACCTCTGACGCCACTGCATCTCTTAAATCTTGGGGAAGATCTTCTACAGTCAGAGTAGGATATAGTTCTACACAGAATTTTGAATTGGCCACCTTAAAGGTAGCATCATCGTCGGTAGTCTGTACCTCCACTCCTTGTGGGGTGCAGTATATGGTGCAATTCAATTTGCACAACAAATCCCTTCCTAACAGACATACCGGACTCGAGTCACAAACCACAAACTGATGTTCGTTCATGTGGTTTCCAATTTTCACAGACACTGGTTCTGTCAAAGGACTAGTCATTCTTTTATTTGCGACTCCAACCACCTGAATAGTTTCCCCTGACATTGGCAAGTCTGGAACCACCGCTGATCTCAGAGTCGAACGAGTAGCCCCAGTATCCACTAAGAACGTAGTGGGACACCCTGCCACTTCTGCCTCAACAAATGGCCCTCTTTGATCCACTTCTAGGACTGCCCCGAGGGTACAGTCCTCTTCACTGCTCACACGTTGTCCTGTCAATGGATCAATGTAGTAACACTTGTCTTCCTCGATGAAGAGAGGCATCTGCTTAAAGACCTTACCCCCTGTCGCTACCTTCGGTGGCTGTGGGAACTGGGCCCGTGGGGCCGAAGTCCCCCCTTTGGCCACCTTGCCTCCTGGAACTGTCACCTTTGGTGTTGGGACTTCTTGAACCTGCTCTTCTACTTCTAGCTCTCCATTTTCAGGGTTAAAGGGACACTCGCGTCGCCAATGCCCCACCTGGTGACACTGATGGCACTTTGTCGTTTTCTTTAAAGTGGCAAAGTCTATCCTAGGTCTCTGCCCTTCTTCATTATCTTTGTTCTGACCGTTTGGTTTTCGTCCCATCCCCTGCTTCTGCTGGCCACCCTTCCCAGCGGACTGCATTTGCACCACCATCAATTTCTCCTTTAGATTCTTGGCTTTAGAATCTATCTCGTCACTGCAGTACCTCGCATAACGTAAAATCTCATCTAGTGGTTTGTTCTGCCAACAGATTAAATGTTGCTGTATCATCAAACAAATATCAGGTCTCAACCCCAAGACAAACTTTGACACAAACTGCCCTATATCTTTGGGATCCATTACATCTAGTCCACTGTATTGCTTGAAAGTTTTCAATAATCTTTCATAAAACTCGTGAACTGTCTCCTTGGGTTCCTGCCTTGTTCGGTCTATTTTCACCCAATCTATGTCCTGTGGTGGTACCTTATCTTTCAGCCATGCTATTACCCTTTCATACTTTCGCATGACAATCTCGGACGGTCCATTAGTCCGAGCATCCCTCACTGGTTCAGTATTTGGCCATTCAACACTAGTCTTACAAGGGGTCCACAGATCAGATGGGACCACGATGTCAAACAACGTGTTCAAATCAATCCACAATACCTTCGAAATTTTAACAAACCTCTCTACCTGCTTATACCACTCTACTGGATTGTCCCGCAACTTCGGAAATGAGTTGGTAAATGCAGCTAAATCTCCTCTACTCCAGGGTACATGTACATAATTTCCGTTTGATATTTCTCGCAAAGGGAATGCCTCCATATGCATTACCCTTCCCTCAGGGGTCATCACATTTGCACTTCATCTAACTGTGCCCTTTTTTGACCACCTTTCTTCCCATTTGTCCAATTCTCTCCACACTCTTATCCCTGATACCAGCTCTCTTATGTGTGTTTTTAATCCAGTAGTTCTCTTCTCATCTAAATCCTGGTCTGCGTACTGTAATCTGTGGTTACTCTGTAATGCCCTTGTCCTAGATAAATCCACGGCATACCTGTCTGCCAAATCAGTCAGTTTCTCATGAAACGCTCTAGCTTTCCTAGTAATATCCTTTGCCATGAACAATAACTCATCCTGTTCATACAATTCTATCCTTTCCAAAGGCAATGTTCCATCTATTATCTCATCAACATCTGATTTTAAACTAGTAACATCAAGCCTTTTTGCCTTAATTTCAGCTTTCAAGACACTCAATTTAGCTCCTCCATCCGCATCTCTCCCATCCCAGCTCCGAGATCTACGTTTAGGTATTGGTGAATTATAGGGAGTCCTCCCCTGTTCCCATCTCTCTAGGTCCCATGCCTTTCCATCTTCTCGGGGTGGGTGGTGAAACACTCCTTCATGCCTCCTAGCCTCTCTCTCCCCATCCTGGCTAGTTTCACGGGATGCAGGGTAAGATGTTCCATTACTCCCTCTTTCTTCCCTACTTCCCTGTGATTCCTGATTATTCGAGGCGTGGCGGGACCTATCGCTGTTCTCCTTTCTCCAATGTTGAACATCTTCTCCGAGTACATGATGAAGGCACCTAAACCTATTCTGAAAAGCTCGTACCATTTCATCTCCTCCTTTCTCCCAGAGACGGGACATCTCCTCACACTCTACACTCCTACTATTTTGCTCCTGCTGTTCCCTCTCCTCCGTAGGACGTGTAACTCCTCTATTCTCCTGACTTTGGCCTTCCCGCCCCTGACTACTTTCGCTGGCCCCACAATGAGATACAGTCCCGTTACCTCTACTTTCCCACTCTGGTTCCGTTCTCGACCTATTATTCGGGGATACTATGGACCCGTCCCATTCCCTCAAATCAGCTCTTAATTCTGAATAGGGTCTTGGCCGCGGTCCCCTTAGATCCATTGGTCCTCTCGGACCTCCCTGTTCTGAATTGGGACCGACAGTTGTGTCTAATGGGGTGTTCCATGTTACCGAACCTGGCAATTGCTTCCATGCATTTGTCACGTTATTCCTCCTTTCCATCTCGATCCTTTCTCTATCCAATTGCCTCTGTTCTTCCTCTCTATCTCTCTCTGGGTTATAGATCGATACTATAGGTCCTATGGTAACAGGCACTTGAAGAGCGTCCGGCAATCCAAAGGACTCAACCCTTTCGGTGGCTGGCGTTTTCTGCACCACAAACCTTCCCACTACACTCTGTGCTGTACTAGGTTGAGGTGTCTCCCCACCTTTGATAGGTGTCCATTCCGATATAGGGAGTGGTGTATACCCCTCTATGGCATTCCCATCTTCCCTTGCGAGCCCTCTATCTTCTATCTCCTTAACTCTCGGAGGTGGTCTATCCATTAGCAATCTGTTTATCAGATTGTCCTCCGACTCGCTTTCTTCGTCTTCTTCCATGAGGTTTCCTCCTCCTGCCACCTCCCTCATCGGATACATTTTTTCCACCTCAATAACCTGTACCCTCCACCGCTTTGCTTCCTCATCCCATTTAGAATCTCGTACTGCCCTTACCGATCGCGTCAGCCTTTGTTGACGCCTGTTCAAATTTCGGTCGTGTGCAGCCTTAATCCATGCATTAAGAGCCTCAAACTGTGTTGGTCTGGGCGAGGGTTTCAATGAGGACATGGTTGCTTTTAGCCGATGTAACACCTCTAATTTAAACGTCCCGTACCTCGGGAACTGCATTTCCTCATTCCCTTCCGTAAGCTTATTCCAAGCCCCAATCCATAATATCGTATGCAGCCCCACATTCGTTGCCATATAATGAGCTGGTGTACCCTCTGGCGGAGCCTCTTCCCCGTAATAATGTTCACTTCGTTTACGTTTAAAAATCCCTTTCAAACACTTAAAACACTTCATGATTTCTCTTTTCTCTGCGTTTGTTTACTTCCTGATGACACTCCACCAATCTCAGCGCCGTTCTCACTAACTGGCCTATCCGTACGCGACTTTCCTCCGACGTCACTCTAGCCGCCCAACCAGAGCGCGGCTCTAGCTAACGTCACACCAACCGCTCAATCACAGCGCGGCTCTAGCCGACGTCACCCGTCCCCCTTCGCAGCAGTTCCCCTCCTTTCTCAGCTCGTCTCCTCGGTCATGCACGCGTCCCATTCATACTCTGAAAAATGATTACTTCCGTCCAAGCGATCACCTTTCTTGACTGTACGCCCACAGTCTTTCTGTAGTTGTCACCTTAACTTAGCGAAATATCTTTCCGTTTACTTCCAGACAATCGCCTTCTCCGATAGGTTACTCACACACAGTAACTTTCGACCAGCGTCCGTTACTCATACACTCACTCTTACACTCCCCCTATCTTGGATCCACGGCGGTCAATGGTACCTCGTGACCTCCGTACTATGGTCGACAACTACCCTGGATGTTCGATACACCCAAAACCACTTAAGCTCTGGCCTGAACTTAAGATTTCACCAGTTCACCCGTTTACCAGGTAACCAGTTTACCAGGTTGCGCGCGCTCACAACCTTCTCTCATTCACACTACAGGCATTCAACTCCGCAAGACATTACAATACAAATACAACACAAAACACCGCAATCTGTTCACGCATGACCCTTTTTATACTCACTCTCCGATACTGCTGCTTTTCTCGCACCGTCTGCACCTTTCGGCACACGATTCTTCCGCTGCTCGTCTCTCGATGTCTAGGGGCCTTGGGGTAAACTAACCTCTCTAGATTACCTTCCTCAAGAAGATAACCATCCTCACTCTGCTACCAACTGCTAACGCGGGATTATTGGTTACTAGTTACCTTACCAAATCCCATACTATGTCGACTGAATCGTTGGTACCTGTCATTGAGTAAAAGGTAATCTTTCAATAGATCAATCAATTTAAGAACTTACACCACTCTAAATGACCACTGACCAAATTTTAAGTTTCAAAGATTTAATATAAAGTCAAAGATAACTGAAGATACAAACTTCTCAAAATGAGATTAAGAAGATAAATCGGTATCACTATGAACATGAACTTTTTGAATAGTCTGAGTCTGAAAAACAGAATAATAAGTACAAGCTCAAAAACCATCAGGGTTGCCAAAATGGATACAAGTTGCAACCTCAAAGTCATTACAGAAAAGAAAAAATTAAGGTTAGTCTGTCCCTACACTACACTAAATGACATCCCTACTTAACAAGATCTTTACCCCTCTAGGTGTCAGCCGTGGTGACTTCCTAAGAAGATCACACACTTCTCTTTGTCTCTTCTCTGATAATGGGTCTCTCCTGATCAGCCTATCTGCCTACCCATCCGCTTCCTTAGGCTCCCAAAATCATCTGCTCTGCTCTCCTCCCGGGTCGCTTTCCCTAATACCAAATCACATTTCCAATAGAAACGCCCCTTGGGACGCCCCTCACGTGGTACATCTTTGCGCGGCAAACTCCATGATGGTACTCTTGAAGACCCTCGTTAAAGTTGACCTTGGTTCCCAGGCTTCTTCTCCAGTGCGCTGATACCCCCTGAAATTCCTGGAAACTCCTACAGGCCTGCGCAAGGCGCCACTGAACAAAGTCCCTTTCATTCGAGCTGATTAGGACCCTCGCACCTGCATACAGCTCGTCCTGCAGTGGGCCTCAAATTCCAAACTCCACCATATCTATAGGTCATAAAATATAAGTGAAGCTCTGTACTTGGCACCTCTCGACTTCTCCTCTAACGAGCACATGGCACATCAAAGGAGATGACATTATCAGTTCAGGCCTACTTGATTTACATGAAGCAGGTCCCTGCACTCTTAAAACGTTAACTTGATTTAAACAGTAAACATTCTTAACTAGCATACGTTTCTAAAATAACACATCTATAAAGCATATACTTTTAACCCTAAGTTCAATAGTACATTTAGAAGAACCATGTCAACCTTGTCTCACATTATTTTAGCAGCACGTTTAGATTTGCTTGTGAATTGCCATGAGGCCTACACAATATACTGGTTTTTAGAGTTACATTCAACTCTTACATTATTCCTTTAACATGAGAACGTGAGGTTTTCATATTCATCCCAAACATTTCTACATTAGTCTCACACAGTTATGATTATTGTTACTCTACTTAAACATTCTATGCATTTCACTACTGAATATAAGACACTCTGTGTATTTCACTTCTAAATATAAACACTCTGGTGCAAAGTACATGTTAACTAACTACGTGCTTGTAAATATGGTACACTTATACATTTTTTCAAACTTGTGCTCTCTCAGAGACAGATAGCGCCTGCAGTCCCTTTACTCAGATATCAAGGCGCTTGTTGTCAAACAGTAACATGATATAGTACATGTGACAAACAGACCTGGCATTTGTTACAGTAGCAGGTTGCATAGTTACCCTGTTCGATTGTACTGATTGTAGGTGCTTGGAACTGATATGTGCTGGTGAGACTCAAACCTATGACCTTATGTTTGCACACAACTTTCTTTGGTGTTTATGCCCTCTGTGCTTCCTTACCACTTGCCCTTCGCGCCGGCAGGAGGGCAGCTGAACTCAGTTCCATTGGCACTATGAATAGTCTTCCTTCTGTGTATTTAAGCCATATTTGAGCTCAGAATGGTCTTTGCCCAGATAAGACGAACCACTATTTGGTTTTGTAATTATGCTCTGATAACAGCTCCAACTCTCCCGATTAAACCTTTTAAGATCAGCCTGAGAGCTTTTACGGGAATGTACCTCAGACCAGTAAAGACTGGTCACTCGTTACTTTTCCAGCTTCTGAAACTCTGCAACAACGACATTTGCCTATTAAATTCCACGTTTTTCCGAAGTCCCTTTGTGTTACAACACGATGTGATTATTGCTTCCTTTACAGAGTTACTGTATTTCTCACCAATATGGTGGGTTACAGACAGTGCTCATTTTTAAAAATAAAATAATGCAAATGCTCAAAGATTTTCTTAGGCGCTGGAGCTCTCAAATTCCGAGGTTTCCAAATGCAAAGACTGATTAGTTTCGCTTCCACTTGAATGAATGAATGAACAATTTATATAGCACGAACAATTAATCTAAGGCGTTAAGGCACGACAAGTGGTTACAGATAACTGGTAGGTGCAGAGTTTGAAAGATCAGATTTTCATGGCAAAAAGCCAGGTCTTCAAGGCCTTGCGAAAAGGAAGATGTAATTCTATGCTGGATATAGATAAAGGAGGAGTGTTCCAAAGCTTGGCCGCTGAGACCGAGAAAGCTCTTCCTCCCCATCGTGACCTTCTGTATCTCGGTACAACCAGCCGATTGTTATTGGCTGATCGCAATTGTCTGATAGGGACATACCGGTGAAAAATGTGCCTGATTCCCTCTGGTCCTGAATTGTGTAGTGCCTTATGCACCAAACACAAAGCTTTAAATAGAATAATTTTTTCTGCTGAGAGCCAGTGCAATTTCAGCTGAGATTTAATGGTATTTTGGAATATCTAATACCAGTCTTTGCTGTCGCATTCTGTACCAGCTGGAGTCTATTGATGGAAGCCCTGTTGGATTCTAAAAGAAGGGCATTGCTATAATCCATCTTTGCTAGAATTAATGATACAGCAGCTTGCTTCTGTGCGCCAAGGCAAAGAAATGGGAATATCTTTCTGATGGTCCTCATGACCCAAAATCAGAAGGACACCGTCCTATTAACCTGGAGGTTTAAAGATAGACTGGTATCAACTATGACACCAAGGTTTCTTGCAGATTTAACCGGAGAGTGAAATCATCCCAATGTTTCTGGCCACTATGAATTGGGCCATTCGGGGTGAGGATTACCAAACATCAAAACCTCGGTTTTGTCACTATTTAACTGAAGGCAGTTGTCTCTCATCCAGAGAGCCACCGACTTCATACAGTTATTAAAATTGGCAGCTGAGGCGTATATGGCTTGTGTGATGGACACAATTAACTGTGTGTCATCAGCATAGGATATTACCTCCAGCCCAAAAGATCTGGCCAGTTTTGCCACTGGAGAAACATATATTTTAAACAGTGTGGAGCTCAAGGAGGACCTCTGAGAGACTTAACAACAATTTATAATTGGGTCTGAATAAAATTAGTCCTTCTTAACCTTTTGTGATCTGTCAGTTAAGAAGGAAGCCAGCTGCTTCAGTGCACATCTTGAGACCCCTATTTCTTGAAGCTGGTTGATCAACTAATTAGAGAAGATGGTATCAAATACTGAGGACAAGTTCAATAAGATCAGCAGCACGGTTTGTCCAGCATTCACCAAAATGCGTATATTATTTGTGGCAGTTATTAAAGCAGTGTACGTCCCATGGCAGCTTCAGAATCCATACTGAGAAGGATCCAGTAGATGATGTTGCTCCAAGTATGCACTCAGTTATGAGTTAAGATGTTTCTCCATAATCATATTCGGTACCGGGAGTGACGAAATAAGTAGATCATTTTTAAAGTCTGAAGGATCAAGATTGACTTTTTTAATAGAGGCTTAATGACCCCTGTTTTCCAAATGAGTGAATAACACCCCAAATTGATGGCGAAGTTAAGAGTCTCTGTTAGATGTGGAGAAACAATCTCCCTGCCTAATATCATCAACTTTGGGGAATACACTTCTAAAGGGGAGCCAGATTTAATCCCTTCTAGAAGATGGTCGGTCTGTTCATTTAAAAGGGGAAGGAAGGCCGTACGGCGGTGGTCCCTTTCCATAACATGGGGGAAGCTATTAGCTGACATTTTCTTCTGCCACACAGCAGTTTTTGTCTCATTATCCCACTCTTGCAGGTTCTTTTTCATTCCAATTTATTTCCCTAGGGCACCATTTTCCTATCTTTCTCTTCCCTCATCCGTTGAACTTTTATGGCTATTTCCTTCTTGCTCTCTATTCAAATCTGATGCTAATGCTGGTCCTCAAAATGAGTGCCGGTGCCAACTACCTGAAACCATCGGCACAAATTAGGCACTGTGGTAGAGACCAGTGTTCCACTACCCTGTATAAGTTTTGCTGCTAAGTTGCTCTAGAAAGGTTCCAAATGATTCCATGTCACCAATGAAACAAATCTCCAGTCCTGTGGTTTTAATTTAAACATCATTGTTTCAGGTTTCTTTGTGCAATTGGATGCACTCTACAACTTCCAGAATGCTTTAGGCCAGTAGTTTTTAACATTTTGACTTCAGTGGACCACCCCACTTAATCGTAACTGAAATCCGGGGACCCCCACTATGAGAAACCAGTGCTTTTTGCTGTGTCCCCCCACTTTTTCCTCCCATTTTGACTACTAAATTCTTCTTTTTTTTTTTTTGTAAGACCTTTATTATTCTTAGTTAGTTACACGGCCAGGAGCCTACAACCCAGAGGCCGGCTGCGATGTAGCAATGATGAATTATAAGTAACAAAAGGCAACATTATCAGCACATGTATTTGTATAGCCCTTCGACCGATCTTGTTAGGTCCGGCTATGCAATGCATTACCTTGAGTCTTACATTTTGTAATTTTGTAAAAGTCTAACAGTATATAAACAACTCAACTTAGAGACCTGAGATAGAGACTATCATGAAGGGACTTTATGACATTGCAATCTGTACGATTCCCCCACGTATTCTAATCAAGAATAAAAATACGGTCCCCACACAGTGCCTCCCTTTACACTACCACAATGATTACCAGATCATACATCTGTGTCCATATCCAGCGAGTTAACGTAGTCTGTCAAGTAACCCCAAATGTCCTTGGGTCTAGATCTTGCAGGGAGGTCCTCCTCATAAGTTAATAACTTGTCTCGACAACTGGACATGTCATGCAGCCATGCAGACTTCTTAGGTACTTTCCTACTGTGCCAGCATTGTGCAATCTGTCGTTTGGCCAGTAATAGAGCTATCACGCAGAATTTGCGTTTGGTGGCTTTTAGATGTGGTACAATTCCAAGCAGGCATGTATGTATTGTGCATCCCACATCCGCCTCTAACATAATGGTAAGCGTGTTAGTAAGTTCCACCCAGTATTCCTGTATCTTAGAGCAGGACCATGCCAAATGTACGAAATTTGCGCCTTCCGTACCACATCTTTTACACCTATCATCTTCTTGTAGCCCGAATTTAAGCATTCGTGCAGGTGTGTAATATGCCTGATGAACGAATTTATAGTGTATAATTCTAAAGTTACCATTAGGGGTGAGAATTTGTGTCAGTGCGCACGTGTGTTGCCACTCTTTATCAGTTAAAGGGTCTACTAGTGCCATGTCCCATCGTGCTCTAGCCCTGTCGGTGGTATGCGTTATTTCAGCCTGTGCTGTGGAGTAGAGTCTCGAGACTAAGTGCGATGAGTCCTGCGTTGTGATAACCAGCTGTAATGAGGTCAGACTGTCTGGTTCTGTGGGGAATGTAGGGTATAGTTCCTTCAACGCGCGGGTTAATCTATAGTATGTGAACCGGAACATTGGCGATTTATGTTGGATATACGATAAGTGCTCAATGTCCAGAAACGTGCCCTCTTGAAACAAATCCCCCATTTTGTCGATGCCTGCTCTCTGCAATAGTGACATACTCATCTTTTCACCTGTTACTGACAGCGCCTGATGATGGTGCAATGGCATGGCCGGTGCGTACAATGGGAACTTGTGCGCCAATTGCCCTAGTTTCCGCCAGGCTTTCACTGTGGTGTCTATGGTGTTGATGTCTTTCGCATGTAGTGGCTGTCTGGCATATGATATGATTGCTGTTAAAGGAATTGGATCTGCGTCTCCCTCTTCAATGGCTGTGTGTGTTAGGTATGGTATCTCATGGTACCAATACATCGCATACTGCGCCTGTGCGCATAAATAATATAAAAGAAAATCTGGAACCCCTAATCCACCACGTATATATGGAAGAGTCAAGGTTTGAAGATCTATACGAGCTTGTTTGCCTGCCCAGATTAGCTTCAGCACTAGTGATTTTATGCGGCGAAAGATCTCCCCCGGAGGTTTGATGGGAATGTTGTTAAAAAGGTACAACAGTTTGGGCAATATATTCATTTTCACTATCGCTATTCGATCCGCCAAGGACAGTGGTAATTGTATCCAGCGCTGCACCTTATCTTCTAGTTTGGATATCGCTGACCCATAGTTAGATCTTATAACTACCTCTGGATCTCTATGGTACATTATACCAAGGTATCGTATGGGATCTTGTTGCCATTCCAGTGGGAATTCAGTGTCAAAGGGAGTGGTTGAATCCGTTAGTGGGATGATGAAGGATTTGGACCAATTAATCGCCAGTCCCGAATGACCTCCAAATTCGATGTATTCTCTGAGCAGTCCGTTGAGATGTGTGTTAGGATCGCGAACATACAGCAACATATCGTCCGCATACAGCGATATGTGCAGTGGCCTCGCGTTGAACCTCAGGGCTGATTGTTTGTAGTTTTGCCGCACTATGCAAGCCAAAGGTTTGAGTGCTAGTGCGAAAAGTAATGGCGATAGAGGGCAACCTTGCCTAGTACCGCGTTCTACGTTAAAGACCTCAGACACGTAACCATTTATTCGGACCCTCGCACATGGTTTTGTGTATAGCAATGAAACCCATTGAACAAAGCGCTTGGGGAACCCCATTCTGGTCAAAATAGTGATCATATAGTTCCACTCAATGGAGTCAAATGCCTTGGCGGCATCGAGCATTACCGCTACGGCTTTCACGGATGGTTGAAGATAGTGGGACAGGGCAAATAAGGACCTGGTATTGTGGGATGACGACCTCGTGGGGATAAATCCTGTCTGATCTGGAAGAACCAAGTTCGTCATCAATGGGGACAATCGAGCAGCCAATAATTTCGCTAATATTTTTGAATCCACATTTATGAGCGAAAGCGGTCTGTAGGAGTCACACTCCTCCGGGTCTTTGGAAGGTTTTAGAAGTGCGATGATCATTGCCTCTCGGAGTGTGGGTGGGAGTATGGCCTGTTCAAAAGATGTACCGAACATGTGTACCATGTAAGGTGCAAGAATATCAGAATAATGTTTATAGAATTCATTAGTGTAGCCATCGGGGCCAGGCGCTTTGCCGTTTGGGAGCGATTTAATCACCTCAGCTACCTCCTCCACTGTGATAGGCCCCGCTACGTGTTCTCTTTGGCCATCCGACAACCAGCCTATTGCTACATTTTCCAGGTAACTAAGAATCTCCTCTGTCGACGCTATTGGTCGTGATTTGTAAAGTGTACCATATGTGTCAACAAAGCTATTCAGAATGCCTGCGGCTTGCGTCTGCGACTTCCCATCCTTTGACTTGACACGTAGAATGGCCGAGTGACCCTTCCCTTCGCAGATTTTCCTCGCCAGTGTTCCTCCCGGCCTGCCCCCCTCACCGAAGGACCTAGCTGTATGCTTTCGATCTAGGTATTTTATTTCATCGTCTACAAATGTTTGATGTTCTGTGTGTAATTGGCGTAGTTCCCCTAACAGTGCGGTATCTTGTGTGGCCTCAAAGTCTAGTTCTATCTCTTTCATGCGTGTTTCGCAGCGCGTAATCTGACGCCTAATGTCTTTTAATATACCTATAGTGGTACCTATGCATATGCCCCTTATCGTGGCCTTAAATGCTTCCCACAATAGGCTTGAGTCTTCGATCACTGGTGAATTTATTTGGAAATATTCTTTGATCGCTTTTTTTATGGTGTCTGCATAAACATTATCAGAGAGGGCTCGGGAATTGAACCTCCACTGAAACGGGGGTGGTGCGTAATTTAGTAACATGAGCTTCAGTAAGACAGGGTTGTGATCCGATAGTGTGCGCGGCAGGATTTGCACTTCATGCGTCCACAAGGCAATGCTATCTGTCCCTAGCCAGTAGTCCAAACGTGACCAACTACTGTGGAATGCTGAGGTGTGAGTGGCCCCCGGTGCGTCAATGTGCCTTTTCCTCCAGATGTCAGCTAACGACAGATCCGCTAGCATATGACCTAATTTCGTCCTTGCTTGTTTATGCTGTTCTGCGGAGTTGGGGGATCTATCCAGCCCATCCACCATAGTCACGTTCCAGTCTCCACCACATAAGATATGCGTGTTCGTAAATGACTGTAAGTGTCCCCATAGCTCCTGAAAAAACTCTGGTGCATCTATGTTCGGACCGTATACATTAAGAAGTGTTATGTGTTGCCCGCGTAACGTGCCAGAGACTATCACATATCTGCCATTGGGGTCACGTACCACTCGATGTGACTTGAAGTTTGTACCCTTACGAATCAGTGTGATTACTCTCCTCGAATAGGAGGAATAGGAAGCCGTACAGGACGATTCCGCCCATCGTGTACCTATATGCTCATGTGTGTTAGGTGCAATGTGCGTCTCCTGCAATACAGCCACATCTATTTCCCATCTGTTTAGATAGGCAAACACCTGCCTTATTTTTTTTCGGTTGGGTGAAGCCCCTTATATTCCACGTGAGGAAGTTTAGGTGTGTTCTGCCTGTACGTCCATTGTCTTGTGTCATTGATAAGGCCAGAACGATCTCCTTAGGATCAAGCAATAACCAGATTTGAAATCAGAACCCATCGCTATGTAATTACATACACCTGATCTATCAGTCCCATGCCACAGAGGACACAGTATCACGACCTTTCTCAACTTTCTAGGTCTCTCAATACAAACCGAACCCCTGCTCCCTCCCACCCCACCCACTTCAGCAACCCAAACCTGCCGAAGCCATATTCCCTTTTGAGACATCCCCTTCAAACTAGAACAATTCAACACATTCACCCACACAATAGAACTTATTTTGGGGATTACCCTTGTGGAGGTCCGCTTGGGGTACAGCTCAACTCCCAACGTATTGGGGGTGGACGACACCCTTAACCAATTGTTTATACATGTTTGGTATGTCTGTTTGCCCGCATCCCCCATCCCGCTAGCATTAGTTGTGACGTGGACAGTGATCATTAACAACAACGCCTATAAAACATATGTTGTGCATATAACATCATCTTGAGCAAGACTGGTGCGTACCCCCACCAAACAGTTTTAGTCATCACACCGTGGCCCGTGAGTTGGTCTCACCCACAGATAATTGTCAGATATTTAAGTCGGACACACACTCGTGCAGTTATGAACCGTATGATTGTTCGGTACATTTCTGTAGCCCCATGCAGTCAGAGCACTGCGCCACCGGCAGCTCTTAAACAAGGTTTGGCCAGTGTGTGTATGTGATCAGTAAGGAAAACGTTTGTTGAACCATTCCTACAGGCCCTCACAGACCAACAACAGTATTCACGATAAGTCCGAGAACAGCGCGCCAGAGTATCAATGTTCATGACTGCCAAAAGCAATTAAGGTTTATAGTTATTGTGTGACTCGGCCTCCCGGCCAGATACCCAAAGTCGATCCAGTGTTACCCAGTCACAGCCCCAGAAGGTCTCGCAAGCAGCTGCATGGGCCATGCAATGTTCGCTGCAGCCTGTAGTCCGCTACCCTCATTTACTCAACAATCCATTTCCTCTTACCAATGGCAGTCACCAGGATCCCGCCCTGCCCTCCAATAATCATGTAGAGTCTTACCGCAAATCTCTAGTGGTTCTTACCAGTACCATTATTCTGAGTCTTGACGCTGTTCCTCGCGGTCTTTAGCCCTTTGTTCTTTCATCACTGTTTTAAGGAATTCCTGCGCCGCTTTAGGTGAGGATAACAGCACTGCTTTGTCGTTCCATGTCACGCGTAGCCTGGCCGGATACAGCATGGAATAACTAATGTTGAGGTCCCTTAGTTTGGCCTTGACGGATGTAAATTCCTTCCTAGCTTGCTGCACTGCGATGGTATGGTCCGGGTAGAATTATAGTAAATTACCCTGGTAGGTAATTTTATATCCTCGCTACTATTGGTCTCGGTGCTGCTCCAGGTGGAGGACGAGGTGCAAGGGACCTGTGCACGCGTTCCACAATGAAAATTGGCGACAGTGCTTCTGGTCCGAAGAGGTCTTTGCATAGTGCCTCTACTACAGTTCCATACGCCCGGTGTTCGTTGTCTCCGGTAGGCCTGTGATGCGCACATTATTGCGCTTTGAGTGCGCTTCCAACTCCTCTTCCTTTGCTTTAATCACCTCCATGACTCGTTCCATGCCAGCACATTTGGTGGCCGTTGTGCGTGATTCGTCTTCCACAGCTGAGATGCGTGTTTCGGCTTCGTCCAGCCGTTCACCGTGTTTTTCTTGTCTTGCTGCCATGCCGTCCATCCTGCATGTTAAGTTATCCAGCTTACCGTTTATGTTTTGTAAATTTGCTTGAATAGCCAACAATATTTTTTCCATGTTGCTGCTCGGTGCCGATTCCATCGCCCCATCGTTGTCCGCCATGTTTTCTCAGGGTTTGGGTGCTTTTTTATTTTCAAAGGATAGTTTCTTCTGTTGTCTATCCGGTTTTCCCATCGCCCCTCCACGTGGGGCAGTCGTCTTCGTCGTGTGGACTGATGCCCTAGTGGTTCTTACCGCCGACGCCGTTTTGCCCCCGCAGGTGAGGGTCGTTACTGGGGTCCCCGTGCGCGTTCGTAGTTCAGGCTCTCCGTCTACCATGGGTCAGGCGCACCCCCATTACCACGTGTCTGCGCTGTATACCACCACGTCTCTCCGGCAATTAGAAGTAGCCCTCACCCCCGTGGTTGTTAGATCTTTCATGTAGATGTAGATACTCCCCTTAGGCAGTTACAGGGGTTGGAAAGGGGGTTTGTGTTGTCTCCAGCAGTAGAGCCGATCGCGGCACTTAGGCAGACTAAGTCTTGGACCCCTCCTTCAGTTGCAGCACTCTGATGGGACTTGGGATTCACGTCCGTTAGTGCATTGCAGCCTGCAGCTTCGCGCCGTTTTTGTGATTTTCGTGCTTTAGGCAGCAGTGCCTGGGTGACGAGGTTTCATGAAATTATCTACCCTCAGCATAAATGTCATATGTTACCGGGCCCGGCATGTCAGGCGCTTACACAATTGAGTTCTCACGCCTCCTTTAACACTCGGTATCGAACAGTGTGTTTTCCGGTCTCCGGACGTATGTGCGCCGCCATTTTATTCCCACTCACACTCGGACTCCGTGAGTGTAAAACAGATCGATTCCTGTGTTCCAGTATGCGGATTTGCTAGTCTGAGGTATCTGTAATCGTATCACGCCCCCGCCAGCTTCCCCCGCGGTCGAGACCTCCGCAGTACTCACAGAGCCGAATCAAAGGCGATCGGGTCGGCCAGCTCGTCCCCCGCCATCTTGTCCGCTATGCTGCACCGCACTCAGTTACACTCTGTTTTGCACCTCTTTGCCTGCGTCTTTACAGTCCACCGTCGGTCCGCTTATGCTCGGTATCATCCTGCACCCTAAGCTCCGATTAGCTGGCGGAATGGTGGGGCACAAGGCAGGGACAGACCATGTCTCATTCGGTCGTCCGGCGGAGCTGCGGCTTACACAGCCATTCCGCTGTGCGCCCCCTAGCGCCTCTTGACTACTAAATTCTGGTTTTGCGATTCTGATTGTGCCATGGGCTCTGCTAACCAGACCCAGACCCCCTGCTCTGATTACAAATACAGGGTAATTAGGTGTACATACAGTTGGTATTGACAACCTACCTGTAAGTCCCTAGGTTATGGTTGGGCATGTAGGTTTAGAGGCCTAGCAGACTTAATGCACTTAAGTGTGCACTGCTGTGTGGCCTCCGGTCATTTTAAAAGTCACCCCTGCTTTGCAGGCTGCTTTTAAATTACAATTATATGCAAACTCGACTTTGGAATCAAAATTACTTCCAAAGTCTTAAACTACCTTATTTTTACATATATTTCACCCCTAAGGCCTCTCCTAGGTGCCCCAGGGGTAAGGTCCCTTGTAAATATAAGCAGGGACATTATAAAATATGCTTTATAAGCCCTAGTTACGGAAAAACTGCCAATTGTATTTGTCCCCATGTATTGCATTAACTCCATAGGCTAACATTGGAAGGCTTCAATAAACTTTAATAAAGTCTAACTATTGACAGGTGCGGCTTAAAAGGATACTTCAAAGGTCAAAATAAAAACTGGAAAGAATCATCTAACAACTTGCAACTGTTAGATGTATTAAAACTGTGACAGAAAAGAAGTTATGGAACTTATTTGCCTGTTGTGCCAAAATCCAGCATTTTAGCAGACTCTCCTGACTGGTCAACTTTTAACAGGCTAAGCCAAATTGCTATGATGAGGTGTGAAGTAGCCTGCTTTGAGCCAAAGTAAACATCTGATGGGAGGAGAACTGATGCTGCCATGCACAGGACAGGAAAGTTGCTGGGTAGCTAAACTCGTGTTCAAAGAGGAAATGACAGTTTAGAGCAGAAATAGGCCTACCCCCACTTCCTGCCCTCTCAGCCAGATGGGAGCCCCAGTAATTGAATTAGCAGAGGGGCTTAAAGGGGAGTGTTATTGAAAGTTACCCATACCAGTATGTTGAATCAGCCACACCTTAAGCTTTATGAGAGATTTTCTCCATTTTGGATTTTGACAAGCAGTGCTATCTGGGACAAAAATATGCCACACTTTAGAGGAAGTTGTCATACCTGAGGATGGCACCCTCTACCTCATTGGTAAGGGTGCCACCCTGCTTTTCAACCCAGCAACTCAGATCCCTGCCTTGAAATTACAAGATGCAGAAGGACTGCCCTGCCGGATCCTTGGACTGCACAAGAGAGGACCACACCTGCTGCACATTTTGGTCGTCAGCCCCAAAAGAACTTTGCCTTGCTGTGAACGTTGAAGGAGTGGAATCCCTAAAAGCAACAGGTAAAAAGAGCTCCACCTGCATCCGCTCCACCAAGAAAGCCCAGCTGACCACCTTCAACTGGACTTTTAAGACTCAGTCAGGTGCATTGTGGGAATTGTAGTCCCAGAGTCCCAAGGAGCAACTCAGAGATTCTGGAATATTGGATTGCTTTTGTGGACACTTTGCAAACCTAAAAGTACCTCTGGGGCAACTCCAAAAGTTTAAGATCATTTTGACCAAAAAGCTTCATAGGTGGACCGACCCATCGTTGAGAGTCAAGCCGACGACGTTGAACCTCAACCTGGTATGAAAATCAGGTTTGGCCCATTAAAGCTCCGGAGCGTTTCATCATTGACAAGACTTCCAGGAGTCATCCGAGGCATCCCGCTGAAGCAAGCCGCCTTCGTCGAATTCAAACCTGGCCTGCCAAGGAAACCCACTCTACATCGAAAGAAAAAGCTCCAACAAAGTAACTAAGTCACAGTCATTGATACACGCTCTATTGCGGTTGGCCTGAAACTTTGACTTTGTTCCGGTCTACTGAGGTGTCCCAAGTTAGCTCTTTTGGATTTTAATCACTAGAAAGTGGTTATTCTCTACAAATTCATATCTCTGGTTCCCTAGATTGATTTTTGTTGTTTCAGTGTGATTTTAATCATGACAATATTTCTCTTTTTATAAATTGTTGTTTGATTTTTATTGTGTGTTGTGTCTTACTTATTTAATGCAATGGTGTTTTTAAATTCTTTACACACCTGTCTCCTAAGTTAAGCCTGCCTGCTTACAGCCACTACCAAGGGTTGAGCAAGGGCAGCATTTCTAGAGACCTTCACTGGACCTTATATTTTGAATGTGGCCTTACTACTAGTGGTAGGTACCTACATACACCTACTACACCTACTAATAAACCACCTTCCAACACCCACTGAATCATTACTAAAATCTGGGGACCCCAATGAGTCATTACTGGAAGCCGGTGATCAATTTCAATGACTTGAACCACAAAAGAGCACACGAAAAAACCCCACAAACATTCATCAAATAAATACACAGATGAATAATATTCTATATGATTCGCAAAGGAATATAAAAAAAATATTTTAAAATAATATCAGGTAGGAGCGGGGTTTCTAAATTCAACTGAGGTTATCCACTGTCTCTATTATATTCTGTTTGCTGTACTTGCAATGCTTCCACTAACCAATCTGAGGATACCAACTTAATTTGTGCCCTTAAATTTACGGAGCGTTCACATTTACAAAAAGTTGTAATATTTCCCATTTTCAATTTTGCATCTTTATTTATATGCACTTTACTGATCTGTTAATTTAATTTTCCAAGCAGTCAGTGACCCCGTATGTAGGCTTTGCAGAGCTCCAGGGGGCCCCAGACTACTGGTCAAAAACCACTACATTAGGTTATTCAGCGAAAACCCAGAGTGCAGCAACATGTCCTTCTTAACATTGAGTCATCTGGTAACCTTAGCAGTGGCATTGAGTCATCTGGTATACATACCAGTAAATCTCACATATAACATGACATGATCCATTCACAACTCTACTAACCAGTTGGACGCCACATGCCTCCACTTTCATTAAAGGTCACTCCACCTGTGAACAAGAATCAAGATTAGCCTGTAATAGATCAGACATTAACTGGCTATCTCATGGGCAGCAGACTCTGGAGAACCATTTCCCTTTCTATATTGCATTGCACATGTTAGATTGTGCTTATTACCCTTAAGTGGGGCACTCAAGTACTTAGCTACACTCATAGCCCTCTCCTTCATGTGGGACATACGGTTGGACGTGTGTTGTCTTTCTTTTGAGTCTTTTTGCATGAGTGTTTGGTGTATGCTAATTTACTTATAAATCCATAATCTCTGGTATCAGGTACCCAGAGCTTGTAAATTGATTATCCTCTCTGGACTGCAGCACCTATTGTGCCATCATGAGTCTGACAAACTAAATCACGACCCCCAGCCTGCCACTGCACACTGCAGTGCAGTTTTCTAACTGCTAACTCGACCTTGCCATTTAAACCAATGGCAACCCCAAGACCTTCCTTCCTTTTTCATATTTATAAGTGAGCCCTAAGGCAGACCTACTGAGATGTACAGGGAGGGTGAATTATATTTAAAAAATGGACATATGTTTAATTAACATTATCTGCTCTGACAGTAAAAACCCTGCATTGTTGTTTTTACTGTGAAAAGGCTTGTAGGCCCATTAGCCAGTATCGAGTAACAGACAGTTTCCAAACAGGATAACTAAAAATGGTATTTCAAGGTATAAAACAAATCAGTACATTAAACCTGACTTATGGTCAAGCCAAATTTAATGTAACTTTTGTACAAATGGCAACTTTAGAAAGTTGTCACCTCGTTGCCCAAAATTTCCCGTAGCCATCTATGGCTACACACAAGTGACTGTCCTAGAGACAGCCTTCTGCACTCCTGAGGGAAGGTGAGAATGACTCTCACGAAGAGGATCAAAAGACCTGCTGAGGATGAGAGGTGTGATATCCTCCTGGCAGGATGACCAAAGTGGGTGTGAGCCCAAAAGGAGAACTTTAAAGGGGGCGCTGCCTTTGACGGGCAAATGGTAGTCACACATGGAAGGGGATGCTCTTTTGTTTTAGCAGACAACTTACATCTTAGGCATAGAGGGAGAGGCCATTGCCAAACCAGTTTTTCAGAGGATGTGTAGCCCCCAGGAATCCACACCTCTGGGTTGGGCTAGGGAGCTCCAGGCAGATAAAGGCTCTGCTATGTTGGGAGTGGACAGAATGGGTTATTCTGGGCTAACTTGATACCACACTTTGCAGGAAGCTATCATCTGGTGGGAGGGCCCCCGGTACCTCGTTGGCTACTAAGTCGCCACATCCTCTTAGGATCATGGTGGGCTTATAGGTGGCACCCTGGAACCTAGATCTAAAATCACATCCATGCTGGAGAGAAAACCGAAGAACTGTCCTGCTGCTCCCTGAACCCAGTACAGTGAAGCTGCACCAAAGGTTAGACTGCGCATGCTGCATCTTGAACTAGCAAGAAAAGACTGTGCCTGTAATGTCCAGATCACAGAAAAGTCACCCACGAGACAGAGAAGGTGAGTCCATGAGTCCGTTGGCTATTTCCTTGCTACAGCCACAGAACCATAAAAGCCTTTGGAGCCCAGCGCCAATGAGCCTGTCCACCGCTGGATACGAAGGTACAGGCTGAAAAAGCGAGTCCTAAACCTCAAAGGTTGCAGACGAGTCTGCTGGACCTGGGAGAGAGAAGTTTGGTCACCCAGACGGAAGTAATTGCAAGTTAAAGGGAATCACTGGTTTTTCTGTAACCAGAGACAAGTGGATCAGTCGCACCCACTTTTGTGCTGGACTTCACTCAGATTTCATGGAACATCGACCCTTGAGGCCAAAGTAACTCCATGCATGTGGACCAAGGGACGGCTATAAAAAGCTGGCTAAGCATCCTTGAGCATCTTTAGCATCCCTTAATCCTTGCATCAGGATCACTCCATTGACATCTATGGCAGTTCGCCCATAGGACTTGGAATTGGAGTGGTCACTGGAGCACGTCAGATGGAGATTACACGAGCAGCAAGCAAGACTTCTCACTGTAGAAGTACGCTCGCTACGCACGCCCTCCAAGGGAGCCACCGAGCCCCTAATTAAGAGTTATAGGTACAACTGACCCATAACACTACAGCACACTTCTTGATGCCCTAAGAAGAAAGGGTAAATGCAATTACTTACCTACGCAGGACAAATAATAGTGACTTTCCAATCCGGTTCTGAAGAAAGCCATCCGACCCGATTGGGCACCCATAGGGCTGAAACATGTTGACCGCTCGACCACCCATGTCTTGACACAGGTGCTATAGATAAGTAGCTCTTCTATTCATGCACCTCAATTCTTTTTAATCTTGCCCACCCCTGACTAAATAAATTTGAACCAGTGGCAAGGAGGCAATTTTAAGTTCACTGCACTCTCACCGTCACCACTCCCGATCACCATCCCTGATCACTACTACGAATAACCAGTTGGTCTCCCTGCTGGTGGAGGAAAGTACAGATATGACCCAACGATGAAGCTTTTTATGTAAGAAACAAAAGCGGACAACCAAGATTTACCGCTACTACGAGTAATATGTGAATGAGGGGGTTTTAGACAGTAAGAACCCCAGGCTTTGTAAATGACACATCTGATTGTGCGGGCTGGCATGGGGAACCATTGGAGTACCATCAGCTTACGGGTGAGGTGATCATATTTATTCAGGCCCTGGGTGAAACATGCTGCAGCATGTAGGTTGTCGTATGGTGTGCCAGTGTGAAGTCTGCGAGACCATGGAGCATGGGGTTACTACCATTAACATGTGAGAGTGCGAGGACTTGGAATGCAGTTCTAAAGTAACTTTTCTTAGAAGAGGGAAGTGGTACAAGGCCATCTTTGTTTTTCGTAACTAGGAAAAGATAACCATCATTAGGGTACAGGGGTCCCACTCACACCCTAGGGCCCCAATACCTTTTCTAAGTACCTGTTGCTGCTGCAGTGTTTCAGCTAGAACCAATTGTTTACTAATTTGCTGCACCTTTACTTGCATTGAAGCTTTAGTAGCTGATTTTTGTGTTTGTTAAGTAACACCTAGCTCCCTCACGTTTGCAAACAATGATTGATACATTTATAAACAGTCGTGAAGCAACAGGGTCAATGTTTGCAACTTTCTGCAAACTCATCTAGGTGAAAGGGACTAATGGGTGTGTTAGGGCAACAAAATGACTTGAAGTAAAAGGAGCATACTCTGTTAGTCCTGGGATTTCAGTTGACAAATCGTTGTTTTCAGAAGTGTTAAGTAAAAGGTGTTCAAGTGAATAGGCTAAGACTTCAACTCCAATGAAGCTTCAGAGCTGGAAGCAAGATGTCACTATTCATACGTTTTAATACTGACTCATGAAATGCACTTACACACAGTCTGATAAACATTGGTACCAGTAGCAATCAACGCTCGCTATCCAATACCGGCTAGAAGCAAAGCTTCTCTGTTGACAGGTCAGTGTCTACAACCTGCGTTCAATATAACCGATTTTAAACACACCGAATTCCACATATTTTGCCTTTTCTCTCGGCCTTATTTTGGCATGTACAGCCTGCTGGCATTTACAATGTATCAGATGCAACTTCAAGAGTGTGATCATTATCACCCAACTCCTAAATCCAATGCCTGTGGAAACTTAAGTTTGTACACGGTTTGGAATTTAGCCTTTAACTCATTATGATATCCTAAGCTATTCACGTTTTACTATCAGGGTAGCGGAAAGTCGCTGTAAAGTTGAATACCTAATTCAAATATATAGTTTAGGGATGGATCCCTGGTTCTTGACCCAATTTATTTCTGCAGATAGCATTGATTTTAGAGATCCTTTCTGTGATTATCGGATTTGAAGCTAGGTCTTCAAAATGATGCTTTGTTCACATGCATTTGTGTGGTAATGTAGAAGTCTATGGTTACTCAGTTATGTCTACCTATATTAACTCCGGGCCTCGTTTATGGTTTTTTTTGCCGTAGAGCTGCACAGCAGGCCTTGTTGCTGCACAGCCCTACGGCAAAAGGAAGGGGCAGGAATGTGCCGTATCTATTAGATACGCCGCATTCCTGTCCTTTTTCCCTGCACCGGGGCACAATAGGCTGCCGTGCGCCAATGCAGGCACCTTTGCACCATGGTGCAAGGGTGCCTTTGCTGCGGGGATGATCATTTTTGTCCAGGAAAGGAAACTTTCCTGCAGCAAAACAATCACAAGAGGCTTTTTCCTCTTTCTATGTGTGCTGCAGAATGCAGCACACATAGAAAGAGAAAAAACGAGGAGATATACAGATATTTCTCCTGGTTGTGCCTCTCTTACGGCTCCCCTGGGCAGGCAGACGTTTTTAGTGATGCCTCATAGTCACATCAGGGCCACAAGAACCCCCGCCCCACAAATGCCCAAACCCGCAAATAACACAAAGACACAAGTGTTAGGTTTGGGGAAAATTTGCTGCAGGTTTATTACATACAACATATGTAATGACGGTGGGTTAACTTACGGGCGATCCTAGGGCAGGCCGCATTCTCGCCACCTGCCCGCCTGTTGAGCCAAACAACACAGTGGCGAACCACCCAACTGTTGTACAATTACCATAATTATACTGACACGCCCATTGCTGGGCGTGACTAGGCAAACCCCCGGTTGCACAGGCCCACAACCGCCCGAAGGACTACTGGGGCGCCGACACGAATTCCTGCACTTCCCATGAGGTTACAGGTTAGGCTCTGAGGTTATGCTCTGGCACCCCAATGTGCCCGCTGACGTCCAGCGTTTGCACCTCTCTTCTTCCGGATCGCCCAGTAACTCCGCCTGCAACGAAAAAAGGAACACATTAAAAGCTCCCCCCGGAGCCCCCTCAAACAGGCACTCTGGGTTAGAGGAAGGGCGGGAAAAGAGTGTCCCCACATGGAACTGCGACGTCCGGAGCGGCAAAGAGGCCTCCCCAGCGGGGCAGAGGTCTGATGTACTCCAGACGGCTCCTCCCCGCCGCCCCGGACGTGCATCACTCAACAGTCTCCCCCAACCAGGGAAGACTGCCTCAGGTGAGGCAACAACTGCGTCATGCGGGGGCGGGACAGCCCTCCGTGACTAGTGGCCCGCCCTCCTTATGGCCACTGCGTGGCCTCGGGCAGGCGCAGAGTTACGATTTCTCATAAATCTGGGGCAGTGTCTAAAAGGCCATGAATGTTGTTGGGAACGCCCCAGCCACACCCATGAAACGCCCCTTTCACGCTGGGGGCACATATTTATAAGGCCATGAAAAGCCACGTAACTTGGCTTTACGTGGCTTTATAAATATGCCAGTGGCACATTGCACAACCTGTAAGTCAAAAAAGTGACATTCTGGCAGCACAACAGTGCCAGGGCCTTATGAGGACCTTGGTTGATAAGTCTGGCTAAGATAGGCTAGTTCCTATGCCCAACCTTCACACTCAAGTTCAGATGCGACTGGCCCTTGGCCATGTTTAGCAGGGGTTGGCTCCAGTGTCTGGCCTCTCTTTACCCAAACCCCACTGAGCTGCATAATTGATGTGCATGCAGCCGACCATTCATAGAGGGCCATGCACCTGCCCCCATGCCACTGAAACCGAATCAGTTATGTTCTCAACACAGGCTTGGCCAGTGGCCAGGCCCAAACCCAACCCCAGAGCTCACAGTGGGCTATTTTTCTCATGCACAACTGCACATCAAATATTTTTCTTTTTAGCTTTATTCCAGAATTTAAAAAAAGAAAAAATATCACATTTGAATAAAAAAACGAAGCTCTATTTATGAAAAATGGATCAGTGAATCCGACAATAAGCATGGGGCATATTAACAACAAATAGCGATAATTATCGCTAAATGTGCTTAGCGCATTTTTTTTATCACCGGCTATCTCCGGATATTATTGCAGAGATAACGTGCTATCAGCAATGTTTATCTCCAAAGTGATAAAACATCCGGCGATAGCTGCTCAATGCGTGAATATCGCTGGAAATACAGCGATATTCAGGCATCATCGCTAATGGGGACTTAACCTGAATATCCACCTCCAATTGGATATACAGGTTAAGAAGTGGTCTGAGCAGGCATTAGATTCTAGCGATAATCACGCTTAGCGCGCTATTTTTTATCGCTTCGCCTACCTTGCTAATAGGCGACAGCTAACAGTTTGGGTAGGCCCACTTTGCATGTCATTAGCGATATATATCTCTGACATTCAAAGCGGGTTGCAAACCTGTAGCTATCGCCTAAAAGCTGTCGCTAACTGCTGTTAGCGACAGCTTGCTAATAGGGCGATAAAAATATTGCCACTTTAGTGGGAAAAAGTCCTGCTAAAGCGGCGATATTGCCCTTGCTAACATGGCCCATGGTGCGGTTTTTCTTTAGATGACAGCATCATCCCCTCAGGGGACCACATCCTATACCCTCCATCAGGTTAGGTAATGTTGGCATAACCTGCTTATAAATTCTCTGTTGCTTTTCATGAGGACATAGGCTTTGGTGCATGGCATCCTGTAATTGTTGCATTTTGCTTAGATTCTTGGATTCTCCAAGAATCCTGCATTGGAAAGAGCAGAAAAAGCCCCCCTCTCCCAATGGAATTTGCATATTCTATAGAATTTGTTATCCTCAGAAAATTCGAAGATCTGGTCAAGATATTCAAAAGTCTTTGTCAGGTAAGCCTTCGAGGCCACTCAGCACCTTTTCGTAACACTAGTTTCTCACAAACTACTGAACACACTTACACCAAACAAAGAAAAGCGAACCGCTTAGTAAAGCTCTATTTTCAAACCATGTTGGGTGAAATTACAATCAGCAGTTTCTGCTTTTGCAGAGTGTCCTATATGTGTTGATATTGAAAAATGTTACATTTTATTTGCCCCCGTTATTTCTTCATCTCTTATTGGCTATGCATAAACTTGGCATGCCTAAATTTGGGATTTGACAATTTGATTAGAAAGTTTCGTGCACTTGTATCAAAAGGTGCCAAATTCTTAATAAAACCAAAAAATGTATTTATTATGACCCAAAACCCCTACCACAACGATATGGTGGGTATCGCCACTCTGGTGACAGGTCCTGCCTGGAGATATTCCCTGCTTAATTTGCTATCTGTCTACCAAAATTATTTCGGATTCATCAAACAGCGTCAACGTGAATAGATATTTTATTGCCTCTTATTAATTTTTGTACACATTAACAGATCTGCTGAAAACTGAAGAAACAAACAGAAAGCTAAACCTCGTAAAATTCTACTAAGCTGAGTAATTAACAGTGCCAATTTTTTTTAGCAAATGAGCAATTATTTTACGCTTCCTTTAAATCTGCCCCCAGTGATGGAACTCCATGAAATGGAGAACACCAAGAATAGGATAAACATGCCAAGTCTTTCCCATATTTCTTGCTGATCTATCAAGCATTGCCAAAGCAATTAGTAAATCAAAAACATATTGAGTCATTGAAACACCCTTTAAGGAAGATGGTGGCTGCGTGAGTGTTGCGGGCAGTCGCTCTCTACCAATGCTCCTTGAGGTGAAGTAAAGAGGAAAGACGCCGTGAAATTTTCTTACCGCTTTCTTTACTGGGTTTGGAAAATCTAATGAGGCTGCTGACAGAGGCTGGTTATCTGGCAGTGCGGGCTCTGAGATTCCTCTCGGCAGCGGTGTCCACGGCTAAATACGAGGCGCTGCGGGAGTCGAAGGGGTTACGCCGGTACATTGTATCTTCAAGAGGAGAGCCCGGGCTCCTGACGACGAAGAGAAACACTATATCCGACATCACCGTGATCACTGCGATGCCGCCGAGAGGGAAAGTGTTTGTTAAGGAGCCCAGTGCAACTGGGGGGGCCAAAGGATCATCGCTGAATCAGCACTTGGTAATAGAGAAAAAAAGCCTGAGTTCGAGTCAGTCTGCAAACAGGGCTCTGATAGCCAGCCTGAATAAGAGTGTGTGAAGGAGGTCTGAGAGAACTGTTAGACCTAAACAACTGACAGTGCCTGGGATGTTTGCTGGGCGAGGTCTTGCTTCTGCTCCTGGAGAGAAGGATTCACCTAAAGGTAAAAATAACCATGATTTAAGGAGCAATAATGGCAGCAGTAAGATAGAGGCTATAACGGGAAAGCCTTCAAACATTGTACCCCTTGACCCAAACGAGGTCTCCCGTGGGGGAGAGGAACTTTTTGGCAGCGATGTTGTGACTGAACTCACTAATTTCACCGGTAATTTGGTTTCTGGGTCTATGGGCTCGACAGAGGAGGCATCTCAAGTAGTGAGTATCCCCCTACAGGGGGAGGGTAATAAAAGCATGATGAAGGCTTTGGATCCTTCGGTACATATGGAGACACCAACCCCCAAAGGGCTTTATGGGGGCCTTACCCAGGACGATGGCATAATTTTAGGGACACCCAAACGGGACAAACTCAATTCGCTGACCGATGACTCAGACCTGTCCATCAACAGCGGGAGGGATAAAACTGACGATGATGATTTTACAGAAGAAGACAGTGGTAGCCCCTCGGTAAAACCGGACTCTCAGAAGCGCATACCATTTCGCACGAAGAAGAGGAGTGTAAAGAGTCTGATAAGGATAAGGGCTTCACTTCAGACAATAGTCAGTCTAGCCAGTTGAAATGGGATTATTATGCTTCCCAATTGGATAGACGAATGGAAGAGGAGCAAAGAGCTGAGACGTCGAATGTGGAAGCCATTCCTTGTGCTGGCAACAACTCAGGGGGCCAGGCATCCCCTCCCTCGATGGAATTAATGTACACTACATTGAAGCAGATGCAGTCGGAGGCACGTCAGGAACATAAGAGGGCTCATCTGGCTACTAAAAAGCTGCGGGGTGCAGTGTGTTAGGTGAATAAAACCTGCTCAGAGATCGCAGAGCGCACCACTGCACTGGAAGAACGTATTGTACAATTAGAAGCCAGTACGGAAAACACGTAGAAAGTATCTGCTTCCAACGAGAGCAGGATGACTGACCTCCTTTGGAGATTTGAGGACTTTGAAAATAGGCAGCGTCGGAATAATCTGCGACTTCTTGGTATAGCAGAAAAAGCTGAAGGGGATGATATCCGTGGATTTACACTGAGACTTCTTAGGGAGGCTTTTCCCGAGCTGGCGCTTTGGAACTGGGACGCGGAGGTCCAAAGGGTGCATCGGTTTCCCCTGATATTGAAGAAAAGACCAGGTCAAGATGATAAACCAAGGGCTTTTCTTATTTTTTTTGGTAATTTTCTCCTTCGGCAGTCTATATTTGAAAAGCCAAGACCTGATGCAAGGAGGTCGGTTGCAGAACATTCTTTTTTCGTGCACCCTTACTTTTGCCACTCTACTCTGGAGAGTAGATGGCGTCTCCAGCAGTTAATCTCCCCCTTTCAGAAATTAGGTTGTGAGGTTTTCTTAATGAACCCGGCCAGACTGAAGGCTGTGCACAAAGGCTCATTTAGAGTATTTGTATCAGAGATTAAGGCACAGGAATTGTCCTAAGTCATTTGATTAAGAACTGAAGTCGGGTTGAAATCGGGTTGAGACTCTTGAATGGTGATATTAGTTAAAATGGGATTGATGGGCTGCTTCTATTTCTCTGACGCTGCTTGGTTTGCTTCCGCATTTGTTATTTGTTTTTTCTTCTTTTTTTTCTTTCCTCTAAAGAATTGTTTTTTGGTTTTTTTTGGTAGAGGACGACTAGGGGCACAACAACATGAAGGAGGCATCACAAGGGTCCTTGAACCTTTCTTGCCTTTTTGAGGGGGGTTGGGGGTAGGGGGTGGATGGGGGTCGGTCATGGGGGGGGGGTAATGGGGAGACAGAAAAGTTTGTGTATTGTATGGGGATTACACTTGTTTTTTTTTGGTTTTTTTTTGGTATGTGTTAGGCTGGTCTGGGAGTGGATGGGAATTGTTGCTTATGGCTAAATGAAGAACATTTCATTTGCAGCTGTCAATATTTGGGGGTTAAATGATCACCAAAAAAGAGGGCGAATCAGCCTCGATGTTCAGTTTTTAAAGGCAGATATCCTATGCCTCCAAGAAACCCATATTGAGGGTAGTAGGAAGGGTGTTCTGGAGATGGGGGGATATCAACTTATTACTCATACGACACAGGAAATTCATACAAAAGGGGTGTCAGACCATAACCCTCTGGTTATTGAGTTAGGAATTAGCGGGCAGCTTTCGCCGACAAGCTGGGCATTCTGTAGGGCTTTATTATGTGAAGAGGGGTACACACAGCAATTGAGGGATTGGATTCCGAGGTTCATTGAGGAGAATATAGGGAGTACTAATGTCGGTACTAATGTCAGTATAGTATGGGACACACTGAAGGCAGGGGTCAGAAGAGAAACCTCTAGGTATGGGTGAGAGGTGCAAAAGAAGGAAAAAATGTTGCTGCGCTCATTATATGAGAACCTGGAGATTGCAGAAGATGAGTTAATTGCGGTATTAAATGCAAGGGGTGACTCGGCGGCAGCACAATTAAAGATCAGTATTTGGAGATTTACTATCACAGAGAGATCGCTTAACAAAGCGGCCGGTACATATTTGGCCTGGAGAAGTAGATTTTATGACAACAGTGAGAGAGTGGGCCATATGCTCGCTATGCGGAAAAAAGTGAAAAAACAGTTCAAACCCAGGTCAGGGAACTCAGAGATCCGGGGGCTGGTTTGATAAAGGAGCCAGATGCTATCCTCGCTGCATTCAAGAAATGTTATCAAATGCTATATACAGAGGATGTCCGGGTTGGGTGCCAGGAAATGAAAGATTAAATAAGGGGGCAAATATGTGATCAGTTATATACTGAGAAAAAGTTAGCCTAGATGCACCAAACACAATGGACGAAGTAAGTAAGGCCATCGACTCCCAGCCATCAGGCAAAGCCACCGGTAGTGATTTAATTCCAGGGGAATTGTATAAAAAGTTTAAGATCCAGCTTCTCGCACTCATGGTGGAGGTATTTCACAGAGCACAAATAGCTATGGCTGGCCCTGACTCTTGGAAAAGCGCTAACATTATAGTTTTTCCAAAAAAGGGCAAATATGCTACAGAATTGGGGTCGTATAGACCAATTACATTGGTGAACAGTGATGTGAAAATCTATTCTAAAATTTTAGCGAAAGGGCTAGTTACGGTTATTAAAAAATTAGTCAAGCATATTCGACGTATAATTACTCTTTTTGATTATGTGACAGTGGCAGGAGACCCTATGGCTGCAATACTACTCGCGCTGAAAAAGCGTTCGATAGGGTCTCCTAGCCCTTTTTATGGCTGATCCTGGAGAGAAAGGCCTTTGTAAGGGCTTTATTGATGCAGTTAAATGTATGTATGAAGAACCTGTGGCCAGGATAGCTATGATGAATGCCTCATCGGATGTAATCAAAATCACCCGAGGTACCCAGCAGGGTTGCCCTTGCTCCCCGCTGCTATTTGCTCTGTACATAGATCCTCTAATCCATAAAATAGCGGAGAACAAAAGGATATTAGCTGTCCGGTGTGTAGGCGGGGATACGAAGATACTGGCATATGCAGATGACCTTGCTGTAATAACAGCCAATCCACAAGAGGCTATCGAGGAGGTTGAAAGGGAGACAGAAGAATTTGGCAAAATCTCAGGGTACTTTCTTAGCAAAAATAAGATAATGATTGTTAAAAATGCTAAAAGCATGCCTGAATGATACACAACTTGTTGGTAATGCTAGGTATTTAGGGGTTGAGATCTCTGTTAATGTGGATGAGGTAGTTCAAATTAATTTGGAGCCTTTGCTGCAAAGGACTAGAGTCGAGTTCACCAGAATGAATTGTCTGTACCGTACACTTCTGGGAAGATGTAATGTCATAAAGATGCTACTTCTTCCCAAAATTTTACACTTCTCCAGAGCCATCCCTGTGGAAATAAATAACATTTGTTTTTCTGCTTTTAACTAATTAATCTCTAAATTTTTGTTGGCTGGGAAACGCCCTCATAGAGCACTTAGATACATGACTTTGCCTAAAGATAGGGGGGGTGATCTGTCCCTAATTTCCAGTTATATTATTGGGCTGCCGCATTACAACATATGCCGGAATTGCTGGGGAAGGAGAAAGTGGTATCAGAGGAAACACCTTATATCTCTATATACAGCTTAATAATGGGGGCAGAGGCTCGCGGGTGCCTTATGTGACATATTGATTATGCCTATTTTAAAAGAGTGAAGTTTAAAACTATGCTAGGTGCTTTTAAGATTTGGACGGCAGTGAGGAAGAAACTTAAGCTTAATAGGATACATAGATACACACCCTTAGCAGATAATGATTTATTGCCTGACATTTTCCGGGATGGCTACATGAAGGAATGGATGGCTAGAGGGATTAGACATATAGGTGATCTTATGATGGATAATAATGTGCATTCCTTTGAAGTAATCAAGAAGAAATTTAGGATTGACAATAACTATTTCTTTAAATTTTTACAATTGAGAGATTTCCTAACTAGGAAAGTTATTACGGGCTCTAAAGTCCCTTTACTGGAGCTTGCTTTAGGGGCCTACTCGCCGCTGGAGGATGACCTTATAAAGCACACTGATTGTTGGCAGGAATTGCTACATGCAGGGGCAGGGAAGTGTGAGAACTCCTTATTAACTGGTCAGACTGTGGTCTGCTCAGCAAATCTGCAAGTACAATGTTTTAAAATGTGGCTGAATTTATATATTACTCCAGCAAGAATTTAGAAATGGGGAGGATCTGTAAGTATACACTGTTCTCGCTGCGATTGCCTTGCTGCAGATAGTGTGCATATGTTTGCTACCTGCCCTAGATTGTTTGCCTTGCAGGGGGAAGTGGGCAAATATATTAAGAACAAGTTTGAGTTTGAGGTAGCCCTCATGCCGCAAGTCATTGTATTGGGAGTAAGCAACCAAGAAATGTCTGCTCCAAGGCGTGCTCTGCTCTTTGCTGAGATGGCTGTGTTTAGGATCTGTATAGCTGGGGCGTGGCTTACGCGCCGACGGATGATGGCGCTGCCCGGCTGAGCTCCGTGACAACGCGGGACTCTTTCCTGGGTTACTGCTGCTATTCCGCCTACGGACACCGGGAACAGCTGGTATTACACGGCGGAACATGGTCCCCGTGCATTGCGAGCGGCGGCGGAGGCTGAAATTGCCGCTTTGACGTCTTTTCGGGCTGCAGCTTCTTCACCGGATTCAGGGACGCGAGCGGCCGCCATTTTGTGCCGCCGCGCTCGCGTCCCGTTTTTTGGCGATTTCGGCACTGTCCATGCTCGCATACTGCCGCCACAGGTCGCAATCGGCAAGGGTATGTCATAGCTATTGCATACTATGTCTCTGCTGCATTTTTTATGATACTTGGTGCCAGTCTCCACCTCAGCTTCTTTGCTGCTACTAGCGTTACTTCTTGGCGGCCATTTTGAGGAGTTATCTGCGCACATGCTATCTATCTCCATTTCTGTCACCATTTGCCCTCAGCTGCCTATCGCATAAACCTCATGGTTTCTATTTCCCATGGACGCTATGCTGCTTTCTCCTCCACTCCTTTCCTGGTTGGCTACTTACCTGTGACTTCCTGATTTTTGTTGCCTCTTGACACCTGCTGTATAGATTGCAGTTGGTGTTTCTTCAGTGCCACTTGATAGCCCGCCCAGGACATCTTTCAAAAAGTACTCTCTGCACTTCTACTTTTAGGGTCTCACAGCTTTTACAATTTGAATTGGCTTCCGTCCCTGCAATCCTTCTAGTCTGCACCTCTATTGCCATCATGTCCCAGGACGCAGGTCATGCGAGAGCGTCTGTCACCGGAACAAATCCAAAACGCCTCAAGAATGGCCCTCCGTCCCCTATTCGTACCTCTCAAAACCCAGTGCTGGACTCTATTTTGGAAGAGGTTCGTGGCTTACAACCTTTTATGGTGGCAACAAATGAGAAGCTCAAGCAGATTGAAGACAGATGGGTTGTCATGGAAAACAAAGTCCTACAAATGGAACAACGTATTAGTGATGTCCAGGATGTATCCACAAAAATCCCTATTCTCGAAAAGGAGATACAACAACTGAAACTTCACACTGAGGACCTTGAAAACCGTAACAGGCGGAACAACCTCCGTATTTATGGTGTACCGGAGTCCCTTGGGGAGGGCGACATGGTGACCTTCGTCCGCAAACTCCTATACGAACTTTTGGGCCTCCAACCAGACTCTGTTCCACTGAACATTCAGCGTGCACACCGTCTGGGTCGACCGACGTCCAACCCGACCAAACCCAGAGGTATCATCCTGTTGTTTCTGGAATTCACCGAATTGATGACTGTTCTCAAGGCTGCCAGAGCACAACGTCGCCTCATATGGTCGGGCCACACCATCTACATATCCCAGGACCTCTCGAATGCTACAAATGCTCGTCGCAAAGAATTCCTTAATCTACGTCCTCGCATGAGGGATCTCAACATCCAATATGGAATTCTTCATCCTTGCCTCTGCAAGATAACCCACAATGGCCGGTCCCGTACCTTTGATGATCCTCAGAAGCTCCGAGATTATCTTCTCACCGTCTCTCCACCAACGATGGACACCAATGACTGAAACTAACTTTCTTCTACTTTTTGCATTCATTTTTCTAATGTCTTGACGACTGTTGTGGCCTTGTCTCGGTTTCTTTCCTGTCATGTCTTGCGCAAGTTTCCCTTTTTTATCAAATATATCTTGCCTATTTTCCCGCGTTTTCCTTGCTCTGCTGGCTAGGCGCCCGCGTTGGCGTCTCCATGCTTCCTTTACTTGGTTCTTCTCTTACTTCTCAGGTCGGGTGTTCTTGCCTTGATCTGTTTCTTACCTGTTTCCTTCTCTTTTCCTCCTTTCTCTTTATCTTCCTTTTCACAGGCCATTGTTGCATATTCCGTGCTCATTCATGTTCGATTATCTTCTGTGTGTCCCCTCTTGTCTTTCTTCTTGTAGTCTCTAGTGTTCCACATGCTTATTCTTCTCTAGCTATATCAAAGGTGTTGTTCCTTCATATTTTGTCTTCCTATTTGTATCCGATTTGTATTGCTAACATGTTTGTCTTTCTTGTTTCCACCCTTAGTTCCCTACCTGCAGTGTATTGGACCCAATTGTTACCCTCCTCCCATACCTCCCATCATGTGTAACTTCGTAACGTGGAATGTTCGTGGTCTTGGCAACCCAGTTAAGCGTCAAAAGGTATTGTCCCACCTATCTAAATTGAATGCTCAGATTGCTTTTCTCCAAGAAACACATTGTACAGATGTCGAATCGCTGAAACTCAAAAGGGCTTGGGTGGGTCAGGTGGTGTTTTCTCCTGCGATTGATAAGAAAGGGGGTGTTGCTATTTTATTCCGTAAAGGCCTCGATGTTCAAATTTTGTCCTCTCAATCGGACGCTGAGGGTCGATGGGTTATGTCAAAAGTGTCTATACAAAACAAAACTATGGTGCTCCTCAATATCTATGGTCCTGTCCGTCCTGACCCTAAATTTTGGAATGATATTAAAATCCTCATTTCATCTTTTGATTGCCCTAATGTTATCATAGCCGGTGACCTTAACCAATGGTTGGACCCATTCTCGGATAGACTATCCTCCTCCAAATTCCAACCGGACAAGACCCATAAAGCTTTCCAGTCGGCTATTGCCTCACGTCCCCTGTTTGATGTGTGGAGAACATGTAATCCTGAGTCACTCGAATATACATTCTACTCTAATGTCCACCATACTAGATCCAGAATTGATTATATTTTGGTCAGTAAATCTCTTCTCCCTGCTATTCAGAAATCCGAAATTGGTTCTATTTTCCTTTCGGACCATGCACCTGTGTATGCCACTTTTGACCTTTCCCATACTTCCACGTCTTTCAGTCGCTGGAAATTTAACACTTTCCTTCTTTCTGATTCGGATTTCATGTCTAAAGTTAAGGTTTTCATTTCTGACTACTTCTCCCTCAACCTACCCCAAGACACGTCAGTTTCAAACAATTGGGATGCTTTTAAAGCTGCACTGCGAGGGTTTACAATCTCTTATGTCTCTAGGAAGAAAAAACTCACCAGGGCCAAATACACTACCCAACTCGCCAACATTAAGACCCTAGAGCACTCTTACTTCTCTTCCAAGAACCCTGACACTCTTCATCTCCTTATTAAAGCCAAATCTGAACTTAATCAAATTGCCACAGTTGAAGCTTGTAACACCCTTTTAAAGATCAAATCCAAATTTCATGGGGGTCAAAATAAAGCGGGGAAAATGTTGGCCAATTACCTTAAAATCAAATCTGAACGCAAATCGATTTGCTCTATTCTTAATGAGCACACTAATACAAAGGTCTCCTCTGATGAGGATATTGCACAGGTCTTCCATGATTATTATAAACTCTTATATACAGATGATACACTGCCTGGTGATGATGATCTCTCTCGTTTCTTTGAAGGCCTTCCCCCTCCTCCGTCACTGCCTACTGAATTTCAGCAATTAGAAGATGACATTACCCCTCAGGAAATACTTAAGGCTATTACATCCCTTAAGAAAGCGAAAGCCCCTGGCCCTGATGGTCTCCCTATCGAATTTTATGCCAACTTGCATTCCATTTTTGTTCCTCACCTTCTACAACTTTTTAACTCCTTTATTGCAAGTGCCAAAGCATCGGGTTCATTTTTGGATGCCCTTATAATCATCATTCCCAAACCGGACAAGGACCATTCCCTTTGCAAAAATTATCGCCCCATATCCCTCATTAATTACGACTGTAAAATTTTTGCCAAAATCCTAGCTGCCCGACTAGAATCCCTTATTCCTCTGTTAATCACGACCGATCAAGTTGGCTTCGTAAAAGGAAGACTTGCTGCAGACAATGCCCGTGTTTTTACAAATATTATCTCCCATGGCAACCGTTTCAAGGCCCCTTTAGCTGCCCTTTCCCTTGACGCTGAGAAAGCGTTTGATCGAATTAATTGGAAATTCATGTTTAAGGCATTGCATTGGTTTGGGTTTGGTCCTCATTTCATTTCCCTGGTTAGACTCCTTTACTCTGCTCCCCGCGCCAGTGTTTTTGTTAACAATAAATTCTCTAAATTTTTCCCTTTATCCAGAGGAACAAGACAAGGCTGTCCTCTCTCCCCTTTACTTTTTATTCTTTGCCTAGAGCCCTTCCTTATTAAAATCCGCTCTAATCCCCTCATTCAGGGATTCACACAATCCTCGATTGAGACGAAACTCTCGGCCTACGCCGATGATGTTCTGGTCTACATGGCTAACCCTGTCTCCTCCCTTCCTCCATTTTTAGAAGAAGTCCGCGTATATTCTTCTGTTTCTGGTTATAAACTTAATCTCTCCAAAACGGAAGTCCTACCCCTTAACTCATCCTGTTACCAATATATGTTTGCTTCCACTGATTTTGCATGGTGTCCCTCCAAGATCAAATACCTGGGTATTTGGTTCTCCTCCACCCTGCGTGACACACTCAAACTGACCTTTACCTCCCTTACTCAAAAAATTCAATCACTCCTTCAGACGTGGTCTCCTCTTTTCCTTTCATGGTGGGGTCGCTTAGACACCATCAAAATGATGATTTCCCCACATATTTTATACACTGTTTCCATGCTTCCTGTGAAGATCCCTAAATTGTATTTTAATAAGCTGAACTCCATCTGCTCTAAATTTTTGTGGAATAATAAACGACCCCGCATTTCCCTACAAAAACTTCTACGTCCTAAATCTGAAGGGGGGGTTCGCTTCCCTGACTTCCAATCATACCACTCAGCCTTTTTACTGAAACAAGCCTTTTCACTGGCGTTTGATTTTACTGATACCCCTGTACCCAGATGGATTGTAGTTGAGAGATCTTTGTTAAAGGGTTTCAATTTTCAACAATCCCTTTGTATGTCCAACTGTTCATTTTTGACGCATTACCCTGTATTGAAATATTCCCATACACTGCTACATAATATTTTTTCAAAAGACTTATCGCCCTTACAGATTTTTCTTTCCTCTAGTATTTGGTACAACAAATATCTTAAATATAAGGGTAAATCTTTCTACTTCAAGTATTGGAAAGAAAAGGATATTATGTTTGTCTATCAATTCTTTTCAGATTCATCCCTTCTTTCATTTGATGAAATGCTAACTAAGTTTGATTTATCTGTGCAACATCGTAATGAATTTGATATTATTGCTAATGCCATTTTGTCTCACCTATCTACCCTACCTACGTTTGATACCCTTCCCTCCCTTACTCCTTCCACCCCTCTATACCCGTTGTTTACTCAGCAAATACCCAAAGCTGCTTTGATTTATAAAATGTTATTGGAGAATGTTGGTCCTAGACCTAAAACTGTTCATGAAGTTGCTTGGGAAACTGATTTCTCTTTATCGTTATCTATTGATACTTGGAATCGATTATGGTCCAAACTGTTTAAGTCTTCGGTTTCGGCCCGTATTACTCAATCACTTTTTTTCATTTATCATAGAGCTCTGTTTACCCCTATAAGCATTGCCAAATTTTCCCCTTCCTCCTCTCCCCTTTGTTGGTCCTGTTCATCTCACCCAGGCACACTTAAACACCTCCTATTTGATTGCCCACGAGTTATTACCTTTTGGAAATCAGTTTGGAAATACTGTATGCGCATTTTTCGTTTTTCTGAACCGTTTTCATCGGTGCATATTTTTCTAGGTTCTATATCTGATGTTTTGGACTTACATTCTTATAATGCAAAATTGTTTGACTTATTCATTGCAACTGCTTACAAAGTAATCTTGTCTTGCTGGAAGGATAACTCTAAATTGTCTGAGCAGACTTGGTGGAATTTTGTGTGTGATGAGCATAGAATTGCTATTGCTTCTTCTACGTCTGTCACCCTAAAAATTAAGTCTGATCTTACCTGGCTACCTTTCTCCACCTTCTTATCCTCTTCTCCCCCCCCTTAACCCCCTTTCCCCCCTTTCTCTTTCTCTCCTCCTCTTTTTCTCGTTCCTTCTTTTTCTTTTTTCCTCTCTATAAGGTTTTCTTCAATTACATGGTTTTACTTTACCGTTTTTATTTTCCTATATCTCAAAAATTGTCCTTCATGATTATCTCCTATTGACTTTGCGTTATCTTATGTTGTGATATTATAATGTATCATTTTTCTTATGCTTAATAAAACTTTATTAAACAAAAAAAAAAAGGATCTGTATAGCTAGACAAAGAACCTCCCTCAGTACATTGTTGGCTGGGGAAATATTTAGCCACTTATTAGTGGGAGATGTATTTTTACGTTCGGGTGATAAAGCAAAGAAAAGGGGGTTGGAAATGTGGGGACCAGTTACCAATTGGATTAATGAGGCTTCAGCTTGAAATTATTTAAATTACGATAAAGAAATCACTTGAGAAAGTGTTAAAGTTGGTTATTAACTATTGTTGTGCTGTATCAAATCTAAAAGTTTAGATTAGATTATATTCAGAGTTAAATTTGAATTCTCTGTCTGCCCTTGGGTTTGTGGGAGGGGCGAGTTGGACGGGAGGTATGGGGAGGTTGGGGGGGGGTAATTTTTAAAAACGGACTCCTTATGCGTACGTATTGTGTACTACAAGAATTGTAATAGTATTTCTCTTTCTTTTCTGTGTATGTGTTGGTGTCTGAATAAAGATTTAAAAAAAAATTAAAAAAAAACACCCTTTAACTATGCCCGCCACCTCCACAGGATCAGTACAAAACCTTAAACACCTGCACTAGATGTATCTTGGTATCTGCTAGAGTTGAGCGGGATTCGAGACTGTGGAATTCGACGGAATTACATAAAAACTTCCATTGAGTTCTGACAACAAGCAGAAATAGGCACGTTAAGCTGCTCACACTGTGATTTGGCACCTGTAGCCTGCTTCGCGCTGAACAATCAGCGCTAATGGCACCAGGCGATGTGCCAGAGGGTGCAGTTATTTGGATTAATTTTGCGGCCGTACGAGTAAATTTACTACCCAAGGGGCAGCCTCTGACTGCGAACATGACCCCCCTGTGTTAGAAAAATCTCACCGGATGTCATCCTAGTGAACTGAAATTGTGCAAAGGGGTGCAAAATCTCGCTCGTGCTCGCCAACTTATGATCTGGAGACTGACCCCAAAAAAAATCCACATAGTGCCAAATTGATTAGCAAATTATCGTTTCTTTAGTTGATCCTTTTTTACTTAGGCCCATTGATGGATTGTACGAATCTGAAATTACCTAAACTAATCCGAACATACTGTCTGCCAAATATCACGCATATTCATCAAACACTGCAAAACATATCAGTAAATCGACAAATGTCTTTTCAACTGACAAGATATAACTCTTTCAAGCCCACCCACTGCATCTTTCAACTGCTGTTATCGCAAAACATGTTTGGCAAAAATTCGTTTTTGCAGTTTTTGCTGTACATGCAAACACAATATACTGCCAGTGGTAAAATAAGATTGACTTTGTTAAGTGTGATGATGATTCGCAAGACTCAAAAGAGGTGAGCCTCGAGTGCGTAATGGGGAGACAACCTTTACAACGCAACTTTTACTACGCAGTGCCATTACGACGCAACTTTTACAACGCAAACCATTACAACGCATTGCGCTGGGGGGCGCTCTAGAATAGGGAATAGGTTTAATTTACTATCCAACACCTTCCCTACTATCCACGGGGACTGGAGTTGGAATAGTAAATTAAACTATTCACTATCCAGCACCCCAAAGCGCTATGCGTTGTAATGGTATGCGTTGTGAAAACCGCGTTGTAATGGCATGCATTGTGAAAGTATGCGTTGTGAGGTCATACATCCGCGTAATGATGCCTCTTGATGCACAGAGTTAGGTAATTAGCTACAACAGCATTGCATCCCCTGCTAAAAGCCAGCAGAGGCAAAGGACAAAAATAAAATGATAAAAAAACATTTCCATTATCATTTTATTTTTCATCCTGCAGGCTGCGACTGAGAGCCGGGGGAGGGGCATGGCCACCCACACTGATGCTGCAACACCAGGAAGGAGGCAGGAGTGATGGGCATTCTTCCACCCGAGCTGTATTGTACAGCTGGGATGAGAAACCAACACAGGCTCCCATTCTATGTCTGAGCGCTGAACCGAGGTGCTCAAAGCAATACCAGTGCTGCTCACATGCTGAGATTACTATTACCAGCATGAGAGTAGCGCTGGGATTGGGAGCTGGGAGCCTGCGCAGTGTGCAGCAGTTCCTGGCTGGGACTCGAGGATCGGGAGTAAGGCAGCCCCTATCAGAGCAAGGTAAGTGCAATTTTCTTTATTTAACATGATGGGGGTTTTTGTTAGTATTCCCCCTCCCCGTCTCACCACTTCGCAATATGAGTGGCCGCTACTGGAGGTATGTCTTTGTGAACATTCGGTTCATTCAGGTTTTTTTCCGAGCAGAATTGATAGCCGGGGGTCTCTTGTGCTGGAGCTACGCACACCGTGAGGGCTACGGTCTTTGCTCCTTTCAACAGCGCCGTGAGGGAAACAGCAGGACCTGGCAGCTCCCATCACGACACGCCGTAGTTCAGGCGAACGACAGTACCCAGAAGCCCCGGGGGCCGCGCACTACTCTGATGCTACCACCGCGCTCGGAGGCGCTTAGAACTCGGAGCGCCGAGCACTCCTGGGGGTCTCTTGTGCTGGAGCTACGCACAGCGTGAGGGCAACGGTCTTTGCTCCTTTCAACAGCGCCGTGAGGGAAACGGCAGGACCTGGCAGCTCCCTCCACGACACGCCGTAGTTCAGGCGAACTACAGTACCCAGAAGCCCCGGGGGGCGCGCACTACTCTGACGCTACCACCGCGCCCGGAGGCGCTTAAGAACTCGGAGCGCCGAGCACTCCTGGGGGTCTCTTGTGCTGGAGCTACGCACAGCGTGAGGGCAACGGTCTTTGCTCCTTTCAACAGCGCCGTGAGGGAAACGGCAGAACCTGGCAGCTCCCGCCACAACACGCCGTAGTTCAGGCGAACTACAGTACCCAGAAGCCCCGGGGGCCGCACACTACTCTGACGCTACCACCGCGCCCGGAGGCGCATAAGAACTCGGAGCGCCGAGCACTCCTGAGGGTCTCTTGTGCTGGAGCGACACACACCGTGAGGGCAACGGTCTTTGCTCCTTTCAACAGTGCCGTGAGGGAAACGGCAGGACCTGGCAGCTCCCTCCACGACACGCCGTAGTTCAGGCGAACTACAGTACCCAGAAGCCCCGGGGGCCGCGCACTACTCTGATGCTACCACCGCGCCCGGAGGCGCTTAAGAACTCGGAACGCCTCCCGCATCGCGGGACGCACGCGGGTGACGCCGGGAGAAGCAGAATTGATAGCCGGGGGCCTCTTGTGCTGGAGCTACGCACACCGTGAGGGCAACGGTCTTTGCTCCTTTCAACAGTGCCGTGAGGGAAACGGCAGGACCTGGCAGCTCCCGCCACGACACGCTGTAGTTCAGGCGAACTACAGTACCCAGAAGCCCCGGGGGCCGCGCACTACTCTGATGCTACCACCGCACCCGGAGGCGCTTAAGAACTCGGAGCGCCGAGCACTTCTTGGGGTCTCTTGTGCTGGAGCTACGCACACCGTGAGGGCAACGGTCTTTGCTCCTTTCAACAGCGCCGTGAGGGAAACAGCAGGACCTGGCAGCTCCCGTCACGACACGCCGTAGTTCAGGCGAACGACAGTACCCAGAAGCCCCGGGGGCCGCGCACTACTCTGACGCTACCACCGCGCTCGGAGGCGCTTAAAAACTCGGAGCGCCGAACACTCCTGGGGGTCTCTTGTGCTGGAGCTACGCACAGCGTGAGGGCAACGGTCTTTGCTCCTTTCAACAGCGCCGTGAGGGAAACGGCAGGACCTGGCAGCTCCCTCCACGACACGCCGTAGTTCAGGCGAACTACAGTACCCAGAAGCCCCGGGGGCCGCGCACTACTCTGACGCTACCACCGCGCCCGGAGGCGCTTAAGAACTCGGGGCGCCGAGCACTCCTGGGGGTCTCTTGTGCTGGAGCTACGCACAGCGTGAGGGCAACGGTCTTTGCTCCTTTCAACAGCGCCGTGAGGGAAACGGCAGGACCTGGCAGCTCCCGCCACGACACGCTGTAGTTCAGGCGAACTACAGTACCTAGAAGCCCAGGGGGCCGCGCACTACTCTGATGCTACCACCGCGCCCGGAGGCGCTTAAGAACTCGGAGCGCCGAGCACTCCTTGGGGTCTCTTGTGCTGGAGCTATGCACACCGTGAGGGCAACGGTCTTTGCTCCTTTCAACAGCGCCGTGAGGGAAATGGCAGGACCTGGCAGCTCCCTCCACAACATGCCGTAGTTCAGGCGAACTACAGTACCCAGAAGCCCCGGGGGCCGCGCACTACTCTGACGCTACCACCGCGCCCGGAGGCGCTTAAGAACTCGGGGCGCCAAGCACTCCTGGGGGTCTCTTGTGCTGGAGCTACGCACAGCGTGAGGGCAACGGTCTTTGCTCCTTTCAACAGCGCCGTGAGGGAAACGGCAGGACCTGGCAGCTCCCGCCACGACACGCTGTAGTTCAGGCGAACTACAGTACCTAGAAGCCCGGGGGGCCGCGCACTACTCTGATGCTACCACCGCGCCCGGAGGCGCTTAAGAACTCGGAGCGCCGAGCACTCCTTGGGGTCTCTTGTGCTGGAGCTATGCACACCGTGAGGGCAACGGTCTTTGCTCCTTTCAACAGCGCCGTGAGGGAAATGGCAGGACCTGGCAGCTCCCTCCACGACATGCCGTAGTTCAGGCGAACTACAGTACCCAGAAGCCCCGGGGGCCGCGCACTTCTCTGACGCTACCACCGCGCCCGGAGGCGCTTAAGAACTCAGAGCGCCGAGCACTCCTGGGGGTCTCTTGTGCTGGAGCTACGCACAGCGTGAGGGCAACGGTCTTTGCTCCTTTCAACAGTGCCGTGAGGGAAACGGCAGGACCTGGCAGCTCCCTCCACGACACGCCGTAGTTCAGGCGAACTACAGTACCCAGAAGCCCCGGGGGCCGCGCACTACTCTGATGCTACCACCGCGCCCGGAGGCGCTTAAGAACTCGGAACGCCTCCCGCATCGCGGGACGCACGCGGGTGACGCCGGGAGAAGCCCGGGACAAGGGCGGGACATTCTGTGACAGTCCGGGACAGACCGAGGCTGGGCTGGGCCAGAGACCTTGGCTGCTGCAACGCAGGTCCTCTATTTAAGTCTAGTGAGACCCTAATTCCCATATTAACTGTTTTAATATATAGTCACATTTGATATATACAGTTTTTAATTTATTATAATTCTTCTAAGGACCTCTAAAGTTCGTATTGTCTTTTAGTATTCAGCACTCCTTACTTAGTGTTTGTCCCCTTGTAACCGTGAGTCTCTACAGTTAAGCAATTATGTCTAAACAAAAGGCGAAATTGGATAATTATCCGGGGAAAGTTGTTAACCAAATTAATGATGAGTGGAGAAAATCGCTGGGGAGGGGGAGTATTCCGGCTCTACCCCCAATAACTACTTTTCCTTCACCAGTCTCAATATCTCCAATTAGGGATACTTGTGACCTTGTTGATATTACTCCGGAAGCGTTACCTATTCCTATACCTGTTCAGGATAGTTGTGATTCAGATAATGACACTCCTAGACAGTGTTCTCCAGCCCCTAGAGCAGTTAGGACTTGTAGGAAAGTCCAACTTAAACGAGGGGGGAATCATAACAAAAGGGAAAATGAAGCTGCCTCTAAACATAATAATTCTGATGTTATCGTATCTGGTAACAATGAGACAGTTTCTCGGAGCTCAGAACAACTTGATTTGTTAACTAGTATTATCGAGGCCAAGCTTGAGAAAATTATCCAACCTTTATTAGTTAAGCTTGACCAGATGTCAGCAGAGGTGTTAAGACTAGGTGGGCTTTTAGCCGCGCACAACGATAGAGGCGAAAAGTGCCAACACTGTAGGGGTGTCACTAAAAACCTCGAAGTCAGCACGGATGTTCAAATGACATCTGATAGTAGGATCAATACAACTAAAGAAACCTTGTCTGTCCCTGCGTCATTAAGACGTATGAAAGAACAAGTGCTGCCTATACCGGAAAGTAAGATAGGGGCAACTACGGCAAAGAAGAGCCGTTTTATTAACCTCCCACCTGAATGTGCTCCATATGTTGTAGTCTTAACCAATGTACCCTCATCTGATTTAAATCCGAGTAAACCCCAGCCAGAAACGCACAAAGCGCTTAAAAACAAAACAGTTTCTTGGCTACACAAGCATTGTGGGTTCCCCATTGCCTTTTCAGACCAAATACTTACTACCAGAAGGGTAAATTGGATCGGTAACGCTAGTAAATCTTGCAGGGGCGACTGCGTCATTGTCAATTTTAAATACCCCCAACATGTTGCTACAGTCCTGCTAAGAGCAGCTTCATTGCCATATGACGAGACTAGTATATATGTCCGCCCACTTGGGTATTTTTACAGCCATCTCATCAAATCACCACTGGGCAATGGAAGAGGTAGACCACTCACTCCAACTTTAACACCCACTCAGCTCTCGTTTTTTGAGGTCCCAGTACAAAATAGGTACCAAGCCTTGAGTTTATTGGATGTGAACGATTGACACACACGGGATTGTGAGCCCCCTGTGTGTTTGACCCCTGTTCATATGGGAAACGAATCAGGTGGCAAAAGTACTGAGCTTGAGAGAGTTGCGATGAGTAAACTGTGTCCGATTGAGGTAGAGGATCAAACTGTTTTTATCACTGAGAGGTCTGCCTTTGATCTAGGCCCTATTGTGACAGAATCAATTAATGTTGATACATATGATATAGTGGATAGAGATTACGGTAATACCTGTTCTAATGCCCAAGTGCAGCCTAACTGTAGCAATGTGAGGGGGACTTCTATTATCAGTTGGAATATAGCTGGCTGGGCTTCTAAAGAAAAAATGTTGTGGTGGACAGATTTGATAAGGTCTTATGATATCCTCTGCTTTCAAGAAACCTGGTGCTCTATTAAACCGAGCCCTGCCGGGTTTGTAAGTCACCATCTAGAAGCTACCAAGTCACGCTATGGCAGAGCTAAAGGCGGTTTGCTTATTTTACTGTCATTGAACCTTATGTTGACTGTTGTCAAACATCTAACTGTCGGGACTCATTCACAAATTTTATAGTTACGTGAGAAAAAAGGTAAAGAGGTGCTTTTAATTAATTTTTACAATAATTGTTTCGATAACACTCGATACAAAGTTATAGAGGAACTGGAAGGCGCTTTATTGAAGCTTACATTACAGGCCAAAACTGTTTTAGATTTTATTTGGTTAGGCGATTTTAATTCCCCAATTTGTTCTTTGTCGACTTCCAGGGTTTGTGGTATATATAACAACAGGGGTGATAATACACTGCATTTCCCGCATAATAAGTATGGTGATGCTATAAACAATTTGCTGACAACTTATGATTTAGAGCTCTTGCAACCGGTGCCGGATGTCAAGGGCCAGCCAATTCCGACTTTTATAGGCAGGAATAGTAGTTCTTACATTGACCACGTTATGGTTTCATCAGGTATTGTACCTTACTGTCAGTCCCCGGTCATTGATGAATCCCTTATTAGTGATCATAACTGTATTATAATGCGGAACACGATCTGGAAAAATAGATCACCACAGATCTCCAAAAGTGTAGAGAACATCGAACCGCATAGAAGTAATGGGATCAGGCTAAAATGGAACGGGGAAAAAAACGAAAAGGTGCAGAGTTTAATAGTAACAAAATCAATGGCAGATATAAATGGAATCCTAACTCCTGGGAGTGACCCCTATTTTATTGTAGCCAATTTTATTAATATTAACATAATTGTGGACACCGTATTTACTAGGACTAGCAAAGAGAAAATTGCCAGAAATAAAGGATGGTTTAATCACGCATGTACAGTTCTTCAATCCAAATTGAAACAGGCTTTAACTCTTAGACCCAGGGACAAAGAAAGGGTAATATCTTTGAGACATGAATATAAATCAGCTGTCTCTATCAGGAAGAGGGAGCTGCAGCAGGAAGCCTGGGACAACCTAGCGCGGGCTGCGGATACCTCTGACTGCTGTCTGTTCTGGGCTACAATTAATTCCCCCTTTCCAAGAGACGACAGGGCCCACCATCTCGCATCAAATGTTAATAGTGATGCTTGGGTTTTACATTTTTCAAATATATTCCAGGCAGTTGGCCCGAATAATCAAAATCTTATATCTTGGCCTCTAGTCCCTCTAGATATCACCCTAACTGAGGTTGAAAGCAGTATTGAAATCAGCAAAGGGGGCAAGGCCCAGGGTCTGGATGGGGTACCCATTGATGTCTATAGAACTCTCCTGTTGCTATGGGGACCTATCCTTACCATGGTCCTCAATGCTGCAGTAACCACTATGATACCACCAACTTGGGGGGGCTCCATTATCGTACCCATATAAGAAGGGTGACAAGTCTGAAGCCTGTAACTATCGCCCAATTAGCTTGCTCGACTCGTCCGTGAAAATTATGAGCAGAGTGCTGCTCACTAGACTGGAAGAGTGGGCGAATGAAGAGGGGATATTGGCTACCTCCCAGTATGGTTTTAGAAAGGGCCGCGGGACAACGGATCAGTGCTTAAATTTAGAACTACTAATTGGCAAATACACCAAAGCCAAGCAAAGTACTTTATATCTCTGCTTTGCCGATTTGAGTAGCGCATTCGATCTGGTTGACCACTCACTTTTATGGCCTGTTCTGTTAGACCTTGGGGTCCCAGAAGGAATTCTTTTCTTTCTGGCCCGTTTATATAGAAAGATACAAGCTTGTGTGCGATATGGGGCTAATGGGGAATGTACCCCAAATTTTAATGTTAGGCGAGGAATAAGGCAAGGTTGCGTTCTCGCCCCCTTGCTCTTTACCCTCTTTATTAATGGTGTTGACAAGATCTTAAAAACGGTTAATGCAGATGCACCTCAGGTTAATGGGTCTGGTGTACCAGTGCTGCTTTATGCAGACGATGCTGTGCTTTTGTCCCGGGCCCCTATAGGACTTCAACACCTGATGGATCGATTTTCTGCTTTTATCAGTGAACGGAAACTTCTAAATAACAATACCAAAACCTATACCATGGTTTGTGGTGCTAGGACGAAGAAAAAACACATATTTTTCATAGAAGGGGTGAAAGTTCAGCAAGTAGAAAATTGTAGTTATTTGGGTGTGACCTTCTCCAGTGAAGGAAGCTGGACGAAAGAACTTGCTAGCGTAAGGTCCAAGATGTCCAGAAGCGCCTTCGTATTTTAAAATTTGCCTCCAAAATTGGCGATAGGCGTATTATTGACATGATGCAGATTTATAAGGCTAGAAGTGTCTCGATTGCATTATATGGGGCAGGGGTTTGGAGCTATTCTGATATAGGCAGTTTACAAACGGAAGAAAATATCTTCCTGAAAAAACTGCTCTGCCTACCCGCGTCGGCTACAACTGACCTGACTCACAGGGAAATGGGGGGTTGATTATTTGTCTGACCTTATTTCATTAAGGCCCCTAAGGATCTGGCGCGCCTTATGGCATAAGGAAGAGACACTTTTTAACCAACATGTCATGTGGGATTTTTGGATTGGACATAATAGAGAACCCATTTGGTGCAGGAGACATTCATAAATATGTTTTAAAAACACATTTTTAGCATATCAAGTGGAGAGGCGTCAAGTGAACAACGCCCGCCTGACTTCTCTGAATTTTTTCACTAAATATAATGACTGTGAAGGACCACAGTTGTACTTAAGCCAGGTTTCCAGACCGGCCCACAGGTTCTTTCTTACTAGACTCAGATTTGGACTGGCCCACGTTTTGATGGCCTTCCTACATCCCAAGAAACAACCTGTTGGCCCTTGCCCATGTGACGGGCACACAAAGCAAAGCACACTGCATTTTATGCTAAGTTGTCCTTTATTCTTGCACCTTAGATTGGTTTATCTTAAGCCATTTTTCTGTAACTATGGAATCCGCAGCGTTGACGAGGCTTTGAAATTGATTTTTAATGTGTATTCGCCGGATATATGTGTTTTTACTGCTACTTTTATATGTAAATCCATCTATCATCGGAAAAGTATGATGTTTTAACCTTGTTTACATTTATGTTGAACATTTTACGCAATTGTTCTTTCTTTTGCCTGTATGCTTTTATGGTCATTTGCCTAAACATGTACCGAATAAAGCTTCATGAAATGAAATGAATGATAGCCGTCATCTCCAAAACCCCTAAATCCTATTTAATATAGGTATAAAATTAGGGACGTGAGTGTAACAAAGCATATTTCCTTAGAAATAAGGTGCACATTTTGTCCTTAAAGTAAGACAGTATGTACCTGAGTGTTTGCTTGTTTGTGCATATGTGCTTTTCTTTTTTGTAGGCAGCATGCATAGATTTGATGTCAGGTTCTTATAAAGGAAAAGTAAAAAGTTGTTGTTGAGCTCAGGTACTCAGCATTGTTATCTCAAAGTCTGTTATGAAGTTATGTGGTTATATTGAATAAGCAGCTACCAATGTCATTATTATATGAAATATTTTATGGATGTCATACCTACACTTTTTTCACAATTGCTTTATTAACCTTCTTGCTTTCTAAAATAAGCTTGAAAATGCACCATTTGCCCACTCTTTTTCAAAATCTTCTCAGGGGATAAACACCTCAAACCCACCATATGACAGTTGGGCGTGCTTCCTCTCCACTGGGCACTCATCACAAACTTTTAGGCCCTACCACTTTCAAATGTCACCAGTTGCCGCAGGAAATACCAGCTTTGAAACCACTGAAAAACATTCAATATGAAGATATACCCATGGAAAAAAAATATATGTATTTCCACAGTCGCGGTTGCCACGCTGTAGTTAGAATTTGGTATTCATTTTCATAAGAAATGCCTTTTTAATGTTTGCTAACAACTTTGCCGCCATTTGTTGAATCTTCATGAAACTTTACCAAAAAGTGCTCTTTTGGCCAACTTTGTGCCTGGAAAGTTTTAGGAGATCCGTTAAGCATGGGCTGAGAACAAGGGAGGTTCCCAAATGCAAAATCCCCATGCATTTTCTAAAGACTTTTTTTAACAGTGCCACTACAAAAACTGCTGAATGGAATTACGGCACATTTGTCAGGAGCTACATTTTGGCCTGTAAGTGTGCTTTTTGTGAATTGCTGTAATCCGCTAAATATTTTTTGAGATATTTTTAAGTCAAAAAAATATTTGTATATCTGGACGGGTGGGATCAAAGCATTCTCGCAATTTTAAAAACTAGAGTGTTCTGTTGTCCCAGGGGCCGTTTTTCCCTTGGACCAATTCACTTCCATTGGAGACACACTCCCTCTGGAGCAAAGGGTCTGATTGGCTGCCAGCAGCAGGAAGCGAAATGCTGCAGGTACCCATTACTGGACTCACAAATGTAGTCCCCTCTCCAGCAATATAAAATAAAAATAAAATAAGTGGCAGGATAGGGATACCTTTCTCCCCTAAGCCTTGCCCGGGTGTCCTAGAGAGACACCCCTGGGCCCAAGATTAAACAAATGGAGAAATAGAGATTTACTGAGAGGCTGCTAGTTGAGCGCTCAGTCGTTTTTAGCTTTTAAAATTATTGCTCTTGATTTTTCCTTTGTGTCCGATCCCCCCCCTGCATTTGCACTACATTTAGAATTCAGGCTAAGAAACTTTTAAAAATCTTTTTAATTGAACGCTCCTACCCTCATTTGGGCTTAGACTTCATCGAGGCATTTCCCTCGGTCCCCGATCCCTGGGTGGTGCATTTCTACCAGGTCCCGGGCTCGATCCGGTTTTGGCGGCCATCTTAGGTGGGGTCACATTCGCCGAGCGGTCTAGTCGCCCTATAAAAGGAGGGCTTAGCGACCAGACCGGGAGATAGAGATTTACTGAGAGGCTGCTAGTTGAGCGCTCAGTCGTTTTTAGCTTTTAAAATTATTGCTCTTGATTTTTCCTTTGTGTCCGATCCCCCCCCTGCATTTGCACTACATTTAGGATTCAGGCTAAGAAACTTTTAAAAATCTTTTTAATTGAACGCTCCTACCCTCATTTGGGCTTAGACTTCATCGAGGCATTTCCCTCGGTCCCCGATCCCTGGGTGGTGCATTTCTACCAGGTCCCGGGCTCGATCCGGTTTTGGCGGCCATCTTAGGTGGGGTCACATTCGCCGAGCGGTCTAGTCGCCCTATATAAACGGTCCCTTATGGCTCCGCGCAGCGGATGCGTTCTGCGGACGCGCCGGATTCGCGCCGGAGTTTCGCCAGAGTTAAGCCCGTCTGTGCCCGTCCGGGCCCAAACGGGACTAGGGCCAGCTGCTATGCCTGATGCGAGCCCCCAACAAGTCGCTAGGATCAGGTACACGAAGAATGATCTTTTATCCTATAGACTACCTAAGTTTGACACGTGCTGCTATATTGCAAAAGGGGGAAAGCGCTTTAGGGGATGTAGAGTCTGTCAACCAGGAATAGGAGAAACTACCCCTACCATCTTGCGTCGTCTCGCCCTGCTGAATTGTAGGTCTCTCCCCTGCCATGCTACGGAGATTAACTCCCTAGTCCTGGACCACAAGGTTGATGCCTTGTTTCTTACTGAGACTTGGCTATCCGACACCTCGGGTCCAGACGTAGTTACAGCGTTGGCCCCGGGATATTTGATCTACCATCTTGACAGAGGCGTAGGGAGGGGGGGGGGTCTGGCCATTATCTACAGGGATTCACTGGGTTGTAAGGCACGGGAGGCAGGGGTGAAAGACTGTGAGAACTGCCAATTCTCCCTCCAATTCTCCCCTACTAGCACGCTGACAGGCCTTCAAGTCTACCGGCCACCTGGGAGTGCGGGTGATTTTATATCTTCACTAATGGAAAGTACCACGATCCTGGCTTCGGCCTCGTCCAACTTCATCCTGCTGGGAGACCTCAATTGCCACTTTGATGAGGCAACTGACCCAATGGCAACTAATCTGATGAGCGAGTTGAGCGTCCTGCAGATTAAATTAATGAACACTGGGGCCACACATGTTAAGGGTCACCTTCTGGACCCTTTCTTCGCGAATATGGCGGGTATATCAGCTATGCCCCCCCTCGCTCTTCCCTGGTCCGATCACTCATTGATTATGGCTAGTTGGGAAGTAAAGTGTGACGACACTCTCCCATCCAGGAAATTTAGAATAGACATGGCATGGTCAAGGCTCCCTGTAGAGGCCTGGAATGCCCGCTTGGAGGTCACCCTGCCTAAGAAGGGTCGGGACCCGGTGACTGCAGATGCCACTGTGAGGAACTGGCTGACCAACGCAGTGGACCATGTGCTTCCACTCAAAAAGATGCTCATCAGGGATAGGAGAGTGGGGTCCGCCCCATGGTATACCCTAGAGCTCAGAACCGTGAGAAAGAACTGTAAACGGGCTGAGAGGACATGGAGGAGGAATTTGGGGACAGATAGCAGGGAAAAATATCGCATGGAACTAAGGACATACAAACTTGCAATACGTGCTGCAAAGGCCTCCTTTTATGGGGAGAGAGTTAAGCACGCTGCATCCTCATCCAGGGAAGCTTTTCTAGTGATGAAGGAGCTTCTTAAACCGCCTGATCCCCCACTTGTCCACGACAGACCACAGGAAAAATGTCTGGAATTGGCCACTTATTTTAAGAATAAAATTGACATCATAATAAGCTCTCTTCCCCCGGTTATGGGGCCTCCGGCCTCTTCTGGGGACTCGAGCATCTCGGAAAAGCGACTAACGTCATTTGGCCCTGTAACCTCAGGCGAAGTATTGAAGGTCCTCGGTAGCCTGAAAAGTGGCTCACCCCGGGACCCCGTCCCAATGCGGTATTTAAAGCAGGCCGCCTTGTCGATAGGAGAGCCCTTGACCGATTTGGTCAATCTCTCCTTCGCCCATGGGACGGTGCCGCCTGACTGGAAAAGTGCGGTCGTCAAAGCGCTTTTGAAGCCGCTGAATCTGGCCAACTTTAGGCCCATTTCCTTGTTACCAGGGGTTAGTAAGGTTGCCGAGAGGTTGGTAAACCGACAGCTATTCAACTTTCTCGAGGAGAATGGCCGGTTGAGGGACTCCCAGACGGGATTCCGACCGGGTCATGGAACAGACACGGCTTTGCTAGCAGTGGTAGAGGAGGCCAGAAGCACTTTGGACGCAGGGGGGTCAGTGGCAGTGATCCTCCTGGACCTTAGTGCGGCCTTCGATACGGTCAATCATGGAGTGCTGATACAACGTCTAGCAGAGTCAGGTGTCACAGGAGTGGCCCTGGAATGGTTGGCATCCTTTCTGGAGGGGCGTACCTTCGAGGTTTGGGAAGGAAACCCAAAATCTCCTCCCCTCCCATTTCACTGCGGGGTGCCCCAGGGCTCATCCCTGAGCCCCACGTTATTTAACGTGTATATGGCACCCCTGGAGGGTGTGGTGTCTCCGTTTGGCTTCAAGACCATAAGCTATGCGGATGACACCCAGCTAGTGGTGGGTCTGACACAGCTGGAGAAACAGCCTGAGATGCTCCACTCATGCTTGGGAGAGGTGTTTGATTGGATGTCCAGGTCATCGCTCAAACTGAATGGCTCAAAAACAGAGCTGATGATCTTGGGCCAGTCATCGCCCTCTCGCCGAGCAGCTGGCCCAACTGTATGGGCACCCCGCCTGACCCAAAGAAGGAGATCAAGAGCCTGGGGGTCTGGCTGGAGCCGGATTTGTCCTTTAGGACACACGCCAAGAAGACCGCTGGCGTGTGTTATGGAATGCTCCGGTCGGCCCGTAAGGTTCTTCCCTTGTTACCAGAAGTCTCTCGGAAACTGTTAGTCCAAGGTCTAATCATCTCGCGCCTGGACTACAGTAATGCGCTCTTTCTCGGAGCGCCGGAGTCAACGTTCAAGATCCTGCAACAAGTGCAGAATGCAGCAGCAAGGTTGCTTCTGAACATTCCGGCCAGGCAGTCAGCCAGGCCCGCTTTAAAAGCACTCCACTGGCTCCCTATCCGAGAGAGAGTCACCTTTAAGGCCCTCTATATTGCCCATAAGAGCATACAGGGGACAGGACCATCCATCCTGAAGGATATGATCCGGCCTTACAAACCTACAAGAGCCCTACGCTCTGACAACAAACACCTCCTTCAGACGAAGAGAGTTAGGAGAGCTCGCTCAGGCGGCAGGAGCTTTTCCATCCATACAGCGCGGGCCTGGAACTCCCTCCCACTCTCATTACGTTCTGAACCAAATCTTCTCAGGTTCCGGAAACATTTAAAAACCTATCTATTCCCGGTATAACTTTACCTCTTTTGCTCTGCATGTGCAGCTCGCTCTAGGTCTCTATAAGCGCTGGGATGCCCCTGGGTAACCGTGCGCGGTACAAAATTCGTTAATAATAATAATAATAATAATAATAAGATGTTTTTGTCGCAATTGCTATGGATCTCAGGTATGATTGTGGAAAACAAAAAGAAATATCAGCCTTATTTTTTAATTGGAGAGAGGGCGTGAGTGGGGCCCCTGCCTGAGCCCATATTGGGGCCCGGAAACCCCATATCCTGGGCCAGTTTTCTAAAATATTGGAGGAAAGATCGATGTCACCCTCCTTGTGCCAATCGTAGCCCCAGAACTACAGCCCCCAGGCCATACTCCATTAATTAAGAGAACAGGGTGAGCAGCCTCCATCCCAGAGCTGATTGCAGCCCTGTGGGCCCCATACCCTGGTGCCCAGCTTTTACTTGAAAGGGAAGGAGGACCATGCAGCACCCCTCCCTGAGCCACTAAAGACCCAGGGGAACCAATTCCCCGGGGCGGGTTCCACTGACTTGTCCCAGGAAGCGCAGGACATTTTCTGCTCCCATCCTGTGGGAGCTGCAAAACTGCTGCCGCCTAGTGGGAGCAAATGCAAAACCAACAGTTGATGGACAGAATGCAGAACAATGTCATACATTCACCCCAGTACAGAGATATGGGCGTACATCCATCGTTTTTTTGCACTCCACACCACCCCAGTTCAGACATGGCCATATGCAAATCAGCCTTGACCCTGTGCCCCATGGGAACAGTCCAGCCCGAACTGCCAAGCCATGTCTTTCCTGGACTGGAATCAAGCATCCTAGGACCGGTTTCTGGCTATCAGCCGTCTTCAGCCAGGATAGCTTGACTCCGGTGGTGTGGAGAGCATGGGACTCACGTCTGAGCATACCCATCCCACTCGGGGTGACAAATGCAAAACCAACAGTTGATGGACAGAATGCAGAACAATGTCATACATTCACCCCAGTACAGAGATCTGGGCGTACATCCATCGTTTTTTTGCACTCCACACCACCCCAGTTCAGACATGGCCATATGCAAATCAGCCTTGACCCTGTGCCCCATGGGAACAGTCCAGCCCGAACTGCCAAGCCATGTCTTTCCTGGACCCGAATCAAGCATCCTAGGACCGGTTTCTGGCTATCAGCCGTCTTCATCCAGGATAGCTTGACTCCAGTGGTGTGGAGAGCATGGGACTCACGTCTGAGCATACCCGTCCCACTCGGGGTGACAAATGCAAAACCAACAGTTGATGGACAGAATCCATCGTTTTTTTGCACTCCACACCACCCCAGTTCAGACATGGCCATATGCAGGCCCACAGCATCAAAGACAGTGTGAGGATAAGTGTGCCCACTGCAGGTACAGGCAACTTAGCAATTTCAGCATGCAGGCACATGGGGTAGAGCTATGATGGTAAGCAAATGTAGAGTGAAGATAAAGAGGGCTGCATCCCAAGCTTAGGTTGATACATACACCCCACTCATCAACATCAGCACTCACAGATTTGGGGAGCGCTCCGATCCCAACAAAAGCAGAGTGAGGTAAAGGGTGTCCAGTGCAGGTCCAGGTTTATGCCAACAGCTCTCATGGCAGCACCCGTGGATTTGGAGGAGCACTCCGATGATAGTGAAAGTAGAGTGAGGAGGAGAGTGTCCAAAGCAGGTCCAGGTTTGCGCATGCACCGTACTAACTAATATCAGCTCTCAAGGCCACAGTCGGGGCTTTGTGGCAGCTTGCTGATAGCATCAAAAGCAGAGTGAGATGGATGGTGTCCAGGGCAGGCCAAGGTTCATGGACACATCCCACGCACCCATTTCAAAACTCGCGGCTACAATGAATGTTGGCGTAGGGTCCCTTTGGCAGCGAAAGTACAGCGAGGTAGGTGTCCAAAGCAGGTTCACACACACACACCCCACTCACCCCTATCAGCACTCAAGGCCACACTCAAGTGTTTGGGGGAGAGCCCTACAGCAGCAAGAGTAGAGTGAGGTGGAGGCTTTTTAAAACAAGTATAGGTACACACACACCCTCACCCATAACAGCACTCAGGGTTGCCATAAGGAATTTTGCACACACTCCACTCACTCACCTCAGCACTCAAGGCCACACTCAAGGATTTGAGGGAGCACTCTAAAGGTAGTAAATGTACAGTGAGGAATTAAACTAATTACAGAGACTCCCCAACGGTATACAACCTTTACCACGCAACTTTTACCACGACCTACCTTTACCACGCAACTTTTACAACGCAGGAACCTTGACCACGCATACCATTACAACGCTGGTATTTACAACGCAGGTACTTTTACAACGCATACCATTACAACGTAAGTATTGGTAAGTATATAATTTTATTTAAAATATTTTAGGTTTGGGTTTTGGGTAAATGGGTATTTTTAGGGTTCAGGGTCAGTTTTCAGTTTTTGGGTAAAGGGGTATTTTTAGGGTTCAGGGTCAGTTTTCAGTTTTTGGGTAAAGGGGTATTTTTAGGGTTCAGGGTCAGTTTTCAGTTTTTGGGTACAGGGGTATTTTTAGGGTTCAGGGTCAGTTTTCAGTTTTTGGGGTACAGGGGTATTTTTAGGGTTCAGGGTCAGTTTTCAGTTTTTGGGGTGCAGGGGTATTTTTAGGGTTCAGGGTCAGTTTTCAGTTTTTGGGGTACAGGGGTATTTTTAGGGTTCAGGGTCAGTTTTCAGTTTTTGGGGTGCAGGGGTATTTTTAGGGTTCAGGGTCAGTTTTCAGTTTTTGGGGTACAGGGGTATTTTTAGGGTTCAGGGCTGGGTTTGGGTTTCGGGGTTCAGGGGTATTTTTAGGTTTTAGGGCTGGGTTTGGGTTTTGGGGTACAGGGGTATTTTTAACATATATATTTAAAAATTAATAATTAAATATTAATATAAATAATTAAAATATTAAATATTAAAATAATAATTTATTAATTTAAAAAAATATTATTAATAATTATTTTACCATATTATTTACTTACCTATACTTACGTTGTAATGGTATGCGTTGTAATAGTACCTGCGTTGTAAATACCAGCGTTGTAATGGTATGCGTGGTAAAGGGTCCTGCGTTGTAAAAAATGCGTGGTAATGGTCTGCGTGGTAAAAGTCCGCGTTGTAACGTCATATATCCCTCCCCAACAATGACAGGCCCAATATATGTCCAAGAACACAAACACTTTCGCTCAATCAGATAAACACTCAGGACTACTGTGTGGAAAACTATCACTCCACAGGAAAGAATGCCACTGTCAACCATTGGATGTCCAACAAGGTAAGAAGAACATAAACAGCACCACTCACTCAGGTACACACCCTGGAGTAAAAACAGATAATTTAAGATTCTGGCTAGGAAGGGTTGGTGAGGCAGTGGGTGTCCAACATAGATCCAAGATCACAATTGCACTCACTGAGATACTCAGAGCAAATTAATAAAATTAGGCGTAAATGTTTGCTTTTATTTCCAACTAGTGGGTACAATATTTTTTTTTGGGGTGAGATTTCGGAAGCACGAATATGACCGGAGGGTATCAGAGCACTGTACAGGGTACACGTTTTACTAATAAAAAGATCTACAATTGGAAATATTTGTATACAGTTGTAACCCGTTTGCCATAGAATCTGCAGTGTATCAGAGCTCCGTGAAAAGAAATCATTTAATTATTACAAGGACATACACATTGCCTGTTTATAACCGATTCCCCCCTTGGTAAATATTTAGTGGCCATCATTACATCTATATATATAAAAACGAAAGTATGTCTGTTTGTCCTTTATGCATTACTACACCATTCATCCGATCGCCATGAAACTTTGGGAAGTTGTTGAGTACACTCCCGCGAAGGTTTCTGGCAAAATATATATATATATTTTTTTCAAATGGTAAAAGTTGTTGAGTACACTCCCGCGAAGGTTTCTGGCAAAAAAAATATTAAATACCGGCCCCCCAGGGCCCTCACAATCTTTCCAATACTGAACGTTTACAGTTTACGGTGCGACTCACTTTTGCAATGACCATCAACAGAGCACAAGGACAATCAAGTGTGTGGACTACATTTGGAGAATCCGTGCTTCTCACATGGACAACTGTATGTGGCCAGCTCACGGGTCGGAAAACGTTCTGATTTATTCGTGTACGCACCAGACGTAAAAACAAAAAATACCCCGTGTATCCACAAGCACTCGAATAAATAAACAGATTTAAAACAACACTTTAAAATGTTTTCCATATTAAAATGAATATGTTTCAATAAAAATGACACAATGTAAATTAAATGTTATCATAACAAGTTTCCTTAAATTTCCTTTCTTCTGAGATCACAGAGACGCGCGACGGGGAAGCTAGTAGTTGTATACTGGCTGAAAAAAAGCATTTCTTTGGAGGAGATCTGTAGTCATTTAACAGGTGTAGATAACACCTGGTTTAAATTGTGGATTTCCTTGGGTGTTGTTAGTGTTGCAAAGTGATTTGTTTTTTAAAAGTTTACTAAAAGAAGAAGGTTACATTTATTATCAATCAGGTAGGAAATTTCTGATTTCAAAAGGCATATTATCACTATTACCATAGTTCAAGGCATAAACTTTAACTATCACTTTCCCCTGAATTGCGAATGTGATCACACACAACAACACCATGTTGTGTGTGAGTGTGTATATGTATAAGTCAAAGAGGTGACAAAATATTTGTGACATGGATAAAACTCACCTGACTGTCCCAGAATGAAACTCCACTGCAACATCAGTGCGTGAGCCAAAATACAGTACTATCAGGTAAAAAATACATTTGGACTTCCAGAGCACATTTGAAATACCAGCACAATGCACTGTGGGAGTAGTAGTATTAGGATTTTCAGTCACGTGATGCACTACTTTCAATAAGTGCCTGATCACACCTGGGCGCTTGTGTTTCATGTCCGTGATCAAGGCAGACCAAGCTGAAACGTTGGACGAAGAGAAAGCAGGCACTTGTGACTTTTGAAATAAATGCCTTTTCCACGGTATTGGGCCTCACATTATTTGCTTGTTAGAGTGATGTTGATGGGCTGTTCCGTGACAATGTGGTGAGGCCGCCCTGAAGGGCTTGAGGCTCCGGAAACGGGGGAACGCTTTTGCGGCTTCTTTTGAATTTATCCAACAGAAGGTTCTAGTGCAGTATCTTCTGCTGAAGGCGATGCTGATTCGGCCTCATTAACCTCCAACAGTGACTCTGATGACAGTAGGTCGGGAACACCATCATCCAGCTTGGTATGAATGTTGAATTTTTCTTTGGTGGATGAACTACATTTTGTGAGTGAGGGCCGGCGGTACTCCTTGCGCCCAAACAAACCTCAGCAAAAGCAAGGACAACAAGCAAAGGCGCGACAAGAGGCGCAAGCACAAACAGAGGTACAGCGCGAGGCAATGTAAGGAGGAATCGGAGAAGATAACAGTGGTAGTAGAAAATACAGTTGTTAACCTGACTGATGTTACACTCTTTAAAGCAGAGGAGCAGCTTTTATATTTGGGACTTACTTTTTGCCCTAAAAATCGATTCTCCTACAACCAGACTCGCATTGATGTATTCTAATTCATTCGTAAAATCAAACTTATTAAATATTTCCAATTGAATACTTTCCAAAAGAAAGCTACAATCGGATTACTCGATGATATGTTTACTATTTCAATGCAAGTCAAAGATATTCCAGACCTACAAAATCTTTATGATCTAGCTTTTGAGAACGATTCACAACATGCTCCTGCGGTCAGTCAATTCATCAACGTCAAACGATCTGCACCAAGCCATTTTCGTCCCAAATCAACCTTCCTACCATTGATGCCTAAGGACACTGTAGATGTCTTTAGCGACAGAATGATCACTGAACATAAAGACCTAAACAGAAGAGTAATGAACAAATCCAAGAAGATCAACTACAGCAACAGTCAATACCATCTACTTGTCAAAAATCTTCAGAGCAACCATAATGTAATTATAAAAAACTCTGACAAAGGGAAAAACACAGTCTTGTGGTCAAGGCTTGACTATCTGACTGAGGCTGAAAGACACTTATCAGACTCTTCCTGCTATATAAAATCTACTAAAATCGTAATGCGCAATTGTGAAGAAACGATGCGCAAGAAAATTCACAATTGGCAGAGAAATGGGCTTTTAACCAAAGAGGAATCGAAATTTCTAAGTGTAGAACATCCAATCACTCCGATCCTCTATTTCCTACCCAAAGTCCATAAATTGGTTACTCCAGTTTCGGGTCGCCCGATAATCTCAGCACAAGGAAGCATGAATGAGAATCTTTCCAAATACGTCGATTTCTTTCTTCAAGCTCATATTACAAACTTACCTTCCTATCTGAAAGACACTACTGACTTCTTGATGAAAATCAAAAATGTGAACTGGTGTTCTGATTATTGGTTGTTATGGATATAGAATCTCTCTATACCAGCATCAACCATCGGCATGGTATTAAGGCAACTGAGCATTACCTTAATAGCCGATATGTCACTTTGAGAGAACATAACAAAATGCTAATAGAAATGGTTGATATCTGTCTTCAAACTTACTTCTTCCAATTTAAAAATGAGATCTTCCAGCAGTTGCGGGGATGGCGATGGGTTCCTGCTTCTCCCCAGCTATTCATGCTTGCATGTTGGCTGGTGAGAGGAGGGCGTGCTCAGAGCTGCCCATCACCACTGGTGGAAGCACATTTTCCATTACTGGCGTTACATTGACGGCGTTTGCATTGTGTGGAAGGGGTCGAATGATGAAGCATTAGCCTTTATAAGAGACATCAATATAAATGATCTCAAGTTAAGATTCACGGCATCAGTTAGTGATAGTTCAGCTGAATTTTGAGATTTTCATATGTATGTAGAGGCGGGCATCTTACAAACTAGGTTGCATCGTAAGCTAACAGCGGGCAATTACATTCTTCATGCCCAAAGTGCCCATCCCAGTCACACTATTAACAGTATTCCGTAAGGGGAATTCATTTGAATCCGTCGGATCTGCAGTAGTGATGTAATTGCTGACAAATGTCTAGCTGAAGCCACTCAGAGATTCCTCAAAAGAGGTTGTAAAAGGAAGATATTAGATCAAGCTCTGCTTAAGGCCAAAAGTAGACATAGGGATGAGTTATTAGAACCCGGGCCCAGCACAGCGATTACCCAGAAGCCAGAATGTACAGTTTGCCTAATAACAACTTTCTGTACCCAAGAGAAAGCCATCTGCCGCATAATTTGCTCCGAATGGCCGATCACAATATTTTGGGTCCTATCATGCCTAGTCAGCCAGCAATCACTTTCAGAAGGGCCCCCTCAATGCGGGATGCCCTGGACAGATCAATTCCAGAGGTCCTACCGAAAACCTCATGGTTGTCCAAAATGGGTTTCTTCAAATGTACGTCATGCCATGCTTGCACTTTTGCAAAAAATGGTACCCACTATACAACAGCGTTTAGTGAGAAGAAGAACGCAATACGCGAATATCTGACATGTCGGTCGGAATTTGTCATTTATAAACTTAAATGCACTTGCGATCTTGAATATATAGGCAGCACGAAGCTCCCCGTTTATAAAAGTATTTTGCAACACGTTAGGGCCATTTTGAATTCAGATAATATCTACCCAGTGGCCAGACGTTTCAAGTCCATACACAATAATAAACTTAAGAACTTGGAATATACTGTCTTGGGGGACGGGGAGGAAATAGTGAAAAGCTACTCAGACAGAAGAAAACCTATTTCATTTTAACTGTTGACACTAGAGTTCCCAATGGACTTAATATTAATGAGGACCTTCACAACTTTTTATAATTCTGTGCAGTTTGTCTTACTGATAGGTAGTGTTAGCTCTTACAGATCTTAACTTGCATTTGGTTTCATTTGGCTCCACTAGATTGTTTCTAGTTCTCATGTAATATAGATGAATTTTCCTTGCATATGCTTTTCTGACGTTTTGATTATGTAAATTTGAGGTCTTTCGCTCAAAAGCCTCCGTTTTGCTGCTATATATTATATATTTGCCTTTTTTGCACAACAATTATTCACCACATAGCACTTTTTTTGCACTTTTCAGGCTAGTATGGCGGAACCTCGCAGTTTAAGCTCTAATTGGTTCCTACAACTAGGACTAATATCGAAGGTATGTGATGACCAGATATCAATGTCCACACATTTGGGATGCTTTTTTGCAATTTGTCCGCTAGTTAAAGCACTTGCACTTTATATAGACATATTTTTCATAGTGGCTTTGAATCTATTTGACTATTCTGATTATGGCATCTTAACCGTCACTTACTCCAGCTGTAACGATGATTTGCCATTTTATTGATTTTGGTACATGTTTTATAATTTTTGGTTTTCAGGCCAATTTTGGGCACTTGCCATGAATTAGCTTCCCCATTTTAGGAGTGGCCTGCATTATACAAAAGTGCAATATCAATCAAATGTTTTTTGCTATTCAGCTTTTAAATTTGCTATATTTGCACAATGTTGGAATTGTACATGAACTATGTACTGATTTTAGAATGTGCTTTAGATGGATATAGTTTAAAACGAAGCTTCCGCATATTTATACGCCGTTCTGCCTTAGTCTGTTGTTTATGTTCACTATTTACACTTTGTTGTCAGACAGCTTATTTTTTACAGCTAGTTTGGCTTTTAAATCACTTTATAAACGCAATGTCTGTTGGGGCGCGTCATGTGACCAATGCCAGATTAAATAACTTACACTGCTTGCACCTTATATTCGCGTGTTGGTCCGTGATTCTAAGGAGTACAGAAGAGGTCCGCACCTGCGTTTTTCTGCCTAGTATCTGGCGGTCAGAAGTTTTACTGCATATATATATATATATATATATTCACTGAAAAAACCATAAGTTTCAGAGACATTATAGTTAGGAATTAGCATTTAAACAACCTTTGAAATTCACTGAACAAACCATAGGTTTCCTGAATGTTATAGTTAGCTGGACATTTCACTCGTACAAAATCATAGAAATTCCTCCGTTATAGTTAGTTGTGCTAACTATACCTCGCGCGCCCACAATGCACTGCTGATGATGTCACATATTACATCATTCATGACATGGTTAGTTACATCACTGATGATCTCTCAAATGACATCACTGATGACATCACTGATGACATCATCCAGTGAATGTGGTTTTGTTTGAAATTTAAATAACTATTATATATATACCAATCTGTATTGAAGATTGAGTTGATAAATAACTGTCTGGATGGAGGAATTAGTAGCTGTCTGACTGTTTCTTTAAGTGAGTAATTAAAAGTGTCTTACTAAATATATGGGTTACTAACCAAACTATGTTAATGTGTGTATCACTGTCTCTGTTGTTATATAACCTGCTGCATCAATTGGTCACTAACTACATGAGTGTATATATTAGTTATTGATTAGTTGGCTGAGTATTTGTAAGGGAGACTGAGTGTATCTGTGGTTTGGTGGGGGAGTTGTAACTCTATGCATAGATGTGTGAGTTGTTGATTTTCTAGGCATTTGGGCTTAGGAGTGGTTATAGGACAGTTGTTTGGGTGTCTGAGTGTGTGTATTTGTGTGCTGTTAAGTGAATATATGTTTCAGTGGTACATTTCCAATAAAGTAAAAAAATAAAAAGCATTGTACATGAGCGTTGGTGTATATAAATAAGTATACGTAAGAGTCAGTGATTGTGAGAGTAACAGTATGAATGAGTGTATAATTGTAATAGTGATTTTTTAACCTAGTAACTATAATTTACTATGTGTACGTATAAATCAGGTGTTGTGTGTATAACTGTGTAAGTGAGTAAATGTAAGTGTGATTGATTCTTTTCATGAGTGAGTAGCATCACTGCATAACCGACTAGGATGACTGCTGATGTGTCAATGTCCATGTAGATGTATGAGTAAATTTGATAGTGTTACCATTGATCCGTGACTGCATGTATAAGTGATTCTGTGGGTGAAAGGACAGTTGTGTGTGTAGACTTAGGAATCAGCGAGTGCGTATGTAGTAACTGGTATGTGTGTGTCAATGCTTTCAAATATGGTACTCTATATTTTACAGTGAGTGATCAAAGGTTATACTAGTGTGTCATGAGGTGTATCAGATTGTCACGTGGATGATGTCATCAGTGATATCATTTGAGATGTCCTCAGTGATGTCATCAGTGATGTCAATGACCATGTCATGAATGATGTAATATGTGACATCATCAGCAGTGTATTGCGGGCGCGCAAGTTATAGTTAGCACAACCAACTATAACGGACACATTTCTATGGTATTGTACGAGTGAAATGTCCAGCTAACTATAACACACAAATTTCAAAGGTTTTTTAAATGCTTATTCCTAACTATAATGTCTGTGAAACGTATGTTTTTTTCAGTGAATTTCAAAGGTTTTTTTAAATGCTAATTTTTAAGTGCAATAGTAGTTATACCTATTTTTTTGTACTGAATTTCTACAGTTTTTTAACTGTTTATTTATAAATATTTTATTTATTAAACAACATTATATATTTTTCTGATAATTGCACAGAACAAATTACAAATAAATGTAAAACTGAAATATTTTGTTTTTTTTGTATTTTAATATATTTATATAATTTTCTTTTTTAATTTTTTTTCATCATTTTTTGGGGAGTCGCGCACCCAAAGCGTACCTATTGCAGCGGGTCCGCGTATTCTAGCTGCTATTTTGGAAAAGTCGTGAAGGATCCGCGTATGGTGAGCAACGAGTGAGTGTTTTTTTTCAGTTACGTCATATACGTTCAATGTTACGTGGTCTGCGCGACCAGTATGCGACCGGTCTGCGACTTCTGCTCCCGCGCACTCGCGACACATGTGTATTATGGTACACGATGCTTGTGCGTTGGTGGGCCCCACTTGAAGTCATATACGTGCTGGGGCTCGCTGGGTGAGCGACTCCTGCAAAAGTTTTAGTTTATGTTCTAAAATGATATGTACGTGTCTTTAATGTACATATTAGGGCAAAAGATTATCTAAGGTATTCATAAAAATAATATATTTCTACTTGTAATAAACTTATATTATTTTTAAATATATTTTTGCAAAGTCACATCGGGTGCGCTCCTCGTGAGCGCACGGTGCCCATGTGACCTAAAAAAGAGGAGAGGAAAAGCCACGCAGGGTGGCTTTTCCTCCCCTTGTAAATATAGCTACCGTCCCCAGCGCCATCACTTTGTTACAAAAAGTGACATACTGGTGGCGCAGGGGGCTTGTAAATCTGCCCCATAAGTGTATTGTCTCAATGCCTGAGTCATTCTGCAAGCGCATAGACAGTAACTGGGTTACTAGAGTGCTAGTAGTTGACAGCAGGATAAGTTTATAAGTGCTTATGTTTCAGCAGAGTGATTAGATAAGGACATGCTTCTATCAGGATGATTGTAGGAGTGGACACAGACTCACAGTGCGATTCCAGACAAGCATGACTATTACCTGGACTTTTGCAGGACTGACTCAGTAGTCTACAAGGGGTTAAGGGACGGCATACATTGTGCACATTTGACTTACCACTGCTTGTCTAAATGCCTTAGTCATTCTGCAAGTGCATATACAGTGACTGGGTTCCTAGAGTGCCAGTAGTTGACAGCAGGATAAGTTTAAAAGCACTTATATTTCAGCAGAGTGATTAGATAAGGACATGCTTCTGTCAGGATGATTGTAGGAGTAGACACAGACTCACAGTGTGATTGCAGACAAGCATGACTATTACCTGGACTTTTGCAGGACTGCCTCAGTAGTCTGCAAGGAGTTAAGGGACTGCATAAATTGTGCACATTTGACTGTACCACAGCTTGTTTCAATGCCTGAGTCATTCTGCAAGTGCATAGACAGTGACTATGTTCCTAGAGTGCTAGTAGTGACAGCAGGATACGTTTATAAGCGCTTACGTTTCAGCAGAGTGATTAGATAAGGACATGCTTCTATCAGGATGATTGTAGGAGTGGATACAGACTCACAGTGTGATTCCAGACAAGCATGACTATTACCTGGACTTTTGCAGGACTGACTCAGTAGTTTGGAAGGATTTAAGGGACCGCATACATTGTGCACATTTGACTGCAACACTGCTTGTCTCAATGCCTGATTCATTCTGCAAGTGCATAGACAGTGAATAGGCTCCTAGAGTGCTAGCAGTTGACAGCATGATATGTTTATAAGGACTTATGTTTCAGCCGTGATTAGATAAGGACATACTTCTGCCAGGATAATTGTCCGAGTGGACACAGACTCGCAGTGTGATTCCAGACAAGCATGACTATTACCTGGACTTTTGCAGGACTGAATCAATAGTCTGCAAGGGGTTAAGGGAACGCATATATTGTGCACATTTGACTGTACCACTGCTTGTCTCAATGCCTGAGTCATTCTGCAAGTGCATAGACAGTGACTGGGTTCCTAGAGTGCTAGTAGTTGACAGCAGGATACGTTTATAAGCGCTTATGTTTCAGCAGAGTGATTGGATAAGGACATGCTTCTGTCAGGATGATTGTAGGAGTGGACACAGACTCACAGTGTGATTCCAGACAAGCATGACTATTACCTGGACTTTTGCAGGACTGACTCAGTAGTTTGCCAGAGTTTAAGGGACCGCATACATTGTGCACATTTGACTGTAACACTGCTTGTCTCAATGCCTTATTCATTCTGCAAGTGCATAGACAGTGAATAGGTTCCTAGAGTGCTAGTAGTTGACAGAAGGATACGTTTATAAGGACTTATGTTTCAGCAGAGTGATTAGATAAGGACATACTTCTGTCAGGATGATTGTAGGAGTGGACACAGACTCACAGTGTGATTCCAGACAAGCATGACTATTACCTGGACTTTTGCAGGACTGACTCAGTAGTTTACAAGAGTTTAAGGGACCACATACATTGTGCACATTTGACTGTAACACTGCTTGTCTCAATGCCTTATTCATTCTGCAAGTGCATAGACAGTGAATAGGTTCCTAGAGTGCTAGTAGTTGACAGAAGGATACGTTTATAAGGACTTATGTTTCAGCAGAGTGATTATATAAGGACATACTTCTGTCAGGATGATTGTAGGAGTGAACACAGACTCACAGTGTGATTTCAGACAAGCATGACTATTACCTTGACCTTTACAGGAATGATTCAATAGTCTGCAAGGGGTTAAGGGAACGCATATATTGTGCACATTTGACTGTACCACTGCTTGTCTCTATGCCTAAGTCATTCTGCAAGTGCATATACAGTGACTGGGTTCCTAGAATGCTAATAGTTGACAGCAGGATAAGTTTATAAGCACTTATGTTTCAGCAGAGTGATTAGATAAGGACATGCTTCTGTCAGGATGATTGTAGGAGTGGATTGAGCTGCTTTAGAGCCATAGAACAGTTCAGCAGAGCTGCTTTAGGGCCAGAGAACCAGGTCAGCAGAGCCGTTGTAGAGCCAGAGACCCCGGTCAGCAGAGCCGCTGTAGAGCCAGATAACCAGGTCAGCAGAGCTGCTTTAGAGCCATAGAACCAGGTCAGCAGAGCTGCTGTAAAGTCAGAGAAACCAGGTCAGCAGAGCTGCTTTAGAGCCAAAGAACCAGGTCAGCAGAGCCGTTGTAGAGCCAGAGAACCAGGTCAGCAGAGCTGCCCAGAGCCTAAGAAGCAGGTCATCAGAGCTGCTCTAGAACTAGAGACCCAGGTAGGAAGAGCTGCTTTAGAGCCAGAGGCCCAGGTCAGCAGAGCTGCTTTAGAGCCAGAGAACCAGGACAGCAGAGCTCTTTAGAGGGAGAGAACCAGGCCAGGAGAGCTGCTATAGAGCCAGAGAACCAGGTCAGCAGAGCTGCTGTCAAGCCAGAGAACGTATTACAAAAACAGGGGTCCCTAGTAGTTCAGGGATCTTTCGCAAAAATGATAGACATACGCTCAATAGTATGTATGACCTTTGTCCAGCCGGACAGGAATTTTAATTAAAGTGATAAGCAAGAATAAAGAGGATTTTTTACACAGTGGGTGCAGCCAGCAGCCCACAGGGGACAAGACAAAACAAGGGGATGGGGTTAGAACGAACAAGGCGGTCTGTATACTAGTAGTTCAGTGAACAGACACGAATACATTTTAGAAGCATCATTGTATACAATTTATACTTTTCATTTTACATATGACGCTAAAATGTCGACGACGTTTCGATGCCTATTGTGAAATAAGTGGCATCATCTTCAGGACAGAGAATAAAAAAGCTTGTCTTGAAAATCTTTAGCCAATTTTTTGGCCTACACATATATTTATACATACAAATTTTCGGAAAAAAGGGGGAGGAAAAATGAAAACAAAGGTAAGTACTAGCATTAGCATGTAACATATCTGACCATCCAAAACAAAAGTGTGTTTTCCATGTGCAACAGATGGCAATTAAAATCAAGTGAAGTCACATGCGATTTCCGGCGCAGTGGGGGGACTGGTGGGGACGTTGCATGAAATAAAATGAACTAATTGTTTTACACTTACTGTGCCTAAGTATATACAAGAGAAGCACGTGAAGTGAAATGACGCGGTTTAGGATCATGGCCTTTCATGCCGTCAGTGCCGGGCGGGTCTGTAATGCGCAAATACGTCTCACTGCATTGAAATGAAAGGTGACGTGCAGGTTGTTTCAGAGTAATTAACGATAGGTTTAGGGCCATTGTTTTCTGGACACTGTGCACGGTTGGCGCGGGCACCCGGGCAAGCTTATTTAAGATTCCACGGTGAGGTCTCGAGTGAGATAAACATGCTGCGCAGTAGTGAACAGACGGTTAAATAACATGCTTATCGTGCGATTTACCAGATTTAGGTCCAAACATTGTTTATTTCCAGGGGGCGGTGCCCAATATCAAGGACATATGGTGGGGTACTCAATTATCTGAGCATTTTCCTGCCAAAAAGCGGGGATAGAGAGGGGTAAATACGAGGGTTAAAGTGAAAATTGAATCGCATAATAAGTACACGCAATATAATTACCAAACCAGGGCAAGAAAGCCTCTTCATAGGAGACCGGACCGATCGTGTCTCACTAGGGAAAATAGTTGAAATTAATTTATATTACAGTTACAGCTACTGAAGGGTTTTAAAGTTTCAGGAAGAGGCGAGAGAGCTACGCTTTAGCGAGTACTTACTTCCTGGTTGGGTTGCTCGATGGCAATTCTGGGCTCAGATGGGCGGGGATCGCTGGAGTGCTCGTGGGTGAAGTGAAGATAAAGTGGTGTTTGGAAATAGACAAGGGACTCAGCATGTGGTGTTTGGAAATAGACAAGGGACTCAGCATGGTCAGCAAAGCGGCCATATTGGAGTGGGTTTCGGACAGTGTGGGGGACATTTTGGTGTGGGTAAGTGGTGAGTGACATTTATATTAAGCAGAATATTTACATGGTTACATATATACAAAGATGCACAAAATAAAATCAAGAGACATTTGTGTAGGCCTGAAGGAAGTAAGGATTACGATAAAATTGTTCAAGGATTCATTTGATCACAGGAGGGATGCCCAATCTTCAAGGCGATTAAGTCCTGTATGGATACTGTTGGTACGCAATATCCAATGAAGTTCCTCCTTATTCAATAATTGCGATACATCTGCTCCTCGAGGTGGTGGTTTTACCATGGTGATGATTGTCCAAGTTAAGTCATTTTCAGTATGGCCTTTGTCCTTAAAATGTTCAACGAGGGGAGCATTAGGGGTGTTGCATCGGATTCTGCTTCGGTGTTGTCCGATGCGCAACTTTACCTTTTGGCTAGTTTGACCGACATATATCAACAAACATGGACAAAATATGGCATACACTACATTGGAAGAATTACAATTAGTGAAGTGCTTTCTCTCAAAGGTGATTGTGCCGTAGGTAAATGTTTTTCCTTCAATGGTGAAGTCACATACTACACAGCTACCGCATTTAACATGGCCTGTTAGTGCCGGTAAATCCCATGCATCGTTGATTGTAGTTTTTAGGTTAGGTTGTGGTAGGGATGCCCTTACCAAGTGATCTTTTACCTTTTTTGCTCGCTTGAAGGCAAAAATAGGGTGCTCCAGATTTAATGTACCTGCGTTTAACACAGGCCAGTGTTTAAGGACACTTTTCCTTATGGCATTGGAAGCTGGGGTGAAGGTGGTCACGCACACAAGTCTATCCTGATTTTTCTTTTGTTTTGGTTCTAGCAAGGTTTCTCTGGGGCAGTACCAAGCCCTTTTGAGAGAACGCCGTACTAGCTTTCGCGGGTATCCCCTATTTCTGAGCTTGTTGCTCAGGGTTCTGGCCTCAGAGAAATAGTCCTGTTTAAAATAGCAGTTTCTGCGTATGCGGAGGAATTGCGAGAATGGGAGCGAGTCTCTGAGGGCCCGGGGATGGTGACTGCTATAGTTCAACAAGGTGTTTCGTTCAGTGGGTTTTCTGTGGAGGCTGGTGGTCAAGCGGCCCTCTGTGTGTTTGATTTCTAAGTCCAGGAAGGGTATCGAATCTTTGCTCGTGGCCAGTGTGTATTTCAAGCCGTTACTGTTGTTGTTTAACCAATGTAATAGGTGTGTTATCGATTCGAATGATTCGCTCCATATCATAAAGATATCATCAATGTATCGTTTCCACAGGGCAAAGCCACTGTGGAAAGGATTTGATTCGGTCAATATACAGGATGTCTCTAGATTATCTATGTACAGAATTGCCAGGTTGGGGGCAAAAAATAGCCCCCATAGATGTACCGCGTACCTGTCCATAGAACTGTCCCTCGAAGAGAAAGAAATTTTTGGTAAGGCAAATCTCCAATAATTGGAGGTTAAATAGAGACGGAACATTGTGTGGGCGCGGGCGTGTGTTGAGAACTTTTTCAATCACGCGTAGTGATTCGTATTGTGGAATGTTGGTATATAAAGATTCCACATCCAGCGTGCACATGGTGCTGGATGTGGGATCAAACGGGTATTCCTCAACCATATTAATCATTGACATGCTGTCTCTGATATAACACAGGGTCTCAGGGACAAATGGTTTGATAAAATAGTCAATATAGTGCCCGAGGGGCTCCAGGACAGAGCCACACCCCGAGACTATTGGGCGACCAGGTGGAGGTAAGCAGTAGATAACTGGTACCCGGGGAGCCTTAGTATTAAGGAACTCATGTTCCTTCTTGGAAAGGTATCCCTGTTCTAGGGCATCATTAGTAACCTCGGAAATCAGTTTCTGTATTTCTTCTGTGGGATTACGTGGTAGTTTGCAGTAGTGTTCGGTATTAGCGAGTTGGCGATGGATCTCATTTTTATAGTTATCCATCTCCTGAATCACAATACCCCCTCCCTTGTCAGCTGGTTTTATTACAATGGAGGGGTTATTTTTCAAGGTGGTCAGGGCTTTCTTTTCTTCAATTGTGATATTGTACGGAATAAATGATTTTTGTTTTTCTAAAGCGGCAAGGTCGTTGAGAACAAGTTTCTCAAAGGTTGGTATTTCCGGGGGGACCATGCTGCCGGTAGGTGAAAATTTCGATGGTGGTTTGAAAGGAGTGTTCGAATGCTTCATGGGGGTAGGGTTCAACAGGAAAAAACTGTGAAGTCTGATCTTTCTGAAAAATCTTAAGAGCTCGGTTTGAGCATCAATGAAGTTAGGGCGAATAGTTGGGACAAATGAAAGACCTTTTGTGAGTAATGACAATTCATTACCCGAAAGCTCATGTGAGGCAAGATTAAAAATTGGTAACATTTCATCATTTTGGGGAACAGGAATTTGGCTACCGTCTACCATTGGTAGTGTTGTCGACGGTTGAACCGTTCGCCTGAAGGATTCTGGCGATTGGGCCATCTCTGTGGCTGTTTGCCTTTCCCTGCCCCTGGGGGTTCTGATTGGCCTCTGCCTCGCCCTAAAAAATTCCTATGGGAGGGACCTGGGCTATCACTTGGATCTGATTGTTCAGATGAGTCCCCCGAGCTGTCAGAAAAACCTACAAAGTTTTGTTTTCTGTTGAACCTTCCCCAAGGTCTTTGGTTTTGAGGGCCACTATATGAACGGTTGATATAATATTCCTTATTTAAGTAAGGGTATGCTCTTTCCTGTGAGAAGTTTTTAATGTCTTTTTTGACTTTGGTGGCTTTCTTGTTAAATTCAAGTTTGTGGAATTCCTCAATAGTTTTGGTTATTTTTTCGAGAAGTTTCTTAGCTTCAGTATTGGTGTTCTTGTCTTTAAGTTGTTGTTCTAGGTCACGAATTTCAACAATGACTTTTCCTGCTCCTCTGTAGCGATATCAATTCCAAGCACCATCCAGTGCCTGGAACAGGTTGTGCTAATGTAGCTAAATCCGTTTAAATACTTCGGGTTGTCCGTGAAGACCCCCGGAATATTTCGAACTTGGAGACCGACTGGTATTATGTTGGCTTTGAGATATTAAGATATATAAGGCTGATAGCCAGAAACCGGTCCTTGGAGGCTTGATTCCGGTCTGGGAAAGACATGGCTTGGTAGTTCGGACTGGACTGTTCCCATGAGGCACAGGGTCAGAGCTGATTTGCATATAGCCAGTGTCTAACCCAGGGTGGTGTGGAGTGCAAAAAAACGATGGATTTAGGCCCAGATCCTTGTACTGGGGTGAATGTATGACATTGTTCTACATTCTGTCCATCAACTGTGTTTTTTGCAATTTTCACCCCGAGTGGGCTGGGTATGCTCAGACGTGAGTCCCAGGCTCTCCACACCACTGGAGTCAAGCTATCCAGGCTGAATGAAGGCTGATAGCCAGAAACCGGTCCTTGGATGCTTGATTCCGGTCTGGGAAAGACTTGGCTTGGTAGTTCGGACTGGACTGTTCCCATGAGGCACAGGGTCAGAGCTGATTTGCATATAGCCAGTGTCTAACCCAGGGTGGTGTGGAGTGCAAAAAAACGATGGATTTAGGCCCAGATCCTTGTACTGGGGTGAATGTATGACATTGTTCTACATTCTGTCCATCAACTGTGTTTTTTGCAATTTTCACCCCGAGTGGGCTGGGTATGCTCAGACGTGAGTCCCAGGCTCTCCACACCACTGGAGTCAAGCTATTCAGGCTGAATGAAGGCTGATAGCCAGAAACCGGTCCTTGGATGCTTGATTCCGGTCTGGGAATGACATGGCTTGGTAGTTCGGACTGGACTGTTCCCATGAGGCACAGGGTCAGAGCTGATTTGCATATATCCAGTGTCTAACCCAGGGTGGTGTGGAGTGCAAAAAAACGATGGATTTAGGCCCAGATCCTTGTACTGGGGTGAATGTATGACATTGTTCTACATTCTGTCCTTCAACTGTGTTTTTTGCAATTTTCACCCCGAGTGGGCTGGGTATGCTCAGACGTGAGTCCCAGGTTCTCCACACCACTGGAGTCAAGCTATCCAGGCTGAATGAAGGCTGATAGCCAGAAACCGGTCCTTGGATGCTTGATTCCGGTCTGGGAAAGACATGGCTTGGTAGTTCGGACTGGACTGTTCCCATGAGGCACAGGGTCAGAGCTGATTTGCATATAGCCAGTGTCTAACCCAGGGTGGTGTGGAGTGCAAAAAAACGATGGATTTAGGCCCAGATCCATGTACTGAGGTGAATGTATGACATTGTTCTACATTCTGTCCATCAACTGAGTTTTTTGCAATTTTCACCCCGAGTGGGCTGGGTATGCTCAGACGTGAGTACCAGGCTCTCCACACCACTGGAGTCAAGCTATCCAGGCTGAATGAAGGCTGATAGCCAGAAACCGGTCCTTGGATGCTTGATTCCGTTCTGGGAAAGACATGGCTTGGTAGATCGGACTGGACTGTTCCCATGAGGCACAGGGTCAGAGCTGATTTGCATATAGCCAGTGTCTAACCCAGGGTGGTGTGGAGTGCAAAAAAACGATGGATTTAGGCCCAGATCCTTGTACTGGGGTGAATGTATGACATTGTTCTACATTCTGTCCATCAACTGTGTTTTTTGCAATTTTCACACCGAGTGGGCTGGGTATGCTCAGACGTGAGTCCCAGGCTCTCCACACCACTGGAGTCAAGCTATCCAGGCTGAATGAAGGCTGATAGCCAGAAACCGGTCCTTGGATGCTTGATTCCGGTCTGGGAAAGACATGGCTTGGTAGTTCGGACTGGACTGTTCCCATGAGGCACAGGGTCAGAGCTGATTTGATTATAGCCAGTGTCTAACCCAGGGTGGTGTGGAGTGCAAAAAAATGATGGATTTAGGCCCAGATCCTTGTACTGGGGTGAATGTATGACATTGTTCTACATTCTGTCCATCAACTGTGTTTTTTGCAATTTCCCCCCCCGAGTGGGCTGGGTATGCTCAAACGTGAGTCCCAGGCTCTCCACACCACTGGAGTCAAGCTATCCAGGCTAAATGAAGGCTGATAGCCAGAAACCGGTCCTTGGATGCTTGATTCCGGTCTGGGAAAGTCATGGCTTGGTAGTTCGGACTGGACTGTTCCCATGAGGCACAGGGTCAGAGCTGATTTGCATATAGCCAGTGTCTAACCCAGGGTGGTGTGGAGTGCAAAATAACGATGGATTTAGGCCCAGATCCTTGTACTGGGGTGAATCTATGACATTGTTCTACATTCTGTCCATCAACTGTGTTTTTTGCAATTTTCACCCCGAGTGGGCTGGGTATGCTCAGACGTGAGTCCCAGGCTCTCCACACCACTGGAGTCCAGCTATCCAGGCTGAATGAAGGCTGATAGCCAGAAACCGGTCCTTGGATGCTTGATTCCGGTCCTGGAAAGACATGGCTTGGTAGTTCGGACTGGACTGTTCCCATGAGGCACAGGGTCAGAGCTGATTTGCATATAGCCAGTGTCTAACCCGGGGTGGTGTGGAGTGCAAAAAAAACGATGGATTTAGGCCCAGATCCTTGTACTGGGGTGAATGTATGACATTGTTCTACATTCTGTCCATCAACTGTGTTTTTTGCAATTTTCACCCCGAGTGGGCTGGGTATGCTCAGACGTGAGTCCCAGGCTCTCCACACCACTGGAGTCAAGCTATCCAGGCTGAATGAAGGCTGATAGCCAGAAACAGGTCCTTGGATGCTTGATTCCGGTCTGGTAAAGACATGGCTTGGTAGTTCGGACTGGACTGTTCCCATGAGGCACAGGGTCAGAGCTGATTTGCATATAGCCAGTGTCTAACCCAGGGTGGTGTGGAGTGCAAAAAAACGATGGATTTAGGCCCAGATCCTTGTACTGGGGTGAATGTATGACATTGTTCTACATTCTGTCCATCAACTGTGTTTTTTGCAATTTTCACCCCGAGTGGGCTGGGTATGCTCAGACGTGAGTCCCAGGCTCTCCACACCACTGGAGTCAAGCTATCCAGGCTGAATGAAGGCTGATAGCCAGAAACCGGTCCTTGGATGCTTGATTCCGGTCTGGGAAAGACATGGCTTGGTAGTTCGGACTGGACTGTTCCCATGAGGCACAGGGTCAGAGCTGATTTGCATATAGCCAGTGTCTAACCCAGGGTGGTGTGGAGTGCAAAAAAACGATGGATTTAGGCCCAGATCCTTGTACTGGGGTGAATGTATGACATTGTTCTACATTCTGTCCATCAACTGTGTTTTTTGCAATTTTCACCCCGAGTGGGCTGGGTATGCTCAGACGTGAGTCCCAGGCTCTCCACACCACTGGAGTCAAGCTATCCAGGCTGAATGAAGGCTGATAGCCAGAAACCGGTCCTTGGATGCTTGATTCCGGTCTGGGAAAGACTTGGCTTGGTTGTTCGGACTGGACTGTTCCCATGAGGCACAGGGTCAGAGCTGATTTGCATATAGACAGTGTCTAACCCAGGGTGGTGTGGAGTGCAAAACAACTATGGATTTAGGCCCAGATCCTTGTACTGGGGTGAATGTATGACATTGTTCTACATTCTGTCCATTAACTGTGTTTTTTGCAATTTTCACCCAGAGTGGGCTGGGTATGCTCAGACGTGAGTCCCAGGCTCTCCACACCACTGGAGTCAAGCTATCCAGGCTGAATGAAGGCTGATAGCCAGAAACCGGTCCTTGGATGCTTGATTCCGGTCTGGGAAAGACATGGCTTGGTAGTTCGGACTGGACTGTTCCCATGAGGCACAGGGTCAGAGCTGATTTGCATATAGCCAGTGTCTAACCCAGGGTGGTGTGGGGTGCAAAAAAACGATGGATTTAGGCCCAGATCCTTGTACTGGGGTGAATGTATGACATTGTTCTACATTCTGTCCATCAACTGTGTTTTTTGCAATTTTCACCCCGAGTGGGCTGGGTATGCTCAGACGTGAGTCCCAGGCTCTCCACACCACTGGAGTCAAGCTATCCAGGCTGAATGAAGGCTTATAGCCAGAAACCGGTCCTTGGATGCTTGATTCCGGTCTGGGAAAGACATGGCTTGGTAGTTCGGACTGGACTGTTCCCATGAGGCACAGGGTCAGAGCTGATTTGCATATAGCCAGTGTCTAACCCAGGGTGGTGTGGAGTGCAAAAAAACGATGGATTTAGGCCCAGATCCTTGTACTGGGGGGAATGTATGACATTGTTCTACATTCTGTCCATCAACTGTGTTTTTTGCAATTTTCACCCCGAGTGGGCTGGGTATGCTCAGACGTGAGTCCCAGGCTCTCCACACCACTGGAGTCAAGCTATCCAGGCTGAATGAAGGCTGATAGCCAGAAACCGGTCCTTGGATGCTTGATTGCGGTCTGGGAAAGACATGGCTTGGTAGTTCGGACTGGATTGTTCCCATGAGGCACAGGGTCAGAGCTGATTTGCATATAGCCAGTGTCTAACCCAGGGTGGTGTGGAGTGCAAAAAAACGATGGATTTAGGCCCAGATCCTTGTACTGGGGTGAATGTATGACATTGTTCTACATTCTGTCCATCAACTGTGTTTTTTGCAATTTTCAACCCGAGTGGGCTGGGTATGCTCAGACGTGAGTCCCAGGCTCTCCACACCACTGGAGTCAAGCTATCCAGGCTGAATGAAGGCTGATAGCCAGAAACCGGTCCTTGGATGCTTGATTCCGGTCTGGGAAAGACGTGGCTTGGTAGTTCGGACTGGACTGTTCCCATGAGGCACAGGGTCAGAGCTGATTTGCATATAGCCAGTGTCTAACCCAGGGTGGTGTGGAGTGCAAAAAAACGATGGATTTAGGCCCAGATCCTTGTACTGGGGTGAATGTATGACATTGTTCTACATTCTGTCCATCAACTGTGTTTTTTGCAATTTTCACCCCGAGTGGGCTGGGTATGCTCAGACGTGAGTCCCAGGCTCTCCACACCACTGGAGTCAAGCTATCCAGGCTGAATGAAGGCTGATATCCAGAAACCGGTCCTTGGATGCTTGATTCCGGTCTGGGAAAGACATGGCTTGGTAGTTCGGACTGGACTGTTCCCATGAGGCACAGGGTCAGAGCTGATTTGCATATAGCCAGTGTCTAACCCAGGGTGGTGTGGAGTGCAAAAAAACAATGGATTTAGGCCCATATCCTTGTACTGGGGTGAATGTATGACATTGTTCTACATTCTGTCCATCAACTGTGTGTTTTGCTATTGTGAAATAAGTGGCATCATCTTCAGGACAGAGAATAAAAAAGCTTGTCTTGAAAATCTTTAGGCAATTTTTTGGCCTACACATATATTTATACATACAAATTTTCGGAAAAAAGGGGGAGGAAAAATGAAAACAAAGGTAAGTACTAGCATTAGCATGTAACATATCTGACCATCCAAAACAAAAGTGTGTTTTCAATGTGCAACAGATGGCAATTAAATTCAAGTGAAGTCACATGCGATTTCCGGCGCAGTGGGGGGACTGGTGGGGACGTTGCATGAAATAAAATGAACGAATTGTTTTACAGTTACTGTGCCTAAGTATATACAAGAGAAGCACGTGAAGTGAAATGACGCGGTTTAGGATCATGGCCAACCTTTGAGAAACTTGTTCTCAACGACCTTGCCGCTTTAGAAAAACAAAAATCATTTATTCCGTACAATATCACAATTGAAGAAAAGAAAGCCCTGACCACCTTGAAAAATAACCCCTCCATTGTAATAAAACCAGCTGACAAGGGAGGGGGTATTGTGATTCAGGAGATGGATAACTATAAAAATTAGATCCATCGCCAACTCGCTAATACCGAACACTACTGCAAACTACCACGTAATCCCACAGAAGAAATACAGAAATTGATTTCCGAGGTTACTAATGATGCCCTAGAACAGGGATACCTTTCCAAGAAGGAACATGAGTTCCTTAATACTAAGGCTCCCCGGGTACCAGTTACCTACTGCTTACCCAAGATTCACAAGAATTGTGAATCTCCACCTGGTCGCCCAATAGTCTCGGGTGCGGCTCTGTCCTGGAGCCCCTCGGGCACTATATTGACTATTTTATCAAACCATTTGTCCCTGAGACCCTGTGTTATATCAGAGACAGCATGTCAATGATTAATATGGTTGAGGAATACCCGTTTGATCCCACATCCAGCACCATGTGCACGCTGGATGTGGAATCTTTATATACCAACATTCCACAATACGAATCACTACGCGTGATTGAAAAAGTTCTCAACACACGCCCGCGCCCACACAATGTTCCGTCTCTATTTATCCTCCAATTATTGGAGATTTGCCTTACCAAAAATTACTTTCTCTTCGAGGGACAGTTCTATGGACAGGTACACGGTACATCTATGGGGGCTATTTTTGCCCCCAACCTGGCAATTCTGTACATGGATAATCTAGAGACATCCTGTATATTGACCGAATCAAATCCTTTCCACAGTGGCTTTGCCCTGTGGAAACGATACATTGATGATATCTTTATGATATGGAGCGAATCATTCGAATCGATAACACACCTATTACATTGGTTAAACAACAACAGTAACGGCTTGAAATACACACTGGCCACGAGGAAAGATTCGATACCCTTCCTGGACTTAGAAATCAAACACACAGAGGGCCGCTTGACCACCAGCCTCCACAGAAAACCCACTGAACGAAACACCTTGTTGAACTATAGCAGTCACCATCCCCGGGCCCTCAGAGACTCGCTCCCATTCTCGCAATTCCTCCGCATACGCAGAAACTGCTATTTTAAACAGGACTATTTCTCTGAGGCCAGAACCCTGAGCAACAAGCTCAGAAATAGGGGATACCCGCGAAAGCTAGTACGGCGTTCTCTCAAAAGGGCTTAGTACTGCCCCAGAGAAACCTTGCTAGAACCAAAACAAAAGAAAAATCAGGATAGACTTGTGTGCGTGACCACCTTCACCCCAGCTTCCAATGCCATAAGGAAAAGTGTCCTTAAACACTGGCCTGTGTTAAACGCAGGTACATTAAATCTGGAGCACCCTATTTTTGCCTTCAAGCGAGCAAAAAACGTAAAAGATCACTTGGTAAGGGCATCCCTACCACAACCTAACCTAAAAACTACAATCAACGATGCATGGGGTTTACCGGCACTAACAGGCCATGTTAAATGCGGTAGCTGTGTAGTATGTGACTTCACCATTGAAGGAAAAACATTTACCTACGGCACAATCACCTTTGAGAGAAAGCACTTCACTAATTGTAATTCTTCCAATGTAGTGTATGCCATATTTTGTCCATGTTTGTTGATATATGTCGGTCAAACTAGCCAAAAGGTAAAGTTGCGCATCGGACAACACCGAAGCAGAATCCGATGCAACACCCCTAATGCTCCCCTCGTTGAACATTTTAAGGACAAAGGCCATACTGAAAATGACTTAACTTGGACAATCATCACCATGGTAAAACCACCACCTTGAGGAGCAGATGTATCGCAATTATTGAATAAGGAGGAACTTCATTGGATATTGCGTACCAACAGTATCCATACAGGACTTAATCGCCTTGAAGATTGGGCATCCCTCCTGTGATCAAATGAATCCTTGAACAATTTTATCGTAATCCTTACTTCCTTCAGGCCTATACAAATGTCTCTTGATTTTATTTTGTGCATCTTTGTAAATATGTAACCATGTAAATATTCTGCTTAATATAAATGTCACTCACCACTTACCCACACCAAAATGTCCCCCACACTGTCCGAAACCCACTCCAATATGGCCGCCTTGCTGACCATGCGGAGTCCCTTGTCTATTTCCAAACACCACATGCTGAGTCCCTTGTCTATTTCCAAACACCACTTTATCTTCACTTCACCCACGAGCACTCCAGCGATCCCCGCCCATCTGAGCCCAGAATTACCATCGAGCAACCCAACCAGGAAGTAAGTACTCGCTAAAGCGTAGCTCTCTCGCCTCTTCCTGAAACTTTAAAACCCTTCAGTAGCTGTAACTGTAATATAAATTAATTTCAACTATTTTCCCTAGTGAGACACGATCGGTCCGGTCTCCTATGAAGAGGCTTTCTTGCCCTGGTTTGGTAATTATATTGCGTGTACTTATTATGCGATTCAATTTTCACTTTAACCCTCGTATTTACCCCTCTCTATCCCCGCTTTTTGGCAGGAAAATGCTCAGATAATTGAGTACCCCACCATATGTCCCTTGATATTGGGCACCGCCCCCTGGAAATAAACAATGTTTGGACCTAAATCTGGTAAATCGCACGATAAGCATGTCATTTAACCGTCTGTTCACTACTGCGCAGCATGTTTATCTCACTCGAGACCTCACCGCGGAATCTTAAATAAGCTTGCCCGGGTGCCCGCGCCAACCGTGCACAGTGTCCAGAAAACAATGGCCCTAAACCTATCGTTAATTACTCTGAAACAACCTGCACGTCACCTTTCATTTCAATGCAGTGAGACGTATTTGCGCATTACAGACCCGCCCGGCACTGACGGCATGAAAGGCCATGATCCTAAACCGCGTCATTTCACTTCACGTGCTTCTCTTGTATATACTTAGGCACAGTAACTGTAAAACAATTTGTTCATTTTATTTCATGCAACGTCCCCACCAGTCCCCCCACTGCGCCGGAAATCGCATGTGACTTCACTTGATTTTAATTGCCATCTGTTGCACATGGAAAACACACTTTTGTTTTGGATGGTCAGATATGTTACATGCTAATGCTAGTACTTACCTTTGTTTTCATTTTTCCTCCCCCTTTTTTCCGAAAATTTGTATGTATAAATATATGTGTAGGCCAAAAAATTGCCTAAAGATTTTCAAGACAAGCTTTTTTATTCTCTGTCCTGAAGATGATGCCACTTATTTCACAATAGGCATCGAAACGTCGTCGACATTTTAGCGTCATATGTAAAATGAAAAGTATAAATTGTATACAATGATGCTTCTAAAATGTATTCGTGTCTGTTCACTAAACTACTAGTATACAGACCGCCTTGTTCGTTCTAACCCCATCCCCTTGTTTTGTCTTGTCCCCTGTGGGCTGCTGGCTGCACCCACTGTGTAAAAAATCCTCTTTATTCTTGCTTATCACTTTAATTAAAATTCCTGTCCGGCTGGACAAAGGTCATACATACTATTGAGCGTATGTCTATCATTTTTGCGAAAGATCCCTGAACTACTAGGGACCCCTGTTTTTTGTAATACGTTACTGCCCAAGGTCCCTAGTGCTATACTTTGGGTTCCCTTGTTTTGTGTAAAATAAGTCAAGCCAGAGAAACCAGGTCAGTAGAGCTGCTTTAGAGCGACAGAACAAGGTCAGCAGAGTTGCTTTAGAGGGAGAGAACTAGATTAGCAGAACTGCCTTAGAGCCGGAGAACCAGGTTAACAGAGCTCTTTAAAGGGAGAGAACAAGGTCAGCAGAGCTGCTTTAGAGCCAGAGAACCAGGTCAGCAGAGCTCTTTAGAGTGGGAGAACCAGGTCAGCAGAGCAGAGCTGCTTTAGAGCCAGAGAACCAGGTCAGCAGAGCTGCTCTAGAGCCAGAGAACCAGGTCAGCAGAGCCGCTGAAGAGACAGACCTACAACTGCAGCCACACACCTTCACACATACACCCTATCTCCTTCACACACACCACCCCTTCACAATCAGACCCACACACCCTCATCCATACACACCATCACCCCCCCAATCACATACACCCCACACCATGACCACACCAAAGGGTCCAAAGTTCACTAACCCGGAGATGGAGATACTTACAGATGAGGTCATCCGAGTCTATCCACAGCTGTTTGGTGCATTGGTCAGACAGACCATCATAGCTCAAAAGACACGCCCGTGGGAGAGGATAGTCGAGAAGGTGAATGCTGTTGCACCCATCAGGTGCACCAAGGCGGTTTGCCAGAACAGGTGGTACGATCTGCGGAGGATGGTCAAGCGCAAGATGGATGAGGACTACGCCAACGCTCATCACACTGGAGGTGGACCTCCCCGCAGACCTGCACAATACCAGCCCTGGGAGGAGAAAGTCATGGCCATGCTACCACCGGTGGGAGTTCACGGAATTGAAGGAGCCGTTGAGCCTGGTCATGTAACATGGGTGGACTCCCAGCAGTGCGGGGGGGTTGTGGGGGGTGTGTGGCCATGACTCCCTGCATTGCCCAACAGTAGGGGGGTGTAGGGGGGTGTGTTGGGGGTGTGGGGGGTGTGTGGCCATGACTCCCAGCAGTGCCCAATAGTAGGGGGGTGTGGATGTGTGTGTTGGGGGTGTGGGGGTGGCGGCCATGACTTCTAGCAGTGCCCAACAGTAGGGGGGCGTGGGGGGTGTGTTGGGGGTGTGGAAGTGTGTGGCCATGACTCCCAGCAGTGCCCATCAGTAGGGGTGTGTGGGGGTGTGTGTTAGGGGGTGTGTGGCCATGACTCCCAGCAGTGCCCAACAGTAGGGGGGTGTGTGTTGGGGGGTGTGGGGGGTGGCGGCCATGACTTCCAGCAGTGCCCAACAGTAGGAGGGTGTGGGGGGGGTGTTGGGGGGTGTGGGGGTGTGTGGCCATGACTCCCAGCAGTGCCCAACAGTAGGGGGTGTGGGGGGTGTGTTGGGGGCGTGGGGGGTGTGGCCATGACTCCCAGCAGTGCCCAACAGTAGGGGGGTGTGGGTGTGTGTGTTGGGGGGTGTGGGGGGTGTGTGGCCATGACTCCCAGCAGTGCCCAACAGTAGGGGGGTGCAAGGGGAGTTGCAGAATGCTACAAGGGGGAGGGGGAGAGAGTGCAAGATGCATGGTAGTAGGCAGCACTCAACCCATATGGGCCAGGTACACACCCATGCACCATGCTCAATGCACAGGGAGTTAGAAAGTACTGACAAGATAGCTGACACTGGGCCCTGGTGTAGGCAGCACATGGGCCTCCTGTGACCAGTGCAAACACTAACACCAGGACAAGTGAAGATACCTTGCACAGGAACTCACAACCACTATATGCGTATGTGTTCTGTTGCTTGATACACACAACGTGCAGGCTACTGCTGCTGACGCAGTGTGTCGTGTGCCCTGATTGGCATTATGGTGACTGGTCCTGTGGCCGTGATGTTTATTGCATGTTCACACATTTGCTGGGACTGACCCATGGGTAACCAGCCACTCCAGCCTCAAATGCACATGTCAATCTTTGGCTAGCAAGAATCCTTGGGTTGTGTGGCTGTTTGGCATGTTCAATCGCCCCTTCTGCCCTCATGTGTTCACTCCTCCCGGCTGCAGCATCCACAGCCACAACGCTGCACAGAATGCCCCAATCAAGCCACACACACCTATGAGATACTCATCCATACATCCATCAATCCATCATTGAAGCATGCCGCATATTTTCTGTGCCACTGTTGCACAACCGCCATGACAAAGGCCGGTCCGTCAGCACCTGCAACATGCACACTGCTAGACACTCAGCTCATGTCATGACACATGTGACCGCATCAGTAGGAAGTTGGTTAGCTAGCAAGTCACAACAGAGCCTGTCTGACAATGAGGGACATCGTTCGCCGGGCACCCATGAGGTGGCAGAAGACACCTCCACTGCCAGCACTCATGTGTCCCGTCGACATGATGTGCCCACAAGCGTTGGACCGGCTCGTGTGGGCAGGGGTGGTGGGAGTGGCGCTAGGCGGAGGCGAGAACCTGACCAGCCAGCTGCAGGGCCCGGTATGTACGAACTTCGAGACATCATTGATGAATACCGGCGGGACACCAGGGAGTTCAGCCTGGTAGTGGAGGCACTCAACAAAATGACAGAGCAGCAGGCCCAGCTACATAACAGTCAAGAACGACACCAGGGACGGATGGCGGCAAGACTGGATGACCGTGTGACGGCGCATCGGAAAATTAACCAATCGCTCCGTCTGATCGCTGTCAACATGCAGCACTCTCCCTGTGTCACGAGGCCAGAAACATCTAGGCAAAGACCAACAACAGGCACAGGGAGGGAGGAGGAGGCGGAATTGTCAGACGGAGATTCCCATGCATCGCCAAGGCCTGCACGTGAGGGTCCCCCAAGGAAGGTTGGTCGTCCACGGTCAAGACGTTGATAGGCATAGGGCCATGAACAACTCCCAGGTCACCTGGTCTGGCATCTTGCCTTTGTGTGCAACAGCATCACCCTATTGACTTTAACACTCTCCCACATGGACTTGCTGGTCGCAGTGTGCCCAATGATGCCAAGCACTGTGGCCTGGACTCTGTTGACCCATACTGTAAGGCATCACATCTCCCGCAGTGAACTTTGGATTCCCCCCTTCTTGTACAGCACCTACTCACGTTACACGCACAAGAGTAAAAAATAAATCTCACTTGCACTAAAAGCATTGATGTATTTTTATGTACTCAGATTCTAATACATTTGTGAGGTGAAATGTTTTCAAATGCCAACGTCTCCTGCAAACTATTGCCATCAACACTCATGGATTTTAGTTAGGCAGTGGAAATACATAGGTCACAAGATAGCCTAAATTACATACATGGATAGCAATACTCACCAGTGATGGTTACCAACTGCAGAAGATGGGGTTTGCTTGAAATACTGCAATGACAGACAGTCATACAAGAGTGTGTGAGGTGTCAAGAGCATGGCAAATATGCTAGGTGTCCATGGAGGGAGCACCAGGATCTGTCTAATGAGGAAGGAGAACTAGCAGCCACATGCTGTTGTACTGTGGATGTGAAGATTGATGGCCTGGCCGAGGGTGCCAACAGGGACTGTGTTCAATAGGGTGTTAGATGTTAGACGTCCATATCATTTATTTAGCCTGGGTCTGTGAAGTGCCGACTGAGTGTGGCTGATGAGTAAGAAGGTGAAAGTGCATTTGACTGTGGGACCATTGTAGGTATCTCAGGCGGATAGTCATGTGGCAGCAGCAGGGGATGTTGGGGATGAGGTGTGTGCATGCACCCTGCATTTCCACAAGTACTCCGTAAGTCACGTTCTTGTTCCTGTGTAGAGGTAGTTGCTGTAGTAGGGCTGGCTGGTGTTGTGGACGGTAACCAGGCAGAACACCACCTTGCCGACATACATCACCATAGACATACCTGAAGGAAATGACAAATCCCGCTAACACCACACCGACAGAGTGGTAGGAGGACTTCCCATCATCCACATTAATAATCCCAGAGTCACAACCAACAACAATGACACCCTCCACATCGCCTAAAACATGCATTTAGTGATCCACACAAACAACACCCTCTGAGGAACACTCATCTACAGACCACCTGGAGTCCCAACACTATTCACCAACTCCATCGCTCACCTCATCAGCACGCATGCCCTCGCATACACGGACTACATCCTCCTTGGGGAAATTTACTGTCACCGTAATGACAACTATGACGTAAACTCCACCGCCCTGATGGACAACCTTACCAACCTTGGATTACAACAACAATTGACAACCCACACCCACAATGCTAGACACACACAGGACACAATCTTTGCAGAAACTCCACAGATCTAATCCAACAACAACACCTCACAACACTGGAAAGACCACAGAAGCCTACACTTCACCTTCAGGAAAGAAAACACAATCCCCCTGCACACAGACCATGCCACGCACCTGCAGGTGCGAGCTCAACAAGGACTAAGTGACAGCCACCCTTACCCTGCCCTGGGTCCACAAGCCAACACCACCAACCCCCACACCGCTGCCATCTTCCTCAAACAGTGGATCACCGACTGCGCATACACCTTCATCCCAATCAAGTCCTCCGCCACCTAACACAACAATTACACTCCTGAGCCTGCTGCAACGCATCTGTAAAACATCGGCACGTCTGATCCTCATTTACCACAACTCGGCCACATCACACAACACCCCAGAGGCCTGCACTGACTCCCTGTCAACAACCGAATAACCTTCTAAATCCACATCCACGCACACAAATCTCTACACCACGCAGGACCACCATACCACTACCACAGACTCACCTTCTACACACCCACCCGCAGTCTCTGCTCTACCAAACATGCCCTCGCCACTGTCCCCCACATCCCGAATAACACGGACAGTGACAGATCAATCTCCTACCTCGACTCCAAGACCTGGTACACCCTCCCTAAAAGTCAACTACAGAACCAGGACCTGCTGCCCTTCACAACAGTTCTCAAGGCCAGTGTGTTTAGATCAGTACCGGCACCCCCCAGCGCATTGAGACCGTCATGGGTAGGTAGTGCGTCAAACTAACGAATCAACTGATTGTAGATGACTTAGGCAAAATCTGTGTGTAGTGTAGGAGAGCTGTAGATGATAGTTACAATTATCCTGGTCAGGATGCTGGTGTGAAACAGGCTGTGCAGATGTTTGACAATGCAGAGTGTGTCCATGGTGGGTGTAGGCTGTTAAGTCTGACCAATCATAATTCTGGATTGGGTGTGTGATTTTTGGGTTTGGGTGTGGGTTTTTGAAAATCCGTCTGTGATCTCCCGGCATGAGTGGCGTTCTCAAGTTGCGTATTACCAAGTTACAGCATTTGAGGCGATGTGTGGTGGTGTTGTGTCAACGAGGTAATATACCACAATGTGGTGCTGCTGTAAGTAGTGTGTGTGCAGTACGAAGCACATGACCTGGTTGTACGTACACGCACTGTTAAGTGTGTCTGCGGTGAGTTGTCAGTATGAGTTGCACTCACAGCCTGAGAGCCTGTCATGTGTGTGTTCGTGGTAGCGTGTTACCAGGTGGATAATTGTCAGCTGTTCACTGTGTGGAGGTTGTCTGGGGCATGAGTCTGTTGTATCACATCTGTAATTAAATGCCGCACCCCATTCAGACACTGTTCAACAACAAAAAGGCCAAAACCAACTCTCAAGAAATTCCTTACAACCAATGTCAGAGTTACATGGCCAATCGAAAATACTGCCTCAGAGGTGTACCTTTACACTAATCCATAGGGTCATGACGTGTGTTACGTTTACACAACATTGACACCAAGGTCTGATCCCACTCACTAGAGGAAAAATGAAGAGAGCTAAGAGAGCGTGCCTCACGGTAGCAACACCCGAGGGGCTTCCTGACAGACAATTGCCAGTTTACCCACTTCTCTCATCGGCCACTCTGTCTTCGTCTGAGTAAGGAACAAAGAGGCAAATACAAACAGTGAATCACTAATAACAATAATATGGTGATAAAAGAATCAACCACTATGTCCCCTCATGTTAATTATGGTGACATTCATGTGTGTCTGCACCTGGTACCCCTATGAGAGCCAAGGACAATCGACCACCACTATTGAAAAGGGGAGGGACTTGCTAGCTAACCAACTTCCTACTGATGCGGTCACATGTGTCATGACATGAGCTGAGTGTCTAGCAGTGTGCATGTTGCAGGTGCTGACGGACCGGCCTTTGTCATGGCGGTTGTGCAACAGTGGCACAGAAAATATGCGGCATGCTTCAATGATGGATTGATGGATGTATGGATGAGTATCTCATAGGTGTGTGTGGCTTGATTAGGGCATGCTGTGCAGCGTTGTGGCTGTGGAAGCTGCAGCCGGGAGGAGTGAACACATGAGGGCAGAAGGGGCGATTGAACATGCCAAACAGCCACACAACCCAAGGATTCTTGCTAGCCAAAAATTGACATGTGTATTTGAGGCTGGAGTGGCTGGTTACCCATGGGTCAGTCCCAGCAAATGTGTGAACATGTAATAAACATCACGGCCACAGGACCAGTCACCATAATGCCAATCAGGGCACACGACACACTGCGTCAGCAGCAGTAGCCTGCACGTTGTGTGTATCAAGCAACAGAACACATACGCAACCATGTTCATCATGCACAATATGGTCCATTAGCCATTAACCCCTTCGATGCTTATGACGGAACGGTTCCCTCATGAGCGCCGGTTGGGCTGTGCTTATGACGGAACCGTTCCGGTACGGCCCCACCCGTTTTTTAGAACCTTCAGCACAGCGCGAACATTTGCGCCGCGCTGAAGGTGTTAAGAACAGCATGCTTGTTGTCAGTGTACACATAACCACATATGATCACTCACTGTAAAGAATGACATATTGAATGCATGCAGTCTGGAAAGATACTGGCGTTGACAGCAATGAGGCACAATGTACAGTGTGAAACACAGTTCCTACACAATAGTATGAACTTACTTGCAAGGCCATGCTGCATCAGCCAATTTACATGTCAAGTGGCATTTCTCAGACAACTATAACACTCATGCAATGATGTTACCTGTAATGCTGGTGATACACTCTCCACACAACTGCCAGGAACTGTCCGTACCTGTGACCATCAGAGTAGTGTGATGCTGGAAGGTTTCCATCTCCCAATATCCCCTTGGTCTGACTACTAATGACAGACACATTAGGGCGATCAGGCGAGGTAAGGTGAGGATGGGAACTGCAGGGAGGGAGATCTGAAAAAGAGCAAAACATGCATGAGGATTCCATACTTTCAGTTACAGAATCTCAGATTATCTTGGCACCTACACTGTACCACTTACACCTGTGGAGTGTAACCACTGCCACTGTGTCTCATCAGTGATCACAGATCTTGCAATGTGCCAAGATCAGATCCTTCAACAGGGACAGATGCGAGTTGGCAGGGGTTCTCACCTAAATGGAGCATGTATGACGCTCACTAGGCTGCTACAATGGAAAGAGATCCATGCAGTCGTGAACGACGTCACAGTGTATGATTGATGCTCACGATCTCAGTAATTGTGACGTATAGCAGTGCAAATGACAAAGCCAACTAAACGTACTCAGCCCTGTGAATAAGTGATGGTCATGAAGGGACAGTTGACATCACCCACAAGATCCGTAAGCAGCTCCTCAAATGAGAAAGGAAATAACCTAAACAACATTACGCCCCATCGGGACCACTCATTACCTCTTGCAACTGTGCCTTACTATGATACACAGGAAAAGCATGTGTAAACAAACTCAACTGTGAGTACACAGGCACAATACTAAAAGATACAACCCTACAGTGACCATGACATGCTGCATGGCAGAAGAAATTTAGGACAATTACCTCAACGGACTGTTGCCACGTAAGTGTGAACATTAGCTGTAGGCCAACATGGTGATGTAATCAGCACAACATACCTGGCATCATGAGAAAGGAAAGTTAACATCAACTTACTGAGAAGGCTAGCGAAGCAGTGTTGTCCACCGACACTGAGGTAACGATGTGACAGTGACATGACATACTGCCCAAGGGGCAATGCATCCATGTAAACAGACTCACAGGACAATTGACCGAACATGTGGGACATACACTGGCCCACACCAGCACAACATGGTTCACAGGAAATCAAACTGTACTGGCCCACAGGGTTGAGTGGATGATTTGGACACATCCTGCTGCACACAGTGAGGCAGCAATTCTCCACAGTGCCTGTGTTCGTGATGTCACACACAATGGCAAGCCGTGGCATCCGCAATGTGTCAGGCTCAATGTAAACACACATTGATGTATTCACCAGATTCTAAACTCAACTACAGATGACTGTCAGGTAAGGTGAATGTCTTGTCATGGGAGTGGCGCTACATGCAATATGATACATGGCAATGTGACATCTATGTATGGCCCTACAACATGTGCAGGAACAGTTTATACCCAAAAACAAACCATTACAACAATGAACTGCCGGTTATGGAAGCCTTACCCAAAATGACATTTCGACATGTCTGTGCAGGGTACGCTGATTCGCCCGACGTTGCTATCATCAAGAGGAATTGCAGGAAGACCAAGATGACACAAACGGACAACAGCCCGGGCAACCTGGAAAGGTCAGGCACACAAGGGGTCACGTACTGTATAGATTCATTTAGACATGGTCACGTACAATACACTGACAATGTAGTACACTTGTACATTTGAACTGCAATCATTGTGCTCATGTGTGTGGCATGACATCTTTACTTGTGTGACACAGCAACACCAAAATCAAAGTGATATTGTGTACAGTCTGCTGGACACACATTATGCTACACATGTCACTCTATGGTGGTAGATTGAACACTATCATACAGGTACTCACTGTTATGAGAAGAAGTTGCGTATGAGTTGACTCCGGATATCCCCGTCCTCCTCCTCATCTCTAGCATCCTGGCCAAGGCCTTCGTCCTCAACGGGCGGATGGTCCTATTCATCAGGATCCAGGATGAGTGGCACCTCCCCCTCCACTGCCATGTTGTGCAGCATGCAGGACACGGTGAAGATGTCACACATCTTGAGCGGGGAGTATGGTAGTGATCTGCCTGTCTTGTCGAGACACCTGAACCGGCTCTTCAGGAGTCCTAACGTAGGCTCGATCACACGTCGTGTCTGGCCATGTGCATTATTGTAACGCTGGTCTGCGGCAGTTCTGGGGTTGCGTGGTGGAGTCATGAGCCACGGCCTGTTCAGATATCCGGCATCTCCTACAACAATACATCATGTCAATGAGTGTGCAATGAGTAGCCATGAGAGAGATGATTGTCATTGAGACATACATGAGTAACAGTGTATACCAACCAACTAGACATGCCCGATGGTTGCGCAGCTGCAGCATCATCTGTGGTACCCTGCTCCGCCACATGATGAATGCATCGTGGCATGATCCTGGTAAACGTGCACAAACATGGGAAATCATCATGTTAGCAAGACACACCGCCAGGGCATTTATGGAGTGGTAATGTTTCCGGTTGCGGAAGGCCTGCTCCTGAGCCTGTGGTGGCACCAGTCCAACATGTGTCCCATCGATGGACCCAATTACATGTGGCATGCGTCCCAGGGCATAGAATGCACCCTTGACATTGTTCAACTCTTGTGGAGTGGGGAACTTAATGAAATCATCAATGTGCTGCAACATAGCAGCTAAGACATCACGGAGGACACAACTAAACATGGTCTGGGACATCACCCCCACATCAACTATGGTGAATTGGAACGTACCTGTGGCAAAGAAATGTAGGGCTGCCATCACCTTTACCTTGGGTGTCAGCGCAGTTGGATACCTGTGTCGCGGTTGTAGGTGTGGTTCCAGCCTGTCTGTCAAATTCTGAATCAACTACTGTGGAAATCTGTAGCGGCGGATGCAATCCCGTTCCCTCATGGCATCCAAGTCACGCAATGGCCTTGGCAGAGAGGGTGCCCTGCACGACATGTGTGTGAAAAAAAGTGTACAACTATCAGACCAAACATTTTACAATGTACATAGCACAATCAGCACTGATTACACACATGAAATCACTTATGAACCTGCCCACACATGAAATCACTTATGAACCTGCCATGGGCTATACATCATGGACAGTCATGCAAGCTACTTGGCTCTCTTAACACATAACTGATTCCCCTGTTGGCTGTGAAATGTACATTACATGCACACAAAAGTTAATCTGGCCATGTCAGAGTTGGCAGACCAATGTATAGCGTCAGTGACACACATCACGTGACCTGCATGAGAAGGTGGTCAACACATCCAGACAGCTGACTGCACGGAACACACCCATGTCACATGTGCTCTATATTTTGCATTTCAGTGATATTGAGCATGAGTTTAGCATTTTACAATACTACCACACAGACATCCTCTGAATGCAGATCTGTATGTCTGTGGCCAAATGCTCTATGATGCCATCACAAACATGAGATGTAGAAATGCCCCTGTGGCATGGTGTGCGTACATGTGTGACACTTGCTATCACGACACAGAGACATCATAGATGCACCGATAGAGGATGACGTTTACCCAATACAAACAGCATGTCCAATGGATTACATGGCAGACTCATTACATTGTCACACAGGGTCATGCATATCCTAAATTGGTACAGTGAGACAGTGCCCCTGTCCCTGGCATCATGTGACAGGTGTCCGTAATGAAGAGTGTGCCACCACAGTGTTCATGTGAATGACTACATGTCCATTATGTTACTCATATGACAAGTGTGAAGGTAATGTAAACCACATAGTGGCCCGTCACAAATGTAATGTCTCCAGAGACCATCACACATCAACAGTGTCACTAGTTCACATGCCCCTGCTATTTGACTGTGTGCCACACCGGGGGCCTGCTAATGTAGGTCAGCCATGCGAATACATACATGGACATCCTTATGATGAACTCACACCCACATCCCTGCCATGTGTTTTCCTGTTGTCACTATAGTAATGGTGCCAATGCGTGAGCCTGTGGAACGCACTGTACACATGCATTGACTGGAGCATGTGATACACACACTACCCCACTGGTGCGTGCAGGTGTACGGGTCGTCTTACCAATGCATTGAGCCTATACGCGTGTGTAGCAAAGTAGTAGTTCCATGGGCTCATGGTATACTGTTAAAATAAATATTGCACTAGGCATGGTGACACTTTATGGTTAATTCATAAATGAAATTTATTTACTCATTTGCACATTATGCACTTTTTATAAGCTCATTTTGCACATATCATGTACTGTACTTTGGGAACCAAATACAGGAAAAATGTTTTGGACCCTAAAAGAGTTCCGAATGGGCAAATAAAGGGAACACACAGGCAAACATACTTTATTTTCAGATCGAATTTTGAGTAAGAACTATAAAAAACAAGAACATTATGATATGATGAAATTCTTATCTGATGTGTTTTTAACAATATGTATTTATACAGGTATTGTTTGAGTTCTTTAAATATATCATATAAAGATTCACAAGTATTGATAATTATATGGTCAAAGGTGCATTTAAGCAGTTAGCAAATGAAATATTTTGATCAAATTACGGTGCCAAGATGTGTATTCTCTTTTAAAGTCTGTTTTTATTATATTTATAAAAATTGAATTTTATGAATATTTTTGAATAATAATATTGCATCAGATATAGCAATGGAACATCTATAAATATGTACTAAAACGCCATGATAATTGTAATGTGGAATTCCGAAAACTACATGTAAGTCTGTTTTTGAACTTTATTACTCACTTTGCACTGTGTGACTTTAAAAACTGAAAACATTTTGAGCACGGCATGTGATCAAGGGCTCTGTGTAGCCCGAAACGCGGTATGGCGGCAACTAGCACAAAATAAAAAAGAACTGAAGCACATATTTAAGTGGAGTCCGTTCTGTTTTCTTTATCGAAGCATTAAGGAAAGAGTTTTTTTGAAATATATATAAATACATACATATAGAAACATATATATAATCTGCATATCTATATAAATACAAATATAAATGCATGCATACATATACATATATGCGTACATATGCATGTTATGTACATGAAAGTTTGAAAAAAACACTCATCAAAGCAAAGCTAAAAAGCCACTTAATTACAAACAGAATTGATTTTAACTTAAATGAGGGCAAGACCTATTGCATTTTCATTGCTTGTTTACTTTGGTTCCATCAAGAGGGCATTTAGATGTGTCACACATTTGCCATAAATTCTGAATGTTAGCACTCTAGTTGCTCATTAGATCACTGTAGTAAAGCTACTGCTCACCATGGAAGTCTGCTGCTGGTATTCAAAGTGCATGTTTCAGTCTGCATGTTAGAATTTTTTTATGAAATAGAAGAGGGTTTGAGAAGTCAAAATGTGCCCTCATTTTTCTTTCTGCAGCACTAATCATCATTTCTATGGCAAAATGAAGCCCCACATTTTGTTCCTTTGCAAATTAAATGTTTTAAGTGTTACCACTTTATTCCAATCAAGATTGCTCCAGGTGTTCCATATTTTTGTCATACGTAAGACTGTTAGCGATCTAGTTGTTCTTTAGAACACTCTTGGACATTCTGTCATTGGGCTACATCTGGGTGATATTTGTGCTACGTTTGGGCTCTTTTGTCCCTGGCGGCCATCTTGGGAGACTTATTTGTTATGAAGTTTCCTCAGTCTGCATGTCAGAATTTTGTTTAATGAAATAGAAGAGGATTTGAGAAGTTACTCAAAAGGTGCCCTAATTTTTCTTTTTGCAGCAGTAATCATACTTTCTATGGCAAAATGAACCCCCTCATTTTGTTCCTTTTTAAATTAAATGTTTCTTTAGAACACTCTTGGACATTCTGTCATTGGGCTACATCTGAGTGATATTTGTGCTACATTTGGGCTCTTTTGTCCCTGGCGGCCATCTTGGGAGACTTATTTGTTATGAAGTTTCCTAGTTTCCTCATTTACTACAGTCTCCTCAGTAGGAAATACTTTCAGTTTTTTATTTTGGTTCCAAAAAGAAGGCATTCAGATGTGTCACACATTTGCCATGAATTCTGAATGTTAGCACTCTAGTTGCTCATTAGATCACTGTAGTAAAGCTACTGCTCACCAGGGAAGTCTGCTTCTGGTATTGAAAGTACATGTTTCAGTCTGCATGTCAGAATTTTGTTTAATGAAATAGAAGAGGATTTGAGAAGTTACTCAAAAGGTGCCCTAATTTTTCTTTTTGCAGCAGTAATCATACTTTCTATGGCAAAATGAACCCCCTCATTTTGTTCCTTTTTAAATTAAATGTTCAAAGAGTTACCACTGTATTCCAATCAAGATGGCTTCAGGTGTGCTATACTTTTGTCATAAGTAAGGCTGTTAGAACTCTAGTTGTTCTTTAGAACACTCTGGAAAGCTGCAGTAGAACACAAAGGAATCAACTGACAGTCTCTGCCCTTGTTGTATGTACACGTTTTACTGAGAATGTCAGACTTCATTCTCACATGACTGAGAAAGATAATGTGAATTTACAGAAAATATGCTCTCAGTTTAGCTTATAGATCACCTTCCAAACCTCTGTGGGAAAAGCATGAGAAAATAGTTTTCTCTCAAACATGATTCATGATATCCCAGCAGAAGGCTTTTTCACATTGTAAAATCACCTTAGAACACACCACAATTCCTAAAATGAGTATGGTACCATCAACAAATGATTTATAATGTAACTAAAGTCTTAAAACCTTCTATTAACTGTAATGCTTTTTAATGAGGTGCTATCATGTATATTGGTCCCAAGATGGCTGCCAACACTTCTTGGATGAAGTGCTGACAGCCAATCAGATCTCACGATGAGATGTGTGGTTAGGCTCCTCCCAGATATATACATATATATATTTTTTTCCTTTAATATCTAAAAACTACTGAACAGATTTACACCATTTCACAAAAAGGCACGAGTCTGAACCAAGGACTACCTCTTTGCCAAATTTGGTGCAATTCCGTTCAGCAGTTAGGGCTGTAGCTGTGACTAAAGGTTCCTATGGAAAATTGCATGGGGAAAACACGTTTTGTGGCCCCACTTTTTTCTCGGCCCCCGCTTTTCCTCGGCCACCCTGAGATTTTCAGGATAGGAGCGGACCGGAGCTGGCCAAAAGTTTTGAAAATTTTGCGAACATTCGTCCACCGGCGCCAAAGTTATTGGGAATAGAATGTTGCAGATTTCCTATGGAAAATAGGTCCTAACTATAACTACCTACTGGCAACCACCAGTAAGTAATATATAAATATATATATATATATATATATATATATATATATATATATATATATATATATATATATATATATATATATATATATATATATATATATATATATATATATATATATATATATATATATATATATATATATTCTATAAGACACAAAGATGGCCTCAGAGTGATCAAATATTATTTAGCACTCAGAGGCCCGGAACATGATGAACATACCAATATGCTCTTGAATATCATCGAAAGTTGCCTGACTAATAACATTTTCCTATTCCAGAATACCTATTATCAGCAGGAAAGAGGTGTCACCATGGGAGCCAGCTTCTCCCACAGCTATGCTTGTTTGCATATGGGCTGGTAGGAGGAGCTGGTTCTCATGGTAGAGCACCGGGAAACCATGTCCAGGCACATCAGGACCTGGTGGAGGTGTATTGATGACCTCTTCCTGGTATGGCAAGGCACTATAGAAGAAGATGAAAAATGTATCAGCGATATTAATGTTAACCAACTTAATCTTAACTTTAGTGCTTGCATCAGTGATAAAGCTGTGAACTTTCTGGACATGGAAATATATGTGGACCAGGGCAAATTTGAGACTCGCTTGCACCGCAAACCTACTGCAGGGAATTCTGTTTTACATGTCAGTAGTGCCCATCCTGGGCACTTAATTCAAAGATTCCCCTATGGGGAATTACTACGACTTAAACGCATATGCGGTAATGAACAGGATTTGGTGCAAGCTCAGGGCCAATGCATAAAAAGATCCCAAGAGCGAGGGTACAGTAAGATATTTGTAGACAGAGCCCTTGTAAAATGCAAAGAAGTAACTAGAGACGAAACATTGATGACTAAACACAAAGAGACAGAAAAGAATAAAACTCAAGATAATTTAAGATTTATTCTTAACTTCAATCAACAAGAGGGTGCAGTCAGAAAAATAATAAAGAAAAATTGGCACTTAATCAGACAGGATCCCATCATTAGTAAAACAGTTCCACAACAGCCGGCAATCACATACCGTCGAGGTAAATCCATGAGGGACAGTTTGGTAAAAAATGAACACTGTGGGCCTCCAATCAAAGGTACATGGTTATCCCAACGCACTGGCTTCTTTAAGTGTAAAACATGCAAGGCGTGCCAGCATGGGGTGTCAATGACCAAATACGGAACTCGTTCAGTGAAAGATAAATTGTCATTGACAAAGTTTTAAACTGTAAATCAGACCATGTAATTTATGTACTTGAATGCCCTTGTAAACTAAAATATGTTGGCAGTACTGTTTTACAAGGCCATAAAAGAGTGTTACAGCATATTAGAGCAATCAAAAATAATGACTCCTAGCCGGTGGCACGCCACTTCAATGAGACACATGATGGCAATCCGAAGGAGCTTCAATATTATTTATTGGATTCGGTCCCAATGTCAAAGAGGGATGGGGACCGAACGAAAGCCCTTTGTAGATTAGAGATTATGTACATCTTAAACCTTGACACCAAGCACCGAAGGGGTTTAAACGCCACGGAGCCTTGATACATGAACTAAACCAAACCAAGAAAACTGTGATCGCCATTTCAAAATTCTATTGTATTCTGTAGACATCTTATTGAGGGAAGTGTAGCTTGTGCAGATGTGTTAAATTTTTAGATATTTATTTGGTTATATGTATATATATAAAATTAGGATTTCCTTTTAAATATGTTTATATGTAATCAGCTTTTTAAGATTTTAGATATATATTTATTGACGCATCATCTTGCCCAGGTTATTGTACCTTTCCTGTATGTATACTTGTATGTATATAGGACATATATATCCCCTCTCTATTGTGTATATACATCGGTTTTGTCTTGATTATCTGTAACTATATTGGATTATCGTGATGAGCATTATAAGATCATATTTATCTATTTCTTCTTTCCAGATCTTCAAACCATCATTTAAATGCATTCAACAACCTAGCAGCTGTTCACTGCCCTGTGTTTTAAATTATTTAATTGTTGGTCTTTGCACAGTTGAATCACTATTTGCACTTTTGATTATTTGCACGTAACTATCTAAAACATCCAGCCTATTTCTTTGCATTACATAGGAGATGATCTAAGGTATTTAAACTGTTATTTTAATCAAATTGACTCCTATTTATAAGTGGCTATGGCAACAACATGTTTTTGTTATGAGAGGCCTTTTTTTGTATACATATATACATGAAATTGTTGGCATTTTTACACATTGAGATAATTCTCTTACTTGTATTTATACATTAATATATTTATATGAATGCACAAATGGTTGTTGCTAACTATGTTAATGCATTCATGCAATAACTTTAGCCCTGGACACATGCAATTGAATGTTAAATCATCTTGCAGGATGTTTTGCACTGTCACTTTACTGACAAAACAGTTTGTTTACAATGCACTGTAACTTCAAAAACTAAGGTCACATGGTGCAAGCATCTAAAAAAACGTAAAAAACCGCAAAAAAAGACAAAAAGTATTTAATCCAATTGTTAGACCTAACGCGCGTCATGTGATCAAGTCCCATGCGAGGGACGAAACGCGCCATGGCTGCTGCGCTAATCCAGGAACCTGAATAAACAGCAACTGACGAGCCACGGTGGTCTGTGCTCTTTTCTTTGCCTTATCTGTACTGGCTATTTTGGATAGAGTTCTTCTGTATATATATATAAAGTCGAGCCTCTGATGAGAGCGAAGGCTCAGAAACGCGTCAGGCTGAACATCGAAGACATGAGAGCTGGAAAGAGTTATCGGTGTGCTGAGGTGTGCTGTACCCGTCACTACTGCTGCTCGAGTGATGCCTTGCCTGTGGGCACTTGGAGCTTTGATTTTTACGCGGCAGCCCAGCCGCAAAGGCATGCACCACCCCAAAGAAAATAGGGGTCACGAACCCGGAATCATGCCGAGTTCATTATGTGAAGCAGCGGTTGAGGGATAAAGGCACACTGCGCACCCCGAGACCCATCCAAGGGCTGTACAACCAACAACAGCTGTGATTGTAAGCATTCATCTAAGAAAAGAAATGAACTGCAGATCCCATCAGGCAGCGCGCAGGACACACCTTAATCGCCCATTGGCAGGCCATCATCTTGTAAAGTGGGAGTGTCCAAATGCTTACCTAAAGTCGAGCCTCTGATGAGAGCGAAGGCTCAGAAACGCGTCAGGCTGAACATCGAAGACATGAGAGCTGGAAAGAGTTATCGGTGTGCTGAGGTGTGCTGTACCCGTCACTACTGCTGCTCGAGTGATGCCTTGCCTGTGGGCACTTGGAGCTTTGATTTTTACGCGGCAGCCCAGCCGCGAAGGCATGAACCACCCCAAAGAAAATAGGGGTCACGAACCCGGAATCATGCCAAGTTCATTATGTGAAGCAGCGGTTGAGGGATAAAGGCACACTGCGCACCCCGAGACCCATCCAAGGGCTGTACAACCAACAACAGCTGTGATTGTAAGCATTCATCTAAGAAAAGAAATGAACTGCAGATCCCATCAGGCAGCGCGCAGGACACACCTTAATCGCCCATTGGCAGGCCATCATCTTGTAAAGTGGGAGTGTCCAAATGCTTACCTAAAGTCGAGCCTCTGATGAGAGCGAAGGCTCAGAAACGCGTCAGTGATGTCATCAGTGATGTCATTTGAGATGTCATCAGTGATGTCATCAGTGATGTCACTGACCATGTCATGAATGATGTAATATGTGACATCATCAGCAGTGGATTGCGGGTGCGCGATATATAGTTAGTGCAACTAACTATATATGGAATTTCAATGGTTTTGTGTGAGTAAAATAAGGTTTTTTAAATGCTAATTCCTAACTATATATGGTCTATAACCTATGGTTTTTTCAGTGAATTTTCAAGGTTTTTTAAATGCTAATTCCTAACTATATATGGTCTCTAACCTATGGTTTTTTCAGTGAATTTCAATGGTTTTTTAATAGCAAATATCATAAGCTGTCGAATGTCAAGTACGTGGTAAGTAAAAACATTTTCGTGTTTATGCACACTGATCTGCTTTGAATGCTGCCCCCCCCCCTCATTTCTATTAGGAGTACTCTCTCTTTGCAGATAGTGAAGGGTAGTTAACGCAGGCCTTTGCCCCCGTTGTAATCCGTCGTGCCTGCTTTTCTCTCCATTTGATTGATTGTTATCCAAGCATTTACTGTTTTAGAATTGGTTCTCTTTGGTTCATTCTCTATTTACAAACAAGCACAGAGTCGCAATACTCTGTTTAGTCTTTGCAGATAGTGAAAAATCGTGTAAAAAAACAAAAGGAATCGAGCAAAATCAGTAGGCCACTAATGGGATCTCTTTTTGACCTCGCTAAAATAGAAACATTAGGAACAACCCCTCATGAGAAATACGAAACTAGTGAGATGAACTGAGCTCCACACCATGATGGCTGCAAGACAGCTCGGCTCCGCCACCCACCCCGCCCAAAATAACGATAAACTCTATGAAAATATTACAAATATATACAACACACCAGCAAAGTAACAGGGTAAAACATTTTATTAAATAACTATTTACATAACTATTTTATACTTTTTGTTGCCCGATCCGGCTAGCTCAATCGATCGAGCATGAAACTCATGCACTCTGATAGTTCAAAGTTTTGAGGAGTGCTTGTTAGACTGTCTGAAGCTTATTTGCACCTGCTACAGCTTCACTATTCTCAATGTAAGTGGGGGCTGTTTGAGGACGTGACTGCATTTGAAAACAATGTGATGCGGTGCCTCCCTGAACCGCTTGACGGAGGCCCCCGAGGGACGGTGTGATGGCGCGGACTCGGAGGGGGCGCTTTGCTCCGGCCCCCTCCCCAAGTCGTGTTGCCCTGGTGTGGCCTGAGATCGCCCCCGACATAGGTGGCCGGCTCCCGGGGTCAAGCGGAACTTTTTGCCTTTTGGTGACTCTTCCATTATTGACCTTGTCCCACAATCCGTTTGACCTAAAGACACGCTGTAGTGGGGCGCCCCTTTACCGTTTCAGTTGCCATTCCGCCCGCTTTTGCTACACTGTGCCTCTTCCGCTATTCAGCTGTTTACCGCCCGCTCTTGCGACTACAGCGTCTCGCTCACCATGTAGTTGAGTTGCTCCCGCTCTTGCGGTGCAGCGATAGGCGGCTGCCACAGGACTCTCAAAATGGCGGCCGGCTCTTCAGATTTGGGCGTGGTCCACTAAAATGGCCCTGCGACACCTTGGAACTCGGACGCTTGTCTGCTAGGGCTTGGGCTCCATTCTCGAAAGCGTCCCCTCAGCCTTGAAGATTCTACAAAAGTCTTGGGGGCCCCCGACTCCCGCAGGCTTCTGGTGGGGAGCGGCTGCCATGATTGCTCGTGGAATGGCCACGACGGAGCTACGAGATGGTGGTGCTCTCATGCTGACGCCAGCTTCAGTCTGAAACATCCAGAAACACTGTAGACTACCAATTCGATCAGTTCCGGTAGCGCCCCAACGTGACCCAGTAGAGAAGAACTTGCCCTCCCCTCTTTGACTGATGGTTCTTGTTGCCTGTCCCTTCTGTTGTCATTTAACAGAACTATTTAGCCTGCTGAAAGGGGTTGTGTTCCCACCGCTGGTTGGAGGAGACATTTTGACTATATTCTGGACCTGCGTTGTCGCGTAATGCGTCATATGACGCGCCGCGTTAGCGCATCCGGAAGTGCTCCGGTGCGCGAAGTGCAGCTTCCCGGAAGCGATCCGGGGCGCGGCGCGCAGCGCGTAACGTAAGCATAACAGGTCATGTGACTTGTTAATAAAACTTTTCATTGGTTCATTTTACTTTTCTTATTCTAATGATGAAAGGCTTGTTCATATGAGCTAAAAATTACACTTTTTATTACTTTCGAACATAATTTTTTCTTAAACATATATGTTATAATGTTCCAGGCTAATGTACTTACCCGGAAAATTTACAACTGTCCTGCAAGTAAAATATATTCCTTTTTCGAGAAAAAGGGCGTTTCTTCGTCCCATGACGGAGCCGTTGAGCAAAAGAGGCTCGGCCTGCTGTCTTAGTCGCCGATACGCCTGAATATCAGATTCTTATCGATCACTTTATGTTGCAGGAGTAGAAAACACAACAGCCCTTGACCATTTATCTTTACTGCGTTCCTGCGTATTATACCTTTTACCCTTCATGTAATTGGACTGCTTTATTTCACTTGCCTTTTACTGATTCGAAAACTGTGACTATTATTAAAAACTTTACCAATGTAAATACTACTACCATGTTTTCTTTTAAAAACCTTTATTGTGAAAATGTGAGTATACAAATACGGGCCTATAACCACGTGGGCCGGCCACGGAGCAAACTGTAATCGTATATGATGAGGAGACATTTACACTGTAGAGGAACGTAACGGGCGGGCCATTAGGTTGCAAGAACTAAGGTGTCTAACAGTTGCGGAATCGGTGGACGTACATTTTATAATTAAAATACGACAGGGCCAGTTACAATAAAATTATCTAGATATACATTTGCGGGCAAGTACCATGGGTGACGTTAATTCGAACTTTCAATAGTACAGTAATCTATAACACATCAGAACTTAATATCAATAGGGATGTCGAAATATTCAATCAATTCTCGTCCCCGCCCGCCAGGTGCTTCAAAACTGCATACGTATCTCGTGATATCAAGGTTGTGCAACCAGTACACAACAAGGAGTTACGAGTCCCATTTATTCCAGCGCCATTTTGGGCGAGGACGGGCAGGTCCAGGATATAGTCAAAATGTCTCTACCAACCATCGACTATGATGATGTTCATATGCTGTATTTATTAGAGTAACACTCATCTGTCCACATGAAATTAATTTGCCACAATCTAAACATGTCATTTTAATCTTTCCAAAGTTCTTCTGAATATTTGGGACCGTTTCCCTTGCCTCTGATGCTGTCAGTGCCACTTCTTTGGTGAATGTACTGGCAGGTCGGGGGTTGTCCTCCAAATCTCTCTTTTGTGCAGCACTATAATTAATCGGTGCCACCTCTCCATATGACGATGCATGGTATAATTACCATAACTATATTTTTTTTCGGTTCCTCTGGAGAGTACATCGTGGCAGATGAGGCAGGTAACGTACCGGGCATTTACCTTTTTTGCATGTAGAGGAAAGGAAAAAAAATTCGAGCGTCCGAGTTCTAAGGTGTCCCAGGGCAATTTTAGTGGACCAGGCCCAAATCCAAAGAACAGGCCGCCATTTTGAGAGTCCTGTTGCAGCCGCCTGTCGCTGTAGCAGCAAGAGCGGGCGAAAGTCAGCTAGACGGCGCTCCACTTGCTTCTTTTTTCAAAAAAATGTTTAAATGTATTTACTGTTTTTGTTGCGTTGTATATATTTATAAGTTATTAAAGTTTTATAATCCTACTACTTTGTTGGAGTGCTATATATTTTTAATGTGACACATAATTGTAAAAACTTTGATGTACAAAGAGGCATCCCTGGAATCTTCCGCTTCAGGCTCGGTCCCCTCCCCAATCACAATACAGGATGGTTTTCAGATAGTAGGAACGCGTGTGGTGTGACGGATCTCATCGGGTGGGGGCCTTGATCTACTGTAACTCCTTTGAAGAGGGGTGATTCTTTACAGCTGGGGCCATAAACTACATCTGCAGGGCTAGGTGATAGCCTGGGACCGGCCTGGACAATCGGACACAGAGGAAGAGGAGTGTCAGAGGGTGCGGTAGTGAATAGGGCGAATGGGAGGTGTCGGGCGGGCACAGGGTGTGATTCTCAAGGAAGAGCAGCGCAGATGGGGAGAGGTTTATTGCCCATGCATAAGACAGAGAGCGGGGGTGACCAGTGCCTGGGAGAGATGCTTGCGAGGGTGGGGAGCCATGCTAAGGATCGACAGCGTGCAGAGAGTGGGTCTGGTCAAGGCATCTAAAATGGCTGCCGTGCACGACAAAAGTGTGGCATTTGAAAAAAGGCAAGATGGCGCAGACAATGTTTTTCAACACTTCCTGATTTCCTTCGAATCGAACGTTAACAGACGTTGGGGCATATTACCAAAGTTAAGCGATATTTATCCCTAATGATGCTTAGCAACGAATTTTTTACCGCTAAGCATCGTCAGAAATTATCGCAGATAAACCTTGCTATTATCAAGGTTTATCGCAAATGCGATAAAAAACGGCCGCAATGCATTAATATCGCTGAAAAGTCAGCGATATTCATGCATTACCGAGCTAATGCTCTTAGCCATGTTATCCACCTCCCATTGGATAACATGGCTAAGAACTGCTCAGGGCAGGTGTTACTTTTTGGAGATATTCGCGCTTAGCGCGAATATCTCCAAAAGTTGGTAATAGGAGATAGCGATGTTAGCGACTGTTTCCAGTCGCTAACATCTTGGCATGCCCACTTTGCATGTCATTAGTGATAAATATCACTGACATGCAAAGTGGGGCCCAAGATGGTCGCTATCTCCTACTAGCGGTCGCTAACTGGTGTTAGCGACAGCTAGGTAATACGGAGATAATTTTATCTCCGCTTTCTTGGCTTTTAAAGCCAAAAAAGCGGAGATAAACCCCCTTGATAATATGCCCCGTTATCTCTCCCACACTACCGGTCCCCCTGGGCTTAAACGCCGAGATGGTAGGGACTGCATCCCGTGGAGATAGGCCGAGACGTCACTCAGCAGAAAAAAAGTAAAAAAAAAGTCTATAAACATACAATAAGTTAAAAGTCAATCATTCTTCTTTCCTTGTAGTACGCTCCCCAGTCCGCTTCCCGTTACGCTAACCGGGCGCACCCCACCAAAAAAACGATTTTTTTTTTTTGCCCCTCCAAAAAGAACTAATTTTTGCACTCTATACTATAAGTCTCATTTTATACTACAATCACTTTGCTACAACCTCATAAATTAAAAATAAAAATGAATAATGTCTCAAACAATTTTTGTTTTCTAAATATAAATTTATTCTTCTGAATTTTCATAATTTGAAACAACTAGTAACATGTCCTCATCAGGAATTTCCTCTTCAATCATCTCATCAGGAATCTCTTCATGAAAAGTCTGCAATGATGATTCTTGTAACTCTATGGTCTCCAAACATTCGATAAATTCACCGTCAAGAGATTGATCAAAAAAATCATTCAAGTCATCTCCTCCTTGTGAGAATATTTCATTATTGGTGCTGTCAATTTCAATAAATGTAGTGGATAATTCAAAAGAAATTGCCACGGTCTCTTCATTGTGATCCATTTTATTTTGAAATTTCTTGCTGTAAATTGCAGAAAAAAATAATCACTTTCATTTATCGTTTTTAGTAATACATAATATAAAACTAACTTTATCAAGTATTTAGTATAACAGAAGGACTGTAAATAAATAACAGAAAACATTTTTCAAATTATCTTAAAGTATACAACATAGTTCCCCTTACAAATTACCAACTCACCTTTTTGAAAGTAGGAGAAGCGTTAGTACTGTGTAAATCAAACACCAGAAATTGAGCACCAAAAATTCCTCACAAATGTGCCTCAGACAGTAGTATCACAAAATGGCTGTGGTTTCCTCTCATTTTAGATATATACATAACCAATTAACTTTCATCACACACAAATACAAAACCAAAGTAACATTTTAATTGGTTCTAAATTTCAACACTTTCAAATGTGTTTTCCCCATGCAATTTTCCATAGGACATTTAGATACGTCTACAGCCTGAATGGCTGAACGGAATTACACCAAACTTGGCAAAATGGTACATCAAACCTAGGGGGTCAGGGAGGATCTACTATGCCCCCTTATGGTCATTTGCCCCTTCGCTTTGGCCTCCTCTTGTCTCTCGATCCTACCGAGAGACAAGATGGCGGCCGCTACGGACTGTTTGGAATGTTTACAGACGCCGGAGAACCAATCAGCTTCGCTTCACAAAGCTCCGTAACGCGAAAAGTACGCGAAGCGGAGCGCTGCCCGGTCCGCTGTCACAGATATATATCTTTTTTTGAACGTTAATTTCTCAAAATCCACTGGAGCACATATATTGAGACATAGCAAAGGCACATCGGGCTACCAGTACCTACAATTTTGCCAAGTTTCGTGCAAATCCATTCAGCCGTTCGATTATTATTTTTCTTTTTTTTTTTTGCCCCGCGGGGCCCTTTTAAAACCTCCACATCAAACCTAGGGGGTCAGGGAGGATCTACTATGCCCCCTTATGGTCATTTGCCCCTTCGCTTTGGCCTCCTCTTGTCTCTCGATCCTACCGAGAGACAAGATGGCGGCCGCTACGGACTGTTTGGAATGTTTACAGACGCCGGAGAACCAATCAGCTTCGCTTCACAAAGCTCCGTAACGCGAAAAGTACGCGAACTGGAGCGCTGCCCGGTCCGCTGTTACAGATATATATCTTTTTTTGAACGTTAATTTCTCAAAATCCACTGGAGCACATATATTGAGACCTAGCAAAGGCACATCGGGCTACCAGTCCCTACAATTTTGCCAAGTTTCGTGCAAATCCATTCAGCCGTTCGGGCTAAAAGTGAGGCCAACCGCCCTATGGAAAACTCAATGTTAAAAACACGTTTTGGGACCCCCCTTTTTTCTCTGCCCCCCCTTGACGAAACCCCCCCAAATTTTCAGGGGCTGCTCAGAAACAAAATGTTCAATTTTCCTGAAAATTTCAGCCAATTCCGTCCACAAACGCCAAAGTTATTAGACATAGAATTTTCAAAAATCCCATAGAGAAAAAATCCTAACTATATATACCTACTGGCGACCGCCAGTAGGTAATATATATACTAATATAATAAAGAGAGAGCTCAAACCTTGGAGGCGGGTAATCTCAGGAACCACAGCACCAATCACAACACCCAATACAGCGTTGGAAAGGGCAGTTGCAGTAGAAGGACATAGGCTATGCAGAAGCCCACCATATACATTTAAAAGGTAAAAGAACCGTGCCAGCAAAGTAGTCCCTTGTGGGCGTGTTTGCGTTGTGCTGTGGGCGTGTGCTGGGAGCGTGACAAACGCTGGGGGCGTGTGGTACGTTCCGCCCTTCATGCCATGTCTCATATTGTGTGCTAATCCCACCCTGCTCCCTTTAAATACCCCTGCACCCCATAATCATAACCCACCCCTACTCCTTAAAATACCCCAACACCCTTAAACACTAACCCATCTTAACCCTATAAATATACCGTGTACCCCAAAATCCAAACTTATCCCTAAACCCTAAAAATACCCCTGTACCCCAAAACCAGCCCTGAACCCTATAAATACCCCTGTGCCTCAAAACCCAAACCTACCCCTGAACCCTAAAAATACCCCTGTACCCCAAAACCCAAACCTAGCCCTGAACCCTAAAAATACCACTGTACCCCAAAACCACCCTGAACCCTAATACCCCTGTACCCCAAAACCCAAACCCAGCCCTGAACCCTTAAAATAGTCCCGTACGCCAAAACCCAAACCTACCCCATAACCCTAAAAATACCCCTGTACCCCAAAACCCAAACCTAGCCCTGAACCCTAAAAATAACCCTGTACCCCAAAACCCAAACCTACCCCTGAACCCTAAAATACCCCTGTACCCCAAAACCCAAACCTAGCCCTGAACCCTTAAAATATCCCTGTACCTCAAAACCCAAACCTACCCCCGAACCCTAAAAATACCCCTATACCCCTAAACCCAAACCTAGCCCTGAACCCTAAAAATACCCCTGTACCCCAAAACCCATACCTATCCCTAAACCCTAAAACTACCCCTGTACCCCATAACCCCAAACTATATCTGAACCCTTAAAATACCCAAACACCCCAAAACATATACCTCAGTACCCCAAAACATATACCCCTATACCCATACTTACCTTATCCAAACATTAAAAAAAACATGCTTTTACCATTCATGCATATACAACGAATTTCGTTGTAAATGTATGCGTGGTAAAAGCATATAAAATGTAATGCCATGCGTTATAATGGCATTGCGGAGTCATGGTACTTTCGTAATGAAAGTATGCGGAGTGATGGTATGCGGAAAGAAAGTTGCGAATAATGGGTGTTTACCCTCCGTCGGTAAGTACATTGGTGGCACGGTGACCCACATCTCCAGTAACACACTCATATTTTTTCACCACCCATTTGAAAAATGCACAGGTCTCTCTCATTGATGGCCAGCACCGACATACACTTTTAGACACACCTCCCGCCACAAGTTCTAGAATTGCGCACGTTAGAGCTGGGAAGCTACGTTCGAATCTCGGCATCAGCTCAACATCCTGTGATTCCAGGCAAATCGCTTTGTCTCCCCGTGCCTACCACAAATGAATGTGTTATTCTGTAATGTAAATTGTGCTCATGTCATGTCGAGTTGGCGCTATATAATATTGCAAGGAAAAATAAAGTAGGGAAACTCGAGTTCACACACTACCGAACGCGCACTCTTAAGTGCATCAGCAGTGCACTGTGAATCGGAGCGTTTCACAGGCCTGTCACAGATAAGAAATGCTATCAAAGCGAAATCCTACAAAAAAATATACTACTGTCCGGCAGCAATTCATACCCGGACAACGTCGGGACGGGCTGCTAATATATATATATATATATGTATATATATAAAAGAAACACAAAAACTAAAAAAGATTAACTACAACTATTGTGAGTATTTATGAAGACTTCCTTTCTGCATTTTAAATACACCAACGGTGCACTCTGGGACATGTATTTTGCATTGAAGTCATGTGGGATGAAAATAACTTAAATGCACGCAGGTGCGCATTGAGCCTTCACTTACTTTCCTTCTGCCTGTGAGCAAGGCCGGATGAGGCTGAAACGTTAGGAATCAGAAGGACAACTGCAGTGCACAGACTTGAAATAATAGCGGTTTGCTGCCAGCAATGGGCCTCTTCTGTTTTTGTGTTTTATGGATGGGCTTCTCCGTGCCCATTGTTCCAGAGGCAGCCCTGTAGGGTCGGGGGCCCCGGTAACGGGAGACACTGTGTGTTGGTATTAATTGAGGGGCATTACTCACACACGCTTCCTATCTACTGAGGAATGCCAATGTGGCGAAAAGGTTAACGTGATGCAAGGGATTCGTAATGAAGTAATTTCATCAGTGATCGTGCTGGCTGGAGGGTGCTTAATATCTCGTCATAATATACTCACCTGCCTTCCTACAGAATGAACAGCAGAAGTAGCACCGTTGTACAAAGATTAAGTACAACTATTGTAAGTATTTATGAGGACTTCCATTCTGAATTTTAAATACACCAACGATGCACTCTGGGACATGTATTTTGCATTGAAGTCACGTGGGATGAAAAGAACTTAAATGCACGCAGGTGCGCATTGAGCCTTCGCTTACTTTCCTTCTGCCTGTGAGGCTGAAACGTTAAGGAATCAGGAGGAAAACTGCAGTGCACAGACTTGAAATAAACGCGGTTTCCTGCCAGCAATGGGCCTCTTCTGTTTTTGTGTTTAATGGATGGGCTGCTCCGTACCCATTGCTCCAGAGGCTGCCCTGTAGGGTCGGGGTCCCGGTAACGAGAGACTCTGTGTGTTGATATATATATATATATATACATACATATGTACATACATGTAGATATAGATATAGATATATATATGTTATCCTACTGGTGGACGCCAGTCTGTAGGTATAGATAGGACCTAGTTTCCATAGAAAAAGCAGTGTTTGACTTGCCTAAGACTTTGGTGTTGTTGACCAATCTTCATGGAATTTTCCCCAAAAAGTGTCAAAGAAGGTTCTGTGTGTCATGGAAAGTTTAGGGGTTATCTGTGCAGTGGGGCCCAAGAAATAGGGGCATGAAATAAGGGTGCGTTTATAATGTTAATTCCCATAGGAATGTGTTGTCAAACTGACAACCCAAACGGCTGGACAGAATTGGCTGGACGCAACCTGAACAGAAAGTTGTGGTAGTTTGGCATTGATTGCGGTGAAATTGTAACCTGTTCGAGGTAAACCATTAAAGATTGTCAGCTGGAATGCAGTGATTGGCTGGATGCAACCTGAAGAGAAAGTTGCAGCCACCATTTTATCGATCGGGAACGGTTCACGGGGCTGAAAATGTCTGTGAGACCTTACATAATGGGTCAGAATGGAGATACTATGGCCCTATGTCTGAAAAATGGGGATATTAGTGACACAAATTATGTGTCCAAAATTGATTTTTTACAGTGCATGATATTCACAATGACGCGACCGCCAGTGCAGCCCCCGTGTACCATCACGAGGATGTCATGACTATCATGATGACACAGAGAATTGTGGGGAAAAAAAAAAAAATATATATATATATATATATATATATATTACCTACTGGCGGTCGCCAGTAGGTAGTTATAGTTAGGATTGATTTCCATAGGCAAATCGTAACATTCTATTGGGAATAACTTTGGCGCCGGTGGACGAATCTGCTCCTTCCCTGAAAGTTTGGGGGGCATTTGTAAAGCGGGGGCCGAGATAAAAGGGGGGTCCCAAAACGTGTTTCCCCATGTTAATTTCCATAGGGAGGTCGAACTCACTTTCAGCTCGAACGGCTGAATGGATTTTCACCAAACTTGGCAAAATTGTAGGGACTGGTAGCCCGATGTGCCTTTGCTATGTCTCAAGATATGTGCTCCAGAGGATTTTGAGTAATTTAGGTTCAAAAAAATTTATATATCTATAGCCGGGCCCCGGTACGCGCACCGGGGAGCGCTCCGGGCGCGCCACGCGACTTGCGCACGGAAAGCTGATTGGCTCTCGGTTGTCTGTAAACATTCGAAACAGTCCGGAGCGGCTGCCATCTTTTGTCTCGGTAGGATCGAGACACAAGAGGTGGCAAAAACAAAGGGGGAAATAACCAAAAGGGGGCAGGGTAGACCCCCCCTGACCCCCTAGGTTTGATGTGGGGGCCATAAAAGGGTCCCGCGGGTAAAAAAAAAATTTTTTTTTTTTTTCGATTTTCGCGGGGGGAGCGCCCGGTACGCGTACCAGGGGGCGTACCATGGAGAAAAAAGAATGACAGAGTTTCCAAAAAATGTAGCATTTTTTTATAAATTGGAGGTAGTTCTAAAAAGAACTGTTTTTTTCATTCTTTTTGTTGTTTTATATTTAGAAGTAAAGTGGTAGTGTGTGTATAGCTGTATATGTAAATAAATGGATGTTTAATAGTTTATTTGCATGTGTGAATATGTGTGAGAGTATCTTTTGGATGACTGTCGTTGTGTAACAGGATATATAGGTGTATCACTATATATGATGAGTGAGTATATGTATGAGTGACTACATAGAACTGTTGGTGAATGAGTGGATGTATATATAGATGGTGGAATTACTGAATTGGTTGTTGTAACTAGGATGGTATCTCCATTTTTTTTTTAAATTTGAGTTTCTATTTTTGAATATGTGTTTCAAAGTTTACATTACAGTGAAAGGAGGTCTGTCACTTTGTCACAAGGATGGTGTCATCAGTGATGTCATGAGTGATGTCACTGACCATGTCATGAGTGATGTAATATGTGACGTCATCAGCAGTGCATTGCACGCGCAAGTTATAGTGAGTCCAACTAACTATAACGTGGGAATTTCAATGGTTTTATGCGAGTAACATTTCCAGCTAACTATAACTGGTGTGAAACCTATGTTTTTTTCAGTGAATATATATATATATATATATATATATATATATTTGTACACACTCGCTGGTCACTGTCCCAGACTCGTGTATGGACTCACAAACTCACTTAGACCCTTATTCACCCATTCACATACCCACTCATACACTAATAAATCCAGTCACTCACCCACAAAGATATTCATGCACCCACTCATATACCCATTCATGTACTCATGCACCCTCAGGGAGAGGGATACACCCTTATACAGACTCACTCAGAGACTCATGCACCTACTTCGAGACCCACTCATAGACTTATGCGCACAGTCTCATATCCACTTAGAGACTCTTATACCCACTCACATACACACCTTGGCAGTCTTGTACCCACTCACAGACCCACTCAGATACTCATGCACCCGCTTACAGACTGACTAGGAGAGTTATACACCCATGTACAGACCCTCGCAAAGACTCACACACCCACTCACAGACCACCTCACACATGCATGTATGTACTCACAAATCCACTGAAACACTCACACACCCACTGACAGACCCACTGAGACACTCATACACCGACTCATAGAGCCACTCAGACACTCATAAACCCACTCACATATCAATATAGTCACTCACACACTCTGTCACAGATCCTGTCAGTTATGCACTCAGTCACTCACTCATACGCTCAGAGACTCACACATCCACTCATAGACTCACTTAGATGTACACGCACCATCTCACTCATCCCCCTCAAGGACCTACACATCCACTCACAGACCCACCCAGACACTTGCCCTCCTAAACACAGAGCCACTCAGACACTCATGCATATACCCATTCACTCACCTACACAGAGACTTATGATCTCACTCACAGAGGCATTGAGACACTTGTACACCCACTCACAGATTCACTTAGACACTCATAAACCCACTCACTGACCAACTCAGACACTCACACACCCATATACATTCACTCACACACCCTCTCACAGACTCACTCAGAGACTTATGCACCCAGTCACTTATACCCTCAGAGACTCAAACACTCACCCAGAGTTTCTCTGAGAGACCCATGCACCCATTCACAGAACCACTCTGACACTCATGTTCCCAGTCATAGAACCACTCAGACACTCATGGACCCACTCACTGACACCCTGAGACATTCACTTAGACACTTATATATCCACTCACAGATCTAGTCAGACAGTCATATACTTACTTTCAAATGTACAAAGGCACTCATGCACCTACTCACAGATCTACTGAGAGACTCATGCAACCAAATCACAGATCCATTGAATTGAGAGACTGATGCACCCAGTCATAGATGCACTCAGACCGACATGCAGTTTGTTACAGAACCATTGACAGACTGATGCACTGTCTCATGGATCCACTGAAATACTTAAACAGCTGCATGGAGTCACAGATTCCACTTAAAGAGTTATACACTGTGTTATAGAGATATTAAGGGAGTTATTCATGCTGTTATAGCGTGTTTTAGATAGTAATGTGTTTAGTGTGTTGGTTATGATCTATTTTGCAGTTATACGTTCTGTATGTGGTGTTGGCTATTGAATGTGTTCTTTTGTTTTGTTATTTTATGGTGATCGTGCCTCTCGACATCATCGCCATGTCCAGTGCTGCTGTGAACAAGGAAAATGCATTTCAGATGCACTTTTGTCGACAAATGTATGCAAAGGAGAAAGTTAAATCAATTATCTAATCATAGAATCTATTTTTGTCTTTCACAACAAAATTTTATTGTCAACAGCCAAAGGCCTCCCGATAAGTCGGTACACCAGTACAGTGTTAAATACACAATACAAATACTGATGTCGACATTTTGTATCAGGTTACACAATAGAGGATCTTGTACAGAACAACCTGTCATAACAACATATAATAGAAGTGCCATCATTCTACAATAAATGTAAAGTGTAGAAGAACCATCAAAAACTAGAAGGTCTACATCATGACCATCTGTAAATCCCCACATAGCAACTATGGTCAACTCACTCAGTTGGCGGATCAGGGATGGGCTCTAAGTAAATCCCCTGATAATCTGCCCATCTTTTCCATATCTTGGGATACTTCCAAGGACAGCCCCGGGCAGCAAAAATGGGTATCTCTAGCCCTATAAAGAAATCCAGGCCCTTTTTCCAAACCCCTAAAGAGAGCGGGGAGGTGTCTTTCAAATGTTTTGCGATGTCACGCTTTGCAAGTGTGAGGCCCAGTAACGGTGGGTGTCGTTTGTATACGTTTCCCCCAATGTCGTCCATAATGTGTAGGAGGGTCAATCGGGCTCTTTTTACCTAGTGTAAAGTAACAAGAGGCTCCGTCAGGGGATATCGGCCCAGGGGCAGAGTCAGCACAAGCGGCGGAAGTCTCCTCCCTCGCGGCTCTGTGGCATTAATTTGGCCGATATCCCCTGACGGAGCCTCTTGTTACTTTACACTAGGTAAAAAGAGCCCGATTGGCAACTGACTAATAAAACCAGTAAGCCATCGCAGTAACTACACAAATGATGTGAGTAACTATTTATGTTTTGTATGTTTGTTTAGTCCTGACGAAAGCCCTGCAGACTCCGTTGAGCCATTGGGGGCTGAAACATGTCGACACCATTTTTAACACCATACTTCTAGATCCAGTCACTTGATCTAGTACAAGTACCAATTATTTTACCTTTTAGATCCTCACCATTAATAAAAAGTTTTGGGTGTTGACCTAATTTTTAATTGAAATTTTTTTTTCCTTGGGGTTACCACTTTTTTCATTAAATTTTTTACCTCACCTTCTGATCTCTGGACACTGCGAATCTAGACCAGAGGAGCCTCTGGATGAGGCAGGCACCTTGCACTTTATGGTATTCAATGATAACTGCCACAACTATAATGTAGGGGCGGATGAAAAATATACACCGCAATACCATCATAAACATTGTGTTTTTGAGAATACCATAATAAATCTACCCAATGGTTTAGATCTGTTACAAGTGTCCATTTTTTTGCAAATTTTCTTTTTGCATTTGATAACCTCAATACGTATCCAGGGGAAGCAAATGGACGCTCATTCCTCCTCCCTATCCCATTGATTACTTAAGTAACCCCATAAACATGACAACTTTGTTTCCCAAGAATAAGAAATCAATCTCTAGAGTCGTGGAAACAATAGATAACTATTTTACTCAGTCAATCGTGCATGCTTCGTTTCACCAGAGGTGCTGAGAAAATAGAGAGACGGGCGTTTTGAATAAAAGGTATTTATTGAACAGTCTTCTTTCTCAAGCATAAGAAATGTACTGTTACAATCGTAATACTGGTTATAAAGTACAAGGTATATAGTACGAAAAGTATTATAAAGTAGTACTGTAAAAGCATGATATGGTTTCTAAGCCATAAATTGTCTTAAAACATATAAAATACATACAGTGATAAAATAATGACTAAAAGTACTCAACTGGTGCTTCTAAAATACGCCTAACCCGGTGTACCTAACCTAAGTCTAGTACGAGGGAAGAAGTAAGTGAGGTGTAGCTCAAGTTTAATATTCTTTGCCAAGAATCTATTCCAAGAATTCTCTAAGGGTCTAATCAGCTCCGTACCTTGGTTTAGAATGAAGGAGGTCTTTTATCTCACTCTCACGACTCGATTTCCCAGCAACCCGCAAGGGTAGCCTGGAAACACTGGAGTTGGATTTCTCGGCTGGAGAAAAGACAGCGTCTCTCAGTGCGTCAGCTGGAGGGTCGTCTTCCTTCGGCACTTGCTGCTGCAGGGCGTTGGGCAAGTAGTTAGTCAATCTGCTCCAAACCACTGTGTGTTTGTCTGGGCAAATGTAGGCATATTTATACTTTGAAGGTGCCGAGTTTGACGTATGATTGGACTTAATAACGTCACTCAAAGACTCAGTTCTTTGAAAACTCCATGATTTCCTAGAAAAATTAGTATTCAGGCGAGGGGAAGTCCCTAGCTGCTGAAGGCGGGTTTTTCTAAGAAATCGTTGTTGATTCTTGGAACTTAGTGGAAGTAACCATGCCGTATTTGGGCTGTATAGGCTCAGTCCAAATATGGTAATGATTTCTATGCCTATATAAGGATCGGGTAATTTATACCTATATAAGGGCATGAATCTGGAAAATTACACTAGGGTCCTAGATTCATTTACAATAATCCCTGTACCACGAATCATTTAAAATGAGGTGTGCTGCCACGTAATAAGCTTGAATATCAGGTGTTGCCAATCCTCAGCACTAGGTTGATTGAAAACAGGTCTTCAAAGTGACCCGGCAGACCCACCGCCCCAGAGAAAGTGTTGGAGTGTAGCGTTGAGCTGTGTAAGCCAGCTGGGTGGGATTAGCTAGGGATGATTTTGAAGCTGGTACAGTAATCAAGGCAAGGAAACCATCTTAAATGTGGTAGATCTACAAAACAACAAAAGGGGAAGATGGGACCAAATGTGAGTCTGCTCTTTAATCTGTACACCGAGCGGTGCCAAGTTTCGTTCCCAGGACCTAGGCTTAGAGTCAGCCAAGAAGAGCCTAAGATATTTGAAGCCGTCGGCTACCACCGTGACCTCTTCGGACCATGTACCCAGCTGTCCCCCACTGCGCAAGGGCCATAGAAAGGATTTTCGTGGGTTCATATTCAGTCCTGAGGTCTCGCCAAAGACTTGCATGATCCTGAGGAGTCGAGACCCAGAGTGATCTGGACGTGTAAGGAAAAATAATACGTCGTCCGCATACAAGGCTATGCGGTCCAACTTCGCCCCAGGCCACTCGAATTCCTGGTACTGAGCGTCTATCCACACCCATGCCGCGAGAGGTATGGGGAGAGGGGGCAGCCCTGGCAGGTGCCGCGTCCAATACAAAACGTATGTGAGACACAGTCTGTCACCTGGACCGAGGCAGTAATATCAGGGTACACAAGTTCAATATATCACAAGAGACGAAGACCAAAATTAAGGCGATCCAGCAGTGCAAACAGGTACGTACAACTTAAAGAGTCAAAGTCCCTATCTATGTCCACCAGCAGGAGGGCAGGAGGCTCACCCAATTTATCTACAGAAGCAATGGCATGATGAACACATCGGATATTATGTCGCGTAGCACGGCTCCGCATAAATTCTGTCTGATCAGAATGGACTAGGTCAAGTACATGTGGAAGTATACGATTGGCTATAATTTTGGCAAGAAGTTTTGACTCTACATTTAGGAGAGATAGCAGGCGATAAGAGGAATGGAGTTCAGGGGGTCTACCCGGCTTCTGAAAGATTACAATCTCGGCGTGACGCCAATCTGCAGGAAGACACCGACAGTCAAAAGCAGCCTGAAGTCTCACTCTCACGACTCGATTTCCCAGCAACCCGCAAGGGTAGCCTGGAAACACTGGAGTTGGATTTCTCGGCCGGAGAAAAGACAGCGTCTCTCAGTGCGTCAGCTGGAGGGTCGTCTTCCTTCGGCACTTGCTGCTGCAGGGCGTTGGGCAAGTAGTTAGTCAATCTGCTCCAAACCACTGTGTGTTTGTCTGGGCAAATGTAGGCATATTTATACTTTGAAGGGGCCGAGTTTGACGTATGATTGGACTTAATAACGTCACTCAAAGACTCAGTTCTTTGAAAACTCCATGATTTCCTAGAAAAATTAGTATTCAGGTGAGGGGAAGTCCCTAGCTGCTGAAGGCGGGTTTTTCTAAGAAATCGTTGTTGATTCTTGGAACTTAGTGGTAGTAACCATGCCGTATTTGGGCTGTATAGGCTCAGTCCAAATATGGTAATGATTTCTATGCCTATATAAGGATCGGGTAATTTATACCTATATAAGGGCATGAATCTGGAAAATTACACTAGGGTCCTAGATTCATTTACAATAATCCCTGTACCACGAATCATTTAAAATGAGGTGTGATGCCATGTAATAAGCTTGAATATCAGGTGTTGCCAATCCTCAGCACTAGGTTGATTGAAAACAGGTCTTCAAAGTGGCCCGGCAGACCCACCGCCCCAGAGAAAGTGTTGGAGTGTAGCGTTGAGCTGTGTAAACTAGCTGGGTGGGATTAGCTAGGGATGATTTTGAAGCTGGTACAGTAATCAAGGCAAGGAAACCATCTTAAATGTGGTAGATCTACAAAACAACAAAAGGGGAAGATGGGACCAAATGTGAGTCTGCTCTTTAATCTATACACCGAGCGGTGCCAAGTTTCGTTCCCAGGACCGAGGCTTAGAGTCAGCCAAGAAGACCCTAAGATATTTGAAGCCGTTGGCTACCACCGTGACCTCTTCGGACCATGTACCCAGCTGTCCCCCACTGCGCAAGGGCCATGGAAAGGATTTTCGTGGGTTCATATTCAGTCCTGAGGTCTCGCCAAAGACTTGCATGATCCTGAGGAGTCGAGGCCCAGAGTGATCTGGACGTGTAAGGAAAAATAATACGTCGTCCGCATACAAGGCTATGCGGTCCAACTTCGCCCCAGGCCACTCGAATTCCTGGTACTGAGCGTCTATCCACACCCATGCCGCGAGAGGTATGGGGAGAGGGGGCAGCCCTGGCAGGTGCCGCGTCCAATACAAAACGTATGTGAGACACAGTCTGTCACCTGGACCGAGGCAGTAATATCAGGGTACACAAGTTCAATATATCACAAGAGACGAAGACCAAAATTAAGGCGATCCAGCAGTGCAAACAGGTACGTACAACTTAAAGAGTCAAAGTCCCTATCTATGTCCACCAGCAGGAGGGCAGGAGGCTCACCCAATTTATCTACAGAAGCAATGGCATGATGAACACATCGGATATTATGTCGCGTAGCACGGCTCCGCATAAATCCTGTCTGATCAGAATGGACTTGGTCAAGTACATGTGGAAGTATACGATTGGCTATAATTTTGGCAAGAAGTTTTGACTCTACATTTAGGAGAGATAGCAGGCGATAAGAGGAATGGAGTTCAGGGGGTCTACCCGGCTTCTGAAAGATTACAATCTCGGCGTGACGCCAATCTGCAGGAAGACACCGACAGTCAAAAGCAGCCTGAAGAGCAGCGAGATAAGAAGGGACTGGTATTTTTTATAAAATTCACACAAGAAACCGTTAGGGCCTGGAGCCTTACCTAATTGTCCGCGCAAATCCTGTAAATTTTCCTACCGACATATGTGCTCGCAACCACCAGCTAGGCCTCTGAAAGGGTCAACCACTCCCGGCGCAGATTACTTTGCGTTGTGCAGTAAGCAATGCCTATCCCTCGCATTGTGGGTTTCATCGCCTCCCTCACAGTCAGAGGTGAGTCTACAGATCCAACATTACGTTGAAAATAGTCAGTAAGGGATGTGTGTATATGCAACCGATATTTGTCATCCAGCAGGAGCCACCGTGAGAGGCGCCATCGGAAGGGAGGGAGCATAGTGTCTAGTCGCAAATCGACCTGTACCGGGGAATGATCAGAGAGGTCTTGGGGTAGGATTTCGGCTGCAGACAGGCTATGTGTGTGCACGGAGGATAAGAAAATATGATCTATATGGGAGAAAGAGCCATGGACACTGGAAAAATAAGTGTAGCCCAGCGCAGTGGGATGTAGCCATCTCCAGGAGGAAGACCGGAGACCAGAGGGGAGCCAGTCCGCCAGCCATTTGGCCAGAAAGTCAGCCACATCTCTACCTTTGCACGCCTCCGAGAAGCCAACAAAGTGTAGATTGTTGCAGCGGGCACGTCCCTCCGCGTCCTCCACCCGCGTCGCTAGTCCCTTAGCGATGGACTCCAAGGTCAAGACCCTTTTCTGGAACGTTGTGAGCAATTACTCTGCTGTGGATATCCTGGATTCAGTTTCCGTGATGCCCTGTACAGCGTTGCAGAGGTCTTGTAGGATGAGCATCGCATCTGAACCCACCGTTCCAATTTTAGCCTCAAGCATGTCACAGGACTGCGTGATTGCGTCCAAAATAGCGGCGTTGTCCAGCATATTCGTTGGTGCGCCACCCGCATGAACTTTTCCAAAGTGCTCTGTTGGGCTGAAGAACCAGGTTTTTTATCCTTGGACATGTTGTGGTGTTGCTCCGTTGGTCATGCCATGTCAATCCAAGGGGCAGGAGGATATCAGGGCCAAAGGGGGCACCCAACGATAGGATTCAGGGAGGTGGGAGACCCCGAGATACAATAGTGGAGGACCACCAAAGCCAGGGCACCGACCAGGCAGTATGGCCGCAGATATATCCCAGCTCAGTAGGGGGCCACTGCCCTGACCACAAATGCCCAGTGCTATGATGCCTCAGTAGCTTCAGGTAGATGTCAAGGCCTAAACACCACCTCGTAGACCAAGCTCCACACAGTGCCTTCAGCAGTGCTCTCAAGTGTCAGCCCACCAAGTACACTGCAACGGCGGGCAAGGATAGGCCACTCAACGCAAAGGGCCAAGTAGGCAGGGGCAGGATCAATCTCAGCGTACCGCGGCAACAGGACCACAGGCGGCAGCAAATTGGGGAAAATGGGGGCAGGACTCCCTAGGACTGAATGCAGCTCGCCACGGCCCGCACTGGCCACCGAGTCAATCAGCATGGTGTGACTGTACTTTTTAGGCAGCAGCGCCACTCAACACTCTTCAAGTTGGCAACTTTGGAGTTGCGCGTTGTATTTTAAATGGAGGGGAGAAATGAATGCAGGTGTCTCCAGAGGTCGACAGTAGGTGCCCGGCAACGGCAGCACTGGAGCCCAAGGGGCCCAATTCCACAGAGGTAGGCCACTGACGCACCAGCCCAGCCTCACCCCACTCAGGTCCACAGACACTGCCAGCAGGGGAGTCCTTAACAGGCCGCAATGACCCCTTCAAGGGGATCTCAAGTCCAACAAAGCAGGCAGCATATAGGGCAGGTCGAGGAAGCACCTCGGCCTGATGCATCAGATCGGTGTCGCAGCCCCATAGAAGAGAGGGGGGCCCGCACAGCTCACCGCAGGTGCTGTCTCCCTCAATGTACCTCTAGCACCGGAGGACACTGTGGTATCCACCGCGGCTCGGTAGCGCCACCGAGTCTATCCACAGCAGGCGATAAGGCTCCACTCCAACGCCTCCAGGACGCGGCACAGGGAGCAACGCCCATAGCAACGAGCTGAGGCCCACTCAGAAACACCCACCATGCAAGTGCAGCCAGGCCGTGATTCACTGCCGGGCTCAGGAAGTCGCCAGGTCACCAAAGTGGGTCGCAAGCCGAGTTTCAGGGTCCGCTCGTCTAGCAGAAATCAACCCACTAAGTGTGTCAAGTGGGAGCAGAAAAGACGGCAGGATAATCGCCAGATCAATGAGGTCTTAGGCAAGCACGTCTAGAGCACGTCCGCCATGGCGAATGGCTTGTCCACACCCCTCAGAATCAATATTTAATTATAGAAAGAAATATAAGGATGTTAAAGTTATTAAATAGAATAAAAAATGTAGATAATTCACTGAAAAACCCAGAGGTTACTGGGACGTTATAGTCAGGAATTAACATTGAAAAAAACCGTAGAATTTCACAAAAAAAAACAAAGGTTACAGGGACGTTATAGTTAGGAAATAGAATAAAAAAAAACTCTTAGAGATTCACTGAAAAAATCAGAGGTTACAAATGGCGTTATATTTAGGCTTACATTTCACTCATACAAAACCAGAGAAATTCAGCAGTTAGCTAATTATAACTCATGCCCCCATAATGCACTGCTAATTACCCCATATATATATCATTCATGACATGCTTAGTGACATCATTCATGACATCACTCAAAACAGCACTAATGACATCACTGATGATCTTAATTAAACAAGGGCCCTGGGGGATGTGTCACCTGGGCCTAGTTAGGCTCAGGGCGGGGGCCATGCGGGGGGCCATGCAACCACCCACCCCTTTAAAATAAATAAGGCCCTGAGGGATGGGGTCTCCAGGACCTAATGAGGTTCAGATAGGGAGGCATGTGCCCCCCTCCCCTTTAAAAGAAAGGTCCTGGGTGATGGGGTCCTTGTACAGTGTGGGGTTAACTGCCTGTAGGGGGTGTGATGAACCCCATACTGCACATGACCAAAGGCTTTGCGCAGCGTGGTTGGCAGCATGTGGGGGTGGTGACCGCCGGACCTGGCTCACCGTGTATGAGCACAGGTCCTGCACAGTGTGGGGTTGGCTGCATTTACTGGTGTTGGCTACAGGGTGAGGCTGGTGCATGTGGGGAGTGGCTGCAAGATGGGGTTGTCTGCACATGGGGAATTGCTTGCAGGCCCTGCAGCCAACCCCACACCGTTCACAGCGGGGGGTGAGATTTATGTATCGTAATTAAATATTACTTCATGGTTTTTTTTTAAAACGAGAAATTCAATAAAAAAACAAAGGTTAAAGTAATGTTATAGTTAGGTGCATTGGTTAGTGACAACATTCATATTTTGGACTAACAAAAAAACACAGAAAATCACTATTTATAGTTAGTAGGGCTACCTCTAACTTGCGTCACGGCCATGCACTGCTTATGACCTCACACATGACATTATTCAAGAAATATTCTATTACATTATTCCTGACTTCACTGATGACATCTCAAATGACATAATTTTGTTGTCAGTACAGGGGCCCCTGTCAAACCAGAATCATCAGAGTTAGAATGAAGTGTCCCTCCTCAAAATAGCAATTTCTAAGTGAATATAACAAACCTTTTTCGAGCTATCCTCCTGACAAGCATACCACAGCCTCTCTGTATACAATGCATGGTGTACAAATCTCACAATCACGCTTTAAAATACATGCATAAACCAGCACACACTAATTGCAAGGTAGATGCCACATGACTTGTATGTGATATGCCACATAATTGTCATAAACCTGGAACAGAAATGGATACAGTAGGAAAGTGCTCTTTCTGCCTGGTTGCCCCTTACGTTTTTGCCAGATACCTGATTCAATTTGACTGATGTGTGTCCTAGGCCCCTGCCAATCAGGAGCCCAGGGCCTGTGTTCTTTCCTTAAACTGTACCATTGTTTCCACAATTGGCCTAACTCTGCTCTACCTGGAAGCCCCTTGTAAAGGGTACCTATGGTTCCAAGTGCCTGGTAGGCAGGGAAAGGTCTCTGTGGGCTGCAGCATGTATTATGCGAACCTCAGAGACCTCTCACCACAAACATGCACCACTGCCATTGCAGCCTATGTGTTTTGGACCAGCTAGGTCAACATGGCACACACCCCTGTGTGCGTCTGCCCAGCACTGCATGAGGGTGCCCTATACCTCATGTGAAGACCTATCTACATGAGCAGGCAGGTCTCTATACATTCTAAGGCCATTCTTAGATATTATAAGTGCCTAGTAAAACCATACTATATAGTCTGGAAACTGGTCATTACCAGTTTCCCAGCACTATGATGGCTTTACTGAATCCTGGGATGTTTGGTATCAAACATCTCAGAATAATAAACCTACACTGATTCCAGAGTCAGATGTATTATTCCCTGCACTAAGTGTTCCCTTCTAGAGGAGACCCCTGAACCAAACCAGACTTTGATGGGTTTCAGGCATGTGACCACTACCCTGCAATCACGAGACAAGATTCTGTACCCCTTGGGTGGGAGCCTTCGCTCCCTGGGTCCAGAAACAATGTCTTTCCTGGGCGGAGGTATTCACACCTCCCCCAGGTTAGGAAGAGCCATCTGTGGCAGCAGAGCTTCAAAGGCCGGGCCGCCTTCCTACAGCGACCCCCAGAGTTATCAGGAGCTGGCCCCCTTCCTGTCTCACCCTCTTTTAGGCGGCAAGACAGGCGGGAAAAAGTGGAACAGCCAAGAAGTTGTGCCCACCTCTGCAACCCCACCCTCTGGTGGAAGAGGCGAGATAAAGAGCACTCTTCAGTGCCTGGCATCTTGCAGATGGCAGGCATCCTCCAATCAGGGATAGGAGTGGTGCCCACGCCCCACGTGGGGTGAGCACCCTAAGGGTGTAGTCACCCTAGGTTCAGTAGCCCATTGGCTACTACCTCAAGACCCCTAAAATGCCCCTACATACAGTATATTGGAGGCAGCCCTGAACCCAGATTTTAGATTTGAAGTGACAAGAAGAAGAATGACTGAAGAGTCGTGCTGCAGAAGAAGAGGCTCCAGCCCTACCAGCCTGTCTCTTGCTTCGAAACCCCTGCAAGCTGAAACCGGTATGTCCTGCATCCAGCAGCCTCCAAGAACCCCTGGGACCTGATTCACAAAAGTAAACTTAGACCAAAAGTCTAAGCTCAAACCTGAAGTCTAAGTTTAAACCTAAAGCCTAACTTTACTACTACTAAAGTTAGACTTTTGGTCTAAGTTTAGACCAAAGTTTAGACCAAAAGTCTAACGTCCGTAGTAGTAAAGTTAGACTTTTGGTCTAAACTGAGACCAAAAGTCTAACTTTAGTAGTAGAAAAGTTAGACTTACAAGCAAATGGTCTGCTATGGACGATAAATCTTGCCCAGGATGCAGTGCTAGCACGGAGGATGAAATTCACGTGCTGTTCTTTTGCCCCGCCTATAGCAGACCATGGAAGCATTGGCTGGTCCACTGTGTAGGAATCTAGGTTTTAGAAACTGTTTATACTCGTTTAGAATCCTAAATTCGAGCACCCTAAATTGTATTGTATTTGCAATCTCCAAGTTCTTATTAGCTATGTGGATTACAAGGCAAAAATTACTGCAAGGCTACATTTTTAATTGGAAGACGATTTGTCAGTGCTCAGTATTCTGACTATTCAGACTCCATACATTAATGTAATTAATTGATTTCATGGGGTTTTCTTTTAATATTGTAATGTTTACATCCTTAATGCTTTTATCTGTACCTTTATGGCTGGACGATTTTAATGTTTTTTCTACTGTATCTTTTATGGCCTAGATGGCCGAAATAAAGAACTTTTGGATTGGAAGTTAGACTTTACGTATAAACTTAGACTTCAGGTCTAAACTTAGGGCCACATGCACCAAAGTGAGCAATTGCAATTCCTGAATTGCGATTTTTAAGAGATCGCAATATAGGAATTGCAATTGCTTATGCATGTAGGAGTCGTAAAAAAAAATTGTGATTCCTAAAAATTCCTTAATTGCGAATCGCAATTAAGGAATTGCTTCCCATTAATTCCTATGGGCCTTGAGGCCCATTGGAATGAATGGCAATTGCAAGGCCAATTTGCGAGTACCAAATAGGTACTTGCAAATTGAGCATGCAATTTCAAGAGTGCAAAGGTGCCAAAAGGACAACCTGATGCACCCCTGAAATTGCCATGTAACCACATGTTACGCTCACACATGCCACAAGGGCATGTATGTGAGCAACAAAAGAACTTTGAAAAATGCATTTTTGTGCATTTTTCAAAGTTTTAGCAAATTACCATCAACTTGGAATTGATGGTAATTTGCGATTCTTATTTGCTAAATCGCACATTTTTTGGGATAATGCATTGCAGTTAGAGAATCGCAATTTGCGATTCCCTAAATGTAATCACAATTTAAGTAATCACAAATTTGCGATTACTTAAATTGCGATTTTTGCATTTGGGATGATGTATCCCAAATGCAAAAATACCAGCGGCAAAGGGGAAGATTCTGCGAATCTGCTCCTTTGTGACCGGTGTTTTGGATGATGCATGTGGCCCTTAGACTTTTGATCTAAGTTTACCTTTGTGAATCAGGCCCTTAGTGTCTTCAACAGAGTTAACCTGCTTACCGATCTCCTGTGATGTTTAGACTGTGTTATTAGTTTGTTTCACTGCAAACTAGAAAAATAACTACAAAGTAACTGAAAAGTCATCTAAAGTCATTTCAAGCACTCTAAAGTGTCTACAACCTATTTCTTCTACTATAAGTAACTTTAATACTTCTACAAAGCCACTACACCCTCTATCTTGCAAAATATAATTGGATTGAAAGGATTACTTATCTGCTACTGAGTAGATCTTGGTTCTAGAAATAAAAACAACAAAGTCACAATTTTTTATACAAACATTTAGTCTGGATCCAGTCTTTGAGTGTGTGACATAATTTCTTGCCTGACTGTGAACAACAAATGCTTAAGACTACACTCTGATATGCCATACTGTTCAACCACACGACCACAAAAGAGAGTAAGGTATTATTTACTTTAGCCTATGCTATACCTCTTGGGATTCACTTGACTCTCTGTGCACTATACCTCACTTTGGCATGTTATATACAGAGCCAGATTCCGAAAGGTACTGTATGATAAAAATGCAGTGCCTTTGTTTACAATATGCTTCAGCTGCCTACCGAATATAATGTTGCTTCTTCTACTCAATGGTATCACTCTATGACCTATCAACTTGAAAATATGCTTGGTGGTACTGCAGCGGCACCGCCAATATATTGTGCACCTCTCACCACCACACCTCCGCGAGGGAACGCGGTTCCATGTCAGTTGTGGTGGTTACCTGGAGGTCCATAGTTGTAATTTGGCGGTTGAACCACTGGTGCAGCAGTCTAACGATGGACACCAATATCATAATCAGGCCCTTAATCTTCAAAACGCCAGCAATATCGCTGTACCAAAAGCCTTTTGTAGTTCCTTTGAGTCAGTATTTTACAGGCTGTACCAGGTGACAATTGTCAAGTATGCATCACACCTGATTACTGCAGTCCACCAAAGCCTTTACTCCTCCCACCTCATCCATGTCACCCATTCTGCTGGCTTTGATGCAGTCAAACACCTCATGGTAATGAGTTTATTTTGAGACCGCACTTTGGAGATGGTGAAAAGAGTACAGGTAGGAAAACCAAGCAAGTGGATAAGCCCAGCTAAGGTGTAGTAATATTTGTTGCACTGAACTTCCTATATACAAGAACAACATAATCATCAGGGCATAGTGGTGTTGCAAATTTATGAATTCAGAAGCAGCAACTTCCAGAACAGCAAGGGTTACACTCCCTCATCCGTCCACCAAGCGGCCATGAGTGCGAACTGCACTCCCCACATCTCCTGTCATCCATGGCTTTAGCCAAGAGACGTCCAACAGAAGCATAGCCCCAGGAGTTCAAATTCTTAAGATATAACACAAAGTTACTTAAAAAATAGGGCTCTAAATCTCTTCGAGTACACACATTTGGTTGTTAAAGTCCTAATTCTCATTGGTTGCCTTCTGGTATTTTATTCCATCAATGTTAATTTTTGTGTCACGTGTGCTATCTGCATACATAGATATAGCAGTTACAATCAGTTAAGTCTGTTCGACTTTGAACTTGCTACGCATGCTTATGTGGTAAGGTGACCACCTGACATGGAGGCAAAATCTGGACAGGACTGTAAACATTTTAGGACAAAGGGTCAACATTCAGGACAATAATTCAGCATAAAGGGTCAAAATTCAGGACAAAGGGTTAATTACACGGCCACATTCAAGGAGAGGCCATAAACAGAAAACTTTATCAGTGCATTTATTTACTGTTTTCTACACAGAACTATTTATTCACTATGGTCTTTATGTGCTTGCCTTTGGGTATGCTACATTCAGGTAATACATTATTTCCTCGTTCAATAGAAAATGAATGCCCTTGAGCACCGTGTCAAGGCCCCCACCCCATCCATTCAATCTTTCTTGAAGAGAAAGCAACTGCAACATTTTGATTATGTTTTTACATATTTTAAAATCCATGTTAAACAGTTTGGAAAACATTAAGGTAAGTTACCATTTGCTAGTTTAGACAGGTTGAACAAAAAGCTGGCTCCCCTCAACCTCTTGTGGATGTTAAACCTAAAAACAATTAATGAAGCAGAGCAGAAGTGTGGGTGACAGTCTCACACCTAATGTCAGGATTTGAGGTAATCACAACTTGTCTCACAACACTAGAGTGTGAATCCAGGACTCTACATCTATCTCAGGACTGAGAGCCCAGACTACCAATCAAAGAGAATTAAAGAGCAGGCTGAAACTGAGTTTAAATGGGAGATCTACAACAACTGATTCAAAGGGTTGTTGTTAAAAAATGGTCAAATAATGAAGATAACAAGGTGGGATGATTCCGAAAATCAGACAAGATGGGTCTGCAATGATTAGCGGGAAGTATTGTCCGCAAGTATTGTGTACGTGGGGATTTATCTCAGCAGAGAGGAGAGAACCAAAGGAGGCCCTGTCAAGTTGAAGAACTTTGCAGCAATACCGGCATATTCTGCTGGGGCAATTGGCCACGGGTCGTGCTTATGAAAAGTAAGCTGGGACCAGACCCCTCGAAGATTGTGCTCTCGGCAATTGGCAACTCTGTCCAAGTCTTAAAATAGTTATGCAGGCGAGTCAAGGACGAACTGGTGAGCTGGCCCATTCTTAAGGGCCAAAGTACATGTGGAATACCCAAACTATTTAGGCTGTAAATTACACAAGCAAAATGTAAGCACATGATGAAGTTTTTATAATGTAAGAAGTGTTTCTTTAACATATGGTAGTATTCTCCTGTTTATATACAATTAGACCCCAGATTGAAGACGGGAATCAGTTACCTTTTGATACCTAGGATCGAAAATTTACCATTCACCCCACTGATATGCAGGATGGAAATCTGGGCAGAGCGACACGTTCTTCAAAACCCAAGTTGCTTTTTGGTCTTCTCTTACACTTTCAGTAATGGACTGCATACCTCTAGTGAAGATGGTAGTGCTTCCTCGTTAATTGTATTATATTACTTTGGAAACCTTCCCCTGCTCATCCCACATTTAATCTTCAGACACCTCAACATGTCCCTCATCTGATTGCGGGGCCTGTGAGCCGCCAGCTAGCTCTTTCCACTCTAAAGCTACCTGTGACTGGATAAGACCTTCTGGCAGGCCCGGACTGGCCGTAGCGGGCACCGGGCAATCCCCCGGTGCGCTGCACGGGTGGGGGCCGGTTTTGGGCCCCTAGGGGCTGTTTTTGTTACAGGGCAAAATCGTCAATGCAACAAAATCGGCAGAAAACTGGCCCTGGCAAAGAGCTCGGCGGGACCCCCAACCCCCCAGCCTTCCCTGCGGGGGGTGCAGCACTTTGCCAGGGCCGGTTTTGGTTCCCAGTCCGGCCCTGCCTTCTGGTCTTTGAATGCTATTATTGAGCTGCACAGATCAAATGGGTGTTTCGCCGTTTTTCTGGCCACCCTCTACAGGAGACCCGGTTTACCCATAAAGATTTAAAGTAAGGCTTAATGCACTACTGATTGTTTTTTTATTGACCATTCTATTCAGCGCCACCAGGGGTTATTTCGCACAACTTTCTCTTGCCTTATTAGAACCCATAAAGTCACTAACATGAAGAAGCCCTACACTACTGCAATAAATTTGCAAGGCCTACTCACTCACACAAGACAGCTTCGTTCAGGGCAACTCCCATCAGTGGCATGCTGCAGGCCTCTCAAAACTGCGGGATTTGTTTGTTGACTGGAAACTAATAGATTTCCAAACCCTTATGGCAGACTATTGTCTTCACCTGGGTCAATACCGTTATTAAAACACCGTAAAAAAGTAATTAAATGTCATATTTCATGTCCGCCAACTAGCACCAAACCCTCGTGAGGTGTACCAGATGCTCTACACCATAGGGAATGGGGACAGCTGATAAAATGGGTGTACAGAGATTGCCTGCAACATAGTAACCACTCCTGGGCCTCTCTACTTACTAACTGGGAGAATGACATAGCCAAACCTCTGCATGATGTGGAGTCGGCTAAAATATTGGAATATCCCCACAATGCATTCAGCAGCTCCAATTTTAAGTATATGCAATGTAATATTCTGAACTAAGCCTACCTTACACCTGGCCAAATGTACAAAATATACTCAGGAGCTGTAGCAGCATGTCCTTGATTTATGTAATTAGTTGCTGATTTGCTTTAAATATTTGGTCTTCTCACCTACTCCTTTAATACTGGCAGAGAGTTCTTGAGTTGCTGTCGACCACAATGGGCTGTGTACTGACAAATTCCCCTAAATGGTTCTATTGGGTGTATTCCCCATCCTGAGTTTGAGAAACCCTCCTTACAGTTCCTCCAACTGGCTCTTCCAGCAAAACACGATATTGCACTGCACTGGAAGGATTCACTTCCTCGGACTATCGTGAGACCAAGGTCTCGCTCTCTTGGTTCCGATCAATGATATATGTTGGTCGAGGGTTTTAACGACTGCACCAAGGATGTTACTCTCCCCACTGTAATCCACCTCCGACATATACACTCTTGGCTTATATATGCTAGTTGTTTATGCCACAATTAAACTGCACAAGGCACTGGTCTAAGGCCACCTATCTATGCCACACTGTCATGTTGTTCCCACTAGAACACTTTCCTCTAAGCACCACAGGGTTCATTGCTCTGCTTCCCTACCCTGAGAGTTAAGGCAGCGGTGACCGGGCAGGTCGTGAAGGAGGACAATTTATTTTGTGTCAGTTTCTTACACAGAAAAATATAAGAATTGTGTGCTAACTCTTCATAAATAGCCCAGTACTGTTCTTTTGCAATTGTATGGTGGAATTTATTGCTAAATACCTGGCTACTATTATGCTATGTAACCAATTTGGCATTCAATAACATCTTTAAAAAATGTATTGCAGGGGGCGTGGCCAAGATGGCGTCGGAGTAGGACGCTTCTTTGAGCCTCTCCGACGTCGTTCCAACAAAGCACCTGATAGTGGGGTCTGAGGAGTGCTGTCCGGAGCCAGACGGACAACGGAGGTCGCCGACGCCTGGGGGAGCGGTCCGGTGCTGCTGGGGGAGCGGAGCGGGGCTTGCGGCGCTCGCCAGAACAGAGTCGGGCTGCGGCCTGTGGAGCACCGATCTCGCGTGCTCGGGGGGCCGGTCTCGATCTGGGCGGTGCCCGGCGCGGAGAGGAGGCGACCCGCGTTGGCGTTCCTGCTGCGGCCTCGTGGTCCTGCCGAGGGGCGGAGGACACGCTGTACCGGTGGGGTCTCCCATATGTACACAGGGAGAGGTCCGACGGTACTGGCCTGACGGAGCGGTGGAGACCGGAGAGCTGCGGATAGGGTCCCGCCGGAGGCGGCCAACAGAGCGGAAGACCGGAGGAGCCGGGAAGACTACGGTGAGCTACTCCCCCCCCCCCCCACAGACCACTGAGAGTGCCGGTACAGTGGGGAAGAGGACAGCGGGGGCTGTGGGGGCTCAGGACTGAAGCTCAACGAGGGGCCACCTGGGCAGGAACGGGCCTGGTGCAGAGGCGGAGGCGGACCCTATTCTGATTTTACCGCGACCTCGGCCAGGGGTTGCCGCTGAGCCGCGCTAGTCTGCCTGCACCTCTGAGACACGCAGCGGGAGCTCATTGGGGAATCTGGATTCTTTGGCGGTGGGGTTCCTGCACAGCTAACTGAGCGGACCGAACGACCTGGCCACACGGCTGCTTCGCCACTACGTGCGTGGTTGGGCGGCGGAATTGAGCCGCCATTTTGTCTGCACCCTCTCGGGCGGCCCGACCCTGCTTGCTCCCGTAGCCTGGACTACTGATAAGGGGACTCTGCGATATCAGTACGCCCCCCTGTGGGCTTAGGGCCCGAGGAGGTAGCTCCCCCCCGCCCTCTATACTTCCTGGCTTGGAGGGTAAGCTGGACACCTGCTGTATAGCCATAAGAAGTGTCCCTACCGACGAAGGAGGGGTCTCACGCTTGATTGGATTGCCCGGGGGGGGGAAGGCTGCACCACCTGCCGGTGGGGGCTCCGCTTGAGCCCTCCAGCTGGGCCTCTGGAGTGGAGGGGACGCCTGACCGCGTGCAACAGCGGGAGACTCACGATGTCTAACACATTGCGGAAGGGGAGGCCTGGGAAGGATGGTGCCCCTAAATCTTCGCAACAGCCGGCCTCGCCGGGGGCCAGTGGCTCGTCGAAACAATCGGACGATGAGACACCCGCCACTAAGGCATTCATGACTGAGCTCTTTGCTTCCTTTAAAGAGGATATTTCCGAACTCCGTTCGCAATTGGCCTCCGATCTTCAGGAGGTGCGGCAAGATGTCGATGGGCTTGGCGAGAGAGTGGCGACACTGGAAGACCACGATTTGAGTATGGCGAACGATATGCACCAATTGCAACAAGACGTCATCCGCCTTACTGAGCAAAATTTGGATCTGCAGACCCACGCAGAGGATCTAGAGAACCGCTCCCGAAGAAATAACATTCGTATCAAGGCGGTGCCGTGGGACGGAGAGGCGGGAGACCTGCGTGGGTACGTTCAGGCCCTGTTCGTGCAGATTCTGGATGAGGAAGATGTTCAAGAAATAAGGATGGACAGAGTGCACAGAGTGGGGTGGCCCAGGCGAGGGGGGGGACTGCCTCCGGATATCCTCGTCTGTGTGCATGACTTTCAGGTGAAGGAACGTATCTTGCGGAAGGCTAGAAGCATCTCCTCTCTGCAATTTAGGGACCATCGCCCGCAGCTATACCAGGACCTGGCGGCATCGACGCTTCAGAAACGGAGAGAGTTCCGTCCTGTGACCGCCTTCCTGCGGGAACGCAATATCTCCTACTCCTGGGGTCATCCCTTTCGTATCATATTTTGCTGGCAGAATAGGCTGGCACAGATCAGCTCCCTGCAGGTGGCAAAGGATCTTCTGGGTCTTGAGGACATCGCACCGACCCAGGTGACCCGCAACTCGTCGCCGCGGAGACGACGTCGCTCCTCTTCCTGGCATAGAGTTGGTTCCTCCCCGGAGCGGCGACGACCGGACCGCACGACCAGCGTGCAAGAGCGGGAAGCTGCGGTGGCTTCGGTGGCCTCCGCCACACTGGCTGATTCTCAAGCGAGCTCTGGAGCAGCATGACCCCTGTTTCGCTGAATGTCGTCGGAGGGGCTCTGGCCCTGAGGTTCTGGGGGTTTGATTGTACTTTTGGAGAAGACACCCCGGACCGTGGCCTGGGGGTCACTAGGTTGATTCCCTTGCTCCAGTATCAGTCCAGGGGGGCCTGACGAACTACGGTCTGCTGGAGCTGATGACTACCCGACTCAGGTTTAGTACCTGGATAGGTTTCCTGTTGTTCTTCTGTTGGGGGGGAGGGGGTGGGGGGGCTCTGGAGTTGGGGGGGTTGTGCTCTTAGATGTGACATCCTGAGCTGTTTTCAATTGGGTTCCTGTTTGGGGGGGGTTGAGGATGGGGGCGGGGGGGGAGCCTGGGGGGGGGAGTGCAGGAGAGTGCGATGGCGGCGACATGAGTGTTTTGTGGCATGTATGGTGGTGTTGGGGGGGTGTCGGGGGAGTGCATGGAACAGGAAGTAGGGTTGTTAGAGTTCTTGGAGGCTGACAGTCATTGGGCTGGTACTTGGGGAGGAGGGGTGGGTCATCTTACCAGGCAACATTTGTTGGGTGGGCTCCCGTCTGCAAGGGGGGGGTTCCTGAAATGCCTACTGAAAGCTTTGATCTTATGGTTCCGCTATGCCTGTTAGTATAGGGACTTGGAATGTTAAGGGCCTGAATTCGCCGCAGAAGCGACAGAAAATATGGAAGTATTTAAATGACCACCAGTTGGATATCGTGGGGCTCCAAGAAACCCATTTGGCGCGCAAGGACGAGCTGCGCCTTCGACATAGGGCATATCCCCTTATATACAGGGCATCTGCATCCACAAAACATAGGGGGGTAGCACTCCTGTTCCGGGCTGCGTTGCATTTCCAACCTATTGACATGTGCAGTGATAAGGATGGCCGCTGGCTAATGGTAAAAGGTCTGGTCCTGGGGCGGCTGAGTACATTTGTGGTAACTTATCTGCCCAATGCGGGCCAAAATCAGTTTTTGCAAGGTTTGTTGCAGAGAGTGGGTGACTTTGCTGAAGGCCACTTGTTCCTCCTGGGGGACTTTAACCTGGTGTGGGATAAGGAAGTGGATAGCTCTGGGTCCCGTAGAACTGACACGGGGGTGCTCTCTGCTTCCTCGCAGCAGCTGGTGGGGGAGCTGGGGCTGGTTGACGGCTGGCGCTTTTTCCATCCTACCACACGCGACTACACCTTTTTTTCACATGTACATCACTCCTACTCCCGTTTGGATCACATTTTCATTAGCCAGGCCCTCAGAGGAGATGTTATTGATGCCGCCATTCTTCCACTTTCGGTGTCTGACCACAGTTTGCTGGTGCTTAGCCTTCGTTGGTCATCGTCCGGTGACGGACAACGGAAATGGTATTTCCCGGCCTCGGTGTTGAGGGATGACGCCTCTAATAAGGCATTGCGGAAGGCCATCAGGGAGTTTTTTTAACTTAATCCCGTAGCCGACACCTCGGTATCCAATACATGGGACGCCTTTAAAGCGTCTGTCAGGGGCACGTGCCTGGGCCTCAATGCTAACCTCAACAGGTTACGGCGCAAGGACCGAGAGGCACTGGAATCCGAACTGGCGAGCCTCCAACAGGCGCATAAGCACGGACCCTCGAGGGTGACCCTCCGACCCTTGACCGCGGTCCGGGGGAAATTGAGGGCCCACTACAACAATAGGGCCGAACTGACGCTGTTGAGGCTGGGACGGCAATCCTACTCTAGTGGGAACAAGGTGGGAAGGCACCTGGCGCGTCAGTTGAGGGATAGGCGGGAACGTGAGTATATCGGGGGTATTCGGGATGCTACGGGTGAGGAGCAGCACAGGGACGAGCCGAAGGCAGCCATCTTTGGACGCTTTTATGCGGACCTCTACACGGGGGACAGGTTACATGCGGATGCACAGAAGGAGTATCTGCGGCGTTTACCCCTCCCCCAGATATCCGAGGAATGGAATGAGTTGTTGGGGGGCCCGATTGTCCGGGAAGAGGTACTAGAGGCTATCAAGAAGTTAAAACTACACAAGGCACCCGGGCCGGACGGCTATACTGCCGCTTTTTATAAAACATACGCCATTGACATATGCGATTTTTTGGTATCCCTCTTCAATGACATGGCAGAGTCTGGTTCCTCATTTGGTTCACTAGCTGAGGCGGTGATTACGGTTCTGCCGAAGCCGGGGAAAGACCCCACCCAGTGTGGGTCGTATCGCCCCATAGCACTCCTCAACGTCGATGCCAAGCTGTATTCGGCGATCCTAGCGCATAGGTTACAAGATCTGATGCCGGCGATAATTCAGCCTGACCAGTCTGGATTTATCAAGGGGCGTCAAACTCACGATAATACACGCAGGGTGGTACATCTAATAGAAAAAGCTAACCGGTTCCACATACCGGCGGTCCTGGTCGGGCTGGATGCCGAAAAGGCTTTCGATCGTGTGGACTGGGGCTTCCTGTTTCATACGATGATAGCCTTCGGCTTCTCGGAGAGGTTTATCACCATGGTGAGGGCTAACTTTTCCAAACCTCGGTCCCACGTAGCTGTAAATGGTCACGTCTCGGCGTTTTTTCCGCACTCTAGAGGCACTCGACAGGGTTGCCCTCTGTCACCTCTCCTGTTCGCGCTAAGCATTGAACCCTTGGCTGTGGCGGTACGGGAGAGGGAGGGGATTCGGGGCATTCCGTTCACAGGAGAGCAGCATAAAATCACGCTCTTCGCGGACGACATTCTCTTCTCCGTGGCGGACCCAGAGGGCTCATTGCCTTGCATCGCAGAGACCCTGCGGCATTATGAGGAGGTGGCCGGTTTCAAGGTGAACTATAGCAAATCGTATATCTTGAACCTTACTCTCTCGCGATCCGAGATAGAACGCGTGCGCCCTCTGACGCCTCTGGCTTGGGCCGATAACTCCATCGTCTATCTGGGGGTCCATTTGACTCAGACTGTGGGCAAACTATTCTCAGCCAACTTTCCACCCGTGCTAGCAAAGACTCGAGCTGAGCTGGAGAGATGGAAACCTAAGTTCCTATCCTGGTTGGGTAGGATCCACGCTGTAAAGATGGTTCTCCTTCCTAAATTCTTGTATTTATTTCAGGCCTTGCCCATTCCTTTAGACAGGGACTACTTTCGGCGTCTCAAGACGCAGATTTTGCGATTTGTGTGGCAAGGTGGTCGTGCGCGTTTTTCTTTTTCAGTATTGCGTCGGCCGAAAGCCGAGGGTGGAGTGGGACTGCCTGACTTGCAGCTGTATTATAAAGCGGCGCAATTGAGGGTTCTGGTGGAGTGGTCGCAGCAAACGTCTGAAAAACACTGGCTACACATGGACCGGAGTGTGGCAGGCAGGTCAATATGGGACCTGGCTTGGAAACCGAAGAAGGATCGCCCCCTGAACGCCTATATTAGTACGCCTACGGGTACCACGCTCAAGGTGTGGGATACCCTGGCATCAGACGAGCGCTGGACTACGTTCCCATCACCGTTCACGCCTGTGCACTTTAACCCGGCTTTCCCCCCGGCGTCTCAGGAGGGGGCCTTTGACGCTTGGAGAGAGGGTGGCTGCAGGGCATTGACTCATCTGTTTCATGGTCAGGATCCCCTCACATTTGCTAACTGCATGAGGGATTATGGGATCCCCCAGTCTGACCAATATCGCCATGTACAGTTGCTCCATTGGGCCACGTCGCCTGGGGTGCTGGAGGCCGCTACGAGACCTCCGTCACCTTTCGAGGCCTTTATACTGCGGACATCGGTCATGAAAGGCGTCATCTCTTTCATATATCAGCTCTTGCTTAAATCAGCGGCATCGCCTAGTCCGCGCTACATGGAGCATTGGGAAGAAATGATAGGGAGAGATATCTCTGACAGTGAGTGGTCGGCATTATGGCGGGACCTGACAGCATTCAATCACTCGCTCCATCTAAGGGAAGCCCACCTCAAGACCCTTATGCAATGGTACCTGTGTCCTAATAGGCTCCATCGCTTCTATCCGGCTACCTCCGACAAATGTTGGAGGGGCTGTGGGCTCCTCGGGGACTTCCAGCATATTTGGTGGGACTGCCCAGTAATTCGGCCATATTGGGAGGAAATCCTCTCACACATCAGGGACATTCTCCAATATCCTATTGAGGACTCTATGGCCTCGGTGTTATTGGGCCTGCGTGAACCCGGTCTTGAACATCAGACACGAGCAGACAAGAAAATCTTGTGGCTGTGTGTTGGAGCTGCCAAGATTACACTGGCTGCTGCATGGAAAAAGAAGGAGGCACAGGCAATGTCATTGTGGCACGCTCGACTTTGGAAGCTTCTAAGCATGGAGAGAATGGCGGACATCTTCCTCGACAATTTCAAAAACTTCAGTTTCAGTGGGGTCCCCTGGTCGCATTCCTCTCTAAAGGCCTGCCATCCGCTGTGTGTCCTGCATCTATACGGTCACTGCACCTGTTTCAAGTTTAGTACTATAGATGGAATGAGTATTGGTATGAATGGAGTCGCCGCCGGGGGGGAGGGGGAGGGAGGTAGGGGGGGAGTTTTTCTCATTCATGGTTCATGGGTTACTGAGGTACATGTATACGAGGCCGAAGCCTATGCGGTTATGGTGTGAAGGACTGCGGGATGGACAGACTCCTGCTTGAACTTTCCAACGCACGAACACGCAGATAGACGCAATGTGGTAAATAAATAAATAATACCCTATTTTTGAATGTATAAATGAATAACAGATAGCTCAATAAATAAGAGTCAAGATTCGAGGTAGTAGGAGTTTCGCAGGTTTATTACAGCATAAAGGACAGGAACAGGACAACCTGCATAGGAATAGGATGGCAGGGCCCAGCAGCGCTGCTGGTGTCAGGATCGGGACAAGGGAATAACTTTTTAATAACAGTGCATGAGCATATATACATAACGCAAACACATAGCATTACATTGCAATAGGCGTAGCAGTGGGTGGAGCAAAAGGCGTGACGCGTAGCAGTCGCGAAAGATAAGGGTGAAAGTGGGTGTAACAGGGCGTATACATAGACATGTGATGCAAACGTAACAGAATATGTCATGAATGGGGCGGAAACATGGAGGGGGCTACCTAAGGAGCCGGGACCTCTAACCTGGTGGTGCGCGCAAGCTGGCAATGACGTATCACTAGGAGAAGCTGGGGGCTATGAACTCTGTGCTAGGAGCAGAGACTGAAGTCTGGAGAGTCAGGGCGACATGTACCTAAGCAGTATCTAGTATCTGATGTTTAGAGAACATGTTGATATAAACTAGAAGTCAGGAGGGGAAAGGCTAACTTGATTCTAAGACTGGACCATGCATTATTCTACATGTAGTGCGTGATGAAGAATACGAAATGACCATTAAATACAGTATTTCTCTTACATGGAGCCGGAAAGGCTAGACAATGACGGAAACTATTGATGCAGTTCAGTAGCTTAGGAATGCAGAGAAGGAGGACTGAACTGATAACTGAAACTATAATATACTCTTGGCAGACTCAGAGGCAGAGCCAGGCTGAACCGGGCACTGCGAGGCAGGAAGTAAGTGAAGGGTCGAGGATACAGGTGGGGGCTGTATCGCTCCTCAGCGAGGGCTCAGGAGACAGGAGCTGAATCTGGTGTCCAGGCCCTTTTGAGGCCTAGAAACGGGGACTTTACAATGAAATAACGTGCACACTGAGAGACGTGGCAACGTAGCTTTACATAGGCCTGATATTCGTAGTATTCACGAGGACTGGAAACTGACATACTAGAGGTGGACACAACTATAATTGCGTCTTGAATCGAACATGGGGAATGCATATGCATATTAATCATGCACACATAACATATGATGGATGACACGTAGGGACACAGAACATGGCAGAATTTACTTTTCCACATTCCCTCCTTGTCACTACGTTTCCATCAGGAAACATCAATATTCATGATACCATCTATCATTTCATACAGTATCATTTGCTCGTCTCGAATTATCCTGGAACGGGATTTAGAACGGGGCTTGGGACTAGGAATACAAGAGGTAGCACAAATGCCGCAAATCGCAGGGCCACATTGTATACAGAGACAGCAGCTGAATATGATCGCTACTGCAATACCTAGGAAGGACAATATTTTCCATCCCCATGCGGAAATTATATTCCAGAACCAACCGGACCATGTCCAGGTGCCTGGATCTTGGTGTATCAGATGGGCAATTTTATGGAGTCTGGTTATAGCTGAATAAACAGACGGCGCGTTATTTGGAATGAAAATGCAGCAACTAGATCCGATGACTCTACAGGCCCCGCCCCTATCGGCCAGTATGACGTCAAGGACGAGACGATTCTGTAAAACGACAAATCTCATAGCAGATTGCTCTTCGGTTAAGTTACCTAGAGCAGAGGCAGTCTCATTTACTACAGCTTCGAGGGTTCTGGTTAACCTACGGATCAGTTTACTATTCTGGATAGGTCCTATAAAGAAGAAGAAACCTCTGTTGAAATCTGTATACTGTTCTAGAGCAGTTTCAGTATAATCGACAATTGGGGACTCCCTTCTATGTCTAATGTGTACTAGATGTGTGTTTCTATGATAATCAGGTGGGGCTAGGAAAACTGGTGGCAGTAGGAAGGCAATGTAACAGGTTCCCTCCCAATCGAGGGGCAGACGAACATATGCAGTTTGACCACAAATAAAATAAGAATGACGTGAAGCTTTGAAAATAGATTTCCCACTGTCACTATACTTGACAATAGTAGTACAATCACTATGTCTTACATGTACAGAACCATAACTTCGGACACATAATTCGCCTTTGACTGGTAATACTGAAATAGCAGGTAAGTCTGGAGTAGTATCAGACTGAACATTCAGGACCATGAAATTCGAAGAATAGTTACCTAAATTATACACTTCATTTTCTAGATCTAAACCTGTTCTGTGGGGGAGACCTTGCTTGTCTGGGAAACATGTACTGTTAAGAAAAGACATATCTGTTGAGGATGACGTTAACGTGGACCATGCTCCACACGAACCATTATGTGAAAATGGATAAGGAAAAAGTGGCAGAACTCCCTTCGGTGTCTGGAAAGGGGGGAGTCGACCACACACCCAACAATTAGTGGCATTGCTGGTCTGGTGTGAGTAATGTAACATGCGGATAAAGGAATTATTTCGCATAGCGAGGCGGTAAGAGAGTTCATGGGGAGGTAGGTCACTAAACATGTGCTCTACAGTAGCATTAGAAGACATATTTACATGAGGAACTGGAAGATACAGGTAAAATGCATAACTGGTGCAGGAAATCATAATGCTGAGAAATAATATGAAACTTAGAAAAACGATACATCGGATTGAGTTTTGACTGACTCTCTCACTATGGGGGTCTATTTTATACATGTCAGAAACAGTCTAACCGTTTCACCTAGGGGAGGACTTAGACAATCAAACTGACTGACTTATTTTACTAGACCGGAGTTTTAACTTATACTCCTGTTGCGGAGTTTTCTCTAACAGGGGGGGTGTAGTAACATTGTCTTTTGCGGGACAGTCCTTAAAAATGGTGCTTTGGCAATCCTTCAAATCCTGGGAAATGTTCTTTAAGACGGGTTTCAGTCCATAAAACTTTTTTATATGAGAAAGGTGCACCCAGCCTTTGCGACCTTCCAACTTCACGGCTGTACGGGTGGTGAGGAGGACCTGTCGGGGCTCCTTCCAGCGTGGCTCCAGCGGACTTGAGCGGTCAAAATTGCGGACAAGGACCATGGATCCTGGAACGATTTCATGCGGTGCCACCTCGGTATTGTCTGGAAATGCGGCGGCAACCTGTGAACGACATGAGTTGAGGGCAGACATCAAGGAAGCTAGGTAATCTGTCAGCATATTACTTGAAACATCGGTAATACTTCGGGGTCTGGGTGTACCCCACATGTTTGGGGGGCGGCCGAATACGACCTCATACGGGGACAGACCTGATCTGGAATGTGCGACCATGCGCATATAAAATAAAGCAACTGGTAGAGCTACCAGCCAGTCCACACCTTTTTCTTTGCATACTTTGGCGATACGGATTTTCAGAGTCTGATTATGTCTCTCTACGAGACCGGCTGCTTCAGGATGGCGTACACAATGAAACTTCCACTGGTACCCCAACAAAAGGGAAACATGCTTCATCAACTCAGATGAGAATGGCTGGCCGTTGTCAGAATATACGACTCTAGGGAGTCCATAACGGGGGAAGAACTCACGAACCAACTGCTTGGCAGTGGTCGCGGCTGTGTAATCTGGGACTGGATATGCTTCTGTCCACCTGGACAAAGCGCATACAACTACAAGGACATACTTGAAACCTCGACATCGCTCCATCTGAATATAATCCATCTGGAGGACTTCAAAAGGGTGGTCAGGGGGCTGGAATCCACCTTGTTCCACCGGGACACTTTTACCTGGATTAAACTGACAACATATCATACAGGTACGGACTTTCTGCTTGGCTGCAGCTCGTAAATGCTTGTTGAACCAAATGTTCTGGATACTGTCTAACATAGCTTTTTCTCCTAAATGTGCTGGACTATGTGCGGTATTAATAATGACTTGAACCATAGAGTCGGGGAGAAACCATGTGGCTCTACCCTTCGTTAACCATCCTTGATCTGTCTGGACCCCTCCTTGTTCGGACCATTTCTTAATTTCTTCGGGAGTAGCATGTAACTGTATGTCTATGACATCTTGAGTAGGGTCCTTAACTGTCATACATGTAGTCGGATCTGGAGTATGTGTCTGATTAACTGGAATGTCTGGAGTCTGTGCTGTAAGCTTGGCTGTGCGATCTGCTAGATCATTACCTTGGGAAATAATGTCAGTAACTTTCGTATGTGCTTTGCATTTCATGATAGCGATAGATGTCGGTAAGTGTATGGCATCTAACAGAGCTTGAATAAGGAGACCATGCTGAATCTTGGTTCCATGAGAAGTCATGAAACCTCTCTCCTGCCAGAGCACTCCGAAGTCGTGTACGACTCCAAATGCGTAACGTGAATCCGTGTAGACATTAACTTTCAAGTTCTTGGCGTGTATGCAGGCTTGTGTCAGAGCAACTAGCTCTGCTGCTTGAGCGGACAGGGTGTCAATACGGTGTGTCTCAATAACTTCAGTGTCAGTAGTCACTGCATACGCGGCAACTAGTTCTCCTGTACTAGTTCTCATACATGAACCATCCACATAAAGTGTCAGGTCGGGATCTGGTAACGGAGTATCTGTCAGATCTTGTCTTGGCTTTGTCGTAATGTCAACCACTTCCACGCAATCATGTGTGGCTGGATTTGAATTAACTGATGGTAACAGTGTAGCAGGATTAAGGATGTTGCAGCGTCTGATTTCTATGTGTGGCTGGAATAATGTCAATTCATAACCTGTTAAACGTGCAATTGTCAAGTGCTGAGTTTGTGTTCGGTTCAAAAGAACTTCCACAGAGTGTGGAACCTGTACTGTCAGGAAATGTCCTAAGACTATGGAATCACTTTGCCTGATAGCTAGTGCTGTGGCTGCAACTGACTTGAGGCACACAGGCAGAGCCTGGGCTACAGGATCTAATGTGCTCGAAAAATAAGCACATGGCTTGTATTGTCCTGCTTGATCTTGTGTGAGAACAGATAATGCTGTACCTTCGCGTTCAGTAACGAAAAGTGTAAAAGGCTTACTGTAGTTCGGTGTCGCTAGAACTGGAGCTTGGCATAAAGCTTTCTTTAACTCATTGAAACTAAGTGTATGTTCAGATGTCCAAGGGAGAACAGTCGATACGGCTGCCTCCTGTGTCGTTAACTGTATCAGTGGTTTGGCTAGAAATGCATACTGAGGAATCCATTGTCTGCAATAAGAAGTAAGGCCAATAAAAGCACGTACCTCCTTCTGGGTCTTGGGCTGAGGAAGACTCGCTATTAACTGGATACGGTCTCGTGTCAACTGCCTACCCCTCTTGGACAGTAAGTGTCCTAAGTATACCACTTGCTGGACACAGAATTGAAGCTTAGAAGGGGACACCTTGTGCCCCATCTCGGCTAGGAAATACAAGACTGTAAGGGATGCTTGCTCGCAAGCACGTTCAGAATGGGCTGTGATCAGTAGATCATCGACATACTGGAGCAGGGCAGTGTCAGTTGGCATGTGAATGTTGTCTAGTTGTCTCTTAAGTGCTTGACTGTAAATGCTAGGGCTTTCTGTGAAACCTTGAGGAGCGCGTGTGAACATATAGCTCCTTCCATTTAAACAAAATCCGAAAAGGAACTGGCTGTCTGGATGAATAGGGACACTGAAAAATGCGTTCTTGAGGTCTATGACAGTAAAGAACGTGGCTTCGGAATCAATGGCTGTCAATAGGGAAGAGATGTCTGGGACAACTGGGTACTGAGGAATAATACACTTATTAAGCTCTCGTAGGTCAATCACTAATCGATATACTGGGGGTGCATTTGGATCAGTACGTTTCATGACTGGAATGATCGGAGAATTACATACATTGGAGTCAGTTTCTACAACCACTCCTTGAGCAATAAGCTCGTCAATAATTTTGGATAAGGCTGCTACAGCCTCAGGTGGCAATCTGTACTGTCTGATTCGTGGTAACACTACACCTGGCTTGAGAGTCACACGATAGGGTGTGATTTGCATGTAACCTACATCAGTTGGACCTTGCGCCCATAAGTGCTGTGGAACATTAGACAGTCTTGAATCAAAATCTCGTAATACATAGTGACCCTTAAAGTCACGTAGGAACAATCGTATTCCCTCTGGGGAACAGCATATAACTGCACCTAACTCTTTCAGTGTTTTAATGCCTAATAGATTTTCTGGACATGACTTAGTAAGTAACAGATCAGTAGTGCGGGACAATGGACCTACTTCTAGAGAAACTGGCTTTGAGATCTCATTTACGATAGGCTTTCCTGAAAATCCAAGGGAAACATTTCTTGAGCCTGAGAGCGGAGCCCCTGGAACTTCGGCGTGACTAATTGTGGTCCTACTTGCCCCTGTATCAATCAAAAACTTTCTGTCTTTCCCTAATACTTGACTATGAACATAGGGACCTTCTTGATCTACAGGTATCTCGATGAGAGGCAAGCCTACCTCCCTCTCTAGGCTGTTTCATGAATACTGTTGGTACTCTGGATACTCAGACTGTGCATACTGGTACATCTGCTGTGTAACATGCTGTGTTGCAGCGATAGGCTGCGGTGCTGTAACTGTCTGTGGTGCATTCTGTAACTGAGGAGTCTGTGAAACTTGTTCTTGTCTAGGCGGACGTGGTCTTTCTTTAGTCTTACCAGTAGCTATGTTGTGTTTCAGAACTGCACACTCGTTTATAAAATGACCTGGCTGTTTACAATAATTGCAATTCCCTTTAACGGGAGCTGCAGGATGACTGGCTTGATTCGGACCCCTCTTCTGACTGTCTTGAGGAACAGATTGTGCAACTAGTACTTTCATTTTCGTGTCTTTCATACGTTTTCTTTCATGTTCTTGCTCTTCTCTGATTCTATTCTGGTGGTATTGGAGCATCTGCAACATCTGGGATGGGGTATTAGCTTGCCAGGTACTTTCGACTTTCAGAACTCGATTTTTAATTGGTGAACTTGAATTCTCGACTAATTTAGTAACAAAAAGGTGAGGGTATGACTCACTACTTGTCTTGAGGCCACTGTTGATGCTAAAACATTTCTCGAATCTAGAATAAAAATCACTAATATCTTCGTCTTGTTTCTGTTTACAGGCTGAGATTGCATCCCAGTCTTCCTTTTTAGTTGTTAATAATCTGGGTAAAACTTGAATCAATAATTCAGGTAATTCTTTACATTTATCTCCGAGACCGGTACCTGGTACTCGTATCTTATCTTCAGCTTCTAGGACTGCCCAATCGATCTTTTTCTCTCCCACCTCCCAGTCTTTTTCCTTGAGCTTTTCATACACCCCTGCGGGCAACAGAACCTTTAACATTTTAATTATATCTGGATACGTGTATTCTCCCATACGGAGCATGTCTTTTAATTCTCTATGGAACCCTGCTGGATCTTTATCATGACAGGGAATTAATTTCTTCATCTCCAGAAGTTCCATCTTTGTGATCGGAGTGTATATAAACACTCGCTGCATTTCGCCACCCGTTCCTCTAACTGGGTGGACTTCTCGTAACGGATTCTGTCTGTCTATGTAAAATGGTTTACTTTCTGGGGGTGAGACATGAACAAAATGCGGGTTCAGAAACGTTCTATATTTGTGGCGCTGTTCTAGAATGACACTAATTAAATCGGTACCTAGACCTCTCCATCTATACTGGAGTAACTCGTTCAGGATATCATGTAACGGACCTGGATCAGAATGTTGACCCTCATACAGAGTAATGAGGTGCTGAATCATATACATACCCACCAGTCGTTGCTCGGCTGGGGGCATTTTCAGAAACATTTGTGCCACTATTTCGTCTGGAAAAGTGGTAGAATCAGTAATCCATCGGACTGCTGATCGGGCTAGTTCTTGTTCATGCATAGTACTTAACTCACTGTAACCGATTCGTGATTTCAGAATGTGATCGGTAGCTTGAAATACTTGTTCTAGAGAACCTTGGTCTGGTACTGGATGATGGAACGTAGACTTGGGTTCTAGACGTAAATGGCGATCTGGAAATCTAGGTTGTCCTACATACGCTATTCTGGCGGAATTCTCGTCGTCTAACTCTTCAGTATCAGAGTTACTTTCTTTCTCGTTTACTTGTGCTGCTTTACGTTGTTCGTGTAACTTTATTATTTCTTTACGGATTTTCTTGTACATACCCTCCATAGCACCGATAGTCTTGTGCTTACCCTCGGCTATACTATTACTCCACTTCATCAGGGCTTTCATTTCGGCCTGATTTTTGGACGGGTAATCTTGTTCTCTTATTAGACAATTAATCAGAAACTTTAATATCATGAGCTGGGTCTCAGCTTTCCTTTGGGACATGACATCACTAATACTTTCTGGATCTTCCCCTGTACGGATGAAACGATATATTCTGTCTAGATCTTCCTTCATATCTGGTAGGGTGACTAGATACTCGGCCACATTTCTTACGCGTAATGAATATAAAACCATATCATCTTCGCCTGGGACTGGGTCATAGCAGCATTCGGCAAGGGATTTTCTTATTTCTGCAACAGACAGTCTGGGCGTACGTTGTGACGCTTGCATATGTAATTCGGCTGCCGTTAAACGCTTATGTGGCGGCGGGGTTCGAGGAGGACCTCCTCCTGCGGCCCCTAGACTAGAATCATCAACTGATGCTTTTCGTCCTGGCAGGGTGGGAAATTGGAATGCGGGCTGGACTTGTATGGCGGGCTGGACCGGGGGGACCGTAGCAGGTGCTGCAAAGGGTGCCCCGGTGTCTGGAGGAACGGGAAGTGCCTGATTTACAGGGACTGGTGGAGCGGGAACAGGATTTGCATATTCTGGGACTGTGTCGTCCAAATAGGACGAGATGAAAATATCAGCTGCGGTTGGTTTGTGACGTAACTTGATCGGAACTAGTGGTGGCGGAAAATTACTGGATGCCTCCGGGGTCGCTTTTGGCAAGCCCTCGGCAAGAAGAGGATACATACCCTTAATGAGGGCATTCCTCTGTCTGTCTGACTGTTCGGCTTTGACTTGTTCACCTATCTCGATTAGTTCTTTTTCTTGTGCTCGTTCCGAGGATTCTCTACTTAATTCTGACTTTCTGATTTCTTTTTCGGTTCTTTTATGAGCTTCTTTACGCCATAGCTCGATGGCATCTTTCTGTGATTGTCTGGCTTTCTTTTTCCATAATGCCTCTTCTACTCGCATGATGCACTCGGCATCCCATGTACCCGATACGGGCCATCTATACTTTTCTTCTAACTGTTTTGTATACTCTACCCATAAATCTAGATATAGTATGGCGCTTATGCCATGCTTCTGATACATAAAGTGACCTGGACTGTCCCTAGGCGGGACAGGAACTGCTTCCTCTAACAAACCCTTTCTAGTTTTTAACTGACGTAATTTTGAAAACAGCGGCATGACTGAACTATAATCTGGACACAATACAATACACAATAAACACGAAAATCACTTCTCACTCATACCACAACATTAAAATACATGAAAAACATTATGAATAACAGTTCGAACAGAATACCACCTGGAATACGGAACACAGAATATATGACTTTATATGAATTTTCTCGAGAACAGAACTGACTGGAACAGAAACTAGATGCACTGCTGAAACAGTACGAAACTTACCGGTCTCATAAAGAGACACGTCAGGACCCGCATCCACCGAAGTGGACACTTCGTTTGTGTGTCTGGGTACCACCAACCCACGGACCAGAGTCAATTAGATTGACCCTGTCTAGATACTACCCCAGTAATGGTACTCACCGGGCAGCAAGAACGGAAGGCCTCGGACTGGACTGGACTGCTTCGACGACGGACAACGAACTTCGGACTTAAGTTACGGGTGGACCTCCGGATACCTCGGACCTTGGACTCTTGGCTTGGGCTCTGGTCGGGACTCGCCGCATTCCTCCACCGCCTCGTCTGGATGCTGGACCGCCTCCTCCGTCTCCTCCGTGGGCCTGAGGGATACTTGAAGCAGAAATATCTGCACGTGCACGGTATGGTTCCGTCACGGCTGCAGAGGGTCAGGGGGCCGGCGTGGCTTCACCGGCGCGTGGGGAAAGGGCAAGTCCCTGTTCGGGCGCCATTATGTGGTAAATAAATAAATAATACCCTATTTTTGAATGTATAAATGAATAACAGATAGCTCAATAAATAAGAGTCAAGATTCGAGGTAGTAGGAGTTTCGCAGGTTTATTACAGCATAAAGGACAGGAACAGGACAACCTGCATAGGAATAGGATGGCAGGGCCCAGCAGCGCTGCTGGTGTCAGGATCGGGACAAGGGAATAACTTTTTAATAACAGTGCATGAGCATATATACATAACGCAAACACATAGCATTACATTGCAATAGGCGTAGCAGTGGGTGGAGCAAAAGGCGTGACGCGTAGCAGTCGCGAAAGATAAGGGTGAAAGTGGGTGTAACAGGGCGTATACATAGACATGTGATGCAAACGTAACAGAATATGTCATGAATGGGGCGGAAACATGGAGGGGGCTACCTAAGGAGCCGGGACCTCTAACCTGGTGGTGCGCGCAAGCTGGCAATGACGTATCACTAGGAGAAGCTGGGGGCTATGAACTCTGTGCTAGGAGCAGAGACTGAAGTCTGGAGAGTCAGGGCGACATGTACCTAAGCAGTATCTAGTATCTGATGTTTAGAGAACATGTTGATATAAACTAGAAGTCAGGAGGGGAAAGGCTAACTTGATTCTAAGACTGGACCATGCATTATTCTACATGTAGTGCGTGATGAAGAATACGAAATGACCATTAAATACAGTATTTCTCTTACATGGAGCCGGAAAGGCTAGACAATGACGGAAACTATTGATGCAGTTCAGTAGCTTAGGAATGCAGAGAAGGAGGACTGAACTGATAACTGAAACTATAACATACTCTTGGCAGACTCAGAGGCAGAGCCAGGCTGAACCGGGCACTGCGAGGCAGGAAGTAAGTGAAGGGTCGAGGATACAGGTGGGGGCTGTATCGCTCCTCAGCGAGGGCTCAGGAGACAGGAGCTGAATCTGGTGTCCAGGCCCTTTTGAGGCCTAGAAACGGGGACTTTACAATGAAATAACGTGCACACTGAGAGACGTGGCAACGTAGCTTTACATAGGCCTGATATTCGTAGTATTCACGAGGACTGGAAACTGACATACTAGAGGTGGACACAACTATAATTGCGTCTTGAATCGAACATGGGGAATGCATATGCATATTAATCATGCACACATAACATATGATGGATGACACGTAGGGACACAGAACATGGCAGAATTTACTTTTCCACAGCAAGGATCTGGTCATTGCGTCCTGAGACATTCTTCTGGGTTCCGTTATGCTTATGATGCCTCATGAAGCTTTCTTGCGCCCTTGAGGGCTCTGTATGGCACCTTGGTAACATGTTTGTGTTGTCTTGTTTTTCTCAAACTACAAATAAAAATGTTACAAAAAAAAAAAATGTATTGCATTGACATTTATTTGAAGTGAGCATGTCTAAACATGAAGTTTAAAACATTCATTAACTCTCTTGACAACACCAGAAGTGAACAAAGTGAACCAATTATCTGGTGTCCCTTTCATCATGACCAATATTATTGTTATTGATGGCGGAACATTACTGGCTAATAAAACATACAAGTGAGGTTCATTGGTACACAATCCATCTTAAACTGAATTATGTGAAAGTGCTCTCAAATGTCACTATCAAGTAAATTAGAGACATGACATAAATGTATTTGACTTAGATCGCATAATCTAGTCATGCAGGGATTCTGTGATTTGAACCCAGGCTTCTCGGTAACAAATAGTGCACTTCAGTCACTGACTAGATTAATTTATATTCCTCATTCCTCTTTAGAACTAGAAGGCATTGTTTTTGTACTTTTCTGTAAGATAAGTTGCACATTGTGTTAAATAAATACAGATCACAGGTGAATCTGACACAATATTTAGAAAAAAAGGGTCCCTGAATGAAAATTATTTACATTACGTGCGGCTTCTCCAGGAGTGTCCCGCAGTTCAGCTTCAATGGTACAAACAGAAGAGAAGACCTCAGTCAGTAAAACAATACCCTAAAGGCTGAAGAGGTAGGTTTTTAATGCTTTTTAAAAAACTTATTTTATTTTATTTTAAAGGTTTTATATAGCGCTGGCTAGACCCAGGGGTATCAGAGCGCTTTACATGATCAGAAGCAGTACAAGACAAAAACAGTTGTTCATCGAATAAACACACACATGAAAAATAATAACATAATTAAGTTAAAAAGGGGCAGAGTGAAAACACTATACATGAGTAGAGGCTACCAAGAAGAGAGAATGTACATGGTAACCAAAGAAATGCAGGTACAGGTAACAAATTAGGTAAAAGAAATTCTGGGCAGAATAACGGTAAAGCACAATTAGTTAAAAAAGAGTGGGTGAGAACAGATTAGGGCAGTGAAGAAAGTATCGACGGAGAGATATTAAAGGAAGAGTTGGGTCGTATGGGTAGGAGACGGAGGTTGGGGAAAAAGGAGGGAGAAGGTAAGAGAAAAGAGGGTGATATGAAACAGATGGGGAGGGAGAGAGGTGAGAGCCATGAAGTAAGTAAAGGAAAATCAAAGTAGCAGAGTGTACGGTCAGAGGGGGTGAAGAAGGTGATATTTCAGGTCTTTTTTTAAAGCTGAGGTAGGAGGGATTACAGTGCAGGTCCCTAGGGAGAGCATTTAAGATGTTCGGGGTGTTCCAGGAGAAGGAGGGAGATTGGGAGGTTTTCTTTTTTAGCAGCGGGGGGATGAGGAGGAGTGCGATAGTGCTTTTCGTCGTTCAGGAGCAGCCCGCTGTATTGAGTTTGTTTGTAAGGAACAACAGAGTTTGTTGGTGTAGAGCTTTATGCATAATGTATGCAGTCTTGTAGAAACATCTTCCTTCAATGGGTAGCCAATTAAGGGCTTTCATGGCTGGGGAGATGTGGTCAAATCGCTTACAGTCAGTGATGGGCCTGGCAGCTAGGTTGAGCACGGATCTAAAAGGGGCTAGGTGTACTTTAGGGGTTCCGGTGTGCATTACCATAGTCAATTTTCGAGAGGACAAGTGATTGGACAACCCATTTGAAGTCTTTAGATGGTTTGATTTTATTGAGATGCGGAGAGTGAAAAGGGCTCCTTTAGCCGTGTTTTTTATGTGGTCATTTAGAGTTAAGTTTTTATCAATAGTGAAACCAAGTTATTCCACGGAGTTGGATAAGGAGAGGGAACAATTGAGGGCATTAAGGTCCAAGATCCAGCCTTGGATGGGGAGCTGGCTGTTTTTTGGAGAGAAAATAATGTTTTCAGTTTTTTGTGGGTTCAGTTTGAGATGGTTGGAGTGGAACCAGGATTGGATCTTACTCAAGGTATTGTTAAGATGAAGTAGATCAGAGTGGGATCTGATCTTATAGTAAAGTTGGGTGTCATCAGCGTAGAGATGATAGTTGATACCAGCTTGCTTCAGAATGAGGGTAAAGGGTTCCATAAAGAGGTTGAAGAGAGAGGGGGAGATAATAGAGCCCTGAGGGACACCCAGGAGTACAGGTGTAGGATTAGAGAGGCAGTCTTTGATTTTAATTTGTTGAGTTCTGTGTTGGAGGAAAGAGGCAAACCATTTGAGGACCGTACCTTTAAGGCCAAAGCGAGCTTTAAGCGATTTAAGTAAGGAAGAATGTTTAACAGTATCAAAGGCAGCAGAGAGGTCGAGGAGTATAAGTCTGCAGGTCTCCCCATTGTTGAGGGAACAGTGGATATCATCCACTATGAAAAGTGTGGCGGTTTCTGTACTGCAGTCTTTCCTGAAGCCGGATTGCAAGGAGTCAAGTAAGTTGGAATTGCTTATGCGATTGACCAGTTGAAGCAGTGCACATTTCTTTAAGGGCTTTAGAAAGCTTACCGATCTCCTGTGATGTTTAGACTGTGGTATTAGTTTCTTTCACTGCAAACTAGAAAAGTAACTACAAAGTAACTGAAAAGTCATCTAAAGTACTTTCAAGCACTCTAAAGTGTCCACAACTTATTTCTTCTACTGCAAAGTAACTTATATACGTCTACAACGCCAGTACACCCTCTATCTTGCAAAATATAATTGGATTGAAAGCATTACTTACCTGCCACTGAGTAAACTTGGTTCTAGAAATAAAAACAACAAAGTCACAACTTTTTATACAAACATTTAGTCTGGATCCAGTCTTTGAGTGTGTGACATAATTTCTTGTCTGATTGTGTACAACAAATGCTTAAGACTACCCTCTGATATGCCATACTGTTCAACCACACGACCACAAAAGAGAGTAAGGTAATATTTACTTTAGCCTATGCTATACCTCTAGGGATTCACTGGACTCTGTGTGCACTATACCTCACTTTGGCATGTTATATACAGAGCCAGATTCCGACAGGTACAGTATGATAAAAATGCAGTGCCTTTGTTTACAATATGCTTCAGTTGCCTACCGAATATAATGTTGCTTCTTCTACTCAATGGTCTCACTCTATGACCTATCGAAGGGAGCTTAGTTAAGGCGCCTTTTTCTTCCTGCACTTACTGTCTCCACCACTTGGAAAAGAATGGGACGCATGCAGGATCTCCCGATGTCCGGATCTGATCTACTGTAGCTTGTCTGCCATAATGCCTTTTTAGGAACCCTGATTAACTGGGGTCTTGATTATGAGTTTGGCAGTGTGGGAGTGGGGCGGCACCCCTCCACCCCGCTCCTGCACCGCCAAATTAGACTGCTGGTCCCCCACCAGATTACGAGTTTTCTCACTCTCTGGCATATGGTCCTTTGGCATTCCCACAGCCGTGCCTTTGAAAAAGGCAAATCAGTGGGAATGCCAAAGCCCTTTCCTGCACTGCAAGGACTGTTAAATACATGCCGTGCAGGGAAGGGGATGCATGCACACATGCGGCACACCATGTGCCCACCTGCATGCATCTAAGGGCCCAAAGGCCACCAGAATTTCATGGTGGGAAATCCTGCGAATGAGGAAAACCTTGAAAATATGCTTGGTGGTACTGCAGCGGCACTGCCAATATATTGTGAACTTCTGACCGCCGCACCTCCGCCAGGGAACACGGTTCCATGTCAGTTGTGGTGGTTACCTGGACGTCCATATTTGTAATTTGGCGGTTGGACCACTGGTGCAGCAGTCCAACGATGGACACCAAAATCATAATCAGGCCCTTAATCTTCAAAACTCCAGCAATATCGCTGTACCAAAAGCCTTTTGTAGTTCCTTTGAGTCAGTATTTTACAGGCTGTACCAGGTGACAATTGTCAAGAACGCATCACACCTGATTACTGCAGTCCACCAAAGCCTTTACTCCTCCCACCTCACCCCTGTCACCCATTCTGCTGGCTTTGATGCAGTCAAACACCTCATAGTAATGAGTTTATTTTCAGACCGCACTTTGGAGATGGTGGGGTGACCATCAACACTCCGGAAAAGAGTACAGGTAGGAAAACCAAGCAAGTAGGTAAGCCCAGCTAAGGTGTAGTAACATTTGTTGCAGTGAACTTCCTATATACAAGTACAACATAATCATCAGGGCATAGTGGTGTTTCGAATTTATGACTTCAGAAGCAGCTCCTTCCAGAAGAACAAGTGTTACATTCGCTTATCCGTCCACCAAGCGGCCATGAGGGCGAACTGCAGTCCCCACATCTGCTGTCATCCAGAGGCTTTAGGCAAGAGACGTCCAACAGAAGCATAGCCCCAGGAGTTCAAATTCTTAGGATATAACACAAAGTTACTTAAAAAAAGGGCTCTAAATCTCTTCGAGTACACACATTTGTTGTTAAAGTCCTAATTCTCATTGGTTGCCTTCTGGTATTTTATTCTATTAATGTTAATTTTTTAGTCACGTGTGCTAACTGCATACATAGATATAGCCGTTACATTCAGTTAAGTCTGCCCGTTGCATTTTTATTTAGATTGAAGTCTTGGTGGTTGTACAAGACCAAAAGTTTTTTATCTTTTCCTCAAGCAGAAGAGGGAACACTTTTGTTTCCCATCCAATCTTTTGATCAGTAATTTCTGACAATTGCTTGACTTCTCTATTGCTAAAGTATAAACTGTTGTTTGTGTTTTTGTTCAACTTTGAACTTGCTACACATGCTTATGTATGCCAGGTGACCCCCTGGCATGGAGGCAAATTCTGAACAGGACAGTAAACATTTTAGGATAAAGGGGTCAATTTTCAGGACAATGATTCAGCATAAAGGGTCAAAATTCAGGACACAGGGTTCATTTTACGGTCACATCCAAGGAGAGGCCACACACCGAACCTTTTTCAGTGCATTTATTTTCTGTTTTCTACACAGTATTATTTATTCACTATGGTCTTTATGTGATTGCCTCTAGGTATGCTACAATCAGGTAATACTTAATTTCCTCGTTCAATAGAAAATGAATGTCCTTGAGCACCGTGCCAAGGCCCTCACCCCATCTATTCAATTTTTCTTGAAGAGAAAGCAACTGGAAAGATTTTATTATGGTTTTAAACATTTTAAAATCCATGTTAAACAGTTTGGAAAACATTAAGGTAAGTTACCATCTGCTAGTTTAGACAGATTGAACAAAAAGCTGGCTCCCCTCAACCTCTTGTGGATGTTAAACCTAAAAACAATTAATGAAGCAGAGCAGAATGTGTGGGTGACAGTCTCACACCTAATGTCAGGATATGAGGTACCCACAACTTGTCTCACAACACTAGAGTGTGAGTCCAGGACTCTACATTTATCTCAGGACTGAGAGCCCGGACTACCAATCAAAGAGAATTAAAGAGCAGGCTGAAACTGAGTTTAAATGGAAGATCTACAAGAACTGATTCAAATGGTTGTTGCTAATAAACGGTCAAATAATGAAGATCACAAGGTGGGATGATTCCGAAAATCAGACAAGATGGGTCTGCAATGAGTAGCGGGAAGTATTGTCGTAAGTATTGTGTACCTGGGGATTTGTCTCAGCAGAGAGGAGAGAACCAAAAGAGATCCTGTCAAGTTGAAGAACTTTGCAGCAATCCCGGCAAACTCTGCTAGTGCAATGGGCCACTGGCCGTGCTTATAAAGAGTAAGCTGGCACCAGACCCCTGGGAAGATTGTGCCCTGGGCAATTGGCAACTCTGTCCAAGTCTTAAACTAGTTCTGCAGGCGAGTCAAGGCCGACCTAGTGATCTGGGTCAGTCCTAAAGGCCAAAGTACATGTGGAATACCCAAACTATTTAAGCTGTAAATTACACAAGCAAAATGTAAGCACAAGATAAAGATTTTATAATGTAAGAAGTGTTTCTTCAACATATGGTAGTATTTTCCTGTTTATATACAATTAGACCCCAGATTGAAGATGGGAATCAGTTACCTTTTTATACCTAGGGTCAAACATTTACCATTCCCCCCACTGATTTGAAGGATGGAAATCTGGGTAGAGTGACACGGTTCTTCCAAACCCAAGTTACTTTTTTGTCTTCTCTTACACTTTCAGTAATGGACTGCACACCTCTAGTGAAGATGGTAGTGCTTCCTCATTAATTGTATTATATTATTTTGGAAACCTTCCCCTGCTCATCCCACATTCAATCTTCAGGCACCTCAACAGGTCTCTCGTCTGATTTGGGGGCCTGTGAGCTGCCGGTTAGCTATTTCCACTCTAAAGCTACCTGTGACCACCGTTCCCTCTAGGCCGCACCTCCCCCCAAGTCAGCGCGCACCACCTAGCGTGGAGCGCGCACACAGGACGTCGCTAGAGTGTCGCGCCGCTCGCCGCTTTTAAAACGCGAGCAGCGCGAACATGAGCACTTTTTCAGTGGTGGCGGTGGAGCGGGCGTGAGGAGTGCAGGTAAGGAGGCGGTGGGACTGGTGGGGATTATGGCGCTTGCGGCTGTGTGGGAGCGGGGCAGACTGTGGCCTTTTGTTTAAATATTGCTGTTAATCGGAGCCCCTTCACGGGCTCCCATTAACAACAATACTTAAACAAAATGCCACAGTCTGCCCCGCGCTTTACTAACAAAATGGTAGACACTTTCCAAACACAGCGGGTGCTCGCGCTGTGTTTGGAAAGGGTCAGACTGTTGCATTTTGTTTAAGTATTGCTGTTAATCGGAGCCCGTGAAGGGGCTCTGATTATCAGCAATATTTAAACAAAAGGCCACAGCCGCTGGGGAACGAGCGGAACAGAAGGCAAGAGGGCATAAAGGCACGAGTGGAACACAGACAAGGCATAGCTGCCAAGGTTTCAGATCCCCGTGTGTGACTCTTTAATAATTTCAGGGTAATTATGAGTGACATTTCAACTACAATGAGTGACACTTTCTCGTGGGCAAAATTAAGCAATGCAGAAAAGAGAAACCTATACATTTCAGAAATGACACCCATTGGAGCAACGAGAAACTCGAAGAAGATCTTAAATCTACTGCAAAGCAACAGAAATGGAAGGGCGCTAACCTATTTGACTAGTTAGCCCGCAGAAAAACAGTTAACAGATTCTGCCTTAGCCAGCCTTTTGCCGACTGGTCCCCCTAGCTCCTCGCATGGCAATAAATTGTCCAGTATCAGTCTGGACTACAGTCCCGCCGCTCTCTATGTCCTACATGGGACTCAGCCTGAGTCTGTAGTTGGATGTGAGGTCCCCCAACACGATCTTCTCAGGTGCCTAAATATCATATATTAAAATAGACAGCAGTCAGATGACTCCTGAGCACCCGCAAACAGCATAGGTATTGGAAAGCCTCAGGAGTGTGAGACGCACACATTACAGCCACCCAGGACACTGTATTTCAAAGACTTGACTACTAGCACAGCTCAACCCTAATAAATATGATTAACGACTATTTGGAATGTTTATATTAAGATGCTCGCGTGTTTGTTCACAGTTTAGTTATTCTTCTCGGTTTCTTCAAAGGGGATGATATGTAGTGTATTCCCCTTTAAGGCATCGGCTAACCACCTGAGTTCTAATGTTCCACATTATCGGATGAACGTTGTAGATGCCAGTTGAGGGAAGGTGTTTGAGCACCTAGGTCACTTAATAAACTACGTGCTTGAATTTATGGAAAGCAATTTTGTTTACCGCATGAGACCTCTTGCAAGACTGTGTGCGTCAGTGCTAACAGTGAAGCTCTTCTGGCCTCACATGGTGGCAACCGGCTGCCAACGCATCTCTTTCTGTGTTGCTTGCTGCGGGATGGGGACGGGTCAGTTTAGGGGAGGAAAAAGCAGTTCTCATATTGTCAATAAAAATATTGAGTCTAACAATCAGCGATAAAGATTGATATAAAGATTCTGTGAATTGTTTATTGTGTGTTTTTTTCAAATGGAACTAATAAAGCATGAAACAAACTTGTCGACATCATGGGGTTCAGGGGTATGGTATGTCACTGTGGAAGCATAGAAAAAAAATATATATATAAAACAATGTAAAGGGGCTCATAGCACACGTTCACATTCCGAGCAGCTGAGCGGTGTCCGCCCTGTTTGGGGCACCGCCTCAGCCTGCAGCCCTAGATGTGATCAGACCAGCAGGCTGTCATAGAGCACTACTACAAACACCAGGCTCTGCCTAAGTGACGCTGCTGGCCGCACCGAAAGTAGCACTGGTCACCGCGCACTAGCGCTATTAATTTAAAAGTAAATAGCTCAAATAGGTAGAGAGTTCACCCCAGCACTCACCTAATTGGTTTGAGGCAAGCGGCAATTTGTACGGGCCGTCTAGCATCCGATTGTGGACTGGTGTGCCCTGGGCTGCTGAACCACTCTAGCAGCCGCCGCTGGGGTTCACCGGTGGGTTACAAACACGGAAAACTTACCAAGCCCATTTTGCTGAATGCAGAAAAGCAAGAACATCAATACAAATCGGTTAGGTGCGTGACTGTGGAGACTGTCACTCTCCTGAAACCGGCTCCAGGTTCATGCCCAAACCACCCCTGCGTCAATCGTTTTGGGTAGCTTGCAATGCACAAAACAAACACTTTGAAAAGAGGGTCCAAGGGCAAGTTTAACGACTCACCTTAGGTACATGCCCCAAAAAAGCTGTCCAGGCTTTGCCTGTTGCTGCGAGTCCTGCGACTGTCCTGGAGGCAGCTGCAACTGGAGTGTACGGTCAGTGTCAGTTTGACGTTTGGTCAGCCATCTCTCCGGCGACCTACACTGCATGTAATTATCCCTCATCCCGCCGCTCTGCAATAATTAATTTGACACTGCATGGCCCTATTAAAATACCCACAATAGCAGCGCTGTGTGAGACGCCACGCCTGCCTTACTCACAAATTCCCTGCGGCACCATGGATAAATTATAAAACAGTCTAGGCCCTGCAGGCTGTCTTGGTAGTTGCTATTGGGCACTACCAGGGGTGCCCGTGAAGTCAGGCTGTCTCGCTAAGAGCGGCGCTGCGCCACAAAATTGAAGATACATTGTAGCACAGCGTTAGTCGACGGGAGTGCCCCAAGCCTGAGGGAAGAACGGAGGCAGTCACAGGTAGCATGCTGGTAGCTGCTACACACCTATTTACTTCCAACACACTAATGACAGTTGATACATCAGATATGCGTGACAATGCATTTCAGTGCGGTGATGCAGATCACCACACGGGAATGCGTTAGTCTAACGCATGATGCGTGATACTTGGCAGGGCTGCAGAGGACAGAAAGGACAGAGGACAGAAAGGCACAAAAAACGTGTGGGACACAGACAGAGGACAGAAAGGCACAAAAAACGAGTGGGACACAGACAGAGGACAGAAAGGCACAAGAAAACGAGTGGGTCACAGACAGAGGACATAAAGGCACAACAAAACGAGTGGGACACAGACAGAGGACAGAGAGGCACAAAAAAACGAGTGGGACACAGACAGAGGGCAGAAAGTCACAAAAAACGAGTGGGACAGAGGACATGAAGGGACAAAAAACGATTGGGACAGAGGGCAGAAAGACTGGGACAAAGGGCAGAAAGGCACAAAAAACGAGTGGGACAGAGAGCATAAAGGCACAAAAAACGATTGGGACAGAGGGCAGAAAGACTGGGACAGAGGGCAGAAAGGCAAAAAAAACGAGTGGGACAGAGAGCATAAAAGCACAAAAACCGAGTGGGACAGAGGGCAGAAAGGCACAAAAAAACGAGTGGAACAGAGGGCAGAAGGGCACAAAAACAAGTGGCACTGAGGGCAGACGGGCACAAAAAACTAATGGCATAGAGGCAGAATACAGAAATATAGGGTCAGCTAAGAACAGAAGGCAGAATGGGCAGAGAGGCCCGGGTGCAGCGAGGGAAACAGAAGGGAAAACTGGGCAGAGACATGGGCAGCGAGGAGTACAGAAGGAAAGACAGTGCAGAGAGAGCATGGGGATAGCGAGGGGAACAGAGGGAAGAAAACAGGGCATGGACCACGTGCAGGTAGCGGGGAAGACAGACAACAGCAGTCAGAGACACAACAACGAAAATACAGGCAATACAATACATTTGCAAGCTGCCCTTAAGACCTTTATTGTGGCTCTGTATGTGTGAAAATGCATCATATTTTCACTTTTTAAAGTAAACGTTTTGAGTGCCATTTGGTAACGCAGACACGCGCGGTTTGGTTCCTGGTACACATAGCCATGGTTGCAGCGCACAGAGACCCTCCAGTGCCGCACACAGAGGAAAAAAATTAGAGGGAACGTTGCCTGTGACTGTGGGTGGATTAGCCCTTCTGGACTTTGAATGCTATTATTTAGCTGCACAGCACCAATGGGTGGTTTGCCGTCTTTCTGGCCACACTCTACATGAGACCAGGTTTACCCATAAAGATTTAAAATAAGGCTTAATGCACTACTAATTGTTTTTTATTGACCATTCTATTCAGCGCCACCAGGGGTTATTTTGCACAACTTTCTCTTGCCTTAATAGAACCCATAAAGTCACTAACATGAAGAAGCCCTACACTACTGCAAAACATTTGCAAGGCCTACTCACCCACACAAGACAGCTTCGCTCAGGGCAACTCCCATCAGTGGCATGCTGCAGGCCTCTCAAAACTGGGGGTTTTGTTTGTTGACTGAAATCTACTAGATTTCCAAATCCTTATGGCAGACTATCGTCTTCACCTCACCTGGGTCAATACCTTTATCGCAAACACCTTAAAAAAGTAATTAAATGTCATATTTCATGTCCGCCACCTAGCACCAAACCCACCTGAGGTGTACCAGATGCTTTACACCATAGGGACTGGGGACAACTAATAAAATGGGTGTGCAGGGATTGCCTGCAACATGGTAACCACTCCTGGGCCTCTCTACTTACTAACTTGGAGAATGACATAGCCAAACCTCTGCATGATGTGGACTCGGCTAAAATATTGGAATATCCCCAAAAAGCATTCAGCAGCTCCAATTTTAAGTATATGCAATGTAATATTCTGAACTAAGCCTACCTTACACCTGGCCAAATGTACAAAATATACTCAGGAGCTGCAGCAGCATGTCCTTGCTGCATGTAATTAGTTGCTGATTTGCTTTAAATATTTGGTCTTCTCACTTACCCCTTTAATACTGGCAGAGAGTTCTTGAGTTGCTGTCGACCACAATGGGCTGTGTACTGACAAAATCCCCTAAATGGTTGTATTGTGTGTATTCCCCATCCTGAGTTTGAGAAACCCTCCTTAAAGTTCCTCCAACTGGCTCTTCTTCCAGCAAAACACAATAATGCACTGCACTGGAAGGATTCACTTCCTCCGACTATCGTAAGTGAGACTAAGGTCTCGCTCTCTTGGTTCCGATCAGTGATATATGTTGGTCGTGGGCTTTAACGACTGCACAAAGGATGTTACTCTCCCCCCTGTAATCCACCTCCGACATATACATTCTTGGCTTAAATATGCTAGTTGTCTATGCCACAAGTCACTGGTCTAAGGCCACCTATCTACGCCACACTGTCATGTTGTCCCCACTAGAACACTTTCCTTTAAGCACCACAGGGTTCATTGCTCTGCTTCCCTACCCTGAGAGTTAAGGCAGCGGTGACTGGGCAGGTCGTGAGGATGGACAATTTATTTTGTGTCAGTTTGTTACACAGAAAAATATAAGAATTGTGTGCTAACTCTTCATAAATAGCCCAGTATTGTTCTTTTGCAATTGTGTGGTGGAATTTATTGCTAAATACCTGGCTACTATTATGCTATGTAACCAATTTGGCATTCAATAACATCTTTAAAAAATGTATTGCATTGACATTTATTTGAAGTGAGCATGTCTAAACATGAAGTTTAAAACATTCATTAACTCTCTTGACAACACCAGGAGTGAACAAAGTGAACCAATTATCTGGTGTCCCTTTCATCATGACCAATATTATTGTTATTGATGGCGGAACATTACTGGCTAATAAAACATACAAGTGAGGTTCATTGTAACACAATCCATCTTAAACTGAATTATGTGAAAGTGCTCTCAAATGTCACTATCAAGTAAATTAGACACATGACATAAATGTATTTCACTTAGATCGCATAATCTAGTCATGCAGGGATTCTGGGATTTGAACCCAGGCTTCTCGGTAACAAATAGTGCACTTTAGTCACTGACTAGATTAATTTATATTCCTCATTCTTCTTTAGAACTAGAAGGCATTTTTTTTGTACTTTTCTGTAAGATAAGTTGTACATTGTGTTAAATAAATACAGATTACAGGTGAATCTGACACAATATTTAGAAAAAAGGGTCCATGAATGAAAATTATTTACATAGCGTTCGGCTACTCCAGGAGTGTTCCGCATGTCAGCATCAATGGTACAAACAGAAGAGAAGACCTCAGTCAGTAAAACAATACTCTAAAGGCTGAAGAGGTAGGTTTTTAATGCTTTTAAAAAAAGTATTTTATTTTATTTGAAAGGTTTTATATAGCGCTGGCTAGACCCAGGGATATCAGAGCGCTTTACATGATCAGAAGCAGTACAAGACAAAAACAGTTGTTCATCGAATAAACACACACTTGAAAAATAATAACATAATTAAGTTAAAAAGGGGCAGAGTGAAAACACTATACATGAGTAGAGGCTGCCAAGAAGAGAGAATGTACATGGTAACCAAAGAAATGCAGGTACAGGTAACAAAGTAGGTAAAAAGGAGAAGAGAACAAACAATTCTGAGCAGAATAACGGTAAAGCACAATTAGTTAAAAATTAGTGTGTGAGAACAGATTAGGGCAGTGAAGAAAGTATCGATGGAGAGATATCATAGGAAGAGTTGGGTGGTATGGGTAGGAGACGGAGGTTGGGGAAAAAGGTTGGAGAAGGTAAGAGAAAATAGGGTGATATGTAACAGATGGGCAGGGAGAGAGGTGAGAGCCATGAAGTAAGTAAAGAAAAATCGAAGGAGCAGAGTGTAAGGTCAGAGGGGATGAAGAACCCCAGCAGGTGTTGAGAAGGTGATATTTCAGGTCTTTTTTAAAGCTGAGGTAGGAGGGATTACAGTGCAGGTCCATAGGGAGAGCATTTCAGATGTTCGGGGTGTTCCAGGAGAAGGAGCGAGATTGGGTGTTTTTCTTTTTTAGCAGCGGGGGGATGAGGAGGAGTGCATTAGTGCTTCTCGTCGTTCAAGAGCAGCCCGCTGCATTGAGTTTGTTTGTAAGGAAAAACAGGGTTTGTTGGTGTAGAGCTTTATGCATAATGCATGCAGTCTTGTAGAAACATCTTCCTTCAATGGGTAGCCAATTAAGGGCTTTCAGGGCTGGGGAGATGTGGTCAAATCGCTTACAGTCAGTGATGGGCCTGGCAACTAGGTTGAGCACGGATCTAAAGGGGGCTAGGTGTACTTTGGGGGTTCCGGTGAGCATTACCATAGTCAATTTTCGAGAGGACAAGTGATTGGATAACCCATTTGAAGTCGTTAGATGGTTTGATTTTCTTGAGATGTCGGAGAGTGAAAAGGGCTCCTTTAGCCGAGTTTTTTATGTGGTCATTTAAAGTTACGTTTTTATCAATAGTGAACCCAAGTGATTCCACGGAGTTGGATAAGGAGAGGGAACAATTGAGGGCATTAAGGTCCAAGATCCAGCCTTGGATGGGGAGCTGGCTGTTTTGTGGAGAGAAGAGAATGTTTTCAGTTTTTGTGGGTTCAGTATGAGATGGTTGGAGTGGAACCAGGATTGGATCTTACTCAAGGTATTGTTAAGATGAAATAGATCAGAGTGGGATCTGATCTTATAGTAACGTTGGTTGTCATCAGCGTTGAGATGATACTTGATACCAGCTTGCTTCAGAATGAGGGTAAGGGATTCAATAAAGAGGTTGAAGAGAGAGGGGGAGAGAATAGAGCCCTGAGGGACACCCAGGAGTACAGGTGTAGGATTAGAGAGGCAGTCTTTGATTTTAATTTGTTGAGTTCTGTGTTGGAGGAAAGAGGCAAACCATATGAGGACCGTATCTTTAAGGCCAAAGCGAGCTTTAAGCGAATTATGTAAGGAAGACTGGTAACAGTATCAAAGGCAGCAGAGAGGGCGAGGAGTATAAGTCTGCAGGTCTCACCATTGTTGAGGGAACTGTGGATATCATCCACTATGATAAGTGTGGTGGTTTCTGTACTGCAGCCTTTCCTGAAGCTGGATTGCAAGAATTCAAATAAGTTGGAATTGCTTATGTGATTGACCAGTTGAAGCAGTGCACAATTTTTTAAGGGCTTTAGAAAGCTTACCGATCTCCTGTGATGTTTAGACTGTTTTATTAGTTTGTTTTACTGCAAATTAGAATAGTAACTACAAAGTAACTGAAAAGTCATCTAAAGTAATTCCAAGCACTCTACAGTGTCTACAACTTATTTATTCTACTGCAAAGTAACTTTTATACTTCTACAAAGCCAGTACACCCACTATCTTGCAAAATATAATTGGATTGAAAGCATTACTTACCTGCTACTGAGTAAATCTTGGTTCTAGAAATAAAAACAACAAAGTCACAACTTTTTATACAAACATTTAGTCTGGATCCAGTCTTTGAGTGTGTGACATAATTTCTTGCCTGACTATGTACAACAAATGCTTAAGACTACCCTCTGATATGCCATACTGTTCAACAACTGTCATATAGCTACTGTATATCCTTATAATGTGTTAAGTTAGCATAGGCTCATTAAATGTTTAAACGCCATTTTTTCCTTTTGCTGCTTCTGCACACGACACTTAATTGTTGATTTAGCTTTCAACCTAGTAGTTCGTTGTGGTTTACATGAGAATAATATGTTATTACTCTGATATCAGCTTTGCTTAATAAACTATGTCTGTACAGAGAGTTCTGAAGCTTCAGGAACAACACGATATAGAATTGTTATGAGGTCTGATCTTCGCGCCTTCATAGACATAACATAAGGGCAGCTTGGGCTGGAGGCGGGTTTTATATTGCTTTGCTTGAGGCACACAAACACACTTGATGCTGTTCGCATGCAGAGAGAGCTGGTGTATGCTGATGTGATCCCTTCATTCTAGGACACTGAGGTATGGGCCCGCCCTCATTCAACCCAAAGAGACCTTCTTAGCTAATAATATAATATGTGTGTTAGGGAGGGTGAGAAATAAGTGTTGTAAACCCTTATTCATTTACAGCATGTTGACATGCTGTCACCATTCGCTTTTTATGGACTAGTAACTATGTTTGTAACTTTGCTTCTGATAATATGTTTACTTATATTATCTAAGATACTGAGCCTGAGAAGACGGCATTAGTAAATAAACATTTCAAATGCTCACGTGTTCTTCTTTACTCCATGTTCTGGTTTAAAATGATTGTATAACGAAAGAGTGCTCATGTGTTCCACGTTACCTGAGGTTTGTAAGTTCATGTTCTGGTTTGTCTAAACATTGGGAGTTGATTATGACCAATGAGACACTGTAGCTAGCTCGGTAAGGGGTTTGTTGGGTACTAAGGTGAGTTTTGGGTCACCCTAATTCGCTGAGGTTCCAATCCTCTGTGCACAGTTCTGTGGGAGAACAGAAACCCTGCTACATGGCGCCCAACGTTTTCGGTGGTCTTATATCATGACACTCGAGTAGTATATCGTTCAAACCTTAACCCCTTCACTAACGTTTCCGGAAAACGTGGTGTCGGTGAAACCTACCTATTTTTATGATAGGTCTTTTTTCAAGCTTGAATCTTTCTAAAACGGTTTCTTTGGATTACTACCCAGTTGTGCTACAAAGTTTGCTTTGTTTTTCTATAAGTTCCGGTGAAATCATGGCTGTGGCTGTGGCCATTGCGCAGCATAGTCGCATTGCGGTGCGCACCCATCTACAGACATACCAGGTCCCGTTGGAGGGCATGGCTGTGGTTTTAGTGGTGTGTGCGGTTCCGGCGTACCCATTCGAACTGTTTTACTCATGGGTAACGTTTCCGGCAGTGGACACAACTTCTGGCGTGTTCCACACCTACACACCCTCCCCTGTACCGGCTGAATATACACCGTACAGGGCACTGGAAGTACCTATTGATCATTGGCGTTTAGTTTGATGGCGCCCTCCCCCACTCTATGTCAGCTGCGAGGTTAGGTCCACTTTCCATTCCAGGTACAAATTGGCCTGCTTTGGTTGGATTCACCCCGCACCCGAATCACGGCGCTTGTCCCCTTGCGGATATTCGCAGACTACATGTTGTCTCGATTGCCGTGATTCATGCATTAGTGCAATACATTGGTCGACATCTCCCGGGAGGTACCCCGGGGGGTCCGGCCGCTCAAACGGAACGTGGCGGTTTAAGGCTTAATCCGGTTATGGTCAATTCGGTTTTTGCTCAGCGTCCCGTTGATAACGATGACTTCCCTTTCTGGCTTGCCGAGAAGTTTGACCAACTGGAGGCTGTGTTTCCGAATTCTACTCCTGCTGATAAACATAGAATGTTGACGATCACTTTACCGAAGGATTTAACTCCTGAACTCGTTGACTGCGAAAGCTGGGGAAAAACTTTTGCGGCCGTTTATACGAGGTGTTTCGGCACCCCGTCTATGACCGCACTGCCTGAGATCGTTAAGCGTGTTCAGGATGATCACGGACCGGAGGCAGCGGTTGAATTGGGTATGCGCCTGTGTGGTTCGTTTGAGATAGTAAGCGATCTCATACTCTCCAATATTAAAGGAGATGCGGTGAACTTTCAGGTGTCGAATGCTTTGGCTGCTCTGCCCAATGCCGATAAACCCAGACAGTTAGCGAAGATAGTTGTGGCCGCATATAAAACGATTGGCCGCACATGTAGAGGTCTGAAATATTTTCCTGTCAAGGAGAAAAAACAACCACTAGGACAGTCTGCTGCGGCAGATGTCCAACCCAAGTCCAAAAAACAAAATTGGCCTAAAAAACAGACACAGGGGAAGCAACAAAAGCAGACTCAGGATTCTTATCCTGCAACACAAGTTCCTGCGCCGACAGAAAAAGTTTATGATTTGTGCGATCGCGCGATGATTAAATCACCTGATCGATTTCAGGTTTCTGATCCTCGCTCTCCTCGTTCCTTTCAGGACTCATCGGCCCCGAAAACCGGTGGAGGAGGAGGCGGTAGAGGACGTGGTGGCCAACATGGTCGTGGCCAGCCCCGCCAGACTGAAGGCGCAGCGAAGCAGGAGGATTCTACGCCAAAAAGACCGCAGTTTGCGAGACAGAAAGTCGCAGCCTTAACAGCGCATCGATATGCCACAGATAGTGAGAACGCGGCTTCGGAAACTGACGTGGGCTCTGACCTTGCTGGAAAGCGCGGCGGCGGAGATAACCATAGTCAGAGAGGCGCTGCGTCCACTACTGAGGGTGACAGCGACTGATGTCTACGTCGTAATTGAAACAGCCGATACGAGACTTGCTCCGCCTGGAAGACTTTATGAAATTGTCCTGTTAATTGAAGGTGACATACAGCGTACCGTAAAAGGGGTATTTTGGGAAAATCTGTCTTCTACGTATGATATTTTGCTTTTGGAGGCTGACTGGCCCCCACCTTTTGTGCTCGCGGCGCCGCGAGGGGAGGAGGTCATCCTCCCCAGTTTCGCGAAAACTGTCTCGACAGAGCATGCGCAGAATTTTGCAGAAGAGTGGGCTCGGGCTCTTGCACCGGCTCTGTACCGTAACCAATGTGGTTGGGATACATTGTCCCCATGCCACGAAATTCCATTGCGGTCTCAGCCGCAGCCTCAACCTCAATATCCCATTTGGCGTGAGGCAAAATCTTCCGTCGCGGAAATCCTTGAACAATTGGAATATCAGGGAGTTATTGAAACATGTGTGTCACCAATGAATAACCCTCTTTTTACTGTGACCAAGCCTGACGGATCATATCGTTTGGTATTGGAATACCGGCATTTAAACTCGCATTGCCGTAACTGTGCAGTACAGAATACTCACGGCTCTGCTCTAGTGGATAGTCTAGTGCGTAAGCGTTTTAAAACAACGCTTGACATTTCCAACGGTTTTTATGCCCATAGATTGGATAGCTTCAGCTCCCAATGGACAAGTTTTACAAGCGCTGGAGTGCAAAAACAATTCCGGCGTCTCCCAATGGGCTATAAGAATAGTCCTGGTATTTTTACCGCACGCATTGTCTCTCTGTTGGAGAGAATCGACCCTGATGCTTGCTCGTATGTGCATGACATCTATCTCACAGACGATGAAATTTGGATGCATCTGTGTTGTGTAAATTCGATTATTTGTAACTTTGCAGACATGGGTTACAAATTTAACTTTGCAAAATCGCACATTGCTGAGTACACAGTGTTGTTCCTGGGCTATGAGCTCAACAATGAAGGTAGAGGTTTGGCTCCTCACTTCTTGGAGAAATGCGCTCAGTTGCGCGCTCCTACAACACTGAAAAAATTACAGTCTTTACTGGGCTTTTTAAATTTCGGAAGGACATACATTCCGGAATATGCCCAGCGTATCAAGCCGTTGTATGCTTTGATACAACCTACATTTTCAAAATCATGCTGGCTGCCTGAGCATTCAGCCATCTTGCAGTCCTTGCAGGCTGATCTGCTCGCTTCTAAATACTTACTGACTCGTGATAACCACACCAACCTGGTGATAAGAATAATTCCTGGGACGGTGGGTTTCACGTACCTCACTTTTAATGAAGGAGACACAGTACCTATTGCTTACAAGTCACACTTGTACACTTTGGCTGAATTGCGGTTTCCCACTGTGGAAAAGGTTTTAACGGCAGTACAGATGGCGATTCTTAAGGAACGAGCTCTGTCACAGGGGAAACGCATGTTGGTGGTAACACCCTGTCCTCATTTGGAGGCAGTCACGAAAGCCAGTGTACCAAATTCAAAAGCTTTGCACCCTCGGTGGATTCAATGGGCTGCGTCCTTGACGTCCACGGATGTCACATTTATTTTTGACGCCTCATTACGGTCGCAAGAGTACTTGCAGTATGAGTTCGTTCATCCTGCTCCTCTAGCTATGCGGCCTTTGGAGGACTTCCATTGCATCATTTACACTGATGGCTCGGCGCAGGTTGCGCATGGCTCTAAACATGCCTACGTTTCCGCGTGCGCCATTGTGGTCGGTGCTATGTTGAACGATGAGTTCATTTCCAGTGATGTGCACACGCTGCCCCTGGGCGATTGCACCGCACAATTAGCAGAGCTTCGTGCTCTCTTACTAGCGTTGGAGTACGCTGATCCAAGTGTTACTACTCTTATTGTGAGTGATTCTTTTTACTGTGTCCATTCTTACAATGAAAACTTGTTCTTTTGGATTCAGAATGACTTTCGTGATTCCAAGGGTAGCACAATAAAACACAAGATGATCTGGGTTCGAGTGGCAGAACTTAAGGCTAAGTTGCCGCTCGTTTATGTGATTCATACTCTAGGCCACCAGCGCAGTTCACGCTGTCGGTAACTCGCTTGCAGATGAAGCAGCAAAATCAGCAGTATCTACATACTTAGTTGCTGCAGTTACTAGATCCAAAACCAAGATTGATAGTGACATCTTGGCGGCAGTTGCTGCCTCTGAGAAGGGAAGTAAACATCCTGCGGGGTTCCCTTGTGGTAAATAAATAAATTATTACCGGATCTATTTTTGACTATAATCAATAAACAGGTAGCTCAATAAATAAGAGTCAAGATACGAGGTAGCTGAAGTTGACAGGCTTTAATCAAGCATAAAGGACAGGAACAGGACAGCCTGTACGGGAATAGGATGGCAGGGCCCGGCAGCTGCCGGGGGGAGGATCTGGGAATTGGCTAGCAAACTTTAATATCCGTGCACAATATTTATAGTTAAACAAAATACATTGCATTCAATACAGTAGGCGTAGCAGTAGGCGGGGTTTGTAGCAGTCGCGAAAGATAAGGGCAACATGATGTAACAAGAAGGCGTGTACAGGGCGTATACATAGACATGTGGTGCAGACGTAACAGAATATGTCATAAACGGGGCGGAAACATGGAGGGGGCTACCTGAGCAGCTGGGACCTCTAACCTAGTGGTGCGCGCAAATGGGCAATGACGTGTTACCAGGGAGAACTGGGGGGCTATGACTTCTGCGCTAGAAGAGGAGACTAAAGTCTGGAGTGTCAGAGCGACATGTACCCAGGCATGTCTAGTATCTGGTGTTTAGAGTACATGTTGATAGAATCCAAAAGTTATCAGGGTAAAGGCTAACAGACATTAAGACTGGTGCATGCATAATTCTACATGTAGTGCGTGTGCGAGGAATATTCTATGAATATTAATACAGTATTTCTCTTACATGGAGACATAAAGGCTAGACCATGACGGAAACTATTGATGCGATTCAGTAGCTTAGGAATGCAGAGAAGGAGGGCTGGACTGATAACTAGAAACATAACATACTCTTGGCAGACTGGGAGGCGGAGCCAGGCCGAGCCGGGCACTGCGAGGCATGAAAGTAAGCTAAGGGTCAGGGATACAGGTGGGGGCTGTATCGCTCCTCGGAGAGGGTTCAGGAAACAGGAGCTGAATCTGAGTCCGGGCCCTTTTTGAGGCCTAGAAACGGGGATAATTCAATGAATTAACGTGCACACTGTAAAACGTGGCAACGTAGCTTTACATAGGCCTGATATTCGTAGCTTTCACGAGGACTGGAAACTGACATACTAGAGATGGACACAACTGTAATTGCGTCTTTAATCGATAAGAGGGGGATACATGCATATCGATCACGCACATATAACATAACATTGGGAACACGTAGGCACATATAACATGGCAAAATTTACTTTTCCACATTCCCTCCTTGTGCCCTACGTTTCCATCAGGAAACATCTATATTCATGATACCATCTATCATTTCATATAGCATCATTTGCTCGTCTCGAATTGTCTTAGAACGGGACTTAGGACTAGGAATACAAGAGGTAGCGCACATGCCGCAAATCGCAGGGCCACATTGTATACAGAGGCAGCAACTGAATATGATCATTACTGCAATGCCTAGAAATGACAATACTTTCCATCCCCAAGCAGATATAATACTCCAGAGCCAACCGGACCATGTCCAGGTGCCTGGATTCTGGTGTAACTGATGGGCAATTTTATGAAGTCTGGTTATAGCTGAATAAACAGACGGCGCGTTATTAGGAATGAAAATGCAACAACTAGATCCGATGACTCTACATGCTCCTCCTCTATCGGCCAGTATGACGTCAAGAACGAGACGATTTTGGAGCACAACAAATCTCATAGCAGATTGCTCTTCAGTTAAGTTACCTAGAGCAGAAGTAGTCTCATTCACTACTGCTTCAAGGGTTCTGGTTAACCTACGGATTAACTTACTATTCTGGATAGGTCCTATAAAGAAAAAGAAACCTTTATTGAAATCTGTATACTGTTCTAGAGTAGTTTCAGTTTGATCGACAATTGGGGACTCGATCTCCCTTCTATGTCTGATGTGTACTAGATGTGTGTTTCTGTGATAATCAGATGGGGCTAGAAAAACTGGTGGCAGTAGGAAGGCAATGTAACATGTTCCATCCCAATCGAGGGGCAGACGAACATATGCGGTCTGACCACAAACAAAATAAGAATGACGTGAAGCTTTGAAAATAGATTTCCCACTGTCACTATACTCGACAGTAGTAGTACAATCACTATGTCCTACATGTGCGGAACCATTATTTCAGACACATAATTCGCCTTTGACTGGTAGTACTGAAATAGCAGGTAAGTCTGGAGTAGTATCAGACTGAACATTCAGGACCATAAAATTCGAAGAATAATTACCTAAATTATAAACTTCATTTTCTAGATCTAACCCTGTTCTATGGGAGAGACCTTGCTTGTCTGGAAAACATGTTCTATTCAGAAGGGACATATCATTTGAAGATGACGTTAACGTGGACCATGCTCCACACGAACCATTATGTGAAAACGGATAAGGAAAGAGTGGCAGAACTCCCTTCGGTGTCTGGAAAGGGGGGAGTCGACCACACACCAAACAATTAGTGGCATTGCTGGTCTGGTGTGAATAGTGTAACATTCTTATAAATGTATTATTTCTCATAGCAAGACGATAGGATAACTCGTGAGGAGGCAGATCACTAAATGTGTGCTCTACTGTAGCATTAGAAAACTTATTTACATGAGAAATTGGAAAACATAAATGTAATGCATAACTTGTGCAGGTAACCATCAAACTTAGAAACAATAAGAAACTTAGAAAAACGATACATCGTATAGAGTTTTGACTAACTCTCTCACTATGGGGGTCTATCTCATACATGTCAGATACCTGTCTAACCGTTTCACCCGAGAGGGACTTAGACAATTAAACTGGCTGACTTATTTTACTAGACCGGAGCTTTAACTTATACTCCTGTTGCGGAGTTTTCTCTAACAGAGGAACTTTCAATTCAGGATTCAGATCAAAGTCTGGTTTCAGGCAGTCTTTAGAAATGGAACAGTCCTTAGAAAATGTTTTTTCTCGAACTCCATGAAACTTCTTTATATGGGACAGATGGACCCACCCCTTGCGGCCTTCCAACTTCACGGCCGTGCGGGTGGTCAGAAGGACAAGTCGCGGCTCCTTCCAACGAGGCTCCAGCGGACTTGAACGATCAAAGTTCCTTACAAGGACGAGGTCGCCTGGAATGACCTCATGCGGTTTCACTTCGGTATTGTCTGGAAATGCAGCGGCAACCTGGGAACGACAAGAGTGTAGGGCAGACATCTAGGAAGCTAGGTAATCTGTCAACATATTACTGGAAACATCTGTAATACTGCGGGGTCTAGGTGTACCCCACATGTTTGGGGGGCGGCCGAATATGACCTCATAAGAGGACAGACCTGATCTGGAATGTGCAACCATCCTCATGAAGAATAAAGCAACTGGCAGGGCAACTAGCCAGTCTACACCTTTCTCTTTACATGTCTTGGCAATACGGATTTTCAGGGTCTGATTATGTCTCTCTACGAGACCGGCTGCTTCAGGATGGCGCACACAATGGAACTTCCACTGGTACCCTAACAAAAGGGAAACATGTTTCATTAACTCGGATGAGAATGGCTGGCCGTTATCAGAATACACGACCCTAGGGAGTCCATAACGGGGAAAGAATTCACGAACCAGCTGCTTGGCAGTGGTCGCGGCTGTGTAATCTGGGACTGGATATGCTTCTGTCCACCTGGACAAAGCGCATACAACTACAAGGACATACTTGAAACCTCGACATCGCTCCATCTGAATATAATCCATCTGGAGGACTTCAAAAGGGTGGTCAGGGGGTTGGAATCCACCTTGTTCCACCGGGACACTTTTACCTGGATTGAATTGACAACATATCATACAAGTACGGACTTTCTGCTTGGCTGCAGCTCGTAAGTGTTTGTTGAACCAAAGGTTCTGTATACTGTCTAACATGGCTTTTTCTCCTAGATGTGCTGGACTATGTGTGGTATTGATAATGACTTGAACCATAGAGTCGGGGAGAAACCATGTGGCTTTTCCCTTCGTCAACCATCCCTGATCTGTCTGGACCCCTCCTTGTTCGGACCATTTCTTGATTTCTTCAGGAGTAGCATGTAACTGTATGTCTATGACATCTTGTGTAGGGTCCTTAACTGTCATACACGTAGTCTGTTCTGGAATGGATGTCTGTGTCTTGTTAACTGGAATGTCTGGAGTCTGAGCTGTAAGCTTGGCTGTTCGATCTGCTAGATCGTTACCTTGGGAAATGATGTCAGTAACTTTCGTATGTGCTTTGCACTTCATGATAGCGATAGCTGTCGGTAAATGTATTGCATCTAACAGAGCTTGGATGAGGAGACCATGCTGAATCTTGATTCCATGAGAAGTCATGAAACCTCTCTCCTGCCAGAGTACTCCGAAGTCGTGTACGACTCCGAATGCGTAACGTGAATCTGTGTATATGTTTACTTTCAGGTTCTTGGCACGTATGCAGGCTTGGGTCAGAGCAACTAGCTCTGCTGCTTGAGCAGACAGGGTGTCAATACGGTGTGTTTCAATAACTTCAGTGTCAGTAGTCACTGCATACGCGGCTACTAGTTCTCCTGTACTAGTTCTCATACATGAACCATCCACATAAAGTGTCAGGTCGGGATTAGGTAATGCAATGTCTGTCAGGTCTTGTCTTGGCTTAGTCATGGTGTTAATAACCTCCACACAGTCATGTGTGGCAGGATTTGAAGTAACTGATGGTAACAGTGTAGCAGGATTTAAAACGTTGCAGCGTCTGATTTCTATGTGTGGCTGGAACAGTGTCAGTTCATAACCTGTTAAACGTGCAATGGTCAAGTGCTGAGTCTGTGTTCGGTTTAAAAGAACTTCCACGGAGTGCGGGACTTGTACTGTCAAGGAGTGTCCTAATACTATGGAATCACTTTGTCTGATAGCTAGAGCTGTGGCTGCAACTGACTTGAGGCACGCAGGCAAAGCCTGGGCTACTGGATCTAATGTGCTCGAAAAATAAGCACAAGGCTTGTACTGTCCTGCTTGATCTTGTGTGAGAACGGATAATGCAGTACCATCACGTTCTGTGACAAAAAGTGTAAAAGACTTACTGTAGTTCGGTGTTGCTAGAACAGGTGCTTGGCATAAGGCTTTCTTTAATTCATTAAAACTAAGTGTATGTTCAGATGTCCAAGGGAGAACAGTCGATACGGCTGCCTCCTGTGTCGTTAACTGTATCAGTGGCTTGGCTAGAAATGCATACTGAGGAATCCATTGTCTGCAGTAAGAAGTGAGGCCAATAAAAGCACGTACCTCCTTCTGTGTCTTGGGCTGTGGAAGACTCGCTATCAACTGGATACGGTCTGGTGTCAACTGCCTACCCCACTTGGACAGTAAGTGGCCTAAGTAGATCACTTGCTGGACACAGAACTGAAGCTTCGAAGGGGACACCTTGTGCCCCATCTCGGCTAGGAAATACAGAACTGTAAGTGACGCACGCTCGCAATCACGTTCAGAACGGGCTGTGATCAGTAGATCATCGACGTACTGGAGCAGGGCAGTGTCAGTTGGCATGTGAATGTTGTCTAGTTGTCTTTTAAGTGCTTGACTGTAAATACTAGGACTTTCTGTGAAACCTTGAGGAGCTCGTGTGAATTTATAGCTCCTTCCATTTAAACAAAAACCGAAAAGGTACTGGCTGTCTGGATGAATGGGAACACTGAAAAATGCATTCTTGAGGTCTATAACAGTGAAAAATGTAGCTTCAGAATCAATAGCTGTCAATAAGGATGAAATATCTGGGACTACTGGATACTGGGGTATGATACATTTATTAAGTTCTCGAAGGTCAATCACTAATCGATATACTGGAGGTGCATTTGGATCAGTACGTTTCATGACTGGAATGATAGGAGAATTACATACATTGGAGTCAGTTTCTACAACCACTCCTTGAGCAATAAGCTCGTCAATAATCTTGGATAAGGCTGCTACAGCCTCAGGTGGCAATCTGTATTGTCTGATTCGTGGCAAGACTATACCTTGCTTGAGAGTCACACGATGGGGTGTGATTTGCATAAAACCTACATCAGTTGGACCTTGCGCCCATAAATGCTGCGGTACATTGGATAATCTTGGATCAAAATCGCGTAATACATAGTGACCTTTAAAGTCACGCAAAAACAATCGTATTCCTTCTGGGGAGCAGCAAATTACTGCACCTAATTCTTTCAATGTTTTAATGCCTAACAAATTTTCTGGACATGACTTCGTAAGTAACAAATCAGTAGTTCGGGACAATGGACCAACTTCTAGAGTAACTGGTTTTGAAATCTCGTTAACAATAGGCTTTCCTGAAAATCCAAGGGAAACATTTCTAGAGCCTGAGAGCAGAGCCCCTGGAACCTCGTCAAGACTGATAGTAGTCCTACTTGCCCCTGTATCAATCAAAAACTTTCTGTCTTTCCCTAATACTTGACTGTGTACATAGGGACCCTCTTGATCTACAGGTATCTCGATGAGAGGCAAGCCTACCTCCCTCTCTAGGCTGTTTCATGAATACTGTTGATACTCTGGATACTCTGTCTGGGCATACTGGTACATCTGCTGTGTAACATGCTGTGTTGCAGCGATAGGCTGCGGTGCTGGAACTGTCTGTTGTGCATTCTGTGGTGACTGAGAAGTCTGTGAAACTTGTTCTTGTCTAGGCGGACGTGGTCTTTCTTTAGTTTTACCAGTAGCTATGTTGTGTTTCAGAACTGCACACTCGTTTATAAAATGACCTGGCTGTTTACAATAATTGCATGTCCCTTTAACGGGAGCTGCAGGATGACTGGCTTGATTCGGACCCCTCTTCTGACTGTCTTGTGGAACAGATTGTGCAACTAGTACTTTCATTTTCGTGTCTTTCATACGTCTCCTTTCGTGTTCTTGCTCTTCCCTTATTCTGTTCTGGTGATACTGGAGCATTTGAAGCATTTGTGACGGGGTACTAGCTTGCCAGGTACTTTCGACTTTCAATACTCTATTTTTAACTTGTGGACTTGAATTCTCGACTAGTTCAGTAACAAAAAGATGAGGGTATGACTCGCTACTTGTCCTCAAACCACTGTTAATAATAAAACATTTTTCAAATCTAGAATAGAAATCACTAGTATCTTCATCCTGTTTCTGTTTGCATGCTGAGATTGCATCCCAATCTTCCTTTTTCGTGGCTAGTAACCTTGGCAAAACTTGTATCAATAACTCGGGCAGTTCTTTACATTTGTCCCCAAGACCGGTACCTGGTACTCGTATTTTATCTTCAGCTTCTAGAGCTGTCCAATCAATCTTTTTCTCTCCCACCTCCCATTCTTTTTCCTTGAGTTTTTCATATACCCCTGCGGGCAACAGGACCTTTAACATTTTAATAATATCTGGATACGTGTATTCTCCCATACGGAGCATGTCTTTTAATTCTCGATGGAACCCTGCTGGGTCTTTGTCGTGACAGGGAATTGATTTCTTCATCTCTAAGAGTTCCATCTTTGTAATAGGGGTGTAAACAAATACTCGTTGCATTTCACCACCCGGTGTCCTAACTGGGTGTACTTCTCGTAACGGATTCTGTCTATCCATGTAGAATGGTTTACTTTCTGGAGGTGAGACGTGAGCAAAATGCGGATTCAGGAACGTTCTATATTTGTGGCGTTGTTCTAGAATGATACTAATTAAATCGGTACCTAAACCTCTCCATCTATACTGGAGTAGCTCGTTCAGGACATCATGTAACGGACCTGGATCAGAATGCTGACCCTCATACAGTGTAATGAGGTGCTGGATCATATACATACCCACCAGTCGCTGCTCGGCTGGGGGCAGTTTCAGAAACATTTGTGCCACTATTTCATCTGGAAAAGTGGTAGAATCAGTAGCCCACCGGACTGCTGATCGGGCTAGTTCTTGTTCATGCATGGTACTAAGTTCACTATAACCGATACGTGATTTCAGAATGTGATCGGTAGCTTGAAATACTTGTTCAGGATTCTCTTGTTCTAGTGCTGGAAGATGAAAAACTTTCTTGTGTTCTAGGCGTGAATGTCGGTCTAGAAGTCTAGATTTACCTACATACGCTATTCTGGCGGTATTCTCGTCTTCTACCTCTTCAGTATCAGTGTTGTCTTCTTTCTCGGACACTTGTGCTGCTTTACGTTGCTCGTGTAACCTTATTATTTCCTTACGAATTTTCTTGTACATACTCTCTATACTACTGAGTGTCTTGTGTCTTCCCTCGGCTATATGATCACTCCACTTTGTCAGAATTCTCATTTCGATCGGATCTTTAGTTGGACAATCTTGTTCCCTTATTAAACAATTAACTAGAAACTTTAATAGCATGAGCTGAGTCTCAGCTTTCCTTAGAGACATGATTTCGCCAATACTTTCTGGATCTTCTCCTGTACGGATGAAACGGTATATTCTGTCTAGATCTTCTTTCATATTCGGTAGGGTGTCCAAATACTCGGTCACCCGTCTTACACGCAATGAATATATTACCATATTATCATCGCCTGGGACTGGATCATAACGGCATTCGGTAAGAGCTCGTCTGATATCTGCAACGGACTGATATTTGGGCGTACGCTGTAACGCACGTTCATGTAACTCGACTAACGTTACACGTTTGTGTGGCGGCGGGGTACCAGGAGGACCTCCCCCCGCGGCCCCTAAACTAGAATCGTCGACTGATACTCTTCGTGCTGGCAGAGTGACCGATGTAGCGGGTACTTGTACTGTAGGCTGGACCGGGGGTACCGTAACAGGTGCTGTAACAGGTGCCCCGGTGGCTGGAGGAACAGGAATTACGTTATTTACAGGAGCTGGCGGAACAGGATTTGCATATTCTGGGACCGTGTCGTCCAAATAGGACGAGAGAAAAATATCAGCTGCGGTCGGTTTGTGACGTAGCTTAATCGGAACTAATGGCGGCGGAAAATTACATGGTGCTTCCGGGGTTGCTTTTGGCAAGCCCTCGGCAAGAAGAGGATACATACCCTTAATAAGGGCATTTCTCTGTCTGTCTGACTGTTCGGCTTTAACTCGTTCACCTACTTCGATTAATTCTTGGGCTCTTTCTGAGGATTCTCTACTTAATTCTGCCTTTCTGATTTCTTTTTCGGTTCTTCTATGAGATTCTTTGCGCCATAACTCGATGGCATCTTTCTGGGACTGTCTAGATTTCTTTTTCCATAATGCTTCTTCTACTCGCATGATGCACTCGGCATCCCACGTACCTGATACGGGCCATCTATACTTTTCTTCTAATTCTTTGGTGTATTCCACCCATAAATCTAGATATAATATGGCACTTATGCCATGCTTTTGATACATAAAATGACCTGGACTGTCCCTAGGCGGGACAGGAACTGCTTCCTCGAGCAGACCTTTTCTGGTTTTTAACTGACGTAACTTCGTGAACAGAGGCATAACTTAGACTGGAATCTGGACACAATACAATACACAATAAACACAATAATAACTGAAAACAAATCACTCATACCACGACATTGAAAACACATGAAATAACATTTATAATAACGGTTCGGACAGAATACTACCTGAAATACTGAAAACAGGACACATGAATTTCTCGAGAACAGAACTTACTGGAATGACTAGATGCACTGCTAAAACAGTACGAAACTTACCGGTCCCATAAAGAGACACGTCAGGACCCGCGCCCACCTAGGTGAACACTTCGTGTTGGATCTGTGTACCCAAAACCCACGGACCAGAGACAAATTAATTGACCCTGTCTAGATACTACCCCAGCAACGGTACTCACCGGGCAGCAAGAACGGAAGGCCTCGGACTGGACTGGACTGCTACGACGACGGACGGACGAACTTCGGACTTCAGTTACAGGTGGGCCTCCGGATACCTCGGACCTTGGACTCTCGGCTTGGGCTCTGGTCGGGACTCGCCGCGTTCCTCCACCGCCTCGTCTGGACGCTGGACCGCAACCTCCGTCTCCTCCGTGGGCCTGAGGGATACTTGAAGCAGAAATATCTGCACGTGCACGGTATGGTTCCGTCACGGCTGCAGAGGATCAGGGGGCCTGCGTGGCTTCTCCGGCGCGTGGGGAAAGGGCAAGTCCCTATTCGGGCGCCATTATGTGGTAAATAAATAAATTATTACCGGATCTATTTTTGACTATAATCAATAAACAGGTAGCTCAATAAATAAGAGTCAAGATACGAGGTAGCTGAAGTTGACAGGCTTTAATCAAGCATAAAGGACAGGAACAGGACAGCCTGTACGGGAATAGGATGGCAGGGCCCGGCAGCTGCCGGGGGCAGGATCTGGGAATTGGCTAGCAAACTTTAATATCCGTGCACAATATTTATAGTTAAACAAAATACATTGCATTCAATACAGTAGGCGTAGCAGTAGGCGGGGTTTGTAGCAGTCCCGAAAGATAAGGGCAACATGATGTAACAAGAAGGCGTGTACAGGGCGTATACATAGACATGTGGTGCAGACGTAACAGAATATGTCATAAACGGGGCGGAAACATGGAGGGGGCTACCTGAGCAGCTGGGACCTCTAACCTAGTGGTGCGCGCAAATGGGCAATGACGTGTTACCAGGGAGAACTGGGGGGCTATGACTTCTGCGCTAGAAGAGGAGACTAAAGTCTGGAGTGTCAGAGCGACATGTACCCAGGCATGTCTAGTATCTGGTGTTTAGAGAACATGTTGATAGAATCCAAAAGTTATCAGGGTAAAGGCTAACAGACATTAAGACTGGTGCATGCATAATTCTACATGTAGTGCGTGTGCGAGGAATATTCTATGAATATTAATACAGTATTTCTCTTACATGGAGACATAAAGGCTAGACCATGACGGAAACTATTGATGCGATTCAGTAGCTTAGGAATGCAGAGAAGGAGGGCTGGACTGATAACTAGAAACATAACATACTCTTGGCAGACTGGGAGGCGGAGCCAGGCCGAGCCGGGCACTGCGAGGCATGAAAGTAAGCTAAGGGTCAGGGATACAGGTGGGGGCTGTATCGCTCCTCGGAGAGGGTTCAGGAAACAGGAGCTGAATCTGAGTCCGGGCCCTTTTTGAGGCCTAGAAACGGGGATAATTCAATGAATTAACGTGCACACTGTAAAACGTGGCAACGTAGCTTTACATAGGCCTGATATTCGTAGCTTTCACGAGGACTGGAAACTGACATACTAGAGATGGACACAACTGTAATTGCGTCTTTAATCGATAAGAGGGGGATACATGCATATCGATCATGCACATATAACATAACATAGGGAACACGTAGGCACATATAACATGGCAAAATTTACTTTTCCACACCCTTCGAAGTACAAATACCACTTCAGTCCCAAAAAGGTTCCTTTTGTGACAATTCCTGATGTTGGGGAACGTTTGATTCCAAACTCGGATCGCAGGGCAGACTTGATTACAGCGGCACATGAAGGTGTGGCGTCTGCGCATGCGGGCGTCTCGGCCACTGTAACACAATTACAACAACGTTTCTGGTGGCGGGGACTGTACAAACAGACGCGTGATTATGTCCTTCTTTGTGACATTTGCCAGCAGATTAAACCTTCAACTGCTACGCGTCCGCCACAGACACAATTGTACATTTCTAATAAACCACTCGGTTGTGTTTATTTAGATCACTGCGGTCCTTTTTCATCTGATACTGCTTATAAGTACATCTTAGTAGCAGTTGACTCATGCACACGCTTTGTGTGGGTATGGCCCCATCGCAGCGCTGTTTCACGGACTGTCATTAGAGATTTGCGTGTCTTTATAGGGATTTTTGCCTGTGGTACCTTCCATTCGGATCAGGGTCCGGCTTTCGCCTCTAAGGCGTATAAGGATGCCATGACTTTGTTGGGGGTCCAAGTCAAGTTTTCGTCTCCCTACAGACCTGAGGGTAATAGTGTACTGGAGCGAATGAACCGTGATTTAAAGCAATCTTTGACAGCTCGAGTTATAGGCACTGGCAGAAATTGGCTGGCCCACCTCAATGGTGTGCAGCGTGCTCTAAATAATCTCCCTAGAAGGTCTCTGGGTGGGCGGACCCCATACGAAATGCTCTTTGGCATCAAGATGTACGTCCCTGACCTTGACGGTCTAGACTGTGTGGTTCGCGCCACTTCAGTTGATGCAGATGAACATTGCAATGTTTTACAGAATCTACAAAAGACCAGAGACAGTCTTGCCCTCCACGTCGGATGTTGCGTTGCAGATCCCGGTAGTCGGCTGGCTACCCCAAGTTGGAGAACTGGTTCGAGAGAAGATCGAGAACAAGAAGGAATTTGGTCCTTCCTATCGAGCTCCGGTTCCAGTCCTTGGAGTGAAGGGCACAAGAACAGTCATTTTACCACCACTTCCTGGTCGTAAGGAAAACAGGTTTATTTCAATTGACAATGTCAAGATACACCGAGTGGCCGATTCTTCTTAGTATGACACCGGCTGTTTCCTGTCCTTCCATTGTGAGAAATTCAGTTATGCCCACTGCTTCCAATAATGAACCTGAAGTGGCCATCGACTTACCTGCTATTTCCAGTCCTTTATTAAATACTTTGCCCGGAACTAACAATGATGAGATAGACTATACCTACTCTACTGATTTGTCCATGCCTGACCTGCAAGCACGTTTAGCCACGGAATCCAGATTTTCATTTGACTCTGTTTCCCTTGCCTCGAAGAAACCCTCTCGTATTGCAGTTTATGCCAGCTTGTTTAAAAAACATTTTTTGATTTCCCCTTGGACATACATCTGGCTGGTCCTTTTTTCAGTTTACCTCTTTATGTCAATTGGTTTTATGTTTTATTTTTTTCGACTCATCAATGGACACTATGTCGAGGAAAGAACATGCATTACACATCTAAATGGAACTTTGGCCCCACTTTCTTCGTCACATTCTACACACAGATTGAAAAGAGATTTGACTTTGGTTTACATCACAGCATGGCCAGTCCTTGATGGAATTGTGTGGGATGCGGTTAGATTTCAAATTCATGGCCCAACAGAAGTCGTTAATGTTCCAAATGTGCTTAGAGTGAATATGGGGGATGTGGTAAAACAAAACATTCGTTCTGATGACTGGGATGTTAATGCAGTAGAAAGTTTGTTTTCTGATTTGCAATACTATGCTGCCTTTGATACTGAGGATTTATATTTAGAATCTGCGAATTATGGTGATTTGTTTTGCTTCCAACATTATGGCAATCACCTCTTACACAAAACATCATCCCGGAGGGATACTGTTAATTTCACACAGTGGGAACATTGCCCAGCGCCTGCACAAGGCAGTTCAGAAACATTTCTGAAAAAGTATACTTATTTCACTGACTTTAACCAGTCCAATCCCGAGTCCTTTTATTTTAAAGTTTTAAAGAAGCCAATGTCCAAGGTTAGACTTACCGATACTAAATTGTTGTATTCTAAGGCCTTCCTTGATCAATTAGTTACTGGGGGCTACGAATTGTGGAAGGAAACAATAGACCTTAAATCAGTTTGGGGTTCAAGAGCCTGGCAGGTACAAGGCATAGAAGCTTTACACCGTGCATGTCTCATCCCGAATCATATGTTGTTTTTGAATGAAACGATTTCCCAGACCACATGCTTTGGATTGGCTACTTCTAAAAAATTAAATACCCCTACAATCCCGGATTTGGAGGAATATGATGGCTGGAGTAATTTTACTCAGTTGACCATTAGTGAATTACAGGCCCTACTCCTTAATTCTTCCTTTAACATTTCCAGCTTGGATCCAAAAGGTTGGTTGCTTTGGCACCGTGGTGCTGATTCTTGCCAGCACCGATTTTTGGGTTTATCTGACGGTTTTAAAACTGTTAGATCAGATCCCCGTTTTGACTTGGTCCACACTGTCACAACTTATTCTGTAGGCAAATTGTGTCAAAATTGGCTGAAACATTCTACTTTACCTGCAGTTAAAAGTCACCTTTCTAAACTGAATGCAGATGTGGATTTAAATGATTTCATTAAAGGCCCGGCTAGTGGTAGGTCAAAAAGGTGGATATATGCTGTTTACAATGAAATTTGGAAAACATCACAGATTGAGGCTGCTACACGCCTTAGGGCTATTGATCAGGCGAATCTTGAAAAAGTGCTTGCAGTTGTTGATAATAGTATTAATATACTTTCCTCCCGAATTTACACATTAGATAATATTGTATTGTCCGTTGTAGATATTGTACATGATGAAGTGTCAGTATTATACCATGGTCAAAATCAGTTCCGGTCAATCATGCAATTTGCATGGACCCTTCAGACTCTGAAGAATGGTAAGGTTCCCTGGACGTACATGAACGTTTCTTCTCTCTTTGCCCCGTTTAATTTGACTGACAAACAACGCTTGCTTTCAATGCGTGATGCTTCCTTTTCTATGTTACATATTGAAAGGTTAGAATCTTTGCCTTTTTCCGTGGCAGAGGCCACTGCTGCAACGTGGCTTATCCACGGTTTAATAACGCTGCCTTTTGCTTTATACAAATTTTCGAATTGTATGAGATATGTACCCATTGGTCGTTATGAACCATTAGGTGGCGGTTTCCTTCATGAAGTCTGGTCGCTTCCATACACATACAGATGTTTCAAAGATGATCAAGAGGTTTATCTGAATGGGGAGGAGTGTACTGAGACACCAGATCATTCATTGATGTGTAGACACATACAATTGCACGGTTCATGTAACCAACACCGACCAAATTTGGCTTGTGTTTTACAAGGCACACCAGTTCCTGCTATCATCCCCACATTTACCTTACTAGGAAATGGTAGTTATTTACTTTTAAATAATGAAGAGTGTTGCGGGTTAATAAAAGGTGTTCCTTTTATTGTAACAGTAACTGAGCGTGTTATTTGCTGCAGAAATGTTCTGTATCCACCCACACATGAACATAGGGAGGCCTCCATCTGGCCACTGATACCAACCTTGAGAGCGGAGTTCAGTGGCATGAGCAGAATAAGGGCTCTTTTGTCCCAGAAAGAGGTGGCCTTGAGTTCGGCTCGTGAAACTTTCGTTCTTCACATAGCCAACACCCGTACAGAGGTTCAGGCCCTTTTAAATACTGATTTGCCTTTACATTTCGGCGAGATGATTCGCACTATCTTTAACGCGTCCTCCACTAAGGGTCTGGCCCTTTTTTTAAAACTGTTAGCAGTGGTCTCGTGACTTCTTTTGAAAAGATTTTTGGAGTCATTCCTGCTTTCTTTCATTCCATTTTTTAGACTTTGTTTGGTGGATTCCCAGTTTTGCTTGCATTAGCAGCGGGCGCTCTAGTTGTTTTCTGTTTCTTTAAATATGGATGTCCTTCCTGTGCAAGGCGCCACCCAGCCACTTCTGACACTGTTCCGCAACCGGATGCTTGAATATTATGGCACACTGCCGTTAGCGATTTTGAGCACGGCATATGGATTATCATTTCGATTCTCCTACTTCACCTGTGTCCAGCCTGTGTTTCACTGCCTGACCTGTGATTTCGATTGGGCCATTGATTTGTGTCTCTGCGGACCGGTTTCTCCTGACGTCGATTTTAATCAGCTGATGAGTCCAATCACTACTCACGAGTTGGTTTGTCCTGGCGAAAGGATTATGGCCTTAGCAGCGATGCATGGACTAATGGGTCCCTGGAATGTACTCGCGGCAGCACAGGATTTCTTGGAACTGAGCTTTCTTGAAAACCCACCGAGCTGTCCTCTGATGGTGATAGAGGCTCCGGTACTGGAAGAACACGTATGTTCTTTTCCACTTTTAAATTGGATGGCTGAACTGTTTTCAAATGAAGACGGTGATTTCCTGTTGGAGGCTCTTGCTGCTTATTTTGCATACACAGTTATGTCCTAGACACTTTTGGATATTCCCTCTTGATATGATATGCTGATAACTAGCATATCTATGATATTTTTTGTGAGTTTTCTGTCACGTTTTTTACTTCCCTTGCCTATTGGCTTGAGCCAGTATAGACTTTTTGGCTGTTTTTAGCATTACATTTTTTGCGAATATGCAAATCTTTTAACGTTTCATTTGAGAACCAGGCTCATATGTTGATGAACTCTGCTCTCATTGGATGGCACTTCTGTTATCTTATCTTGTCCGTACTCGGATCATGGGGGGGTGTCATATAGCTACTGTATATCCTTATAATGTGTTAAGTTAGCATAGGCTCATTAAATGTTTAAACGCCATTTTTTCCTTTTGCTGCTTCTGCACACGACACTTAATTGTTGATTTAGCTTTCAACCTAGTAGTTCGTTGTGGTTTACATGACAATAATATGTTATTACTATGATATCAGCTTTGCTTAATAAACTATGTCTGTACAGAGAGTGCTGAAGCTTCAGGAACAACACGATATAGAATTGTTATGAGGTCTGATCTTCGCGCCTTCATAGACATAACATAAGTGCAGCTTGGGCTGGAGGCGGGTTTTATATTGCTTTGCTTGAGGCACACAAACACACTTGATGCTGTTCGCATGCAGAGAGAGCTGGTGTATGCTGATGTGATCCCTTCATTCTAGGACACTGAGGTATGGGCCCGCCCTAATTCAACCCAAAGAGACCTTCTTAGCTAATAATATAATATGTGTGTTAGGGAGGGTGAGAAATAAGTGTTGTAAACCCTTATTCATTTACAGCATGTTAACATGCTGTCACCATTCGCTTTTTATGGACTAGTAACTATGTTTGTAACTTTGCTTCTGATAATATGTTTACTTATATTATCTAAGATACTGCGCCTGAGAAGACGGCATTAGTAAATAAACATTTCAAATGCTCACGTGTTCTTCTTTACTCCATGTTCTGGTTTGAAATGATTGTATAACGAAAGAGTGCTCATGTGTTCCACGTTACCTGAGGTTTGTAAGTTCATGTTCTGGTTTGTCTAAACATTGGGAGTTGGTTATGACCAATGAGACACTGTAGCTAGCTACTTAAGGGGTTTGTTGGGTACTAAGGTGAGTTTTGGGTCACCCTAATTCGCTGAGGTTCCAATCCTCTGTGCACAGTTCTGTGGGAGAACAGAAACCCTGCTACACAACACAACCACAAAAGAGAGTAAGGTATTATTTACTTTAGTCTATGCTATACCTCTAGGGATTCACTGGCCAGATTCCGACAGGTACTGTATGATAAAAATGCAGTGCCTTTGTTTACAATATGCTTCAGTTGCCTACCGAATATAATGTTGCTTCTTCTACTCAAGGGTCTCACTCTATGACCTATCGGTGGGAGCTTAGTTAAGGCGCATTTTTCTTCCTGCACTTACTGTCTCCACCACTTGCAAAAGAATGGGACGCATGCAGGATCTCCCGATGTCCCGATCTGATCTACTGTAGCTGGTCTGCCATAATGTAGTAAGTTTCCTTTTTAGGAACCCTGATTAACTGGGGTCTTGATTATGACTTTGGCAGTGTGGGAGTGGGGCGGCACCCCTCCACCCCGCTCCTGCATCACCAAACTAGACTGCTGGTCCCCCACCAGATTACGAGTTTTCTCACTCTCTCGCATAAGGTCCTTAGGCATTCCCACAGCCGTGCCTTTGAAAAAGGCAAATCAGTGGGAATGCCAAAGCCCTTTCCTGCACTGCAAGGACTGTTAAATACATGCCATGCAGGAAAGGGGATGTATGCACACAGGCGGCACACCATGTGCCCACCTGCATGCACCCAAGGGCCCAGAGGCCACCAGAATTTCATGGTTTGAAATCCTGGGAATGAGGAAAACCTTGAAAATATTCTTGGTGGTACCGCAGCGGCACCGCAAATATATTGTGCACCTCTGACCGCCGCACCTCCACCAGAGAACGCGGTTCCGTGTCAGTTGTGGTTGTTACCTGGAGGTCCATAGTTGTAATTTGGCAGTTGGACCACTGGTGCAGCAGTCCAACGATGGACACCAGAATCATAATCAGGCCCTTAATCTTCAAAACTCCAGCAATATCGCTCTACCAAAAGCCTTTTGTAGTTTTTTTGAGTCAGTATTTTACAGGCTGTATCAGGTGGCAATTGTCAAGCACGCATCACACCTGATTACTGCAGTCCACCAAAGTTTATTTTGAGACCGCACTTTGGAGATGGTGGGGTGACCATCAACACTCCGGAAAAGAGTACAGGTAGGAAAACCAAGCAAGTGGGTAAGCCCAGCTAAGGTGTAGTAACATTTGTTGCACTGAACTTCCTATATACAAGAACAACATAATTATCAGGGCATAGTGGTGTTACAAATTTATGAATTCAGAAGCAGCTACTTCCAGAACAGCAAGGGTTACATTCCCTCATCCGCCCACCAAGCGGCCATGAGGGCGAACTGCACTCCCCACATCTGCTGTCATCCAGAGGCTTTAGCCAAGAGACGTCGAACAGAAGCATAGCCCCAGGAGTTCAAATTCTTAAGATATAACACAAAGTTACTTCAAAAAAGGGCTCTAAATCTCTTCGAGTACACACATTTGGTTGTTAAAGTCCTAATTCTCATTGGTTGCCTTATGGTATTTTATTCTATTAGTGTTAAGTTTTTTAGTCACGTGTGCTAGCTAGATACATAGATATAGCGGTTACATTCAGTTAAGTCTGCCCGTTGCATTTTTATTTAGATTGAAGTCTTGGTGGTTGTACCAGACCGAAAGTTTTTTATCTTTTCCTCAAGCAGAAGAGGCAATACTGTTCTGTTTCCCATCCAATCTTTTGATCAGTAATTTCTGCCAATTTCTTGACTTCTCTGTTGCTAAAGTATAAACTGTCGTTTGTGTTTTTGTTCGACTTTGAACTTGCTACGCATGCTTATGTATGCCAGGTGACCCCCTGGCATGGAGGCAAATTCTGAACAGGACTGTAAATATTTTAGGACAAAGGGATCAAATTTCAGGACAATAATTCAGCATAAAGGGTCAAAATTCAGAAGAAAGGGTTAATTTTACGGTCACATCCAAGGAGAGGCCTCACACCGAAACTTTTTCAGTGCATTTATTTACTGTTTTCTACACAGTATTATTTATTCACCATGGTCTTTATGTGATTGCCTCTCGGTATGCTACATTCAGGTAATACTTTATTTCCTCGTTCAATAGAAAATGAATGCCCTTGAGCACCGTGCCAAGGCCCTCACCCCATCTATTCAATCTTTCTTGAAGAGAAAGCAACTGGAAATTTTTTGTTATGTTTTTAAACATTTTAAAATCCATGTTGAACAGTTTGGAAAACATTAAGGTAAGTTACCATCTAATAGTTTGGACAGATTGAACAAAAGCTGGCTCCCCTCAACCTCTTGTGGATGTTAAACCTAAAAACAATTAATGAAGCAGAGCAGAAGGTGTGGGTGACAGTCTCACACCTAATGTCAGGATTTGAGGTACCCACAACTTGTCTCACAACACTAGAGTGTGAGTCCAGGACTCTACATTTATCTCAGGACTGAGAGCCCGAACTACCAATCAAAAAGAATTAAAGAGCAGGCTGAAACTGAGTTTAAATGGGAGATCTACAACAACTGATTCAAATGGTTGTTGCTAAAAAACGGTCAAATAATAAAGATAACAAGCTGGGATGATTCCGAAAATCAGACAAGATGGGTATGCAATGAGTAGCGGGAAGTATTGTCGGCAAGTATTGTTTACCTGGGGATTTATCTCAGCAAAGAGGAGAGAACCAAAAGAGATCCTGTCAAGTTGAAGAACTTTGCATCAATTCCGGCAAACTCTGCTGGTGCAATGGGCCACTGGTCGTGCTTATAAAGAGTAAGCTGGCACCAGACCCCTGGGAAGATTGTGCCCTGGGCAATTGGTAACTCTGTCCAAGTCTTAAACTAGTTCTGCAGGAGAGTCAAGGCCGAACTAGTGATCTGGGTCATTCCTAAAGGCCAAAGTACATGTGGAATACCCAAACTATTTAGGCTGTAAATTACACAAGCAAAATGTAAGCACAAGATAAAGATTTTATCATGTAAGAAGTGTTTCTTCAACATACGGTAGTATTTTCCTGTTTATATACAATTAGACCCCAGATTGAAGATGGGAATCAGTTAACTTTTGATACCTAGGGTCAAACATTTACCATTCCCCACACTGATTTGCAGGATGGCAATCTGGGTAGAGTGACACGGTTCTTCCAAACCCAAGTTGCTTTTTGGTCTTCTCTTACACTTTCAGTAATGGACTGCATACCTCTAATGAAGATGGTAGTGTTTCCTCGTTAATTGTATTATATTATTTTGGAAACCTTCGCCTGCTCATCCCACATTCAATCTTCAGGCACCTCAACAGGTCTCTCGTCTGATTTGGGGGCCTGTGAGCTGCCGGTTAGCTATTTCCACTCTAAAGCTACCTGTGACTGTGGGTGGATTAGCCCTTCTGGACTTTGAATGGGTGTTTTGCCGTCTTTCTGGCCACCCTCTACATGAGACCAGGTTTACCCATAAAGATTTAAAATAAGGCTTAATGCACTACTAATTGTTTTTTATTGACCATTTTATTCAGCGCCACCAGGGGTTATTTCGCACAACTTTCTCTTGCCTTATTAGAACCAATAAAGTCACTAACATGAAGAAGCCCTACTCTACTGCAATACATTTGCAAGGCCTACTCACCCACACAAGACAGCTTCGCTCAGGGCAACTCCCATCAGTGGCATGCTGCAGGCCTCTCAAAACTGGGGGATTTGTTTGTTGACTGAAATCTACTAGATTTCCAAACTCTTATGGCAGACTATCGTCTTCACCTCACCTGGGTCAATACCTTTATCGCAAACACCTTAAAAAGTAATTAAATGTCATATTTCATGTCCGCCACCAAGCACCAAACCCACCTGAGGTGTACCAGATGATCTACACCATAGGGACTGGGGACAACTGATAAAATGGGTGTGCAGGGATTGCCTGCAACATGGTAACCACTCATGGGCCTCTCTACTTACTAACTGGGAGAATGACATAGCCAAACCTCTGCATGATGTGGACTCGGCTAAAATATTGGAATATCCCCAAAAAGCATTCAGCAGCTCCAATTTTAAGTATATGCAATGTAATATTCTGAACTAAGCCTACCTTACACCTGGCCAAATGTACAAAATATACTCAGGAGCTGCAGCAGCATGTCCTTGCTGCATGTAATTAGTTGCTGATTTGCTTAAAATATTTTGTTTTCTCACTTACCCCTTTAATACTGGCAGAGAGTTCTTGAGTTGCTGTTGACCACAATGGGCTGTGTACTGACAAATTCCCCTAAATGGTTCTATTGGGTGTATTCCCCATCCTGAGTTTGAGAAACCCTCCTTAAGGTTCCTCCAACTGGCTCTTCTTCCAGCAAAACACAATATTGCACTGCACTGAAAGGATTCACTTCCTCCGACTATAGTAAGTGAGACCAAGGTATCGGTCTCTTGGTTCCGATCAGTGATATATGTTGGTCAAGGGCTTTAACGACTGCACCAAGGATGTTACTCTCCCCACTGTAATCCACCTCCGACATATACACTATTGGCTTATATATGCTAGTTGTCAGTGCCACAAGTAAACTGCACAAGGCACTGGTCTAAGGCCACCTATGTCCGCCACACTGTCATGTTGTCCCTACAAGAACTCTTTCTTCTAAGCACCACAGCATTCATTGCTCTGCTTCCCTACCATGAGAGTTAAGGCAGCGGTGACTGGGCAGGGCTTGAGGATGGACAATTTATTTTGTGTCAGTTTGTTACACAGAAAAATTTAAGAATTGTGTGCTAACTCTTTATAAATAGCCCAGCATTGTTCTTTTGCAATAGTGGAATTTATTGCTAAATAACTGGCTACTGTTATGCTATGAAACTGATTTTTCTCACAATAACATCTTTAAAAAATGTATTGCATTGACATTTATTTGAAGTGAGCATGTCTAAACATGAAGTTTAAAACATTCATTAACTCTCTTGACAACATCAGGAGTGAACAAAGTGAACCAATTATCTGGTGTCCCTTTCATCATGACCAATATTATTGTTATTGATGGCGGAACATTACTGGCTAATAAAACATACAAGTGAGGTTAATCTGTAACTGAATTATGTGAAAGTGCTCTCACATGTCACTTTCAAGTAAATTAGACACAAGGCAAATGTATTTGATTTAGATCGCATAATCTAGTCATGCAGGGATTCTGGGATTTGAACCCAGGCTTTCCGGTAACAATTAGTGCACTTCAGTCACTGACTAGATTAATTTATATTCCTCATTCCACTTTCGAACTAGAAGGCATTGTTTTTGTACTTTTCTGTAAAATAAGTTGTACATTGTGTTAAATATATACAGATCACAGGTGAATCTCACACAATAGTTAGAAAAAAAGGGTCCATCAATTAAAATATTTACTTAGCGCGCGGCTACTCCAGGAGTGTCCGGAGTTCAGCATCAATGGTACAAACAGAAGAGAAGACCTCAGTCAGTAAACCAATACCCTAAAGGCTGAAGATGTATGTTTTTAGTGCTTTTTTTAAAACGTATTTTATTTTATTTATTTATTTGAAAGGTTTTATATAGCGCTGGCAAGACCCGGGGGTATCAGAGCGCTTTACATGCTCAAAAGCAGTACAATATAAAATAAACACACACATGAAAAATAATAACATAATTAAGTTAAAAAGGGGCAGAATGAAAACACTAAACATGAGTAGAGGCTGCCAAGAAGAGAGAATTTACAAGGTAACCAAAGAAATGCAGGTACAGGTAACAAATTAGGTAAAAAGGTGGGGGAAACAAACAAATCTGGGCAGAATAACAGGTAAAGCGTAATTAGTTAAAAATGAGTGGGTGAGAACAGATTGGGCAGTGAAGAAAGTATCGACAGAGCGATATTATAGGAAGAGTTGGGTGGTTTGGGTAGGAGACAGGGGTTGGAGAAAAAGGGGGGAAGGTAAGAGAAAAGAGCGTGATATGTAACAGATGGGGAGGGATATAGGTGAGAGCCAGGAAGTAAGTAAAGGGAAATCAAAGTAGCAGAGTGTAAGGTCAGAGGGGGGTGAAAACCCCCAGTAGGTGTTGAGAAGGTGATGTTTCAGGTCTTTTTTAAAGCTGAGGTAGATGGGGTTACAGCGCAGGTCCCTAGGGAGAGCATTCCAGATGTTCGGGGCGTTCCCTGAGAAACAGCGAGATTGGGTGTTTTTCTTTTTTAGCTGCGGTGGGACAAGGAGGAGTGCATTAGTGCTTCTCGTCGTTCAGCAGTAGCCCGCTTTATTGAGTTTGTTTGTAAGGTACAACAGGGTTTGTTGGTGTAGAGCTTTATGCATATTGCATGCAGTCTTGTAGAAACATCTTCCTTCAATGGGAAGCCAAATAAGAGCTTTCAGGGCTGTGGAGACGTGGTCAAATCGCTTACAGTGAGTGATGAACCTGGCAGCTAGGTTGAGCACAGATCTAAGGGGGGCTAGGTGTACTTTGGGGGTTCCGGTGAGCGTTACCATAGTCAATTTTCGAGAGGACAAATGATTGGAGAACCCATTTGAAGTCGTCGGATGGTTTGATTTTCTTGAGATGTCGGAGAGTGAAAAGGGCTCCTTTAGCCGAGTTCTTTTTGTGATCATTTAGAGTTAAGTTTTTATCAATAGTGAAACCAAGTGATTTCACAGAGTTGGATAAGGAGAGGGAACAATTGAGGGCATTAAGGTCCAAGATCCAGCCTTGGATGGGGAGCGGGCTGTTTTTTGGAGAGAAGAGAATGTTTTCAGGTTTTTGTGGGTTCAGTTTGAGATGGTTGGAGTGGAAGCAGGATTGGATCTTACTCAAGGTATTGTTAAGATGAAGTAGATCAGAGTGGGATCTGATCTTATAGTAAAGTTGTGTGTTATCAGCGTAGAGATGATAGTTGATACCAGCTTGCTTCAGAATGAGGGTAAGGGATTCCATAAAGAGGTTGAAGAGAGAAGGGGAGAGAATAGAGCCCTGAGGGACACCCAGGTCACAGGTATAGGATTAAAGAGGCAGTCTTTGATTTTAATTTGTTGAGTTCTGTGTTGGAGGAAAGAGATGAACCATTTGAGGACCTGCTTTTAAGGTCAAAGCAAGCTTTAAGCAAATTAAGTAAGGAATAATGGTAAACAGTATCAAAGGCAGCAGAGAGGTCTCACCATTGTTGAGGGAACAGTGGATATCATCCACTATGTTAAGCCGGATTGCAAGGAGTCAAGTAAGTTGGTATTGCTTATGTGATTGTCCAGTTGAAGCAGTCCACATTTTTTAAGGGATTTAGAAAGAAGTGGGAGGTTAGAGATAGGGCGGAGATTGTTAGAGTCATTAGGGTCAGCAGTGAGGTTTTTTAGAATGGGTATGAGTTGTCTGAGTTGGAGGGAGTCGAGAACACATACCGCGGTAAGGGAGGTATTAATGATAGTTGTCCAGTAGGGGGCAATGATGTGGTTTAGATCTTGGACAAGGTTAGAAGGGAGATGGTCTTTGGTGTGTGAGGTTGGCTTTAGTTTAACAATGATGTTAAAGACTTCGAGTTCAGTCATAGGAAGGAAATAATGCCATGAGGCAATAATTTTCAGCTGTAAGTTTGAAAGGATATCATCAGGGGAGGTTGGAGCGGGTAGGGGTGATGTGAACAGGGCAGGTAAGTCTGTGGCAGCATCTAAGGCATGTTGGAGGTTGTGTGGGACCTGAATAGAGGGAAGGATGTATCTATTTTAGCGATTTTATCCAAGAGGAAGTTAGCAATTTCCTTGCATCTCTTAGTTGAAGCCGTCAGCTCTGGGTGGGTAGAAGATGATTGTTTCCTGACAATGTTAAACAATTCTCTGGGCCTATTTTTGGCACAATCAAGTTGAGCTCGAAAGAAGGTTGCCTTTTCATTGAAAATGTGTTTCTTATAGATTGACCTCGCGGATCTGAGGAGGGCGAGATGAGAGGGAGAGGGGTGTTGTCTCCATGTTCTTTCAGCCAGCCTAAGTGATCGTCGTTCGTTATTGAGATCTAGATTAAACCAAGATTTGGATGGAATTTTTCTTTGTTGCTTCAGTTTAAGAGGGGCTATTTGGTCCAGAACATCCTTAACAGTCTTATTGAAGTGTTCAGTGAGCTCATTAGCGCTTTGGGTAAGAGGGGTGAAAGGAAGTTGAGCTTGGAGTTTAGACTCAAGTTCACCGGGGGGGATTTGATTAAGGTTTCTTGTCCATTTCATGGTTTCATATTTTTTGTAGGGGGTAGGGCATTAGTTGTGATCTTAAACAAAATAAGGTGATTGTCAGACCAGTTGATGGGGATGATGTTAGAAAGGGAGGCCAAGTCAGTGTTGGAAATTATGGTTTTGAGAGTGGCCCCTTTGGTTTGGGTAGGAATGTGCCATAGTTGCTTAAGGTCGCTCATATGTAGAAGGTTGAAGAGACTCATGACTGTGGGATCCTCCATATTATTCCAGTGGATGTTAAAATCTCCTAAGAAGAGATTTTTCGAGTCAGAAAGTGAGGATTGTGTAAGAAGGTAAGTTAATTCATCAGCAAAGAGAAGATGTTCACCTGGAGGTGATAAATATTATGAAGTTGAATCAGGGAAGATTTCTGCATAGTGAGTCCAGCGCCAAGGTATTCAAAGGTTAGGTGGTCCGCATTCTTGACAAGGGTGAGCTGAAGTTCATTTTTTATAAATAATAGCTAATCCACCCCCTTTTCTGTCGGGTCTGTCTTTCCTAATGGTAGAGCAACTGGGGGGATGAGGAAGTCAAGAATAGCCGTCAAGTGGTCATTGAGCCAGGTTTCATTAAGGAAGGCGATGTCAATAGCCTCAGAGAGGATGGTTTCTGATATTTCCGTTGCATGTCAGACTGCAGATCGGCAGTTAACGAGCATACAGGAAAGGAGATTTGTGTTGTCTTTGGTAGGTTTGTAAGAGTGGATTAAGGGAAGTTGAGTTGGGGTCTAGGTGAGATGGGTGAGGAAAGGGTTCTGTTTGAGCCCACTATCACAGGGATGTTGGCGGAAGGGAGTGGAAGATCAGTCATCAATGATTTAAGTAGGTTGGAGTTGCATAGGTCAATTAGGCCGGAGGAGGAGAGGTAGTTCACAGCACAGACTGGTCTATGTGTTCCACTGGGAAAGGGTGTGCTTCTTCATCGGTTGTGTTGGAGGATGTTTAGGAAGCAAGAACAAAAGGAGTCATATGATTGGGGAAGGTCTTGGAGTTGAGGGTGTTGTAATCCTCTCTGAGTCGAGAGAGTTCTGTCCTCATGGTTGAGAGATTGCATTCAATGGTAGTTAGCGTCTGTGCTATAAGATTGAGGGGGAAATCAATTGCAACGGAGGAGGAGGGTGATGTGGGTTCCAAGTTAGTTATCTAAGATGTTAAGGTGGTATTCAGAGGCTTGAATGAGGATATTACCATTTTTAAATATGGAAATGTCAATTTCACAGAGAAAGGCTGAGGATGGGGTCGTAGACAATTTGAATCCATTAGGAATTTTACTAGATTTAGAGACTGTAAGTGGGAGAAGGAAAGTGCTTTTCCATTTGGAGGGGCGTTTGGAGTAGAAAATTAAGTTAGTTTTCATAGGAGAAGGAGAGGCTGTGGTAGGTGTCAACTATTAATGTTTCAGGGTGACGTACCAATAAGTTATGTTTAAAAATGTTCTTGGAGTTTTTGGCTAGATTAGACTGGTATGAGATTTTCCCTGAGTTGGGGCCATGTATGGAGAGAGCAGGGTCAAGGGGATTGAGGAGGGGATTAGGGGGGACATGTTCAGTAGCACGAAGAGACTGGGGGAGAGAAAGAGGAGGAAAGATGTGAAGAGAAGAGGGGGAGTGAAACAAAAAACGGGTGGGCAAATAGTTAGAGAGGGACGAGAGTCAATGTTAGGGGAGAGGAGAGAGAAGTTAGTCAAAGTTGTACACAATTAATACACAATTAATACGAATGGAAGAAGGATAAAAGATGCAGGAAAAGTAGGGGGTGAATACAGTGGGGTGATTAATTAATAAACAAATACTTAAGAATGTTATAATGGGAGAACATGAATATTGGAAAACCTGGACAGATTCGGACACTTCTTAGGACAAGGGGGAAAGCAGAAGGAGGAAAGGATATGAGATACAGGAAAAGTAGGGGGTGAATACAGTGGGGTGACTATTCAGTAAACAATTACTTAAGACTGTAACAATGGGAGAGCATAAATATTGCCAAACCTGGACAGATTCGGACGTTGGTTGGGGCAAGGGGGAAAGCAGAAGGAGGAAAGTATAGGAGATACAGGAAAAGTTGGGGGTGAATACAGTGGGGTGAGTATTTAGGGAGAATAGTGTGGTGATTATTTAGGGAGAGAGTAGAGGCAATCCTAGGGGGAAAGAGGGGTAATGAGTCATTATAATGAACAGTGCAGAGAATCAAAATCCGTGAACATCAAAATTGTAATATAAGAGTAACTTTAGAGTTCAACTAGAGCACCAATGGTATTTGGATCAGAGATACCTGTAATTGATTGCCAGGAAGCTAATTAACATAGGACTTGGTATTCGGCTGGTTAATGGGGATAGACTTTATGAGCGCGATGATGATTCTCAGGTGTACTCGCACAGTAATTGTTTATTAGACTCAGCTGTTGCTGTGAAGTTTGAATATTGAACTGAGCAAGTTAAAAAGCAAGATTAACAGTTATGCTCACCAGGACATCCTTAGTGATCACTGGAGTGCATCAATATTTCCGAGCTGGGGGCCTTCTGAGTAGCCTTGGAGGGCAGTTTTCAGACCAAAGATCTGTAGCATGGCCTCACGAGTTCGATTTGGTTCCAGACCGGACGGAGGACCAGCGGCCCAGGGGAGACAAAGTAAAACCTCCCCAGGAGGTCAGACAAGGAGCTGGGGCGAGCAACAGTCGAGTGACTCGGCGGACACCGAGTGGCTGGATCTTCACTTGCAGAGGCATAAGGGGGGGCTCAAGATGAAAGAAATTTCAGGGAGGGGTCCTACTTGGCGGTCATCTTAGGAAATAGTTCTAGTGTTATTTTGGGGAGGTCAGGTCATGGTAGATAAGATGGCGCAGATTTAGGCCAGCACAGAATTGTGGTCCTCAATGTCAGCACCAAAGGAACACGGTCACAAGACTGCGGCCGGGAAAACACCGGTTACGGTCAGTGAAGCCACCACAGTGAAGGTAAAGCAAGTCTGGTGGGGACGCAGGGTGACACAGAATCAGTGCAGTGTCAGCTCAAGGGCAAAACGGCAGCCTGAGACCTAGAGCAGGCTGTGTGCTGCGTGGTGGAACGGTGCTGTGGTCAAGAAGCAGCTAAACACAAGAGTGTGCTCCAAACAGTGGGGCAAGGATCAGAAACAGCCATCTTCCTAGGGAGAGCCAGCTGCAGTCTGTGTGAGGCTCATTGTCAGGGAGAGGTAGCTGCCAATAAACCAGACTAGGCTGCATGTAAATAAGGAGCCAGGGCACGGACCCGTATTCCAGGGTCAGGATGCAGCTGGAATATAGGGCCCCAAAATAGCGTGAACAAGCGCAGGTTCGGCTGCGGTCAAGACGGATTCCCAGGGACTGGTTCCCAGGGACTGGAAGCAGCTGGTATAGTGGGCCCCAACACAACCCGAAACAAAACGCTAGATTGAGGCCTCACTGGGGGGTCCGGAGGCCCCTATCTTGAGGGGTAATATGCAGGAGGATCGTTGGATGGGCGTTTAAGCGGGGGGATCTACGATCATGTGATGTAGCGGGAGGATCGTCGGGCGGGCGTCACAGAACACAACTCTTGGTGGCCTCACTGGGGGGCCAAGTCGATTCGCCATCTTGGAGTGCATATTATACGAGGATCGTCGGTAAAGGCAGCGTGGCAGTCATAGGACCAGAGTAGGCAGTAGGCTGCGTAGTCAATTGTCGGGTGACTCAGTGAGAGGATCGTCAGTCGTGCAAATCAGCGTGGGCTGCGCGGTCATGTGTCGGGCAACTCAGCGGGGGGATAATCGGTCACGCAAAGCAGCAGGAGGGTCCTCGGTCGGGAGATACAGTCACCACTCACCGTAGGTTCGCTGGGGGGACCCAGTTATTCGCCATCTTTATGAGCACTAAGGGCCATATTATCAAGCAAAGGCGATACATTATCGCCGCTTTTATCGGCAGGAAACTGCCGATAAAGCGGCGGTAATGGGCTTGATAATATGCCCTTGTGAATTCCCATAGCAGCCCAGGTTCTGGTGTTAACCTGGGCTGCTATGGGAATTCACAAGGGTGTATTATCAAGCCCATTATCGCCGCTTTATCGGCAGTTTCCTGCAGATAAAAGCGGCGATAATGTATCGCCTTTACTTGATAATATGGCCCTAAAATCGGGCAGCGCGGCAGCCAGAGGTCCAGAGAAGGCCAAGGGTTGCACTGTGGTGGCGCACATGTCAGGCTCCGGAAAAAAAAAGCTCCAGTGGCAGCTCGCTTCCTCTTTCATTAATCTCAGCTGACTAGGCAAGTCCAAATACCTGAAGGAAGGAGCCTCTTTTCTGCTTCTTTTTAAAATGGGGTATTGTAAACAGCCCAGCCTAACTACAATGCAACACTCTCCTTGAACTGTAAGCATTGATCCTCTCATTCAGATATGACAGGCCCTTGTTGTGGAAGGGTTAATGTGTCAGGGTTAGACCTTAAAACATGATCTGCTTACACACTGGGAGCCAGTGAAGCTGCTCAATAGGCGGACCGCCATATTTTGTCGCACCTGTAAACGCTGGACTAAGTACTCTGGGATGCCCAGGTAGAGCACATAAACATAGTCCAGCCATAATAATATCAAAGCCCTAACCACTGTGGCGTAGGCGTCCTGAGGAATCAAGTGTATATCTCCTAAGCAGGCAAAGAATCCAAAGACAGGATTTTACCACCGAAGTAACCAGTCATTAAAGGAAGGGTGTAAATCAAACAGAACCCCCAAGTTTATTACCACCACTGCCCGTGGCGGTGGGAGGTATGGACATTCTTTGCCCAAGCTCCTGTCCATCCCGGAAGGGGATTTGGCCCAAATAACAGGATCTCAGTCTTATCTGGATTGCATTGTAATTTGTTCTTCCTGAGCCAGTCAAGTAGTGAGTGCCTTTAAGCAAAGAGTGAATGTTTCTTTGGAGCTAACTGAATCCCTGTCATGGGTGGGCAGGAGCTGTGTATTGTCCGCATAAGAGATAATCTTTATGCTATACAATTCAACAAGGAATACCAGAGGAGACGTATAAATGTTGAAAAGGGTGGAGCTCAGTGCAGATCCCTGAGGCACCCCCATTGCAACTTTTTCAACACTTCCTGCTCTCGTTCTTCCAGGAAGAACCCTAATCATCCTAAAGCAGATTTTGCCAAAGCCAGATATTCCAGTCTTTTTTGCAGGATGTTGCGGTCCACCATGTCAAATGCTGCTGACAGGACCAACAGCACCAATGAAAATGTCCATAATGAAGGTAAGGGAATGCGGGACACCATATGCTAATATCACTGGCTTTTCAGACATCATACAGATATTCTAGAGGTGGGTGAGCCTCTGAAAGCTTGAGCCAGGCTCGAGCTTGAAGCCTGGCTGTGGCTCTGCTGGAGGTCCTGGTGAAACCTCGAGCCCATAACGAGCCAAGCTTACATGTGGCTTTTGCTTGCCTCCCTACATCTACCCAGGATGTGGTATTAGGGCAAGGGCTGGCGACTTTGGAACTGGGGAAACAGGTTTGGGTCTCGGCATCGGCTCAACATCCTGTGATTCTAGGCAAACCACTTAAGGCCTGATTAGGAGTTTGGTGGAACCCGTTCCACTGTGGGACCGCCCACTGTATTACGACTGCAGCGGTTGGACCGCCTCAGGACCGCTGCCCGTGCCAGGGATCCAAAATCCTGCTGCGTTCGCACGTGGCGGTCAGAGGCAGAACTATGCTGGTGGTGCCGCAGCAGCACTGACGAAAATATTTCAAGTTGCCTCACCACCAGCCTTTTCATGGTGGTGAACCCGCCATGCAAAAGGTGACGGTGAGACAACTAAGAGGGCCCTAATATTGCCCCATGCTGCCGCAGGACCCAGGGGTTGCATGCGGGGACACATAAAGTGACCCCCTTGCTCGGTAAGGCATATATGCCACACTGTGCAGGAAGGTGCTGGCGTTGCTCTGAGAGAGGCGGTCTGCATGGTAGGCTCTTCTTTGAGCCTTCCAGATCGCCACAGTAAGACCGCTGCAGACCCCCTGTTAGACCAGGAATAAACTCCTGAACTTGCGGGCGGTCACACCACGGGTTTGGCAGTCCCACACCGAACGGTATGTTGCACCATCAGCTGTAGGAACCCGAAACTCGTAGTCAGGCCCTTAATCTCCCCATGGCTATAAACAATGGTATGACTACATGTAATGTAAGTAGTGCTCATGTAAAATGCTCCATTACCTTTGGGTCGAGTTCACGCTATATAAAATCTGCGGAAAAATGCAAATTAAAAGGAAAATCAAAGCCTTAACATCTGGAAAGACAAATATATATCAATTTCCTGGATGATATGTATAAACTTAAATTAGAAACCTGGATAAATTGTGGCTTCCCTCCTTAAATTGTGTGATCTTAGGCAAATATTTTACTTCACCAAAACTCTTTTTTTCATTAATGCATATGAAATCACTTTCAAATATGTGAGTTATGAACACAAGTTCTGCAAAAACCTATTACATTTGATTTAATAGACAATAATGTAACATATTAATGTCAATGCTTCACGTTAAAGAAATACACTTCTTTTGAATTTTGAAGCAACTTTATCATATTTTACGTGGTGTTTGTTATATGATTTGAATAGCAAACATATCAGGGTTCTGCTCGTGCACAGGCTCTAAGATCTGAGCCAGACCCTTGGCTTGGCTGTAGCTTGGCTCTCCTTGTTAATTTGTTGGCTCTACAATGTAGACGGGATAAGTTAGTGCAGAGATGGAATAAAAGTCGTGATTAAAAATAGCAAAATATTCTGTAACTATTTTGTTGATCTTCCCCTATCAAGTAAGTACATATAAAACTACGCACACCTTAACTGAAATATAAATGAATGAAAGTATTGGATCCTGTTCGGTGCAGCAGCGAAGTGTGACGTGTATTTTTAGTGCTAGAAGGTCCCTGAAAGCACTGTGAATGCTCAAGTGAATATTTTAAACGTGCATTACTCGTAATATAATATAGGCCGCCATGAAATGTTCATATAAACTTAGGGTAAAGATTAAAAAGTGCTTCTGAAGAATAGAGGGGCATATTATCAAGAACGGCGTTAAAAATTATCTCCGGTTTAGCGGCAGAAAACTGCTGCTTAAGCGCCGATAATGGGCTTGATAATATGCCCTTGAGAATTCCAATAGAAGTCCATGTTCTGGTGTGAACATGGGCTTCTATTGGAATTCTCCAGAGTTTGGTAATGTGCAGATTATACCTAGTGCAAACTTGCTTTATAACTGTCTATTAAAACCACACACTCCACACCCTTACATTACCTCTCAAAAAGAAAATATCTTTGTCTTCATGAAGCTTCAAGCGACTCCATCAATTAACACAGGCTCCAGAGCACCCTTTACATTTACAGATTAAGCAATTGCACACATTTGTCTTTCTTTGGGGAAGCAGACACCCGGGCAAGAAGGCGTGTTCCTTGTTTATTTGACTGCCCCTCCCTAAGGAACACAGCACAGGAGACTCCCTCCCTTTCACTTCAGCTGGGGAATCTCAATTGTGAAACTTTTGTCCTTTAGCTGAAAGCCTGAATTACAGATAAATGCTGTCCATTAAAACATCAGTTACGGACAAAGGGCATTAGAACTAATTTACGGACAGTCCGTGAAAATTACGGGTGTGTTATCACCCTATTATGTAGTAAAAAACATTCACTCTGTCCATTTCCAGCTCTTATTGCAACATGCTTAATCCTTTATTAATCCATAGCCCTATAGAACTATATTGCAGTCTCTTGAAGCTCCCCACATCAATAGGTCTGTTACTCTTGGGCCCATGCCACTCCACAAATGATGGCCAGTGTGAGCACGCTGCACTTCGGTTCTAATTCGTATACAAAAAGCACTTGTACAGTTTAAAAATGTGACTCCCCTTTGAGCCTTGGCGCTTCACCAGCTCTCTTATGTGGGTGAGCACCCTAAATATTGAAGCCAGAAAATTGAGGTGAGGAAATATCTAATTCAAAATGTCAAAGGTAAGTAGGTATAGATTTCTATACCTAAATCCACATATATGTACCTTGACAATATATACATGGTGCAAGTGTTGCGGGCAGGATTGTTTTTGTGCAGGAACAGATACCGTCCTAAACAAAAACACCCCAATGAGGCATATTCTTCTTTCAATATGTGATGCAGAATGCATCATGCACAGAAAGGCATATAATAAACATATTTCTCCTTGTTACACCTCTCTGTGGTAGGTATACCGATTTAATAGAATTCCAGCTTTACTTTTTTTTTTATTTTTTTTTTATTTTATTGAAATTTCATAGCAGCAAGGTGTACATTAAAATCATCAGTATATATAAATATATCCACGTAAAATATAGACATATAAATATGAATACACTTGATAATGTAATAAATACAATGATATAAATACCATAGAAGCAGCATTAACCAGAAGCAATATTTAACAGGATGAGCCAAGATTAAAACAGGGTAAAACCAAACATACTTAGCATAGACCATGACATCCCACAATATAATCTATAGGGCCGCACACCTTGACTTCCTCCACCTAGCCACTGGTGCCCATATCCGTAGCCCCATTTCTCTAGATTTAATTCCTTTAAGGGCATAAAGTTCTGATTCAATATTGTGGATCCCTAACAGCCTGCACATCCACATTTGAAAGGTTGGAGGCTCCGCATCCTTCCATGCAGCAGCGATTAATATCCTGAGGACAGCTATCGATATGAAAACCAGCGCCTCTATCTCTGTACTCAAACCTAACTTTGGATCACAACCAAATATTAAAAGAGTAGGGGATAGGTCTATTCTGACAGCTAGCAGCCCCTCTAAAAACTTTTCAATTTCCTTTTTAATTGATCCCAAGTTTACACAGCTACAGAACATATGCAGTGCGTCTGCTGGCCCATTACCACACCTAGGACAATTATGGTCTAGTCTCTTGCCCCATTTAAACAGTTTAGCTGGTGTGTAGTATAAATTAAAAAGAGTCTTAAAGTGCTGTGCTCTTAAATTTGATGATCTCAGAAACCTTTTGTCCATTACCAGTGCTCTGTCAAGATCAATGTCTGGATCCTGCAATTTGGAGGCCCAGCTCTCCTCCACCTTAATCAGATCATCGGGGAGACTCTCCATAAGTATCCTGTACAGTTCCTTAATTCTATGACCTCCCCCTTTCAAATAATCTAATAGAGCACAGCCTTTAGATATATTCAGAACCGGTCTTTTTGACTTAATAATATTAACCAACTGCATATACTTAAATTCTTGAACACCCTGCAGTGAAAACCGTGTCCTCAACAATTCGAGAGGCCTACAAACGTCTTTAATCATTACTTGGCCTAATGTGGTAATCCCTTGTCTTTCCCAATATTTCCATGGCCCATCATCACTTAGATGCGGGAATAGATCTGAGTTCCATAATAGGGTATGCTGATTATACCTTGGGATGTCCTGATCCTTACATATAGTAGTCCATATCCCCCAAATATCTTCAAGTATCTTATAGCCAGATGCTTTAAAGAAACGTTTGTCATGTTTCCTCGACAATATCCCGTATACTTCCCCCCCCCAGTGCCAGGTGATAAATGGTGGGAATGTCTCCCTGGCTGTATCTAGCATCCTCTGGGAAGAAGAGCACAGACATCCCTGTGAGGAGGCAGGCCCAGTTATAAAACCTGAGATTGGGTATTCCCAACCCCCCCTTTTCTTGAGGAAGGGACATAAGCCTATTAGATCTCCTGACCTTACCGTACTGCCATACAAAGTTCATGAAGATAGACTCCATTTCCTTTATCATTGCATCTTCTATTCTGAAAGGGATGGACCTAAATTTATATAAAATCTTAGGGAAGATAGACATTTTAATGACATTAACCCTTCCTATAACTGATAAATGAAGTTTGTCTATTCTCCTTAGATCCTGTTTAATCTTGGCCAGTAGTAACTCAAAATTATCTTTGATGATGTCCCTTGGCTGGGAATTGATTACAATTCCTAAGTAAACAACTGAGTCCAGATATCTGTTGTCCGTTTAAATTATGTTACTGGTGCATAATATCTGCGTTTTGGCTGCATTAAGACGATATCCAGATAATCTACCAAATTCTAAAGTAATTCTTACTATTTCATTCAAAGCACTATCAGGATCCGTAGTTAAAATAGCAATATCGTCCGCATAGGCGAGAACCTTAGTGTGGAATCCATTGGTAACAACTGGCTTAATTTTACTATTCATTAGTAGAATTATTAAGGGATCTATATATAAAGCAAAAAGAATGGGTGAGCACGGGCACCCTTGTCGCGTACCCCTTGATATGTGGATCTTCCCCGAGTGCTCCCCCATAAGATGAATACTAGCCGTTGGGTTCACATACATAGCCCGAATTGCCTGTAAGAATCTAGGACCAAAACCTCTATCTTCCATCACCCTCCACAGAAAGCTCCACCTGACGCGGTCGAAAGCTTTTTCCGCGTCAAGTAGGGTCATCGCGGCCCTCCCCCCATCGGCAGCATGTATATCAAATAATGTGATGGCTCTCCTTATATGGTCAGTCGTGCCTCTGCCTGGAATGAAACCGTGTTGCCAGGGGGAAACCAGGGTCCCAATGATCCCGCCCAGCCGTGTCGCCATAATTTTAGCATACAATTTATTGTCACTATTTATTAGCGATATTGGTCTGTATGAACCGGGGCTCTCTTTCGGTTTCCCCTTCTTATGGAAGACCACAATATTTGTTTCGGTCCAGGATTCCGGGATAGCCCCGGTATTTATAACCCCGTTAAATAAATCCAATAGTAGGGGTGTTATTACTTCCCTTAGACCTTTATATACCTCCAAGGGTATGGCGTCGGGGCCTGCCGCTTTACCAGTTGCTAAATCCTGTAACGCCTCGGATAGTTCATCTATGGTTATACTACGTTCCAATATTTTCCTCTGATTAGGGGTGAGTTTAGTACCCATTTCCGGCCAATTTATATCCGAATTCCAGCTTTACAAACCTTGGTAAATCGTAAACCTGGAACGTCGTGAAATCTGGGTGGAAGCATAGGAAAGCCCATAATCCACCCATTGAACGCCTACAGCTATGAAATCTAACACAACCCAGCACAAGCTGCTGCGTTGCATTATTTTTCTTTGCAACACCACACAAGGCCAAGCAAGTCAGGCCTTGCGTTGCTCTGTAAATCCCAAATAAGCCTTTGCGTTCTACTGCGTTTGATCAATTCTTAAAAAGAACCTTTCTAGAGATTATTCATTCTCTTCGATTTTAACATCAGAAAATTGGAACATTTTGGAAGACAAAGAAGACCATTTTTAGCCTTCAACTGACCTTGTTTACAGGGGCAGGTGAGTATGTATGGATACAATGTGTAGAATTACCAGTTTTTCACCCAAACAGATGGACTGACAGGCATATGCCCAGGCATAGATTCTGAACTTATTGCACTATTCTAATCAAGCCTGACACTTGTCTGACACTCCATGTGCTCCAATTTCGGGGGGGGGGGGAGCCTGGCAGTTTGCAGTGGACTGTCCCCTAAAGCTGATTTACATATGGTTGACCACTGTGTGTATTGGCATGGATGAGCTAAAGAAATGACTGGCATGGAACATGGCTTTTAGTACCTATTAGTGGCTATGACTAATTCAAACACTCCATCCATCAGTTTTTGTGCTGGACCTGCAAAAGAGCTCAACTGGAGATGTTTTAGATTTTTTCTTTGCATCTCTTACTCACCGTTTTATTTCCTTATTAGTGTTTCCAGACATGAAAGTGCACTGGCAGCAAAGCTTTATTCAGTTGAGTAATACATGAGGGGTGTGTGGTGTTTAGATCAGTGGTACTGCCGGGTGTGCTGGTGCACTTTTTCATTTCCATGCAAACATACAATGGATGGGCTTCACTGCATGGGGCTGAACATGTAAGGTTGTAGACATATCCAACGAGCTTGGATTGCTGTAAGTTATACAGGCTATTTCTGGTTAAACGTCATTGTGAACATGTCACACTGCATCTGTTTCAAAGTACTTATGAGATCATTTACAACACAAAGAAAAAAGGGTCCTGTGAAATGCCATTTTATTGGTTTTTGGATGTATAATATGGCATATAAATTGGATCTAACATTAGATGTAACAGATGTTATTTGCAACATTATGTATTAGTGATCACCAGGGGCCCAATATATGAGGCCATACCGGCACTATTGCACCGCCAGAACGTAAAAACATTTTGGACATTCTGGTGGCGCAATGTGACACTGGCATATTTATATGGCCACGTAAAGCCTTTTCACGCAGAAAGCTTGGTGAAAGGGACGATCCATGGGTGTTGCTGGGGGCGTACCCACATGCTCCAGATTTGCGATAAATCGTAAGTCTGAGGCAGCGCCAAAAATATACGCCTGCCCAGTGGAAGGGAGGCACAACGAAGGCGAAATATCTTTATTTCCCCCTGTTTTTCCTCTTTCTATGTGTGCTGAATTCTGCAGCACACATTGAAAGAGGAACAAGCCTCTTGTGATTGTTTTTGTGCAAGATTGTTTCCCTTCACGCATAGAAATAATCATCCCTGCAATGCAGGCACCCTTGCACCATGGTTCAAAGGAGCCTGCGTTGGCACATGGCAGCTCATTGTGCACCGGCACCTAGGAAAAGGACAGGAATGCTCTGTTTCTAATAGATACATGCATGCCTTCCCTTTTCTTTTGCCATAGAGCAGCACAGCAGCAAGACATGCTGCGCTGCCCTACGGCAAAAAAAAACATAAATAAGGCCGCACATTTTTAGCTCTGGCTTGATAGCGCAGCTTCTGTCACACCTTAAGTGATTAACAGGACAATAGTATTAAGGAGCTTTGGCTCTACCTACATTTTGATCTTCCTCCCTTCTGGATGTGATTGGGTAGAATTGTGGGCTTCTGCTAAAAAAAGAGTCCTTGTATGACACTGATTATACTCAGTACTACAGGCCTAAATTGGTTATGGGAACAAGCCAATGATCAAAGCCTGAACTATTTTTATTTGGAGATTTCAGTACACTGTTATGGGTTGAATTTTATTACAGTGCATTAATACCTGTACACAATTATTTTCTAACATAGATTTTAAAAGATGACTTAAGGAGGCAGGTTTGATTACCCCATTTGACAAAACCCTTTGTTTTGGGATGTTATCTTTTTAAGCCTAACTTGACAATTCAGCTGGCTGCGAGGGATTATGTATTAACCAGAAAAAGAACTGTAAGACATAGTACTGAGACGGAGTCTGTGACTCAGCACAAGTACTTCCATTGCTCATAACTGACAGGGACATTGATAACGCAGACCCCAGATAAAAAATTGTAGGAATGGCCATTTCAAGGTGTTCCCGGTAGAAAAGAGCTTCACATTGTGAGCTCTCCAACAATATAATAGGAAGGGGTTTTACATTTTACTGTTGGACAAAACTCATACAAAGTGGCTTTACACTTTGAAATCCCTGACAATTCTTGAACTCCCTGAACAATTCCCTGACAACTTACTAAAATAGTAAGGAGTCATTGGCAAAAATCATTGGAATTGTGAACCCTCTTACAAATGCAATAAGAAGGAGCTTTATATTGTGTACTTTGACAAATGCAGTAAGCTCACTGTAAACTCACCGACAAATGCAATAGAAGGGTTTTATGTTGAGAATTCCGTGGCAAACATCACACAAAGAAGCTTTACATTTCAAATTATTTTAAAAATACAACAGGAATTGGTTTTACATTGTGAACTACTGACAAAGTCAACAAAAAGTGTTTTGGTACAGAGGGTCCTTTCTGCAACTGACCATAGTAAATGCATGGCATTTCGAGAGGAAGACTTAATGTCATGTCAATATATACTTTTGGTCTGTGTAAAATGTTTGATAAGTCTCTCTAGGCAGACACCACGTGGTCTTCTAAGATCATGCTAAAGCAAATAGGCTTTTTTATTGATTTTTAAATGTGATGACAAAGACAATAGGTCTCTTATTTAACATTTTGAATGAGTTGAAAAAACCCGTAGGCCTAAACTTGCTGATCGGTGTAGTGTCTTGTGAGTTAGAAATGATGGAACTCTTTTAGCTCCTGATGAACTCCGTAGAACTGTGACATAAGTGTTAGAGCGGAATGCACTGAAGGTTGGTTTAAAATGAGTTTGCAGTTAAACGTAGACAAACAAAGACATTTGAAACTAAGCTGTGTGTGTGGCGTAGTTATTGGTGGGTCCCCAGGCTGAGAAAGATGCTACAATTGGGAGAAGTTTTGTGTTGCACCATATAGGAGTTTTTACAATTTTTAGGGATATAGCCTGTTGGTGTGCAAATTGTAGCTTGGTACTGCACAGATATGAAAATATATTGCTTTTCCTTTTTAACAAAGAAGCATTGGTTGTACAATGACTTCTTGGTATTTTGGGGGATTTTCTAGCCCACATGACCTCCCTGAGTCAGTCTGAGACTGCTTTTCCCTGTTACCCTGAGATTCAGGTTCCAAAAGGGGGACTTGATCCCCATGTTATGAGACCGAAATAATGGGGCTCCTGGACATCAAAGAAGAAAGACTCCCATTGACCCAACTGAGGCCCAGTAACTACTGGCAGGTCTGGACATCCCAAATGGATTTTTCAACTCCAAATGCAAATATGAAATCTCTGATAAATATGATAGTTAGGGGTATTACATTGTGAACTCCTTGTCAAACACCGTTCGAAGGAGATTTATATTGTGAGCGCTTCGACAAAGTCAGTAGGAAGTGGTTTAACATTGTGAACTCTCCTACGAATGCAAAAAGAAAGGTGTTCATTCATTGTTTTGACGTCTGTTTAATGTACTGGACCCCTCCTGAGGCGTGAGCCGGGAGGTAGAGTAAAAACTGAATTGTGTAAAAACTACTGCTGATTACTAGCGTATATAATTGATTTTAGACGGCGAAATTTTAAAATGCACTAAATTGTTACTTTGCACTCACCCAGCCCCGCGAATCCTTTCCCTGTATTTTGTCGGTTCCAGCCCATCTTAGGGCTGTTTTACCGAGTCGAAGGGGAAGATTCCCAACGGCAGCCATATTGAGTGGGAGGCGGCAGCTGTGACAGCGCTCTAGCCATCCCTACAAAAGGAGCCCAGTGAGAATAGGCGCGAGATTCATTGTTTTGACATCTGTTTAATGTACTGGACCCCTCCTGAGGCGTGAGCCGGGAGGTAGAGTAAAAACTGAATTGTGTAAAAAAAAAACTACTGCTGATTACTAGCGTATATAATTGATTTTAGACGGCGAAATTTTAAAATGCACTAAATTGTTACTTTGCACTCACCCAGCCCCCGCGAATCCTTTTCCCTGTATTTTGTCGGTTCCAGACGATCTTAGGGCTGTTTTACCGAGTCGAAGGGGAAGATTCCCAACGGCAGCCATATTGAGTGGGAGGCGGCAGCTGTGACAGCGCTCTAGCCATCCCTACAAAAGGAGCCCAGTGAGAATAGGCGCGAGATTCATTGTTTTGACGTCTGTTTAATGTACTGGACCCCTCCTGAGGCGTGAGCCGGGAGGTAGAGTAAAAACTGAATTGTGTAAAAAAAAAACTACTGCTGATTACTAGCGTATATAATTGATTTTAGACGGCGAAATTTAAAAATGCACTAAATTGTTACTTTGCACTCACCCAGCCCCCGCGAATCCTTTTCCCTGTATTTTGTCGGTTCCAGCCGATCTTAGGGCTGTTTTACCGAGTCGAAGGGGAAGATTCCCAACGGCAGCCATATTGAGTGGGAGGCGGCAGCTGTGACAGCGCTCTAGCCATCCCTACAAAAGGAATCGGACGCTCTCCGCGTCAGCGGACGCGTACAGCGGACGCACCTCGCCAGCGCCGGAGTCACGCCAGAGTCAGCCCGTCTGCGCCCGTCCGCACCTCGGACGTGCCCAGGGCCTTGGCGCAGCCTCCCTCATCCATTATTAAACATCACAAGCACCATCTAAAATCACTATGCCTATTGATGTAACTGCCCCCACTCGCATTACATCTACCACGGAACATCTGAAAACATTACGACCTGCAAGACATCCCTCATGCAGGCTATTAAAGCCAGGCTGGGAGAAAGATGTCTGCCAATGTTGCCAATTCTTCATAGACCCTGTAGATACAAGAGCCATGCAAGCCAGGAAACTCAAAAATAATGAGACAACAAACTCCAAATCATTCTCATTCTTGAGTATTAACTGTCGCTCTCTACCTAAGCATAAAACCGAAATTTTTAATCTATCATTGGATGAAGCTCCTGACGCTTTATTCCTAACAGAAACATGGCTTCAGGATAGCTCGGGCCCAGAGCTAGCTATGGCTCTTCCCGACACATATGCTATTGTTAGACTTGATCGCGAAAAAAAGTTGGGTGGAGGGATAGCAATTATTTTCAAAAATTGTTACAATTGTGAATTTAGTAAGCTCCCGTGTGATGGTTGCGAAGGAGCAATTTTTAAACTTTCACTTACACCTAACTTCACTTTCTCTGGAGTACTTATTTATAGGCCTCCAGGAACTATCTCCAAATGGCTAACAAATTTGTTAGAATTAATAGGCCCCCTAGTTATGAAAATGGCGAGCTTTACCATCATGGGTGATTGGAACATACACTTGGAAAATAAGGATTGTTTAATTGCCAATGATTTTATAACGGATCTAGCTTCCCTTAATTTGATCCTAAAGAATTCTGGACCTACACATAGAGCTGGTCATTTGTTGGACCCCATCTTCTCCAACCTAAATGACATCTCTATACATCCTGCTCTACCCGTACCCTGGTCAGATCATTTTCTGATCAAATTTTCACTTCTGATAAAGCTCTCCAATAAGGAACATGCACAAAGATCTACTCAACTTATCAGAAAATGGAAAAAGCTTGACATGGAAAAGCTTAACTCCTTTCTAGAAGGCCATCTTCCCTGCACAAAGTAAACTGTACAAGATTTTTCGACAACTGTCCAAAATTGGCTCATGGAAGCCATCGACTCCTCCTTGCCGAAAACAAAATTAAAACAAAATACTCACCGACCTCCCGCCCCTTGGTTCACCGAGGCTTTAAAGCAGGAAAAAAGCAACTGCAAAAATGCGGAACGACAATGGAGGAAGAACTACTCTCCTGATGCCAAATTAGCCTACAAAACTAAATTAACCAACTATCAAAAGCTATGTGGTAGAGCTAAAGCTGAACATGCCTGCACTAAAATAACTGAAGCACTAGACCAATCCAAAACACTCTTCAAAATAGTGAGAGAACTGGCTGGATCTCTCACAACACAACCCCCGCCTGACCTTAATAAATCACAATGTGACTCACTAGCGGCCTTCTTCGTCGATAAAGTGGACAAAATACATCAGGACATAGTTCAAGCCACTAATAACTTTGACAAAACCCACCAGACCTCGTCCATTACTCCATATCCTAGCCTAAAAACTAACTCTTCAGACTCCATTACCTCGGCTGAGGCAGTTTCTCCTTTTGGCCCGGTCCATCTTGATAAGGCACCTTCCGCTATACTTAACAACTGGCCAGAGCTTAGCCTCGATATGGTCCGCAAATTACTAGATACTATTAAATATGGCTCCCCCAAAGACCCACTACCTTGTTCAGTTCTAAAAAAACTCAGTAATGGGGCCTTAGACATAATCGCCAATCTCCTCAATACTTCCTTGCAGAAAGAAACTGTTCTGAATGAGTGGAAGCACGCAATGATTCATCCGCTGCTAAAAAAAATGGGAGCAGATCCTAATCTGCCCTCCAATTTTAGACCTATCTCTCTGCTGCCCACCTTTGCGAAAATATTAGAAAAACATATTCATAGGTCTCTTACTGACTTCATAGCCACCCATGATTTACTCCCCTGCCATCAATCAGGATTCCGCACGGGTTTCTCCACGGAAACGACCTTGCTAGGGGGTAACTGAGAATAGCTTTGGTGCTGCTTGACCTCAGTGCAGCATTTGACACTGTGTCCCACTCCGTCCTTGCACAAACACTCCATGCTATAGGCATCCGTGGCGCAGCCCATAACTGGATTAAATCCCTGTTGGAACAGCGTACATTCCAAGTCTTCTCCCAATCCGCCTGCTCTGATATTATGACTCTCAGTCATGGTCCCGCAGGGCTCTATCCTGAGCCCGCTACTTTTTAATATTTACATGAGCCCGCTGGCCAAAATAGTTGAAGAGACTGGTCTACTCATGTTCTCCTACGCTGATGACTCTCAGCTCATCTTCTCTTTATCATCCTCGGAGTCTGACAACCCCTCTCTATTAAAACTCGGACTAAGCAAGATTGCTGAATGGATGAGAAAATTTTTTCTCAAACTTAACAGTGAGAAGACCGAGCTACTTGTCCTAGGTAAAAACAAAGAGCTTTGGGGACCCCAACACTGGCCAGCTGAAATGGGCACCCCTCCGGTACCAGTTAAATCGGCCCGTAACCTTGGTGTCATCATTGATGAGTCGCTCAATCTCAACCAGCAAGCTGTGAAGACCTCAGCCACCTGCTTTGCAACATTAAAGTGGCTAAAAAAGATTTGCTGGATGCTGCCCAAACACACTCAGAAAACAGTCATTAATGCTCTAATAACCTCTAGATTAGACTATGGCAATGTGCTATACTTAGGGGCAAACAAGGCTACTACCCGCCGATTACAGACAGTGCAAAACTCAGCCGTGAGATTACTGTATAAAATTCCCATCTCCACACCAACTTCTAAATACATCCGGGAATTACACTGGCTGAAAATCGAGAATCGGGTTAAATTTAAATCCCTATGCTTTATGCATAAGATCTTCACTAACAACGCCCCAAAGTATCTACAAAATCTTGTCCATCCATATCGTCCATCTCGAATTCTTCGATCAGCCACGGCTAACCACTTTGTGATTCCAAGAATCAGGCTAGCACGAATGGGAGGCAAATCGTTTTCATATCTCGGACCTTCACTCTGGAATAATCTCCCGCCGAAATTACGGAATGAAATAAATTACATGAAATTCAGGAAGGCCTTGAAAACCTGGCTGTTCAACATCTAAAGACCCGATTCATTCAAATCATTGGATTATTAGCGCCGGGAAACCCTTTGTTGGGTAGCTGTTGCGCTATACAAATGAACTAAATAAAAATAAATTGCAAACTCGGACAAATACAATAGAAGTAGATTTTCAACGGCAAGTCTCTTCCAATTTCAATAAGAAAGGAATTTACCCCTGTGAATAGTCTGACAGATACAACCAGGAGAGGTGTTACATTGTGAATTCTATGAAAAAACAAAAAAGGAAATTGATTTACATCGTGATTTTTCTGAGAAATACAGTAGGAACCGGTATTATATGATGAACTCTGACAAACGCAACAGAAAGTGGTTTTACATGGTGCACTCCTTGGCAAAAACAATTGGAAAGGGGGTTACATTGTAACTCCGGGACAAACAATGTAGGAATGGCTTTTACATTTTTAACTTACAGACACATAGAATAGTGGGGAGATTTACAATGTGAATGCACTAAGAAAAATCCGGATATGTATGTCCATTTTCTTGGTGTTGCATTTGGAAGATGCTAGATATCTCACGGTGGAGATTAAAGGTTCATGTTAATGTATACTTTGAGTTTTCCTGAAATGTTTGACAAGTCTCCCTCGCAGACACCACATGGTCATGGTTGTTTATTTTTATGCTAAATTAAACATGCTTTCATTATAGATTATTAAATGTAGTTACAAAGGCAGTAGGTCTATTGTTTTACATTTTTAATGACATGACAAAACTGAAGTTAAACTATTTTGATTGTGAAAAAGCCTCAGAGTTCAAAATAGGCCCATGTAGGAGCATTTGTGATTTTTAGGATTACATCTATTTGTGCACAAATTGCCATGTGGTAGGTCACAGATAATGAAAGCAGACTACATTTACTAGGGTACTTGCCCGTTGTGAGGTTTCTTCAGGGCACATGATTTGCACCCAAGTTAATTTGTAAGGCCCTTAAAGAATAGGCTGTAATTTGTAATTCCACCTGAAATCATGAAAATGTTTGTCATATTTTGTGTTTAGTTGTGTCTGTGGCAAAGTAATTTTTCTTTTTAAGACAATGCATTGGTTGGACATTGATTCATTGTGTATTATTTATTATTGTGTATTGCTCAGGTCTGAGTTTCCACCTCACAATACCCTCCTGTGTCAGTCTTGGACTGCTGTGCCTCGTTACCGAGTAAGTAATGTTTTACAATGTGAACTCTTTGACAAATGCACTAGGCAGGGGGGGTTACATTTTGAACTGAAATGCAAGAGAAAAGAACTTTAGAGCAAAAACATTTTTACCACTACAATAGGAAGAACTTCCAATTGTGTACTTCTTGGAAAACTTCCAAGGGAGGGGCTAAACGTTGTTTAATACTAAGAGACCTTCAAACATACACTTTTAAATAAGGTGGTGCTAGAGAGTCTCAAATTAATTGTGTACATCTGAATTTTAAGTGTAATATTTAGTTGTGTGTGAGTTAATGTATTTTTTCGTTTAAACATAAAAATGTAGGTCATTGAATAATTCTGAATTATTGTGCACTTTGTGGCTTTCTCTGACATTTATGTAACCTCTTTAGTTAATTAGTTTCTTTTGCCTTTACTCTTTAAATTGTGCTGTTGATATTCAATTATTGATACTACAAAATGGTTGTAACTTTGAGTATCCCCTTGAACATTGGATGTATCTTGCTTTTGTAACGTTTAATGCCCAATAACGTTTTGAAGTTGGGGGTTGAGGCCAGCCGCTGAGCAAGATGGCCTCACAGTAGAGGACCTCCGCCGGTCAAGCCATAATCCCTAAAATATCCCAACACTAATTCGACATCGCTGACTCCAAAACCGCATATTGGTGGCCCAACATATGTGGAGCCCTCTGGAGGGAGCGAGATGAGAAGCGGAGTAGCTATGTGCCAAGCCACGAGGCCAGCTGCGACCTGATTGGCCCAGCACCGGCTATTGGAGACCTGCTGCTCAGCAAGGTGGCCTGAAAAGAAGATCAGGGCCCTGTCAGCTGCATGAGGGGAAGAACGGGGGGACAACCGGGCGCCTGATAACAGTCAGCTGAATGGAGGTGGTGTAAGGCAGGAGAACTCCCCTCAAACAGAGGCAGTCGCTGCCGGTGGCGGCTCGATCCGCTCGACCACAGGACATGCAGTGAGATATGGCGCGAGATGGAGCGGCGGCTGGGGCAGCTCTCTTCTCCGTTGCCCATCCCCTCTACTAGGAACATGGGCGTGGGCACAAATGGAGGCCCTACTTGCCAATGGCGTTAATGATGCACTGAGAGGAGTGGGATCAAGATCTGGACAGGAGGCCTGGTCGGGGCGAGGAGCAGCCTTCGGGGGCTTGACCCAAGATTGGCAGTCAAAGAGCACAAGGCTGAGAGGGTGAGCAGGGAGGACAGTCGAGAGACTGGTGGGAGGAAGGACTGACAGACTGCAGGATGCTGACAACTAGCCTGGAGAGCATCTGTGGCCCATTATTCCTGTGCAGGAAAGCCCGTGAGGGGTGGAGGGAGGTAAAGCTGACATGCCACAGAGTTGGCTTTCAGCTCTTTCATCCACTGTCAGGCAGCAGTGACTGCTGCTCCCTTTTAGCCCTGTAGGCACCGCCAGCCTAAGAACCCCCATTGGGGACGAACAAATCATCTCAGAATGGTGCGCTACAATGGGGAAAACCCAGCCAGAAAAGAAGAATGGAGAGATTCACAGTCCCCAGGCCTTCCCCTCAGGTGGCCGTTCCTATGGAGGGAGACGGGATAGTTCCCCAACAGGAGATAGCTGATGAAGTACCCACCCTCAAAGGAATGATGGAGATTCTAGTGGGAGTGTGCTACTCCCTGAAACATAAAACCAATTCAGTCATCACGTAAGTGACCGTCCTGAGGAGGGACCTGTGCAAAACCAGTGAGAAGACACAGCAAATGGACAAGGAACTATCATCCCTGAGAGCGGAGGTTAAGAAATTAAATGTGCAGGTGGGTGGCCTGTTAAAAGACAGTCATGGCCGGCAGGATAAACTAGAGGAGCATCAGGGTCGCTCAAGCCTGAACAACATTAGGATGGTGGGGGTACCCGAGAGAGTGGAGGGCACCAGCATGGAACTGTTGTTGGAGTACTTAATCCTTAATGTTCTTAAGCCCAAAGGTTTTGCGAAGTTCTTTTCCATTGAACATGCATACAGGGCTCCCATCCCCCCACCACACAGCACAAGGGTGATTGAAAGGGGAACTGTTCTTATTGAGTTGGCTGGTTTTTGTTTCCTTTGATTTACTGTCAATTCACACTGAGAAGAGTCAACCTCTTAGCTGACCCAAAAGAACACTGAGATTTGGAAATGGAGTGGGTAGACCCTCAAAGGCCCTGATCCAAGGCATCGCATATTCAGAATGGCTAGGGGGACAGCCTTGAAGATAATGTGCTGTAATCTCAATGGGCTTGGGAACCAGATTAAGAGGGGAATGGAGGTGGTGTAAGGCAGGAGCACTCCCCGCAAACTGAGGCATTCGCTGCCGGTGGCGGCTCGATCCGCTCGACCACAGGACATGCAGTGAGATATGGCGCGAGATGGAGAAGCGGCTGGGGCAGCCCCTCTTCTCCGTTGCCCATCCCCTCTGCTAGGAACATGGGCGGGGGCACAAATGGAGGCCCTACTTGCCAATGGCGTTAATGATGTACTGAGAGGAGTGGGATCAAGATCTGGACAGGAGGCCAGGTCGGGGCGAGGAGCAGCCTTCGGGGGCTTGACCCAAGATTGGCAGTCAAAGAGCACAAGGCTGAGAGGGTGAGCAGGGAGGACAGTCGAGAGACTGGTGGGAGGAAGGACTGACAGACTGCAGGATGCTGACAACTAGCCTGGAGAGCATCTGTGGCCCATTATTCCTGTGCAGGAAAGCCCGTGAGGGGCGGAGGAAGGTAAAGCTGACATGCCACAGAGTTGGCTTTCAGCTCTTTCATCCACTGTCAGGCAGCAGTGACTGCTGCTCCCTTTTAGCCCTGTAGGCACCGCCAGCCTAAGAACCCTGATTGGGTACGAACAAATCATCTCAGAATGGTGCGCTACAATGGGGAAAACCCAGCCAGAAAAGAAGAATGGAGAGATTCACAGTCCCCAGGCCTTCCCCTCAGGTGGCCGTTCCTGTGGAGGGAGACGGGATAGTTCCCCAACAGGAGATAGCTGATGACGTACCCACCCTCAAAGGAATGATGGAGATTCTAGTGGGAGTGTGCTACTCCCTGAAACATAAAACCAATTCAGTCATCACGTAAGTGACCGTCCTGAGGAGGGACCTGTGCAAAACCAGTGAGAAGACACAGCAAATGGACAAGGAACTATCATCCCTGAGAGCGGAGGTTAAGAAATTAAATGTGCAGGTGGGTGGCCTGTTAAAAGACAGTCATGGCCGGCAGGTTAAACTAGAGGAGCATCAGGGTCGCTCAAGCCTGAACAACATTAGGATGGTGGGGGTACCCGAGAGAGTGGAGGGCACCAGCATGGAACTATTGTTGGAGTACTTAATCCTTAATGTTCTTAAGCCCAAAGGTTTTGCAAAGTTATTTTCCATTGAACATGCATACAGGGCTCCCATCCCCCCACCACACAGCACGAGGGTGATTGAAAGGGGAACTGTTCTTATTGAGTTGGTTGGTTTTTGTTTCTTTTGATTTACTGTCAATTCACACTGAGAAGAGTCAACCTCTTAGCTGACCCAAAAGAACACTGAGATTTGGAAATGGAGTGGGTAGACCCTCAAAGGCCCTGGTCCAAGGCATCACATATTCAGAATGGCTAGGGGGACAGCCTTGAAGATAATGTGCTGTAATGTCAATGGGCTTGGGAACAGGATTAAGAGGGGAATGGAGCTGGTGTAAGGCAGGAGCACTCCCCTCAAACTGAGGCATTCACTGCCAGTGGCGGCTCGATCCGCTCGACCACAGGGCATGCAGTGAGATATGGCGCGAGATGGAGAAGCGGCTGGGGCAGCCCATCTTCTCCGTTGCCCATCCCCTCTGCTAGGAACATGGGCGGGGGCACAAATGGAGGCCCTTCTTGCCAATGGCGTTACTGATGCACTGAGAGGAGTGGGAGCAAGATCTGGAAAGGAGGCCTGGTCGGGGCAAGGAGCAGCCTTCGGGGGCCTGACCCGAGATTGGCAGTCAAAGAGCACAAGGCTGAGAGGGTGAGCAGGGAGGACAGTCCAGAGACTGGTGGGAGGAAGGACTGACAGACTGCAGGATGCTGACAACTAGCCTGGAGAGCATCGGTGGCCCATTATACCTGTGCAGGAAAGCCCGTGAGGGGCGGAGGGAGGTAAAGCTGACATGACACAGAGATGGCTTTCAGCTCTTTCATCCACTGTCAGGCAGCAGTGACTGCTGCTCCCTTTTAGCCCTGTAGGCACCGCCAGCCTAAGAACCCCCATTGGGGATGAACAAATCATCTCAGAATGGTGCGCTACAATGGGGAAAACCTAGCCAGAAAAGAAGAATGGAGACATTCACAGTCCCCAGGTCTTCCCCTCAGGTGGCCGTTCCTGTGGAGGGAGACGGGATAGTTCCCCAACAGGAGATAGCTGATGAAGTACCCACCCTCAAAGGAATGATGGAGATTCTAGTGGGAGTGTGCTACTCCCTGAAACATAAAACCAAATCAGTCATCACGTAAGTGACCGTCCTGAGGAGGGACCTGTACAAAACCAGTGAGAAGACACAGCAAATGGACAAGGAACTATCATCCCTGAGAGCGGAGGTTAAGAAACTAAATGAGCAGGTGGGTGGCCTGTTAAAAGACAGTCATGGCCGGCAGGTAAAACTAGAGGAGCATCAGGGTCGCTCAAGACTGAACAACATTAGGATGGTGGGGGTACCCGAGAGAGTGGAGGGCACCATCATGGAACTGTTGTTGGAGTACTTAATCCTTAATGTTCTTAAGCCCAAAGGTTTTGTGAAGTTCTTTTCCATTGAACATGCATACAGGGCTCCCATCCCCCCACCACACAGCACGAGGGGGATTGAAAGGGGAACTGTTCTTATTGAGTTGGTTGGTTTTTGTTTCCTTTGATTTACTGTCAATTCACACTGGGAAGAGTCAACCTCTTAGCTGACCCAAAAGAACACTGAGATTTGGAAATGGAGTGGGTAGACCCTCAAAGGCCCTGGTCCAAGGTATCGCATATTCAGAATGCCTAGGGGGACAGCCTTGAAGATAACGTGCTGTAATGTCAATGGGCTTGGGAACAAGATTAAGAGGGGAGTGGTACTGCAGTATCTTAAGCATAGTTTTGGTACCGTTACAGGACACTCACATTATGGGCAACAAATACACAGTCCTTGACAGGTGGGGGTACAAGATGGTGGCCCATGCAGGACATATATTGGGCTTGAGAGGTGTAGGGTATAAGAGAGTTCCCTCTTGTAGTATGGTTGCTCCACCTTTTTGCCAAGCTGCTGATGTACTTTGTGTGCCCTGGGTTCCTGCCAAACAGGTACCCAGGGTCTATGTTCTTTCCCTAAACTGCATTGTGACAATATCCAATTGGCACCCTTTGGCCACATGTCAGCCCTTGTAAATGGTACCACAGGTACCAAGGGCACTGTGACCAGAGAAGGACTCTAAGGGCTGCAACACGTATTGTGCCACCCTTAGAGGCCCTAAACCTTTACACAAACACACAGCCATTGCAGGCTGCATGTTTTGGTGCAGAACAAAGCAAAGATTCGACATGACACACAACCCTGTGTGCCATGTCTACAAACCACCCCTCTAGCTGGGTGCACTATACCCGTGGCGAGGGTACAGGTGCATGAGCCCTGTACCCCTACAGTGTCTAAGCCAATTCTTAGACATTGTAAGTGCAATAATGCCATTAAGAGTATACGGTGCTGGGAGTTTGTCATTACAAACTCCCCAGCACCCTAATGGTTTCACTAAAAAGTGGGAAGTTTGGTATCAAACTTTTCAGCACATTAAACCCACACTTATGCCAGTATGGGATTTAATGAAAAATGCACTCAGAGGGATTCTTAGAGATGCACCCTGAAACAAGACCTAACTCTAGTGTCCTGGCTGAGTGGCTGCTCGCCATCTGCCACCAACAGACATGTTTCTGGACCCCTGGGCCGATAGCCTGCTGCTCTTGGGGTCTGAAACAATGCACATCCTGGGACGAGGTGCCTTGCCTCCTCCCACAGCATGGACAGGGTCCACGAAGGGGAATCTTCAAAGGCTTGCCGACCCCAGCCCTTTGCTGGTTCCGGCAACTGGCTCCCACCGGTTCTTACACCTACTTTGGGCGGGAGAATCTGCGGGGAAACCAAGTGAGGAAGGGTGGTGTGCCTACCTTTGCCAACCCCACCCTGCAGGTGGGGGAGGCGAGGTGAAGCACAAATCTCAGTCCTCGTCATCGTGCAGAAGGGGGGAACCAGCCAACCGGAGAGAGGCATATGCCCCCTCTCACTGGAGGGTGACATAATAGGGGGTGTACCCACCCCAAAGAAGGGACCCATTGGTCCCAACCTTTACTTACCTGTAACACCCCTAAATCTTGTATTTAGGGGCAACACCAAACCTTGCATCCTCAGACAAGAACCGACCAGAAGACGATGGACGGATGAAGCTGTGCTGAAACTAAGAAGAGGAAGAAGCTCACTGACTTGGCCCCAGCCCTCCCGGCCTGTCCCCACCTCAAACCTGCTCCAGTGAAATCAGGGTGTGTCCTGCAGCCAGCAGTCTCTAGAACCCGAAGGTCCTGCCCTGCCTCCCAAACCCAAGACTGAATTAAAAACTCTTGGCCAGGACAATGTCTATTAAGTTGCAGTACTGGTTTAAAAAAATAAGAAAAAACGTAAATTATGAAATATTTTTTTTATATGGTATGAAGAATTGTTTTTAACTTGATTGATTTTGCAATGGTTTTTATTCACTATGCAAATAAACGTACTTACTTACAAACCCAAGACATTGTATCCCGTGAGCACCGGATTTGCTTACCAACAGACTCTGGCCCTAGCCAAAACTGTGAGTCTGCACCACTCTGCACCTGATGTCTGCAGCCCAAGTTCAAGTGGCCCAACACACGAGGAGATCTCCCCGGCAATCCTGATCAGAGATCTGGGGATCTCTGACCTGCTTCGACTCTCCAAACGATGCCTGCAGTCTCTTACTGGAGGACCACCACGACCGCCACAGGAGCTGGTAAGAAAACCCGATGCCTAAGGACACCCCTGCACCTAACATCCCACGGGCTGGGGTGGCCCAACCCACGATGTCCCAGCATACCCAGCCATCCCAACTGACCTCTCCAACTGATGGTCACCTCCAGAAGATCTTCATCCTGAGTCCGCAGTCTTTGTTGCAACCAGAGAATCTCCATTAAAAACAACAGTGCACCCACTGCCAAAACAGAATCACCCAGCCGCCCCTGCACCGCTGAGGGTGTACTTTGGGTGCTAACTCAGACCCCCCTTTGCCCTGAGCTTAACACCAGGAGCTTTGCTCCCACAACGTTGTGGCCAGCTCGTGAGCAGCCACCAACCGGAGGATGCCTATCCCCTATTGGATAACATTGGGCCTCAGCACTCTGCACCCAACTGCACTAGTGCCGCAGAGGGTGCGTTGAGAGTGTATCCTCGACACTGGGGGAACCCTGGTTCTAACCTAAGGGTTGTATGATGCTACAACCCGATCTTTTAGATCGCGGTACATCACAACGCATCTTTTACAACGCAAGTCATTACCACGACTTGCGCTGCAGGGTGCTGGACTTAGGAATAGTAAGATGTACTATTCCAACTCCAGCCTACGTACAGTAGGGAAGGTGTTGGAATAGTAAATCTACTAATCCTTAGTCTAGAGCGCCCTCCAGCGCAAGTCGTGGTAACGACTTGCGTTGTAAAAGACGCGTGGTAATGGCAGCGCGGTTTTTGACCTCGTTGTCATGGATGTTCCCAACCTGGTTGTATGATGTTACAAGAATACCAACTCTCACAAACTTGTACTTATCTGCAAACCAATAACTTCATTTCCTCCCGTAGGATTGCATATAGTGCTTTCTTGAAAATTCTTCTAAGTGTGGAGTTGATTTCTATGAAACACTGAAAAACTGCAATCGTACAAAAACTGTTTTACTTACCTTTTCTCTAGGGAATGTCCCGGTGTGATATCTAGGCATATCACACTGAGTCACAAAAGTAACTTACAAAGTAATCTAAAAAGTAACATACATAGTAATCTTTGAAGTAACTCAAAAGTAATTTCGAATTATTGACTCACCTGTAATTCAACCAACTACATTTGAACCTGCATTCAACTGTAAAACATTGCATAAGATTTTGCAAAGTATTATTTCACTTACCTGCCCCGGGCTTGGCTTGGTTCTAAGAAATAAAATAACTTAATAATATTTTTGATACAAACAAATTGTATCAAAACCCCAACCCCAACATTACCCTCCATGGCACCCTCATCTACAGACCTCCTGGCCCCCGCTCGCCCTTCACTGATGCCATCATCAACTTCATTGCACCCCAGGCTCTCGCATTCACCAACTACATTCTACTCGGCGGCCTCAATTTTCACCTGGACAACCCCAATGACCTGAACACTGGATCTCTTCTAAAGAACCTCGCCAGCGTAGGACGCAAGCAGCTAGTTACCTCTACTACCCACTCAGCAGGATGCAAGCTGGACCTCATCTTCTCCGCCAGCCAAAACATCACCTTCGGCCACACCTCCAAACTTTCATGGACAAACCACCACTGTGTCCATTTTGCCTTCACCAAACCCACCATACACCACTGCGCCCACCCCTCCCCCACAGAAGCTGGAACAAGGTCATCATAGAACAACTCACTGACTCCCTTCTCACAACCCTACCATCAATACCCACAGACTCCAACACCTCAGCACGTCACCTCCACCGATGGATCTCCAACTGTCTCGACTCTCTGGCACCCCTCAAGGAAGCCCCCAGTAAGCAACACTCATAGAAATCCGTTTGGTTCACTCCTGCCCTTCAGGAGTGCAGACCCACCTGTAGACAGCTCGAAAAGAGATGGAGGAACAACAAAACCCAGGAAGCCCAGGCAGCCTTCAAAGCTGCCATCACCCCACACCACCTCCTCCTCAAAACTCCAAAGAAAATGACCCTCCAAAACAGAATCAATGCCAATGCACACAACAGCCTGGAACTATTTTCCATCGTCAAGGAATTTTCCAGACCCAACAGAGAGACCACAGATATCCCAAACTCCCAAGACCTCTGCAACAACTGTGTCACCTTTTTCCACCACAAGATCAGACAGATCTACCACAGCTTCAACACCCAAGACTCTCCACCACGCCCGCCACCAACGCACCCAATGATAACCCCCCCCAACAGATCTTGCTCAACTGGACCCCGCACACCATGGATGACATGCTCAAGGACATGAAGAGCATCTACTCCGGAGCCCCCTCGGACCACTGCCTGCACCACATCTTCCACAGAGCTGCCACCTCCATCAGCCAGAGCTTAGCGGCACCATCAGCTGCTCCATCAAGACCACCACCTTCCCCAATGACTGGAAACATGCCTAGATCAACCCCCTGCTGAAGAAGCCATCCGCCAACTGACAGTCCTCAAGAACTTCAGATCCATCTCCCTAATCTCCTTCCCAGTCAATGTCATTGAGAACGCCATTAACACCCAACTCTCTAAGTTCATCTAAACCAACCACATCCTGGTCATCCTAATCTGGCTTATGAAGCAACCACAGCATCGAGACCACCCTCTCCGCTGCCACCAACTTCAGCTCCCTCCTGGACCAGGGGCGGAACAGCAGCCCTCCTCCTCCTGGACATTTCGGTTGCCTTCAACACCCTAATCACAAGACTCCACGACGCTGGCATTAACGATAAAACCCTGGACTGAATCTGCTAATTCATCACCGGTCGAACTGAGCGAGTCAGACTACCACCGTTCTTCTCAGAACCCACAGAGATCAACTGCGGAGTGCCCTCAGGGCTCCTCTCTGAACCCCACCCTCTTATACGCCTACATGGCCCCACTGGCAGCTATCCTTAGGAACCACAAACTCAACATCATCTCAAACGTGGACGACACCCAGCTGATCCTCTCCCTCATCAAGGAACTCACAGCCACCAAAAACAACATCCACAATGGGCTGAAGGCTGTTGCCACCTGGATGAGAGATATCTGCCTCAAACTCAACTCAGACAAGACTGAAGTCCTCATCCTGGGACTCACCCCCTCAGCTTAGGACGACTCCTGGTGTCTCACCACACTAGGAACATCACCCGTAGACCATGCATGAAACCATTGCATCATACTGGACTCCTTACTCACAATTGATTGATTGGTGATACTGCAGGGATACCCAAACGTCCTATATGGTGGTGGAAGGCTGACAGACATACTGGGAGGGGGGGACAAGGTTGCTCAGGCGACTCTGGTCTGAGATGCTGAGATTATGGGTACACTGAGGAAACAACCAGGGGTTGACAAACAGGACATCATTGGAATCTCCACATTAGGAGATGTATGGACTCAGGGAGATATCATCCCTCCTGCCCGAGTTACAAAAAAATACCATCTAGTGTCTTCGGAAACGTACAGGTAGCTACAACTCCATCATGTGCTCAGAACAGTGCTGCCAAAGGGTACTGAACATGCAGAATCCTCTCCACTGGATGATAGATTATTGGGGGACTCCAAGCCCCAGAAAGCCACATCATTGACCTATAAAAAAAACTACTGAACCACACACCTGATTCCTTGCAATATTCAGGGAATCTATGGGATTGAGAGGTGGGTTTTCTTGAAGACAAAGCGTGGGAGGAGGCCCTTTTAGCCCCAGGGATGTGGCCCTATGATCAGGCTTTCGACTGGTCCAGTTAAGGATTCTCTTTCGCTCCTACTAGGCCCGAACAACAATTGTTCAGAAGGGGAGGGTGACAGACACGCACTGTTTATGCGTCTCAGGGCATACGGATTCCCTTTTTCATATCTTATGGAAATGCCCAGTAATACAGGAATTCTGGTCTACAATGGTGGAGTGCTTGGGAGAGGTAGGGGGAAGTGGCATGACGGTCTCCCCAAAGAATGTTTTCTTAATATCTGGGGAGAGGCTAGGGTTGGCAGGGTGCAGTGGACATGGATGATACTGGGCCTGGCAGTGGCAAAGAGAAATATAGCGAGGTCATGGGATGCCAGACAGGGCCCAGACCTTGGAATATGGAAGCGAGACATGGATGGGTGCATGTTAGCCGAAAAGGTGGTGTGTGAGGGTAGCGGATGTCCCCAGAAGTGGGGGGAAATTTGGAATGGCTGGAACTCATAGAGAGGCCTGATCCGAGGAGACTTGGCCCTAGCTGGCAAAGGTGTGGGAAATCTGAGGGAAATAAGAGAGGGCTAAATACAGCGAGCAAGGAAATGAAGGTGGGATCAGGGACACTTTGACTAGGGCTTGAAAGTATTCTGAGATGTTCGAAGTGCTAATGTTACAGGTTGTTGCTGTATGGCAAATGTTAATAAAAAGATATGTTTAAAAAATAATGTCTTGAAGTTGAATCATGTTCATGTTAATAATATTCAATTTTTAACAACTTCATGAAAATGTTTCCTTGCTTCACAGTTGATGGAAGGAGATTTGTGATCCAGGCAGCTATCTCATCCTCTTTGGATCATAGAAATGCAGTATTGCTTGGCTTACCTCAATTTATTATCCGTCATCCTTGGACTATGCCAAATGCAGTTGCTTTCTCTGTTACTTCATTTCACTGAGAGCAATTCTTTTAAATCACAGTTGGATTTCCTTCATAGGGTACTAGTGAATAAACAGATCGTGTTTAAAACTTTGCATTGGATGCAAGATACTTGCTGCTACTAGTCTTGAGAATTACAGCTCTTGGGTCAAGCCCTACGTGCCCTCTTATATGCTTCATTTTTTGCCTCATGCATTCTTGGTTGTGCCCATATTCGGTCGCACCAGAGTAAGCAGATGCTTTTTATTGGATCTCGCTCTTATATCTAGTGCACCAGAGGTAAAAGACATTGCCAACATGAGTGCAGGGTATGCCATAAGCCTATGAGAGTGCAAGGTGCAGCACATTAAAGCCATACCAGTTAGCATTTGCATTGCTTGTTATTTTATTCACATGCTATTGATGGTAAAAAGAATCAAGCAAATGCAATGTTTACTTCACTCATGATAGGGCCTGGTACATAAAGTGACATAAAACACATTTGAATCCACTAGTGCTCTAGTATTTAGATCAAACTGTTCAATTAGGTAGCACATTCATTTGTACAAATGTTTAGAATAGCAGAAACAAGGGATGCTTGCTAAAAAGAGACAAATAACATGCGTCTGTCACTACTCATCCTTGATGTGCTCATTTTTTGTAGCAGTTATTTTAATACATCATAAAAAAACAGTTTATTCTTTATTGAAAATAAAATGAACTGCTTTTACTTTTGTTTGAATCTGTGAGATTGAATGTTGAGTGCTACGTTCTAGAAAACAATAGCTTAATGATGTACTAGCAACATTTTTGAAGGGTGCCATTTTAACCAGGGTGCAGCTGAAAATGCATTTTTAGGACTGCGAAAAACGTTTAATCTCCCCAGTGATAGATCTGTAAGAAAACTTGCTTTGTTCTGACCATAACAGAACATTTGGGGTGAGTCTACAGCTACTGTATAACCAATGGCCAGTCTTCGTTTAATTCATTCCACTTAAGGAGAAATGTGAGAACCTTTGTTATGACACTTCTGAACATAAGAAGCAGGATTAGAAGTCAGGGTTGCCTTGCAGGAGTCGTAGTCTTATCATGCCATCCTGTTCCTAATGTTTCCATATCCAGTGTTAGCTAATGTGCTTGACAGGTATATATTCATAGATGGCAAAATTGCCATGTTTGCTCTGAGCTGCTCTGACTATGTAGCTCAGGAGTATCCAGTGTAGGTCAAAGATGGGATAATCTGTGTCAGAATTTCAGGACAAACATTGACCATGTGTGTTGGAAAATGGCAGTCTCTGAAGGGTCACCCCAAACATTTTGCCTTCCTCCTCCTATTTTTCTGACTTTCTTTTTCTTGGCTTTAGAACTCCTGGCACCTTACCATTGCTGATGAGTGCTAAAGGGTGTGTGCTCTCTCCATCAAACATGGTTTTCACCTGTTTGGCATATTTGATTTACTTGTAAGTTCCTTGTTAAGTGGCATATCATATACCCAGGGCCTGTAGATGAAAAGCTATGAGTGGGCATGCAGCACTGATTGTGCTACCCACAGCAGTAGCCCTGTAAATATAACTCAGGCCTGCCACTCCAGAGCCTGTGTGTTCACTTTTACTGCCACTTCAACTTGGCATTTAAAATCCTTTGCTAAGCCTTAAACTTCCTTTTTGTTGCAGATAAGTCAGCCCTAAGATATGCCCTAGGTTGGCGATAGGGCAGGGTGTTGTGTAAGTAAAATGTAGGACATGTGTTTTTAAGTTTTGCATGTCCTGTTAGTGAAAAACACCTAAATTCATGTTTCACTACTGTGAGGCCTACTCCTCTCATAAGTTTTTTTTTTTGATAACTTTATTTTTAGATGTTTTGAAGTAACCCACAGTCGAACAAAGCATCTGGTGGTGGGTGGCACTAAAGCAATCGGATCAAAGAACAAGAGTATACAAATAATATACAGGTGACATCCTCAAACATGCTTTACACATTAATATTCACAGCTTGGTATACAGTTCAGACAGGAGATTTATTATATTACAGCAATAGTATATTCAACACAAGTGTTATACAACAAATCATATCAGATAAGTGTTATCTCATTCCCAAGATACGTCCACGAGCCCATAGCAGTATAGTTCCGGCGATTCTTAGTGTTCCTAGCAGTCAATATTATCCTCCGCACCCACTTCTGGATCATGCAGCTCAGCGATGTGTACCTCAACTGATATCGTCTCCTGTTGTAACAGGCAAGTCTGCAACGGCCCCCAGATGTCCTTGATTTCGAGGCCACGGGTAGAGTCTCTGCATGTATCCTATTCTGATCTTGACAATATATCATATCCTGAACCCATTCCTTAAATTTAGGTGCACAACCTCTTCCCCACCTGCAGGCAAGGCGTTTCTTGGCCACCAATAGCGATACATCTAAGAATTTCCTGCTGCCTTTCGGTATCTGTGCCGTGTACCCTAGCAACAATATCAATGGGTCTTTGGGAATATTAATCTCAAGCATTAGTTCCAGTGCGCCGTGGACCCGTTCCCAATACTGTCCCACCTGTGGGCAATCCCATGCTAGGTGTAAGAAACCGGCACCAGGTCGCCCACAACGTTCACAACAGTCTGTGTCAGCTAGGTGAAACCTGTATTTACGTGCAGGAGTGTAATATATTCTCAGTAAAAATTTATAATGAATAATTTTAAAACGACTGCTAGATGTTATGTGTCCTGTGATGTCACAGCAATATTCCCATTGCTCTTCGGTAATCTCGCTGCCAAAGTCTTCATTCCAGTGTCCCCTAGCCGTGCCTGTCACCTCTTGGGTCTGGGTGCGAAGATTATCATATATACGTGAAACCATATGCGCGCCATCAGTACTACTTAAGACAGTATGTAAGGGGGCTACACTGATCGGTTCCTTCGGGTAGTCTGGAAGTAGAGCCCTCATACCTTTCCTCAGTCTAATATAGTAAAACACCTCCAACGGGTTAGGGTCATGTTCTCCAAAGAAACTATCTCGAGAGCGAAATTCCCCTCTGAGAAATTAATCACCGCAGGAGGTCACGTTCAGTGTACGGCACAATCTCACTTCTTGTAGCAATGCTACCTGGGGATGATATGTAAGAGGCAATCGAGGGGCATAAAGTAAGTGTGCCTGAACTCTACCCGAAATCCTTCTCCAGGCATCGATTGTGCAAGATACCGTAGTCGGAGGAGTAGCCAATACACTAATGGACCCATGCACTATGCCATTTAGGGGTATGGGATGAGCAATCCAGTCTTCGACAGCAATCTGGGGCATATATCGAGCGGGTTTAATCCAATTATACAAATAATGGGCTTGTGCACTAAGGTAATACGCCTCAAAGTCTGGTATATCGAATCCCCCCTTGTTATATGGTTGCGCCATAACTGCCCATTTGAGCCTCGGCTGACGTCCCCCCCAAACCAATCTAATGAGTTCAGACTTCAATGTTTTAAAGAAAAAAGCGCCCGGATAATAAGGGATATTAAGAAAATAATATAAAAAAACGGGGTACCACAAACATCTTAATAAGGGAAACCCTGCCAGCCATTGATAATGGAAGCGCAATCCATCTCGTAATTGTGTCAATCAATTTCGTAATGGCTGTACCATAATTCAAACGTAGTGTCTCTTTTCGATCCCTAGTGATCTGAATCCCTAAATAGCGCAAGTCAGAGTGGCACCATTCCAGGGGGAAGTCTAATGGAAATTCAAGCACCGCAGGGGTCAATGGGAAGAATTGTGATTTCGCCCAGTTGATGGTAACTCTGGACAATCCGCCGAACACAACGAACTCACGCAATAAGGCATTCAATTTGTTTTGGGGGTCCATGACATAGAGGGTAACATCATCTGTGTACAACGATATGGATATCTGGCGCTGGAAACATATAAACGCGCTGTCCTTATGCAGCTGTCGTATACGACAAGCCAACGGTTCGATCGCAATAGCAAACAATAGGGGGGATAGTGGACACCCCTGACGAGTTCCCCTTGTGATCCTTAGAGGCGCCGATAGGTGCCCATTTGCTGTGACCTTTGCCATAGGTTCAGTGTACAGCAACTGTACCCATGCTAAAAAGACTGGGGAAAAGCACATTTTGTGTAAGACAGTAAAAAGATAGCGCCACTCTACTGAGTCAAACGCCTTAGAGGCGTCCAAAAACACTGCTGCAAGCGGAAATTCAGTGGCAACCGTCTGTATGAGTGAAAAAAGAGTTCATAAATTGTGAGACGTCGCTCTCGTTGGGACAAAACCTGATTGATCGGGAAGTATTATTTTAGTCATGAGGAGCGACAGCCTTGTGGCCAAGACTTTGGCCAGAATCTTAGCATCACAATTTATCAAGGACAATGGCCGGTAGGAGTCGCATTGCGTAGGGTCTTTTCCCGGTTTCAGCAGGGAAGTGATCACCACTTCGAGCATAGAACGTGGTAGTACTTCCATCTCCAGGGAGTCTTCAAAGACCTCCTTTAACATTGGCGCCATAATATCAATATAACATTTGTACAACTCAGCGGGAATCCCGTCTAACCCTGGTGCCTTTCCATTACCCAGAGACATTATGGCCTCCCTTATTTCATCCAGTTCTAGTGGAGCACTCAAGAACGTTCTATGCACATTACTCAGCCAGCATAGTGCCACCTCTCCTAGAAAACCGTCTAGATCTATTTCCCCCGTAGATTGTGTAGTGTATAAATGTGCATAGTGTGTGTGAAGGGCATACAGGATTCGATCATTGTCTCTACAGATCTCGCTCTCTCGATCAACAATTTCCAAGATGGTGGTAGTGCCCTTGACATTTCGTACCACCTCAGCCAATGATTTCCCTGGCCGTTCTCCCTCACTATATTTGCGAGCAATCCAATATTTACTTCTAAACTTCGTTTCGCGGTGCGCCTCCTCCTCATATTCCGACAATTTATTCCGAAACTGTTGGTGCGCTTTCCCTCCATCACGTCCCGCCATCTGTCTCTCCAGTGACTTTAGCTCTCCCTCTAGTTTATGCAGTGTACGTTGAATATCTCGGAGTACCCCGAAGCTTTTGGCAATACACCACCCCCGAACCGTGACCTTAAAGGCCTCCCATACCATCTCAACACTATCTACCGAACCTTTATTCAGAGGGAAAAAGGCCTTTATATCCTCCCCTAGTAACAGCATCCAGGAGGGCAGCCGGTTGGATCCGCCTGGTGCGTCTAGGACGGTCATATCCAGGTATAGTCAAGATGACCAACACAGGGCAATGGTCGGAATGAGTCCTGGCCAGATGTCTTGCCTCGATGACTCCTAGGGCCAAGTCTTTGGACAGAAAGCAATAATCTAGTCTCGCCCATGTCCCCGTGTAAGACGTGAAATGTGTGTCTTCCTTAAGCGTGGGATGTAAGTATCTCCAACTGTCCACCAAGCCACCCTCCTCCACAATGCCCTACAGTGTCTCCCTCATCCTGGGATGATAGTGTGGTTGACCATCAGCCCTGTCTAGTGTGGGTGTCACCGCCACATTGAAGTCGCCTTCCCAGATAGTGTGTCGGGAGCCTATATCCAACACCTTACCCCACAGTTGTGCGGAAAAACTCCGGAGTGTCAGTGTTTGGAGCATAACAGTTGACAATGGTGACCGTATCACCTCCCAATCTTCCCCATAATAGCACATATCGTCCTTCCTTATCCACCTGTTGTCCTAACAATGTGAAGGGAACCTTACAATGTATTAGTATGGCAGTACCTCGAGCGTAAGAAAAATAGTTAGAGAATACCCTAATCCCCGCCCATTTGCCAGCAAATGAGGAAAGAGTCTGAGGTGGCATATGCGTCTCTTGTAACAGCACCATGTTGACCTTGTGCCTATCCTGGTAGGCCAATACCTGTCTGCATTTACGAGCATCCTTAAGCCCTCGTATATTCCAGGATAGTACCGTATATGTGTTTGTAGGGGGGTCACCCATTAGGATAACACACTATATATACAACAAATAACCATTTTGTCCAGACCTGTACCACCATCCACCAGTCCACTCGCCCGCCCATTAGGTTCCCTGTACCATCCAACATCATCAGTGCAATTTGAAACCATACCTCTTGGTCCCCCTCCATTTCGGGGCACCCCCAACTTGCCCACAGTCCCCTCCCCCCTGTCCATGTCCCCCCACCATTGTAGTTGACCAACAGGAACCACCACATTGCATCCCGTTCCCTAATTGCCACCCTGTCCCACCCCACATACTGTCAATAGAAAAACAACAACTATATGCCAGTGACCCCATTGCCATCCACCCCCCATCCCACTGAAGCATCCCCAACTTGCCAGAATCATCTACCCACCCTCTTTCCCCCTCCCAACAAGAAAAACCCCGCCATCAACATGATGACACGATTAAACATAGGGGAACACCCATAGGGGAACAGCATTAGACAGTCGCACCGCCACCGTCCCTCCCCAGGCCCTGGAACCTGTTCGACCACCTGGCTCTATCAGAGGAGGGGCGGTGGGGCCTGGAATACGTTACTACTAGAAGCATTGTAAGCGTCTTTGGTCTGATGAGCATGAAATGTCCCGGCCTCTCTGCCATCTCGAGCCACACCAGCGCCATGTGTGCAAGTCACAAGTTAATATCCCAAACACTATTATGGCATTTCAAGCGTTCTCATCTTCCTCCTGCATGTTGTCCTGGTGTTCCAGGTCTCGGCCATTTGCTCCCCGTTGTGTCCACTTCAGATGTCGTAGATAGTCCTCCACTTGCTGCGGATTAGTTAAAAAACGTTGTTTGCCTTGATGTGTCACGCGGAGACGTGCAGGATAAAGTAAGGTATAATCGATCTGCGCGGTGCGTAGTTTCTTTTTAACATCTAGAAACTTGCGTCGTTCTTCTTGCACTAATGGGGTGAAGTCCGGGTAAATCGAAAATGTTACACCCTCATATACCAAATTTTGCTTCGTGCGCGCCGCACGTAGGGCTACATAGCGGTCGCGATAGTTCAGCAATCGCGCAATAATGGGTTGTGGTGGTTGTCCCAGTTTCGGTTGTGGACCCAGAGACCTGTGTGCCCGTTCCACTATAAATTGTGTGGAAAAGGCCTCAGCACCGATGGCAGTCAGGAGTAGTTTTTCAATATAGTCCTCCATGCGCCCAGTGTTGGTGGATTCTGGAATGTTAGTCACGCGTATGTTATTGCGCCTACTACGGGCTTCTAAATCCTCATTCTTTCTCGCAATCACCCTCAGCAGGTTATCCATCCTTGCTAATTGAGTCGCATGACTGGCGATGGTGTCATCAGCATCTGAAATACGCCTTTTTGCCTCTTTCAGTTGTTCGTCGTGCTGATCCACTTTGTGCACTATGGCGTCCATTCTGGAGGACATTTGGTCCACCTTGTCTACCACAGGTGCGAACCCTTGTCTCATCTCTTGCAGTATTTGGTGCATATCCAGCTCTGGAAATGGGGTCCCGCCGCTCGCCCTTTTTGCGCCATGGGAGTTAGCCTTCGCCGAGGCAGGTTTAGGCCCCTTTTTTGGTGCACCAAAAGATAGTTTCAGCTGGTGAATGTCCTGCTTCCCCATGTTGCCAATTATAAGCCAATATCACAAGCACACCTCCAATGTACAAGTGTCGGTCAGCATAGGGTGTCACTACAACACTGAGTTGCTGAGGTCCTCTGCAACGTCGGGTACTAAGGCAGTGCGTCGCAGCTTCGAACCACTGTGTGTATTTACTAGGGCCGCACACTCTCTCAGTATACGCCCTTCAGAATGCCGAGTACCTGCAGGGCTGAGCGGCCGGGAATATTCTTCACACCAACACCTCTTGGGAGCACGCAGTACTATAAACAGTTGTGGCCACAGCTATACTCGCCCCTGTCTTCCACTCAATCTGCAACCTGGGGCTCAATCAACAGGATGTTATATGTCAGCGCCGTTCAGCCACTCCATGCGCTATGCACCATATGCCCCTAGCCAGTGCAGCACCATGCAGCTGGGGACCAGCAATTATTCCAATGTGGCCTCCTTGAAATGGCCGCGACAATCCCTCAATTCCAACAGGTGCAACAACAATAAGCAAGCCCAGTTCCCTCGCGGGCTACTCAGCACCTCGTTCGGGGGTCTTATCACTCTACAACAGCGAACAGGTGTCAGGCCTCCCCGTCCCCTGGGTGTCGCAGAGTCCTCACCAGCGCACCCTCACACCCGTACCAAAGGCATCCATCCCGTCCGCCCACGGGCACAGCGAGTGTCGTCCGCCGCTCAGGGATCTTCAATATCGCTTTTCACTCCAATGTGGTGCCCCTGCATGCGGTCCACTGTAGGCAGCTCCGAACTCCGTCAGGCCGCCGGGTTCCGACACATCTCTGTCCACCGCCAGGCAGGTAGGCCTACTCCCCTCGTGGTGAGCCACGGTCTTTCCTGCCTTAGGGCTCCGCTCACCACGCCACCCTCTGTTCCAGCGCTGCGCCCGGCAAAAACGTTCCTGCAGCAGTACTCAGTCTAGAGACGCCAAATCTTTCCCAAATCTTCACCGAGGCCGGAAAACAGGCTCACGTATAGATATGCTTCGTTACTTCCATGTGGCAAACTATTTAGAAAGGATAAGTGAAGGAGATATGGCCCAGGCAGCGGGAGCCTCACCAAATGGCGGCCATTCCGCTTGTGCGCCCTCTAGTGCCCCCTACTCCTCTCATAAGTTGAGATTGTGAATTCCTTGACACACTTTTAAGGTGTAATTCTTGAATAGAAAGAAGTAGTTGGGTCATGTGTTATATCTTTGGAATGGCAATGATAAATCCTGTTTTTCTAATGAAGTTGGATTTAACATTACTGTTTTAGAAATGCCACTTTTAGAAAGAGGACATTTCTCTGCAATTTACAGCTCTGTGTGGCTGCAGCCAGTCTCCATACATATCTGGGGTGGTGACAGCGATACATTGAGCATTCCCTCTAGGCAGCCACAAACACAGGAAGGTTAGTTGTGTCTGAGCACTCATCTGCATTTTGGTGACTATTCCCAGGCAGTAAGGGAGTGTGGGGCTGACACTGACACCTGAACAGGCAGTGCCCTGTCCCCACACAAAAGGCAGATTACCCCCTACTGATAGTTTGAAACCAGGGCTGGAAAGAAAGGCCTTCTATGCACTTCAAAGACCCTTCTTTGAAGTCACCCCCATGTCAAAGGAAACTGAGTATATGTGCTAAGGCTCTGATCCCACCGAATCAGACACTTCTGTTTCTGAAACTGAACTCTGTCAGAAGAACTGTTGTACTTCATCAAGGACGGCTGGACCTCTGATCTGGAAGACCTGCTTTTCTGCTGCACCGCCCTGCTGCCTGCTGCTCTATGAACCTCCTGAGGGAGAACTGGACTCTACCTTGCAACCAAAGTGATCTCCAAGGGGCTTGTTGGCTTTTCTCCTATTGCTTGAGATTCAGGGCTATCAAACGCTCTACCCCTGCTCTTGTGCGTTGTTCACTAGAAGTGGACCCAGATATTTGAACCAGAGAAATCAACACATCTACAGTCTGTGTGTAGCAGAACCAGAGCATAAACACTGTTGCAGGAGTAGAATCGGCACATCGCACTAAGAACCGCCACATTGCCTCCAGATCCACAGTTTTGGACCTACGCATCGGTGCCACAGAGTGGAGAAGATAGAAGCATCGTCCTTCGGTGTGGACAAGATCGACGCATTGCCCCTCCAGTGTAGATTAACAAGGCCCATTAGCATCGGAACCGCCATTTTTGGAACTGCCACTTTGCTCTTCTGAACTGACGCAATGACGCCACTTCATGAAGAAAATCGATGCATCAATTCGACTGCAGGCTCAATATTTACACATAGCTCGTCTACACTCTGCATCTTGCTGCTACGGCCAGGATCAAGGTACTCTGATCACTGGGCCTGGGTGGCTCTTGTCCCCAGCCTGCGCTTCATCGTGCTAGGCCTGAACTGTTGCCCCAGTCCAGCCCGATCAGATAACCCCCATTGGCGCTTTAGGTTCTAAGTGCTGTAACTCTTTTTATTCTTTCAAAATTAATATTCTGACTTCAACTTATTGTATTACAGTCGTTTTGGTCTTGAATTATTTATTTAGTTATTGTCTATTTTTCTCCACCATTGTGGAATCTCTTTGGGGTGTTTTCATTGTGTTGCTGTGTGTTGAGTTGCACAAATACTTTACACATTGCCTCTTTACATACGCCTGACTGCTCTGTGCCAAACTACCAGAGGGTGAGAACAGGTTATCTTTTAGTGTGTATCCAGCTTACCCTGATTAGAGGGGCGGCCCCTACTTGGACAGGGTACCTACCTCTGCCAACTAGAGACCCCATTTCAAACATTGTCGATCAGCAGTGAGGCTAGGACTTGTGTTTGTGCAATACAATATAGAAACTTTGTGTACACTACTATCCACAATTAAGACCATTACACATTAAATTCTCTGTTTTCTCTAAATTGGTAATTTTTCTAAATGTGACTCCTGCTTCACCTTCACCAACTTGGGAGTCTTGTTGTTGCACTTGTGATATTGTGTAAGAATGTCCATGGCTCTCAACTACCTAGCACATTACACTGGGGGTGAGTTGAAGGAGTTCTGCAAGGAGAGGGGTTGAATGTTGACAGGAAAGCTTTCAGAAGGGGATAGGTTGAGGTAGCCCTCCAGGAAGGATGGCCTTGTCAGGCAGTATGAATTAACCCAGAAGAGTGCAAGTTGAAATTTAGGGGCAGTCAGAAACTGACTCACCAGTCCGTGGAGGATTTTGTGGGGTACTTTGCAAGGCACTTGTATTGTATTGTATTGTATTGTGATTTGTAAAGCGCGATTGCTGCCCAAATGGGCGTCCAAGCGCTAGAGCATGGATAGCCGAGCTGAGGGTGGCGGAGACTGAGATTTAAGTGGGCCTGGCAAACAGAAAGGTTTTCAATTGTTTGCGGAATGAGAGTAGGTTAGGGTTGGACCGGATTTGTAGTGGGAGTGAGTTCCACATTTTAGCGGCCTTTAAGGAAAACATCCTTCCTCCGGTCCTGGCTCTCCGTACTCTTGGGACTACGGCCAGAAAGGCCTCCGTGGACCGAAGGGGTCTATTAGGGTGGTATTGAGTGACCAGTTTGTTAATGATCGCTGGACCTGACTTCCAGAAAGCTCGGTGGGCAATACATAGTGCCTTGAAAGCCACTCTCTGTCTCACTGGGAGCCAGTGTAGGCTGCTCAGTGCGGGTTTAGCAGACTGTGTCCTTGGAATCTGTAGCAGGGCGCGGGCTGCGCAGTTCTGGACCACCTGTAGCTTTCGCATGGACGTCTCAGGGGCACCCACATACAGGGCGTTGTTTGAATCCAGCCGGGACTGAATCAGGCCCTGAACTGCCACTTGTTTGGCTTCCATTGGGAGGAGGGGGAGGACTTTCCTTAGAGTTCTGAGTAAGCTAAAACAGATGGCGGATAGTTTTGTAGCCTGGGTGGAGAAGGAGAGGTTTTTGTCCAGCCATACTCCTAAGCTTTTTACACTTTCTTTGGGAGTGGGAGGGGTGCCCAGACACCCAGGCCACATGGAGGGAAGTGACGTGGGTGATGCGGGACCTAAGAGCATGAGCTCGGTTTTGTCTCCATTAAGTTTCAAAGAGGAGCATGTCATCCACTTTTTAATGTCCTCTAGACAGTTCGTCAGACTTCCTGAGGTGTGACCGGCGCCTTCCTGAGTCATTGAAACCACTAGCTGGGTATCGTCAGCATATGATACGATTTTTATACCCGAGGGTTCGACGAGTCCAGCCAGTGGTTGCATATAGACATTGAAGAGCGCGGGGCTTAGTGAAGAGCCCTGCGGTACTCCACAGTTCAGGGGTTTTCTGGCTGATATTGTGTCCCCGTCAAAGATCTGGAAGGATCTATTGTGCAAGAATGAATCAAGCCATCTTAGAGCATCGCCTCCGACACCGATGTTGCGCAGACGGTTCAGCAAGGTGGCATGGCTGACCGTGTCGAAGGCTGCGCTTAGATCAAGGAGGATCACTGCCACTGATCCTCCCTGGTCTAGTATCCTTCGGGACTCTTCGGTGACTGTCAGCAAGGCGGTTTCAGTACCGTGTTTGGGTCTGAATCCTGTCTGGGATGGGTCAAGGAGTGCATGGCTTTCCAGAAACTGTGTCAGTTGGGTATTTATGTACTTCTCCAGTACCTTGCTTACCCAGGGAAGTAGTGAGATTGGGCGGTAGCTGGAGTGATCTTCTGGGTTGAGGGTGGGCTTTTTCAGCAGAGCCCGTACCATAGCTCTCTTCCATCCATTGGGTACTGTGCAGGAGGATATGGATGAGTTGAGGAGCTCTAGCACCACGGGAAGAATGGCTTGGCTTGCTTGGAGCAATATTTCTGGTGGGGCAGGGTCAAGGGGAGAGCCAGATTTAACTTGGCGTGCCAGTTGTTGCAATGTCTCCAGGTTTAGTGGGGGGAAGTGGTCCAGCGTTGGCTGTCCTGGGAAGGGGGAATTAGTCGGAGAGGTCTGATTGGGTGTTATTGAGTTGTTGGCAGCTGTAGGGAAGGCGGAATAGATCTGAGTGACTTTGTTATGGAAGAAGTCTGCAAGTTCATTGCATTGTTCTAGCGTTTTCGGGGCTGGGGGGGCAGTGTTGACGGTAATGCATTTTTTGACCAGGTGGAAAATTTCCTTGGGTTTTGATTTTGCTGCCATTATTTGGTCTGCGAAGTAGGAGGCCTGGGCCGCCCTAACCCCATTTCTGTAGGCCTTAATAGCCTCTTTGTATTGGGTTTTTTTTTCTGGGAGAAAGTCTAGTCGCCAGGCTCTCTCTTTTTTCCTATAGAGGCGTTTTAGGTCTCTCAGGGAATCTGAGAACCAAGGAGCAGATTTGTGTGACCTCTTGGGAATGGATTTCCGTAGAGGAAGGATCGTGTCCAGTGATTCCCTGATCCAACCCTCATAGTTGTTATTTGCTTGGTTGGGGTTTGTGCAGGGAGGTGGGCGAGAGCATTCAAGGTTAGTTGTCCATGGCTCTATGAGAAGTTTTTTCCAGTTTCTCTTGGTAATGGGATGGGGGGTCAGTGAAGGAGGCTTGGTGGTAGACCAGGTGAGTGGGACAAGAAAGTGGTCTGACCATGGGAGGCAGATAGGTTGTCCGACCATTAACTTGGAGCAGTTGCTAAAAATTGGGTCAAGTAAGTTCCCCTTTTCATGGGTGGGGGATCTCACCAACTGGATCAGTTGTAAGGCTGCTAGGTCCTCTGTTAGTTCCCTGGCAGCAAGGTCTGTAGGGGAGTTAAAATGTAAGTTGAGGTCTCCTAGAACCGTATAGTTGGCCGAGGTTAGAAGTCGATTAGCGATGATATCTGGGAGAGATCTGTGGAACAGCTTTCCTGGGTCTGGGGGGCGATATATCAGGGTGCCAGAGAAGGAGCTGTTCGCTGTGAAGTCTATGCTGAATGCTAGGCTCTCGCACTCAGGAATAGCTTCAGTAGTAGTGCGGCAACCAAACTTATCTTTTAGGATGATAGCCAGGCCTCCGCCTCTTCCCTTGGTCCGGTCTAGTCTGTGGATTTGGAACCCGGGGGGTAGGGCTGAGACTATGTCTGGCTCTGAATGAGACATGAGCCATGTCTCGGTCAGAAAGATAACGTCTGGGTTGTAATTTTCTAGTAAAAGACATATTTGTGTGCTGTGCCGAGGAAGGGATCGACAGTTTAACAGGTACATCTGGTATTCCTGGGACGTGGCAGGCGTCTCAATGGTGTCAAAGGAGTGTTTGCAGCCAGGGCATTGGATTGGAAGTTCGACTGGGAGGAAGGAGAGCGGGCATTGCGCCATGGTAGAGGGCCTAATCTTTTTTATGGCAGCCGAGCTGTAGGTCCTGACCTGGGTGGGGTGAGGGGCAGGGGGCGTGGCCCCTGGTCCTGTCAGGTCGCGGGCGGGCGCGGATGGGCTTGCCTTTGGCGCGTCTTCGGCGCACCGCCGGCGTGCCCGCTGCGCCCGTCCGCTGCGCCTCCGGAAGCAGCACATTCTTAAATGTCGTAGGCGGTGGGGGGGGGGTGGCCTAACTCAGTGGGCGTTGCCCGGGGGGGGGGGGGGGTCACGGCGGCTGTCCTCAACCCGCTTCAGTGCCTGACTCGGCTGCGTGGGGGGTCAGTCACCAAGGGAGCAGTAGGTAGGGTTATTGGGTGTTACAGGTTTAAACATTGAGAGCGTTCAGTAGAGTATCGTGAGACATATTGCAATGATCGGCAGTGGGGTGGACTAAGCAGAGGAGAATAAAAAAACAGTATAACAGGGTGTATAACAGAAAGGGGATATAGCATAACGAACATTCCTGGATAAAAAAGAAATAAGATGGAAAGCGTCACAGTAAAAAAGCATAATCGTAACGGTATAAAAGGTAGTGCAAATATAAAAACATTGTAAACTGAGTGAGAACAAAAAGCTGTTAGCCCGGAGGGGGCTGGAGAATAGGGGGAAGTAGAGAATGAGGAAGAAAATATTATGGAAGGGGTATAGGTAGTAGGGTGGTTCAAAAGGAGAGTCAGTGGGATGGGCGATAAAAATAGAGGGAGGTGGTAAAGGTAGGGAAATGGAAATACGTGGTGTAATTGAGTAGGAAGAAGAAATGGTTAAAAGGTGGAATAGAAGAGGGAAAGAAGAGAAAGGGAAGTAAGTGGGAAGAGGGAGTTATAATTATGGATAGCGGGGGTAATGCATGCTAAAAAAAAGTATGTGGGAGAGAGGGACATATCAAGATGCAGTCGCTTAATATAGAGAATTTAGATTGAAAAGGAGTGACATATAAATTAAGAGAACATGATCAAGGTACAATATTTAAATGGAGTAAGGACACGTGATAATGAGCAGTAATAACAATTATAGGGTTAGAGGCGAAGAGAGATATGCAGTGTAGGTTTGAGGGGGAACGACAATGAAAATAATAGATTTAAACATAGTAGTATCAATCTAAATTAATAAAGTACCCAAAGTGAACAGCAGTGCAATAATAATCTGAACATAAATTTGTAAAGTGCACAAGGTAATAAGGTAGAGAGTGTTAAGGGTTGTGGGACGAAGGATTTAGTGATAAAAAAGTGGTGTCAGGGCTACTTTCAAGATGGCTGCTGAATTCGTGTAGGTGATGTTAGTCCTTTCACAGTGTCTATAACTCCGATGGGCAGGGGGGAGTGACAAAATGGAGTCTTAGTTAACAATGTAGATTGCCCGAGAGTAAACAAGACAAAATGAGTTCCAATTAGATTAGATTGTCATGAGGGAGGGGAAAAAAAAGTAAGAGTAAAAAATAGTGCAAAAATCGAATTATGACCAAATATTTCTGGGAAGTGGGGTGTGGGATCATAAGCTTCTAGTTCGGGATTCAGTTTAAAGGTAAATATGGGAGCGAACTGCAACTATCCTGGAGCTCCTGTCGCTGAGATCCCGCAGACTTACCGATGCCTACTCATCTCGCGGTATAGGGTTGGAGAGAGGGGTATGCGGCGCTTGGCACAGATTGCACACAGTGCAAAGCCTCAGAAAAGCAGCGTTTCGGACCAAAGCAACAGGCGCACAGGCTCGACTGGGATGGAGGCGCAACAGCAGGGGGTTCGGCGCCCAGTGAACAACAGTCACCTCCTCAAGGTGCCTCCTCAGGCCGCCGCGTGCAATCTCTCCAAATCGGCAGCGGCAGATCAAAGCAAGCTCCGGGCATCGTCGAAGGAGCCAAATTAGGACCAGAGCTCCAAAGAACCAAGCTCCTCGACACGGGAGCAGAGAGCCAGCAACTCCCGAGTGGGAAACACAGGGAGCTCCGATGTCCGGGAGGCACCGCCAGAGACCATCTCAGGCTCTGAGCAGCCTGTGCAGCGCGAAAGGGGGGGCGAGGCAGAGATGATCGGGACGGACCGCGGGATCCTCCAGCCTCGGGAAATGAAAGCAGTCCGGAGTGGGGGGGGGGGGGGGGGTCAGCCCCGCACCGTCATGGGCGCAGACTGCAGCGAGAGACAGCCCGGAGCTGAACAGCCGATCAGGACTGGACTGTGGGCTCCTCCGGCATCGAGCGATGGGAGCTGCAGTTTGGTGAGAGGAGCCAGCTCTGCGGCGTCATGTGCGAGATCGCTCCCGGTGGTAGCGGCTGCAGTGGGGGTCCTCGGGCACCACGTAGATCGTCGTCTCATCCCAGGAGTTCGGTGGAGGAAGAAAAACACGGTGAGTTTTCCCCGTGAGTCCAAACTATTTGGTAAGTTCGGATGTATGTTGATATCCAGTCCCGGGGGGTGGCAGGGGGGGGACGGTGAGGCAGTCTATCTGGGGATTTCCACCAAAAGGTGATCCCTAGACCTGGAGCTCTGTAAAGCGGCTCCTCCTCAGGCGGCCATCTTCATGCTCTCCACTTGATGGTTGGGTGAAGGGTAGTATAGTAAACACTTTTGAGGGGCTGTACAATTAGGTTGCCAGAGAACACATGTTCAGTCACGGTTTTTCAGAGCTACGCCAACACCTAGTTGAGTGCAGGCTCACTGACCCCAGGGATCTTGCACAGGAGGCAGGCAGTCCTCTGGGTGAGTGTCTGAGAAGGTATTTGTGAGTGATCCTAAGGAGGGTGGTTCAGGTTTCCTTCAACAGAGTGAGAGGGAGGTATGCAGTTACTCAGACAAGTCCCAGTATGGAGGAGGGGAAAGGGTCCCATATCCCGCTTCAGAGTAGAAGGAGAGGTGGAGGAGGGCAGAGTCCTAGGGTGCCCAATTTCTAGACCCAGAGCTTGGATTGATCCAAGAGGGGGTATAGGCAGGGTAACCTAGTCTGCATCAAGAGACCATCCGCTGATTATAGCTCCACAGTCTCAGGAGAGCTGGGGAGGGTGGCTGCCACAAGCTCCCTACCGGTTCTGTTTTCTGGCGGTACCACTGAACAGCAGAGGGTACAGTGGCCAAGAAGGAGAATAAAGAGATAGAAATATTCCACAATGGGAGGACCAGTGGGTCAGGGGTTGCCAGCTCTGGGAACAGAGCTCCCCAAGACTGGCCCTGATGAGGACACTTCTGGTCGGGGGGGCTCCATGCACTGTCACAGACACAGAAGGCTGGGGACCTGCACCAGGAGGACTCTTACACCACACAGGCAGAGTGTGTTTTCCTTGGGGGGGGGGGTAGTTTACTGCCCTAAAAAGGCCTGGATTGTCAGTAACATGTTCAGCCTAAGTGTACAGACCCTGAGGTGAAGGACCAGTTTCAGGACACCACACTTGAACTGGTGGGAGGTGGGGTGGAAAAAGGGTGCAAGACACCTGGGCTACTGACCCTCATTCTGAGAAACCAAAAAGGACAGAGGCCCCTGGATGGCCTGGGGCCTGGCTCTTGACACTGACAACTGTAAGTGGCCTCTGTTGGTTGCTGTCCTTGTAGACAGAGTTTTCCTTGGGTTGGAGACTGTAGTCAGACCCAGAATGGACCACATCACCTTGTTGGCCATGGTGGTACTATCTGCCTACTGGGATGCATCTGCAAGCAGATTCAAATTAGGTGCTGTACGATGAGATCCAGGGATGAGAAAAAGGATTCCCAATGTGTAAGCTCATGGCCCCAGAGGGTATCAATAGAGGAATCCAACTGGGTTCAGCAAGGCGTAGAGCAGGCAAATGCCCCTGCAGTGGTGGGCCAATGTCCAAGTTCTATCGCCCTAAGCAGGGAAGTCCATCAAGGTATTGTTTAGTCTACCCTGGTTTTAGGCTTAAGGAGGGACTTGTTGGAAATAGCCCTCTCTAAAGGGTCACCTCAAACCTTTTGCCTTTTCTGACCTTCATCATGTTGACTTTAGGACTCCGAGTGCTTTACTACTGCCGACAAGTGCTAAAGTGCATGTGCTCTCTCCTTTAAACATGGTACGTCTAGTTTACACCTGTTTGGAATATTTAATTTACTTGAAAGTCACTTGTAAAGTAGTATACCATATATATGTTAGATTTAACATTACTGTTTTAGAAATGCCACTTTAAGAAAGTGCTAAACTGAAAGGGTTAGGCCCATAATCTGTAAGGCTAGGCCAACTATAACATCAAACAACTACACATATGCCAATACTGATGTCAATTCACCCATTCCATCAGACACCATGATCACACACCTCAAATGAAATGATCATATATTTTATTTTTTCATAATCAACTTATATCATTTTTTGGGGATTATTTTTAAAAAAAAAGGAGAATAAATTATTTATCAATTAGACCTGTTGTGCAAAAAGTCACTCGGTTTCCTTTTTCTTTTGCTCTTTAGTTTCTTAGAATTCGGCGAAGTAGGGGCTAAGTTAAAGTTGAAAGTATCCTTTTGGAGAAAAAAGGTAATACAGTGTTGATGTGGTGCGATAAGTTTGGTCTGAGTATGAATGAGTATGTTTGTTATTTTGAATGTGTTTTTGTCATTTTCAGCTCACTTGTGTGCTGAGTCCTGAGGAGAACTCCAAAGACACATAGGACCCGATTCCGATGTCGTTCAGAAGGCCTCCGAATCGGATTTGGCTTTTCTGGATCTGATTCGTAGCCCTTGTTTACGACCAAATCGTACACAGGTCCGAACAACCAAGTACGATGCAAAGATCGCGTATGCGTCGACCGAATCGTTTCCGGGACCCGAACCTGTCCATACGACTCATTCATAGCCGAATCGTGCCGCGCTATTGAGCCGAATTCCGACGGAGTGAGTACGATGCACGATTCCAGCATGCACAGTTTGGAGGGCACCATGGGGTGCCAACCACAGGGTGTACACTTTTCGCCACCCACCCCTTTTTGCTATGGGAGCCTGCGCTCGTGTCTGTACACAGGCTCCCATTGAGTTCAATGGGAGTCCGAGTGCACCGAGTCAGTAAGCATACGGCTGCATCGTACTCGCTCGTTCAGACTCCGGAGCACGTTTTGCTAAGAAAGCCCACCGGATCCAAGTCGTACGGAGGGCTTTCCAAGCGAGATCGGAATCGGGCCCATGGTTGGGTTCGAAACACGTCAACTGTTCTTCGCCAAACAAGTGTTTGATGTATGCATTACCTCTGATGCTCATGTTGTGAATTCATTGAAATTACAATCAGCATTGTTTTTTATGAGCTCAGGGGGTACACTGTTTGGTTTTGTCCTTGCAGAAAGAAGTAAAGCATGACATTGAAACGCCAGAGAAAAGTGCTATTTCTGTTCCAAAAACAAGTTGTTTTCATTAACACAGAATATGAGAAGAAAATAACTTCAAATTATGTGTTTATAGTTCATGTTTTGTCTGTTATTTTAATTTTTTGTGGTAGTACAAATACTGTAATTTTGTGTCTCTGTAAATTGTAATGTTTTGTGACAAATTGATGTTTCTAATTGATGAATAATGTATTCTTCTTTTTTGAAAAAATATTCCCCAAAAATTATATAAGTTAATTATGAAAAAATAAAATGTATGATCAGTTCAATTGGGGTGTGTGATTATGGTGTCTGATGGAATGGTTGAATTGACATCAAGGTTGGCATATGTGTAGTTGTTTACTTTTAGAAAGTGGAAAGTTCTCTGATCTTATAACTCTGTGTGCCTGCAGCCTATATCCAATACACGTCTGGGGTGGGTGCTAGCTACCTTTTGTGCATTCCCTCTAGACAGCCACAAACACAGGAAGGTTGAGTACTCATCTGCATTCTGATGGCTCTTCCTGGGCAGGAAGGGAGGGAGGGGCGGACTCTGACGCCTGAATAGGCAGTGCCCTGTCCCAACACAAAGGGATGATTGCTGGAGCCAGGGCTGGTTAGAAAGGGCTTCTGTGCACTACAAAGTCTCTTCTATGGATCGTCTCCACTTCAAAGTCAAACCTGGGTATAAGGACTGGGGCTCTGGCCCCACCAAATGAATGAATGAATGAATTAGAATTTGTATAGCGCTAGCTACCCGGAGGCCTCCTAGCGCATGCGGGACGGAGAGACAGCGGTACAAGTGATGCTAGTGTGCGGTAGTGAAAAGATGGGTTTTGAGAAGTTTAAGGAATGCTAGCAGATTAGGTTCCCCTCGAAGAGTAACGGGGAGAGAGTTCCAGAGGGTGGAGGCATTCAAGGAGAAAGAACGTCCACCCCACCTGGATCTGCGTACTTTCACGGAGGTGGCACGAAACGCTGAGCTGGAGCGTAGACTCCTAGGGGATTGATAGGGGGTGACCAGGGACTGAAGGATGCCTGGGCCTGATTTTCACATAGCTTTGTGGGCTATGCACATGGCCTTAAACTGTATCCTGGACTGGATAGGAAGCCAGTGGAGGTTACTCAAGGCGGGTTTCGCAGTCTGTCTCCGGGAATCTGGAGCAAAAGGCGAGCCGCACAGTTCTGAATGACTTGTAGCCTCTGGGTAGTGGAATGGGGGACACCCAAGTACAGAGCGTTTCCGTAGTCGAGGCGGGACAGTATGAGGGCTTGGACCACAATCCTCCTGGCCTGGGAAGGGAGCAGGGGGAGAATCTTTCTCAGCATTCTCATTAGACCAAAGCAAGTGGCCGACAGCTTAGAAGCTTGGTAATTGAAACCAAGGGAGCTGTCAAGCCATATGTCCAGACTCTTGATCTGCTGCTTTGGGATGGGCATGGGGCCAAGACAAGTTGGCCAGATAGGTGTTGGAGTGGGAGATGGAGATTTACCCAGAAACATCAGTTCGGTCTTGTCCCCATTCAGCTTGAGGTGGGAACGGTCCATCCATTCGGCTACCGCCTCTAGGCAGACACTAAGAGCGCCAGAGGATCCCTCCGGGTGGTTGAGTGCCACCACCAATTGGGTATCATCTGCGTAGGTGATGATTATGATGCCGAATGGAAGGACTATTTCTGCCAGTGGGGCCAGATAGGTGTTAAAAAGCGTGGGGCTCAGGGACGAACCCTGGGGGACCCCACAGCTAAGAGGCCACTGATTGGATGCGGCAGTTCCCTCAAAGACTTGGAAAGACCTGTCCTTTAGGAAGGATTGGAACCAGGCAAGAGCTATATTTGACACTCCCATGTTTTTTAGCCGCTCTAGCAGGATGTTATGATCCACAGTGTTGAAAGCGGCACTGAGATCTAACAGAGTGATAGCTGCTGAGCTGCCATGATTCAGAAGTCTGCTAGCTCCTCAGTTACCGCTATTAAGGCCGTCTCTGTCCCAAGTTGTGGACGGAATCCAGTTTGGGTGATGTGGAGCAGGTTATTGGATTCCAAGTGCTGTACCAGAGTGGAGTTTATATGTCTCTCCAGTAATTTGCTCAGCCAGGGAAGGAGGGAGATGGGACAGTAATTAGCCATGTTGGAGTGATCAAGGTTGGGTTTTTTCAGGAGAGCTCTCATCTGAGCACATTTCCATGGCAGGGGCACCGTGCCGGAGATGATAAAAGAGTTTAGTGCCTCTAGGATGACTGGGCTGATGGAGTTGGTGACTAATGAGAGGTACTGTGGGGGGGTGGGGTCCAGGGGGGAGCCAGAAGATACCCTAGAGATGAGGGTGTCTAGGGACTCAGCATCTAGCAGTGGAAATTCTCCTAAAGAGCAGTGTGGTTCAAGGTGTGCAGTGGTTGTCCTGTGATGTGTGGGCTCAGGCTGGTGGGGAGGGAAAAGTTGACAGATTATCTGGATTTTATGGTGGAAATATTCTGCTAGGTTGTTGCACCGGTCTGGGGCTTCGTCCGACTTAAGAGGTTTGTGTGGCACAGAGGAGAGAGACTTGACAATACAAAAGATCTCTTTAGGGGAGTTAGCAACCGCGTTGATTTTTTCCTCATAGAAGTTGGTTTGGGCGGTTTTGATCTGTGCCTTATACCTCCTAATTGCCTCTCTATAGTCCTATTTATTTTCTTCCGAGAAGTTCTGTCTCCATCTCCTTTCAGTTTTCCTACAGATCTGTTTAAGCTCTCTTAATTTAGGGGTGAACCAGGGTGAAGATTTTTGCCTAAGACTCTTGTGAGAGTGTTTTTTTGGAAGTACAGTGTCCAAAGAGTTTAAGATCCATGAGTTGAAATTATTGTTAGCCACCTCAGGGTTAGAGTTAGCCTGGGGTCTGGTGGTGTCGAGAACAGCGACCCATTGGTCAATGGAAAGATTTGACCATTTCCTATTGAGTGTCAGCGAATTGTTTTGAGGAGAAGGGGGGGGCGGGAGACTCCCAAATCAGGGGAATAAGCAAGTGATCCGTCCAGGGGATGGGGATGGGAGAGTCAACATAGAGATTCTTGTTGTTACTGAACACTGGGTCGAGGAGATGGCCCTTGTCATGTGTAGGAGCGAAGCTTTTCTGTTTAATTTGAAGTGTTGCGAGGCTAGTGGATAACTCAATGGCCAGGTGGTTAGAGTGGTCGTCCATATGGATGTTAAGGTCACCTAGTATTGTAAAATTGGCTGAAGTTAGGGCTAGATTGGCAACCAAAGGGGGAGAGCGTTGAGGAATTGACCTAAAGGTCCTGGAGGATGGTAGAGCAGTAGGCCGAGAAGGTGCTAGTGGGAGAGAGCTCCAGGTAGAAGTTCATACACTCACAGTCTTGGGGTCCGTCCATAGTTGACCGACAACTGAAGTTGTCTTTAAATATTATAGCTAGTCCCCCACCCTTTCCAGTCTTACGATCCACTCTTTGAATTAAGTAGCCGGGTGGCAAGGTTTGCGTGACAACTGGGTCGACTTTGTCTTGAAGCCAGGTTTCCGTCAGGAATAAAGCATCTGGTTTGAGATCATCTAATAGTAGGGTGATTTCTGTTGAGTGCCTAGGAAGGGAGCGGCAATTTCAGAAGGAAGAATTTGAGTGGGCGACTAGCTGCCTGTGTTTCCTTGCTGTGGGGTTGGAGCTTATAATTACAATGTGCACAGCGTGAAGGGCTGTTAGCTAAGTTCAGTGAGTGTGAGCAGTTGCTACCAACGGCCTTTCTCAGAGCAGTCAATGAGCACTGTACCTGAAAATGTTTTTGAAACTGGCAGGGGTCGTGGCCCCTGGTCCCGGCCGGGCGTGGACGGACACAGACGGGCTTGCCTTTGGCGCGCCGGCTGCACGCGTCTACTATGCTTGTGATCGGCCATCTGTTTAAGTAGAGGCCCAGTGTGAAACTAGAGCGCTGACTGCCGCCGGATGTGTACCACCCTGGGGGTGTCTCCCGTAACCGCCCTACGCTCAATGGCACTTGCCGAGTCGGACCGGGGCGTGGGAGCACTCCACTAAGGGTAGGTAGGGCTTGGTAAGGGTATTTTAGTTTCAAGAGTGCAAAGCAGTTTCAATGTGCAAATGAGCGTGCTACAGAGCATACAAGTAAAACAGGCTAAAAACGTTTCTTTGTTAAAAATAGTCGCAAGCAACTTAGCAGCTAGCAGCACTACCTCTAGTCAGGTTCTTGCTGCGTCCGCTGCACGTGTGATCGGCCATCCAATTAAGTAGCGGCCCAGCGCGAAACTAGAGCACGGACTGCCGCTGGAAGTGTACCGCCCTGGGGGTGTCTCCCATAACCGCCCTCCACTCAAGGGCACTTGCCGAGTCGGACAGGGGTGTGGGAGCACTCCACTATGGGTAGGTAGGGCTTGGTAAGGGTATTTTAGTTTCAAGAGTGCAAAGCAGTTTCAATGTGCAAATGAGCGTGCTACAGAGCATACAAGTAAAACAGGCTAAAAACATTTCTTTTGTTATAAATAGTCACAAGCAACTTAGCAGCTAGCAGCACTACCTCTAGTCAGGTTCTTGGTGCTTCCCGCGGACACTTCTGGACCTGTAACTGAACTCTGTCAGAAGAACTGCTGTTCTACATCAAGTACTGACACTCTGCTGGACTGCTAATCTGGAAGACTGGCTTTTTTGCTGTGCTGCCCCGCTTCCTGCTGCTCTCTGACCCTGCTGAGGAAGAGTTGGACTCTGCTTTGCAAACAAAGTGATCTCCAAATGCTTGGTGGCTTGTCTCCTGTTGCTTGAGACTCAAGACTATCAAAGCCTCTACCCTTGCTCCTGTGCCTGGTTCACTGGCAGTGGACCCAGATACTAGCACCAGAAATATTGACGAAAGTCCAGTCTGCGTGTCGCAGAACTGGGGCATTGACCCTGTTGCATGCGGAAGTAGAATCGGTGCATCGCACTTCGAATCACCGAATCGCATCCGTATCCATGACTTCAAACCCAACACATCGCACCCACTGCATGGAGAATATCAACGCATTCCCACTTCAGCATGGATTAACACAGCACATCGCCTTCAGACCCGACGCATCACCTCCACTGCATGAAGAAAATCGACACATTACCTCAATTGCGTGCTCAACATCGGCGCATCACTTGTCTGCACCCTGCATCTCGATGTTGCGACCAGGCTCAAGGTACTCTGTTCACCGGGCCTGCACAGCTTTTATCCAAGGCCTGCACTCAATCGCCGGCAGCCTAAAATGTTGACTTTGCCCAAGTCCAGCTTGACCAGATAACTCCCATTGGTGTTTTTACCTTCCAAGCTCTATAACTCTTTTTAGCCTTTAAAAATGCATATCTAGACTTCTATCCTTTTGATTTTTGTCAATTTGGTCTTTATTCATTTATACAAATATTGTCTATTTCTCTATACCAGAGTGGAGTGACTTTATGGTGTTTGCATTGTGTTACTGTGTGTTGTGTTGCACATATACTTTACACATTGCCTTGTTAGATAAGCCTGACTGCTCTGTACCAAACTACCACAGGATGAGAACAGGTTATCTTTAACGTTGTGTGTAGCTTACCTTGACTAGCGTGATGGCCGCTACTTGGACAGGGTGCATACCCTGCTAACTAGAGAACCCATTTCTAACATTACAATGGCTCAGAGCAGTCAGGCTTATCTAAAGAGACAATGTGCAGTAGTTTTGCAAGTCGAAAGTTTACAGGACTTCTGGTATGGTTGGCACAATCAGTGCTGCAGGCTCACTAGTACTATTTAATGAATAAGCCCTTGGTATATGGTATACCACTTTACAAGGGACGTACAAGTAAATTAAATATACCAACAGGCGCAAACCAATTATACCATGTTTAGAGGAGGGAGCACATGCACTTTAGCACTTGTCAGCAGTGGTAAAGTGCTCAGAGTCCTAAATCCAACAAAAATAAGGCCAGAGAAGGCCATTTTCCAACAATGGTCATGAATACCATATATATTCATGACATTTATATTTATCATACTTACAATTGACTATGTTTCATTTAGAATCATTGTAAGTCAATTTATATTAAAAACAATGAGCATTTCCATTAGGATTGATTGTCATGTACAAAAAAATTACTTACCTTCAGTAACGCCTTTTCTGGTAGAGACAATACTTAACCACATATTCCTCACCTTAGACAAATCCCAGGCGTCAGCCTGGATCTGGAAAGTTTATGTGAACAGTACCCCTGCAGGCCAGTGGGTGGTGTCATTCGGCTTCACATGGAATTGGTGGCGGCATTCACGCTGGAAGTAAAGTTTTCGGTGCCCATATGCGCGCCATTCCAGCGTGCCAACTTTAGTTTCTATTTTGAAACTTTCGACGTCAGAAGCATGGAGCCACTAAGAACATGGATCGCTGGTGTGTTAAACTAGAGCCCTTAATAGGGGAACAACCCTTTACTCGGAAATCCGTTCGCAGAGCAGTTAGGATGGGTGGGTGAGTAAGGAATCTGTGGCTAGATAGAGTCTCTACCAGATAAGGTGTTACAGAAAGTAAGTAACTTGTTCATCTCGCAGAGAGTTCTACCCACATATTCCTTACTATAGAATAGATACCCAAATAAAACCTCCATAGAGATGGGGCTGTGATATGGGTTAGACTAGAAAATCCTATAGCACCGAACAGTCAAAGTGGCTGTCTCGCCCGACCTGACTGCCCAGGTGTAGGAAGGTGGAATCTTGCTGCATGGTTACCCCCACTTTTTGCCCGGTGTTTTGCTGGTTTTCAACTTAGTTGGACTGGGACCCTGCTATCCAGGGATCCAGTCTATCTGCTTTCTCTATAAAATGGACTCCATGTACTTTAGGTACATACCAGATTAGCTACTGGGTCCCCTTTGTGAGTCCCTGTATATGGCACCTTAGGTACCCAGGGTATAGGTACCCCAGAGGCCTACCAGGGGCTGAAGCATGTATTGTGCAACCCCTGGTTAGCCTTCCAAACTGACACCACAGGTCTGCACTTGCAGCCTGGGTAAGGCGGTGTAAGTACCTCTTACTTAGATATAGTATACTTATATCTACTTTAACCTATAGACACATAGTAACCTATAAGTCACTCCTATGGCAGGCCTTGACAATCCTGAAGGCAGAGTGCTTGGTTTTGTGTCAGAGGGTGCCTAGCATGAGCTGAGCCCCTCTGCAGCTTTTGGAACCATCTCCTTATAGCTGTTCTATGATATAGCCATACCATATACTCTTAAGTGCATTATAATCCTCGCGGTTAATGCTAACTTTGGTTTGGCTTTATCAAAACATGTCGTGTAAGGTGTCAAACACTTTGGAATACTACACCACCCCCACCAGTTCTGGTGGTGGGGGTAGCATTCCACTCTTCTAGAGGGAGAAGACATGTATACACTGGTGAACCCGGTTAAAGTTAAACAGAGCCCCAGCATCACAAAATGGATGCTGCTGCCACAGACACGAGTCTTCCCTCCTGCTGCTGGATGAAACTCCGGCAGGGGAGGCCTGGACAATAGGTTTCCTGTCCAGGGAGGTGCTAGCACCTCCCCAGACAGGCTTTAGTGTATTGAGGCAGGGTGGGTTGCATTCAGTAAATGCTTTTCAGACACTGCCTGGGGCACACAAAGTGCTCCATGCATTTCCCAGTTCAAACCGGTTGCTGGGGCACTCAGCCCCAGCTCTGGCACGAAACTGGACAAAAGGGAAGGGGTGTAACCACCCCCTCCCCAGGTCCACCCATAGATGGGATCTTAGAGTTAGTCCAACCCCTAAACTTGCTATAAGAATAGGATCCCAGTCCCTAGGACTTTAGATTACCCTGGACGAAACTCTGCAACATATATCATGGACCTTCGACAATCCATATCAACTGGAAGACGGAAGAAATCTCCCTTGTGGTCAAGGAGTGACCACTGTTCAAACAGGCAACAAAAGCATCTTTGCCGGTCTGCATTTTTTAGGCTTCTGCCGGATCCCGAAGGATCTGCAACACAGGACACAGACTTCCAGACATCTCTGAAGCTGACCCAAGCTCCCAGTAAAGCTGAGACCCGTAGCTGACACGAGAGATGTGGGACCGGAACTCATGGAGATCCTGCATTTTTGAAGTTGCACCTACTTTCAGAGGTATCCCAAAGTTGTGCATTGGGGTATTTGAATCCCCTGCCCCGAGCACATTTTGCACTGAAGTACAGAGGCCAGCACTCCACGAGTGACCTGAGAGTCTCCTTTCTTCACTGCAGCTTGAGGCCCCTTCACGGTTCCTAGTCCATTGGCTAGTGAGCCCCCTCGAAAGCCAATCCTTGATTTCTTGAGTTTTCCTGATTGTTCCAGACGTGCTCTTACTCCCCTCTAAAGGAGGAGTCCCCCAGACCTTGCTGGTCTGAACCGAAGCCAATCTTGACATCTTTCATGGGTTGCTGTTGCCAAGGCTTGTTGGGTCCAATCCGGATTCTGATGCTGCAATAATCGACATCCTTTGTGGAACAGCTCGAATCCAGATTTTGGTCATCATCGATGCCTCCTGGTCCTCATGGCTGAAGGGTCAAGCTTCACCTCTTTCACCTGAAAACACCTGACATTGGTTGGCATCTTCTCCTCGCCATTCTGGTAACTGGCTAGTGAGCCAGACTCTGTCCTCTCTGCTTTCCGGTTCTTCACAGCTCTGATCCACTCTTGGATCCACCCGGACACTTTTCCTCTGGTCGCCTGCAGCATTTCTTCGCAGCTCCCCATAGGAATCGACAACGAAACCCGACACCAAAAGACACCTATGCACCCGCCTTCCCTGGGTGAGGTAACACAAGTACTTCGGTGCTCCCATGGGTCTTGACTCTCCAAGTGTCCTAGTCTAAAAGGGTTCCATCGTAGTTCACCTCCAAGTGCCCTTAAACTTTAAAATTGTAACTTGTTGGTTCCTCAAAGAAGGTCAATGGTGATCCGCGGCTGTGTTTAGACACTGCACGCATCCACCGTGGGCCTCCTGTGTCCCTACCTTGGGTGGTTCCTGGTAGCCCCAGTGGTTCTACAGGCCCTAGCCCTGCTTCTTAACCCTCACGTGGTTCTTATACCACTATTTTAGTATATGGTTTGTGACGCCCCTAGGGCATAACGTATACTGTGCAACTTATCGTATGCTAATTAAGTTCCTTGTATTGTACTTTTACCTCTGACCTTGCTCCTGTGCCTGGTTCACTGGCAGTGGACCCAGATACTTGCACCAGAAATATTGACGAAAGTCCAGTCTGCGTGTCGCAGAACTGGCGCATTGACCCTGTTGCATGCGGAAGTAGAATCGGTGCATCGCACTTCGAATCACCGAATAGCATCCGTATCCATGACTTCAAACCCAACACATCGCACCCACTGCATGGAGAATATCAACGCATTCCCACTTCAGCATGGATTAACACAGCACATCGCCTTCAGACCCGACGCATCACCTCCACTGCATGAAGAAAATCGACACATTACCTCAATTGCGTGCTCAACATCGGCGCATCACTTGTCTGCACCCTGCATCTCGATGTTGCGACCAGGCTCAAGGTACTCTGTTCACCGGGCCTGCACAGCTTTTATCCAAGGCCTGCACTCAATCGCCGGCAGCCTAAAATGTTGACTTTGCCCAAGTCCAGCTTGACCAGATAACTCCCATTGGTGTTTTTACCTTCCAAGCTCTATAACTCTTTTTAGCCTTTAAAAATGCATATCTAGACTTCTATCCTTTTGATTTTTGTCAATTTGGTCTTTATTCATTTATACAAATATTGTCTATTTCTCTATACCAGAGTGGAGTGACTTTATGGTGTTTGCATTGTGTTACTGTGTGTTGTGTTGCACATATACTTTACACATTGCCTTGTTAGATAAGCCTGACTGCTCTGTACCAAACTACCACAGGATGAGAACAGGTTATCTTTAACGTTGTGTGTAGCTTACCTTGACTAGCGTGATGGCCGCTACTTGGACAGGGTGCATACCCTGCTAACTAGAGAACCCATTTCTAACATTACAATGGCTCAGAGCAGTCAGGCTTATCTAAAGAGACAATGTGCAGTAGTTTTGCAAGTCGAAAGTTTACAGGACTTCTGGTATGGTTGGCACAATCAGTGCTGCAGGCTCACTAGTACTATTTAATGAATAAGCCCTTGGTATATGGTATACCACTTTACAAGGGACGTACAAGTAAATTAAATATACCAACAGGCGCAAACCAATTATACCATGTTTAGAGGAGGGAGCACATGCACTTTAGCACTTGTCAGCAGTGGTAAAGTGCTCAGAGTCCTAAATCCAACAAAAATAAGGCCAGAGAAGGCCATTTTCCAACAATGGTCATGAATACCATATATATTCATGACATTTATATTTATCATACTTACAATTGACTATGTTTCATTTAGAATCATTGTAAGTCAATTTATATTAAAAACAATGAGCATTTCCATTAGGATTGATTGTCATGTACAAAATAATTACTTACCTTCAGTAACGCCTTTTCTGGTAGAGACAATACTTAACCACATATTCCTCACCTTATACAAATCCCAGGCGTCAGCCTGGATCTGGAAAGTTTATGTGAACAGTACCCCTGCAGGCCAGTGGGTGGTGTCATTCGGCTTCACATGGAATTGGTGGCGGCATTCACGCTGGATGTAAAGTTTTCGGTGCCCATATGCGCGCCATTCCAGCGTGCCAACTTTAGTTTCTATTTTGAAACTTTCGACATCAGAAGCATGGAGCCACTAAGAACATGGATCGCTGGTGTGTTAAACTAGAGCCCTTAATAGGGGAACAACCCTTTACTCGGAAATCCGTTCGCAGAGCAGTTAGGATGGGTGGGTGAGTAAGGAATCTGTGGCTAGATAGAGTCTCTACCAGATAAGGTGTTACAGAAAGTAAGTAACTTGTTCATCTCGCAGAGAGTTCTACCCACATATTCCTTACTATAGAATAGATACCCAAATAAAACCTCCATAGAGATGGGGCTGTGATATGGGTTAGACTAGAAAATCCTATAGCACCGAACAGTCAAAGTGGCTGTCTCGCCCGACCTGACTGCCCAGGTGTAGGAAGGAGGAATCTTGCTGCATGGTTACCCCCACTTTTTGCCCGGTGTTTTGCTGGTTTTCAACTTAGTTGGACTGGGACCCTGCTATCCAGGGCTCCAGTCTATCTGCTTTCTCTATAAAATGGACTCCATGTACTTTAGGTACATACCAGATTAGCTACTGGGTCCCCTTTGTGAGTCCCTGTATATGGCACCTTAGGTACCCAGGGCATAGGTACCCCAGAGGCCTACCAGGGGCTGAAGCATGTATTGTGCAACCCCTGGTTAGCCTTCCAAACTGACACCACAGGTCTGCACTTGAAGCCTGGGTAAGGTGGTGTAAGTACCTCTTACTTAGATATAGTATACCTATATCTACTTTAACCTATAGACACATAGTAACCTATAAGTCACTCCTATGGCAGGCCTTGACAATCCTGAAGGCAGAGTGCTTGGTTTTGTGTGAGAGGGTGCCTAGCATGAGCTGAGCCCCTCTGCAGCTTTTGGAACCATCTCCTTATAGCTGTTCTATGATATAGCCATACCATATACTCTTAAGTGCATTATAATCCTCGCGGTCAATGCTAACTTTGGTTTGGCTTTATCAAAACATGTCGTGTAAGGTGTTAAACACTTTGGAATACTACACCACCCCCACCAGTTCTGGTGGTGGGGGTAGCATTCCACTCTTCTAGAGGGAGAAGACATGTATACACTGGTGAACCCGGTTAAAGTTAAACAGAGCCCCAGCATCACAAAATGGATGCTGCTGCCACAGACACGAGTCTTCCCAACTGCTGCTGGATGAAACTCCGGCAGGGGAGGCCTGGACAATAGGTTTCCTGTCCAGGGAGGTGCTAGCACCTCCCCAGACAGGCTTTAGTGTATTGAGGCAGGGTGGGTTGCATTCAGTAAATGCTTTTCCGACACTGCCTGGGGCACACAAAGTGCTCCATGCATTTCCCAGTTCAAACCGGTTGCTGGGGCACTCAGCCCCAGCTCTGGCACAAAACTGGACAAAAGGGAAGGGGTGTAACCACCCCCTCCCCAGGTCAACCCATAGATGGGATCTTAGAGTTAGTCCAACCCCTAAACTTGCTATAAGAATAGGATCCCAGTCCCTAGGACTTTAGATTACCCTGGACGAAACTCTGCAACATATATCATGGACCTTCGACAATCCATATCAACTGGAAGACGGAAGAAATCTCCCTTATGGTCAAGGAGTGACCACTGGTCAAACAGGCAACAAAAGCATCTTTGCCGGTCTGCATTTTTTAGGCTTCTGCCGGATCCCGAAGGATCTGCAACACAGGACACAGACTTCCAGACATCTCTGAAGCTGACCCAAGCTCCCAGTAAAGCTGAGACCCGTAGCTGACACGAGAGATGTGGGACCGGAACTCATGGAGATCCTGCATTTTTGAAGTTGCACCTACTTTCAGAGGTATCCCAAAGTTGTGCATTGGGGTATTTGAATCCCCTGCCCCGAGCACATTTTGCACTGAAGTACAGAGGCCAGCACTCCACGAGTGACCCGAGAGTCTCCTTTCTTCACTGCAGCTTGAGGACCCTTCACGGTTCCTAGTCCATTGGCTAGTGAGCCCCCTCGAAAGCCAATCCTTGATTTCTTGAGTTTTCCTGATTGTTCCAGACGTGCTCTTACTCCCCTCTAAAGGAGGAGTCCCCCAGACCTTGCTGGTCTGAACCGAAGCCAATCTTGACATCTTTCATGGGTTGCTGTTGCCAAGGCTTGTTGGGTCCAATCCGGATTCTGATGCTGCAATAATCGACATCCTTTGTGGAACAGCTCGAATCCAGATTTTGGTCATCATCGATGCCTCCTGGTCCTCATGGCTGAAGGGTCAAGCTTCACCTCTTTCACCTGAAAACACCTGACATTGGTTGGCATCTTCTCCTCGCCATTCTGGTAACTGGCTAGTGAGCCAGACTCTGTCCTCTCTGCTTTCCGGTTCTTCACAGCTCTGATCCACTCTTGGATCCACCCGGACACTTTTCCTCTGGTCGCCTGCAGCATTTCTTCGCAGCTCCCCATAGGAATCGACAACGAAACCCGACACCAAAAGACACCTATGCACCCGCCTTCCCTGGGTGAGGTAACACAAGTACTTCGGTGCTCCCATGGGTCTTGACTCTCCAAGTGTCCTAGTCTAAAAGGGTTCCATCGTAGTTCACCTCCAAGTGCCCTTAAACTTTAAAATTGTAACTTGTTGGTTCCTCAAAGAAGGTCAATGGTGATCCGCGGGTGTGTTTAGACACTGCACGCATCCACCGTGGGCCTCCTGTGTCCCTACCTTGGGTGGTTCCTGGTAGCCCCAGTGGTTCTACAGGCCCTAGCCCTGCTTCTTAACCCTCACGTGGTTCTTATACCACTATTTTAGTATATGGTTTGTGACGCCCCTAGGGCATAACGTATACTGTGCAACTTATTGTATGCTAATTAAGTTCCTTGTATTGTACTTTTACCTCTGACCTCATAAAGAGCCCAGAGGGGTTGTGTTTAGAATAAATACATATATATTTGATATATACCTTGTGTGGTGTGCTTTCATTTGATCATTCAAGAGATTATAATTGGTAAAACAACTATCTTAACTCGCCTCTAAGTCTTAGCCTGAAGGCTGCTCTCCACAGCTACCACTAGGATAGCTTTCTATAAAGGTTGACTTTAAACCTACCATCAATAAGGGTCGTTTGGACTGGTACAAGGTGCCCACTAGAATAGTGGACATCATATTCAAGGCCAACTTCTCACATTGGTGTGCAGCATGTGGGATTAGAGCTTGCATTGTTTTACCAAATCATTTTGAGAATATCATCTGAAAAATCACATTAAGGTACCAGTAGGTACATATAAATCAAGCTTAAAATACATAAGTTCTACTGAACTTAGAAGTTGTAGGTGTTAAGGGCCTAGCACACCCTGACTACAACTACTAAAGAGGTTTAGTAGGAAACCAAATGGTGTAGGTAGGTGCACACACCACACCTCACTAGTCATGGCTTTAAAAGCAGGACCTAGTGGGTCTCTGCTAGATAACAGCCCAGTATGACACATTCTCCTTCCAGGAGTTAAGGGGATTGTGAGCCATAAGGAAATTAAAGCAAGGACAAAGTCCCACCACCCAACACCTGATAGATATCTTAGTGGCAGATGACTTGGAAAAGCATCAGATCCAGATAGACTAGGTAATGGGAGTGGAGTGCATCCATCAACAGAAGAGGATACTAGTGGGGTGCCCCACCAGAACTCTGATGATGACGATGATGATGCAGACCAGGATGATGTCAGTAGACTCAACCTGGTAAACCCAGGGCTACCAGGAGATGAGGTGGGTCAGAATGGGCCCCCCTCCAACCCCCCACGTAGACCTGTAGGTGTGCCTAGAAGGGAAAGATCACCTTCAGTGGAATCCAACCATTTTGGGTCATCTGTAAGGTCCTCTGCCTCTGCTCATGGGAGGATAACTTCTCCTGAGAAGAGGGAACATGAAGCTAGGATGAGAGAAGCCAAGCTTAGGATAAGGAGACAAGAAGTAGCCTTAGAAAAAGAGACCCTAGCTCTTGAGAGAGAGAGGAAAAAGATGGGACTAGAGTCCCCTGGTGGCAGCAATATCCCTAGTGGTAGGGATAGGTTGTTTGACCATAGAAACCTAAGCAAGATTGTCCCTCCCTAATACATTGGGGATGACATCCACAAATGGATAACTGCCATGGAAATGGCCTGCAAAGTACAGCAGGTACCACCAAGGCAGTGGGCAGCAATCTTGTGGCACTCCTTTGCAGACAAAGGTAGAGATAAGCTCCTCACTGTAAGAGAAAAGGATGCTGACAATTACAAAGTCCTGAAGAGTGCTCTGATAGATGGGTTTGGCTTAACCACTGAACAGTAAAGATTGCAGTTCAGAGATCCCCAGAAGACACAGACTCAGGACTGGACTGATTTTGTAGATTGTGCTACAAAGGCTCTGGAAGGATGGTTACTGAGCAGCAAAGTGCAAGACTTTACAGGATTGTATAATTTGATTATGAGGGAGCAGATCCTTAATAATTGTCAGAACCAGCTTTTACACCAGCACCTGGTGGACTCTGATCTGACCTCTCCCCAAGAATTGTGAAAGAAGGCAGACAAATGGTCCAGAACCAGGGTTAGGTCTAAAAATCAGGGTGGTGACCAGAAGAAAGATTCTACCAAACCACAAGAGAAAGGTGGGGATGAATCTAAAGATAAATCCACAACAGGGCCCCAAAACTCCTCTGAGGGGGGTGGGTCCCAGACTCCTTCCTCTTCTACCAAGAAACCTTATTGCCATGTATGTAAGAAACCTGGCCACTGGAAAACCTACAGCAGTTGCCCAAAAGCCAACAATAAGGAAAATATTCCTCCAAGTAATACTCCAACACCTCCTGTTACTACTAGTAGTAATCCCCCAGGTGGTGGGAGTGCCCCCAAAAGTTTGGTTGGGTTTTCTTGTGGAACTCAGGTGGACTCTGGCCTAACCAGGTCCCCTACTACAACAACTCTAGTCTGTGATGGTGGCATGGGGTTTGCCAATTTCAATGCTTGTCCCAATACCTTGGGCAAGTACAGACAGGAGCCCCACATCAGTGGTCAGACAGATGTGGCCTATAGGGACACAGGGGCTAGTATCACCATGGTGACAGGGAGACTAGTTCCCCGTGAACAGGTTTTACCTGGGTTTTCATACCAGGTGACCAATATTGATGGAGTGAAGTCAGATCATACCATGGCTGTAATAAATCTCAGCTGTGGAGGAGTCACTGGTCCCAAGGGAGTGGCAGTGACCCCAAACTTGCCTGTAGATTGTTCACTAGGCAATGATCTGGAACTCTCACCCTGGGCTGAAGTAGAAAAAGAGGCCCAATCCAAGATGAAAGACCTTCTTGAAAAGGTTAGTGGGGCTGTGAGGGCCACAGCCCAAACCCAGACAGATTTTAGTGTTGTGAAGCCTGAAACTATGGATCACTCCACTCAGACAGAGAGCCCTTGGGAGGAAGAAAAGTCTCCCTCGCACCAGACTTTAGGTGAGGGTCAGCCTCCTCAGGGAACTGACCGTACCACTTGTGAAGGATCTGCCCCAGAGGTAGTCAGACCTGGCCTGGCAGAACCCCTGATGTTAGTGGACCCTTCCAAGGTGGAACCCAGTCTGGAGCAGGTAACCTGCCCCCCTTTACCCTGCCTCAGTCAGCCCAGGGCTGCAGAGGTCAGTGGACCCCATAGGGCCCCCTGTCCAGAGGAACTCCCCCCCCATCAGCAGATTAGGGGCACCCAGTCTAGTAGCCCTAGCCAGGTAAGAATTCCTCAATCCTCTGAGGGATCCCCCTTACCCTTGGGTAGGGACCTCTCCCAGATGGACTCTGTTGGGCCAAGGCAAACCTCGGACCTAGTGGTATCAAACCTGCCCTGTCCCTCCAGTGGTCCAGCCAAAGGGATCCAACCCCTAGCTGAAGGCAGCCAGAGGTTGACCCTGCGAGCACAGTGCAACTCATCCATGGAAAGAAAGGCATTTATGGCGGACAGTGATTGAAGGAAGCTGAGCCCGACCTTAGTGGGGCCTCACTTCAATACTCCATCCCAGCACCAGCCTTTTACTTTGCCAAAACACCCCACAGGTAGTGATTCCATATGGTGGAGACCCTCTGATACCCCTAGGGTGAGGGATTGCTTAGCTGACCATAAGACAGGGGGTAACCATGCTAGTGCAGGTACTTCCTTATATGGCCACTTAGTCAATATGGGCTCACCTGGACAAGGTTAGCCTTATCTCCTTTCCTTTGGGGGGGTTATGTAGGAAGGTGGAATCTTGCTGCATGGTTACCCCTACTTTATGCCTGGTGTTGTGCTGGTTTTCGATTTAGTTGGACTGGGGCCCTGCTATCCAGGCCCCCAGTCTATCTGCTTTCTCTATAAAATGGACTCCATGTACTTTAGGTACATACCAGATTGGCTACTGGGTCACCTTTGTGAGTCCCTGTATATGGTACCTTAGGTACCCAGGGCATAGGTACCCCAGAGGTCTACAAGGGGCTGGAGCATGTATTGTTCCACCCCTGGTTAGCCTTCCAAAGTGACAAGGTTGGTCTGCACTTGCAGCCTGGGTAAGGTGGTGTATGCACCCCTTACTTAGGTATGGAATACCTATATCTACCTTTACATATAGACACATAGTAACCTATAAGTCACTCCTATGGCAGGCCTTGACAATCCTGAGGGCAGAGTGCTTGGTTTTGTGTGAGAGGGTGCCTAGCATGAGCTGAGCTCCTCTGCAGCTTTCGGAACCATCTCCTTATAGCTTTTCTTTGATATAGCCATACCATATACTCTTAAGTGCATTATAATCCTTGCGGTTAATGCTAACTTTGGTTTGGCTTTATCAAAACATGTTGTGTAAGGTGTCAAACACTTTGGAATACTACCGCCCCCAACCAGGTCTGGTGCATTCCACCCTTCTAGAGAGATAAGACATTTACACACTGGTAAACCCAGTTAAAGTTAAACAGAGTCCCAGCATCACAAAATGGATGCTGCTGCCACAGATATGAATCTGCCCTCCTGCTGCTGGATGAAATTCCGGCAGGGGAGGCCTGGACAGTAGGTTTCCTGTCCAGGGAGGTGCTAGCACCTCCCCAGACTGGCTTTAGTGTATTGGGGCAGGGTGGGTTGCATTCAGTGAATGCTTTTCAGACACTACCTGGGGCACACAAGGTGCTCCATGCATTTCCCAGTTCAAACCGGTTGCTGGGTCACTCAGCCCCATCTCTGGCGCAAAACTGGTCAAAGGTGAAGGGGTGTAACCACCCCCTTCCCAGGTCCACCCATAGGTGGGACCTTAGAGTTAGTCCAACCCCTAAACTTGCTATAAGAATAGGATCCCAGTCCCTAGGACTTTAGATTACCCTGGACGAAACTCTGCAACATATATCATGGACCTTCGACAATCCATAGCAACTGGAAGATGGAAGAAATCTCCCTTGTGGTCAAGGAGTGACCGCTCTGTTCAAACAGGCAACAAAAGCATCTTTGCAGGTCTGCATTTTCGAGGCTCCCGCCGTATCCCGAAGAATCTGCGACACAGGACATGGACTTCCAGACATCTCTGAAGCTGACACAAGCTCCCAGCAAAGCTGAGACCCATAGCTGACACGAGAGACATGGGACCGGAACTCCTGGACATCTTGCTTTTTTGCACCTGCACCTACTTCCCGAGGTATCCCGAAGGGTATTTGAAGCCCCTGCCCCGAGCACCTTTTGCACCGAAGTACAGAGGCCAGCACTCCACGAGTGACCCGTGAGTCCACTTTCTTCACTGCAGCTTGAGGCTCCTGTGCGGTTCCTAGTCCATTGGCTATTGAGCCCCCACGAAGTCCAATCTTTGATTTCTCGAGTTTTCCCAATTGCTCCAGATGTGCTCTGACTTCCCTCCATAGGAGGAGTCCCCCTGACCTTGCTGGTCTGAACCGAAGCCAATCTCGACATCTTGCGTGGGTTGCTGTTGCCAAGGTTTGTTGGGTCCAATCCGGATTCTGACGCTGCAGCACTCGACATTCTTTGTGGGACAGCTCAAATTCAGCTCCTGGTTGTCGTCGATGCCTCCTGGTCCTCGTGGCTGAAGAGTCAAGCTTCTCATCTTTCACCTGAAAACACCCGACATTGGTTGGCATCTTCTCCTCACCATCCTGGTCACTGGCTAGTGACCCAGACTCTGTTCCCTCTGCTTTCAGGTTCTTCACAGCTCCGATCCACTCTTGGATCCACCCGGGCACTTTTCCTCTGGTCGCCTGCAGCATTTCTTTGCAGCTCTCCACAGGAATCGACGACGAAACCCGACACCAAAAGATACTTATGCACCCGGCTTCCCTGGGTGAGGTAACACGAGTACTCCAGTGCTCACGTGGGTCTTGACTCTCGAAGTGTCCTAGTCTAAAAGGGTTCCATCGTAGTTCACCTCCAAGTGCCCTTAATCTTTAAAATTGTAACTTGTTTGTTCTCCATAGAAAGTCAATGGTGATCTGTGGCTGTGTTTAGACACTGCATGCGCCCCCCTTGGACCTCCTGTGTCCAATCCTTGGGGGTGAGCAACCTTTACAACGCAACTTTTACAACGCACTACCATTACAACGAAACTTTTAGAACGCAAGTGAATTTACAACGCAAGATTTTACAACGCAAGACTTTACAACGCAAGTACCTTTACAACGCAAGTACTTTTACAACGCAATTATTATGTGTTATATGTAATATGTTTTATATTTTATTTTATAAAAAATTAAAAAATTATATTTATATTTTTATATGTATATGTTTGAATAATTGAATTATTGATTTATTATTTTTATAGATTTTTAATAATTAAAAATGTATATAATATTAATTATACTCAGGTATTATATTTAAATTATTGTTAGTAATACTCAAGTTCAATTAATTAATACTGTAGTATTATTATTTAAAAATGGTGTAAAAATGTAGAAAAAACACTGTAGTATTAATAAAAAAAATAGTATTATTATTATTTAAAAATTTATTAAAAGTGAAATAGTATTGTTTTGAAACTCTGGAAATAAATATAATTACATTTTAGTAATGCTCTAGTACTTTGAATTAATACTTTAGTATTAATTTATAATAAAAAAATATTTAATGTTGGCTATTTTTATAAAAGTGTTTTTTATTTTTTATTATTATTTTAAGAGTATTTATTTTAAAAATTAAATTGAAATAAAAAAGGATTTATTATTAAAAAGTAGTATTTTTAAAAAAATAATCTTGCACAAAGTAATAAATTAGAGAAATAATTGTTTAGAATTTAAATTAAAGAAAATGTTGGGTAAAAATTTAAATTTATTATTAATGTGGGAATAATTATTTTTGGTTAAAGTTAAGGACCAAAAAGTTGTATAAAGTTATTATTTAAATAAATAAAAATAACTATTTTTTAAAATTTTAATTTTAATAAATAAATACATTTATTAAAACATCTATAAAATATCTTAAAAGTGATAGATTAAAAATAAAAATTATTTACTATGATTAATAGTTGTTAATTTTATTAATATATTTTTTTTTTTTTAAAGTTCCCACGTTTTTGCATTGATGTCAATGGAAGTAATTGTCCTTTATTTATTTCCATAGATGAAGCTGGTTGTCCCGCGGAACTGAAAATGAAGGTTAAAAAGAAGAAGAAAGGGAATCTTCAGAAAGGAAAAGGGATATGAATACAGGTAAGGATAATATTACATTATTTTTGAAGTAATAACTTATTAAAAAGATGTTTAGATTAAATAAATACATTATTAAAAATAAAGAATACATTGATTCGTTTTTTTTATTAAAAAAATATAGCAAAATAGCATATTATTCAAGGAAATTTATACATATTTTTCTGTACTTTAATGTATTATATTTATTTAAATAATAAAATATAAAAAAATTACTTTCAAATAGTCCCTTTTTAATCTTTGCAGCTTTTGATGACGTAAGTACGTAAACGTGAACGTAAGCGGCCATTTTGCAGAGGATCGATGGAGGAAGCAGCTGGAAGCTGATCTGCGTCCAGTTAGGAAACATTTCAAATTATTATTTATACATGTTAAGTTAAAAAAGTATACATATATTGTAAAGAAGGGATAAGGAAAGATTGCAGTTCATGTATGTAATGTAAATATTGTTAAATAGCATGTCGCCGATCATGTAATTAGAGTATGCCTATGTCGGGTCGTAGAAAGTAAAAAGTTAAAGAGAAAAGTTATTTTTGATAAGAATTTATTGATTTTCAACAAAAATGAAATCTAATGTAAATGTGTAAATGAAAAAATTTGATTAATAAAAGAAGATTTTAAAAATGCATTTTTCGATAATTTCTTGCTGTTTTTTGTCTATAAAAAAAAGCGATTTGTGGTTATTCGATTTTTGAAAAAAGCTTCTTCGAATTATTACTGTAATTTTGGTAATTTGATATTGTCTGATATATAATTTACTTTGTATGCGTTGTTTTTTTAAAGTATTATGATTGACAGTGATAGTATGATTTAGAAGGAGGGAATAATTGTTTACTTTGGATTGGTTCATTAGATAATATACAGTTATCTTTATAATTTATTATTGTAACTAGTAGAGGTGGAGATAGGGAGAATATGCTTTTTTGGAGGTAGATTTGTTTCTTTTTTTTTTAAATTGCATAGGATTTTAGCATTAAATTCGTAAATAGTTAGGGTGATATAGTGAGAAAATGTTTTGTTAGGAGGTAGTATTTTATTTAGGATGCTATTATAATTCTCACAAATTGTTGATCTATGTAATATAATTAATAATACGATCGATCAACATATTATAACAACAAGGAGTGCCAAAGAGTACCAATTTTGTATATCGTGGACTTTATCTGGATGTTTATCGAGATACTTTATTTTGGGGTTTACCAAAATAGAAGAATAATTGAGTATAATTGAATTATTTTCTCTTATTACTATGGTATTATATACAATTTCAAAAACATTTTGTGCTTGTAACCACAATTTTTGGGACAATTATATGGTAATTTAAAGAAGCTTTTTCCAAGTTTATATATTTTAGAAAAAATAGAAGAAATTATTTTAAATTTAAAATGCATTTTTAGTTGAAAAAATATGTTGTCAGGTGGTTGTCAAATTGGAAAGCATTTTCCAAATTTTCAGAAAATTTAAAAAATATTGGCACCTTGATATTTCGGATTATTGGGGTTTTGTGATGTTTCAAACATTGGTTTAGTACAGTTTGAAAACATAGAAGAAAAAAATATAAGGTAAAAAAAGATATGCAGACCCAATAAATTTAAAAAAAAATGTTTTGGAAAAATGTTATAGTCAATTGTAATTAGTGTTTGTTTATATTTAGGGCAAAGCAGGAAAGTAAGGTGAAACAGTTATTTAGAAGCTTAGAATGTTAGCAACATTTTCAAGGTAGTCTAGAGCCACAGACAACGAAAATTGTTGTATAATACCCAATAGTCTCTCAGACATTTCCTTTGTTTTTTGTGTAACTCGTGGGTTTAGACTACCAGCTAATGTTTGTGAAGGTCTCATTTCTTGAAAACTTTGCTCCTTCTTCAAAGTTTCCAAAAAAGAGTAGAAATTAGGGTGTGGTTTTCCAATTGTATGGTTGAAGGAGTTATGCCATCCCTCAGTGGCATTATTTGTTTTAGCTTCTCCCTCTAAACAGCTCGTGTAACAGTTCCACCACTCCACATGGAAACGTGGCTTCATCCTGCGACCCGATCTGCTTAGGTGCCCAATCCATGTGTCTTCAAAATAATTTAGAATGGGTGCCAATTTGTCTTCATTTACATTGTAATAATTTGATTCTGTAATGGCAGTGTAGTACTCATCTACACTTTCGGGAGGCACAAAACAAAGAGCTGTTAATTTTTTTAAATCAACTTGTAGTTTGCTATCTGTTGAGTATTCTGCACCCAGGGTTGTTTTCTGTAACTTACGCCAGAATGCCTGGGAAAAATGGAAAAAACAACCCTGAATTTGGGTATGCGTGTACGTTTTACTGATCACATTGATCATGCTCAATTCAAAATCGACAATTATTTTCCTAGGACTTTTGGTTGTTGTATTTTTAATAACTGATAAAAGTTCAGTGTAGGTTGCAGAAGACTTATCAGGCAGTAAACTATATACTAAGGGGATCACATTATGGTTAACTTTAGCATGTATAGTGTAAATTTGGGTGAAAGGATGGGGTGTACTTTTAAACGTCCCATTCATCATCCAAATTTCACTATTTTCTAACTTAACAAGGTTGCGAGGTGTACTAAAAATTAGAATACGTTTTTGAGGGTTTTCGTTGTCATGGAGAAGGAAGGGTTCATCAGCAAAAGAAATAGTAAGTTCATGTGGAATAACAATGTTAGAAAAGGTATGAGGTGTAGTTATTTGTGTGTTACTTGCCTGCTTTTGTCTTTGTATAATTCGCCTCAGATTAGGAATTATAGGCATATTACTAGCGACATGACTGGGGACATGCTGTGCAATCTCTCTTAAAATGGATCCTGTAGAATCATTGGAGGTGCTTGCAAGTTCTTTCATCTCATTTAGGGTTTCCCTTACATCAATATCCATTGCAGAGGCAGAGTGGTTATGATGAGTTGTTTTAATAATAATATCTTCATGGGTAACCGCTCTGCCGCTGCAATGGGATGAGTAGTATTGCACGCACCTCCAATGATTTCTGGGAAAACTTATCCTTTCTTTACAATATATGTATCCTGCATGCTTAAGTAATTTGTTTCCTTTTCTGGATTTTATGTAAGTAGCTGTTTCCGATCTCGGCGTGCTCTGCCCACCTCGCCGCCCCCCGCTCCCGCTTCCCGCCACCGCCTTAGCCCCGCCCCTTTTTTCTTCTGTTTCCCTCCCCGCTCCCGCCTCCCAGCTGCTCCGCCCACCCGCGCACTTCGCCTTAAATGGCGACCGTGCGACGCAGGTGAGTGTGACCCACTTGTGGGACACCCCCGCGCCGCACGGCCACCAGCTGCTGCGTGTGCCCCCAGTGCCTGCCTCTGTCTCAGCGCCGGCCTCGCTGCCGCCCTGAGCGCTCTCCTTGGTTTTCCCCCCGTTTTTTGCCTAAATTTGTGCTTGTTTTCATCGTGTGTCACTGCCTTTTTCCCCGTTTTTTGCCTGAATTTGTGCTTGTTTTCATCGTGTGTCACTGCCTTTTTTCCCGTTTTTTGCCTGAATTTGTGCTTGTTTTCATCGTGTGTCACTGCCTTTTTCCCCGTTTTGACTTAAATTTGTGCTTGTCTTTGTATCTGCCGATCTCGGCGTGCTCTGCCCACCTCGCCGCCCCCCGCTCCCGCTTCCCGCCACCGCCTTAGCCCCGCCCCTTTTTTCTTCTGTTTCCCTCCCCGCTCCCGCCTCCCAGCTGCTCCGCCCACCCGCGCACTTCGCCTTAGATGGCGACCGTGCGAACGCGCAGCGTTGACGCGCAGCGGGCGCGCCGATTGTGCGCCGAAGGCGCGCCAAAGGTAAGCCCGTCTGCGCCCATCCGCGCCTGGACCGCGCCCAGCGCCAGGACCCCTGGCCCCCACCGACGGAAGCCGACCCGACGAACCTACAGCGCCGCCGACCTCATCGCACTCAACACCGGCCACATCCCAGGATGTCACCGAGCCGCCCCGAAGCACACCCACGGACCCTTCAGCTGCCTCGCCTGCAAGTTCACCTGCATCCGGACCTTCCCTGCACCCGCCAAGCCGAACTCCAGCAGCACCCACCTCAAGTGCATCCTGCTCAACACCCGCTCCGTCCACAGACACGCCGTAGAACTCTGGAACCTGCTCGACACCACCGCCCCCGACGTTGCCTTCATCACCGAGACCTGGATGAACGCCTCCTCAGCCCCAGACATCGCCATCGCCATCCCAGAGGGCTACAAGATCACCCGGAGGGACCGCGACAACCAGACCGGAGGAGGCATCGCCATCATCCACAGAGACACCATCCGCATCACGACCAACACCGACGACACCCTCACCACCGCTGAACACCTGCACTTCCAGATCCACACCAACCCGAAGACCACCCTCAGAGGCACCCTGATCTACCGACCCCCGGGACCACGCACACGATTCAGCGAGGACATCGCCGACTTCGTCAGCCCGCACGCTCTCCCCTCCGCCGACTACATCCTCCTGGGGGACCTCAACTTCCACCTGGAGAACAACAACGACCGCAACACCATCACCCTGCTCGACAACCTCGACAACCTCGGACTCAAGCAACTGGTGACCACCCCCACCCACCTCGCCGGACACACACTCGACGCCGTCTTCTCATCCAGCAAAGACGTCACCTTCAGCCACGCAACAGGACTCCACTGGACGGACCACAGCTGCGTCCACTTCACCTTCAGAAGAACGACGATCCACCACCTCCAGCAACAGGTTGCTCGAAGAAGCTGGAACAAGATCACAGCCGACCAGCTCACCGCCTCCCTGAGCCAGCACCCTCCCGCCAACTCAGCGAACCCCAGCCAGGCCGCCGACAACCTCACGAAGTGGATCAGCAACTGCGCGGATGAACTCGCCCCTCTGAGGACCCCGCCCAGCAGATCCTGCAGCAGAAAAACACCATGGTTCACCGACGAACTCAAGTGCTCCAAGAAGAACTGTCGAGCCCTCGAGAAAGCCTGGAGAAGGGAACCAACGACGGACAACATGACCACCCTCAAGCTCGCCACCCGGAAACACCACCAACTGATCCGCGCCACCAAGAAAAATGCATACAAGGACCGGCTGGACAACAACGCACACAACTGCAAGGAACTCTTCAACATCGTGAAAGAGCTCTCCAACCCCAACGCCGGAAACAACGACATCACCCCGTCGCAAGACCTCTGCAACTCCCTCGCGTCCTACTTCCACAACAAAATCACGGACATACACAACAGCTTCAACAACCAACCAACGCAAGCCACAACCGCAACGACGCCACCATCCACCACCCTCCGCACCTGGACCCCGATCAGCACCGAAGACACCATCCGCACCATGAACTCCATCCATTCCGGATCTCCGACTGACCCCTGCCCTCACCACGTCTTCAACAAGGCCGACGCTGTCCTCGCACCCCACCTGCGGGACATCATCAACACCTCCTTCGACTCCGCCACCTTCCCTGAGAGCTGGAAGCACGCCGAAATCAGCGCTCTCCTCAAGAAACCCACAGCAGACCCCACCGACCTCAAGAACTACCGTCCCATCTCGCTCCTCCCGTTCCCGGCCAAAGTCATCGAGAAGACCGTCAACAAACAGCTGGCCGCCTTCCTTGAGACGAATGGATCCCTCGACCCCTCACAGTCCGGCTTCCGAGCGAACCACAGCACGGAGACCGCCCTCATCGCCGCCACCGACGACCTTCGAACTCTGATGGACAACGGAGAAACAGCGGCCCTCATCCTCCTGGACCTCTCCGCGGCTTTCGACACTGTCTGCCACCGCACCCTAGTACAGCGCCTCAGCAACATCGGAATCCAGGAGAAGGCACTGGAATGGATCACCTCCTTCCTCGACGGAAGAACACAAAGAGTCCGCCTACCACCGTACAAGTCAGAGGCCACCAAAGTAATCTGCGGCGTACCCCAAGGATCCTCGCTGAGCCCAACCCTCTTCAACGTCTACATGAGCCCCCTCGCGGCCATCGCACGCCAACACAACCTGAACATCATCTCCTACGCCGACGACACCCAGCTGATCCTCTCCCTGACCAACGACCCCGCCACCGCCAGAGCCAACCTGCACGAAGGGATGAGAGACGTAGCCGAATGGATGACGACCAGCCGCCTGAAACTGAACTCAGACAAGACGGAGGTCCTCATCCTGGGCTCCACGCCCTCCGCCTGGGACGACTCCTGGTGGCCCCCCGCCCTGGGCACCGCACCCAAACCGACGGACCACGCACGCAACCTGGGCTTCATCCTGGACTCCTCCCTCTCCATGACCAGACAAGTCAACGCCGTCTCCTCGTCATGCTTCAACATCCTGCGCATGCTACGTAAGATCTTCCGGTGGATCCCCACCGAGACGAGGAAGACGGTCACCCAAGCCCTCGTCACCAGCCGACTGGACTACGGCAACGCCCTCTACGCCGGAACCACGGCCAAACTCCAGAAGAGACTCCAGCGGATCCAGAACGCCTCGGCGAGACTCATCCTCGACATCCCCCGACGCAGCCACATCACCGGACACCTGAGAGATCTGCACTGGCTCCCGGTCAACAAGAGAATCACCTTCCGGCTCCTCACCCACGCGCACAAAGCCCTACACGACCAAGGCCCGAGCTACCTCAACAACCGGATCAGCTTCTACACTCCCAAGCGCCTCCTCAGATCAACCAACCACGCCCTCGCCGCCGTCCCCCGCATCCGAAGAGCGACAACAGGAGGAAGATCCTTCTCCTACCTGGCCGCCAAGACCTGGAACTCACTTCCGACCAATCTGCGCCTGACCCAAGACCACCTCTCCTTCAGGAAGAAGCTCAAGACCTGGCTGTTCGAGCAGTAGCGGCACCCCCCCCCCTCCCAGCGCCTTGAGACCCTACGGGTGAGTAGTGCGCTCTACAAATGACCTGATTGATTGATTGATTGACTGAGCACACATTATCTGTAAAGAAACAATGTTTTATTTTAGTATGTAAATTGAAAGGACAAAAAAGACATAATAATAATCTACATTTTCCCAACTGCTGCACCTTCCTGGGGTTAGAATAGTAATTCTTACCCCTACAATATTCCACACTTTCCCTACTGCTGCACCTTCCTGGAGTTAGAATAGTAATTCATACCCCTGCTCTATCCCACACTTTTCCTACTGCTCTATCTTCCTGGAGTTAGAATAGTATTTCTTACCCCTTCACTATCCCACACGTTTCCTACTGCTGCTCTTCCCTGGAGTTAGAATAGTAATTCTTACCCCTACACTATCCCACACTTTCCCTACTGCTGCTCTTTCCTGGAGTTAGAATAGTAATTCCCATCTCTACACTATCCCACACTTTCCCTACTTCTGCACCTTTCTGGAGTTAGAATAGTAATTCTTACCTCTACACTATCCCACACTTTCCCTACTTCTGCACCTTCCTGGAGTTAGAATAGTAATTCTTACCCTTACACTATCCCACACTTTCCCTACTGCTGCACCTTCCTGGAGTTAGAATAGTAATTCTTTCCTCTACACTATCCCACATTTTCTCTACTGCTGCACCTTTCGGGAGTTAGAATAGTAATTCTAACCTCTACTCTATCCCACACTTTCTCTACTGCTGCACCTTTATGGAGTTAGAATAGTAATTATCACCCCTACACTATCCCACACTTTCTCTACTGCTGCACCTTCCTGGAGTTAGAATAGTAATTCTCACCCCTACACTATCCCACACTTTCTCTACTGCTGCACCTTCCTGGAGTTTGAATAGTAATGTGTTTTGTAATGTGCTTTTTAAATACCTTTTGATGTAGATGTTTTCTTTTTGCTCTAGTTTTTGTTCTGGTTTCTCGTTTTTTTCTGGTCTTTTGGTTGTCTGGTCTTCTGGGATTCGCTTTTAGATTATGTTTTTAGAGGATTTATTTGAGTATCTGAAAAAATGAGACAAAAAATGAAATGTAATATTTTATTTTAATGTTTGAGATACAGTCAAATATGTTAATACTTTTCTGCATACGTTATTTTACATTCACATTACCTTGTAATTTTACTACACTTTCCCTACTGCTGCATCTTCCTGGAGTTAGAATAGTAATTCTTACCTCTACACTATCCCACACTTTCCCTACTGCTGCACCTTCCTAGAGTTAGAATAGTAATTCTTACCCTTACTCTATCCCACACTTTCCCAACTGCTGCATCTTCCTGGAGTTTGAATAGTAATTTTTACCCCTGCTCTATCCCACACTTTCCCTACTGCTGCATCTTCCTGGAGTTTGAATAGTAATTCTTACCCCTGCTCTATCCCACACTTTCCCTACTGCTGCACCTTCCTGGAGTTTGAATAGTAATTCTTACCCTTACTTTATCCCACACTTTCCCTACTGCTGCACCTTCCTGGAGTTAGAGTAGTAATTCTTACCCCTACACTATCCCACACTTTCCCTACTGCTGCACCTTCCTGGAGTTAGAATAGTAATTCTTTCCTCTACACTATCCCACATTTTCTCTACTGCTGCACCTTTCGGGAGTTAGAATAGTAATTCTAACCTCTACTCTATCCCACACTTTCTCTACTGCTGCACCTTTATGGAGTTAGTATAGTAATTCTCGCCCCTACACTACCCCACACTTTCTCTACTGCTGCACCTTCCTGGAGTTAGAATAGTAATTCTCACCCCTACACTATCCCACACTTTCTCTACTGCTGCACCTTCCTGGAGTTTGAATAGTAATATGTTTTGTAATGTGCTTTTTAAATACCTTTTGATGTAGATGTTTTCTTTTTGCTCTAGTTTTTGTTCTGGTTTCTCGTTTTTTTCTGGTCTTTTGGTTGTCTGGTCTTCTGGGATTCGCTTTTAGATTATGTTTTTAGAGGATTTATTTGAGTATCTGAAAAAATGAGACAAAAAATGAAATGTAATATTTTATTTTAATGTTTGAGATACAGTCAAATATGTTAATACTTTTCTGCATACGTTATTTTACATTCACATTACCTTGTAATTTTACTACACTTTCCCTACTGCTGCATCTTCCTGGAGTTAGAATAGTAATTCTTACCTCTACACTATCCCACACTTTCCCTACTGCTGCACCTTCCTAGAGTTAGAATAGTAATTCTTACCCTTACTCTATCCCACACTTTCCCAACTGCTGCATCTTCCTGGAGCTTGAATAGTAATTTTTACCCCTGCTCTATCCCACACTTTCCCTACTGCTGCATCTTCCTGGAGTTTGAATAGTAATTCTTACCCCTGCTCTATCCCACACTTTCACTACTGCTGCACCTTCCTGGAGTTTGAATAGTAAATCTTACCCCTACTTTATCCCACACTTTCCCTACTGCTGCACCTTCCTGGAGTTAGAGTAGTAATTCTTACCCCTACACTATCCCACACTTTCCCTACTGCTGCACCTTCCTGGAGTTAGAATAGTAATTCTTACCCCTACACTATCCTACACTTTCCCTACTGCTGCACTTTCCTGGAGTTAGAATAGTAATGTGTTTTATAATGTGCTTTTTAAATACCTTTTGATGTAGATGATTTCTTTTTGCTCTAGTTTCTGTTCTGGTTTCTCGTTTTTTTCTGGTCTTTTTAGTTGTCTGGTCTTCTGGGATTCGCTTTTAGATTTTGTTTTAAGAAGATGTATTTGAGTATCTGAAAAAATGATACAAAAAATGAAAAGTAATATTTTATTTTAATGTTTGAGATACAGTCAAATATGTTAATACTTTTCTGCATATGTTATATTACATTCACATTACCTTGTAACTTTACTACACTTTCCCTACTGCTGCATCTTCCTGGAGTTAGAATAGTAATTCTTACCCTTACTCTATCCCACATTTTCCCTACTGCTGCACCTTCCTGGAGTTAGAATAGTAATTCTTACCCCTGCTCTATCCCACACTTTCCCTACTGCTGCACCTTCCGGGAGTTAGAATAGTAATTCTAACCTCTACTCTATCCCACACTTTCTCTACTGCTGCACCTTTATGGAGTTAGTATAGTAATTCTCATCCCTACACTACCCCACACTTTCTCTACTGCTGCACCTTCCTGGAGTTAGAATAGTAATTCTCAGCCCTACACTATCCCACACTTTCTCTACTGCTGCACCTTCCTGGAGTTTGAATAGTAATGTGTTTTGTAATGTGCTTTTTAAATACCTTTTGATGTAGATGTTTTCTTTTTGCTCTAGTTTTTGTTCTGGTTTCTCGTTTTTTTCTGGTCTTTTGGTTGTCTGGTCTTCTGGGATTCGCTTTTAGATTATGTTTTAGAGGATTTATTTGAGTATCTGAAAAAATGAGACAAAAAATGAAATGTAATATTTTATTTTAATGTTTGAGATACAGTCAAATATGTTAATACTTTTCTGCATATGTTATTTTACATTCACATTACCTTGTAATGTTACTACACTTTCCCTACTGCTGCATCTTCCTGGAGTTAGAACAGTAATTCTTACCTCTACACTATCCCACACTTTCCCTACTGCTGCACCTTCCTAGAGTTAGAATAGTAATTCTTACCCTTACTCTATCCCACACTTTCCCAACTGCTGCATCTTCCTGGAGTTTGAATAGTAATTTTTACCCCTGCTCTATCCCACACTTTCCCTACTGCTGCATCTTCCTGGAGTTTGAATAGTAATTCTTACCCCAGCTCTATCCCACACTTTCCCTACTGCTGCACCTTCCTGGAGTTTGAATAGTAAATCTTACCCCTACTTTATCCCACACTTTCCCTACTGCTGCACCTTCCTGGAGTTAGAGTAGTAATTCTTACCCCTACACTATCCCACACTTTCCCTACTGCTGCACCTTCCTGGAGTTAGAATAGTAATTCTTACCCCTACACTATCCTACACTTTCCCTACTGCTGCACTTTCCTGGAGTTAGAATAGTAATGTGTTTTATAATGTGCTTTTTAAATACCTTTGATGTAGATGATTTCTTTTTGCTCTAGTTTCTGTTCTGGTTTCTCGTTTTTTTCTGGTCTTTTTAGTTGTCTGGTCTTCTGGGATTCGCTTTTAGATTTTGTTTTAAGAAGATGTATTTGAGTATCTGAAAAAATGATACAAAAAATGAAAAGTAATATTTTATTTTAATGTTTGAGATACAGTCAAATATGTTAATACTTTTCTGCATATGTTATATTACATTCACATTACCTTGTAACTTTACTACACTTTCCCTACTGCTGCATCTTCCTGGAGTTAGAATAGTAATTCTTACCCTTACTCTATCCCACATTTTCCCTACTGCTGCACCTTCCTGGAGTTAGAATAGTAATTCTTACCCCTGCTCTATCCCACACTTTCCCTACTGCTGCACCTTCCTGGAGTTAGAATAGTAATTCTTACCCTTACTCTATCCCACACTTTCCCTACTGCTGCACCTTCCTAGAGTTTGAATAGTAATTCTTACCCTTACTCTATTCCACACTTTCCCTACTGCTGCACCTTCCTGGAGTTAGAGTAGTAATTCTTACCCCTACACTATCCCACACTTTCCAAACTGCTGCACCTTCCTGGAGTTAGAATACTAATTCTTACCCCTACACTATCCCATACTTTCCCTACTGCTATACCTTCCTGGAGTTAGAATAGTAATTCTTACCCCTATACTATCCAACACTTTCCCTACTGCTGCACCTTCCTTGAATTGGAATAGTAATTGTTATCTCTACAGTATACCACATTTTCCCTACTGCTGCTCATTATTGGTTTTAGAATAGTAATTTTTATACCTATTTCATCCCACACTTTTGCAATATTTTACTACTGCTACACTTGAATACAGTATAAAAATGCTGTTATGTAAATTATAAAATAATTACCGTCTTTAAAACTCAACGTTTGAATTTCCAAAGATGAAAGTATTTATTTTATTTTCGTTTTTGAATTTCTGTGTAAAAATTAGATTAAATATGTGTGGATTAGAATTATTTATTCCTTTTTATTAAATTTGAATTTTGATTTATTTAAATTAGAAAAGTACCTTGAAATTATTGTTGAAGAGGAGTATGGATCCTTTAGTAAAATCCAATTTTTAAAACTTGGCTTTTTTCGTCACACTTTATAGAAGTTCTTCTATATTTAGTATTTTAACTTTTCGTGCTGTTAGAAAAATAATATAATTTTAGATATTTGAAAATAATTCAATTAAATAATCCATGTAATTTAAATAATAATCATCTTTAAATATATTGTGCTTCATTTTATTAATATATGTCTCATTAATTATAGTAATATCTGGGTAGTAATATTGTTAATTTAAATTAAAAAATCAAACTTATTTAGGGATCGCATTTTAAATATTTTACGAAAATATTTCTGTTATTACTGTTGTAAACTTACTTGTATTGCGAAAAGTAATGCTTCTTAAACGGAATCGGGTGTTATCTCAAAGAAGAGGTCAGAGGGTCAGCTTTTGGCGTCTGGTCACTCTGCTAGTTGATAATCAACTGAATTAAAAATGGTGTGTTACTCGTATTTATAAGTTTGAGTCAGTGTCACTGTTATTTTTAAGAAACATAGCATTGGTATTCATTATTTAATTCCGTTTCATTACTGTGGAAAGTTATAATTTTTAAAATTATATAAAGATGTGTAGTTTTGACTTTTTCGTTCCGATTTGGCATCCATTTCCAGTTGTAGGACATATTTAGGAACTACACAGTTTAAAATGGCGACTATGTTTATGTTAAATATTTGTTTTTATGCATATTTATTATCATTTAAAATAATATATTGTAAGTTTGTTATATTATATAATTCTTTCCATGTGTAAAATTTTCATTAGTTTCGTAAAAATGAGTATTTTGTTTAATACTCGAGTATTAATTAAAAAAAATGTTTGCGCATTTCTTTGGATTAACGTTTAGTTTTTATGTACATTTTAAAACACTTCCCCACCCAAAACCCCTAATTTCCCTACATCCCGTGCCAGGTTTTATTTTACAACAAAAAAAAAACGTATTTTATGCGTTGTAAAGGTATGCGTTGTATTTGAATTTGTTGTAATAGCACTTTCCTATTATAAACTCTATTTCGCGTTGTAACAGTATTCGTTGTAAAAGCATGCATTGTAAAAGTTTTTGCGTTGTAAAAAATGCGTTGTAAAGACATGCGTTGTAATAGTATGCGTTGTAACGTCATACATCCTACCTTGGGTGGTTCCTGGTAGCCCCAGTGGTTCTACAGGCCCTAGGCCTGCTTTCTAATCTTCACGCGGTTCTTATACCACTATTTCAGTATATGGTTTGTGGGGCCCCTAGGGCATAACGTATACTGGGCAACTCATCGTATGCTAATTAAGTTCATTGTATTGTACTTTTACCTTTGACCTCATAAAGAGTCCAGAGGGGTTGTGGGTTAGAATAAATACATATACATTTGATATATACCTTGTGTGGTGTGCTTTCATTTGGTCATTCAAGAGATTATACTTCGTAAAACAACTAGCTTAACTCGCCTCTAAGTCTTACCCTGAATTCTGCTCTCCACAGCTACCACTAGGATAGCTTTCTATAAAGGTTGACTTTAAACCTACCATCAATAAGGGTTGTTTGGACTGGTGCCAGGTGCCCACTAGAATAGTGGACATCATATGCCAGGCCAACTTCTCACACCAGGCAGTAATGTTTCATAAATGTACGCGGCCACAGTTTGTGTTCCCATCAGTAAGAGGACTCCAAGCCCCAGAAGCCTCAGCTCTCCCAGGAGGGAGGAGGGTGCATCTTCGCGCTACAAAAGCGCATACGACCCCCCCGGCGTGGGAAGCTGCCATCGTTCGTGTTGCCATCAGTAGGGGGACTCCAAGCCCCAGTAGCCTCAGCACTCACAGGAGAGAGGAACCTGCATCTTCGTGCTACAAAAGCGCACATGCCCCCCGCTTTACGGGACGCTGCCACTGTTCGTGCTGCCATCAGTAGAGGAACTCCAAGCCCCAGAAGCCTCAGCGCTCCCAGGAGGGAGGAGCCTGCATCTTTGCGCTACAAAAGCACCCACGACCCCCACAGCGTGGGACGCTGCCACGGTTCACGTTGTCATCAGTAGGGGGACTCCAAGCACCAGAAGCATCAGCTCTCCCAGGAGGGAGGAGCCTGCATATTCATGCTACACAAGTGCCCACAAACCCCGCATAGCAGGACGCGCCTGGGCAAAGCCCGGGCCAAGGGCGGGCCCGTCCTTGCCCGTCATCATCCAGCAGAGGCTGGGCCACCCCCTAACATCTCCTTCCTAAGGACCTGGGTTGTGAACTATAAAGGTACTGTCTGACATTCTGCTCCCCATCTACTAATTGCCCCATATTTGTGTTGCTTTCTGTCATGTATCACTCCTACAGATCTGACCTGTTGACCTGATGACCTATTGCTTTTTCTACAGCCTGTCTGCTATGGGGAAATGGAAGGGGATTGAGGCTGGGCTGGGTTGTGCAACTAATAAGAGATCTAAGAAATTGTCCCAGCCTCCAGGGCATGAAACTGGAGAAGGGGTGTTTGGGGAGAAAGTGTTAGACCGCATTGAGACCATTGTTGCTGATTGCGAGGGGTTGCTCACGTCACCTGCTCCAGCTATATTTACCAGTACCCTTGAAACCACCACCAAGTCTTCCACCCCCCACATGTCAATAGGATCTAATAGTTCTGGGTATTGGAACATTCCCACCTTATTCAAGAAAGTGGCTAGTAATAAAACTTTGCCAACACCGATTCCAAAGCCAGCTCTAGAAATCGCACCAAATCATAACTTTTTGTGTCCCTCGAGTGAAGTGAGTGAAGAGAGCCCTTCCACGATTGCTATATTGGCCGACATCCCCCTAAGTAATCGTTTTGCCCTACTTGCAGATAATCCGACCACAAGCGATTCACGTAATGATAAGGACCTGGATATACAAGCATATCCGACACAAGGCTAAAAATGTATCTTTCTCAAGGAACAAGGGAGGCTGTCAATGAATACACCTGTTCTTATTCTGGTCTCCAAAGGGAAATAGTTGCCTTAAAAAGTTCCATTGAGACCTTGACTACTCTAGTGTCAAAAATCTTTCTCAAATTAGAAGAATGTATCAGACCTCAGCCCTCCTCACTTGTGCCTACCCCAATCAACCACGCTAAATTGAGGATGGGGTCTGTGTTGTCCCTCCCTAAGCAAACTGGTCACAACGCCCATACTAAGAGCACTGCCCCACAGTTTGACCTATTTGATTGTAACAACTGGGTCCCTGACAACCCACCATTTGTCAATTGTAGGCCCCAGGAGGACCAGGGTGGGAATCCTAGGGGCGTATCTTGGGACCTAGTTGGGCCTGGGAAGCTGAAAAAGCAAGCGCCCCAGGGTTTGAATAGAAGCTGTAGTAGGGCGACTCTTCCCTCCTGTCTTCCCCAACCACCTCACCCTATGAAAACCACTCAACCCGCCTACACCTATATACTTGACCAATATTCCTAAGGTGGCAAACAACAGTTGAAGAAATGAGAATGTTGATACCCTTAAAAACAAGGCTATACATTGGCGGACCAGGGGTTGTAGATCCATAATAAGGGACGATATTATCCAGGCCAAAAGATGTGTCCTTGATCACAGCCCAACCAATGCTATAGAGCTCATTTCAGTTAGTGATCACTTGGTACATAATCTAGTGGCCTTGGAAGCTAGATCTTATCCACAATCCTTCACAAATATTCGGCTGAAGATAAACATCCCTTCTACAACTGAACAAGTATAAACTGCTCCCTTGCTTCCTGGGGATTCACCTATTTCAACTTTATCTCAGAATGATTGACTTCTTTTTCCATCCTCTAATAGGGATTCCGTGTATATCCCTAGCACAGATTCTGAGTGTACTTCCTCCCTAGCACAGACATATCAAGAGGGCCCTGAAGTACTAAAAATTATATACCATAGAGCTATACTTACCAATAGCCCATATACCTTATTTATCAAGAATAAGTCAGTCGGCAATGGAGAAGGTTCAATCGTTTATTTTGCAAAGCGCCCTATATAGGGGAGCTTCACTCTCGTCACAACCCTCAAAGGTGCGCAGAGGAGACTGCTGGATTACATTCAAAACAGTGCATATATACTTTCAGCATACCTCATGGAAACCCCACACATGCAAAAATGTACCACTTCTCGTGAAGCCAACAGGAAAACCCATATAAGGCACAATTGATTGATTCGAAACTCAACTCAAGGGTTTCCGGGGGTAGGTCAGTAAAGGTGCCTCCCTTTCATTCTGGGGCACGGGACTACAGGCATGGCGCCTGCAAGAATGTGCTCATCCTACAAGAAAGACAGATGCGACCTTGAGTTTCCTAAGTTAGAATCAATGGTCTGTTCACAGCCCAGGCCGGCCTCTCAGGCTCTCTACACAGTAGCAGGTCATGTGCTTTCCTAACTAACGAAAGAGACACGGGGAAATGAAACCAAAATGGCGTTTGTTCAGTTTAGGCCAACTTCTTAATGTGGGCATGGTTCGAGTGTATTTACAAGGGGTTTTCCTAAGGTAGCATTGATATATTGGATACATTAAGCCAACATTATATAATATCGATTTTATATTCCTTCAGACCGCCCTTTTGGCGTGATGTAGCCAATATATAATATAAGAGATTTTCTAATCCAAGAACACACCTTCATCTATTTGCATGAGGTCGGTAACCTCCTGCACTAACTGCTTCTCAATTTTCGTCTGTCGTGAAACTGTCAATGAGGAAGTGAGCTTGGCAGCGCAGTAAGATCAGCATGCCGGCCCACAATAAAGGCACAGGCAACAAATAAATACCACCCCAAGTGCTCCAGCAAGAATCATGAAGATTTTCCAACCCCAGGTGGACAAGAGGTTCCAGAACCACCCTGTTAAGGACCAGGTACCAGTGTCAGCATGAACTTCCACAGCCAAGCGATGTAATTTCTGAATGGCCAAGTGTATAGTTGGAGCAGAATCAGGTATATACACACAGCAGGAGCTGCCGATCACGCGGCATGCTCCTCCTCGACAAGCTAGGATGACGTCAAGCCCAATCCGATTTTGAAGCGAAACGAGTCTCGTAGCCTGAAGCTCTACCGTCAGGTTAGTTAAAATTCCAGCAGTGGTTTGAACTACATTTTCCACTACTCTAGAGAGATGTCTGACATCTCTACTGGTAAAAGAGGACCCCATATAGGAATGAGAACCTATGCTATGTCCACAAACTGCTGTGAAGCGGTGTCAGTCTGGTCAGTACTATCAGTATCGATACTTCTACTAACTCGGAAGGGATCTGAATTTCGTTTAGTCAACTGGTGTGTCTTATGATACCTGGACACGTGTTTCGGGGTATTTACCCCTCATCAGCAGGGATTAGGCTGTGTTCTGGGGTTGTGTGAGTAGTGTGCGACCCCACCCCCAATTGTAATGTTAAAGCTCCCTTGAGCAGTTGGCTGACGAGCCTGGGACCCCGCACCTGCGCGCCTGAGTGGTACTAAACCTGGCAATATATGGCAGCCACCGGCAACCCCAGAACACAGCCTAATCCCTGCTGATGAGGGGTAAATACCCCGAAACACGTGTCCAGGGATGGCGAAGATAGCGAAGATAGCAGAGAATCGAAAGAAGATGCATCGCGGAACACGAACTACACTTACCACAGTCCTTAGGGGCGATCCCACTGGTGTGTGAGTAGTGTGCGACCCCACCCCCAATTGTAATGTTAAAGCTCCCTTGAGCAGTTGGCTGACGAGCCTGGGACCCCGCACCTGCGCGCCTGAGTGGTACTAAACCTGGCAATATATGGCAGCCACCGGCAACCCCAGAACACAGCCTAATCCCTGCTGATGAGGGGTAAATACCCCGAAACACGTGTCCAGGGATGGCGAAGATAGCAGAGAATCGAAAGAAGATGCATCGCGGAACACGAACTACACTTACCACAGTCCCCAGGGGCGATCCCGCTGGTGTGTGAGTAGTGTGCGACCCCACCCCCAATTGTAATGTTAAAGCTCCCTTGAGCAGTTGGCTGACGAGCCTGGGACCCCGCACCTGCGCGCCTGAGTGGTACTAAACCTGGCAATATATGGCAGCCACCGGCAACCCCAGAACACAGCCTAATCCCTGCTGATGAGGGGTAAATACCCCGAAACACGTGTCCAGGGATGGCGAAGATAGCGAAGATAGCAGAGAATCGAAAGAAGATGCATCGCGGAACACGAACTACACTTACCACAGTCCTTAGGGGCGATCCCGCTGGTGTGTGAGTAGTGTGCGACCCCACCCCAATTGTAATGTTAAAGCTCCCTTGAGCAGTTGGCTGACGAGCCTGGGACCCCGCACCTGCGCACCTGAGTGGTACTAAGTCTGGCAATATATGGCAGCCACCAGCAACCCCAGAACACAGCCTAATCCCTGCTGATGAGGGGTAAATACCCCGAAACACGTGTCCAGGGATGGCGAAGATAGCGAAGATAGCAGAGAATCGAAAGAAGATGCTTCGCGGAACATGAACTACACTTACCACAGTCCTGTTTGTTTAAATTTGTAGTGATTCCCCTGAAGAAGGGCTACACTATAAGCCCGAAATGCATTGGGAACCAGCAGAATCACTAAAGATTTGTGTGAAAGTACAAGCATGCGACAGCAAGAAGTTTTTAACACAGCTGCCGTGTAGAAGCACTGTCACTTTCTACGGTCTACCCTGTAACAAGCACAACTGAGGAAATAATTTGAATACAAAATAAAAGGATTAAAATGTGAAATTATTGATGAACTTTTGATATACGCCGTCCCGGCAAATGCGGCGCGCTCGAACTTGAAGTTACCTGCTTCAATCTCACTTGCATCTAGCCACCAGCAACCCCAGAACACAGCCTAATCCCTGCTGATGAGGGGTAAATACCCCGAAACACGTGTCCAGGGATGGCGAAGATAGCGAAGATAGCAGAGAATCGAAAGAAGATGCATCGCGGAACACAAACTACACTTACCACAGTCCTTAGGGGCGATCCCGCTGGTGTGTGAGTAGTGTGCGACCCCACCCCCAATTGTAATGTTAAAGCTCCCTTGAACAGTTGGCTGACGAGCCTGGGACCCCGCACCTGCGCGCCTGAGTGGTACTAAACCTGGCAATATATGGCAGCCACCGGCAACCCCAGAACACAGCCTAATTCCTGCTGATGAGGGGTAAATACCCCGAAACACGTGTCCAGGGATGGCGAAGATAGCAGAGAATCGAAAGAAGATGCATCGCGGAACACGAACTACACTTACCACAGTCCTTAGGGGCGATCCCGCTGGTGTGTGAGTAGTGTGCGACCCCACCCCCAATTGTATTATCAAACACTGTGGTCTCCGCCACCCATCTGGCTGATACACTGGGAAACATAGCAGACATTTTGGTTTGCGCTGTATCTTTTGCTACTTGGTCAACAAAGGCATTTCCCTCCCCTGTAGTATCAATGATTTTCTTGTGGGCACTACACTTGATGATGGCCACCTTCTCTGGTAAGGTTAATGCATTCAACAATCTTTTGATCAAAGGGCCATGTTGTATTCTTTGACCATGGGAGGTAAGAAAACCTCGTTCCCTCCACAGCCGCCCAAAACTATGGGCTACGCCAAAGGCTTACTGGCTGTCTGTAAAATTATTTACTCTTAAACCTTCGCTCAGTTCACATGCTCTTAATAATGCTATTAGTTCAGCTGCTTGCGCTGAATGATGGGAAACCCGAGCGGTCTCCACTACTGTAGTAGTTATAGCATAAGCAGCTGTTGTCGTGCCATCTGGTAGTTTGAAACATGAGCCATCCACATACAACTCCCCTTGGGGTTCAGATAAATGGGTGTCAGTGAGGTCTACTCGTCCCTTCATTTCTTCTTCAGTCCGAAATATACAATCATGGACATCGTCCTTTTGATCACTAGAAGGGAGGGGTAATAACGTGGCTGGATTCAGAGTGGCACATCGTTTAATAGTAATGTGGGGTGCAAATAGAGTTAATTCGTAACCAGTCAATCGTGCACTTGTAAGGTGCTGAGTTTTTGTCCGGTTTAATAATATATCCGCAGCATGCGGTACCATCACTGTGAGGTCAGTATTCAAAACACTCCCCTCCAACTGTCGAATGGCCACCGCCACAGCAGCAGTAGCCCTTAAACAGCTAGGAAGGGCTCTGGCTACATTATCCAATACTGCCCAAAAATATGCGAAAGGCCGTTGCTATCCGCCAAAACCCTTTGTTAACACTGAAAGTGAACAACAGTCCACCTCATGCACATAAAGTACAAAAGGTTTTCGGTAGTCCAGAGTACCCAAGACAGTTGCAGAGCAAAGAGCATATTTCAAAGAATCAAAAGCATCCTGACATTCATCCTTCCAGGGCAAGGGTTCATGCACATTTTTGGTAGTCAAATGCAACAAGGGTTTAGCCAGAAAAGAAAAATTAGGAATCCATTGGCGACAGTAAGAGGTTATTCCAAGAAAAGCACGAACATCATGTTGAGTACGGGGCACATAAATGTTAGAAATAACAGTTATTCATTCAGGAGTCAGTCTCCTCCCCGCTTTCGATAGTAAATGACCAAGCTAGGTCACTTCCTGTCGACAATATTGAAATTTGGATAAGGATACCTTATTACCGTTAGCTGCTAAATGGGTCAATAATTTAACAGTGGGTGGCTAGCAGCATGCCGTGCTAGACTCGTGGTCCGGGAGCTCCCGGCCGACGAGGACAAAATCCGACGTTAAATACTGCCACGGATCGCTACTCCGCTAAGTAACGTGTGGCAGGCAACACAGAAGCGAGGCCACAAGAACACGGGAGGTTTTGGCGGCTCCAGAGCCCCCGTCTCGGAATTTGCAGCAGCGGCCGGCGGACAACCCAGCGATCCAACATGGCGGATTCGCAGTGAGCTCGGGGTGCGGGAGGCGGAGGAGAGCCCCGCGGATCCAGTGTCACCGACCCGGCGACGACTCAATCCGGCTGTGCTCGGACACCGGGGTGCTGCGCATAGCGCACCGATTGCCCTGGGCTGTGTGGGATACCGGTGTCAGACCTCGCATCACAAGATGGCGGACTGCCCAGGACATCGAGGCGGGCCGCTGTGAGAACTCCAGAGGCGCTGATCGGAGGTTCGAATCTGGGAACCGACAAGCGGCCCGGCAGCAGCGGCTGGTGCAGGAACTCTAACTTCACGGACCAGCTCCCACGACCCGACGGAGACTTACGCGGTGAGCTGGTTCCCGGGCGCCTTCCTCCGCCATTCCCGGGGTGACTAGGAGGCTGCGGCGGGCGGATCACAGTGGTGGCACCCGGCGAGATAACACACCTCCACGGTCTGTGGGACACTCGGCACGGACATCGGGAGGGCAGTGGCTAAAGGTGTGGAGCCCCCCAGAAATCCGGTGGTGACTTTACCAAGATGGCGGCCATTACCCTGGGCTAGACATCCTCAACACGGGCGCCGGCACCGGGAAGGGTCTAGCCGACTCCGGAGAGGGTGCATAAGGTGGTGAGGGCCCCGTAGAGACGGCTGTGGAGGCGCTGGGCCTTACGCCCCTCCCCCCGACAGGCACACAACTCCTGGGATAACGAGGGGTGGACAAGCGCGATGGCGGACGCCAGTTCTGCACCGCACTGCGTGTGACATCCGCGACGAACCAGAGGCTTGGGGCACAGTTTACTCGCAGGAAAAGACTTACCTGGGGTCACGCAGCGTGGGAGAGGCCGATCATCGCTGCGCCCCCTCCCACACGCCATCCAGGGACGGGGGCTGGAGAGTGGCCACCCCCATACCAGTGATCCACACTCAGGGGGAGGTGAAAGTTGCGGACACCGCCACTGCACAGCGACATGCCATAACTCCACCTCCCGGAGACCAAGAGCACAACACTAAGACGGGTTGACGCGGAAACGACCACCGCCAGTGACGGTACTTACCAGGACACCCCTGGAGGATAGCAGTGATCGGCTGGAAGAGGCAGTAGCGCTCAGACGGAGGTGAGAGACAGTAACGCCGGGCGCATCGCAGACATAGGTGGGGACAGGAGAAAGGCCGCCACCAGACCACTGCCACGGTGGGACGTACCCCCTATTGTCCTCGCGATCCCGACCCCCCTCGGCAACCATGGGGAAGAACAACCCACCGCCCAAGCCACTGAAACAGGGCCCTATGGACAATTTTGCGGCACCACGGCAGGCCAGAGGGAACCCGGACGCATCATCTGAGGGTCTCGTCGACACTGGTACTCTGCTTGCAGCGATACAGGCGTCAAGAACGGACATTCAAGAATCACGGGCAGCGTTGGAGGTCAAGATCGGCGAGGTGGGATCGGAAGTCACTCTCCTGCGCCAAGACTTTAAGAACCTCTCGGCCAGAGTGACGGACACAGAATCGCGCATCGGAGAAGCGGAGGACGCGATCACCACGGTCCGGAGGGAGATGGCAGAACTCCAAGCATCACACCGACAACTGCTGTGGAAGGTGGACGATGCGGAAAACCGGGCACGCCGCAACAACCTGCGCTTTGTAGGTTATCGAGAGGACTTGAGGGGACCGATATGTCGGCATTCCTACACACTTGGCTTAAGGACACCTTCCCAAGGGCGCACTTCTCGACATGCTTCGTGATTGAAAGAGCTCACCGGGCACTACTGGCGAAACCTCCGGAGGGTGCGCGACCTAGACCGGTGATCGCACGCTTCCTCAACTTTGCAGATAGGGACTTGATCTTGAGGGAAGCGAGGAAACTAGGAGAAATCAGGTGGGAGAATACCAACATCATGATCTTCCCGGATTACAGCCAGGAAGTGCAGAAGCAGAGGCGCTCCTTTGACTCGGTAAAGTCTAAACTCAGATCCATGAACATTACCTACATGCTGCTCTTCCCGGCGAAGCTCAAAGTCATCTATAAAGAAAAGGCAATCTTCTTTACCACCCGGAGGACGCGTGGCAGTGGCTCGAAGAGAGACCGATCTTCACTGGCAAAGAGACGGCTGGCCGCGAGGAATTGGACAAGGTCGTGAGAGAAAAGACACAACGGGGCCTGCCTCAGCAACAGAGAAGGAAATCCAGAAGGACATTCACTCGCACCACAGGAACCCCATACCATGCTCACCCGTCTGCGGGAGGTAGAAGGGGGAGATCAGAATCTCCCGGGACATCCAACAAAGCGGACAGGCGATTGCGGGGGGACCGCATACAGACCTGCTCGGAAGGAGACGACGAATACGGTATTGAACTCAGAGACTCGGCAGCAGAGGCGGACGATCCGACTAGTCATCAGAGCTCTGTGCATCCCCTGGTGACTGAGATCCGCAACCTGGAGCAGGAGAACTCCGACAAGATGAGTGGGACGGAAACGTCAACGCAAGATTCACACTCTTGAAATGCAGCTGCTGTGGACTAATGCAACGTCGGCCGGGAAGACGGCGGGACGCAAGTTGTCACTACCCCTTTGCTTCTTACTTTTCTATTCTTTGTTTGGGTTTTGTTGACAGTCATTAGGACATTTTTTCAAGGTTTTACCTTTTGCTCACTGTTGCGCCTGGGCGCGACACCCGGCGGAAAAGTACTATACTGCATCCTGCCGGGGCGGGAACAGTGAGATATAGCTGATTAGCGGGAGGGAGAGGGTGGGCGACAGACCGACTCCTACTGAAAGCTCGGCCCTCTGGGGGATGAGTCTGGATGGGGAGGGAGGTGGGGAGGGGGGGGGGATGCAGGGGGGGAAGAGTTCAACAAGTTGGGGCAGGGGGGGGGAGACAGGGGGGGCGGCCACGATCGTATGAACTGAAGCACTACCTTTTGCACATGTCCTGGATATCCACGGATCATAAGAACCATCCCACACCATGGCAGGTACACTAACTGACTCACCCCATGGAATGTCAACGGCCTGGGTTCGAGAATAAACAGGGGGCTGGTAAACGCGTATATCAAGAGGGTGGCCCCGGACTTTGTCCTACTACAAGAAACTCACCTAATAGGGGAGAAATGTGCATTTATAGCGAGAGGGAGATACACGGTTCTGGCACACGCGGGGTACACGACCGATTCGAGGGGAGTAGCTGTGCTGATAAATAAATCACTCCTGTTCCACACGACACGCACATGGATAGACCCGCAGGGCACCTATGCAGGGGTACAGGGATTATGGAAGAGGCAATCTTACACGGTGATCTCGGTGTACGCCCCACCGAAACTACAGACACGGACACTCACAGCAATTGCTTCCATCCTCCTAGAAACGGCAGACACGATCCAAATAGTGGGTGGACACTTTAATGATGTAATGTCAGAAGAGCTCGACCGTACGGGGCCAACTCGCAGAGGGGGGGCACCGACAACACTATCGCAACACATGACCGATCTGGGCTTCACGGACGTCTGGCGGTGGCGCCACCCTGCTCAAGAGGCATACTCCTTCTATTCTGGGGCACATAGAGTATTCTCAAGATTAGACTATATATTTATGGCTAGACATTACCTCGCAGCGGGTGACGAGATTACATATAAGGCGAGGGGAATCTCGGACCACTCGCCATTGTACGCAAAGGTGGGGTCCGATAGGGGTAAAGGAGGCTCAGAATGGCGTCTGGCAGCCTGGGACCTCCAAAAGCGGGAGATAGCACAAGGACTTAGGGCTGACATCAAAGTCTACGTGGCATAAAACGAAGGCTCAGTCAACTCCGGCTCAACCTTCTGGGAGGCACTGAAAACGGTTCTCAGGGACAGGGTACATAGTAGGCTGAGGGCGGAACGGAGGAAGCAACTTGCGGAGACAACGGAACTAGAAAACACGATACTGCACTTAGAAGAGGAATACCAGACTCATAAAGAGGAGAATACCCTGAGAAGACTGCTAGATAAACAGCGGGAATATAGGGAGATAGTTTCCAATGAGGCACGGACACAATCCCTGGCAACTCTCCATCGGTTGTACGATGTAGGGGACAAGTCGGGCAAACTCCTAGCCTGGTTAAGCAGAAAGGAGAGGGCAGCAAGATGGGTGGAACAGATTAGAAAGTCAGACGGAGACCTGGTACATACTGAAGGGGAGATAGCGGACGCTTTTGCGTCCCATTACGCACGCTTCTACACCGCGCGGGAACTCGGGACGGAGGGAGAGGCACTTCAGTACATGGGAGAGGTTGATTTACCCACACTGACTGCCGACACCAGCTCAACGCTGGAGGCGGAAATCACACTCGACGAGATATCGGACGCCATAAACAAACTTAAAGCAGGGAAAACGCCGGGACCAAATGGATTCCCAGCGGAATTTTTTAAGCGCACATCGGATCTATTGGCGCGCCATCTCAAAGCCCTATACGCTGCTTCCTACCGGGAAGGCCGCTTACCACCAGACCTCACAATGGCCACTATAGTCCCAATCCATAAACAGGGAAAGCCCAAGGACGAATGTACCTCCTACCGCCCCATCTCCCTCTTAAACATAGAGGTGAAAATTCTGGCTACGATCCTGGCGACACGCATGAGATCGGTGATTCCGGATCTCATACACGCGGACCAATCCGGATTCCTACCGGACAGAGCGACTAAGCTGAACCTTAGACGCACGCACAATTGGCTCCAAGAGGTTAAGGACAGAGAGGAACCCCACTGGTTTTTATCCTTGGACGCTGAAAAAGCGTTCGATGCAGTACATTGGCCCTTTCTCATGGCAGCGCTACAGCGGTTCGGAGTAGGCCCAAAATTCCCGGGGTGGATACGGTTACTATACACGGCACCGAAAGCACGCGTCAGAGTAAATGGCCGACTATCCCGAGAGTTTCAGATCTCCAGGGGAACGAGACAGGGGTGCCCTCTGTCCCCTCTCCTCTTTACGCTAACGATCGAGGTCCTGGCGGCCAGGGTCAGGCAAAACGCAAACATCAGCGGTTTCACGTGGGACAAGTTGGGAGGAGCACAAGAAAAAATATCTTTATACGCTGATGATGTGCTACTATATATCACCAAACCCGAGAACTCGATCCCTGCGCTGTTCAGGGAGCTGAAGGACTTTGGAGCGAGGGCAGGCCACACCATCAACTGGAATAAGTCAGTCCTCTACGACCCAAGGGGGGCTCACAACTGGGGGGCCATACCCGAGCAGCTGCTCACCACCGTAGACGGCTTTCAGTACCTGGGCATATATATTACTCTAGATAGAGCACTTTCATTTCGCAATAACGTAGACCGAGTAATGACGGACACACGTGAGGACATGACCAGATGGAGGCTACTGCCGCTCACCCTACTAGGCTGGGCGGCCATGTATAAGATGATTACTCTCCCCAAGTTCCTTTATGCCCTCCAGAATGAATACTACCCGCTCCCGGCTACCACACTTTCCATCATACATGCAGACCTCCGTTCGTTCCTGTGGCTGGGGAAGCAACCACGAATTGCCCTCCAAACACTCCAACGACACCAATATAGTGGGGGGATCTCGCTACCCAACCTAGAGGCGTATTACTGGGCGGAACACTTGACACCTATCAATGACTGGATACACACCCCAGCAGACAACCCGACCTATGCGCTGGAGAGGCATAAACTGTCACCTCATAATATACTCTACTACCTATACGGGGGAAAGAGGCGGAGGTCGCTCCTACCAGCTACAACGATCACCCTGAGGGCGTGGACACGAGCCACGAAACGCATGGGCTGGGAGGGAAGACTGACACGTCAGACGCCGCTTTGGCATTGCCAATGGCTGACAGAAATAAAGAAACTAAAAGGGTTCCAAAGGTGGGACGACTTAGGTATTTCACATATTGGAGATGTGATATGCAGGGGTGACTTGAAATCGTTTCACATGCTACAGACGGAATTTGGACTACATCGTTCACAAATGTTTAAACACACTCAGTTCGCTCATGCGTGGAGGGCCCAAAATATCACACTAGCAGACATACCGGAATACACTCCACTAGAAGGTAGACTTCTCCAGGAACAGATGGTCCACCAGGCGGTCTCCCTCACATATAAGACACTAACTAACCACATGCTGGGTGACTTACTGAAACTGAGAGGGATATGGGAGGCGGAGGTGGGGGAGATGGAAGACTTAGATTGGGAGATGGTCCTGATGCACCCCCGGGAGGTTGCGATCAAGTCACGGCTACGGCTCATTCAACTGAATGTGCTCCATAGGACCTACTTCGATAGGGTACGCCTCCTCAAGACCGGGAAAATAACCGACCCCACATGCCTCAGATGTCGGCAACAAAGAGGAGACTTCTATCACACCATATGGTCCTGCGAAAAAATACGAGTATACTGGGCACACATCTTCACGGAATTGGGAGAGGTTTTAGGCATAGAACTGGTGCAGGACCCGAAGCTAGCGTTGCTGGGCATGACAAACGAGGTGGACCTGCCACGCCCGCAACTCATATTCCTAGTATTAGCACTAGTAGTGGCTAAGCGGGACATAGCGAAGTACTGGGGAGCCACAGAATCACCAGAGATAGAGGAATGGAGAAGGGGTTTAGATCTTTACATGGTAGCAGAGAGGGTGACATACAAGCCGAGAGGCTGCCCCAAGAAGTTCAGAAGGGTGTGGGCCAAGTGGAGACATTATCGTGGGCTTGAAGCGGGACAGGGAGAGTCGAATGGGCGGGATAATGAGGGTAGCGGGTTGGCCTGAAACCAAACATGACCCAGTGCGGACATAGCTAGGGGAGTTAAGAAGTTGCCAAGGGGCAGCAGAAGGGATGTGCAATGTGCTGTGATACTGAGTACTGTTGAAGGCGGGAGGGTGGAAGGGCGAGATTCTGGACATGGTGATCAATGACTACACATTAAAGTGCTTGGAAGGACACGATGTGGCAAGCTCCAAGTTGGGGACTGTTTTCTTGATTTTACAGAACATAGTTGGGGGGGGAGGGAGGGGATAAAAGTATAAAATGTAGGGATCTATCAAGACTTGAAATGCCCGAATGGATGAATATGCGAATTGCAACTGGGATTGATTAAAGCTATGCCGCCCGGCCTCTGGGATGTGGGCTGAAGGGCCGTGTGACAAGGTTTAACCCGTATATAGCTTTGGAGATTGTACGATGATATTGTTTCTTTTTAGGGCAGACGATATCCATGTACTCCCTACAACAAAAATAAAGGTTTGAAGAAAAAAAAACAAATTTAACAGTGGCCTCTTTGCAACCTTCCGCTGTGTCTGACGCCACCAATATGTCATCCACATATTGGATGAGAACATTACCAGGAGGTAGGACTAATTCATCTAGTACTGCTTTTAGTGCTTGGCTATAAATACTAGGACTCTCAGTATAGCCTTGGGGAGCGCGACAAAATCTAAAACTGCGACCAGATAATGAGAATCCGAAATATGGTGGCTATCAGGGTGGATTGGAATGCTAAAGAAAGCATTCTTCAAATCTATCACTGAGAAATACTGGGCAGTAGGGGGAATCATAGTAAGAATTGCAGTGATATCCGGGACCACAGGATAATGGGGAATCACTATTTTATTAACCTCTCTGAGATCAATTACAAAACAATAGGTATCTTTGTAGTCAGGGTCACCTTCCAGTGGGGCCTTCTTCAAAATCGGTATAACCAGGGGCTATTACAAACATTAGCAGCTGTTTCCTCTACCACTCCTTTCTTAATCAAGTCACGAATGATGTGTAATAAGGCTTGTTTGCCCTCTGGCGAAATTTGATATTGTGGGATACGTGGCAAATGTGCATTCGGTTTCAAAGTAATTGATACAGGGGGTATTTTTAACAATCCCACATCTGTGTCCCCCCTAGCCCAAAGGGTCTGGGGAATTTTGGAAAATTCAGGTGGGAGATGTTCATTTTTGACAAAACATTGAGTCGTGCATTTAGTAGGAGGCTGCATGGTTAAATAAACACCGTCAGGAGAACAATAAATACGAGCATGCAATTTCTTCAATATATCCAATCCTAACAGGTTCTCGCCACAACTGGAAGTAAGCAAAAATGGGGAGTCCACAGTAACTGGGCCGATAGTAAATGGAAGTGGCTTAGAAATGGGGCTTACCACGGGAATTCCTGATAAACCCACTGATACGTTATTTTGCCCAGACAGAGCAGCCCCTGGGACCAGTGAATAAGCAACAGAACTATTCATTGCTCCAGTATCCACCAAAAACGTCTCAGATGTCCACATCAATTGCCTCTGTACATAAGGCCCCTGTTGGTCAACTGGTACTGATATGTGGTCCCTGCTCTGTCCGTTGCTGTCTCTGATGCATAACCATTTCCATCATAACCATCCTCCTGATAATCTTCATTGTAGTATTGTCTCCCTTGACAATCATCAAAATAATTCATCCCTGTCTCGCCACCGGACATGTCCCCCACGTCTCATACTATTCCGATCACTACCGCCTCGTCCTCTTCCTCCTCCTCTATTAAAAGTTCCCCGCCCACATAATAATGGACACTGAGCTCGCCAGTGTCCCTCTTGTCTACAATTGGAACACTGATTTATCCCTATGCTCGGAGTCGGACCCATTCCTCCGCCCGACCCATCATTGCCCTTCTTGAAAATTAACCTCTCCCCCCTCTTCCAGCATTTTGTCCCCTACTAACCAGTTGCAACAGCACTCGGGTCTTTAACTCCTTAACCTTTTTATCAGACTTGTCCTTGCTCTCATTTTCTCGATGTTCATAATACTGGTCCATGCTGAGAATAACTGAAGGGGTCGAAGTGGTCCATGTACTCTCAGCAGCCAGTAATCGTGCCATTACTTCAGGCAACAAATTAGTGACAAATCTATTCACAAATAATCGTATGCCACCTTCCGTGGACAGGTCTTGCCCACTAAAGTCAATAAATACTTTCTCAAACCGGGTGAAAAAATCAGATACACTTTCATCCTTTTTCTGTTTACAAGCCGTTAATTTATCCCAATCCACTTTTCGCGGGGGAATAAGAGTTTGCATATATGTTATGATTCGAGCGGGCATAGCTAAAATCTCATCCTTAGATTTATCACCTGGTTTCCGATCTTTATCCCATACTTTAATCTGATCCCAGGTCCCTCCATGTGTTGCAGCGTGATCCGAGTCATGTACCTGTCTCCATATATATACTGGGATCAAGAGGCCGAAAAATAGTTCGATGTCGGCTAAAGTCATAACGACCGAGTTTGCGGCTTCTGTTAGTTCTTTATAATAGGCTGTAGGATTTTTACGTGGGTCAGGAAGTTGGGCTTTTAAAGTAAGAACCTCACTTCGCTTTCAAGGGGTATAAACCCATTGCTCTTGGAAACGTTCTTCTACACGATTTCTGGTCACTGTTCCACCTCCATCCCTTACTTCGGGAATCTCTGGATGGAAAAGAGGGTGCACTTCTCTCATGGGATGTTGCGCTGCCCATTCTGACCACTTCCTATGCATTCATTCTCGGTATTGTATCAGGGTCTCAACATTGTGGAACACCTCTTCGACTTGCATTTCGAACTTAAAAGCTCGATCCCTGATATCATATAATATCTGAGGAGCAAGCCCTTCCTCAAAACATTGTTCCCATAAGGAAATTAATCGAATAGCCATGTGTTCTAATGCCAATTGTTGCGTAACTGGTTCGAAATCTTTCATAGTACTCCAAATATCCTCTAAAGCAGTGGTTCCCAAACTTTTGACTCCTGAGGACCCCATTGAGTCACTATTGGAAGCCGGGGACCCCCAAGCAATTTGAGTTAAATTTCAAATATTAAAACAGTAATTCGAAAAAAATACACACGGGTGCACACAAAACAACTACTCAAAGTACTTAGGGGTAGATTTACAATAAGTGACGCATCCATGCATATCAGCAGGGATGTGCCACTTATTGTGCGCCATGCCTCTGCCACCATTGATGCGCCGCATTTACAATGCTGCGCCTCATGGGGCAAAAAGCACAGATGCATGACGCATCTGTGCCGTAAAGGTGGCGCATTGCTGGAGTTGCGTCGCAAGCGCCACACAGCTCCAGCAATGCTCTGGGGGGGCGAATCTTGTTAATGCTGCGTCAATCCTTATGCCTGCTTCAAGCAGGCGCAGGGTTTTGACGCAGCATGGGCCCCAAAGTGACTGAGTGAAATCTTGTAGATTTAACTCTGCCACTTTTAGGAGGCGTTCCTGCTCCGGAACACCTCCTTCTGGCTTTACAACGTGGCTTTACAACGTGGCTTTACAACGTGGCGCATCTCCCAGATGCGCCACGTTGTAAATACCCTGCACCATGGCGCATCTTTTGCGTCGCCGCTGCATCACGTAAGTGACGCAACGGCGGCGTAAAAGAGGCGCAAGGGGCTTGTAAATCTGCCCCATAGGAGTTTGGGGCCAGATGTACGACCATTTCATTTAGCGCCTCGCGATTGGCGACACATTGCGAGTGGCAAATTGCGAGTCGCTAAATGAAATGTACAACAGTGTGTTTAACACTGTTTCGGATTCCCAATGGGGTCGCAAATTGCGAGGTTCATTAATATTAATGAGCCTCTCGCAATTTGCGAGCCTATCAGGAATGCCAGCCCTCCTAGGTATGGTGCCTGCTGGGCTCTGCAGGCCACCATGTCTGGGACTGCTTTTAAATAAAGCAGTTTAAAAAAAATGCAGCCCATTTACCATGCATTTTTTTAAAAAAGAAAATGAAACATTTTCGTTTCATTTTCTAAGGGCATGCAGATGTCCCTGGGACCACTGCCTGACCTTAAAAAATAATTCTGGGACCCCTTCCCATTTGCAAATGCATTACCATCTACTTGAAGTAAGTGGTAATTGCGAGTGTTTTGCGACGCAAAACATTTGTACATGGTTTTAAGACTCGCTATTTGGAAGGGAATGCCCCTTCCAAATAGCAAGTTGCAAAACCTATTTAGCAAGTCGTAAACAAATTGGGACTCGCGAAATAGGCAATGTACATGGCCAAATACGTTTTTGCATGTGAAACCGGGTTCACGAACCCGTTCACGCATATAAAAACGGATCGTACATCTGGCCCTTAGTATTTTATATTGAAGTAATAGCCCCTCTGTCACATGTATTTCATTTGTTTTATAGCACCTCTCATACCATTGTAGGATTTCAGAGCACTTTACATCACACACATAGAGACATTGAATCGTACATGTAAATCAGTATGTATATAAAATGTTTAAAGAGTGCTTGGTCTGGAAAAGCACAAACTCAGGATTCAGAACATAACACAGTGGCTAGCACTAACTTTAACATTAAAAATGTATTTCCACCCAAATAAATATTTTTAGCAGCATCAGGGTAATGAATAACTGGGAAAAAACAAAAGTTACTAACTGGTACCATGCAGTTTGCAAGCAGCTCTTTGATGACAGTTTATAGGTCCCTCTGCTACATTACGATTGTCACTTATGAAGTGCACAGTAACAAAAGAATCTGTGACAAAAGCAGTAACCACAAACATATGCACATAAAATGCTGCTTTTTAAAATGGATGTTACACGTTCTTTGCAGTATGCACATTAACCCTCTGTGCTACATTAGTTAAGTCAAAGCTGCCACTAAACAAAACTCTCCTCACGCTCCAGCAGGTACATTAATCACTGGCTTTATCTTGACACTTTTATTGCTGCTGGAAAGCTGCTAATTATACAAGAAACTTTTTTGTGCTTTTAAAACTGTTGCCTGCGGACCCCCTGGGAATGTGTCACGGACCCCTGGGGGTCCGCGGACCACAGTTTGGGAAACACTGCTCTAAAGTATAAACCGGATTCCGCATCCATTGGGATGCCTGAACCACAATAGCCCGTCTCTCTTCAGATCCTAAGGATAATCGAGTAAAAACTCGTCGGCCTTCTAAACCCCCTAAGGGGCGTCGCGGCGTCACATCTGAAGAGGCAGTGGCCATTCCCATAGGGGAGACCATTGATCCTACGGCTGGGGATGTCAAAACTACCTGGGAAAAGGGAGAAGCAGCCACCGGCTCAGGTAGCAAAGTAATCAAATCTAAGGTAGTTGAACGATAGGTAGGAGGAGAAAACAACGGAGTCGGAGGGTGCACAGCTACCGGTGCTGTAGCGACTGAGGGCACCACTGCGGAAGATGGGGCTCCAGCCCTTCCTGTCCTAGCTATTGGGACCGCAGGATATAAACCTTGAGGGGCATATGGGGGTGGTGGACGGGCTTCTAATAATTCCTCTATCTCATCTTCTGCATCAGTCCGTGTCACGTAACTCTTATCTGTCTGTAATCAAAATTGTCTATCTATTTGTTCAATATTTTTCTCTACCTTTTCTTTTTCATATGCTACTGCTTTTTGGGTAACAGTCTGTCCAGCTTTAATTTTTCCCTATTTTTCTTCTCTTATCCGCTGCCGTTTCGCCTCCTTTAACCATAGGTTCAGGGAGTCGAACATAGTTTGACGGCTCCTCTTCATAAACAATTTGTTCTGCAAATAATTAATCTTTCTTTCATCAAAAGACCCCGTTAAAGGCTATTGTAATTCTGAGTTATCTTTAGTATACTTGTTCCATAATGTATTGAACAAGATGGGAGAAATACCATGTTTGACATACATATCAAAACTGGGGCTGCCTTCTGGAGGAGCAGGCTATCTTTCTTCCAGCCGTCCATTCCGACGACGGCAGCACCCAAAACATAATTTACTAAAACTCGACATGGTTATAGATTCAATAACTCATACCATTTCAACCAGACTTACTCTCATGGACGCGTCCGTTCATCACATACCCTTTCACTCCTAACTCATATAATCTCAATTACTTAACATACATAAAGTGCATAAATTTCGATCGATAGAAACAATTCGGTCATGAATTCAAAATACCAAATGACATGTCTTATACTCGAACAGAGCCCGTCGACTCCTGTTCGGGGAATCGATCACGCCGGATTCCAGACCACCAAAGACTGCCCTGAGATCACCAGACAGGCGAACCACAAACCCTCTTACAGACCATCCCATAGTCGTGTGCTGGTTGGGCCGGGGCAACTGGGCGCGTAGCTCCAGACCCAAAGCTTACCCAGTTGCTCCTAGGGCTTTTCCGAAGAGGATCCGGCCGAGTGAGCACCCTTCGTGCAACACTAAGGCGTACGATGTTGGCTCAAATAGTCCCCAAACAAGTCTGTGGGGCATCCGCCTGTGCAGTCACTCCACTGCCACGTCAGACCCCCAGATTCCCTGTGGTTCACTAACCACCAAATTCCATACACAGTTAACTGTTTCTCTGAGCCACTTCTCCAAAGTGCTTGTTCCAAAGTCAACAAAGGACTAACAATACAATTCACTCACCTGGTGCACTCAGGTCTGATTGCGTGTTCTCCACTGCCGACTCCTTTATAGACCAACGCGGTCAGCTGTTCCGGGTTAAGCCGGTAGGACTCCGGCGAAGGGTTATTTAGCAGCTGGGAAGGTCACTGGGCTCGAGAGTGGAATTTCTTTTTCTACCACAAACTGGTTTCCTAATTAGGATCCTTTTTCAGTCCACCCACTCAACCAGAACCCCTCCCCGTCCCTCTTCTCCTCTTTACATCAGGGGACAACCCTATCGCGGAGTCCTGGCGGAGTCGCCAACTGAAGTACTAAAAATTATATACCATAGAGCTATACTTACCAATAGCCCATATACCTTATTTATCAAGAATAAGTCAGTTGGCAATGGAGTAGGTTCAATCATTTATTTTGCAAAGCGCCCTATATAGGGGAGCCTCACTCTCGTCACAACCCTCAAAGGTGCGCAGAGGAGACTGCTGGATTACATTCAAAACAGTGCATTTATACTTTCAGCATACCTCATGGAAACCCCATACATGGAAAAGTACCACTTCTCGTGAAGCCAACAGGAAAACCCATATAAGGCACAATTGATTGATTCGAAACTCAGCTCAAGTTATTCCGGGGGTAGGTCAGTAAAGGTGCCTCCCTTTCGTTCAGGGGCACGGGAGTACAGGCATGGCGCCTGCAAGAATGTGCTCATCCTACAAGAAATCATTAACAACCACAGGGGCTATCCATAAACCCCGAACCCGGGACAATCAGTTATGACATCAAACAATAGGTTCAGGGAAAAAAAACTAAAATTATGCGTGGTCTGTTAAAAAGGTAAAGAAATATAATTTAAAAAAAGAGAAAAAAAAAAGGGAGGAAGCCCAAAGAACTGTATTGTCAATATCAAAAAGAATATTATTTATTATAAATATAGCACATAATCATTAATGAACTTGGCTCAAGACAAACAATGCTGGTGTACATAAGCAGAACATATAACAAAGACCAGACATGTGGCAAACAAAACCACTACATGATAAAGAAAGAACAACATATACATGAATGTAGTGTCCTTATAAATTTGGGCCACAGAAAAGCGTCGACGGCGTTTCAACCGCTGGTTATTTATGCAGTCATCTTCAGGACAGAGAAGTGGCTTGAGCGTTGTATATCTGAGAAAGGATCGATGGGGACCAATCAATGAATTATGGTCATCCACATATTTAATTTCGATAAGTGGGAAAACGTGTTGGAAACACTACGAGAATTAGAGTTTTAAAATCTGTTGCAGTGGCATTCAATCTTCAGCCAACTGTATGCCCAATATTTTGGCAGCTGTGAAAGATCGCAGCGCCTGGGTCACCACGCGTGTATATTTCAGACGGCTTCTTCCTACAAGAAAGACAGATGCGACCTTGAGTTTCCTAAGTTAGAATCAATGGTCCGTTCATAGCCCAGGCCGGCCTCTCAGGCTCTCTGCACAGTAGCAGGTCATGTGCTTTCCTAACTAACGAAAGAGACACGGGGAAATGAAACCAAAATGGCGTTTGTTCAGTTTAGGCCCACTTCTTAATGTGGGCATGGTTCGAGTGTATTTACAAGGGGTTTTCCTAAGGTAGCATTGATATATTGGATACATTAAGCCAACATTATATATTATCGATTTTATATTCCTTCAGCCCCTCCAATGAGATCGTGAACACGTCCTCAAACTCACAGACAGTCCTAGATATTGTCACACTGTCCGAGCCAATCGATCATGTGCAGGCTAGTGGTCCAGTTACATCTAGCCATTTTCTAATTAAACCGACTTATCAAAATATCCCACTACCCCCCCAGGCTTACTATTCAACGTCTAATGGTAGAACACTAAAAATAGCTACATTTAATGTGGTGCACATAAGGGGGAAACTAGATAGCCCCCACTGGCTCGATCTCATCAACCAACATGAGATCTGCCTTCTGCAGGAAACATGGAGCCAGACCCCTCATACATTCCTGGGTTTATGACTTTTCATGGACCAGCCATTCCATCCAAAAATGGCTCTCTGTCAGGTGGGCTGCTCACCCTACTTAACATCACATTAAACTGTGATGTTAAGGAGTTGGATACCAATAGCCCAGATATTCTAGTGATTAGGATAAATAGTGGCAAGTCAAAGTCAGAGGAACTTATTAAGCGCACAAATCACCTGAAAGGTCTCATGGCGCTTGTGAAGACTCCATATAGGCTAGAGATCAGATCTGAACAGCATTATTGATGGTAGAATAACCAGGTTTTTAGTTCCCTCCGAGAAAGCTTGTGATCAGAGATGGAAAGAAGATGAGACAGGAGCTTATTCCAAAGGTCGGGCGAGAAAAGAAAAAGATCGACCACCGTTTCTTACAGTGCGAATTCGTCACGGGGTGAGGAGATGTTTTGTGCTACATCTTAGAAGTCTACCTGGCTGATACCAGTTTAGTTTTTTAGCAAAGTAACTAGGTCCGGGCAAGGCAAGTCCATTGAAATCTACAACGTGTACGCTAGAAGCAGTAGAGGAGGCAGCTCCCCAACTCTGCACACCCTGGATAACCTTTTGGAAGTTAGGCACAATGGCCATCCCCTACTAGTTGGCGGTGATTTCAAAGTCACCTCTGAGAAACTTGATTGGGTTGAGTCTCATTATGTGAGTGAGGAGGCTAATGCGTGGATGGTACCACCTCTGGAGCTTAGCCCTATTACAAAATGGTCAGAAGCAGCCTTGCAGCTGAATGCTATATCTCTAGAACATAGACTAAGGGCCGCCAATGGGAGAACCAGCTCCGACAAAAGAGGAGGGGTTGACCTTCTGTGGACCAATGGGGCTAGCAGGATAGACTACAAACAAGTGGACCTGACCTTATGGCCTCTGGTTCAGGTTATGGTTATCACACCGTCTAGCGAAAGCGACCATAACCCCCTCAGCTTGACCATCAAACACCCATGGGGTGAAAGGGGGAGGGTCACTTCGATCCCACCGAGTACCAAGGAGGTAATCCCTACTAATGACAAACGTCGGCTTTAATGGCCTGCTATTATGGGAGATGAACCCAAGACTAAACTAATTAAAAATGATTTAGAAAGGCATCTGGAGATTCTGTCAGCAGCAACCGATGACACGTGTTTACAGATGAGCTGCAGTACCTGGCATAGTGATTTTTTCGACCATCTGGCCAGAGACTTTTATGTTCACGAACACAAGACCAGGCCAAAACAGGGGAGACCAGTGGGTTCAAACATGTGGTTCAATAGGGAATGCAGGGTGCTGACAGGGAGAGTCTCTGCAGCTATTATAAATAGGGACACTCTCAGGCTACGAGAAGTCAGAAAGGAATATAAACAGGCTCAAGCCAAAGCAAAGAGAGAATGGGACGAAAGGCGATGGGAAGAACTAGGGAAGGCCATCCTGCATCCCGATGGCAGAATGATCTGGTCCCTTCTGTCTAAGGGCAACTTCGAAAGATCGCCCCTTTTGGCTAATAACATCCCAGCTGCTGAGTGGCACAAGCATTTTAGTGACCTGTATTCCCTTATCAACACCCATGACAGACCCCAGTTGTTCTATGGTATAGGTCACCCAGTTTGTAACCTTTCTTTTACCAAAGAGAAGATTTAATCTTCTAAAGACGCTATTATACCTGCGAAAGCTCCAGGTCCGGATGGTATCCCTGGCAACCTTTTCCGTGAGGATAGGGACAACTGGGCAATATATTTTATGACACTGACCAAGGACATTGCTGGTGGAGGGAGGATCCCAGATTCATGGAAATGGGCCGAAGTAATACCCATCTTTAAGAAAGGGGATAGGTCAATGTCCTCCAACTACTGTCCAATCAGCTTGATCGATTGTGCCCAAAAGGTCTTCTGTCGCTCCCTCCTGGCTAAGATCCAGGACTGGATGGATGAGAATGATATCCTCTCTCCACTTCAGGCAGGATTTCAGCAGAACACTGGCACAATTGATGAAGCATTTCATCTTGTTACGTTATACTGGAGGGTAGTTGTGTTGGGCAAGGGTAGCCTATACCTTGCCTGTAGAGATTTAAAAACAGCCTTCAACCTCGTGCCCAGGGCTTTACTTTGGCGGGTGTTTAGGGACATGGGAATGCCCCTGGCAATCCTGGAAATTGTAATCAGGTTGCATGAAGAAGATTTTGCCCGGGTGAGATGGGACTGTACCAGGGACAGACCACTGAGCCTTTTAAAATGCAGCGGGGGGTCTGTCAGGGATGTGTTTTAGCCCCAACCCTTTTCTCCCTGTATGTCAACCAGGTAGCTGACCTCTTGGGCTCCATACCTGCTGATGCTCCATCCTTGGCGAACGACAAAATTCCCACTCTATTATTCATCGACGATACCCTACTGATCTACAAAACTCCCATGGGTCATTAATACCACTAAAACCAAGCTAATGATGCTGAAACCTCACAAATCCTTTAAGTGTACCTTGTTGTTGGGCAACGTCCAGCTTGAGAGGGGCAGCTGATGTGACTATTTGGGTATCAAGTTGTCTGACGGAATGGCTTAGAAGAATCATCTAGGAAAGGTTTTTGGGAAATTTTCGCAACTAACTGGGGCTCTAAGGCGGAGCATTACCTATCAAATACCAAGCCAGTGGCTCCTGCTCTCAAATTGTACAGCTGTAAGGCCGTGAGCAGACCTCTTTGTGGGGCAGAGTTGTGGGGCACAGTAATTGCAAACGACCTCACAGTTGTGGAAAACAAGATCCTCAGGAATTTAATATCCCTTCCTCAAAGCACTCCTCTCCTTCCTCTCAAGCAGCTTGATCCGGGTATTAAATTCATCAATGACCTTGCAAAGCTTAGCCCACTGTTGTTTTGGCACGGAACGATCACCACACCTGAACTGGCACCTTATGCTGCAGCCCTTAGCGAGCTCTTAAACCTGGATACCACCAAAAGAATTGTCTGGATTAAACATGTAGTTGTTCTCTTGTCCAGCATTGATTTGTCAAATCAGGCTATCGGCCACCCACCACCCTTTTCCAGGGGCCATTTAAAACGTATGTATTGGGCGTGGGTTGATCAGAATAGTCTTCAGAAAAGGCAACATGGCAGCCTAACAGATGCATTCATTGATTTGACATCATCAAGGTGCCAGCTGACAGGAAACCGTATACATAGTTTAGGCACTGTAGCTTTCCAATTAGCTTTCCAATTAACACCTTTAATAACTCTTGGCAGAATAACAAAACTCAACCCAAGGGCTGTCCTTCCTGCTCATGTCCACAGGAATCTATAGGCCATGTCTTTTTTGCCTGCACAGCTTATGCAAATCCAAGTAGTAAATGGTTAACTCCTGTGTGCAGGCAATTAGAGACCCGAAGCTCCAAAGACACCTTACGCATCCTAAAGTCAGATGCTAGACCCCTTTTTTGCCTGCGCCACTGCTAAATTCTTGGACCACTTTTTGGGCGATTAGAAGGAGGGCGCAGCTGTCACCGCTGTCTGGCCCTAATTGAAAAATGGAGTCTGTATTGACCAGATAAGTGCGTCCTAATCCCCAATGAGATATTTTATATTGTAAATAGCTGATTTTATTTTCATATTGTATGTATTTTATTAATTTTGTAAATTGTCGATTTTGAACAAGGGCATTATCTAGGTACAAAGGATAACTAACCATAGTTGTTGAATGTATGGGCTGTAATTCTGGTAATTGACTTGTACCATATTTGCCAATGCACCACCACTTTAACTTTAGCTTTTTAACTATTGTGGCCTTATAGCCCTGGCTCGCTTTGACAGCGTGCTCTCAACTATGTATTATCCGGTAAATTAATTATTCTTGCCTTTTTGCGCTGCTTTATCATGTCTATTTATGGCCCATTTGTCCCTTGAAAGCTCTTTTAAGCCCAGTATGCATTAATTGTGAATGGTGTGGTTGGTTCTTTTATGGTTTTTCCAACCAAAAGAAAGAAATGTATGAAAAAGAAAAAATGTATGCAAGGAATCCCATGTTGCTGCCTGACAGATATCCAGGACAGTGGTCCTAGCCTTGGCTCTGGTAGAAAGAGCTTTGAAACCTTCAGGAGGTTGCTTTTTGGCCAATGTGTAGCAGGTCTTGATACAGAGCACTATCCATTGTGAGATTGTCCATTTCTGCACCGCTATTCCTTCCTTTGCTTTGACGTACCCCATTAAAGGCTGATCATTCATCCTAACTCTTTTGTGCGTTCAAGGTAGAACGACAATGCTCTTTTTGGCTCCAACCAATAGTGTCTCTTCTCTTCTTTAGAGGGGTGAGACGGGGTGTGAAAGGTAGACAGAGTGATGGACTGGCTTAAGTGAAAGGGAATTCAAAAGTAGGAAAAATAGAGAAAAAATGCCCAGCGCTACTTCTCAGTTCCCCATTTCCTCTTACAGAATAATACATACAGTAAGTCATGTGCTGAGAAGAACACACGTTACAACTGCAAATGTCCATAATCCATTTTCTTTATTTTACGTTCTTCAGTTGATACACTTGCAAGAATTATTCTTCATTCTTTTCAAGCATCACACCAAGCCAACACATGTTTCGCGTAAAAAAATCGCTTCTTTAGGGCTGTATGTGATTCGAGAATATTTTATATGAATTCCAAGTAATGATTTACTGATTCCAAGAACAATATTTTATCTGGTATACTTGCCAAATAACTGACACAGGCTGCAGCCACACAACAGTAAGAAACCATGATGGATCAAGGCTTCTTACTGTTGTGCGGCTATGGGCCTCTTCGGAGACCATGAGCAGCACTTACACAACTGAATCTAAGAACGGATAGCAGTATTGGCCCAAGAGGCATGCAGTGTTCACCCACTACAGTGTAAGGCTGCTGGAAGAGAACATCCTCTTACCAAAGGTATTCAGCCTTTTAGATTCCCTATCCAGAGGAGTGGTAGGGCGTGCAACGGGGATAACTTTGGAGGTGGATGCCTGGACCACCAAGCTCTCCAGGGAGGGGTACTGGGTGAAGAAACTGGGGCCCCAGGGGTGGGACAATGGTGGGGCGAAACTGTCCTATGCACAGTAGCCCCTGTGTATGGCTTGGACCAGGCCCTGAGTAGGGCGTCGGTAAGAGCTTCATTGAATGGGAGTATAGGTTTGGTGGGGGGAACTTTCAGTTGTAGTACCTTCATCAAGACATTCGTCTTGACTGCCACTGAGGCTAGAGTAAGGTCCAGGACCTCCGCCGCCCTCCACACCACCATTGCCAATGAGGCACCATCCTCCTTAGCCACAGTAGATGGAAAGACCAGGCCAGTGTCTCAAAATTAAATGGATCTACGACAACTTCAAAAACCAAGACCTTTGCACCGCTCCTGCTCTCCCTCCATTCAACGCAACCTGCATACCCTGCTCAACTTGACCCCTCTCATGACAGAAGACACCTTGAAGACCATGAAAAGTAACCACTCTGGAGCACCCTCAGACTCCTGCCCACCACACATAATCCACAGAGTCGCCTCGGCCATCGCACTCAAACTACGTCGGACGATCACATGGTCCTTCGAAGCCGACACCTTCCCCGATGACTGGAAACATGCCGAAGTCACCCCCCCTGAAGAAACCCTCCTCAGACGGATCTCAAAAGCTTCAGGACCAACCCCCCACTTCCTTTTGCAGCCAAAGCCACCAAAGCACCCAGCTAGCAAACTTCATCAAAGCTAACAACGTCCTGGACATCTCCCAATCCAGATTCCACAGTAACCACAGCACCGAGACCGCCCTACTCGCCACCACCAACAACATTCGCTCCCTCCGAAACAGAAGCCCTCATCCTCCTGGACCTCTCAGCTGCATTCAACACCATCTCCCACCACACCCTAGCCACCAGACTCCATGACGCCGGCATCCACGGCAAGGCATTCAACTGGATATGCTCTTTCCTCACCGGCAGAACTCAGTGGGTCAGACTCTTGCCCTACCTCTCGGAACAGAGACCAAAAGTTGAGTTCTCCATGGCTTCTCCCTCAGCTCCACCCTCTTCAACATCTACATGGCCCCTCTCACAACCATCGTCAGGAACCACGGACTCAACATCGTCTCATATGCCAATGACACCCAGCTTATCCTCTCCCTCACCAACGAACCCAACATCACCAAACACAACTTCCAAGAAGCGATGAAAGCCATCGCCAACGGCTGCCTGAAATTCAATTACAAGAGAACAGAAGTCCTCATCCTTGGCTCCACCTCCTCCACTTTAGACGATTCCTGGTGTTGTCCCCCCCCGCCCTCAGAAATCCCCACACCCCCACGGACCACCCACAAAACCTTGGAATCATACTGGACTCATTGCTCACAATGAACCGCCAGATCAACGCCGTATCATCGACCTGCTTCCACCCGTCTGCATGCTTCACAAGCCGTTGAGATGGATCCCATCCGAACCCAGAAAAACTGTCACACACTCTCTAAACAGTAGCAGGCTGGACTACGGTAACTCTGTCTACGCCAGAATCAAAAAGAAATTCCTTTGCAGACTCCAGACCATCCAGAACACCACAGCCAGACTAATTCTTGGTATCCTCGCTGCAGCCACATCACCCAACACCTCTGTGATCTCCACTGGCTCCTAGTCAAAAGAAAAATACCCTTTAAACTCCTCACCCATGCATACAAGACCCTTCACAACACCGGACCAACATACCTGAACAACCGCCTCTCCTTCCACGCACCCAAAAGACACCTATGATCAGTCGACCTCTCTCTGGCCACCATCCCACATATCTACAAGGCAAGAATGGGAGGAAAATCTTCTCCTACCTTACTGCCAAGGCCTGGAACGACCTCCCCCTCCACCTCCGGCAAGCCCTCACACTGTACCAGTTCAGGAAGGACCTCAAGACCTGACTCTTTGGATGACCCAAGCGCTCAACGGACCAGCCCTGCAGTGCCTTCAGACTCTCACGGGTGAGTAGCTACACTTTACTAACCCTGATTGATTGATTGATTGAGTGTCTGGGGAGGTTTACAGTCCACTGCCACCACCAGGTTCTCATTCCAGTTGTCCTTGGGTTCTTGTAAGGGCTAGTATCCCTTATAGTCCTCAGACCCCTCACAATAATCACCCAATCCAGGCCTGTCATATGAATAAGGCACAGGCTCTGATATCGGGAGTCTGCCCCGACCGGTTCTGGCATCCGACGATTCCCATCTGGCTCCATATCGGAGCGGGAATGATGATGGAGCAGTGCCATGGCTGGGCATCGTGGCACCAGGCTAGGCGGCACTAGAGCAAATGCAAGGGATATTCGAAGTTGCTCAAACGCCACCGCTCAGGATCAATCAGTGGATCCTTGAGGCATGACTGGAGCAGAAGGCAAACCCCCCTGGTAAAAGACCAGTAGGGGCCCTTCCCATACCCGTGGGGCACGAGAGTGCTCCAGAGAGGTTGAGCCACACAAAAATGAGGTGCCTGGAATTATGAAATTCCTTGAGTTGGGAAGGGGTAGCTCTGACTCCCAGGATTTCAAGGAGGCACTGAGAGAGCCAAGGCGCAGGCTCCACCACAGAGCTAGGCTTTGAGTGCCGATGGCCCTGCAACTTGTCCAAAGACTTGCGCTGTAAAGTCAAAGACCTCTTCAACTTCCTTTCCTATTTTTTGGGACTTACCTGAATTTTCCGATGACTTGGAGTGGGACGATGATCACCAGGTCCGATTTAGCGAGCGATCTCAGAGCCTTTCTAGTGACCGAGATCTGGAGCATCATGGAGTTGAGCAGAGTCGGCCAGTAAGGAGCTTGTGGGATGCTCCCTCAGTGCGCTTGAGTCCATGTTGCCCAGGTCCTCACATGTCTTGGGGTCGTGGTCTCTCCCAAGACACCAGAGACGAATTAAAGGCGAGTCCGTCACCAACATCTGTCGATGACAGGTGCTGCATGGCTTAAAACCTGCCTTTCTGGTAGACTTCCTAAACGCCAGGAGACACAAAGTCTCAAATATTTTTGACAAAAGGGTCAAAAAAAGGTCAGTTAAGAAGTGAGTAGTGGTAGCTCTTCTCCAGATCTGCGCTGACTAGCACAGAGAGAAAAAAACTGATGTCAGCATGCTGGGGTGGTGCCTAAATAGAAATTGTGGATGTCTTTTCTGGCACACGGAAGACGGCACTGACGCCACGGGGAGCCGAACTAAATCACCTACCGTTGTGAAGGGGTATTGCTCACAAACAATTTCTGGATCCAGTTTGATGCCTGTGGAATATTCTCAAGTAAGGAATCTGCAGGTCGAAGTCTTTATCAGATAATTGAACTTAAGAGCAACGATGTGAAAATGTTTTATTTAGAGTCATTCTATGTAATTGTATCTTTCTATCATCTTGAAAATCTGTCATGGATCTGAGCGTCCTCGGCCTATGTTGGGTGCTCCTCCTTTTCCTGCCTACGATAATCTGATGAGCAAACTACTTGGACTGTTATCCTCCCCCGAATGAAATTCACCCAAAGGGAATTATGCCAGAGTATGCACTCAGCTTTCCTGCGAAAGCCACAATATCCCTTCAAAGTGGGACAACGAAGGTGGACTAACAATGTATCCGGCTGATGAGCATCATTCATGGACTATTCACCAAGCATCATCATGCTCTAAAGGCTACATCAAAACAAAGATGTGTTTTACTGGGAACTATTTCCAAATAACCTCCCATATAAACCATTTAAATGTATTGTGAGTAGAGCACAATCCACAGGCTAGACAATTGTTTTTTTTAATGCAAGACAAATCTGAATATATGTCAGTTTAATGAGGTAATTCTCCACTGCACATCATCACTGATCAACATTTTTTTTCCTGAAAAAGCGCTTTTCATTTAAATCTCAGTTGCCTCGCACTCTTCATTATATCATTCTTTGCTTTCCTCTTTATTATACGGACAGCTAGTATGCTGCCACTCAGAGTATGTGTTGTTTTTAAATCACTGCAGGAAGAGCATTCCCCTTGTTTTGAATGTTCGCATCTGGTAACTCATGTTTGAATTGTGCTGTCTGATCCAATCCCCATCTGCACTGAACAGATGCTTCTGGCTTGTTCGACTAAAATTCCCATCAGTTCTTATATAACAATAACAAGCATTGTCAACCCAATAAGTCTGTCTGTAATACGCGAACACATGCAACCACAGGCAAGCACAAAATGACATTTGTACGCGCCTATATTGTGTGCAGTGTTAGTTTAGGGACCTTGATGCTAATAGAAAGTCAGAGGGGTGATCTATATTATTATAAATCTTATATAAGCAGGAGCATTACAACGCAAAAATCATCATGGGAACAAAGTATTTTGAGGGCAATGCCGAAAACACAAGTCACAGGAAAACTGATAAGGCTCACAGAGAAGCCCAGGTACCTGAAATGGATGTATGACGTTACAACGCATACTTTTACATCGCATGCCTTTACAACGCGGTTTTTACATCGCATACCTTTACAACGCATAGTGCTTTGGGGTGCTGGATAGTGAATAGTTTAATTTACTATTCCAGCTCCAGTCCCCGTGGACACTAGGGAAGGTGTTGGACATTTGCACATTTGGACGCTCTGGCTGCCCCTTCTGTAATACAGGTAGCGTTGGAGTACATAAAGCGCCAGCGCTATATCTTCAGGGGGCATTCCCTCATTTTTATGGGGGTGTGCCCCATGCAAATGAGGGAATTATTTTGCCTCTGCACCCAAGCCATATTACAGATGCGGGCACAGAGACAAAGAAGCTGTCAGGAGGCACACTGACAGTGTGCCACCTAAAAGATGGCGCCCTGTCAGTGCGCTATGAGAGCAGCCCTCTGGAGGGGGTAAAGGGGGCACCATGGACCCCCTAAACATTACCCTTGCAGGCGGGTGCAGTCACTGACTGCACCCGCCTGCAAGGGTATCCCTAATCCCCCTTCAAAGTGCAGGCGGGTTGCCATCTGCACTGTGAAAACTTGTAGCTGCTTTAAAGCAGCCGCTCTATTTTTCAAATGAATGCGCTGCCATGGGGGCAGCTTGAGAAGGCGGTTGCCCTGGGGGCAGCGTATTCCATGTAATAGTGCGTCCTTTACATAACCGGGCCCCAGAAATTATCACAAAAATAGAACAGCAAGGGCATTGGGATTTAAAAGGCTCGGCTGCCACTAGGATACCCTCTTTGTCTCTCAAAGCCTAGCTATGCAGAAAATCGTTGAAATGGCATCCACTGACCCTAAGGCTGATTTGGGCAAAAAAAAGCCAAAGAATGGTACTCCTATACTATAGTGACCTGAGTTTATTATCAAAATCCTCTTCCAGAGAGGTTCTTTTTGTATGGGGCTGGTTAGAGGGAGAATTAACCTGCTGGTGTTCCTGGCCTTCTAGCTCTACCTTTGGTGCCCATGATTTTTTTTTTTGGGTGTGACAAAATTGTCATGAGATGCCCTGCCAGGGACAAAGCGCTAACTGGCTCCCTGGTGTTTGCCTTATAAAGACTGAATGTGTCATCCCTGTGAACATTGCATTCATTTTTAATCAAATGTCTCTCTGTTTTGAGTAATCCATGTCGGCTGCCTGCCCTAAGATTGATGTAAATAGGAAATGCGAGCGCATTTAATTTTCGAGGCTATCCATCTTTTAACGACCATAATGTGCAAGCAATAATGTGATATGTTTTACAGATGCATATGAGGCAGAGTCTAAGAAAGGGTCTATGTCCTGCTCATGATGGGTGGCTATATTGTGAAGAAGAGGGGCGCATATTAACTTGTGAAAAGTCTGTGTGAATTGGAAATTACATTTCTAACCCCCTTTCCCATTAAGCAGTCTGGAGTAAAGAGAGAAGCTGCCTTATTCTATCACACATGGGAGAAAACTGTCAAAGCAGAAAGAAAGTTATATTTTCCTTTAGACTTGTGGTGTCTCGAATAGTTGCGACTATACACAAAGACAGCAGTTGAGGAAGGCTTGTGAATGGGTTGTTGATCTCACAAATTGTCAGTGTTGAATAAGTGACTGTGGAATTCAACTGTGATATTTGACACGTGACTGCCAAATAGGAACAGGACGTTATACGAATTAATCATTTTTATATGTGATTATTTTTTTTGTGTATTGTAATGTGATGTGATTTATATATGTAACCATTTATACACTGTATACGTGATTTTTGTGTTTATGTGTGTGTGTATATACTATATTTTTAATACATATGAATTGTTTGATTGACTTGTGCATGATTATTTGAAATAATTGGGAGACTTTCTGAAAATATATTTTTCCTATCATTAAATGATTAGCCCCCGGTGGGTGGGCGGGATTTGATTGTTAAAGAATTCCTAGAGAGATAGGTAGCAAAACCATTGTTCGTTTACTATAGTATCCCCCAACTTCCGTACACAAACTGGGTAACCCCATTGATATTAATGATCTCACAAATTGGGCAGTAGGTCTCATTGGCCCAGTGCAGTGGGATGAAAAACGCGGGGCAGTATAAAAGAAGTGTGGCATAAGAAGCATATGTATGAAATCTTACAGAAAAGTGTGGCCTTTTTAGTTAAGGTTGCAGCCTAATATACGCGGAATCCAATTGTGTGCTTGGCAAAATCATAACTCAAGTATTATTGGACAAAGGGCATGTTACCTTTACTATGCATCCGTTACCATCAGCACCTTTACCATGCAGGAAAAGTACCACACAGGCGCTTTTTAGCTGTGTTACAACCCTGGACTTTGTCATTCAGGTAAGGTGACATAATGGTGACTGTAAGTAAAGGTATATGGGGCAAACTAACTTCCCTGTGACAAAGAGGATCCCTGAACACCTAAGGGCAATGACTAATAAAGACTCAAAGAAAACAGTAGCAAAACATTTTGAAACTTTTCACATCTCTGATTGGCCAAAAGCTACATACTTCGGAGAGGATAGGATTGTGGTAAGTGACAGAGAAGGGTATATGGAAGCAATATATGGAAGCAACCCTTAGTAGATTGGCTTCTAGATCTATTATAGATCTAGAGGCATGTGAGCCAGATGGCCTAAACTTGGGAGAGGACATGTACGTCCATTTGATTGAGCCATTCTTTGTCTCTCTGGTGGGAATTCCTTTGTCTGACAATCTCCCTAAGAAGCGTTGTAGTTTACTTCATCTAGCAGTGATGTGAAACTGTGAGACAAAGAAGATATTTAGAGTGCATTTTAACCACTTTTTTATATTTTTGTTTTTCTTTTGTTTGTGCCTATTTTCTGTTGTGATAGTAAGTGACTTCAGACTTACTTGGGAAAAATGTTAACTTAATATAATGGATTCACCAGAGCAATATGAATATTAGAAGCATGAAGTATTATAAACGAGGACTGCAAATGCTAAGTGGTATAGATGACAAGAGACCTCACTTCACCAGAAGTAAATCCAGTCGGGTCAGAGTGCATGGATAAAACCTATGACCTTTCTTAAGGTGAACAGCATGACAGAATGAAAGCAGAAACTAAATGGTGAGACAAAAGAATTATAAAAAGTAATTCTTTAGGAAATCCTGAATGTATGGTCAAGAATAGAGATGGTATAATAATGAAAATCTTCTATTTTAATGGAAATAGTATGAAAAGATATATATAATTGTTGTTACCCAACAGGATTCTATTGTAGACAGAAGAATAAGAACCTATTGCATGCATTCTAAAAATTTGAACATGAAAGGGATCAATGGATCTAGTGGCCAACCTAAATAGTGATTCCATCAATGGTAACCTTATGAACTGCATTTGTATGGAACGGAAAACAAAGGGGAGCAGAAACATTTTGTAATAAGGCATATATATGGTAAAAACGTGTACTTGTCTGTTCTGATTGTTTTTTTAGTATATATGGAGTGCATTTATATATACGAAAAAATCCAAGATGGTGACTTACCATGAACAAGACTCAATGAGGAGTCAAAAAGTGTTGGTTACTCTTGTATGCCAATAAACTACTTAACTTCATTTGAGCCTGAGTAAGAACTTTGGAATATATATGTAGACGAAGTAAATAACCTCAAGAAGACAGTCACTCAAAGTACACGTACAAATCACTTTACTGCCATCAATAGGCATTTCAGCCAATGCAGTGGCGTTGATTACAGGCCATGTTGTTGGATGAAATGTGTCTTGTTGGCAGTAAATGAACATAGAAAGGTGCCCCACCACTTACTTTTTATCCCACACTTAAGGAAAGTTGAAAACGCTGTTTGTCGTACTCAACTAGGTATTTTTATTTATACCAATCAATTTTTTGATTTCAAATTCTATTTTGTCAAAAAAACCTTATTATGAACAGACAAACACATATATACAATGTACATTCAACATGTAGTGTGGCTTATATACACAACAACGTGTTATCAAAACAGATATTATTCACTATTGACAAGAAATTAAATGCAAGAACATTTTGCAACAGACAGTAATATTTACAGTGTAATAAATGAAACACACATTATCAAATGAAAAAGACTTTGTGCAAAACATAAGAAAAAGAAAATTGGTGATAAAGTAGGAAAATTAGGAAAGGAGCGTGAAGGCAAATTCGAAATTAATTATCAGCCAGCAAGTGCTGGTTTCCAAATTGTCCTTTTCTAATTGGCCGACGCGTTTCGAATCCAGGAGATTATGTACCGGATTCTCATCAGGGCACAATTACTCTGTCTGTGAAATTTAAAAAAAGAAAAAATAACGTTTTTGAGTATTTGGGATGGAAAGACAGGGCTCCCTATGAAGTGACATACGGCAGTAAGGCAATTTTTATATGCACTCTGAGTGAGCGTCTTCAAGAGGTTTTTGACTTCGTATTCTACTGTTCCAGCCAGTTAGCTCATCCGGCATCAGTGCTCCACCTCTCACGGGCCCCAGGTCTTAAACGAGCATCTGGTCTACATATATATATATATATATGTGAGAAGTTGGCCTGATGTGCAGTGCTCACTATTCTAGTGATCACTATATATCAGTCCAAACAACCCTTATTGATGATTGGTTGTAAGTCAACCTTATAGACCAGCTATCCTAGTAGCATGGATACGAGCAGTCTAAGGCTAAGACTCTAGAGGGCGTGTTAAGCCAGCTGTTTTACCATCACATTACCCCTTGAACACCCAGTGAAAGGACACCACACAAGTGTTATGAAAATAAACAATGTATTTATTAGAATCACAACAACCCTGTACTCTTTATGAGGACAGGGTGCTAAGCACACAACAAAACTCTTACGAAAATACTTTTAAGTTAGCACGTTACACAAATGCCCGAGGGGCACGAAAAACCATATACGCTAAAAGTGGAATGCGAATTACTAGCAGGTAAGTAACGATTCTCAGAGGCTTTGGGATCGCTAGGACTGGACTACGGAACCTTTAGATTACTAGCAGGAGGCCTAGGGAACTCGGGTGCAGAGTGTGCACTCTCACGCGGGATGCGGGACAAAGTCTATGGAAGCTAGAATTCACAAAGTTAGTGTTCACGGGCGAACCCGACCTGGTGGGAAGAAAACGACAGTGGATCCTGACCCTAGGATAGTGAGGCTATGCTGGGACACCGAAGTGCCGAAGTTACCTAGCCCAGGGGCTGCAGCTGCATAGGTCTGAAAAGACGTCGGGGATCTCGTTGCCGGACCAGGAGCCTGGAAGAAGGAAGTTGCTGGCAGGCGACCAGTGAAGGAAAGTTCGTTGGATCCAAGCCTGGATCAAGGAAGAAGAAAACCTGAAAGCAGAGGGGACCAAGTTCTTGAATCACTAGCCAGTGATTAAGTGGGCACCAGGATGGCACCGGGCGAAGTCACCGCAGTCAGGTGAGTGGGCGCTGCTGGGCTCTGCAGTCTCTCGGACCAGGAGGCGTTGTCGGCGACCAGGATGGAGGGGCGAGCTGTCCCACGAAGGATGAAGTCGTTGGCGTCGAAGTTACCCAGGATTGGGCAACAAGCCTTGGCTAATTTAAGCCCACGCGGTGGACTCAAAATGGCGTCTTGAGTGGACCAGGAGGGTCCAGGGTGCTCCTCTTCTGGGAGGGAGCAAGGGCCAGTCTGGAGCAACCAGACCAGCAGCAGAAATGTCGTCGGGCGTCGTCAGGAAGGCCACAAGCCAACGGGCTAGTAGCCAAACAACGCGGTGAGCAGCGGAAAGCAGAAGGGCCCCACGCAGATCGTGGAGATGCTGGGGGGCTGCACTTCGGAGCTGGAGCTGCTCAGAGTCGGGGCTTCTCGGACCCCAAAGCACTCACCAGGAATTCACTCGGCGGGCTTGCTGGAAAGAAGTCGTGCAGTCTTGCAGATGGCCGGTCCCTTGAGGTCTCGTCGCACCCACGGTTCTCAGCTGGGCTGTAGAGGTGGGTAGAGGTCAGAGGTGCCAGGGAAGCCGGTTCTCGTCGAGCTGGGCAGTCGGATTCCGGAGGAAGGACTTGCAGCAGACCGCAGTGTTCTTAGATGGTGCCTGCGGATGCAGGGTGACTACTCCTTAGTCACAAGGGAGAAATCTTAGGAAGAAGTCTTGAGTTCCTTTCGCAGAAAGTAGTTTCAGGATTCAAAGATGATCTGATTTGGAAGGGGGCCAGTCTCTACCTTTATCCTGTAAAAAGGGGCTGGCACGCGACTAAGTCCTGCCCTATGGGTGGGACTAGGAGGGGGGTGGTTACACCCACTTCCTTGGCGGGCTTTTCCCCAGCACAGGGTCTGGAGTGACCCTGGAACTGGTTCAAGCCGGCCTATGCACAGTGAGCACCGGGGTGCTACTTGCAGTCACCTTCCTCTAAAGCCCTGCCTACCTACAATACACAAAACCCTGTCTGGGACGGTGCTGGCACCGCCCCTGGCAGGAAACCCTTTGTCCTTATCTCCTGCTCTGGGAGGACTCCCAGCAGCAGGAGGGCAGACTTGTGTCTCGGTGGCAGCATCCATTTTGTGGATGCTAAGGCTCTGTCTGACTTTAACCGGGGTTAGGGGTTACATACATGTCGTGTCCCTCTAGAAGGGTGGAATGCTAACCCCGTCGCCAGAATTGGCGAGGGGTTAGTATTCCAATTCGTATGACACCTTACTCGACATGTTTTGATAAAGCGATACCAGAGTTGGCACATAACCGCGAGGATTATAATGCACTTAAGAGTATATGGTATGCGATATCATGGAAACGGCTAAGGGATGGATCCCGAAAGCCGCAGACAGGCTCAGCTCATGCTAGAGCACCATCTCACACGATTCCAAGCACTCTGCCTTCAGGATTGTTAAGGCCTGCCATAGGAGTGACTGATAGGAGATCTGTGTGTCCATTTTAGGGTTAGATATAGGTATACTATATCTAAAGCAAAGGGTGATTACACCACCTTGCCCCAGCTGTCAAGCAGCCAGTTGTGTCAGATTTGGATGGCCAGCCAGGGGTGGCATAATACATGCTGCAGCCCCTGGTAGGCCCTGGGTACACCTATGCCCTGGGTACCTAAGGTACACTGTACAGGGACTGGTAAGGTGACTCAGTATCCAATTTAGATATGTACCTAAGGTACATGGAATCCATTTTACAGAGAGAGCAGTGGGCCTGAGGTCCTGAATAGCAGGGCCTCAGGTCAACTAAGTCAGAAAACCAGCAAAACACCAGGCAAAAAGTTGGGGGCAACCATAGTCAGGGGTCAACCTTCCTACATAACCCCCCCCCAAACGAAAGGAGATAAGGCTATCCTTGTCCAGGTAAGCCTATATTGCCTAAGTGGCCATTTAAGGAAGTACCAGCACTGGCATGGTTACCCCCTATGTCATGGTCCACTAAGCAATCCCTCACCCTAAGGGTGTCTGAGGGTCTCCACCATAGGGAATCTCTACCCGTGGTGTGTTTTGTCAAAGAAAAAGGCTGGTGCTGAAATGGAGTACTGAAGTGAGGCTCCACTAATTTTGGGCTCAGCTTCCTCCAATCATTTTCCACCATATAGGCCTTTCTTTCCAAGACTGAGTTGTTTTGGGCTCTCAGGGTCAACCTCTGGCTACCTACAGCTGGAGGTTGGGTCCCTCTGTTTGGCTTACTGGAGGGACAGGTCAGGTCTGGGGCCCTCAGGTCCCAAGTTTGGCTGTGCCCAACAGTGTCCATCTGTGGGAGGTCCCTAACTAATTTTAAGGGGGATCCCTCAGGAGTATGTTTTATTTTCACTTGGCTAGGACTACTAGCTTCAGTGCCCTTAATCTGCTGATTGGGAAATTCTTTTGGACAGGGGGCCCTTTGGGGTCCAACACTGGCCTCCCTGACCTCTACAGCCCTGGGCTGACTGAGGCAGGGTAGAGAGGGGCAGGTTACCTGCTCCAGACTGGGTCCCACCTTGGAAGGGTCCACTGACATCAGGGGTTCTGCCAGGCTAGGCCTGACTACCTCTGTGGCAGTTTCTTCACAAGGGGTCAGATCAGTTCCCTGAGGAGGCTGATCCTTTCCTAAAGTCTGGTGGGAGGGAGATTTCTCTTCCTCCTCAATACTCTCTGTCTGAGTGGAGTGATCCATAGTTTCAGGCTTCACAACACTGTCATCTGTCTGAGTTTGAGCTGTGGCCATCACAACTCTCCCAACCTTTTCAGGAGGGGGCTCAGTTTGGGTGTGGGCTGTTACCATGACAGCCTTGACAACCTGTTCTGGGAAGGAAGTTGTCTGATATGGGGTTGTGACTGGCACAACCCTCCTGACCTGTTCAGGGAGGACATCTTGGACTGGGGCTGTGGCTACCACTGCCCCACTAACCTTACCATGGGTGTTCACCATTCTAGAATGGGTCTCTTGCTCTACTTCAGCCCAGGCTGAGAGCTCTAAATCATTCCCCAGTAGGCAATCTACAGGCAAGTTTGGTGACACTGCCACTCTCTTGTGGCCAGTGACACCTCCCCAGCTGAGATTGACCACTGCCATGGGATGATTTCTCTGTACTCCATCAATATTGGTCACCTGGTATGTGGCACCAGGTAAAAGTTGCCTGGAGGGGACTAGACTCTCAGTCACCATAGTGATGCTAGCCCCTGTATCTCTATAGGCCTCAACTTTTATACCATTGATGAGGGGCTCCTGTCTGTACTTGCCCAAAGTGTTGGGACAAGTTGTGAAGTTGGCAAACCCCATGCCAGTCTCACAGACAAGAGTATCTAAGTTTGGGGACCTGGTTAGGCCAGGGTCCCCAGGAACTCCCAAAGTAAATGCACCCAAATTCTTGGGGGCACTCCCACCACCTGGGGGATTACTACTAGTAGTAACAGGAGGTTTGGGAATGTTACTTGGGGGTATGTTTTCCTTATTGTTATTCTTTGGGCAACTGCTGTCAGTTTTTAAATGACCCACCTGTTTACAGGGATAACAATAAGGTTTCTTCTGGTTGTTTGAAGGATTCTGGGACCCACCCCCCTCAGAGGATTTTTGGGGCCCTGATGTGGTTTGATCTGGAGATTTATTCCCACCCTTCTCTTGAGGCTTGGTTGATTCCTTTTTCTGGTCACCACCTTGGTTCTTGGGCCTAATCCTGGTTCTGACCCATTTGTCTGCCCTCTTACCCAATTCTTGTGGAGAGGTCAGATCAGAGTCTACCAGGTGCTGGTGTAATAACTGGTTCTGACAATTATTTAAGACTTGCTCTCTCATAATTAGATTATACAATCCCTTGAAATCAGTAACCTTACTACCCAGTAGCCAGCCTTCCAGAGCCTTAGTGGCACAATCAACAAAGTCTGACCAGTCCTGAGACTGAGTTTTCTGGGTGTCTCTGAACAGCAACCTGTACTGCTCAGTGGTTAAACCAAACCCATCAACCAGTGCATTTTTCAGGACCTGGTAATTGTTAGCATCCTCAACTCTAGTAGTGAGGAGCTTATCTCTACCTTTGCCATCAAAGGAGAGCCACAGTATAGCTGCCCACTGACTCTGGGGAATGCACTGCACAGTGCAGGCCCTCTCCAGAGCAGCCATCCATTTCTGGATGTCATCCCCTTGCTTAAAGGGGGGCACTATTTTAGTCAGGTGTTTAGTGTCTAAACCCTTCTCTCTATCTCTTGGGAGATTGCTGCCACCAGTGGGAGCTAACCCACACATCTTCTGCTCTCTAGCAAATGCAAGCTTTTCTTTGGCCAGGGCAATTTCTTCCCTTTCAATCCTCAGTCTAGCTTGTCTCATCCTTGCTTCATGCTCTCTTCTCTGAGGGGAAGTCAATCTCCTCTGGGGAGAGTTCCTTCTCCCCTGAGAAGAGGCATTAGAGTGCAGAGATCTAATGGAGTCCCTAGAAAGAGATCTATCTCTCCTAACTCCAAGGTTAGGCCTTATTAGGGTCAGTACTGGGGGTCCCCCAGATCCTTCCCCAAGTAGGTCTAAGTTGGTCCTAGTTAGCCTTCTGACTACCTCAAGACCTTTGTCTACCTCATCCCCAGAGAGTTCCTCCTGATCCTCCTCCTCCTCAACTGCTGAATCAGTGTTGGGGAGGTCTGGATCCCCAGAGGTTCCCTCTAAGGCTGGCATGCTCTCATGTAACTGAGAGAGCTTTCTGGCATCATATGTCTCTAAGAGACCTATCAGAAAGGGAATGGTGGGGTTAGACCCCTGCTTCAGTTTCCTGGAGACACAGAGTTGCCTCATCTCCTGAAAATTGAGAGCTGCATATCTTGAAGTGACCTGTGGAGGGTCAACACTGACCAGGGGAGTCTCAATAGAGTCCCCCTGAGTCGACATGCTTTTCTAGTGAGGTGTAAGTGGTGCACTTACCTACACTATATGTTTGCCTACTGATCCCTTGCTAGAGTTGTAGTTTAGGGTGTGCTAGGCCCTAGGAGCTACAACAGCTGGTTCAGTAGAACTCAGAGTATTCTAAGCTAAGTTATATGTACCTTTAGTACTTATGTGATCTTTCACAAGATATTCTTAGGGCATGTGTGGTAAAACAACAGCAAGCTCAAATCCCCACCGCTGCTCACCAATGTGAGAAGTTGGCCTGATGTGCAGTGCTCACTATTCTAGTGATCACTATATATCAGTCCAAACAACCCTTATTGATGATTGGTTGTAAGTCAACCTTATAGACCAGCTATCCTAGTAGCATGGATACGAGCAGTCTAAGGCTAAGACTCTAGAGGGCGTGTTAAGCCAGCTGTTTTACCATCACATTACCCCTTGAACACCCAGTGAAAGGACACCACACAAGTGTTATGAAAATAAACAATGTATTTATTAGAATCACAACAACCCTGTACTCTTTATGAGGACAGGGTGCTAAGCACACAACAAAACTCTTACGAAAATACTTTTAAGTTAGCACGTTACACAAATGCCCGAGGGGCACGAAAAACCATATACGCTAAAAGTGGAATGCGAATTACTAGCAGGTAAGTAACGATTCTCAGAGGCTTTGGGATCGCTAGGACTGGACTACGGAACCTTTAGATTACTAGCAGGAGGCCTAGGGAACTCGGGTGCAGAGTGTGCACTCTCACGCGGGATGCGGGACAAAGTCTATGGAAGCTAGAATTCACAAAGTTAGTGTTCACGGGCGAACCCGACCTGGTGGGAAGAAAACGACAGTGGATCCTGACCCTAGGATAGTGAGGCTATGCTGGGACACCGAAGTGCCGAAGTTACCTAGCCCAGGGGCTGCAGCTGCATAGGTCTGAAAAGACGTCGGGGATCTCGTTGCCGGACCAGGAGCCTGGAAGAAGGAAGTTGCTGGCAGGCGACCAGTGAAGGAAAGTTCGTTGGATCCAAGCCTGGATCAAGGAAGAAGAAAACCTGAAAGCAGAGGGGACCAAGTTCTTGAATCACTAGCCAGTGATTAAGTGGGCACCAGGATGGCACCGGGCGAAGTCACCGCAGTCAGGTGAGTGGGCGCTGCTGGGCTCTGCAGTCTCTCGGACCAGGAGGCGTTGTCGGCGACCAGGATGGAGGGGCGAGCTGTCCCACGAAGGATGAAGTCGTTGGCGTCGAAGTTACCCAGGATTGGGCAACAAGCCTTGGCTAATTCAAGCCCACGCGGTGGACTCAAAATGGCGTCTTGAGTGGACCAGGAGGGTCCAGGGTGCTCCTCTTCTGGGAGGGAGCAAGGGCCAGTCTGGAGCAACCAGACCAGCAGCAGAAATGTCGTCGGGCGTCGTCAGGAAGGCCACAAGCCAACGGGCTAGTAGCCAAACAACGCGGTGAGCAGCGGAAAGCAGAAGGGCCCCACGCAGATCGTGGAGATGCTGGGGGGCTGCACTTCGGAGCTGGAGCTGCTCAGAGTCGGGGCTTCTCGGACCCCAAAGCACTCACCAGGAATTCACTCGGCGGGCTTGCTGGAAAGAAGTCGTGCAGTCTTGCAGATGGCCGGTCCCTTGAGGTCTCGTCGCACCCACGGTTCTCAGCTGGGCTGTAGAGGTGGGTAGAGGTCAGAGGTGCCAGGGAAGCCGGTTCTCGTCGAGCTGGGCAGTCGGATTCCGGAGGAAGGACTTGCAGCAGACCGCAGTGTTCTTAGATGGTGCCTGCGGATGCAGGGTGACTACTCCTTAGTCACAAGGGAGAAATCTTAGGAAGAAGTCTTGAGTTCCTTTCGCAGAAAGTAGTTTCAGGATTCAAAGATGATCTGATTTGGAAGGGGGCCAGTCTCTACCTTTATCCTGTAAAAAGGGGCTGGCACGCGACTAAGTCCTGCCCTATGGGTGGGACTAGGAGGGGGGTGGTTACACCCACTTCCTTGGCGGGCTTTTCCCCAGCACAGGGTCTGGAGTGACCCTGGAACTGGTTCAAGCCGGCCTATGCACAGTGAGCACCGGGGTGCTACTTGCAGTCACCTTCCTCTAAAGCCCTGCCTACCTACAATACACAAAACCCTGTCTGGGACGGTGCTGGCACCGCCCCTGGCAGGAAACCCTTTGTCCTTATCTCCTGCTCTGGGAGGACTCCCAGCAGCAGGAGGGCAGACTTGTGTCTCGGTGGCAGCATCCATTTTGTGGATGCTAAGGCTCTGTCTGACTTTAACCGGGGTTAGGGGTTACATACATGTCGTGTCCCTCTAGAAGGGTGGAATGCTAACCCCGTCGCCAGAATTGGCGAGGGGTTAGTATTCCAATTCGTATGACACCTTACTCGACATGTTTTGATAAAGCGATACCAGAGTTGGCACATAACCGCGAGGATTATAATGCACTTAAGAGTATATGGTATGCGATATCATGGAAACGGCTAAGGGATGGATCCCGAAAGCCGCAGACAGGCTCAGCTCATGCTAGAGCACCATCTCACACGATTCCAAGCACTCTGCCTTCAGGATTGTTAAGGCCTGCCATAGGAGTGACTGATAGGAGATCTGTGTGTCCATTTTAGGGTTAGATATAGGTATACTATATCTAAAGCAAAGGGTGATTACACCACCTTGCCCCAGCTGTCAAGCAGCCAGTTGTGTCAGATTTGGATGGCCAGCCAGGGGTGGCATAATACATGCTGCAGCCCCTGGTAGGCCCTGGGTACACCTATGCCCTGGGTACCTAAGGTACACTGTACAGGGACTGGTAAGGTGACTCAGTATCCAATTTAGATATGTACCTAAGGTACATGGAATCCATTTTACAGAGAGAGCAGTGGGCCTGAGGTCCTGAATAGCAGGGCCTCAGGTCAACTAAGTCAGAAAACCAGCAAAACACCAGGCAAAAAGTTGGGGGCAACCATAGTCAGGGGTCAACCTTCCTACAATATATATATATATATATATATATATATATATATATATATATATATATATATTCAATCAAAACAGGTAGCCTATGCGAAGCATTGCCACACAAAGTTTTTCAATAAGCACGTTTATTTGAATCCATTTCACTTGCTCGATCCCCAGCAGATTTCAGAGTCTCCTTCGAACATAAAAGCCTGACGCGTTTCAGGGATGACCCTTTCCTCAGAGGCAATGTTCGTGAAGGTCAGTCAAACAGATTTCTGACCTTCATGAACATTGCCTCTGAGGAAAGGGTCATCCCTGAAACGCGTCAGGCTTTTATGTTCGAAGGAGACTCTGAAATCTGCTGGGGATCGAGCAAGTGAAATGGATTCAAATAAACGTGCTTATTGAAAAACTTCGTGTGGCAGTGCTTCGCAAAAGGCTACCTGTTCTGATTGAATACTTTTCGGCTGTTGCCCAGTCGAGAAGCAAGTCCCACCTTGAACAAGGGTCCATGCAGGCTTTTTGTAAGAGCTTGCAGTTATGGAACGAAGGCAGGCGCAGCGCCAACACAGGTGGTGCTGCCTTGGACACCTTTTTGCTGCTACAAGTGCGCTTCCTGACAGGTTCCAGTGCTCTCCTCGCTCCACTGGGAGAATATTGGTTCCAATTGCAAGGTTGAAGAAGCAGCCCCACTGTGGGTTAAAGGATAGTGCACTACAAAGCCCAGGATGCAGTGCGCCTGAGACACGCCCATAGAGGCAGGTGAGAGCTATTTGAGTGGACACTACCAGAAACTGTTTGATTGACCTTCATGAACATTGCCTCTGAGGAAAGGGTCATCCCTGAAACGCGTCAGGTTTTTATGTTCGAAGGAGACTCTGAAATCTGCTGGGGATCGAGCAGGTGAAATGGATTCAAATATACGTGCTTATTGAAAAACTTCGTGTGGCAGTGCTTCGCAAAAGGCTACCTGTTCTGATTGAATATATATATATATATATATATATATATATATATATATATATATATATATATATATATATATATATATATATATATATATATATATATACATACATACATATATATATATATATATATATATATATATATATATATATATATATATATATATATATATATATATATATATATATATATATATATATATATATATATATACAAAGACAATCCCCGACTTCACAGTGCCTAACGGCACAAATCAGGACACGGACCACCACGGCAAGTAGTTTTCAAATTTCGTGATTTATTACCATGAAGCAGACATGACGCGTTTCGTCCGGAGAACCCGGACTTGATCACATATATATATATATTGAGGCTCGAGTCCACCGACATGCACAAACAGCATTCTGGAATGGGTGCTTTACGTGGCGGTGGGTCCGCGGGTCAAATACCAGCTCACGCTCCTTTAGTCAAAAAGAAGATGCCGCACTCACAGGTGATTGTTTCAGATGTTTATTTCAGCAAAAAGCGGGACGCGTTTCGGCTCACGCCTTCTTCGACCACTATATTTGTCGGTTTGGCTCCGCCATTTTCTTTTACATTTGCGCATGCGCACATGGGTCAACATCATGAAAATAAAAAGTGGACATCGCTAATTCATCGGTATTAAGATGTAGACGCCATTTGTAAGTGCATACATTTTGCAAACCATGATTCAACTAAAACAGTATGTAATTTATAAGTGTGACACCAATTTCTTTCATCAAATGTCAAAAAAAATCGTCAATTTACCATTATCACATTTTTATCGCAATAATGCCATGTCAGAAAAATCCCGCTCTGAATGAGCTCGCTCTGTGCAGAACGTTCTAAATGATTAGTGTCAATAACTTCATGCATCTTGACAATATCCTAACACTATATTTATGTTACTCTTTTAGTGATTAAGCTCTGGATGAGCGTAAGCATTTCATTGTTTTAATTTAAGAAGAGAATTAAATTCATAGAAATTATTAAATCAGGCATTTTGGTGCATCACAAGCATATCAATTAACATTTCATGATTACTAATATTCAAGAGGAGATACTTCAGCCCACGTGAATGCCCAGTTCTTCTTTGGTATTTAAGCCTCCTGGAGTCCTAGTCTGAAGATCAATTATATATCTGGACTCAAGTCCATGTAGGCGGAGCTCTCTATTTTCTCCTCTTTCATTCTGAGGAACATGGTCAATACAGAAAAACTGTAGAAGATTTCTGTTACTGGCATGCAATTGGCAAAATGCCAGGCAGTAGGATATGTTTGCTCTTTCTTTTCTATGCCCCTGGCATGCTAGAGAATACGTTTTTTGGTAGGGTGAATTGTACTCCCTATGTACATTAAGTAACAAGTGCACAGCAGAACATACACACAGAATGGGGTATTGCATGTGAGAAATTTGATTATCTTTCTCTGTCTATCCGATCCTGGTACTTTATATGAAAGTGTTTTGCTGCTGTGTCTATATGCCTTGCACTTTGTACAGGGAAACAATCCAGTCAATTTACTTATACGTGGATTCCTTCTACTTTGGTCTAAGTGACTTTGGGCCAGGCTGTCTCTCAATGATCTACTTCTCCTATATGTGATCTTAGGATAGTTTGATAGGTTTCTTCCTATGACTGGATCTGTTTTGAGAATATGCCAATTTCGTTTGACAATTTCAGATATATTATGGACCTCATTGGTGTAAATCATGATCAGTCTGAACTCTGGTTTTTCAGGATTTACTTGATCATGCTTCTTAGCTCTTAGAAGAAGTTTTCTGGGAATGTTATCAACCCGTGTAAGAGTAAATTTTAGTAGGTTCTCCGAGTAACCTCGTCTTTTGAATCTCTTTGTAGCTTCTGTGGCTGCCTGTTCGAAATCTGACTGTCTTGTACAGTTTCTTTTCAGTCTTAATTTTTATAGGAAACTTTAGACAAGGCTACAGGTCGAACGGGTGAATGGAATTACCCCATATTTGTCAGGAAGAAGGGTCTTGGTCTAGAAAGCATGCTTTTGTTAATTTGGTGTAAATCCGTTCAGTACTTTTCGAGAAATATCTAAATTTACAGATATCAATATTTGGGAATTCGACCACCTGATTGGCTGAGGCATGACGAGCACAAGCTTGCTGCTTATTGGCTGCGAGCGGTGCGAGCAGTTGCAACTAGGAAGTGTTGGCTGCCATTTTGTGATTCCGTTGAAGCGAGTAAGGGGAAATAGGGCAGAAAAGAGTGGGAAAGAGGAGGGTAGGAGCGCTGTGAGGTCTGTAGGGGGGTTAGGGTGTGCAGTGAAGTATTCACCCCTACCGGTGTGAAAGTGCTGTTTTGCCCACTGTGGGATGGTGCTGAGGTGAGGTGCCGGTACACTCCGGGATGAAAGCTTGCGTGTAAACTGTGAGCTGAGTGCTGTAAAATGATGTGCTCTAGGTGCTGTAGCATACTGGCTGAAGCATAGTATTTACCCCTACCGGTGTGAAAGTGCTGTTGTGCCCACTGTTAGATGGTGCGGAGGTGAGGGACCGGTGAACTCGGTGATGAAAGCGTGTGCCTAAACTGTGAGCTGAGAAGTATTTACTCTTACCGATGTGAAAGTGCTGTTTTGCCTAGAGTTAGATGGTGTTGGGGTATCGGTAAAGTTGGGGAAGAAAGGGTGTGCTTAAACTGTGAGCTGAGTGCTGTAAACTGATATGCTGTGGGCGCTGTAGCTTACTGGCCGAAGTGAAGTAGTTACTCCTACCAGTGTAAAAGTGCTGTTTTGCCTACTGTGAGATGGTGGTGAGGTGAGGTGCCGGTACACTTAGGGATGAAAGCGTATGCCTAAACTGTGAGCTGAGTGGTCTGTAGTATACTGGCAGAAGCGGAGTATTTACCCCTACCGGTGTGAAAGTGCTGTTTTGCCCTCTGTGAGATGGTGCGGAGGTGAGGGCCTGGTGAACTCGGTGATGAAAGCTTGTACCTAAACCGTGAGCCGAGTGCTCTGTAGCATCATATTTACAACAAGGGGTGGTGAGGGACAGAGTCTCTGAATTAAGCAGAATACTCTCACCCAGTCAAGAGATCAGGGCTAGATCCAACACCGTTTTTTAGCTCACTGCACCATCCCAGTTTCAGAACCTGGCTGTATGCAAATTAGTCTGTTCCTGTCCCAGTGCATGATGGGAACAGGGCAAACCAAACTACAAAAGCCAATTCTTACACTGGGAAGGAAACAAGCTTCCGGGGACCGGTTTCTGGCATTACAGCCGTCTTCGGCCCGGCTTGCTTGAATCCTGATGGTGCAATGAGCAAGGGACTCATGTCTGAGTATACCCTTCCACGCTTAGGGTGGACAAAAATATTTACAACAAGGGGTGGTGAGGGACAGAGTCTCTGAATTAAGCAGAATACTCTCACCCAGTCAAGAGATCAGGGCTAGATCCAACACCGTTTTTTAGCTCACTGCACCATCCCAGTTTCAGAACCTGGCTGTATGCAAATTAGTCTGTTCCTGTCCCAGTGCATGATGGGAACAGGGCAAACCAAACTACAAAAGCCAATTCTTACACTGGGAAGGAAACAAGCTTCCGGGGACCTAAACTGTGAGCTGAGTGGTCTGTAGCATACTGGCAGAAGCGAAGTATTTACCCCTACCGGTGTGAAAGTGCTGTTTTGCCCTCTGTGAGATGGTGCGGAGGTGAGGGCCTGGTGAACTCGGTGATGAAAGCTTGTACCTAAACCGTGAGCCGAGTGCTCTGTAGCATCATGGCAGAAGCGAAGTATTTACCCTTACCGGTGTGAAAGTGCTGTTTTGCCTAGAGTGAGATGGTTTTGAGGTGAGGTATCGGTAAAGTCGGGGATGAAAGCGCGTGCTTAAACTGTGAGCTGAGTGCCGTAACCTGATCTGCTGTGGGCGCTGTAGCATACTGGCGGAAGTGAAGTATTTACTCCTACCGGTGTGAAAGGGCTTTTTTGCCTACTGTAAGATGGTGGTGAGGTGCCGGTAAACCTGGGGATGAAAGCGTATGCCTAAACTTTGAGCTGAGTGATTCTGTAGCATACTGGCAGAACCAAAGTATTTACCGTTACCGGTGTGAAAGTGCTGTTTTGTCTAGAGTGAGATGGTGCAGAGGTGAGGTACCGTTAAACTCAGGGATGAAACCTTGCACCTAAACTGTGAGCTGAGTGCTGTAAACTGATGTGCTCTGGGCGGTGTAGCATACTGGCTGTTGTAGCATATGTGTGCAGGTGGTGTTAGTATGCGTTTAGAGTATCGCAGGAGTGGGAAACAAAGTACTCACGGCTACCGGTCGGAAGAGCCAGGGATGAAACTGTGAGTGTAAGTCATGAGTTTATTGCTGTAAAGTGATGTGCTGAGGGTGCTGTAGGATACTGGCCGCTGTAGCATACCTGTGTAAGTAGTGTTAGTGTGCGTTTATACTATACAGGGAGTGGGAAGCGAACTAGTCACCCCTACCGGTCTGCAGACCCGAATGAAGTGTTTTAGGAAGCAGGAATAAAGAAATAATCGTGAAGAATATAATGTAGAATGTTGCAATGCCACAGAAGAAAAATGGTGAAATGAGGTGGGTCTAAGAAAGTGGTGTGTGTAATAAAGGCATGGAGTTTGGAAATTATATAGAAAGTGTTTTTATTTAAGTGCCATAATTGGGCCCACTGGTGCAAGAGCTAGTGCATCCAGCTGATGCAAAATTGAAGCACTTCTGTTGTAGTCAAACATAAGCTCCTGCGTCAGTGAATTGTATATTACATGTTACAGTTGCATGTGACATAAACAATAGCTATTACACTTGAATGACTCTACATTCTATAAGGAAAATTAAGGTAGGATACAATTACCACATGTATCCTTTAAGAAAAAAAAGAAAAAAAACAAATGCAAAATGTAATCAACAAACTTTTTAAGTACTTCGGCAGTGCTTTTTTGTAACAGAAAATTATCAACAGTAGAATAGTAAGCAATCTGTTGTACAGTAGATTCAATGTGGTGCGTGACAGAATTGGTAATAGTTCTACCCACATTGGAACGTTGAGGATGAATACAAACATTGCGCTTCGGAGAAGCACATTTGGTACCTTTGTAGTGAAACTATACATTATTGTCTTCAGCTGTTTCAAAAAAACAATCTTGTGTACAGAGCTAAGGCATCGAGCTTTAGACAAACTCCAAACGCTTCCGCTGTAGTCAAATCGAAGCTCTTGCATCAGTGACTTGCACATTATATGTTAGAGTTCTATTTGACCTACACAATGGCTATTAGACATGGATGAATAAATTGTATAATGAAAATAAAGGTAGTTTACAATTACTAAACTATGCCAACCAGTTGCTAAACAATGTTGTCTTTTTTCATTTTTATTGTGAAGTTCTGAGCAGAAGTTGACTTTGAGTAAATTTGTGTGAAAGGGCTTTGTGAATAACATGGAGGCAGAGAGTCATGTGTACAAAGAATAGACGTGGTTTCAAAATGGGTGTTGGGTTTAGGCTAATTTAGGAAGTAAATAGCGTATTTGCCTAGGTCATACATCACCGATCCCTGGTTAAAGTGGAGACGTAAGGGGCAATAATAAATATAGAGTTCAAATGTCTGAGTATACTTAGAAAGTTGTTATACGAAAGTAGTAGGATTGAAGTTTATAATAAAAAAATTTAAGGAAAAAGTTGGAAAAAAAATCCAATCAAGAATAACGTGAGTTTCTTACAAGTCTTGGACATTCCAGTCCAGAAGTTCTTCAGCGGCTTGAGATGCGTAATGTTCCAAGAGGCAATTGTTGCCATCGTCTGAGAAAAGCAAAGCGATCCAATTCATATCTTCGAAGGGACAGTAATGTTCCTCGAATGTTGGAGCGGCAATTTGAATTGGCAGGCAATATGCGATGTTGTGAAAGGTCGCACGTTGCAGGAGATCTTTCGCGGCTGTGCAGAAATCCCATTCTGCTGTGATTCCTTTTTGCATTGCGTTCGACATTGCTCCACTGCCAGAACAATCTCGTTCATGGTTTTCAAGATAATGCATTACCTGCTGGATATCAGGAGCGATTGTTAGAATGTTGGTAAGGCATACATCCATTCGCCAGTCAAATGGGCAAGTTTTGCAATTAAACAATGGTTGTACGCATATTGCATAAGTGATGATAAATGTTAAGTTGTAGCTAGCTCCGATGATAGATAGAGACAGGTAGATGAAAAGTTTTCCCGTTTTTTTACAATATTGATGCAACTTGGCGTAGAGGCGTATTCTGTCACACATAGTTGTTACCACAGAGAGAGTAGCCATTGTTAGAAGTAGAATTAGAAGTAGGTTGGCCGCAAAGAGAGCGAGAATTGTGGGCACTGTTCCTGTTATTCCAGCAATGATCGAATGAATGTAGTCTGCTATTAAAGGAAGAACAGTTTGAAAGTGTGTTAAAGGCTGTAGGAGAGCGTGTTAAAAAAGTGTGCCAGACCTTGAGTGTGACATGTGTTGTAAATTGTGTAACAATTCACATAGTGTAATGGGTGGCTCGTATTTAAAAGGGAGTCTATTATACTTGAAGTTTGTGGTATCTTTAGTCAATACATTTCTTTTGCAGAAGTACGGGAGACTACTGTTCTAAACAAAAGCGCTTTTAGTTTGTTTTGTTTCTTGAAATCTGTTTTCACACTAAGAATTGAAGGCCAAGTTGAAGTTTGGGAGTTACTTGGTGTGGGTGGGAATAGACATTGCCACAGGAAGTCATGCTGTTTGCAACAGTAAAGACATGCAGGGTGCCAGCTCACATTCCGTAGGAGTGCTTGTTATTGAGATGCAGATAACTGCCGTTAGAAAGCTGTGTGAATGTTAGTCGGATTGTGGGAATTGGCGTGCTTTTAAGAAAGTGGCTAATAAAGTTTCTCTGCCTTGTTAAAGGCCCTCGCCTTCAGCGTGGGCCTTTAATGCTGGAGAGGGCCTTTAATAGCTGGTATAGCCTGCTACGGCGGGCTATAAGGGTATAGTATACTTGGTTGAAGAAGTTTTGTTAGATGAGTTATAGGTTCAGTACAATGACCAAATTCATCTTGCAATTCGAAAAGAACAGTGAATAGAGTAGAGTGTGAACAGATGAAATCCCAATTCGAATTGCTTTGATTTATTTATTGTAGATCTTTATGTAATTTATGTTGTTGTATTTTGAAAAGAGTGAGTGAGAAAAGAGTGAGTGAGAAAAAGTATTGATGGTTGTGTGTGTGAGTACTGCCTTCAATTAACAATGCAGACAGTAGTGTTCACAATTCAGATTGAGTTGCTATTGTAGATGATGCAGCCCTGTAAGATAAGAGAGTGCTGTAGTTTGCTCTGTCTGCACCACTTATACGCATCATTACAGGCTCCGCACACGTTTAGTTTGCTTCGTGTATTGCAAACTGAAGAGCTCAAGTCAATGCCATGTGGCTGTGGGCCCTTGCTGAATGCTCTCTCTGGCCTGAACTGCAGAATTCAGTATTCACATTTGCAATTGAGTCAGTATTGTAGATGATGCAGTCCTGTAGGAAAAAACATTGCTCCAGTGTGCTCTGTCTGCACCACTCATACGCATCATTGCAGGCTTTGCACGCGATTTCTTTGGTTTGCATATTGCAAACTGTAGAGCTCAAGTCAATGCCATGTGGCCGGTGGGCCCTTGCTGATTGCTCTCTGTGGCCTGCACTGCAGACAGCAGTGTTCGCAATTGAGATTGAGTCAGTATTGTAGATGAGGTAGTCCTGTAGGAAAAGACATTGCTCCAGTGGGTACTGTCTGCACCACTCATATGTATCATTGCAGGCTCTGCAGACGTTTTTCTTTGCTTCGCGTATTGCAAACTGGAGAGCTTAAGTCAATGCCACGTCGCTGTGGGCCCTTGCTGAACGCTCTTTCTGGCCTATACTGCAGACTTCAGTGTTCACATTTGACATTGAGTCGGTATTGTAGATGATGCTGTCCTGTAGGAAAATACATTACTCCAGTGAGCTCTGTGTGCACCACTCATATGCCTCATTGCAGGCTCTGCAGACGTTTTTCTTTGCTTTGTGTATTGCAAACTGGAGAGCTTAAGTCAATGCCACGTCGCTGTGGGCCCTTGCTGAACGCTCTTTCTGGCCTGTACTGCAGAATTCAGTATTCACATTTGCAATTGAATCTGTATTGTAGATGATGCAGTCCTGTAGGAAAAAACATTGCTCCAGTGTGCTCTGTCTGCACCAGTCATACGCATCATTGCAGGCTTTGCACACATTTTTTTTGCTAAGCGTATTGCAAACTGTAGAGCTCAAGTCAATGCCATGTGGCTGTGGGCCCTTGCTGACTGCTCTCTGTGGCCTACACTGCAGACATCAGAGTTCACAATTGAGATTAGCCGCCTGATTCATCAAGCTAAATTGCACTCGCAAAGGGCAAGATTCTCAGAATCTTGCCTTTTGCGAGTGCAATTTTTGCATTTGGGATTCATCATCCCAAATGCAAAATTCGCTATTTAAGAATTCGCGCATTTGCGAAGAATTGAATTTAAGGAATCTCTATTTGAGGTTCCTTAAATGCAATTCATGAAGCATTTTAAAATTGCGAAAATGCAATTTTGGCCCGCTATTTACCGAGAGGTCAGACCTCTCGGTAAATAGCAAAAACTTAGAAAAATGCTTTTAACAGCATTTTTCTAAGGTGCATGTTGCACACACACATGTCCTTTGGACATGTGTGTGCGCAACACCTGTTTCAATTTGCATTTAAGGGGTGCTACAGGGTGTCCTTTGGACACCCCTGGCATCCTTTAAATCGCTATCTTATTTGCGAGTAGCAAATTGCTAATCGCAAATAAGGAATACTCCCCATTCATTCCTATGGGCCTTTTGGCTACTCGCAAATTTATTTAGCAATTCCTACATGAATACCGTTTTGCGAGTCCTTAATAGCGATTCGCTATGAATCGCTATTAGGGGTTCGCAAAACGGCCCGTTGATGAATAAGGCTGAAGGTCCTTATTGTAGATGAGGTAGTCCTGTAGGAATAGACATTGCTCCAGTGCGTACTGTCTGCACCACTCATATGTATCGTTGCAGGCTCTGAAGACGTTTTTCTTTGCTTTGCGTATTGCAAACTGTAGAGCTTAAGTCAATGCTACATGGCTGTAGGCCCTTGCTGAACGCTCTTTCTGGCCTATACTGCAGACTTCCGTGTTCACATTTGACATTGAGTCGGTATTGTAGATGATGCTGTCCTGTAGGAAAATACAATGCTCCAGTGCGCTCTGTGTGCAGCACTCATGCGCATCATTGCAGGCTCTGCACACGTTTTTTTGCTTTGTGTATTGCAAACTGTAGAGCACAAGTCAATGCCACATGGCTGTGGGCCCTTGCTGATCACTCACTCTGTTCTTCACACCAGACAGCAGTGTTCACAATTGAGATCGAGTCGCTATTGTAGATGAGGTAGTCCTGTAGGAAAATACATTGCTCTAGTGTCTGCACCATGCATATGTATCATTGCAGGCTCCGCACACGCTTTTTTGTTGCTTCACCTACGACACACTGGGCAGCTCAAGGCACCTTATGTAGGTGTGGGTCGTTGCTGACCGCTCTCTGAGGCCAACACTGCAGACAGCAGTGTTCACAATTCAGATTGAGTTGCTATTGCAGATGATGCAGTGTTGATGGCAACAGATATTGCTCCTAGTACTGCCTGTCTAGCACGCATTATTGTTGGCTGTGCACATGCTGAATGCTTTTGATGTAGCTATGTGAGTGCACTAGAACTGATGGAGTGTTTATGATATCATCTTTTTGTGTATTATTTTAGATCTATTAATTGTGTGTCAGTATACCACAAGTTGCAGTTCTTTTACAATAGATTTATTTCTATATTATTTCACATGTACTTTTCCTACCTAACTGCAGCACAACTTATACAGCTGATGCTAGCAGCAACTATTCGCTGAGGGCTGGTTTACACTCACCCCACACACATCCAGCACCGACGTCACTGGATATGTGACCCTGGTAATAAAAAGGAGTCGAGCGCACGTGCCCGTACCCACGCGCACTATCTATCTGTGTACGTGTGTTCATTATGTATGCATGATACTGTCTATGGGCCGTACTATATTACGTTGTGCTATGGACCGTGTATGCAACCATGTTACCTCTGGTATTGGAGAAAATGTTGGTAATGTAACTTTTAGGTGTATGGCTATCACAGGTGGAAGGCTACTTTACAGAGCATGAATATTGATGAAACTGATGGTTGCATGTTGTGTGTAGTGTAAGACGAGTGTATATTGCAACAAGTTTAGAACAGAGCTCTCAAAGCAGAAGAGGTGTGTTTCATGAAATGCAGTACAGATATTGGGTGGCGTTTTGGAACTGTTACAATGGGATATGTTATTTAACTAATGAAATGGGTTTTTTATGGTCACATGGCGATTGCGCTGCTAGTGCGTAATGAGATCACACCCAATGTGATTTTGAGAAAATATATTTACTATAATATAAGTTTATTACAGTTAGTAATATATAACTGTTTAAAATATTTTTAATTATCACTTACTCTCATATACACTTTGAAGTTATTTAGATATAGTTTTGAGACAAAATAAATGAGGGAATGGCATTTGCTGCGTGATATCGTACGTCTATGACGTAACACAGGGCGTGGCAGTGTGCATTAGTCGCATTTAGAATGTGCAGCGGGTCCCACCCCATATGTACATGACATAACACGCCGTTTGGTAGTACGTACCGGTGGTATCACACAGTAGCAGCTGGCGCGACCTCATACATACATGTTGTTATGTGGGACTCAGTGTCACAAACCCGTTGGATACGAAATGTGCATCATTTAAATGAAGTGGATAGGATTCGCTTGCTGATGGAGTCTGGTAGACTACCGGTACGGGACTGTAGATTTCTCAATAAAATTAAAATATTAATATACATATTTTTTGGGGAAGATAAAACATTACATAATTATTACAGTTAAAAAAAGGATAATGGAGTTGCAAAATATTCAAAAACAATTAAAAAAAATATAGGTTTCATAAATATTAAAATATGAAATTAACTTTTACAAAACCTTTTAAATTCACTGAAAAAACCATAGGTTTTGCAGACGTTATAGTTAGGAATTAGCATTTAAAAAACCTTAGAAATTCACTGAAAAAAACATAGGTTTCAGGGACATTATAGTTAGTTGGACATTTTACTCATATAAAACCAGAGAAATTCGCCAGTTATAGTTAGTTGAGCTAACTATAACTTGTGCGCACGAAATGCACTGCTGATGACGTCACATATTACATCACTCATGACAAGGTCAGTGACATCACTGATGACATCACTGATGCCATCTCAAATGACATCACTGATGACATCATCCACGTGATAATCTGATTCACATACTGATGCCCTAATATAAACTATGATACACGCACTCTGAAATTCAGACTACTTTTTTTGAATCCATACACACAAGAATGCCAGAATCTATAAAGCACCTACTATTTCTTAGGTCTATACACACATACTGTGTCTTACACATACAGTTACTCATCAAAACAGTACTATATTATGTACTGATACACCTATACATACAGTCACACTCTACCACTCAGCCATAGAGTTTGTCACACACCTAGTCAGTCATTCAAAGAATGAATTACATACTCATTTACTCATGTATACAGTTATATACACCAACTGAGTTATTTATACACACATCACATCACTTATTTATGCAGATACTAAGACATACTTATTGTCTTATACAATCACTGATACAAGCAGACAGTGATTTATACACCCACTCTTCAAATAGCTTCCTCTCATGTATACTCATTTATATATTCCAACACTGACATATACTGCCTTAAAGCATATGTAGTTACTTACACATATACCACTGAGACATTCCTTCACTCACCAACACACCCATACACACACTAAGTCATCCATACAGCCCTTCACAGAGGTACTTTTGAATCCATACAACTAGTGAATCAACCACTCAGACATCTATGAACAGAGTGACACCCCCCCCACCCACCCACACAGACACTCAGGTACTAATACAGATACTCAGAAAAGAAATCAATAACTCATATAGAGACCTATGTAGCTACTCACCAACCCGTGCAGCTGCTTACATACCAACTGAGAGACTAATACAGACTTTCACACAGTTTAGTCACTAACCCATGCATTCAGTAAGACACGTTCAATCACTCACTTATACAGTCAGTCACACACCTACTAAATATTCCCTTTAGGCACTTGTAAATCCACTAATTCTTCAATATACCTTGTTATTGATATATATGCAAAATATTTAAACTTTACCGAAATACACATTTACTGGATGATGTCATCAGTGATGTCATTTGAGATGTCATCAGTGATGTCACTGACCATGTCATGAGTGATGTAATATGTGACGTCATCAGCAGTGCATTGTGGGCGCGCAAGTTATAGTTAGCGCAACTAACTATAACTGGCGAATTTCTCTGGTTTTATAAGAGTCAAATGTCCAACTAACTATAACGTCCCTGAAACCTATGTTTTTTTCAGTGAATTTCTAAGGTTTTTTAAATGCTAATTCCTAACTATAACGTTTGTAAAACCTATGTTTTTTTCAGTGAATATATTGTAGTGAAAATATATTTTTGTTCTTTGGTGAATCTATCTGTTTGAGTCACTTCTTTCTTGGATATATATATATATATATATTCACTGAAAAAACCATAGGTTATAGACCATATATAGTTAGGAATTAGCATTTAAAAAACCTTATTTTACTCACACAAAACCATTGAAATTCCATATATAGTTAGTTGTACTAACTATATATCGCGCACCCGCAATCCACTGCTGATGATGTCACATATTACATCATTCATGACATGGTCAGTGACATCACTGATGACATCACTGATGACATCTCAAATGACATCACTGATGACATCACTGATGACATCTCATTTGACATTACTCATGACATCATTCATGTGATGATACGATGAACCTCTTCAGACTCTAATATGACCGTAGATACACTCAGTGTAAACAGACACTCACAGACTGTCACTCATCCATGGAGTTACTCACACACCTAATCAGTCTTGCAAAGAATCAATCACACCTCCATTTGCTCAACTATATCGTTAAACACACCTTACTTATTGAAACATATAATAACACATATTTACTCTGTTATACAATCCCTGATACAAGTTCACAATAATCCATACAGCCACTCACACATTCACTGGCTCTTATGCACAGTTATTTATATATGTCAACTACCACATGTACTGTGTTTTACATATGTACTTACTTTGACATGTAGCACTGAGATATCCATTCACTCACCAATACACTCATGCACACAGTAAACCGCCCATACAGCTGTTTCCACATGCACTTTTGAACCCATACATCTATGCACAGAGTCATACACCTCCCAGCCACCCACACACACTCTCAGTCTCCAATACAAATGCTTGGGCAACCAATCAATAACCCATATAGTTACTCATATAGCTAATGATCAACACATGCAGCAGTTTACAGAACAACAGACATAATGATGCACAAATTAAGACAGTTTAGTCACTAACCCATGCGCTCAGTGAGACACATTTAACCACTCACTCATACAGTCAGTCATGCACCTACTAAATTCATCATCCAGACACTTATACATCCACTCATTCTTCAATATATAAGACATATTTTAACTTTACAGAAACATACAGTCACTGGATGTTGTCATCAGTGATGTCATCAGTGATGTCATTTGAGATGTCATCAGTGATGTCATCAGTGATGTCACTGACCATGTCATGAATGATGTAATATGTGACATCATCAGCAGTGGATTGCGGGTGCGCGATATATAGTTAGTACAACTAACTATATATGGAATTTCAATGGTTTTGTGTGAGTAAAATAAGGTTTTTTAAATGCTAATTCCTAACTATATATGGTCTATAACCTATGGTTTTTTCAGTGAATTTTCAAGGTTTTGTAAATGCTAATTCCTAACTATATATGGTCTATAACCTATGGTTTTTTCAGTGAATTTCATAGGTTTTTTAATAGCAAATCTTTATAAAAATAATACATTTTAAATCTAATTTTATATTTTATAATTTTTTTATTTTTTTTTTAATATTATTTTTAGTGCGCTCCCGGGGCGCGGACAGGTGAACGCACGGGTAAGCGCAATCTTGCGGCGCGCCCCAGGGCGCGTACTAATGCGCGTCCCGGAAGCGCTATTGCCGAGAACGAAAACAACATTGTGACGTATCGCGTAGCCGCCACGCCTTGCGTCATAAGACACGTATCGCGTAGCCGCGAGATGCGTCTTATGACGCACCGCGTAAGCGCACCCGGAAGCGCATACGATCGCGCAACGTAAGCGCCCCGATGCGCTTACGATACACGCCCGGGACGCGCCCTGGGGCGCGTAGCGTAAGCGCGTCAAACCATGTGACTTTAAAATAACACTTTTCATTGGTTCAGAACTTTTTTTTTTCCAAATTGTGTGAAACCCACCCATTTCTCTCACTATTGCTTTGTACTTGGAGAGAGCAAGAGCTGTTGTGTCTACTCTATCTCCTACTTTTCTGATCTCCAGCAATGGCTGCAAGAGAGTCATCCAGCAGTGATTCAGAGGGATTTTTAGATGAGGACCCTCCTCAGCAAAAGAAAAAAACCCATTTCATCTGGAAATTTTACGAAATCCCAGAAGGACAGAAAAAAGTCAACGCTCCCAAAGTAACATGCAAAATATGTGGGAGTAGTTTATCCAGAGGCAATCCTCTGAAAAAATATAGTTTTGGGAATGCTAATTTGATCCGGCATGTTAAAAGAAGACACCCTAACAACTTTGCCAGGGAGAGTGTCAGAGAGCTGGCACGGAATGCACCCACAGATGGCGGCAGCACCTCCACTGGTGGAGCAACACCTTCGGGACCACCCCGTGGAAGAATGGTCCCTAACATTCAGCCGGTGTTTGCGGGCATCAAATTTTCGTGCACAGAGTGTGACGAACTGCTCTGCTATGGGGAGCAGAGTGTTGAACTGATTGCCCTAAAGAAACAGCAACACCGCTGCTCTTCCAGTCCCTAAATGTTCAAATTTTTTTGCTCCTGTTGAGCAGTTTTGGAATCCTTGTTTTTGTTTTTTCCCTTGAAAAAAATCCAAAAAAAATATAAAATTGTTTTTAAAAAGTCTAAAAAAATATAAAACAACAAAAACAAAAAAATATATATAAAACAACAAAATCAAAAAAAAAGTTCTTTTCAGAACTACCTCCAATTTTTAAAAAGAAGCTTTATTTTTTTTAAAGTCTGTCATTTTTAATCTCCATGGTACGCTCCCCCGTACGCTCCCCGGTGCGCGTACCGGGCGCTCACCCCCGCGAAAATCGATTTATTTTTATTTATTTTTTTCACCCGCGGGAGCCTTTTATGGCCCCCACATGAAACCTAGGGGGTCAGGGGGTGTGTACCCTGCCCCCTCTTGCTCATTTCCCCCTTTGATTTTTGCCACCTCTTGTGTCTCAATCCTACCGAGACACAAGATGGCGGCCGCTGCGGACTGTTTCGAATGTTTACAGACACCCGAGAACCAATCAGCTTGCCGTGCGCAAGTCGCGTTGCGCGCCTGGAGCGCTCCCCGGTACGCGTACCGAGGAGCGCTCCAGGCGCGGCTCTAGATATATATCTTTTTTTGAACGTTAATTTCTCAAAATCCACTGTAGCACATATATTGAGACCTACAAAAGGCACATCGGGCTACCAGTCCCTACAATTTTGCCAAGTTTCGTGCAAATCCATTCAGCCGTTCGGGCTAAAAGTGAGGCCAACCGCCCTATGGAAAACTCAATGTTAAAAACACGTTTTGGGACCCCCCTTTTTTCTCGACACCCCCTTGACGAAACCCCCCCAAATTTTCAGGGGCTGCTCAGAAACAAAATGTTCCATTTTCCTGAAAATTTCAGCCAATTCCGTCTACAAACGCCAAAGTTATTAGACATAGAATTTTCAAAAATCCCATAGGGAAAAAATCCTAACTATATATACCTACTGGCGACCGCCAGTAGGTAATATATATATATATATATATATATATATATATATATATATATATATATATATATATCGTCGCTCCTGCTGCACCTACTCACTCACTCTCACACGGGTGCTGTCATGCGGGAGGGGGGTCCCGCCAATATCACGCTTCTCGTCTCCTTCGTCTTTAAAAAGGACACAGCACTCACGGGGGAGAGTCTCTGATTTTATTTTAGACTCTCAAACGCACCAGACGCGTTTCGGCATTCGCCTTCCTCGGTAGTACGAGGGCGCGCCAGAAACGGCCATGTTTTATTTACACCGTGATCACTTTTCCTGTTTGTCATCAACATCAACATAAACAAAGGACCAATGTATGTTTACAAAGCGTGGCGCCATCTTGGAACAATAGTAAATAACAGAAGTATATACATAACATTACATTGTACAAAATACCTTGATAATCTAACGTACTGGCAATAAATCTATAATTCATTACACTATATACAATTCTGTTGTGATCAATCTCCAACGGCAATCACGTCCTGTATGGGCATATTACTTCTGCACAGTCCGTATGTTCTGCGCCCTTCCAAGTCATCACGCCCTGAATGGGAAAATTAGCCATGCATATCACCCATAGTTTCAAAAAGTGCAAACCTAACCCAAACAAACAAAATAAAATAAATAAACTAAAATAAATCACTGTCATCTATATACTATCAATACATCACATAATACATCAGAATCTTAAGGTGCAGATCTCTTCTATTTTAAATGTACCGGACATATAGCCATATGTCTTACTACAAATTCCTGAACTTCCTGAGATTACAACCAAAATATTGTCTTGACCGTCTATATTGTATATACATATGTTCGTGTTATACACAGTAGCAACAAACCCTACATTCGAATAAAGAGCCCTTTATCCAAGATGTACTGCCATTTCCTCATTACTGTTCAGTCCCCCAGGGGATTTTGTACACAGATCAATTATGTACCTGGACTCTAGTCTTCTTAGTCTCATTGTCCTATCCCCTCCTCTCAAACTCCCCGGGACATGGTCTATGGCAAAAAAGGTTACCAGGTCACTTTTACTTCTATGATATTTCTCAAAGTGCCTGGCCACTGGGTATGTTATATCACATTTATTAATGGCACGTAGATGTTCTAAAATGCGGATTTTAGTCTGATGGATTGTGCTACCGATCTACCTTAGTCCACAGGGACAGGTTAAACAGAATACGGTATATGGGGTGCTACAGGTCAGGAACTTCCTAATCCATCTAGTTGATTCTACCACTTTTTACGACAACATCTTCTTACTATTTTTGCAGGCTTTGCACCTCCCACACGGATAAAAGCCATGGGGTGCTTCACCAAACGGTTTAGGTACCGTTCGTACAAAGTGGCTCCTCGTGAGTGTGTCCCTTAGGGCTCTCGCTCGCCTAAAGGTCACCATTGGACATGTCGGTAAATCCAACCCAATAATGGGATCCGTCCGTAATAGATTCCAATTCTTTCTAAGGACAGTTCTCAACATCTCTGCTCCACTGGAATAAGTAGTTATCATTCTAAATGGATTTTCTTTTTCAGAGCCTGATTGCTGTTTAAGAAGTTCTACTCTAGATTTTTCTTGCACCCTGCAAAGAGAATCATTCAAGGTTTTATTATCATAGCCTCTAGCTTTGAATCTTGTGATACTCGCTCCTGCGTGAATATTAAAATCATCTTCAGTGGTGCAGTTTCTCTTAATTCTAAGTAATTCCCCGTAGGGGATACTCTGAATTAATTTAGGAGGATGGCTGCTAGATGAATGCAGGATAGAATTTCCGGCTGTGAGTTTACGATACAGCCGTGTGTTTAATTTCCCCTCCATCCCTACCACCTCCAAGTCTAGAAAATTCACATTCTTACAACTGATTTCCACTGTAAATTTCAAATTGTAATCAGTACTGTTCAACACATTAACATACCGGGTTGCTGACTCTTCTGATCCCCTCCATATAAGGAAGAGATCATCTATGTACCTGTACCAGGCCACTATGTTCTGCGTCCACTCCCCATTGGTCGCGACCCAGGCCAGCTGCTCCTCCCATCGCGAAACTGGGGGAGAAACAGGTGCCCATCGCCACGCCAATCAGTTGTTTATAATGTTGGTCCTGGTATAGGAAGATGTTATTCTCCAAGCTGAATGACAAGAATTCTAATAACATGCAATTGTGTTCTGAGAACTTCGCTTTATAAACATACCTTGGTCCTTTGTTTATGTTGATGACAAACAGGAAAAGTGGTCACGGTGTAAATAGAAACATTGTCGTTTCTGGCGCGCCCTCGTACTACCGAGGAAGGCGAATGCCGAAAGGCTGCCAGCTGCAACTTCAGCTCGGATCAGCACTTCACCCAAAGCAGATTGAGTCTGCCTTCTGTGCAACAGCCTACTAAGGTACTAATGAACTCTTAAATCAACTTCAACACTCGAACTTACCAAAAGGAAAAATGGTTAAACGCTGTAGAACTTTGTGTCCCATCATGCTTCAGAACAATTACACTATGCAAACAGCCACTGGGGCGGATAATTGTTAATTAAATGCCGGAAATAAATGCATACCGGAAAGAGCAATCAGCGTTTTGAGTGTTCCTGTTGAGCCCATGAAGAAGGGGCTTTTTGCCCTGAAAAGCGTTGGCTTTTCTTAATAATGAAGCGCAGGAAGCAGGCTGCTATGTTACTGCCAGTGTGGCTGGGGAAAGTTGTGTGCACTCCCATGCGCAAGGGCACATTGGAATGAAACATTTACACAGCAGTCCGGCCGTGGGGGAGTGGCACCATCGTTGCTGGCAAAGACAAAGGAACCAGTCACGAGGCTGCCAGCTGCACCTTTGAGAGAGCACAAGTTTGAAAAAATGTATAAGTACGCCATATTTACAAGCACGTAGTTAGTTAACATGTACTTTGCACCAGAGTGTTTATATTTAGAAGTGAAATACACAGAGTGTCTTATATTCAGTAGTGAAATGCATAGAATGTTTAAGTAGAGTAACAATAATCATAACTGTGTGAGACTAATGTAGAAATGTTTGGGATGAATATGAAAACCTCACGTTCTCATGTTAAAGGAATAATGTAAGAGTTGAATGTAACTCTAAAAACCAGTATATTGTGTAGGCCTCATGGCAATTCACAAGCAAATCTAAACGTGCTGCTAAAATAATGTGAGACAAGGTTGACATAGTTCTTTCTAAATGTACTATTGAACTTAGGGTTAAAAGTATATGCTTTATAGATGTGTTATTTTAGAAACGTATGCTAGTTAAGAATGTTTGCTGTTTAAATCAAGTTAACGTTTTAAGAGTGCAGGAACCTGCTGCATGTAAATCAAGTAGGCCAGAACAGATAATGTCATGTAGTTTAAATCGTTATGTGCTCGTTAGAGGAGAGGTCGTGAGGTGTCCAGTATGGAGCTCTGAGAGTGTTTTATGGCCTAAGATATGGTGAAGTCTGGAATTTGAGGCCCACTGCAGGACGAGCTGTATGCAGGTGCGAGGGTCCTAATCAGCTCGAATGAAAGGGACTTTGTTCAGTGGCGCCTTGCGCAGGCTTGTAGGAGTTTCCAGGAATTTCAGGGGGTATCAGTGCACGGAAGAAGAAGCCTGGGAACCAAGGTCAACTATAACGAGGGTCTTCAAGAGTACCATCATGGAGTTTGCCGCGGAAAGATGTACCACGTGAGGGGCGTCCCAAGGGGCGTTTCTATTGGAAATGTGATTTGGTATTAGGGAAAGTGACCCGGGTGGAGAGGAGAGCAGATGATTTTGGGAGCCTAAGGAAGCGGATGGGTAGGCAGATAGGTTGATCAGGAGAGACCCATTATCAGAGAAGAGACAAAGAGAAGTGCGTGATCTTCTTAGGAAATCACCACGGCTGACACCTAGAGGGTTAAGATCTTGTTAAGTAGGGATGTCATTTAATGTAGTGTAGGGACAGACTAACCTTAATTTTTCTTTTCTGTAATGACTTTGAGGTTGCAACTTGTATTCATTTTGGCAACGCTCATGTTATTAGAGCTTGTACTTATTATTTTGTTCTTCAGACTCAGACTATTCAAAAAGTTCATGTTTATAGTGATACCAATTTACCTGTTGAATCTCATTTTGAGAAGTTTGTATCTTCAGTTATCTTTGACTTTATATTAAATCTTTAAAACTTAATTTTGGTCAGTGGTCATTTAGAGTGGTGTAAGTTCTTAAATTGATTGTTTACTTCGAGATTACCTTTTACTCAAGACAGGTACCAACGATTCAGTCGACAGGAAATGGGATTTGGTAAGATAATTAGTAACCAGTAATCCCGCGTTAGCAGTTGGTAGCAGAGTGAGGATGGTTATCTTCTTGAGGAAGGTAATCTAGAGAGGTTAGTTTACCCCAAGGCCCGAGACGTCGAGAGACGAGCAGCTGAAGAATCGTGTGCCGAAAGGTGCAGACGGTGCGAGAAAAGCAGCAGTATCGGAGAGTGAGTATAAAAAGGGTCATGCGTGAACAGATTGCGGTGTTTTGTGTTGTATTTGTATTGTAATGTCTTGCGGAGTTGAATGCCTGTAGTGTGAAAGAGAGAAGGTTGTGAGCGCGCGCAACCTGGTAAACTGGTAACCTGGTAAACGGGTGAACTGGTGAAATCTTAAGTTCAGGCCAGAGCTTAAGTGGTTTTGGGTGTATCGAACATCCAGGGTAGTTGTCGACCATAGTACGGAGGTCACGAGGTACCATTGACCGCCGTGGATCCAAGATAGGGGGAGTGTAAGAGTGAGTGTATGAGTAACGGACGCTGGTCGAAAGTTACTGCGTGTGAGTAACCTATCGGAGAAGGCGATTGTCTGGAAGTAAACGGAAAGACATTTCGCCAAGTTAGGGTGACAACTACAGAAAGACTGTGGGCGTACAGTCAAAGAAAGGTGATCGCTTGGACGGAAGTAATCATTTTTCAGAGTATGAATGGGATGCGTGCATGACCGAGGAGACGAGCTGAGAAAGGAGGGGAACTGCTGCGAATGGGGACGGGTGACGTCGGCTAGAGCCGCGCTGTGATTGAGCGGTTGGTGTGACGTTAGCTAGAGCCGCGCTCTGGTTGGGCGGCTAGAGTGACGTCGGAGGAAAGCCGCGTACGGATAGGCCAGTTAGTGAGAACGGCGCTGAGATTGGTGGAATATCATCAGGAAGTAAACAAACGCGGAAAAAAGAGAAATCATGAAGTGTTTTAAGTGTTTGAAAGGGATTTTTAAACGTAAACGAAGTGAACATTATTACGGGGAAGAGGCTCCCCCAGAGGGTACGCCAGCTCATTATATGGCAACGAATGTGGGGCTGCATACGATATTGTGGATTGGGGCTTGGAATAAGCTTACGGAAGGAAATGAGGAAATGCAGTTCCCAAAGTATGGAACGTTTAAGTTAGAGGTGTTACATCGGCTGAAAGCAACCATGTCCTCATTGAAACCCTCGCCCAGACCAACACAGTTTGAGGCTCTTAATGCATGGATTAAGGCTGCACACGACCGAAATTTGAACAGGTGTCAACAAAGGCTGACGCGATCGGTAAGGGCAGTGCGAGATTCCAAATGGGATGAGGAGGAAAAGCGTTGGAGGGTACAGACTATTGAGGTGGAGAAAATGTATCCGATGAGGGAGGTGTCAGGAGGAGGAAACCTCATGGAAGAAGACGAGGAAAGCGAGTCGGAGGACAATCTGATAAACAGATTGTTAATGGATAGACCACCTCCGAGAGTGGGATTGATAGAAGATAGAGGGCTCGCAAGGGAAGATGGGAATGAGATAGAGGGATATACACCACTCCCTATATCGGAATGGACACCTAGCAAAGGCGGAGAAACACCTCCAAACAACACTGTACAGAGTGTAGTGGGAAGGTTTGTGGTGCAGAAAACGCCAACCACAGAAAGGGTTGAGTCTGTGGGATTGCCAGACGCTCTTCAAGTGCCTGTTACCATAGGACCCATAGTTTCGATCTATAATTCTGAGAGAAATAGAAGGTATTGAAGGCATCAGGACAAGGAGAAACAGATTGGACCAAGGAGGAAAGGGCACAACAACGAAAAGGTAGTATTGGTCCAATTGCTTTGGATAAGGAGAAACGGGGGAAACTGTGCATTCACAGGAGTTACTCCTATTATGAAAACGTTTATGTAGGACAAGTCAATTGTGAACATGCCTTTCAATTGGAGTACTACTCTAAGAACTTCATGAAAGGGATGCAAGCAATACCAAATGTATATTTTGTATGTGGAAGATATGCCTATGTGAAGTTACCAGATAATTGGTACGGATCATGCTATCTGGCTGTTGTCTTCCCTAAAATATATCATGTTGAGAATTTAGACACGCCTAAGAAAGAAATATCAACTAGATGGAAGCGAGGGCTGGGTGCAGCAGAAGTAGTCGGAGATGTAATAGGTGCTGCATTTCCTTTCTTAGGATTGATAATGAATGACATTAAGATCAGGAGGTTAGCTACAGTCGTAGATAGGCTATCTGCCAGTACTGCAAGATCTTTGATGCTGATAGAAGGGGAGATGCAATCGATTAGGGCAATGGTTCTTCAGAACCGACTTGCTTTAGATGTTCTGTTAGCAAAAGAGGGAGGAGTCTGTAGGGCCTTGAAGGTACAGGAATGCTGTACTTACATTCCAGACAATTCAAAGCCTCTAGAGAAGTATATACAAAACATCACTGCCATACACTACGAAATTGAGGACCTGGCAAAGGTAAATGTGTGGGAAAAAGTGGGTCATGGAATGGGTAAAGTTGGAAGTTGGTTTGCCAACTTAGGAAAGGGTATCGTTTGGTACATATTGAAACCCATCATCATAGTAGTGATTTGTGTAATCACTTTGTGGGGATTGGTGCGTTTGTATCAATGTTATAGAGCAAATAGATTGCAGAGAACTATGAAGAAACAGGAAGAAGAGTTGACAGCGATCCAGGACACTCAATATAAAAGTCTGAAAGCATTAGAGAGTATGAAAAGAAGTGGTACTGTCCTGACTTCACTTTAAAGGTTCTACATTTTTAGTGTCATGGTGATGATGACCCCTGAAGGTCATCAAAGGGGGGACTGAGAGAGCACAAGTTTGAAAAAATGTATAAGTACGCCATATTTACAAGCACGTAGTTAGTTAACATGTACTTTGCACCAGAGTGTTTATATTTAGAAGTTTAATACACAGAGTGTCTTATATTCAGTAGTGAAATGCATAGAATGTTTAAGTAGAGTAACAATAATCATAACTGTGTGAGACTAATGTAGAAATGTTTGGGATGAATATGAAAACCTCACGTTCTCATGTTAAAGGAATAATGTAAGAGTTGAATGTAACTCTAAAAACCAGTATATTGTGTAGGCCTCATGGCAATTCACAAGCAAATCTAAACGTGCTGCTAAAATAATGTGAGACAAGGTTGACATAGTTCTTTCTAAATGTACTATTGAACTTAGGGTTAAAAGTATATGCTTTATAGATGTGTTATTTTAGAAACGTATGCTAGTTAAGAATGTTTGCTGTTTAAATCAAGTTAACGTTTTAAGAGTGCAGGAACCTGCTGCATGTAAATCAAGTAGGCCAGAACAGATAATGTCATGTAGTTTAAATCGTTATGTGCTCGTTAGAGGAGAGGTCGTGAGGTGTCCAGTATGGAGCTCTGAGAGTGTTTTATGGCCTAAGATATGGTGAAGTCTGGAATTTGAGGCCCACTGCAGGACGAGCTGTATGCAGGTGCGAGGGTCCTAATCAGCTCGAATGAAAGGGACTTTGTTCAGTGGCGCCTTGCGCAGGCTTGTAGGAGTTTCCAGGAATTTCAGGGGGTATCAGTGCACGGAAGAAGAAGCCTGGGAACCAAGGTCAACTATAACGAGGGTCTTCAAGAGTACCATCATGGAGTTTGCCGCGGAAAGATGTACCACGTGAGGGGCGTCCCAAGGGGCGTTTCTATTGGAAATGTGATTTGGTATTAGGGAAAGTGACCCGGGTGGAGAGGAGAGCAGATGATTTTGGGAGCCTAAGGAAGCGGATGGGTAGGCAGATAGGTTGATCAGGAGAGACCCATTATCAGAGAAGAGACAAAGAGAAGTGCGTGATCTTCTTAGGAAATCACCACGGCTGACACCTAGAGGGTTAAGATCTTGTTAAGTAGGGATGTCATTTAATGTAGTGTAGGGACAGACTAACCTTAATTTTTCTTTTCTGTAATGACTTTGAGGTTGCAACTTGTATTCATTTTGGCAACGCTCATGTTATTAGAGCTTGTACTTATTATTTTGTTCTTCAGACTCAGACTATTCAAAAAGTTCATGTTTATAGTGATACCAATTTACCTGTTGAATCTCATTTTGAGAAGTTTGTATCTTCAGTTATCTTTGACTTTATATTAAATCTTTAAAACTTAATTTTGGTCAGTGGTCATTTAGAGTGGTGTAAGTTCTTAAATTGATTGTTTACTTCGAGATTACCTTTTACTCAAGACAGGTACCAACGATTCAGTCGACAGGAAATGGGATTTGGTAAGATAATTAGTAACCAGTAATCCCGCGTTAGCACCTTCAGCTCGGATCAGCACTTCACCCAAAGCAGATTGAGTCTGCCTTCTGTGCAACAGCCTACTAAGGTACTAATGAACTCTTAAATCAACTTCAACACTCGAACTTACCAAAAGGAAAAATGGTTAAACGCTGTAGGACTTTGTGTCCCATCATGCTTCAGAACAATTACACTATGCAAACAGCCACTGGGGCGGATAATTGTTAATTAAATGCCGGAAATAAATGCATACCGGAAAGAGCAATCAGCGTTTTGAGTGTTCCTGTTGAGCCCATGAAGAAGGGGCTTTTTGCCCTGAAACGCATCGGCTTTTCTTAATAATGAAGCGCAGGAAGCAGGCTGCTATGTTACTGCCAGTGTGGCTGGGGAAAGTTGTGTGCACTCCCATGCGCAAGGGCACATTGGAATGAAACATTTACACGGCAGTCCGGCCGTGGGGGAGTAGCACCATCGTTGCTGGCAAAGACAAAGGAACCAGTCACGAGGCTGCCAGCTGCACCTTCAGCTCGGATCAGCACTTCACCCAAAGCAGATTGAGTCTGCCTTCTGTGCAACAGCCTACTAAGGTACTAATGAACTCTTAAATCAACTTCAACACTCAAACTTACCCAAAGGAAAAATGGTTAAACGCTGTAGGACTTTGTGTCCCATCATGCTTCAGAACAATTACACTATGCAAATAGCCACTGGGGCGGATAATTGTTAATTAAATGCTGGAAATAAATGCATACCGGAAAGAGCAATCAGCGTATTGAGTGTTCCTGTTGAGCCCATGTAGAAGGGGCTTTTTGCCCTGAAACTCGTCGGCTTTTCTTAAAAATGAAGCGCAGGAAAAAGGCTGCTATGTTACTGCCAGTGTGGCTGAGGGAAGTTGTGTGCACTCCCATGCGCAAGGGCACATTGGAATGAAATATATATATATATATATATATATATATATATATATATATATATATATATATATAAATATATATATATAATTTCCAACCAAAACGCCCTTGCGCTCAAGTGGGGCACTCGACGCTGTCCTCACAGTGTTTGCCTCTTGCAGCTAGCTTTCAGTCAGTCCAGAATTTCATTCATGCTCGACGCGTTTCGAGGCACCACGCCTCTTAGTCAAGAGCTTGTGTACAGAGAAAGCAGATAATCTCACCAGTTCAATACTTAATTTATTTTGTAGTACCGCCCTTAGTGGGTGTGGTTGACAATAGTTGTCCCTCGGCATGCTGGTCATAGTAGTTCATCAGGTGAGTATCAGTGATTCCCTGTAGTAGGCTCCGCTTCTCTGTAACAATTAAAAGCAGTGTTAACCTTTAGTAGGAAGGGGCTTTCTTCATGCAGGCTAAATTATGCATCTGAACAGTGTGCTTCACACGGAGGGAATATTTCCTTCCACAGCCTTCCCAATTCTTGGAAATGGTGCTCCTCTTGTTAAATGCGGCTCGGGCAGCCGCGCAATATGTTTCCAACCAAAACGCCCTTGCGCTCAAGTGGGGCACTCTACGCTGTCCTCACAGTGTTTGCCTTTTGCAGCTAGCTTTCAGTCAGTCCAGAATTTCATTCATGCTCGACGCGTTTCGAGGCACCACGCCTCTTAGTCATGAGCTTGTGTACAGAGAAAGCAGATAATCTCACCAGTTCAATACTTAATTTATTTTGTAGTACCGCCCTTAGTGGGTGTGGTTGACAATAGTTGTCCCTCGGCATGCTGGTCATAGTAGTTCATCAGGTGAGTATCAGTGATTCCCTGTAGTAGGCTCCGCTTCTCTGTAACAATTAAAAGCAGTGTTAACCTTTAGTAGGAAGGGGCTTTCTTCATGCAGGCTAAATTATGCATCTGAACAGTGTGCTTCACATGGAGGGAATATTTCCTTCCACAGCCTTCCCAATTCTTGGAAATGGTGCTCCTCTTGTTAAACGCGGCTCGGGCAGCCGCGCAATATGTTTCCAACCAAAACGCCCTTGCGCTCAAGTGGGGCACTCGACGCTGTCCTCACAGTGTTTGCCTCTTGCAGCTAGCTTTCAGTCAGTCCAGAATTTCATTCATGCTCGACGCGTTTCGAGGCACCACGCCTCTTAGTCATGAGCTTGTGTACAGAGAAAGCAGATAATCTCACCAGTTCAATACTTAATTTATTTTGTAGTACCGCCCTTAGTGGGTGTGGTTGACAATAGTTGTCCCTCGGCATGCTGGTCATAGTAGTTTATCAGGTGAGTATCAGTGATTCCCTGTAGTAGGCTCCGCTTCTCTGTAACAATTAAAAGCAGTGTTAACCTTTAGTAGGAAGGGGCTTTCTTCATGCAGGCTAAATTATGCATCTGAACAGTGTGCTTCACACGGAGGGAATATTTCCTTCCACAGCCTTCCCAATTCTTGGAAATGGTGCTCCTCTTGTTAAACGCGGCTCGGGCAGCCGCGCAATATGTTTCCAACCAAAACGCCCTTGCGCTCAAGTGGGGCACTCGACGCTGTCCTCACAGTGTTTGCCTCTTGCAGCTAGCTTTCAGTCAGTCCAGAATTTCATTCATGCTCGACGCGTTTCGAGGCACCACGCCTCTTAGTCATGAGCTTGTGTACAGAGAAAGCAGATAATCTCACCAGTTCAATACTTAATTTATTTTGTAGTACCGCCCTTAGTGGGTGTGGTTGACAATAGTTGTCCCTCGGCATGCTGGTCATAGTAGTTCATCAGGTGAGTATCAGTGATTCCCTGTAGTAGGCTCTGCTTCTCTGTAACAATTAAAAGCAGTGTTAACCTTTAGTAGGAAGGGGCTTTCTTCATGCAGGCTAAATTATGCATCTGAACAGTGTGCTTCACACGGAGGGAATATTTCCTTCCACCCACCCCTAATATATATATTAGGGGTGGGTGGGATTTGCATAATCGCGTTACACAAATCTCCGCAAAACGGTAAACAATCTCCGTGAACACGCAGAAATTCCGCGAACACGCAGAATTGCTTGTTCGCAATGCTTTTTTACTGTTCTTAATCGCTGTTTGCGTGCTCGAGGGGAAATATCTCGCAAACACGCATTTGAGAACGCGAACAAGCCCAAAATTTCCCGAATTCGCGGAATGCAGAATTTTGGGCAATTTCGCGTTCTCCGCGGAAGGCAAAATTACCCAAATTCTGCAAATTCCGCGAACGGAACGGAATTTACCGCCTAGGCCTAATACATATGGTTTCTACTAAAGAAATGAAAAACGAGGACTACGTTAACCAGCATGCGTAGCAAGCACACGCCTACTGAGGATCTATTTAAAACACCTGAAAACTAAACAAACGTTTCCCTTCACTCCAATGCCAAGCCAGTGACAAAGGAATAGGATTTCCAAAACGCGTATGGCAACAATTGGCGAAAGACTTTGTTGGTATGGCACGTGTCATCTTGCTGCTGCTTGCCGAATAAAAAAGGTGGAATCCAAGCATTGGGCGAGGTGTCTTCTCTGTGGGAGCAGTGTTCATTTGGAATATATATATATATATATATATATATATATATATATATATATATATATTCATTGAAAAAACCATAGGTTTGACACCAGTTATAGTTAGCTGGAAATTTTACTGACATAAAACCATTGAAATTCCCACGTTATAGTTAGTTGGACTCACTATAACTTGCGCGCCTGCAATGCACTGCTGATGACGTCACATATTACATCACTCATGACATGGTCAGTGACATCACTCATGACATCACTGATGACACCATCCCGTGAATGTGTGTCTTTCTGAAAAAAGAATATGTTTTATATATGTATATGTAAAGGTCGATGGAAGAATATATGATTAAATAAGTGTCTTAATGGATGTTTTTTAAAAAAAAAAATTGATTGGTTAACTGGCTTATTAAGTGTATCTTAGTGAATACATACATTAGCGAGTATTGTTTAAATATTTAAATGTTTGTATCAGTGTTTCACTTTGTGTATAAGTGGCTGCATGGGTTGGTCAGTAGCTACATGTGTGTGTATATGGGTTATTAGATGTTTTTTGTAGTATCAGTATGAGTGTCTGTATGGTTTGGTGGGGGTGTTACTTAGCACATAGATGCATCAATGACTGACTCACTGTTTGTATGTATTTCGAAGACAGCATATGTGCAGGACTGTATGGGTGGATGATTGTGTATATGTGTGTGTTAGTGAGTGAATGACTGTCTCACTAGTGTCTTTATCAGTAACTACATATGTTTTAATCTAGTATATGTGAGTATTGATGTATATAAGTGAGTATATGTGAGAGTGAGAGATTGAAAGAGTTCTTGTTTAAATAAGTATGTGTTTCTATAAGTGATTGTTTAAGAGAGTAAGTATGTGTAAGTTTCCTTAGAAGTAAGGTGGTAGTGTGTGTATAGCTGTATATGCAAATAAATGGATGTTCTATAGTTTATTTGCATGTGTGATTATGTGTGTGAGTAACTTTTGGATGACTGTCGGTGTGTAACAGGATGTATAGGTGTTTCACTACATATGATGAGTGAATATATGTATGAGTGACTATATAGAACTGTTGGTGAATGAGTGGATGTGTATATAGATGGTGGTATTACTTAATTGGTTGTTGTAACTGGTATGGGTATCTCTATTTTTTTGAAAATTTTAGTTTCTATTTTTGAATATGTGTTTCAAGGGTTACATTACACTGAAAGGAGGTCTGTCGCTCTGCACAAGGATGGCGTCATCAGTGATGTCATGAGTGATGTCACTGACCATGTCATGAGTGATGTAATATGTGACCTCATCAGAAGTGCATTGCAGTTTCGCAAGTTATAGTGAGTTCAACTAACTCTAACGTGGGAATTTCAATGGTTTTATGTCAGTAAAATTTCCAGCTAACTATAACTGGTGTCAAACCAATGGTTTTTTCAGTGAATTTAATAGGTTTTTTAAATGCTAATTCCTAACTATATAAGGCCTGAAACCTATGTTTTTTTCAGTGAATTTCAAAGTTTTTTTAATGCTAATTCCTAACTATATAAGGCCTGAAAGCCCACCAGGAATCTCCAGTATGCGCCAGGGGACTGCATTGCAGAGAGGTGTAATGAAGCCACGCCCCTTTTTACACCTCTCTGCAACGCAGCCCCCGTGCATGTTTGAAGAGGGGGAACTAATTCCCCTTGCATACTGGGGGCCCCTGGGGGCCAACTAGCCCACCTGGAACCTCCAATATGCGCCAGGGGGCTGCATTGCAGAGGTGTAATGAGGCTATGCCCCTTGTTACACCTCTCTGCAACGCAACCCCCTGCCGCGTTTGCAGAGGAGGAACTAATTCCCCTTGCATACTGGGGGTCCCTGGGGCCAACTAGCCCACCAGGAGCCTCCAGTATGCGCCAGGGGGCTGCATTGTAGAGAGGTGTAATGAAGCCACGCCCCTTTTTACACCTCTCTGCAACGCAGCCCCAGTGCATGTTTGAAGAGGGGGAACTAATTCCCCTTGCATACTGGGGGCCCCTGGGGGCCAACTAGCCCACCTGGAACCTCCAATATGCGCCAGGGGGCTGCATTGCAGAGGTGTAATGAGGCTATGCCCCTTGTTACACCTCTCTGCAACGCAACCCCCTGCCGCGTTTGCAGAGGAGGAACTAATTCCCCTTGCATACTGGGGGTCCCTGGGGGCCAACTAGCCCACCAGGAGCCTCCAGTATGCGCCAGGGGGCTGCATTGCAGAGAGGTGTAATGAGGCCACACCCTTTTTTACACCTCTCTGCAACGCAGCCCCCGTGGATGTTTGAAGAGGGGGAACTAATTCCCCTTGCATACTAGGGGTCCCTGGGGGCCAACTAGCCCACCTGGAACCTCCAGTATGCGCCAGGGGGCTGCATTGCACAGAGGTGTAATGAGGCTATGCCCCTTTTTACACCTCTCTGCAACGCAGGCCACTGGGGCGTTTGCAGAGGGGGGCCTAATTCCCCTTGCATACTGGGGGTCCCTGGGTCATATCTGCCCAAACACCGATATTCCGAACGATTGAAAATGACTTTTCTTGAGAAACATTTGGATTTGGATTATCATGTCCTATACTTTGGAATTTTTGAAAGACTGACTTTGAGGATGCTATAAATTACTCAAGTCTGCCCAAATTGTGTGGGTAAAATTGATACCTAGTCACTTTGAATAAGAATGTACTTAAGTCTCATCTAACATTTTGAAGAAATATCTAGTTATATGACAACAGGATACCGACATAACTTGAAGGAAATAAGAACGCCCTGAAATAGTTCTGTTGTACAGAACAAAACGTTTCGGCTGGCTGTGGTACATAAACTTAAGGAAAATAAAAGCATTTGAATATACACCAAGATTCAGCGCTTCAATAAGGACTCTAAGTGATATGATTTGATTGGACTTATTGTGCAAGTGGTGCTGTGCCAAACTTTGGAATATTCTCCACTACTCTCTACTACTTACTCTCTCCTACTCCACTACTCTCAAATACTCACTCTCTCCTACTCATTCTCTACTACTCTACTACTCTCTACTACTCTCTCTCTACTACTCACTCCCTACTACTCACTATCTACTACTCTCTACTACTCACTCTCTACTACTCTCTCACTACTACTCACTCTTTACTACTCACTCTCTACTACTCTCTACTACTCACTCTCTACTTCTCACTCTTTACTACTCACTCTCTACTACTCACTCTCTACTACTCACTCTACTACTCACTCTCTACTACTCTCTACTACTCACTCTCTACTACTCTCTCTCTACTAGTCTCTACTACTCACTCTACTACTCACTCTCTACTACTCTCTACTATTCTCTCTCTCACTCTCTACTACTCTCTACTACTCACTCTTTACTACTCTCTACTACTCACTCTCTACTGCTCTCTACTACTCACTCTACTACTTACTCTCTACTACTCTCTACTACTCACTCACTACTACTCACTCTCTACTACTCACTGTACTATTCACTCTACTACTCTCTACTACTCACTCTCTGCTACTCTCTCTACTGCTCTCCACTACTCTCTACTACTCACTCTCTACTCTCTATTACTCACTCTCTACTCTCTACCTCTCTCTACTTCTCTCTCTACTAGTCTCTACCTCTCTACCGCTACCTCTCTACCTCTACCTTTCTAACTCTACACCTCTACCTCTCTACCTCTCTCTACATGCACACATATACACATATATATATGCATATATATGCATATGCATTTATATATATGTATGTGTATGTATATATATATATATATATACATACATATATAAACATATATAATCTGTATATCTATATAAATACAAATATAAATGCATGCATACATATACATATATGCATACAGATGCATGTTATTTACATGAAAGTTTAAAAAACACTAATAAAAGCAAAGCTAAAAAGCCACCTCATTAAGTACAGAATGGCTTTAACTTAAACGAGGGCGAGATCTATTGCATTTTCAATGCTTGTTTACTTTGGTTCCATCAAGAAGGCATTCAGATGTGTCACACATTTGCCATAAATTCTGAATGTTAGCACTCTAGTTGCTCATTAGATCACTGTAGTAAAGCTACTGCTCACCAGGGAAGTCTGCTGCTGGTATTCAAAGTGCATGTTTCAGTCTGCATGTCAGAATTTCTTTAATGAAATAGAAGAGGATTTGAGAAGTCACTCAAAATGATCCCTAATTTTTCTTTCTGAAGCACTAATCATACTTTCTATGGCAAAATGAACCCCCTCATGTTGTTCCTTTTTAAATTAAATGTTTTCAAACTTACCACTTCATTCCAATCAAGATGGCTTCTGGTGTGCCATACTTTTGTCATAAGTAAGACTGTTAGCGCTCTAGTTGTTCTTTAGAACACTCTGGGACATTCTGTCATTGGGCTATACTTGGGCTACATCTGGGTGATATTTGGGCTACATTTAGGCTCTTTTGTCTCTGGTGGCCATCTTGGGAGACTGTATGTCAGAATTTTTTAATGAAATTGAAGAGGATTTGAGAAGTCACTCAAAATGTGCCCTAATTTTTCTTTCTGCAGCACTAATCATACTTTCTATGGCAAAATATACCCCCTCATTTTGTTCCTTTTTAAATTAAATGTTTTAAGAGTTACCACTTTATTCCAATCAAGATGGCTTCAGGTGTGCCATACCTTTGTAATAAGTAGGACTGTTAGCGCTCTAGTTGTTCTTTAGAACACTCTGGGACATTCTGTCATTGGGCTATACTTGGGCTACGTCTGGGTGATATTTGGGCTACATTTGGGCTCTTTTGTCTCTGGTGGCCATCTTGAAAGACTGCATATCAGAATTTTTTAATGATATAGAAGAGGATTTGAGAAGTCACTCAAAATGTGCCCTAATTTTTCTTTCTGCAGCACTAATAATACTTTCTATGTCATAATATACCCCCTCATTTTGTTCCTTTTTAAATTAAATGTATTAAGAGTTACCACTTTATTCCCATCACAATGGCTTCAGGTGTGCTATACCTTTGTAATCGTTGGACTGTTAGCGCTCTAGTTGTTCTTTAGAACACTCTAGGAGGCAGCAGTAGAACACAAAGTAATCAACTGACAGTCTCTGTCCTTGTTGGATGTACATGTTTTACTGAGAATGTCAGACTTCATTCTCACATGACTGAGAAAGATAATGTGAATTTACAGAAAATATGCTTTCAGTTTAGCTTATAGATCCCCTTCCAAACTACTGTGGGAAAATCATGAGATATTAGTTTTCTTTCAAGCATGATTCATGATATCACAGCAGAAGGCTTTTTCACATGGTAAAATCACCTTAGAACACACCACAATTCCTAAAATGAGTATGGTACCATCAACAAATGATTTATAATGTAACTAAAGTCCTAAAACCCTCTATTAACTACAATGCTTTTTAATGAGGTGCTATCATGTATATTGGTCCCAAGATGGCTGCCAACACTTCTTGGATGAAGTGCTGACAGCCAATCAGATCCGATGTGTGGTTAGGCTCCGCCCAGATATATGTATTTTTTTTAACCTAAATTACTCAAAATCCACTGGAGCACATATCTTGATACATAGCAAAGGCACATTGGGCTACCAGTCCCTACAATTTTGCCAAGTTTTGTGGAAATCCATTCAGCCGTTCGGGCTAAAAGTGAGTCCAACCGCCCTATGGAAATGAACATGGGGAAAACACGTTTTGGGACCCCACTTTTATCTCGGCCCCCGCTTGACGAATCCCCCCCAAACTTTCAGGGAAGGAGCGGAGCACAGCGAGGCAAATTTAAGGAAAATTACAGGCAGATTCCTCAACCGGCGCCAAAGTTATTCCCAATAGAATGTTGTGGATTTCCTATAGAAAACAATCCTAACTATAACTACCTACTGGCGACCGCCAGTAGGTAATATATATATATATATATATATATATAGAAGCCTTCAAAGTTCCCCACCGGAACAAAGACGCACTCAGACATCCGCTAGCACCAGGCTTTTAAAGGGTAAAAACGGAACCGGCATGCCGATGCAAATAACAGCTTCCGTGTCGAGTTATGCATGCCTGACGCGTTTCTTTGCTGCCGCACTTCATCAGAGGCTTCGACAGTCTTTCGTGCTGTTCTGACCCATACACACACAAGAAAAAATGTCACCCTTCGATGGGCTGTTCTGTTGAGTGTATTGACTTGTTGGTGTTGTAGTCTGGGTCAGCGAACTCTACCCTAATGGGTGCACGTAAATTTTGCTGTAGCCAAAAAGTTCAGAGCCCACAGATGGGCATCCGCATGTGGGTGCCGTTTAATATCCCAAGCAAATGTCCCACGTGGTGGCTCTGTGAACTACAGAGCCCGTGGCCCGCAACCTTAGTAGGGTGGTTCATCTTTCGTGGCCGGGGACGCCGCGTATAATGAAAGCTCCAAAGTTCCCCACCGGAACAAAGACGCACTCAGACATCCGCTAGCACCAGGCTTTTAAAGGGTAAGAACGGAACCGGCATGCCGATGCAAATAACAGCTTTTGTGTCGAGTTATGCATGCCTGACGCGTTTCTATGCTGCCGCACTTCATCAGAGGCTTCGACAGTCTTTCGTGCTGTTCTGACCCATACACACACAAGGAAAAATTTCACCCTTCGATTGACTGCTCTGTTGAGCGTATTGACTTGTGGGTGTTGTAGTCTGGGTCAGCGATCTCTACCCTAATGGGTGCACGTAAATTTTGGTGTTGCCTAAAAGTTCAGAGCCCACAGATGGGCCTCCGCATGTGGGTGCCGTTCAATATCCCAAGCAAATGTCCCACGTGGTGGCTCTGTGAATTACAGAGCCCATGGCCCCCAACCTTAGTAGGGTGGTGCATCTTTCGCGGCCGGGGACGCCGCGTATAATGAAAGCTCCAAAGTTCCCCACCGGAACAAAGACGCACTCAGACATCCGCTAGCACCAGGCTTTTAATGGGTAAGAACGGAACCGGCATGCCGATGCAAATAACAGCTTTTGTGTCGAGTTATGCATGCCTGACGCGTTTCTGTGCTGCCGCACTTCATCAGAGGCTTCGACAGTCTTTCGTGCTGTTCTGACTCATACACACACAAGGAAAAATTTCACCCTTCGATGGGCTGCTCTGTTGAGCGTATTGACTTGTGGGTGTTGTAGTCTGGGTCAGCGAACACTACCCTAATGGGTGGACGTAAATTTTGCTGTTGCCAAAAAGTTCCGAGCCCACAGATGGTCCTCTGCATGTGGGTGCCGTTCAATATCCCAAGCAAATGTCCCACTTGGTGGCTCTGTGAACTACAGAGCCCGTGGCCCCCAACCTTAGTAGGGTGGTACATCTTTCGCGGCCGGGGACGCCGCTTATAATGAAAGCTCCAAAGTTCCCTACCAGAACAAAGACGCACTCAGACATCCGCTAGCACCAGGCTTTTAAAGGGTAAGAACGGAACCGGCATGCCGATGCAAATAACAGCTTTCGTGTCGAGTTATGCATGCCTGACGTGTTTCTGTGCTGCCGCACTTCATCAGAGGCTTCGACAGTCTTTCGTGCTGTTCTGACCCATACACACACAAGGAACATTTTCACCCTTCGATGGGCTGCTCTGTTGAGCGTATTGACTTGTGGGTGTTGTAGTCTGGGTCAGCGAACTCTACCCTAATGGGTGCACGTAACTTTTGCTGTTGCCAAAAAGTTCCGAGCCCACAGATGGGCCTCCGCATGTGTGTGCCATATATATATATATATATATTGTAAGAATCCTTCAAACCTCCACATGCAGCGGTAACAGCAGCGGCGAGAGAAGAGACAGACCCCACGTTGTCCAGGCAAGATGTTGTTTATTTTAAGTGCCTTCCAAAATGTAACGTTTCGAGTACTGGCGTACTCTTGTTCACACACCACATTTCAAACTTTGGAGAGTTCTTTTATCTGCTTGGTGAAAGCCCACCCATTGGGCCACACCTCCCACACGTGAATCATATGGTTGTGTCTGATACCAGATTGCAAGAAATTTAAAGGCATAGTGCCTCTATTTACAGTGACTATATACAGATGGTTGCATCCAAAGGAAACACACATCGCTTTATGCTGCATGCTTGAAATAATTATTACTGGTGACTCAGATTGGTTACTGTTTGTAGATAAATGACAAACATTCTTGTGAATAGTAAAATAACTGCTTAAATGCATTATTGTTGTTGTACAAAACAAAGTAACAATATTCATCATATGCGTAAATGCATAACATATCTCCTATTACCGTAACACCCAATCTGGACCATGAATCCAAAGACAAGCATAAAAAATATTGAACAGATGCAAATCATAGTCATATCAAACTTAATTGCTAAATGTACAGGCACTGCTTATCTGTGAAAGAACCGATTTTTAAAGTACCTATGAGTGTAGGTGTCATCCGAAGGGTGGCACCTAAGTGTAAAAACACATTCTCGAGTTTTAGTCCTCTGTCATTATATTTAAAAAATATATATATATATATACAATGATGCATTCATATTGTTCAAAATATTATTGCAGAACTATTTACAAGACAATTATGTTTGTGAGAAAAAAGTGCTGTAACAATTTTACAGTGACAAAGAAAATCACCACAAAAGAAAAAACCATTTCCAAATATGATTAAAAGACTGCCCTGCTCAGAAACCTGGACAGACAGCTCTAAGTTAAGAGACGGGACTATAGCCTTACCTAAAAAAGGTATTTGCTTACAAGAAAAATGTGTATGTACATATTACAAAAATTGTGTAGTGTGTCATATTGGAAAAATCTATTATGGGAACTTCAGTTTGCTGAAAAGACATATAGTTTGTGCAGAATATATACAAAGAATTTGATGCACTTACAGAAAATTGTGCATGTCCTCTGTCGCATTCAACCCATTGGGTTGTTTGCTGTCGAGTTTGATGATGTACTGCGTTTCTAAACGGCGTAATAGTTTTTCACGATCACCACCCCGTCTCAACGGAGCAACAGCATCAATGACGAAATATTTAAGGCATGACAGATCCCTGTTGTGCCTGCTGTTGAAGTGGCGTGCTACCGGATACGCCGCATCGTGATTAACTATAGCACGAAGGTGCTGCAATATTCGAACATGCACCTGTGCGCCAGTGCTGCCTACATAGCGCAGGCCGCAGGTGCAAGTAAGGACGTACACCGCGAACTCCGTACGGCAATTGTAATTGCCGTGAATTGAGGAATCAGAATCAGAAAAAGGAGTGCGGTAATGGGTGGTATTCTGGCCGAACTTGCACGCTCGACATGAGGCGCATTTGTGAAAGCCTTTACCTCCAAACCAGTTGGTGATCTTCGGCAATTCAGGGCTAGATTGTACTAACTTGCTGCGCATACTGTATGCTCGCCTGAATGTGACCACCGGTTTGTCTGGGGTCCTATCGCGTAAGACTCCATCTGTTTTAACAATTGCCCAATGCTTGTTAATTATGGATTTTATCTTGTGATGCTGTGATGCTTGTGATATATATATATATTCACTGAAAAAAACATAGGTTTTAGGGGTGTTATAGTTAGTTAGACATTTCACTCGTACAAAACCATTGAATTTCCCGCGTTATAGTTAGTTGTACTAACTATAACTGCCGCCCGCAATCCACTGCTGATGATGTCACATATTACTGTTGCGCAATCACACATGGCGTTCCGGTTGTTTTCTTCTTGATGTTGTAAAGTCCCAATTCCCCTGTGAAACAGCCAACTCAGCAAGGAAGGGAACACTTGATGAGTTAACTCGTCCCCAAGGGAAAGGGGAAGTGGAGAGAGAAACAAGACAAAACACTGGGCCTTTGTCTTGAGGGATCCAGATGTTAGTTTCTCTTGCTGTAGTGCTCTGGACCTTTTGTTGTGAAGCTTCTGCCATCCGGCGTTTAACTCTTTCTATCAACAGCTACACCAGAAAGAAATTAATAAGGCTCTCTCTTTGGACAACAGTAAAAACAATAATCACATAAGTATACTTGGACACACCACTTATCCGTAGGACCATGCCATCACTTCTATTGGTCTCAGGTTTAGTCTGATTCTCGTCTTAGAGTTTTGTACCCTTTAAAAAATGACACAACAGGTTATCTCTTCACTTGTAAATGTTCAAGTTCTCAATGTGAATGTCTGATTAATAAGGTTAGTGAGGGTCAGTAAACAAACATGCACTCAAAAGGCCTACCTGTATACCTGGGATAGAACTCTTCACTTGGGATTCTGTTCTGCAAAGAGATTTAAATAAGAAAACAATTCCAAAAGATAACACAAACGTACACTTGGACTGGATGATCCTTTATTAATGTCTCTTACTTATTCAAAAATATCAGTAAGGTACAATGCACATGAATTAGAATTCCAACCGGCACATGGTTTGCCTTACAACTGAGTATTTCTTATTGTCTTTCCTGAGCCTTTTACAATTTAGAAATTCGCATTTTTACAATGTTTGTTGGCAATTCAAAATTGCATTGTTCTATGTTTGTTGGCAATTTCGGAATTGTACTGTTTAATTCTTGTTGGCAACTTGGAATTGTATTGTTCAATGCTTGTTGGCAATTCGGAATTTGTTTTAGCAGTTTCCAGTTAAAGTCCTTAATAGTTAAATTCCAAAGCGCTTTATTAACCAAGAGTAATAACAACACTCGCAATATCTTTTAAATGTTTCCCAAACGAGGTACGAAAGGTTGCCTAGCAACCTAAGGAATCTTACTCTCCTTTTGCAGGTCGTCGACTGTTGCCGGCCGGATTTCCAGTGAAGATGAGGCCGGTGTGGAATCCTGAGTCAGCCGATCATCAGGGAAGGAGTTCGGGTGTTCTGACGGCTCAGGTAAGGCGGGAACAGCTCAGTGGAGGGTCTGGAGGGTACGGGTAGAGAAGGGCTTGAGCTGGAGGACAGGTTACAAGGCGGCTTCAAATCCGGGGAGAGAGCTGGGGTCCGGAGCGCTCGTAGTGACGCTGTGCAATGAAGCGAAGTACTGTAACGTTCTCGAGCTCTTCTTTTTATAGCTTCTGTGTAGCGGCGGTTCTCCTGATTTGCATGCGCTTCATGTGGGAGCCAAGACGCCGTTTAACGGTTGTTCCATGTGAGGATTTCACGTGGGGGATGATTCCTGAATCAACTTGCTAAAGAAACAAGTTTTTACTAAATGCAATGGCCTAAAACTTGATGCATTTATACTAAAATTACTGTATTCGACCTTTCAAGTGTTACATAGTGCCAATAACCATTAATTTCAAGGAGTCACAATACACATGCCCTCAGTTTACAATAAACATGACCTCAGTTGTGTATGTTGTGACAATTGTTCATAGGTATATAGGAGTTAACAGGCAACAGCGTATGATCCTTCAGCCAGGCTGAAGCACCCCACCCCTCCCGACAAACAGCGCTCAATGGGAGGCCCGATGCACCCAGGCCGCTCTGCTTACCTGCTGTCATTGTTGTGTGAGCAAACAATACAGGCAACAGAGCTCACAATTCAAGTGGAGGGTTGGTTGTAGGAGAGTGTACACCTTATGGATACCTTTTGAACACAACAGAGAGTTGGTTTCACAACTTGGAGCCCGTGTTGTCGCCGTTCTTGATAATATGGCCTTATAAGTTAAGAATGAGAGAGAGGAAGAGTCAGAGAGAGAGAAAGTGTGAGAGAGAGAAAGGAAGAGATGGAGAGTGAGTGTGGACACTGGAGAAAATCTTCGCAGCTCACCTTTCTGCCACCGGTGTGTGTCCAACCATGTGCCGGGTCATAGTGCACCCTCAAGTTTAGTGATCTGAAAGATAGTATAGAATTAGTAATTGCAGAGTACATACACCTGCACACGCATAATTCTCTGTTTTGCTTTTGGGCACCCAGGCTGCTGCACCCCATCAACTCCCACTACAAGGAGGTGTCTGTGCTCTCTTTTGCTCCCAGGGTACTGTACCCCATCCACTCCCACTGCCCAGCGGTGACTTCCCATTCCTGTGTACCCATACTGCTGCACCCCATCCATTCCCACCGCCCGGAGGTGAGTGCCTGTTCCTGCGCACCCAGACTGCTGCAACCCATCCACTCCCACTGCCCGGAGGTGATTGTCCGTTCCTGCACACCCAGACTGTTGCACCCCATCCACTCCCACTGCCCGGAGGTGACTGTCCATTCCTGTGCACCCAGACTGCTGCACCCTATCCACTCCCACTGCTCAGAGGTGACTGCCCGTTCCTGCGCACCCAGACAGCTGTACCCCATCCACTGCCTAGAGGTGTTTGCTTGCTCCTGTGCAGTCAGGCTGCTGCACACTATCCACTTCCACCGCCCAGAGGTGACTTCTCGCTGCTGCGGAAAGAAGCTTCTCTGCTCACCTTGTGCCACCTGCGTGTGTTAAAGAAGGGTCCACCACATGCTGAAGCAACCTTCTCAGGCATTGTCAGGATGTCCACGCATCATCGCAGGTTCTACAGGTGCTGAGCTCTGGTAGTGTTGGGGGGGACGCCATTGTGAAACACAGCCTGTTAGATAAAAAGCATGATAAGATTGTGCGTCCTGCATTCATCAAAGGAGAGAGGAAGATAGAGAGAGGAACAGTGAGAGAGTGACACTGAAGAGAATCTTCGCAGCTCACCTTTCTGTCACCGGTGTGTCTCCCACCACGTGCCGGGGCATAGTGCACCCTGAAGCTCCACATTTGAGAGATAGTAGAGAATTAGTAATTGTAGGAAAGTCCAGTATGCAGGAAGGAAAAGACAGAGACAGTAATTCTCTTGATGTGGATTGATCCTCAGAACACGCCCTGTATGCAGCAAGTATACAGCAAGAATGACTGAACTCCTGTTAATTTCTACATCCCAACCTTCTCACATTTAAAACTGCAATATGCTCTCTTGTTGGGGGCCACCCTTAGAAAAGGGTACCCTACACAGGAGAGGATACCCCTCCTGCACTATCAAGAAGTCTTGGGTGTGGGAGGAGTTACGGGTGTGGGAGGAGTTACGGGAGTCTTGGGTGTGGGAGGAGTTACGGGGGCTGCTCTGATCCATGTCATCAGCCTCAACAGTATGGAAATGCTTGGACTGTTCATAAGGCCACCCAAACGCCTCACTTGAGGGCTGGGCGTCGCTCACCTATGTCCCCGATGATAATATACTTGAAAAGGTACACGTAAGCTGTAGTAGCGCCCCCCACTGGCTGGTGTTGCTGGGGCTGCGGAACACTTTCCTTGTGTCTGCCTCAGGGCAGGGGGGTCGCGATCTTTACTTCAATCTCTACACGGAGATACGTGTGAGGGGCCAGGCCAGTCCCATGCAGTGGGGGAACCAGTGGTGTGAGCGCACGACAGATGAGCTGGACAGGGAGCGCGGCAGCGAGGTGAACGCGCGCTGCTGGCGTGCTAGCCACCGTCGGGAATGCGCGTTACAAAGGCTGGACTTGCGTCCGCCTTTGCCCAATCGCATGATTTTTTATTTTTTTTTACGTGAAAGCCAATGCCTGACGGCGAAAGCTGATCACACGGACGAGCATGTGGTCAGCTTTGAAAACCCCATACAAAAGGGCTCTCGCTGTGCGAGCAATGCTGCGCAATGCAACACAGGCGAGAGCCCTAAAAAAACAGAGAAAGGAAAGGTAAGGGTACAAACTATGACAAAATAAATACTTCACTACTTTGCTACAGATGTGGGAGCGACGGACATTTGTCCGACTCTAAAAACTGTCCTGCTATTGGGAAAAAAAAAATGCAATAAGACAGGGTATATACGACTGTGTACACTAAAATTGCTGTGTCCCCTTTCTGTATCCAGGCTGTTGCACCCCACCCACTCCCGCCGCTCAGAGGTGTCTGCCCGCCGCTGCGCACCCAGGCCTCACTGCTCACCTTTTTGCGGACAGGGCACCCTCCACATCATGCAGCCCCGCTCTGCAACCAAGAAGTCCCACATTTGGTGCTGTTGTCCGACTCTAAAAACTGTCCTGCTATTGGAAAAAAAAAATGCAATAAGACAGGGTATATACGACTGTGTACGCTAAAATTGCTGTGTCCCCTTTCTGTATCCAGGCTGTTGCACCCCACCCACTCCCGCCGCTCAGAGGTGTCTGCCCGCCGCTGCGCACCCAGGCCTCACTGCTCACCTTTTTGCGGACAGGGCACCCTCCACATCATGCAGCCCCGCTCTGCAACCAAGAAGTCCCACATTTGGTGCTGAGTCTTGATATCGCCATGGCAAAGGACATACTCGTGCACCCATCATCATCGCAGGTTGTTCACCCACTCAGTCCTTCCGGTGCCACTAACTCAGTGACCAGTGAGGCCACGCAAGTGGCGGTAGGCCTCCCTGTTGCATGGATCAGGCCTACTCTGTGGTCGAGCAGGGCACACAATACATGAGGTGTCCAGACCACCGGAATGGGCCATCATCGCAGGCTGCGTACCCGCTCAGCACTTACAATGCCCCTACCTCAGTGGACCGAAATTCATTGTTCCGTGGCTGTGTGCCTGTGCCGACCACAGTGCAGCCGCTGCGAGCAACTCTAAAATGGCGTCGAGCACGTGTGCCCGGTCTTTTTTATTGGGAGGGTCACATGTCCTGTGACGCCAGTGCTGGATGGGTGTGGTGTGAGTGTATAGCAGCCGTGAGGGAGTGGCTGTGGTGTACTGACAACAAGACCTGTGAGCAGCAGTTTTCCACTACAATGAAAATCTGGGCCATGCAGTGTTGTTGTCCTTACCTGTAACGTAAGCGGAGTGGGCTGGCGTGTCGTATGCTAGTACTGCGTGAGACTGTGAAGAACGACTCCGGAGCTATGGGCGTGGCCCCGTCGTGAGGTATATGAGGAATCAACTGATGCGGGTGTCCGTGTTGTAGTGCTGCCGTCACCCGGGTTGCAAGCGCAAATGTGTAGTTCTGTGAGTAAAGTTCCACAACATGGCCAACATGGAAGGTACAGGGAATCACTGGCCCTACATTCATCCATAGTTCCACACATGAAAGATGGTGGACATGATGCATTTCTGTGGATATGAATGTTTAATGCACATTCACTGGAATGTTGTAGCTGTAGCAATACAGGGCCATGGAAAGTTCAGGTTGCAGTTTTTGGCACATGGAGGGCAGCTAATTAGAGTGAAGCTCATGGTCGGAGTTAGGCTGCGCCAACATATGTACTTATGAGGTCCGTCGGCTAGACTACCAAACTAGGTGCTGGAAACCAGGGTTCGAGCCTCAGGGTCACGTCTACATCCTGAGATTGTGGGCAAATCACATAATCTCCGCGTGCCTGAATGTGTAATGAAAATACGGTGCTCATGTAAAGTATTGAAATACTTTTGGGTCTAGTTTGCGCTATATAAATATGAAACAAAAAAAAAATCCGGAAATCCCCACTCACTTATAAATTTACTATACACTTTGCTTGCAGTACTCTAATGATCCAGTCTCTACGTTCGTACTTGTAGCCTGAGTGAGAGAAAGTTACATAACCAAGGTTTTCCCTACTGCCAGAGGTAACATGGTTGCATATGCTGTCTACAGCACACTGTAATGTGGTAGGACCCAGAGGCAGCATCTTGCAAATATAATGAACACACGGACACAGATAGATAGTTGAACTGGATACGGGCACGTGCGCTCAACTCCTTTTTATTACCAGGGTCACAAGTCCAGTGATGTCTGTGCTGGGTGCATGTGGGGTGAGTGTAAGCCAGCCCTCCGGGGAATGGTTGGTGCTGGTAACAAGTATAACAGAATCATCAAATCATACACAGAGATTCCATCATAAAGGGTCTATGACTTGTGCTGCAGTAAGATAGGAGCACTACATGTGAAATAATACACAAAACATTCTATCATAAAGGGTCTATGAGATGTGATACACTGAGGTATGGGCATCAGAAGCATTCAGCGTGTGCGCAGCCTGCGATGATGCGTGGTCCGGGCGGGCAGCAATGGGAGCAATGTCTGTTGCCTACTGGACTGCATCATCTGCAATTGCGACTCGATCTGAATTGGGAGACCTGCTATCCGCAGTGTAGATCGTAGGCAGTAGTCAGCACAGACATCGAGGAATGATTTTTGTCACATTCTTTTAACAAAATCTGAGGACATAGAGTACAATTCTCTCTGCAATTAATAAAACAAGACTGAATTCATATTGTGAGCTCAGCTGACCGCAATGTAGGCGTATGTAAGAAAACATAAAATATGTATGGAATACATTGTCGAAAAATGTAGGTTTCAGAAATGTTATATTTCAAATTGTGAGCTCAGCTGTCCACAGTATAGACTGCCCTTCAGTGTTTGTTTGGAGATGCAAGACAAATTTGGTCATTGTAGTAAAGCTATAACTGATATAAAACAAGTTCTTGAAGCAAGGATACTAAAAGGATATTGTGTAGGTGTGTGGGATGTTATACTTAGTTGCCTACTGCACTCTGCAATTAATGAATGAAGACAATTTTAATTGTGAGCCCTGGTGACCGCAGTGTAGGCAGGAGGCAGCGGCCGCGTGGCGTTGAGTGGAGCTGCACAGTTATTGGCAATTCAGCGTGTGTGCAGCCAGTGATGATAAGTGGTGTACTGAGTTAGTGGCACCTGAAGCAACCAGCTTATGTGGAGCCTGCAATGATGCGTCATCCGGGCAGGCCGCACTCGTGGGAATGTGTATTGCCTACTGAATTCTGCCATAATAAGGCCACGTGGCGAGGACTTATAGAGCAATGTGTTAGTGGTACCTCTGGCACTCAGCGTGTGTGCACCCTGCGATGATGGGTGGTCCGGACGGGCCGCACTGGGAGCAATGTCTGTTGCCTACTGGACTGCATCATCTGCAATTGCGACTCGATCTGAATTCTGAGCCCTGCCATCCGCAGTGTAGATCGAAGGCAGTAGTCAGCACAGACATCGAGGAATGCTTTTTGTCATATCCTTTAACAAAATCTGAGGACATAGAGTGCAATTCTCTCTGCCATTAATACAGCAAGACTGAATTCATATTGTGAGCTCGGCTGACAACAGTGTAGTCGTATGGAAGAAAAAATGAAATATGCATGAAATACATTGTCGAAATATGTAGGTTTCAGGAACGTTATAGTTCAAATTGTGAGCTCAGCTGTCCGCAGTGTAGACTGCCATTCAGTGTTTGTTTGGAGTTGCAAGACCAATGTCATCATTGTAGTAAAGCTATAACTGATATAAAACAAGTTCTTGAAGCAAGGATACTAAAAGGATATTGTGTAGGTTTGAGGAATGTTATACTTAGTTGCCTACTGCTCTCTGCAATTAATGAATGAAGACTCAATTTTAATTGTGAGCCCTGATGACCGCAGTGTAGACAGGAGGCAGCGTTCAGCAAGGGCCCACGGCCACGTGGCGTTGAGTTGAGCTGCACAATTTTTGGCAATTCAGCGTGTGTGCTGACAGCGATGATAAGTGGTGCACTGAGTTAGTGGCACCTTAAGCAACCAGCTTCTGTAGAGCCAGCGATGATGCGAGGTCCGGGCAGACCGCACTACTAGCAATGTTTTTTGTCTACCGAATTTTGCCTTAATAAGGCCACCTGGCGATGACTTATGGTGCACTGAGTTAGTGGTACCTCTGGCGCTCAGCGTCTGCGCACCCTGCGATGATGCGTGGTCAGGGCGGGCCACACTGGGAGCAATGTCTTTTGTCTAATGAATTCTGCCTTAATAAGGCCATGTGGCAATGACTTATGGTGCACTGAGTTAGTGGTACCACTGGCGCTCAGCATGTGCCCAGCCAGGGATGATGCGTGGTCTGGGCAGGCCGCACTGGGAGCAATGTCATTTGTCTAATAAATTCTGCCTTAATAAGGCCACATGGTGATGACCTATGGTGCAGTGAGTTAGTGGTATCTGAAGTGGCTCACGGTCATGGCAGCAGCTACGTGGCAGAGTGAGGGCCGCCACTCTGGCAGACACAAGTGAACCACGCCCAGAGCCCCAGCCTATTTATTCATACTCCTACGCTGGAGTGGCATAAGTTGGGCCAGCCCACTCCGCTTCCAGGGGGGACAACACAGCTACATTACCGAGATCTTCCCCACTGCCTGAGGTAACATGGTTGCGTCCACTATGCATTTAAAAGTAATATAAGTTTATTACAAGCAAACATATATAATTTTTATGAATAGCTTAGATAATTTCTTGCCCTAATATCTATATTAAAGACATATATATATATATAATTTTAGACAATAAAAAATGTCACTGGAGTTGCGCATACACAGCGTCCAACATGTATATGACGCCACGCAAAACTCGTCACCGCGCAAGCGGGGTGTACAGTAATGTGCATGTGTTGCGAATGCGTGGGAGCAGGAGTCGCATACCGGTCGCATAGCAATCGTGCACGAAAATACACACCCGTCGTACACCCTATGCGGATCCTTCACAACATTTCTAAAATGGCGGATAGGTTCCGTGCAGTGATGGAGAAGGGTAAGCTTTGGGTGCGCGACTCCCAAAAAAAATTTGAAAAAAAAGAAACAATAAAGAAAATTATATAAATACATTAAAGGAAAAATATAAAACAAAAGAAAACAATATTTCAGTTTCAATATTTCAAAAACAATTTTTTTTCCATTCATATTAAAAATATATAATTTAATTAAAAAAATAAAATATGTAAAAATAAATAGTTAAAAATATGTAGAAAATCAGTATCAAAAAATAAATATAACTATTATTACATTTAAAAATTGTCATTTAAAAGTCCTTTAAAATTAGGTTTCAGACATGTTATAGTTAGGAATTAGCATTTAAAAAACCTTTGAAATCCACTGAAAAAACCATAGGTTTCAGGGGTGTTATAGTTAGGAATTAGCATTTAAAAAACCTTAGAAATTCACTGAAAAAACCCTAGGTTTCAGGGGTGTTATAGTTAGCTGGACATTTGACTTGAACAAAACCATTGAAATTCCTCCGTTATAGTTAGTTCTACTAACTATAACTCACGCGCCCGCAATCCACTGCTGATGATGTCACATATTACATCATTCATAACATGGTCAGTGACATCACTGATGACATCACTGAAGGCATCTCAAATGACATCACTGATGACATCATCCATGTGACAATCTGATACACCTTATGACACAGTAATATAAACTTTATTCACTTAGTATAAAATACAATGCACCATTTTTTAAACCATTGACACACCAATAGAAGTTTCTAAAAACCCACTCAGTGATTCCTAGGTCTACACACACATCTAAACACTCATCTATAAATTAACTCATACAAGATGTTATAAATCAATTGAACACAATTAAATGCACTTATACACCTATATCAACATTGACACACCAGCACACATCCTGCTCACTTATACAGTCCTCCTACTCACTTATGTAAACTATTGATCACACGTACATTTACTCAGCTACCCACTTATATAAACACTACTTCATGTATTTATACAGATAGTAACTCATACGTAGGGGCCCATTATAATGTCGGGCGGATCGCCACCGCCAAGGGGACGGTGGCGATCTGCCCGACATCCATGCCTGCCCGCTACCCATTTCCCCCCCGCCATATTACTATGGTGGGGGGACTGCGGCTGACGGAAACCACGTCCGCCGCCAACCATGTGCACAACATTGGATTCAACCTCAACTGCTCCCTCTCCATGTGTAAGCAAGTCTATACCGTGTCCTCGTACTGCTACAACACTCTCCACATGCTCCGCCACATTTACAAGTGGATCCTAACCAAAAGAAAAAGAACAGTGACACAGGCCCTCATCAGCAGCAGACTACACTGTGGTAAAACACTCTTCACATGAATTCTAGCCAAACACCTACAACAACTACAACAAATCCAAGGCGACCGGGCAGAAAAGGGTTTATATGGTGGCGGTGTCTATCAGACACCGCCAGCCATATTAGGATAGCCTTACAACAATTGTCTGACGTTTGTGATAGAGTGGCACCTCATAGGTTTGTTAATAAAACCCTTGCACACCAACCTGGTTGGTGTCATGCTTCATCATGAGCACCAGCCTTGCCACAGGGAAGCCAAACAGGTTACACAGCGGGAGCATCCCAACGCACAAAGATTGTTACGAGGAGGCAAATTTTAACCCTTCGTTACTCCCCCACTCCCTGGGACAAGATTAGAAAATCTATCACTGGAACCATGTATCAAACATTTTTAGAGGACTCTAAACGGGCAGTCCTCTAAGCATGATATACACTCCTTAGCGCGAGTGTGAATATGCCACACACATGGTCATTTTTTTACCACTCACTAATTTCTGCACTCTTATTCACTTTTTGGAGAGGTCCTGAAAAAAGCCTGTCCATTTTTTCTTAGGGCTGAAACATGTCGACCAACTGACATTATTCGCAGCTACACATATTCACTGGAATATACTGTCCACTCTCTATTGTAATTTTAATCATACCCCAGGGCTCCAAGAATAAAACAAATGGTAGTACACTGGAGGTATTTTTAATAGTAAACTCACACACATAATCACACATCACACCACCTCAAAAAAAAACAACCCGCTCCACTGTAACTCTGGTGTCGCAGCACAGCCAGGTAGCATTCGGCTGCCTGGCTGGAACCCGATGATGAAGCATGACACCAACCAGGTTGGTGTGTGAGGGTTTTATTAACAAACCTATGAGGTGCCACTCTATCACAAACGTCAGACAGTAGTCTACTGCTGGCCGTCTCCTTTTGTTTATCAATAAGTAGTTCGGGACTAAGACGGCCGTCTTAAGAGTCCTAACTCTCCTCATTGTTTTTGAAAGGCTTAAAACAATGCCTTTCCGTGGCAGCGATTCCGCCACAGAAAGGCATGCGGTCTTCACTTCGGGGGCCCCCTGCGGGCCCCCAGAGTGAAGGACAGGTGGGGGGTGCACACGGGGGATACCTATGGTACACCCCTGCATTTGCATTAACAAAGCGGCAGGCACCACGCGGTGCCTGCCGCTTTGTAACTGCAAATGCATTCATGCATTTTTAGCATTGTGGCGGGCGGTGCTGAGAGCACCGCCCGCCACAATGCTAAAAATGCAGGATGCGCCCGCCACAGTGCATCCTAATACCCCCCACGGGACCCCGCCCTTATGGAGGGCGGTCCCAATGACCATAGGATGGCGGGCGGACTGAGTCCGCCCACCATCCTAATGGACCCCTGAGTGTCTTATAAAATCACCATTACAAGTATACAGTCATTTGCACAATCACTGACTATTATGTATAGTTTTTTTATATACAACAACTGTCACATACACTGCCTTTTATTTGTTCTACTTCATTGCACATGTATCACTAAGAGATATATTTGCTCATCAACACAGTCATAAACATACTCACCAAAACAACTGTTTCAACATGCACTTTTAACCTCATATACCTAGTGAATCAACTGTGCACATATCTTTGCACAGTCACATCCCCCCACCCAATCACACACACATTCACTGTCCCATACAAATACTCAACTAAATAATCAATATCTAACATATACTTTCATGTAGATAGTAACCAACACTATAAATTAGCCACTCAAACAGTCAATCACACTACTACTAAATCCTCTATCTAGATATTTATATATCCACTCATTCTTCAATGCAGATTGCTATATATATATATATATAATACATATTTAAATATCGAATCAAACCACATTCACTGGATGATGTCATTAGTGATGTCATCAGTGATGTCATTTGAGATGTCATCAGTGATGTCCTCAGTGATGTCACTGACCATGTCATGAATGATGTAATATGTGACATCATCAGCAGTGGATTGCGGGCACGCGAGTTATAGTTAGTAGAACTAACTATAACGAAGGAATTTCAATGGTTTTGTATGAGTGAAATGTCCAGCTAACTATAACACCCCTGAAACCTATGGTTTTTTAAGTGAATATATATCTATATCTATCTATCTATCTATCTATCTATCTATCTATCTATCTATCTATCTATCTATATATATATACATATATATATATATATATATATGTATATATATATATATATATATATATATATATATATATATATATATATATATATATATATATATATATATATATATATATATATATATATTCACGCTCCAAGGTTGTCCACCTTATGAGTAGCACGCGAGCAGCAGCTTTATTTATGTGTAGGTGAGGACGGGGATCCGCTCGTAGACGCTGCTCCGTAATGGATCTGCCCGACGCGTTTATATATATATATATATATTGCAGTTAGCGCAAATAAACAAAGGAGGAATAAGCGGAGAAAAGAAAGGCGCCGCAAGCGGCAACAACAGCAACAGTGCCCAACCACAAAACAAAAAGAAAAAAGCTTGGCCGAAACGCCGCTAGACGACAACACCATAATAAACCTCTCTAATGTCACACTAAGCAAGGCGAAAGAACAGTTATTATCTTTAGGACTAAATTACTGTCCGGTCCAAAGCTTTAACTATGCCATGACTAGGGTCGATTTATTTTGTTATATAAGAAAACTTAAATTGAAAAAACATTTTGCGTTAAAATCTACTAAAGAGACCTCAGTTGCGAAGGAAAATCCTGATGAACTTAATAACCATGGCGTCAGTGTACTTGCAGCATCAGATGTGCATACATTTCTGGATGTCTATGATCTAAATACTTCTACTAATGACTCTGTATCTGACCTTGATGCCTCTACACAAGCACGTTTGAGCAAGATCTCCATCGTACAACAGGGAGCAGGGCTAAGCCCGTTTAAGAGCAAATCTAAATATGTACCTTTGATGCCCAAAGATGCCATCGATGTGTTCCATGACTGCGTCACTAATGACATTAAAAAATTGTACATACAGACCAACACTAAATCCAAAAAGAAAGTTGCACATATGAAAAGGGAATATGTGAAGCTAATAAAGAAACTTGGTGAAAATCACGAAATAGTAGTAAAAAAATCAGACAAAGGGGGCAATTTGGTTATCTGGCCTAAGCAGGATTACATCACAGAGGCCAAACGCCAGCTGAATGACCCCCTCTGTTACAAGATATCTACCCAGAAAGAGTATTCTAACGCCAAAGGCAAATTACAACAGATGCTAGCACAGTGGAAAAGAGAAGGACTCATCTCCTCTGAGGAGTATAAGTTTATGCATACGCAATTTCCCATCATGCCGGCACTATATCTAATTCCCAAGGTGCATAAAGGTGTAGTGCCAGTGCCGGGCAGGCCAATAGTCTCAGCCATTAAAAGTATGGGTGAGAAGGTTGGCCAGTACATAGACTTTTTCCTTCAAGACATTGTTAAAAATCTTTCCAGCTATGTACGTGACACCAGTGACTTTTTGCTCAAAATTGCTGATATTGAATGGGAAGAAAACATGTGGTTAATTTCGCTAGATGTTGAAGCGTTATATACCAGCATTGATCATGTTCAAGGCCTAAATGCTATTCAATATTATCTGGCCAGACGACCCATAGCTTTTTATGAACACAACAAAGTCATTCTGGGACTCATTGAGTGGTGTCTGTATAATAACTATTTTACCTTTGGCAAAGATATCTATAGACAGTTAAGAGAGTGGCGATGGGGGCCTGTTTCTCCCCCAGCTACGAGTGCTTGCACGTCGGCTGGTGGGAGGAGCAGGTCCTCGCCGTACTACACTCTGCCTGGATGAACAACCATGTGAAATGTTATCTAAGATACATAGATGACATATTTATCGCATGGAAAGGATTTAAAGATGATGCACTACTGTTTATAGAGAGTATTAACAACAACTCCATGAATTTGAACTTCACAGCCCACATTGATAGACAGACCATACAGTTTTTGGATGTAGAAGTTTACATTGCTAACTCCGAGTTAAACACTACATTGCACAGAAAATCTACAGCCGGGAATACGACTCTCCATGCGGCTAGTATGCACCCTAAACACACCATAGCAGGGATACCGTATGGTGAGATTCTCAGGCTCAAAAGAATATGCAGTTCTCCCTCTGACTACGAAAACTGCCTCAAAGATCTGTTGGCACGTTTAAGAGTCAGGGGATACTCTGATACTATTTTGAACATGGCAGTTGAGAAGTCTAAGTTGAGATCTAGACAAAGTCTCTTTCCCGAATCTCGGCTAGAATTAGATCAGGAGATTAGCCTTGGAACTCAAGAAGATTGTTCAAGCATGATTACAGCCTTCAGTAGTGAGGATAGAAAATTAAAAGCAATATTAAGAAAGAATTGGCCTATTTTTCTTAGTGACCATATTTTGAACACTAGATTACTGGCCAATCCTATTATCACCTTCAGAAGGACCAGAAATATGGGTTCTGCTTTGGACAAAGCGGCCCCTGAATTAAAATCAAAAATTCCCTGGTTAAAACCATCTAGGGTTTTTTTCAAGTGTTTCAGCTGTCGCGCATGCAGGTTTGGCATTAATACCTTGCACTACTCTACTCCCTTTAATGTAGAACCAAGATCCATCACTGGTAATTTTAATTGCAAGACCGACCATGCTGTTTATGTCCTGACGTGCACCTGTGGGCTAAGATATGTGGGAAGCACCAAGCTCCAGGTGCACGTCAGGATTTTACAACATCTACGCGCCATTTTACATAATGACCCGGCCTATCCGGTAGCTCGTCACTTCAAGAGAATCCACAACAACGACCTCTCTTGTTTAAAATATGTTGTGATTGGAGCTATACCCCCTCTTAAAAGAGGTGGGGACCGGGAATCACTTCTAAGACAGCTTGAAACAAAAATTATTCTGGAATTAGACACTCGTTGGCCCAATGGATTGAACAACATTGAAGAGATGCACCATTTTCTATGATGCCTTTTCTTATCTTGCTGTTCCTTCCTATGTATGAATCTAAGACTCAGCATCCTTGATTTATTCCCTCTTAGTTAGGTTCCCTATTTCGAGGTTGAGGCTGGGTCTAAACACTTCTGTATATATATCTGTCCTCCTACTCACATATCTAACATAATCAGTACTTTCTGTATTTTCTGTCTATCATGTATTTATTTCTTCCTCTGTGTAATTTTTGCTGGCAATATGTGTATTTTTGTATATACTTTCTTGCAATCTTTTACATGTATATAGAAATATGAAATGAGACTTATGTGTATGGTTCTTATGTATTTCTTTCCTTGATATTTTTCTATTGACTGCTTATTTATTGATGATAGGAAGCCATGATTATTTATCACAATTTTATTCTCATGTGTATATATATGTGTATATTTTAATGTACATATATATATTATTCTATTATAATTTAGGTGTATTTATTGGGTTTCTAACAATTTTTTTGGTTGATATTTTGATATTATTTATTTTTAAGAGATGATTTATGCTCATGGATGAAATGTAGTCTATTGATCTCAGGGATCTAAGAAGTTTCTTATATCATGATGTTTTTATCTCTTTTATGATGAACGGTATTGCACTTTCTCTCTTTCATTTTTTTGCACATATTTCACTCTCACATAGCACTTTATTATCTATCACTGTTTTTAAGCTGAATTGGCACATATTGCGTAACTCAGGTATTACCACAGGCTCATTATATATAGGCTGTATTTACCGTCATATTATAGATGTCTAAAGGTACTTTATATTATTGTCCTGTATTTATACAGCTAATTGCTTTTGAACTTGATGATACAGTTGTGTGTGTATATATACGTGTATATACCAATACCTTTAGAGTTATACACGCGAATTTTGGATTCATCCAGTTATATAATAATGTGCTGACTCAATTGCACTAGCTTCAGTGGTAGTATTTCTTCACTGTTTTTTCATCACATGATGCATTACGTCATTGTGAGGGGGTGTTTCTTTTACACTGCATAAAAAAAGCATTCTGTCTGTTGTTCATGTTGAGGGGTGATCAAGGGCATAACTTGCCAGAAACGCGTAGCTGATCTCTGTGATTCAATAAACTCACTGATGCTGATTCGTTGTGGTCCATCTCCCTTGTTTGCTGGTGTGCGAGGCTGTGCCTGAGACACCGAGAGATTCGAGGAGGAGCTACATGGTTATATATATATATATATAAAAAAATAAAAAATTAAAAAAAAAAATATATATATATATATATATATATATATATATATATAATATATATATATATATATAAAGATTACCATTTCGCCATGAAGAAAGGACCTGCACTGAAATCTCTCGTGTACTCCAATTGATTTCAAAGGCAGCACTCGTAAAAGCTCGTAACATGTTTCAGCTGCTAAGTCAGTCTTTGTCAACCATGAAATGCCTCGTCATGTTCGTTTCATTTAAATCTTTCCCACAGGTGTTGCTGATTACATAAATATGAAAGAGTTACTTTAGTGTTCCCATTTCTTTCGTGTTTCACATGTCTCAATAAGGTTTTATTAAAGATACGAAGCAAAGGAATCTTGACTTTAACATCCCCAGGAAACAATGGTAAGCCATTAAATCACTTAAAGAGGATTCTACCTTGGAGATAAAACCCTCTGACAAAGGAGGCAATATTGTCATCTTTAATAAACAACACTACTACAAGGAAGCCATGAAACAGCTTGATGACAGAGAATGCTATGTGCCTATTAAGAGAGCAGACTATCTGGAGTGCATTAATATGTATCACCAACTATTGTTAGAGTGGAGAGACGAAGGAATGTTAGATCAGGAAAAATATCTGTTCCTATATTGTGAATCACCTGTCCTTCCTACCTTTTACCACCTCCCTAAAATACATAAAGACCTGGCCAACCCCCCAGGGAGACCAATTGTGGCCTCCATCAATAGTCTTTTAGAAAATACGTCAACATACATTGATTATTTCCTGGCACCCTTGGTTAGAAATCTAGCCTAGTACATAAGGGATACCCACTACTTTCTGAGACTTATTGAAGAAATTACATGGGGACCAGATATGCTCATTATTACTTTAGAGATTACCAGTCTCTACACATGCATTAATCGTCAAGACGGAGTCACAGCCGTCAAGTGGTTGCTAAATAAAAGATGTTTGGGATTCCAGAAGCATAACATTATGCTCCAACACATGATTACCTTATGCTCGAATAACAATATTTTTATGTTTACAGGGCAATTGTACAAACAACGACGCAGGACCGCTATGGACACGTGTTTCGCCCCCAGCTACACGAATCCTTTTGTGAGCTGGTGGGAACAGCACGGTTCCTGATAAAGTGACATTATGGGTGAGCTATATAGACAATCTTTCTGTTATTTGGTGCGGTAGTTGCTCCTCGGCTGAGGAGTATATTGCTTTGCTAAATAATTATGAGTTGAACCTGAAGTTCACAGGTCATATCCCTGAAACCACAGTAAATTACCTAGACCTGGAAGTCTATGTGGAAATCAATGCCTTATTAACAAGATTATACAGAGAGCCCAAGGCAGGCAATGCTGTCTTTCATGCGGGGAGTCCCCATCCGAGAAGTTTTGTCAAAAACATCACATATGGGGTGCTTTTGCGTCTTAAATGCAATTGTATCACTAAACAGGACTTTGAAGAAGCCAAAGAACTAGCTTTGGATAGATTCAGGAATAGAGGTTACACCAATGAGGTACTACATCAGGCTGAAGTCAGAGTAGAGAAAATCAATAGACCTGGCTTACTGGCAGTACAAACACCCAGACAAACTATGCAGGAAGGTCCAGTGAGAATGATAACCAACTTCAATGAAAAATCTGGAAGTATTGTGCAAATCTTTCAAAAGAACTGGCACATTCTCCAAATGGACAATGTCTTAAAGCGCAATCTCCCCATAAATCATGTAAAAACTATGTCAATCCCTTAGTGACCACTTAATTCATAGCCACTACTTATTTATTTATTTTATTTGTATTTTATGTTAAAGGTTTTATATAGCGCTGGCTGGACCCAAGGGCATCAGAGCGCTTCACAAGGGTCACATGAGTAGCTATAAAAATAGCAAAAAAATACAATGGGGTAGCATACACGTCCTAAAAATCAATAGATAACAGCAATATATACGATCAGGTTAAAACAAAGTGCGAGATTCAGCAGCAAGTCAAGAGAAGAGAGGTATGTCATGGAGAAGGGGGGAATAGAAAAGAGAGGGCAGGATGGAAGAGTGGTGAGAGGCTGTGAGGGGGGTAGGGAAAGATAAAGTGTATCAGGAAGGGCCTCTAAAGGGGATAAGTGAGGTAGAGGGAGAAGAAAAGAAGTAAGTGAAAACAGGGGAGGAGAAAGGGAAAAGGGAGATCAGAAGGGGGGTCCTAAACATTAGGAAACCGGGTTGGGATACGTACCCAGAGAAGGGCTTAAGGGCCCCAGACTTTGTCGAGAAGGTGTAGTTTGAGGTATTTTTTGAAGCTGAAGTAGGAGGGGTTGCACCGAAGTTCTTTGGGGAGTGCATTCCAGATGGTAGGCACGTTTCCGGAGAAGGAGCGTGATTGAGTGGATCTCTTGTTTAACAGAGGAGGAACAAGAACAAGTGTGTTGGAGCTCCTCAGAGTTTGAGAGCAGCCCGCTTTGATGAGTTTATCTAAGAGGTGCGGCAGGGTGAGTTGATGCAGGGCTTTGTGAGTAATGCAGGCGGTCTTATAGATGGATCTGCCTTTAATGGGAAGTCAATTGAGGGCTTTAAGGGTAGGGGAGATGTGATCAAACCGCTTGAGGTCAGTGAGAATTTTCGACCATCAGATGACGAAGACGCCGATCAACCCAACATGGCCGCCGCTGTTGAGGAAGCCCAAAGAACGGTTTGCGGTCTAGTGACTGAACGAGGATGGGCGGACTGGACCATTGAAAAAGCCAGCTGGCGTCCGGAAGGGTGTTCAGGTGTTTTGGAGCGGCTGGGAGAACGCCACACGACCCGTACCGGAGGAGGACCGAGGATACCGAGTGAGGAGGAGAAGGAGGACGTCAACTCTACCCTCGCAGGAGGAACGACGCATGATCTACACACCAGTGGGATGGAGGAAGAAAAGGACGAACGCTCAAGGAGCACTGCCCTCGGGACCACTGTTCTCCCCAACAGCGAGGAGGCTTGGTCCCCCAACACCACGGCCCAGGAGGATCGTGGGAGCAGGCAAGTGCCGGGTGCATGCTCAGGGCTTGTTAAGAGGTTGTGGGCTCGCATAACGGGGCACCAGTGAAGAGCACCATTGTTCCCCCACACTTGGCACAAAACATGTTAGGGTCTGGTGACGGTACACGGTTCCCTTCCCCATGACCAGTCCTTACTTACAAAAACAGTAGCCTGAGCCCTTTTGTTTTCTTTGTTTTAATTTTGGATCCACGCTAGCCTGCCACAAGAAGGAGCCAGGAGCAGTGGGGCAAGGAAGTCTTCAGTGAAGGACCCCACAACCGACCATTTGTCCAGTTTCTGTTTAACCTGTATTGAGACTGTGTTCTTTTTGCCAATAAGACTGTGTTCATTTTGCCTATCACTTGACCTCTAAGGAACGGATGTATGACATTACATCGCGAACTTTTACAACGCACACCGTTACAACGCAATTTTTACAACGCAGATACATTTACAACAAATGCTTTTACAACGCATGACATTACATAGCAGATGCTATTACAACGCATGCCATTACAACGTAAGTATAGGTAAGTATATTATTTTTTTTAAAAATGTAATTTATTAAAATTTAATTAATTTAATAAATTAAGTTATTTTTTAATCATTAATTTGTAAATATATATACTTTAAAAAATAGTTTATTTTAAAAAGAACAATTATTATTAAAGAACTAATATTAAAAAATAATAAAATTATTAAAATTAATTATTTAAAATATTTAAAATTATTTATTTAAAAACTGAACTCTAAAAATACCCGTTACCCTGAACCCTTAAAATACCCCTGTACCCCAAAACCCAAACCTAGCCCTGAAACCTAAAAATACCCCTGTACCCCAAAACCCATACCTAGCCCTGAAACCTAAAAATACCCCTGTACCCCAAAACCCAAACCTAGCCCTGAAACCAAAAAATACCCCTGTACCCCAAAACCCAAACCTAGCCCTGAAACCTAAAAATACCCCTGTACCCCAAAACCCAAACCTAGCCCTGAAACCTAAAAACACCCCTGTACCCCAAAACCCAAACCTAGCCCTGAAACCTAAAAATACCCCTGTACCCCAAAACCCAAACCTAACCCTGAAACCTAAAAATACCCCTGTACCCCAAAACCCAAACCTAGCCCTGAAACCTAAAAATACCCCTGTACCCCAAAACCCAAACCTAGCCCTGAAACCTAAAAATACCCCTGTACCCCAAAACCCAAACCTAGCCCTGAAACCAAAAATACCCCTGTACCCAAAAACCCAAACCTAGCCCTGAAACCTAAAAATACCCCTGTACCCCAAAACCCAAACCTAGCCCTGAAACCTAAAAATACCCCTGTACCCCAAAACCCAAACCTAGCCCTGAAACCTAAAAATACCCCTGTACCCCAAAACCCAAACCTAAATATATACTATTACTTAAATTAATTTATTTAATTTACATTTAAAAAAAATGATTTAAAAAAATAACATACTTACCAATACTTACGTTGTAATGGCATGCGTTGTAATAGCATCTGCTATGTAATGTCATGCGTTGTAAAGGTATGCGTTGTAACGGATCCTGCGTTGTAATGGTGTGCGTTGTAACGTGTGCGTTGTAATAGTTGCGTTGTAAGGGTTGTTTCCCCTAAGGAACAAATAAACCCAGAACAAACTAGTAGAGCCTTGGAGTGAATATCTACCAAAGGGGGGACAAGAAGGTGGTTTAGGGTGTCCCAACCACAGTCATAAATGGTGTATTTTGAGATGATTACCGATATCATAAATGATGTCATAGAACATGTCATGAGTGATGTAATACGTGAGGTCATAAACAGTGTATGGCAGAGGTGCAAGTTATAAGTAGCTCTGCTAACTATAACTGGTGAATTTCTGTGTTTTCTTAGTTCAAAATTTAACACTGGCACGGAAATCTAATTTTCCCCTAGCCATAATGTCACTTTACCCTTTGTTTTTTCAAGCATGTTCCTAGGTTATCTTTTTATTACAGAATTAGATTTTATTATCACACCTAACTTTCGCGTCACTTTAACCTTTGTTTTTTTAATTGAATTTCAATATTTTTTTACAGTACTGTCATTTAATTTGTTTGTACTATGCACAGTACTACTTTATAAATTAAGTGTTTGGAAAAGGACAATGTATTATTTATATAAACACGTCACACTTTTTAGTAACAAATAATAATGTAATATTCTTCAATGTTACTGTTTTTATGCTAGTAAAATACAATCATCAAAACTAACAACAAGAGTGCAGAGAAAATAACATATTTTTTCCCTCATCCCATTTTTAGGTCTTGCCTACTCAACGCGCATGCGTTACATAGGAGAGAGACCTAATGCGATCGGCACAGCTTTGGGGGTAAAAACGTGCACGTGTTTCATTGCTTGCAATGGCAACGCGTGCACGTCTGGCAATTTCCTTGCGGGAGCGCGTGGCGCCATATGATGGCGCCATATGGTCACACGCTCCTGCAAGGGAATCGCACAGGCCCCCTCCCCTGCTGCTGGGCGAGGAGCGTGCTTATCGCGCTGGTCTCCCTTGCTGGCGGTTTTTCCGTCTTTTCTTGCTTCTTCTTTCTCTTTTGTGTGATCACCCCTCTATTGCTTTCGGGGAATGTCTGATAAGGAAAAATAAATGCTGATGCAGGGGTGCACCCCACGGCCCCAAACAATGAGCAACCACCAAGCACTGCCGGGGCCCTACATAGCCCTAGCCCTGCAACAGAAACTGTGTTTTCTCGGTGAGTCTTGAGTCAGCCACCCGGGATGATGTACAGATGGCAGATAGGTTACTTATGATTGTGACAACCTTATTATTTTTTGTGTCCTGATCAGAACCCACTCCCACAAGATGCCGCGTTGCAACAGTGCCCTCTAGTGTTGAAAGGTTGTGACTACTGAGCCAAACATTTTTTGATTTATCAACTCTAATGGGGCCTAGATCAATGTGTCAGACTGAAATGGACTCCTGTTTCGAGCTCATGCCCTAATTGGCTCCGAAAGAGCCAGCTTGACGTTCTCAAAGTATTCTGGCATAAGAAAGGCAACTGCTGGATTACACTGCGTTCTCACGTTTGTCGATGGGCAACTTTGGGCAGCATGGAAAGCGGCCAGGACTAGTGAAAGGAGAGGGCGGCTAAGGGTCACATTTGTTCACAGTGGATACATTCAACCCTACCCTTAATTAATTACACCCTTCACCATCGTTTATTCCCAGTCGGAGGCTGTGATGTTGCAGTTCTTCTTCTGTGAAAACAATACTGTCTGATAATAATCCTGGCTGGGGTATGATGTGGGTTAGACATAGGGCAATGGGTTGGGTTTGGAGTGGTCAGACCTAGGATTAGTGTGGTTAGGATTGGGGCTGGGTTAGGGTTACAACTAGGGTTTGTTTTAGGCTCAGGAAAAGATGTAATATTAGGGTCAGAGTTTGTGTTAGGTTTAGGATAGAAGTAGATGTAAAGTCAAGGTGATGGGTTGAGGCAGTAGTCAATTACAATATAAACTGGCCAAGTCAACTAGCTCCTTTGATGTAGTGATATATGGACATGGCGGATCTCAGTGTAGTAATATGCATAGGTTGATAGAAACTCATGACGTAGTGACAGCATGAGATACTGCATGAGGTAATAGTGCTTGCTGATGCAGCACGGTCTGTTGCCTCACTGGACAGAGCTCAGTATAGTATGTCCATCTTGAGTTCCGGTCTGTCACCATGAGCACAGCAGGAAGGAAGGTGCAGTAGACCAGAGTAGTGTGGTGGAAAATAACTTTAAAATGTATGTCCCATGTAAAATGTGCGCAGTAGAGCAAGATCCTTTTAGATTTTTGAAGAATATTGAAAGATATATTAATAATGCAGCTATCAACCCAAAATGGCGACAGCTCCAGCACTGCAAGCACAGCCATGGTATGCCTGTCCAAGCCTGTGTCAAGCCTAGGTACTCGCTCCATGCATTTTACATCGGTCCCTTCACCTTGAGTAAGACAGCGAGTTGCTCCATTCCATTTTCCCTTCTAAGAGGACGGATCCATTACAACCTGAGGGTGGTGCTCCATGCTGAGGAGTGCACTGGCACGAAGTCGGCAGATTTCTCCGGTTCTCAGATCCGTTTGTCAGTGGTTGCCACACTTTGTGAGCCCCTGGGGAAATCAGCGAGCCAGATGAAAAGCCAAGGCTGAACTGATGGCCACCACGGGTGCCCTGAGCCTGAGCACCGAGAGAAGAGACTGCGGAGGCTTGCAGCAAGGGCCGAGAACAATGCCAGGAAGCCACCGAGGGTGGAAACCATAATCCCGGCACTGCCCACGCTTCTGGAGACTTCCGGGTTGGCTCTGGTCTCGCGGGAACACCTAGCTAGAGCCACCCATAATCATTTCTGCAGAGCTTGATCTTCTTCGCATGTTCTCGCGCCATAAATTGTATTTTCCTTTGCTTCAAGTAGTATTTGAGGAAATAACAGTTTTGCACAACTAATTAAAATACCGCTTTCATGTTTTACAGCTTATAACGCCAAATACCGCTTACATCAAGCTGTTTACAGGGCATGGCCAATACCACCAACAATTGTATATGCACTATTTATATGATGCAGCCAAGGTGGGTAAGGGTTACAAATAGAAAAGTTTATGGATTCGCTGTGACTCCCTCTTGTAAGCGTCTGAGTTGGGGATTTCTAAAAGTGAGGCGCTTCCTAGACTAACTTTCCGCTGATAATTCTCACAGACTTCATTCATTCTCTATTCACCACCCACAATGGGAACCCAGACCATGCTTCAAAGGCGAAGCATTGCCGGTCCTCTGTATTGTGGCATTAAACGCCTCCCTGATAGTCTGTACAGTTGGTCTTTGTGCCCAGTTCTGGAGGGGAGGGAGAAGTGGGCATCAAACCTTTCATTGTGTAGAAAGATATTTAGACAAGCATTTGCATACTTATAAGGTCCCAAAAGCGAAACCTATTGGCTTGCCAATGCTTGTTTGGACTTGCGGATCTGTTAGGAGGATGTTGCCTGACCATGCAGTCTCCATGCGTGGAAACTTATAGTTCCCAGATCTGTTTTTTAGCAAGATTTATTTCATTCCTTGAACACATTATAAGTGCATATCGAAGAAAAGGACTTAGCTAAAAAGTTGCATAAACGAATATATATTTGGTAATTGTGTTGTTTGAATGTGTTTTTGATTCAGTTTTCAAGATTTGCAATGGGGCCTCAACGGCACCGCGAATCCTATGACACATACAAATAACACTTCTGATTGGTTGCAATCAGTCTCCATCTATTCTGCAAGGACATTCGCAACCTTCTGCGTCATTTTGGTGTGGCACTCAAGCGGAGATGCGTGCTGTTCCTAGGGTACCTGTCTGAACGGGTATGCGATGCCCAGGACGTTTGCCAGGAGATTGTGAAGGTGGGAATCATGTCCTCTAAAGTATTTACCATAAGAAAAAAAGAGGAGGGTGCTTGCTAGCTATTCGCAGTGTATGATGAGACTCGAATCTTATTAGATTCAAATTTTGGTCCTAAATCTCAAGGGGTGCTATGATAATGACACTTCTTAGAGTCACATATCGTATAGGGAAGGAGTGATTTGGCGGTGTCAGAGAAGATTGCATTTCAGAAATGTTTGCCATACAGTATTGATATAGGATCAATAAACAATGTAACATCCCCATATGATGTGTTGGGTTAAAGATAAAATTATCGGACATAGGTCCTAAAGAAGGTGGTCGAGAGAATTCAGGGGCATATTTACAAGAGCTTATCGCCATCAGAGTATCACTTTCTGTGTTTTTCTGCTGGCAATAAGCTGTTTGTATTATTTACAAGGCAGCGTTCAACCACTTAATGTGGCTTAACGCCAGGGCCGGACTGGGAACCAAAATTGGCCGCGGCAAAGTGCTCGGCCGGCCCCCCCTCCCCACTCGGGGGGGGGGGGGTTGTAGGTGCTGCCGAGCGCTTTGCCGGGGCCGGTTTTCGGAAGATTTTGTTGCAGGGCAGATTTTGCAGCTATGCTGCAAAAATGGTCCTGTAACAAAATCGGCCCACACCCTTGCGGCGCACCGGGGGATTGCCCGGTGCCCGCTATGGCCAGTCCGGGCCTGCTTAATGCTGCCTTGTGAATAAGGCCCGCTTTGACACAGCACTTAGCATAAAAGGGGTGGGCAATGGGTGTTGCTGTGATTGTTTCACTGCAACACCCATTGCTTTTTGATGCTGGCCCCATTTACATGGGGAGCGTAAATATAGGGTAGCGCCAAAATGATGACCAGGGAATACATGGTCTTAACCTGGCAAAACGGGGGTAAATTATTAATTTCTCCTCCTTTTTCTCTCTTTCTATATGTGTTGCTTTCTTCAGCACACATAGAAACAGCAAATTGCTGCTAGTTATTGTTCATGTGCAGAAACATGTCCCTTTCTGAACATAAACAATCATTAAAAAATGATTATTTACAATTCTATGTGTGCTGCATAAAGCAGCACACATAGAAGTTAAAAATTGTCATTACTTATTATTAATGTGCAGGAAGGGACACCTTCCTGCACATGAACAATCATTCCCCACAACGCAGGCACCCTTGCACTATGGTGCAAAGGTGCCTTTGTCGGCGCTAGGCAGCTGAATTTAGTGGCAGTGCTAGGGGAAACACAGGGGTGCGCCGCATTCTTGTAAATACAGCACATCCCTGCGTTTGGAAACTGTCAGAGCGTGGCATTAGCAATCTTGGCTTAACGCCACACTTCAACAGTTTCCTTGTAAAAATTCCTCCCCCAAAACAAGCCTTGATCAAGGTTGATTGGTTGTCCCAGTCCAAGAAGCAACAATGGAGGACTAAAAGGAGTGGTCTCTTTCTTGGACTATTGAGGGAAACTGGGATTATGGAAAGTGTGTGTGTCAGTGTGTTGGTTAGGTATGAATTAGAGACATTGAACATCCAGTGGGGTGATTTTTTACATTATTTGTGTTTGTTTACTCATCTTTTGTATTTTTGGTGGGATATACAAGTATAATTTGTGGGTTCTTAAATATGAAAGAAATGTTGCACAATATGTATGTATGTAAAAAGTACACAATATATGTAAATTAAATTAATTCACGAATAATTGAATAAATATTTGAGAGAGGTTTTTGGGAAAGTGATTATAATAGATTAATTCCTCTTATTAACATGGATAAGTTAAACGGGAATGTTTTGTTACCACCCACCCTTACCGAATCTTAAATAGTTTATTTGGGGGTGCCCCTTTAATAGGAGGTTGATCAGTTGTTTGAACTAGCTCTACAGTGGCAGTTCAATCCCTCTGTCAACCGAGTGCCAGAGAGAGTTGGCTGTTGAGGAAAAACAATTACAAATCTGGAACTTTTGTGGAGGGTCTCCAAATGTCAGATCACTCTGGAAAATTGGAAGATTGCTTGCACTATTTAAACCTGAACCGCTCTTGTCAACCATTGACAAACAAAACAAATAATTTCAGGTTCTCCAGAACTTTCTGTGCCTTGCTGCGTCAAAAGAAAAGTTATGATTCGTCACGTTATGTGGCAAGCAACACGTGGCAGTTAAAAATAACATAAAGATTTGTATTGGCCTTTATTTCTATTCCCAGTTAATATAGGGGCCCACCTTCATGTGCTTAGAGGCTATGCAATTTGTTTTGAATATTACTTTGAAATTGAATTAATTCTGATGGTAAGTATTCGGCCTGCCAATGGTGCGACATTAGTTACCTTAGAGTATTAATCTTCCCACTGGCCGCACACAATTATGATAAGAGCCGGCCCAAGTTTACCTATCGCTATAAATATACCAGGACGCAAGCAGCAAATAAAATCAAACATACAGCAGCGGCAGCTTCCTGATTCCAGGCTAGCTGCGTCAGGGGAGCGTGTGCGTGTTTATTTAAGCTGTCTTGCGGCTTGGAGTGATGGGAAGTGGGCCAGGATCCAGGTTCCAGCGGTCGAGCCTCAGAAAGGTTTGTAAAGTGAATCGAGATATCCGTTGGTGGCTCAGGTTGGCCGCTAGGAGAAAGTAGAAGCAAGCAGCTTGTAAAATTCCTTGGGCTGAGACTTCGTAGGTGCTGATTGGAAATCATTGCACTTTTCTCTCGATAGGGAAAGCACTTTTTCAATTTTACCAGACTGAGTAGCAGCTTTAATAAGATTTTATGCTGTGTGACGCAAATCAGCGCAAAATCTTTTTGTCTGATTTTCTTTCCTGTGCTAAACTTGTTTAGCGCTGGAAATAACGTGAAAGTAACGTGAAGCATTACTTTTGTGCCAAGGGGGCGTACCATGGTTGGCTCATGGGCGTTAACAAGCAACCACTCAAGGTTTCTGACTCTAAACCCAACTTACCAAATAAAGTAGACAGGATTAAGCATCAGAAAACAGCACACTTCAACCAACACGATGAGGAGAAATGCTTTTTTTCTCCTTTATTTTTTGAGTTTGCATATGTGTTGCACTGTATAGCTCACATACAAAGTGGGAACATGTTTAAAACTAGTCTAAGCATTGCATTTTGTCCTGGAAGGGTACCCTTCCAGTACAAAACCTATGCTTGACTCACAGAGACACACTTGCACTATGGCGCAAAGGTGTCTCTGTGGCACACAACGCATGGGATCCATTGTTTGTTTTTCATGCCCAGGTCAGACATGGCATGGCATGCCAGACCCACGCTGGAAAAATAAGCAGAGGTAACCCCATCCCAAAAGTGGGCATAACTACCACCACTAACCTGTCAGCCCTATATTGGAAACGCCATGAGGTCAAGGATTTCGAGTGGTGGCGCAAGCTGAGGCTTCGATCGGAAACACAGTGGTTACTCTACCTCTAAATTAGGTAGGCAAATGTCAGTTGGCCGTGCAGGAACTTTGTAAATGTATGCCTACAGTGTATCCATCTAACCTGCAGCTTGCAACACCCCATGCCCCAGCCATCGCTGGCAATGACAGTACCAACACAACTAATAACCAACACATTCCTGTAAGTGCGACAATTCAGACTACTCCAGGCCCCCAAAGCTAAGAATGGCTTAGGCTGCAGGTATTATTCACCTTTAATGTATGTTGAATGGCTAAACAACTGTTGTTTTGCACATTTCTAAATTAGACAAACAGCACCACCATGTGGCAGGCTGTCATACGTGCCAGTGTCTGTGGTAACCATTGGCTCAATTTAAGCACTGCCTCCTGTCTCGCTTTGTTTGATGCTTGGTTATTCTGTCTTAGGCAAATGAAGGGCTGCACCCTGAGCAAGGCCTCTTGGAGAGAATACCTCATCACCCCCAGGCAGGCACCACACCATTTCTAAGAAGTCATGTTACCCTTTCATACATGCCAACCGTTCCGATTCAGGCAGGAGACTACCGATTTGAAGGCTAGTCTTCCGCCTCCCGCGTCCTTTACAGGAAACCCCAACTCCTCTGCAGGCTTCAGTCAACAGAGACTGTTTTTTTGCGACTTGCACTATGCACTGCCAGTAACCTGCTCCTGCCGGCTAGTGCACAACATTTTTTACACACTTTCTCTGCCTGCCATAGCGCATTTTCTGTGCTCCTGAAAGGTAAGGGAAAAAACATATATTTTGATTTAGTCCCAGTACATGACAATGGGCCCGATTCAGGCCTCAATAGAAGTCAATAAGAGAAATACATTCTCCAGATTATTATTTTTTTTAAATATCCCAATTTCCTCTTCTAAAGTGCAGGTATGCCCTTTTCAAGCCTGCTACTGCTACACTAGAAAGGTCCTTTCACCCAGAAGACTTAGCTTACCTAAAACCTTCTCCCGCTCCCTAGCCTGATATCTAAGAAGGAAACTCAAGCGGAGGCAGGAATAGAAGTTACCTCAGGCTTGTACCATTGGCACTGCCAATGATATTTCTGAAGGCCAAGGCACAACCACAAAGTAACACAACTCTAAAAGCTCTTTTTTTGGTCTAGCTTAGAAATTGCTTTCACTTTATTGCTGGTATCATGCAATTTAAAATAGCATAAAATATATATAGACATATGTGCAAAGAGATGGGGTTTGGGTGTGTGATATCACTTCCACCACCCTTTTCATTTTGGTGAACAGATGTACAAGCTAACATTCAAATACAAAGGACTCATTGTTGCATACTCCATTTTCTGACCTGGGCCAGGAGCTGCAAGAAATGTAAACGTGTGAGATGTTGCTGCACATTTTACTCAAATTAGTAGGCACCTTCATTCAAAGGGCAAAGTTCTAGCCCGTCGTTCAATACATGGCGAAAATGGTGAAAGGGCGAGATTTTGATCGATACCTTATATCTATTGATCCAAACCTCGTTCTGGTCGACTGAACCTTTGTTGCCTGTCTGTGAGGAAAGAAAGTGTACCTATTTCCAAATTAGTTTACCCAATAAAGGACTCTGCTCCCAAAGATCACAAACAACTTCTAGCTTTCAAAAGTTTATTGTAAAGATATGATAAGCTGCAAATACAGGCATCTCAGAATGAGATTCACGAGATACACAGGTCCAATTACATACATGTGCTCTCGGAAAGCCCTCAAACGAGCAACGGAAATCACTAACACAAGTTCTAAGAATAATAAAGCTATCAGCATAGACGCATATCTCTCCTTCATTTAGGTTGGAGGAAAACGCACAGGTTAGGCTGTCCCTACCCTGCTCTAGATGGTATCCCTACTTAACCAAGTCCCAACCTAACAAAGGTGTCAGCAGTGAATGACCCCAAGGGAAGTCACCCACTCTAAGTCTCTTGGTGAAAACCTATAGTTCTCCAGTCATGACCCCTCTCTGCCTACCCATCCGCTCTCTAAAGGGTCCTCAGGTATCTGCTCTAACTCCACCCAGGGGTGCTGTCCCTAATACAAAACAGTCAACAACATTTGAGACGCCCCTTGCGAGACGCCCCTCACGTGATGTAGCTTCTGGCTTTTTCCATGATGCTTTGTATTGGGCCTCATACGTTAGAGTTGACCTTGCTTCTCAGACTCTTCTCCGGCCCGCTGATACCCCTCAAACATTCCAGAACCCTCCTCCATGTCTGGGCCGTCTACTGAACAGACCTCTATTCATTCATTTATAATTGGATCCCCCCTTTTCCTGTGCAGACAGATATCTGCAGCCAAGAACCCAACTCTCATAGACTTCTAAAAAGGCTTGCAACATTTCTCAGCCCAGACATGTACGTATAAATCAACGTTAAAACATTTCAGGCCTACAATATTTCTCATCATGATTATAGCATTCAACTTCTTCTTTAATTAAAGCATGTTAATATTCTTATTCTATTATTTAGTAAACATCTCTATAAATCATGGCCCATTTAATGCGATGACCAAAACATTAATACAATCTGTGTCGTGAAAAGAAACACCTTCCCTTTTAGCTCCAGCTCTGGCCCTGAGGCCTACCACATTCTGCGTTTAACCGCATACCATCTTATGTTTTAACAGCTACACGACATGGATTCAGAAATAATCACATCTACTAAAATCATATAATGCCACACATTTCTGTATTAGTTCCACTTCTACTTAAATCTCTATATTAGCTACACATTTAGAATATAATTGCAGATACTATTAGCACTCATGGCATTTCTCCTCATGATTTGTGCTTACTACAGATAAGTGTGATGTACTCATACATTTAAGTCAGTTTGCGCTCTCTCAGTTCCCCCCTTTGATGACCTCTCGGGGTCATCACTAACATTTAGACTGCAGTTATTGCTGGCATTCTCTGCGCTTCCAGAGCCCTCAGGCTCCGGTACTGATTATCTTGTATGGCAGCCAATCTCTGCAGCTGCTCTCTTTGGGCCCTTTCTGACCTTCTTGCTCTGTACCATTTGAATACCCTCACCAATCCCCACAATATAATCCCACAGATCAATATTATGATGATAGGCTTTAGGATATACCAAACAAAGCTTTTGCCTAAGGTGGAAAACCACCCTCCAACTGTACTCATTCCGTGGCCCACCTTTTCCCAGACATTTTCTCTACTCAAGTCTTCGATCTCCTTGTGAATATTAGTTATGTTCCTAATAACTTTCTCAAGGGGCTTCGAATTGTCTGGAATGTAAGTGCAGCATTCCTGGACCTTCAAAGCCTTACAGACTCCGCCCTCTTTTGCTAATAGGACATCTAACGCAAGACGGTTTTGAAGAACCATAGCCCTTATCGATTGCATCTCTCCTTCTACCAGCATTAAGGACTGAGCAGTGCTGGCAGACAACCTGTCGACAACTGTTGCCAGTCGTCTAATTTTAACATCATTAAGGATTACTCCCAAAAGAGGGAACATAGCTCCAAAGACATCTCCAACCATTTCTGCATCTCCTACATCTCTCCTTCCCCTCGAAGATGTCTTGCCCTCAATGATCACTAAGTCTTGTGCATGATATATTTTGGGGAAGACAATTGCTAGGTAACATGATCCATACCAGTTGTCAGGTAGTCTCACGTAAGCATTTCTTCCACATACAAAATACACATTTGGAATCACTTGCATTCCCTTTAGGAAATCCTTAGTATAGTACTCTAGATTGAAAGCATGTTCACAGTCAACTTCACCCACGTATACATTTTCATAATACGTTTTGGCTCGGTGAAGACATAGCTTTCCTCTCTGCGTCTTATCTAAAGCTATTGGACCACTACTACCCTTTCTCTTGTGTGCCTTCTCTTCCTCGGTCCAATCTGTTTTCCATTGTCCTGATTTTTTCAAAATCTTTTGTCTCCTGTAACGATCATCCACCTGCCCTATGAACTTCTTCTCGACTTCTGACACCTTACATGTCAGGTTATTTCTACGGGCATGTGAAGTATCTAAGGTAATCCAAGGAATGAAGAACTTGGCCAATCTGTCTTCACTCTTCCAGTAGTCCCATTTGTTCATCTGCTTATAATTTGGGACTTCTGGCAACACTGAATCATAATTGGAGAAATAGTATTCGAAACTATCTCTCTCATAAAATATACTAAGCAATAAGCTACATGTGATGCCATATGTCAGCGGGAGGTGATGATATCGAATTCCCTCATCTACAGACGCCGGCAACTGCATGCAGACGTAGCAATCCTTAACCTCCATGGCATCCACGTATTCATATAAGAGTTTAGCATAAGCATTTGACCTAAAGTCTCCTTGGGACTCATCTACGTGTAACCTGCGGGCTTCTGCAGCCAATAACGCTTTCTCTTGAGTGTTTTCCCTTTTCTCACCAGCAACAGTAGGTGTAAGCGTTTCTACAGATTTCACATCAGTTACCTTTACCTCTTCCTCATGTCCCTTTACATAAGAAATTGTTACCACTAAAGCTATTAATATTATCACTCCTACTATTAGTGTACCTATCATACATTTAGCTCTGCGGTTCTGGGTGCCGGCCTCCATTTCGTCAGACAATATGGCTCTCTCTTATCTTAGCAAAAAGTTCTTTTCCTCTCGTTCCTTTACAGTCTCTTTTAATCCTTTTGTCTTTCGAATCCACACAACTGGAGGCTGACAACCTTCTTCGCAAAAGTCCTTTAACAGTTCAATAAAGACAACCCTAGCCCTTCTCCATCAACTCAAGGGAAGTTCCCTAAAATTCTCTGCTTCCTGGGCGCTAGGTAATCTTCTTTCTCTGCTTGCTCTATTTACAAAGTCCTTTAACAGTCTACTATCAGGTTTGTGGTTGCAGCTTCAATAGCATAGTTCAGTATTTCCAAACGAAGATTGTGCTCTTCATGTGCTGTTATCGTTGTACCAAAGTCGGGGAATTGCAATTCTGAAAGGAACATGTGTTTTAACTTGCTGAGGCGGGGAGGTCTGGGGAGCATGAATGTTAGTGACCCTTCTTGTTCGACACCGGGTACCAACAGTCGTATTTCCACGGTGATAATGGGCTCAGAACTGGACACCACCACCGCTCGGATCCTCCCTGTCTCCGGTTTCACAGACATTTGTCGCCAGATATGTCCACTCAGGAGTGGAGTATCTTCTGTTAGGCACACGCACTCTTCTTGACCTTCTTCGGTCCGGTGCTTCAGCGCCCTGAGCACCTTCTTCTGGGTCTGAGTCTTCGGATATCGGAGGAAGGGTTAACTCTGGAGTTGACCTCAGGCTAGAGCTCCTTCTTTGCGGCCAATTAGCTTCTCCACGTGCCCTTCTACTCCTTCTCCTTCTTGTCTGTTCTCGCTCTCTCTCAGACCTGTCAGGGTCTGACTCGTACTCCCAGCTACTTTCTCCTTCTGTAGCGTCTTCTGTTTCGCTGTTGTACTGACCGTCCTCAGCTTGGTCAGACTCGTTCCCTGCTTCCGCTGGCACCTCTACAGCTTGGCTAGCCCCCTCTATGGCTTCTCGGTCCTCTGCTGGACGTCTATCCGAGAGAGGAGCTGTTTCTTCCAGAGGTGCTGGAACCCTTCTCGTATGTGACGCGTGGATCCAATTGGGCAGGCCTCCCACCTTCACAGCTGTGTTCGTGATCAGGATGATCTGGAAGGGCCCACGCCAACGAATATCCAAGCAGCTTCTTCTCACATGTTTTTTCACCAGGACCCAGTCCCCAGGGTACAGGTCATGGCACGGGCCCTGGCACGCTGGAACCTCGGCAGCCTGCACCTGAAGGGACACAGAACGAATGGCGTCAGACAGCCCCTTACAATAGTCCAGGATCATATCATCTGTGATATTTAACAGTGCAGTAGCTGGGACGGATGGCAGCCTCATTGCTCTCCCCATTAACACCTCATGTGGTGACAACCCTGTCCTTCTGTCTGGGGTACTACGAAGGCTCATGAGAACCAATGGCAGGGCGTCAGGCCAACTCAGGGTCGTTGAGGAACAAACTTTGGCTATTCTGGCCTTGATCGTGCCATTGATCTGCTCCACAATTCCTGAGGCTTCTGGTCGGTAACTGCAATGCAACTTCTGGTCAATATTTAGCGCTACACAAACCATCTTCACAAGCTCGCTGTTAAAATGTGTTCCCCTATCTGATTCCAAAAAGGCCGGCACCCCGAAGCGCGGAATGATTTCCCTAAGCAGTAACTTGGCCACTGTGAGAGTGTCGCACCTACGTGTAGGGTATGCCTCAACCCATCTGGAGAACACACAAACAACCACCAGGACATAGCGGAGGCGGTTGCACCTTGGCATTTCAATGAAATCTATCTGCATTCGATTGAATGGACCTCCAGACCTTCCTATGTGACTTAGTGCAACTGGTGTTCTTTTCCCTACGTTCAGCTGCTGGCAGGTCACACAACGCTGGCACACTGCTTCTGCTGCTATTCTAAACTTAGGATTGTACCAAGTTTGTCTAAACACTCTCAGCATAGCATCTCTCCCTAAGTGTACGGGACCATGTATGAGTCTAGCCATTGGACTCACCATCTCATTGGGCAACACTGCTCTGCCGTCTGCTGAGACCCAAAAATGGGTCTCACCCATTACACATCCTGCCTTTTCCCATGTTTCTTTTTCAGAATCAGGAGCGTTTTCTTGCATGGTTGACAGTTCATCCCAAGTATCAACAGTTTCCAGTATCATGGCTAATTCAGTTCTTACATTTATTCCACCCACTTCCACCTCTGTGAAAGAGTAACCTTGTTCCGCGCAATACCGCGCAACTTCATCAGCATATCTATTGCCTTTCGAAACAAAGTCCTCATTTCTGGTATGTGCGGTGCACTTTACAACTGCGATACTTGCTGGGCATTGCAATGCCTCTAACAACAGGCGCACAAACTCTCCATTGCGAATGGGAGAGCCTGAAGAGGTCATGAAGCCTCTTTGAGACCATAACTGCCCGTAATCATGAACTACCCCATACCCATATTGGCTGTCGGTGTATATGGTGACTCGAATTTGATTGCTTGCCAAGCAAGCACGTGTCAGGGCAATAATCTCGGCTACCTGAGCGGAGTGTACTCCTTCCAGGCACCCAGCTTCCACAACTCCAGTAATTGTACAAACAGCATAAGCTGCTCTCAACTGCCCAACTTCGTCTCTTACACATGAACCATCGACAAAGAAAATTTCGTCTGGGTCAGTCAGTGGCTCATCTACGATGTCGGGTCTGGGTTTGGTGCATAGTTCAGTCACATCGAGACAGTCATGGTCTGTACATTCATCATCATCCTCGATATCATTTGGAAGTGGCATCAAGGTGGCAGGGTTCAAAACAGAGCATCTCTTGAGGGTCACATTCTCTGCAGCAAGAATAACTTGCTCATAGCGCGTGAGCCTGCTGTTGGTCAGATGCTGTGTTTTGGTCCTGGTCATCAACAGTTCAACAGAATGGGGCACGCACACCTCTAACGGGTGCCCCATGACGATATTTTCACATCTCTCAATGCTGACACCCGTTGCAGCAACGGATTTGAGACATCCGGGCAACGCTGCGGCTACTGGGTCTAGAGTAGCCGAGAAATAAGCAACTGGTCTACGGGCATTCCCATGGATTTGGACTAACACAGACAACGCGCACCCTTCTCTCTCACAACAGTAAAGAAAAAATTGTTTATTGTAATCAGGCATTCCCAATGCCGGAGCACGACACAGGTCCTCTCGCAGCTGTAAGAACGCCATCAAACAGTCTTTGTCCCATGGTACCGGATCACTCACCTCTTTGTGCGTCAGTTTTTGCAAGGGCTTTGCTTTCAGTGAAAAGTTCACGATCCACTGTCGGCAATAACCCACCATCCCTAGGAACATCCTGACCTCTCTCTGTGTTTTAGGCGCATTCATTTTCATGATCGCCTCTATCCTGTCTGGTGACACCTTTCGTTTGCCTTTCTCTATTCTGTGTCCCAAGTACTGCACCTCTGTCAAGCAGTACTGCAATTTTCCCGGGGACACCTTGTGCCCATTGGCAGCTAGGTGATTTAACAAAGCAATGGAGTCCTCCCTGCAAGCTTCTTCTGTTTCTGACGCCACAAGGAGGTCGTCTATGTACTGGACCAGAACTGACTTCTGGGGCAGCACTAGACTTTCAAGATTTTTCTTCAAAAGCTGGTTAAAGATCGATGGGCTCTCTGTATACCCCTGAGGGATACGACACCATGTTAGGACGCGATTTTCCAGCTTAAATGCGAAAAGAAAATGGCTTTCTTCGTCCAGAGGGATCGAAAAGAAAGCCTGGCAAAGATCGATCACAGTGAACCACTCAGCTTGGAATGGAATCTGAAACAGTATCACTGATGGATTCGGTACCACTGGACAACACGAAACGACTATGTTATTAATCTTTCGAAGGTCCTGCACTATCCGAAATTTCCCATTTGGTTTCTGGAGACCCATAATCGGGGAGTTGCATGGACTACCCACGATTTCTTTCAGTATTCCCTGTTTAATCATGGACTCGATCACGGGTTTTATGCCTGCAATCGTTTCTGGAGTCAATTTATATTGGGGTGTTCTTGGGAACTCAGCATGCGGTTTCACTACAATTTTCACTGGGTCCACCCCTTTGACCAATCCAATCTCTTCCCCAGTGAAATCCCATACTTCTGGTGCCACTGTCTCTCTCAAGTCCCAGGGGAGCTCATCTACTGTTAAAGTAGGGTACAGCTCCACGCATATTCTTGAGTTTGCAACTTTGAAATCGGCGTCATCATCATTGGTCAATACCTCCACTCCCTGAGGTGTACAATATATAGTACAATTCAATTTACACAACAGGTCTCTCCCTAGCAGACACACAGGACTTGAATCGCAAACCACAAACTGGTGCTCATCGCTGTACTTCCCTATTTTCACCTGTACCGGTTCTGTCAATTGGCTGGTTATTCTCCTGTTTGCGACCCCTACCACCTGTATGGTCTCTCCAGACATGGGCAGGTCTGGAACTGCAGCTGATCTGATCGTGGATCTAGTGGCTCCTGTGTCCACCAGAAATGTCGTAGGGCACCCTGCTACTTCTGCTTCAACATAGGGTCCCCTCTGGTCCACCTCCAAGGCTGCCCCGAGGGTGCAGTCTTCTCTTTCCACTCTCTGTCCGGTTAATGGGTCCACATAATAGCACTCTTCCCCTTCCATAAACAGGGGCATTTGTCTATAGGTCTTACCCATACTCCCTACTCGAGGAGGTTGCGGGAACTGGGCTCGGGGAGGAGCCCCCCCCCCTTTGAGCACCTTTCCTTGGTATGGCGTTACCCCTCTTGTAGGCGCGCTTTGGACCTCTTCTTCCTCTATCTCTTGCTCTCCTATTTCTACATTGTAGGGGCACTCGCGTTTCCAATGCCCCACCTCGTTGCACTGGTGGCACCTAGTCGTTTTCTTCAAGGCAGCTATATCTATTCTGGGTCTAAAGGTGGAACTCTCCTCATTGCCCTTGTTCTGACTGTACTGCTTCTTTCCTCCTGTACCTGTTCCTTGCTGCTGTTGCTGTTGTCCCCCCTTCCCTGCTGCCTGCATCTGTACCACCATCAACTTTTCTTTTAGTTTCTTAGCCTTAGAGTCTATCTCATCACAGCAGTACCTGGCATATCTCAGTATTTCATCTAGGGGTTTAGTTTGCCAACAAATCGAGTGTTGCTGAATCATTAAACTAATATCCGGTCTCAGTCCCAGGACGAACTTGGACACGAATTGCCCTATGTCTTTTGGATCCATTACATCCAAGCCGCTATACTGTTTAAACGCCTTCAGCAATCTCTCGTAATATTCGTGAACTGTCTCTTTGGGTTCCTGTCTTGTTCGGTCTATTCTGACCCAATCTATGTCTTGCATTGGCACTTTCTCTTTCAGCCAAGTCATCACCCTCTCGAATTTTGCCATCACAATCTCGGACGGCCCATTAGTCTTAGCATCTCTCTCTGGCTCCGTTGTGGGCCACTCAGCGCTAACCTTGCATGCTGTCCACAGATCTCCTGGTACTACAATGTCAAACAGCGTGTTCAGATCTATCCAAAGGACCTTTGAGATTTTTACAAATCTCTCCACTTGCTTGTACCACTCCACTGGGTTTTCACGTAATTTGGGGAAAGAGGTGGTAAAAGCAGCTAAATCTCCCCTACTCCAAGGGACATGGACATAGTTCCCATTTGCAACTTCACGCAAAGGGTAAGCTTCTATTCCCTGCTGTCCTGGTGTCATACCAAGCGTGCTTCTCCTGCCGGTCCCTTTCTTGGACCACCTCTCTTCCCACTTATCTAGTGCCCTCCATGTCCTTATTCCAGCGATCAGTTCCCTTATGTGCGTTTTCAGCCCAATCGTTCTCCTCTCATCTAGGTCTCGATCTGTATAATGTAGCCTGTGGTTACCCTGTAATGCTTTGGTTCTTGACAAGTCCACCATATATTTGCCTGCTAGTTCGACTAACTTCTCATGGACTGCTCTCGCTTTTCGAGTAATGTCCTTTGCCATATACAGTATTTCATCCTGTTCATACATTTCCATTCTTTCCAAAGGCAGGGTACCATCTACCATGTCATCCAGGTCTGACCTTAAACTGGTGACATCGAGTCTCTTGGCTTTTATCTCAGCTCGCAATATGTCTTTCGAAGGGGGCTCACTGGTCTCCCTACCATCCCAACTTCGAGCTCTACGTTTGGGCTCGGGAGAGTTAATGGGTGCCCTCCCTTGCTCCCATCTCTCCAGGTCCCATGCTCGGCCATCCGATCTTGGAAGGTGATGGAACACGGGCCTGTTACCCCCACTCTTTCTCTGCCCACACTCTTCTTCTTCTCTCCTCTCACCGCACACCTCTCTGTTATTTTCCCTCTGCTCTCTACTCTCTCTTTGCCTAGTATCGCTCAGTATCTGATACGATCCTTCCTGGTTCCCCATATTCCCTGGGCTGCGCTCATTTCCGTCATCACAGGGACTATGGTGCGACCTCTCACAACTCCCATTCGGTTCTCCGGTGCCGGGCACACAGTGTGGACACTTAAAGCTGTTTCTGTACTCTTGCGCTCTCCTCTCCCCTTCACTGAGTATTGGGCGTGCCACCCCTCCTCTCCCGGGGCCCCCGTTTTCCAGGTCTGTTCTATCTCCTCTCCGGGCCCAATGGGTGACTCCCCTACTCTCTCTCTCTCTACAGTCCCACTCCGGGCTGCTCTCCCCAGCCCCGCAGTGAGTCCGAGCTCGGCTGTCCTGACTTTCCCTTTCAGCTTCTGCAGCTATGATGCACTTTTGAGCCTTCACTGCCTCATCCCACTGCTTCATGTACTCATTTAGCTCTTGAAAGGATTTTCGTCCCGATCCCCTCAGATCCATTGGCCATCTAGGGCCCCCAGGATCTCCTCCTGGGTCCCCTGCTGTGTGCATCGGGGTGCTCCACTCTCTGGGTATCGGCATCTGACTTGGGGAATTGGTCGTATCGTTCCTTCTTGCCTTCTCTGCTCTTTCTCTGTCTTTCCGTACCCGTTCTTCCCCTCTTGCTCTCTCTTGGTCATATATCGATATTATAGGACCTATGGTAACAGGTACCTGTAGTGCATCTGGTAATGGGTAGGATGTGGCGCTTTCCGTTTCCGGCGCTCTTTGTACCACAAACCTCCCGACTACCTGTTGCACCTGACTAGGCTGGGACAGCTCTTTCTTTGGCTCAGGATCCCACTCTGAACTGGGAAGCGGTCTATGCTCTCCTGCATTGCCCCCCTTGTCTCCTTCTGTATGCTCGACCTCTCCCCCTGCTCTATTATACGGGGGTGGCCTGTCTGTCAATAATCTGTTTATCAGGCTGTCCTCTGTTTCGCTCTCATCATCTTCTTCTAGGGGACTTTTATTTACAGGCGCCTCTAACACTGGGTACAGTTTATTTACTTCCAAGTTATGCACTCTCCATCTCTTAGCATCCGCATCCCACCTGGCATCCTGCACTGCCCTTACCGATCGTTTCACCCTTTCTTGTCGTCTGTTCATATTCTTTTCATGCGCTGCCCTAATCCATGCTTCAAGAGCTTCAAACTGGGTTGGTCTAGGCAAGGGTCTCATTGAGGTCATGACTGATTTTAATCGATGTAACACCTCTAATCTGAACGTCCCGTACTTCGGGAACGTCAGTTCCTCATTTCCTTCAGTAATCTTACTCCACTCTGATATCCAAAGGATCGTATGCAGCCCAACATTCACTGCCATATAACGAGCTGGCGTAGGGGCTTCTTCCCCTTCATACGATCCCCGCTTCTCTTTTTTAAACACCGCTTTCAGCCATTTAAAACACTTCATAATTATGCGCACAATATCCAGCCTCGCTACTCTGTTTACTTCCTGATGACAATCCACCAATCCTGTCGCGGCTTTGCTAGCTTGGCCTATCACAGCGCGGTCTTTCTCCGGTCGGCCAATCACTGCGCGACACTTTCTGACGTCACTTTTCTCCGCTTCGCAGCAGCACCCCTCCTTTCTCAACTCGTCTCCCGGTTATGCATGCGTCCCATTCATACACCGAAAAATGACTACTTCCGACCAAGCGGTCACTTCTCTCGACTGTACGTCCACAGTCTATCTGTAATTGTCAACACAACTGACGAAATGTCTATCGTCTCTCTGATAGGTTGCTTACACACACAGTAACTTCCGACCAGCGTCCGTTACTCACGCACTCACTCTTACGGTCCCCCTATCTCGGTCCTTCGGGTGATCAATGGTACCTCATGACCCCCTTCACACTAGTTGACAATTACTCTGGGTGTCCGATACACCCGAACCACTTAAGCTCTCCTTGAACTTAAGATTTCCACCGGTTGCGCGCGCTCACAACCTGTTCCACAGTCACTCTACAGACATTCAACTCCGCCAGACATTACAACATAGATACAATACAAAACACCGCAATCTAACACGCATAACCCTTTATACTCACTCTCGACCGATACTGCTGCCTTTTCTGTCTCACGTCATCCGGATCTTCTTCAGCGGGCTGTTCTTCCGATCATCGATCTCTAGGGGCCTTGGGGTAAGCTAACCTGGCCTAGGTCACCGTCCTCAAGAAGGCAACCATCCTCTATAGCTACCAACTGAAAGGGCGAGATTTTGATCGATACCTTATATCTATTGATCCAAACCTCGTTCTGGTCGACTGAACCTTTGTTGCCTGTCTGTGAGGAAAGAAAGTGTACCTATTTCCAAATTAGTTTACCCAATAAAGGACTCTGCTCCCAAAGATCACAAACAACTTCTAGCTTTCAAAAGTTTATTGTAAAGATATGATAAGCTGCAAATACAGGCATCTCAGAATGAGATTCACGAGATACACAGGTCCAATTACATACATGTGCTCTCGGAAAGCCCTCAAACGAGCAACGGAAATCACTAACACAAGTTCTAAGAATAATAAAGCTATCAGCATAGACGCATATCTCTCCTTCATTTAGGTTGGAGGAAAACGCACAGGTTAGGCTGTCCCTACCCTGCTCTAGATGGTATCCCTACTTAACCAAGTCCCAACCTAACAAAGGTGTCAGCAGTGAATGACCCCAAGGGAAGTCACCCACTCTAAGTCTCTTGGTGAAAACCTATAGTTCTCCAGTCATGACCCCTCTCTGCCTACCCATCCGCTCTCTAAAGGGTCCTCAGGTATCTGCTCTAACTCCACCCAGGGGTGCTGTCCCTAATACAAAACAGTCAACAACATTTGAGACGCCCCTTGCGAGACGCCCCTCACGTGATGTAGCTTCTGGCTTTTTCCATGATGCTTTGTATTGGGCCTCATACGTTAGAGTTGACCTTGCTTCTCAGACTCTTCTCCGGCCCGCTGATACCCCTCAAACATTCCAGAACCCTCCTCCATGTCTGGGCCGTCTACTGAACAGACCTCTATTCATTCATTTATAATTGGATCCCCCCTTTTCCTGTGCAGACAGATATCTGCAGCCAAGAACCCAACTCTCATAGACTTCTAAAAAGGCTTGCAACATTTCTCAGCCCAGACATGTACGTATAAATCAACGTTAAAACATTTCAGGCCTACAATATTTCTCATCATGATTATAGCATTCAACTTCTTCTTTAATTAAAGCATGTTAATATTCTTATTCTATTATTTAGTAAACATCTCTATAAATCATGGCCCATTTAATGCGATGACCAAAACATTAATACAATCTGTGTCGTGAAAAGAAACACCTTCCCTTTTAGCTCCAGCTCTGGCCCTGAGGCCTACCACATTCTGCGTTTAACCGCATACCATCTTATGTTTTAACAGCTACACGACATGGATTCAGAAATAATCACATCTACTAAAATCATATAATGCCACACATTTCTGTATTAGTTCCACTTCTACTTAAATCTCTATATTAGCTACACATTTAGAATATAATTGCAGATACTATTAGCACTCATGGCATTTCTCCTCATGATTTGTGCTTACTACAGATAAGTGTGATGTACTCATACATTTAAGTCAGTTTGCGCTCTCTCAATGGTCTTCGGTGGCTTGTGATCCAATTCAGGGAGGACCTGACCTCACAGTTTGGGGTCGACTGTGCCTTTGGCTGTAGGGTCATTTGTATATGGCTGGATCCAAACTGAGGTGGCATGGTGGGCAAAAAAACAATTAGTTGGAATGCTACCCGAGCGATTGCCAGTGATTAGACTTATTGCAAACATAAGTCCCATCACCAATTGTGTATTTGATGTAAAGTCCGAAGTGGCCATAGGTATGCCAGACATGCGTCATGTGCTAACTGTGCCACAGGAACCAAGCTACACCCGGATCAGGGCAAAACCGGTCTTGTGTTGCTTGTGTTCTATTTCAGGGATGACGTAGGCTAGCAGCTCAGGCTGGACTATTCCTATTGGAGCAGGGTCAAAACGAATGTGCATATGGCTGGGTCAGCGGTGCAAAAAACCTCAAAGGGGGGCGCCCTGCAAAGTACATGGAGGGGGCCCCCCAACACCTATCACTTTTGGTGAGGGAGCCCCCTGGAGCTCAGCCCCCCCCCCGCCCCCCGCACAGCGGCGGTTGCAGGGGCCTATGTTACGCCACTGGGCTGGGTTCAAACTGAGATGGCATGGTGGACAAAAGAACGATGGACTGAGATGTTATCCCGAGTGACTGCCTGTGGTCAGAAATTTTGCAAGCATCCTCCCATCACTTTTTGTGTCTTGATGTAAACATTTCAGCAGTTGTGTGCCTTCTTCACACACTTTCCAACAGGTTTACAATTACAATTGGCACACATATGACCACCGCACTGTGCAGGGAGGCCAAGGATTATATGAACATGACCTGTAACACCTTTGTGTCTCACAAACAGGCATACAACTGTGAGAAACTTCAGCCTTATCTCTAGATGATAAAAACATAAAAACTTGAAGATGCAGAAACACATCATCTGGGAAAAAACAATACTAGGGAATGCAATTTGAAATAAAAGTGAAATGTGGACATAGGCAATATTATTGTTATGGATTACCTTAAGGTTTTCTAAAACCCTTGCTGGGAGATTGAGCTAAGTTTTCCATGTAAGTTTAAGGGGATTACTTTCTACCCCGATTTGGATCTGTTTACTTTTTAGTTTGAGGCCTGGCCGGGCCTGACCCACTTAAATTCCAGCTGGAAGCACACAGACGAGGAGTGAATGACAGGCACGGCCCAATCATATTTATGCCCTGGTCCCTGCTTCGCCTATTACACACATTCGTCGGTCACTCAGCTATCTCTGGCCCAGTCTGCAGCAACAATAACTTGATGTCACTGTAGCTGAAGACTACGACTCAACTGTCACTACCAGCCCATGAACCAACTAAGAAATTATATGTGGGTTGTCCCACACTATACACCCACGGAAGGATGCTTTAGAATGGTGATGTTTGTGTGTTTTGTTTTGCTGATCCTGTGTTTTGTGTGTTAAGTGATGCTTGTAATATTCTTGAAATCGTTTTCTAGTTTTTTTGTATTTTTTTTTATTTGAAGATAAGTTTCTTGGAGATTGTATCACCGAAGGACTGTGATTGTGGTATCGAGGATGTAGGGCATAATCTTTTACAGAACTCTGCAGGAATCCTGTTCAATTCCTTCGAGGAGCATACTGCATCAGATATTTGTGTACAGTAGTGTGGATGCTTGGTAGTTTTGCTGTTTTTGGGCCTTGTTGTGGTGTAGCAGAAGGATTTTTAATGTTTTTTGACACTGGACTCAACATTTCTTTTGTTATGGCCCAAATTCCGAATAGTTTCATTATCTTTTTAATAGATCCACGGTGTTGTTTCCTTGAGTTTAGCTCCAGTAAAACTCCTCAATGGCATCTGTTCTCCAAGCCAACCGTGATCTAGTGGCTGTCTGTTAGTTCGTGTCAGACCCCATTCAAGAGGCCATGGGGCAGGTAGGGGATACTGGGCCATAACCGTGGGGATTGAGACATTTTACCACTGCTCTACTGGGGTCTGCCCAACTATGGCTCTGCACACTGTGCAAAGTACAGCCCTATCCGCACTTGTCTCTCAGTAGTAGTGAGGGTGAACAGAAGCGGGCATCTCAGGGAGGTTAGTGTGGGGGGCGCTCAGGCTCTAGAACCAATACCATCCTCTCCCAGCAGCACAATAAGATCAATGTCAAGCCCAGTGTTTCTCTTTGTAGAAAAGACAAGTACTTTATTACACAGAAAACAAAATTCTACTACACAATCAACTATGCATGAATACCCGGGTACATGGGTGCGAGCCTTTGTGCTCTAGAGGTTTTTGTCAACTAGTCTGCTACCCCCCCTTTCATGGGACCCCTGTCTCTGGGCTTACCTCCCAAGAATCAGCATTCAAGGTAGATCAGTGGGTGCAATTCATACTCCACCCCCCCTCCCCATGTAATCTAGTCCTAGCACTCAGTCTCTCCGCCCAGGCCTGTTCAGTCTTTCTCCAAGTTCATAGTAGCAGTGCGGGGATGCGTTCAGCCTTTCCATGGCAGCGGGATCTCACTGGCAACAGGAGTTTGTAGGTGGCACATGCCTGTCTTCTAAGGAGCTGGATGACAGCAGGCATGCAGTGTGTTACATGGAGGGTTGACACAGGGCCAGAGGCTTCTGATGGGGACCCTCTTCTGGAACTCCGGTGGGTACATGATTCACAACACAGCTCACTCACTCCTTTGAGAACTTGGGACTTCTTCTTGAGCACACCAGCCACCCCCATAGATGACACTTCTTTTGTGCGATGGATGCAAGGTGCTATTTTTGGCACACAGGGCCTCGAGGTGCAACCTCAGGGCACCTCTCAGGTCACTTGTAGGGCACACAGACCTACAGCAGGCACTCATGTCAGCTTCAGTCAGGCCCCCCACATGGAGCCACAACTCCTGGTGCCTGGAGTCTACGATGGGGATGAAGGATGACGGTTGCACTGCCCAATCGTTATGTTATGTTATGTTAATTGAATTTTTTGAGCGCACAGCTGCCCCAGCAAAGGGGCGTCCCGGCGCTATATCTGAGAAGGTAACATAACTAACAACACAGAAAAAGTGGGGGGTAATTATATGTTATGTTAATTGCATTTTTTGAGCGCACAGCTGCCCCAGCAAAGGGGCGTCCCGGCGCTATCCTACAGTACCACAAGTCACTCAATGCACGTGTTTAGCAAGTCTCTGTCTCTGTACGCCACAAACACAGTAGTCCTTTCAATGATCTGCTCCTCCTGCAGGGCAGCACTTCCTTTCTTCACTCACAGATATAATGTCTTGACAACCAGGAGAGTCCAGTAATACCTCCTCAAGATCGGACTCCAGGTGATGTTCCCTTGCCTCTTGGGAGTTGGCCGTCAGTGCAACATCATTCTTTGGCTGCATGGCACTCCCTGAGTACTCTGAAGAGTACCCCCTCCTCTGTAGAAGAGACCACAACAAGGAACAATGATGGGTATTGAGCTCTCATCTTTATACCGGTTTCACAGACGGAGTGTTTGTATTCCAGGTCTACTTCCTTAGAACCTGTTTGGGTCGATTCCCCTTTAATGTGACCTGTCCAGGACACCTACCAGGCCTGACCTCTGTCTGCAAGGATGCTCTGCACTGCGGGAGAGTTGCCAGGTGGAGTGCCCACCACAGAAGTACAAAGAGGTGAGATCAGGCTGCACCTGGTTATTTACAACCCCCCCTCACAGAGAGCAGCGAGATAGACAAGGAATCTGTGCCCCTTCAAAGGGTTCCTTCCCCAAACAACAGATACTGCAGGCTTCACCCTGAACCTCCTGTCATCTACCTAACGACAGCTGCAGTCAGAGTCAATTACAACTCTATGTATCAGGGATAGCCCTGGCACTGCTAAGAAAAACCTGTCTCCTCTTTCCTCACCGTAGTGGATGATGCTTCCCCCTCCCATCTAGGAGATCAGATGCCAGAAAAACACATATGCTGTCTGGAGAAAGCAACCTCTCTTCCATCCTTTACTCTAGTCCAGGCTGTGGACTTCCAAAATAGAAACTACTACCCTGTATCCCTTGTTCCCGGCACGCTATTAAGTCTAGTACACAGGCACACATACAACACACAGGATACTGCGTTCAGGAATCTGTGTTCATCATGAGCTGAGGAACTTTCCATGAATGTGCCTGTAAGTGTGCATTGATGTCTCACAGGTAAAATCCTGTCACTATAATTCCCCAACCTTAGTACAGTGATACCACTACGCTCCAACCATTTCACCCGCAACAGGGCCGGTACTATCCTGTCACTATGAGGATGCACTTGGTTCATCCATCTAAGAAATACAAAGTCCAGAATCTATGATTGTCAAAAGACTGCACCTCAGTCAGTGCTTGCACATGGGAGTAGTGTGCTGTATGACCAAAAATCAAAAAGCCTGTATTACAGGTATGCAGCTCAGGCACACAGACAAGGAATAGCGCTGTACACCATGCCGGGGACATTGAAATCCCAACAGTTGTCTATTCTATGAGGCTCTCAAGGAAATTTACAGTCTTTATTAGTTTTCTGCTGGTGCCTTTCTGTCTGTGAGGTTAATTTCGAAGGAGAAGACCTAATGGTCACTCCGAATAATTGGTGACTATTTTGTTACAGAGGCATAACTTGGCTGGTCAAGATTATGTTCACAGAGTGTTTTATGTGTGTCTTCCTGATTACAAGTTGATGAAAACTGAGGTACTCAAGCGTTGATGTGAAGACTATAGCTTGTACTGGAGCACAACTGTCAACTAAATGTGCAAGTCCTACAGAGCACAAATGTTTGTGTGTTTCATTGTGGACGCTGACAAGGCATCAATGAATGCAGCCTTGAACCTCCTCTTGATTGGAGGGGGTCTATATATCAGAATAAGTTAGCAGAAAAAGTATGAGCGGGGAACATTTTACAAATATTGATTCATATCCACTCATGATAAAACCTTCAATTTTTGTCTTTATTGTATTTTTCAAGACAACTCCATTCCCATCTCCTGTCTTCACATGGGGGCTAAGGCAACTTATATCATATTCTAAGGGAATTGTCTTAGGGCAAGTTGGTAAGGCATCATTGGAGAACTAGTGGTTTATGGAAGGCAAGGGCCCTGAATGCCAAGTGGCCACCTTTGAGTAAGAAGTGCACAGTAATAAAGTTAGTGGAAGTGTGGAGGACATCTTGAGGTACTGGTGGGAAAGGTGTTTCCTTTCCTCTGACTGTGGGTTTCTCAGCTTCTGATAAGGATGAAATGACCCCTTTACTCTGTGGTTGTTCATTTAGACAAGAAGCCATGGACGTTGGATAGAGTTCTTTTAGACATTTTAGCTTAAGGTTGGCCAGGTTTTCTGCAAATTCAACAGTGCAGTATTCAGGCCTAGGAAATCCATGTTTGACTTAAGGTTTGCAGCTCTTGTGTTGTGATGAAATGGAGGGAATCTCAATAGTGGGTAGCTGGATACGAACTCGGACAGTATCATCAAATAAGGTTTTCAGATAGTCTTTCACAATTTTGATTCGGACTCTCTAAGGGAAAATCTTTTGCTTTCTACACTTAGCGCTTCCTCAAATGCATAAGGAAATTCAGAAAATCTCTCGTGCTGATAATCGGTGTATTTTTCCTAAGTAATAAGCTTCCCTTTTTCATTGTTTCTGCCTGTCTTACTTCTGGAACATACAGGGTCATAACTTTGTCAAATGGGCTTTTCTTATTCCTCCAGGTAATTGTTGTGGCTCTCAGGCAACATTTCTTAGCTATGTCATGCAGTTACATGTCAGATAATGTCTGCGTTCTATTGACAATATTGTCTCGGTACCGCTTTTTGAATTAACTATTATCGAAAATCCAGGTCTCGTCATGCTTAATAAACGCTTTCCTCGTGTTGTTAAATGGAAGCAGATCTGAACGAGAAGTACCATAGTTCGTATTTAAGTATAATTTCCTTGTTTGCATATCCGACATTGTTCCCCAAATAGACCCACTTAGACCGAAAACACATTCACTGAAATGATAAATGCTTCACGTCCTGCAAACAAAAATCTTGTCCGCTTCCCTTTTCCATGGCCTTTGTTTAATTTAGCCTTTGACTTTAATTTCTCCTAGCTTTGTAAATCTTTTTATTTCTCATTATGCGTTTGCAAATATCTGAAACGAAATTTCTCCTGTAGCAGCCTACAGTCCAACAATAGTTCTTAAAATAAAACTTAACAAAGAACTGGGCTTCTGTTGCATTTTAATTTATTTGACACAGGATGGGGGAGGGGCGGAGAGCCTCCCCTGGCTATTTCTCATTAATGTCACATCTGTGTACTACAGTTTTTGATGGGGGCAGCAGCTTCTCGAGACACAGCGGCCCTCCTCGCGTCCACCAGTCGTTGTCAGTCACCACAGGGGTTCTGATACCCTCCGAGCAGCAAAGGGTCACCTTGTGCTACTTGGACCAGCGAATGTCGTAGCTCTCCCCCCAACAAGAGGAAAGCCTATCTCTTGAAAGAAAAGGCTTTCTGTTTGTGCTACCATTCTGCATGTTTGCGCAGTTGAATTACGGTTTAAAATGCAATAAAAAAAATGTCAACCAAAAAAAGAAAAGGCTTTCTAATAAGACAGCCATTTTGGAAGGTTGCACATGCTTCACAGTCTAAGGAGGAAATAAGAAACTAGGCAGAAATGTTCACCCTCTGACATCCTTTGGGGCAATGTGCTGATCTTGAGAGAGATAGGTGTATGGGGGTAAACTTTTCAACTTTTTAGTCATTTCCAAGGTAATGGCAGACAGAACTTAAATCCTGTATTAGATAGAGTCTGTTGATACTTTAACTGTTCCCTCAGCCAGGCATGAGGTTAAAGATCCATTGCCAGAGAGCTCTGTCTCTATTTTCTTTACAGATAAATGTGGCTGATCATCATTTATCGGAGAACTTCCTTTGTGCCTGTGGCCTGCAAAATGCTGGTATTGGTGAGATGGTCAACTGGAAAAGGTCACCAGTGGGCACCTGTCTCTCTCAGGGTTTACTACTGGAAAAGAGACCATAATAATGTTGGGATACAAAAATATTGCAGGAAGAATATAAACAGCAAAACTACATATCCGCACGTATAGATTTACTATTCTGAACTTCACATCTATGTACCTTGATGATTAATATATATCATCATTAACAAGTCAGTATTAGGGTACTATACCCCTGAAATTTATCCAGAGGGAGCAGTCACCTCTGAAAATCACAACCGCAAAGGTAGTAGGTAGGGCACTCCTATGTTTCTTTTCTACAGGTGGATTTCCTAAGAAAGGGATTTCCAATAATGGAACACACTTTATCGCCTTAGACGTGAGAGAAATATGAGAACATGGTGGTGTGATTTACCACTTTTCAGCAGCTTACCAACCACAAACAAATGGGTTGGTGAAAGATTCAATAGGACCCTTACAAGAATGATTGGGGCTCGACAGGAGAACTTCAGGTTGAAGTTGGATATTCTCCTCTCCTGTCTCTTTTTTCACCTACCCAAAAATTCTACAGAAGTGGGTAGGGTTTAGTCACTTTGAACTTCTTCTTGTGACTCTGTGCCTGCCCCACTCACCTTAATCAGAGAATGTTGGCAAGGAACTTCTTAGTCACCTCAAAAGGACTATGTGATTAGCCTCAGAACAGTAAGGGTGCAATACATGAGTAAAGCAAGGAAATATCTTCAGGTGATCCAAGTGCTGATGAAGCAATGCTGACTGGGAGGGTTATTAGTGCTGAAGACTATTTGTTCAAGAGCTTTACAGGAAAAGGGGTGAGGAACATACAAGGTAGTAAAATGTATTCTGAGGTTAATTACATGGTGGATATAGGGGCCACAAGGGAACACAGGAGGGTGTTCCATGTGAGACGCTTAAGCCATGCCTCCAGAGAGATTACACAATGAGCATCATGGCTGTGGCAGAGAGGAAGACAGTGAGCTTCGTTCTGATCTTCTGCATAGTGATGCAAAGGATGGTTCACAAGAGGGGCTACAAATTGCCACCAAGTTAAGGTCTGAGGAGCAGCTAGAGTGTAGAGACGTACTGGGGTGATTTTCCCATCTCTTCTCACTGATTAAAGAGATGACAACTGTATGTCTCCATGGCCCCTGGCCTGACCTAGAATGAGATGGAGCTTGAGTACTGTGCTCCCAGACTATGGAAGTGTATTCTTTGCATTTCTGTAGCTTGAGGGAGGAGACTGAAATACTTAAGTGAGGAATGGAGTTAAAGTTGCCTTTAGAAATTCAATAAGCCTTTTGGTTAACAGGGAATTGCTCATGAGTCTTCCTGAGCACTGCCATTTGGTCGATGTATGGGTGTTATGGGTGAGGAGTGGTACAGGATACTATGCTATGAAAGGTTAGGAAGTATCTAAGTGAGGCTTGTCCTTTGGTCTTTCCTTGATTACTTCTTCAGTTGGGCTGATGACAGCTAGGTGCAGGAACCTTCCACCTCTTTTGCGCTCCTGTTGTAGGTCCTCTGGGATGGAGACAGCCCCCAGTTTTACCTGTGGTGCGAAGGCTCACTCTAAACAAATGATTAAGAAAAAAGTAATTCTGTCGGGTATAGCTCACATTGATTCTAGGTACAGTAAATGCAATTTTGACACAGTATGCTCTCTTAACACACAAAATAACAACAACAATACTCAATGAATAAGTTCTGCGCTTCAAGTGTTTATCAGGATTACTTCATATCATTATAAGCAATACAATTATTACAAAAAAGGGACCGGGAAATATAGTTATGTACAAAAATAATTACAGTGTTTATGGGTGACAGTTGTGCATAGTGAGAAAGTGAACAATATATACAGTGTCAACAAAGTTCTATATACAATTGTTTCTTTAGGAAAGGCCAGAGTTTGATTTGAATCCAGAAGTTTCTTCCCTAGTACAGAAACCTGGTCAATCTGGACCTAAAAAATGCGTCAACGTTTCGACCCTTGGGCGCCCCTGTGGGTGGTCACGGCGGGTCTTCCTCAAGACAAGGATGTGGGGAATATATGTACACAGTCTGAAACAAATAATGATAAGGTGTTTGTAAGAGAGACTACTTGGTGCAATAATTTACACCTGGGGCTGGAAGATTCGAAGCCTGTGGCGTGGTGGCACAAGGCCAATTGATCAGTGTGCAGCGACTGGAATGAATTACAGCCGGGTGCAGCTTAGCTCAATGGCTAGTATTCTGCTGAGAAAATATGTGACGGTGGTTCCTTCCTGCAGCTGTGTGCTGGATGAAAACACGTTTTAAAGTCAATCTCCTGAATCAATTGGCTCCCTTTAAAACTGTTCATCTTCTGGTGTCAATCACCAGGACCTCCAGCACACCATAGGCCTCATTTACACAGCCATGGCGCCGCAGGTGCGCCACTGTTTTTTGATGCACCGGCGTCGCAGTGAGGCTGCCCATATTTACAAGGCCACCAAAAATCACCCTGCGTGACTTTTCATGGCCTTGATATATGGGCCTACATGAGTAGTTCTGACCATTTCTCGTTGACAAGAAGCTGGAGATGAGACTGATGTATCTACAGTTGTGGAGGTGATTAGAGGTTCCACAAGAATGCCCAGTTTTCCATCTTCTTTGAAAACCTATATGACATATCTTCAGGGAGCCTGATGCTGATGAAAAGTGTTGCAGCTCTGCGTGAAAACGGCACTGCAACACTTTTTAGTGCACCCTCCTTGTGACACCTTGGATGCGCTGTATTTACTGTATGGCGTTAAATGTCGCAAGAATTTACAGATGCGTCAAAATTCCTGACATATCTGTAGGCGCAAAATTGGCACATTGCTGGAGTGTATCTGAAAACAGACACAACTCCAGCAATGTGTCCTTTCACATGGGCAAGCCCCATGTGGTAGAGCCTTCATTAGTCTTACGCCGAGGCAGGCGTAAGGATTTGACGTTGTGGCTTCCCAGAAGTATCGCAGTGAAATCTTATAGATTTCACAGTAACACTCCTACGAGCCATTTTTGCAGGAGAACGCCCACCCTACATATACCTGATGCAGGTATAATGTAGCGCAGGGGTTTCCAAAGTGACGCATCCGCTTAGATGCGTCACTTTGTAAATATGTCATAGTGTGGCGCATATTTTACGGCGCCGGTGCATCACAAAAAGTGGCGCGCCGGCAGCGCAAGTGTCTCATAAATAAGCCCCCTTTTTTATGTAAACGAGGCACAGATTGTTCAGAATGCTAGCATTCCAGAAGTCTTGATGACTTAATTGTGGATGAAAGCCAGAGGTCTTTAGCTGGATGGTGTTAAGAATGAAATGCTGCTTCTACTACCATATTGTATACTTAAAACCTATAACTCCTGCAGGGGTGGGCATATTATCAAAGAAGAATAAATGCTCTTTAGAGAGATTTGTTTTTAATACAATATTTCAGCAAACGAGAACTGTAGTTTACAAAAATGGTAACCACCAAACAGGTTTCCCTTAGACGCGAGTCCCTTCCTCATCACATGGAATCATGTGCACATAAAAACTGTAAATGTAAATTAACATGTAACGTAGTCTATTTACCTACACTTTATGACTGAACGTCAAATAAGGATGTAGAAAACTGGAACTGTTCTGCGTGGAGGCTCCGGAAATGTGTGTTTGTTCACGGTGATGATGTATTTACATACTTCCATATAAAATTATTTCAGACGTAAGTAGACGTCGAGCTCACATTTCCTTCAGTTGACAGAATCTGGGCAATTTCTGGGAGGTGATCAATGAAAAGCAAAAAATATAAAGTTGTTTAAACCTCGGCCTGTTCCAAAGAAGGAGCAAGAGGGTGCCTTTCTGCCGACTCATCACGTGCATGATAAGAGGATGTATCCTAACAGCTAGGGCAGTCGACCTCAAGTCTGGGGAACCGGGTTCGTGTCTCGGCAACCACGCTCAACATTCTGTGATTCTGGGCAAATAACTTAATTTCCCTGTGCCTAACAAAAATTTATGTGTCCTTAAGTAACGCAACTGGTGCTCAAATAAAGAGCTCTGATAATTAAATTAAATGCTATATCCCCTAACATTACAGTGGCCTGCCCCCGTTGTGATGAGTAAGTTGCAGATTTACTACATATGATTTGGACATGCCCCAGCCTTCACATATACTGGGAAGTGGTCACAACATCCTTAACCCATTTACCACGGCGGAATGTTCTAAAGGGTGGGCGGGGCTGGGTCAGCCAACAGTCGTTCACTGCACCAGGGAGGGAGTGCTACCGTCGGCTGTTGGCCGACGGGAGCACGGAACTGGTTAAAGGAAGGTGTGGTTGAAATAAGACTTTCTGCTGAAGCATGTATACTCGGGCTCCATGCTCAACATAAGGGACAGGAAGAACAGATTACATTTACAGACTTAGCACTAATCCTAGCCAAAAGAGGTATCACTAGGAGATGGAAATCATCAAACCCCCTCCCAAGCTGCAGGTGTTGAAGGAGGAGGTTGAGACTTGGGGGTTAGCAGAAAGTGGAGCCTTCAGACGAGAAGAACGCAAAGGGTTTCGTAAACGACCTATAGCAAAACAATGGGACCTAATATTAACATCCTTTAAAGGTCCAATTATACCCAATCAGTAGGTCTCACAACCCTAGGCATGATGCTGCAACATCGAAGGCTGCATCTAGATAGCACACCAGACATAGCTCCTTCCAGACAAAATAAATGTATCCCACCCGTAGAGCCTACTGCTAGCAAAGAGTCTGTGCCACCCAATTCAGCTCCTGAGTCTTCCGCACTCTACTTGAAGAGCCATAATCTTCCTGACAGATATGCCTGTCAAGTTTGATCGACTAGTGTGATATGTTTAAGTCTTTACCCGTCAGCATGGGGGAATTCAGTTACTGAGATGGTTTGTTTTGAGATTATGCACGTATCTTTATGATCTTGAAGAAGCTAAGTTTGAACGCCACCTGAGATCAATGAGGCCCCAAGTGTGGGGATGTTGTTATTTTGCCTGCAGAGTGCTGTGAACTACCAGACCTGGATACTTTAAAGTAGAAGTATATTGTTACATGACTGTAGTATCTGGGTAAGTCTTGCCTTGCCTATGTAGAATATAGAACTGTAGAATCTTATTGTGTTTGTGTTATACTTAGCTTGGGTGACTTCCCTGCTACTCAGCTGGTGAACAGTTTGTTCCATGTTCTTTGTATTTATAATGGAGCTTAGAATGTTAGGCATTCTTGTGTTGTGCTCGTACTGAGACAGATGCTGCTGTCCTGTGGGTTGGTAATTAAGAAGAGTGCAGCAAGGAATCTCTGTTTTTGTGTTTCTTTGCGACCATGACGCGACAGAAATTTGGCGACGAGCTGGGACACTTCTAATAAACTCAAGACCCGCGGATCATCACAAGATCTCCTTTGTCATTTCGTTTGTCACAAGCATTCAATCTGTGGAAATTGGAAATTGTTTCTTCATTCTACACGTTAACTTTCCCAGTGGATACTCCTGTGGATGCCTGGGGATTGCGCCTTCATTTACAGGAAAAAACATTTTTTACTTCAGTTCGTACGATAACCTGCTCTGTACGTTGAAATTACTGTTGCTGTTTATTTTTAAACTACTCACCATTCATACTCTGCCCGCACATTCACCCACACCATATCTTAACAGAGCACCTCTGCATGCTCGTTCGGACTCTGCTCTGCGTATGATGACCATTCTTGCTATGCTTTCTGGAATGTTAACAGTGCATTCTGGGAGTTTTGACGTCGGTCACGCTACGTGACCTGTACATGCTGCCATATTTTCTTTTCAGTTTCAGAATTTCCGACATCAAAACAAAGTGAACTTTGTGTGGTCTAAGGAATGTCAACAGTCCTTTGAAATCATTAAGGAAGCCTTCAGCAAGGCTCCTAATCTCTAGGTTTTTGATCCCTTAGCCAGTACTTTTGTGACCACGGATGCAAGCTGCAAATGTTTAAATGGTGTTTTAACTCAAATTGATGAAAAGATGAAGGAAGTTTCCATTGTGTTTACATACAGATGCTTATCTCCTACTGAGGAAAAGTATTCCGTAATTGAAAGAGAGACTCAGGCGTGTGTTTGGGCACTAGAACATTTTATGACATTTTTATGGGGTAGGCAATTTGTCTTAAGGTGTGACCATAAGCCTTTGACTAAATTGCTTACCACAGAAGGTTTGTCCAGAGCCACCGCAAAAATTGCTAGATTTTCCATGCGTTTGCAAGATTTGAGGTACATGGTTCAGTTCGTGCCTGGTGTAAAAAACAGAACTGCTGATTTTTTAAGTAGAATGGCTTTACCATTAACTGAAATAGATAGTAATCCTTGGAATGAGTTTTCTGTTGCCAGTGTTTCTCACATTGATGTTTTGCAGGGAAGCATTGAACACAAGGAATGGACTAATGCTGAGTCTGAGGATGCTATTCTGTTAGATGTTAAACCCAAAGTTGTTAATGGCTGGTATGGAGTTGATAAGAAACATTTAACTGATGAACTAAGAGGATTTTGGGAAGTAAGGGATGAATTGTGTGTGAATGATCAATTTTTAATGAGAGGGGAAAAAGTTGTACCTCCTACTTCATTAAGAAAAATAATTATTAGCCTTTGTCATGAAGTACATTCTGGTTTTACTCGCACCAAACACAGGCTCAAAGCGTTATATTGGTGGCCTGGAGCAGATTTAGGTGTGGAAAGATTTGTAAGAGAATGTGTCAATTGCGAAATGGCTGATTAGTCCGAAAAAACCTTAAGCCCTCCTTCGTATCCTTTGCATTGTCCCAGTACACCTTGGGAGGAAGTAGCTTTGGATTTCATAGGACCCATCAACTGGCAAGATGGTTCCACCAAGTATATCATTGTACTAGTTGACATGTTTTATAGATGGTTCAAATTAAACTTAGTTGGGAATGTTAATTCCACTGTGGTCATTAAATTCTTGGACAATGTTTTCTTAAGAGAAGGATTTCCTGCCTCCATTCTTAAGGACAATGGTGTACAATTTAAATCCAATCAAATGATCCAGTATCCTCTACGTGCCTCTTGTATCAGACAAACGTTCACTGCACTTTACAATCCTAGTGGGAATAGTGTTCTGGAAAGAATCAATAGAACTATAAAAAGGGTAATTCAATTGTCCAATAAAAGCAATACATTTTTGGGAAAATGAACTTATGAAAATGGTATGGGCTTACAGAGTGACTTGTCATTCTTCAATTGGATGTAGTCCTTTCTCCATCATGAGAGGTAGAATTCCTGTTTTTCAAGGACAATCCCAGGTGGCTGGATAGAAGTAAGAGAGTTCATAGTGATAGGGATTGTGTGAAATTCAATAGTAAAATATTTCAGATGAAAAATAAACTTTACTTTGATAAGAAACACAGCAGTAAACAAATCAAGTTGGATGTTGGTCAATGGGTATGTGGAAATAGTGTAAAAAAAGGCCCAAAGGTGAAAGAAGGTTTAGTGACCTCAAAAAGTTGTTAAAGTGAACAACAACACCCTTGTTCTAGATAACGGAGAAGTATGGGACAGTCGCCTTGCCTTTACTGGGAAAGGCGGTCAACGTTTTGTCACAGACACCACTCTCCACAACAGTTATTGGTGGTTGTGCAGGGATGATGGTACTTTTGTTTCTTCCAGTGATAATGATCGCTCTAATGGTGAAAACTGTGAGGTAAATGAAGGGGAGTTTTCAGGGGAGTAAACTTGGAGGGCGAACTTACTCAACCTGAGCGGATTCAAGGGACTTCCTCTTCTTTTGAAGAATTAAAAACTTCCAGAGGTAGTTGTTAAGAAACCTAATCATTTGAATGATGTTTTATCTGATTAAAGCAATCGTGTGTTTTATTTGTTATAATCACTGTTTTCTACCCTTTTGCATATTTCTCTCGTTTCCTTTGTTATTATTTATTTATTTATTTATTTTTTAAAGGGGGGAGGATGTGTTGTATCTGGGTAAGTCTTGCCTTGCCTTTGTAGAATATAGAACTGAAGAATATTACTGTGTTTATTCCACGTTCTTTGCATTTATATTGGAGCTTAGAATATTAGGCTACTGAGACAGACGCTGCTGTCCTGCCGGTTGATAATAAAGAAGATTGCTGCAAGGAATCTCTGTTTGTGTGTTTCTTTGCGACCACGATTCCACAATGACGCACCTGGGAAGAGTTCTACAGGACACTCATGGCTTGTATATGCAATTCTTGTAATAAAAGCTGAATAAAGTATGTGTTAAAAAAATGTAACATTGTAAGCATATCAATGAGTGAAAAAGTAAAATGAACATGGTAATAAACTTTCAATAATTGATTTTTACCTCATCATTTTATTGTTCAATAGGATAGACCTGGTTACTTTCATTGATATTTGTTTATTTTGTCACGCTTTAATAAATCAAACTTTAAAAAAAAATGTAAAGCGCCCTGATACCTGATGCCTTCGGGTCAAGTCTGCGCTATAAAAAAAACTCAGAACCTCACTGCCAAGTCTGCCATCCCTTCTTCTCATTATTATGAAATCGAGACTAAGGCGGAAAGAGCACGTGTCCGGGGAGCTTATTCAACAATATGTTCGCACTCTAATAAATCTTTGACAATTACAGCAGCTGTTCTTCCACTCTTAATAAGCAGCCACACTTTCCATCTGCTGTGTGACTGAAATTAAACGAATGGATAAACTTGATATATTGTTAAATGACTTAAGGTATGTTGACGCCAAACTGTAAACACATTAACTTTTACTCGCGCAACGTAACATATAATTTGCCTTCTCCTTGTTACATGATTCATGCATACCGGCCCCATAATTTTAGCCTGCATTTCAATATAATCCAAATGGTGCAGCTCACACCCAGGGCTTAATTTGTAAATAAAGAAATAAGTGCCAGGGCTGTCGTCAGGAGGCCACAGCAGCTTGCAGCACACATTGCTCCTGCCATGCTGCCAATGATAGTAACAAAACAAGTACTAACGTTCACTCTCCTAGGAAGAGTGACAATTCGGACTATTCCAAGCCCCAAAAGATGTAAGAATGGCTTGGGTGGCAGGTAATAGTCATTTTTTATGTATATTGAATTAATAATTGACAGTTGTTGGTGTTATCTCTCAATTAGCCAGGCAGCGCCACCTTGTAGCAGACTGTAACAAGCACTGGTGTTGACAATTTAGTGCGTTGCACAACAACGGAAACCACCTGCTCAAATTAAGCAGTGCTGACACCCCGTTTTAACTCAGTAATCGTAGCTTTTTTCTCATTTGAATAATATATGGCAACTTTTTCTTTTCCTCACATTTTAGACAGTGATGTCATACCATAGCCAGCTTTACGCAACATGAGTAGCTGTAAAAGTGACACAACACATGTTTTGATGGATAAAAGCATCTAATGTTTGTTTATTAAAAATACGGGTTTACATTAATGAAAAGGGGGGGCCCTCGGCCCCCCCGCACGCATGGCGGCGCGGCGACCGTCTCCCCCCCTTTCCCCTCGTGTCATTCGACGGTGGGGGCGTGCCCTGGGGGTGCGGCCCACCGCCGATTGGCCGGCGGCCCTCCTGACCCGGATTCAATGAAAGTGGTTCCGGGTCGGGGGGGGCGGGCGATAGGAGGGGCCATCCGGCCCCTCGGGAATAAGAGGTAGGGAGCGCCCAGGAGACCCCCTTGTCCCTGGACGCACCCTCGCTGAACGTTGTGCCCCGCGTTCGGGGCTTCTTTGTTTTGATAATTTTTCTCGCTTTCTTTTCCAGGTATCTGTTCGGTCGGCGTTGCAGAAGGAACTCGCTGGGAGCCAACCTTTGTTCGATCGAGGGATATAGCCTGGAACGTTGTGATCTCTGCTCTTGTTTTCACAGGCTTAGGGGGCCCCAGCCACGTGGGACACCGCCGAAGCTGCGTCGGAGGAACGGCCGCATCGCCTTTGCCCGTGAGCATCGCCTCGCCTGTTGCAGGGAGCCGCCGGGAGCACAAGGGCGCGGAGGCGTCAGGGGAAGCGTGGTGAACGATCGCCGGAGGCCCGGTAAGGTAGCGTGTGGGGCAGGGGACCGCGGGAGCGGCCTGCGTTAGCGGGGGCATAGACGCCGGGAGCGGCTGTGGAATACGGGTGATTTGTGTGCTTCACAATAGTGGAGCTTCTTTTAATAGCGGTTGGGGGCGCACTCAGTTGAACGGCAAATAAGGCCGGCGGGGACGAATTGTATAAGCCTAATTCGGGTGTCAAGCTAATTTCGCACGTTTTGCACGCGCTGGTGGTCACAGAGCGGCCTTTTGGAGCGACTGTGCAGGAAAGCGAAGCAGGGTCGACCAGGGCAGCACCTGGTTGGGAGACCCCTAGGTTAACGTACAATTGCAAGGATAAAGCTAGGGGGTGATTGTTATTGGGAATGGTGTAATGGCAGTGTTTCTTTGTAAATCATGGTGCTGGATGTAAAGCGTGCAATTTTCTGAAAATAGGGACACTTCTGGATGTTTTTTAACTGACGTATCTTTTAACTATTCACTGTTTCTTTCAATTGCAAGCCACCATTTTGATAAAAAACAAGGGGTCTGTTCCCTACAATCAGCCCACCTTTTATTACATACATACTGTAGCGAGTCTGGTTGAAAGATAGGCACTGTACGCTGCCAGGTTTGGAGCAAATAACTTGCATGACATTGCAATAGGCTGCAACGCACGTAATACAGGTGCACAGAAGAGGGGGATGTTAGTTAATGAGTGATCTGTTGTTCATATCATTAGGCAAAGTGTACAGTACAGTGCAGTTACAGGTGCAGCATTGGTCTGGTACTTGGTAGGGGGGATATTGCGAATTGTGCCGATATTACTTGTTTGTGGAAGCACAGCAACAGGGGGGATAACAGGGGTGTGCAATTGTCTCCTTGTATTCAAGCTTGGTTTCCCTAAATCTGCCCCTGTTTCATTTCACGGTGCTAATACTTGTTTCAATTTCAGGCGATTGCAATCTTAACTACATTATTGGCGCGTTTCACTCGCAGACAGGGCACACGACGTGGTGAGGGCTGTGACCGCGGATCATCACCGCCGGCGAGTGCACGGGACTGGTCGGTAAGAGGGGTACGGGGGGGCTAGCACTCATCGCTCCTGGTGGCCGCCGGGTGGGTCTGCATTAGGTTTACTCACCCCTTACATAAGCGGACAAGCCGCTAGTGTTGCGGTCGCCGTTGCATGGTGCTGAAAGCCCCCTGGTGACCCTCCATCTGAAAGGTACACAGAGTTGGCCTGTTGTGATATTGAGAGAGTAGGCTGCTGTTGTCGGGGGTAGCATCATGCCGGGTCCACGGGGTGGAAAGAAGGGGTCCAACATGGAGGCTATGATGCGGGCCATGATGCGGGACATGAAAGAAATGAAACAGCAGCTAGGGAAAGTAAATGAGCTGGAAGCACGGTTTAATGAGGAGCATGGTGACGCCCCAGGTCCATCGGGTAGGCCTATTCGCAAGAGGGTTGCACCAGTGCCAAGGGGGGATTTTATCACCTCACCTACGAAGTCTAAGTCCAAGAGACCCTGGGATGACACCCCCACACCCCTTGCCCCCGTGGTGCCGGTACCTGTAGGTCAACCAGTAGACGCTGGGCCTGCTTCCCCACCGGTGCCCACAATCCCGGGTACAGGTGTGCCACACCCGGCACCCGCCCTGCCAGCTGTGTCGGTACCACAGGGCATAACCCCTGTGGTACCTGTTGTCCCTGTGGTTAACTGCGAGTCAACGCCCCCTGAATTGGTATCCCAGATAACGGCCTTGATGCCATGGCTCCAAAAAGGGGGAGCTTTTCCGAATTCTGCAGACCATGCAGCAGAGGCGGCGAAGTTTGTGGAAAAAATCAGATTGGCGGCGGTCGCCAACAGTGTTGTCTTGCCAGTATCTTCTCCCCTTGCAGGTCCAAGTGTTCCCCAGCTGGACGGATTGAATGGGCAGCCGCCCCCGGGGCCCACACTTGGTAAGGAAGTGGCATTGCCACTCTTGGGGGACGGTGTTGTACCTTCCAGGAGCGAGAATCTGGCTCAGCATGTGTCATTAGCTGTGAAAGAGATGATTTGGGCGGATAAATACGTGTACATTTATTCTTTGTTGTTAGATAATAGGGAAATGGAGCAGGCAAAAGCACTGAAGGAGTGGATGCTCCCAAGTGAATGGAGGGCGCAGTGTACTAGATTTAGGGTTGAGGAAAATCTCAACAACTGGATGCAAGCATGGGCTGTATTCACTGCAGTTAAAGCGGAGCGTCCTCCAGATTTACAGGCAGCATTGGCATGCTACTCGAGCAGGATTGTGGGGTGGAGTCAACAGTATTCTGGGGAAGCATGGAAGGGTTATGATGTCAATTTCAGGAAGGCATTGGAATTCAACAGATCATTGCCATGGGACACGGTAGATTCCATGGCGTGGCACAAACAGTTCTCCGATACTGCACCTCCCCCTCAGTTCGGGGCGGGCAAGATGTTCACTAGACCGCAGCAGCCCTTTCGGCCCCCCCAAACGAGTGAGGTACCTGGGAAGTTTAGGGCAGGTGGGCCAGAGAAAAAAGGGGTGTGCTGGGATTTTAATAGGCGCACCTGCACAAGGGCCGCGTGTAAGTTTAGACATGCATGTTCCTCCTGTGGGCACCCCTCCCATCCAGAAACTACCTGTAGGTCCAAGCAAGGTAACACAGGTCAGAGGGGTAGGGGAAGGCCAGTATAATCCAAACAGGTCAGGCCCCCCCACACCAGTGGATGTGGCGGCAATGATTCCATGGTTGAACAGATACCCAGACCACACATCGGCCACACTACTTCAAGAAGGTTTTTCTAAGGGTTTTAGGATCCCGGCCGGGGGATACACAGGCAGTGAGCACTGTAGAAATCAATTATCAGTCAAACACAATCCGGCTGTTGTGGCCGCCAAAATTGACAAGGAGCTTTCATTAGGCAGGATAGCTGGCCCTTTTTCTGAAGTGCCAGTACCCAATTTTGTGTGTTCCCCACTGGGAGTTGTCCCCAAGAAAGAGAAGGGGCAATTCAGATTGATTCATAACCTGTCAGCACCGAGGGGGGCGTCACTGAATGATGCCATTGACGAGGGTATCTGTAGTGTTAAGTACCCCTCTTTTGATCAGGCTGTTAACTTATTGCAGGCCGCGGGACCCGGGGCGCTGATGGCGAAATCAGACATAGAATCAGCCTTCCGCCTCCTCCCAGTACACCCGGCGGACCAGCATCTTTTAGGTTTCACCTTTGGGGAAAGGTTCTACATGGACAAATGCATGCCTATGGGTTGTTCTATTTCTTGCGCCTACTTTGAGATGTTTAGTTCCTTTCTTGAATGGGCCATGAGACAAGTGACGGGCCATCAAGGGGTCATGCATTACTTAGATGATTTCCTCTTCCTCGGTGCAGCGGGATCTCAGGAGTGCGCACTGGCATTGCGGGAATTTTGCGTGCTCATGCGGGCTTTTGGGGTCCCGCTTGCGCCCGGGAAGACGGTGGGCCCGACCACCTGCTTAGAATTCCTTGGCATCGAGATTGACTCAATGGAGAGATGTTTTAGATTACCTAAGGACAAGGTGTGCAAATTCAAGACATCGCTACAGTTATGCCTCCGGAAGGAGAAGGTCACTTTGCAGCAATTACAGGAGGTGGTAGGGCAATTGAATTTTGCACTAAGAATCATCCCAATGGCTCGCCCCTTCTCTCGCTCCATCGCACACGCGATGAGGGGGCTGAGGGAAAAGCACCACCGCACGCGCCTATCGTCTGAAATTCGCCAGGATATGCTTATTTGGATGGCATTCCTGGAGGATTTTAACGGTAGGGTGGTCTGGCCCGGCCCGCTCACAACATCGGCGGAGTTGGGACTATGGACTGATGCGGCCGGTAGTGTGGGCTTTGGCGCCATCCTAGGGAACAGGTGGGTCGCTCAACAATGGCCAGAAGAATGGAAGACATGGGGTCTGATCAGCAACATTGGCTTCCTTGAACTCTTCCCGATATGGGTGGCACTGATGGTATGGCCCGAACACCTATGTAACCAATCAGTGGTGTTTTGGTCAGATAACATGACAGTGGTGGAATGTATCAACCAGCAGGGGGCGCGGTGTCCTTTCATACTTCGTCTGATCAAAGAAATTGTTCTGCGGTGCCTTAAACTGAATGCTAATTTTAGAGCCAAACATGTCCCTGGTGTTTTAAACAATGCGGCTGACTCCCTTTCTCGCTTCAAAATGCAGGTTTTCAGGGAACATCTTCCCACAGCAGACCCCTCGCCAGCACACTTCCCAGCAGTACTTTGGCAGATTGGTGCCCCAGATTACAGGACCTCGTGGTCGCTAGCCTAGCCCCCAGGACCAAGACGGCTTACGAAGGGGCGTTTCTGTCTTATTGTTCTTTCTTGGGGCCACAGTGGGAAGTGCTTTGGGCGAAGGAGGATGGGTTTGCAGCCTATTTAGAATGGATGCACAAGGAGGGGCGCTCAGTGGCAGCGGCGACCAGACATAGGGCAGCAGTATCATTCTTCGCTCAAGCTAGGGGCTTCCGGGATCCCACTAATACCTTTATGATACGTAAGGCTTTAAGGGGATGGCGCCGTATTCAGGGACACCAGAAGGATAAGAGGAAGCCCATTGGGTTGGCCCGGCTAACAGCCTTACTGGGCACGCTGGAGACTGTTTGTAACTCGGAGTGGGAGGTGCTTCTTTTTAAGGCGGCATTCTCCCTGGCATTCTATGGGGCGCTGAGAATTAGCGAACTTGTGACAGGTTCCAAGTCAGACCTACTAGGCGGCTTGCAAAAGGCTGGGGTGACGATAAGGGGTGACACCATGTGGGTGACTATCCAGAAATCAAAGACCGACCAAGAAGCTAGGGGTCACACCATAGTTCTGCAACGGGCCCCCGCCAACCCGTGCTGCCCGGTGAGGCACGTAGAATCACTCATTGGACTATGGGTAGGTTCAGCGGGCAGGGCATTGCTCTGTCACGCCGACGGGAGCCCCTTGACCAGGTATCAATTCAGGAGAGTGTTCGAAATGGGGGTTAGGAAAGCAGGTCTTGACCCTAGAGATTTTGGCTCTCATTCCTTCAGGATTGGGGCAGCAACTGAGGCGGTGGCGGGGGGCCTCCCGGTGGAAAGAGTGAAGACAATTGGGAGATGGTCTTCAGATTGCTATAAACGTTATGTTCGGATTGACATGCTATGATTACTTGTCACTCACGCTTGGTCTCTTTCCGCTCTCTTACAGTTTCTCAGACCTGTTACGCAGGGGAGGAATTTGTCGTCGGGCACCGCCAATATTCATCGGCACGGAGCGGCGAACAGGAAACAACGAAGAACAATGTCTGGATTGTTGGTCATTCATATGTGAAGCGAGCAGAATGTGTCTTCCTGTCAGGTGACAAGAGGAAAAGGGCGGCACAACTAGGGTTGGACATCACGTTCTTTGGCAGAGGGGGGTTGTGTCTTCACGAGTTTAGGGGATTCTTCCAAGGGCTGTTAGCACGCCAGCAGTCTCCACCGTCAGTGGTGATACTTCACCTTGGGGAGAATGATTTGGCAACACTGGGCAGGCGCATCTTGATTGAGGAGATTATCTCAACAGCGGGTTGGATAGCTAGGACCTGCCCCGGGTGCACACTAGTATGGTCACAACTCATACCTCGACTTCAGTGGCGGGGGGGTCATTCGGTCAGGGCGTTGAATCACTCGGTAAAGAGGATCAACACACGGTTGGATAGGTTGTTTCGAACCCCCTTGTTACAGTCAATACCTCATGGGCGCATCTGGGGTCACAAGTATTACTTGAAGGACGGGGTTCATTTGACAGAGGAGGGTAATGTCCTATGGTCTGACAATATCTGGGCTTGGCTAGAGGGCTTTGAGAGGAGGAGTGTGTCCTTAGGCAGGGGCTAGAGGGGGAGGCCAGATCGTCGGTTAACAATGCTGGCCTGTGGCGGTAAGGTCATTATCGGTGAGCACATATTTGAGGTCTGAGGGGGCGGGCATCATCCTATGGAGGTTCCCGGCCGGGGGGAGGGGCCTGCGGGCCACTCCCAGTACTCCAGGGGCAAGGTAATATGCAAAGGAGCGCGGGTAGGAGTAGTTCACGCTTTCCTTAGGCTGGTAGCCACCCCGCGCGCGTGGACTCATGACGCCATCGGCGCAGAGTAAGGGCCCTCCTTTAATGGGTAAATGGAGTTTAGGGCGTAGACCGGGCAACTCCCGGGGTAACACTGCGCATGCGCACTTCTAGGGGGGAGGCGCAGCTTGTAGGACCTGACACCGGTAGTGACCCTGCCATATGGCCAGAAATGTACAAAAATCAAGTGTAGGATGTTTAGTTAAGCTAGGAACAACATGTATTAGAGTTTTGTTAATGTCAGGCTCTCAAACTTGTTGATAACAATTGTATAATTGAATGTCCTGCTGATTTTTGTATTCATTGTTGATTATGCAATTAAAACCTTTTTAATTTCATACTTTAATAAATACGGCCGGGCGACTAGCGCCCGCCTTCCAAAAAGTAAAACACGTCTCGTGTCCACGTTCCTGGGTGTTGGGTGCCAGATTGGGGGGGAGGCGGCAGCTAGTCGCTGACCATGTGAAAAGGGGGGGCCCTCGGCCCCCCCGCACGCATGGCGGCGCGGCGACCGTCTCCCCCCCTTTCCCCTCGTGTCATTCGACGGTGGGGGCGTGCCCTGGGGGTGCGGCCCACCGCCGATTGGCCGGCGGCCCTCCTGACCCGGATTCAATGAAAGTGGTTCCGGGTCGGGGGGGGCGGGCGATAGGAGGGGCCATCCGGCCCCTCGGGAATAAGAGGTAGGGAGCGCCCAGGAGACCCCCTTGTCCCTGGACGCTCCCTCGCTGAACGTTGTGCCCCGCGTTCGGGGCTTCTTTGTTTTCCCACCCACCATCCCTTGGTACAAAGTTTTAAGCAGTGTTATGTCCGGTTTAATGATAAGTTTCGAAGGTACGGACCACGGGAGAGAGTGGGCTGTTGGTGTATTTTGTGATCTGATGTTTAGGAATTTTTTCCCCTTTGTAGCAAAAAGATGTGTGAAGTGAACTGTATTTGAAGCTATGTGTCTTTAGGTCTTTTTTCCCTTTTATAGCTATACGTTGATATTGTGATTTTGAGAAACATGAGTGAACCGAATTGTAATTTAATGCCATGTGTCGTTAGGCCTTTTTCCCTTTTAGCTATACGTTGATACTGTTATTTATTAGCCAGTGTAGTTGTCCTTTAGAATTTTTCCATAGGTCGTCGTATTTATTAGGTATGGGGCATGCGGTAAGGTCATTATCGGTGAGCACATATTTGAGGTCTGAGGGGGCGGGCATCATCCTATGGAGGTTCCCGCCCGGGGGGAGGGGCCTGCGGGCCACTCCCAGTACTCCAGGGGCAAGGTAATATGCAAAGGAGCGCGGGTAGGAGTAGTTCACGCTTTCCTTAGGCTGGTAGCCACCCCGCGCGCGTGGACTCATGACGCCATCGGCGCAGAGTAAGGGCCCTCCTTTAATGGGTAAATGGAGTTTAGGGCGTAGACCGGGCAACTCCCGGGGTAACACTGCGCATGCGCACTTCTAGGGGGGAGGCGCAGCTTGTAGGACCTGACACCGGTAGTGACCCTGCCATATGGCCAGAAATGTACAAAAATCAAGTGTAGGATGTTTAGTTAAGCTAGGAACAACATGTATTAGAGTTTTGTTAAGGTCAGGCTCTCAAACTTGTTGATAACAATTGTATAATTGAATGTCCTGATGATTTTTGTATTCATTGTTGATTATGCAATTAAAACCTTTTTAATTTCATACTTTAATAAATACGGCCGGGCGACTAGCGCCCGCCTTCCAAAAAGTAAAACACGTCTCGTGTCCACGTTCCTGGGTGTTGGGTGCCGGATTGGGGGGGAGGCGGCAGCTAGTCGCTGACCATGTGTACAGGCGGACTGGGGCAGGGGAACAACGTGGAACTACAGATGTATTTCTGTATTTATGTATGCATTTTTATATAGCGCAAACTTTACCCGAAGGTGTCAGAGCGTATTACAAAAAAAACTGTTACATTACATAAGGACTTCAGAGTACATAAATAACATAAAATATACAAACAGATAAACTCTAAACTCACATAAGAATGATAGTAAGTACATAAGTCTACTACAGATAGTAGTGGTTAGATTTAAATATATACAAGTTGCAAATTCATTCAAGATTAGATTTTATGAAGAGATTAGGTTTGGACAATTATATATTGCATTTTTACAGAACATGAACATCTTGCCATTGTTCAGCCAGGCCTTCAGGGTGCTGTTGCTCTCACGGGCAGTGATCTTGGGCCTGGAGGGATCCCCGAGCTGATGATGGCTGTAGGGTTAGAAGGCCGGGTGGTGGTGCGGGGAGGCAGCATGCTGGATCCCCGGGCTGATCTTGAGCTCGTGCTGGGCTCCTGCTGTGGGAAGAGGGAAGGACGCTCAGGGTAGGCGGATCCGTGCCACAAAGTCAGGTCTCCCGCCAGACTCAAGCACTCACAGTGAGGACTCGGCAGGTCCAGCGAGCCAACACCGCAATCAGGCCTCAGGGCAGTCGGCTGGGCCTGGCAGGCTGGCTCCGCCAAATGTCCAGACAACAGGCAATTGAAATCAGATCAAAGCAAACTCAGTTCTTACCTTCTTCGTAAACAGCTGTGCTTCACAAGAAGTAACATATGCAAGGTAGGCATTCCTACGTAAAATCCCCGGTAAAACAAATACAATGGTATTTATGACTGTTTGGAAAAGTGACACATCGTTGGGAAGTGAGCTACTACACTTGCAATGCGTCAAAATTCCTACGCCTCTAAAACACAGGCATAGGAATGAGGCATTGGCTGTGACATAAGAATCTGACAAGCTGAAGTCACTTCCAACAATGTAGTCTGCAAGGGAATCATGTTCCCTCAACAGGTAAGTGCACACATTAGGTAGCTAACACAGTAAATGTCATATTACACAACATTAATGACTTTTATACACACACCGATTAGTCTCACACAATATGTCACACATACGTAGGTATAGTGGTACACGGAAGAACACCTTGCCCACTTGTATGTGAGACATACCAGAACAAAGTAATAGAGTCCAAGGTGAGTTTTTCACCTTTTCACACTCTATTACATTGATCCGCATACAGAAGGCTATTTGTGTCAGTCACTAGTGACGCATCTCCTCTGTCTTCTGACGCATTGCTGTAGTTGTGTCAGTCTTATCACCAACTACAGCAATGCGTCAATTTTGGGCCTTAAGTCTTGTGGCATCCTTCCCACATATGCATCAGTATTTCGGACACTTCCATGGGTCCTTGCGCTATGGAGCCCCGTAATGTAACTACGGGCCATCCATGGTGTTATAAGGATTTTTACCCCAGGCGCAAGTAATTTTGATGCATTGATGCGTTCCTGCTGCGATGCATCATTTCTTGTAAATAAGGCCCTAGGTCTGTGCTGTAAGCTCAGGGTAGGCAATTTCTGCATTAGTTGTAGGCTGGATAATCCACTTGCGTAATGGTTGCACTCTATGTTTGCCTTTTAAAGGTAGAAGAACTGGTTGATTATTTCCAGCCGGCCCTTGAGGGCTCGGTAGAGCACAGACAGGTACCTACCTGAGCAAAAGCATTGGGGCGCATACTTTTGTTAAAAAAGCATTTTCAGAACTTTCAATCAATGCATAATGTACTTTTCTAGGCGGATGTTCTATGTGTGGTAAACTGTAGGCATAGGAATTTGCAGACGCTTTACCAACACAATGTCGCAGTGTTTTGTTTTTTTAACTTCGCAATTGTTGGAAACTTCAGAAACTTTTAAAATAATGTTGGGAGAAAACGTCCACTAGAGGTAGGATTGCAGGAGAAAATTCTGCAAAAAATGTAGGTCCTCATTTTTTTAAAGTTTAAATAGCTTTATTAAACAGAATACACAATGTAAAACATCAGTACAGTATTAAAAAGGCAGCAAAAAGAGATACATTTTGTTAGAATAAAATATCTGAAAAAAACAACCCAAAGGGGGTAAATGAGCTGTACTAAGGGAAAAAGCTTTTAAAGGGGATTTTGTGTAAGAGAGAGAGAGGGGGGGGGGAGTGAAAGAAAAGGGAAAGAAAAGAAAGAGAAGAAAGAGAGAAGAGAAAGCAGGAGAGAGAAAGGGAACAGCCTATGAAAAAAAAGTTAATTTAGTAAAATGTAATGCAAATGTAAACATTGCTATTGATATAAAACTGTAGGTGCAAAATAGGCCTATAAACCTCAGAATGTGACACCCCTGGAAAGAAAGTCAGTCGTCAAAGGCATCCATATTAAGTCTCTCTTAATCAATAAAGAAGTTGTGGTGGCGAAGGCACGATCGAGTCTATGGTGATGACATTATAAATTCCACCAGGCATTATAACAAATCTTAGAAGTATCTTTCCAGTTGGTGGTTATAACCTGAAAAGAAATTGCTATAAAAAGATTTATAAACTTGCGAACATTACAGTGAACATCCCAAATGGGTGATGAGCCACCTAAGAAAATATGTACAATTTCAAAAGGAAAATCAGTAGATAAGATTTTGTTCAATTGTAACCAAATTCGTGACCAGAGGGATTTGACTAATGGACAATAGAAAAACGTGTAAAAAATCAGCATTGTCATGAGAGCAGGACCAACACGTTTTAGAATCAAGCAACTTAAATTTGTGTAAGTCAGAAGGGGTAAAAAAAAGTCTGTTGTAAAAAAAATAGCAAGTCTGTGTAGTGCTAGCTGATCGGGAAACTGTGTGTAGTTTAGACCATATATTATCCCATACTTGTAAGGAGAATTCTTGAGCTAGATCATGTTCCCAAAGTAACTCAAGTTTAGTTTTAGTCCTGGTAGCGTCAGGTTGAGAAAGAATTTTATAAATTGCAGAGGCTTTGAGGGGGAGTGAGAAAGGGGGAGAGGTAGACAACAAACTTTGTTGTGAAATAAAATCAGTTAAAAGATGCTTGAGCAGTGGGTATTGAGAAGAATGTGTGTTGGAGACGTGAAAGGTATCACAAATGTGAGAGAAATTCATCAGGGCGTATTCATGAAGTAGTTGAGAATAAGTTGAAATGCCTTTATCAATCCATTCTTTCCAAAAAAGCGCTTTATTGTTAATTTTAAGGGATTGGTTATACCATATGGGTGTAAGAGAGTGGAGGTAAGCGTGTGAGAGAAAAGAGCGAAATAAAGATAGAGCAAGTACTTTAGAGTATTTAAGAGTAGGGGCCAGGAAACGTATCGGAGGGTGAGTAAGACAAGTAGCAGTAAGAAATGAAAAAGGGGAAAGTTGCTTGAGTTCTAAAGGACTCCATGCGGTTGAGGGAAAGGAACCAGTATCATCCAAAAAAGACCATATCTGCTTAAGAGTAAAGGCGGAGTGAAAACGCGAGATGTTAGGGAAGTTTACTCCACCCAAGTTTTTGGGTTGTTGAAGGCGAGAGAGAGACAATCGAGCTTTACGATTATTCCATAAAAATTTAGTTAGTAAACTATTAATAGATTTAAAAAAATAATGCGGGAGGGAGATAGGAAGCATAGAAAGATAAAAATTAACAATAGGGAGTAACATCATTTTGATAGTTGCAAGTCTCCCCCACCAAGATAAAAAAGAGGAGACCAACCAGATATAAGGGAAGAAAGTTTTTTAAGCACATCTTTGTGGTTATTTTTAATGGTTGCTCTGATGGTGTTAGCATATAGAATACCAAGACATTTAATACAAGTGGGGTTCCATTCAAAACCAGATCCATGAAAGAGATGAGAAAGACATCATTTATTGAGTGGTAAAACTTCAGATTTATCTATATTTAATTTGTATCCTGAGACTGAAGAATAATCCTGCAGCAAAGAAAAGAGAGAAGGCAAAGAAGTGAGTGGATTAGAGATATAAAGCATAATGTCATCTGCATAAGCTGTGTATTTGATCTCAACATTTTTATAAACAAAACCTGTGTAAGAAGAAGAGCGACGTATTTTTTCTAAAAATAGTTCTAGAGCAAGAACGAAAAGAAGGGGTGAAAGGGGACACCCCTGCCTAGTACCCCTATGGAGAGAAAAATAATCAGATTGTGCACCATTTACCCAAATAGAAGTAGAAGGATCGGAATAAAGCAATTGAATGTAACTAATAATAGGAGGACTGAAACCATGCCATCTTAGTGCTCCAAACATAAAATCCCAGTTAACCCGATCAAAAGCCTTCTCTGCATCCAATGTAATTGCCGCAATAGGGGGATCCATTTTAGAGGCAAGGTGTATAATATTAAGGAGGGTTCTCGAATTATCCGTAATGGACCTACCTTTAACAAATCCAGACTGATATATGTTGATGAGATCGGTGATAATTTGATTAATCCGTAGGGCTAAAATTTTCGCATAGATTTTACAATCTGAATTAATAAGGGATATGGGCCGATATTTTTTTACAGAGAGAGGGATCTTTATCTTTTTTGGGAATGAGACATAGCATGGCTTGAGTAAATGAACCTTGTGATTCTCCCTTGGTCAGAAAAGATTTAATCAAAGAAAGTAGATGTGGTATTAAAACAGTTTTAAAGTGAAGATAAAAACAAATTGTGAAGCCATCAGGGCCGGGTGTTTTGACTTTGGGTAAAAGAGTAATAGCATTGAGTATTTCTTTCTCTGAGATAGGAGCGTCCAGGGAGGAAAGATCCACGGCATTAGCAAGGGATTTAGGGATGGACTGAAAGAAAGAATCAATTTGTGCTGAGGAGGGATTGGATTCTGGAGTGTAGAGAGCGGAATAATATTGGACAAAGCACTCAAGGATTTTGGCATCAGAAGATTGCTTAACACCATGCGAGTCAGTAATTTTGAGATAGTTTGCAAGTGATTTACCAGCCTTATTTCGCCCACCGTACATTTTAGCATTAAATTTAAGAAGATTATTAGAAGCAGAGTCTCAGGAGTGTTTGTTGAACTGCATTTTAGCTTTAATAAGAGAGGACAATGTATCAGGAGAATTAGTAGTAAAATAGAGGTGTTCCAGATGTTTAATTTGCTTAAGAATTTGAGTAGAATGAGCTATGGCTTTTTTCTTTTTACGAGATACAAAGTCAATAATACAACCTCCAGTGGTAGCTTTAAAGGCATCCCAGATAAAATGAAATTCAGAGGTGGAGTGAAGGTTAATATGAAAACATTCGTCCATAAACGATGAAAAGTGGTCAACAAACAGAGGGTCTAGGAGAAGAGAATTATTAAAACGCCATTGCCTGGAAGAGGGAATAGGGGAGGGATAATCCATATCCAAAATGACAGGGGCGTGATCAGAAATGAGAATAGAACCTATTTCTGAGTTAATCATGAACTGAAAAGCATGTTGAGTGAGAAAGATATAGTCAATACTTGAGTGCGAGGCATGAACTGGAGAGAAGAAGGAGAATTCAAGAGTGTCAGGATGGGATATCCTCCAGGAATCGATAAGGCCTCTAGAAGAAATAGCCTTATGGAAGGATTTTTGCATCTTGTTGGGGATGTACTTGGTTTGTGATTTCCTGTCCAGAAAGAGTTGATTACAATCACCTCCCAAAATCAAATAATCAGCTTCATGTGAGGAGAGAAGCAAAGAAAACGTATTCCAAAAGGTGGAGTCCACACCATTAGGGCCAAAGACATTGCAAAAAGAGAGCTTAACATTGTTAACAATACAATCCAACAACAACCATTTTCCATCAGTATCATATGATTCATTCAACAACTGAACATTCAAGGATTTGTGAAATAATATAATAACACCATTTTTGTTAGTAACAGCTAGGGAGCAGAAAGCTGCTCCCACCCATTGTTTACGCAATGAAGACAAATCCTGTTAAGATAAATGTGTTTCTTGTAATAAAGCAACTTGACATTTCAGTCTGACTAGATGAGAAAGAACACGTTGTTTTTTAATCGGATTCCGAAGTCCTTTAACATTCAAAGAAACTATTCGTAAACCATTCATTTAAATGTATAGGAAGAGATTAAGCAAAGAATTAGGAGAACATAAGAGAGAAAATAGATAATGAATAAGAAAGCAGGAAAGAATGAGTAAGGAGCATGTAGGAACGGAAGTGGTGAAAATAGGGAGACAAATCTATCGGTATATGCACCATGAGAAGCAAAAAATAATTGAACAGCAGAGAAGGTACCAGAAGAAAAGAGAAGGAAGTGATAAAGCGGGTGAAGAAAAAGTCCAAGAATAAAGAGAGAAAAGAAAAGAAAGGGTAGAAAAGGGGGAAAGGGATAGACATAGAAAGAAGAAGAAAAGGAGAGGGAATGAGTCCCTCAAAAAATGAGAGCAAAAAAAGGATGACAAAAAGCCAAAAGACTTCAGTCACAAAAGACATGCAGGTGAAAAACAGTGGAGTGAGAGGTGGGCGGCGAAGACCAGACTGCAGCACGAGCAGGAGACGAAAATAACAAAAAAAGCCACAATAGGCATGTTGAGGGAGAAAAACCAAAAATAGTAGAAGGAAGAAGAACAAATGACTAATTGCGACCAATAAGAACATGTGAAGGAAACTTACCAATGAAAAGGAAGGAATGGCAGCAAGCTGGGTTGAACAGTACAAACATCAGGATAGCAGGAAGAAGGGAAATACGCCTTACAAATGCACATAGGGGGCCTATAAAACAAAGAGATAATAAAAAGATGTTACCACGTAAGAAGAAGAGAAAAGAACAACATAATAACAGAGTCAGACAACAAAGAAGACCACAAAAGAATTAAGGTTTGCTGAGTTCCATATGTTCATCTTTATGAGTGTGGATGAATTACCGAAGGTCAGCCGGATCATCAAAGCTGAAAGTGCGTTCCTTATAAGTTACTTTGAAGAAGCATGGGTGTATGAGACCATATCGGGCATTCATTGATCGAAGCGTAGGCCTCAAGTCCAGGAATTCCTTCCGTCGAGCAGCAGTTGCTTTAGGAACATCCTGAGTGAAAAACACCTTATGTCCAGACCATAGTAGTTGCTTATGTTGTTTAGCATTCTGATGGATCGTCATGAGATCAGAATATAAAAGAAAATATGCAATGATCCCTCTAGGCTTTGAACTGGAAGAGGAGTTCTTTGGACCTAGACGGTGAGCTTGTTGAATATTAACATCTAAGTGCTTAGGAATACCAGTGATAGGAAGGACTTGAGTTTTCAAAAATTGAATGACGTCTGATCCTTCAGAATCCTCCGGAATACCATAAATTCAAAGATTGTTACGTCGATTACGATTTTCCAAATCCTCTGAAGTTTTCTTGAGTTGATGAACCTCCTTGGTCAGACTGGCAACCTTGACAACAACATCCTGAGCATCACTGACCCTCTGCTCTACGTCCGTTAGCCTCATGTCTAGACTTGACCATTTTTCGTCTAACCTCTGTAAAGTTGTGGCAGTGTCTGTCATAAAGGGGCGAATAAGACGTAGTTCCTCCATAATGTCTTCTAACATGACAGGGAGGGGCAATTTTGATGGAGATAGAGGGTCCTTTTTAAGACGCTTGCCAGTTGTAGGATCTTTACGTAAGCTTGAAGTAGAGCTGTGCGCTTTAGCATTGTGAGAGGATTCCATGGTGAATGAATAAGCCCAAGGCAATGGCAAGAAATGTAAAACAGGTATCAATTATTAGCAATAACCGCCAATGTTATCACTGGTGAGAAGATTACCAAGGAATCCGCGTACATAGCAAAGAATAGCCGAAGGTGGAGACAGCAGCTGATGTTGTAGAGGTCCAAACTTGAGGAAATATTGGCATAAATTTTCAGTCAGAAAATGCACTTAAAATAGGCAGCCAGCATCATAATAGAAAGTTATTCAGCGCAGAAAAACACCATGAGAGCAAGGTAGAGTTAAGGCAGTACATTTCAAAGAAAGAATATGCAATGAAAGCCTGGCATCCAAAAACAGCAATGAGGAGGAGAAAAGGATAATAAAAAAAACACTGCGTGAAAAAAAAAAATGGCGGCGCAGCTCGAGAGGAGGAGTAAATGACCAAGAACTCACTCATAAGGCCGTTTTAAAGGGTGAAAACTCACCCAGGAAAGGCATGATGGTTCCGACATCGGAATCTGTAGATCATTCCAGGAAACGCCACTGAAAAGCCGTCCTTCGTTTGCGAGCGCCGCTTGTCATGACAGAGCTCCCTAATGTGCGGCCATCTTAGATCGCCGGTTGCGAGCCTCTCAGGCCCTCATTTTGAGTGATAAAGAATTAACAATGAAATAGTTGTGCACACCGAAATTAAAGTAGTTCAATTATGTTAAACTACCCAGGGTCAATGTTCTATCAATTTTCATTTTATTTTATAGATGTAGGAAAGTGGGTTTCTGTTGCAGTAGCCGCCCCCACTTGTTTGCCAGATTTATGATACACTTTGCGTGTGTGCTGGGTTCCTGCAAACCAGGCCCCAGCACATGTGTTCTTTCCCTAAACTATATCATTGCTTCCACAATTGGCACACCTCTGGCCCACATATAAGTCCTTTGTAAAAGGTATCAGTGGTACCAAGGGCCTTGTGACCGGAGAGGGTCCCTTAGGATTGCAACATGTATTGTGCCACCATAAAGGACCCAACACCAAACACATACACACTGCCATTGTAGGCTATGTGTTGTGGTGTTGCTAAACTCAAAGATTCGACATGGCACACATTCCTGAGTGCCATGCCTACACCCCACTGCCTGTGGCATAGGTAAGTCACCCCTAAGGCTGGGTGCACTATACCACAGGTGAGGGCATAGCTGCCTGAGCAATATGCCCCTACAGTGTGATGGAGCGCGATTGTGCAGTTCTGTCTGTAGGGTGCATCATACTGCCACGTTAATCTCTTCACATTGCCCAAAATATTTCTATCATTTCACCCTTGAATAATGTAAACCTTATTACTCGTGTATAGCTGATTAATGAAGGCTACTCACTAAAATGTAATGCATTGATTTAAACGTGCACCATATTAGTGTCTGTACTTAGGCGTGTTTGATGGAAGTTTAACATGTAGGATTTGTGTAGGCTACTTATAATTCTTCATGAATATGATGTGTTCATGTAACGTGGTGTAGGAACCTGACTTTGTATACACTATACCAAAGTGAGGTATAGTGTGCACAGAGTCCAGTGGAACCCCAAAGGTAGGCAGAGGTAAAGTTAGATAGAAACCTTACTCTCTATTAGTGGAAGTGTGGTCGAGCAGCAAGGCAGTATCAGAGGACAGTGTTAAGCAGAATCAGAATCAAAAAAATGCTTTATTCTATTTTAGCAAGAATATAAAACCATAAAAGCAACAGTTAAAAACAATCAAATTCATACAGTCACAATTAAAAAGTTATTCCATAAAAAAGTAGTACTTTTCGCTTTCAATAATGTTAAAGATATTCCATACAAAAGTAACACTTTTCTCTTTCAATGATATGGCTAACAAGTTATTGTATTCCGTTTCCTCAGTATGCTCTTTAAAAGACCGGTCATAATTACAGTACAATATTCATTATCCAGTTGTTGCAAAAATAAATAAGCTGGGCGGCATTGCCGCCATACACCCTCCTTCAAATACTGCCTAATCCACCTTACACGTTCTTTAACATAGTACTTATAAAATAATACCACGTGAATGGTAGATTGCAGGGAGATATTATCACATGGGCAAAACACCAGATCACTCGACAAGTCATTTTTAGTTGGAAAAGTTACCAGGCGATGGAATGTTTCAAATCTGAAACTGGTTAGAATATATCTGTCAAAACCCCTTAAACAGTAAAGCAAATAGGGTTGAATTGTAGAGCAGACCATGGTCATCTGGTGTTGAGTGACAGATTTTTTTATTAATTTCCCCGGATAGTCTAAGCAGTTCGAGGTGATTCATGCATAAATGTTTCAATGCCTTTCTGGATATAGAACAAACCAACTCAGGCTTATCATAAAATTCCGGTCTATTTAGGTAGTTTAACAGATTTCTAACGTAATTTAGCCATGGAATATTTCTTAAGTAGTCCAGGGCCATTATATCCTTAATAATTTCTCTGTTTAAGCCCAATGTAGATGTGGACCAAACTCTGTGCCATAATAACATTGGTTGCAGTTTAATAAGATCTGTAATAAACTCAATTCTCAATTCAGCATGGCAGTTAAAAAGGGATGTACTTTGCGGAACTGCTTAAATATACCTTAAAAATGCATTTTCTACAATTTGTATCGACGCCACATTACAAAAACCCCAGATACCCACCCCATACATTGCTATGCTCCTGCATTTTGCTATATATATTTTTATTAGGATCTCCGGTGGTCTTTTTCCTAATTTTTGTGCAAAATTCATTAGTGCCGCGGTCGATCTTTTAAATAAAAGAGTCCTGCTCTTAACCGCTGGGCCCCAGGAGCCTGAACCCTAAAGGAGTATACCTAGATAGGAAAATGTTCTAGTATATTCAATTCTAATATCACACACTACTAGATTTTTACCTTTATCTCGTCCTTTCCCACACAACATCACAAAGGTTTTCTTCGCATTGAGTTTTAGGCCCCTACTGGCCATAAACTCAATGTAGGTGGAAAGTGCTCTCTGTATATCTATCTTGGTTCTAGCCATTAACACCGCATCATCCGCATAGAGAAGGGAGACAATCTGCTTGTTATTATATCTTGGCGAGTCTATTACATTGGCCCTCAATTCCTCCTCCAAAGCGTTGGTATATATGGAAAAGAGGAATGGGGCCAAGACGCAGCCTTGTCTAACTCCCCTCTCCACGCGGAATGACTTGGTGCACTCTCCCTTAAGGCCATGTCTCACCTTTGTGGTGGCTCCTGAATACAAATGTCTTAGAAATTGCACAATAGAGGGTTCTACCCTTATATCCTCTAAAATACTCCATAGCTTATTATGGTCTACACAAATAAAGGCGGCCGTGAGATCAGCAAATATTGCATACAGACGTCCAGTCTTTGCTTGGGTATATTTCCCTTGTAGTAGCATAAAATTTAAAACCTGTTCTACTGTGCCCATCCCCTCCCTAAAGCCATATTGGACCGGGCTTAAAATGTTATTGTCTTCATCCCAGATTTGAAGTTTATTTAGCATCACCCTTACTGCAACTTTCATTAGGGAATCCAAAATCGATATTGGCCTATAACTAAAGGGGTTCTCAGTGTCCCCTTTTTTATAGCTAAGTATAATGACTGATTCGGACAAGGATTTTATAAACCCCTTTGAACAGCAAGCCTCTAAGACTCGTGTCAGTAGTGGGGCCCAGAGATCAGTAGTCATCTTAAATAAATCAATAGGAATCCCATCGGGACCTGGGGCTTTATTTCCTTTGCTTAATCACCAATAATACTTCCCCATGGGTAAACTCAATTACGATCGGTGAATGAGCCGGTTTGCCTACCTCCACCTCCCTGTTCTCAAAGTGGCTTACATCATCATCAGTCTCACTGCTATAAACCTTGGAGAAAAAATTAATCCAAGTACTTTCATCAATCGCAATTTCTACCCTCGCACTCTCTTTATTGGCAAAAAAGGGGTATTCACCACCTGCCAGAATGAGTAGGAGTCTCTACGCTGAGAGGACTCATACAAATTATCCCACGCTTGCTCTTTTATTTCTCTTTTGCGATTTTTTCTTGCTAAGTTATAGGCCTTCCTACAGGCTCTAATTTCCTCGCCGTCCCTCTTTGGTGTACTAAGTGCGGCCTTAAGAAGGGAATAGGTTTTAGTGCACTGGCTATCGAACCACCCATTGCTCCTAGTTTGCTTCTTCTTATTGGGGGTGGACATAAACTTTTGAATAGTATTTGTAATCTGCATAAAAGCATTTAAAATATCAACATAAGAAGTATCTTCATTTAAGCATACTAAAATTTGTGTTATGGCCTTTGTCATTATGTCCATTTTCACCACCATGGGGTCTTTTTTCCCCCATCTTAGTGAATATCCATTTTGACGGGTCAATACTATTTCTTGAGACCATGCCAAACACTCTACAGTGGAAAAAGCATTATTGCCAGGTACTAATAGATTCACACTGAGTGACAAATGATCACTGAGGCCGATTTGGTGAATCATGAATTTTTCCACTAAGTTAGCATATCGTATTGGAATGATGATAAAGTCAATCACAGATTTAAAACGTCGGCCAATATATGTAGGGCCGAAGTTAACAGTTGGAGAACACATCATAATAACAAACCCAAGATCAAACATTGCCATAATATCATTGAATTTTCCCCCTCTATCCGTATGAGCAAAATGTTGGAAATAACCATTTTCATCTAGATCATTTTCGCCAACACCACACATATTCAAATTACATACACTTGTATTAAAATCCCCTCCCCATATCAGGATTACCTCTCTTCCTTTAGGGATAACCTGATCGGTTAGATCCTCAATAAGGCTTTTCATCACATCAGCATATTTAACTTTATCGATGTTATTATAAAAATGTACAATCAACAACTTTATGTGTGAAGGCAAATAGATGGAGACCATTTGATAGTAGGGTGTGCTTTTTAACATTTTGATGTTCTGAACTGTCAGCATGTCGATATATTTACACAGATTCCCCCTTTATGTCTCCCATGGGCTGACCGCAATGCAGGGATATGGAATGTTTTATATCCATCCAGATGTTGCTTGGATAATAGCCACGTTTCTTGCAAACATAATATATCAAAGTTCTGAAGAAAATCGCCTCAAACACCATTTGTGACTTTGGCCTCAAAGCCACAGATGTTCCAAGAAAGAATTCTAACAGCCCCAAGTGTAGGTACCGGAAGAGTGACTAAGTCACATTCTTTAACTACATGATCCCTCGTTATCCCCGCTTGTAGTGGGCTATCAACATAGTCTTTAGCTTTAATGATCTGGTCCAAGGATTCCCCTATTCCATTAGTACCTAATTCAACCGGGATTATTACTAAATTTGCAGTAGGAGATGGATCATCATTCCTATGGAATTCTTGATAAGCTTTATGTTCAAAGTGCTTAGAGGGCACTAACTTTGGTAATCGGGAAACAGCAGCCCCACTCTGGGGTTCTGAATGGACACTATTTTTAAATTGCTTGCTAAGCTTGTTCTTTTTTAACCCAAGGCTACCCATGTTATAGATAGTGCCATGATGTCAATCCACATCCTCAAGGTACTGTAATGACTCAAACCTGTTTTTTACCGCTACGTTGTAGATCTGATTGTTTACAGGGTGGGGATAACCCAGATACAGATTTCGCCTCCCTGTCATACATGGTCGGTAAAAGAAGCCATGGGGAAGAACGTTTATTCCGCCCACACTCAACTCATCGGTCCCAGAGCGATTCAAAATTTCACGAACCAGAGCTGGTGAACTCAGGGTCAAAACCACGCAGTCCCCCATTAGGACCTTCCTTTCCATGCCCACCCATGAGACACGTCTCACCATCTTGGATGCTCATTTATCAGCGGGACGTTTGCTAGAACAATGGTATTGGGGACGCCGCAAGCGGGAGATTTAAAATAATGGATTCTGAGGGGGCCCTTTGGGGAGTAGGTCCTACAGGCCTCTGATGTAAATGGGAATTATTAGATGGTAACGTCCCCTTATTTTCTTTATCAATACATCCTACCCCCCTATTCCTTCTTGATTAGTAAGCCCGGAACCCCATGGCGAAATACCCTCTCTTGCAATTTGTGATACATTGCTGTGGTTGCTACCTCCCTGTGTCGAAGGATAGGGAATCTTCCTGCTGAATTTTTCATCACCCTCATTTCCGTCTGTCTTTGGCAGTCTAGAAGCTAGTTCACTTAATTTGTTCATAGTGGTGACTTGTCCTGATTCTAACTAGCTTAACCTATTCTCTATTGGGCCAATAAGTGCCTTTATAGTAGAGGCTAAATCAGTAAAAAGGCACTCAATTTCAGAAGCGATATTATTTTCTTGCCCTTTAGGGTTACTTTTGCAATTGTTGTGGTTTTTAACTGATTTACCCGTTTCTTTACTTTAGTTGCCCCTGTAACTACCTTTCTTGGCTCTAATATTTGTACAGGGGCAGCATTTTTGGATGGTGCCGTGGTTGCGTGGACCAGAGGTGGGAGACTAATAGGAGGAACTTTCTTTTTCTTAGTGCAAGTTCTCTTAGGTGGTGGGGGAGTCAGAACGTCAGGATCGTCTGACGAAATATCATCACCACCTATGAGAATACAGCGGTTATTTAAGTCAGTGGGTATTTTAGGAATGCCAATCGATCCAGGAGACATTTCCCTTGAGAGGCTGGAACCCTGCTGCATTCCGCTGATGTCAGAGCTTCCTTATCCATTATCAGGGCATCTTCTACACTGGATATTTGTTTTTCAATGGCCCCCACCGACCCGGTCAAATAGTTCATTAATGACATATTATCTGGTTTTAACTTATATGTCGATTGACCCAGGTTTGATTTATTAAGCTTCCTTTTTCCCATCTCTTTTTGGTGGTTAATCCAGACACATATACTACGGCTAATTCAATTACAGTGCCCAAATCATCAATATCGATTATTTACCATAAATCGCAAATTTCAGTTCAATTGCTGCCCCGATAGACTGGAGCCAGAGAACCAAGAGACGGGGCGCAGCCCAGCCTCTTCCGGGTGAGAGGCTGCGCTATGAGCGCGTTGGCCCCGCCTCCCCCGCACTCGCGGCAGCTGTGAGGTCCTGCGCTGCACTCTGGGGGATGGAGTCCACCCTAGAGTGTGCAGATGGCGGTAAGACAGCAGCGAGATGGCGACAACTACCCCTGGAACCCTCGTCCAACCAGGGGTTCCACAAAGGTGAATGCGGGCAAATTCAGGCGGAGATAGCCACGGACAGACTGTCAGGTATGTGACAGAGTTTCAAAAAAGTCCAGGAAAGTTCCCCGCGCCACGGGGGGAGAGGCTGCGCTATGAGCGCGTTGTCCCCGCCTCCCCCTCACTCGTGGAAGCTGTGTGGTCCTGCGCTGCACTCTTGGGGATGGAGTCCACCCCAGAGTGTGCAGATGGCGGTAAGACAGCAGCGGGACGGCCGCATCTACCCCTGGGACCCTCGGCCCACCATGAGTTCCACAAAGGTGAATGCTGGCAAATTTGGGCGGGGACAGCCACGGGCAGACTGTCAGGTAAGTGGCAGAGTTTCAAAAAAGTCCAGGAAAGTTAAGCATTTGCGGTACACACTCAGTCAGCAAATGGAGTCACACACTCAATGACTGAACTTCAGACCAATAGTTTTTGTATAAAAATATTCTTTTAGTTATTTTATTTTCTAGAACCAAGCAAGCCTAGCACAGGTAAGTCATAAATACTTTACAGTAGTAATGCAGTTGGTAAACAGTTTGGATTGCGATAGTAAATTTACTTTGATTTGACTTATAGTATAGTTTCAGAGAAATGCAATGATTTGTAAATACAGTACATAGACTTGAATGGGATTTTCAGTAAAATACCAGGTAAGTTACTTTTTGTATACTTTTCCTGCTCAGAGTAGTATGCCTGGACACTACTCTGTGACATTTAATGCAAACAGGTAAGTAAAATCGTTTTTGTTAAACAGTGTAATTTTAAAGAATTTATTTAGGTTTTCAAACTCCACTCGTAGACACTTTTCCAAGAAAAACAGTCAATGTTATCCTATGGAGTAAAATAGTGTTATAGGTAAGTTACTTTCGAGATTAATTTTTTTACACAGTGTAGTATACCTGGATACTACACTGGGACATCTCCTGCAAACAGGTAGGTAACATCATTTCTGTTAATCGGTACAATTTTAAAGAATTTCTTTAGGTTTTCAAACGCCACACTTAGAAACTTTTCCAAGAAAAACAGTCAATGTTCTCCTATAGAGGAAAATATGGTTATCTATTTTGAGGTAAGTATTTGGTAGTGGGAGGTGAGGTTCTGGGGGTAGACTCAGGGGTCCCCCAGGGTCAAGGTAGCACTCTTGTTACACCCTCAGTGGCACTAGGGCGGCCGGATGCAGAGTGCTGAGGTCTAACGTTATCCAATGAGGGATACTGGGCCTCCGGTTGGTGGCTGCTGACTATCAGGCCACTTGGCTGTGGGAGCAAAGCTCCTCGACTTTAGCTCAGGGCAAATGGGGAAGCAAACCAGCTAAAAATGTGCACCCTCAGCTGCGCTGTGGCAGACGGGTGCAGAGTACTGTTTTGGCGTCAGGTGCCCGGTTGTTTTGTATGGGGATTTTTGGTGTTGGTTTTCAGCTGCAGGCTCGGTCCAGGAAGACTTCCGGGAGGAACCAACAGCTGGGCAGGTAATTTGGATTGCTCGGGGATGTCCTGGAGGAGTCAACCCATGGTGGGCTAGGACTCTGGAGCTCTGGGGGACCTCGCTGGAACTGGTGGGCCACTCGAACTCGGGCTGTAGGCGACGGGTGCAGTGGTAGTTCCAGGTGTCGGGTTTCTTTGTCCTCAGCAGGCTCAGAGTCTGTTTTCGGAGTTTCATTTGAACAGGGCTGCTGTTCACAGGAGATCCAGTCTTTGTTGTTGGCAGTCAGTCCTCCCTGTGGTTCTGGAGGTCGCTGGCTGTAGGACAAGACAATTTTTGGTGCAGGATCTTCGGAAACTACAGACAGGGTTTAGGGCTGCGGCAAAGTCAGTTGTTCTCAGTAGTTTCCTCTGCAAGGCGTCTTTTTACGTCATTTTTCTTTTTAGGTTGCGGAAATCTGCCTTCTTGGCTCATGGCTGCCCCCTAAATATTGTATTTAGGAGGCATTTAGGGGTCTTGAGGTCCAAAGTCAATGGTTTACTGACTTTAGGGTGACTACACCCTTGGTGTGCTCACCCTATGTGGGAGAGTGAGCACAATCCCTAATCATGATTGGGGAGTGCCTGCCATCTGCAAGATGGCTGGCACTGCAGAGTGGGCTTCACCTCGCCTCCCCAACCTGAGGGGTGGAGTTGGCAGAGGTGGGCACAACCTCTGGGCAGGCTAGTTTTCCCCGCCTGTCTTCTCGCCGAAAAGGAGGGGAGACAGGAAGGGGGCCTGCTCCTGATGGCAGGAGAGGTTGGGGGTAACGTTACAAAGCCAGCCCGGCCTTTGAAGCTCCCCTGCCACAGATGGCTCTTTCTGGTCTGGGAGAGGTGTGAACACCTCCGCCCAGGAAAGGCTTTGTTTCTGGGCTCAGGGAGCGAAGGCTCCCACCCTAGGGGTCCAGAAACATGTCTCGTGGTGACAGGCTGGTGTGTACCAGTCAGGGAACCCACCAGAGGCTGGTCGGTTTTTCAGGGGGCACCTCTAAGATGCCCTCTGTGTGCATTTTTCATTAAATCTCACACTGGCATTAGTGTGGGTTTAATGTGCTGAGAAGTTTGATACCAAACTTCTCAGTTTTCAGTGTAGTCATTATGGTGCTGTGGAGTTCATAATGACAAGCTCCCAGCACCATATACTCTTAATGGCAGCACTGCACTTACAATGTCTAAGAATGGACTTAGATACTGTGGGGGTACAGAGCTCATGCATCTGTACCCTCACCACTGGTATAGTGCACCCAGCTAGAGGGGTGGCTGACCTATGCCAGGGCAGTGGGTTGTAGGCATGGCCTACAGGGATGTGTACCATGTCGACTCTTCACTTTGTTTCCTCACCAACACACACAGCCTGCAAAGGCAGTGTGTGTGTGTGTGTGTGTGTGTGTAAAAGTACAGGACCTCTAAGGGTGGCACAATAGGTGCTGCAGCCCTTAGAGGTCTTTCCTGGACACAGTGCCCTGGGAACCCGTGGTAACATTTACCAGGGGCTGACCTGTGGCTAGAGATGCCAATCGGGTTAGTTTTGGGGAAAGAACACAGGCCCTGGGAACCTGATTGGCAGGGACCCAGGGCACATCAAGTAAAAGTGCATCAGTAGTCTGGCAAAAAGTGTGCGGTTACTGCAACAGAAACCCACTTTCCTACACATCGTGATTTACAATTTTAGTAAAGTGTTCATTTCATGAGGCTTCATGAGGCCTATTCACTACTTTCTTATGTTGGCCGAATTCTGTAGACCTGAAATGCATTTTCTCTGGCTCTCATAGAAGGGGTTTGTTTGTAATGTTCATGTGCATGCTGAATCTTTTCTTTCCCAAGTTTCTGTTGCAGGTGGAGAAAACTCATTTTTGTTAGTTAGAATAAAGCTTTTGTTATAGGAGTTGGGCTCAGGGAGGAGAGGATACATTTATACAGGAGTGATGATAATGTGTGATGGTGTTCTTTCTCACTGGAAGAGGCCAGGGAATCAAGGCCATCGAGCCAGGAGCTGGGAGCATCGAAACCAAATAAAAAAATCACCTATTAGGGGGTGCCCAGTGAGAGGAGGAGATCGGATGATGCCTAGTGGGCATGTTTATGATTTGGGATTTTTTTATTAGGGTTAGTGCCCCAGGGGTTGAGTTAGGAGAGAAGGAGAAGAGATCAATGGAGGGAGATGGAGCATCTTAGAATGAGCTCTGTAGCCCCGTGCTACTTGACCCATACAACATGAATGCACTTCTTGGGAATTCTTCACACGCTGACACCTTATTCCTAACTTGGGGGCTCATTAGGATGGCGAACGGACCTGCGTCCGTCCGCCACCCTAGAGGAGGAGGGACCGTCCGCAGGGGCAGCCGCGGTCCCTCCAGTGCAATTAGGATGTGACCGCCAGCCTGGCAGTCACATCCTCAATATTTAACATTGCGGCGGGTGCTGCTTGAAGCAGCACCAGCCGCCAGGTTAAATATGCATGCTTAGCATTTGCATGCACAAAGCGGCAGGCACCGCGCGGTGCCTGTCGCTACGTGCACGCAAATGCAGGGGGGTACCATAGGTACCCCCCATGTGCACCCCCCACACCCCCCAATCACCCTGGGGGCCCGCAACGGGCCCCCAAAGAAATCACCGTATGCCTTTCCACGGCGGAGAATCCGCCGCGGAAAGGCATCTGTTTTCCGCCATCCTAATATGGCTGGCGGTGTCTGATAGACCCCGCCAGCCATGTTAGAGCTTTTCCGCCGCGGTCGGAAGGCGACCGCGGCGGAAAAGCTGCGGACCGATTTTGAGACCCACCGCCATCCTAATTTGGTGGCGGGTCTTTTGTGCCTCCCCAGGGGTTTTCCCGCATCCTCCGGGCCGGCGGTGGCTTCCGCCGGCCCGGAATATGCGGGAAAACCGCGATCCTAATGAGCCCCTTGGTTAGGGAAATGCTAAGTAGGGATGTCATGTTAGTAGTAGTGTAGGTACAGACTAATACTTTACTCATAAACCTCAAATGAAGATTGGTCTTGACGTGGGGACAATCATTGCCTGCGTTCAGTTTTTGGAAATTGTCATCCTTTTCATGTTCCACAGAGGGAACATTGTACGCAGGTTCAGATTTGAATTAGTTCCGATGTATTTCTACAACCTCGTCTTGAGGTGCCTGTATGTCCAGTTCTTTTTGGCTTTGTAATAAACCCCCTAAGTTAGAATCTGAAGTCTGTGAATCTTCTGAGCTATGATTCTTTAAATTGTGAGCATAACCGAGCATCCCAGCAGGTACAAACAGTCCTTTGACTGAGGGTTCCAGAGTACTTTAATGGAGAGGAACCGGCTCCTTCAGTTGGTAGCAATATCATATGGTTATGTCTGGAGTGAGGGGAGAATCTAGAAAAATAGGGAACGTTTAGCCATAGAGCCCCAAAGAACCCAAAATCTGAGAGCCCAAGCGATTGAGAGCGGAGAGCGGTGGGAGTTGGCAGAGACCAACAGAGAATAACGGTGTGGTGGCAACAGTGGTTCACAGTCGAGTGAGTATGAATAGGGATGTGTGTGTTAGATTGTGGAGATGATCTGATTGTGTGATGTCTTGCAGACTTGGAATGAGAGTCGAGTGAATGTGGTTTCGGGCCGAACGCATGTGGTCCATGTGATATGATTTGACGATTTTGATGACAGGCTCAAGGAGTAGCCTAAGATCCCGGGATATATTTGAGGTGTAGAAGACACCCAGTGATGTAATTGTCTGACCAGTGACTGTGGGAGTCATGAAGTGCTATTGATGACCCATTGGAGCTAGGGAACGTGTGTGAGAGAGCTTGTTAGAGTCGTGTGGGAAGCTAGTGCACGAGGGCGGACCACAGCGATTCGAGTGACCAATGCAGGTTGTGGGTCACAGTGTGTAAATGGTGTTGAGAGATTGGATCCTATTGATTTAATTTATATGACTGTCTGGCCGTTTCATGGGCAAATAGTCGGAGGTACAGCTGTCTGGTCGTTTTGTGGACAAGCAGTTGCCATAGGAGAGGAAGACATTTACTCAAGCCTGTCCGGTCGTTTCATGGACAGACAGTCGGATATGTACCTGTCCGGTCGTTTCGTGGAAAGACAGTTACTAGATTCTATGAGTGAAGTGCATGAATGCGTAAAGTGAGATTGTGAAGGAGGGTGGACTGCTGTGTAAGGAGGATAAGTAATGTTGGGGGTGCCACGCTGCGATAGGTCGGATGGTGTGTAAAGCTGCCCTGGGTAAAAAAGTTTAATTCAATCATGCAATGCTTTAGTTGTTACAAGATCTTTGTAGAGGAGATAAAGGAGTAGTGACTAAAGTGGGTGAGGAAGCACCACCCGAGGATACCCCAGCACATTATATGGCCACAAATGTAGGACTTCATACAATGGTTTGGCTTCAAAATTGGCATAAGATTACCGAAAAATAGGGAGATTTGGTTTTTCCACATTATGGTTCATTTAGATTAGAGGTGCTTTATCAGTTGAGGGGAGTGATGGCTTCCTTGACACCTCCATCTAGACCAACACAATTTGAGGCATTAAATGCATGGATGAGAGCAACACAGGCAAAGAGTAGGGAGCGAAGTCAGGGAAGGATGAAAAGAGCGATGACGGCCTACCAGGATGCGCTCTGGGACGCACAGTTGAAGAAATGGAGGGTAGATACCATCGAGGAAGGGAGGATTTTTCCACTGTTAGTGAAAGCAGGAGATGCTCGGAAGAGGGAGGAAGAGGATGATAGTGACACCAATGATAGCTTGTTAGATAGGTTGGTAGCATAGCGTCTGACTCCATATAATCCAGACTCAGGCGAGGAAAGGTGAGCACTTATGAAGAAATCAGGAGAACCACAGACGAGCCCTAATGCAGGAGTAGTAGGAATGATTTCAACAGGAATGGAAGGAACAGGGATATTAGCATCGATAGGTACAGAGATGAATGGAGTTACTGCTGCTACGCGGTTACCGGAGGAAGCCCTTACGGTGCCAGTCACCATTGGACCCATAGTGTCAGTATACGATCCAGGTCATAGAGAAACCAGTAGTCAATCACAGTCAGTGGTAGGAGAAAGGAGTAATGCTGGAGGAAATGGTACTGTGAGTGAGAATGGTCCATTTCTGGTGCCTGTGGAAGCCAGTACTCTGTTGCCAGCGACTGCAAACTCTTCAAGGGGATGTATTGGGTCTAGTGCAGTAAGATCAGTGTCGTTGGCAGACTCGCGTTCGGTCTTGAGGATGTGGGAAGCCCACGTTAGAGGACCCATGGGAGGACAACAGGAGTAGGATTTGATCAGGGAGCTTCTGGGAGTCAGTATGTTCCACGGAACATCGCAGAAGGAAATCCCGCAGGAATCAGAGCAGAGAAATTGAGGAGCTGTGTAGTGCATCAACTCAGGGAACGATTAAATCTGCAATAAAAGCTAAGGTGCTTGATGTAGTGAAGTTAAAGGCAGAAGTGGATGAGATCATAAGTGGAAAATTGCCCCTGGAAAGGATGGAACTTTATGAGCAAGATGAGTTGATGTTTGTGGCAAAGGACATTACCCGTAAGGCAAGGTAAGCACATGAGAAGCTGACAGAAGTATGATGTGAATTTGTCCAAAACCAAAATGTTACAGGGAGGTTATAGGTTCAATTATAGTGATCAAGAGTTAGAGGAGTAAAGAGTCATAGGATTAAAGACCCATATTTGAGAATTGATTGTGGTGATACACGCATGGAGCATGCTTGATAAGTAGGAGGAAAGGTGGCCCAGGAAAAAGAGTGTTAAAAAAGAGATAAGAGATACGCTGCCTCCAGGAGGGGGGACAGCAGGAGTGGAAGCTTACCCAATGGGAGAGGTATGTGCATGTGCCTTGGAGCTGGGGTGATTTTGCCGCATTTACAAATGATTTTCCTCGGCTGCAGGAGAAACCTGTTGAATGGTACAAGCAAGTTGATTGCTTTGTCATGGTTTATAAAGTACTTTGGATTGATTTGAATACTCTGATATAATGGTACCAAGCAATTTGTGGTCTACTTGCAAAATTGCTGTTGAATGGCCCTCTGCTGAACCCGACCAAGACCCCTTAACACATGGTCCTTCGCCTATAGTAATGAAAACATTTGAGCAGGCAATCACATGGTTACAGTCCAAGATTTCACCACAAGATATTGATTGGGTTAAAATAGATCAAACTACCCAAGAGCCCAAGGAATCATAACATGCTTATTATGAAAGGCTCTTGCAAGCTTTTAAGCAGTTGCTTCCAAATTAGTCCTAGAATTAAGGCCAGAAATTACTTAGCTTTATGATTCAGCAGCATTTGATCTGTTGGCAGAATAAATCAGTGAACGGGATTCTACTGTATACCAGATATTGTAGTGATGAGGTAGATTTGAGGCATAGGAAACTCAAAGATAAGCTAATGTTGGTCCAGATGAGGAATGCAGATAGGGTAGACCAAGTACAGTCGAGTGGAGGAACTTTGGGATGGAAGCAGGGAAACAACCATGGATGAACCTAGAACACTCCCGGATCGAGTTGGAGCCGCCAGAACGTCTGCACTTCACCCGTCCTAAGTAGTTCGAAAGGCACACACACGTGTCTTACTGAAGTTGGCTCGGATTTTAGCTCATATTAACACGATCGTGTTACTGTTGGAAGGATTGTGTCCCAATGTGCGACCATACTGGCGTTAATCTTCTTATTTGTTTTTCTACAAGATCACCTGTATAGTTTGAAGTCTCAACTTTAGAAGTAGAAACGTTGATGCTGGTCTGGAATTTTTACCGCCATCACGTGTACGCCATCTTTGGCCTGACCTTGCAGCGTTCTGTTTCCATTCTTAACAGTACTCATTATTTTGATTTTGACTTGTGCCCTACCAACTAGTAATTATCACCAGTGCAGGGGTAATATTTTTGACGCCATTTTCTTACCTGCATTCACCAACTTTTTTCGCCATTAGTTCCCCCTTTTTCTATGTAGTACTTATGACTCCCCCATGTCCTTTTCATACTTCTCTTTTAGTCTGCACTAACCTTTGAATCAGCCATCAAGCCCTGAAGAGTCGGAGATCACTGTTTCTCTGACGAAACACGTGTCGGCTGACTGTCTTGTGCTATCACCAAATAAAGAAATCAAGAAATCTGCGTTGGATTTTGTTCCATTTGCTTTTCGTTTTACATCTACATTGTTCACTTCAATACCCTATGTGTGCACCGGACTGTTGTTTTATGAACCCAGAACACGTCGGGTCAGGGAATAGGGAAACCCATTGATCCCAAAACAGGGATGGATATTGGTACCCTAAAGAGAACCACCGTATGTCATTATTGTCACAAAATCGGGCATTGGAAGCACAAGTGCAGTTTAAACCCAGCTAAGCAGATTCAAGATGAGGTAGTAGTGCAGGAACTTGAAGTAGTAAATAAAGTGACAAGACACAGGTCTGTACACATAGGGGGTCTAAGTCCACAAGTGCAAGTTCCCCAACCTCCAAGAATTCACAGGGAAATCGGGTGTTTCTGCAGATGCCCTTTATTCAAGCTTTTGATAAATTCGATTCAGATCCCCTACAATGACGGTACCTGAGGGGGGAGGAAGACTGTACCTTGGAGCAGTCTTAGAGGTAGACCAGAGAGGACTGTATGTGGAGGCAGATATTGACGGTCATACCAACACATTCTTGATTGATACTGGTGCTACCCGTTCTACTGTGAGATCTGCAGAAATCCCAAACCTACCCCTCTTGGGACAATAATCCAAGTTATAGGAGTTTCTAATCAGAGAATGACCAATCCAATGACAGATGAGGTACCTGTGAGAATAGGAAACTTCCAGGAGCTACGCCAGTTTGTGGTGTGCGACTCGAGTCCAGTCTGTTTGTTGGGTTGTGACCTTTTGTGTAAATTGAATTGTACCACCTATTGCCCAGGGGAGTGGAGTTGCAGACTAATGATGATGACATTGCATTCAAGCTGGCAAACCAGATTCTCTGCATAGAGATGGTTCCCGTGTTGACAACTGAAGACCTGCCATGCGACCTCAGGGATTCAGTCTCTCCAAAATGTGGGATTTCACAGGAGAGCAGATAGGACTGATTCGAGGGGTTGAGCCAGTTACGATGCAAATTAAGCTGAATGCTGAATTCCTGAGAATGTACAACCTGATGCCGGAAACAGTGGCAGGAATCAAGCCTGTAATTGAGTCCATGATGAAACAGGGCATTCTGAAGGAAAAAATTGGGAGCCCATGCAATTCCTCTATAATGGGACTGCAGAAGCCGAGTGGGAAGTTCAGAATCGCGCAAGACCTGCGAAAGGTCAACATGATTGTAGTTCAATGTTGTCCTGCGGTACAGGATCCATCCGTGATCTTATTTCAGATCCCCTGCAAAGATTAATGGTTTACAGTGATTGATCTATGTTGATACCCTTGCACAAGGAAAGCCAATTTTTTTTGCTTACCATCTGGAAAATCGTGTTAACTTGGTGTCGTATCCTACAAGGGCATACAGAGAGTAAGTCGATTTTTAATCAGATTTTGAGGAAGAATCTTGAGAGTCTGGTACGGCCACGGAATTCAGTTCTCGTGCAGTATATTGATAACCGTTTGATTGCTTCCGAAACAGAAGAAGCTTGTAGGATCAATACGGTTGAACTGTTAAATCACCTGGCAGAGAATGGACACAAGGTGTCCCAGAGCAAACTACAGTACTGTTTGCCTGAAGTTCAGTATTTGGGTCATCGCATTGAGAAAGGCAAGAGGAAGGTGTCACCAGACTACATTGAGACGATCATGAAAATGACTGTGCCGACCTATTCTGTGCATTTTTCTGTTGAAACCTGCTGGCCTTCACCTCGGGATGCTACGGAAGCCTGGGTGGAACCCCGGGAGGAGTGAGGGGCACTTTGCATAGCCCACAGTACCGGCTACACTCTAGGGAGGACTGGAACCCCTGAGTGCATCACCTGCCATCACTGCTGTTCCAAGTGCCGCGAGTGAGGTAGAGGCAGGGTCATCATGCTTATAGTGCTGCCTCTCCCACGCAGTGCCGGATGCGCGCGAGACGAGGCCCAGACCAAGGGTGGACCCGTCTGAGCTCATCAGAGACAGGAGGAGGCTGGGCTGGGCCACGATATTGACATTTTCTGTTTCTCTGTGAAAATTTGGACATATTATTGCCTGTTATTGACGAAATAGTGAATCCCCCCTAGTGGTTAGTTTCTATACTTTTTAGATACCTCTCTGTAGGAACTTTGTCGAATATAATCTGAGAGTACACCTATTATTCCCTGGAACATAATAAAATAAGGGGGTGAGGATGAGCAAGTGAAAATCCCTTACGGGGCAAAGGGTGGTTGGGACCTTCGATTACTTTTTGCAAAGGGCCGAGTCGGTTCTAACGCATGAAATTAATATAACTGAACGCGGGTTATCATATGAACCACGAGTTGGCACATTGCGCACATTAATTCACCATTCAGAAGCACCAGATATCTCCCTGGCAGGCTCCCCAATGCCCGCCTGACCTAAAGAGGCTACACTGCCCACACTGCCCACAATACCCCTGGGGGAAGAAACCTCGTTGACGCCATTAGATACATCCTCAAGTGCGCGTGAAGTATTTAATCAGGTTATAACCAAAAAACATTACGTTCAGACGAGAGGCCAAAAAATGAAGTTGGGTCAGGGCAAAGGGTCAGTGCCTCCTTCAAAAAAAAGATGAGGTCAGGCACCAATTACCCATAAAACATCGCATCAAGGGCAAAACAACCGAGGGACTGAGCAAGAAACTCTAAGTTCAGTTACATCAACAGCGGCCTATGAGCCCCTGGGGGTCACTCTTGCACCGGGGGGTCTCCGGATGCAAACCAGTTAGATTTCTAGGAAAAACTTGAGGGCATTCTGTTAACCCTTAATAGACCTGTGCTAACTAAGATATCTGCTATAGAAGAAAGGTTACAGGGTCTAGAGGGGGTTGTTAAATGCTCACTAGAAGTTAGACACCCTCCTGAACAGACACGCCGCGAAACAAAGCTTAAAGTCGTTAACCCTCACGGCCGTATTGCACACAATACTTATGTCGCTAATAGCGCACCAGCAGATAGGCCCACACATAATCTGGAGCGTGAAGTAGAACCAATGGCCCCAGGCATGCGGTGAGCCCCACAGCTCAACCAGTCCCTTATAGAGATTGGTGGCGGGACTTGTAGCGAAGTAACCCGCCCAGCGTGTACTATGATCCATCTGAGCCGACCTTCCTGCACCTTACACCAGAGGCTACACCGTATACTGTTGTTCTGACAAATGTACCCCCTTTAGTACAGGGAGTTTTCGAGCATTGGTCTTCCCTGAAACATAAGGCGCTACAGGCACTCTCTATTAAGATGGGCCACACTCATGCGCTATTCTCAGAGTTCTAGATGGCTTGCCGAAACCCCTGGATAGGCTGTACACCTAAATCATTGGCAGGAGACTGTGTCGTGGTCAATTTTAGATTGCCTGGTTTGGTCAGAAGCATCCTAGAATTGTCCAGGCGCCACATGTCAATAAAAGAGGGAATGGGTGTAGTTCCTCTGGGTTTTTTTTATCAACTATTTTGGTTGCCCAAGAAGGTTCCTGTACTTGATAAGAACAGGGGTATCCAACTGTATAGATTTGACGTCCCAACATTTAACCCCTTTGAGCCCCTCTATAATTTGGATGGTGTTGATTGAGTGGAACCACCTTCAGGAAACACTGAAGGAAAGAGGGAGCACCAAGAAACTATGACCTTGGATACCACCCAGCAGAAGGGTCAACCATGGAATGAGAAACAAACTAGGCCCCCTAACTACAAGCACCTAGAGCAATGTCCACGTGGGAAAGCATCCTTGGGGGACTTAGTGTACTACGCTGAACAGAATGTTGACCTATCAGGGACAATGATAGTATCCAATCCGGATCTCCCTCTTGTAACAGGGTCGATCTGCACTACATCCTCAACAACACCAGATCCTGCAACGTGCTCAGTGGTGTCTTGGAATATCTCTGGGCTAGGCGACAAGGTTATGAACCCAGTCTGGGAAGCTTTTGTGGGGACCGCAGACATTTTATGCCTACAGGAGACATGGGCAATTGAACCTATATACATTAATGGCTACGAAACATTCAGCACATCGGCAGTGAAAGGGCTAGATGGGAGGCCAAAAGGTGGGATTTCAAACAAATATATCTAATAAGCTGCCCGCAAGCAAGATCACGTTCCACACGTGGGGTATCTATTTTCATGTGGTTGAGTTACATCACACTGCAACACAACGCATACTGTTGATTAACCTATATAATAATACTACCCATAATGATCTTGACTTAATAGCGAAAGATATCCTGGCTACTGTCACAAAAGTATCTAATGGGAACAAAATAGATACCATGACTCTGCTGATGGGCGATTTTAATTGTGGTCTATGTAATCATCTTGATCACAGACTGTATGGTATCCCTAATGATGCTGATACTTGCACTCACTTCAACCACCCTAAGGCGGGAGACATATTTAATGACCTCATCTGCAAACTAGACCTCGGGTTTGCAAATGAGATCCTGACCACCCCAGTTGGTTTTCTGTCCACCTTTAACTGGAGAGGCTTCGCCACGATCATTGATCATATTTTGATCTCACCCGCATATGCGCATCTGGCCCTTTCTGTTGAGGTGGGCGACATCGCTATAAGCGACCATTACCCCCGTCTTTTAAAGTTCAAAACTCATGCGTACTTTCGAAATGAGCCTAATCCGCATACTTGCTTGCTGGGAACTGTAGAATTAAATAAAGTAAACGAATTCTCTTTAAAGTGGTCCAAGGTTAACGCAGATCAGTTAATTCAAAATATCCTAGTAAAATGTAAACATGAAATAGAAACCTGTCTAAGTGAGGATGCTCTGGATGCAACTATAGTGAACTCTTCTGCAGAGATTACAAGGGTGGTCAAAAATGTACTAACTGTTCATTTTAGCAAACACCCTAAATCCACAGGATGGTTCGATAAAAAATGCTCCAGGACATATGCCGATTTAAAAAGGGCACTACACACAAAGCCAAGATCCATACCAATGTCCGTCAAGCCAGATCAGATTATAGAAGGGTATTAAAAGAAAGAAAACACACTCTTTGTAATGAAGCTTGGGACTCTCTACATAACGCGGCCGAGCAGAAAGATAGCACAGCTTTCTGGAAGGTTCTGAGAACCCCCTTCCTAACCCCAAGTATAGGCCCCTCTGTGGAGATAGCCGTTACTGAAGCAGTATGGGTTACCCATTTTTCCAAGCTATTTAATGACCGAGGGAATTCAGGGAGGGATCTGGATAATCACAATATTGCCGACTGTGAACATATTGACTTAGTAATCACCTTGAAGGAAGTGAGCAGGGCCCTGGCACAAAGTGCGGGTGGTAAAGCACCTGGGCCCCATGGGGTACCAGTTGACCTGTACAAACACAATGTCTCTCTGTGAGGGCCCATACTGACACAGGTTATCAATGCCAGCGTAAGATCTACCCTCCCTCAGACATGGGCACAATCAACAATAATACCAATTTTCAAAAAGGGCAACCGTGAAGACTCAGGATGCTACAGACCGATTTCCCTCCTAGATTCTACGGTCAAAGTACTAGGGAGGGTGTTATTGGAACGATTAGAAGACTGGGCCGAGGAAAAACAGATTTTATCGGACCTGCAGTTCGGGTTTCGTGACGGCCTTGGCACCACCGAACAGTCCTTGAACCTCACCATATTGATTGGCAAGTACACGCGAGCGAAAAAGGCCAGCCTATACATGGCCTTTGTTGACCTCACCGCGGCCTTTGATTCGGTAAAGCATAATAGACTGTGGGAGGTTCTAGAGGGGGTGGGGGTTGACGTACAAATTACCACGCTCCTACGTCGACTGTATAGCGACACGTCAGCTAGTGTGTGTTTTGGAAAGAAGGGTGAATGCACAGACCCCTTCCCAATTAGGAGGGGGGGTCAGACAAGGTTGCGTGCTGGCCCCCTACCTTTTTAACTTATATATTAATGGACTAAAAGATGCATTGCTCCTCCAGGGCAAAGACTTCCCTCAAGCTGGTGGCCAGCCTATCCCCGCACTTCTTTATGCGGACGATGCCATATTTATGGCCTGCACTCAAAACGGCCTCCAGCGAGCCCTGGACATTTTTAGTACATTTATGAGCATCCTTGGTCTTGAAACTAATATATCTAAGACATATATTATGAGGTTTAAGCAAGGGGCGCAGAAGACCTGTGAAATGTTTATGGGAAAAAGTTAGCCTCTACAAACAATTTCTCTTACCTAGGTGTACTTTTTAACCATCACGATTCTTGGGCCCCCGCCATTTCTGCTAAAAAATTAGCTTTCGCAAGATCTATGGCTGCAATATCAACTTTTGCTAAAAAGCTAGGTAGGAAACCCCCTACTGATCTGCTCCACATATATAAAGCAAAGTGTGTTACTATGACAATCTATGGGGCGGGGGTGTGGGGTTTTGTGGACACCCATCCCCTACAACTAATTGAAAATGCATTTACAAGATACATGCTCTCTGTTCCCCCCAGTACACCCACCTTTATTTGCCACGAGGAGTTGGCTCTACATCATATTGCAGACCTGGTAAAATTAGAGCCGATCCTTCTCTTGCATAGAATTTGGTGTAAGGATCAGACAGATTTGAATAAACTGATCTTATAAGACACCCTAAGATTGGAAGGGGCCCTCACAATCCCTTGGATCAAATTTGTACGTGACTTTATGAATGAATGGCGACACCCTGAATGCTTCTTAACCCCATCATCAATGATGGAGATCTCAAGAAAGGCTTTAAGGAAACAGGGCATCCAGTTCCTAGAAACTAAAAGACTTAATGGAGAATCTGTAGCAAAAATAACTGTGAGACAACATCAATTGCTACGTACTACCATTGGGATGGAGCCCTATCTATCATTTGTCCCAGGAAGCTTTGATAGATTTCTTCTTACTAGGTTAAGATTGGGTATTATCCACAGATTGTTGAAATTCCCCAATATGAATGATTGAACCCGCATTTTAAGTCTGTGCCCTTGTGATAACATTTCTGATCAAACAACCATCCATCTAGCCCTATTTTGTAAATTTTATTCAGAGCAAAGGAAAGTTTGGATCATACCTTTTTTAAGAAAATCTGGGCTCAGACAGTGTCGACAAGCCATGCTGTTACTCCAACTACTTGAGAATGAGCATAGAGCTTGAGGGTTGTGCACTGACAGTACTAACAGAAACTCATGGAGGTGTCCATAGACCAGTTGCCTACTTTTCAGCTACCCTAGATCCGGTAGCTTCACGGTTGCCCAGATGTTACAAATACGTTGCTGCAACCGGTGTTAGCATTGAGAGGCGTGAAAGTATTGTGAAGGATCATCCTCTTTCTATATATGTTCCACATTCAGTTGAGCTTTTGATAACGAGAACCAAGACACAGCATTTGACAAATAACAGACTCACACGCTATGAGCAAGTCATACTTGCCTCAGAGAATGTGACTCTGAAAAGATGTTCTGTATTGAATCCTGCTACTTTGATGCTTATTTCAAATGTTGAAGATGAAGATTGTGACGACCATAACTGTCTCGATGTGACTGCACTTTGCACCAAACCGAGACCTGACATTGTTGATGACCATCCGCCTGAATCAGATGAAATGCTTTTTGTAGCTGGTTCATGCTTAAGGGACAATGTGGGTTCTTGAAAGCAGTTTTTGCTGTCTGTACTAATTCCGGATTTGTGGAAGCTGCTTGTTTACAAGGAGTATACACTCCGCACAGGTGGATGAGATCATTGCTTTGACTCGTGTATGCCTGGTGATCAGATCTGAGTCACCATCTACACTGATAGCCAATATGGGTTTGGTGTGGTCCATGACTTTGGACAGCTATGGTCGCAGAGGGGGCGCCTAATGTCATCAGAATCTCCCATAAGAAATGCGGAATATGTGAGGCAATTATTGGAAGCCTTACAACGACAAAAGGAGATAGCTGTGGTCAAATGTGTTGCCCATGGGAGGGACTTTGTGATCCTGAGTAATAGGTATGCTGATGAAGTTGCATGTTTCTGTGCTGAACAAGGGTGCATTTTCACTGGGGAATATACTGGAGAGAGCACAGAAAGAACCAAGCTCAGCATGATGTTAACCATAGCGGACACTTGGGATGAGATCAAGCGCCTGCAGGCTGAAATGTCAGAGCAGTAAGACGTTGGATGGATTCAAGCAGGTAGTGAGAAGAGAAACAATGGTATTTTGTTTCAACTGATGGTTGAGCGGTGTTGCCAGATGATTTATTAAGCCCTATGGTCGGACAGATTCATGGAGCAGTTCACATTGGAAGGGATGCCATGATGCGAGTGTTCTGGCAGACGTGCTTTGTTGCAAATGGGATCCCCGGCTGGCCAGGGCTTTCGCCAAAGTCAGTCAGAGACCACCACTCCCAAGTCAGGGCAAGGGAGTTACACACCAAGATAACCCCTGCTCACCCTCTAGGTAACGTGGCGCGAGCAGCAAGGCTAAACTTGGAGGCGATGTAAGTTAAGTATTTGCGCACGCACCCCAGCAACAACACCCAGGGCCCACCACAAAGGAAACTCCACACAAGGTTATATAAAAAATAGCCTTTGTATTACACCAAAACACATTAGATAAAACACACACTTTACAATGTGCCAGAGGCACGGGCAGAATTTACAGGGGATATGTACAAGACAGGGCCACCTGGGCCACTGTCAGGAATCAGAAGTAACACTTTCAGAAATAACACTTAGAATGTAAATCACTGTAGCACAAAAATATAACACAACCAGTAATTACTGGTAACAGGATCTCACTAGCACCACCTGTACTAGGGAGAAAACAACCACCTAAGTATCACAATACCTGTAGGGGTGTAAGAACATAACACATGATGCAATGCATAACATTCATTCAGAGGTGTAAGGAAGGAAACACATGATGCATCAACAATACATTCAGAGGTGTCAGAACAATTGCGCCAAACTCACATAAGTCACCACCTGTGACTGTCCATAGGCAGGAACACCAGAACTGTCCCAATGTCAGGGCCTAAACGGAGCAGTTGCCCACAAAGTGCTGGGCAACTGGTTGAAGATGGGGCAAACACGATGTGGGAGACTCACTGACTCTGCAGAAATGATTGTCCCCTTTTTGGAGCCTCGCTGGGCTCTGAAGAAACAAATGGCCCCTGAGCCTCTCTGGACTCTCTAAGAGCAAAGTTGCAGCCTCACTGGGCTGTCGGGGTCCCTCACGGGGGACCCGGGAACACTGGGGCGCCTTGAGCCTCTCTCAGGCCTCTACCACAAATAGACAGGCACTCACGAGCCTCGGGGCTCTAAAACAATGTGCCCCTTCGTTGGAGCCCCCCTCCTGGGGACTCGAAGCAACTATGGCCCTCCCAGAGCCTCTCAGGGCTCTGAAGCAAGAATGCCCCCACGACGTTGGAGCCTCTCTGGGCTCGAAATACCAATGCCCGGGGAGCCTCTCTGGGCTCGTGACAAAATGGGCCCGTGGAGCCTCTCAGGGCTCAGAACATCAAGCAATGCCCCAGTACGTTGGAGTCCCTCCGGGGGGACTCGAAACGCAGAGGACGGCGCCCCAGCACTGGAGACACAGCGCAGCACTCACCAGGACTCTGGGTGGCAGGGACTCCTTCTCGGCTCCTTTGCTGGGTCTCCCGGGGCTCCGTCTGCTGGCGGCGTGCTGGGCGCTCTCCCTCCTTCGGGCCGGTCACCACGGGGCTCTCCCTCACTCCTGGGAGCCCCGTGGAAGGTGCCGGTTCTGGGCAAATTCTCTCGCCGGAGCGCGGGGTGGCCTCCCGTCCGCTTCCGGTTGCCTCTCGGTCCTGCCCCCGGCCTGCCTGACTTCCGGGTCGCGGCTGCGGGGGCGGGACTTCCGTCGGCCCGCTCTCTGATTGGCCGGCCGACCAACCACTTCCGGGTCGTCGCGGGCAGCGCGGCGGCCCGTTCCAGGCACTCGTAGGCGGGGGATTAATTAACCGAGGGGTGGGCTCCCTCGAGTTAAATTTAAAAACAGCAGCAAATCACCGGGGCAATGCCGGGTGGGCACCGGCTCTCTTAAATAAATACTCCAATCGAGGTGGGCACTCGATCTGGCAACCACGAGCAGGGTGGGCACCTGCACAGCAATTGGCGCGCTCCCAAGCGCTACAAGCCAAATAAAGCGCTCTTAGCGCTAGGAGGGAAAAGCCAAGCGCTCCTAGCGCTATAAATCAAATGCAGCGCCCCCAGGCGCTATAGGACAACAAAGTCCAGCAAAAGTCCTTTGTAGGCAGGCAGGGGGGGCAAGGGCCAGCTCACTGGGTCTCCAGGCAGGGAGACACTCCAAGTGGCGGTCCTCTGGCCCAGCGACAGCAGCAGCAGCCCCCTCAGGATCCTGGAAGAGAACAACATCTGTGGGGACACAGCCCCTTCTTATACTGTAAAATCCTTTGTTTCAAGGTGCAGGGTGGGGGGAAAACCAGTTACAGCTGGCTTGGGAGCACTATTGATGGCCCAACCACCCATTTCTTTCACTGGGGAGGCTAGGGTCGTTAGGCACACCACAGGGGGCGGAGCCAGCATTGTGTGGGGAAAACCCAGCCCATCCAGGGCACAGGTACACTCCTCCCACACATCACTCATGCTAATCTCCCACTCACCACCGGTCAGACCCATCCAGACTTCCTGGAGCCTGGCATGCCAGCCAGCTCCAGCCAATCACGCTCCAGCACCCTCACTGCACACGTACAGCCATGTCTAGGAATGACACTTCCCCACTAGACACATACATGCCGCATACACCATCTCGCAGCATTCACTCTCACGAGTTCACACATACTAAACTCGAGCCTGTACTCCCCACGCATCAGGAACTACCAGGGACACAGACATTCCCCATGCATTCCTATGGGCGGGCAGGCCTAGCTCAGCAAATGCACTCAAAGTGCGCACGCACTTTCCACTGGGACACAGGGAAAGTGCGCAGAACTCAAAAATCACCATCACCAGTTCACCATTTAAAGCAAAAAGTCTAGGGGTGAACCTGCCCTAAGGGCTAAGTCCAACACAACCCCCTTCCAGCCAAAACGCAGGGTAGACCAATCACCACCGTGATGGACTTCCCTGCTTGGGGCGATAGAACACAGACGCGGGCCCGCAATTGCAGGGACACCCTCCTGTTCTACGCCACAGTGAACCCATGGGATTCCTTCTCAACACACTGTCTGGACCAACTGGGCTACCCCACTGGTACTCCCAAGCTGTCCGCGGCCAGGACCAGGCCCTGGGCCACCCAGGTGCCACTGGTCCTTGCCGATTCGCAGAGCGGGGGGTAGTAACCCCTGGCACATAGCGGCCATTTTCCACTCTTCCTGTCTGCAAGACAGGACTAGACTGCCACTGGTTCTCCAGCCTAGGGTCTACACCCTCAGGCGTACCAGGAGTCTCAGGGAAGGCTCTCCTCCCCCTACCTCTTCTTCTAGGGTTCCTCCTCCCTCTGCGAGGGGTACCCTTACAATGCCACTCCAACCCAGGGTTTAACCCCTCAGGTTGCACCGGGTTCAGAGGTGGGCTCTCCCACCCTCTGCACCCCCTTCCAGAGGTCTGCCCTCTCCCACCTGGAGAAGTTCCTCTGGAAGAAGAACCGGTCAGGACACTGGTTACAGTCATCCTACCCTTCAGGTCAGGCTGATCCTGAACCTGGCCTTCCAACCTCTGGTCTAAAACCTTCGGTGGAACAATTGCCTGGCACTCCAGGACTTCTGGGGACTTACACTCCATCCCCCTGAGGCTAACAAATGAGACATATGTTGTGTGACTGTCTGTCTGGCGCAGATCTCCCGTCCCCTGTCCACCTGACAGTGCGTGACGATCCCCCAGACCAGAAGTGGCGCCACCCGGGTCCCCCCAAGAAGATCTAGCCCAACTGGCTAGTCCCTGGTCCACTGGTGCCTCCACTGGGAAACTCATCCCCCAATCACTCCTCACGCTGGACTCCTGTACCCTCCCTACCGGAGCGGTACTGCCAGACTCTAGAACCACAGGAGCTCTGGTTACAGACGCTCCAGGTCCTCTACTCACTGGGAGATCTTCCTCAAATGGACTAACAGGACAGCCTAGGTCCCCAACCTGGTGTTCCCTACAGAAACCATCCAAGTCCTGAGGCAGGGCTTCGGGCGTCTGGGGAACCTCGGTCTCCCCCTCACTCCTGCTCCACTGAGCCAGGCAGTGAGCCCCTACACCCTCCTCGCTACCCTGGGACCTAGCTGGGCTACACTGAGCCTCTTCCACCACGCTGGGCTGGAAGATACCTGAACCACTACTTTTGGAGTCACTCACCAATGACTCTAGAGAACCTCTGGCACTGTCCCAGCGCTCTGCTTCCTCTGCAAGGTCCCACGGACTAAAACATTCTAACCTCAGCAGGTGCTGGCGCAACTCTGGACAAACAACACTGAGCAACTGCTCTTTGAGAAACATATTCACCACTCCGTCCACCTCATTGTCCGAGTTAGTCATCAGCCAATCCCACATTGCATCAGAACAGTCATCCACAAAATACCCCCACTTCTGGTGAGGTGGTTTCCTAAGGTTCCTGAATTTCACCCTGAACTCCTCTTCTGGGGAAACAGGTACCATACTCGGGGAACTGGGAGTGGGACTGTCTACACTAACATTTAAATAGCTGCCACCACTGGACCCACCCCTCCCTGGGGAGTCCAGAAAATTAAAACTATGCGCAGGGGATAGTCTACCCTCCAGAGCTACTTGCCCTGGTGGCGGCCCTCTCAGCCTCCTCTATCCTTTCCTGCGCTAAGACCCTCTCGGTCTCTAGCTGTTGCTTTCTAACGCCCAGCTGTGCCATAGCCTGGGCATGCTCTAGTCTGAGCTTTTCTAAAGCCAGCTGGTGCTCCCTTTCTCTCCTCCTATCTTCCAGCTCCTCTGGGGACAGGGAAAGGGATGAGGCGCTGCCTCCTACGCTGGACCCAGCAAGGGACTCCCTATCTATGGGGTCCACACTCTCTACTGGCATCCAGGTGCTGTCATGTTCTTCCTCCTCTTCTGAATCTTCAGGGCTCCCCACAGACCCACCACCCTCCTGGTGTGGGGCCCGGGCCCTTTCCTCACTGCGCTCAAGATCCCATTGATCCTCTTGCCATTTGACCATGCATCTCCTAAGTGCATACCAGCCTGACTGATCCGCCCCTATGCCTCTCTCTTCACAGAACTTTCTCAGCTCCCACATACCGTATGTGGCTAGATCATTGAAATCAAAAACCAGCTCCATTCTGGCAGACGTTCTAGAGACAAGATTACACAGGGAACCTAGGGGTCTGAGCTAACACAGGAGTACACAATTCACAAGGTATCAGCAAGCTCTCTATCCCAGAGAACTCCTACTCACTTGCCTAGTGCCACACACCATTCATCCACACACAACCCTCCCCTCGGATTGGTAAGGCAGTTTCTACCACCCCTGATTCCTCAACCTGACCACACGTGACACAGGTACCAACTCTGGGCGCAGGGTGGGGGACAAATGCACTGGACACAATTGCACAATGATACCTTCAGGAGAAGAAAATATGAAACTTCAAAAAAAACAATCCCCTAAAATGTGTTCATCTAAAATGCAGAGCTTTGTAGTGTGGCCAGTTACTACTGGTGTACAACGCAAACACAAATCCTTATCCTCACCGATTGCCGCCAATGTTGGAAATGGGAGCCCTGGCCAGCCAGGGATCCCATTTCCAACATGCTTTAATCCACAGTTTCGTGCATTTGCTGAGGCAGTGTGTCACAGATGTGCTACATGTCAACAAATTAATGCCGGAAAGAAAACTGTGGTTGCATTGAGTCACGTTGGAAGATCTGGGGGTCCCTTCAATAGGATGCAGCTTGACTTTATTGAGATGCCTAGGTGCAATGGATTGAGGTACATTCTAGTGGTGGTGTGTGTTTTTTCACGGTGGGTGGAAGTATATCCAACCAAAAGGTATGATAGTCTCACAGTGGCAAAGCTGTTACTTAGAGAGTTGATACTGTGGTTTGGCTTTCCAACCTCATAGTCAGATTGAGGAACTCACTTTCATAGTGAGATTATGAAGCTGCTTTGTACTGCCTTAAAAGTTGAGCAAAGACTGCAATGTTGCTACAGACCCGAGGCATCCAGTATTGTGAAGCAGATCAATGGACCTCTCAAGATGCGAATAGTCATGGTTTGTTCGTCCACGTCTCTGAAATGGCCTGATGCATTGCCCCTGGTGTTGATGAGTGTGCTTAGCGTTCCCTATAGGAAGACAGGACTCTGGCCCCATGAGATCCTGATGGGGAGGGTGATGCGCTTCCAAGCAGTGCCATCTACAGCCTTGATAAACACCCCGATGATTTAATCCTTGATTATTGCAAAGGACTGGCTGACGTGGTCCATTCTGTGTCTCACAAGGTTGAAGCTGTGACTGCCCCGACATCAAAGGACCTCTGCCACGACCTGTGACCAGGCGGCTGGATACTTGTTTGTAAGCATGTGAAGAAGAACTGTCTTGATTCTCGCTGGAGAGGTCCATACCAAGTGATTCTGGTGACGAATACAGCTGTAAGTGTGGAGGCTTGTCTAACTGGATCCACACATCACACACTGCAGAACTTCAAGACCCTCGGAAGAAACAGCTCCTCTCCCTGAAGGGAATCGAGTCCTGGCTGCGAGGCCACCGGAGAGGACAAGTCAAGCAGTGGGGGTTAGTGGTGAGGCTGGTTGCCCACCAGAGCAGGCTGAGGGGGTCACGCTACACAAGGCCCAGGTATTTACTTCTGAGGGAGATGGTAACGTTGCAAGTGGTACTGAGTCAGACTGAGCAGGGGGAACTGGTGTGCAAGCAAGGTGATCGAGTGTAGAGAAGGAGGGCAGATTTTGCACAGGAATTGTGGCCTGTGAGTCAGAAGAGGCAAAACTTGAGACTGGCATCTGAAAGAGATCTTGCCCCTGTGTCTGAAACGTCTGAATCAGAGGTAAGTGGTGCAGAGCAAGCACAAGAGGGCATGAGGAGATCAAGAAGAGCAAGGATGCCCTGTCAGAGGTACGCTGCCCCAGAGTGAACCTATCTGATCACAGTTGCCAGGAACAGAGGGGATAGGGAGACTGAGGTGTTCACGAGTCGTCAGCAGAATTCCAGAACTGAAGATTGAGATTGAACTAGTAGTCCCTGGAAAAGAAATAGAGGAGGTGTTGATGGTGACTGTACCAAGACCTCCAATATTGAGCAGGGTGCGAATTTTGATTCTGCGAGATTTGTCTTTTCTAATTTTTGGATATCAACCACCAAATCAGGAGATTGCAGCCATTCGTCTTGAGATTCTACAGCGTGTCATTGGTGAAACTGGCTTTGAGCTTATAAGGGACTGTTGATTAAGCTGTGAACTGTAAATAAACTTGCTTTAAAGAAGACTAGCAGCCCGTCCCGACGTTGTCCGGGAGCAACAGGCTTCCCCAACCCCCGCCAGCCCCGACATTGTCCAGCAGCCCGTCCCCCGCCTGCCTTAATAAGTATGAATATTAAAAGCAGGAGGATGGAATCGGGTAGTATCAAACCTTCTGTTACGCTAGGTACAGCTTATGCACATCGCCATAATTTGACGTGCATACTAACCGATATAGAAAAGAAGTTGGTAGATCAAGTGGAAGATAGACATAAACAATTAGAAGTAAAACTTAATAGTAGAGAAGGAATTTTTTTTGAGAACCTTTATTATCACTTCACATAAATACAAGCATGGGCCCACAACCCTTACGGCCGGCCGCTAGTCAATTCGGAAGTTCAGCAAAGCAATATAGAAAGATACAGCAACCCGTAAGTCGGGGTCAGATACGCATCCAGGATATAACTCGTATTCAAGCGTACAGCGTGATAATCAGGATTCAATAGGGTTCATTTTACAGTGAAGAAAAATAAAAAGGAAAAAATATCAGAATAATTGCCATACGGTCATACATGGTCCTACAATAACAACATGAAACAGAAATCTGCAAAGAGTGCAAACACTCTTAAAGACATGGGGCAAGGCATACGAGTCAGGATAAATGTAAACAACACATACAGGTCGTGTCAAACAGCACCCCAGCCCCTAAAACAAGACAGACTGTAGGAAACATGAAAAATGACGACACCAAAAAGAAGAAACGACAAAGGGGCATAGAGACAAAGAAAGAACAAATAAACAACCCCCTTCCCCCTACCCCCCACCCTGCACCCCTGCAGAAGGCTTAGGCCTACCCCCCCCCCCCCCCCCCAGCAGCGTGCCTATCGCCCTAAAGGAGAGGAGAAACCCGAAATATAGAATAATAGAAAAAGGGAAAAAGAAAGGAAAAAAATGTGGAGAAGGGCCCTCGATCAAACCACCCGGCCCCCCCTCACCCATCGCGCACTATAAGCATCATAAAAGCAAGGTCAGAATAGCCACAGTAAGCAATAATTATCAATTCAATCAATAACATCCCCGTTGAGTGTCCCCCTAAACACCGTCAGCCAACAATGCATTCCTCCATGTCCCAGACGGTCTCACCCCTGGCCTTTTCTATCAATAGTTCCCACATGCAGCCAGTCATCAAGCGGCATACAGAGCAGTGTGGAGGGTCCAACCGATCCGGGCGGACCGGGCAGCGCCATTACTCCATGGGACTGTAGCCCCCAAAACCCAGCCGAATACGTATGGCGGAAATCCGTCTGTGTCAGTAGCGATACCGGAAACATCCCCCAGCCCGAATACAGTCTCACCAGCCAGGAAGAGAGAGTCACACAATCCAGTAATCGTTGAAACGCCGCCGGGGCATCCCAAACTATGGATCGATGTTGTTTCTTCAGCCGCCGTACAGATAAGGGCCCCGACGAGTCACTCACACATACAACAGAGCAATCCAAAGCGGTATCACGGACCGGGTCTATCGGCGTCTCCACGAACGTAGGCGCAGCTGGGACATTCATGACTGACGCAGAGGCGGGCACATCAGCGCTTCCTTGAGATTGAACCATGTCCATGTGGAGCGGCGGGACAACAATGGCGGCCATCCTTCTTCCCAGATCCCAGGCGTCCCGGCTCAGGGTCATATACAGGGTTGTTAACGCAGCCAATATATCTCTGGATGTGGGCTCTTTCTCGTGGCGTCAGACCCCAGGACTCTCCCTCACAACGGATTCTCTGCCCGGATGAGGTGTGCGTAAGAGGGTGCTATCCGCCATCTTAGCTGATCCGGCCTCGTCTTTCTCCACCTCACTTCGGGACCGGGCCCCACACCAGGGAGGGACAGGATTCATAATGGGAATCTCAAAAGTCAAGGCAGGTTTCTCAGCGGAGAGTCACCAAAAGGCTAAAAACTCCGCCGCTCCCTGGGGGCCGCACGCTGACTCCGAGAAAAGTCGTTAGTGTGCCCGGATACAACACCGGAGTGGGGGCCAAGTATCATGCACTCCCCTCGACCCAGCTGTATCGCACTCCCGACATGGTTCTCCGCAAGTTGGGCTGGGTCGGCACTGTCGCCATCGGCCAGCAGGTCGTCAGTTCCCTCCGGCCGACTCCTTACCATCACCAGAGGCCGCTGTTGTTGTAGTCGCGGCCGGCCACTCTTCGCACTCGAGGCCCCGGTCTCAGCTCCGTGAAGGCCGCAAAACATTCTGGGACATTTCAACGGATCTGCAGCAAGCAGAAGCCTCGGGAGCAAACGGTAAGTGAAGGTTATCCTTCGCCTACATAAATATGCCGTTACGGCCCAGGATAGTTACCAGGATGTATGCGCGGGGTGAGAAGGCTCACGGAGCCGAGCGTTTACGCAGCCATCTCGGTCGCCATCTTGAGAGAGAAGGAAATTTTAACTGAACCAAGGAGGAGTTAGCACACAAGGCGAAAGGGAATTATGGTCCAATAGCTTTAGACTTTGAACAGCGAGGAAATCTTTGCATCAGACAAGTAAAGACTTACTATGATAAGATCTTTGTGGGACAGAGCGTGTGTTATCACATTTTCACAATTGAAGCCACTGCAAAGACGTTTTTGCAAGACACGGTGCAAGGATTACCAAATGTGTATTTTGTGTCTTTAAGAAAAATGCCTATGTGCGATTGCCACTAAACTGGTAGGGTACATGTTATGTGGCTGTTGTGTTCCCTAATATTTATCTAGTTGCAGATTTGGGATCGTTGGAAGGTGGATTACACCAAAGGGAGTAGCGAGCTGCGATTGCAGGAGAGATTATTGGAGATGTATTTGAAGCAATGATACCAAGTCCGGGAGGGGTTCTGAATGATATAAAGATTAGAAGTTTGTCAACTATTGTAAATATGCAGTGAACAAATACAGCTCAGTCTTTGTTGCTTGTAGATGGAGAGACTGTTTTGATAAGAGATATGGTGATGCAGAACCGCCTTTCTCTAGATGTCTTGTTAGCAAAAGAGGGCAGAGTCTGTAAAATGTTGCGGGTCCATCAGTGATGTACTTATATCCCAGATGATAGCAAGGATCTGAGGAAGTACATAAGTAACATCACTGAGATTTACCATGACGTGCATGACTTGGCAACAGAAGGAGTTTGGGACAAGGTTGGAAAAAGTTTTGGAAAGACTGGAAGCTGGTTTGCCAAACTTGGTAAGGGAATCCTTGGTTACATTTTGAAGCCCATCATCATAGTATTGGTTTGTGAGATTCTCTTGATTGGAATGGTAAAGGCTTATCACTGGTATAAGGCAGGACAGGCTGAGAGATCTCTTAGAGAGCAAGAGAGGAGAGTGAAGAGACCGCAGTACAGTCACTATGAGAATCTCAAAAGCCTAGAAAGGTTTTGACAGGGAAGACTGGCTGTGACTTCTGTTTAGGTCAGTTCTTTCTACAGGGAGTTGTGATTGATTGTGATGACACTTGTCATCAGAGGGGGGACTGATGGAGCGCGATTGGGCTGTTTCATCTGTAGGGGTACATCATAATCACAAGTAGTATGCACCTGCATTTATTCTTCATTGTGTTAACATTTTTGTCAATAAATAATATAAATATTTTGAGCACTGTGAAGAGATTAACGTTGCAGTTATGTTTTGAATAATGTAAACCTTAGTACTTGTTTATAGCTGATTAATGAAGGCTACTCAATAAAATGTAATGCATTGATTTAAACGTGCCCCATATTAATGTCTGCACCTAATTGTGTTTGATGGAAGTTTAACATGTAGGATTCGTGTAGGCTACTTATAATTCTTCACGTATTTGATGTGTTCATGTAACGTGGTGATTTACAATTTTAGTAAAGTGTTCATTTTATTAGGCTTCATGAGGCCTATGCACTATTTTCTTATGTTGGCCAATTTCTGTAGCCCTGAAATGCATATTCTCTGGCTCTCATAGAAGGGGTTTGTTCGTAATGTTCATGTGAAATGTAAATGTAAATGTAAATGTAAATGTAAATATAAATGTAAATGTAAAATGTACAGGAATTTATATAGCGCAAATCACCAAGCGGTTTCTAAGCGCTTGCTTAGGGAACCCATCCTGGTATTCCCCTGTGAGATAACCCCGGCAGGGTATCCGCAAGGTGAAAGGCAGGCATCCCGCCGCGAGGGGCCGTTGTGGAGATTAAGCAAGCTATTGCCCAGAGTCGCAGAGTGTGAACCCGTGAATCGAGTAGGCACCGGAGCGAGAATTGTCGAGTCCATGGACATTTTAGGACTCAAGACCCCGCATGTGCATGTCAAATCTTTTCTTTCTTACCTTTCTGTTGCAGGTGGAGAAACTCGTTTTTGTTAATTAAAATAACACTTTTGTTTTAGGAGTTAAGCTCAGGGAGGAGAGGATATAATTATACAGGAGTGCTGATAATGTGGGACAGTCATACGAGTCCCTTTGGAACACTCTGTGTATATATATATATATATATATATATATATCAAAGTTTTACACAATATTGTGTTATCAAAAATAAAACACATGAGTAATTTCAACTCCACACAAAAAGTTTTGGTGTTTTAAAACTTGGACTCCAAAGTTCATTTATTGAAGATATTTTCAGTGTTAAAACAGCACATTATTCCGAGTAGCCAACACATGTTCCGTCTAATGTATCGACTTGATCAGGGCCTAATCTGTTTGTCAGAGCAGTGTATCTATTTTGCATGGAATTCCGTCCTAAAAAGTCACTGTGGTCTAAATAGATAACAAGGAGAAGACTGGTCTGTATAATAACCAAGAGTAAAGAGTATAGTCAATTTCTATATTATTCTAAGTATTTAATCCATTCTTACACAATGTATGTGTTCCGTGTGTATCGGCATTCAAGGACAGTGTTTGTTATCACTGGAGAAGGCCTAGGAATCAAGGTCATCGAGCCAGGAGCTGGGAGCATCGAAACCAATTAGAAAATCACCTATCAGGAGGTGCCCAGTGGGAGTAGGAGATCGGACTATGCTGAGTGGGCGAGTTCTATGATTTGGGGTTTTTGAAATAGGGACAGTGCCCCAGGGGGTTGAGTTAGGAGAGTAGGAGAAGAGATCGATAGAGGAAGAAGGAGCATCTTAGAATGAGCTATGTAGCCCCGTGCTACTTGACCCATACAACGTGAGTGCATTTCTTAGGAAGTCTTCACACACTGACACCTTTTTCCTAACTCAGTTGGGGAAATGCTAAGTAGGAATGTCATGTTAGAAGTAGTGTAGGGACACCCTAATGCTTTTTACTTGTGAACATCAAATGAAGACTGATCTTGACATGGGGGCAATCATTGCCTGTGTTCTGGTCCTGGAAATTGTCATCCTTTTAATGTTTCACAGAGGGAACATTGTACACAGTTTCAGATTTGTATTAGCTCTGATGTATTTCTACAACCTCATCTTGAGGTGCCTGTATATCCAGTTGTTTTTGGCTTTGTAATAAACCCCCTAACTTGGAATCTAGAGTCTGTAATTCTTCGGAGCCATGATTCTTTAAATTCTGAGCATAGCAGAGATTTGTGATTTCTCCCTTCTACACTTCCCAGCACGTACACACGGTCCATTGACCAAGGCTTCCTGAGTACACTGACAGAGAAGAACCTGGCTCCTTTAAATGTCTGAGTTCCTTCTTGTACACTGTAAGTTCAGTGAAATCATTTTGAGTACTTGGGCTGGGAGTTTGTCAACATGAACTCCATAGCTCCATGATGGCTTTACTGAAGTCAGAGAAGTTTGGTATTAAATTTCTCAACATATTAAGCCCACACTGATGCAAGTTGGATGTATAAAAAATGCACTTAGTTGGCATCTCAGAGATGCCCCCTGAAAAACTACTAGCTTCTAGTGTATTGGCTGACTCGTGCCTGCCAGTCGGCCACCATCAGACAGGTTTCTGACCTCATGGGGTGAGAGCCTTTGTGCTCTGAGAGGTCAGAAACAAAGCCTGCTCTGGGTGAAGGTGTGTTATTCTGATTTGGGCGGCTACGCTTAGTGGAGATGCCTGGCCCCACTCTCCTAGGTCCACTTCTGGTGGCAGGACAGGAGGGAAAATTAGTAAGCAGAGTAGGAGTGTCCACCATGGTTTGGTACACCCCTAGAGTGGCCAGGAACTAAGGGGAACCCCTGTCTTAAAAATTCTACATCTTGGTTTGGAGAGTTAGGCCCACTGGAATAGGGATGGGTGCACCTAAAGGGTGTAGTCACCCTAGGGGACAGTAGCCATTGGCTACCACCCTCTAACCTCAGTAACACCCGTACATTTAGTATTTAAGGGCTACCCTGAACCCTATTCCTCACATTCAACAACCTACGAAGAAGGACTGAAGAGCTATGCAGCAGTGGCGCAGAAGATGACAACATACTTGGCTGCAGCCCTACCGGCTTGTTTCCTTCTCCAGCAACCCTACTCCAAGAAACCGGTGTGGCCCGCAGCCAGTAACCTCCATGAACCCCAGGGACCTTTGATGTCTTCAACAAAGACTCTTGTCTCCTGTGGACACCGGATTTAGCCAGCAAGAAACAACCCAAAGGACTCCGGAACCATGCGGATCAGCAACCCGGGACCACTCTGCACCCCACGCCCACACCCTGAGTCTAATTGGGCAACTGATACATTAAAGTCTCCCCGGTGATCTGGACCTGAAATCCAGCATTAGATCACCTCTCCTGATCTTTCCCATGGCTCCTGCAGCCTCAACCTCAAAGGTCTCCCCAACTGTGACTGGAGCTGGTGAGCAAAACCCAATGCCTAAAGACACCCCTGCACCTGCAGCCCCCAGACCTTGGTGTGCTCAACAGATGGTGTCCCGGCACCCCCCACTTTCCGGATTACCTCTCCAGTCATGGGATCCCCCCCCCGCCTTCTGAACCAAGCCTGCAGCCGTTTTCCCCGACCGAAGATCTCCTTCGGTTTCAACGTGGCCCAAATGACTCCATTGAACTCTGCACCCGGCCATCACTGTGCCGCTGGTGGTTTAGTCTCTGTGTTATTTGGTGGCCCCTCTAGTGCTGACCTTAACCCCCAGAGCCTGAGTCCCTGACCCACAGGTACTTACCTGCAACCAGTACCTCTTCGAGGTGCCCACAGCTCCCATGGGCTAACATTGGAGCCAGTGAACTCTATACCCAGCCGCCCAAGTAGCACTGGTGGTGCAGTACCTACCTTGGTCTGGCCCACGCCCAGTGTTGGTCAAACTCTCCAAAGACTGAACTCGTAAGTTGAGTACTTACCTGAAATTACTTACCTGTCCTTCTTCCCATAGGATTGCATTTGTTTTCTCTGTATTGCAAGTGTTGATTCTGAGAATAATACAAAGTATCAACTTTGACAAATCTTACATGTAACTGTAAAGTATTTTGAATGTTTCTACAATCCTTTGCTAGTTGTACGTGAAGTATTGCATTACTGAAAAGTTTACTTACCTGTGACTGAGTCCAACTTGGTTCCTAAAATAAAAGTAACTAAAGTAACAATTTTCTTCAAACATTGGCCTTGAGTTAGTCATTGAGTGTGTTTCTGCCTTGACTGAGTATGTACAAAAAATGCATTCACACTACCCTCTGATAAGCCTAACTGGTCAGCCCAGCTACCACCTACTTGAGAGTAAGGGATTATCTACTTCATCCTCTGCTATACCTTTGGGGACACACTGGACTCTGTGCACACTATATCTCTCTTTGCTATAATTCATTCCACGTTTATTGGTCCTGCTTTGGGGTTTCACCCCTCTTCAGCCAAGATAGCTTGATTCCAGTGGCATGGAGAGCACAGGACTCCCGTCTGAGCATACTGATCCCACTCGGGGGGACAAATGCAAAAAGAACTATTGATGGACAGAATGCAGAACAATGTCATACATTCTCCCTAGTACAGAGATCTGGGCCTAAATCCATCGGTTTTTTTCTCACCATGGCATTCCAGTTTGGACCCAGCCATATGCAAATCAGTCTTGACCCCGCGCCCAATGGGAAAAGTCCAGCCCGAACTGCCAGGCAAGGTCCTCTCTGGATTGGAAACAAGCATCCTAGGACCGGTTTTGGTGTTTCACCCCTCTTCAGCCAGGCTAGCTTGATTCCAGTGGCATGGAGAGCACAGGACTCACGTCTGAGCATACCCGTCCCACTCGGGGTGACAAATGCAAAAAAGGACAGACTGCAGAACAATGTCATGCATTCACCCCTTTGGTATTGCTTTGTTAGCACCAACTCAGGCACCTTTGCACCATGGTGAAAGGACACCTGCGTTTCAAGCAGGATTGCTTTTTTGCAGGAAGGGACACCTTCCTGCACAAAGGAAGAGACACCTTCCTGCACAGAAACAATCCTTAGAGGTGTTTCCTCTTTTTAAGTGTGCTGCAGAATACAGCGTTTTTAGAAAGAGGAAAAATGTAGGAGAAATACATATGCTTCTCATCATTGCACCCCTATCGAGGAGGCATACAATTTTGATGCATTCCCAGGTTTACTTATCTTAGTAAAGCTCAACCACTCTCAACCACTCTCCACCTATGTAATGCCTTCCCACTGCAGAGTTAAAAAAAAGGTGTGTGGTAGGCCCTGTAACTCCAGAGTTTAGGAATATCATACAATATACATATACAGTACTCTCAAGGGGAAAAATCAAATGATCCTATTTTGACAATATTATAATTTTATTAAAAATTCTGGACAATTGGATTATTCAAACATATAACATTGTCTCTTTATTTGTTTTTTTCAACCCTATGTTCCACTGATAGCATTTATGTACATGTGTTCAAAGGCCCCAGAGTGAATACATGAATTAATTTTTACAAAATAAAGAAACAGAAGAAATCCACTCATTTTTCTATGTATACAAAGTGCTTGTACATATTCTTGTAACTGGGATCTTTATTTTGAGCTTGTTCGAAGAAGAGAAAGCCAATTTCATTGTCTCCTCCCAACGAATTGGTAATCCATTACCATGTAAAAAGTGAGAAAACAAAATATTGCCATTCCAATTCATTCTTTGTCAATGGAATTTGCGTTGGTTTGTGAAAGTTGTCATTACGTTTCATTAATATATTAATTTCTAGGCCTCCACAGGACTGTCACAAGGACCTGTATTTTCAGGATTCACAGTGTGTATCCAAGAAAAAAGCTTTTGTCTGTATCCTTGGACTCAATCTACCTCTTGTAAGGGATCACAGGCATGTTGAACACATCAACTCACGCTTGCAGTTAGACAACTGTTTTCCCAACATGCTGGTCAGTGTTCCGAGGTATTCGGAGCCGAGAGGGATACCAGGGCTGATAACTCCTCCAAACATGAACTTCCTTGTCATCCCAAATTAATCAAAGTGGGAAGGAATACTGAGGCAGGGAGCTCCTTCGAGCATTTGCTTAATTCTACATGTGCTGAAGGAGCTCTGTGCTTGCCATGTCTGGCTGTTTATCTTTCGCAATCACAGTTCCTTGTCTTGGTAAAGTTACTTGTCCTGGTCAATCTGGAAATGCACCAAAATACATGGGTGGATGCTTGAGAACACCCATTATCCACCCATGTAACCCTTTCCCGGCGCAGAGCAATGCAAGGCAACTACTTTTTTTTTTTTGCAAACACATTTTTATTAAACTTTTTAATAAGACACGCATTACAATATCAAACAACTTACCCCCACGACCACCACCCTCCCTTAAGCCCAGTCAACATTACAGTATGTATACAACACATATTTATTTTTTTAATTACATTTTTAACAATTTTCTTCCCCAGAATCATCATTCTTTTTTAAATCTTCAAGGAAATCTAATAAATGATCCCATGCACAAACTTTTTCAAATGATCCTCTTCCTTTCTCATATCACTATACAATAAAGAACTCTCATACCCCGCCCAGCAAACCAACTCCACTTTCCATTTTGCTACCCTAGGGGCACTGGGCGCCTTCCAGTTTATAGTTTTTTCACGTCTTGCACGCACCAAAGCTAAATCAATAAATACTATAGTATTTTTACACTTTGTAGGTCTAGGAAATCCCCACAGCAGACAGACCATAGAAGTACACTAAATTGATTTTTTTGTTGCTTTGTTTATACAGAATATTATTTCTCTCCAGTATTCCACCAATAATGCGCTTGACCATACCATGTGCAACATTTCTGCACCATGTTCACCACATCTCGGGCATGCCACATTTGTCTGATAAATTTGAGTTACATTTTCCTGGAGTTAGATACGCTCTGTGCCAGTAGTAAAAATGTATCATTTGAAATCTCATATTTCTAGATTTAATGTATGAATTTCCAAGAATTTTAGACAATTCCAACTATGGTATTGCAGGTGGCAAATCCTCCTCTAACTTTTCTCTTAGAACAACGAGAGGCATTATCATATCACTTCTTAATGTCTGATAAAGGTACGTCACCGCCTACATCCGACTTGTCGTGGTACACAATATTTGACAAGCACTATATACTTGCGGCTCTACTAAACCCATATGCCCAATGGTTGCACAATCTAGCGACCACCACTCGATGCAACAAAAATTGCCCTCTTGGGCTCTTAAAAAGTGGCAGAAAATTCCTCAAATGATGATATCACCCCATCACTATACAAATACCCAACATATGCACCCCATGGTTTGACCACTCTGCTTAGCCCCACAATTTTCCCCCGAAACGATTTGTTCCAAACTTCTCAACGGAATGCCCGGTGCATAGGGTCTCTGAGTATGAGTTCGTTGGAGGGCTCAAGCGCATGGCAACAACTTGCTCTGCCTTGCAGTATATCAGATTTACCAAGCCATGCTGTGTGGCCTTGTGTGGCCTGGTAGATTTGACTCATGGACTGCGTTCCTCTTGCGTCACCCTGCGTGATGCAAGAGCAACACAATCCTTTGATAAATCTGGGACTCAGTCCTCACGTGTCTTCTCACATACTGCTTCTAGCTAGATAAAATAATTATTGTGGGAAAGAGACACTTTGAAGTTTCATAATTTTTTTTTAAAAAAAGTTATTAATATGGCAGCGCGTATAATGCAATGCACCAGAATACTTGTAAAAGTTAGCCTGCCATCTTTCAGCTGATAACTGCTCCAATTTTCACATATAAAGATTATGTTTTTGTCTAGCTATGCAGACATCCCAAATTTATGGATTAGGCCAAATAATTTAGTATGCACCAACAAGCAAAATACTTAAATACATAAATGGTGAAAAGGTAAAGGTAAAAAGAGTGATTCTTGTTAAATGTTTTGTTTCTCTTTTTTCTCCACTTCATATGAACATCACAGACATAGAGATCTTAAAGCTACAGTTATTTATAGAAGACACTCAGACAATTACAGACTCCCAACAGTTGCAGCTCTTTTTGTAAGTTCCAATGTCTTGACGCATAAAGTGCCCCTAGCAAGATGCACACAAATTAAATATGAAGGGAATATGCTGTTCTATAGACCTGGCTCTTAACTGGAAGATTCCCTAAAAGGTGAACAGTGGGTGAACCAGAAACTGAAAGCAGGCTAGAACATAACTGTAATGCATTGAGCAGATGCAAATTTATTTTTTTCAAAGATTTACCCGAATGAAAATAAACTTACTTGCAAAGTAGGAAATCTCAGGATAACTAAAATACTACTAGATCAGAGGTCTTCAAACTGTGGGGCGTGTGCCCCTGGGAGGCGGTGTATGTGTTCCCAGGGGGCCGCAAATGGGTCTGCAATTACTTGAAAAGGAAGATAGCCTGGAAGTGTTAAAGGAACGTTTCTAGGCTGTCTTTATATACGTGCAGGAGTTGAAGCCCATAAAAAGTGTGAGGATGGGAATACTGAGTGGCATGAGGCAGGGTCAGTGAGTGTGAAGTCAGGGTCAAAGACATGGCTAAAAAGAAGAAACAAATCAGAATTCGTTTTTTCGGGTAACTGCATGTAAAAATATGCCCCCACCTCAAATAAAAACTGAATGCAAGTTAAACTAATCAAAGGGAAAGATACTCTTTTACCTTATGAAACCTCAGTTGGCTAATGTGATCACTGCAGATGTCTGTGAGAAGAGAGTCACATAATTAAATCCTGATTAGTGCAGTGAGAAATAGTGACTTTTTTATAGTGCTATGAGGACCCAGTCTCTGACTGAAAGCCCTGTGAATGTCATTATTTTAAAATTGTTTACCATGTATAAAACAGTCCGCTGCAAAATACTGTTTAATATAAAACAAGTGCTTTAAAAATATACATTATAGTGATAAGCATTCATACTATATCTAGTGTAAACATTTGTATGTGTCCATCAAAAAGGTGCACTGCTTTTAAAGGACACATATATTACCAAGAATAAATATTTGTCACCATGAAGCTGAGTGACAATGTTAATTAAAAGCTGCACTGTCTCCAAAGCCGCTTTTATATTTGGTGATTAATTATTGCACACATTTACATTTCCATAAGGTAGCAAGCACCTTAGTGAGATGGCATGTCACTTCTTTAGTTCTCTACTATCTGTTTCACAGCACAGGAGCCCCCCCCACCAACCTCTGTAAGTGGGCACTGGACCCCAGTTATTGCAGTCTTACTATGAAAAAGAAAATGGGGTGCATTTCCTTGCTAGCATTGGGGCCCAGATCACCGTTGTTGTGCATGGAACAGGGCCGAAGCAAGAAGGAAGGGGAGGGTGGCTAAATGTGCCTGTTTTTGTCTGTTGTGTTTTTACACAAAGTGGCAGAAAGCCTGCTTTAGGCATCCGGCCTAGAAGTAATGGCCCTGTTGAGTGGGCAGAGTAGACAGCCAGCTTCGCAGAGGTGTAGGTATCATTGGTCCTGCAGTTGCATTAGAGGCCCCATACTTTTGGTGCCAGTGTTTCTTTTAGCCTTGAAGCAACGGCCCAAGGCAGGGGAACTATGAAGCAGAGAAGACACCTTGACTTTGGCATCAGAGAGATGAGAGAGAGAGGGATGCTGAGAGATGGAAGGGAGAGGGATGATGAGCAATGGGAAGGAGAGAGATGATGTGAGATGAGAGCCCATGTTGTTAAGAAACATCAGAGGTTACAGCAAGGCAGTACCTACCATTAGTGAAAAAGGTGCAGCGACAAGGGCCCACTCCATCCCAATCATGAATGTTTTACAATGCAAAGTGAGTATTGGGGCTTATTTTCCTTGCTAGCATTTGGGTAGATGGCACACTTGGTCAAAAAAGGGAGCAGTAGCTCATTTTCATTCAGAAAGATACAAGACTTGTTTAGAGATTGAAGTGATGGTCAGACGTGGTGGGGAAGGAGTGAAAGAAGAGGAGGCAGCCTGCTTCTCAGGGCTACAGCCATCATTAGTGTAGCAAGTGCAGTGCATTGGGGCCCACAGCACCCCAATTATGGGCAGTAGTGTTGTTTTTTTTAGAAAAGCACCTCTGAAATGATCTCACGATCCCTGCCTCCTATGACCAGCCCTCTCCCTCCCACTCCCCAAATCCTTGCCATATACCTTTGGAGGGGGCTCAACTTCAAAACATTTTTCTTAGTGAGGGGCACTGAGAGCAAAAAATGTTTGAAGACCTCTATAATAGATTTACATGCAAACTGGTCCAGGGAGCAATATCAGTTAGGGCAGGGTAGAGGTAGTGCAGACAGAGGTCAATTTGTCTTACAAAAATAAACATGAGAGATGGGAATTTCTCTAAAGAGAGGATAACTGAAGGTCCTCCCTATTCAAGTCCTTGAGCAAAGTGCAGTCAACCTAAATGGAAAATCTAAACCACTAAGACCACAGTATGATAAGGGACAGTTGTTCCCATCATTATCTGTTTGGAACTGTTGTAGTGGTTCAGACATAGCTGTTAGGTGCACTGCACTGTGTTTATTGTAAGTAGTAATTTGTGCCAGTGGGTACTGGTAAGACCTACTGGCACCTATAATAGGGGACTACGAGCGACAGTCCTCGAACTCGTTCAACAATGTTTCCTTGTACAGGCTGCTTGTCATTCAGACCCATCCTCCGACACATCCAGCCTTAGGTATTTATAGTGCATTAGACATTCATGCTTCCCATATAGAGGGGAGTAAAAACCCTTCTCAAGCAGCAACCACAATCCTTGTCAGGGTGAACCACAAAAGTCACTAAATTAACTTGTGCTTAACCCTGTGGTAGATTGGCACAAAAGCAACCAGGCTTAACATAGATGCACTGTGTAAAATAGTTATGCAGCACACAAACAGTAATAAAGTGAAAATACAACACAGGAAATATCCCACACCAATTTAGAAAATATTGAGTAAAATGTAATACATTAAATACGACCAAAACAACAAAACTCCATTCAGCAGAAATGGAGATATCAAATGTTAAAGGCTTAAGTAAAAATAGTGCCAATAAGCAGAAAGCGCAAACTGTCAGTATCTGGTCACACTAGACCAGGACTAAGTCACAGTTCAGGCTGTCCACCATTAAGTGCAGGCTGGATACAAGGACCTGGTTAGTTGAGCTGAAAAAGCTATCTTCTCAAAGTCTGGCATGTAAACTTCAAAACTTCAGGGCTCAACTGATGCCAGCCAACGATCCAGCACCTAGGAAGGCACCTCTTGGGGATCAGGAACTCACTCCAGCAGAGGCCAGCAGGGCTAAGATAGGTCTAGTTGCAGGACCAGGCAGGACCAGTTGCAGATCCAGGTAGGCATCAAGCAGCAGGGCAATCCTGTGGGGAACAAGGTAAGTCTCAAGCAGCAGGCAAGTCCTCTGGTAGTACCAGGGCAATCCTCTGAAGAACAAGGCAGGCCTCAAGCAACAGAGCCGTTCTCTGGGAAATAAGGCAAGGCTCATGCAGCAGGCCCAGTCATCTGGGGAACAAGGCAGTACTTCTTCTGCAATGTCCCCAGGTCCAGGAGTGTACTGATGAGTGGCTCAGGAGGAGCACTATTTAAACCTGGTGCCACCCTTTGATGTAGGGGAACTTCTAGTCCACCCGCACCTGATTCTGGAAAATGTCTTCCTTTCCCTTCCCAGGCTCCTGGAAGTCTAGGGTGAAAAAAAGCTGGTGTCAAGTTCCTTTGTGAGTGTGCTGGAAGCAGCTTTTGAAATGTAAGTGGGGTAGGGAACAGCTCCACCCCGCCCAACATGGCAGGAAAGCCCTCTCCCAGGTACACCCATGTCCTACTGTACATTCTCTGGGTCCAATACACATTACTGTTGGTGGTGCAATTAACAGGTCAAGGCGGCTGAAAACTCGTAAAAGGCCTCAGAATGTTTAGGGCAGAAAAATACAAGCTTTCTAAAAGCGACATTTTCAAATGGTGATCTAAAATCCAACGTTACCATTAAAGAGGATTTTAAATTACAATTCATTTGAGTGCAAACATTACATTTGTACCTATTCACAATCAAACGTTAGCACTGATTAATATAATAAGGTAACCCAATGTTATCCCATGGGAGAGCCTCACAGTAATGAAAAATTAATTAATACAATGCACCCTGCTCAATGGGCTGTTTAGGGCCTAACACAGGGGTGTCTTACACGTATTAAAAAGGGGGGTTTACGCCCAGCAAAAGACTTACTTACTTTGCCAGGTCGAATTGACAGTTTAAAATTGCACTCAGGCAGCAAAAGCTGATCTTATACATATTTTTAAAGGACCACTTAAGAGCCTGGCACCGTAAGTGCTGCAGGAACACCAATGCCATTTTATTTACAGGCCCTGGGTACATGTAGTACAACTTTACTAGGGACTTAGAAGTAAATTAAATATGACAATTGGTTATAAGCCTATTTTACCATATTTAAATGAGCAACCATAAGCACTTTAGCACTGATTAGCAGTGGTAAAGTGCACAGAGTCCTAATACCAACAAAATTGAATTTCAGAAAACAGGAGGGGCGAAGGGCAAACACATTTGGGGTAAGACACACCAAGGCTGTCAGGTCTAACAGCACTTGTCCCTGCCTTGTCCCAATTAGCACAGATGAATAAGGGTAACTGTGATCTTGGAAGAGCTCCCATTAAGCTGAGGTCTGCTTTGGACAGCCGTGAAAGTAACACTCACTCACCATGAGGCAGTGCTACATCACTGCAGGCTCCATATGTGTATATTTACAAAATGGATTTTGCCTTAGCACATATGTAAATATGCATCTGCATTTTCATTGGAGGCTTCTGACTAACTATTATCACTTTGACTCATGACAAAGGCCTGCAAACACACTGGTCAATCATCACGATACAACTTCTAAAAAAACTGCATGAAGATTGGCCAATGTATTGCCTGCACCCTTGCTCACACTCAGAAGGCAGTTTAGCTGAATATGTATATATTTGGAGATGCACTGATACCTGAAGCCTATGGAGATTGTACAAAGTGCTGCTACTCTAAGAATTGGGCCTTAGTGTCAGAATGCATTATGCAGACGAAAGCGATGGTGGAGAGCCAAGGCACCGTGTCCACACATTGACTTCAAAGGACAGGTACCGCCTTTAAACAGAACACCAGCAACTCTCCCTCACCCCCCGCACCAGGGGCGGTTTCTCTATTAGGGCTCTGAGGTTGCACCTCGGTGAAATTCCTCACGTTTATCTAAATAAATATTAAATAAATTGATTTATTTAGAGATACGTTCATATCGCTAAAAAATGTATTTAAGTGTGGATTGCCTGTCCCAGGCTGCCAACTCCGCCTTCCTCTGAAGCAAGATACGGAAGCCAGGCAGTAAATCAACTTTCTGCAATGTGACGTATGCCGCAGGGCTTAGTTTTCTGAAGCCCTTCACTGCCATTGTAGCCTATGGTGGCATCCACTGTATCCCAGTGACTTTGAGTCTACACCAATGATCCAGGACCTAAGGGGCGCCACTTGAGGGTCAGGGGCTTGTTGCATCTGGGTCCTGGTTCAGGTGGTTCTTAGCCTGTTACATCCCTGTGGGTCTGAAAATGAGACCAACATGCTAGCCCTTGCAGTCACTCTGGGAGCCCTGGATTCAGGTACAGGTCCAATCCCTATGATTCAGGCAGGAGGGCAGAAATCCAGCAAGGAAGCAGTCCAACAGGGAAGCAGTCCAGCAGAGTGGCAGTCCTTTCAGCAGCACAGCAGTCCTTCCTGGCAGAGTCTCCTCAGGTCGTGAATTGTCCTGAAGAGTTGGTGTCTGAGATTTAATATTCATACGAGGCGCCTCCTTTGAAGTGAGAGGAACTTCTAGAGGTTTGCCTATGAAGTGCACAGTTTTCCGGCCTCCCCTGCCCTGGCTCCAGACTAACTAGGGGACCACGCAGCCCTCTGTGTGGAGCCAGGACATAACCTAGTCAAGTGTAAGCAGGGCTGTGCCCAGCTCTGTCTTGCCATCCTACTCATCCAGGCACACCTAAGCCCTCTATTGCGTGTGGCTGTCTATGAGGAATACACAAAGCCCAACTGTCAGCTACACCGGGTCATGGCCGAGTGAAAGGCTGCATGCACTAATTGGCCAAGGCCGGAAAATGGCAACTTTCCAAAAATGCTATTTATGAAAATTGTAACATGAAATCTGACTTTACCATTAGAGAGGATTTTTCATTACAATTCCCAAGACACCAAACTTTAACTGATTACCTGTTCCTATTTGGAAGTTATTGCTTATAACATGTAATAAACTAACTCTAATATTATCCTATGGGAGCGGTAGGCCTTACAGTAGTGAAAAATGAATTTAAGAGTTATTTGCTACCAGGACATGTAAAACTTAAAAGTACATGTCCACATTTTTAAATGCACTGCACCCTACTCTCTGGACTGTCTAGGGGTGGCTTATATTAACTAAAAAGGAAGATTTGGGCCTGGCAAATGGTTAATTTTGCCAGGTCAAAATGGCAGTTTAAAAACTTCACACACATGCTGCAGTGGCAGGCCTGAGACATGTTTAAAGGGCTACTTAAGTGGTTGGCACAATCTGTGCTGCAGACCCACTAGTAGCATTTATTTACAGACCCTGGTTACACAAAGTACCACATACTAGAAATTTACAAGTAAATTAAATATGCCAATTGGGCGTAAGCCAATTCTACCATGTTTTAAGGAGAGAGAACAGACACGTTGCACTGGGCAGCAGTAGTAAAGTGTGCAGAGTCCTAAATAACAACGAAAATGAAGTCAGAAAACAGGAGGGTGATGGAAAAAAGTTTGGGGATCATCCTGCAAAAATGGCCAAGCCTAACAGAAGGACTATCTCAGCATATCATCCTTGTGATGTTCATATACTCAGCACTGTAGTGTTGGCTTAAAGGAAAAGTAGCACCTTGTCCTCGTCCCTTCTGTACTGATGTGTACAAGTAATGCAAGCCCATACCAGACCAGTTACAACAGGGTCTCTAGACCTAGAAACTATATGTTATTCTATTTGAAAATGATAGTGTCAGTCAGTGTTACCAAAGCCGTTGCTTCCAGTTCTCTCCCTAGCAAGCTGGAAAACTTACCATGTCAGACACCAGTACTGTTCGTCCAGCTCCTTACTGTGCACACAGAGACTGACCCCTCCTACTTGTTTGATGCTGAGCAGCATGGCTAAATAAGAAAAAAAAGCCTATGACGCAGCTGCTTTTTATTTTTATCTTTGGATCAAAGCTGGGTGAATAAATAAAAAAACGTGAAGCATTTCTATGAAGCACGTTTGTTAGTGAGCAACATGGGGGAATGAGTGGGGGAAGAAACATGGAGGGCATGGGTGGGCAAAAAAGTAGAGCATGAGTGAGGGGCAGCAACGTGGGTGGTGGGGAGAAGCAACAGGTGACAGAGAAGGAGATTGCAGGTGGGGGAAGCAACTTGGAGGGCGGGGTGGAAGGAACATGGAGTGTCTGGTGGGAAGGAGAAGGAGAGGTCGAGAAGCAACCTGGAGCGGGTGAGACAGAAGCCCACATCAGGAAAGCATCGGGGAGATCAAAAGATCGACCCCAACATGGAGGGGGTGGGGAAATGCATATGGGTGACAGTGAGCACTGGAGTACAGGGGGGGAGAAGAACACGAGTGAGACAGCTGGAAAACGCATGCATTCTTGTGAAATACTTAATCGAAAAGATAAAAAGTTATGTTTGAAGAGCAAGCAGTGGTAGTATAGATGCCAGCCAATCAAAAAAGATAGTAAAGAGGCTATGCTCCATGAGAAGTACAAGCACAAGATAGACAAGCTGGGATAGGAATAAGAAGCCAGCAAATGAGAGTGATAGGAAAGCCAACCAATAATAAACAGTGGACAGGCTCCAAGCAGGGGCGGTGGGTGACATTTCAAAGTGGTGGGGCGCTAAGTGATGTGCATACAGCACCATAGCGAGCGAGCGAAGCGTGCGAGCCTGAACCCCAAAAGGGGGGCTTGGGGGGATAACCCCCCCCAAGAAAATTTTGAAAAAAAAGAAGAAAAATCATGCATTTTCAAGCAAATTTGAGAAAGCAGGAAGGTTAATAAAGCAATTGTGAAAGTGCAGTTATTACATTAATAGATGGCATAACATAGGTAGCAGCTTATTCAGTATAACCACAGAGCTTCATACATTCTGTCCTATTACGCTCAGCTGATGAATTCAGACTATAAGACTTTCATGAAAATCTCAGCTCTAAGAGCAGAAGAAGTTGCACAGCAGTTGGGAAACAGCCTTCACAAAGCATTGGGAATATGAGTGGCAATTACTTGAAAGCAAACTGAAAGCAGCATCAAGTAGTAACTTAAAGCAATGCATCCAGCAAAACAGTGCATGCAGTCAACCATACAAAAGTAAACTAAAGCAAGTGTGAACCTGTGAACCTTCACTTTGAAAGCAGGGTGCTAGTCAACAGGCCAGTCACATACATTTAAACTGAAGAAGAGTACACCTCAGCATGCAGGCACCAACATAAAAGCACCAAGCAAGTCTATATTTAGAGGGTGGTTGAGCTTTACTAAGATAAGTAAACCTGGGAATGCATCAAAATTGTATGCCTCCTCGATAGGGGTGCAATGATGAGAAGCATATGTATTTCTCCTACATTTTTCCTCTTTCTAAAAACGCTGTATTCTGCAGCACACTTAAAAAGAGGAAACACCTCTAAGGATTGTTTCTGTGCAGGAAGGTGTCTTAAAATTAAAATTTAAGCAGGGCAACAGCACCAACTAGGGCCAACACCGTCCCTCAGGACACAGATAGGCGTCTCGTCGTAACCGACACTGAAAACTCAGACTCACTCAGGTAGGCCATGCAGTACACCCCTGCAAGCCCACTACTGCAGCATGGGGAGGTATGGGGTAATACTCTCTTCATGAGACACCAGTATAAGTAAAGGCCAATTTATTGTGCATGAACAATAAACATTAATGGTCTGACTTGATTCACACTCATGTCAATATTACATTAGTCATGCATGAGTGCAGTGTTTTGTGAGGGGAATGGGTGCACTAGAAACAGTTAATAATGATGTGGTTGCGGCGCCTGTGTCCTTCAGCAGGATTTTCCCTGCGTGCATGACGCACATGTGGAGGCGGGCGGTTGTCCCCTTCCGACTCACTGCCAGATATCTCCAACTCACGCTTGCAGTTAGACAACTGTTTTCCCAACATGCTGGTCAGTGTTCCGAGGTATTCGGAGCCGAGAGGGATACCAGGGCTGATAACTCCTCCAAACATGAACTTCCTTGTCATCCCAAATTAATCAAAATGGGAAAAGTCCAGCCCGAACTGCCAGGCAAGGTCCTCTCTGGATTGGAAACAAGCATCCTAGGACCGGTTTTGGTGTTTCACCCCTCTTCAGCCAGGCTAGCTTGATTCCAGTGGCATGGAGAGCACAGGACTCACGTCTGAGCATACCCGTCCCACTCGGGGTGACAAATGCAAAAAAGGACAGACTGCAGAACAATGTCATGCATTCACCCCTTTGGTATTGCTTTGTTAGCACCAACTCAGGCACCTTTGCACCATGGTGAAAGGACACCTGCGTTTCAAGCAGGATTGCTTTTTTGCAGGAAGGGACACCTTCCTGCACAAAGGAAGAGACACCTTCCTGCACAGAAACAATCCTTAGAGGTGTTTCCTCTTTTTAAGTGTGCTGCAGAATACAGCGTTTTTAGAAAGAGGAAAAATGTAGGAGAAATACATATGCTTCTCATCATTGCACCCCTATCGAGGAGGCATACAATTTTGATGCATTCCCAGGTTTACTTATCTTAGTAAAGCTCAACCACTCTCAACCACTCTCCACCTATGTAATGCCTTCCCACTGCAGAGTTAAAAAAAAGGTGTGTGGTAGGCCCTGTAACTCCAGAGTTTAGGAATATCATACAATATACATATACAGTACTCTCAAGGGGAAAAATCAAATGATCCTATTTTGACAATATTATAATTTTATTAAAAATTCTGGACAATTGGATTATTCAAACATATAACATTGTCTCTTTATTTGTTTTTTTCAACCCTATGTTCCACTGATAGCATTTATGTACATGTGTTCAAAGGCCCCAGAGTGAATACATGAATTAATTTTTACAAAATAAAGAAACAGAAGAAATCCACTCATTTTTCTATGTATACAAAGTGCTTGTACATATTCTTGTAACTGGGATCTTTATTTTGAGCTTGTTCGAAGAAGAGAAAGCCAATTTCATTGTCTCCTCCCAACGAATTGGTAATCCATTACCATGTAAAAAGTGAGAAAACAAAATATTGCCATTCCAATTCATTCTTTGTCAATGGAATTTGCGTTGGTTTGTGAAAGTTGTCATTACGTTTCATTAATATATTAATTTCTAGGCCTCCACAGGACTGTCACAAGGACCTGTATTTTCAGGATTCACAGTGTGTATCCAAGAAAAAAGCTTTTGTCTGTATCCTTGGACTCAATCTACCTCTTGTAAGGGATCACAGGCATGTTGAACACATCAACTCACGCTTGCAGTTAGACAACTGTTTTCCCAACATGCTGGTCAGTGTTCCGAGGTATTCGGAGCCGAGAGGGATACCAGGGCTGATAACTCCTCCAAACATGAACTTCCTTGTCATCCCAAATTAATCAAAGTGGGAAGGAATACTGAGGCAGGGAGCTCCTTCGAGCATTTGCTTAATTCTACATGTGCTGAAGGAGCTCTGTGCTTGCCATGTCTGGCTGTTTATCTTTCGCAATCACAGTTCCTTGTCTTGGTAAAGTTACTTGTCCTGGTCAATCTGGAAATGCACCAAAATACATGGGTGGATGCTTGAGAACACCCATTATCCACCCATGTAACCCTTTCCCGGCGCAGAGCAATGCAAGGCAACTACTTTTTTTTTTTTGCAAACACATTTTTATTAAACTTTTTAATAAGACACGCATTACAATATCAAACAACTTACCCCCACGACCACCACCCTCCCTTAAGCCCAGTCAACATTACAGTATGTATACAACACATATTTATTTTTTTAATTACATTTTTAACAATTTTCTTCCCCAGAATCATCATTCTTTTTTAAATCTTCAAGGAAATCTAATAAATGATCCCATGCACAAACTTTTTCAAATGATCCTCTTCCTTTCTCATATCACTATACAATAAAGAACTCTCATACCCCGCCCAGCAAACCAACTCCACTTTCCATTTTGCTACCCTAGGGGCACTGGGCGCCTTCCAGTTTATAGTTTTTTCACGTCTTGCACGCACCAAAGCTAAATCAATAAATACTATAGTATTTTTACACTTTGTAGGTCTAGGAAATCCCCACAGCAGACAGACCATAGAAGTACACTAAATTGATTTTTTTGTTGCTTTGTTTATACAGAATATTATTTCTCTCCAGTATTCCACCAATAATGCGCTTGACCATACCATGTGCAACATTTCTGCACCATGTTCACCACATCTCGGGCATGCCACATTTGTCTGATAAATTTGAGTTACATTTTCCTGGAGTTAGATACGCTCTGTGCCAGTAGTAAAAATGTATCATTTGAAATCTCATATTTCTAGATTTAATGTATGAATTTCCAAGAATTTTAGACAATTCCAACTATGGTATTGCAGGTGGCAAATCCTCCTCTAACTTTTCTCTTAGAACAACGAGAGGCATTATCATATCACTTCTTAATGTCTGATAAAGGTACGTCACCGCCTACATCCGACTTGTCGTGGTACACAATATTTGACAAGCACTATATACTTGCGGCTCTACTAAACCCATATGCCCAATGGTTGCACAATCTAGCGACCACCACTCGATGCAACAAAAATTGCCCTCTTGGGCTCTTAAAAAGTGGCAGAAAATTCCTCAAATGATGATATCACCCCATCACTATACAAATACCCAACATATGCACCCCATGGTTTGACCACTCTGCTTAGCCCCACAATTTTCCCCCGAAACGATTTGTTCCAAACTTCTCAACGGAATGCCCGGTGCATAGGGTCTCTGAGTATGAGTTCGTTGGAGGGCTCAAGCGCATGGCAACAACTTGCTCTGCCTTGCAGTATATCAGATTTACCAAGCCATGCTGTGTGGCCTTGTGTGGCCTGGTAGATTTGACTCATGGACTGCGTTCCTCTTGCGTCACCCTGCGTGATGCAAGAGCAACACAATCCTTTGATAAATCTGGGACTCAGTTCTCACGTGTCTTCTCACATACTGCTTCTAGCTAGATAAAATAATTATTGTGGGAAAGAGACACTTTGAAGTTTCATCATTTTTTTTTAAAAAAAGTTATTAATATGGCAGCGCGTATAATGCAATGCACCAGAATACTTGTAAAAGTTAGCCTGCCATCTTTCAGCTGATAACTGCTCCAATTTTCACATATAAAGATTATGTTTTTGTCTAGCTATGCAGACATCCCAAATTTATGGATTAGGCCAAATAATTTAGTATGCACCAACAAGCAAAATACTTAAATACATAAATGGTGAAAAGGTAAAGGTAAAAAGAGTGATTCTTGTTAAATGTTTTGTTTCTCTTTTTTCTCCACTTCATATGAACATCACAGACATAGAGATCTTAAAGCTACAGTTATTTATAGAAGACACTCAGACAATTACAGAATCCCAACAGTTGCAGCTCTTTTTGTAAGTTCCAATGTCTTGACGCATAAAGTGCCCCTAGCAAGATGCACACAAATTAAATATGAAGGGAATATGCTGTTCTATAGACCTGGCTCTTAACTGGAAGATTCCCTAAAAGGTGAACAGTGGGTGAACCAGAAACTGAAAGCAGGCTAGAACATAACTGTAATGCATTGAGCAGATGCAAATTTATTTTTTTCAAAGATTTACCCGAATGAAAATAAACTTACTTGCAAAGTAGGAAATCTCAGGATAACTAAAATACTACTAGATCAGAGGTCTTCAAACTGTGGGGCGTGTGCCCCTGGGAGGCGGTGTATGTGTTCCCAGGGGGCCGCAAATGGGTCTGCAATTACTTGAAAAGGAAGATAGCCTGGAAGTGTTAAAGGAACGTTTCTAGGCTGTCTTTATATACGTGCAGGAGTTGAAGCCCATAAAAAGTGTGAGGATGGGAATGCTGAGTGGCATGAGGCAGGGTCAGTGAGTGTGAAGTCAGGGTCAAAGACATGGCTAAAAAGAAGAAAAAAATCAGAATTCGTTTTTTCGGGTAACTGCATGTAAAAATATGCCCCCACCTCAAATAAAAACTGAATGCAAGTTAAACTAATCAAAGGGAAAGATACTCTTTTACCTTATGAAACCTCAGTTGGCTAATGTGATCACTGCAGATGTCTGTGAGAAGAGAGTCACATAATTAAATCCTGATTAGTGCAGTGAGAAATAGTGACTTTTTTATAGTGCTATGAGGACCCAGTCTCTGACTGAAAGCCCTGTGAATGTCATTATTTTAAAATTGTTTACCATGTATAAAACAGTCCGCTGCAAAATACTGTTTAATATAAAACAAGTGCTTTAAAAATATACATTATAGTGATAAGCATTCATACTATATCTAGTGTAAACATTTGTATGTGTCCATCAAAAAGGTGCACTGCTTTTAAAGGACACATATATTACCAAGAATAAATATTTGTCACCATGAAGCTGAGTGACAATGTTAATTAAAAGCTGCACTGTCTCCAAAGCCGCTTTTATATTTGGTGATTAATTATTGCACACATTTACATTTCCATAAGGTAGCAAGCACCTTAGTGAGATGGCATGTCACTTCTTTAGTTCTCTACTATCTGTTTCACAGCACAGGAGCCCCCCCCACCAACCTCTGTAAGTGGGCACTGGACCCCAGTTATTGCAGTCTTACTATGAAAAAGAAAATGGGGTGCATTTCCTTGCTAGCATTGGGGCCCAGATCACCGTTGTTGTGCATGGAACAGGGCCGAAGCAAGAAGGAAGGGGAGGGTGGCTAAATGTGCCTGTTTTTGTCTGTTGTGTTTTTACACAAAGTGGCAGAAAGCCTGCTTTAGGCATCCGGCCTAGAAGTAATGGCCCTGTTGAGTGGGCAGAGTAGACAGCCAGCTTCGCAGAGGTGTAGGTATCATTGGTCCTGCAGTTGCATTAGAGGCCCCATACTTTTGGTGCCAGTGTTTCTTTTAGCCTTGAAGCAACGGCCCAAGGCAGGGGAACTATGAAGCAGAGAAGACACCTTGACTTTGGCATCAGAGAGAAGAGAGAGACAGGGATGCTGAGAGATGGAAGGGAGAGGGATGATGAGCAATGGGAAGGAGAGAGATGATGTGAGATGAGAGCCCATGTTGTTAAGAAACATCAGAGGTTACAGCAAGGCAGTACCTACCATTAGTGAAAAAGGTGCAGCGACAAGGGCCCACTCCATCCCAATCATGAATGTTTTACAATGCAAAGTGAGTATTGGGGCTTATTTTCCTTGCTAGCATTAGGGTAGATGGCACACTTGGTCAAAAAAGGGAGCAGTAGCTCATTTTCATTCAGAAAGATACAAGACTTGTTTAGAGATTGAAGTGATGGTCAGACGTGGTGGGGAAGGAGTGAAAGAAGAGGAGGCAGCCTGCTTCTCAGGGCTACAGCCATCATTAGTGTAGCAAGTGCAGTGCATTGGGGCCCACAGCACCCCAATTATGGGCAGTAGTGTTTTTTTTTTAGAAAAGCACCTCTGAAATGATCTCACGATCCCTGCCTCCTATGACCAGCCCTCTCCCTCCCACTCCCCAAATCCTTGCCATATACCTTTGGAGGGGGCCCAACTTCAAAACATTTTTCTTAGTGGGGGGCACTGAGAGCAAAAAATGTTTGAAGACCTCTATAATAGATTTACATGCAAACTGGTCCAGGGAGCAATATCAGTTAGGGCAGGGTAGAGGTAGTGCAGACAGAGGTCAATTTGTCTTACAAAAATAAACATGAGAGATGGGAATTTCTCTAAAGAGAGGATAACTGAAGGTCCTCCCTATTCAAGTCCTTGAGCAAAGTGCAGTCAACCTAAATGGAAAATCTAAACCACTAAGACCACAGTATGATAAGGGACAGTTGTTCCCATCATTATCTGTTTGGAACTGTTGTAGTGGTTCAGACATAGCTGTTAGGTGCACTGCACTGTGTTTATTGTAAGTAGTAATTTGTGCCAGTGGGTACTGGTAAGACCTACTGGCACCTATAATAGGGGACTACGAGCGACAGTCCTCGAACTCGTTCAACAATGTTTCCTTGTACAGGCTGCTTGTCATTCAGACCCATCCTCAGACACATCCAGCCTTAGGCATTTATAGTGCATTAGACATTCATGCTTCCCATATAGAGGGGAGTAAAAACCCTTCTCAAGCAGCAACCACAATCCTTGTCAGGGTGAACCACAAAAGTCACTAAATTAACTTGTGCTTAACCCTGTGGTAGATTGGCACAAAAGCAACCAGGCTTAACATAGATGCACTGTGTAAAATAGTTATGCAGCACACAAACAGTAATAAAGCGAAAATACAACACAGGAAATATCCCACACCAATTTAGAAAATATTGAGTAAAATGTAATAAATTAAATACGACCAAAACAACAAAACTCCATTCAGCAGAAATGGAGATATCAAATGTTAAAGGCTTAAGTAAAAATAGTGCCAATAAGCAGAAAGCGCAAACTGTCAGTATCTGGTCACACTAGACCAGGACTAAGTCACAGTTCAGGCTGTCCACCATTAAGTGCAGGCTGGATACAAGGACCTGGTTAGTTGAGCTGAAAAAGCTATCTTCTCAAAGTCTGGCATGTAAACTTCAAAACTTCAGGGCTCAACTGATGCCAGCCAACGATCCAGCACCTAGGAAGGCACCTCTTGGGGATCAGGAACTCACTCCAGCAGAGGCCAGCAGGGCTAAGATAGGTCTAGTTGCAGGACCAGGCAGGACCAGTTGCAGATCCAGGTAGGCATCAAGCAGCAGGGCAATCCTGTGGGGAACAAGGTAAGTCTCAAGCAGCAGGGAAGTCCTCTGGTAGTACCAGGGCAATCCTCTGAAGAACAAGGCAGGCCTCAAGCAACAGAGCCGTTCTCTGGGAAATAAGGCAAGGCTCATGCAGCAGGCCCAGTCATCTGGAGAACAAGGCAGTACTTCTTCTGCAATGTCCCCAGGTCCAGGAGTGTACTGATGAGTGGCTCAGGAGGAGCACTATTTAAACCTGGTGCCACCCTTTGATGTAGGGGAACTTCTAGTCCACCCGCACCTGATTCTGGAAAATGTCTTCCTTTCCCTTCCCAGGCTCCTGGAAGTCTAGGGTGAAAAAAAGCTGGTGTCAAGTTCCTTTGTGAGTGTGCTGGAAGCAGCTTTTGAAATGTAAGTGGGGTAGGGAACAGCTCCACCCCGCCCAACATGGCAGGAAAGCCCTCTCCCAGGTACACCCATGTCCTACTGTACATTCTCTGGGTCCAATACACATTACTGTTGGTGGTGCAATTAACAGGTCAAGGCGGCTGAAAACTCGTAAAAGGCCTCAGAATGTTTAGGGCAGAAAAATACAAGCTTTCTAAAAGTGACATTTTCAAATGGTGATCTAAAATCCAACGTTACCATTAAAGAGGATTTTAAATTACAATTCATTTGAGTGCAAACATTACATTTGTACCTATTCACAATCAAACGTTAGCACTGATTAATATAATAAGGTAACCCAATGTTATCCCATGGGAGAGCCTCACAGTAATGAAAAATTAATTTTGGAGTGTTTCACTACCAGGACAATTAAAGCTTAGACCCATTTGTCCTATCCTTTAAATACAATGCACCCTGCTCAATGGGCTGTTTAGGGCCTAACACAGGGGTGTCTTACACGTATTAAAAAGGGGGGTTTACGCCCAGCAAAAGACTTACTTACTTTGCCAGGTCGAATTGACAGTTTAAAATTGCACTCAGGCAGCAAAAGCTGATCTTATACATGTTTTTAAAGGACCACTTAAGAGCCTGGCACCGTGAGTGCTGCAGGAACACCAATGCCATTTTATTTACAGGCCCTGGGTACATGTAGTACAACTTTACTAGGGACTTAGAAGTAAATTAAATATGCCAATTGGTTATAAGCCTATTTTACCATGTTTAAATGAGCAAACATAAGCACTTTAGCACTGATTAGCAGTGGTAAAGTGCACAGAGTCCTAATACCAACAAAATTGAATTTCAGAAAACAGGAGGGGCGAAGGGCAAACACATTTGGGGTAAGACACACCAAGGCTGTCAGGTCTAACAGCACTTGTCCCTGCCTTGTCCCAATTAGCACAGATGAATAAGGGTAACTGTGATCTTGGAAGAGCTCCCATTAAGCTGAGGTCTGCTTTGGACAGCCGTGAAAGTAACACTCACTCACCATGAGGCAGTGCTACATCACTGCAGGCTCCATATGTGTATATTTACAAAATGGATTTTGCCTTAGCACATATGTAAATATGCATCTGCATTTTCATTGGAGGCTTCTGACTAACTATTATCACTTTGACTCATGACAAAGGCCTGCAAACACACTGGTCAATCATCACGATACAACTTCTAAAAAAAACTGCATGAAGATTGGCCAATGTATTGCCTGCACCCTTGCTCACACTCAGAAGGCAGTTTAGCTGAATATGTATATATTTGGAGATGCACTGATACCTGAAGCCTATGGAGATTGTACAAAGTGCTGCTACTCTAAGAATTGGGCCTTAGTGTCAGAATGCATTATGCAGACGAAAGCGATGGTGGAGAGCCAAGGCACCGTGTCCACACATTGACTTCAAAGGACAGGTACCGCCTTTAAACAGAACACCAGCAACTCTCCCTCACCCCCCGCACCAGGGGCGGTTTCTCTATTAGGGCTCTGAGGTTGCACCTCGGTGAAATTCCTCACGTTTATCTAAATAAATATTAAATAAATTGATTTATTTAGAGATACGTTCATATCGCTAAAAATTGTATTTAAGTGTGGATTGCCTGTCCCAGGCTGCCAACTCCGCCTTCCTCTGAAGCAAGATACGGAAGCCAGGCAGTAAATCAACTTTCTGCAATGTGACGTATGCCGCAGAGCTTAGTTTTCTGAAGCCCTTCACTGCCATTGTAGCCTATGGTGGCATCCACTGTATCCCAGTGACTTTGAGTCTACACCAATGATCCAGGACCTAAGGGGCGCCACTTGAGGGTCAGGGGCTTGTTGCATCTGGATCTGGGTCCTGGTTCAGGTGGTTCTTAGCCTGTTACATCCCTGTGGCTCTGAAAATGAGACCAACATGCTAGCCCTTGCAGTCACTCTGGGAGCCCTGGATTCAGGTACAGGTCCAATCCCTATGATTCAGGCAGGAGGGCAGAAATCCAGCAAGGAAGCGGTCCAACTGGGAAGCAGTCCAGCAGAGTGGCAGTCCTTTCAGCAGCACAGCAGTCCTTCCTGGCAGAGTCTCCTCAGGTCGTGAATTGTCCTGAAGAGTTGGTGTCTGAGATTTAATATTCATACGAGGCGCCTCCTTTGAAGTGAGAGGAACTTCTAGAGGTTTCCCTATGAAGTGCACAGTTTTCCGGCCTCCCCTGCCCTGGCTCCAGACTAACTAGGGGACCACGCAGCCCTCTGTGTGGAGCCAGGACATAACCTAGTCAAGTGTAAGCAGGGCTGTGCCCAGCTCTGTCTTGCCATCCTACTCATCCAGGCACACCTAAGCCCTCTATTGCGTGTGGCTGTCTATGAGGAATACACAAAGCCCAACTGTCAGCTACACCGGGTCATGGCCGAGTGAAAGGCTGCATGCACTAATTGGCCAAGGCCGGAAAATGGCAACTTTCCAAAAATGCTATTTATGAAAATTGTAACATGAAATCTGACTTTACCATTAGAGAGGATTTTTCATTACAATTCCCAAGACACCAAACTTTAACTGATTACCTGTTCCTATTTGGAAGTTATTGCTTATAACATGTAATAAACTAACTCTAATATTATCCTATGGGAGCGGTAGGCCTTACAGTAGTGAAAAATGAATTTAAGAGTTATTTGCAACCAGGACATGTAAAACTTAAAAGTACATGTCCACATTTTTAAATGCACTGCACCCTACTCTCTGGACTGTCTAGGGGTGGCTTATATTAACTAAAAAGGAAGATTTGGGCCTGGCAAATGGTTAATTTTGCCAGGTCAAAATGGCAGTTTAAAAACTTCACACACATGCTGCAGTGGCAGGCCTGAGACATGTTTAAAGGGCTACTTAAGTGGTTGGCACAATCTGTGCTGCAGACCCACTAGTAGCATTTATTTACAGACCCTGGTTACACAAAGTACCACATACTAGAAATTTACAAGTAAATTAAATATGCCAATTGGGCGTAAGCCAATTCTACCATGTTTTAAGGAGAGAGAACAGACACGTTGCACTGGGCAGCAGTAGTAAAGTGTGCAGAGTCCTAAATAACAACAAAAATGAAGTCAGAAAACAGGAGGGTGATGGAAAAAAGTTTGGGGATCATCCTGCAAAAATGGCCAAGCCTAACAGAAGGACTATCTCAGCATATCATCCTTGTGATGTTCATATACTCAGCACTGTAGTGTTGGCTTAAAGGAAAAGTAGCACCTTGTCCTCGTCCCTTCTGTACTGATGTGTACAAGTAATGCAAGCCCATACCAGACCAGTTACAACAGGGTCTCTAGACCTAGAAACTATATGTTATTCTATTTGAAAATGATAGTGTCAGTCAGTGTTACCAAAGCCGTTGCTTCCAGTTCTCTCCCTAGCAAGCTGGAAAACTTACCATGTCAGACACCAGTACTGTTCGTCCAGCTCCTTACTGTGCACACAGAGACTGACCCCTCCTACTTGTTTGATGCTGAGCAGCATGGCTAAATAAGAAAAAAAAGCCTATGACGCAGCTGCTTTTTATTTTTATCTTTGGATCAAAGCTGGGTGAATAAATAAAAAAAAACGTGAAGCATTTCTATGAAGCACGTTTGTTAGTGAGCAACATGGGTGAATGAGTGGGGGAAGAAACATGGAGGGCATGGGTGGGCAAAAAAGTAGAGCATGAGTGAGGGGCAGCAACGTGGGTGGTGGGGAGAAGCAACAGGTGACAGAGAAGGAGATTGCAGGTGGGGGAAGCAACATGGAGGGCGGGGTGGAAGGAACATGGAGTGTCTGGTGGGAAGGAGAAGCAGAGGTCGAGAAGCAACCTGGAGCGGGTGAGACAGAAGCCCACATCAGGAAAGCATCGGGGAGATCAAAAGATCGACCCCAACATGGAGGGGGTGGGGAAATGCATATGGGTGACAGTGAGCATTGGAGTACAGGGGGGGGAGAAGAACACGAGTGAGACAGCTGGAAAACGCATGCATTCTTGTGAAACACTTAATCGAAAAGATAAAAAGTTATGTTTGAAAAGCAAGCAGTGGTAGTATAGATGCCAGCCAATCAAAAAAGATAGTAAAGAGGCTATGCTCCATGAGAAGTACAAGCACAAGATAGACAAGCTGGGATAGGAATAAGAAGCCAGCAAATGAGAGTGATAGGAAAGCCAACCAATAATAAACAGTGGACAGGCTCCAGGCCCCAGTATGTTCTTGGTAAGCCCACGATATGTCTCTTACAACCAGACTGGTGCCTGGTTGGCTCAACCTAAAAATAGCCCAGACAAGAAAATAGCTATTTGCCAGGTGGCTTACTTAAAGATGCATATTGACTGGGCACGGCATTTGAAGGCCCCTTTTGGTATTCAAACTGGCATCTGTAAGTAAGGTACATACCAGGCAAACCTTGCTACATATGTACCCATGGGATGTATGACGTTACAACGCATACTTTTACATCGCGTGCCTTTACAACGCGGTATTTACAACGAATACCATTACAACGCATAGTGATTTTAGGCGCTGGATAGTGAATTGTTTAATTTACTATTCCAACTCCAGTCCCCGTGGATAGTAGGGAAGGTGTTGGATAGTACATTAAACCCATTCCCTATCCTAGAGCGCCCCCCAGGGCAATGCGTTGTAATGGTTTGCGTTGTAAAAGTTGCGTTGTAAAGGCACTGCGTGGTAAAAGTTGCATTGTAAAGGTTGTTTACCGTACCCATGCATCAACTACTCGTGTAACTGAATAGGTGTAGGTCCTACTCCTCCATCGTGGATTTTACCTCCAACTCTGTGCAGGCATTCTAGTAGCAAACGACTTAATCGCAGCCAATCAGAAGAGGGCAGAGGAGTGTGGCAGTCGAGCTTTGTGACCCATCTAGTGCACCATAAACGCCTGGAAGTGGGTAGGCCTTAGGAGAGTTTTTGAATGAGCACATAGAGAGCTCCTGCAGTAGGTGCGAAAGTCTTCAAAATAAACCCCAGTAGTGCCCTTTAGCATTCACATACAAATAAATCATTTGCTGGGACTACCAACAATTGGCCTAAGTAGTCTGACCCTTTGTTGTCATGCAGACTGTGAGCCCGAGCAGTGTGTAGAAGTGTCAAACAGCACCCAGAGTGTATTCAAAACACGGGAGATTAGAAAGGAGAAGCTGCAGTAAAGAAGAAGTAACAAAACATAATTTTTAGGAACATGTTTATCTTTACTGCTTCTAATAAGCAGAAATGTGAACACGTAACAATAAAGTGCCTCAGAGCAACGGTTCACTGAACCAACTAACCAAAAATATCATGTGGTCATTATATTGTGTCAAAAGTACCGAGGACCAAAGTATCGAGACGGTAAGCACAAATAGGTAAGTATAGATTTACTATCCTAACTCCACATCTACGTACCTTGAAGATATTTGCATGGTCAAGGTACATATATGTGGAGTTATATATAGTAAAACTTTACTTACCTACAGAAACTTACCTTCACAATATTTTTTCTCAATATTCTTTGTACTGTTTTGTCTCATGATATTTTTGGTTCCAATATTCTGTGTAAACACCAAAGCAGCAGGTGGCATTTGGGAAGCATACACACTGGCTGACGGCCAACCTAACACACTATGGGGCATATTAACAAGGGCCTGTGATAATTATCGCTCAGCGCTTTTAGAGCAAGGAAAATTATTGCAGGCTAACGCTGGATTCTATCGCGGAGATAGCATGCTATCAGCAACGCTTATCTCCCAAGCAATAGAAATCCATGCTTTAGCTGGAAAACAGTGCGACCAGCGATACCTTGCTGACAGGGCAGGGTGGTCTTAGCCATGTAATCCACCTCCCATTGGATTACATGACTAACAGCCAGATTCATGAAGGGGCCAATCTGCGATTAGCAAATTGCGAAAAATTGCGATTCGCAATATGAAAATCGCAGAATGGTATTCATGTAGAAAAGCGATACAAATATGCGAATCGCAATCGATCGCAATTGCCGATTGCGATCTTGCCACAATCGCTAACTAATCGCAGATTCGGCATTTTTCCATGTAGAAATTGCGACCTCGCAATTAGCGATATCGCATTTTGCGATCTCGCTAAAACAGGAAGTCGCATTTCGAGCCCACTGATGACATCACAACCAGGAAGTAGGCTTACCCCACCCACAAACAGAACACAGAGCCAGAGATTGGGAGTAGGATACTGAAGAGCTGCAAACCTTAGACTGTGCTGCACCCCAGCAGGAAAAAATTCACCAAGATGTCCCAGGATGCAGCAGGGAGCAGTGGGCAGGAGAGGAAGCGAAAACTAAAGTTTTCAGAAGCTGAACTGGAGCATCTGATTGAGGGGGTCACCAAGGACTATGCCCGGCTCTTCGGCAAAGACTCCCGCAGGGTGCCAGAGGCAGATAAGCGCAGGATCTGGCAGCGCATCCACGCTAAAGTCAGTTCGGTTGGGGTGACCCAGCGGTCAATTGATGAGCTTAAAAAGCGCTGGTACGACCTGAGAGGTCGGTCTAAGGAGCGTATTGCTGAGAGGCTTGGGGAGCGACTGGCCACCGGTGGAGGGGAACCTGTAGCCACACCGAACACCCCATTGGAGGACCGGACACTATTGCACCAGCAGCCTGCGTGGGGGTCATGCAGCTGGACTCGTCTCGACCCAGCCAACAATCTGAAGGTAAGTGCCATGCGACTTCGACCCTGTCCCCCAACAATGCCCATGACTCCTGAGCTAGCAATATGACATCCCCAACAATGCAGCCCATGCACACCTGAAATGCCCCAATGCATTGTGGTAGACGTAGTGAAATCACATACCCCCAGTCAGCTGAACACAGCCAGAGCTGTAAATTCAAAGTAAATCAAAAAGCCAGTCAGGGAAAGCAAGCCTGTATGCATGTATCAACATAGCTTGTGCAAGATACATAACATTAATCATGCACCCTTTCACATTACAGGTGCAGTTGAGCAGCCCAGCACGGATAGCGAGGCCCTGCACATTGCCGAGACACAGGACGACACTGAGGGTGAGGACCAGTCCAACCAACGACCCGGCCCATCACAGCCACTGCAGACCACACCCCAACAAACAGCCACAGCAGTGGTACAGGCCCCACCACCAGCGCCTAGGAGGCAGACGAGGCGCACAGCTGGAGCCAGATCACACACTAGCGCACTGAGGCGCCAGCAGCGTCAGGGCTCAGCAGGCACGGCCATGGCGCTCCTACAACCTGATCCTGGACAGCACATTGAACGCTGCATGCTGGCGGTGCACCGTACACAGGCGCGTCACCTGGCAGCAATTTACACCCAGCTGCAGAAGACAAGCGAAAATATTGCCCAGATGACCGCTGCTGTCAGAGAGAACAGCCAGCTGCTGGTAGCCCAGCAGGACATGACCCGCCGCCGCCACCGCCAACTACTGGCCCGCCTATCGGCCTACACCCGGTCAAACCATGTAGTTGGGAATGCTACATCACAGCTGGCATGCAGGTCACTTGCCATGCAGGGCCAGATGGTGCAGTGTTGCCAGGATGTGGCCAGGTCACTGGATCTGCTTACAGCAGCAGTGCTCGGCAGCCAGTCCACTGCCCACGGAGAAGCAGAGGGGCCTGACGACGTGAGCAAGGTAGCGTCAACTAACAGCAGCGCATCCTTGCCACAGATGCCTGTACGACGCCGCAGCAGCAGGGCAACAGCACCAACTAGGGCCAACACCGTCCCTCAGGACACAGATAGGCGTCTCGTCGTAACCGACACTGAAAACTCAGACTCACTCAGGTAGGCCATGCAGTACACCCCTGCAAGCCCACTACTGCAGCATGGGGAGGTATGGGGTAATACTCTCTTCATGAGACACCAGTATAAGTAAAGGCCAATTTATTGTGCATGAACAATAAACATTAATGGTCTGACTTGATTCACACTCATGTCATTATTACATTAGTCATGCATGAGTGCAGTGTTTTGTGAGGGGAATGGGTGCACTAGAAACAGTTAATAATGATGTGGTTGCGGCGCCTGTGTCCTTCAGCAGGATTTTCCCTGCGTGCATGACGCACATGTGGAGGCGGGCGGTTGTCCCCTTCCGACTCACTGCCAGATATCTCCACTGGTATCCTGCGCTTGGTAGCAATGTTGTGGAGTATTGCACACACGGCCACGAGGCGGCAGCAGACCTCAGGTGTGTATTTGATGGCCCCACCAGTCTTGTGCAGTATGCGGAAACGGCTCTTCAATAGGCCAAATGTCCTCTTAATGCAATTACTAGTTCTCTGTGCTGCATTGTAACGCTGTTGCTGTGGTGTTGCAGGGTTGAGGTATGGGGTGAGGAGGTACTCCCGTAGACCGTAGGCGCTGTCACCTGAGGGTGATAAGCACAGGGTGAGTGCCTGTTCTGCGCTGATACATGATCACAGTGTACTATATGGGGGCATGTGTACTTACCCAGTAGGTGTCCTTCGCCAAAGTCTCCCCTGGCCAGTCGTGTGTGAATGCCGCTGTGCCGGAAGATGAAGGAGTCATGAGTGCTGCCCGGATGATGTGCCACTATGTCCGTGATGTAATTTTTGGCATTGCACACCATCTGGATATTGAGGGAGTGGTAGGACTTGCGGTTGCGGTTGCGGTACAAGTATTCCGTTTGTGCTGGTGGGCAGATGTGGATGTGGGTACAGTCAATGCATCCAATTACATGCGGGAAATGTGCAATGTTGTAGAATTGCAGCATGGTGTCATTCAAGTCCTGTTGGCTGGTGGGGAATGATATGTAGTGGTGTAGCCGGGTCAGCATTGCATCCAGGAAACTCCTAAGGCAGCGGGACATGGTGGGCTGGGATATCCCCCCTGCAACAGCAACTACCCCCTGGAAGCTTCTGGAGGCCAGTAGGTGCAGGCTGCACAATACCTGCACATGTGTGGGCACGGCATTGGTCCTCCTTGTTGGGTGCTGCATTAGGGGGTCCAGGTCCTGGATGAGCTTGATGATCATAGCCCCACTCAAGCGGTACTTTGCATAAATTTGCTCCCCGGTTTGGCCCAGCAGGGAGACCCGCTGGCGGAATATCCGCTCCTGGATCCTCCGTCTGTTCTGTGTTGCTCGCTGTAGCCTTCGCCGCCTCACCAACATGTAGGGTCCAGGCATTGTGAGAATCCTCAGGCTCCAGCTGCATGTCTTTAAATATGTTTGGTCAGCCCTGCACCTGTTGGTAGTTTGTTAACCGTTTTTTGAAGAAAAAAAAAATTCCTTACTGGTTACCACCTTTTTTTCACTTTTCTGTATCATGAATTCCTTTTTGTCAAATTGCGATGGCAATTGCGAATTCGCAGCAATTGCGATCGCAATTTGGCTTCATGAATCTAGCTGTATATCAGATTACAAGCAGGAGTAAGGAAAGTAGTGATAACTGTGGTTAGCACTACTTTTCTTATCGCTCTGCTTGTTTGTGTGCAGCTTGATAATTGGAGAAATGTCAGTAAGCCACATTTCTCCAGTTATTTTTACACGGAATGCCCACTTTGCATCTCATTAGAGATGCAATGCTGGGCGTTGTTGTAAGGGGAGCTAAATCAGCAAAACACGCGATAGCGTGTCTTTGCTGATAAGTCGATGAAATTTTCGCCGTTTTGCACCCGAAAACGGACGCAAAAGTGTTGATGATTTCATAGCGCCGCCTTGCTAATATGCCCCTATGTTTCACATAGGCTACTGATGTAGAAGCCATATCGCTGATGAAATTCACCTGCACTGACACAAGAATTAGGTCTGATGTTGGACTTGTTAAGAGGTGCTTTAGAAGTAGGTGAATTTGAAATAGTCATGCTCAGATTTCTAATGATTTTTTCTTAGCAACAGGGAACTTCTGAAGTTTGACAATTGTGACAAAAAAGCACTCTTTCATAAAGGAAAACTTAAAGTAGTAGTACCACTACCTAAGAGCTGAAAGTCTGTCTTGGCAAAAAAACAGAACTGATGTTACTATCATTCAAGGTAATTGAGCAGGATCCTGCGTGAAATCTTCCTTTATTTGCTCGTCATGTTGGCCATCAAATTTTTACTTAATGTTGATATGTATGCTTATTTTTAATCTTGAAATAACACCAGTTTTACATCGCTATGTTTCGCACAACCCAAAGAACATAAATCTATTTTGATTTCTACGTTTTAACAATCCGTTTACTTACTTTATTTCTTCCCCTCCTCAGACGTGTCAATAAAAATGATGTTTTGCCTAGGATATTGATTCCGAATTGTGATCCTTTGTCCTGAAATTTTAGAGTCACTGCCCAGAATGTGCCTCCATGTAAGGTAGCCACCCAATTAATCACGCAGCCCAGCAATTAAAGGCACATCCTACCTTCCATGGCTGAACTAACTTGCAACAACTTTGGTTGTTGATCAACCCATAAAAATTCTTCCACTCGTTCTGTCTCACGCTCACTCAAGTCAGTGGATTAAAAAAAAAAACACGACAAGCCTCGCCAGACTAACTCTTTCGTTAAAAGACTCCTCCTTTACCATTCTCTTTCATTGGAGAATCCCCCTCAACTGAGATTCCCCCTACAAATGGGCAATGGACAATCCCATTGCAAAGATGTCTCTAGAAAACTCACGCGGATCGTAAACATCAACTTTTCTGTAAAATAAAGAGATTATCGTGTCCACCAGAGCAAAAGTTATTTTTCCAAAGAAAATCTAACGATGTAATCTTGCAAGCGTGATACCTTTCTTGGGCTGAAGTCTATTTTTACATTTTTTAATGTTTAAAACCACATATATCCTTTCCCCAGGCACCTGCAGCACCGCTAAAACAGATATTGCCTTTATTGGGAATTGCAAGCTAATTACATTTTACGGTTGTGTGAGAAGAAATGCAACTTTTTTTTAGGGGAACGGGAAACGTGTCCGTTTTTAAATGTTCTTTTCAGCTGTGGTTTCGAGACAATTGCCTTTAAGGGAGTGAGAGCAAGATGTGGATTGTCATACTGTGGACACACATTTTAACCGACAAATTCCTCTAAACAAGGGGGAAATAACGCCATATGCAACTTTCATCTCAGAGTATATAGTAAATTGTTGTAATCCTAGGAAAATTGATATCTTGGCTAGGAAAGTGCTGACTATCTCAGTGAGGAAACACTAGTTTATGCATTTAGTAGAAAAATATGGCTGTATGAGCTGCTTTATATTGGCCATCAGAACCACAATATATATGTGAGGACTTCCAACAACTTTCAGTTAGTTTATGAGAATTCAACACTTTCCTTTTAGTATATGATGTTTATCTTAATACACGACAGCAAAAAGTAATAAACATAACGATTGCCCTCTTAGTTCTTCGGTATCGTATGGGACAAATAAAACAGTAAGTTCATCCAGTTACTTAATATTGCTTGGATGATCGGACTGTATTTGTGCATGAATTATCTGTTGTAGGAGTATTGAGTCGATATGTTTCAGCTCTAGTGTGGTGATGAACAGCCGGTGTCTGGTGTGACTTCAGCTCGTTGACCGTGAAACCCAACGATGTCAGGAGCTTCGCCATTGTCTGGAGGTGGTCAACAACTGACTGGGGTGAGCCTGCCTTCAACAGCGAGCCATCAAAATAGGGGGAAACTGGCTTCCCGGTCCTCTGAAGGTGGGCAGTGACCACCACCATCATTTTTGTGAGCACCTGAGGGGTGCTGGTGAGGCCAAATGGCAGCACATCAAAATGGAAGTGCTCCTAGCTTACTTGGACCTCAGGTAATTTCTGTGAGACTGCAGGACGGGTATATGAAAATATGCATCCTGATGGCAGAGGGACACCATCTATGCCCCTCAGGGAAGAGCAGACAGGATTTGGGCCAGTGTGAGAATTTTTAATTTGTCCTTCAGCAGGAAAGCATTCAAAGGTTGAAGGGCCCGGTCAGAGACCCCAGTCCTTACTGGAACCTTTGGACAGCAACACTTGGACCTCTGGTAACAAAATAGACTGAGACTCCTCTGAAAGTTGCTCTGATGTGGGGGAAAGATTTGAAGGGGCTAAAAAAGGGTCGGGCATAGCCATGCTGAATGATTTGTAAGACTCATCTGTCAGATGTGATGGATCACCACCCTGGGAGGAAGTGATGAATTGGGCCCGCCACAGGATGTGTGTGTTCTACTAAATGAAAACTAAAGCGCCATGGTGACTTTTGCTGCTGGGGCTGGGGACTGAAATGACTGTTGTTCCTACTGACTTGCATGTTGCCTCTCAATGACAGGGGTGATTGCAGCAGTCGTGGGGAAGACACTTTGTTGCCTATACTCCAGCACCGTGGAGTAGCCGCTGAATTTTCGTAAATTATGGTGGAACTGCTTGGCAGTGGTTGACAGACCCATGGAGCATGTTGTGGGCCTAATACCTTTAAAACTTCTTAGGCAGAATCTGCTTTTTCACCAAAATGGCATCAACCATCAACGGGTCTATCTATGAGAGAGGCTTGAACATCTCCAGAAAATCCAGTTGAACGCATCCATGCATGCCAGCGGAGCACAACACTGGTTCCAACTGCCCCAGGCAATCAGTAGCATCTAGGCAAGCACAAATCACATGTCTGGTCATGTTCTGTCCATTAAACTGTCTGCAACATTTTGCAGGCCATGTCCCCAGGGGCACTTGTGTAGCGACTTGATAAATAAACATTATTGACTGATCTCAATGTCAGGCTCACAGAAGAAACATCTCAGTCCTATTAAAATCCCTATCCGAAGGAGTCGTGGGGAATGCTTGATGGTTGAAGTCTGAACAACCAGGCTTTATGGAATAGGATCTTCCGGCAAAAAATTGGGATCTCCTGGAACCGGTTTGTGATGCCTGTCTTCCTGCCAATTTAGTGCCCATCAAGGTATTAGTGAGGATATTGTTAAAGGGGAGCAGGAGCTCAGGCATGGCCGGTGCCGGCTGCAAGGTTTCCGTAAGAATATTTGTTTTGGTGTCATCTGAAGCCAGCTGCAAATCCAGGATCCCACTGCCCATCAGACTACTACTGAAAATGATGCACCCTCTTCCACTAGTAGTTCAAGTGGGGGTTCAAACCTTGTTTCAGGGGAGGCACAAAGCCCACTGGCCTCTTTTAAGACAATGTCAAAGTTGTCATCTGTATAGTGATGGGGGAGAAACCCACCCCTCTCCCTACCATTATCATCTCCCTCTTGGGGTTTACTTTGTTCAGAGTCAGAACTGGAAAGATAATTGAGCCTCTGCTGGGGTGTGCTGCCGGGTAGAGGCACTGGTTCAGAGTCAAGCTGTATTACAACCAGGTACACCTTTGTATAATGTGACATTAGTTGAGATCGGGCTGAAGTTGGGCCAGTATCAGACATTAGAATCTGAACCAGATCCTCTTCGCACGGCATCAACACCATGCAGACAAGGAAGGGATTGATGTAGGTCTTTGAGCTGGAAGCCACCGCGGTTTGTTGGGGCCCAAACACATGCCATAGGAAGCCAGAAGTGCACCAAAAATCTGCAGCATGGCCTCCTTAAAAGCATCAATCTGCTGCAAAGTTGCTGATTGCCCGGTAAACTTGGGGTGCATTGGAATCAGATGGAGATTTGACTCTGTAAACAGGGGCGTAGAGGTAGATTGAATGACTTTGTGATACACTCACTCCTTCTCTGTGGATACTGGGTGGCAGGATGGGGCTGAGTCCTGCTTTGCTTTTTTGTATTTGAGCTTGGACATACAAGAGGACTTCAACTACGAACTAGACCTCTTCTGAGAATGGCTCGGGCATGAGATCGAGTCCATGACTTGGAGTAAAACTTACATGAGGGCTGAGATTTTCTATGATCAGTGATATTCTTCGGCTGCGTGGCTCCGGTGATAATGCCTGCCTTTGGTGGTTGCCTGACCCACTTCTGGGCTTGAGTAAGAAATGGGGATCTGTCATGAGGATCAGAGGTCACAGTGGCATGGTCCGAAATCCACATCAGGCACAGTTTCTCCAAAGAAAGGCATGGTCTGCTCAGGCATTCTTTTTCAGTGCAGCAGCATAATCCTCCTTTGGCACTGTTCTTTGATGCAGCTGAACTCCGCCTAAGGCACACTTCTTCAATGTAGTAGAACACTCTGATCAGTCACAATTCTTTGATGTGGTGGCACTGTGCATTTGGTCACAATTCTTCAGTGAAGTGGCACAGTCTGCTCAGGTACAATTCTGTAATCCAGAGGTATAGTCCTCTCAGGGCGCAAATGTTTGCTACAGTTCCCATTTGGAACCGTTCGAATGGAGAGATTGTGCCCACACTCCTAAGGGTATGCCGATTGCTCTCCTTAGCCTCCCTGTGTTGGCAGACCTACACACCACTGAGGGTCAAGTGGCTTCTGGCTCCCCCTCGACAGTCATACCTTCTGCAGGGTTGGTAGGTACCTTCCCCTTTTCAGCAGGAAGCAGGCTTCCAGGCACTTCAGATCTGAGGGTGAATGATATTCCATCACCTCTGGGAAGCAGACTGTCAGGCAGACACCAGCTACGGTTGCATAGCGAAACTCTCAGCTATCCATGGTCAAAGAGAACTTGGAATTGGAACAACAAGTGGGTCAGTAGCTCCCACTTTTATGTGGCCAAAGCACACCAGGGATGGGTATTCTTTGTCTGTATTTACAAGACCAGTTTATAGAGGTTCTTCTTTCAATTGTCCTGTCCAGATTGGTCCTCAGACGCAGACTTTGGTGTAGAATAAAGGTCCTCAAAACTGGGTGATCACCAGGCTGGAGAACCCACAACAGACACAGAAAGAGGTATAATATACCTGCACTTGGCTATCAAAAGCCACACAGAGCAGTGATCAAGGAAGAAACAAAAGGCTGGTCTCACCCAAAGTTGACCATTTCACCTTGAACAAGAAACTGCAGTTCTATTGTTCACTCAAACTATCTATCAAATAGCAGTGCTTCGGGAAGGCTAATCAGCAGCTCATTTTACTAAAATGTATAATTGAATTTCTAGAGGAGTCTTGTCTCCTTTGTCCCGACTTCAGTGTCTAGGTCTCCTCTCTCAAGGATCAGGAATGTCAGCAATATGTTTCCAATCTCTGTCAAAACATCATTACTTCCAATTTGTGCACGAAAACATGCCAGGGGCTTCCAAAATTGAACCCACAGCCCTCCATTACTCTAGGTCTCTCATACACAAAATGCATGTACCACAAAGGCCACATACACACACTTAGAATGTTAGCCCTACAACCTGGGTTAACACCTAGAAACAGAACTTCACACAAATGAGCCAGTAAGCATCGCCTCCGCTGACACAAGTAAAAAATGTTTGATCACAATTATAAATTCACAAAACACAGTTTGCTGCCACCGCCATTTTACGTACTAAACCCCGAAAGGGACACTAGCCTACTGTTAGTAACTGAGAGCACTCTCAGTGCAGCCCTCCAAATCACAGGACAGGTCTGGGCCTTTAAAGTGATTCTTGTATTGCATTTAAGGAATCGCAAATTGCGATTATTTAAATGCAATCGCAATTTGAGAAATCGTAATTATTTGCGAATTCTCAAATTGCGAGTGCCTTGAACCTTGATGCATCGCAAATGTCCTTTTTGAGGGCGCAAACTTCCGATTTTTGTGAATCGCACAGTTTGCGCTCGCAAAAATGGATGATGCATGTGCCTGATAGTTTGGTATTTCATGTGCTAAATATATAAGCAGGACGTGTAAGACCCGGCATCAAAAGGAATGTTTCGCTCTGAAGAACCAAAAAATAAGGGGGAGGAGGAGGTTTTTTTTTCAGCTAGGTCCGCCCTCCTTTATCGTACTGAAACTAAAACCCGAGGTGTCGGGTAAAGGAGCTAGCCACTGGGATAGGGTTTCCAATCGATGAGATCCGGAAACACCAACAGGAAAGAAACATTTCTTTCTTGAGTCCCCTCACTCACCAGGGTTTTCCCACAGTGACATGCTTCATCATAGGGGCCATCTCAGCTCTCCACGTTCAGAGGTGTGCTGCGACTTGCGAGATTTACGTAGGAGCACTTTTATGGAAGACTATGTGTAGTGCAAAAGTGTGGTGGAGTGGGCTAAAGTGAGTTAAAAATTCCTTGCTAGTGGGCGAAATATTTTATTGTTGCTCCTAGTTTGGTATATCTAAAACTCTAAAAAATCTAAGCCCTGACCTTAATGCACACAGCTCCATGCGCCCCTCAGAATATTGGTGCCCTGTGCCTGGGCACAGCTCGCCCATGATAAAGGCAGGCCCTGATGATTCGCGTGCCTTGACAGCTATGTAAATAAATATTTTGGGAGGTGCTACAATGTGGTAAAATCAGATGGAGGAAGCACTGAGTTAACTAAACGGGACTGAAACCTTCGAGAAGCAAGATACTGTTCATGTTAATGTTGCAGTTGGCAGACTGTGCCTTAAAGGATGCCTTCCACCGCTTGGCCTTCTTGCTCCTAGTTGGACAGTGCCTTATTTGTAAAAGAATGAGTGATACTGCCCAAATTATTCGCATAAAGCCGCCAGGCACCTCTGCCAAATGTTGGGTTTGCCAAATACACAGGCTGACTAGCCTGGATTTCACTTTAATCCTCTTTCATCACCAGCATACTCACCCTCCCTGTTCATTTCACTCTAGCAAGTTCGTTTCTATCCCTGCTTTTCCATTATTCTTTGCTGTTGTAGTTTTATTTAGCGCAAACTCGACTCGACGGTATCAGAGCGCTTTACATGAGCAGCACCGCTTGCATTACACACAGACAAATTCATTTCTACGTACGGGGAAATTAAGCGAATTGCCCAGGAACACAAGATGCTTGAGCCTCCAGCCAAACTCGAAACTGGCCTCCCAGTTGCAAAGTCGGCCGCTCTAGCCGTTAAGCCACATCCTCTGTTTGACTGTTTTTTCCATTTTTCACGTGCTCCTTCTTTCACCATTTGCTGCTTTGGCCTCTCTTGTTATGGGAACATGGGCCAACGTGTGATATTCAAATATACGTCCCTGTCCCCCAAAAAAACTGCTATTGTGAGCCTACTGCAACCGCGCGACCCAATGAAGCACCGGGGCTCTGTCGAAAGGGCAAAGGCAGGGAGTGGCGCTTTCACTCGCACACCTCTCACGCTCACTTGCAGCGAAAGCAATCTGCGTAAACACAGGGGAAAAAAGACATAACCCGCCCTGCCGGATCTTCTAAATATGTCTTTTTTATTAGTTTTCTGTCCCTAAGACTACATGCGCATTCATTCCCTTGGCCCGCTTTACCCTTTCGTCAATCCCCTGCTCCGCCTCGTGCATACCACAAACACCCAGGGCGCAACTCAGGGCGTCGAGGCGGATGTGTCGTGCAGAGCAGGTTTCGCTCCCTCGCCTGTCAGCACCTTTGTTTATTGTGCTGAGCGGTGGTTAAAATGATAGACAGCTGTAGGCTGAGTTGAATGGTTGGCGAATGCACGAAGGTGCAACGGATCCCTGTCAAACCTATTCAAACCAACCCCACGTCGCAGGTTGCAAATAGAATGATATCCACTGTCGTGTTCAGAGCTACTGGAATTATGCGGCAGGGGAGAGTCAAATTGAGTGGCAAGGTTGAATACATAATGCGCAAGGCAAACTATGAGACACAATGTGGCACATTGTTTCATGCCTTCATTATTTTGTATTTTGTTTTACATATGGTAATACTGTCTGGGTAAAGAGTTCAACTCGTTAGTACGAGTTTGACAATCAAATACAGAAATAAACAACTGAAACATGATCACTTAGCCTTTGCATAGGGTCTTCGAATGCGTTAGTAACTTTTGATCCTATTGAGTTAGAAGCAATTTTTTTTGTTAAAATCTGCAGATTATGCAGATGATAGATTATGGGGTAAAAGTAGCAAATCTTTAATTATGCGAAAAAAGCCTCAGTCCTAGAGCGCATCACTGATCATGGCACATGGAAGTCCATTTAGCTATGAACTCAGCCCCATTGCCTGCATCCCACTGGGAAAAGATGACGTTGCAATGCATGCATTTACAACGCATGCCTTTCAGTACAACAACTGCATTGTTACCACGCATACCATTACAACGCACGTCATTACAACGACTTGCTGTAGGGGGCGCTGGAGTTTGGAATAGTATAATTTACTATTCCAACTCCAGTCTGTGCAACAGTAGGGAAGGTGTTGGATTGCAAATTCAACACCTAAAGTCCCCTATAGCAAGTTGTTGTAATGACTTGCCTTGTAATAGTATGCGTGGTAACAACGCAGTTGTTGTATTGACCGCATTGTAATGGTACTGCGTTGTACCGACAGCATTGTAAACGCTGTTCCCCTCCCACCTCCCCATTGGGAAACTGCCAGAAGGACAGAATAGTCTATTCAGCCATTAAGAGTTAGCTGGTCAAAACAGCAGTGCTGCACACCCTATTGAACCCATAGGTATGTGGTAAAGTCCCAGGCAGCATTGGTCACTTTACCAAAATGAGGATTGGTTGCCTCTGTGCCTCAATCATGGGGCGCCTCGGACAGCACACCCAGCCTTCAACACATTGTAATACATCACACCCAAAAGAGATGTAGTCTGCACTCATGGGCGGTCGCTCAGTCTCTAAATTCGGCTGACTAGGTGGATTAAGGATTGTTTACTGTAGAAAAAGAAAAAAAGAAACTAGACTCAAGATGGCCAAAAAAAACATGTCTTCCATTCATGATACAGAGCTGACCCAGGTTTGTAAAGCCTAGTATCCTGTGCTATTAAAAAAACAAGCATTTGCAATGCAATAGGTCTCGCAATTGCAAGATTTTGAGCCATTGGCATTGTAAAGGACAATGCCTTTTATTTTTGTGTTAAAAACTGCAATAATAAAAGGCATGGCCATTTAAAATACCAATAGATCAAAGTTTCTAAAATGCGAAACCTATTGCATTGCAAATGCTTGCTGTTTGCAAGCGCCACATGTTGCGCTTTCACGTTAATATAGGCCACTCCTCTTTCTTTGGCCGAGACGTGTCTAAAGAAAGGTGTGCGGTCGCTAATAAAGTGAAAGCGCGGTATGGGGCGCATGGCACGGTGAATGCACTGAATGTTGCAGGAAAGCTAGGGCCCCAAATATTTGACTAAAGCTTTTTTACCCTATGTACCAGGCCGATCACTTCGATCAAGTAATCTTCATCTTTTACAGGTCCCAAAAATAAAAAAATCTCGCCAGGGAGGTCGTGCTTTGGCACATACAGGACCTGTCCTTTGGAACTCCCTTCCCATTCAACTGAAACTCATTACCAACCATTTATCCTTTCGCAAAAACCTTAAGACTCACCTTTTCTCTTTCAGCTAATCAGTGTATGATTTACTATTTCTGTTTATGATCAGGCGCAGGTCAAATGTAATTGTTCCATCATAAGCGCAGAGATATCCTTTCGGGGATCTAGTCAGGCGCTATATAAGCACATAAAATAAAAATAAAAAAAAAAATAAAAAAAAAATAAATAAAAAAAAAAATAATAATAAAAAAAAAATAAAAGCATGTAGTGCCAGCAGTAGGTGAAACGCATTAAAGAAAATAGTGCTTACAGACTAAATAGGACGTCCCGTTTAGCAACTGAAGTAAAAGCACCAGTCCTCATGGGAGGTTACAAATGAAAACAAGGCAGTACTAAGGAGGGCCTAACAAGCCTATTAACGAATCAGACGCCAGCGTTCACAAAGGACAATGACACAAGACAATGACAAATATGGGCGGAGAGTGGGTGGGGCTTCAAGTCCATACTACAATACAGCATACCCCGCTGAGCAGCGCATGCGCTGCCCAGGCACCAACCTAAAAGATTTTTAAGAGGGCTATTCCAGTCCACCGACTGTGCGACTTGACATTTCATTTATGTGACAAACTCCATCTCTATTAGCCCATTGCAGCATGGTAAATACTTTTTCAATATTGGGTGTGCCTGTGTGTAGGTATGAATGTATGTGTATTTGCACGTGGGCGTGGGCATGTTATTGTGTATGATGGGTGCATGTGTTCATGGATGGGTGTGAGTGAGTGTGTATGTGGATGGGTTGGCATGACTAATTATGTGCGCTTGTGAGTGGATTGGTGTTAAGGGAGTGAGCATGTGTGCCTACCCATTACTGATCCACATTAGGAACTGCCACCGAAAGTCAGGTTTTTGTCAGAATGAATCTACCGTGCGAATGACTGCCCCAGTGCTCTCATACTTTGTGAGAGTAATTTTGTTGTCTGAGACTAAATATGGACGATACGTTGAAATGTCAAGCCTGTCTCAAAACAGACGTCGATGTCTGGCGCATCTCAAGGTTTTCTGGGGACCTCGAGCCCAAAGCTAACCACGCAGTTACGCGCCTTCTGACCACTGTCACCTCAATCAACACCAAACCTCTCTCCCTGCTGCCCACTCCATTTAGACAGGCATGTGCTGACACACTGCTGCTGTCCAGTGTTCAATTTATAAAATAAATATGTGCCAGGGCCCTCCTCAGCTTGCACCATCCATCGTACCTGCCAGCCCTGCCATTGACAGTACCAACACAACTACTAACCATCACAGTCCGACAAAGGTGAAGGTTCAGACTACTCCAGGTCCCCAAAGCTTTGGGAATGGCTTGGACAGGTTGTATTAGTCCTGTTAAATGTTTATTTAATTAATAAACAACTGTTGTGTGCTCATCTTAGACAAATAGTGCCACCATGTGGCAGGCTGTCATATGTACCAGTGTGGGGAATTAAGTGCTGGTGCTGAGCACTGGAAACCACTGGCTCAAATTAAGCACTGCTGCTGTCTACTCTCTCACAAGTAAAAGCTGTGTGGTGAGGTCTCTCATTACCCCAGCTTACTCAGCCCCTCTCTTCCCCATTTGACACACTTAGACTGGCAGCACGGCAGCAGCAGCTCCAGACAGGTCGCCGAGCTGCGGTGAGTGTTGTCTGTGCAGTGTCTTACTGTCCCATCTAGGAGCTTCTGTAAGACTCTACCAAAATGCTACCTGTCTGCTGCATATATTAAAAATAATTTGACCTAAGCCTCTGGCTGCAGAAGCACATAAAACACTTGCAATTAAGTTTCAAGTTAGAATTAACTTGCCTGTACATGTAAGTACGCAAAAAGACTCGCCGTGGCAGCTGTGAGTTTAGCATTGCACAGAATAGCGAATGTCTTTTTTTTCTCACACTCCTCGAAGGCGAAAATAAACATAGAAAGTCAGTCCCTTTTATAATTTGCTTGAACGATGCTCGATGTTCCCTTGTTCTGCGTTCCCAGTGGGTAAGCTCCCTAGGGGCATGAGGAAGTGCTTAGAGCGCTTAAAAAACTGATTTAATGCTCTGAGGTGATGGTTTTTAAAATAACTGGAATAAGCCCTACATTCAGACTACTTTGATGCTGCAGTTTTATTTGCACATTTTACCAAAATGTGAAGTCTACTTCTCTCGTGACTTTCAAAATACTCTCTTGTCGTGGCGACTCGCAGTAGCACAGAGCAGTAAGTGGCCCACTGTAAGGTGCAGGTGCTCTAAATATGTGCACGTTAAAGAGGATAGACTTCAGGATGCTTTGCATTGCCTTTACGGGCTTACATGGCGAAGGCCCAGACCACTTTAAAAATAAACTGGTCAGATACATTACTGCTAGGCCACTTCGATCCTCCTCAGCAGCCAACCTTAAAGTGTCCAAGTTTAGAAGAGCGTATTGGGGGGGTAGAAGCTTTGTATATAGTACAACCAAACGGTGGAATGCCTTACCCCTCCACTTAAAGACCAGTTCATCCCCGTCAGTTTTTAGAAAGAATCTCAAAATCTGGCTTTTTAACTCATAGCTCCATATCTAGGTGTCCTCATCTCCCTTCTGTGGTGCTACCAGTGCCAAGATACCCTAGGAAATTCAAGCGCTTTATAAAACTTATTTTCATTTTATTTCACTTTCAAAGTTCAAGGGGGTGGGAGAAGGAGTAAACTGCTGCAAAGAGAGGAGGAAGACGCAATAATGTTGGTGAGAATGGATGAGAAAGAAAAAGGGACGAGGGAGACCACTGAGAGTGAAAGAGAGAGTCACAAAGCAATGAGGGTGAGAGATTAACAGGAAGGAGAAGAGTTACAGCAGAATGAAAGACAAATGAGGAATATGGAGAGGAAATGAGAGGGAGATAAAGAAAGGGGGAGGTGAGAGGGTAGAGGGGACGGCAGAGATCAGCTTTCTCTTTACAATTTTGATTACCCTCTGGACGGTGCCAGTCTAAACTGACCATGAATTATATGATATTGTAATTGCATTTGTATAGCGCTTGCTACCCCTGATGAAGTGTTGAAGCACTTTTTTGGGCGAGTAACACGCTATTCCGGAGCCCATAAAAGATTAGTGGTGAATTAGTATAGTGAAATATGAAAGTAATGTGAGCAGTTGTCTATTATGAATGCATCTAAACCATCTCAGTCCTTCCAGCCCCGTATACTTGCATTCCTTAAATTAGTTCTTAAGTTTTTCCAACAAACAGTTTGTGTGTGTGCTCGATTTAACATCTGATACAATGTATTTTTACTAAATTAGCTCCTCCAAGAGATTAGCACAAAGCACTGTACTTTGGAGTTATGAGGAAGAAGGAAGGAGGAAGCCACCGTGTGGCTATATTCAGGGCCGGACTGGCCATAGCGGGCACCGGGCAATTCCCCAGTGCGCCGCAAGGGTGCAGGACGGTTTTGGGCCCCTGGGGGAAATCGGCCCTATACCAAAATCGTCCGAAAACCGGCCCCGGCAAAGAGCTCAGCGGCACCTCCAATGCCCGCGAGTGTGTGTGTGTGTGAGGGGGGGGGGGGGGTATATTGCACAACAGGGAGTCAGGAAACATGGGATCAATCCCTGCTTCCCTCATAACCAAATTGTGTGATCCTAGGCAGTGATTTTACTTTACTCTACAGCCTGCCTCCTTTTTATTCACCATCACATTTGAAAGCACCTACATATACATCACATGAGGATGTACGCTGCCCAAAATCTGCCCTGTAGTGACTATATTGTTGTTTCGACAATATTAATCATGTTGGCCATATAAAGGCCAAAAGACAATTGGCGTGCCTCCTCCATCCTCTTCAGAGGAGACAGGGTGGTGGTTTACAATTTTTCGAAATTCATATTCATAAACGATTACGTCTTTTTTTAATTTTAAAGTCTAAAATATTTGTACACAACATTTGTGGTGTAATTTACTCAGTAAATATTTTGAGGCCTCAGCTCTGGCTCGGTTCTTCTCTGGCTCGCCCCCCTCTAACTGAGACATTAAAAAAATTAACTCAGAAAGGCCAGTGGTAGCCGGGCTGCTGTGCAAGACAGGGTAAATCAGGAAGACCACGAAGGGTCGATACGTCAAGAGGATTGCAGGTCCCTTTGTTACTGTTTTGAAGAGACTCAGAACGGGGGAGGGCTCTGCCGGGCTCCCAGAGCAGGTAAACCCTGCTCGGCTCCCTCCTTGGACACACTGGGGACATACCAGACCATACATAGCTATGTACCAACACGTTGCGTAACTGGGAGCTGCGTGGGCCCCGAGCGCCATGCCAGGACCTGGAGCGCGTGCAGCTCTGGGACGGACGCATTTACACTCTGGGCTCCGGGGTTTTGGCTCGGGAGCTGAATGGGGCCTTTGTGTACCTTCAGCTGGTTAATGGTGTTTGCTCTGCTCTATATTCTTCCGAGCTCAGCTGATATATCATTTTTTAACGCCGCTCGCCAGTGTCACGTGCTGCAGAAGTCTGCCTCAGACGCGGTGTTCATGGTTAATGGAGGCCAGGCGCCTCAGGTTTCCCGGGGCAGCTCGGGGTTTTCGCCATACATCCTGGCAAATGTCAGTGCACTTAGCAGGTCTTCCGGTTTAAATAGAGGCGCCGGTGAACGCAGTGTAGGGTGACCAGATCTTGAGAACCAAAAAAGCCGGGACATTTTGGAAAATTAGAAGGACTACAATTTTTCATCCACGAAATGTCCAAGAATGACAGCGCTCATCAACATAGGATCACACAAGATGCTTTAAAAAAAGTGTAGTTTCTACAACCAACATTATACCTATTAATTAAATTAAATTGCTCACTTAAAACAGCTTCTAACTAGCATATCTTTAAAACACCCCAAAAAGTGTCTTTTACTGTTTTCAGTGCCAGGGCAGCTGCTGAACAAACATTTGCAAGGCGATAGGTCTCGCATTTGCAAGAGTTTAGCTATTGGCATTGTAAATGACAATGCCTTTTATTGATCTGTTTGGATAATTAACATAAATAAAAGGCATTGTCTTTTACAATGCCAATAGCTCAAACTCTTCTAAATGCGAGACCTATTGCTTTTCAAAGAAGAGTCCACCATTGTCCTGGGCAGCTTGGAAAGTGAAAGTGTGCATGGTCACTGAATGTTGCAGGAAAGCATGTTGTGCCTGCAGTAGGAGAAACTCATTAAAGAAAATAGTGCTTACAGACTAAATAGGACGTACCATATAACAACAAAAATAAAAGGGCCAGTCGCCATGGGAGGTTATAAATGAAGACAAGGCGGTACTAAAGAGGGACTGACAAGCCTATTAACTAGTCAGAAGCCAGCACTTACGAAGGACAATGACACAAGCCAATGAGAAATATAGGCAGATAGTGGATGGGGCTAAAAGTCCGTTCTCGAATACAGCATGAGGGAGCCTTGGCATGGGACAATTATGAATGTATACCGAGGGAGTCCTGGCAGGCTGGCACAGGAACATTATAATGCATCCTGACGGAACCCTGTCGCAGGAATGCAATGAACCCCTCATGCTGGAGTGCCTGGCATGGGAATGTTACAAATGCATTCTGGGGAGCAGTGATGGACGGCTGTAAACACATCATGATGGAATGCCTGGCTTGGGAATATTGCAAAATCATTTTGAGAGAACCTTGGCAGGGGGTTATAAATGCATCAAGAGAGCGCCTGGAATGCAATATTGAAAACTCGCTGTAAAATTGCACTGGCATGGTAGACTCATCTTGAGAAAACCCTTGCCAAGGAATATTATCAGCCGCGGGCCGTGGAGGGAGTTACGGTGGGGCAGGGAGGCGGGGAGGGGGAGGGGCAGGGTGGAGAGGGCTAAAAACCGGCATATGGATAATTACAGGTAAGTAAACAATTTCAATAATAAAACGAATTTCGTAGCGCGCCCTGCATTGCAAAATGCGATGCAGTGCGCGCTATGAAATTCGTTTTATTAATTAAATTGTTTACTTACCTGTAATTATCCAGGTGCCGGTTTGATAGACGTCAATCCCAAGCCCCGCCCCCCTGCATACATTATGCTTATGAGTTAGCGGAATGTGTCTAACTAATTACTTACACTTACGCATTTACGTTCATGTTCTCATTATGCAGTTATTCACTTATGCGTGTGATATTGTTTGCAGTGTTCTTAGCTTAGCATGTGTGCCACCATTTTGGATTATTCTCTTTACGTGCAAACTGTACTCGCTCATTCCCCCTCCCGTAGGAATAGGAGTAATTCCTCGTGTCAGCATATATGCATTTCTTGGTTTACTGTAACTGAAACTCCTGCTAGCGAAACTCCTTATCAGGCCGTTCTCATGCGCTGGGGATGTAGCGGCCTGGCTCTGTGTCCTTGGGAGATGATAACAAGTGTTGCTATTGCAGGTGCAGATGCCTCTTGTATGAGGCCATTGTCCACACCTCTGGTGGACCAGTACTTTTCCATTATGGGCGTGTTTTACTCTGCTTTCTCGTAATATAATGTATCACCATGATGATGTGAGTTAGTCCTTCTCGGCGCACTCTTAGGGGTGAGGTCGATATAGGGCCCTCTCATATGGGAGTTTGTGGCCTAATAAACTTGTTTTGTTTATTCTTCTCCACTGTCCGGCTGACTTATTTTGGGTAACTATAGGTGAGTGAGGTAAGTCACTCAGGTGGATTTGGGCCACGCTTATCAGATGGCGCCCGAACAGGGACTCCGCGATTAGGATCTTTCTCACCCGTAAGTGGGTAGCAGAAGGCCAGAGACCCCCTGGTCGGCACGGTGGGTCCGGGTACCCACTTTGATGCCGAGCTTGGTTCTCGCAGCGCTGCCCCACCCTGCTGATTGGAGGAGGTCTCGGTCCGTGATCCTACGCCGGAGTCCGGAAGGCGGAACCTTGGAGCTGACCGTGTTGGTCCAGCCAGCCGGAAGTGGAGAACGGTAGAGGTCGGGACCGCGCACGGAAGGTAAGTGGTCCGACTGGTGATTGAGGGGCCGGAGTGCTCCGTGAGACCGGTGTGTCTCTGGTGATTGGAGGAGTCGGTGTGCTTCTGGGGCTAGTGTGCTCCGGGAAACTCAGGGCGTGGATAACGCTCTGACAGACTTGATGGAGATTGGGGAACGAGGGTTTGTGAAAAATCCGACTGGATAGTACTGCGGGTTGGTGAGTGGCTTGCTGCGCGAGGATTTTGGGCTCGCCCGAACACCTAATGTGGTGATTTACGGGAGAGTGCCGGGTCCCGCGTGGTGTGGCACCTGCCGATTTGTAGTGCTGCCCGGGAAACGGATTGGTTTCCCAGTCTCGGAACAGCGAGTGTAGGCTGTTCAGTCTGCGGTAGTGTCCAGGTTTCCCAGGACTTGGTCGACGGGCCTTGTCCCATTTGGTAACACGTGTTTTAGTACGGATTATGTTTGATTAATATATGCATATGATATTGTGAATTTTTCCTGTGTTATTGTGTGTTGTAGGATTACATAATGCCGTGCTTTAGTAAATTGCGGTGTTTCGGGTGTTGCGATGTGAATGCGCACACTACCACAAGTACATATTTAAGATTATTCACTCTTTCCATTTCAATGTAATCCATTTGTATTACTTCAAAGGGGTATGTTGGAGGTGCAAAGTTACCCACAGGGACAGGTGTTCCCTTCCCAGGATTGTGTCTTAGACAAATCATGCACTGTTGTACCATGCGTGTGGCCACCCTGGAAATGTTCTTATTACTCCATACGGGGTCTAATAATTTACATATTCCTTTAGCGCTTATGTGAGCTGGTCCGTGGGCCATCGTCACCACTGGAAGGACATATGCATTTGGGAGCAACCATCGTCTTTTGTCAGTCACATCCGTCCAACACTTATCCGAGTCCAGCTGTCCCTTTCCATTCTTCCATTCCCTCAGCTCCTCCTCAGTCACTTTCTCCTGTATGTTTCGCACACTCTGTACAGTATCTGAAAACATATTAATGTCAGGTACAGATCTAGCCGGTCCAGCCACAAACATTCGCGGGAGTCTGTTCCTGGCAGTTTCTTTGGCTGTCTGATCTGCAAACGCATTTCCTTGTCCCACATCATCAACCACTGCTTTGTGTGCGCTACACTTTATGACTGCCAGCCTTCTGGGAAGCGTTAGAGCCGTCAGCAAGCGCAATATCAATGGGCCGTGTTGAATGCGCTGTCCGTGTGATGGTAAAAATCCCCTCTCTGCCCACAGTCTTCCATAACTATGAGCCACGCCAAAGGCGTATTGGCTGTCAGTATAAATGTTCACATCCAATCCTTCACTCAGTTCACATGCACGCATCAACGCTGACCGAAGCCACCTCTTGTCCGATTGATCAACCAATTCTGTTTTCAGATCACGAAGTGCGAGGGAGCACTCGCTATAACTTGCGGCCCAGGAAAGAGAGGCAAACGAATTGAGCACTGGAAGAAGGGCTGAGATAGGGGTAGGAGTGGACTGAAGTCGATAGGTTAGTGTAGCAATAGGGATGGACTGCTGAAAGGAGCCCTGGTGCACTTCTGAAGACATTGTTGGATGGAACATTAGAGTCAAACGTGGGCCCAAGTTTAGTGCTCCTGAGTCACTACAGTTGTGTGGCTCCGTCGAGGGAATAGGGTTCGCGAAGCTGAAAGCCTGCCTATGAGGCTTTAACGGACATAGGGAGAACAGCCCATCGAAGGGTGAAGAACCCCTCTGGCCGGTTTTGGAGTGTCTGAACTTTTAGTAGTGTCCTTAGTTTTCGGAACTTTTAGGATATCCCTTGCCCCGTTCTTTAGCAGAAATGTACCCTTTTGGTCGTCCAATACCCGATGAGGAACAGCCTTTTGCTGCTCCCCGCAGGCCGGAACCAGATTCACCATGGCGTGCTCTATCACGAAAAAGTAAAATTGTGGTTATTGTGGTGCTCATTATTGTCTTCCTGATCATGCTTGGAATACTGTTTTTCCTAGACAAAGCTTATCCTGTCCACAAGATGGTTCCTACCCCTTCTCCCTTACCAGAGCATAATATGATTACTGTTGATTATGGTGAACAATGTATGAGAAAAGGTTACCGTGATAATGTCTTCATAAAAACGTTACATCATGCACACGCTGTATACAATGTGACAGATTGTTGGGTATGTGGGTTGCTTCCTTCTGCAGCGTATAAGAAGGACAGGTTACTGGCACTACAACTGACCCCTGTGAATAGCTGCGTGGGCTGGTACACTTTAATTGGTAGGGTAAAGTTTTTTCAGCAGCCGGACTCTCTCACCCCACGACTCCCTGACAGTAGGTCTACACTGACGATGCGGGTTCGCCCTTTGCCTCCCTCATCCCTTGGACGGTTATTTACTGATGGACGTTTTGATCAAACATTCCTAGAGACTTGCTCGAACAAGTTGGACAAGTTTCTGGTACCTAATGACACTGATAAAGTACGAGAGAGTTTTCTACAGTTAAACTCCTCTCTAGCATACCGACACCCTCCCACTACGAACAGTAGTGGTCATTCTTTAGTGCCCCTAGCAGTAGTGGGACCCTCACCTTATTTCTGTATACAGGGTAGAGGTCCGATAAAGGTGGGTGATAGTGTTTGTAATGTGACCACCTCGATTAGGTTGACCCTTAGCCCTTCGCTTGTCACTCCCCCTAATGTCTACTTTGTGTGCGGTGATAACGGGTACCTGTGGTTGCCTGAGGGTTGGGGTGGAACATGCTACCTGGCGTATTTACTTCCTCCTGTTTATGTAGCACCTTCAGATTATCACAAGACACATAGGAGGTTTGACGCGGGGCAAAGACAGCGAAAAAGGAGGGATCTTCAAGTTGATGACGTCGATCAGACAGACACCGCTGGGCAGCAGTTTAACGACTTTTCTAAAGGTCTGTTGCCATTCTGGGGTCCTATTTTTAATAGTAGATCCATTAGACGCCTTTCACGGGTTATGGAAAAGGTAGTGAACACTGAAGCTGATATCGCAGCTAACATGTCACTAGAGATGCAGGCTATGAGATTATTTACGATTCAGAATAGAATGGTTCTTGACGTCATCCTGGCAGATAGGGGTGGAGCTTGCCGCGTCATCGGGACGTCTTGCTGCGTATATATTCCTGACTCCGCCCCGACTGTTAACTTGGCTGTGCAGAAACTTCATAGGTTGGCTACCGAACTCCATCAAGATAATGGTACCTGGTCCTTACAGACATGGTTGTGGGGTCTTTTCTCTTCCTGGGGTTGGAAAATATTCATGGTCATTATAGGTGTTGTAGGTTTTCTACTGTCATGCTGCCTCTGCGTTTATTGCCTTCCTCCCTGTTGCTCCATGTGTGCCAGCAATTTGAAGAAGTCTACGAAAAGATTGAAACAATACCCTGTCTCCGATGCTGTTGAGCTTACTGATGCGAATTGGCTAATACTGATTCATGATGATGTTATGGTTTAAGTTCCCCTGCCCGTAGATTTTGCTGTAAAGGCCCTCCTTTTGGTTAATAAATGGAAACAAACGTGTTAGCCACAGTCCGCTAAAAGGAGGGTCTGATAGACGTCAATCCCAAGCCCCGCCCCCCTGCATACATTATGCTTATGAGTTAGCGGAATGTGTCTAACTAATTACTTACACTTACGCATTTACGTTCATGTTCTCATTATGCAGTTATTCACTTATGCGTGTGATATTGTTTGCAGTGTTCTTAGCTTAGCATGTGTGCCACCATTTTGGATTATTCTCTTTACGTGCAAACTGTACTCGCTCATTCCCCCTCCCGTAGGAATAGGAGTAATTCCTCGTGTCAGCATATATGCATTTCTTGGTTTACTGTAACTGAAACTCCTGCTAGCGAAACTCCTTATCAGGCCGTTCTCATGCGCTGGGGATGTAGCGGCCTGGCTCTGTGTCCTTGGGAGATGATAACAAGTGTTGCTATTGCAGGTGCAGATGCCTCTTGTATGAGGCCATTGTCCACACCTCTGGTGGACCAGTACTTTTCCATTATGGGCGTGTTTTACTCTGCTTTCTCGTAATATAATGTATCACCATGATGATGTGAGTTAGTCCTTCTCGGCGCACTCTTAGGGGTGAGGTCGATATAGGGCCCTCTCATATGGGAGTTTGTGGCCTAATAAACTTGTTTTGTTTATTCTTCTCCACTGTCCGGCTGACTTATTTTGGGTAACTATAGGTGAGTGAGGTAAGTCACTCAGGTGGATTTGGGCCACGCTTATCAGGTTTTTAGCTCTCTCCACCCTGCCCCTCCCCCTCCCCGCCTCCCTGCCCCACCGTAACTCCCTCCACGGCCCGCGGCTGAATATTATAAATGTATCCCAAGGCACCCCTGACATAGGAACGTTATAAACCCCTCCTGAGGGAGCCCTGGCGTGGGAATGTTATATACGTATCCTGGGGAGCCCTGGCATGAGAATATTACAAAAGCGTCCAGAGGGAGCCTTGGCATGGGAGTATTATAAAAGGTGTCCTGAGGGAGCCCTGGCATGGGAGTGTTACAAACCCTTTCCGAGGGAGCCCTGGCATGGGAATATAACCACAGCGTGAGAAGTCCCTGCCATATGGTCTTCTACTGACATTAGTTGACTTCTCGCCCACTACAAAACGTATTTATTTACCTTACAGTTAGGAGGATTGTCAATATCGGATTTAAAGGAAAAATGACGAAAACAGGAGTTGTTGAGGAAGCAATATCAGTTTATAAAACAGGGTACGTCTCGGCCTTAGTGCAGCATTATTCCATCCTCCCGACCCCTGGAGCCCTTTACAAGAAACACCGCAAGCATGACCATAAAATGTCCCACTGTCACAGCCGTATTGGAAATGGCGCTTTCTGAGCCCTACCAGCCTTTCAGGAACTGCCCGGGCTCTGGATACTTTTCAAAGGCACTAACCCAAAAAGAAATCACCCATATTTTATTGGGTCTGCTGTAAGAGAAGAGCCGTTGCTTGCTACTACAATCAAGAGGGACTATTCGCACCCCAAAAGTACTATGAACTGTAACACATTAACTTATTTATCTCATAGATGCGTAACATTTTTGTGTGTGTTTTCCCACTCTAGAAATGTGTTTAAATGTTTTAGTAAGGACTCAAATTGGAGAACAGTTAGCTTTTCCAACGCTTGGTTTATCCACTCCGTTGCGTTCTTTCTATCGACCTGCAGAGTAAGGCGAGCCTGACAGACAGTGACTCTGTCCCAGCTTTTCTATCCTCTCAGACACACGGTCCTTGTCCTGTATGTAATGAATAGCCTTTCCACTTCAGGGTGTTGAAAAGCGAATTAGGGTGTACCGGACTCTGCTCTTGCCCCAGCAGAGTGCCCTGAGCTGGACGGCCTCGCCTCGCCTCACCTCAATCCCCCCCTCCCACAGTGATTGTGCCTGCGCGGGTGCACCTGTGTGCACAACACAGCTGGAACGAGCCTCCTGCGGCCCTTTTCAGCAGCACCCACCATAAGCTGAACTAGGAAGCGGTAGGAACTGTTTCCGACAAGTTATCATCAAACTGAATGAAGGAAAAACACTTAAAGTGGCAACATCGTGACCTTGAACCCGAATATTAAATTGCACTGTTTGCATCTGATTTTTCTAGGATACATTAGCCAGAAGCCAGATTGTGATAACTGGGTGGGTACACACGCGCCCTCCAAGCAGCATCAACACATTTCACACCGTTATTGGCAAGTGCTCCCCAAGCTTGATGTTTGAGTTACGACGGGGCCAACTTGGATGGTCATCCTTATGAGTTCAAATAAATCAGATCAAAGGACATTGGTAATGAGAGTATTCAAGCACCAAGACACAAACCCACTCTTAAGCATTTTGTCCAGGATTACTTAGTCATTGTGAAATCAACTCTGAAGTGTTTGTGCCAAGTGAGTAAAAATGTAGAGTGTTATAAATTCACCGGTTTAGAGTTAAACTTTCGCTCACCTGTAGTAAACTTGTTAAAAGGGGGCAAGGTTTACTTTGTGTTAAGGCTTTGCTTTCATTCCTCATCCCTGGGCAGGCCTGTTAGGAACACAGAGCTGTTCTCACTCACTGGGTTCACTGCTCACCTGATCTCACTCACCTGCCAATACTCACTCTCTGGAAGGCCTCCGAGCCCTACAACTGGGGTCTCCCTCGTCTCTCAGCTAGTCTCATTTACTTGCCTACACTCACGTTCGTTAGAAGGCCTCCAAGCCATACATGGGAGGGATGTCTTCTGTACATCTCAGCGGATCTCACTCACCTACCTACACTCCATCACTCTCACTGGGAGGTCTCCAAGTCCTACACTTAGAAGTCTCACAGGAGCACCCTATGCCTACCCCGCCAAAGCCCAACTCTCACACTCAATCTTTACTATGCACATACCCTCGCCCATCAGCCTCACTCACTTTCGTGAAACCACACTTATGATCAAAGTAGTGCCTCACACTCGTGGACGCCGCTTACCTCCCAGACCCAAATCTGCATCAGACATGCATCTCTGATGGGCCTTCCAGCTCACTCCCTTCCTCGCAGAGGCGCTAAAATTCACTCTTTCCCTAGGAGGCGTCACAGTGCTTAATCTTACTCACCTCCCCGCACTGCAACAAAATCTACTTTGATTTTTAATCAAAGTCCACGTTTTAAAGCGCAGAGTTTTACACTTTTATGGTTCATATTCATTATGACTGAATAACGTTTATTGAACTAAAGTGCAGAGCTCTGGGCAGCCTGAACCAGTTTGAGGCAAACCCCAGTGACTGATTGTGAAACACGACGAGTGCAGGTGCTCCCGCCCTCTCCAAACGTTCAAGGAGAAGGGAGGTTTAAAAATAGTTAAGCAAAGCAGCTGTGAAACTATCACAGAGCCACCATTCTGTGCTACCACATCAGAAAGAGTGGTGAGAGCACAGTTCTGAAGCTGGAACACACCTGATGGACTTACAGCAGGCTGTGCAGAAGAGAGCATTGTGCGAAAATGCACGGAGAACTGAGTGCGAGCTGGGGGAGGGGGGTGCGAAAATGCACAGACAGCGGAGTGCGGGCAGGGGGGGGTGCAAAAATGCATGGAGAACTGAGTGCGGGCAGGGTACGGGGTGTGAAAATGAGGGGACAGCAGAGTATGGGGAGGGGGTGCGAAAATGCACAGAGAAGTGAGAGCGGGCGAGGAGGTGGGTGCGAAAATGCATGGAGAACGAAGTGCGGGCGGGGGGAAAAAAAGAATAATAAACTGAGCGCGGTGTCCCTAAAGCGAGCACCGCACTCTGTAAAAAAGTTTGATATTAAAAAACAAAAACAAAAAGCGAAATGCAAATTATGTTAGGAAGCTGTCAGATGACGTTACTAACTCGCCATAGCCAGTTGTTGGAACCACAGTGAGAAGAACGGTAAAGTAACAAGCTGTCATCGTGAGAGACATGTGCACATCGCCTGTCCAGGCGCGTGCACATCTCCTGTCCCCCTTTGGAAGTTAAATTGACAACAATAGAACTTGCCAAAGCGAGCAGCGCATGCGCTGCGTCGCTAGGCGAGATCTAAAAACCGGGACTGTCCAAGCAAAACTGGGACGTCTGGTCACCCTAACGCAGTGGGAGGCACGTTTTCATGTTTTCAGTACATAATTACATAGCAGCCCCTAGCAGAAAGACGTTTAGTTAACGCCGACAATATACTTTGTGTAAAAGTTGCCTTCAGTGAACCTCAGGGCATTACTGATGAGCGTTTTCTATGCTGTTGAGCTGTCAATTCTGTCCTTCTGCACCACTTGATAGATGAACCAGCATTGGCTTAGCCAATAGGTCTCGCCTTTGGGACCTTATAAGTGTTTAGATATGCAGCACATTGTCCTGGGTGCGGTGCCGCCAGGGATTGAATATCTATACAATTGCTACACAGTGGTTTGTGCAGTTTGATACTACTGGGAAGTGTGTGTAAAATGCAACTTTTAAAATTCACTGTCTCTCTCTTTTGATGGAGCCACTAGTCTTTAAAAAGTAGGTCCTTAATACCACTTCAAAATCACATTTCTGGGCTATAAATGGTTCTTTTTTCCACAAGAGTATGTGCCACTGAGATATGAAAGGAGTGCAGAAATGAAACTTGGTGCGAAAAAGAAATTCAATCTTTGTGGGCAGGGCAAATATGTTTTTTATTAAGGGTGTGCATGTACGTGTTTATTTTACGATTTGCTGTGATGCAGGAATGAGGCTGGGAATCTTTCCAAACTACTATACACGTTCCTCACCACAAGCAAGGAAAATCTTGGCGTTTATGTAAGTTTCATAGGGTGGAGTCTCATAATGTGTTTAGTTGCAGCACAGCCCTGCGGTAGTAAATGCACAAGCAGTCCTCAGCTGTGTAGAGCAAAGCAGCTCAGAGAGGACGTCTGGAAAGGAATGCTAGAACACTGCCCCTCCTTCCTTAAGCAATGAGTTCATCAAAACTCAAACAGATACATTTGGTTTAATAGGATTGACAGGAATGATAAACAGAAGTAGCAGGGAGTGAGAGGTAAAGAAGGATTAGGAAATTAATCTATCCTTGCATGGTGTTGTAAAGTGACAATAGTTGGTTGTTCAAAGAGGATCCAAAAGAAAAACCCAATCCGAGCCAGATTTGCAGGATGCCCAATGACAAGATTAATTTCTTTGTTTTATGTAAGAGTATCTTGAATTGATAGCCTGAAATATGTCACATACGGCATTTATGGAACAAAATGTGGAAAATTCTCTGCCATGCCTTTATATACAATCACGAGCAACAATTAGGACTACTGCATCCTAGGACAGTGGTCTTCAAACTTTTTTAATGGAGCACCCCCTGCCCCCCACTGGGAAAACAAAACTAATCGGGCCCCCTCAGAATTTTTCACAATGATGTTATTAAATTGTATCTATTAAAAGTATTCAAGTGGCTGGGGGTTTTCATGAATATTTGGAGTCCCTTACCCTCTTACACATACTCCCAGCTAGCATATAAATGGCAAAAGATGTTAGTGATGGCCCATAATTCTTCTTTTGGCCAAAGCCTGGAGTCCCCCCCCCTCCCCTCGGGATCACCTGAGGCCCCCCTAGGAGGGCCCACCCCCCAGTTTGAAGCCCCCTGTCCTACGAGATAGTAAAACATCCAGTTCTATATAAATGATAGAAGGCAAACAATTGAAAGCCTCACACACATAAACCCAGAACTACGTTGCTAAAAGCAAAAACATTTCTTGGTCTCAAAAATCACATGTTGCCACTGTAGTCTCTGACACTGAAAGGAACTACTTTGTGTAGGGATGAGCTGTCCCATTGCCCCACGCTGCGTGCTGCACTGGGAGGAATAAGAATCCCTACAAGGTACCAATGGACGAAGCACCCCGGCTGAAAAACTTATATGCAAGAATGTTGTGTGTATAATTTTAGTAAAATCAAAAGCTCTTGGGTAATGTCAGACCTAAGAAGAACCAGTCACGTGGTTCTTCTAGAAGGGAAGAACATCTGGTATTATGTGGATAGTTTTGTGACTTTAGCTCCAAATATTTGGGACACAGCAAAAGACTGCAATTTACTTTGTCACCTTGTGAAGATTACTGTGGCAGCACTCAAGCAGACAATGTAAAGTAACACCCTCTGCTGTGGGGGACATCTGCCGCATGCCTACTCATCCAGGTGGACATTTACCTTTGACATATTTTGTGACACCCATCTACCAATAACCACAATCCTCTTCGCTCTGCTTTAATACCAAAGGCTTTCAGTGCTATTGGAAAACTGTTGATGCTTTGCATGCACCTCTATCGACATAAAAATGTTAAAAGTTTACAAAGAGAAATGTAAACAGTTGAAATTATGCTGCTTGACGAAATTCTCTTAAGACACACAACTATATTTTAAAACACAGAACATGGACCAGGTTATTTAACACAAACTAGTCATCGATTGGTTCGAATACTATTGTAATTGAAGATTAATAAACAACTGCTGAGCACAATTCAAGGTAATGCTTAACTCCTTTTCTGTATTGCTATTAATAGTAATAATGAAAAGCCATGTAGGTGAAGGATAAGATATCCCAGAATGCATAGTCATTGCGAGGGATTCAAAATAAATAATTAAAATAAAACAGAAACAGTATTTAGATTACACTTCTAGTACGAAGGTTCTGGTAAATATCCTACCACTGCATGAGAACACATACCCTTGGTCTTATCTTTTGGTTCCACTGCGAATTCAACTGTTAAATAAAAAGTGCACGACAGTGCAGGTGTGTGCCGATGACAGTGCAGGTGTGTGCCGACATCGGGTATATGTAGGGCCACCGTAATTTTATGATTTTTGTGGTTGCGGCATTTTAGACATTATTTTGGATTTGCCATTTAATCTATCATCTGCTGCATACCCTCCAGATTTTATCAAAAAATGTGTGTGCAGGGGAAAACCCTTCAAAAAGATTGATTAGTAGCCTACCGTTTGCATATTGTTTGTCTTGGGTGTTAAACTGGTACTAATTACGTAAAACCTTTGCCCACTGTTAAACTGCGTAAAAATTACAAAATAATGAAGCAATACTATCACAAAACATGACACATAATTTGCCTTTTATTGCCTCATAATTCTAGGAGCCCTGTACATACTTATTACTGGCAGTTGCCCGACGAGCAAGTCACCCACTCTCACAACCTGTCAGTCATCATCACTGGGATCAAAGGTCAAAATCTGCCTACCTTTCCCTTTCCTTGAGTCACCGAAAGTGGGGAGAACACACTTTTCAGGCCTTCAGAATGGCGCCCTAGAGTACCAACGCCCATAGCAACCGCTCGGAATGAAATGAAGGTACTCACGTTATAGTAGGCGCAAAACACATGAGGGGAATGATACAAACACTGGGAGTGTTAATCACACACGGTTGCAGGTTTCACAACAACATCTGCAACACCGTAGGAAGATATTAAGACATCTTCACAATGTGATATCAAAGGCAAACCCAATCGTGCCGTGTAGAAATAACAGTGCGTGTGTTAAACTGCAGGGCTAGCTCCTTAAATTTAAAGTTAGAACGGTACAGTTCATAAATAAATAAAAGCGCTTAAAATCCTGAACAATTACCAACAAATGTTTCCGAAGCAGCAAGCAGGAGATGTTGGGGGAAGGCACGGGATGATTAAGGGAAGTGGGTCTGGAGGCAGCGCCCTGCACCCACGATTGGCGAGGAGGCGGCACTAAGATAAAGTAGTACACTAAAAGAAAACATATGGGCACTAGTGAAAGAATCCAAGTAGCAAGCCAAGGGCAGTCACCAGGGCAGTAACAAAATAAACACAAGGCGGGACAAGTGAACACTGTTCACCAACGAAAGCAATAGACAGACCAAGCAGCCAATTAAAAAGCGGGATGTGTTCAAACTCTACCAATGAATTACAGCATGCCTCGCAGAGCAGCGTATGTGCGCTGACTCTAGGCTCGACCTAAAAAGATGACATAATGAAGTAATGCTATTACAAAATGTGCTGTATGGAGTCGCATAATTTGCCTTTTCTTGCCATCTAATTTACTCAACCGTGCCACATCATTTTGTCCTTTCCTGACGCATAATTCCAGAGCCCTGACTATGACAAACTCCTGGGGTATATCACCATTTTTTAATTTTGAAATCTTCTGTAGAGTGTCTCCTTATACACAACACTAATGAAGATCTTAAAAATGTATAATACATTGTGATGTGCACAAATTGTCGAGGCCAATTTATTACTGCACTTGAACATTTTGATTCGAGAGCTGTTGTTGTAACGTATGTTTTTTTTAATGTCAATGAGTGTCTTTCTAGTTAAGTGACAGAGAGGCTCAAATATCCACACGCTTCAGTCTCGTAACCTTTAACCCAAATCCTGCCATTGAAGTTGGAACATTATAACTCAAAGATAATATCTTGTCTTTAACGATGATGCGGCACAACGCTCTCCTTTGCATTTGAAGAATGTTCTGTAATCTCCTCGACTATCTTTTGATATTAGATTAACACCCCTTTCGATTCTATATATGCATGCCTGGCTTGAAGGCCTTACAGCATGTTGTGGAATAAAAGGAGTGCACCTTTTATTTGTCGCCTGATGTTTGACTGACTCTGCCCCAGCAGAACGGCCTTTCAGAGTCACCAGCCTGTTCATTTATGGGCCAGCCCACTTCTGCCTATGTGTTTCATCGATTAATAGTAACACAGACATTACCAAAGGTGACAGGCACACAGAGAGCCAGTGTACGTGCAAGAGTACAATCAGGGTACACGTACAAAACTCACCCTGTTCAATGTGCATGAAGTGACTCAGTCACTTGCAGCAATCTCCGTTCTCCATGCAGGTTTCTTTGCTCGCTTGGCCAGGTCGCTACCCCTGCATCTGGAAGGAAGCATAGAGAAACCACATTTTACACAGTGCTTGCAAATAACCACAGAGAGGGATAGCTTGGTGGGTTGGCCAAGAGCAGCTGAGATGCGAAATCATGCAGGGACAACTCAGTTCTTCATTCTCCCGAGATTAGAAAGATACTGGTCTGTCAGCTGCATACTAAATATAACATGTGCCTGAGAAGCACATCAACCATCAGCTGGCCTCCTTTTTGGAGACCAACAACTTGCTTCACTCTTCCCAGACTGGATTCAGGAGAGGGCAGGGTACCGAGACGGCGCTGCTGAGCGTGGTGGAGGAATCCAGGAGGATTCTGGACACTGGTGGGAGCGTGGCCATTATCCTCCTGGACCTCAGCGCCGCGTTCGATACGGTGAACCATGATACCCTTCTGGCCCGCCTTAACAACCTGGGAGTCACGGGGAGCGCCTTGAGTTGGCTCAAATCCTTCCTGGAGGGAAGGGCCTTCAAGGTGTTCGAGGAAAACATCTCCTCGTGCCCGGTACCATTGCAGTGTGGGGTTCCGCAGGGATCCTCCCTGAGCCCCACGCTGTTTAATGTGTACATGGCTCCCCTGGCGGGACTAGTGGCACCATTCGGGATCCAGCTGGTGAGCTACGCTGATGACACCCAGCTTGTGGTCTCCTTGAACAGGAACGGGTCCTCCTCTGTTAATCTGAGGATGTGCCTTGAGGTGGTCGCGGGATGGATGGACCAGTCTCAGTTAAAGCTAAATGGAGGAAAAACGGAGGTGATGCTCCTGGGGAAGGGAGCCTCCCTCGATAACTCAGAGCTTGGCCACTCTGTATGGGATTAGGACCATTGCCGAAACCAGAGATCAAGAGCCTTGGTTTCTGGCTTGACACTGAGCTTTCCTTCCGTTATCAGGCTAGGAAAACCACGGCTACTTGTTTTGGATTATTAAGGATGATCCGTAAGATCCTCCCCCTGTTACCTGAGGCAGCAAAAAGGACACTTGTCCAATCTCTGGTTCTATCAAGGATAGATTATGGCAACGCCATCTACCTGGGCGCCCCTGCAGGGGTAATCCAGCGGCTCCAGATCGCACAAAATTTTGCAGCTAGAATCCTGACAGGCACTGGCCCCAGGATGTCGGCCAAACCGGCCCTGAAGAAGCTCCACTGGCTCCCAGTGAGGGAACGGATTTCTTTTAAGGCCTTATGTATTACACATAGGGTCATGCATGGACAGGGTCCGGCCATTCTGAGGACCTTGATTAGGCCCTATAAGGCCCGGAGAGACCTGCGCTCAGACGATCAGAATTTAGCTGAGATCCCGAGAGTCCGTAGATCTAGGACCGGGGGTCGTCTTTTTTCTCTGAACGCAGCTAGGCTGAGGAATTCGCTACCCCCCCCCCCCCCCCCCCGCTGCGACATGAACCCAACCTGCTGATCTTTAGAAGGAAATTGAAGACCTGGCTTTTCAGCAGAGTATAAAGCTAGATTTATACAGTGATGTAAATTGCTCCTGATCCCGTCGCTGTGTACCCTCTGGGCTCCGTACAAGCGCTGGGATGCTCCTGAGTAGCCATGCGCTATATAAGAGTCTGAAATAAAATATAATAATAATAAATAATAAAATGCAATTCCAGGATAGGGAATAGTTTTAATTTACTATCCAACACATTCCCTACTATCCACGGGGAATGGAGTTGGAATAGTAAATTAAACTATTCACTATCCAGCACCCCCAAAGCAATGCGTTGTAAAGTCTTGCGTTGTAAAACTTGCGTTGTAACAGCATGCGTGGTAAAAGCATGCGTTGTAACAAAGTACATCCTCTATCCCCATGGGAGGTTATGAATTGAAGACAAGGTGGTACTAAGGAGGGACTAACAAGCCTATTAATGAATCAGAAGCCAGCACTTACGAAGGACAATGACACAAGCCAATGACAAATATAGGCGGAGAGTGGGCGGGGCTTCTATTCCATACTCAAATGCAGCAAGCCGCAGAGCAGCGCAAGCACTGCCTACGCTCGACCTAAAAACTGCAGTCCTATTTCTGTGTTTATGAACCGCTTTGTTTTTTGTTTTACCAAAATGTGGTCACCCTAGCATACTTTAGGCAGATACTGCAGCGAGTAACCAGCCTCATATGATTCTCCTGTCGCCATATGAACCCCCATTTCATCCTTCACTCCTGCAGGAAAGCAGACTTTTCTGCATCGACTTACAGCACATTTCACTTATTTTCACATCTCTGGATAACACTAATAAAACTACTGCTAATAATGATTTAAAACAATATTAATAAGCCCGCTGTAATAACACTAGTTATCATGATGATAGTCATAATTATTATATTAACATTTCATATTGTGAGCAACAGAATGAAGCCAAGGCAGTTGATACCTGCTTTGGACATGCGCCCATCATCACTCACTCACTGTCTGCACGTCTAGGGGACAGCTGCAACCATGTGACTGCATCAAAATTAGGTCTGTGTTTGAATTTGGTACAATACCTCGTGCTTCAAGTTTGGTGCTGGGCAATTTAATGATTAGGGCCTGATTCACAAAGGTAAAATGAGACGAAAGTCATTTACTTCTCGTAAATGCCCTTTGTGAATACCAAAAGTTTAACTTTACAGCCCGAATCACACAGGTAAAATTAGACGAAAGTCTAACTTTACGACTTTCGGTTTTCACAAAGGGAATTTACTACACGTAAATGCCCTTTGTGAATACCAAAAGTTGAACTTTACGACTTTTGGTATTCACAAAGGGTGTGAACACCGAAAGTCATAAAGTTAGACTTTCGTCTTATTTTACCTTCGTGAATCGGGCCCATTGACTTTTGGTATTCACAAAGGGCATTTACGAGTAGTAAATGCTCTTTGTGAATACCGAAAGTCGTAAAGTTAGACTTTTGTCTCATTTTACCTTTGCAAATCGGCCCATTATGATTAAGGGCCTGATTTAGAGTTTGGCAGACAGGGTTATTCCGTCACTAAGGTGACGGATATCCCCTCGGCCTATTACAAGTCTATTATATCCTATGGCACTTGTAATATAGTACTCAGGATATATGTCACATTTGTGAGGAGTAACCCGTCCGCCAAACTCTAAATCGGGCCCTAATTGTTTTCATTTAATTTTTTGTGTCATCCATCCTTGGATTCAAATTGTATACAATTAAATGAGTCACATTGCATGGGAAATCAGCCAATGTGTGTTTCAGGAGTTGTATGTACTTCATTAGGGCAACAATGTGTGCTGTGCTAACATGAGTTTGCATAGTCCTGTATGCACATGCAAGGTCGCTTTTCTGAGATTTATGCACCTAATCACCGGTACGTCATCTTTTGTGATTTGAGCAGATGCTCATATTACATTTTTAGAGCGTGTGTGTCTGTAGGCAGACCTGGTCTTTCCAACATACTTTGAGAGGTCTTCGGGTCAGCCCCTTGTTCATTACTGAACGATTTTGGTGTGTTTTGTGTTGTGTGTTGCTGATTAGATATAGTTCCTTTCTGTTCTTGTATTCATGATACCCAGGATTGTTTTGTTCTCACAGTGTCCTGACTAGATGAGTTGTATCTTCCTACTGATTACTTGAGAGGCCTCTTTTTCCCTCTTAGAATTCCATTAGAGCGCGTGTTTCCTTATCCACCCCTTTACTGTTTTTTCTGACTCTCAACACCTCTCCTTTCACTCACTTCTGTCCCCCATTCCTGCCAGCCCGAGCTCAGATCTATTGGCTTTGTCAATGCTTATTCATCAGTTGGTGCTCTTTTTATTCTGATACTCCTAAATGAGTTTGTGCTCAAACCTTTTCAACTTTAAAGATGATCAGAACTGTCTGAATTGCTTGGACATTGTGGGTGTCCAGTTTATGAATAATAACCCTACAATCAGGCACCAAATTGAATTATTTTGAATTGTGTAGTAATTACATTCAAATAACAGTTTGTAGGTTTGATGTGGGGCTGAAAATGCATTGGTGGATGGGCAGCACAGTTCTCTGTGGGAGAGCACTTGATTAGATGAGTATTGAATTGTAGAGTAACCTACATGCAAAGCATTTGTTTATGATGCATGATTTACCATATTGATGCTCTTATCCTGACTCAGGATGCAGGGTCTATGCCTGCTGTGCAGCCAAGAGGAGAGAGGGACGGAACGCATGCACTTTATATTACTTTCATGAGGTGTCTGGTTGAAAGGGCATGAGTTGTAAGTGTGGTCTGTGCGAGGAGCATCTTGTTGTCAGACATGAGTAGTGGTGGATGCATTCTTTGGGTCACTGCCATTTTGCAGCTGTGCTTATGCGTGAAGTGGATAGAAGCAGTGCGAGAAACAACTGCACGTGTGGACTTGCAATTATTTATTGAGTTTGACCTGTGAGGCAGTATAGGAAGCTGGGTTACTGGTTGAGGGGGGTGAAACCCTACTCAAGCAGCAACTACAATTTCTGTCAGGGTGAAGTCACAAGCAACCCCAAGTTAACCTGTGCTTAACCCTCTAATAGCTGGCCATAAAAGCAATCAGGCTTTACTTAGAGGCAACGTGTAAAGTATTTATGCAGTACTTCAAACAGTAAAAAAGTGAAAACACAATGCAAGAAAAATCCCTACCAATTTGGAACAATAGAGTCAAATTTTATAATTATTTGACACAAAAATGGAAATAGATCCAATCAGCAGAACCGGAGATATCCAATTAAAAAAAATTAGGTAACTATAGCTAAAAGCACAAAGCGCCACTTGTGGTTATCTAGTCATGCAAGACCGGGTACAAATCACAAGATCAGGACTTTCACGATGGAGTACAGCCCAGAAAGCGAGAACAGGTTAATTCAGCTGAATGAGTTTCCTTAAAAAATCCAGCACCAAGAGTTCCATTCACAGTGGAGGGAGCACTGAAGAGCAGGAAGAGCACTGCGGATGATCATTGCTGTGGTGCAAAAAGCAGGCAGAGCATCATAGACAGTCATCGCTGTAGTGCGGAGATCCTGTCAGGAATCGTGGATGGTTGTTTCTGGAGATTGGCGGTCACCGCGGTCTGTCAATGTTGTAGCACGCAAATCTCGCATTGCTGGTTCTTGTTGCTTGTCGCTGTGATTTAAAGAGTTGGGTTCACCGGAGCATTGCATTAGCGGGTAGTGCGGGCAGCAGGAACTTGCCACAAACAGGCCTGTTCACAGTTGTGAAGAGCCCAAAACCTCAGGACTTCTCTTTTTCTTTGAAGAGGAGTTCAACTGATCCCACACAAAGGGTCCAGGACCTGAAGGACATCTCTAAAGGTACGGGAACTCACTCCAGCAGAGGCCATAAGGGCTCAGGTAGGCCCAGGTGCAGGTCCAGGCAGCAGGTCAACTGGACAGATGCAAGGAGGCCTATACAGTTTATTGTATCCCTGTTGCTCAGAATAGGAGATCATTCAGCTGATGATTTGAGCCTGGGATGAGTCCAATCTTTCTTCTCAGCAAGCAGAGTAGGCCTCAAGCAGCAGTGCAACAGGGTGCCCTTCTTCTGTATTATCCACAGATCCAGGAGTGTATTGAAGAGTTGTGTCCGAGTGAATGTCCACTATTTATACTTGGTGTCAGCTTTGAAGTAGGAGAAACTTCTAGAGGTTTCCACCCCAGAGGTGCTTGGAATTTCCTGCCTCCCTGCACTGGCTCCAGCTTATTTGGGGACACAAAAGATTAGTGTCAAACCCTTTGTGAGTGTGAGTCAGAGGCTTTGTGGTGTACAGGTATGGCAGGTGACAGCTATCCCCACTATCAAGTCAGAGATGGCCCATTCTGCCAACACCTATTCTCCCTTTGTTTCACTGTCTATGAGCAATACACCAAGACCATCTGCCAGTTAAACCCCATAATGTGACCCAGAATTCAAGCTGTATCCACCAAAAAGCTGGGACAAGAAAATGTAATCTTTCCAAAAGTGGCTTTTTAGAATTGTGACTGAAAATACTACTTCACCATTAAAGAGGGTTTTAAATTACAATTCTTTAGACACCCAACTTGACATCCCAAATGAAAGTTGTCATTTATTGAGTTATAAGTTAACCCAATGTTATCCTATGGGAGAGGTAGGCCTTGCAGTAGTGAAAAACAAATTTGGGAACTTTCATTACCACGACATGTAAAAGTGAAATGAACATGTCCAACATTTTAAATACACAATACCCTGCCCTATTGGGTGTTTAGGGCTTACCCTGGTAATGGCTTATATGTAATAAAAAGGAATATTTAGGCCTGGCAAAAGGTTTATTTTGCCAGGTCGAAATGGCAGGTTAAAATGCACACACAGGATGAAATGGATGGTGTGAACCATATTTAAAAAGGCTACTTAGTTGCCTGGTACAATCAGGGCAACAGGCCCACCCTGGCAACAAGTAGTGCCACTTTACTAGAGACTTGCCAGTAATTTAAATGTGCCAAATGGGTGTAAGCCAATTTCACCATGTTTAAAGGAGAGAGCACAAGCACTTTAGCAGGGGTTAGCAGTGGTAAAGTGCGTAGAGTTCTAAAAGTCAACAAAATTTGTTTCAGAAAATAGGAGAGTAAAGGCAAAAAGTTTGGGGACGACCCTGAAAAGAGGGCGAAGTCCAAAAGGCAGCAACCCACAACATCAAAAACAATAGAGGGGTGTGAGGGGAAATTGGGTGGTCCAGCACATATTCCTACTTACCGCACTTCTGTTCCGTTAATTAATCATCACATCACTGGTGTTGGTTAGAAAGGACAGACACTAGAGGCATCCTTTATAGGATGCACTGGCCCTAACCCACCAAAGTGGGATGCATGCTCTTTGCTGGATGGGCGCTACAATGCCCAGCGGACCCCCAAAACGAGGCAGTTTGCAGAGGATCTTTTAACTGTAAAATGTTAAGCAACAGAGTGATGCCCTATATACCTAGCTCTGGAAACGGCGCTATAAAGGACGCTTCTAGTGTCTGAACATTCTAATCAACACCAGTGATGTGTTGATTAATTAATGGAATAGCACACCCAAATTGTGAATTAAGCAACCCACAACAATCTATGGCATTACCAGCTGCCATGGAAATAAACCCTAAAGAACAGCCGTAGCCTGGCCACACAGGCTGAATGGCCATGCCCCCACCTTTATCACTCCAAGAAAAGAGTATGTCAAGCTGAACAAAGGTCAGCCAGACAGACACTCTTCTTGTTCAGGTCTAGCAGTCAGGAGCTGGACATGCTCTAAATAGGCAGGCTACTGGCTGCCTGAGCTGAACTTGGCCAGGCTGAGGGTTTCACAGCTCTGTGGGCTTGACCTCCTCAGCCTGGCAAAAGTACATCGAGGCGCTCCCCCCATGATAAGGGGGAGCATCATAGGTTGCCTCAGACTTGGGCACTTACCTTTTAAGCCTTGAAGTGCCCTGGGCTGAGTCAATCAGTGGCACTTCACCACAGAGTGGGATGTGGTAGTGGTCTCACTGACCCCATCTCACTCTATGACGAGTGAGGGACTGCTGCCTTCCCTCATTGGCTGACCTTAGGTTAGCCAATGAGAGAAGGCAGCAGTCCGAAACCTCCTGGTACCTCCGAGGCTTCATTCTCTACAGTGAAGGTAAGTTTTATGTGTTTTTTATGTTAGGAGTGTGCGCGCATGTACTTGAGAATGTATGTGTATTTGTGAGTGTGTTTTCTGATTGTGGTTGTGTGTGAATGTATGGATATGAGTGTGTATGTGTGTGTGAGTATGGTTCCCCTCCCTGGTAAAATTACCAGCCGCCACTGCTGAGGAGCCCACTCAGAAATCGCAATGTATGCTGTTGACCTCGGGTAGTGGTAGTGGCTCAAGAAATCAACTCCTGCAGATCTCAACACATACGTTGGATAATACATCCAGATGCAAATCATTGAGAAACTTAAAAGGATTCAGCCTGGCTTCTTTCCACATGCATTTCTTGGTAAGTAAACAACAGATGTGGTTGGTACCATTGATTGTTACCTCTCATGCTTGATGAGGAATGTTCACAGCATGAACCTCAGTGTTAGACCTGATAGCCTTAGGGTGGTCTTCCCCCAACTTTTTTGCCAACCGCTCTCCATTTTTTTACCTTGTTTTTGATGGTTTTAGGACTCTGCACACTTTACCACTCATGACCAGTGCTAAAGGGCTTGTGCTCCCTCCCCTAAATATGGTAACATTGGCTTAACCCTAAGTGACATATTTAATTTACCTATAAGTCCCCAGTAAAGTGCACTACATGTGCCCTGGGCCTGTAAATTAAATGGTACTCGTGGGCCTGCAGCGCTCATTGTGCTGCCCACTTAAGTAGCCCTCTAAGCATGGATCAAGCCTGTCATTGCAGAGCCTGTAGGTGCAGTTTTACACTGCTACTTCAACCTGGCAATGTAACCTTCTAGCCAGGCCTAAACCTTCCCTTTTATACATATGTCCCTCCTAAGATAGGCCCTGTCTATCCCATGGGACAGGGTGCAATGTATTTAACCCCTTGCATGCTTGTGATGGAACCGTTCCATCACAAGCACAGCACGCCCGATGCTCGTGACGGAGCGGTTCCGTCACAAGCACGGGAGCGACGTGCGGCCGCCCCGCCCTCTTAGCACTGCGGCGGAATAGCCGCCGCAGTGAAGGGGTTAAACTGTAGGACATGTACGTTTAAGTTTTTCATGTCTTGGTAATAAAACACTTCCAAATTCATTTTTCACTACTGTAAGGCCTATCCCTTCCATAGGATAACATTTGGGGTTACTTTTTTACAGTGTAATTCCTAATTGTGAAGAGATGGACTTTTCAAGTTTGGTGTCACTGGACTCAATTCAAAATCACAACTTATGGTGAAGATGGATTTTAAATTACAGTTTAGCAAATGCCACTTTTAGAATGTTGGCATTTACTTACTTTGGCATTTGATGCCGGCTGCCTGTCTCTGTTCATGCTGGGTTGAGTGACCGCTGGACTTTGTGTATTCCCTCACGACAGTCACACACAAAGGGAGCTTAGGTGTTTTTTTAGTGGCCTTCCTAGGAGATGGGAGGGAGGAGCTGGGCATAGCCTCAGAGTTACACCTGAATAGGGTGTTGTTCTGTCCAAACACAAAGGGCTGCATACCCCCTGTAGAGAGTCTGGAGCCAGGAAATGGAGGGAGGACCTCTGTGCACTTCAAAGCTTTTCTTTAAGTCTCCCCCACTTTAAAGGCACAACTGGGTATAAGTACTAGACCTCTGTCACCAAGACGTTAATACACTTCTGGACCTGTTACCACTCTGCCAGGAAAAACAACTCCATTGCTGCTAAAATCACTGCCACTCTGCTGGACTGCTGCTTTGCTGGACCCTTGCCCTGCTGTGCGATTGCCTTGCTGATCTGCTCTGTACCTGCTGTTACCCTGCCTGGGTGAGAAGTACTGGACCTGCATCACTTGAACCCAGAGTGACTGGAAGCGCTTGCTGGCTTGCCTCCTATTCTAAGTCTCAGGGACATCTAAGACTTCAACTCATCCTGCTACAGCACCTGAACTTTGCTTGCTGAACGTCTTGCCCTGCCAAGTGCTGTCAACCCAGTCCAGGTCCTTGGAAGTGGGTATCAAGTGCTGCTTCAACCAGAACCCACGCACCCTCATTGGAACCAGGAAACTTCACCTTTGCATGAGTCGGAACCAGCACACCCTCTTCGTTACATAGAGCGGACCCAGTTTATCGCCTTCTGAACCAGTGCATCATCTTTGGAACTGACACATCGCCTACTGCAGGAGTAGCAGCTGCGCATTGCATTCGGAACCAGTGCCTCACACTTGGACCCAACTCGTGCCGCAGGTGCGTGGAGGAAATCGACTCATCTCATCCACTCTGTGGCTTGACACTTATGCATCGCTTCGGCTGCACCTCGCATCCTCGTAGACAACGACCCATACTGGATCAAGGTACTTTGGTTCAGCAGGCCCAAGTGGGTCCCTGTATCGCACCTGCCCTCTATTGCAGTTGGCCTGAAGTTTTGACTTTACCTCAGTCCAGCGTGGACAGATAACCCATTTAAGCGCTTGTCATTTCTAATCGCTATTTTACATTTATTCTGTAAAATTCATATCTCGACTTCTAGTTGTTGTACTTTTTGTCATTTTGGTCTTGGTTTATTTATACAATTATTCTCTATTTTTGAGACCTGGCGTGGAGTCTTTTTGTGGTGGTTTCACTGTGTTTCTGTTTGAAGTGTTGCACAAATACTTTACACATTGCCTCTTAAGTTAAGTCTGACTGCTATGTGCTAAGCTAGCAGAGGGTGAGCACAGGATAAAGCAGGGTGTATTGTGACTTACCCTGACTAGGATTGTGGTTCCTGCTTAGACAGGATGCATACCTCAGACAACCAGAAACCCAATTTATAACACTCAGCATGTAATTACAGTACTGACTACAATACTTCATCACAGCATGATTACTTGAGTTGAGTTACCTACTACCCACAGTGGAAATACCAAACCAAGGTTGTGCTAAATTAAAATATACCCTTCTAACTTTTGCTAGGTTCACAAACTTTACAGTTACCAAAGGTTGTAAGCTTTACAAACTACACATAAATTCCCCTGTTGGTGAAAATGTTTGCTGAAAGTGATTGCTATGGAATTTTCCTACAAAAACAACCATTATAAAACCATTTTCTCAAGTGACATTTGATGAGTTTTTTTCACCCAAAATTACGCAAAACATTTTTGTCACTTTTGAAAAGTTTGCGGAGATAGAAAAGTTTTGAAAAGGACTTCCTAAAGTTTTCAGAAGAAAAGCTTTGCAACTTTGTAAACAGAATGCACTGAACGGATTGTCTTAATTAAAAGGAACCACCAAAAAACTTAACTAGGTAAAGACATGTAGCAAGGGATAAGAGATGGCTTTCCTTTCAATCAACTTTAAGGCTGTAAACTCTGGATGGTCTGGTCCCAGAAAGATCTTGTCAGACTATCACATGACATAAGTATTGTGCCTTAAATGTTATTTACACATATATCGCCCCATTGGAGATAATAATAGAACATCTACAAACAATGGAACAATATTTTTGTAAACAGTATTGTTGAGACAGAAAAGTACTCTGCATATTGCCGAAGAGTGCACTACCCACGATGCTCGTAAAGGAAGGGGGTTACAGTACTTACCTTGAGGTAAGTGACAAGAGCACAGTGGGGCAGCCTCCCCGTGTTTGCATTCAGTACAATCTATAATGTGAACAGGCATTTTTACCTGTGTCACCGGAGAGAGGCCTATTTGCCCACTTATATAAAATTCCTTGGCTGTGTACTTAAGTTACACTTGGCCTTCATGGTTTGTGTGTACCGTGGGACAGCACCTGATACTTGTGTGTACTTGTTGGAAAAGCAAATGATTCTTGCATGTGCGTGCTTGTTTGCATGTAAGTGTCTGTGGATGATACATAATATAATTGTAAATTGATACTTGTATAGCGCACTATTCACCCGCAAGGGTCTCAAGGCGCTTGTACGAATACCGCTGTGGAACTCATCCTGGCTTTCCCTGTGAGGTGTCCACTCCTGGGCTATTGCCCAGAGTTGCAGAGTGGGACCCATGATTAGAATAAGCACCGAGGCGAGAATTATCAGGTCCGTGGAATTTTTGAGCCCTAGACCCGCAGAGGCGGGGAATTGAACCCTGGTCCCGGGCTAGACCTCTGCATCAGGATTATAAAGGTGGGAACATGTGCCCCATACTTGGTTGAACAGGACTGTCTTGTCAGGAGAGGGAAGATCGCAAAACATTCCTGCTGCTGGAACCAGGACTGGGGACCAATATCTGCCAGTCTCAAATCTAGGTGAGGGGCCATCACCTTGGAGTCAAGAACTCTTGCCCTGTGCCTGAAGCACCAGCCTTCTGCCTGTCTGCAAAGACTAGTGTGCCCTGTGAGGAGGCGGAGCAGAGTGCCTGGAGGGAGCAAGGTGCAGCAGGGGTTGTGGAAGGTGGATCCTAGTGAGCAGAGCATGATGCCCTTGGTCCAGTCAGTACTGGTGTTGCATGAGAATGATCCATTCCCTTAGGAAGTTGGCAAACTCTGGAGGGTCTGCCGTGAAGTTGCGGGCTGTCACTTGGTAGCACCCATCTCATTGCGGCCATCACACATATATGTGTCACCCGTGTGCCAGGAAAAGGGCCATCGGAATTTTGGGGGACATCGCCTGTGCATCTGAGACTGTGGGCTGTTGCCCTTGCAACTGAGACTGTTGGCTGTCGCCCATGTCTGTGATCCTCGTGTGTCAGGAATGGTTATGAAAATGATTGGTTGCTGTATCAGAGGAGTGACCGTGACCAGACAAGGGGCTTAAGAAAAAGTCTGAAGTTGTCTGCAGGGATGAAGCTGCTTCACCATCTTACAGTCTGGAACTGCAAAGAGGAAAGAGCCGCTGCACCCGAAAGCCATCACTGTCTCTGACCACCCCAGTGCCCTGATCCCACCAACCATGGGATGGGCACATTGTGAGCTGTTCAGTGTGGAGCATGGGGGAGAGAAGCACCCTGGCTCCTGGACTCTTCTGGGGACCGCGGTTGGGGGTAGGTGGAAGTAGCGCCATATGCCCATGTGATACTTATTGAAGGTCGGCGGTTTACCACACAGAGAGCTGACACAACTTTGAAGGCCAAAGTCAGACTTTGATGTGCACCACTAGGTAGCACCAGGTGTCACATTATAGAATCCACAGAATTTAGCTTGGCAGAGGAGGGAGGAAAGAGAGTAACCTCTTGTGGAAATACAGCCCTGAAAAGCACTAGAGTGTTAGCCTTTCGAGACTACTGTGTGGATTTCTTAGCGCTCTGCTTTCAGCATGTCCATTTTATGGTAAAGATCAGTATTGGACAGGACAATCATCTTATAGGGGTCACTGGGGCTATTTTGAGTTTTGAACCCTCACATTTCTTGCACCTACCTCAACGTGAAGAGCCTTGGACTCGACCTACATTATCACTGGGAGTCAAGTCTTAACCCCTTCGACGCGCATGACAAAGCCAGCTCGTCATGGGCGATACCTACGCTACGCGCATGACGAGCTGGCTTTGTCACGTAACGCGCGATTTTCGAAATCTCAGCGCACAGCGGGAAAACCCGCTAGCGCGCATGCGGTTAAAGGGATAGTACATGGACCCGGACCAGTTACTCAGGACCCATATCAGGCGGGCCTCTGGAACCAAGAGTAAAAGGCCACAGCCCCACTGTTGTGCCCGGTAGCTCTGGCTTGGCCCTTGGACCTCTGAAGGGGGTTCTGACAGATATTTAGGAAGCAATATATATGTCAGATGAGATTTCTGTATAAAATGTCCTGCAGTACAACCCTTTGAATTTTGGACGGCTTGGTTAGCGCTGACCAAAGTTACAGTTGCAGCTAGCAGGCTTCAACTCTAGCTCCAAACCTATCCCTGGTTTAAATATCCTAGGAGAACGAGGCGCTTTTGACTGCTATCCTGATTTATTGGTCATATGGCATGAATGACATGATTGGCAAAATGCAGTAATACATTAATTATATGAAGTGATTGTGTCCAGCTTACCAAAATAAGCATTGATAGAATGAAGAAGCCGCGGACAGTGCAGGTAAGAGCGGTGGGGCAGTGGAGCTGGGTGGGGGGGGGCGTATTTTGACAGACGACGGGAGAAAATTATTAATTTATTTAATTTTTTCTCATGGTTGTCTGTCAAATCCCCTCCCCCCTCCCCCTCCCCCTAGTCTGGACCCACCGCTTTTACCTGCTCAGGCCGCGCCTGGAATGAAGGGATTTCACATCAACCCCAACTCACTGTCTCCAAATCAAAGCCTTTCTGAGTTTCCATCATCGCAAGGACCAGCAGACTTTATACAGCTTTGCTCATCGCGTGCCTCAACCCTACCCAGCAGGACATTAGGTTATGAAGACAGAAGAGCAGCAAAGCAATAGGGAGCTTCGTGAGCTTTACCTAGCCCCACCTTTTGTATACTCTAGAGAGGGGCAAGTGATATAGGTGGACCCATTGACTCAGTCACTCAAGCAAGTATTCACTCTGCTGCCATGTACAGTCTCTGTGACTGTGCATGTCTGTGCAGGCCCAGGTTTGCTAGTCTATGAAGCAGGGCCGTACTGGTCATAGCCGGGATCGAGCATTTTCCCGGGAGGGGGGCTGGATGGGAATGGGCCAGTTTTGCAGCAGTGGGGGCGTTCTTTTGTACTGGGAGCCAGTTTTGCAGCATTACTGCAATATCAGCCCCCAGGAACAAAAGCAGCAGTCCTCTTCCGCCCTGGGGAGGGGGCTGGTCCTACAAAATGACCAGGGCTGCTTTGGGTTCCCAGTCCGGCCCTGCTATGAAGGAGCCGTGGCTCGGGCTTGAGATTGATGGAGATGGAGACCCAGTGGCAAACCCCAAGGTAACACTGATGCAGCACCCTCAAACCTCAGGAAAAAGCAGAAGCCCAGGAAGACAATCTTTCCTGTAGATATGGACGGATACTTAAAAGAGGTCTTCCTTTGTACATACATAAGATACTGGCAAACACATTTGTTCGGACACCCCAGAGGTTAAAACAGACTTGCACACAAAAAGACCCAGCTCACTAATATCACAGGGTGGCTCCAGAGCACATATCCTTTCCTTGACAAGTAATAGAATCCTTCATCACACACATTTTATTGAACTAAGAAGAGAGAGCAGATAAGGATGCTATGGAAGGTTTTAATAGATCTGATCAGAGAGAAAAAAAGCTCAGTTTACCTCAGATTCATTGCTCTTCCAAACACCTTTGTCAATACCACATTCACAATAACTAGTCATGTCCATGAAGAAGAACCACAACTCAGTGTTTTATTTGTGTGTCACAACACTATCCGGCTCCACTTCATGCAATCGCTTCACTCTGCCCAACGTTGTCCATTCATTCTCTTCTCCCTATCACGGCCCTGGGCAGGATTTTGAGTAAACCGGACGCTTTTATTGTGGCTTTGAATTTTCGCCAAATCAAAAAAAAAAATGAGTGGGTGCCAATTCGCCCGTGTGCAATTTAAATATTTCGAAGCCAAGCTCTTCTAACCAAAAGACAGGTCTGCCAGTGCCTGTCCCGAGGTTAGATATCTAATTAGGCAGGAATATTTCCTCTGAGGACAATACCATTCTGAATTGCTCTGGTTGGCAGCCGCCCCACTGGGAAATGCATCAAAGTACCACTTACTGCGTTCTATCCGGTGCACCTAAGATGCAGGCGGTGTTGGGGCAGCCATTTTGCGAGTCTGAAGATAAATATGGCCAGGTATTTGCCTGGCTGAAACGCAAGGGTGGTGGTGGGGGCGGGAGGAGGGGGAGGTCTGGTCGACAGGCTGTCTCTGTGGCATCTTGTGATTATAAGAACAATCGTCGCCCCAGGCCACTCAGGGCTAGAGCGTTACACACCAACCCTTTAATAAGGTACCTCGAGATGCCTTCTGTAGAGTGATTACGCCAGCACTCACACATTACCAAATATGGTCATGCGAAAGACAAACGTGGCCGCGTAGGTGAGAGGGAGCCAGCAAAAACTCAAGCTGCCTACAGGCCATGCGAAAATTAGAAAAATACCAAGCGCCCGACTTTTGTTATTTTATCGGCCTGCCCAAAAAAAGTGTGAAAACACACAGACTGCTGGTGGCATAGAATGAAGTGAGTAAAACACACGAAACACGTGTTGGCTAATTTACCAACACATTTTGCCTATGTGTATACTTTTGGGATCCAAGGACTACATAATTAAAAAGAAAAATGCGAAAAATGAATGACTATACAATCAAGTTAGTGGAATATTGTAAGACACTATTTATGAGTGAATGAGTGCCTCCCCTAAACCAAAGTGTGATATGAATGTATGATTCTGCCATGGAGGACGATAACAGATGAGTGTAGCCCCAAAATGCACTGGTCACTAAACTTCCTGAGGAAGAACTCGCACTTGGGTACTTTTCAAAAACAGTCTGTTAATCAGTGAATTGCAACATCCACACACATCCAATGTCTGGTGACCCCCTCATTTTTTTTTCTTTTTTTGATATATTCTTTTATATTAGCTCTAGCCATCATGAATGACCTTCTCTGGTGGAAATTGTTCCACTCAACCAGGTAAGGTTGGGAATTATCTGCAGGGACATCATAAGAAATTTGGAGGCCCTGGGCCGAATGTACCTTGGGGGCCCCTGTTCAGAACAGCTTTGAATTTATGATCCAATTTCAGCTCTTCCATGCCCTCTTTGACCAGGTATCCCACAGTGCACATGCACACTCGTCCAAGTTCTAAATGTGTTTACATCTAATATTCAGAAATAGTGACCTGTGTTTTCAACAATGTAACACAGCAGCATGTCACTAATATTACTGAAAATAACCCCTGTGATCCCCTTTCATTTCTCATATGTCAGGTCCTGTTTTGCGCTGGAAGAAACTTTTTGTGTGTGTTGCATTAATCATTAAATCAACATTTCTCAGCAAAATGCCTATAATAAGCTCTCACACATCACCCACATTCAAAAAGAAATTAAAGGAAAACAGTATTTGAAACAACCTGTTTCAGAATTAGTCTATATTTACAACAAGGGGTGGTGAGGGACAGAGTCTCTGAATTAAGCAGAATACTCTCACCCAGTCAAAAGATCAGGGCTAGATCCAACACCGTTTTTTAGCTCATTGCACCATCCCAGTTTCAGAACCTGGCTGTATGCAAATTAGTCTGTTCCTGTCCCAGTGCATGATGGGAACAGAGCAAACCAAACTACAAAAGCCAATTCTTACACTGGGAAGGAAACAAGCTTCCGGGGACCGGTTTCTGGCATTACAGCCGTCTTCGGCCCGGCTTGCTTGAATCCTGATGGTGCAATGAGCAAGGGACTCATGTCTGAGTATACCCTTCCACGCTTAGGGTGGACAAAAATATTTACAACAAGGGGTGGTGAGGGACAGAGTCTCTGAATTAAGCAGAATACTCTCACCCAGTCAAAAGATCAGGGCTAGATCCAACACCGTTTTTTAGCTCATTGCACCATCCCAGTTTCAGAACCTGGCTGTATGCAAATTAGTCTGTTCCTGTCCCAGTGCATGATGGGAACAGAGCAAACCAAACTACAAAAGCCAATTCTTACACTGGGAAGGAAACAAGCTTCCGGGGACCGGTTTCTGGCATTACAGCCGTCTTCGGCCCGGCTTGCTTGAATCCTGATGGTGCAATGAGCAAGGGACTCACATCTGAGCATACCCTTCCACGCTTAGGGTGGACAAAAATATTTACAACAAGGGGTGGTGAGGGACAGAGTCTCTGAATTAAGCAGAATACTCTCACCCAGTCAAAAGATCAGGGCTAGATCCAACACCGTTTTTTAGCTCATTGCACCATCCCAGTTTCAGAACCTGGCTGTATGCAAATTAGTCTGTCCCTGGCCCAGTGCATCATGGGAACAGGGCAGACCAGACTACAAAAGCCAATTCTTACACTGGGAAGGAAACAAGCTTCCGGGGACCGGTTTCTGGCATTACAGCCGTCTTCGGCCCGGCTTGCTTGAATCCTGATGGTGCAATGAGCAAGGGACTCATGTCTGAGTATACCCTTCCACGCTTAGGGTGGACAAAAATATTTACAACAAGGGGTGGTGAGGGACAGAGTCTCTGAATTAAGCAGAATACTCTCACCCAGTCAAAAGATCAGGGCTAGATCCAACACTGTTTTTTAGCTCATTGCACCATCCCAGTTTCAGAACCTGGCTGTATGCAAATTAGTCTGTTCCTGTCCCAGTGCATGATGGGAACAAAGCAAACCAAACTACAAAAGCCAATTCTTACACTGGGAAGGAAACAAGCTTCCGGGGACCGGTTTCTGGCATTACAGCCGTCTTCGGCCCGGCTTGCTTGAATCCTGATGGTGCAATGAGCAAGGGACTCATGTCTGAGTATACCCTTCCACGCTTAGGGTGGACAAAAATATTTACAACAAGGGGTGGTGAGGGACAGAGTCTCTGAATTAAGCAGAATACTCTCACCCAGTCAAAAGATCAGGGCTAGATCCAACACCGTTTTTTAGCTCATTGCACCATCCCAGTTTCAGAACCTGGCTGTATGCAAATTAGTCTGTTCCTGTCCCAGTGCATGATGGGAACAGAGCAAACCAAACTACAAAAGCCAATTCTTACACTGGGAAGGAAACAAGCTTCCGGGGACCGGTTTCTGGCATTACAGCCGTCTTCGGCCCGGCTTGCTTGAATCCTGATGGTGCAATGAGCAAGGGACTCATGTCTGAGTAGGAAGGGTATGCTCAGATGTGAGTCCCTTGCTCATTGCACCATCAGGATTAAAGCAAGCCGGGCCGAAGACGGCTGAAATGCCAGAAACCGGTCCCCGGAAGCTTGTTTCCTTCCCAGTGTAAGAATTGGCTTTTGTAGTCTGGTCTGCCCTGTTCCCATGATGCACTGGGCCAGGGACAGACTAATTTGCATACAGCCAGGTTCTGAAACTGGGATGGTGCAATGAGCTAAAAAACGATGTTGGATCTAGCCCTGATCTCTTGACTGGGTGAGAGTACTCTGCTTAATTCAGAGACTCTGTCCATCACCACCCCTTGTTGTAAATAATTTTGTCCACCCTAAGCGTGGAAGGGTATGCTCAGATGTGAGTCCCTTGCTCATTGCACCATCAGGATTCAAGCAAGCCGGGCCGAAGACGGCTGAAATGCCAGAAACCGGTCCCCGGAAGCTTGTTTCCTTCCCAGTGTAAGAATTGGCTTTTGTAGTCTGGTCTGCCCTGTTCCCATGATGCACTGGGCCAGGGACAGACTAATTTGCATACAGCCAGGTTCTGAAACTGGGATGGTGCAATGAGCTAAAAAACGGTGTTGGATCTAGCCCTGATCTCTTGACTGGGTGAGAGTACTCTGCTTAATTCAGAGACTCTGTCCATCACCACCCCTTGTTGTAAATAATTTTGTCCACCCTAAGCGTGGAAGGGTATGCTCAGATGTGAGTCCCTTGCTCATTGCACCATCAGGATTCAAGCAAGCCGGGCCGAAGACGGCTGAAATGCCAGAAACCGGTCCCCGGAAGCTTGTTTCCTTCCCAGTGTAAGAATTGGATTTTGTAGTCTGGTCTGCCCTGTTCCCATGATGCACTGGGCCAGGGACAGACTAATTTGCATACAGCCAGGTTCTGAAACTGGGATGGTGCAATGAGCTAAAAAACGGTGTTGGATCTAGCCCTGATCTCTTGACTGGGTGAGAGTACTCTGCTTAATTCAGAGACTCTGTCCATCACCACCCCTTGTTGTAAATAATTTTGTCCACCCTAAGCGTGGAAGGGTATGCTCAGATGTGAGTCCCTTGCTCATTGCACCATCAGGATTCAAGCAAGCCGGGCCGAAGACGGCTGAAATGCCAGAAACCGGTCCCCGGAAGCTTGTTTCCTTCCCAGTGTAAGAATTGGCTTTTGTAGTCTGGTCTGCCCTGTTCCCATGATGCACTGGGCCAGGGACAGACTAATTTGCATACAGCCAGATTCTGAAACTGGGATGGTGCAATGAGCTAAAAAACGGTGTTGGATCTAGCCCTGATCTCTTGACTGGGTGAGAGTACTCTGCTTAATTCAGAGACTCTGTCCATCACCACCCCTTGTTGTAAATAATTTTGTCCACCCTAAGCGTGGAAGGGTATGCTCAGATGTGAGTCCCTTGCTCATTGCACCATCAGGATTCAAGCAAGCCGGGCCGAAGACGGCTGAAATGCCAGAAACCGGTCCCCGGAAGCTTGTTTCCTTCCCAGTGTAAGAATTGGCTTTTGTAGTCTGGTCTGCCCTGTTCCCATGATGCACTGGGCCAGGGACAGACTAATTTGCATACAGCCAGGTTCTGAAACTGGGATGGTGCAATGAGCTAAAAAACGGTGTTGGATCTAGCCCTGATCTCTTGGCTGGGTGAGAGTACTCTGCTTAATTCAGAGACTCTGTCCATCACCACCCCTTGTTGTTCAGAATTAGTCTAGGCCATCAGGGCAAGACTTCAGAACAAGATGACTCTTGTCAGGGGGCCCTCTAAAAGGTAGGTGCCCTGCGCCAGAGCCCACTTTGTCCATGCCTTACACATCTCTGCATATTTGAGGTTTTCTTGTTTATGTTTCGAAACTCTCTTCCAGTTGGATACTAGATTCAATATCCATTTTCTTTTCAGTTTATAGATTGACAATGGACATAAGCACTCTTCGACAGATTCTTTGTGCCCGCCAATGAGTGGCCCCTTCCTGTAGACCAAAATCATTCAACTACAATCTACACCAAGTCAACGTATGTTGCGATAATTTTTTTTGATGCATATGAGATCATTTCCTCCACCATTTTGCTGCAGCAGCAATTAACCAAATTTGTTTAGATCCGGATCATCATATCCCAGGGCTGCTTTCGAAGCTTGCATCTTAACATCTCCTATGTAGAATCTCCTTCAAGAATAGTACTGAGAAGAGTTGGCTGGTAGCACTTGTCTTCAGTATGCTCATACCATGGCTCCTAGTCTTGCACCCACCTCAAGCCTTTTTCTCCTAACACCCTTCATTTCCTGTATCCTTATTTCACTTTTGCGGGTTCTTTCTCATCCGTGCTCCCATCCATTGAATGTCTCTGTTTTCCTCTCTTTCCCTCCCTCCTTCTTCCTTCTTCTCTCTTTTCTGCCTTTCTCTTCCTGGAGTTGGCCAAAGACTGATGATGTAAATTAAGTCCTGGTCGCCAGTGCTTAATTTGCAAAATAAAAAGTGCAATGGCCCTCGTCAGGAGGCCACGTCAGCTTGCAGCGCTCCTGCCCTCTGTCAGCACTGCCAATTACAGGTAAAACACAATTACTAACCATGGCACTACTACAAGTGTGACAATTCTGACTATTCCAGGCCCCCAAGCTATAAGATTGGCTTTGGCAGCAGATATTAAACATTTTTAATATATATTGCATTAATAAACAACTGTTGTTGAGCTCATCTCTAAATAAGACAAACAGCGCCACCATGTGGCAGACTGACATAAGTGCCTGTGTTGACAATTGAAAGCCGGTGCCGAGCACTGGAAACCACTGGCTCAAATTAAGCATTGCTGGTCGCAATAAATGAGTGTCTGTGCTGAGCACCTGCCGCCACTAGCTTAACTCAACCAGTGTTAGCCCTAGGAACAGCACATGGGAAGGGAGAGTGTCTACAGTCTTTCCATTGGAAACTGGGGGTGCTTAAAGGCAGAAAGAACTCCTATTAGCAAATCTATGCCAGGACGCTAGTTCTGGAATAGAAGATTAGTAAGGGGTATTGCAAGGCAAGCTGGAAGCTCATTGGCAGAGCAGTGTCGGAAGTAATGCAATGTAGAACTTTTCTCCAGTTGCTAGGCCAGATTGATATTAGTGTACAACATCAGTGTTTTCTGTTTCCTTTGTTTCTACTGTACCAGGGTCGTGGGTATCTTTGATTGTAAAGGTTTGTCAGGGGCCTTTAGCTTCCTTTTGCTTCATTGACTCTTCAAAGGAAATTATGACACCAATTCTGGAAAATCTTGGGATTCAAATTTCAGAAGTTGTACGTAATCTGGTTCAATTGTAGCAGATCTTTGCCATTTTGTATGCCTTTGTCCCCTCCTTGCTCAAATATGTTGAAAATGATTGCTTCCAATTTTTCAAAAGAGGGACATGTAAATGAGCAATTTTACTGCAATTTTACTGTATGTGGGAGATCCAACAACTCAGCTCTGTTTAGAAATTGTTCATTTTTTACAAATAGTGTATAGACATTTAACTGATACCACAGATGTATTTTTAAGCTTTGTAAAAGTGATAAACCCTTCTCTTTTTGGCTTCTATACGTTTTAGCACGGTAGGTAATATTTTATTGTGGCGTTTTAGATAGCTTTACTATAAAGCATTTCCTTTCAATCGAGGAATCTTGCAGTGCTTATGGTTGGGAAGGTATTATTCTAAATGTAACCCATGATATTATTTGTGGCCAGAATCACAACTCAATGCAAGTCCATGGGCTAACTAGAGAACACTCTGTAGATGCCTGGGAGTTTTGGTTTAGTACTCTGATGATATTTTCAATGTTGAATTAAAGAAAACATACACCATTTTAAAATGTGCTACATCCAGTATAGCATACCAGTCAAGATGTTTCTTTAGTTCCAGGGAGTTCAGCAAGATTACTCTATGGCATACCTAAGGGGACGTTCAGATGTAGCTTTTAACACCCCCTTATCCTCGAGTTTCCTTACCTGGTTTGGGGTATTAGACTCACATTTAACGTCTCTAGTAACAGAGGGCTTCCCCCCGCCTCTCCTAGGCTCACCTACTCCTCGCCTGGACAGGAGGAGTCCAGAAGGGAGCGTGGGAGGGGGCTGTGCGTCATGTCCGGGGCGGCAGGCAGGGCGAGGGGTACATAAGTCCCCCTCGCCATTTTCTCTGCCTCTTTGCCGCACCGGACGCGTCGTGGTGGCCTCGGGTCGCCAAACACACTCTTTCCCTCCCGACCCCTCACCCGGTGTGTCGGCTTGGGGGAGACAATTTGAACTTATTAATGTTTTAATTTTTGTTGCAGGCGGAGTTACAGGGCGATCCGGAAGCAGTGAGGTGCAGCACTGTACCTCAGCGGGCACATAGGGGTGCCAGAGCCTAATACCAGGGGCCTCATGGGAGGTTCCTGGAACCTGTGTCGGCGCCCCAGTAGTCCTTCGGGCGGTTGTGGAACCGGGGGCTTGCCTAGCTACGCTCCTCCCCGCAAGGGGCGTGACTATAATCATTACCATAAGGGGCAGCACATAGGTGGTTCGCCACGGTGCTGCCTGGTTCATCAAGCGGGCAGGTGGCAAGAATGCGGCCTGCCCTTGGATTGCCCGTGAGCTAACCCACTATGATTACATAATGTTGTATGTAACAAACCTGCGCAGCTTTTCCCAATCTAACATTGGTGTCTAGTCTGTTATTTGCGGGATGCATGCTGGTGTGTGGGGTGGGGGGCCTGTTGCCATGATGTTACTATGTCTGGTGCCTTTCGAGTTTTGGTTCTTTCTCGGATGTATCTATAAACAGGCAGGTTGCAGTCAAATTATTTTTATGAAAAAGGGCAGTTGCAAATGGGACAGTCTACCGGAAAAAACATTAAAGTCATGAGTTTCAGGATTCTTTTGTCACTGGGTTGCTTCAAGCAAGGAATTACTTTGGGGACTTAATGATCCAGAGACAAAAGCGTGTGGATCACAAAAAAAGATGACTGAAATGATTCACTAAAGAGCCACACAGTGTGTCCTAACATGGCCATGCCACAGTGCTGAGTGGGCATCAAACCCAGGCCCTTACCTGAGAAGGGAAGTTGATTTGTCTGTAGCTGGGGTGTGATGGGATACCTGTGGATGTTGTAATACCAGTCTTCCTTCTGTAGTACAAGAAACAAAATTGCTCTCTCAGGCTCCCTGTGAAACAAAGTCCACATGAGCCACAATGTGAGCCCTGTAGGGTGGAGTGGCTGCAGAGACAACAAACTAGGTTCAGTAAAGATATACATTACCGGGGCCAGGTATTCCAAAAATTTCCACTTTGTACCACATTCAGAATATAGGTTTTGAAAATGAATCAGGCACTAAGACACCAACAGTGTTTTTTTACGAGGTGGAGTTGTAAGACCTCAACATAATGATTCACAACATGAGGTACACGTACAATGAAGAGTGCTAGTTTAGTTTATAGACTGAAGAAACAATGATATGTCTTGTGTTGTAGTTACATCGCTCATAAACACCTATTGCGGTATCAAAGTACATTTGCAGACAGGTAGCACGCCACTTCGTGGGAGTGCTTGGGGAGAAGAGGGTGTGTGTCTTCAGGGCCTTGGTGAGAAAGACAGAGGCTGGAGCACTTAAGAATTAGGGGCATATGTATCAGTATGTATCAGAATTTCAGTGTTTGCGATCGCAATTTAGCTGTGTGCAATGTATGGAAAAAAAGCACTCGCAAAATAAGGAAACGTAAAATTTGCGATTCCCTATTTTGCGAATGCATTTAAGGAATCGCAAATTACAATTCCTTAAATGCAATGAAGCAAGCACAGAAAAATAGCAATTTGACCTTAAGGAATCGCAAATTACCACCAACTTCAAGTTGGTGGTAATTTGCGATTTCTTTGAAAAATACACTTTTGTGCATTTTTCAAAGTGCCATGTGGCGCACATACATATTTCAGGGGTGTAACAGGGTGTCCTTTTGGCACCCTTGCAACCTTGAAATTGCATTCTCAATTTGCGATTCTCTAATTGGTATTCGCAAACTGAGAATGTCTTCCCAATCATTCCTATGGGCCTCCTAGCCCATAGGAATGAATGGTAAGGTGTTCCTTATTTGCGAATCTCAATTTGCGATTCACAAATAAGAAATATGTAGGATTTACACATTTTTCAGCAAATCCTATATACATTGCATTTTGCGATTCTCTAAGTGCGATTATCTAAAAATCACAATTTGAGAATCGCAAAACTCTTTTTTGATACATATGCCCCCAGGTCATTAGTGTTAGGATGGGAAAAAGTGTGTTAATTATTTTGTTGTGAGGAAGTGAGGTTTATTATATGGTGTGGTTGTGCGCCCCCATTGTGTAACAAACTCACAAACCCGTCTTGGGTCCAGTCAGACTCATTTGTAAAACCTTCGATCAACCTAGGATAGCTGTGGCTTAGAGCAGTCAGACATTAACAGAGAAACAAGTGCGAAGCATTTAGAAGTACCAAAACATTTGAATACGAAAGAAACACAACATAAAGGAAATACAACACCAATTTATGAAACTAGAGCTAATTTTAATGAATTTTTAGATACCAGAATGAACAAAATCAATCAAAGAGATCCAGAGATATAAATGATTACGCAAATGGTAAATCGCTGCTTTTCACTCTAAATGCAAACAAGCATTGGCAACTATCAAGGTTAGCCATAACTGAAAACTTTTAATAACATTGTTTTCAGGTACCCCGGCCCACTTTGGGTGACCAACTCTGGCAGGGAGCAAGTGACAGGGGTCAATAAGACTTAGCAGGACCGTTACCTTGCAGTCAAGGCAGTCTTCAGCCCAGTTCCAGGCTCTATGGGCAAACTGCCACAGACCTCAATGGAGTGGTCCTGATCAAAAGGATACAGGATGTTGAAGATGCTGAGGATGTTGATCGGGTCAACGAGGGTCTTCTTGTGTCACCCCTTGGTCCACAAACATGCTGGGGCAGCTTTGGTCCCTCGAAGTCCAGGTGAAATCCTGCCAAAAACCAGTTGCCACAGGCCCACTGATCTCCAGTCACAGAAAAGCCAGCAGTTCCCTTTAACTGCAGCCAATGTTCTTTATGGGTGATCAAAAAGCACTTTGATGACTCTCCTTGGTCCAGCAAACTGGGCGCAACTGTTGAGTGTTGGAACTTGGTCTCCCATCTTGCGCTGTCTAGGTCGCAAGCGCCAAAACAATTGTGGTTACCAAATCGCCAAGGCAGCGTCTTCAGCTTTTGTGGCACAGGAGCGGTAACCAGAAGTCAGCCAACTGACTCCTGGCATTTGCTGCCTGGTGCTCAAGGGACTACTTTTCTAGAGAAGGGAACCACAAGCAAAGTCCTCTCTTTGCTACCTCAAGATCAGCAGGTGCATTTCAGTCTTGGTTCCATTCTCTCTCTACCAGTTAGGGAACTGCAGGGTAGTCCTTCTTTGGTCCTCTCTCCAGTACAGACATGATCTGTGGTCTGGGTGTCAGGGGTGCCAGTTTTATGGCCAAAACCTGCCCCCGGGTGATGCAGTACCTACTAGCCAAAGGAATACCAGATCCCCTCCCATTTGATGATGACTTCCTGCAATGTGTGATCTCTAGCTATCCCAGAGTGCACTGATCTCTTTGATACCTTCACGTTCCAACTTTAGCAACCCCATTCAGAAATTATTACAGCTGAGATGTTAGAGTGTAACCCTGATCTTGCCAATAAGGCTACTAGCTTTTCTACAGTGAAAAATTGACAATTTGGGGTTTTTAATGCTAGGACATAAAAACACATTCTACTTTTTATTATACAGTGCTCAATCTTAGGGCTTGACAGGCCTACCGCCGGGGTGACATATATATTGAAAACAAAGGTCTGGTCTTTGTCGTTAGTTTAGATGACTAAGTTAATTTAGCTCTTTAAAACTGCTCTACCAGTCTGCAGTAGCAGGCAGGCAGATATGTTTTACTTTGCCATGCTAATGGGGGCACAATATGTGCTAAATCCCCTGAGGGACACTTTAACTTACAGACCCTGGGTACCCCTGGAACAACATACTAGGGACTTATAAGAAAATTAACATATGCCAATTAGGCAGAAGCCAATTAAACATATACTTTTAAGGGTCAAAGCACTGCCACCGAGAGCTGGTAAGCAGGCCGCAGTGCACTCTAAGTGTCAGAAAATCAGCAGCATCGGTTTACAACTTTGGGGGTGATAGTGCAAAAAGAGGCATATTCTTACATAAGTGTTTTGGTGCCATGCGTGTATGGCAAGAGTTAACATGTAATACTGTGGTGAGAAGGGCCTCCAAGGGACCAAGCATGGCTGAGGTAAGTGACCCTGCCCCAGCCAGGGAGCCATTCAGAGGAACTTACAAAATTCAACTCATTATACCTCATACCACCAAGCCTTTCAGAGTGGTTATGCTAATGAAAAATCCCCTGGTCTCACTGTAGGCCGGTCCCCCTGCAAATGCATAGAATGTTAGACATTTTGGTCATCTGAATCCCTGCAGTGCTGATGGGAACTTTACTCATACGAACACAAACAGTGGTAGTTTGTTGAAGAGCGGGGCACTATCACGTCTGCTGCTAACTCACTTAGGGCACTGTCACAAGATTATTTAAGTCCGAGGTGATACATCTATTATGACTTTTGCGAAGCACACAATGTTTGCCGTGCCACTCAAGCAGTTTCTGATCTGAACAGACATGATAATGTGGTGTATGCCAGCTTACCACTGGATATAGGCAAATGCAACTGGTGCATATGCAGGGGGGTCACATGTTCATATCCCTCTAAAAAGTGCAACTGGGGCCATATCATGATAGACTGCCCTGTCTCAGTGCAGAGTCAAATGTCTATATGCACACTCCTGCAGTGTGTACTGTGAATTAATTTAACACAATATTTCTCCGGCTAAGTGCCTTATGTTAGACTTCAAATCTCCAGTGCCTAATTTGTAAAAGAAGGAGTGTTGGTACACAAAGCTGTGCTCCGGCAGCATGGGGATGGCTTCACCAAAGTGCCAAGGGTAATGGAAGGGACATCCCATATCCTTTGACCTTATTGACATCACCGGAAGGCCCATCATATGACTCTTGACCCCTATTTTTTTTCGAGGAAGGCATTTCAATTGACCCTAACATCACAACAATTCACATCCCTGAAGTTCCATAATAAATGCATGATTAGAATAACAGTAGAAGACAGACAAATGTCGGTTTTAGATGCCACAAATATTCTGGTACTGACTTGATCTTTGACCGTTCTGAGGCATGATACTTGAACTAAATTGCAGTGAGTGAGTAAGCCAGACCTCTTCTAGGGGGTTCCTCCCCCAAGGAAATATTAAAAGAAGGGGGGTCAAATTGTGCATTTAAAACCACAATTTTCACATATGTTTGCTAAAATACCATAGGCGCCGCAGCGGCACTTATTGAATATGCACATCCTTTCATGTGTGCCAAGCCAATGAAACCTGATAAACCCCAGGAGCTGACCACACTTTTCTTTAAAAGTTGTATGGGTCCACCCTATGTCATAAATTACCTACATTGTACTAGGACCGACATTTTGATCTGGGAGGCCCCATATTCCATGGGTTTCTCCTAATGTTAAAAATGAAACAAAATATGCCAATGCCAGAATTGTGCAGTTTATGCCATCCATATTCAATAGATGACCTTAATGTTAAATATGACATCAGTATGTCAGGGCTAGCATTTTTTCATGCCTGCCACACTCCTATAGGCAAGGGTTGTCCCAATTTATGCTAAGAATTACCCTTGTTGTCATTCTGCCACTGGTGTCCACATTCTAATAATTTCCTCAAGTATGCCAGTATTGTTCCACAGATGCCCTGTTTGCCAAGAATATCTCCAGTATGCCAGTACCAGTATTCTACAATTGGCACCCCTTAAGCCAAGCATTTGCCCAGTGTGTGCCACTGCCAGTATTGCAGCCCCAGGATTTTGCCTTGGGTATCTCTATAAGACAATAATTACCTTCAGTATGCCAGGGCCACGGTCAAACTTGCAAGCATCATATCACATTCACACTCACTCACTCACTCACACTCATTCTCATGCATATTCACTCTCTCATTCATATTCACTCTCACTCATTCATTCTCTCTCACACTCTCCTACACCCCTTATACTCATTCTTATTTATTCTCTCCCAATCACTTGCATTCATTCCTTGTCTAACTCATTCTTACTCACTAATACTTAATGACTCTGAGGTCCGGGTTTACTAATGCCTTGCACAAAGTTTGCATCACTCTGTGATGCAAAGCCGGAGCATGTTGTTAGGGTGTGATTTACTATCCAATACAAGTCAGGATTTATATTCAATAGTATCCCAAAGTAACGCACAGTTGTGCTATGCTCTGCTGTGCATTATTTCACCTCAAGGGTGCATTCCATGGGTGGTATATGGGCATTGCCATGCAGCCACCCAAGGATTTTGACGTGAATCTCTATCTACAAACATTGATAAATGGGAATTTACACCAACATTCAGACCTCATTGAGGCAGGTTCAACGAGGAGAAATGTTTTTCATTTCTCCTCATTTTCCCAATGCTGCATGTGTGTTGCATTGTACAGCACACATACAAAGTGGGAAAAGTCTTAAAACATAAATTTTGTACTGGAAGGGACCCTTTTCAATGCAAAACCTATGCTTCAGAGACCACACACACTCTTGCTGTATAGCACAGGGGTGCGTGCATTAGTGCATGGCTGCCAAAAGTGCACCAGCAAGAGGGGGGGGGGGTTGCACCATATCTTAGTAGATATAGCAATTTTTTTCTCTATCCTTTTGGTGCAAGGCAGCACAGTCATTATGGTGCAGCATTGCCGTACGTCAAAGAATAATAAAGTGGGCCTCAATCTCACGCAATCTCGCTCACTAAGTGTCACTGACTCTCACTTTCACTCACACACAGATGCTTTCTTAAACATACACAATTGTACACACGTATACATGCTCTCTCACTTAAACAAACTTTAATCTGCAAGCACTGACACAACATACATTTAAAGCCATTTATATTTACTACAGTGTTCCAGATATGAGTGATCCATTTTTTATTACCTTAGTAGTGAATAATATAGTGAATAATGTATTATTATTCACTATTAGTATACTCAAAAAACAGAAGAAGCAATACAAAGCAGTCACTATGTACTTGGCACTGCTTTTCCTAAATGATGTCTATGTCTAGCGATCGGCGAGTCTAATACCAAGGCTGCATAGTCTTGGGTTCACCTGAAGCCTCTCGAATGCACTACCAGACAGTGTTGTCTCTTTATCTCACTCTTGCAAGTCCCTGATTTCTCCCTTTGTGCTGGTTTTTCCATCTTTCTCTTGTCCTTCTTTCCCTCTCTCTTGCTCGTCGTCAGTATCTGATGAGAAAAAATGAGTGCTGGTGTCTCACCGGCAACCACAGGCTCACATTAAGCACTGCACAGCTCAGACAGAGGCAAACCATGCAGTTTTTGAGCTGTGCTGTCTGAAAATGAAGATCTAACTCAGAGTAATAATGGGTTAAATGAACTGTGCTGTCTGAAAATGAAGATCTAACTCAGAGTAATAATGGGTTAAATGAATTGGTGCTACACACTGCAGACTCACGAAAGCAAGCACTCAGCTCTTTCCTGATCCAGCTCTGTTCATCATGATCCAGCCTTTGGTGCCTTTGCATGCTGGCATTAACCACCATGCTGGGTGCCTTCCAGAGCTTGAAATAGAAAAATAGAAGTGCAGGTACTCTGTACCACAGTACCTGCTTGTTTCTGAGAAATGCAGGTACTCTCCAATTAAAAGTATTACGCCACTATTGAGAGGTGCTGGTACTCTTCCTCTCAAAATAAAAAAGTGCTGGTACTCTGTACCGGACAGTACTGGCCCATTTAAAGCACTGGTCCCTTCAAAAGTCATAACAAGGGGTCTGCCTGCTAAAAAGGAGAAAAGCCCTTTAAATGGCAAAAGCAGACCTGAAAAGAAAACAATAATCGGCAAAGCCAATAGCTTTCACTTTTCAGACCTTTTGGCTTTGCCAACTGCGTTTGCAGATTCTGTGCACAAAAAATAATTTAAAAAGGGGCAATGATGAGACCACGGTTGCTGATTGCATCATTCTGTAGACTCACATATGCACACGCCTTTACCAATTCAAGATGGTGGACAATACTTGCTTTTGTAAATTTAAAAAAGGTTAGTGCCACGGCAAAAAATAGAAAGGTTAGCAGGTGGCAAGAGGAGGGACAGCATGCAAGAGCAAAACAGAGGATCATCAGAGGAGCACATGATGGAGAGAAAACCAAGTAATGCAGGATTGAGAGAGTTTGTTGGGGAAAAGCACAAGAGAGAGTGTGAGTAGGACATGAGGGTGAGGCAACACAAAGCAGGGTTGTTTAATAGAGAAGCACATGAGATAGAGTGATAAGCACACAATGGAGAGAGCAACTCAGAGCAAGAGGGGAGGATATTTTGTGGGATCAAGCACACGAGAAGAAGAGTTGGAAAACACATGCATTCTCGTGGATTGCTTAAAAAAAAGAAAAAAGTCGTTTCCATAGTGAGCAATGGAGAGACACAAGTCAGCCTATCATAAACATGGTAAAGAGGCTATGCTCCGGGGACGGTCAAAAACAAAAAGAGAAAGGCAAGCATTTGGAAAAGAAGCAAGCAAACAAGAGTGTTAATGAGGATAGCTAATAATAAGCAATGAGCAGGCCCTAAACCTATCGTAAATTCAAAATATGTCTTTCAGAACAGCTTGTGCTCTCTGGTAGGTGAAAGCTAAAAAAAGAAGACAGCAGCAAAGTGAAAAGTAAGTGCAAGGGGGCTTATTTATGAGCCCTTGCGTCACTTTTTCACCGCCGGTGCATCACTTTTTGTGACGCACCGTCAGGGCAAAAAATGCACCATGTTGCGTTATATTTACAAAGTGACACATCTAGGTAGATGCGTCACTTTGCACACCCTTGCGCCACATTATACCTGCGCCAGGTATAATGTGCAGGGTGGGCGTTCTGACGTGAGTAAGCCTCGTAGAAGTGACACAGTGAAATCTATGAGATTACACTGCGTCATTTCTAGGACGCAAATGCGTCAATATCTTACGCCTGCCTCACAGAAGGCGTAAGACTGACGCGGGCACATTTAGCTTGGGAGTTGCCCATGTGAAATGACCCATTGATGGAGTTGCGTCACTTTGGTGACACACTCCAGCAACGCGTCATTTTTGCGCCTACAGATACGTCAGACATACTGACGGGTCTGTAACTCCTTGCAACATGATGCGTCATACAGTAAATATGATGCATCCAGCATGTCACGAGGAGAGTGCAATGAAAAGTGACGCATCGCTGTTTTCACGCACCGATGCGTCACGTTTCACTTACTTACTTACCATGAATGAGGCCCAAGGTGATTAATGTCACCTATGACCAGCCTGGGCTTTCTATTGGCAATTAAAGTCATCATGAGGAATGTGTGGAATATGCAGTTGTCTGAGTGTACAATCCCAAACTGCATGTGTAAGAGGTTTGCTGATGCCTGATTTCGCTTCATATACAAGCCTGGCCCCAGAGTTGAATACTATCAACACAAATTAATCAATTAGGTTATTGTAACCTTTAGTTATAATCAATCATATATAAAGATCTTTTATAAAAAAAACTTTTACGTTATGACGGCGCAGTGGGTGTGTAGTGAGAAATGTGCTCGGTGGCCTCATCACAGTGATACTCACATGTGAACAAATTCAGTGATCTAAGTTGTTTATCTTAAAAACAAGAAAGACACAGCTCCTTTATATTAACCCTGGGCAAAGCACTACGCTACGCTACGCGTAGTTTGCGACTTTTGCGCCACTTTGCACTACGCGAATTGCACGTAGCACAGTGCAAACACGTGTAGCGTAGCGCAGCGGTCATTTTGTGCTTGCTCGTGATCCTCAACGTCAAGTTGGCAATCGCGAGCAAACAAAATGGCACCCGGGCGAGACTTTTTCCTCGTTCCCGATCAGCAACATCAAGTTGCCGATCGCGAGAGAGGAAAATAAACCTCCCGGCGAGATTCTCAATGCGGGGAGGTCAGGTTTCTCATTGCGAGTGGTCGCGTATGCTAGCGACTGCTCGCGATGAGAAGCTACCAGTCTGCGTTGAGAAAGCTGCCGCTCGAGTAGAAATCTACTTGAGCGGCAGAAAACGACTGCTTGCACTGTGCAAGATACAGTTTGCACTGATTGCACAGTGTAGACAAGCATCCAGAACTGTGCAATCAGTGCGAACAGCATTTTGCACAGTGCACTACGCAGTTCGCGAAGTGCTACGCCTAGCGCTACTTCGCGAACTATGCCCAGGTTTAATTTATATATAATATAAACAATCTAGGGTCTATAAGAGTAGCCGACAGAGTTTGGATCTCTCTAGATGATGAGGGGACCGTCAACAAGACTCATAAGGTAAAGAGAAGCCAGAAACAAGGAGAACAAAGACTGAAAGTAAAATTGATAAACATAGTTCCGAAAGGATAGTGTTACAGTGTGAGGTGTAAGCCTTTAATGTAGAGTGTACACTCACAGAGCAAAGATTTAAAGCTTCTATGAGGGAAAAGGGAGGACATCCCAAAAATTAGACCTTAGAATACATGATATAGCGGGAAGACTGCCTAATAAAAACAAAAATTGCAAAAGTGAGGAGAACAAGCTCTACCTGAATCCTGGTAGGGCAAATGAACAGGTGTCATTATTGTAAATATGATGTCTGTCCAAGTGGAGTATGGCTAAAAAAAATATATATATATGCATTGGCAAAGTCTATAGGTCTTGCCCGTGGAAGAGCTATTGGCTTTGCTAATGTGTTTTAGCCTTGTTGCACATCAGGGTGGCTGCTGTTCAGCAAGGCTAAAAGTTAATGGTGTAGAGGAAAGTGCTGTGGACTGTCGTAGAGTAAAATGGCAAAGAGTGAATTAGAGTGTCGTAGAGTGTAGTGGCATAGAGTATTGTTTAATGGAGTGGCAAATAGTGTAGTCGCGTAGCGTGGTGTTCAGTGGAGTGCAGTAGAGTAGAGTGGACTGGTGTAAAGTGCAGTGGCATATAGCGCAGCAGTATAGATTTCAACAGTGTACACTACATCGTTGAAGAATGCAGTGATGTAGATTATAGTGTTGCATAGTAGAGGGCAGCGGAAAAGAATGCAGTGGCGTAGAGTGGTGTAAAGTGGTGCAGAGTAGAGTGTAGAGTGCAGCGTCATGCAGTGCAGTGGTGTACAGTGGAGTGCTGCAGAGTGAAAGGGCATGGACTGGAGCGATGCAGAGTAGAGTTGCGTAGCGTAAAGTGGCGTCGAGTGCATTGGCAAAGAATTCAGTATTGCAGAGTACAGTGGCGTAGAGTTACGTGGCAAAGAGTGCAGTGTTGCAGAGTAAAGTGCCTTAGTCAAGTCAAGTCAAGTCATAAAATTTGTATAGCGCACTACATACCCAGAGGGTTTCAAGGCGCTTAGGAAGGGGAGGAGGATTATTTGTCAAATATCCACGTTTTAAGCTGCTTTCTGAACGCTAGGTGGTTCTGGGTGAGGCGCAGGTAAGCGGGGAGTGAGTTCCATGTTTTAGCAGCCAGGTATGAAAAGGATCTGCCTCCCATGGTGGTCTTGTTGATGCGAGGTACAGTGGCGAGGGCTTGGCTGGAAGACCGTAGTTGGCGGGGGGGGGTGTAGAAGGACAGTCGAGAGTTGAGGCAATCTGGTCCGATGTCGTAGAGTGATTTGTGTGCGTGGGTAAGCAGTCGGAAAGTGATCCTCTTATTGACGGGTAGCCAGTGGAGGTCTTTAAGGTGACCAGAGATGTGTTCGTTGCGTGGGATGTCTAATATGAGCCTGGCTGATGCGTTTTGGATTCGTTGGAGTTTTTTCTGGAGTTTTGCGGTAGTACCCGCGTAGAGGGTGTTTCCGTAGTCCAGACGGCTCGTGACCAGAGCGTGGGTGACTGTTTTCCTTGTTTCGGAGGGGATCCAGCGAAATGTTTTTCTGAGAATGCGAAGAATGTTGAAGCATGAAGAGGATACGGCGCTGACTTGTCTGTTCATCGAAAGTGAGGAATCCAGGATGACGCCCAGGTTCCGTGCGTGGTCTGTCGGGATGGGTGCTTTTCCGAGGGCTTCCGGCCACCAGGAGTCGTCCCATGAAGAGGGGGAAGTACCTAAGATGAGGACTTCTGTTTTGTCTGAGTTCAGTTTCAGACGGCTTTGTTTCATCCATTCGGCAACTTCTTTCATTCCTTCGTGTAGGTTAGTTTTGGCGGTGCTGGGGTCATTGGTGAGAGAGAGGATTAGTTGAGTGTCGTCCGCGTAGGAGATGATGTTGAGGTTGTGTTGGCGTGCGATGGCCGCGAGGGGGCTCATGTATACGTTGAAGAGGGTGGGACTGAGTGAGGATCCTTGAGGTACGCCGCAGATGACTTCAGAGGCCTCGGACTTGAATGGAGGAAGGCGGACTCTCTGGGTTCTTCCGGTGAGGAACGATGTGATCCATTCAAGTGCTTTTCCTTGGATTCCGATGTTATTGAGGCGTTGTAGGAGGGTGCTGTGGCAGACTGTATCGAATGCTGCAGAGAGGTCGAGGAGGATGAGGGCGACTGTGTCTCCATTGTCCAGTAGAGTTCGAATGTCGTCTGTTGCTGCGATGAGGGCGGTCTCAGTGCTATGTTTTGCTCGGAAGCCAGATTGTGAGGGGTCGAGGGATTTGTTGGCTTCGAGGAAAGCGGCGAGTTGGTTGTTGACGGCTTTCTCGATGACTTTGGCCGGGAATGGAAGAAGCGAGATGGGGCGGTAATTTTTGAGTTCGGTGGGGTCCGCTGTTGGTTTTTTCAGAAGGGCGGTGAGTTCAGCGTGTTTCCAGTCTTCTGGGAAGGTGGCGGAGTTGAAGGAGCAGTTGATGACGTCTCGGAGGTGCGGTGCGATGACGGAGTCTGCTTTGTTGAAGATGTGGTGAGGGCATGGGTCTGTGGGGGATCCTGAGTGGATGGAATTCATCAGGCGGATGGTGTCCTCGGTGGAGATTGGGTTCCAAGCGTTAAGGGTGTTCACGGGGGGAAGATGGTCAGCAGATGGTAGGGTGGGTTGGTTTCCGGGTTGGTTGTCAAAGCTGTTGTGGATGTCTGCAATCTTGTTGTGGAAGAATGAGGCTAGGGAGTCGCAGAGGGCTTGAGAGGGGGTGATGTCGTTGGAGTTGGCCGAGGGATTGGAAAATTCCTTGACGATGTTGAAAAGTTCCTTGCTGTTGTGGGCGTTGTTGTCAAGTCGATCCTTGAATGCTGTTTTCTTGGCTTTTCGGATCAGTTGGTGGTGAGAGCGGGTGGCGCTTTTGAAGGCGTCCTTGGTGCTGGTGGTTGGGTCTTTTTTCCAGGCCTTTTCAAGGGAGCGGCAGAGTTTCTTGGACTTCTTGAGATCATCGTTGAACCATGAGGCTTTCTTGCTGCCAGGTTTGCTTTGACGTTTTTTCAGTGGAGCTAAGGTGTCGGCGGTGTTGGATAACCATAGCGTGAGGTTGGAGGCGGCATCGTTGGCGTTGGAAGAGAAGGCTGGGGAGTTTCGAAGGAGCGATGCGGAGATTTGGTCTGTGGTGATTTTGTTCCAGTTTCTTTGCAGGGTAGGTTGGGAGTGGTTGATGGGTTTTGGCTTGTTGTAGATGAAGTGGACGCAGCTGTGGTCGGTCCAGAGGAGATCCGTAGTGTGGCTGAAGGAGACATGGTTGCTGGATGTGAAGATGGGGTCGAGTGTGTGACCTGCGATGTGGGTGGGGGAAGTGACTAGTTGTTTAAGTCCGAGGTTGGCGAGGTTGTCCAAGAGGGTGGTGGTGTTGCGGTCGTTGGTCTTTTCAAGGTGAAAGTTGAGGTCTCCCAGAAGGATGTAATCTTTGGAGGGGAGTGCGTGTGGGGTGATGAAGTCCGTGATGTCTTCACTGAATTTTGCGCGGGGTCCTGGTGGTCTGTAGAGGAGAGTGCCTCTGAGTGTTGTTTTGGGATTGATGTGGATCTGGAAGTGAAGGTGTTCGGAGTTAGCGAGATTGACGTCGGAGCTGGTTGAGATGCGGATAGATTTCTTATGGACGATAGCGATTCCTCCTCCTGTGTGGCTGGTACGGTCTTTGTGGGTGATCTTATAGTCTTCAGGAATGGCAATTGTGATGTCTGGTGCGGAGGAAGCATTCATCCATGTTTCCGTAAGGAAGGCGATGTCCGGAGAGATGGTGTCTAGTAGATTCCATAGGTCAATGGCATGCCTGTGGATCGATCTGGTGTTGAGAAGGATGCATTGTAGGTGGTTGGGGTCGGGAATCTGTGGTGTGGTCGTAGCAGAGATGTTGTCGGTGCCGCTGAATTTGCAGGAGTAGCAGGAGAAAGATCCATGGGTGTGTCCAGGAGCGGCTTGGACGCAGTTGGGGGCGCGGCCGGGGTTAAGGGCTAGGAGGGTGGCGGCATCGTAGGTAATGCGGGAGGGCTGGGCAGCGCGAGGGGCAGGGGGTCTGGCGCTGGGCGCGGTCCAGGCGCGGCCTTCGGCGTGGCCGTAGCGCGTGGACGCTGCGCGTGGGACCATTGGCCATAAATGGATGGTGGAGGGGGCGGAGCGTGGGAGGGTCAGCAGGGAGGCGGGAGCGAGGTGGGGGAAGGGCCAGGGGATGTACACAAAATGGCAGCAACAACAACAAGCTTTGCAGCAGGGGAAACGGAGGTGCTTTTAAAAATCAAGTATCTCTGAACAAGCACAGCCAAGAAGTGCGCGCTGGCGATATGAAAGGCACTAATAATGCAGGCACTGTGGTTTAAATACAGACAGTGCAGTGAAGCGCTACTGATGGTAAATGGTCTGCACTCAAGCGCTATGATAAAAAATGCAGAGGCAGAGTCAGGCGCTACAATCACAGGTTAACACTCAGCGCTATGAAGAGAATTCAGCAGAGTCAGGCGCTACAATACCAGGTCTTCTCCGGAGGAAGGCAAGGGGGAGCGACCGTTCGTGTCCAGGACAGGACGGTCACAGCTGAAAGAGGGTGCGAGGACGTCCTATGGATTCCGTAGGTGGGAGGGTCAGCAGGGAGGCGGGAGCGAGGTGGGGGAAGGGCCAGGGGATGTACACAAAATGGCAGCAACAACAACAAGCTTTGCAGCAGGGGAAACGGAGGTGCTTTTAAAAATCAAGTATCTCTGAACAAGCACAGCCAAGAAGTGCGCGCTGGCGATATGAAAGGCACTAATAATGCAGGCACTGTGGTTTAAATACAGACAGTGCAGTGAAGCGCTACTGATGGTAAATGGTCTGCACTCAAGCGCTATGATAAAAAATGCAGAGGCAGAGTCAGGCGCTACAATCACAGGTTAACACTCAGCGCTATGAAGAAAATTCAGCAGAGTCAGGCGCTACAATACCAGGTCTTCTCCGGAGGAAGGCAAGGGGGAGCGACCGTTCGTGTCCAGGACAGGACGGTCACAGCTGAAAGAGGGTGCGAGGACGTCCTATGGATTCCGTGGGTGGGAGGGTCAGCAGGGAGGCGGGAGCGAGGTGGGGGAAGGGCCAGGGGATGTACACAAAATGGCAGCAACAACAACAAGCTTTGCAGCAGGGGAAACGGAGGTGCTTTTAAAAATCAAGTATCTCTGAACAAGCACAGCCAAGAAGTGCGCGCTGGCGATATGAAAGGCACTAATAATGCAGGCACTGTGGTTTAAATACAGACAGTGCAGTCAAGCGCTACTGATGGTAAATGGTCTGCACTCAAGCGCTATGATAAAAAATGCAGAGGCAGAGTCAGGCGCTACAATCACAGGTTAACACTCAGCGCTATGAAGAGAATTCAGCAGAGTCAGGCGCTACAATACCAGGTCTTCTCTGGAGGAAGGCAAGGGGGAGCGACCGTTCGTGTCCAGGACAGGACGGTCACAGCTGAAAGAGGGTGCGAGGACGTCCTATGGATTCCGTGGGTGGGAGGGTCAGCAGGGAGGCGGGAGCGAGGTGGGGGAAGGGCCAGGGGATGTACACAAAATGGCAGCAACAACAACAAGCTTTGCAGCAGGGGAAACGGAGGTGCTTTTAAAAATCAAGTATCTCTGAACAAGCACAGCCAAGAAGTGCGCGCTGGCGATATGAAAGGCACTAATAATGCAGGCACTGTGGTTTAAATACAGACAGTGCAGTCAAGCGCTACTGATGGTAAATGGTCTGCACTCAAGCGCTATGATAAAAAATGCAGAGGCAGAGTCAGGCGCTACAATCACAGGTTAACACTCAGCGCTATGAAGAGAATTCAGCAGAGTCAGGCGCTACAATACCAGGTCTTCTCTGGAGGAAGGCAAGGGGGAGCGACCGTTCGTGTCCAGGACAGGACGGTCACTCCTTAGAGAGCAGAGGTGTAGAGTGGCATAGAATACATTGGCATAGAGTAGAGTGGCACAGAGTAGAGTGGCATGGAGTGCAGTGACAGTGGAGTGGCATAGAGTAGATTGGTGCAGAGTAGAGTGGGGCAGAGTAGAGTGGTGCAGAGTAGAGTGCAATGGCACAGAGTTGGTTGGGTGGCGTGGAATGGAGTAGAGTGAACCGGTGTAGAGTGCATTGGCATAGAGTGTTGCAAGGTATAGTGGCATAGAATGCAGGGACATATAATTCAGTGGCATACAATGTAGTGTCATAGATTGCAGTGGTGTAGATTAAATTGGTGCACAGTAAAGTGCAGTGGTGTAGACTGCAGTGGTGCAGAGTGGAGTAGTGCAGATTAGACAGGCATAGAGTGCAGTGGCATAGAATACAGTGGCATAGAGTGCAGGGGTGCAGAGTAGAGTGGTGTAGAGTAGGTGGCATAGAGGTCAGTGGTGTAGAGTGCATTGCCATAGAATGCAGTAGTGTGGAGTACAGTGGCATAGTTTTCAGTGGTGTAGAGTTCAGTGTTGCAGAGTAGAGTGTCATATGGTGCAGTGGCGTGGAGTGGCATTAAGTGCATTGGCATAGATTGGTGTTGAGTGGCGTAGAATGCAGTGGCATTGAGTACAGTGGTGAAGAGTAGAGTGCAGTGGGGCAGAGTTTAGTGGCATAAAGTGCATTAGCATAGAGTAGAGCGCTCCAGAGTAGAGTGCAGTGGCAATGAGTGGCATAGAGGAGAGTCAATGCATGTAGAGTGGCATGCATTGGTGTAGAGTGTTGCAGGGTGTAGTGACAGAGTGCAGTGGTGTAGAACGCAGTGGCATAGAATACAGTGGTGTAGAATGCAGCATCATAGAATGGAGTTGCTTAGATTGAAGTGGTGCATAGTAGAGTGCAGTGGTGTATAGTGCAGTGGTGGGGGGTAGAGTGGTGTAGAGTAGAGTGGGATATAGTGGCAAGGAATACAGTGGCACAGAGTGCAGTGGTGCAGAGAAGATTGGCTTAGAGTAGAGAGCGTAGAGTGGTGCTGAATAGAGTGGCATAGAATGCAGTGGTGTAGAGTGGCAAAGAGTGCAGAGGCGTAGAGTGGTGCACAGTAGAGTATAGTGATGTAGAGTGGAGTGCTGTTGAGTGGAGTATTGCGGAGTGCAGTGGCATAGAGTGAACGGGCAAGGAATGCAGTAGTGTCAAAGAGTGCAGTGTTTCAGAGTAGAGTTTTGTAGAGTGCAGTGGTGTAGAATAGAGTGGTCAGAGTAAAGTGCAGTGGCATAGAGTAGAGTGGCATAGAGTAGAGTGGTGTAGTGTGGAGTAGAGTGGTGCAGAGTAGAGTGCAATGGCGCAATGGCATAGAGTGGGTTGGAGTGGAGTGGCATGGAGTGGTGTGGCCTGGCATGGTGTGGCGTGGCTGTTGTGGAGTAGAGTGGACTAGTGTAAATGTAAAAAAAATGTAAATTGATATTTGTATAGCACACTACTCACCCGCAAGGGTCTCAAGGCGCTTGTACGAATACCGCTGTGGAACCCATCCTGGCTTTCCCTGTGAGGTGTCCACTCCTGGGCACCTCCAAGGTGGAGGCCAGGCATCCTTAGCGTTGTGGGGGCCGTTGTGGAGATTAAGCAAGCTATTGCCCAGAGTTGCAGAGTGGGACTCCATGATTGGAATAGGCACCGAGGCGAGAATTATCAGGTCCGTGGAATTTTTGAGCTCTATACCCGCCAAGGCGGGGAATTGAACCCTGGTCCCGGGCTAGACATCTGCATCAGGGTCTGCCGGTCTAACCATTGAGGCACACTTCTCCACTAATATAGTGCAAAGGCGTAGAGTGTTGCACAGCATAGAGGCATAGAGTACATTGACATACAATTCAGTGGCATACAATGCTGCATAGTAAAATACAGTGGTGTAGATTGGAGCTGTGCATAGTAGAGTGCAGTGGCGTAGACAGCAGTGTCACAGATTGGAGTGGTACAGAGTAGAGAGGCATAGAGTGCAGGGGCATAGAATACAGTGGTGTCATAAGGTGCAGGTGTGTAGAGTGGCATAGAGTGCATTGACGTAGAGTGGTGTTGAATGGTGTAAAGTGCAGTGGCATTGAGTACAGTGGGGCAGAGTACAGTGGCATAGAGTGCAGTGGCATAGAGTAGAGTCCGGCAGAGTAGAGTGCAGTGGCAAGGAGTGGCGTAGAGTGTTGCTGAGTGCAGTGACATAGAGTGCAGTGGCATAGAGTGCAGCAGTATAGTACACAGCAGCATACAATGCAGCACTGTAGAATGCAGTGGTGTAGATTAGAGTGGTGCTTAGTAGAGTGCAGTGTCAAAGAGTGCAGTGGTGCAGAGTAGAGTGGGATAGAGTGCAGTGGGATAGAATACGTTGGCATCAAGTGCAGTGGTGCAGAGCAGAGGGGCAACAAGTAGGGGGACAAAGAATGCAGTCGTATAGAGTGGTGCAAGTAGAGTGGCATAGAGTGCAGTGGCATATAGTGATGCAATATTAGTGTATAGGGGAGTAGCATAGAGTAGAGTATGGGAGAGTGCAGTGGCGTAGAGTGTACTAGTGTACTAGTGGAGTAGAGTGACATGGAGTTCAGTGGTGGAGAGTGTTGTGTTGCAGAGTAGAGTGTCATAGAATGCAGTGGTGTAGAGTGGTATAGAGAGTAGTGGCGTAGACTACAGTGGTGTAAAGCAGAGTGCAGTTATATAGAGTGGGGTGCTGCTGAGTGATGTAGAGTGCAGTGGCGTAGAGTAGAGTGTTTCAGAATAGAGTGAAGTGGATTAGAGCGGAGTGATGCAGGGTAGAGTGCAGTGGTGTATACTAGAGTGGCATAGGGTAATGGAGTAAAGTGGTGTATATTGTAGTGGCATAGAGTACAGTTCTGCACATTATATTAAGGTGGCGCACAGTGTACTGGCATAGAGTACAGGAGTACAGGGGCATAGAGCACAGAGCAGATTGCATTGGCGTTGACTATACTGGCATAGAGTGCAGTGGCGTAGAGTGAAGTGTTGTACAGTGGCGTAGAGTAGAGTGACATAGAGTGGAGTTGTGCAGAGTAGATTGGAGTGGCAAAGAGTGCAGTGGAGTAAAGGAGAGTGGTGGAGAGTAAAGTAGAGATGTGTAGAGTGCAGTGGTTTAGAATGAGGTAGCCCAGAGTGGAATAGAGTGCAGTGGTGTGGTGTACAGTGGAGTGGTGCAGAGTAGTATGCAGTGCCATAGAGGGGTGGAGAGTAGAGTGGAGTGGCACAGATTGGAATATGCATGGTGTGGTAGCACACTTACATTACAGACAATATATCTTCAATTGAAATCACCATTACATTTGCACAGGCATACAGTTTCACTGATAAAAGTATACAGAGCACAAACGATAATGTGTAGAAATGTCATCACCTATTGTATTGATTTGTTTTGATCAATTTAAAATATTTGTTTCCACCACACTTCAGATTTACCAAAACAATTGCTTCATTTGGGCTTTTCCAATTCTAAAATATATGCACAGTTAATTTACAGACATTTAAATGTTGTTGTGTGCTTGAAACAAAATAACATCATACAGCCTTCCTCAAACACTCTCTGGAGGCAGCATAATTGTCAGATACATCCTCTCACTTTGAAGTCAGAGAAAGAAAAGTAAACAGAAAGCTCCCTGGAAGAGAGACTCTGACATTTGATCACTTGACCTCTGTCTTTGAATGCACATCAAATGTGACACGATAAGAATTAAATACCTGTTTACAAGCACTGGTGAATGAATACATTAAATAGGGTTTGAGCATGGGAGGGACAAACTCGGGCTGGACAGCGTAAAACAAATAGAGCAAGCAAATAGAAACCAAGCAAATGTGAGATACAAGACACAAAGCCATTGGTAAACAACAGGTGGAATGCATTCCCAGGGAAGTTTTCTGAATGACCCCAGGCTGCTGTTAGCGAAGCAGACAGCTGCACTGTTTGGTACACTTTGACCTAAAATGGAGGGAAAATATATTCAAGTGCCCTGATAAAAGAAGTGTGGATAAAAAAAAGTATAAAATGGAAAAGACCATACCTTTCAGATTTTCAAGAACAAAAATGTTAATGGGAGGGAAATTCTGCATATTCCCTGATATCAGAGGTAATGTGGGGTTCCAAAAGGCCTTACTGTATTCCCCAGGAAGGGAAAAAGAAAGCCAGCATATATGCACACAGAAATCATGCGCAAAGGTGTTGCAGCGCGTGCTAGCACAGAGTGCTTCACCGAGCTCAGAAAATAAAAGGGATTCCCAAGGAATTGTCAGTGGACAGCAGGTCTGCACAGTGGTTGGGCATATTCCAGTGAAGGGAGAGAGCTGTGCTCACATATATAGAGAAGCATTCCTCACTGTTCATGCTCAGTGGAGAAGACACACAATGTCATGGGAGAGTAGTGGGGGGCAAAGAAGTGCTAGCAGGCAAAAGGGAATAAGTGACTGCCATGTTGGGAGAACATAAATAGTCTTTAGAAAGGTCACAGGAAAGAAGAATAGGAAAAAGAGCTAGATCAAAAGATTAGAAACAGATGTATTGTCAGGCAAAACAAACCACTCAAGGTCATGTGTAACACAACATGATGAATACAAATAACAGCCACATTAAGATGTTAATCCATGCTTAATCAGTACAAAAGTATATTAAAGTAGAACCAAACATCAAATAGAAGGCAAAATCATGGGAGGAAAAATGATGGAGTCTGAAGCAGTGAACATGAAAATTCAGAATTTATATCATGATAATTGAAGGTTCCATAGTGAAACTACTGATCATCACACAATGGGGATTGCTCAAATAAAAGTAGTCCATTCTTCCTGCCGGTTTAGGCTGGTCCTCTTCGTGCCCATTCTGAGGATCCATTATATTTCCTCCTTATTGAATAGCTGCCAGTGGCAGCTGGTAGGGAACAGGGGTGGAGGGCGGGTTTAAAAATATATATTTTAAAACACTTACATTTTCTGATGCCGCAACTCTCCTCTCCTCTCCTCCACTTCTCTGCTCTTCCTGACTCCAGTCCGGAAGAAGCTGCTGGAAGCACCCGGCAATCAATCAATCAATCATGCCATTTGTATAGCGCACTACTCACCCGGGAGGGTCTCAAGGCGCTTGGGGGAGGGGTATGCTACTGCTCGAACAGCCAGGTCTTGAGTTGTTTCCTGAAGGCGAGATGGTCCTGGGTCAGCCGAAGGTGGATGGGGAGGGAGTTCCAAGTCTTGGCAGCCAGGTAAGAGAAGGATCTTCCTCCGGCGGTGGCTCTTCGGATGCGTGGTACGGCTGCGAGGGCGAGGCTGGTGGACCGTAGCTGGCGGGTGGGCGTGTAGAAGGTCAGGCGGTCGTTGAGGTACTTGGGGCCCAGGTCGTGGAGAGACTTGTGTGCGTGGGTGAGGAGCCGGAACGTGATCCTCTTGTCGACGGGGAGCCAGTGCAGGTTCCTCAGGTGGCTGGAGATGTGGCTGCGTCGGGGGACATCCAGGATGAGTCGGGCGGAGGCGTTCTGGATGCACTGGAGTCTTTTCTGTAGCTTGGCTGTGGTTCCGGCGTAGAGGGCGTTTCCGTAGTCCAGTCGGCTGGTGACGAGTGCCTGGGTGACAGTCTTCCTGGTCTCGGTCGGGATCCAGCGGAAGATCTTGCGAAGCATACGCAGGGTGTTGAAGCACGATGAGGAGACGGCGTTGACTTGTCTGGTCATCGAGAGGGAGGGGTCCAGGATGAAGCCCAGGTTGCGTGCGTGGTCGGTTGGCTTGAGTGCGGTGCCCAGGGCTGGGGGCCACCAGGAGTCGTCCCAGGCGGAGGGCGAAGATCCCAGGATGAGGACTTCCGTCTTGTCCGAGTTCAGTTTCAGGCGGCTGTCCTTCATCCACTCGGCGACGTCTTTCATCCCTTTGTGTAGGCAGGTTCTGGCGGTGTCGGGGTCTCTGGTGAGGGAGAGGATCAGCTGGGTGTCGTCGGCGTAAGAGATGATGTTGAGGTTGTGCTGGCGTGCGATGGCTGCGAGAGGTTTCATGTAGATGTTGAAGAGGGTGGGGCTGAGTGAAGATCCTTGCGGGACGCCGCTGATGACTTCGGTGGCCTCGGAGCGAAACGGGGGGAGGCGGACTCTTTGTGTTCTTCCGGCGAGGAACGAGGTGATCCACTCCAGTGCCTTCTCTTGGATACCGATGTTGCTGAGGCGCTGGACTAGGGTGCGGTGGCAGACTGTGTCGAACGCAGCAGAGAGGTCCAGGAGGATGAGGGCCACTGTTTCCCCCTTGTCGAGCAGGGTCCGGATGTCGTCGGTGGCTGCGATGAGGGCGGTCTCGGTGCTGTGGTTGGCTCTGAAGCCGGACTGCGAGGGGTCGAGGGATCCGTTCGTCTCGAGGAAGGCGGTCAGCTGTCTGTTGACGATCTTCTCAATGACTTTAGCAGGAAAAGGGAGGAGCGAGATGGGGCGGAAGTTTTTGAGATCGGTGGGGTCCGCTGTAGGTTTCTTCAGGAGGGCGCTGATCTCGGCGTGCTTCCAGCTCTCCGGGAAGGTGGCGGTGTTGAAGGAGGCGTTGATGATGTTCCGGAGTTGGGGTGCAATGGTGGAGTCGGCCTTGTTGAAGACGTGGTGTGGGCAGGGGTCGGTCGGTGATCCGGAGTGGATGGTGTTCATCGTGCGTGCTGTGCCTTCGGTGGTCACCGTGGTCCAGGTGCGAAGGGTGGCGTTGGGGGGCGTTGGTTCGACGGTTGGGTGCATGGGTGGGGCGCCGAAGCTGTTGTGGATGTTGGCGATCTTGCGGTGGAAGAACGAGGCGAGGGAGTCGCAGAGGTCTTGTGACGGAGTGATGTCGTTGGTGCCGGTGCTGGGGTTGGAGAACTCCTTGACGATAGTGAAGAGCTCTTTGCTGTCGTGGGCGTTGTTTTCCAGTCGTTCGTTCAGGGATTTCTTCTTGCTGGTGCGGATGAGCTGGTGGTGCTTGCGGGTAGCGTGTTTGAGGGCGGTCATGTTGTCGGTGGTCCGGTCGAGGAGCCAGGCTTTCTCGAGGGTGCGGCAGGTCTTCTTGGAGTCCTTGAGGTCGTCGGTGAACCAGGATGCCTTCTTGCTTCTCGGTCTGCTGGGAGGGTTCTTTAGTGGCGCGAGGTCGTCGGCGCAGGCGGTCAGCCACTGTGTGAAGTTGCGGGCTGCTTCGTTGGGGTCCGTTGTGTTGGCGGGTGGGCTCTGGCTGAGGGAGGTGGGGAGCTGGTCTGCGGAGATCTTGCTCCAATTCATGTGAGGTACCTGTTGCGGGTGGTGGTGGGTCGTGGATCTTTTGAAGCTGAAGTGGACGCAGCTGTGGTCGGTCAGTGGAGTCCGGTGACGTGGCTGAAGGTGATGTACTTGCTGGAAGAGAAGACGGGATCAAGCGTGTGGCCGGCGTAGTGGGTGGGGGTGTTGACCAGTTGCTTGAGTCCGAGGTTGGCGAGGTTTTCCAGCAGGGCGGTGGTGTTGCGGTCCTTGTTGTTCTCCAGGTGGAAGTTGAGGTCCCCGAGGAGGATGTAGTCAGTGGAGGGGAGGGCGTGCGGGCTGATGAAGTCTGTGATGTCTTCGCAGAATTGTGTGCGTGGTCCCGGGGGCCTGTAGACGAGGGTGCCTCTGAGGGTCGTCTTAGGGTCGGTGTGAATCTGGAAGTGGAGATGTTCGGCTGCGGCGAAGGAGTCGTTGGCGTCGGTCGTGATGCGGATGGTGTTCCTGTGGACGATGGCGATGCCACCTCCGGTCTGGTTGATGCGGTCCCTCCTGATGATCTTGTACCCGTCCGGGATGGCGATGGCGATGTCGGGTGCAGAGGAGGCGTTCATCCAGGTTTCCGTGAGGAAGGCGACGTCCGGTGATGTAGCGTCGAGGAGGTTCCGGAGGTCCACGGCGTGTCTGTGGACGGAGCGGGTGTTGATCAGGATGCACTTGAGGTGGTTGCTGCTGGTGTTTGTCTTGGCGGGTGCGGGGCAGGTTCGGAGGCAGGTGAACTTGCAGGTGCAGCAGGTGAAGGGTCCGTGGGTGCGTCTCGGGGTGGCTCGGCAGCAGGCGTGGGTCCGGCAGGCATTGAGTGCGTTGAGAGTGGCGGCGTCGTAGGTCAGTCGGGTTGTCTTGCCTCGGCGGGGAGGGCCAGGGGTCCTGGCGCTGGGCGCGGGCCAGGCGCGGACGGGCGCAGACGGGCTTACCTTTGGCGCACCTTCGGCGCTCAATCGGCGCTCCCGCTGCGCGCGTCCGCTGCGCGCGTCCGCTGCGCGGTCGCTCTGGGGGCGTCATAAGTAAGGAGCCGGGAGGGAGGAGCAGCTGGGTGGCGGGAGCGGGGCGGTGAATGGAATCACAGGGGGGCGGGGCCGCAGGGAGGCAGCGGCGGGAAATTCCAAGAAGCAGCGGGCAGCGGGACATTCCCAGGAGCAGCGGGAAATTCCCAGGAGCAGCGGGAAATTCCCACGAGCAGCGGGCAGCGAGCGAAGGAATCTGCAGGCAGGAGGCGGCAAAGGCAGGCAGGAGCGGCAGCAGTGAGTGGGGCGACCAAGCCCTGTGGAGGGCTGAGCGCCCCTGAGCCAATCACAAGGCTGTAATGCAGCCAAAATGGCCGGCCAAGTAGTGATGTGCACTTAGTATGCACAGTCCACTCCTGCTCCCACCCTGAACCACCAGCCCACCTCGCCCTAACCCAGCCCACAGCAACCAAAAGTAAAACGATAATAACCTTGTTATTTTCGTTTTATTTTTCCCCTTTTCACTGCTCTAAGAGCAATGGGGCGACGCTCCTCCGCCTTAGTGGAGGAGCCGCCACTGGCTAGCTGCTCCAAATTTCCGTTCCTGGCACACTACAGTCAGTGGCTGATACTTCTATTCTCACATAACTTCTCTCTTTATCTGTGATGTGTGCAATGAAGCCCCTTACACCGTACAATGGCACAATACTCTTTTGCCTATGTGCTATTTAAATATTTTCATCTTGTTATCTAATTTTTGTCGTATTTATTGCTTTCACTAACGTTCTCTATGCCAACTGTTCAGCCGCCTTTTAAGTCCTGTACGCCCTACACAAAAATAATTCAAACAGAACCTCTCACTTTTTTTTGCTAGCCCGGCTTCCAAACTCTGACTAGCCTACATCATTAATTACTTCAACATGTGAGATCTTTACTCTTCTAGAGTGGAGGAATAGGTCAGATTTTTTTCTACACAGTCTGCATGTTTCTAACAGTGCCCCACATCTTCTACTTTCAAAGCTTATTTCTTAAGCATTTGAGAGAGAGAGAATATAAGTTAATTGTTAGTGATAATTTGTATTGTGTACAACCCGCCATTTGCATAGCATCACAGCACCTTTCTGTGGTCCAGGATATGGCATTACATGTTTTTGCATTGCAGACCACCCAAGCCTGTTTTTTGTGGAGATGAGCAGTCCGCAGGGTGGGATTAAATGAGTTGTTTTTCCTGGTGATTGGTTGAAACTGAAGGGGTGAACCATATTACTTAAGTATTTCTTTTGTTGGTATTAGTGTCCATTACCTATTTGTGTAGTTGGTAGCTGACAGCTGAGTTTTCTGTTGAATGCAAGTGTTACACATTTTGTTCAAGCTAAAAAGTGATCGTAATAGTAAGATTGGAAGTGCTGAAGAGTGACAGCTCGTTTACATAATGGCTGCAAACGAGGGTGGAAACTGCACATTTACTACTAATTACCACTTGCACAGGGTGTGGTAGTTAGTAGAATTACTCATGCACCCAACTTCCAAGTCGCTGACCTCGGAATGTGGTACACATACAAATGCATACATTTGCACAGAGTCCCAGGTGCCAACTCAAACATTTTGCCCTATCTGCCCCTATGGATGTGAGCCAGGTTTTAGCCGGTGTAAATCAAGATGCCAAATACACAAGTTATATTTCCAATACAGGCACAAATGGGCGCTTGTACTTGATCAAGTGTGAAAATGTAAAGGTGTTAGCAGGACTTTAAGTGGGATGAAAAACTGGAGGGTTCTCTCCTATGGGGGTGGCCGATGAAATTATGGGTGTGGCTTAAAACACTTAAGCTAAAAATGCGTACTTAGCATTGTGTGCCACCGACTGGTATGTTGCTGCTTTGTCACTGCATACAAATATATACTACAACAAGTAACATTACACCTACAACAAGCCAGGACTAATGGCTTTGTCAATGGTTGTAAATGGCATAAGATAAATAAGCAACAACTATCACTTCATTGTATATAATATTGAAAATGCTTCTGTGGTTGTGGCGTAAGTCTAGAGCTGATGACTTTCGAGCTGAGAAAGCAGGTTCGAGCCTCACATCGGCTGAACATCCTGTGATTCAAAACATAAATATGTGCTTGTGTTATGTAACTGGTGCTCATGTTTGCTCCAAGTTTGTGCTATTTAAAACTGAAAACTTAGTCTGTTTGAAGCTACATCAAAAGCAGTGATGAATGGTACTATGGCAGAGTTAATCTTTTTTTTTCCTCCCTGAAGGTAAAAAATGAGAGCCTAATAGGAACCCGTCTCAGCACCTGCTTTTAAGAACTGCTGGGGCTGAGCACCGGCAGGACCCAGCCCACTTAAAGCCCTGGGTGTTAGTAAAAATTCAGATTCAGGCAGGATAGTTTTTCAATAAGTGAAATACTGATTATGAGAGAGTAAGTAACACAGAGAGCATGTCCGAGAGAGCACAGACAACTCCAATAATGTAAACAGGACCCAAAAGAATTCGGAACAGATGCAGTACCATGGACACACATATATCCAAGGCTGACTTGGCAATCTAGAGCTGGCTGACAACTGGGACTTGTTTGGGGGAGTGGGGGATATGTATTCTTACTACAAGTCTGAGCCTGCACACTGGTGGGGACTGCACACACATACAGGAGCAAGAGGCTGGCTGCAGTATGGTACAGCTGATAAGCAGCTGAATCCTTTGATACATACCTAAAGCCCGATTATGAGTCATTTGAGTAAAAGATGAGTAACATACACTGATCACACATTAAAAGAGACATGAATATTAGATGTATGCAGGATTTGGTTACTGCATCATAAAAGCATGCAGATAAATTGTAGGATAGATGAAATCTTATACATTAAATAATGTTTTTTGTATTTTATTAATTAACCTTAGTTGTCAATTCAACGTGTGTGAAAAAGTTTAAGTTATAGACTCAAATGTTATTAAACTCTTAAGTATCTTCATCAAATTGTTAATGTGTGTAAAGAATTTACAAGATCTAGTGTAACTTAGTCATCTTTACATGAAATATTGAAGGGTTCATTCTGATTTTCATCATTTCCATGTATGAAATTGTGCATCAAATGTGACAAGAGGAAAGCTGGTGCTTCATAGTCATATTTAGTGCGATTAATCGCAAGCCTTCAGATTATGTTCTTCATATATGTACTAATGTAAACCATTTGGAACAATAATAATATTTTATGATTTAAATAATTTCACACATTGATACTTTGAAAATGCAGTGTTGCGCCTTAATTGTGTGATCTTTATAATTCAGCAAATAAACTATTCTGAGTGTCTTTACGTTTAAATGGTTCTAGAATATTGATTTTCTTTTAAGAAGAGTATATTTCCATTACTTTAAATCTGCATATTGTAATACAATTTCATTGTAAGCGTGCATTTTCCTATTCTGCTTTATGTTACACTTGTGGGAAGTTTCTCTAAACTTTCAATGTGAAACAAAACTGTGTCTTACTAGTAGAGTTCTCACTCACTTACAAGGACTATCTGCAACAAAAGTTGTTACTTTGAGAATATCTGCTATGGGAAATTGTCCTCTTGCACTCACTCACCTGTGTGCCTATTGCTAAAGGATCATTGTTTGGAGGTTTATGTACACCGGATGATCTGAAAATGATGTGTCTTCTATCACCTCTTCCTATAATATTTTTCTTCCTGCATGCCATATGATAATCATCTTACACTAATCAAGTAATGAACTAGTCTGATTCGATGAGGTGACCAAGGAGATGTCACCACTGGAATTAGAGGATTATAATATACATTGATCTGAAGGAGAAGGCGGACAAACACTTTTCTCTCTCACACGCTGTTTGATAGAACGATTTAGAGCGAGCTTACTTACATTTTCTTAATTCAAGTCTGACCTTCTCACAGAGTGTGCCTGTGGGAACTTTGAGGATTCTATGTGCTTCTTTTTGGACTGCCGATTATGCTGTGTGCACTATTCTTGGACTCTTCCCTTGATGGGACACTGTCTCTGAGCTGTGGGGCTCATGTTCTTGCTGAACTTTCCACAACTCCTTTTTCCCCTTATGGCTATCCTAGGTTAATTAGATTGTCCAGCAATCTTTAGATATTAAAAACTTCTAAATGTTGCATGACTTTTTGATTTTCTTGGATAAAATATACCTTTACCTAAACCAGATTCTGTGTTTATCATGCCTTGTCTCCTGCAGTTGATTGTGCATTCCAAATTGATTAATTAATGACAGGGAAAATCAATATAGAGAGAGCTCTAAACATCAAGTATTAATCCTATTGTTCTGTAGTCCTCTAACAGTACTTATGGAATGTTTGATTTTAGTCAGGTTAAATTTCTTTAGAAGATATGGACTAGCTGTAATAAATCTCTACTTATATAACTTGGTATTGAGGGTCATATATATGAATCTGATTATCAATTTGTGAGTTGAATATTCAATTCCTGGTCTTCGGATATTCGGGTTTTAGGTCTCCTATATCCTACCCGTCAGCAATACATGTTCCATCGGAGGATCAAGTAAGTGTTAGAAGAATTAAAATAATGAGAGTAGTTGATCAAGAGAAAGGGCACAGTATTTCACTGCAACACGCACATAGAGACAACAACCAGTTAATGCATGATACCCGTTGGGGGAGATGTAACGAATGATAATGTCTAACACACACTACTTGTGAAACTTCCCTAGGCATGGTAATTGATGGTCAGGAACCCTAAGGCACATGGTGGTTGGCACAGCAACTCAGATTGACATGTCATGTTTGCTTCCTTAGATATTTATATTGTTATTTGCTGTATTTACATAACTTCACTAACAACTGGCAAAACAATATATTAGCCATTTTAGGAGGGACAATCACGGATTGCTGCACTGCAAAGCATCTACCCCAGGGTTTGGCGGAGGGGAAAGTTAAACCCTTGCTAACTATGGTAATATATGAGATTGCATTTAACATAATACCTGTTCCTGGTCTTTCAAGGAGCACTCGATTTGTTTTGAGTTACCTAGTGACTACACCATTCGTTTCCTTGTGAGCGCTCTAGCTCACTCGGAGTTGCCTGAATTCGGTTGATTGGCAGCCAACTTAGACTGGCTACCAGATGTTTTAAAGAAATCAAAAAGAGGGAGAGAAGAGGTGGTGCTGGGTGGCACCGAGGTGGGCACGTCCTCCTCTTGCGAAAGTACTATTAATCAAAAAGGTCCACCTCAAAGAGGATCAGTGTATATCCTGTTGTTTATGGAGTACACACAGTGTGTTAAAATTTCCCTCACACACCAAAAGGGCCCTTGGTGTCATGCTTCATCATTGGGGTCTTCCCGCCCGGCTGCCGGACGTGGCAGTGCTGCGACAAGCGACTACGCTGGAGCACCTTTTAAATGTGGGTGCTATGTGAGTGAATTGGAGTGAGTGTCAGTAGGGTCAGGGTGATATAGAAAAGTGATGCTAAAAAATACCTGGCCTAGTGATAGAAAAAACTATTTAATAAACACTGGCTGGTATCGTTAAAAAATGTGTGGTGTCGGAAAGGTTAAGCGGGTTAATGGGCTTACTTTCCTGTGCGGGCACAGGAAAGTAAGCCCATTAACCCCCTTAACCTTTCCGACACCACACATTTTTTAACGATACCAGCCAGTGTTTATTAAATAGTTTTTTCTATCCCCAATGATGAAGCATGACACCAAGGGCCCTTTTGGTGTGTGAGGGGTATTTTAACACACTGTGTGTACTCCATAAACAACAGGATATACACTGATCCTCTTTGAGGTGGACCTTTTTGATTAATAGTACCAGATGTTTTAAACTGTTTTATGAGTTGCTCTCTCACCTGTTTATTATTTTCTATTTTGATTTTAATTTCGCCACTAGCCCTTACCTGGTTGGTAAGCCATTCAGGGGGAGCCGGGCTGTTGGGCCCCAATTTGTGTTTTGTTGCCCCCCCCCGTGCTCCCAGCATGCACGCCCCTTTTTAGAGGTGGGCTATTTAACAATGGCAGCTGCGCAGCCACTGTATTTTCCTGCTCTTCCAAGGAGCACTCAATTTGTTTTGAGTTGCCTAGCAACTGCACCATTCCTTTCCTTGTAAGCTCTCTAGAGTGCTCGAGCTGCCTTGCTCCAGTCGATGGCAGCCATCTTAGACTGGCTACCGGATATTTTTAATTGTTTTATGAGGTGCTTTCTCACTTGTTTATTTTCTGTTTTGATTTTAATTTCGCCAGTAGCTCTTATCTGGTTGAGAAACCATCCAGGGGGGAGCGGGCTGCTGGGCTCCAGTTTGTGTTTTGTTGGACCCCCGCTTTCAGCATTTATGCAGTGTAGCCATGCCCCCTTTGAAAGTTGGGCTACTAAGCGATAGCAGCCACTGGGGAAGTTACCTGGATTATAGCATCTGTAAAATCAGAGGCTCCCTCTGATCCCTCCACACCCACGATCCTGGAACGCGGTGTTTCGTGCATTGCTCCAGTGATGTGCAATCTGTTTAACTGTTCCTTTAGGAGTGGACAAGTACCTCAGGCTTGGAAACACGCCACCATAGTGCCCCTACTCAAAAAGCTGCTGCTCGTTGCTTCTATGTCGGGGAACTTTAGGCCTATTTCCTTGCTTCCTTTCACCTAAAGGGTAGCAGAATAATATGTAGACCATCAACTCTCTTCTTTCATTGAAGCAAGTGACCTACTGCATAAGACCTAATCAGAATTTCGCTCTCAATACAGTACAGAATCTGCACTTTTATTATTTTTCGAATCTATCCGCCAAGCTTGGGGCAGAGGAGATACAATTGCTTTGCTCCTGCTGGACCTCAGTGCTGCATTTGATACTGTGTCTGATAGCCTCCTCTTAGAACGGCAGCAAAACTATGGAATTGGCGGTAAGGTTCTAGAGTGGTTGGCATCTTTCTTGCAAAACTGCACCTTTCCGGTGGCACTAAAACCTGTTGCCTACAAGACCTTTCCACCGCAGCAGGGAAAGCTCCAGGACTCCTCTCGGAGCCTGACATTAGTTAATCTGTATCTGCGCCCCCTAGCTGACATCATCAAGCAATATGGCTTTACCATTGTGTCATAGGTCAATGATACTTAACTAATAGTCACTCTCCCCCAAAACCCAGCCAACTCTGCAGCACTGCTCTGCTCATGCCTGACAGACATAGCAGAATGGATGAACCTCAGCTGTCTCTAGCTTATTGCTGGTAATACTGGTAAAACTGAGGTTCTTATCCATGATAAACAGCCAACAATGTGGTCTACGACTTGGTGGCCTGATACACTGGGATCCCTTCCAGAGCCCAAGCCCAAAGTCAAAAACAGGCATTTGGTTTAACTCCAAACTATCATTTAACAATCAAATTTCGAGCCTAGCAGAACAGTGCTTTGGGATCTTAAAGTCAATGAAAAAAATCATTCTTTCTTGCCTGAGGAAGCCAGAATGACAGTGGTCCAGTCTTTTTAGCATGTCTGACTGGACTATTGTAATGTATTATATCTAGGAGTCTCTCAGGCACATATTATGAGACTGCTAGCAGAAGGGGTGGGTGTTGATTTGGCTCCATAATGAAGGTCCTCACCAGGTTCACACCCTCTAACCATTGAGCTACCCATTGATGCGTTTGGTCCTTTGTGGTATTTTTTATGCATTCGGTCAGTGCTGACCGCTTGGGGAATTTCAATTGCTGGTGGGAGAATCCGATGGCTGATTTGTAAGTGCTTTTGTCTGTTTCATTGTGGGTCTGTCTCCATCTGCATCTGAATTGCTTGCAATGGTGTTTGGTGGGACTGAGTTCATCAGTGCACCAGCTTGCATGCGGTTTAGTTCTGGTGTGGGTGGGGGGGGGGGTTAGAAGAGAGTGCAAGTGGTCTTGGTGTACTGGCATGCGGACTTGGAACTCTGTGGTCAATGTTTCTTTTGGCAACCTATTTCAGTTTCATCTAGTGGTATCGGAAAATGCTGAACCAGGTCAGTAGGGGACGAGGCGACAAGCAGATTGAAGCAGATGAGTTCTTGGTTGGTCCAGGCAAGGGAGGTGGGATGGTCAGCTGAGATATTGTTGAAGTTAGTGAAGATGGTGTCAAGGAGTGGTCTGGCGGCATGAGTGGGGGCTTTTACTCATTGGGTTAGTCCGAGTGTGGTTTGGTCCCCCAAGAGGTTATTGATGTTCGGGTCAAAGATGACCTCCAGGTGAAAGCTGATATCGCTGAGAATCATGAAGGAGATGAAGTCGAGCATCGGGGTGATGAAATCCAAGACGGAGTTGCCAAAGTCAGGTCGTGGGTCTGGTGTCCTGAAGATGAGGGCCTAGTCCATCTCCAGTTCAGTGGGTTGTGTCCTGTCTTAAGATCTTGTATCCAGGAGGGATCTATGTAGCAATATCGGAGGGCAAATGTCATGGAGAGCCACATTTTTGTCAGGAAGAGGAGATCTGGTGAAGGGTCATGAGGAAGATCCCAGACTTCTTTAGTGTGTCTAATGAGTGAGCCATTATTGAGGAGGAGAAGGCGAGCCAGGAAGGACGGAGAGTTGTGTAGGAAGGTGTGTTGGTCGGGGAGACCAGCCTACAATGTTGGGAGAGAGGTCCAGGGTTCAGCGCCTAGAGGGTTGCTGCAAGTAGCATTTGAGAGCACAGGGAATAGAATGAGAACTAGGGATCCTGGTGTTCAGCACAGTTGGGTACAGGCAGGCGTGGACGGACGCAGAGGGCATTGCCTTTGGTATTTGCCTTTGGTCCACACTACAGCCGCCATAAAGTAGGCAAGGGAGGGTGGGAGGAGTTCCCGGGGCAGTGGACGGGCTAGAGGAAACAGCAGGGGAGGCGGGAACGCAGGTGAGAGCGAAGACACAGGAAAATATTGCAGGAAGGCCGCATGGCGAAGGGCACAAAAGTGGGGAAAAGGCTACGACCGGAAGGCAAAAAGGAGGTAAAAAGGAGAGAAAAATAAGAGGCCAAAAAGCAGAATGATGAGAAACTGAGGAAGAAGAGGCTAAAATTGGAGATAAGGAGCGAAAAAAGCAGAGAGAAACAGAGATGAAACGACAGAGAAACCGTACAGGAGTGAGTAGAAAGGCAAAAAAGAGGGAAAAAGCAAAAGGACTGAATGAGAGTGAGAGGAGAAATGGCAACAAGGCAAAAAGGCAAAAGCGCTGAGCAATAGTGAGAGTGCAAAGAGTGAAAGGAAAGCAGGCAAAGAGTCAAATAACAAAAAAAAGCTGTGCTAGAGTGAGAGTGCAAAGGTTGAAAGGAAAATTGCAATGAGACAAACGAGAGAGAGAAAGAGGCAAAGAGGCAAAGGAGAGCCAAGAGGAAAGACAAAGAGCAGAAAAAGGAGGACTGAGTTCGACACAAGGAAGAGAGGCAGGAACGCAAATCTGAGAGCCTCAGAACTGTTTAAGAGCTTGGTCTGCCCGGGCCTGGCCTGGTCAGAGCACTTGGCACTGGTAAGTGACTAAAGGCAGTGTCCCCTGTCGTGAAAAGTGAGCTGGTCACTGTTTTATCTGTACCCCCTGTCATACTGTACCACACGTCAACTCTATCTGGTGCCAACAGCGCTTTGTAAAAAATAAATGAACAAAAAGTAAATATTACAATATTAGATCATTTTGACATTCAGCAGTAGTATGATAACTTCCCTCCAGGTCAATGGGGACATTGTTTTCAGACAACACTCTGGACGTTTCTATTGACTGTTATGATGCTTAATAATTATCTATATATTTTTAATGGTATTCATTTCAATCGACTTTTTTAATATATTTTTTCATCGGAAACATACCGGTATTGAATTGCATATATTCTGTTTCTTTTCAAACGTATAAGTACCCTAATGACATTCTCAGTACTTATAATATGTATTTCAATACATTTTGGTACTTATTTATGCATCTTTAGCATGGCCACAAACTGAGCATACGAGATACAGCAAAACAAATTTTAAAAAGTCATTGAAAGATCAAATTATGAATTGTATTTTTGCTACCTTCTCCATATTTCCACTTCTCAGCTCTTCAAACATAGTTTGAAGCTGAAGAATCTCAACGTTATTATTTTTTGTCAAACAGTCTGTGCCCATCAGCACTCTTCGCCAATGATAGTTAGGCACTTGTATCCTAGGGCCTCATTTATGTGAAGTGACGCATCGCTGCGTGAAAGCAGCGATGCGTCACTTCTCAGTGCTCCCTCCTTGCGACATGATTGATGCGTCATATTTACTGTATGATGCATCATGTCGCAAGGAGTTACAGATACGTCAGTATTTCTGACTTATCTGTATGGCGCAAAAGTGACACATTGCTGGAGTGTGTCACAAAAGTGGCGCAACTCCAGCAATGTCTCCTTTCACATGGGGCAAGCCCCATGTGAAAGGGCCTGCATCAGTCTTACTCTTACGCCTGCTGTGAGGCAGGCGTACGATTTTAACGCATTTGAGTCCTAGAAGTGGCGCAGTGAAATCTGGTAGATTTCACTGCGTCACTTCTACGACCCTTTCTTGCGTCAATACGCCCCCCCTTGCATACATTATACCTGGCGCAGGTATAATGTGGCGCAGGGGTTTACAAAGTGAAGCATCTACCTAGATGTGTCACTTTGTAAATATGGCGCTACACGGTGCATTTTTTACGCCACTGGTGAGTCACAAAAAGTGACGCACAGCCTCATAAATGAGGCCCTAGCCTTTAGCTCTGTCACCATGCAGTCATCACGTACTTCACATGTAAGAGTCTTTCTACTCTTTCTTACGTATCTTTTCATAGAAAACAAGAAAATCTTGCAAGTGCCCATTTCTTTCTGTGGTGGTCACCCCATACCAGCAGAAGAATACCTGGAATACATTTGGAATTTTGATCTGATTTCTATTGAATCTTTTTGATATGAAATGTCTTCCCAGTAATGTATCTGTAGCAGAACAGGTTTGTAGCACCTGTTGGTGGACCCAGGGATTCCTCACCCCAGAGTTAAGGAAAAAGTGGTGTAACCCAGATGTAGAAAGAGCCAACCAATCAGTGGCGGCCAACACAAACCAAAAGTGGTGTGGCAAGTGGAGGGGGAGTGCGAGGTTAATAATAAAACAAAAATAAGACTTACCTGAAGCTGCTGGCTGGCTCACGCCACGGTGTTCCTCTGCTTCTTGGTCCCAGTAGACACTGGGACAGCATCAGAGGCCACCTGTACAATCCCTGTGCTGCTCTCATGCTATTACCAAGCATGAGAGCTGTGCTGGGATTTATCTGAGCAGGCTGGTTTAACACTCACTCAGACACAGGGAGTCTGTGCAGTTTCTCAAACCAGGCTGTGCAACATAGCCGGGTTGGAGAAACCTAACTGCTCATATCTGTTGGTCTGGCCTAAGAGGGGCAGCCAAACAGACAAGCTCATTTAGAGGAGCACATGCCACTCCATTCATCCTCCTTCCCATGGCCCGCCCCTCGCCTCCCTACACTTGCTGGCTCAGTCAGCAGGTGAAAAAGAAGGCGATAATAAAATATTGTTTAATTTTTCAGCTGCTGGCTCTGAGGCAGTGGGGCGATGCTCCTCCGCCATTGTGAAGGAGATGCCACTGCAACCAATAAATAAAACCACAGGTTACGGCATATGGGTTAGTTATGCACAGAACTTGGTATGAGGCTGGGTTATTTCACAAACGAGCTCACTGTAGGCCCGCACCACCCGACACAATAATGGCGATGAGGACAGGTCTTGTTTTCTAGTGGGCCTTGTGGCATGCTGCCTCTTCTTGGTGATGCTTCACATCTGCCCACAGCGATGAAAAAGGAAGAGACGCGCACAAGCGCCACTGCGCACAACATAAGAGGACCGCTCCAGAGCACTGACAGCTCCTGGCGTGGAGCTCCTTTTACCAGTGGTGCTCAGCCACAGCTGCTCTTGCCAGGGAGTGGAGTCATCCACCAGCTAAACCCTGAGACAAGAAAAGCTGCTTGTAGTTTCTGCACCTCACTCTGCAACCTCCAGTTGTGCTCCAGGCGAGGCTACAAAGGAGACTGTACATTAAACTAGAAAACTACAATGGAAAGATCAGGCTGCCAGGGGTGCCAGAGCAGGACGTCTGCTGCTGCACATCCAGTTGTCCATGACAAGGGTACATTTCAGTCAGGTAAGCAGCAAGAAACAAAACAACACACCACTCCCACGGAGGTCAGCAAAGCAATGCCACTGACATCATGTATACAGAGTAAGAGCACCTGCAGTGTCTTCTGGTCTAGGGTACAGAGATCCTGGCCGATGTTGTGAATATGGCCAAAATATTGGTCATTAAACATTTATTCACACTGGCCCCTCACTGCCCAAACTACTAAATGGAAGCTCTGGCTTTAAAGAATGAACTTGTATATTACAACCACGATGGAGGATGGATGGAAGAGGTTACTACCTCTCCACTTTGCTGGACCTGACATCTACACGCTTTACTGCACTGTCCCAGAAGCCGGGCCACCACACACTTATGCTACCATAGTCACAGCACTAAACACTCACTTTGAACCCACTTTGGTCCCATGTTATGAACAGTTCATGTTTCGCCTAGCTCAACAAAAATTGGAAGAATACCATGGCATTTTCTACATGAGTCTCAAGGTACTGATGATTATGTGCACCTTCACTGAATAAAATCAAAGAGATAAGTGCACTAACCATCCATAGATGGGAGTCATGAAAATTACGATGGCACATACTACAGTCTGGGGAAGCCACTCTAAGACATACTGACGCTATGGCACTCCAAAGAACTGTTGCGGATCCATGTGTCCCACATCGAAGCAGTCCTGCACAATCTCAGCAAAAGCAAGCCTCTAAACCAAATTATGCAGGCCTAACCCAGCGACAAAAGAAAGCCATGACAGTTTTTACAATGGCCCAGCAGTTACTGTGGTGGCCCAGCCCACCAGCAGATAGAATGGCCACCACATTTATTAATTTATTGCGTTTTATATAGCGCTGGCTAGACCCGGAGGGGATGTATGACGGTCCAATGCGTACCGTTACTATGTGTACCTTTAGGACGCAGGTTTAACAACGCAAGTCGTTACAACGACTTGTGTTGGGGGGTGCTGGATAGTGAATAGTTTAATTTACTATTCCAACTCCAGTCCCCGTGGATAGTAGGGAAGGTGTTGGATAGTAAATTAAACTATCCCCTATCCTAGAGCGCCCAGCAGCGAAAGTCGTTGTAACGACTTTCGTTGTAAATCCTGCGTTGTAACGGTACCGCGTTGTAACGGTTCCGTTGTAAAGGATGTTTCCCCCCGGAGGTATCAGAGCGCTTTACATAAGGAAGAAACATTGTTATAAAGTTACATCAGTTACTGGAGCTTACTTACAGGAATTACATATGAAGAGATGTGCGTCGTGTGAAAAACTGCATATTTGTTTCAGTGGCTGCCAGTTCCCCCGTAACTCCCAGCTAAGCATGTCTCCAGCTGTTTATGTGTCCGCCACCTCATCAGAATGAGAGGAAGATGGAGACATGGACGATGATGCAATGGACGGCACTGTCCACAGTGCTCACAGTAGGCTGGACATACCTTAAGACCCGATCACCGCTAAAATGCCAAGACACAGGAGGTACTACACAAACAACAGACATCAAAGACTCTGTGGCCTCTATTAATATTATGGCTAAAGAGACCCAAGAATCTACACAGACAAGCAGCCCTTAATTTGGCAGAGGTCACTGTAAACGCTTATGGACACAATAGACCGCTACCATTATCTGGTATGTTTATAACAGACATTTCACATGACCATACAACAATAAAGGCCAACGTGTTTGTCACTCGGGAAGGCACTGGCATGCTTCTGAGCTGCCTGACAGTCGAGAGACACCGGCTAGTGCAGTTTGCGCTCACGGTAAATGTCATGGAGATGGATGACATCCTTGAGTACTTCCAATATCTGTTCGAAGACTTAGGGAGTCAGAAAGACAGTCAGCCTGCACAGAGACTAATCAGTCTGGCCAGTCACTACAGACACAGGCAAGTAGCTTTTCAAGCTACTTGAAGAAAAAGAATTGAAGAAACATGAGAGAGACAACATCATTGAAAAGGTATTGAAAAGGTAGACAGTTCTAGACATATCTTTCTCCCATTGTCATCACCTGAAAGCCAAAGCAACACAGAGAAATGAGATTATGTGTTGACATGCTGTTACTGAATGTATCAATTAAGAGAGAAAGGCACAACACCCCGACAATAGATGACATAGTGAATTGAGTGGAATAGGTTTGTTCTCGAAAATGGACCTCTTCTCAGGCTACCTCAAATATTGGTAGATCCTGAATATCGCAAAATTACAACATTTTCTACAGACATGGGTCTCCAAAGATACAAAATACTCAACTTTGTGATCTTCAGCGTTGGATACGTTTTTCAGATTGTGATTCAGGAGGTGCTATCTGGACTACTGGGGGTCATTAATGGGAGTGACGACATCCTAATATATACTTCCTCAATGGAAGAACACCACACCCAACCGAGGAAGGTGCTGGAAAGACTTTGTGAAACTGGGCTGATTCTACACCAAGAGAATTCATGCAGACTGGAATCAGCTTCTTTGGAAATCAGTTCTCAGCTGAGGGAGTTGCCCCTGATCCCGACAAAGCACAGGATGTTAAGCAGCTCTTTTCTCCACCCTTCTCTTATGTCTCTGAAGTCAGAAGCTGCCTGGGGATGGTAAAGTACCGCATATGATTTATCACAGATTTAACATCCCACACCCAACTGCTGAGAGAACTCATCAAGTCTTCTATTCCATGGGTTTAGGGTGAGGCCCACAAAATGCATTACAACCTACCAAAAAACACTGTCGGCGGACACAACCTTAGTGGCCATTGGCCCAGTCAGAGCCACGGAACTATCTGCAAATGTCAGTCCTACTGATCTGGGTGCAGTGCTGTTGTAAAAACAAGACTGTGGTGAATGGGTCCCCATGGCCCACACCAGTCATGTATTCACCCCCACAGAACAGCGCTACTCGCACATAGAATACAAAGACATTGCTATCCACTGTCATTTTCACCAGCATGTCTAAAGGCATCTACTTGTGGTACACACAGACCACAGCCTTAAGTCCCATTATTTCAAGGATCATTGTTGAATCCACCACCCCATATAGAAAATTGTGTTTTCTAACTGCAGGAGTACTCATTCAAGGTGGAGTACAAACCGGGCTCCCAGAATCAATCCGACTATCCGTCAAGGCCCCCAGAAGAAGAGCTTGCTGCTCAAGAAACTGCTTAATACATTTGGTACACCGTCGACGATCCCAGCACCCATGCCACTGAGTATAATCAGAGACGCCACCCAGCAAGATAACTGTCTGCAGCTAATCAGTGTCATAATCAGCCAATGGGAGGAACTAAAAGCATTAGGAGTGCCAAGGAAATCCGAAGCTTGAAGATACTGGCCTCATTGCACAATGTGAGGCATGAGTGGGTTACAGACTCTGACAGATGCGTCCCCCAGGGCCATTGTCTCATGATCCTGAGCAGTCTGGTAGCCCAGTTGTTCAAACTAGCCCACAAGAGGCACCAATGAATTCTGAAGACAAAAACCAGTATATGCAACACACTGTGGTTTCTTCAGTTGGATGAGCTGGTGAAAATCGCCATAAAGATTCATCATGGAAAAAGGATCTATACTAGCATGGATTTTGGCAGCTTGACGAATGGCCAGTACATGATAGTCATCATAAATTATTACTCGAAATATCCAAAGGTAGAACTAGTGCCCACAGCAGCTGCCAGTGAGGCACTGCCAAAGCTGTAAAAAGTGATGGCCACACAAGACTTTTTGCAAGAACTTTGGACTCACAACAGACCCACAATCAAGGGCCAAGAGATGGCAGTGTACCTCAAATCATGGAACGTCATCCACAGGAAAGTAGCAGCTCAATGGGGAAGTTGAGCGATTCATAAGGCCCATGAATAGGGTGATTTGCATCACTCACACCAACTTTCAACTCTTGAGTGGGCAATCTACTCCTTCTTAAGAGAGTATCGAAGGAATGTGCACACTACTATGAGGCAAACCCGAGTCAATTGTGCATGGGGAGGGTGATCACATGAGCCATTCCTCATCACTCCACCTGGGTGCCCGCTTCAATCAATGACAAACAAATGTTGCAACACCACCGAATAAGACACACTCAAGCTTACAACCACAGATGAGTCAGGCATTTGAAATTAAGGGTAGGAGATGTAGTCCTGGTGAAGGATCGCCATCCAGGGAGAAACTTTAGCCTGCCTTTTGAACTAAAGATGTGGCAAATTGTTCAACGGCAAGGCACAATGGTTGTGGCCGAAAAGGGTGATGATGAAGTTAAGAGGAACATATCCTTCTTCAAAAGGGTTCATGGATTCACTCTGGAATGAGCAGAGCAAGGCGTTTCACAAGAACCAGAAGACGATCTGGAAATGGGCGATGTGACACCAGATCTGCTGACTGGGTGTGAGTCTCCAAGTAGTGAAAGTGAATGAACCGGCCGAAAGAGGACAGTTCTCTCACGACTGAGGGGGCACCAGGGTCAGCTCTAGGGCAGTGCGACCGGGTGCTGACTTGGCATGGGGGTGCCTGTTTGCTAGTTTAGTTTGTGCTTAAAAGCACCTGCTGCTGCATTCCTGGCCTCCAGCAGTTTTCAGGCAATAATTAAAATGTCAAGAAAACTCCGGTGATTAATGTTCTTCCAGACAAGATCTGAGTTTTGTCTAGTAGAAGTTTTAACTCGTGGAAGTTCTGATTCATGGTAAGGAAGCGCAGAGGGTTAATGTGCCTGCAGCAAAAAACAGGTACCATGCAGATCACATAGTGAATGTAATGTAAACAGGTTAGTGGGTAACTGCTTTTGTGAAAAACTCTCTTTTGTTAATTGCAGTTTACAGTGAGCTATTACTATTAACTGTCATCGGTGAACAGTCACAATATCGAAAAAAAAAATATCGACTGGACAGAATATCGAGTTTTTTATATAGAATGGACAGAATATCGAATTGCAAAAATATAGTGGTGCAGAATATAGAAATTCAGGTAAGAAATATCAATATTCATATTATCAAAGTTAGTAATATCGACAGTCATTATATAGTTGTTAAAAATATCGATTTTTTTAATAGTGTTTTAAGTGTTAGTATATGTGTTAAAAGTATGTATTATTTTTGTAATGTATGTTTGAATTTTTTTAAAATAATGAATTTTATGTTATTTAATTTTTGCGTAATTTAATTCCGTAGCGGGTTGTGGGTTTATAGGGGAATAGGGTGGGAAGTCATTTAATTATAGTAAATTAAATATTAATTTTAGGAATTATTAATTATTTGTTATTTAATCATACGTTTTAGTTCTGTAGCGGGTTGTGGGTTTATAGGGGAATAGGGTGGGAAGTAATTTAATTGTAAGTAAATATTTATTTTTATTTATTGGTATTGATAATTAATTTATTGATAATTAATAAGAAATTGGTAATAATTTTTTATTAATCAGCAATTAATTTTTATTAATTGATTAATTGATCATTTACATTAATTGTGTTAATTTATTTTTCAGAGCGGGTTGTGGGTTTATAGGGGAATAGGTTGGGAAGTCATTTAATTGTAATTAAGTAATTATTGAAATTATTTTTGTGTATTGAAAATTAATTTAGTTGTTTTTTATTACTAATACATTTTTGGTATTGAAAATAAATGTGTTAAATAATTATTAATAGGGAATTGATTTTTAAGAAATAACATTTATTGGTATTTATAATTAATTAATTATTAAATATGTTGTACTTGGTAATTCATTTTAATTAATATTTTGTTGATATTGATAATTAGTTTATTTTTATTTTATTATTAAATCATTAATTTCCCTACTGTTGCACTCACTGGAGTGGGAATAGTAAATTTTACCCCTACGCTATCCAACACTTTCCCTACTCTTGCACTCACTGGAGTGAGAGTAGTAATTTTCGCCCCTACGCTATCCAACACTTTCCCTACTGTTGCACTCGCTGGAGTGGGAATAGTCATTTTTACCCTTCCGCTTTCCAACACTTTCCCTACTGTTGCACTCACTGGAGTGGGAATAGTAATTTTTACCCTCCCGCTATCCAACGCTTTCCCTACTGTTGCACTCACTGGAGTGGGAATAGAAATTTTTACCCTCCCACTATCCAACGATTTCCCTACTGTTGCACTCACTGGAGTGGGAATAGTAATTTTTACCCATCCGCTATCCAACGCTTTGCCTACTGTTGCAGAGTGGGTATAGTAAATGTTACCCTCCTGCTATACTATGCTGAAAATATTGAATATTTTGTTAATATTATTAAGTCAATATATATGTATTAAAAAATAAAAATGCATGTTTAAGTTTTTTTTAACTTACATTAATTATTGATTAATTTTAAGGTTATTTAAGTATGTTTTACTTAATTATATTTATTATTTCATTAATTTTACATTACTTTTAAGACATTTTCAAAATTCAATATTTTAACAAACAAAGATATTTCGGATTCGATATTTTTTTACTTACCTGTTTGCAGATAGGAATTCGATATTCTAGTAGTCGATATTTTGTCACCAATATTTTTGTAGGTCAATATTTTGCTCCTCGATATTCTGTCAGTGATTTCTGACACCAAAGTACTGTGTGCTGACTTCAAGGTAGAGAATAGAGTGTTTGAATTTTTCCCTTGGACTTTCATTACTTAAATGTTGCAAAAAGGGTTCATTTGGGTTCAAATCAGTTCTTGTTATGAAAGAGAGCCTCAATTAATTGTGTTACGTTTTCAATTCAGAGTTTGTGCTTCTCCAGACCAAGTACTGTTCAACTATACTACCTACCTGTATGGATGACATGTGAATCCAACCCTTGTTGTCCTCTCTCTTCTTATGTAACATTTCATTTACCCTGATTTACACACCTATGATTGATATTAGCTGTGTAATGTGTGTGTTATGTAAAGTGCTCTGACACCCTTCACTTTTATGAGCGACTTTTCTCTTGAGCAAATACTTACCGTGGGCAGCAGAATCCCTGTGTTTGGAGGCATCACCGGCCACAGCGCTACCAGCGCTTGTTTCACCACGGGCTGTTTGTCCCCCCCGCCGCCGGGACAAGGAACACCACGCGGCCGCCGAGCGGGGGGACTACAGCCCCCACAATCCTTTGCGGCCTGACTCCGCCCTCTCCCGCCTACTGGCGCGCCCGGAAGGCGCAGAAAAGAACAGAGCTCCATCTGGGGAGCGGGCGACTTTTCTCTTGAGCAAATACTTCCCGTGGGCAGCAGAATCCCTGTGCTTGGAGGCATCACCGGCCACAGCGCTACCAGCGCTTGTTTCACCACCGGCTGTTGGTCCCACCCGCCGCCGCGATAAGGAACACCACGCGGCCGCCGAGCGGGGGGACTACAGCCCCCACAATCCTTTGCGGCCTGACTCCGCCCTCTTCCACCTACTGACGCGCCCGGAAGGGACTAAGGAGGCTCAGGTGGGAGGGCAATTCCATGCTCCAGGAAATCCCCTGAATTTTCCTCCCCGTGAAAATCTAGATGGGGTAAAAAAGCCTAAGAGGCTACAAGTAGATTTACCACCGGAAGCGGTCCCGTTTGTAGTGGTATTCACGGGAGTCCCAGTATTAGAGGATGGGAAAAGAGAAGGTTATTACCAGTTAAAAAACAAAGTCATATACTGGCTACGACAGAACCGACCACTTCCTCCAAACATAAACGGGGAAATTCTACATGTATGGCGACTCCCCTGGGTGGGTCATAGAACAAAAGATACTCTGGGTCATATCATTATCATCAATTTTAGAGATCACAGAGAAGTTATATACATCACAGAATGGTTCTCAGAAAATGGAAGTAATGGCATAATTCCACGCGATCTGACCTACTTCTATCCCCGACCCCTACCGACAAATATAATGAATTCCAGGGCTCCATCCCGACACCAGGGTGAACGATTTAATTTCCCTATTCTTGTTTACAACCGCTTTGCGGCTCTAGCGGGTATGGATGGAGTGGACTGACTTCATTTTCGGAGCGCAGTCAAGGGGATCGTGGACAGAACACAAAGAGATCTACTCACGAGTGGTGACCCAAATCCATGTCATAACTTTCGGGAAACATCATTTACCACGAAGGCATTACCACTACTAACATTTACCACGTGACACTTACCACGCAGGGTGCCTTCCACGCAGGGTGCCTTCCACGACGTCTTTACCACGGGCTGGGGGGGAGATGTGGTATTCCTTCGAGTCGTTCTGCGTGGGCTTGGGGGGCAGTGGGGGGCTGGGGGGGGTCTCCCCCCCAAAAATAACAAGCGGGGGCAGAGGGGGGCTGGGGGGGGTCTCCCCCCCAAAAAATAACAAGCAGTTTACTTTAAAAAAAAAACGAACATAATTTTAAAAGAAAAAGGAAAGAGCCTCCCCCAAAGACGTGCCGTGTACGTCAAAAAAACAGTCCTTTTTTTATTTTGGTATACGTGTTTTGACGCTTGTTTTCAATGGAGGATGGAAGTAAGGGCTCGTAGAGAAAGACGTGCAGGTAAGACGTTTCTAGGTGTAGTAAAATCCTACGTTGTAAATACCAGCGTGGTAAAGCCACTTGCGATGTAAAATTCGCGTGGTAAAGCCATGCGTGGTAATTGAAATCGTGGTATAATCATATATTCATAACTTTCCTGATTCCCACTCCAACCCTTCGCAGGTCCAGGTCATAGACATAGACTGGCTGGTTAACCCCGGTATACAACCTTTACCACGCAACTTTTACCACGACCTACCTTTACCACGCAACTTTTACAACGCAGGACCCTTTACCACGCATACCATTACAACGCTGGTATTTACAACGCAGGTACTTTTACAACGCATACCATTACAACGTAAGTATTGGTAAGTATATAATTTTATTTAAAATATTTTAGGTTTGGGTTTTGGGTAAATGGGTATTTTTAGGGTTCAGGGTCAGTTTTCAGTTTTTGGGTAAAGGGGTATTTTTAGGGTTCAGGGTCAGTTTTCAGTTTTTGGGTACAGGGGTATTTTTAGGGTTCAGGGTCAGTTTTCAGTTTTTGGGTAAAGGGGTATTTTTAGGGTTCAGGGTCAGTTTTCAGTTTTTGGGTAAAGGGGTATTTTTAGGGTTCAGGGTCAGTTTTCAGTTTTTGGGTACAGGGGTATTTTTAGGGTTCAGGGTCAGTTTTCAGTTTTTGGGGTACAGGGGTATTTTTAGGGTTCAGGGTCAGTTTTCAGTTTTTGGGGTACAGGGGTATTTTTAGGGTTCAGGGTTAGTTTTCAGTTTTTGGGGTACAGGGGTATTTTTAGGGTTCAGGGTCAGTTTTCAGTTTTTGGGGTACAGGGGTATTTTTAGGGTTCAGGGCTGGGTTTGGGTTTTGGGGTTCAGGGGTATTTTTAACATATATATTTAAAAATTAATAATTAAATATTAATATAAATAATTAAAATATTAAATATTAAAATAATAATTTATTAATTTAAAAGAATATTATTAATAATTATTTTACCATATTATTTACTTACCTATACTTACGTTGTAATGGTATGCGTTGTAATAGTACCTGCGTTGTAAATACCAGCGTTGTAATGGTATGCGTGGTAAAGGGTCCTGCGTTGTAAAAAATGCGTGGTAATGGTCTGCGTGGTAAAAGTCCGCGTTGTAACGTCATATATCCGTTAACCCATTCGGGATAAACCAGGTCCACCCTCTCCCTGGGCCACTACCGGACCTAAATCCTAAATTAACTGTCAAATCTACAACAGGCACTGTGAGATGTACTGGGAATGGAAATAAACCCCGTATCTCTGCTTTATTCTGGAATATAGCAGGCCAACGCTCAAAGTTAATAAATGATGTATGGAATGGTTTTATTCACAAGTTTGAAATCATATGTCTTCAGGAGACCTGGGCACATAGAAGGGTTCAAAACCTATTTTTCACCTGCCCACCCTTTGACATCGGGCCGAGCAAAGGGAGGACTAACTATTTACATCTCAAACCTACTTAACATAATTGAAATAATCCCTATTAAACTGGAGGTAAATTTTCAGATTCTTAGTTTAATTCTAAATAAAAGGGATAATTTCCTTATAGTAAACTTCTATAATAATCTCCCTGATGGAGACGCAGTGACCCTGGTATGCCTGATCTGTTCCTTACTTATATCCAAAACAAGGAAGACAGCTAAAGAGGGGAGAATTATTTGGGGGGGGGGGGATTTTAACTTGGGACCATGCCCAGTTAGTAATCGTAACATCTGTGGTATCCTCGACGAGAGAAATAACCCTATCCCACATTTTAGACACTCAACCCTAGGTAGCTCCCTAAATGAAATCATGTTTGAACTAGCTCTGGTACAAGCAAACAGATCGGAAAATGCAGATATACCAATGGCTTCTACATTTCATGGGAGAGGATATCAAACTACCATAGATTACATCCTGGTTTCCAATGGAGAGAGGACTATAGATACACTATTTACTACACACACAATTGCATTGAGTGACCACTATCCACTCAGCATTTCTTTGCTGCAGTCCCACAATCCTAAAAGCAGTCTTGGCACTATCTTGACACAAAACAACATGTCACTTAATAGGTTAAATGGATATGCGTTAAAGTGGGGAAAAGTAGATCCTATAGCAATCACTAAGTCAGTGATATTAAAGGCCTTCCCCTCCATTATGAACTGTCTAGCACTAGACACACCAGAAGCAGAAGTTATTTCTAATTTTGGTATGATCATAAATGCTATGAACGAAGCCCTCTGGACTGGATAGAAGTTAAACATAAATCAAAGCATAGGAAGGGATGGTTCAACCATGAGTGCACGGCCGCCTACTCAAATCTAAACACTGCTCTAAGGAAACCAGTCAGGATCCCTCATGAGATATTAAGTTTAAGGAAAACATATAATACTGCATTAAAGAGCAGGAAAGCAGAGGTAAAGCATCAACTCTGGGACCAACTCCATAAAAGCTGCACCTACAAAAACAGGGCAGCTTTCTGGCTAGTGGTCAAGTCCCCATTTCTAGCTGATAATACCAACTACCCAAAATTAGAGGTGGCAATAGATGAAAAGGATTGGGTCCACCACTTCTCTAGGATCTTTGTGACTGACACAGAGGCTGTTAACTTACAGAATCCCGATCCTGGAGTCCACATAGACACCCCCTATCCCATTGACCTAGAGTTCTCAATGGACCAGGTTGCTCTCGCTTTAAGAGCAACTAAAAACGGGAAGGCGCCGGGCCCAGACGGTGTACCCATTGATCTTTTCAAAGCTCAGATGGACCTCTGGACACCCCTCCTAACCAGAGTCCTGAATGCATCATGTGCAACAGGCCTCATGGAATCATGGTCCAAATCCATACTAGTTCCTATCTTTAAAAAAGGGGATTGGGGGTTGGTAGCCTGCTATCGTCCAATCTCCCTTTTAGACTCGCTTGGTAAGTTGGCGGGTCGAGTCATTCTCGAGCATCTGCAGGACTGGGCATGCGATGGTAGGATTATCTCAGATCTCCAGTACGGGTTCCGGCAGGGACTGGGGACCATTGACCAAGCCTTAAACCTGTCTCTCTTGATAGATAAGTATGTCCACATTAAAAAAGGAGACCTGTATATGATATACGTGGACTTATCGTCCACGTTAGATTGTGTCTCCCATTCCAAACTCTGGTCTCTTCTGTTGGATATGGGGGTACCATCGAACCTGGTCAAGTTTGTGAGGGAACTCTATTCAAACGCAACAGCATGGGTGCGCTTCGGGCTGGGAGGAGAGCTAACAGCGGAGTTTGCAGTAGAGAAAGAGGTTAGGCAAGGCAGTGTCCTGGCCCCCTTCCTCTTTACATTATATACCAACGGATTGGAAAGAGAGATGATCAAGGGGTGCCAGGACCTTCCAGCAGTGAATAACCGCCCAATTCCCGCGTTACTCTATGCAGACGACACTGTTATACTAGCCGGTACCCCCCTTGAACTCCAAAAGGGTTTGAATAGATATTCAACATTTATGACAGGCCTTGACCTCAACATCAATATTAGTAAAACCTTTGTTATGAGAGCAGGCACTGGTCATAAAAGTAAAATGAGTGACATTGTTTTGAAGCAGGAAAAACTAGCGTCCACACATAAATACCCGTACCTGGGCATAATGATAGATCACAAACTATCCTGGAAACCGGCTATAGAAACTAGGAAACTCCTTTTTATAAGAACCACTAAAGCCCTTGTTAATTTTTCTAGAAAGCTGGACAAGAGAGCTCCCCCCGAAATTATCAAGATTTATAAAGCTAAATGCCTTTCTGTGGCATTATACGGGGCGGGTTTCTGGGGTTTTGCGGCCACGGATAGCATACAGAGGGTGGGAAACACCTTTGTGAGGTACCTTCTCTCGGTCCCTAAGAGCACAAGCACTTTTTCCTGTCACACGGAGTTGGGACTTTGCCATGTGACGGACTTAGCAAAGGCCGAATCTCTTTTATTGGGGCATCGAATTTGGACATCGGAAAAAGCAACCCTCACACAGTCAATAATTTCCGATTGCATAGCCATGGAGAACGTGCATAAATCCAAGTGGTTGTCGTATGTATAAAGGTTCTTTCACGATCTAGGATGGGAAAAATTTTATTACGACCCCCCCTCAATTCGTGAGGTTCCAAGGAAGGTTCTACAGGCGAAATGTCTTGCACACCTTGAAGAACTGCGACTAATGAGTGAGGTTACGAAACCATCAGTTGTACACAGCCTGATGATCCAAACGACAGCCGCCATTCAGCCCTACCTCACTTATAACATCATGAGCTATGATCGCTTTCTTCTGGTTAGGTTCAGGATGAACCTTTTCCACCGACTGGTTGCATTTCCAACTTGTAACAACTGGGCTAAAGATCTTCCGCCTTGTCCTTGTGACGACACCTCTACACAGTCCACTCTGCATACCATCCTCTTCTGTAAGTTTCACAATGATTTTAGGAAAAAATGGCTTACTCCACTGTTACAGCAAGCAGGTCACAGAAAATGTCGTCCGGCATTTCTTTTCTTACAGCTCTTGCAGGGCGAACGGCTGGTCCTCACAATAGTTAATTTTCTGAAGTGCATTGTTCGTCATCGAATGAACTTAGTCTGAACTTGCCCACCTTGGGGTCATTGTAATTTTAAATATAAAAGGCGGTTCTCCGCTCTACAATGCTATAAATTTGTAAGTTTTAATTTATTTTCTCTGGATGTTGCTAAGTGTCTTAATTAAGCGACTGTAAGTTGCAAAGGAAAAAGCTTTTATTTTCATCTTCTAAAACAGAAAGCTCCTAAAACAATGTTTTTAATTGTATAATGGTGTTTTAAACCTCGAAGGTACATTTACAAAATTCCAGTTTTTCCACAAACGATTTGAGGTTATATAAAACGTATGACACCTCTGAGATTGGTCTCGCCTTTTAAATTGTAAATATTGTATTTTTTATCTTAAAGTATGCTTTTTGACTGTATAAAATTGTCCTATTGTATGCTTTTATGATTTTGCAACTTAAAATCGAAATAAAGCTTAATTGAAGTTGAAGAGTGACGCTATAAAATTAATTAAATGTGTCTGAGAGAGAGTGGTTATGGAGACTGTTAAAGGGTAGTAGGACGGCTATCTGTGGGGCGCCACCAGTCCTAAAGCTGGTACTGGGGGCACCAAGTGGAAGTGGTGTGGTCGTCGGTAACTGAGATCAGGAGGGACCGTCCACAGTATCATTTGCAGACAAGCTATATCCACTCACCTTTGAAATTTCTTTCTGGTGTGAACCATTACCTGCCGGCTATGGCTTTTCACTTACCAGGAAACAAAGTTTTAATTTTCCTCAAGTCTCTGTAATGAAACAGGGTTGTATCACATGTTGAGTGTCCCAGAGATTCCTAACCCGGAAGTTATGGAACAAGTAGTCAGTGGTGTCTGGTGAGATTTGAAAGTGGTGGGGGGCGAAACTGTCCGTGGGAAAGCAACGTGGCAAGCGAGCGTAGCGAGCGTGCCCAAACAATTAAAGGGGGTTCCGGGGGTTCTCCCCCCGAGTAAATGTTGAAAAATGAGTGGGCAAATGGTGCATTTTCAAGCCAATTTCAGAAGCTAGAAGGCTAATAAAGCAATTGTGAAAGTGCAGTAATTACATTAATAAAGGGATGTCATATAACAACATGGTAGCCAGCACTGGACTGTGGGCCAGAGTCCAGACAGACTGTACTTCCAGTGCCTGTGGCCAGATGCAAGATATACATCAGCTGTCTTTTTTCCTTTATTGATTTCTTCACAGTAAAATCCTTGCCGAGCATTGCAGGTACACTTTGCTGTGCAATGGTTTGGCATAAAATGGGCTGTTCTTAAATTCATTTTTATGGGTCTTGCTTGAAGCAACTTGAGATATAAGCCGGAAAAAAATATCAGTGCCCTCAACTCCCTCCTCTAATCGCTAGTACACACGTTCAAGAGTATAACAAACTATGGAAATGTAATTGAATCCACTCAACATTCCCATTTGAAATGCTTCCACTTAAAGTCAAATAAATGATGGCCGAAGTGTTTGTATATCGGCAAAAATCATAATGCTGAAAGTAACTGTGCAATACAATATGTGTAGACACTAAGAAACTGTTAAAAGGTATTGGTTTATTGTATATAGGTGTATATAATAATACATCAAGTTGTAAATAGGTGTAAATATATAACATAAGATTGTAATAGAAACCTTTGTGTGTTTTGCACTTTTTGTTACGCATCAGCCAGGGTATATATATCATTAATCTTTTATTACAAAATTCCAATGCCTATTCCGTACAGAAGTTTTAAAGTAACTTCACAGCTAAGCTGAGCTGCGCGCAACAGATAAACAGAGCTATCGTCGTGTTGTAATGAAGCAGCAACAATTGCTCCTTAACAAAGCTGCTGTTACACTGCACCAGTCTGCGTTGACATTCTCCCTCAACACTACTAACACTCTTTGAAGTGCAGAGAGAGTCACTCTGCACTTCAAAGAGTGTTAGGGGCTCATTAGGATGACGGGCGGACTTAGTCCTCCCGCCATCCTATCGGAAATCGGGACCGCCCGCCATAAGGGCGGGGGTTCCGTGGGGGGTATTAGGATGTGCCCACCACAGTGGCGGGCACATCCTGCATTTTTATCATTGTGGCCACAATGATAAAAATGCACATTTGCATTTACATTAACAAAGCGGCAGGCACCGCTTTGTTAGTGTAAATGCAAGGGGGTACCACAGGTACCCCCCGTGTGCACCCCCACTTGTCCTTCACTCCGGGGGCCCGTAGGGGGACCCGAAGTGAATTCCGCATGCCTTTCCGTGGCGGCATCGCCGCCACAGAAAGGCATCTGTTATGGGCAATGCTAATATGGCTGGCGGTGTCTAATAGACACCGCCTCCATATTAAACCTTGGCCGCCCCGGCCGCAAGGCGACTGGGGCGGAAAATCGGCGGACGGAGTCACTACCGCCATGCTAATATGGCGGGGGGTGAATAAGGGTAGGATGGCGGGCGGATCGCCCCCGCCAGGCCGGCGGTGGCTACCGCCAGCCTGGCAGGGGCAATCTGCCCGCCATCCTAATGGGCCCCATAGTGTTTATAGAGTGGGAAGGAACGCGTCACTCCACCTCAACAAATGTCCTTCCTGGCGTCGCCAGCGGCCTGAGTTGCTTTAGTTTCATGATTTCACCCCTGGCTTCAACCCTTTCACTCAGACAGATTCAGATCGACGATGAGATCTTGTTTTGTGCTTAAAAACAGAGATTGCTATCAAGTTTCAGTTTTCTCAGGCTCGCAGTAGGTGGAGAAGCTCCCTTGGTGCAGGGTAACAGTTAGCTACACATAGGGACAACAGCTAGCAGATTTAAGCAACTTGCCTCGAGGAACGCAGATAGAGAAACAAGGAAACAAGAACACACAGAAAGATGAACTATTGAATAATCGGTCCATTGAGAGATTATTGTAAAGCGGGCATAGTCAGGGAGCACATTACTTGACTCCTGAATGTGTAAGTGTCCGAGTTTCAAGGATACTGTGTTTTATTGAATGGCTTAGAAAGATACAAAATACTACATCAAATAGGAAACAAAACACATAGACAACATAACTGCATATGTGAAAACAAGATCGCATCAGCATAATTAATTGACAAAGCATTCTCAAAATGAGTCTACTATTTTAGGACCAAAGCGCTGCACAAGAAATTCTGAATTGTCAGCCACTATAGAAAATGAAAGACAAAATTATTCCAAATGATCTGATGGTCGCTAAATAGAAAGTTCTCTAAAACTCCAATTTGAAAGTTACTGGGGTATAAACACAAAATACGCTGGACTGCTTCTAAAGCATCATAGGAAAAGTAGCATATCCTCCAGCCCCGGCCCGCCGATGAATTATCTAACTGCACAGCCTGCAGCACTGCAGGCCAGAAGGCCAGGCCAGGGCCGACCAGTAACATGACACAGTTCTGCCCTGGCATTATTACATTATTGCGGCGGGCCATGATGACTGTGTGATATGTGCTGCGTCACATGATGCAGCAGCACTGCAGACACAGTCAGTGTGTGCTGTGCAGTGCTGCAGCGTCACAAAGCACATATTAAACAGTCATCAAAATGATATCATCATGTCCCGCAGTAATAATGCCAGGGCAGAACTGCGTCATGTTACTGATAGGTGACACAGTGAGTCATCATGGCCCGCCGCAGTACTGGCCCACCGTAATATTCCAGGGTCCAGGGGCACATCATGACATATTATGCATAATAAACACAGTACTGAATAAACATGCCACTGGATTCAAGATAGCCTGGCTGATGAGGATTATGAAACCGAAACCGGTCCCAGGATGCTTGTTTCCGGTCCATGGAAGACATGGCTTGGCAGTTCGGGCTGTACTGTTCCCATGAGGCACAGGGTCAGACTGATTTGCATATAGCCATGTCTGAAATGGGGTGGCTGAGTGGGCTAAAGAATGGTGGTGGATTAAACCCAGATCAGTTGACTGGGGGTGAGTGTTTGATTTGCTCAAATGCTCCGTCCATCATTCCCTTTTGTTTCGCTAAACATGCAGCGCTGCGCAGGATCGTGTAGACTGATTCTCGTCTCGTACTCACTCTCACTCACACAGTCGAGTGTGTGTCATCGCAGACTCGTACTGCTGGTGGTCAGTGTGAGTATCAGACTGCGCTCCTTCCTCAACCTCAGGTCAGGTGACTGATCAGTACTGAGTACTGGGTCGTCCAATGCGATGATAAAGTAAATAGCAGGCCTCAGGCTCCCAGGCCCAGTTAGGGCAACATCGCAACGAGGTACTCGAGTCCCGCTGCTACTGCTAGTCAGGCTGGTTGACTCTCTCTCACTCGCACTCTCAGAGTCAGACGCTTACACACTGACTGTGTGTGCAAATGGGGCCCTCCCTGGGATGGCATGTCATATGACGTACTCATGCACGGAGGAGGGGGAGCACCCGGACTCCCGGAGCAGAGAGAGCGGGGTTCAGGTGAGAACCATGACAAATCACTGCACGAACTTACAATATAGCCATGCAGTAATTGGTGGTCAATATGCCCCCATGCTCCTCGACATGGCACGACTCTGCCCAGTGACCAAGCAGCCAATCCAGGCGCTGCTAAGCCTAAAGCAGCGCTTGGATTGGCCTGGGGCAGGAGACCACGTCGCTCCTCAGGAGGCCGTGGGGCTGCAACTTCAACCCACCCCCATCCTCCATTTTCTACAGCGAGAGTGGCAAGATTACAAGGACTACGCATGTCAGGCTGGCCAGGGAAAGGCACTCGGCCAACCCGACATGCCCTTTTCCATTTTTGCTGCACTCACTGGCTAGGGAAATGACATCACTGTAATGACATGCGCACGGCTGAGTGAGACAGCCGATCTGACTGCTGCTGTGCATGCCGCAGGCTGAAATTTACTAATAGTAAGTGCTGGACCCCTGGGGCAAAATAATCCGTGGGGCGACGCCTAAACGCCCACACAAAGGAACTGCCACAGCAAGGGGTGCGTCCCGGATGTGACGCAAGGTAACCAATAAATGAGCCCACCTCTTCCAATATGGGAGTTAATTATGCACAGAACTTGGTGTGAGGCTGAGTTCTTCCAAGCGCTAGCACACTGTAGACCCAGCAGTGCCCAACACAATATTCACTAAGGAGGCCTTACATTTTTTCTTTCTGATAGCTGCTCAGTGCAGTGATAGTTTCACTTCTTTTTCAGCCTGCAGATCTTTCGCTACGATGTAATAAATTTGACATGGGCAACACATACAGTATTTGCAGTAATTAATGCCACAAGCCAAATTTTTTAACTACACTTTTATGATCCTGAATGAGTGACTTGTGTTTCTTTTCTGTATGTATGAACAATGTAAACAGTTTGGGCCCCATCTTATAGTGGTTGTCAAGAGTCTTTGGGGCATATTATCAAGGTGGTTTATCTCCGCTTTTTTGGCTTTAAAAGCCAAGAAAGCGGAGATAAAATTATCTCCCTATTACCTAGCTGTCGCTAACACCAGTTAGCGACAGCTAGTAGGAGATAGCGACCATCTTTTTGACTGCACGCTACTCCTGAGGCGGAAAGCCGGGAGACTGCGCATTTTAAAATTGTACTTTTATTTCTTTTGTTGTGTGTGATCTTAAACTTTACCTACCCCCAGTCACTAGGCTCCGTTCACGGGCCAAGCTATTTTCTACCGCAGGCGTGGGACGCTGTTCAGCGCCACGCTCGATCTGGAGGCCACGCCCCCTTCGGGCCACACCCACCGCCCCTCAGTTTAAATGAGACGCTGACTACAAGCGTCATCATTTGACTGCACGCTACTCTTGAGGCGGAAAGCCGGGAGACTGCGCATTTTAAAATTGTATTTTTATTTCTTTTGTTGTGTGTGATCTTAAACTTTACCTACCCCCAGTCACTAGGCTCCGTTCACGGGCCAAGCTATTTTCTACCGCAGGCGTGGGACGCTGTTCAGCGCCACGCTCGATCTGGAGGCCACGCCCCCTTCGGGCCACGCCCACCGCCCCTCAGTTTAAATGAGACGCTGACTACGAGCGTCATCATTTGACTGCACGCTACTCCTGAAAGCCGGGAGACTGCGCATTTTAAAATTGTACTTTTATTTCTTTTGTTGTGTGTGATCTTAAACTTTACCTACCCCCAGTCACTAGGCTCCGTTCACGGGCCAAGCTATTTTCTACCGCAGGCGTGGGACGCTGTTCAGCGCCACGCTCGATCTGGAGGCCACGCCCCCTTCGGGCCACGCCCACCGCCCCTCAGTTTAAATGAGACGCTGACTACGAGCGTCATCATTTGACTGCACGCTACTCCTGAGGCGGAAAGCCGGGAGACTGCGCATTTTAAAATTGTACTTTTATTTCTTTTGTTGTGTGTGATCTTAAACTTTACCTACCCCCAGTCACTAGGCTCCGTTCACGGGCCAAGCTATTTTCTACCGCAGGCGTGGGACGCTGTTCAGCGCCACGCTCGATCTGGAGGCCACGCCCCCTTCGGGCCACGTCCACCGCCTCATCCTCCCTTAAGAATGTGCCATCCCCGGAAGCGCAGCGGACGAGCGCAGCGGGCGCGCCGATTGCGCGCCGAAGGCGCGCCTAAGGCAAGCCCGTCTGCGCCCGTCCGCGACCAGACGGGACCAGGGGCCATCCCCCCTGCCCCGCACTCCACAAACCCTAGGCTTTATTATTCTAGCCATGCCTTGCGATCTCTCCGGCCCCTTATCAACAACACATGCCCCTGCCTACGGGCTATGGACGCCCCTACATCTTGCCTGGTTTGCTCCCTGACTCTTATCTCAGTACCCTCACTTATCCTTATCCCCAGTTCTATGTTTTGGAAGTCCTCCCCATGTCAAGTCATTCCCTCCTCCACACATCATTCTACTGACTTTACTTTTATGAGCTTGAACTGCAGGTCCCTGCCCAAGCATAAGAGGGACATTTTTGATCTTTTGGTTTCCGACAGTCCGGCGGCACTGTTCTTGACAGAAACCTGGCTGAATGACTGTACGGGACCTGACATTGCCACAGCTCTCCCTAACAACTATACCTATGTGAGCCGTAACAGACCGGGTAAGGAGGGTGGTGGCATTGCCATCCTATACAAACGGATTTACTCATGTAAGTGGGAGGACATAGTCATACCCAACTGTGAAGCTGGATGCTTCAAGTTACTATTGAATCCTAATTATACCCTCTCGGGCATCTTACTCTATCGTCCTCCGGGCGCTGCTGGCGCTTGGGCCTCTTCTTTATCGGAAAATATAGCTCCTCTATTGATGCAAACTTCGAATTTCCTTCTCCTTGGCGATCTTAATATCCATTTTAACAACGCACTATGCCCTATCAGTACACACCTTCTTAAAGATCTGGCCGCTCTTAATTTACATCTTCATAACACTGGCCCCACACATAAAGCAGGTAATCTACTTGACCCCATCTTTTCGAACCTTGACGTCATCACCTGCCTCCCTTCCAAACCTATTACTTGGTCCGACCACTATATTGTCGAATTTAACATCATGACTAGTGCTACTATCGGTCCACCAGTTCAGACTCAGACTCTTAGACCGCACAGAAACTGGAAAAAACTCAATCTGTTACAACTGAATCGCCAGCTTGTCACAACCCTACCCTCTCTACCCAACAATATCACTACCAAAGATGAAAGTCTAATCAATACATGGCTTTCTTCAGCCATTGACATCTGTCTCCCAGCCCGAAATGGAAAACAAAACTTTACCCACCCCCCTGCGCCCTGGTTTAATGACCACCTCAAATGCGCTAAATCCAAGTGCAAGAAACTTGAATGCATATGGAGATCTGAGTATTCCTCCTATGATAAAGAAATTTATAAAACGGAACTTCGATGCTACCACTCCTTGTGCAAATCTGCCAGGGCAAACTATGTAAACACCTCTATTCTATCAGCCCAAAACCGCCCTAAAGCTCATTTTAGAGCAGTCCAAGAACTTTCTGGACAATCTAACTTGCCAAAAGCCCCCTGTTTGGACACAGTTCATTGCAATACACTTGCTGAATTCTTCACGGAGAAAATAGACCGCATCTATGTCGGTTTTGATGCCTCCCCACAAGCTTTGGACAACCCCCCTAGTTCAGATCCTGACACTATCTTCCCCCAGGATACTATTACCCTCGCCCATCACACTTCCATCGACAAATGGGATCCGATTTCCTTAGAACTTTTCTTTAAACTCATGGCAAAAATCAAATCTGGCTCCCCACTGGATGCCATGCCCCCTCAAATTCTAAGCACCCTTGACACTTCCGTTCTTGCACCCATCTTAGCCCTCCTGAACGCATCTTTGTCGGAAGCCACAGTTCCTGCTGTTTGGAAACACGCTATGGTGGTTCCCCTTCTCAAAAAAACTAACGCTGATCCCAATAACCCATCTAATTTCCGACCCATATCCTTACTCCCTTGCCTGTCCAAGGTATTAGAAAAACACATCAATCTTTGCCTCTCCGCTCATATTGAGGACATGAAATTCCTACACCCATCTCAGTCTGGCTTCAGGGCTGGATTCTCCACCGAATCCACCCTTTTAGGTGTCACAGAGGCTATCAGACAGCAGGTGGACAGAGGGGAGACGGTGGCGCTTATCCTGTTGGACTTAAGCGCTGCGTTCGATACCGTCTCCCATGACATCCTCCTTTCCACCCTAAAGGCCGCTGGTATCCATGGCATTGCTCTAGCCTGGATCACTAGTTTCCTGTCCGCACGCACCTTTCAGGTCTTTTCCTCCACTTCTGCTTCCACTGCCTTCCCGTCCCCACACGGTGTGCCCCAAGGCTCTATCTTAAGCCCTCTTTTCTTCAATATTTATGTTAGTCCTCTCGCCTCTTTGGCAGAACAATCTGGTCTTTCTATATTTTCATACGCGGACGACACCCAAATCATTTTTTCTCTCTCCTCTAATCAACACCCCCCCATTTCATCTCTCCGATCAGGGCTTACTAATATTGCCAACTGGATGCAGACCAATAAACTAAAACTAAACGGCGACAAAACCGAACTCCTTTTATTCGGTCCTGATACCTCTCTCTGGGGTCCTAAGCACTGGCCTCAGCAAATGGGTCCCCTGCCGGTTCCATCCACCAAGGTTCGTAACCTGGGAGTTACATTTGATAACCAACTGTCGATGAAGCAGCATGTTGTGAAAGTCTCGGCCACCTGTACTAATATCATACGGTGGTTGAGAAAAATAGCATGGATGCTTCCGCCAGACACCCAAAGAACTGTGGTCCAGGCTCTAGTAACTTCCAGGTTAGACTACGGTAACGTGCTCCTCCTTGGGGCTAGCAAGGAGGTAACACGTAAACTACAGGTGGTGCAAAACATGGCAGCCCGCCTGCTCTGCAATCAGCCCAGAACTGTCTCTGCTACCGCTTCCCTGCGCAGCCTCCACTGGCTGCGCATCGAATCAAGAGCAAAATTCAAAGCCCTTTGCTATATGCACCGGATCAAAACAGGCAACTCCCCCCCCCCTACCTCTCCACTTTGGTTCACCCGTACTGTCCAGTGCGCACCCTCAGATCCTCCTCTCTTGGCACCTTCTCTGTACCTCGTTTCAAACGCACCAGAGTTGGTGGTCGATCCTTCTCCTATTTGGCGCCATCACTCTGGAACATACTCCCCATCTCTTTGCGCTTTGAAACTTGCTATCTGAAATTCAGGAAGGGCCTGAAAACTTGGCTGTTCTCTGCTTAATCTTCTTCCATTTTTGTCTCCCTTCTTCTTTTCCTCTGTCAGCGCCGGGAAACCCCCGGGTATCTGTGCGCTCTACAAACTCAAATATAATAATAATAATAATAATCTTGGGCCCCACTTTGCATGTCAGTGATATTTATCACGGATCACTGAAATATTATCGACGGTCACATTATCGACTTGCTAAAATATCGTATAATACTACAAAATATCGAGTACTTAGAATATCGAGTACATAAATATCGTCTTATTAAATAGCGACTACTAATATATCGTTGTTCATGAAATTACACCTAACACTACCAAAATATCAACTACTAAAATATAGAGTACAAAAATATCGTTTCTAAAGAAATATCGAGTTAGTTTTTGTACCCTTTCAGGTCTAAAATACCATATTACTCGTCTATAAAAGTCATTGCTCTATACAAAAAAACATTTTACATATAATACCTGTTACTTTTATAACATTCCTATTTATGTACATTTACTATACATTCTATTAAATGCGTTCTATCATTTGAAAAATAATCTTTACATGTAAGTAACATTTTCATTATTTTTTTCCACTTACACATCTATTTTATTTAACAACTAACCTGCTTTAATGCGGAAATCACCACATACCACCATTCTCACATCAACAAACACACCAATTAACTTTAAAAAAATTCAAACTAGCCTATACAATCCTTCCTTTCATCCTACAACCAATCAAATCAAAGCACACAAAATACACATACTATAAAAGGGATACATGCATTCTACCATTTGCTGCTGCTAACTCTACAGAAAGAAGATGCCAACACTATGAAGATTTTGTTCCTGAACAAACATCTTTAAAGATCCAGCTCACTAGCTAATCATTCAAGTAAGTTACATTGCATTATTTAAAAATCTAAATTAGTAGTCTACTATTTTACTTATATCTCCTAACTCTTCCACTTATGTAATTTTTATCTCCTCCTAATTTTCTGATAGAAACTACCACAAACTAAATCCTAATACCTGCTCCTATTTCTTCCCCTGCAAAAGAAAATAGTAAGTATATATTTATGCTCTGTTCTACAACAACAGCTGTTTTTAAACACTATTTCACAAGATTCATACTTTACTTAAAACATTTTATTCACAGATAATCAGCGATTTTCCGATTTCAACACTACAAATGTATAGAACTACACTAATTAAACATGTAAGTATATATGTTTTTGTTATTAAACAACCTAAATTGTAAATGCTAGTTTCTAAACAACATATCTTGCATATTACATATTCCCTACAGATCCAATAAAAACATCCTACATCAACTATACCAAAAGACAAGACTACCCTTGTAAAAAATGTAAGTATACATCAATTAGTCGAAAACTTCAGAAAAAAACAAGAACTATGTTCTTAACACCATGTTATGTATTTTATATTTCCTCTACAGATATTGTGAATACATCATACATCTATTCTACCTACAGCAAAGAACAGTACATATTTAAAAGTTAGTATACTTTTAAATATTTCCAATTTCCCAACGGTAAGAAGTAAATCTTATAATATGTGACATGTATTTCTTCTATTTTCTCTACAGATCTAAACTTGACTACCTTGATGTACTCCACCAAATACTACAACTCAACTATTTAAACAAGTAAGTATATGTAATGTTCACATCAAATGTACTACTAAGCAAATTAAAAAACTGCTTTCTCCTAGGAAAAACGTGTGTTATGTATAAACATTAACTTAGCATTTCTATATTTCCCTACCAACAGTAAATAAAGAAATACATACAAGAAAGTCCTTCAAAATACAGTTCTGCATTTGTGATTACTACTTTTAGTAAACGTAAGTATAAATACAACATGAATTATGTGTGCACCACTAAGTGAAATATATGTTATTTGATTTTGTTTCTTTCTACTCTTTCCTAGAACAAGTAAAACAAAATGACAGAAGGTGCAGAATTTGTAATGTCACAGAAAAATAAATTACTGTTATGTTATATGGGTTATGTTTATAGTCAGGAAAGACAAAGTGGTAGAAAAGTTTTCTGGAAATGTACAAAATATTACTCAAACAAATGTTATGGAAGGGCTACTACAGAGGAAACTAATGTGCTATTTACCAGGGAACACAATCATCCCCCCAATGTCACAGAAATTGAAATAAGAGATGCTTTAGAAAGTATAAAGACTGCTAGCACACAAAGTGATAGACCAACAACACAAATCCTTAAAGAGGAACTGTTAAAAGTCCCAGCCCATGCTTCAGGTCAACTACTCTCTATGGACTCACTGAAACGCACAATTGCATATACTAAAAGACGCACTTCCACAACTCCACCCAACCCTACTACTTTTGAGGAAATTATTATTTCACCAGAAATGTCCATCACACACAATAAAGACAAATGTATCCTTTTTGACAATGAAAGCAGTACAAACAGAATCATAATGTTTGCAACTGCAAGTAATTTAAGAAAAATCCAACAGTGTCCCCAATGGATGATGGATGGAACATTTAAACCATGCCCAAAACCTTTTTACCAACTATATTCCATCCACGGGTTATACCATAACTATAACATCCCTTTCATTTACTGTTTGCTACCAAACAAACAGCAAAACACTTACACAGAAATATTAAATGTCCTCAAAAATGAAATCAATAATTATTTTCCAGAAAAAATAATTATTGATTTCGAATTAGCTATGATTAATAGCATTTTGAAAATATTTCCCCACACAGCAATCCAGGGTTGCTACTATCATTTCAATCAGAGCATATGGAGACATCTCCAAAAATCAACTTTAAGTATTTTGTACTCAACAGATAGCACCTTTGCCTATCAAATTAAAAAATTGATAGCACTGGCCTACGTTCCTGTTACCGATGTAGCGGAACACTATAATTTATTAATTGACAGCACATATTACAAGAGAAATGAAGATAAACTAACCCCATTACTAGATTATTTCGAAGATACTTGGGTGGGAAGGTTGCACAGATCTGGACATCGACGCCAACCCAAATTCCAAATCCCTTGGTGGAATGTCTATCTTAGTACTTTAAACCAAGAGGCAAAAACCAACAACAGTGTAGAAGGGTGGCATAATGCTTTCCAAGCTACCACAAGCAGAACCAGACCCACATTCCATAACCTACTAGAAGCTTTGATAAAAGAACAAAGCTATCAAGAACTAAGAATGGAACAATCACTGACCCAAATTGGTCCAAAACTAAGTAAACAAACTAAACAAATGTTCCGACTACTGCAAAGTCAAGTCACACTATACCCTACAACTAGAGGATTAGAATATCTGTCAATAATAGCTAAAACCCTGCTATAAAAATGTCTACAAAATATACTAATATCTTCTTACAATAATGGTACATATAACAATCATAAACATTTCTAAACAATTATAAATAATACATATTTGTTTTACAAACTTATCAAAATTTTGGAAATTATTTCTAAACAAATATGCAATATTTATAATTACATCACACATACACATTACATAAAGATCGACATTTCCCACCCAATAAATAGAAATATAAAATTACTTACAATTTTTGTAGATGACAGAGACGTAATGAAGCAAAATACAATCCATACAATCCGTTACAAAGTAAGAGAAATCCAATATGGGAAACCATCAAAAACCCGAAAATAATGTTAAAATAAAATAAACGCTCCAGGAAATCCCGAAAACAGTAGTGTGGACACTTTATTATTTAAAGTGATATACACACAACTTTAAAAAAAACGTTGACGCATACCAATGTATCAATCCAATACGAAACCCTCAAAAAACCCGAAAAAAGGTAAAAAAGCTTAAAAGCCGCTCCTGGCAAACACGAAAAATAGGAGATACACGTAAAAAAATAACGATAATAAGTCATACATTAGTATCTCCAAAAAAAAACACGCTTCCTTCCATGTAGTTTTCATGCGAGGAACCGGAACCTGTAAAAAAACATACATAACGAAACCCACCCACAAATAGCCCATAAAATTTGTAAATACACTCACAATTAACATTAACCATGTAAGAAGACATTTCCTAACAATTCAAATAACACTAGAACTAAAACATACACGACGCATCTATAACGACGACATTACACCTAAACGCTACATAAACAATTCATACATACACTCAAAAACACTACACAGTTCGAATATACCCTCACACATTACAACTCAGTCATAAATAGTATATAAAATTTACCTTACCTCTCTCCACACGAAGCAACACCCAACCGCGAGCTTCTCTAGTCCTGAATGAAGCGCAATATCGTTACGCGGTAAAAAAGTAGTCCCCTTAAACCAATTTTGAGAAGGTATCATAGAAAATACAATGTTATAGTCTAAAAATATAATACATACACATTGTTATTGTAACAAATTAATACAGTAGACTCATTATAATTTAAACTGTTAAAAATATTTTTTTTAATTTAATATTAATAAATATATATTAATTAATATATATTAATAATATTAAATAAGTATGTAACACTTGAAATAATATATGTAAAAAATTTATTTTTGTGTACATTTATAGAAAAAATGTGTTTTTCTTTATAACTAAACATGAATAATTGTTTTGTTAATAATTAATAATAATAAATAATATAACTTATTTATTATTATAAATATAAAATTTATAACCATTTACTATATAAATAATTGCCTTAAATAATGTATTTTTATTTCTCTGAATGTATGTATTTCTGAAAAGAAAACATAAATGTTTAAGTTAATTAATTATTAATAATAATAATAATTATATTTGTTATTATTGTTATTAATTAATTATAAATTTTTAATAATAATGTCTAAGTATTATAAAAGTCTATAATTGCATAAATAATCTTTAACCAATACCAGATATTATTATTATACATATTATTCCCCTTTACAGTTATAAAGTTAACAACATAATATATTTATATGTATAATTTAAAAACAACATTGTCAGAAATATGTGTAAAAAATGTCTTAATTAGTATTTCCATATCTTGAGCAAATATAATAATTGTCATGTTACTTTATACAAATGTAAATATAAAAATTAAATATTTAATAATATTAATATATCATATTAAAATTATTAAATATAAATGGAAGAAACAGAAAAATAACTGGTATTTTATTTATTTCAATATAAATACTTGTAACAGAAAGTAATTATTAATAAGTTTTTTTTTTTACATAAAAAATGTTGTGAAAAATTGTTGTTTCAAATTAAAACATATACATAAATGATAATGTGTTATTATGCAAATACAACATTTCCAAAAATCTGTATGTTATATTTGATAGTGATTGTATTGTATTACACATGAAAAAATTAAAAAATTGTAATAAAGTTTTGTGAAAACATCCATTTTGCATTGTCTTGTAATATAATAACACACTAAATAAATGTATATGCAAATGTGCAGGACACTGACCAATTAATAATTGCTATTCCTACTCCAGTCAAAGTATTAGCAGAGAAGTTGCTGGACACTGACCAATTATTATTGACTATTCCTACTCAAGTGAAAATAATATCTGGAAAGGTGCTGAAGACTGACTATGTATAAATTAGAATAGCTACTTTACTATAATGTTATTGATTCAAAATAGTCAAATATTTATATATAATGTATAAATATTATAAACATATTATTTTACTAAATTATTTGCTGAGTACTTCCAAAAATTATTATTAGCATAAAAAATAGCAAGTATTTGTCACTCAAAAATTTCAAATATTAGTAATATTTATAAAAAACAAAAATCACAATTTATATACCCAAACAGACCCTGAACACTAAAAATACCCCTTTACCCTAAAACTAAAAAGTGTCCAGGATCTCAAAAATATACTCCTTTAGCCAAGAACTGGAAACTGACCCTGAACCCTAAAAATACCCCTTTAGCCAAAAACTAAAAACTGACCCTGAACCCAAAAAATTCTCCTTTATCCAAAAACTGAAAACTGACCCTGAACCCTTTAAAATACACCTTTACCCAAAAACAGAAAACTGACCCTGAACCCTAAAAAATCCCCTTTACCCAAGAACTGAAAACTGACCAAGAACCCAAAAATATACCCCTTTACCCAAAAACTGAAAACTGACCCTGAACATAAAAATATACCCCTTTAACCACAAACTTAAAACTGACCCTGAAGCTTAAATAAACCCCTTTACCCAAAAACTGAAAACTAACCCTGAACCTTAAATATACCCCTTTACCCACAAACTGAAAACTGACCCTGAACCCAAAAAATACCCCTTTACCCACAAACTGAAAACTGACCCTGAACATTAATTATACCCCTTTCCCCCAAAACTGAAAACTGACCCTGAACCTTACATATACCCCTTTACCCACAAACTGAAAACTGACCCTCAACCCTGAAAATACCCTTTTACCCAAAAACTGAAAACTGACCCTGAACCTAAAAATATACCCCTTTACCCACAAACTTAAAACTGACCCTGAAACTTAAATAAACCCCTTTACCCAAAAACTGAAAACTAACCCTGAACCTTAAATATACCCCTTTACCCACAAACTGAAAACTGACCCTGAACCCTAAAAATACCCCTTTACCCAAAAACTGCTAACAGACCCAAAACATTAAATATACCCCTTTACCCACAGACTGAAAACTTACCCTGAACACTAAAAATACCCCTTTACCCAAAAACTGAAAACTGATCCTGAACATTAATTATACCCCTTTCCCCAAAAACTGAAAACTGACCCTGAACCTTACATATACCCCTTTAGCCACAAACTAAAAACTGACCCTGAACCCTAAAAATACCCTTTTACCCAAAAACTAAAAAATGACCCAGAACCTTAAATATACCCCTTTACCACAAACTTAAAACTTACCCTGAACTCTTAAAATACCCCTATACCCTAAAACTGAAAACTGACCCAGAAACATAAAAATACCCCTTTACCTAAAGAAAGAAAACTGACCCTGAAAACAAAAATTCCTCCTGTACCCAAAAGTAATTAATATTATTTAATTAACTATTAATTAATTATTAACTATAAATAATAAGTTAATATATTAGCTAAGTAGCTGTAATTAATTGAATGTAATTATTAATAATATTTATTCCCAAACAAATATTTAATAATAACAAATTATTAAATAAAATATGTGTATAAATAATAATTAAATTAACTAATTAATATTAATTAATTACTAATTATTTACTAATGATAAATATGTACCAAATTATATGAATTAAATAAAAAAATAATATGTATTCGTTACCAATTAATTGATAATTAACATTTATAAGAAACATATAATAATTAATTTTTTATTTTAAATTACTCCCCACCCTTATCCCCTATTAACCCAACATCCCGCTCCTAAACATTAAGTACAATTTATACCAATAACAACAATGAAAATATTTTAGCACATTAACTGAAATTAATTTCATTTAAGTGTTGATGAATTTCCCCCCAATTATTTAACTAACTATACCAAGTTTTATATATATAACAATTACTCTAAATAATGTAATTAACTAATCAATATTAAATATTTACCAATTAATTAGTAATACAAAATTTAAAAATATTTATAATAATTAATTAACTAATTAAGAATATTTATTTTACAATTAACTAATTAATCATAATTAATTACCAATTAATGACTACTTAAAATTGTATTACCAATTATATTAATTAATTAACTAATTAATAATATTCTATTTCCAATTAACTAATTAATAATAATTACTTACCAATTAATTACTACTTAAAATTTTATTGACAATTATATTTATTAATTAACTAATTAATATTATTTTTTTCCAATTAACTAATTCTTATTATTTAATTCCCAATTAATTAGTAATTAAAAATTTATAGAAATTTATATAAATTAATTAACTAATTATTATTAAATATTTCCCAAATAATTAATATATAAAAATATTTACAAACATATATAAATTAATTATTTATTTTAAATTACTCCCCACCCTTATCCCCTATTAACCCAACATCCCGCTCCTAAACATTAACTACAATTTATATTACTATTAACATTTATTTATATTTTTTACCTTTTTTCAACATAATATCGATATTTTTTCCTTTGACTAATAATCGATATTTTGTCATGTCGATATTTTTTAGTAGATATTTTTGTACTCGATATTTTATTATCATTATTGTAATCGATATTTTTGACAACGATATTTTTATTATCGATATTTTATCATATTCGATATTTTTTACTCGATATTTTGTGCATTCGATATTGTGGAGTCGATATTATGTCTGTGCACCATTTATCACTAATGACATGCAAAGTGGGCGTGCCAAGATGTTAGCGACTGGAAACAGTCGCTAACATCGCTATCTCCTATTACCAACTTTTGGAGATATTCGCGCTAAGCGCGAATATCTCCAAAAACTAACACCTGCCCTGAGCAGTTCTTAGCCATGTTATCCAATGGGAGGTGGATAACATGGCTAAGAGCATTAGCTCGGTAATGCATGAATATCACTGACTTTTCAGCGATATTCATGCATTGCGGCCGTTTTTTATCGCATTTGCGATAAACCTTGATAATAGCAAGGTTTATCTGCGATAATTTCTGACGATGCTTAGCGTTAAAAAATTCGTTGCTAAGCATCGTTAGCGATAAATATCGCTTAACGTTGGTAATATGCCCCGTTGTTTTTCCTACTTCTCTGTCGATGTGCTATAATCACTTTACTGTTTTGTTATTCATGACCTCTTTCATACGCGAATATGGGTTTAAAATATCCTTAAGTTTCTGATCTTGGTCAATCCAATGCCAGTTCTTCAAAATATTTTTTATTTGCCCACTTTGCTTTGAATATGTTTTTATATAAGTTATTCTCTGCTCTGCGTGTGTATACACTTTGGCCCAGATTCTCGTAGCTGTCAGGCAGCGCAGTGCAGACCCCAAAGAGGCTGCGCTGCATTACTCGATAAGGAGAGGGGAGGAGAGAGCCATAGTCACAGAGATATGGCACTCTTCTCTAAACCCTGTCCGCCAATGTTTGTAGATAGGGTCTAATGTCAAAATGCATGGTTGGTTGCATGGGAACGCGAATGTACCACCCATGTAACGCCCCCGGGATGCAAAGTAATGCAAAGCAGCATTTCGCCCCGCTTTGTGTTACTTTTCCATACAAACCAACGCAAATACCAATTTGCGTTGGTTTGTTAAATCCCAAAACTGGTTTAGCATCAAGTTTGTATTAAAAAAGCAAAGCAAACCCGACGCTAAACCTTTGAGAATCTGGGCCTATCTGTGTGCTGCTATTCACTGAAGATATATATTCACTTTTCGACAGAAATTACTTCATGCAACCACCTGTTTTGAACTGTTGCTTTAAAGTGCTCATTTGTTTGTTAAATTGTTCTTTTTCCCAAATATGTACTTTAAATCTAAACATTGTTAAGCATCTACCATTCTTTACAGTGATATTCACACCTGTGAAATTAAATCAGTAGCGGTTGCTGGTATTGTGAAGTGGTGCATTGGAGGGAGGGGGAATACAAACTAAAGAAAAAAGAATGATGAACATTAAAATTACACTTACCTGCTCTGACGACAGCTGCCTTCCTCCCAATCTTCACCTACCGGAAGGACGTCCAGGGACTGCTGCACACTGCGCAGGCTCCCAGCACCCAATCCCAGCGGTTCTCACATGCTGGGAATGCCTCGGTTCGGCACTCAGACATGGACTGGGAGCCTGTGATGGTTTCTCCACCCAGCTGTGCAACACAGCTAGGTGGAGAAAGACTAGGGGCCCCATTAGGACGGCGGGCGGATTGCCCCCGCCAGGCCGGTGGTAGTCATCGCCGGCCCGGCGGGGTCAATCCGCCCGCCATCCCTGTAGAAAAGACCCCCCCGCCATATTCAAATGGCTGGGGGGTCCGCGGCGGACAGAAAGACCGTCCGGCGCTTTTCCGCCCGGTCGACATGTCGACCGGGCAGAAAAGGGTTCAATATGGTGGCAGTGTCTTTCAGACACCGCCAGCCATATTAGAATTAGCATTTTTGAATGCCTTTCCGTGGCGGCATTGCCGCCAAGGAAAGGCATGTGGAGTCTGCTTGGGACTCCGGGGGGTGGGAGTGCACATGGGGGGTACCTATGGTATCCCCTGCCTTTCAAAGAACAACATGGCAGGCATTGCGGCGGGCGGTGCTTTAAACCCACCGCAATGTTAAAAATACGGGATGCGCCCGCTAGTGTGGCAGGCGCATCATAATGGGGTGTGCTGGACCGCCGCTAGCATTGCGGGAGGTCCCATTCCCCACTGGTATGGCGGGTGGACTTTGTCCACCCGCCATACTAATGTGTCCCTAAGTGTGCATGACCGTTTGGCCGGCCCCAGAGGGCAGGGCAAACCACCATGCCCACTTGGCAGTGCCCACCAGTCCCCCCTCATCCCTGGTTCTGCAGGTGCTATATCAGGATGAATGGCCCGCCCCTTTCTCGGCTCACAGTCTGTAGGATAATAAATACAATAATAATAAATATGTTTTATTATCATTTTATTTTTGTTGGTGGCCGCTGCTGGCTTTCATTGGGGGTGCGCTCCTGCACCATAACAGAGGCGCCGCCCCTGATTGATGTATTGTCTTGAATTTCATCTTTGAATCTAATTTTGTTGTTTAAACCATACAGGTTCATGCTGAAACCAGGTTACTTGTCATTCCGTAGTACTGCAGTTGGCCTGGTTACTTACGATCAATAATTACGGTGTTGCAGTCTTGCTTGTCACAGTCCTCTCTCTAGAGCAGTGGTGAAACAAACCATGAGGGGGCTTCCCTGCAAACTACATGGAGGGGGCCCCCACGCTCCACACACTGTAAAGATCTCTCAGGCCAAGGCCCTGTGCACAGTCCCGAAGGTGGCGCCCTGGAGAGTGGCACCCCCACAACGCAGGGGCTGCGGGGGCTATTATTAAGCCACTCGTCTACAGATTACATCTCTGCCAACAGAAGTGGTTTATCATATGAAGGCAATTCAGCTTCAAAGATGTGTGACTTATTCTTCCTGCTCATGGTCTATATTGAGAAAGTAGCCTGCGATCAGGAGAGGATATGACCTAATGGCTAGAGCTGTCAACCTCAAATCTGGGGAACCAGGTTCGAGTCTTGGCAGGAACGCTAAACATCTTGTGATTATGGGCAAATCACTTAATCTACCTGTGCCTAACAAAATTAATGTGTCTGTCTGTAACTGGTGCTCATATAAATTTCTCTGATATCTTCGGGTTGAGTTTGTGCTATATAAAACTCCCCCCAAAAAATAATTCAAGGTGTGGTGAGAGGACAACCTAGAACTGTATCAAGGAAGATCTGAAGTCAGAGTAATGAAGATCATGGGTTAGTAAATGGACCATTACATTCCTCATTTGTCTTCCTCATCCCAGTCTGGGTGAGAGCATACAAAAACTATGGGATAACCAGAAAACTCAAGGATACTGCAACACATACACAATTTGATGAAAAGAGATTAAAAATCATGCAATACTGCACTCAGAATTCCTTCCCAAAAACGGATGCTAGCCAACCTCCCACCTGGAGATGGTAATGATTCATAAATGTGTGTAGGGAAGCCCAAGTGGCAGCCATAAACACGTATCATTGAGGCACCCTTCCACATTGCTCAAAAGCTGCCATGCCTCTGGTTGACTTTCCCTGGACAGAACTTGGCAATGTCTGATTGACCCTCTCATATACTATTGCCACTTAGTCAGGGTTGAAGTAGATGGACACTGTCCTTGTCCAGGCGGTTGAATGAGTATAAACTATGATGCCACTGTCCTGAAGAAAGCCGTTCTCTCCAGATAGATCGATTAAACCCCTGTGGAGATCCAGGATGAGAAGACTTTCCTCTTCTGTTGAACATGGGGAAGGAAAAATAGTCAGTCAGAACTAATTTGTGGGCTTTGTGAAAGTCCAAAGACACCTTGGGCTGAGATGGGTTTAAGAATACTTTGTCTGAAAAAAATTGGAGAAAATGATTAGAACACAAAAATACACCCAGGTCTATTTTCCTTCCAGAACAAATATCAACTAAAACTAAAATTTTAGATGATAAGAAAATTTCCTCAGTAGATTCAGATGATGTAAATGTCAGCAACTGCAGGACTCTCATAACTAACAGAATATTCAAGCAGGCACAGGATAAAGAACCACTATATGGTTTATAAAAAAAAAACATTTTACAGCCTGGCTCTAAAACATCTATTATTGGTACTTCAGACCCTTGTACCAGCAGCCCATTGGCTAGGTACTGTGTATACTGGTAGCCCTAAGAAAAACCCATCACTCAGAGAGGCTAACATTTTCAAATGCTGGCAAGAAGACGGCTCACAGGATCTCGTGATATATGTGGTAGGAAAAGGCTACCAGTGTCCAGTACATACTTGAAGTGTTGCTGGAAGTCTTGACTGCTGGGTGGAGGCAGCTACCTCTGCTAAACAACCCAGAGCTAGAAGGTACATTCTCTCAAGCTCCAAACCCCCAGCTGCAGTCCTGCCAGTGATGCTATGCTGCACGCCAGAGCTAATAGAGATGAAAGCTCAAAAGGTAACATCCAATTAGGCACTACTGATAATTGCAGTAGGAGAGTAAACCAAGTAAATCTGGGCCAACACAGTACCATCATTCCTATCTCTAATTGGCAAGCTCAGATCTTCTGCAAAACCTTTGGAATGAGAGGAATCAGTGGAAAGATAAATAGAAGCGCTGGAGGCCACACTATGGATAAAGCATCAGCTGTCCAAGCTTCCGGAATTGGGATCGACTGTAAAACCTTGGTGGCAAAATGGTCCAACCCTGAGGTTCCAAACCTCTGGGTTATCTTATAAAATGCCCTTGGATACCAGACTGGAGAGTTCAAGGATGGGAAAGTAAAACTCAATTGGTCTGGCAGCATACTCCTCCTTCCTGACAGAAAAACTGATTGCCGGACTGAGGAGATGACCTTCCATCCATAAACAAATTTTATGTGTGGACTGTGTTAGAGAGGAAGACCCCCATCCCTCCCTGGTGATTCAGGTAGGCCCTGATTACCTAACTCTGTGACCACACATTAACTAATTATTTGGCCACCGGGGGGGCAAAGAGCAACAAGGCCATTTGGACAGACTTCCAATTGAGGGACCCTGAGAAGACTTAGATTTGCCACTTGCAATGCACCTGTCTTCCATATAATGTTGCCCACCCCCTCTCCAGGCTTCTGTTGTAATCATCTTTGGAGAGTGAAGAAAGAAAAGATCACATCTGTTAAGAGCCCCTGGACAAAGAATCTGCATGATGCCACCACTGGAGCTTCTGAGTAATCTAGGTTTGCAGAGGCACCATATGATCACAACCTTGAGATTAATCAACCCCATGATTTAAAAGATGGCAGACCAAGGAGTAAAGATGGACTCAAACCCATGGACTGATTATTGTGGTCAAAGCCATGTCCCCCTGGAGAACATACCACTCCCTGGCTGACACCTGAGACTTCCCAAGCAGGTGTGTCAGGTTTGTCTGAATTTTCAACTTCCTATTTTCCAGCGGAACACTTTTCCCAGCAGAGTATTTGTGGTATCCTGGTTTCCTTTTTTTCTCCCACTGCTCTTAACTATCTCTGGTTCTCTCTTCTCTCTTCCGTTCATCTAACTTCTGCTTTTCTCTTTTATGTTTTCCTTTTGGAAGAAAGGAGGATATGTAGTATCCTGGTTTCAATGTGGTTCATGCTCTGCCAGTGAGATTCCCTCAGAATGATGTAATATGGACTGTTTGGAGTGAGAGGCTACAGTTGAGGAGGGCTGAGCAGCAAGCTGGCTGCTCCTGGTGGGGCTGAACACCTGGATTTTTAACTACTACAATAAATACTCCTGAAACACTACAATCTGTCTGGACCAAGTTACTATAGTATTGGATTTCGTTCTGATGAAATGAATGGTTTGTGATGTGATGCTGCTGGATTTCTCTGCATTCATTAGAAACCTAAAGCACGACAGTACTTTGGAGACTGCTTGACAATCTTCTGATCCCTTCAGAAAAGAATGAGAAGTGATGATACAATCAACCAAATAAGGTACAATTCTAATCCCCTCTGAGTTAAGCCTACCAATGAAGCTAGCAACTTCATGACAATCATATTGCAGGAGCTAAATCAAATAGGTAAACTGGAAATGAAAGTGTCTGCTCCCCACAAAGAAGCGAAGACATCTTTGAGAGTCTCTGTGCATTGGATCTACAGATGTGCGAAAATATTTTCTTAAGTAATGTCAAAGCGGATTGCAAGGTCAGCACCTTGATCCTCTGTTACGGGATGTACATTTTCACCTCCTTGAGATCAAGCCACAGCCTGAAATCCCAAGATACATTTTTCACCAGGAAGATGATGGAATAGAAGCTCTTGCCCTTCTCGTCCTGTGTGGGAATGATTGTTGGCTTGTTGATGAATTTGTGGATGTTATCCAACAGAGCTGCTTGCTGAAAAGAGTCTTTTGGAAAATGGGTTCTGCAAAAACACTCTTATGGGCAACTGGAAAAATCTATTTGATATCCTTGATGTACCACCTCCACCACCCTTCGGTCTGCTATTTGGAACTTCCAGGCTGCTGTAAAATGTCCCAAGCGACCCCCCATTTGGACGGGTGCTTGCCCATATTACTCATGATTTCAGTGGCTATGACGTTCTACCTGGTGAGGATTGTTGAAACTGGGACTTGTCATCGCCAGGTATACACTCTATCAACTCCTACTCCCTTCTTTTCTATGACATCTGCTGAGGTTGCCTCTTCTGAAATAATGATCCTCTATGGGGAAAACCACGTTATCGAAAAATCTACCTTACCAAATTGAGGACATTCCTCTGCAAAGTTGTGGAGAGGGTAAGGTTTGGCCAGAAAGCTCATGAAGGTCAGCTTATGCACTTCCATTGCATTACAATGGAAGACTTTTAGGTTCCTTTTTCTGGTATTAGATGACAAAGTTCTCCCATTCAGCTGGTTCTGAGACTGAAAACAAAGACAAGGTGTCCCTAAGATGCTGCAGGAACTCTGCCAACTCAGGTCTCCACACAAATCATCGTTGAAAATCCTCCTCTTCGCAGCCCTACTCCATACCACCTTCAGGAGACACTATTAATATTGGGGCCTTGAGTAGAGGGTAAACCAATTTTGGTCCAAAAGAGGCCTCTACTATCCTTTTAATCATGAACTGCAAAGTATGCAGGTCTATTTTATCCTAAGTGGTAGCCGTTTGTGGGGAGCACATAAGGGAGAGTTAGAGACCTGGAAAACACATGCACTCTCATGGGGTGCTTAATCAAAAAGAAACAAGTAGTTCCCTAAAATTGAGGCGTGGAAAGACACAAGTTGGACAAATAAAGAAGATGGTAAAGGGGCAATGCTCCGGGAGAAAGACAAGCACGAGGTGAAATAAGATGGCCAAGTCAAGCCATCAAATAAGAAGTAAATACATGAGAGTGACATTAAAGCCAACCAATAGTAAGCAATGGGCAGGCTTTAAGCCCACTGGCAGTTCTTGGTAAGCCCACAACAGTTCTTTTTCACCCCAAACGCTGTACTATCTGGCAGGCTCAATATTAATATAGCACATCTTATCAGTCTCTTTAATATCCATCCCTCAACCTTCTTCAGTATACAAACAATAGGTACCAGGTATTCTGTAACACTGTGCACTTTCCCTCGACCTTCCAACTTAAAATCGTGCACTTCACTCTCACATTGAGAGCAAATAGCAATCACTGTGCTGACAGTAATTTGTGAGAACCACTATTGAACATATCATCCATTTCCCCATCAGTGAAGATTTCCACAGCCCAGCACCTAAAAGAGAAGCTCTGGTGTCAAGCAGCGAAAATCAAAACTCATGTTTTCACTACTCTGGTGTCAGGGCAGTGAATAGCCCGCTACTGTGCATGTTTGCTTCCTGTAGGACTAATATATAAACAATAAAAACGGTTTCATATGTTCTAATTATGCCACAGATATTGTATCCTACTGGTGGGCCTTCTGAAGTCTGGTTTAAGGTATTCAGGACTCACTCATCTTGGTGCCAGTGTTATGCAGGTTGGAGCAACACTTATGTTCCTCCTGATCTGCACTAGCGTTGTCACTAAATTTACTATTTTTATTTTCCTAAATGCAACTGTGGAAAATAATGAGATGACTATACCTAGGGATAGGGCATTCAATGGAAAGCTACTGGAATATGCTTGAGAGACTACCAGATCATGCCATGAGTCTTCTGAAAGACATTCAGTGTTGATGGATGTGGCAGGGACGAAAGAGCTACTTAGAGAAATGTGTGAATCAATAAAAGAATGCAAAAAGCAACAGGGAGTTAATAATGGATATACAGGGCAATTGAGAGTCAATGAAGAATGTGAAAGGTAACAGGGAGTAATTTTGTTTTGTTTTATTATGCACTCAGCCTCAAGTGAACGTGCACAAAAGAATCTTAAAGGAAGGATGGGGTGTAAATGGTGGCAATATAGATGAAATGAAGAATGTACAATCCAACAGGAGTTGATCAAGAGCATGTGAATCAACATACGCTCAATGAAGAATGTATAAGGCATCAATGAGTCAATTAAGAGTGAAAAGAGCAACACAGTCGATTGAGAATTGACAGTGCAACGTTGAGATAATGAAGGATTCTTAAATAAACAGAGGTTCAAAGCAAACACAAGATGATGGATGGAGCGCTGAAACTTTTCAGACACTCACCCCCAGTCACAGATCTGGGTTAAATCCATCATCGATCTTTAGCTCACTTCACCACCCCAGTTCAGACCCAAACATATGCAAATCAGTCTTGACCCTGTTACTCATTGGAACAGTCCAGCCCGAACTGCCAGGCCAGGTCTTCCCTGGACCGGAAACAAGCATCCTAGGACCGGTTTCGGGGTAACACCCCTCATTAGTCAGGCTAGCTTGAATCCAGTGGCAAAGTGAGCAAGGGACCCACGTCTGGGCATACTCTGCCAACTTAGGGCGAGCAAAGCACACACAAGGAGATGATGGATGAACAGAGGGTCAATGAAGAACGTACTAATCAACCGGGATTCTATGAAAACTGTACTATGCAACAAGGAGGTACTGCAGTATGTACAAGAGAACACAGCAATAATGAAAAATCACCACAGCATTTGGAGGCAATGAAGAATAGGCAATGCAACATGGAGGAAAATATAAAATGTCAAGACAATGGCGGTCAGTGAAAGATGTTTATGTCAACAGACTCAATGAAGCAACAATGATGAAATACAGAGTTAGAGATGGATGTCCAAAGCATCTGGGTGCTAATTAAGAATGCATGTGACAATAGAAATTCAATAAAGGAAGTACAAGACAATAAGGAGTGAATGAACTATGCTCAGGTTAACAGGGAATCAGTGAATCCGTGATGGAGCTAATGAGGAAAACTGGGGCAACAGGAGGGCAATGAAGGAAGTACAAGGCAGCAAAGAGCCAATGTAGAATACACAAGGCACCCCTCCAAGAAATATCCCATGCAGTATCAGTTTTAAAACGCGGTAAAGCCCCCGGCCCTGATGGCTTCTCTATTGAATTCTATGATCATTTTTCGAAACTTCTTCTTCCACACATGCTCGCTTTATTTAACTCATTTATTGCAAATGGCTCTTCCCAAGGTACCTTTCAAGATGCTATGATCTGCCTCATCCCCAAAGACAACAAAGATCCTTCTTTTTGTAAAAATTACCGCCCCATTTCCCTTGTTAATACGGATTATAAGATTTTTGCCAAATTACTTGCCCTGCGTATTGATCCCATTTTACCCGAACTTATAGGTCCTGAACAATCAGGTTTTGTAAAAGGACGTTAGTCCTCTGATAATTCCAGAGTTTTCTTTAATGTCCTTAGTAAAGCTTCTTCCCTTTCCTACCCACTTGCGGCCATCACATTAGATGCCGAAAAGGCCTTTGACAGGACCAGTTGGGACTTTATGTTTCGTGCCCTCACTTGGATTGGCTTCTCACCTAAATTAATCTCCCTCATCTCCCTTTTGTACTCCGGCCCTAGAGCTTCTATTTTTGCTAATGGAAAAATTTCTGATTATTTCTCCCTCTCCAGAGGTGTCCGGCAAGGTTGTCCCTTATCTCCCTTATTGTTTATTGTAGCATTGGAACCTTTTCTTACTAAGCTCCGACTAGAAGCCCAAATTACCGGTTTTAACCCTGGTCCCCATCAAGTTAAATTGTCGGTTTATGGAGACGACATTCTTTTTTATTGCTCTAACCCTGAGTCCACTCTTCCTGCCTTTTCACTCCAAGTTGACGCCTTCTCACAAGTTTCGGGATATCGTCTTAATCGTGACAAACGTGAAGTTTTACCCCTTAATGTTTTATGTCAACGTCATTATTTCGATCATACTGGTTTCTCTTGGCAGTCGACTAAAGTAAAATATTTAGGATTATGGTTTTCCCCTTCCATATCAGACACTTTGAAGGCTAATTTTGATTATATTACAAAGAAATTGAGTGACTCTATTACTAGATGGCATCCCCTCTTTCTTTCATGGTGGGGTCGTTTGGACTCCATCAAAATGATGCTAGCTCCTATAGTTTTATATTTCCTATCCATGATTCCCGTTCGCATACCCTGTTACTATTTTAAGCGGCTAGACTCACTCTTGGTGACATTTCTTTGGAAAAATAAACCCCCTCGGATCGCCTTATCCTCTCTTAAAAAAGATAAACAATCTGGAGGTCTTAAATTTCCAGATTTTAAGGCATACCATTATTCTTTCATCCTTAAACAAGCCTCTCGCTGGCTTTCCACTGACACTCCCACTTACTCTCCTGTTTGGCTCACTCTGGAAGAATCTCTCATTTCACCGTTTACATTTTTGGAGATTCTCGCCTTTTCTGCCAACGTTTCTCTCTTGAAATCCCCTGTCATTGCTCATACTCGTCATCTTTCAACCCCCCTTTTACCCTCTTCTTATCCCTCTCTTACTTCTCTATTTCATCAGTCCATTTGGCATAATAAATTACTGCGCATCAAGAATCGTTCCTTTTATTGGAAATCTTGGCAATCCAAAGGTCTATCTTGGATCTCCCAACTTCTATCCCATAACGCTCCTCTCTCTTTTACAGACCTTCAAACTCAATTTTTTCTCCCCGCTTCCTTTAGGAAACAATACGACCTGTTACTTCCTGCTCTTCTTCAGTATCTTCAATCTCTTCCTTCTTCCTCTGAGATACCTTCCTCTTATTCTACTATTCGCCCACTTTTGGATTCTTCCCCGCCCGCTTCTCTTTTATACAAATGTCTTATGACTTCACCTCATCGACTCAAATCAAAGACTGAATTGGCCTGGGAACGGGATTTATCAATATCCTGGCCTATCTCTTTATGGGATAAACTGTGGTTAAAAATACACAAAACGTCCAGAGCTGCTAATACCACTCAGACTCTTTACTTTTTATATAGTCGTTTACTTTTCACTCCACAAAAATTAGCCACCTTTTCCTCTTGCCTAAATGTTGGTCCTGCTCCTGTCCACATGCAGATTTACTTCACATGCTGTTTCATTGTCCCAACATTGCTTCCTTTTGGAAACTGGTCTGGTCTCGTTTACATAAGATTTTTGTTTTTACACTTCCTTTCTCCCTACCCAATGTCCTTTTGGGTTCCCTATCCCCTGATTTACCACTTTCCCCTACTCACTTTAAGTTGCTTGACCTGTTTTTAGCCGTTGCATTTCATCTCATTACCTCCAATTGGAAAGATTCCACTAAAGTTAGTTATTCTGCTTGGTGGAATGCTATTTGTTTCCATCATAGACTTGATACCAACTACGTTACCCCCGTTTCATTGGCTGTTAAACGGGATATGTTATGGATCCCGCTCACTACCTACCTTTCCAAAACCTCTCCCTCTCCTCAAACTGTTATTGTTAATTACCAAAATCCATCTGATGATGTTCACAAACCACCATGATTTTGCTTATTTCTCTTTTTATTTCGATTTACAAGTTCTGTGCTTAATTTTTGCTTGCTGTCTATCACACATTGTTTTACTTACATTCATTATTTACATACAATGTTACATTTTATGAATTGTCATGCTCCATTCCCCCTTTTATTTTGTTTTCTTTTTCTCTTCCTTGCTATTTCTTTTTTCATGATTTAGCTATAGGTGTTTATTGATTCCGTTTTATTATACCTCCTTAAATATCATTTGTATATCTCTTATGCCTCTCGTTGATTGACTATATTACATTTTGTATTTATGCTATGTTTTTGGTTTCAATAAACTTGAACTTAAAAAAAAGAATACACAAGGCACAGTGAAGATATACAAGACAACAGGATCAGAGTCAGTGGCGTAGCTAGAGCTGTTGCTGCCCAGAGAGGTCCCTGAGTTTGCCGCCCAGTGACGGCCGGTGTAGGTAAGAGTGTGTGTCGGGGGAGTAGACAGATGAAAAGGGAAAATCAAATTTAAAAAAATGAAAACCACTTACCTTGCACTCACCGAAATTGCTGACCTCACGTGAAGTGCCGCCGCCCCCAAAAAATTGCAGCCTGGGGAGTACTGCACCCTCCCACCCACCCTCCCCTAGTTACGCCACTGATCGGAGTAGAATGTATGGAGCAGCACAGCGTCAACGAAGAACAGAAAGAAGAACTTGGAGGTAACTGCGTGAATCTACAATTGAAGATTGAATAATGCACAGGGTAACAGTCATAGAAGAATAAAGTAGCAGTAGAGAAGCAACAAAATTGAACTGGGACTGAATTAAATTATTTTCTAACTTCAATCTCGTTCAGTAGCAATGACCCCTCAAACATCAAAGGCCAAAAACCTCAATAAAAGCACAAAGCCCCACTCCTGGATAAGAAGGAAGCTATGTTTTCCAAGTTTCTTTACATACAATAAAAAAGAAAGTAAATCACATCACACTAGGTATTAGGGAGGGAGGGGCCTAGGACAGGCATATAGAAGACTGTGTGGAAGACAGGAAGTGAGGTGACACCGGTGCACGCGACCTGAACATTGAACAACTGGGAGGCTCCCTGAGCAATACCAGTCTCCCTGGCTCCTTTCAGGTGATAGTTAATGATAGGTTAGTGCCTAGGAACAATTATTTATTCAAAACAGCCATAAAAAGCACTGGGGAGCCCAAGGCAGATGTAGGTAAAGGACTGAGATGCCAGTATGTCCATTTCACATGAACTAGGAACAGATGTATTTTTAAGGTCATGTAATGTAATCCTATGTATATCCCACACTCGAAGTCCACTCGAAGGACTTTACTGTGGGGTGTTCGCTGGGGTCAGCGAGCCATTAATGTGACACAAAATATTTTTGTGCCATGCCGTTGGCTCCACACAACTGGAAGGATGACACCCTCTGGATCCCTGTTTGTGTTGGAAGAAGCAGTCCCCTAAATTAAGAAAAAAGCAAAATAGCAAGGAATTTTGGGGTATATTATCAACAACTAGCGATATTTATCGCTAAATAGGCTTAGCGACATTTATTTTATCGCCGAGCAACGCCGGATTTTATCACAGAGATAACGTGCTATTAGCAACGTTTATCTCTGAAGCGATACAATTTCCGGCGATAGCGGCGAAATGCGTGAATATTGCTGTAAACCCAGCGACATTCATGCATTATCGCTAACAGGGACTTAGCATGAATATCAATCTCCGATTGGATATACAGGCTAAGAACTGGTCTGAGCAGGCATTAGGTTTTGGAGATATTCGCGCTTAGCGTGAATATTTCCATCGCTACGCCTGCGTTGATAATAAGCGATAGCAATGTCAGCGACTGCTTTCTGTCGCTAACAGGTTGGGTACGCCCACTTTGCATGTCATTAGCGATAAATATCGCTGACATGCAAAGCGGGCCCAAAACCACTCGCTATCGCCTACAAGCTGTCGCTAACTGCTGTTAGCGACAGCTTGCTAATAGGGTGATAGAATTATCGCCGCTTAGCGGCCGAAAACGGCCGCTAAAGCGGCGATAATCTCTTATCGCACTCTTTGATAATATGCCCCTTTGTGCGCAGAACAGATTGCTGCTGCAGGTTTTAAAAACGTGTTCCACTTCAAGTAATCCCTTCAAATTTCAGGGTTTTGCTATTTTGGGGTAAGTTTTGTAACCGGTTTGGTATTTTGTGGTCTGTTGCATAGTTTATAACATATTTAGCTAGCAACAATTGTTCACAGGGAACACATTTTGAAGAAAAGTTCATTTTTCTCAAGTTTTGACCTTGCATTGATTTAATCATGAACAGAGAAAAATAAATGGAGTTTAGCATATGGTAGTATCCATCTACCTTGATTAATTAAGTAATTACAATATTAATTGATGCTGCAAAGAAGGTAGCCCATGGAATATAATGATTTTTACTCACTTCAGCCGAAATGAGTCATATATTTATTCATCATTACAAAAATATTCATAAAATAACACATCAATATATATTTACAATGCAAGAGCAGAGATTCGTACGTTTGTTTAGAAGGAAAAACCAGTGACATTTGTGACCCCAGTGAATTGACCATAACCAACGCTCATTCGAATATATAATGACTTAAAACATTCAAGCGACAGGATATTGGAGTTAAAGGATGTCTTTTATGGTTCTGACTCACTATTCTAGACCAACGACCAGATTCTTCTCTGCTGCTTTTCAGACTATCCTTAGTAGTTGCCGATGATGTTTCAACCCTGAGGATAGGAGGCTCTCTTCAGGACAGGGATTTCCTGCGGCCTGCAAAGGCATTGATTAAAATTAGTAGAGTATAGAGGGCGGTGTGTGAGGGATACCTGAAAGAAATTTGAATGGGATTACCTAGGAGCTCATATGCTCCAGCAGCAAGCATAGAGTCAGGTGTAGCAATATTTCTTCTTTAATGCAATTGATCGAGACCTGAGAAACAGGAGTTGAGGCACACCAGCCACTGTTGTAGTAATAATCTATGGTGATTTAGTGTATCAAAAAGCTCATCCAGTCTTTCAATAAATCCAGGATTTCAGGGTTTAAGTATTGTCTTCTTTAGTTCAGTACCTAGGCAGGAGGACTGGTGAAAGGGTTTTAATAGACCAGTGCAGTCTGAATAGATATGCTTGGTAGCTGAAGGGGTTGGTAACTCGCCATGAGGAACAATAGATCATCCATATCAAAGTGTATATGGATCATATACACTTTATCCATATCAGTGGATATGGATATTGTCGTACTAATCAGTTAATCTCAAATTGATCACCGAGACAGAATTGGATGACATAACGTCAGATGTAACTCAAATTAACCAGCCCATAGGTGTGGAGTGCCATAACAAGGGACTCAAGATTTTCACTGTAGTGCGGCGGCTCGTGAAAAGGTAAATTCTGAGGAGGCATAAATGTAGCAGTTAACTAGACAGTACACTGAGGCAGCCTCGAGTACAAGAACAATGATCTTCACTTACTTCCGAAAATTCCAATCGGCGGAGCACACAGAGTATCACTGCTCCATATGGTGTCGCTAGTCAGACTGAGTTCTTCTATTATGTAAATAGAGGAAAAATGCTGAAGCTTCTTGCAGGGCAATCGCAAGGCTGCATATGGATAGAGATAGCCCCCTAATCAAGTGGAGCGGCCATTTTAGAGAGGGAGAATATGACCGGTTAAACCCTTTGTAATGGTGTGAGCTCTAAATAATTTGTTATTTCGACTCTACCTTAGCTTACTTATTGAGCCATATTTGGGAATACAAATGAAATTAATCTTTGCCAGGAGAAGAGGATCGACGTTGCAGCAGACACTGCCGCATCACTGGGAAGCGTGTCGCAGGGCCTGTCGCGGCTCATCGCCGGAGAAGAGGATCGACATTGCAGCAGACGCCGCCGCATCTCCGAGAAGCGTGTTGCAGGGCCTGTCGCAGTTCATCGCCGGAGAAGAGGATCGACCTCGCAGCAAACGCCGCTGCACCACCGTGAAGAGTGTCGCAGGGCCTGTCGCGGCTCGCATCATTGTGGAAGCAACTCGCATGGCCAGGGGAAAGGATCGACGTCGCAGCAGACGCTGCCGCATCACTGGGAAGTGTGTTGCAGGGCCTGTCGTGGCTCGCATTGTGTAAAGCATCTCGCATCACGGGAGAAGAGAATCGCATCGCAGCCGAATCACCAGTAAGCGTATTGGATCAAGAAGAAAGTGCCATCTTTGCACCATATTTTCAGCGCATCACCGTCCTTGTAAGGGACTACCGCATCACCTTCCCTGCAACCCTTTCGTTGCCCTGCATTGTCTCAAAGTGTCGCATTTTAAGATCTAAAGAGAACTAAGCTAATTCTACCATTTTAAGTACAGTATTGTGGATTTTTGTCATTTGTGATCTTGTGTTAAATCTATATAAAGAATACTTATTTTTCGTATACAACTTGTGTGGTGTCCATCTGTAGTGTTGTCACTTGATCACTGTATGTGTTCACAAATGCTTTACACACTGCCTCTGAGATAAGCCTGTCTGCTCGTGCCAAGCTGCCAAGGGGGTGAACAGGGGTTATTTTAGGAGTGTACCCCCTTACCCTGATTAGAGGCAAGGGTCCCTATTTGTCAAAGGTACCAACCTCTGCCGACTAGAGGCCCCCAAATCTATTAGTTAGGCTCTCTATCTTTGTGAAAAACTCCTGAGCCCATTATGTTCCACAAGTGGCAGTCTCTGGGCACGAGGTTGCTCGTTTTAAAATACTAGAGCATGTTGTATTTTAATATTTTGCACAATGTGATTTTTATATTTTTAGAAAACACTTGAATTGGGTTTTTCTCTTATTTTTCGTAAGCATACTGTGATTTACGATGAACATTTCTCTTTGTCCATGACTTTTTGCTTTGGTGCATCTGTCTAGTGGACGTTATGGATTCAATCCTTTACTTCTCAATCTTTTTTAGCCCTTGGGTGGGTCTTTCCTTTATATTATTATTATAGTTTCCCCAACATTTATATATGTTATTACTTGAATTGCAGATTCTTTGATGGTTGCTTTCCAAAATATTAATCTTGTGTCCTGATGATGACCTTTGAGTGACAAGGTCGAAACTTCGTTGAAGTTTCCTTTGGCAATTAAAGAGGACTCAGTTGCTGTAATATTGATCTTGTAATTTAGTGGACATGTTATTTAGCATTCCTCTACCTTTTTGTTTGCTTGTATACACTGTAATTTGTGTGTTTATTATGTGTAACCCTATGAGCACCATGCTTTATGTTTGTACTATTTGTGATCCTTTTTGTGCTCTGCAATAAGTTATTTAATGACACAAAGTAGCTTTGAAAAACGTTTTGACTGTGGGTACCTTTATCTGCGCCTTAAGTGAATTTTTGCACGTGGTTAAACCGTATTCTTTTATGTAAAGAAATGTAGGTACTGTATAGATTTACTAACAAGTCATGCAATGCAGCAAAACAACTTGCTGCACTACGTTACATGACAGGGAGAGAGCTGGACTGCACCATTCCTACTAAGATATGACTCATTCTTGCTCTCTCTCACTGAGTGCAGCCTAGCGCTAAAGCAGGTCCCCGTACGCCATGCTGCAAGGGTGCCTGAGTCACAGGCAGGATTGTTTTAGTGCAGGAAGTGACACCTTCCTGCACAAAAACAATCCTCTGAGGCGTTTTCCTCTTTCTATGTGTGGTGCAGAATGCAGAACTCATAGAAAGAGGGAAAAAACAAGGAGAAGTAAACATATACCTCCTTGTTAAACCTCACCTGGGAAGGTGTTGCATTTTTACCTATTCCAAGGTTTACTAGTCTTACTACATCTGGAAATAAGCAAAAAAACGTGGGTGGATAAATTGGAATGCCCACGCTCCACCCATGGAATGCCTTCCCAACACAGATCAACACAAGGCAGCGACTTCCACTGTCTTGCGTTACTCCAGAAATACTAAGCCACAAAAAGCCATCTGCTTGGCTTCGTACATCTCATTGAAGCCCTTGTGTTGGCTAGCTCCGACCTGCATGACACAATGGCAATGCAAGGGCTTTGTAAATCTGGACCTCTGTATCTAGGTGGAGGTGTCTATTGTCTTAGTTATCAATTGCAGACAAAACGTGCACTATATTCCTATTCTAATCTAATGTTCTCATCAGGACCTAATGGTGACAGGCTCTTTGTCTCTGTCGCAATCCTCTGAGCCCATACGGGATTGGAGGTAACAGGAACAGTATCCTGTATCACCCCACTGGAGGTAACAGGCCCAGTATCCTGTATCACCCCACTTAGCAACAGATGACAGTTTCTGCTTGCTCTTTCCAATCCCTGGAACCAATCCAGCCCTCAAAGTGACAAACTCTTATGATTACATCATACTGCCAATCCTTTGTAGTTCCCAAGTTGGATCTTAGAACACTGAGGGGAAGATTTACTAAGATTTTATGCATTGTTTGTGTCACAAAAGTGAGGCAAATCAGCGCAAATGTTTTTTTTTCCAATTTATTTACCAGCGCTAAACTTGTTTAGCTCTGGAATTAACGTGAAAGTAATGCCAAGCTTTGCATTACTTAGCACCAAGGGGGCGTACCATTGGAGGTGCTTGGGTGTTCCCATGCAACCACTCTAGGTTTCTGACGCTAAACCCTATTTATGAAATAAAGTCGACAGGGTTTAGCAACAGAAAATTGCGCCCTTTTGAAGTAGGCGCAAGGAAGGAGAAATGCTTTCATTCCTCCTTAATTTCTGACATGGTACATGTGCTGCACTTTACTGCACCCATACCCTTTCAGTACAATACCTATGCTAGTCTTATGGAAACACCCTTGCATCATGATTCAAAGGTGTCTCCATAGTACACGGCAGCTGATTTCAGTGCCGGCGGTAGGGGACGTGGAGGAGAGGGCCATATTCCTGTAAATATGGCACTCTCCTGCTCTCTCCTTCGCATACAGCACAGCAAGTTTAAAGACACGTTTGTGCAGTGAAATTTTAACATACTGCTAGGATTTACCCCCTGCTGTTGGGTGTTACTCACAGCCTTTTGTGCCGTTACCTCTTGGCCTCGTCTGTGGTGAAGGTTAACAGTGAGCCCCAGCCGCTCTCCATCTGATTCACAATACATTATCCCGAGCCTAAAATAATTGTTACAAAATGGCCCAGCTTGTTTTCTTTTTCTTTTATAAATATAGAAGCTTGAGCCAAAGGGCTGCGATGCCATCTGTAATTTTAGCAGCGGAATAGAACTTGCATCGATGCAGTACTGCAGCAAGATTAAAAACTCTCCTGTTGCACCAACTTAAACTGTCGAAAAACACAGAACATTCTAGTTGTTCAAGGTCCATAGACACAAAAGACAGACCATAGCCCTAGGAGAGTATCTCTCCAAGATGTCCGACTCCTCCACCTTTGTTACTGCTAACATATACAGCTGTAAGATATGTAAATGTATACTGTACTTAACACCACATCTATATACCTTGAAAATATATATGTAGAACTTCGATATAAGGCAGTAGTTAAAATTAGTGTAGTTAGACAAAGGCGGCACCCCTGCATAACATTCTACAAAAAAGAGCAACCAATGTTGCTAATAGGATCGTGGACAAGTGTAATGATAAAAAACAGTGATTCACTAGGAGCTTGTTAGGTGTAGATTTCTTATTTAAATAGCAACACAATTATTAAGCTAAAACATTTATACTTAATAAGTCCTTAGTAAACAACTGTTTTTCATAATCCTCCAGCATGAAAGACCTCAACTCGGTGACAGACCCTTTAATGAAATATATTTTGGAGCAGTAAATTATTATAAATTATAAATTTGCAGACCTTTTCACCCTCCTCAAAAACAGTGTGCACGACACTGACAGGGTCACTAACACCCTCACTGCCGACCTGCCGACCAGCCAGTCTAGCGTGCCTAGCCACCCACAAACCACCCCTCCAAGGGTTTCCAACTCAGATCTTCCTAACCTCCCCCGCACGCCTCCCGGCCTTGCCTACTGACCCGCCCCTACATCTTCGATCTCCTCCCCCCTAACTTCTTACAATGACTTGGAGACTGGTACATTCCCAAAGATTTCCGATACAGGTTGAGCTAGCCCTCCTAGCCCACAAAACACCCCTCTAAGGGTCTCCAACTCTGATCCCCCTAACCTCTATAACACGTTTCCCGGCATTTCCAATATAATCGTCCCTAGACCTTTAGCCTCCTCCCCGCTAGCTCTCCACTCTGACTGCGAGTTTGGTACACCTCCAAAGGCCTACGGTACAGTTCAAGCCAACCCTTCTACACCACCACCTATGCATGCCATTCATACCCCTGTCCTCTAGCGCCTACCTCTTATACGCATTTTGAACCTCTGCACTCCAGAGCAGCCAAATTAACTCAGAGCATCCATATCTCCATTCTGGACTTAATGAACCTCCTTCACCTCGCCGAACTCTCCCTTGCTAACCTCAAGCCCCTGCTGATTTCCACCCCTCCTCATGTCACAGAACTCCCCAAGCACCCTCTACCACTATCCCTGAGACACCTTCACCCTCGCAAGCAACCATGCCACCTTTCAGGGGAGGAAATCCTAGCTCTTGCCCCCTCCTACAACTCTACCTCAGCCACCCCAAGTCCATTAGACCTCACTGAAAATGAAATCCTCCAAGACTACAACTCTGCCCCAGTCACCTGTCCGCCCCGACTCCTGACACTCCCCGACCCCTCCCTGCCTGGTCTCTTAATCAACTGCCGATCAGCAGTTAAGCACGCCGCCGATATTGCCTATCTCATACTGAACAAAAATTTTGACCTAGCAATTCTAACAGAATCATGGCTCATCGAACACTCATCTCCATGCCTGGACCTCTTAGTCCCTCCCAACTATAACATTGCAAGACTGGTCAGGCAATCCAGCAGGAAAGGTGGAGGCATCGCCTGCATCTACCGCTTTAACCTCCTTGTCACGGAACTGATGGTGGATCCCACTGACTCCTGCGAATACCTCGCCCCCTCCATTTGCAGCAACTCAACCCAACTGTGCAACCTTCACATCTTTTACCACCCTCCAAACCTCAACGACTCCTTCACTGATCACCTCTTGGAAATCATCACAACTAAGATCTCCAACGCTAAAGAGATTTTCCTTGGTGATTTCAACCTGCACTGGAATGATCCCAAGGATCCTCATGTCAACGCCATCAAAGACCTCCTGGTCGATCAAGCCCTGACACAAGTCTGCTCTCTCCCAACTCACTCAAAAGGGGTCACTCTCGACTGGATCATCTCTAAGGAATCAACAATCAAGCTTACCTCTATAGACCCATTCTACTGGTCTGACCACCACGCCATCGCCTTCCTTTTACCTGGGACCCACAAGACAAAGGCACCACAACTGGTGATTCCCAAACGCTGGGTCAGGGATACCGAGAACCTCGACCACAGGGTACTGGAGGCACGCATTAAATCTGAACTCCCCCCTTCGCATATCACAACGGTCAGAGACCTTAATGACCACTGCTCAGCGACTATATCGAACATTCGGCATGACCTAGCCCCACTACAACTAAAAAGAACACAAATCAAAAACAGAAACCCCTGGTTCACTGGATCCCTCAACAAGGAGAGGAGATCCCTCAAGCAATCTGAAAGAGTATGGAGACAGCACCCCTCTGCCGCTCAAAACTTGTCTGCCAGGCGAAAAACACCTACAACAAGAACATCCTCAACTCAAAAAAACAATTCTTCAGATCGGAACTGGGGAATGCCAAGAATAGACCCTGCAAGCTCTTTGAACTGATCAAACACCAATCCAATAAACTGGCTAAAACGCCGAAAGAAACTTCCAAGTCTCTAATATCATCAGAGGAATTCTCCTCTTTGCTGACAAAATCACAGCCTTAGGAAACGAACTCAGTGCCACCACATACTTTCAACCCCCTCTGACCTGCCTCCTCTTTCCGCGCTACCCTCACAGGCTTCGCCTAAAAATCAAGCACGCTGGACTGACTTCAAGTGCTATGACGAAGACTTCATCTCTAAAATCCTATCTACCTTAAACCCTAACAATCACTTTAATGACTCTCTCCCATCCAGCTGCCTTGCTGCTGCCACCCAATCCATTATTCCTAGCTGGACTACAATAATTAATACCTCTCTCCGGCAGGGATCGATTCCTGACCCTCTAAAAGCTGGCTAAGTCCTCCCCATTTTGTAAAAAACGTCGCTGGATCCAGCCTCCCCTGACAACTTCAGACCTATCTCCAACATCCCTCTGTTAGCCAAAGTGTTAGAGAAGTGTGTGCAACAGCAACTAAGTCAACACATCAACAACTTCCACCTACACGATGACTTCCAATCTGGATTCAGACCTGGGCACAGCACTGAAACTACCATGCTCCACATTGTTTACGATGCCCTCCGAGCCCTTGACCAAGGCAAAACTTGCCTTCTAATCCTCCTAGATCTATCCTCTGCCTTCGACATGGTCAACCATGAAAAACTACTCCAACGTCTCAAACTCAGGATGGAATTGGATGGCTCTGTTTTAGAATGGTTTAGGTCCTTCCTTCATAACCGATCACAGAGATTCCTACTTAACGGCAACTTATCTGCTCCCTCCCCGGTCACGGTTGGAGTCACTCAAGGATCTACCCTGTCCCTCACCCTCTTCAACCTCTACCTAGAGCCGCTTGCTGAGGTACTACACACTGCTAATATCTCCTACCATAAGTATGCAGATGACACTCAAATATACATCAAAACGTCATCTCTCGAGGAGATTCTCTCCCTCAATGAGGCCCTGAAACTGACTGGCCAATGGCTTGTCTCCAACCAACTCAAACTCAACGCAAAGAAAACAGAATTTCTGTTAATTTCCCCTTCAAAAACCAACCCGGAGATTCAGATGAGGATCAATGCCATCACAGCCTTACATTGCCCACCGACCATCGTGGACTCGACCACATCTCTGGGAATAATCCTTGACTGCAACCTGAACATGCGGGACCACATCAACTCGATGGCCAAATCAGCCAGGTTCCACCTGAGCTACCTAAGGAAGCTGAAACCCTTCATCGATGCTCCCGACCTAAAAATGGCGGTCCAGCCATTGATCATCACTAGAATAGAATATGGCTGTTCCACCCTCTCGGGTCTACCCATGACCTCCCTAGCGCCTTTGAAAGCCTGCCTCAACGCGGCAGCCAGACTTCTTACCGGCTCAAGGAAATTCGACCACATCTCTACACATCAGAAAGCTTTCAACTGGCTTCCCCTCGAAGGTAGAATACAGTTGAAACTGGCATGCATCCCACACAAGGCTTCATATGTAAACTCCTCTGCTTATCTGGCACAGAAACTAGTGGTATCTGGATGAATCAGAAACTCTCGGTCCGCAAGAGACCTCTTGCTCCAACCAGCCAGTTTTTGGAATAAAAAACGTACAATCAGGCTTTCTCCGGGGCCGCACCAAGAATTTGGAACTCGCTCCCACCAGCCATCAGAAGAATCCCTTCTCTGGCACTCTTCAAAAAGGATGCCAAAACGTTCCTCATGGGTAAATTCCTCGCATAATTTCTGCCTTCAACCACCACAGAGACCCTGATTAACTTACGACTATCGCCTTTCCCTCTGACTACGTATTCACTCCAAAAAGAAATTGGGGGGTCTTGTCTTGAGTATTTGCAAATGTAAACCGTACATACGTGTCCCCCATCCCCTATATACCCTGCACCCCTGCCCCTCTCCAACCGTTTGCATACTCTGTGTCTCTAAGCCTATTTGTACAACTCTATGAACCTTGTAAAGCACTCTGATACCCTAATGGGTCAAGTTTGCGCTCTATAAAACACTTAATAAATAAATAGAAGTTGAAGCCGACACACCCACGATCTTATACCAAGAGCCAAGGACGCCAGAACCGAGGAAACCGAGCAAGCCATGTTAAGACCTAATGCCTGCGGTGTGAAGGCAAGGACCGGAGGTGCCCATCACTTGTGGATGGTTCTCCAGTACACATTCTTTGTAGTGGCGTCTGATGACATTTGAAAGTGGTAGGCATAAAAGTTAGTTATATGTGTTATGTGACAAGTGAGCAAAGTGCACAAGCCCGACCAACAGAAAGGGTGTTTGGAGGGTACTTCCCTGTGAAGATTTTGACAACAGTGTCAAATGGTACATTTGAGAGCAGACTTGAGAATGGAAGAACGCTTATAAATCAATTGTGAACGTGTAGTGTTGAAATATTTAACCACATCAGAAACTGCCCCATATCTTACTGCATTAAATACATTCAACAGTTACTGAAGTGAGCCACTTGTACAACTGGACATACGTACTATGGAAATGAAACTATGGAAATATTGCACATAAGCAATCTGAACTGAAGACTTGGGAGCTATAAATAAACGCTTTGACTGTCCGATCACCAAGGCAATTGATTCATATGTGTATGTAACCGTCTAAAATTCACACAAGCCTTCCCTTCTTTCTTTTCACTCTACACACTCCAGCAGGCAGCAGTATCCAGGGAGGAACACATTCCAGCTCAATAATAAAACCAGTAATTTACAGAGCTTTTGGTTGGGACAATCAAGGGTTTGTCGATATGGACAAATGTCAGACACCTTCTCAAGCATTCATACAATGAAATCTCTCCAGGGTGCAATATTCATTCTGCCTGTGCGCCTTATGCAGAGCTCTTTTTATCCCGCGCCGAAGACGGTGCAGCCCTGCCACATAAACACAATCCAGGCACTGAAGAAATATTGCCTAGGCTTCTTGATTACTATTGAATTCCGGTGTATTTTTAAGCTAAAACATACACCGGAATTCAATAGTAATCACGAAGCTCAAGCGATAGAAAGCGCTGCTCGTGTTCAAAAGGGTCATTGCTGTAGTCCCAGAAATAATGGCACTGCAGGTGTGCGGCACGAGAAAGTCTTGCACCTGTTCTTATTCATTAACTGCATGTAGAATTAACATGTATTGAAAACGTTTAAATGAAGAATACCAAATATTTGGGACTGCTCATCAGGGGTATAGCTGACTCGTCCCATAATGCTTCATCTGTACATTCACTCATTTCATTGTTCGCTTCCTTCATTGTGTCAAGAATGCACCAGTCCTCAAATCTATGGCTGTTTTTAGCCTAAGCACAGTAACATACTTCAACACTTTGGGGGAGCGAAGACCCCATTTTTTTTGTAGAGTTTTATATAGCGTGAACTAGATCCGAACCGAATCGGGTATCAAAGCCTTTACATAGCACCAATTACGTTACATGAGGACATACATTCATTTTTAAGGCACGGGGAGATTAAGTGATTTGCCCAGAATCACAGGAGGTTTTGGCGTCGTTATCAAGCCTCGAACCCAGATCCCCAGGTCCGAGGTCGAGCGCCCTAGCCTTGCTCCCGTCACCAGTGCTGCAACTGGAGGCCCTTCATATCTGAGTATTCTTTTTGTTGTCTCCAAAACTGGACTTCGGCAGCTATGTTAGATTCAACCGAGGGAATGAGCCTTGATGCCCGGGGAGACCCACGCCAGAGGCTCGGCACCAGGATGGCTGCTCCCCACTTCATCTAGCCGACACAGCTCTCCCATAAAGCCGACCCTGACTCTGTGCCACTCCCTATTCATTAAGACTATTGAAAGTCTTATAGACCAAACGTGCTTGAGCTGGCAGCGCTTATTTTCCAAATATTTCACACTGCTGTTTATGTTCTGTTGCATTTATTGCTATTTTGTTTAGTGCAAAATGCATCATTGCATCTATTTTGGACATGAGGGTGCATTTTGCACTAAGAAACTGTTGCTAAATGCTGGAAGTAAGTTGGAGGTAAATGCTGTCTCAAGTACATATTTAGCATGAATGAATGGCTGCTCGTGCTACTATGTATGTTCTGTTGCATTTAGCGCTATTTCTTAGCACAAAATACATCCATTTTGCATACAAGGCGACATTTTAGCGCTAAGAAAATATTGCTAAATGCAGGATACTCTTCATACGAAGGTAATTCCGCTTGATTGCGCTACACGGAATTATGCGTGTTACGCCCTCCTCTATTATTAATGTAAAAAAATGTTCATGTTAAACAAACACAGTTTATTACTTTTGAAGAAACGTTATTATATTTTACATGATGTTTGTTACATGATTTACATAGCAAACATATCCGGGGCTCGGCTCGAGCAAGGGCTCTTAGAACCCAACCAGACCCTTGGCTTGGCTCTCCCTGTTAATTTGTCAGCTCTGTAGGATTGTATGGGGTAGTCTAGTGGTTGGGGTGGAGCTAGGAGGGAGGAGCAGGAACGGGAGGAGCTAGGGGACAGGAACCGGGCAGTTAGGATAGGGACAGGGCAGGAGTAACAAGCACGTAATAAAGCTCCAGTTATAACAGCCACGTGTGTCTGTAGTTATTGTAGCACGATGCTACAGCTGGCGACGAGGGTGGGATGAAGCGAGCCCCACTGTGCACAAAGCCCTACAAAGACGCCCTGTCCCGAGCAGCTTGCAGCTTTGAAAACGCTGCTGAATGGGACCGCGTTGCCGCCTGGAGATCAAGGCCTGCAGCCGTCAAGAGTGACCCCAAGGCCTGTGAGGGAGCAGAGGGGTCGAAGACACGAGCGCCAAACTGCCTGAAGACAAAGCAGTCCGTCGCGCTAAAGAATCGCCTCACGCTGGAAGCGTGTGCCCGGTGTGAAGAGCCTGTGTGTGTGCAGGGATCGGGAGCCCACTCCGACCCTGTGAAGTGCCCAGAGAGGTAGGAAAAGTGCCCCAGAGGTGTGGACGGCGTCCACAACGTGCCGCCAGCAAGCGCTGCCGAGAGCGCTGAAATCAGAGCCCCGGCGACATCGGGCATCGGAAAAACCTCACGCCCGATGCGTGAGGTTTGGGAGGTCTACGGCGAAGAAGAGCGGGAACTGTGGAGGCGAGCCGGGAGCCCACCCCGATCTCACCTGATGTCCGTGGTGGCCAAGGAGGAGTGAATCCTGGCGTGGACTGCCCCAGAAGCTGGCCGCCGGTGAGTCCTGAGTGCCCCCGAGTGAATGAGCCTGGAGAGCCAGCCTCGTGTGTGCCTGCAATAGCGGCGGCCATCTTTGAGTCAGGCGGATTTCAGGGACATACCCTGTATGATTCATAGGCGGCCATTTTGGAGTCAGGCAAAGACCAAAAAAAACAAGCATTGGCATTGAAGATAAACAAGCATTGGCAAAAGTGATGAAGTAAACATTGGCAACTGTAAATGAAATAAGCATTGGCGACTGTGACAAAACAAGCATTGACACATGCAAACAAGCAGTGGCGAATGCAAGTGAAGGATAATAAAGCGCTGAAAAGACGACAAACAACCACATGCAAATGCACGAAGCAACCTAAGAAGACAAGCATTGACAAAGACAAGGAGAGAAATAATAAATCAAGCATTGGCAAATGCGAGAGAACAAACATAAGCTAATGCAAGCAGAGGAGCGAACTAAGCATAAGCAAATGCAAATCCAAACACCATAAGCACGAACCAAGACAAACCCGAGCACACCAAGCACGGACGAATGCACGTTCCGAAGTCGACGAGCACAAGCTAGTGCAAATCCCGAATACACCAAGCAAATGCAGATCCCGAACGTAACAAACACGAACTAAAGGCCAGTACCAAAGTAAACTGTCAGCACCACGCGAAGATAAGTGGTCAATAGTAAGAAGAGCTAAGGAGTTAAAATAATCCAGTTACATGAGTAAATGAACATCAACAAAGCATTCTCTCATCATTGAAACCACTGGATAACCTGTGCCAGGCCAAAAGAAGCACAGGAACGAGATGTCACTGGTGTCACATATCATCGCGGAAGAGCCCCAAATCACCTGCAGGTAGCAGGCAACTCAAAAGAAAGTGGGGATTCGCTGAGTCACGCATGGTGTAGCTGAGTGGCGAACCTTCCCAGAATCAAAGTAAACGACCAAACACAGGACCTCGGCAGAAGAAGGTCAGCCACTACGACGGGAGGCAAAGTGAACAATTCTACGACGATAGCAGATAAAACACACCTCCCTCATGGCGGCGGTAAAAGCAACCCACCGGTCCAGTCCTTGCATTGAAGTACCACCCCCAGTGTCACAGACTGACGGTCAGAACTTGGGTCCCGAATGGAACCGGTGGCTGGATTCCCTGGACGATTTTCTTGATGCAATCGATGAACAAAGGGATGGAAAATGTCTGACACTACTCCTCCAGCTAGTCGGTCATGAGGGCCGTCGCCTAATCAGATCATTTCCCAAAAGGGACACAGAGAGCTATGGAAGACTCCAAGTGAAGCTACGTGCCCATTTCCATGCACCGGTGGAAGTGGATCATGCTCGCATCGCTTTCAATACAGCGCGGCAGGAACCAGGAGAACCACTGCCGAGATTCATTACCCGGTTACTAAGTCTGGTACCCTGCTGCCACTTCAACACATTTACTAATGAAGAAGCAGTTCGGCTCCGAATAATCGAAGGCTGTTCAAGCGCAGACACGAAGCGCAAGATTATTCAGGAGCAATGGTCGCTAAAGAGAATCATCAGAGGGGCCGAGGCTGGAGTGCGAATAAAAGCAAAAGACTTCTCGAAAGACGTGCGTTCAAATGTCTGGAAAGAGGCACCCATCATGCCTCAGGGAGAGGCCCAGGAGACAAACAAAGCTGGAAAGAGGGAGGGTGAATCAGAGTCAAGAAACCAGAGACAGAGCGTCAGGGAACACTCCAAGTCGCCATCACAAAAGACCAGGATGAATCAGGATTGCGAAAGCGGTACTGATTCAACCTCATGGAGCCATTCAACCTCAAGGAGTCAGTCAACAGATGATGATACTGATACAACCTCACGAAGTTACTCAACCTCAAGGAATCAGTCAACCGATGATGAGAATGATTATGAAACAGATGAAGTGTCAAGTGGGACAGATCACACCCATGGGCAAAATGGCAGATTGCTCAACAAGAAGGCAAAAAAGACGAACTACGGAAGATGGGACCCATCCCGTCAATGCCAGAAACCAGCACACGAACAACCCCGGCCATCCTCCTGCTATGCACCAAAGTCTACAGATGAGTCCGAGGAAGCATCAAGCGGTGAGACAAATCATCCCAATGGCACGGACGTTAACACAAACAACAAGCGAGAAGAAGGAACCAACCACGTGAGGAGTGGCAAGCCACTCAGACACCGAAAGGGGAGGGGCATGTACACTCCAGACAGTTGTGTCAACGAGAAAGCGGAGAAGGGACCATTGATGTCCCGTGAAAAGGGTAAAGACCAAATGCCCCGAGACCAAACTAATGAAGTAAACGATCCCTCCACCGCAACAACACGAAAGACACAAAAAGAGACATACCCAAGGAAATGCTCCGTAGATAGCTCCGACCCCAGGAGCATGTCATCCCAGAATACCAACTCAATAAACATATCAGTCACAACGCCCTCAAAAGAACGTTCTCAAAGGAAATCGGCAACTGACTCCTCCGAGTCGGAAGACATGTCTGTCCGCTCATTCGGGTCAACAAAATCATGGTCCCGACCACGGCCATGGCATCAATCACCCGGACGCACAACAGAACCAAAGGACAACAAGTCACGTCAGTCATCGCCACATCAACACATGAATAATATACCGTCACCCCTGATGGGGTCAGAGAGGTTGACTCAAAGAACTGACGGAAGGAAAACAAAGAAATGGGACAATATCTACCAAGTGGCAAAGGATTATCCCGTCACCTCGCGGGGAGGACCGAACATAGTGACAGAGATGAACTGCCACCGAATGAGAGACAAACAGGCACATGACCGGGTGGTCAAGGGTCTCGCCAGCCTCAAACACGAGTGGGAAGGGAAGAAACAAACAGAGGCAACACATGAGTCCAAGAATCAAGACAGGACACCCATATCAGATAATACACTAATGCCTGACATGCCTGGCGGTAAACAGAAGAACAGTGCCGTTCCCAACCTGACAAGACAAAGAGAAACAACTTCACAGGTGGGAGCTCAGAAGAAGACCAGCCCATCGTCCGCTCCCGAAGGAGATCAATCGGTAATAGACCAAGGGTCACCAAGGAAGGCAGACAGTCACTGCCGAGCTGAGCCAGTAGCAGTCACCCAACAAGAAAGAACCACGATAACTGTGGAACCGAATAATAAGCAGCCCACATGCAATGGGTTGCATTCCCAAAAGTGCATTCCCGCGGCTAAGGACATCGTGGCTAAGACACCGGAAAGACTGATCAAAGTCAGGACCACCCAGGATTCGACACTACTGACGCTTGAAGAACAAGCTGTTCGTCAACCCGCGTGGTGGATTGAAGACTTACAAACAATGCGGAAACTAAGTTCATTTTGCTAAGAAGGGGGGAGATGTAGGATTGTATGGGGTAGTCTAGTGGTTGGGGTGGAGCTAGGAGGGAGGAGCAGGAACGGGAGGAGCTAGGGGACAGGAACCGGGCAGTTAGGATAGGGACAGGGCAGGAGTAACAAGCACGTAATAAAGCTCCAGTTATAACAGCCACGTGTGTCTGTAGTTATTGTAGCACGATGCTACAAGCTCGCCCCCCGTTACAGTTTCACAACCAGAAGCAATCATCTTATTTTCACAATACACTCTTCCACCATTCCTCATCAACTCATTCCTGATGATCTTGTAATTATTTAACAATACCAACGTAGCCCTTTCCCGTGGCCACCCTTTCCCAAACAATTTTTAATCTCCTTTATCTCTGTAGCTTGAGCCATTCCAGATTTCCAATCGTCTTTGCTAATGGTCCCTTTACAGCTCTCAAACACAGTGGACACAAGCCATTCATCATGATCTGACAACTCATTGCTATCCGCCTCCACATGAACTGGTAGAAGGGATAAACCATCTGCATGAATGTACTTGGTTTCTGGTAGATACTTGATGTCAAATGAAAACTGCTGCAAATAACAAAGCTATTGGGATAATCTTGGTGTTACAGCACTCACTCCCTTGGTCGAGAAAACATCTATTTACAATTCATGATCTGTCCTTAGTTCAAATTTGCTACCCCAGATATAAATCTTGAAATGTTTAATTGCCCACTAACAGACCTAGGCTTGTTTCTCGCTCACACAATAGGTTTTTAACAGCTCCCTTAAGAGTACAAAACGCAAATGCCTCAATTCTCTTAGCCCTATCAAAACCAAAACTAGACTATACAAATGGATGTAATTACAAGAACCAACAGGTCATTCACTGTGAACAGTTTCTTCACCACATACACAATGCTTTACCTTAATTTGTTCAAAATCTCTCTTGTAAATTGAAGTCCATTTAAACTTGACATTCTTTCTTGGTAAAATTCTCAATATATTGGCCATGTATGAAAAGTGCTCTAAAACTCAGCATAGTGTTCAGCTATGCTCAGGAATGATCTTAATTGCTCTTTTTTCACCAGACATGTTGCTTGCTCCATGGCCTCTACTACATTCACTTTAGGACTGACACCATTTCTTGAAATTGAGGGCCCCAAATATTCTACTTGTTGTACCACAAACTGACATTTACTTGCTTCCACAGTCAAATTTCTCACAAAATCAAAACCAACCGTCTCATCAAATTATCATACTCAGTTAAATATCTTCCCCATACCAAGATATCATTTTGAAAAATGTTCACATTACATTCCTTGGCAAAATATTTCTGCTTCGCTCTCTGAAACACTGCAGAGGTAAGTCCAAAAATGCAAGCACAAACATCAAAACATCTCCTTTTCGGTAATGGAGCGGGTAAAGCTCTTGCCAATACAATCAAATCCAAGAACATAAGCAACCAAATCACCTAAATCAAATCTTGAGATGGCGCCCACAATGTTAAACAAAAGAGAATTCGGAGGTGCTTATTGGTTTCTACAAGAATCTTTACACACCTCAGAACACACTAGATAAAACTGGTTGTTTGTAGTTTTTAGAATCCCTCCCTTTGGCCTCCGTTTCAGAGCTAGTTAGAGAGGGCTTAAATAAACTGATTACATCGGAGATTGTCAAAGCAATGAAATCTATTTTTTCTGTAAAAGCTCCAGGACCTGATGAGTTCTCCATTAGTTTTTATAAAACTTTCACACACACGGTCATCAATCAACGTAAAAACGCCTTGCATCACTTAGTTCTCACTGGTGAAGTGTCGGGAACAGCCTCAAAGGCCAAAACTTTTGTTATCCCAAAAAGGCGAAGGACCACTGTGATCCAAAGAACTTTTGCCCTATATCATTGTTCAACATGAAAGCAAAACTCTTTGCTAAAGTTCTTGCCAAAAGATTGAAGCCATCCATCCCTACACTAATCTATAACTCTCAAACGGGGTTCGTTAAGGGTAGATACGCTAGAGATAACATATGCACATTTTCCTATAGAATTGAAAAAGACCACCTCTCTTCAATGCCCAAGGCGGGACTGGGCGTTTTCCCTGTAGGCCGAAGGGTGGGGCCGGTTTTTTACCCGTGGGGGCCGGTTTTGTTACTGGGGCCAGTTTTGCAAATGGGCTGCAGAATCTTCCTCCTGTAACAGCTTCTCAGTTGTATCCCCATAACAGCTCTTTAGTAGCCCCCCCATAACAGCTTCTAAGGAGCACCATTCCCCCACCCCCCCGGTCAGCAATTCATTCCTCAATATGGTTAAGGCCTTGTATGCTAATCCTAAAGCTAATATTAGAATTAACTGAACCACTTCTACCTTTTTTTGTCTCCACCAAGGCACAAGACAGGGTTGCCCTCTCTCTCCTTAATTATTTTTACTCACCATTGATCGCTTACTTAAACTGCTCAATTCATCACCAGATATAAAAAGTCTCCAATTTGGCTCCAGAGTGTATAAAACCACAGCATATGCAGATATTGCCTACTTTTTAGGTCTCGCGCCTAGCGTTGCAGTGCGTTGCAGTGTGTAGCAATGCTCGTGCAGCGCAAGACCTCTTGTAAGGGGGTTCTTGTTCAAATCTTTATTTCGGTTAAAACAAACCATAAAAGAGTCATACAATAATACAAGAATCTCTTAAAACATCCATCAAGTTCAAGCAATATCAATAGCTGGATAAGAAAAACAACACATGAGAGAACCATGGCCTCAATACAAATTCATCTCTAAAGGGACACACAGTTTTATCAGACATTAATAATTACAAGCGCACTATTAGAGTCAATCCATCAGGTTTGTGCAGTGCGAGCATAATGGGGGAGGGAATACAATATTACGATTTTAAGACAATAAATATAACAAATAGTGTTAAAGGATACCAGGTGCTATTATTAATTAATGCTACTAGCATTATAAAAACAATACAGTATTAAAAGGGGGTTCTGAAAGCTGCCCATGCTTGTGCGTGTGAGCAGGCTTTCCCGCCCGCCATTGGCTTCAGCATGTTTTTTTTTAAACGGCACAGGATTGGGCAACGGCTGGCATATGACCCACCTTTGAAACGCCCATTCCCATCCGTGTCTAGCACGTGCAGCAACGCGCATCAACGCGCATTCGCTTCGCTGCCGCTGCCGTGCTCCCTCCCCCCGCTCCTCTGTGGTGCGGGCGCAGCCATGTGACACCATAGTTTTATAGAGGCTTTTTTTCACTGTGCTGCCTAATTTCCCTTTGTTGTAGAAAAGCAATCCACTTTTTTTTACCGGCTTGTTTTTATTTCCAACGAGGGGCTTTGTCAGATCCACTAAGGTGCAAAAATGATATTTTTTTTTTAGGCTGCTTCCAGAAGCTCGGAGCGCGGCGTCTTCCCTGGCAGCCCTGCTATGATACTGCTATAGTATATTAAACCCCGGCTCCTCTCCAGGGAGGATGGGCCACGGGCTGTGTCTGTCCTGTCAGCTGCTGCTGCACAGAATTAGCGCGCTCAGATAACGCTTCTGTTCTAAAGTATCAGTGTTCTTGAACTAGACCAGTTTGAGGACAGTGATAACAAAAGCCAACAGCGACGAGGTAAGAGTCGCCACACGGAGAAAACGCTGTATATGTATTAATGACACAGATATGAGAGGAACAGCGCAGGTGCCAGCAGAGTAAGCTTCTCTCATAAGGAGTGTGTGCAGCGTGGGTAGAGCCCGTGCAAGCTTCACTGGCTCGCAGAGATCAGGTCGGTGTGATCAGAAACAGTGCAAGGGCCCCTGGCACAACTAATGAAAGAATGGGCAGCATCGTCAACCAGGCTCAAAAGTATCAGTGATCAAAAAAGCACTTTTCTTTTTAGTAGATCATCTGCCTAGGCGTCTGGTGCTGCCAGCGAGAGGACAGCGGCTCTAGGATATCATCATTGGAGGTGTTGAAGAACCAGGGTTTAACCCAGCGGCGTCAGGGGCACGCCTAAAATCTTCGAGTTCACCTGTCTTGGTATTCAAAGACACGGAATACTTCTGGATGGCGTCAGAGACCAAGTTTATTAGCTGCAGCTAGTAACAGTGATCCTAGAAATACATCACGGTGTAAATTCTCAGGAGACTGCTCATTTTACTAAGGCGAGACATCTCCTTTTATACCCAATATTCACATTTTAAATGTACACCCACTGCACAAAATTCTAGCCAATAAGATACATTTTCAAACAAAGTATCACATAGCAAAAACTCAATTTACAGTATCCCAACCCAAACGTTAATTATTAGGAATGTCCCAAATTCAATCTCCACAAGCCGGACAAACCTATAATTGAAAGCATAACCCATGTAATGAAGAAACATAAAAAAAGAAACAGTAACAGATGCTGAACAAGATAAGGCATGTGCAAGGAAACTAAAAAGTTAACGATGTCCTGAACATTGATTGGTAATCTCAGACAAAGATCGATGAGGGAAATTGGCTTTGCGAGGTCAGTTTCAGGTGAAGAGGTCAGTTTCTTACAGTTCATTTCAGAGTCAAAAAGAAACCTAGTTAATGTATACATGGACTAAGAAGGCCAGGCCACTTTGTTCGCCAGGCTACCTTTACAGGCCTACGTGAAGGCAACACAAAATGGTGGCACAGAACAAAATGGAGTCAGACTCGAGAATTACCGAACCTCAGTGTGTGAGGTGTATGGGCGTGGAGGAATGTTGGTGGTTGAGATGTGAGGGTTAATGAATCTGACAGGACTAGGGACTTGTGGAATCTGACACAGTAGGCATTTCCAGAATCAGACATGGCTGAGGACTTCCGGTGCCCATGAGCTGCCTTCACTTAGCACGCCAATGCTTCAAGCTTCTCGCCCTTCCGTCTCCCTCTGAGGTTATCTCATCCCAGGGGCATTGATGCATTGGGCACTCCCCACCTCCACCTCGACCACCCTGCACCCCTCCCTCACCCTAGGGCTTCTGAAGCTAAGATTGTTAGTCTGAGGGATGGAGCACGAGCCCTCTCCTTCAGCTGCTGGCCTGGGATTTGCTTCCTCCTCTTCGCCTGACCCTGACCTCCTGGCTTTCAGGCAATCACTGAAAAACATTTGTTTTACCTTACTGATCGCCTCTAGTTTCTTTATACTTTTCTTGATCTGGGGTTCAGCTAGCACCAGGATTCCTGTCATGGAGGTAGCTATCCGTAGTGCAGCAGGTGCAGTAGCAGCGCAAACAGAAGCTTGAGGGACATCTTCACCTCAGTTAATATCTGTTTGTTGCTGCCAAACCTGGAGACAAGGCCCCAATTTCTTTGCTTGCTTTAGGGCCCAATGTGCCCTTGCTGCGTCACAGCCCTTACAGTAGTAGAGTTTTCAATAAAAAAAAATGCAAAGCCAGTTATGTGTAGCGTGTCGTTTCCCTTCACCACATGAAGTTTTGTCTCTCCTGAGATGCGGCTCTTCCTACTAGTGGACTGCTCCAAGGCACCGGCCAATGGTGGAGCGTCATTTGGCGCATACACTGCCTCACTCTATCTCCCTCCATGATGAGTAGCGTTAGTGGACCCAGAATCCTCGTGTCACCACTGTGAAGTGTCCTCTGTGTGGCACCGGCCAGTTCTCCACAAATGTCAACACGGCCACTCACAGGGTTAGTAAATGGATTGATGGCACTGCACCCTGCTCTTATCTCAGTCACATGACTTGTGACTCAGTGGATGGGTGTGGCCAAGTGAGGACCGCCCCCTCAGTGAGGGAGGGGGCTGTGCAGTGATATGTCCTTCTGGCCAGGACACATAGCTGCACCGGCTGTCTTGACACAGTAGGAGCTGTGTAGCAGTGCTGGCTTCCGCCTCCCTGTCAGAGTGTGGGAGTAATTTATCTTGGCCTATCGCTCTTCGAATAAATTATGGATGAACATTCATAAATCCTCATGGATAGCTAGTGCAACTCAAAGCTTGTTTTCAATTTACAACAGATACATTCTACCCCCATGTTCTCTTCGTAAAATAAATTCTTCTTTGGCTAATTTATGATGGTCTTGGAAACATGAATCTGCAGATTTAAAACATAGGCTTTTCACATGTCCAAGTATTTTAAGGTTTTGGAGACAAATGTGAAATCAAATACATTCTAATTGTAATACAAACATTCCCTTCCATATTACACATGTAGTTTTAGATAGAGTTGCAGAACGCTGGTTCTCCTACGCTTTTGACATTCATTTTAGAGATCTTTGTTTAGTAATTGCTGTTCAACAGATCACTAAGAACTGAAACGATGCTACTGAAGTCTCTTTTATAGCTTGCTAGTACGGTGTAAGTTATAATCATAGGATTGATTGAGCTTATGTGTCACCAACTTCACTTGCTGGCAAATAACATGTATTTTATCCCTCCCCACTGTCTATCTTAACAATAGATCAATACATCATAATTCATTTTTTATTGAGTCAGAAGTACTCCGGCCACCTTGATTTTTTTAAATATAAACTTTCATCTTCTTTTCTTTGGGATGTTACGGTGTTATTTTTTTCTGACACTGGTGTTATTTTCTGGACCAGTTATGTTACTGATATTAGTTTCTCTAGCAATGGGAATTTACCTTGTTTTCCGAATTCCAATTGTAAGTGGTTCATTGAAATATGTCAGGTGAATTATATATTTTTCATCATTTCATTCTTGTTTAATTTGTAGTGATGTGTTACAGGTATTGTGTGCTGTGCATGTTCAGGGGTCGGTACTTCCCTCCTCCCTTGAAAACTATAGACCTATTTCCAAAATCCAACTCCTAGCCAAAGTTCCTCGAAAAATGTGTGCAACAGCAACTGAGCCTACACATCACCAACTTCCACTTACTGGATGACTACCAATCCGGATTCAGACCTGGACACAGCACTGAAACCACCCTCCTCCACATTGTGGATGATGCTCTTCAAGCCCTGGACCAAGGCAGTACCTGTCTCCTTATCCTCCTTGATTTATCTTCGGCCTTCGATACGGTCACCCACGAAACACTCCTTGAACGCCTCAAACTCAGGATGGGTTTGGATTGCACCGTTCTTGAATGGTTTAGGTCCTTCCTCCAGAATCGTTCACAGAAAAACCTAATTAACGGCAACCTATCCGCCCCCTCCCTGATCACGGTGGGAGTCCCTCAAGGCTCAACCCTGTCCCCTACTCTTTTCAATCTTTACCTGGAACCTCTCGCAGAGGTGCTACGCACCGCCAATATCGCCTATCACATGTACGCTGACGACACAAAGATTTACATAAAAATCTCTTCTCCTAAGGACATTCTCTCCCTGAATGAGCCCTTGAAACTGACTGTCCACTGGCTCACCTCTAACCAGCTCAAACTTAACGCAAAAAAAACGAGTTTCTTCTCATCTCCCCACCCAAAACCAATCCAGACATCCAAGAATGGATCAAGGCCATCACAGCGCTAAACTGCTCTCCTGCCATTGTGGACTCTGCAAAATCCCTGGGAATAACTCTAGACGGCAGCTTGAACATGCGTGGCCACATTAACTCAATGGCTAAAGCTGCCAGATTTCACCTGAGTTACCTAAGAAACGTGAAACCCTTCCTCGACCCTCCCGACCTAAAAATGGCAAAACAGGCACCAGTCATCTCTAGACTTGAATACAGTTGCTCTACTCTTGCAGGTCTGCCTAAAATCTCTCTAGCCCCACTGAAAGCCTGCCTCAACGCCGCCACCAGACTCTTAACCGGTTCAAGGAAATTCGACCACATCTCTTCCCACCTGAATGCCCTGAATTGGCTCACTCTCGAGGCCATAATCCAACTTAAGATGGCCTGCATTACTCACAAGGCTCTATACTCTAACTCCCCTGCCTTCCTTGCCAAGAAACTCGTGTTATCTAGAGGAGCTAGAAACTCCCGGTCTGCCAGAGACCTTCTGCTCCAACCAGTTTGTTTCCGGAAAAAGAAAACCTACAATCGGGCCTTTTGAGGGGCCGCTCCAAGAATATGGAACTCTCTCCCGCCTACCATCAGAAGACTGTCATCTTTTGCACGCTTAGAAAAGGAGACAAAAATGTTCCTTATGGGCAAATTCCTTGCCTAACGACTGGATTACAATCTCCTCTATGTCCTTGTACCGCCCTCCATGACGGGTTTTTCCTTGACTTTCCCGGATGATACCTCCCGGCCCTCTGGGCTTCACACCCGGGAGCTGAGACTACCTATTTCTCTTGTATATTATTCTACCTGTTTTTATCCCATGTCTATCTGGAACTTAAGACTCCCTGTTTTTCCTACATAATGTACATAGCCCTTGTTTTCCTCTGATATCCTCCCTTCCTATGCCCTTTGTATATCACCCCCTCAATCATGTAAAGCACTCTGATACCCTCACAGGTCTGGTTCGCGCTATATAAAACCTAAAATAAATAAATAAATAAAAAAATTACCATTCTCATTTAGCCCATATTCACACATCACCTTTTATTTTCATAATACACTACACTCTATAGGTCTCCATTACTAAAAATTCGAGCTATTAGTGTTGCATTATTATTTGTTATGCCAAAAACTCAAACTTTTACTAATGCGAGACCTATTGAATTGCAAATGCTTGTTACTGAAGATATTGAGAACACCATTCATAGCATCACCAGCATTATTCAGCGGTTTTCTCATGTATCCGGACACACCTTAAATAAAGATAAGATGGAAGTCTTCTCTCTGAATCCTTTCTGCTTCTCTTAACATTTAGGTGATTCTGGCCTTAACTGCCAACCCAAACGCCTCAAATTTCTTGGAATTTGTCTTGCATGAAACACTAAAGTACAATGAATCCCAGACCATTTCCAAAGTTAAAGACCTACTTTCTTCCTTGGTCACCTAAATTCATTACATGGTGGGGTAGGCTTCAAACACTCAAAATGACGATAACACCCATTGTAAATTTTGTATCCGCTATGCTGCCGTTGATGCTTTCTACCGCATTCTTTTAGGATATTGACAGATTGGCCTCTAAAATTTTATGGAGAGATAAAAGAGCAAGAATTTCATACAAAGTCCTCAGAAAGAACTTTGATTTAGGGGGCTGAAATCTCCCAAACTGGAGCCTGTATCAATCAGCCTTCCTAGCAGCACAAGGCACCTTATGGTTTGCCCCCAACTCCCTGAACTCTTGAGATGTGTGGAGATAGAATGTGGCCTTTACGCTCCTTTTAAACTACCTGCCATTACCACAATGTCAAAGTTTAAAGCCCCACTCTCTCAGGTGATATTCCCAGATACAATGACTGCTCTAAATCTCCAGTATAAACACATGCTGGTATCCTTTTACAATTCTATACTAGCCTCATTATGGTACAATTGTAAAACAAGGGCTGATGTTGCAGGGTACATTCCCAAAGCATGGGCTTCCAAGGGCAAAACACAAATTAGAGACTTATTTGATGATAACAATAGTCCTTTGCCTTTCTCACATTTAGCACAACTGCTCGATCTCTCCAACTTAGATTTTTATAACTACCTGAAAATAATACTAAAATTGTCTAAGCTCAGACAGACCTAATATCCAACCATTTCTGCTCATTTGACCTCTTGGCTTCGTGTAGGCCACATTGCCTCCAAAATTTACAAAACACTCTCCAATCCTCTTCGACCTCAGCCCACGTTATTGTATACAAAGTGGGCTCAACACTTTGACTTAGAGGTGTTTGAACACATCTCAGAAGAAAACTGGCATGCTATTAGAAAACTATCCTTGATCGATAAAATAACTCCCTCTCTCCTCCAATAAAAATTCTTTTCTATGAACTTACTACACTGGACCCCAGAGAGATTACATAAAATGAACCCACGGGAGAGTGATTATTGCTGGAATTGCAATAAGGGGACTGGCTCACACCAACATATGTTTTTCCAGTCCCCTGTCTTTACTCAGTAGTGGGATCAAATTCAGACTCACCTATCAACTATTGTTAATACCACGATCTCATCGGATTTCTCCATGGTGATTTTAGTTCCTTGGGCTCCTAAGACTACGAAAAGCCTTCGAAGCATGGACATGGTGCTGCTTGATCTCCTACTGACAATCGCTGTGAAGGTCATCTTGTCACATGGTGGGCTTGGGTCTCTTTCCTGAGATGAGCTCATTGGTCACAAGCCAACCGACAAATATATCCCCAGATCTCCTCCGCTGTCTATCATACTCTTGACAAGTTCAGTGCTCTCGAGAAAAGCAAGCATTTGCATTTATAACCGTAAAGTCGGGGTCTTAGATAAGGTCCTACGTCTGGACTAGGATATCCCACATCCCCTCCCCCTTTCTCCCCTCGGCAATGCCCAATCCTTCAACCGGGTTACACTATTATTTGCCTTTGCCTTGAGCATCTCTCATACACCTTTGCCAGTAGCGGTCGGTAGTGGGAGTACTGCCGGGCGGTGACGTGGGGAGGGGGAGGGGCAGGGTGGTGGGTAGTAAACTACGGAATACGGACAAATACAGGTAAGTAAACATTTAAATAAATAAAACGAATTTCGTTGCGCGCACTGCATCGCCAAATGCAATGCAGTGTGCGCAACAAAATTCGTTTTACCGACAGCTACTGACCTTTGCCCTGAGTATCTCTCATACACCTTTGCCATGAGTATTTCTCAAACAGTTGATGTAACCTATACTCCAAATACATAAGATATATTATTCTCTGTTCTCTTACCTTATGGGTGACTTATTTATCCAAAGGAGGATCATCACTGATGTACTCAATGTAATCAGTAGATCTGTATTGGTGGATTTAAGAATGTCTGCTGCCTCTCACGTTGTTTCTTATATGTACTCCTTCTAATTCCTTTGGCTTATGCTACATTATTCATATGGCTCGCAAGGAGCCTGTAATACTTGAATGTTTGTATGTTGTTTTAAAATGCCAATAAAATATTTGGAACTAAAACAGGAATTTTAATTATTCAATTCAAACAATCGGCTTATTACACTTATTATTGCATATTGTTCTTGACACATTGTTTTGTGACTGAGGACTTTCCTGTCTGCTCCCTGAAAACAAATAGAACAAGTGAGGGACACAAGACAGCAGGAACAACTGTAACGGAACTTCCTCGTTAGCTCTAGTTGTTGGCAAGGGCGGCCTGCGATAATCTCAAAGGTAACCAGCTGGCTTAGTTAATCGGAAGCGCCACGCGCTCTTCACGTGCTGTTATCTTAATTACACGCATGGAGATGCTGCTTGGAGAGAGTAGTCGCTGTTTATCACTAGCACAACACCTGTGTCCTTGGATAATTGCATGCACCGCGGTCAAGTGCTCAACAATTCACTCTTCCGGCCTTCCACGTCTTCAGCATTGAGTTGAGGTGCTCAGTGTATAAGGCAAAATGAATAAACTAAATTAAAGTGAAGAAGGGAATTAACACATGCCTACCTATCCTCGTGTCTCTGCCGCTTGCTGCTGTTGGCCTATGTGTTTTAAATAAAGCGTCCACGTCATTAATATTGACCATGTATGTAGCACGCATAATAAATGCATCTGAGGAATCGATCAGCAATCTTTGTGTGGTGTTCCCCCAGATTTTATCTTTTGTAGCTCAACTTGTTATGTTGACGTGTGTGCTTGTCTCTTTAAACATTGTAAAATTGGCATACACATGATTGGCACATGTAATTGACTTATAACTCCCTGGCATGTAGTACTACCTAGACCAATGGCAAAATAATTAAATGATTAATTAAATGCTTCTACTGGGCTGCAGCACTCATTCTGCCACCCTCTGAAGAAGCTTCCTAAAAAAAAATCACAGCTCTGCCATTGCAGCCTGTAGAGCAGCTTTAAACTGCCATTTCGACTCAGCAAAATAGCTTGTTTGCCAACCGTTAGACCTTTCTTTTTAATACTTACAATTCACCCCTTAGGTAGACCCAGAGCACAAGTCGGGGGTACACGCGGGTGGACGGTGTCCACCCACTATTTTCAAAGGGTGGACACCATCCACCCTGCCAAAAAGTTGGGCCCCACTAAAAAATATTTGTCGCAGTGTAATTTGCAAACACCTTGTTAACATTTCACACATACTTAAGAGAGACAGCTTTTCACTTTGTTCAGTCCCTGTTTACAAGATATGTGTTTGCTGTAAGAATGTCAGATGTGTTGGTCTTTCCCTGTATTTACTCAAAATAAATGTAATTTATATAGTGTTTTCTACCCCTGAGGAGGCGTTGAAATAATTTAAGTACCACTATTTTTTCTTTTAAAGCACTATGGGTAGAGGACGTTTACGCAAACAAAAGGCAACATTGTTTTATGTGTAGCTTACAAAAGTGTGAATCTTGAAGACGCTGCCCCTGTCTTTGCTGGGCCGGGTGGCCCTTTTCTAAATGTTGGCTCTTCCCTGCTTTCTGTATAGCATTCAGAACTGCCCCTTTAAAGTCCCTAAGTCCTACTTCCAGCACATAGATAGTGAAAACAGGACATTGTTATGGGATGGGAAGACACCCCATATAGCCTTGCATAAACTAACCAGAAGCTGGTATGATGGGGGAATAGCACTTCCTGATAGCGCCTCTACTACTGGGCATCACAGGTTGTGGGTGATCAACCGCTGGGTGTAACGCCCCAGACAGAATCCGCTTATCAATTAGACAGATATCAGATGGAAAGGGAGGGGTACAGCGGGGCTCTATACTTAAACACAAAGGAAAGTCGCTATTTTGGCCCAACTGCCCTAACTATAGATGTATGGCACCAGACCAACAAAAAACTTGGCTGGCACAAAAGCTGACTCTCGCCACGCCACTATGGTTCACCCATAGACTCGGGATGTTGGGCAACCAACAGGGTTTTTATAGATGGGACACCATCGGAGACCTCCTGAAAAAGAAAAAAAGATTTTGCGAGCTCCAAAAAGAGTATGATCTGGACCAGAGCGAGGCATTTTGGTACCTACAAACCCGCCGCGCTTTAAATGCGGCACTCCCAGCACCAGAGGAGATACCTGAGGCGTCCCCATTGAAGGATAGAGTGCTGTCAGAATCGTTGCGGAAAAAAGCCATATTGCTGATATATAGAAAATTGATCAATAACATTCCTGATGCACTCCTGCATCACAGAGAAAAATGGCAGGTTGATCTGGGGCTACTTGAAGATGACGAATGGGAAAATGCAATAATGTCCCAGCAGGAAGTGGCTATCCCATTAAAGTTCTGTCTTATTCATCTCAAGTTTCAACATAGAACAGGGATCACCCTACACAGAATTGGGCAGAGAGACGATCCGCTCTGTCTCTGGCGCTGTGCAGAAGACACCACATTTTATCATATATTGTGGGAGTGCCCGGGTATAGCACCACTTTGGGCGAAAGCCACAAGACACTTACACAAAGCCAGCATCAAAGATATTCAATTAACAACAAAATTTTGACTCCTTAACATATGGGACGCAACCGACCTTACCACAACAGAGCAACAGTGGGCCACCCTGGGGGACACACTGGTCAAACATTGCATAGCAAGGCATTGGGGAAATGCGAGGGGCCGACATCGACACAATGGGCCAGAGAAATGGACAAGTGTATGATTGCAGAGAAGGCAGAGTTCAAAAACAGAAGATGTCCCAAAAAATGGGATAAAAAGTGGGGGAAATGGAATACTTACCGGGGAGAGCTCTGTGTATCACCAACCGTCGAAATGACATTGAAAGAAAGACAACGAACTGAACATGTATGATTGTGACTATGTTGCTGGGAGATCCCTGAGAGGAATAGGCCCGGTGAATGGGGTTAAGAAAGTGCTATCTATATTGACATCAATATGACCTGTATTGTTTTATTCAAAATCAATAAAAAGAATGTTTAAAAAAAGATTTGTTTTTAAAAGTGTGAATCTTTTGACTAATTCAGGACGGATTCCCTATATACTCGAAATATGCTCCAATGTACTCATGATAGGCATGTTAAACATATATGTGAGGGCTTAAAATCCGATGTCACTTCTCATGATGTTATCTGCTGTGATGTCACGTGCCCTGATGACACGTGCCGCGGTGTCACACGCTGTGATGCCACTTGCTTTTTGATTAACTAGGTTAGACCCCCACTTCTGTTTTTTAGGACTTGCGCCCTGGGTAGACTCTAAATGCTCATAGAGAAAGCCGTGGACTCTTGGCTGGAGTCAGAGTGCACTTACCCCTGCCAAACTGAAGGTTTCACCAGATCCTGTATTGAACAGAACCGCACAGATCTGTCGTAATTTAGCAGCGATTAGATTAAGCATTAGCAGAAGACATCCTGTATTTAGAGACTATCTTGTCTTTTTATGGAATCCATTTTGTATTTGGCAGCCATTTTAGATGGCCAAGTGCTCACCATGTACTCAGTCCTATCTTGCTGTTCTCTGCTCGGTATATTTAGCCTCTTCCTTCTACTTTGCACATGCTCAGTTGTGCTTGCAGCTGCTAATATTCTGTAACTGTCAGGATGTGCTTGCTAGCATTGGCAAAACTGTTAGCTCCTCCTACTTGTCGACTGTGCATTTTCTGTATGACCATCTATGTGTGTAACTCTTCTTATGTGCACTTGTACTGCCTCTTTTTAGCCCCTGTGAGGGTATATAAGAGATACTGTGGCCTTCAGTCCTCAGACCATCTCATACAGAGTGCTGCGGCTTCTGTGTGACATGGCCTCACTTGTTGTAATTTAATAAATATGTTTCTCTTGATTACAGATTCTGTGCCAATTTTTTCATGCTGCTTTAAAGGATCAGGTGTTAGTGCAAACCCCTGAGATGGGATTTTTGATTTCCTTCATTTGGCGCGCCAACTTGGGGCTCATCAGAGCGGTGACTATCTGAAGGAGTGAACTTATCAGGAGTCAGACATTTACTGAGGAAGACAAGGCAGGATTCTACTAAAGGAGGTACCAATTCTGGGGGTTCTTAGTCTCTGTAGCCCAGTCTACTTCTGATCTTACTGATTTTTGATCCTCCACATGATGGCACCCCTGACTGAGAACATTTCTGGCGTGAATATTTTAAAAGAAAAGACTGTTAGGTCATTCAAAACTTGGCAGATAGAACCTGGACGCTCGTGCTTGGTAAGAACCATTGTATGGTAATTACTGTGAGCTTATGGTAGCCAGTGACTCGCAAGGCAGTTTTAGGATACGCTTGCTGTGGCTTATGGATATGGATATGTATGGATGATCGATCATATTTATGATATGGATTATGTGATATATGCGTTGCAACACATGTAGGCAGGTAATGTGGAGATGTTTCTCCATTTATGGTTATGAGCGGCGCAATGATTAAGTGCCATTTTAGATTATGATAATGCATATTTTGCATTATGTTTGTTTGCATGCCTGTTCCAAACTCACATGTAAAATGTGTAGTTTTATGAGAGGTACCATAGTGAGATATGAATTGAATTAGCCGGCTTCCCCTAGAGGGAAAACTTAAAATAGGTTTTAGGTATGAAAACATATTTCTTCCTTGGTGAAATTTTTCCCCAGAGAATTTAAATATGCCCATAATACACATGAGGATCCTTTTGTTCTGTGCAATTTTATGTATGAAGAGATGCAGAGCGGTTTTTGGTGTTCTGCCAGCCTGAATTAGTGAATTGAAAGTATTTCTACTTCAGTTTTTAGAATACTGTTGAGAATAGGGTTTCTCCTTGTAAATATGACTTACAACTGGAATTTACATAGGTGGTTTGGATGCAGTCTGCGGGCTGTCTTTTGTTTCTGGCTTTAGTGTTGACCCATGGTTTAAAAGGTGTGTTTAAATGTCTAGCTGGTTTGTGGTTTTTTTTCCATTCATGTAACTTTTGCTTGTACATTGCGTCGTCGCTATTTATGAAACATGGCTAAAGCGCGCTGTAATGTGTGTCTTTTCTGTTTTACCCTTTTCTGTTTATGTCTGAACTGAGCTCATATGTATTTTTGTGGTTATTTTTGATGTTTTCAGTCTGTTAAACATATTGTTAGATTAATTAATATTGGATAAAAATTCAGGAATGACCTATGTGATGTGCTAAACATAACTATATGTTTCTCCTCAAAGTTATAGGGTAAGGAATAGCGCATATGTACAACTGTTAAATGTTTAAGGGATGAAACTAAAAATTCTTATTCACTAGGAATATTAAAGGCCTATAGCAGAAAAATGAAATTGTGTGTTTTTGTAGACAACACACTCATAGCGTGTTTACTTAATATACATTGCATTAAGATGCTTACAGGCAAAACAGTTTAGCTGGAGTGAGTTTTTCTGAACTTAAAATATGTATTCTTAAACACGCATTTCAAAGCTTGGAATGTCTGTTTTTAGTAAGGCTGCCTCCAGGAAATTTAACACTGGGTAGGGCCTGCCGTCAAGGACACAGCTGTTGTTTTCGCAGGCCATGTTTATTTAGCCAGGATTTCTTCCTTAGTTAAACGTGCAACTTTGCATTTCAGAGTGTTATTTTGGAAGCAAGGTTTACAAAAATAAGGTTAATTATTTGTATCACAGACAGACATTTCAATTTCGGTTTTCCTTCTCTTTTAGCATTTTTCTCGTCAGCACATGTCTGGCTCTGTTGCTAACATCATTGTCCTTTTCAAACAAAAGTGGCGCGAAGTTGTCGTATATTTAAAATTGAGCTTATATACTTAGGCTTGTGAATAGGTGCTCTAAAAACATAAGCAAGGGGCAGATTTAGAATAGGGATGCAGCTTGGTTTTAAATATAGGATTCTTACAAAAACGAAATATGGAGAGTAATTTTGAATTATGACATAAAAAAATTTTTGAAAAAAAAATAAGTGCTTTTTAAAATCGTTTTTTGATATTCATAAAGTTCAATACTCATATTGTGACCTCCTAGCATTATAATTTAATTTAAGTTGTGCAGTACTGCATAATGAGGACATTTATGTATGGGACCTTCACTTGGCGCAGGCGTAAGAAGTCATTTTTTTAAAGATCTATATGAGATATGTCTAAGTCTGATTTCTGCAATCTGTAAAGAACAATCTGAGGATGATTAATATGTAACACAAGTATAGGTTATTTATTTTTAAGTACCTCAAATTGCAAAAACGATATTGAGTTAAATAGACCATTTTAAAAGGCTTTCTTGCCATTTAAACTAGTTTTATAGTGCCTTAGGCTTCAGTGAATGCATACATTCAAGTATAATACAAATGTGCACGTTTGCTTTTTCATAGCTTAGTGAGTTAATGTGCCCAGCGCAGAGGCTTATGTTTAATATCAGGGTTGAAAGTTTTGACTTCAGCGGGCCTACTGAGCCATTCATTCATTTAAGGTTGATAAAATGTGTAACATTGCATGGCACAGTGACACACATTTATTATGAAGCTGGTATGGTGTGTTGTTATGTTCCATGAATTATTCACAGTAAATGTGTTAATGCTCTGAGAATAAATAAATTGTAGTTCTCTAAAAGAAGTAATATATTTAAAATGTCTTTTTTTAAATAGGGTTGATTATTGCACAGACTTGCAGAGACTTATTGTCTTTGTCAGTTTCACAGGGAGGTTACAAGAAAGCTTGGTGCTCCAGCCAGATTTTGACCTTTAAGTCAGTGTGGTGGGGGCTTAGGAGTATGTGACAACAAATGGTGAAATGATTGCTTGGAAAAGCGTCACGCAAAGGAGCCATTCACGTCGACATTTGAAGAGTGCATTCCTGACACGGCTTTTTATAAACAGCAGGTCCTAAACTGGGGGGTTGGTGTAAGGGACACGCAGAGGCTGTGAAAGAGTTTTTGCTTAAGATATTTTGTACAGTTACAAAAACTGGGTGGTTCCACTTGAGATTTTGCGTGTTATGTGAAGTATTGGCTGTATGATGAAACAAAGATGTGTTTTTATGACTTCTTTGAAATGAATTATCTGTGCATTTTCATGTTTTTTGCATTTCTTCCATGAATTTTCCCTGCTTTTCCTGTGTGTCTGACGCGACACAGTAAGTTATATTTGACAAGCTGATCTTCCCTGACTGCTTGATCTGCTGTCAAAAGGGTGAGGATGGATTAAAAGAAGGTGTTATTTAGGTATAAGTCTGACAAAATTAAAATGGGCCCAAATGTTTTTTTTTATGTTATTGGAGTGTTTATTGTGCAGAAAGTGCATGAAATGGTGTTGCATGCTATTGTGTTTTTCTGTGCTTAGGTATACAGCAAAGTATATCTGATGGCTTGGCATGACATGTCCTATATTATGTATGTTTGTGATCCATGTTGGTGCTTTTGTAAGTTTTGCTGTGTTGTGAAGGGATGACATGACTATGTATATCCTTTGAGCAACAGTGGTTAAAACTTGTTAAGTGGTAAAACTTGCTGATACTAAATTATGATATATGATATTGTTATATTGTGAGCAAGAACAGACAGCACTTCACCAAGTGCATGCCTATGTGGTTATAATATATACAGCAAAGTGTGCCACCTTTAGTCGTTACTGCTCTTTTCCCTTAAGGAAAAGGCAGCCTCACATTTATATTTCCTTGATTGGACCTAAGGAAGCAATTATAGATCTGTGACTCTTATGCAAGGTGACCTAATTTCTATATAGTATTAGTTAAATGATGTTCTGTCTTAAAAGGAAACCAGGTTTCATTTTCCCCGAGAAAGGAAGGAATGGGATCACTAGCTGAGATTACCGTAGATGGTGTAGTGGCCAGCGGTAGAGTTATAATATGTGTACTATTTTTGACTTTTTTGTATCACCCATGCTCTTGGCATTATGTCACAAACTTGATTATCACCCAAGTCATTTTTTGTCCTTCCTATAGATTTTTCTTTTGCTGCTTCTCCCCTGATTGATGTCACATTGTGCCTAGTTTTTGGGGATTTTAGCTGTGTTCTAGTCCTATTTTCTTTTTCGTTTTTCTTTCACCATTTAGAGGTATACATTTCCAGACTACAGTGATGTATCAGGTTCCTCTATAATATGTGTAATTCCCTTTTGTATGACCAAACTGGTTTTCAAAATTTTTCTTTAGGCCTACTCTGATGTTTTCTAGTCTGACTGTTAGGGTAGTGGTAGATTATAGTAAGATCAGTTGTCCACCTCAATAGGAGATACTTTCACGAGTATTTAGTATGACAAATTCAAATGCCTATTCTAATTTGGGTTTAGTTCTTTTTCCCTGCTGCTTTAATTTTTGGTGGGATCAGATGTGTTCTAATCATGGAAATACCAGGACTCTAGTTATTGTCTGTTGTTTCTACATTGCTATTAGCTTTTGTATTGTATAGTCCACCTGACGCACAATTAGTCTACATGTCCCTGATAATCTGTATTATGTGATTTCTCTTTTTGAGGTGTTCTAGATAAGGAATTTAGGAACACCTGCACTTAATAATTGAGGAAAGTGTGCTTACCCCCTTAGACAATGCCACTATGTGTGAAGACATCCATTATGTAGTTGTCTACCTTTAGATGGTAGAGGGTATGCTCTCACATGAAACCCAATTGAAGAGGCTAGAGGTGCTGTTTTACCTACTACCTTTTGTCTTTGTACTCTATGACAATTACAGTATTTTGTTTTAGATCACTATAGTCCCATGGTGTATGGCCACTCCTTTGAAGATTGCAGGCCACCTGCTTGCAAATCCCCTGCAATGAATTGTTTTTTGTATACTTGCCAATAGGTCCAGCCTGTGTTTTTCTTTACTCTCACATAGATAGATGGAAGTGGTTCTTGGGTGCCTTGCTAATATATGGGGCATCCCAAGACTAGGAAGTATTTTCTAACACTCTATTGATAGACTGTTTCTGTGCCTTGTCTAAAGACAATTTGTTCTGTCCACCAATAGATATTTGCTGCTGTACAAACCACTACCAGAGGGGCCCGGACATCAGATTCAGCCTGGGGAGTCAGCGTCAGCACCAGTGCAGCTTGAAGCCAAAGTGAAGGTAACCAGCACAAGCATTGCTGGCAACTAGGACCTCAGTGAAGGCGGAAGCCCTGTGATTAAGTGTGTACCCCTGCCACTGTTTTGAGCGAAAGACGGGGTCACAAATCAGAAAGGAGAAATCGTGGATCATGCCCAGCTGAGAGTCACAGACCGACCAGAATGGCAAGGAGGCTTTTGCTTGAGGTGACCCCTTCTGAAACAAGGGTTGCTTCAGAGATCCTAGAATCAGGCCTCTGATTTCTGGTCCTAAAGTGAATACAAGTTTGCACCTTTGTTTGTTGGTCAAGAGATACCTGGGTACACTGGATGCAAATGTGTAGCCCCAACGAATGAGCAGTGTGCCAGCAGAGCAATATAGGAGTTAGGGAAGGACTTGAGATTAGGGTTCAAGTGCTGTGTCTCTGGTGCCTGTTAGATTGAAGTGAAGAAAAGTGGTGCACTGTTTGAGACACTGGACAGGATCACTAAGAGCATTTGCCTGTTGGGTGACTGCCCTATCCTGAAAGAAGAGACTTTTTTTCCTTGAAACTGGACTGTGATTCTTGAGTTGCGAGTTGTGCAGCTCCACCGTGGAAACAACAAGAGCCTGCCTGTGAGGCTCAAACGGACACAGGGAGAAGACTCCCCCTCTGGTTGGTTGTACAACGGCTTCAATTTCCCCAAGGACTTCCTCTTTTTGTTAATAATGTATCCCTTTAGTTGTCCCATTTTTGAAGAGCAGCCCTTTGCAGCTCTTGGTCCTAATTCCTATGGCCCTGTGTGGTCCTCCTGGTCCCAGATATGCTTGATGTTCTAGCCATCATAAAAGGAAAATGTAACAGTCAATTGGAAAATGTTTTTATTAGATATGAGCTGTTAGCTATTCTGAAATTTAAAATGAATAGTCACTGAAATGCATAGGAGCCCTGAAAATGTCTACTAGATGATTTTAGGATTTGCTTTAGCTTAGGCCAAGAAAAATGATAATTCTGTTTATAATAGTGGCCATTGCTTTCTCCTACTGTCTGTATGTTTATTATGATCCAATGCCCGTTTTCTTGGATTCCTGCTGATACCCTTAGTGAAATGTTTAGACTGGAAAATGCTCCCCTAGCAATAAATTAGGATATTGATAAATTGTGAAATTGAATGTACAAATATTTTCTATGTTCTTACTGGATCATGGGAATGTCTTCACCTAATGCTGAAAGGGTCGTCTGTCGTAATTTAGCAGCGATTAGATTAAGCATTAGCAGAAGACATCCTGTATTTAGAGACTATCTTGTCTTTTTATGGAATCCATTTTGTATTTGGCAGCCATTTTAGATGGCCATGTGCTCACCATGTACTCAGTCCTATCTTGCTGTTCTCTGCTCGGTATATTTAGCCTCTTCCTTCTACTTTGCACATGCTCAGTTGTGCTTGCAGCTGCTAATATTCTGTAACTGTCAGGATGTGCTTGCTAGCATTGGCAAAACTGTTAGCTCCTCCTACTTGTCGACTGTGCATTTTCTGTATGACCATCTATGTGTGTAACTCTTCTTATGTGCACTTGTACTGCCTCTTTTTAGCCCCTGTGAGGGTATATAAGAGATACTGTGGCCTTCAGTCCTCAGACCATCTCATACAGAGTGCTGCGGCTTCTGTGTGACATGGCCTCACTTGTTGTAATTTAATAAATATGTTTCTCTTGATTACAGATTCTGTGCCAATTTTTTCATGCTGCTTTAAAGGATCAGGTGTTAGTGCAAACCCCTGAGATGGGATTTTTGATTTCCTTCACAGATCCCACACCAAAGTCAGAAAGTAACACTTTCAGTAGGACGACCTTGGTCGTGTCCCCGGCCCATTCTCCATCAAGGTCAGCTGGAACTTATGTCTTTGTCCAGGTCCTGCACAAGCAGATACCTGCAGTTATGGCTTTGTGTCTCTTAGCAGTATTTCTACCTAAAATGTTAAAAACGCAAAACTCCAGTTCTATGGATTGGATTTTTGGTGTTTTGGTTTCATTTAATTTATTAAAATGTACTCAAGTTTCCAAATTAGTTTGGGACTTTTTTCTGTGGCAATATCACTTTATTACTATTTGAGTGCTGCAAAATAATTGTACACAATGCTTTAAGTTAATCCTGACTGCTTTGTGCCAAGCTAACAAAGGCGTAAGCACATGTTTATTTATCCACATTTCTGATTCACCCTGACAAGCATAACCCAGTTTCTTACATATACGATAGGTCATGGCAGATCTTACTTGCCTGCAGACATTTCTGACACATCTGCTGAATGGCATTTTGTCAATTTTTGAGCAATTACAATCTCACCTCCCTGCAACCCAGCAGTGTTCCCTTTCACTTTATGGACCTTACGGGGAATAGACCACTTAGATCCCCCCTTCCTAGCTATCCTTCCCATTTTTGTGTATACCCAGTCAATCATGAATGTACAACTCTTACAGTTTTAGCAGCTTTTAGTGTCTTGCCCAGTAACCCAATTTATATGTTTGCACTTTCTCACATACCCACTCGATGTCACATTTCTGTTCACTATTTTTGAGCATCACCCTGGTTAAACTTTCGAACATGGCTCTCTACCTTTCAACTTAAAAATATATTGTAATTCCAGTAACACAATGGGACATGGCCCTATAGTTCCATAACATTATCTGAATCTCCTTCTTCAATGCATATCACAGTGAACAATTAACTGTATATTCTCTGACAACATGTGGTTGAACTCGATAGTCCGTTCTCTTCTACGTGATATAAAACAGTATGATGATGGTCAACCCCATTCTTTTTCACTAAATAAACTGGGGACCATTGTCCAACAGAATCTCCTTAGACTATCCTTCCCCGACAAATATATTGCAATATATCCAACCACAGCGTCAGTATCGACACTGTTAACATGTTTTAATTTTGGTCATTTCTAAAGAAAATCTATCAGTACTAGAGAAAATTTGCCTGTACTGCCCTTCACCAAAAATGGACCTCATTTATCTAGCTCCAACTTCTGCCATGCATGTCGATCGAGCAGTCCATTCCCAGCCACCAGGAGTGACTATAGCCTTACTTTTCATTTATATCATTCTTTCATGACCTTCACCTGGTAGCCCCGTAAGAAAATTGCCTTTTTGTATGGTCATCCCCCCACGTTTTGCTCCAATGCTGTTGGTGATGACTCTGAAAGTGCACTGGAGGCTGTTGTTCAGGACCCAGTGCCAGTGCTCTCTCGCTAAAAATGATATTGTAATGTATTGTATTGTAATTGCATTTATATAGCGCTTGCTACCCCTGACGAGGCGTCAAAGTGCTTTTTTGGCATGTAGAACGCTACTCCGGAACCTATAAAGGATTAGTGTTGAATTAGTATAGTGACATATGAAAGTAATTTGAGTGGTGGATATTAGTCAGTTATTTAGATTGAAAAGGATAGCGGAGAAATAGAATACAAATGAAAGTGTGTGTCCTCATGTAAAAAAAATCGTAACTTGTAAAGCGCTCTGATACCTGATTCGGTTTGGGTCTAGTTCGCGCTATATAAAACTCTACAAAAAAAAATAAAAAATTGAAGAGGGAAAAAGGTTTGCATTTATATTGCGCTTGTTACCCCTGATGGAATGTTGAAGCACTTTTTTGGCGAGTAGCACGCTACTCCAGAACCCATAAGGATTAGTGGTGAATTAGTATAGTGAAATATGAAAGTAATCTGAGTGGTGGATATCAGTCAGTTATTTGGATTTAGAAGGATAGCGGAGGGATAGAAGAGGGAAAAAGGCTTGCACGTATATTGTTTGTTACCCCCAATGGGGTGTAAAAGTGCTTTATTGGCGAGTAGCACGCTACTCCGGAACCCATAAAAGATTAGTGGTGAAATAGTATAGACTTCTTTTTTTTTGGGTGGTCATAGCAGTAGTAAGAGGCTTGGAATGAGTAAAAAGGGATGTGGATAGGAAGAGTCAGAGGAAAGAGTTTAGAAAAGGCTTGTTTTGGGGAATCAGTATAGTAATAGAGGTGTCAGATGGTGCAAGGAGGGGTAGAGTATGGGAGAGTATAGAATGGACTATTTTGGGGATCATAGTAGTGGTATGGGATTTGAGATAATGTAGAGCATATATTGATAGAGGTGTAGGGTGAGAAATAGGGTAGTGCATTGGAAAGAGTAGCAGAAAGATGGTTGAGATGAGTAAGAGTGTTGAGGTAGAAGATATATTGAGAGAGGTATATGGTGAAAATAGGCGTCAAAGCACTTTTTCGGCATGTATATGCTGGATATGCTGATTTAGAAGAAAGTAATAAATATATAGATCCATAGGTACATGGAAAGTTTATGGATGTATAAAGAAAGTAAGTATATGTAGATTAAATATATTGATAGAGTATTTGGTAAGAAATAGGGTAGTGCATTAAATATGCTTTTTGGGGGGGAGTAATAAATATGCAGATCCAAGTACATGGAAGGTATATAGATGCAAAAAGGAAGGAAGTATAAGTAGATTAAAGATGCATTTGATAAACTCTGGTTTTCAAGTGTTGTACTTCATTGTTTTTGTTTAAAACATAATTATTCGAAATGTTTATACAAAACAACACACATATATGGGTGCATAGCTATAGTACAAATAAATGCTTATATACAGAGGGATATGCTGTATATTTCTGTTTGCATATGGTGCTCATGTGGGGAAGAGCCAATTCTTGAGTAGTTTTCTGAAGATAAGGTGGTTGTCAGTGGATCTTATGTTGGGGGTAAAGAGTTCCATATTGTGGCTGCTTGAACAGAGAAGACTGTGCCACCCCTGGTCTTTTTCTTGTATGTTAGCATTCAGGGGTGAGGTGCCACTCTAGAGCAGAGGTTCCTATGTAGAATGCGTTTGGTGATTTTATTCCTGATGAGGAACGGCCCCCTTCCATGTATGGCTTTGTGGGTGATGCAAAGCAGCATGAACGTGGATCTTCTGACAACCGGTAACCAATGCAGGGCTTTCAAGGCAGAGGAGACGTGGTCTCGCAGTTTGATATACAAGAGTAATCTGGCAGTTGAGTTCTGAATCTGTTGTAGTCTTTTCATAGTCGTTAAAGATGATCCGTGGTAGAGGCTATTGGCGTAATCGAGTTTGGACAGAACAAGGGAGATGGTAGCTTGGACCTTGTGTGGAAATCCCAAATTGGGGAAGATTTGTCTCAGAGTTGGTAAAGTAACAAAGCTTGATCTTGCTAGTTTGTCCACTTGGGCCTTCATCAATAGCTTGGAGTCCATGGTCATTTCGAGGTTTCTTACTTCCTTCGATACTTTCGGTGGTAATCATAGTTAATCAAGCCAGGCGGCAAGCGGTCATAATGTTTCCAATTGCCACACATGATTATTTCTGTTTTGGAAGCATTGAATTTGAGGTGGCTCTAAGTCATCCATTGATCCACATCTCGGAGACAGCTGAAAATCGGCGAGTTTCCAACGTCTTTGGGTCATTCCACTTGAAGCAGTATTTGTGTGTCATCTGCATAGTTATAGCATGTGAGGTGAAATTAATTGATCAGTACCAGTAATGACTTCATGTAGGAGTTGAAAAGTATGGGAGAGATGATAGAGCCTTGAGGGACCCCCCTCTTAAGTGGAGTACGGTTTGGATGAGAAAGGTGGGGTATGGATGACATTGGTTCTGTTTTGAAGGTAGGACATAATCTAGTCTAAAGCAGTCCCCTCTATGCCGGCTTCGAAGATTCTTTGTATTAGAGTGTCATGTCATGGTCAACTGTGTCAAAGGCAGCTGAGAGGTCCAAGAGGAGTAGCGCAGCAACCCAGTTGAGGTCAACTGTGTCGTTCAGGTCAGCCCAGATAGCAAGGAGGGCAGATTCTGTCCCTCTTCACGGACGGAATCCTGTTTGGAAGTCTTCAATGAATTGTGACATCTGGGCGAACGCTGCTCTTTCTATCAGTTTTCCCCGGAAAGGTCCATCTGTAATGGGTCTGTAGTTGTCAGGGTTCAGCAGGTCCAAGTTTGTTTTCTTCAGTAAAGGGTGTATGTATGGCTTTTTGAGTTCTTCTGGAAATTTTCCGGTAGTTAAGGATTCATTGATGATTCTTCTTACTGGAGTGGCAGCAGAGGTTGTTAAAAGAATTTTCTTAATAGTTTACGGTGGACACAGGTCAGAAGGGCAGCCGGCAGGCCTGCTTGCTTTGACCAGATCTATAAATTCATTGTGTGAAATGTGATGGAAGGAATGGAGAGGCTGAGTTAGAGTATTCTTGGATTGTTGTTTTGTAAAAGGGTTAGTGCTGGTGCTTTGTCTCTGTTTTAAATATGAGTCAAACGTTGTCCGTGTAATGATTTGCCAGTTTGTCTGTGATATCTTGAGTAACGGTATGAGTTTCTTCTAGGCAATTTGTTTCACAAAATGTATTGAATATTTTCTAGAATTCTTTATTTGCACATTTAGGGGCATATGTATCAAATACCGTTGTTGCGCTTCTCAAATAGCGATTTTTAGAGAATCGCTATTTGAGAATCGCAAAACGGAATGTAATGAAAAACTTAGCGATTCATTGGCATTCCTTAATTACGATTCACAAATTGCGAATCGCAATTAAGGAATACCTTCCCATTCATTCCTATGGGCTAGGAGGCCCATAGGAATGAAAGGGAAGACATTCCCAATTTGTGATTCGCAATTAGAGAATCACAAATTGGGAATGCAATTTCAAGGGAGCCAGGGTGTCAAAAGGACACCCTGTTGCACCCCTGAAATATATATGCGTGCACATGTGGTGCACATACATGTCCTAAGGGCATGTATGTGTGCCACATGGCGTTTTAAAAAATGCCAAAAAGTGCATTTTTCAAAGAAATCGCAGTGGTAATTTGCGATTCCTTAAGGCCAAATTGCACTTTTTCTGTGCTTCATATATTGCATTTAAGGAATCGCAATTTGCGATTCCTTAAATGCGATCGCAGAATAGAGAATCGCAAATTTTGCGATTTTCTAATTTGCCATGCTCTTTTGGGATGATACATCCCAAAAAGCCTTTTCCAGTTCGCACATGGGCCGATTCTGAGAATCGGCCCATTTGCGAATGGGATAAGGGCTTGATACGTATGCCCCTTAGCATTTTGAATTCTGAATTGCTTTTTTGATAGCTGACTTGTATAATCTGTTCATTTTCTGTAGGTGAAGTTTGTCTTGTTTGGCTTTTGTTTTGAGCCAGGCACATTGCAGCTTTCTAATTTGTAGCTTTCTAATTTGTAGTTTTATGTGTTTGTTATCTCTGTATTTCTCCAAGATATGAATTATATGTGTGAATTGGTAACACCAATTGGCAAGGACTTTAACCCCCCTATTAGTCCCTAGTATATGGTACCATTGGTACTCAAGTGCAAACTGCTCAAACTCATCTTTGCTCTCACCAAGTGTGGCAAAGTCAATTCACTATTTTTAATATATTCCAGTTACCCCTAAGGAAGGCCTCCTGAGCCCAGGAGGCAGGGTGCATGTAATTAAAGGTGTGGACATGTAAGTGCAAACTTACATGTCTCTATACTGTACTTTGCAATTAAAGGCTATTATGAGGGATCCGTCCATAGGATATCATGGGCAGGCACCCGGACAAACCTGAGGTTGGTAGTTCCATTATGGTACTGCATACATGTGTCATTTTTTATATCAAACAACATGCCTCATTACCCCTTATATGAATCTCATGTCAAGGACGATGTGGCATGCACCCAGGTGGCCATGTTATAGGTTGCCCATCTGGTTGCCCCAGTTTTCCTGTGCTCTGGCTACCAGTCTTCAGCTGCTGCCACCAACACAGGAATCTGACCCACTGCCCAGACATGTGAACTTTCCCAGGAGTCAGAAAAATTGCCTAAATGGAAGGAGGTCACACCTCGCTACCTGACAGGGTGGCTAGTGAAGTGGCACATCATGGCGGTGAGGTTGAAAGGCTGCAATGCCGATGATATGCCTCAGGCTGCCACCCAAAGGAGGAAACAGCCATTCCCCTTCCCCCAGGCACATTTGCACCCTCTAGGATGGGCTACATGGTTTGTACAGCTAAGGAAGGCTTCTGCCATTTTTGGAAGTGTTATAATAGAGGCTTCTAGGTAGAAAAGATGGCACACACCCCCGGATGTGGTCACCTCAAGGGCGGATTAATCGTGGGGCTGGTAGTCCATTGGCCACTTACATCCACACCGAACACTCCTAAATCTAGGATTTAAGGGCTACCACTGATGCCAGAACCACAGGTCTGATCAGACTTGCAACAATGGATACAAGGAGAGTCCCAAGTCTGCTACAACAGAAGCTGCACAAACCAGGGATGTGATACTCTGCACCTGTGACACCCTTCCTGGAACTGTACGACTGTGACATGTCCTGAACCAAATCTCAGTTTCCCTAGACAGAGGGACTCCTTTGAAAGCAAAAGGCAACTCCGGACTCTCCTGGACTAGTGGCACTAGTCCCCTGGAAACCGCAGGTACAAACAACTTACCGGAACCAAAGAATTGCAAGCCATGGTGTCCCTGGAGGGATCACCCAGAAGTAGATGGTCCAGTGCATTATGGGAAATGTAACCCTGAACTCCTCAAAGTTTCAGGAGGCTGCCATATTCCCCCGACTTCCGGACATCAAAATAACTTTCTCTGAGCTTACTGCTGCTAAGGCCTGTTGGTGGCCAGTCCAGCACCCACCCCCTGTACTCGATGCTGCACCTCGAAGGAGCTTCACAAAACCTTCAACCGACATCTGCAGTGGCATTGTTGTCAACTTTTTGCACTCTTTTCCCCACCATGTGAGCAGTAAAGCCAACTCCCCCGCGCATCTCGCTTCAGCACCAAGGGCAGCCAGGACAAATCTGCACCCGGGCTTTTCAAGCCAGGTAAAATCAAACTGACTTTTGTGGCTTGGTCCTGGGACCTGCATCACCTTTACCTTCCTTGGGTTCCACGCAACTCGACCTGGAATTCACTGATTGTCACTAGTGATTTTTACCATTGACCGCAGTGATAACGTTTTGCACTACTGTTTTGCACTGATTTAAAATTGCTTCTAAAATCTATAACTCCAGTTATACTTATCTGCTTCATTTGGTTTGGTGTCGAATTTTACATAAAAACATCTTTATTTATATAAATTATTGTCAGATTTATTTTGAGTAATGTCTATTATTTATAATCCATGTCGGAACTCTGAAATGCTTATCACATGTTCCTCTAGTAAACCCTGCCTGCTCTTTGCTACTGTACCAGAACTGAGAACTGGATTTATTATTGTGAATCCAAGTGCAAGCTTTAGGGTATTGTGGGAGTATTGCACGGTGAAGCCTAACCAGCATCACCAGATAATAAGGGTGCGATCCATTGAAACACAAGCCAGGCGCGAGCCAGATGCCAAGCTCTGGCTCAGCTTGAGGTCTTCTTGGAAGCTCGAGCCCAAAACGAGCCAAGCTTTCATCTGGTATCTGCCTGACACTTTCTCTGCCCTCATGCATAAAGTTAAAAACAAATCATTAAAATTAGGTAAAAAGGAAAGACAAATAGACACCACTTTGGTGGCGGATTTGTACAAAGTGAAACCAGAAAACCTGTGATTAATCCCAGATACACTGCTTAACCAAACTGTTTGATCTTAGGCAAATAATTCTCTTTACCAATCACCCTTTTGCGTCATTCCCAATGTCAATTGTTAGTGAACCAATAATGTGACTTCTTAATTAGCCTGGGGGTAATTTTAATTATGCTGAAGTAATCAGAGTAATTTCAGTAATTCTGAGTTACTCTTTGATGCAGAATTGCTGATAATAGCGCAATTATGTCCACTTGAGTAATTAAACGTTATTTGGGGGAAAAATCCCTCAGCAAGGGCACATTTATCTAAATTGGGCAGCTACTCGCGCTGCTGTTTATGTTCTGTTGCATTTAGTGCTATTTTCTTAGTGCAAAAGACATCCTGGCATCTATTTTGTGTGTGAGGGTGCATTTTGCCTTAAGAAACTGGTGCTAAATGCAGTGAGTAATTTGGAGGAAAAGCAAGCCTCAAGTTCTTGTTTAGCAAGTGTGAGTGGCTGCTCGAGCTACTATTTATGTTATGTTGCGTTTATCGCTACTTCGTAGCACAAAATACATTCTTGCATCCATTTTGGAGACAATAGGTTTTTTTGTGCTCAGAAAATATTGCTAAATGCAGCATTGTTCTTCTTGCGTATGTAATTCCGCTTGATTCTGCTACACGGAATTATGCGTGTTACGCCCACCCTATTAACCGAAGGTGGGCGGAATTCCCCGCGATGCATCAAAATTTTATGCGTGCGTAGATCGGACGGCTCTCGGACGTCCCACCAACACGCACACGCATGGGGCCGTCCAACGCATCCAAAGGGTTAATGTCAAAGCACCCTCATGTTTAAAGAAGCACAGTTTATTAATTTGGAACAAACTTGATCATATTTTACATGATGTTTGTTACATGATTTTATGGCAATCATATCCATAGCTTGGCACGAAAAAGGGAGCTTAGAACCAAGCTAAACAATTGGCTCGACTCTGGCAGAGCTCTCACCGCTACTGTTTTACAACCAGAAGAAATCATCTTATTTTCACAATGCACTCTTCCACCATGCCACATCAACTCATTCCTGAGGATCTGTATTTATTTAACAATACCGACTTAGCCCTTTCCGGTGGCTGCGCTACACCAATCAATTTTTAATTTCCTTTATCTTTGTAGCTTGAGCCATTCCAGATTTCCAATCATCTTCACTAATGATCTTTTTACGGCTTTCCAACACATTGGACACAAGCCATTTATCATGATCTGACAACTCGTTAATGTCCTCCGCCACATGAACAGGTAAACCGGATAAACCATCTGCATGAATGTTCTTGTGTTCTGGTAGATACTTGATGTCGAATGAAAACTCCTGCAAATTTAAGAGCTATTTGGATAATCTTGGTGTCGCACTACCCATCCCCTTGGTCAAGAAAACATCTACTTACAATTTATGATCTGTCCTTAGTTCAACTGTTATCCCAGATATGAATTTTGAAATGTTTAATTGCCCACTAACAGGCTAAAGCTTGTTTCTCAATCACAAAACAGGGTTTTAACAGCTCCCTTAAAAGTGGAAAAAGCAAATACCCAAATTCTCTTAGCCCCATCAAAACCACAACTAGAACATACACATGGATGTAAGTTACAAGAATCGACTGGTCATTCACATTGAACAGTTTCATCATCACAATATTTACAATGCTTTACCTTAATTTGTTCAAAATCTCTAATGCAACTCGAAATTCATTCAAACTTGATATTCTTTCTTAGTAAAATTCTCAATACCTTGGTCATGCATGAAAAGTGCTCTACAAATTCAGCCTAGTGTTCAGCCATGTCCAGGAATGATCTTAATTTCTCTTTGTTCACCTGACATGTTGCTTGCTCAATGACCTCTACTACATTCACTTTAGACTTACACCATTTTTTTAATGTAGTGCCCCACATATACTACTTCTTGTACCACAAACTGATATTTACTTGTTCCCACAGTCAAACCTACTTCACACATGATCAAAACCACCCTTCTCATCAAATGTTCATGTTCAGTTAAATATCTTCCAAATACCAAGATATCTTTAGAAATGTTACAAATGGGGGTGGGGTCGCACACTACTCACACACCGGCGGTGTCGCCCCTAAGGACTCTGGTCAATGTAGTAACGTGTTCGCGAAGCATCGTCTTTCGATCTTCAGCTATCTTCGCTGTCTTCGCCATCCCTGGACACGTGTTTCGGGGTATCACCCCTTGTCAGCAGGGATAGGCCGTGTACTGGGGTTGCCGATGGCTGCCAATATCTGCCAGGTATAGTACCACTCAGGCGCGTAGGTGTGGGATCCCAGGCTCATCAGCCCACTGCTCACGGGAGCTTTAAAGTTACAAATGGGGGTGGGGTCGCACACTACTCACACACCGGCGGTGTCGCCCCTAAGGACTCTGGTCAATGTAGTAAAGTGTTCGCGATGCATCATCTTTCGATCTTCTGCTATCTTCGCTGTCTTCGCCATCCCTGGACACGTGTTTCGGGGTATCACCCCTCGTCAGCAGGGATAGGCCGTGTACTGGGGTTATATGCATATGCACAGACTACTAGGATAGTCAGGCGAGGGAAGGAAAGGAAGGGGACGGCAGGGAAGGAGACCTGAAACAATAAGAGCATACACTAAGTATATATCTTCAGCAAACACTCAGTCTAACATCAGCAAGAACACTCTACTTCCAACCCCTGTACAATCCTTTTCCCTACCTGTAAAGAAAAATATTGAAGGCGTAAACCAGGGATGAGGAATGAGGTGAGATCAGAGATTCATCTACTGCAACAGAAAAAACATAAGGCAGGTTTGTGTGATTCTCCTATTGTTTTTTGGTGCAAGACTATTCCTGGTAACATAACCACAACATACCTATATATACATGAGTTCACGTCTTGTAGATAGATAAATCCCTCTGAGTCTCCCCCAGTACGGCTCCCCTGTATTTAGAACATAAAGATGAACAGCAATTGAAGACAACGAAATGAGTATGGCTGGAGCCCCAACCAATCCTTAATCCACTCACTGGAACACCAAATGGACTGTCATAATACTTGTTCGGCTCAGGTCTCCTGAATACACGGAGAGCAAATGATGCCTTGTTGCTCCCCGTATCACAACAGCAGAATGTCTGTCTCTGCCGAGTGAGCAGCCCCAGATTACGTTACTTGGCGAGATTCGTCTCGCCTCCCAAAAAGGACTTGGCCCAAATCCGGTACGGAGTTCACCGGAGACAATAACATACACAGAGGTAGCGCTTACCGGTAATGCAGTAATGTACAAACCACAGCCTCTGTCTTCAACAGAATTATCGGCTCCGCCATCACCGAAGGGCATTGTTTTACTTCCGATATTGCGTGCCTTACGTCAAGCACGCAACGTTCTCCCCGAGCATGCCGGGAACTGTAGTTTCCGATGGATTGTGTCCTCGCCGATGCCGATCAGTGACCCATGAATGTTCAGATCCTGACAAAATGTTCACATTACATTCATTGGCAAATAATTTCTGCATAGCACTCTGAAACACTGCAAATGTAGGTCCACAAATGCATTCATACAAATCTGTATTTTAAATTATGTAAACTGGCATGATAAAGGGTACAATCTAATCTGATAATATTCCTGTGACATATCCAGAGTTGAAAATTCCCAAACTTTGCCTATGGTGTACAACATCTTATTCATGGTGGGAAGTAAATGTTGGTCTACCCAAATGATTTTGCTAAGGTCTTTTATAGTCTGGATTCTTTGCGAATACCACCGGACTCACCCATTCAACTGATTCCACTTGTTTAAAAATGCCCCAAATCTCCAATCAATTAAATTCTTTACGTACTGCAGATTTCATAGTTAGAAATATTCCCCTCTCACAAGCACAGGGGCTATATCAATTACCAGCCTCCTTTGAACACACATTTTTAACTTTGCAAATTGCAATTTCAGATGCATGCTCCCAATTCTCGCATACACCCTCCTTATCTTCCATTTCCCACACTTGGAATAACTTTCTTCAATTACATCCAAAGGCCTCTACCATTTACTCTTGTTTAACACAATTGCCCTAAACAGGGATAAGTCTAAAATAGATCTCTCTTGGGAAGCAGACCTAGGGGTTGTTTGACCTTGTTCTTTTTGGAAAAAATATGGCTGAAAATAAGAAAATCCTCCAGAGCGGCAAATACCCCTCAAACAATTTTTTTTTATCTATAACAGACTGCTTTTTACACCAACGCATTTTCATAGGATAAACACTAACACTCCTAGTGTATGTTGGTTATGCCCTAATGAATCTGCCGAATTGAATCACATGTTATTTACATGTCCGAATGTTTTCAAATTTTGGGAACAGGTGTGTTCTCAAATTAATATCATTTTTAAAACCAATATTGCCCTATCCTTCATTAATGTTTTTTTAGGTAGTATGTCCCCTGACTGGCAGGGAAGTCATTCACGACCCCAAATCATTGATCTATTATTAGCGGTTGCTTTTCAACAGATAACAAAGCATTGGAAAGATACCTCCAAAATATCATATCTCGCCTGGTGGTATGCTATTTGCCATAATCACAGATTAGACACAACTCTTCTTCATCCACTTTCACTTGCCACGAAACTATTGCATTTATGGACTCCTGTCACACACTTTTTGGATCAAAGTGCAAAAAAGTCTTTCATTCCCCAGCCTTCACTCCAAGAAGTTTCCAAGTCTCCTTGACTTCCTTTATGTTGTGCTAGTCTTGTTTATTATCCTATCTTAAACATTATATATGAGTTATCTTATTCAAATAATATTACATCTCTCTATTGTTCATTACTATTGTGTAATACGAATTAGATTCTATTTGCCCTACCTTATATTTACCCTTCAATGTGTTATTCTTTTTCATTCCAATGTAACCATATATTATCATTGTCCTTCATTTATTTAATTATTTATATCTCCTCTAATTGATTATATGTACGACGCAATCTTGATTGACCGATTACCCTCAATAAATCATTTTTCTGAAACTGAAAAGAAATATTCCCCTCACTTTATGCACAATCAGCCTTACACCTTACTTTAATATGATTTTGTGATAGAAACCCTTTGAACATCCCAAGTCAGTGGAAAAGACTTTCGGAAACCCTTTGTTCCACACCTTGTTCCTCAATTCAGCCTCATAAATGAATATAATGTGTTCTTTAAAAAACATATATTGGCATTGAAACAACCTATCAAATGTAATGTCTTTCAACACTAACCCACATTTAGAGGGGCAATTTCCAGCTCCATGGCACCTAATATGTTAAATGGAGCTTCGTACCTAATATGTTAAATGGAGCTTCGTCAAAATAGTATGTGGAGAACATGAATCCACCTAAACTTCTTTGTATACCTCCAAAACGTATATCACACATTTTAGAGGCTGATATGAGTTAGTAAAATTGTGAACCCTTTACACCGAAATTACTAGTACATCATCCTCGTCACTAGTACCAGCCTCGTTTTCTTATGCAATGCTATCTCTGCTCCACTTTGTCTCACAAACTTACACACACGAGAAAAAATACCAATATGTTTGCACTTGCAACATCTAGCATTACTCAGTGGAAACATTAGCAGCCAATGTCAAGTGTCTATTACTGCGACATTGGTAACAATTGTTGATTTGGGCACCACCCCTGTGATTCCATGAATTAGATTCACAAACTCAACATTCTTGGTTGTTTGTAAAACACTAATTGAGTTATAGGTGGTGCCTTAATGTTGGTTCAATAGGTTGACATATTTTGATGTACTTTTAATTCATTTGGATATTTGTATATCTCTAAGGATGATTCCTTAATGCCAATGAGTTTTTCTTGTATTTCATTTTTAGTTCTTTTAACTAATTGATCGCTGATTATTTCTTTGTGCAGGTCTCTAAATCTACATGTAGACACTAAAGTTCACAAAACTGTGGCACTGTGGTCATTAAAACGTGGTTGTTTACTCGGTAGATCTTATTTTGTATGCTTTTCTGGTTTTCTTTTCCTTTTTTTCTTTTTCTCTTCCCCTTCTTTTAAACGTGTTATGTTATTATGATGCAGATCTCCTTTACTAAAAGCGCCGGGATACTCTTTTTGAGTCGCCGTGCGCTATACAAAAGATTAAATAACATAACATAACATAACATAACATGTTGCTCAATTTTTTTTCCAGGTACCTATTCAAATGAGTAATCAAAAAATGACGGCGAGGGTTAAGACCAGGTATGCACAAGGGTATATTCCAGAGAGTAATCAAGATAAAGAATTTGTATATCTGTTGTAGCACTCTACTTCCTGTGGTTCACCGTCCAAGCCACAGAATTATCCGTAAATATAAATAAGAAGGGAAGAAGTGCCAAGATCAGAAAAAAGGTTTTTCAGTCCAATACTGTAGTCCATCTATTCTGTATTATGAGCTTGTTCCAAAATCCAAGATTGTCCAACAGATGTATATAATCCAATGTAGAATGTTCAAAATCAAATATTCAATGTTTCAAAGTTCATGAGATGATAATCACATTGACACAGCCTACGCGTTTCGTCCTACTTGGACATCATCAGGGCTGTGTAATGATAAACAAAAGAAAAATTACAATCAGCATCCATCTTGATAATGACAACCTACAACTTTTACTTTGTCCCAGTCCAGTGCAACCAGATAGCTGCGAGTGGCGCTTTAAGCTTTTTGCCACTGGAATGCACCATTTTTTATTTAATCTTCAAAAATTCAAATCTCGTTCCCTACATTGGATTTTTGTCATTTTGGTTGGTGCCATTTTAATGATGAAAATATTCTCTATTTTTATAAAATAGTGTTGGTTTTTTATTTACTCTTTTGGTGAGATTACATACTTTACACATACCTGTCTCCTAAGTTAAGCCTGACTGCTTGTTTGATGAGCTACCAAGGGTTGATCAAGGATTCATTTAATTAGACTTGCCTGGACCTATTAGTGATTGTGGTATTATCACTAGCTGAAGGTGAATACCCCCATCTACTAATCACTTTCCTACACTTGGACAATCTTTTACAGCAGGTGACTTGACCACACTACACATGCAATGATGTATAGCATTGCGTTTTGACGTCAGAATGTATTAACGTGAGGCACATTATCCTGGGATACGGTCATATGATTCACTGCTCAGGTCAGCTTCTGCTGACATAACGTTAGCAGTACCATATTGTAGATTATTTTGGCTCTGGGTACTGCTGATATAGTGAACCTATATCTAAAGGAAGTGGTGCAAGCACCAGCTTACACAGCCTGCAATGGCAGACCTGTAGTACTATTTTGTATGGCCTCTCATGGGTGGCATAATACATGTTTCAGCCCATGGGAGGCCTCTGGGGTACCTATCCCCTGGGTACATGTGTACCATATACTAGGGTCTTAAAAGGCTAAACCAGTATCCAATCTGGAATGTACATGGCATTACATTTTAGGGTGAAAGCAGATAGCCTGTGGTCCTGATTAGCAGGATCCCAGTCAGACTACTCAAAAACCAGCAAAGCACCAGGTGAAAAGTGGGGGAAACTATGCAGTCAGATTCTACATTCCTAAACGCCCTACCTTGGCAAGCCACAGCACCTTGTCGCAGCCCACTGGAGATGCAAAGAAATGACTATGTTCCACTTTTCTCCAACTGCTGGGAAGATCCTTCTTGAAGCCCTGATGTTCCTAGATCCTCAGGCCATCCTTCTAGACATCCTTCTTTCTCCAGTCATGTCTCTTACCTGGCCCAGTCTTCTCTGGTCAGCTGGCCCTCTTTGGAGTCAGAAGACTATTTACTTTTTATGTCCCCGAAGCAGGCAAGCAGAAGGCTAACCACTTGATCCTGGAAGAGCAGCTGGGAGCCAGCGGGAGTCAGGAGTTCTTAAGATTGGAGTGAGTCCTCTGTTCCAGAAGGAATCAGGGGCCTCATTTATGAGAAATGACGCATCGCTGCGTGAAAGCAGCGATACGTCACTTCTCAGTGTGCACTCCTTGCGTCATGATTGATGCGTCATATTTATAATATGACGCATCATGTTGGAAGGAGTTACAGATACGTCAGTATTTCTGACGTATCTGTAGTCGCAAAAGTGACGCATTGCTGGAGTGTGTCACAAAAGTGACGTAACTCCAGCAATGTGTACTTTCACATGGGCAAGTCCCATGTTGTTAGTGCCTGCGTCAGTCTTACGCCTGCCATGAAATAGGCGCAAGATTTTGACGCATTAGCGGCCAAGAAATGGCGCAGTGAAATCTTATAGATTACACTGCGTCACTTCCATGACCCTTTCTTGCGTCAAAACACCCCCCTTGCATACATTATACCTGGGGCAGGTATAATGTGCCGCAGGGGTAAATATGGCGCAACAAGGCGCATTTTTTACACCGCTGGTGCATCACAAAAAGTGACGCACCAGCGGCGTAAAAGTGACGCACAGCCTCATAAATGAGGCCCCAGGAGTCTTTCTTCTTCCAGAATTGCCTTTCTTCTTTAGGTGAAATCTTCCCAAGTCCTGAAATGTTCCAAGGAGGTAGTGCTCGAGGTACCAGATGTATCCTGTGTACTAGCCAGTGACTGGGGAAATGTTACCACCATTCGCAATTTTCTCGCAGTCCCAGACCCCTTTTGCAGCACATCCTCTTTCCCTTACTGCAAAATTACCCACAAGCCCATGTTTCAAATTTGCAGAGCCTTTCTGCCACCAGGCGGGGCTGTCATTAGCTCTTTTGCCAATTCCCTATTTAGAGGAGGTCTTCTCCCATACAACAGGGTCCATAATGTCTCTTTCTCTCTCAATGGAGCCTAGATGTCTAGGAGAGTACTGTGAATTAATTCGAGAAGACCTCCCTGGCATACCCAAATCAAAACAGTAAGTGCTAAGGAAACCCTTTGTTCTCTTACCAGTTCATGTCCACTTCCACATGGCTAATCCATTTAAAGTGCCTGGTCACCAGATAGATTGGGGATAAGAGACCACAGAGACAGGATATGGAAAAGATGGAAAAAGGGACAATAAAAAATAAGGAATGACATACCCAGAGCTGCAACCCCCAGAGTCACACATGCAGTCCCCCAATTGTAGAGGCATTCCCTAGAGGCACACTTTCAGTTTGTTAGAGGCAGGCAGGGTATATCTACTATAGAGGTACAGGGGCAAGATGTCTTGCAACATTCATTGTTGTACTTGTCTTGATACTCACTACACTTCACATCCAGTTATTCCACTCCCTTGCCTTTATTGTTCTCTCCCTATTCAGTTCCCTTCATCCTCTCGTATTTCCATGATTTGTGACATATCTGGTTCCTGCATTTTGACCTTTGCATGTAAGTTGTATCCTCTCTACCAGGCTCCTTCCTTCCGGTATGCCCAGAGACTAGTCACAGCTTATCTTCTGCGTGCACTGGGTAGTTCCATATGCATATGCAAAATGTTATTTTGTACATCTTGGCATGACCCCTTCACTGATATGGGTCCTCCTACCTGTGGGTGTAGACTTGGTCCGTTCTAACTGGTGATCTAATGCTTTGTTCAAATGGATTCCCCCCCCCCCCGACACGAGAAAAAACGTCACTCAGGCCCTGGTCACCAGCAGACTGGAATACGGGAACGCCCTCTACGCAGGAACAACAACCAAGCTCCTGAGACGGCTGCAACGCATCTAGAACGCCTCTGCACGACTGATCCTCGACGTCCCCCGATGCAGCCACATCACACCCCATCTGAGATGCCTGCATTGGCTCATCGTCAACAACAGGATCACCTTCAAACTCCTCATCCGTGCACACAAAGCCCTACACAACGCCGGACCATCATACCTCAACATTCGACTCAACTTCCACACCCCCACCCGCAGCCTCCGCTCTGCCAGCCTCGCCACAGTCCCACGCGTCTGGAAAACCACCGTCGGCGGTAGATCCTTCTCCTACCTCGCCACCAAGACCTGGAGCACTCTCCCTACCAACCTACATCAGACCCAGGACCTGCTGGCCTTCAGAAGACTTCTCAAGACCTGGCTTTTCGATCAGTAGCTGCCCCCCTCGCCCCCCCCCCCCCAGTGCCTTGAGACCCTCACGGGTATGTAGCGCGCTTTACAAATGATAATGATTGATTGATTGATTGTGCTGTGTGTAATCCAGTCCAGATATTCCAACAACCAACCTGCAGGACTGTGTATCTCCTTCTTTCTCCTAACCACCTTCGCCCTCTAAGTCTAGGTCCTCTTTACCACCTCTGATATCTTACCAGAGGTGTAGGTCCACTCCTTGCCCTTGAATGCCACACATCAGAACTACAAGAATAGGGCACTAAGTGGTCAGCAGTTAACACCACCCTGTCATACTCTTCAGGACCTAGCAGTGTTGTTCATGTATATATGTATTTATTTTGTCAATTGTGTATTTATCCGTATAAAAAATGTCACTAATTTACTGAACATTCATTGTGTAGTGCCAGCTTAACCCTTTGCATTGCCATTGTGCCTCACACTATTAGAAGTGTTTCTTATCATTCCACAAGAGCCATTGTTTCCTCAATAGCTTCATACCCAGGCTCCACGTGAGAAGGGTTCCCTTGTTGCTCATTCCCAAATGAGTGATCCAGCTAACCAAGGAATGTCCCTTTATTAGGAGGACTTCCCTCACGCACCATAGGTGGCATGCTTCATCAATGGGATTGTCCTCGTGCCGGGATGCCTAGTCCTGGCATGGGCTACAACCCCCTCACTGAAAGGGAGAAGCTTAAGAATGTTTTGTTTCTAAATGGAGGTATACTAATTACCACAATTATGAGTTGGAGGTTAGGTTTGATGAGGGACGCAGCGCAATGAAAAATGTGAGTGGATGTGAAGGAAAAACTAGCTCCTGGGTACGTAGTGTATCTTTATTAGAACATCCCAGGGTCAGGATCAAAAACAGGGCCCTGGCAGGGAAAACATATACCCGCAGTTAGTGACAGTGGTGGTGGTCTACATGTTTCAGCCTAATAACCCTCAGTACAGGTTTTGTGGGTTTCGTCAGGACCAACTTGTGCTGCTGCTGAGTAGTTTTTGTGTCCATTGAATGGTGTAACGTGGAGTGACACAAACAACACAAAAGAAAAATCTAAAGGATTTTTTGAATTTAACAAAATAAAGATACAAAATCAGTAATCATAATTCCGTCTTTATTGTGTTTTGGGAGGGATTCACTGGTGATACCTATAGATGTGTATAAATAGAAAAAGAAAGTCATTAGAATATTCTACAAAGGAAAGCTAGATATCACTCATGGACAATGTCTCTTTTTTCTAAAAATTATGCAGTAACAGCAATACAGAATAGTTTTAGGGTTATATGTCAAACATTTCACAACAAAAAACAGGCAGTGCCAGGGGTACCAAGGGGCAAGCCAGGGGTCGTAACTTCCATTCCAGTGTCATTGATTTTGCTAAATTGAAACAAACTTCTTCTTTGGGTGTTTGTTTCACTAAAATGAAAAGTGTGCATCCGGGGCCAAAAAGGCATTGCCCCCGGCAGTCAGACAGGGATCTCATATTATTTTGGGTCTTCTGCTGGCAGAGTGGAGGCCAGCACAAAAGTCAGCACATCTCCTATTTAGTTAGAGTTTGAGCGTGCGAAGTTCTGAAGTGTGTGACTTGTAAATTTCCAGTAATTCTTGTGAAACTACGATCTTTACCCATAATCCACAAAGTATTCTGCAACATTTTCCAGTGGAAATTGGACCTTTTGTATCCCTTTTTAATTATTTCAAGGTAAAAAGACTGCCATCACCCATTCAGTGTCACAGTCATAAAAATACCAAGTGTTAAAGGCAACTTGCAAGAAAAAAGCACATCCGTTTTCAGCGTGAACTAGCATTGGCAAAGAAAAAAATTGGCAGTTTGCATGAGGAAAAATTGCACTACAGTGGAAATGCAGAAACAGCACAGAACTCTGCCAATAATCGATATCCATGCAAAATGTATTGACGTAATATGATCCTTGCAAACTCTTAGTTGGAGCTGAAATATCTTGCCTACAGTGGCTTGGTCTGAGGCTGAGAAGTACAAATAACTCTCATGTGGGAGGAGGGGGCGTAACTGTCGATCAACTAAAGCTGTTAGGGACATTCTAAACCAGTGGTCTTCAAACATTTTAATGCCGCTCCCACCCAGTAAAAATAAAATCACTGGGCCCACCCTCAAAAATGTCACAAATATTCTATTAAATTGCCACTATTTAAATATGCCTATACATATTTAAACATTGCAGTCAAGTTGTGTTACCATTTTTAAAATGCAATCAAATACATGATTGCCAAACATATTATTATGGTCAGGCAGGCCTTACTAACTGTAAAACTATTCACAGTGTGAATATTAGAAATAGGGGTAGGGGTTTTAAAGAATATTTGGAGTCCCTTCCCTTTTGACACCTTCTCCCAGCCAGGATATTAATGACCAAATATGCTAATGATGGCCCATTACAGAGCGTCTTACTGCTGTTCATCTTTTTCTGCTGAAAACAAAGCGCTGTTATCAGGATAGTGCCTCTTTTGGACAGAACATGGCTCACCCCCTCCCCCCCCATAATTTGAGGCCCCCTAGGGTGGGCAGCCCCTCAGTTTGAATACCCCTGTTCTAGACCTATAAGAACCACACTAGGGGCGGAGCCAAAACCACTATTAGTGTTGGGCCAGATAGAGACCCATTTGCTAGGTAATGTCTTGGGGCCAGTGCCTACTGCGGCAGCCAGCATATCGCTGAACATCAGCATAGTCTTTATATCTTAACAACAACTGTGATTTCTCTGGCAGACGCATCAGCTAAATTTAGGATGGCCAGATCCACTAAGTTTGGCTTATGCCAGTTTAGTACTGCCCTGAAGCGTGGGTTAAAACAGGTAAATGGACCCGACGGCCGCTTACCTTCCCACGTTTTAATGTGTAATCTTTTTAATTAAATTAATTGAAAAGAACATTTTAAGGATGGCCTGGGATGAACCCATTCCAGATTTTCAGGATATCTGCATGAGTTTCATTTGCTGACACTCAGTTGAAATAGTAAACAATTCCATGGTGGGTAATTTTTCTAAAGATCCAGCATGGCTCTAAAAGTGATTTCGTATGCATCTTTGCTCTGTATCATTCCTTTCACTCAGTCACTCATGCACTCCATCACTCCATCTATTAGGCGCTCACTCACTCTAGACCTACACTACTTGGGCAGAGATCAAGCAAGCATTGCACACCTTCCTCTTACAACAAAACTCCACTGTTCTAGCAGTCCAAGTCTTATCCACCAGCAGTGACTGCCAGCACATATATTAGTGCCAACTACACGATCAGTTCCTACATCCGGTGCACGATGTGATCAAGACCACGTGCCAGCACAGTTAACGTCACAATCACGTACTTGTACATACATTTCCCAATCCCTCTTCACAATCGATGGCATTCAACAAGGTGAGAGAAACTGCTCTTCTTCCAGGGGGCATGGGCGCGCGCCTCCTGTTCCGGTGTCTCTGTGTGGTTATTGTCCGGTGACGAAGACAACAACTTTAATACCGGTTTTACTAGTTTATTCGTTCTTTCAGTGACTGCTCAAAAGACAAACACTCCACACATTAAGCGCCAACAACTCGTGCCTCCTCCTTTAACTGCAAGCAGCAATGTCAGCCAAAAACCCCGGCCCTAGGCCATTTTATCATTTGTGCACCACATTAATTCTGCGATCCAAGCTGCAGTCGTGACTATTGTCAAAAACCTATCCTACATGAAGCGGAGAGGTCTCTATAAAGATTGGATGATTTTTTTATTTATTTTTGCAGTTTTTTATAGCGTGAACTTGACTCGAAGGTATCGGAGCGCTTTACATGAGCATAGGGACACATTCATTTTTGGTAGGCATAGAGAGATTAAGTGATTTGCCCAGAATCATAGGATGTTGATCCAACGCGTAGGCTCGTACCTTCCCCAGCTGCAAAGTCAGGAGTGCTGGCGTTAGGCCACATGCTCTATTTTTCTGTCCTATTTTTAGATAGGCTTTTGTATGTGTGTGTGTGTATATATATATATATATATAAATATATATATTCCAACACAATCGACTCGGTTGAGTCAAAAACGACAAGCACTCAAGTATCCATTTCACAGATGGTTTATTGCAAACACCTCACCTCACGATGGATTTAGGCCCAGATCTCTGTACTGGGGTGAATGTATGACATTGTTCTGCATTCTGTCCATCACCTGTTGTTTTTGCAATTGTCATCCCGAGTGGGACGGGTATGCTCAGACTTGAGTCCTGTGCTCTCCATGCCACTGGAATCCAGCTATCCAGGCTGATGAGGGCTGAAAGCCCAAAACCGGTCCTTGGATGCTTGTTTCCAGTCCAGGGAGCACCTGGCTTGGCAGTTCGTGCTGGACTGTTCCCATGGGGCACAGGGTCAAGACTGATTTGCATATGGCTGGGTTCAAAGTGGAATGGCATGGTGAGCAAAAAAACGATGGATTTAGGCCCAGATCTCTGTCCTGGGGTGAATGTATGACATTGTTCTGCATTCTGTCCATCACCTGTTGTTTCTGCAATTGTCACCCCGAGTGGGACAGGTATGCTCAGACGTGAGTCCCGTGAAAGCCCGAAACCAGTCCTTGGATGCTTGTTTCCAGTCCAGGGAGGACCTAGCTTGGCAGTTCGGGCTGGACTGTTCCCATGGGGCACAGGGTCAAGACTGATTTGCATATGGCTGGGTTCAAACTGGAATGGCAAGGTGAGCAACAAAACGATGGATTTAGGCCCAGATCTCTGTACTGGGGTGAATGTATGACATTGTTCTGCATTCTGTCCATCACCTGTTGTTTTTGCAATTGTCACCTCGAGTGGGACGGGTATGCTCAGACGTGAGCCCCGTGCTCTCCATGCCACTGGAATCAAGCTATCCAGGCTGATGAGGGCTGAAGGCCCGAAACCGGTCCTTGGATGCTTGTTTCCAGTCCAGGGAGGACCTGGCTTGGCAGTTCGGGCTGGACTGTTCCCATGGGGCACAGGGTCAAGACTGATTTGCATACGGCTGGGTTCAAACTGGAATGGCATGGTGAGCAAAAGAACGATGGATTTAGGCTCAGATCTCTGTACTGGGGTGAATGTATGACATTGTTCTGCATTCTGTCCATCACCTGTTGTTTTTGCAATTGTCACCCCGAGTGGGACGGGTATGCTCAGACGTGAGTCCCGTGCTCTCCATGCCACTGGAATCAAGCTATCCAGGCTGATGAGGGCTGAAAGCCCGAAACCGGTCCTTGGATGCTTGTTTCCAGTCCAGGGAGGACCTGGCTTGGCAGTTCAGGCTGGACTGTTCCCATGGGGCACAGGGTCAAGAATGATTTGCATATGGCTGGGTTCAAACTGGAATAGCATGGTGAGCAAAAAAACGATGGCTTTAGGCCCAGATCTCTGTACTGGGGTGAATGTATGACATTGTTCTGTATTCTGTCCATCACCTGTTGTTTTTGCAATTGTCACCCCGAGTGGGACGGGTATGCTCAGACGTGAGTCCCGTGCTCTCCATGCCACTGGAATTAAGCTATCCAGGCTGATGAGGGCTGAAATCCCGAAACCGGTCCTTGGATGCTTGTTTCCAGTCCAGGGAGGACCTGGCTTGGCAGTTCGGGCTGGACTGTTCCCATGGGGCACAGGGTCAAGACTGATTTGCATATGGCTGGGTTCAAACTGGAATGGCATGGTGAGCAAAAAAACGATGGATTTAGGCCCAGATCTCTGTACTTGGGTGAATGTATGACATTGTTCTGCATTCTGTCCATCACCTGTTGTTTTTGCAATTGTCACCCCGAGTGGAACGGGTATGCTCAGACGTGAGTCCCGTGCTCTCCATGCCACTGGAATCAAGCTATCCAGGCTGATGAGGGCTGAAAGCCCGAAACCGGTTCTTGGATGCTTGTTTCCAGTCCAGGGAGGACCTGGCTTGGCAGTTCGGGCTGGACTGTTCCCATGGGGCACAGGGTCAAGACTGATATGCATACGGCTGGGTTCAAACTGGAATGGCATGGTGAGAAAAAAAACGATGGATTTAGGCCCAGATCTCTGTACTAGGGTGAATGTATGACATTGTTCTGCATTCTGTCCATCACCTGTTGTGTTTGCAATTGTCACCCCGAGTGGGACGGGTATGCTCAGACGTGAGTCCCGTGCTCTCCATGCCACTGGAATTAAGCTATCCAGGCTGATGAGGGCTGAAAGCCCGAAACCCGTCCTTGGATGCTTGTTTCCAGTCCAGGGAGGACCTGGCTTGGCAGTTCGGGCTGGACTGTTCCCATGGGGCACAGGGTCAAGACTGATTTGCATACAGCTTGTTTCAAACTTGAATGGCATGGTGAGCAAAAGAACGATGGATTTAGGCCCAGATCTCTGTACTGGGGTGAATGTATGACATTGTTCTGCATTCTGTCCATCACCTGTTGTTTTTGCAATTGTCACCCCGAGTGGGAGGGGTATGCTGAGACGTGAATCCCGTGCTCTCCATGCCACTGGAATCAAGCTATCCAGGCTGATGAGGGCTGAAAGCCCGAAACCGGTCCTTGGATGCTTTTTTCCAGTCCAGGGAGGACCTGGTTTGGCAGTTTGGACTGTTCCCATGGGGCACAGGGTCAAGACTGATTTGCATATGGCTGGGTTCAAACTGGAATGGCATGGTGAGCAAAAAAACGATGAATTTCGGCCCAGATCTCTGTACTGGGGTGAATGTATAACATTGTTCTGCATTCTGTCCATCACCTGTTGTTTTTGCAATTGTCACCCCGAGTGGGACGGGTATGCTCAGACGTGAGTCCCGTGCTCTCCATGCCACTGGAATCAAGCTATCCAGGCTGATGAGGGCTGAAGGCCCGAAACCGGTCCTTGGATGCTTGTTTCCAGTCCAGGGAGGACCTGGCTTGGCAGTTCGGGCTGGACTGTTCCCATGGGGCACAGGGTCAAGAATGATTTGCATATGGCTGGGTTCAAACTGGAATAGCATGGTGAGCAAAAAAACGATGGATTTAGGCCCAGATCTCTGTACTGGGGTGAATGTATGACATTGTTCTGTATTCTGTCCATCACCTGTTGTTTCTGCAATTGTCACCCCGAGTGGGACGGGTATGCTCAGACGTGAGTCCCGTGCTCTCCATGCCACTGGAATTAAGCTATCCAGGCTGATGAGGGCTGAAAGCCCGAAACCGGTTCTTGGATGCTTGTTTCCAGTCCAGGGAGGACCTGGCTTGGCAGTTCGGGCTGGACTGTTCCCATGGGGCACAGGGTCAAGACTGATTTGCATACGGCTGGGTTCAAACTGGAATGGCATGGTGAGCAAAAAAACGATGGATTTAGGCCCAGATCTCTGTACTGGGGTGAATGTATGACATTGTTCTGCATTCTGTCCATCACCTGTTGTGTTTGCAATTGTCACCCGGAGTGGGACGGGTATGCTCAGACGTGAGTCCCGTGCTCTCCATGCCACTGGAATTAAGCTATCCAGGCTGATGAGGGCTGAAAGCCCGAAACCGGTCCTTGGATGCTTGTTTCCAGTCCAGGGAGGACCTGGCTTGGCAGTTCGGTCTGGACTGTTCCCATGGGGCACAGGGTCAAGACTGATTTGCATACGGCTTGTTTCAAACTTGAATGGCATGGTGAGCAAAAGAACGATGGATTTAGGCCCAGATCTCTGTACTGGGGTGAATGTATGACATTGTTCTGCATTCTGTCCCTCACCTGTTGTTTTTGCAATTGTCACCCCGAGTGGGAGGGGTATGCTCAGACGTGAGTCCCGTGCTCTCCATGCCACTGGAATCAAGCTATCCAGGCTGATGAGGGCTGAAAGCCCGAAACCGGTCCTTGGATGCTTGTTTCCAGTCCAGGGAGGACCTGGCTTGGCAGTTTGGACTGTTCCCATGGGGCACAGGGTTAAGACTGATTTGCATATGGCTGGGTTCAAACTGGAATGGCATGGTGAGCAAAAAAACGATGGATTTAGGCCCAGATCTCTGTACCGGGGTGAATGTATGACATTGTTCTGCATTCTGTCCATCACCTGTTGTTTTTGCAATTGTCACCCCGAGTGGGACGGGTATGCTCAAACGTGTGTCCCGTGCTCTCCATGCCACTGGAATCAAGCTATCCAGGCTGATGAGGGCTGAAAGCCCGAAACCGGTCCTTGGATGCTTGTTTCCAGTCCAGGGAGGACCTGGCTTGGCAGTTCGGGCTGGACTGTTCCCATGGGGCACAGGGTCAAGACTGATTTGCATATGGCTGGGTTCAAACTGGAATGCATGGTGAGCAAAAACACCATGGATTTAGGCCCAGATCTCTGTACTAGGGTGAATGTATGACATTGTTCTGCATTCTGTCCATCACCTGTTGTTTTTGCAATTGTCACCCCGAGTGGGACGGGTGTGCTCAGACGTGAGTCCCGTGCTCTCCATGCCACTGGAATCAAGCTATACAGGCTGATGAGGGCTGAAGGCCCGAAATCGGTCCTTGGGTGCTTGTTTCCAGTCCAGGGAGGACCTGGCTTGGCAGTTCGGGCTGGACTGTTCCCATGGGGCACAGGGTCAAGACTGATTTGCATACGGCTGGGTTCAAACTGGAATGGCATGGTGAGCAAAAGAACGATGGATTGACGCCCAGATCTCTGTACTGGGATGAATGTATGACATTGTTCTGCATTCTGTCCATCACCTGTTGTTTTTGCAATTGTCACCCCGAGTGGGACGGGTATGCTCAGACGTGAGTCCAGTGCTCTCCGAGCCACTGGAATCAAGCTATCCAGGCTGATGAGGGCTGAAAGCCCGAAACCGGTTCTTGGATGCTTGTTTCCAGTCCAGGGAGGACCTGGCTTGGCAGTTCGGGCTGGACTGTTCCCATGGGGCACAGGGTCAAGACTGATTTGCATATGGCTGGGTTCAAACTGGAATGACATGGTGAGCAAAAAAACGATGGATTTAGGCCCAGATCTCTGTACTGTGGTGAATGTATGACATTGTTCTGCATTCTGTCCATCACCTGTTGTTTTTGTAATTGTCACCCCAAGTGGGACGGGTATGCTCAGACGTGAGTCCCGTGCTCTCCATGCCACTGGAATCAAGATATCCAGGCTGATGAGGGCTGAAAGCCCGAAACCGGTCCTTGGATGCTTGTTTTCAGTCCAGGGAGGACCTGGCTTGGCAGTTCGGGCTGGACTGTTCCCATGGGGCACAGGGTCAAGACTGATTTGTATATGGCTGTGTTCAAACTGGAATGGCATGGTGAGCAAAAAAACGATGAATTTAGGCCCAGATCTTTGTACTGGGGTGAATGTATGACATTGTTCTGCATTCTGTCCATCACCTGTTGTTTTTGCGATTGTCACCCGGAGTGGGACGGGTCTGCTCAGACGTGAGTCCCGTGCTCTCCATGCCACTGGAATCAAGCTATCCAGGCTGATGAGGGCTGAAAGCCCGAAACCGGACCTTGGATGCTTGTTTCCAGTCCAGGGAGGACCTGGCTGGGTAGTTCTGGCTGGACTGTTCCCATGGGGCACAGGGTCAAGACTGATTTGCATATGGCTCTCAAACTGGAATGGCATGGTGAGCAAAAAAACTATGGATTTAGGCCCAGATCTCTGTACTGGGGTGAATGTATGACATTGTTCTGAATTCTGTCCATCACCTGTTGTTTTTGCAATTGTCACCCCGAGTGGGACGGGTATGCTCAGACGTGAGTCCCGTGCTCTCCATGCCACTGGAATCAAGCTATCCAGGCTGATGAGGGCTGAAGGCCCGAAACCGGTCCTTGGATGCTTGTTTCCAGTCCACGGAGGACCTGGCTTGGGAGTTCGGGCTGGACTGTTTCCATGGGGCACAAGGTCAAGACAGATTTGCATATGGCTCTCAAACTGGAATGGCATGGTGAGCAAAAAAACTATGGATTTAGGCCCAGATCTCTGTACTGGGGTGAATGTATGACATTGTTCTGAATTCTGTCCATCACCTGTTGTTTTTGCAATTGTCACCCCGAGTGGGACGGGTATGCTCAGACGTGAGTCCCGTGCTCTCCATGCCACTGGAATCAAGCTATCCAGGCTGATGAGGGCTTAAAGCCCGAAACCGGTCCTTGGATGCTTGTTTCCTGTCCAGGGAGGACCTGGCTTGGCAGTTCAGGCTGGACTGTTCCCATGGGGCACAGGGTCAAGAATGAGTTGCATATGGCTGGGTTCAAACTGGAATAGCATGGTGAGCAAAAAAACGATGGATTTAGGCCCAGATCTCTGTACTGGGGTGAATGTATGACATTGTTCTGTATTCTGTCCATCACCTGTTGTTTTTGCAATTGTCACCCCGAGTGGGACGGGTATGCTCAGACGTGAGTCCCGTGCTCTCCATGCCACTGGAATTAAGCTATCCAGGCTGATGAGGGCTGAAAGCCCGAAACCGGTTCTTGGATGCTTGTTTCCAGTCCAGGGAGGACCTGGCTTGACAGTTCGGGCTGGACTGTTCCCATGGGGCACAGGGTCAAGACTGATTTGCATACGGCTGGGTTCAAACTGGAATGGCATGGTGAGCAAAAAAACGATGGATTTAGGCCCAGATCTCTGTACTGGGGTGAATGTATGACATTGTTCTGCATTCTGTCCATCACCTGTTGTGTTTGCAATTGTCACCCCGAGTGGGACGGGTATGCTCAGACGTGAGTCCCGTGCTCTCCATGCCACTGGAATTAAGCTATCCAGGCTGATGAGGGTTGAAAGCCCGAAACCGGTCCTTGGATGCTTGTTTCCAGTCCAGGAGGACCTGGCTTGGCAGTTCGGGCTGGACTGTTCCCATGGGGCACAGGGTCAAGACTGATTTGCATACGGCTTGTTTCAAACTTGAATGGCATGATAAGCAAAAGAACAGTGGATTTAGGCCCAGATCTCTGTACTGGGGTGAATGTATGACATTGTTCTGCATTCTGTCCATGACCTGTTGTTTTTGCAATTGTCACCCCGAGTGGGAGGGGTATGCTCAGACGTGAGTCCCGTGCTCTCCATGCCACTGGAATCAAGCTATCCAGGCTGATGAGGGCTGAAAGCCCGAATCCGGTCCTTGGATGCTTGTTTCCAGTCCAGGGAGGACCTGGCTTGGCAGTTTGGACTGTTCCCATGGGGCACAGGGTTAAGACTGATTTGCATATGGCTGGGTTCAAACTGGAATGGCATGGTGAGCAAAAAAACGATGGATTTAGGCCCAGATCTCTGTACTGGGGTGAATGTATGACATTGTTCTGCATTCTGTCCATCACCTGTTGTTTTTGCAATTGTCACCCCGAGTGGTACGGGTATGCTCAAACGTGAGTCCCGTGCTCTCCATGCCACTGGAATCAAGCTATCCAGGCTGATGAGGGCTGAAAGCCCGAAACCGGTCCTTGGATGCTTGTTTCCAGTCCAGGGAGGACCTGGCTTGGCAGTTCGGGCTGGACTGTTCCCATGGGGCACAGGGTCAAGACTGATTTGCATATGGCTGGGTTCAAACTGGAATGACATGGTGAGCAAAAACACGATGGATTTAGGCCCAGATCTCTGTACTGGGGTGAATGTATGACATTGTTCTGCATTCTGTCCATCACCTGTTGTTTTTGCAATTGTCACCCCGAGTGGGACGGGTATGCTCAGACGTGAGTCCCGTGATCTCCGAGCCACTGGAATAAAGCTATCCAGGCTGATAAGGGCTGAAAGCCCGCAACCGGTTCTTGGATGCTTGTTTCCAGTCCAGGGAGGACCTGGCTTGGCAGTTCGGGCTGGACTGTTCCCATGGGGCACAGGGTCAAGACTGATTTGCATATGGCTGGGTTCAAACTGGAATGACATGGTGAGCAAAAAAACGATGGATTTAGGCCCAGATCTCTGTACTGTGGTGAATGTATGACATTGTTCTGCATTCTGACCATCATCTGTTGTTTTTGTAATTGTCACCCCGTGTGGGACGGGTATGCTCAGACGTGAGTCCCGTGCTCTCCATGCCACTGGAATCAAGATATCCAGGCTGATGAGGGCTGAAAGCCAGAAACCGGTCCTTGGATGCTTGTTTTCAGTCCAGGGAGGACCTGGCTTGGCAGTTCGGGCTGGACTGTTCCCATGGGGCACAGGGTCAAGACTGATTTGCATATGGCTGGGTTCAAACTGGAATGGCATGGTGAGCAAAAAAACGATGAATTTAGGCCCAGATCTTTGTACTGGGGTGAATGTATGACATTGTTCTGCATTCTGTCCATCACCTGTTGTTTTTGCAATTGTCACCCGGAGTGGGACGGGTATGCTCAGACGTGAGTCCCGTGCTCTCCATGCCAATGGAATCAAGCTATCCAGGCTGATGAGGGCTGAAAGCCCGAAACCGGACCTTGGATGCTTGTTTCCAGTCCAGGGCGGACCTGGCTTGGTAGTTCGGGCTGCACTGTTCTCATGGGGCACAGGGTCAAGACTGATTTGCATATGGCTGTCAAACTGGAATGGCATGGTGAGCAAAAAAACTATGGATTTAGGTCCAGATCTCTGTACTGGGGTGAATGTATGACATTGTTCTGAATTCTGTCCATCAACTGTTGTTTTTGCAATTGTCACCCCGAGTGGGACGGGTATGCTCAGACGTGAGTCCCGTGCTCTCCATGCCACTGGAATCAAGCTATCCAGGCTGATGAGGGCTGAAAGCCCGAAACCGGTCCTTGGATGCTTGTTTCCAGTCCAGGGAGGACCTGGCTTGGCAGTTCGGGCTGGACTGTTCCCATGGGACACAGGGTCAAGACTGATTTGCATATGGCTGGGTTCAAACTGGAATGGCATGGTGAGCAAAAACACGATGGATTTAGGCCCAGATCTCTGTACTGGGGTGAATGTATGACATTGTTCTGCATTCTGTCCATAACTGTTGTTTTTGCAATTGTCACCCCGAGTGGGACGGGTATGCTCAGACGTGAGTCCCGTGCTCTCCATGCCACTGGAATCAAGCTATCCAGGCTGATGAGGGCTGAAGGCCCGAAATCGGTCCTTGGGTGCTTGTTTCCAGTCCAGGGAGGACCTGGCTTGGCAGTTCGGGCTGGACTGTTCCCATGGGGCACAGGGTCAAGACTGTTTTGCATACGGCTGGGTTCAAACTGGAATTGCATGGTGAGCAAAAGAACGATGGATTGAGGCCCAGATCTCTGTACTGGGATGATTGTATGACATTGTTCTGCATTCTGTCCATCACCTGTTGTTTTTGCAATTGTCACCCCGAGTGGGACGGGTATGCTCAGACGTGAGTCCCGTGCTCTCCGAGCCACTGGAATCAAGCTATCCAGGCTGATGAGGGCTGAAAGCCCGAAACCGGTTCTTGGATGCTTGTTTCCAGTCCAGGGAGGACCTGGCTTGGCAGTTCGGGCTGGACTGTTCCCATGGGGCACAGGGTCAAGACTGATTTGCATATGGCTGGGTTCAAACTGGAATGACATGGTGAGCAAAAAAACGATGGATTGAGGCCCAGATCTCTGTACTGTGGTGAATGTATGACATTGTTCTGCATTCTGTCCATCACCTGTTGTTTTTGCAATTGTCACCCCGAGTGGGACGGGTATGCTCAGACGTGAGTCCTGTGCTCTCCGAGCCACTGGAATCAAGCTATCCAGGCTGATGAGGGCTGAAAGCCCGAAACCGGTTCTTGGATGCTTGTTTCCAGTCCAGGGAGGACCTGGCTTGGCAGTTCGGGCTGGATGTTCCCATGGGGCACAGGGTCAAGACTGATTTGCATATGGCTGGGTTCAAACTGGAATGACATGGTGAGCAAAAAAACGATGGATTTAGGCCCAGATCTCTGTACTGTGGTGAATGTATGACATTGTTCTGCATTCTGTCCATCACCTGTTGTTTTTGTAATTGGCACCCCGAGTGGGACGGGTATGCTCAGACGTGAGTCCCGTGCTCTCCATGCCACTGGAATCAAGATATCCAGGCTGATGAGGGCTGAACGCCCGAAACCGGTCCTTGGATGCTTGTTTTCAGTCCAGGGAGGACCTGGCTTGGCAGTTCGGGCTGGACTGTTCCCATGGGGCACAGGGTCAAGACTGATTTGCATATGGCTGGGTTCAAACTGGAATGGCATGGTGAGCAAAAAAAACGATGAATTTAGGACCAGATCTTTGTACTGGGGTGAATGTATGACATTGTTCTGCATTCTGTCCATCACCTGTTGTTTTTGCAATTGTCACCCGGAGTGGGACGGGTATGCTCAGACGTGAGTCCCGTGCTCTCCATGCCACTGGAATCAAGATATCCAGGCTGATGAGGGCTGAAAGCCCGAAACCGGTCCTTGGATGCTTGTTTCCAGTCCAGGGAGGACCTGGCTTGGCAGTTCGGGCTGGACTGTTCCCATGGGGCACAGGGTCAAGACTGATTTGCATACGGCTGGTTTCAAACTGGAATGGCATGGTGAGCAAAAAAACGATGGATTTAGGCCCAGATTTCGGTACTGGGGTGAATGTATGACATTGTTCTGCATTCTGTCCATCACCTGTTGTTTTTGCAATTGAAACCCCTCACCCCCGACAGACGCGTCTCGCCTTGCGAAACAAAAATATATATATATATATATATATATATATATATATATATATATATATATATATATATATATATATATATATATATATATACAAACATACATACGTACATACATACATAAATATATATATATATATTTTTTTTTGACCACCAACAGAAATTATACTCGCACTCCACCAGGATGTTATTCTACAGCAGGTTTATTACTAACCAACGCGTTTCAATCTTACGATCTTGCTCACGGTTACAAACATTTGTCCCTTCTTAGTTTCCACATTTTATACCAGGAAATCATGCTTGCATTATTATGATGCATTATGGTACTGGTAGTTACATTCACGATTATTTCATTTATTTCATGTCATTTCTACGGCATATCCATGATTGCATTAAATTACTGATGCCGGTCCATATACATGTATGTGTCTCTGCGTGTATAGATTACACTTCTTGCACCTAATGCCACGTGATCTCTAAGTGAGATACACTCAGTTGTATTACCACATCCAAACATAGTGTGATGGTATGTGATTTCTCATTGTCAATAAGCTTGACATTTATGGTGTAGCGCCATATAATATTTTAGGGACTAAGTGCCCTGATTTTGAGACATTTATACATTCTATATATTAGACCTCCATATAACTTATATTCAACCAAATTATCTCTACGGTGGTTAGGATTAATCAAAGGTGCACATAAAGTTCTTCATCGCCATTTAGTCCTCCAGGAATTTTTGTTTTAAATCGAATGATCAATCTTGACTCTAATCTGCGTAAGGTCATCAGTCTGTTTCCACCTCTCTCTTTTAATGGTACTGCTGCCAATCCACAATACGTCATATCCTTCCATGTCTTTTTCTCTTTTGCATGAGTTAACATGTGCTTGGCCATAGCATAGCTTAGATCCCTTAGATCCTCACTTTCGCCAAACGCTTCATAAATCTCAAACAACAATTAAAAGCAAATAAGAAACCCCTTGCAGCAGCAATGAATGTGACCCCGAGTGAATCAGACACCGACTTCAGTGACAATGAAGCACCAACACCACAAGGCCAAAAACCTTCTTTTTTAGAGGAAATGGAATTGGTATACTTCGACCAACAATTACCAAAAGGAAGAGGCAAAGGCAGAGGAAGGGGCTTCTCGAGAGGACGGGGAAGAGGGAGTGGATCGCAGGCATCAGGGGAAAAAAACGTAAAACCAGACGAAGTCAAAGGAAAAAATTAAGGATACAATCTGAGGAAGAGAGCAACGAATGTGTAAATAATCCAAAAGAAAATGAGCATACCTAATTATCAATCTATCGAAACACGTACTAACTAGAGCAGAAGAGACTCTATTGAACAAAGGACTGACCTTCTGTCCGGAAAGACATTGGGATCCAGTGGAAACTAAAATAGACTTTTACAAGTACGTGAGAAAGATGAAATTAGCGAAGTAAGCGAGGGAGACAAAACACAGACCCGACGATTACTGATACTATAACTAATGATAATCAAGGTTGGAGTATTCAGGACATACCAGCATTAAGAACTACTCATGAACTGGCACATGAAACAAATGAAGAGAACGTCTCAGATACTCAAATACTAAATGAAATGGGGCAAACAACCAGTGGTAATCCATGTACAACCTTTAAAAAGCAATCAAAATTTTGCCCGATATTACATCCAGGCAACAAAATCGACATCTTTTATGATCTGGTGAATGAGGAACTGGACAAATTGAATAACATCAATAAAAAACAAAAAGAAAACTTAACAATAGAAGAACGAAAAGCATTGGAAACCTTGATGGCAAATGAAAATCTCGAAATCAAACCCGCCGACAAAGGCGGAAATATAGTAATCCAAAATAAGGAGGACTATATGAAGGAGGCGATGCGCCAATTAATGGACACTAATAACTACAAAAGGTTGAAAAAGAATCCAATCAATGAAATGACAACAGACTTAGAAATCCGACTAAAAAACTGGCAGGATTTGAGTCTATTAAGTGATAATGAAGTGCAATTCCTCAACAATAAAACCCCGATCACTCCAACGTTATACTTTCTCCCGAAAAGTCCACAAGACATTGAACAAACCCCCTGGGAGTCCGATTATCTCCAGTTGTGGGTCTTTATACGAGTATGTCGCCATCTATGTTGACCATTTTTTAGCCCCCATTGTGCCCAACTTACCATCGTATATAAAAGACACGGGGGATTTCCTCAGACATTTGATGAACATTGAATGGATGGATGGTTACCGGCTGGTAACCATAGATGTTGTATCTCTTTACACCTCTATAAATCACGAACTGGGACTGACAGCAGTAAAATATTTTTGAAACAGAAACCTTTAGATCAATTGAAGCATTGTGGTATGCTTATCGAAATGGTGGAGATGTGCCTTAAAAACAAATGTTTGTCTTTTCTAGAAGGTACACTACACTCAAGTCTGCGGTACAGCGATGGGAGTTTCCTTCTCTCCAAGCTACGCCAACCTAGTGATGGGTTGGTGGGAGAAAATGGTAGCTTGGAGAGAAGGAAATGACCGATACGCAGCCAGAGTAATTCTCTGGCTGCGATTCATAGACGACCTATTTTTGATATGGAATGGACCAAATGATGAATTTCTGGCATATATGGAAATCCTGAACAAAAACGAAATAGGATTGAAATTCACACACAATATAAGCACAAGTGAAATAGTATTTCTGGACACTAAGGTCTATGTCCATAATGGTCAACTAGAAACTACTGTCCACAGAATAGTAACAGCTACGAATAGCATATTACATGGACGAAGTTTTCATCCTGAAGCACTGAAAAAGAACATACCGTATGGGGAATTTATTAGGATGAAGAGGAACTGTTCAAATCAAACTGAAATGAACAAGAAATTCAAAGAAACTGCGAAAAGATTCAGTAACAGGGGATACAAAAAATGTGATATAGATCGAGGTGAACAAAGAGCAAGAGAAAAGAATCGAATTGAAACATTGATACCGCAAAAAGAAGTGAAAACTGAAAAAAACAGGAAGGAACCGATTAGAATGATATTGACCTACTCAAAAGAAAGCCACAAAATACGGAAAACACTACAAAAATATTGGCATGTTCTGCAAAAAGATCCGGATATAGGAAAGGAACTTGGCCAGTTTCCTAAAATGACATTTAGAAAAGCACCGTCTTTGCAGGACAAATTGGTTAACAGCCACTTTGAAGAAAAGAAAAAAACTAAGAATTGGCTAGATGGCAAACAACAGGGCTTTACAAAATGCATTCAATGCAAAGCCTGTCAAGTAGGACGCAATCTATCCAAAATAAAGGATCCAAAAGGAAAAGTCTTCACGGTGGAAGGCACCATCACGTGTAAAACAACACATGTGGTGTACTTATTGCAATGCTTTTGTGGCAAAAGGTACATCGGAAGCACCATTTGTCCTTTACACAAGAGGATATTGGAACATATCCGAGCAATTGAGAACTGTGATCTAAGCTATGCTATGGCCAAGCACATGTTAACTCATGCAAAAGAGAAAAAGACATGGAAGGATATGACGTATTGTGGATTGGCAGCAGTACCATTAAAAGAGAGAGGTGGAAACAGACTGATGACCTTACGCAGATTAGAGTCAAGATTGATCATTCGATTTAAAACAAAAATTCCTGGAGGACTAAATGGCGATGAAGAACTTTATGTGCACCTTTGATTAATCCTAACCACCGTAGAGATAATTTGGTTGAAAATAAGTTATATGGAGGTCTGATATATAGAATGTATAAATGTCTCAAAATCAGGGCACTTAGTCCCTAAAATATTATATGGCGCTACACCATAAATGTCAAGCTTATTGACAATGAGAAATCACATACCATCACACTATGTTTGGATGTGGTAATACAATTGAGTGTATCTCACTTAGAGATCACGTGGCATTAGGCGTAAGAAGCGTAATCTATACACGCAGAGACACATACATGTATATGGACCGGCACCAGTAATTTAATGCAATCATGGATATGCCGTAGAAATGACATGAAATAAATGAAATAATCGTGAATGTAACTACCAGTATCATAATGCATCATAATAATGCAAGCATGATTTCCTGGTATAAAATGTGGAAACTAAGAAGGGACAAATGTTTGTAACCGTGAGCAAGATCGTAAGATTGAAACGCGTTGGTTAGTAATAAACCTGCTGTAGAATAACATCCTGGTGGAGTGCGAGTATAATTTCTGTTGGTGGTCAATTAATAACAGGGAATGCCCGTCCCTGAGACTCGCACCGGCTGTGAGAAGTGTGCCCTCGGTAACGGGATTACGTTGGTGGCTAATATATATATATATATATATATATATACATACATACATACATACATAAATATATATATATATATATATACTTTCATTGCGCACCCTGTGAACACTTCTAGGCACTGAGGAAGGCTTTAAAATATGCCGAAATGCATTTGCCGTGGTTTTGTGTTCCGAATAAAGGCTTCCAGAACGTCCCCACTTGTGGTCTCTTCTTCTTCTGTTGGAGGAGTCTTGCTTGGATATTTTCGCGTGGACGCCAACATCCACGCTCAGAGACCCCCGCATTACTAAGTGGCTGTGATGTTGTTGGCTTCTGTTTCGACGGACTGCTGTGTTCCAGGGTACTGGATTTGCACCACAACCCACCACCGATCTCGGGAGAAACTAGGCGGCGGGCTATGTGGAAAACTTTCCCGATGCCCCTGCCTCCACTTGGCCCGGAGGATTGGAGGTGTATGCGGTTTTGGGGACCCAAGGAAGCATCTATTTTGGGAGGCACAATAACTTCTAGGGTGGTGAACTATGTGATGCCGTCCCCCTCTCTCCCGGACATTTTCTTACCTGAAGATGGCATGCTGGGACTTGTAGGCGACATTCCTTTTGCCACAATTTGCATCATCAAGGGGGCGGAGCCATTACTCACACACAGGGTGCAGCTGGGTATTTTACACCGTGACTTTCATTGCGCACCCTGTGAACACTTCTAGGCACTGAGGAAGGCTTTAAAATATGCCGAAATGCATTTGCCGTGGTTTTGTGTTCCGAATAAAGGCTTCCAGAACGTCCCCACTTGTGGTCTCTTCTTCTTCTGTTGGAGGAGTCTTGCTTGGATATATATATATATATATATATATATACACAAATGCGTAAGTCAGTCTTGAATGCCCTCCATTTACTCAATAGTGTAAGTGACAAACATTACATTTTAAATCTTTTAAATCAGTCTCTGGTGTCTTTATAGTTTATACAACTGCGTATGCTCAGCATTGTTATTCAGAAGTTTAACTTGAATAAGAAACAATCTAATGGGTTCTTATGCAAGTGGACTGTGGTAAAGCCCATAGATAAACTGTAAACACCAGTGAAAAAGCAAGCACACTACTTAGGTAATTAGGTATTGATTAGTGTCTCAAGTAACAAAAAGGATAACCTTAAATGGTATTTATTAACAGTAGCATGTGATAGAAAAAAGACAGCTGGACAATAGTAGGTCAAAACATAGCATGTGGCATTGACTGATAGTAATAGTGCATGGAGGTGGTGGGCAATATCATGGCACACTCCTGAACAATAGAATATGGTAGGGTGGTCAGATGTATATGCCACTTATGATGACTGTTGTAAAAGTGTGCTGGGCTGGCCTGAAGAAGAATAGCATGTTGAACTGATGGCCCATACTGATGTTAATTTTGGACAGTTTTTGTAGCACTGATAAATAATTGTTTGTGCTAGGAAATGGAAACATTATGTAGAATTTGCTATGGTAAGCATGGAGAACAGTTTTATGGGACACTGATGATAAAGTATGTGACATTGGTGAGTAGCCTTATGTAGAATCAATTGTCAATATGATCTAATGGTGAAGAGTTATGTGCAGTACAGGTGATCAATCACTTTTGCAGTTCAAGGTACAGTAGATTTAGGAGGTGATTGGCAGCAAGAGGGTGTCGCTTAAGGACACAGACGTGTGCCCCAATCTTCCGGACTTCCCAGATTTCTTTTGTTTCGTTTTTAGGTCTCGGCCTGCGAAAGACTGTGCACATGCGCAGTCGAGCTGGCGAGATTTAATGAGGTGGGGGATTTTCTACTAGCGAGGTTAAGCCCTGCCCCTCTTCTTCATTGGCTGGCGTCACCGTTCATGCAAAACGGTGGCCAGCCATTAGAGAAGAGGTCCTAGTGACGTTATTCTTTCTCTTTAAGCACCGTCCTTTTCAGACTGGGCTCCTTGACTTTCTGCTGGCGTAAAAGGTTTCTGATCTTCTTTATGGATCCAGATGGCCCCATAAAGAAGATAAAGAACCTTTTATTCCCTCATTCCCTCGCTTCCTTCTCTCATCTCCCCGCTTTCTTTCCCCGCCCCTTTCTCAGTATCCTCTCTTTCTTTCCTTCTCTTCTCCTCTCCCTCTCTCTGCCGTCCTCTTCCTTCTCCCCCTCCCGTCTTCTCACCTGCCCCCCCTTGCCTCGCCACAGTGATTATGAGCCAGAGGCTTCGCCTGTTCGCTCTGAGCCCAGCAGCCCTTGCTCCTCTGCCTGCACAGAAGAGAGGGGCTGAGGGAAGCGGCTGAGGACAGGCAGGAACCAGGGCTGCCGCGTTTGCAGAGGAGCCGCGGACGCAACAGGTACAGCCCCTCACAGGGATGGGAACTAGCCCCCCACACTGCCCCACCCCAGCGTCTATCCTTGACCCTAGCCCTGCTGGGGTACGGTCGGTGCCCGTGACCCTACCCCAGCAGGAGATGCCTCCGGGAGTCACAAGACCCCCCTAAACCCTCTAAGTCGCCCTCCCACCGAACACCCAACAGGTACCAGGGAGATCCCTCAGTGGAGCTGGGACCCTCTCATACAGGGGACACAAGTGGAATCTATCAGCAGCACAGCGGGAGATCCGGCACCCATCCCTGCTGCAGATTCCCAGCAGCTGACAGCACCCACCCCAGCAGGATCCCCAAAGACACACACACACCTGCGCTCTAATCCCGGCCATAGATGCCCGGGGCGCAGCAGCTCCTCGCTCCGCCCTGTGACCCTCAACAAGCAGCAGCACCACAGTGCAGCAGGAGACCCCAAACACGTAGCAGTACCTCACTCATAGGTAACATTGGTCACAAGACCCCCCAGCAATTATCTGCACTTCACCATAGCCTGAAACCTGTAGCAGAAGCCAGCAGCATGTACCCCGCCCTAGCAGAAGAACCCACAACAGGTGTAAGAGGCATCCTGTGCAGCGGCTAACGGAAGCATCTCACTCAGAGGTACAGACGACCACCCAGCAGATTCATACCCCAGTCTGTCCCCTCTAAAGGGAAATGATACCCAAATGTCCCAGAAGGTCCTCTCCGTACAACAGGTACTACCCCAGTGATAGCACGCACGACAAGTACACCCCTACCACGGGCAAGTACATCTCTCACTACCCCTACAGAAGCAGCCCAGCTGGAGTACCTAGCTACCTTATAGAAGCCGCCCAAAAGGAATACATAGCTACCCCTACAGATGCAGCCGACAGGAGTTCCTCGCGACCCCTACAGAACCAGGCCATTGTAAGTACTTCACTGCCCTTACAAGAGCAGCCCAGCGAAAGAACCTTGCTATTCCTTACAAGAGCAGCCCAGAAGGAGTCCAATGGTATACCTACAGGAGCCGCCCAGCGAGAGTACCTCGCTACCCTTATAGAAGCAGCCCAGCAGGAGTACCTTGCTACCCCTACAGGAGCAGCCCAAGAAAAATACCCTGCTACCCCTACATTAACAGCCCCATGGGAATACCTAGCTACGCTTACAGGAGCAGCCGATGGGGAGCACCTCACTATCCCTACAGAGGCAGCCCAGCGGGATAACCTAGATACCTCTACAGGAGCACCCCAAGAGGATTACCTAGTGATTCCTACAGGTGCAAACCGACGGGAGTACCTTGCTACCCCTACAGAAGCGGGCCGCTGTAAGTACATTGTTGTCCCTACAGGAGCACCCAGCGGGTAATATCAACTCTCATACTCCCCCCCCAATCAGCCCGTGAGGGGTGGGGGGTGCGATATGCGGGGGAAGAGGGGGAGAGCCAAGCCTGCTGCTCTGCATCCACTAGTGAGGCGGGTACGTGTGGGAGGGGTAGCAAAATCCTTTTAGCGTGGCCCTTGGGCAACACTGAGTTGGGGCAGTCCACTGCCGCCACGTTTTGCAGAGTTGCCCGGAAAGCCGCGCTACCCCCTTCCCCCCTCTGGTGAGCAATAGCATCCCCCCATCAGCTGCGAGGGGAGGGGGTAGGCGGGAGCCACGGGCTCGCATGGGCTTTCCCTGGAGGCTTCCGGTGCGGCAGCAGAGGGGTGAAGCTGGAGGTTAGCCTCAATTGGTCTGTTGGGCCAGATACCTCCCCTGCAGCGGTTTTTGATTCTGGTAGGAGGAACATGGGCTGGACCCCTCGGCATAGCGTTTGGTATAGAGGGTATCTTGCGGAGGGGGCAGCAAGAATGCTTTATTGTTCATCTCAGCCTGGTGTTCCTAAAGAGAATATCTTGCGGGGGCAGCGTGCGCGCCCCCCATCCCTCCTCCAGACAGTCTCCCCCAATCCCCGGAACGCCCGGTTTCGCTCCTCGCATTTCTTACCTGGGCTGATCGGGTGCCGTTGCTTTCTCCAGGCGCCCCCACGCAGTTTGGCTCAAAGGGTCACCCCCCCCTCCCTAGTGGTGGACCGTACTAAAGTGGTGGACCATATTAGGGAATGGCTTTCCTGCGTTCAGGTACCGCTCGCCTTCGTTCACCGCTGCCTCTGGGGTCCGACCCCATTCAGGCCATTTCCGGGTGCTAGAGGAGTGGTAGTTCCTGCCTTCCACCCTGGCGGGGGATGAGCGAGACGGGTGATCAGCTGATTTCACGCGTCGGGATGTGTAGGGGTCAGGATCCAGGCACCCTTCGCGTAGTTCCCTGCTCGCATGCCTGACCCCGAGCAAGTGTAACTCCCACCCTGGTCACCAGAGAAGGTAATGCGGCTGCCCGAGGCTACGCAGTGGCCATCAGGAGGGCGGCCTCTTAGACACCGAGGGCTTCCCCCCACGCCCCTCTCTAGCCTCTCTCCTCCCCCGGGCAGGCGGAGTCCCGAGGGGAGCTAGGAGGAGCTGAGTGGGCACGTCCGGTGCGGCAGGCAGGGCGAGGGGTACTTAAGCACCCCTCGCCATTTTCCCTGCCTCTTTGCCGCACCGGACGCGTCGTAGTGTCCTCGTCGGGGTGACACACTTTTTGGGCCGTTGACCCCCTCCCACGGTTTTGGTCCATCGTCGGGGGGGGGGGCCCGGGCGGCCGCGGTTGCCGCCGGCCGGGCTGTGGCGGAGTTACAGGGCAATCCGGAAGCAGAGAAGTTCAGCACTGGACCTCAGCGGGCACATAGGGGTGCCAGAGCCTAAGACCTGGGGCCTCATGGGAGGTTCCGGGACCGCGTGTCGGCACCCCATTCGTCCTTCGGGCGGTTGTGGGCCTGAGCAACCGGGGGTTTGCCTAGTACGCCCCGCAAGGGGCGTGAGTAGTATGTTTACCATAAGGGGCAGCACATAGTGGTTCGCCACGGTGCTGCCTGGCTCATCAGGCGGGCAGGTGGCGAGAATGCGGCCTGCCCTTGGATTGTCCGTAAGATAACCCACTATGATTACATAACGTTGTATGTAATAAAATAAACCTGCGACAGTTTCTTCCCAATATAACACTGGTGTCTAGTGTGTTATTTGCGGGATGCATGCTAATTGTGGGGTGTGGGGGGTCCTGTTGCCCTGAGGTGTCTATGCGGCTGCCCGAGGCCACGCAGTGGCCATCAGGAGGGCGGCCTCTTAGACACCGAGGGCTTCCCCCCACGCCCCTCTCTAGCCTCTCTCCTCCCCCGGGCAGGCGGAGTCCCGACGGGAGCTAGGAGGAGCTGAGTGGGCACGTCCGGTGCGGCAGGCAGGGCGAGGGGTACTTAAGCACCCCTCGCCATTTTCCCTGCCTCTTTGCCGCACCGGACGTGTCGTAGTGTCCTCGTCGGGGTGACACACTTTTACCCTCCCAACCTCTCACCCTGTGTGTCAGATGGTGGAGGACAGTTTGAACGTTTTAATGTTTTAATTTTCGTTGCAGGCGGAGTTACAGGGCAATCCGGAAGCAGAGAAGTTCAGCACTGGACCTCAGCGGGCACATAGGGGTGCCAGAGCCTAAGACCTGGGGCCTCATGGGAGGTTCCGGGACCGCGTGTCGGCACCCCATTCGTCCTTCGGGCGGTTGTGGGCCTGAGCAACCGGGGGTTTGCCTAGTACGCCCCGCAAGGGGCGTGAGTAGTATGTTTACCATAAGGGGCAGCACATGGTGGTTCGCCACGGTGCTGCCTGGCTCATCAGGCGGGCAGGTGGCGAGAATGCGGCCTGCCCTTGGATTGTCCGTAAGATAACCCACTATGATTACATAACGTTGTATGTAATAAAATAAACCTGCGACAGTTTCTTCCCAATATAACACTGGTGTCTAGTGTGTTATTTGCGGGATGCATGCTAATTGTGGGGTGTGGGGGGTCCTGTTGCCCTGAGGTGTCTATGATAGCGTGTGTTATTACATGCCAACGGCTATTTACACCATGTTAAATCGCATGGGTTTCGCGTGCGATTCCGGCACGGCAGCACTGACAAGTATACCCGCAGCGCGTGGTTTGCTTGTTTTCCCTGTTGCAGTCATGCATGACTGCTTTCTATTGTTTATTCCTGCGTGAGGTATTAGGTGATTAGTGCGGGGGAATGTCGCCGGAGTCGTGCGTGGCCCCCGTGCCCCCCATACACACTCGCTTAGCTGAGCTTGTGGATGAGCAGATCACAACCCTGCTTTCTCCCACGTTTCGCGTCGAGTTTGTGCTATATAAATAAGCAATTAACTGAAGGCGAATCACGTAATACCCCTGTGCCTGAATGTAAATGGTGGTACAAAAGGGGGTGGTGATGGACGGAGCATCTGAATCAATCAAACACTCACACCCAGTCAAAAGATCTGGGTATAATCCATCACCGTTCTTTAGCCCACTCTGCCACCCAGTTCAGACATGGCTATATGCAAATCAGTCTGACCCTGTGCCTCATGGGAACAGTGAAGCCCGAACTGCCAAGCCATGTCTTCCCTGGACCGGAAACAAGCTTCCGAGGACCGGTTTCTGGCATACCAGCCGTCTTCAACCCGGCTTGCTTGAATCCAGTGGCAAAGTGAGCAAGGGACTCACGTCTGAGCATACCCTGCCACACTTATGGCGGCCAAAAGCGGTACAAAAGGGGGTGGTGATGGACGGAGCATCTGAATCAATCAAACACTCACACCCAGTCAAAAGATCTGGGTATAATCCATCACCGTTCTTTAGCCCACTCTGCCACCCAGTTCAGACATGGCTATATGCAAATCAGTCTGACCCTGTGCCTCATGGGAACAGTCCAGCCCGAACTGCCAAGCCATGTCTTCCCTGGACGGTAAACAAGCTTTCGAGGACTGGTTTCTGGCAGAACGGTGATGGATCAAACCCAGATCTTTTGACTGGGTGTGAGTGTTTGATTGGTTCAGATGCTCCGTCCATCACCACCCCCTTTTTTTCACCCCCTTCTGTACTGAATGTAAATGGTGACAGGAATGATTTGCTTTCAGTTTGACTTTGACTTGGTATGAAGGCAGGAGGCAATGCATGGCGACACAACGGCCAGTCACTTGCGCTGCTGTTGTGGTGTTCCCGGGCTTGTCATGCGTGCAGACTCTTTCTATAGAGCCTCACGGATAAGCGCGCTGTGGCATCCTAAATATGGAATTACAGCAAAGAGAGCGAAGGGGAGGGGTGATGGGTTGGAGGGGTGAGACTGAAGAAAGAGAAGAGGCTTGCACAGAGCCCCCCACCCCCCTGTGCTCCAAGGACCCCGCACTCCTGCCCTTTCGAGCTGTCCTCATCAGCAGTGGCAGATCTGCTTGGATCCGTGATCCAGGAACAAGCGCCCATCTGGATCTGAGGGGGCCGCGCGCGGCACCATGGGGGGCACAGGTATGGAAAACTTGACTCTTTAAGATAGTGGGATGGGGAGCTTGTAGCGCTATGAGGGGGCGGGGGTGGATTGCTAAGGGGGTGTCATTACATGAGCCTATATGTGGAATATCTGTCATCTGGGAGGCGTTTAATATGACGGGGAAGGGGTGAGTATTTTCTGTGCTTCTGGGTTTTGGTGACAGAGCCATATATGACATGCCTGGTGCACACAGCACAGTGATGAGTCGCTTATTGCACCCCCTTCCCCCGTGTTCATTGTATCAACCAGGGAAAGATTATTTTTTTAAACCCGACCCTTCCTTGCCCTGCACCCTTTCTCACCACTTATGGCCTAGTACCCTCCCTACCCCTGAGACTTATAGCCTCCACGCCACCCTATCTCCCCCCACACCCCCAGTAGGTAACACACCACTGCCATCCATGGAACTTGTGTCTTTTTCTCCAGCTCCTGCCAGCAGCACTTCTCGTACCCCTAATCCTGCAAGTCTACTTTTCAGTAACACTGCACTTTAAACAACGCAACCTGCCACGTTGATAGGATAATTCTTATTGCTCCACCACCCCTGGCACTTACATAAAGCTTGGCTGCACGTCCTGTTCGAGAAGGATTCTACTCTGCAAGGCCACACAAGGGACATAGCATAGACCAAAACTCTGGGCCAGGAAAATTGCAGTGGGTGGGTGGTTTAATGGCAGGGGTGCAGAAGTAGGGGTGCGAGAGGTAGTGCAGTGCTTACAAGCTATGGAAGAAGCTGCGCAGTGTCAAGTGTTTTGTAATATTTGACAAATTGAAAATGCTTGCAAAATAAATTTGATAAATATTTCAAAATATTTCAGCAGTAAGAAAAGTTCAAATGAAGCTCGCAGTTTTTTTGTGATTCTGAAGGGTGATTGTTGAAAAGATTTTAATAGGATGAAAACAAAAAGACACTTTACATGTGTGATGCACACATGAGAGATATGCAAAGAAAATCGATTTCCACGTCTTATCATTTATGTGTCATGCAGGGTTAGCAGTAAAGCTGCATAATTGATACAAATGTAGTGCCCAAATGTGCTCTCTATGAAAGGCAGTGCCCTAGCACACTGTGCTTCAGTCAAAGGCTTTCGACAATGGCCTCCCCACTCGCCCACCATTCTCCTGTCCAATCCTTTCTCTCTTCCCCTCGCCTCTCCCTCGCTCTCTCTACTACTCAATCACTCTCTAGTACTCACTCTACTACTCTACTACACACTCTCTACTCCTCTACTATACACTCTCTACTACTTACTCTCTACTACTCACTATTACTCACTCTACTACTAGGTCTCACATTTGCGAGAGATTAAGCTGTTGGCATTGTAAATGACAATGCCATTTATTTATCTGTTTTCAAAACCAACACATAAATAAAAAATGTTGTCATTTACAATACCAATAGCTCTAACTTTTGCAAAGGCGAGACCGTTGCATTGTAAATGCTTGTTTAGAGTTCCCAGTAAATCTGGTAATCGTGGGAAAAAGGGTAGTGTTACTATATGCCCCGGCCAATAGATATGAATTTGAAACCCTTATAAGTTCGACAAAATAGCAACGCTTTCTTTAAGATGGTGGGATTTGTCCTCACGTCCTCGGGTACAACCCGAGCACTTTTATCGGTAGCAATGTCTGAGGTTTTCAAAGAGGTAACCTCTGCTTTGTTATCTGCGGTTGCTTCAATCTGTCTGTAAAGCCCTCGTGTAACAAAATGTCCGAAGTGTGTTTCGTCAAACACAGCATGGGCAGTAATGGATAGAGTGAGAAAGCTCCGGCGGCGCCCATGCTTTTAAACATTTATTTACTTTCAGTCGGCTGGACGAAATGAGGGAAGATGGTGTAAGTGAAAATAAATCACCAACGCTGTGTGTTGAAAGTGAGTGCTAATGCAAACATGAAAACATCCTAACTCCAGCATTACTAGAAAGAGCACTTTATGGGTTTGGCCAGAAACCTGTGTTTTTTTTTCTTAATCGAAGGCGGAGTGGTCATAGGGAAAGCAAGGTAAATAAATGAGACATGATGGACAGCGTTTGTGTCTCTCTTTACCAGCCTCCGTGGGAGCCAGAGTCTGTGGATGAAACCTTCTTATGCCCCCGGCTCACCCTGACAAGCCGCGGCCACCGTTTGCTGAGTAAAAGAGATATTATATGGCAAGTTGTTAATGTTTAAGTTCTCTTCCTCCTCTGACCCAGAAAAGTCCACGGAGCCCGGGCTAGCTGGTGACGTCATCCAAAGCTCTGAGGCAGACTCGAGCTGGCGCGTGCACTGGGCCGTGTGCCTCACTGGCCTCACCTCGCGAGACATGACACCTGCAGAGCACTTAGCAGCCCTGTACCTGCTCGGGGGTGGGGGAGGGGGGCGCGCGGACGCTGCATTAGCTTCCCGCTGTGAAAACTCGCTCTCTGGTAATTCAGGGGCCATGGCCTGCTCCTTGACTGTGCGACCCCAGGCCAGAACGTCAAGCTTAGCAGCTGGTGACAGGGCAAAACGATGTCAAAAGCGAAGGGTAATGTGGGAAACAAACGGAGACCTCGAGCTAAGAGAAAGGGAGGGAGTAGAGACGGATGTGCCCACGGGACTGACCGATTCACAGAGGAAACAAGCATTGGTAACGCCAACAGGTCTGGTTTTACAAGAATGTGGTATGGCAATTTAAAGCATGACAAGGAAATAGCATGGGAATGAATATGTATTTGTGTGGAAGCAAAGAACTGTAGAATACTATTAGTGGCAGGCGCGCAACACCCATTGGGCTCACCGGGCTTCAGCCCCCCCCCCCCCGTCGCCTCCTCTGCCCGGGCTAAGATGACACGCACTGAAATCATTAACTAACCCTGCGCATCGGAGCCGAGAATGTGATTTTTATTATGCATTCTGAGAGGCCCAGCAGCCCGAGCAGACAGCCAGCCTCTGGACAGTTTCCTCGAGTGAACCCTCTTGTTTTCCTTTAGAGTGGCGCAGAGGTGAAATCCTTGCCTGAAGGCAGGGATTCACCTAAGCACTTGATGGGTTATAAGCATGGGGTGTGAAGTGCACAGCAGGGAGGAAGGCATGGCCAGTGCAGATGACGCTTTTCTTTTGTATGGGAATTTCTGCTGGCGTCATAGCCCAGGGTGTGCTGTCTGTGCACTTGTAAGGATGTGTATTCCATACAAGTGCACAGACAGCAAACCCTGGGCTAAGACACCAGCAGAAATTAATTTTCAAAGGAAAAGCATCACCTGCACTGCCATCCCTTTCACCCTGCTGTCTGTGCACTTGGATGGAATTCACATCCACCGCACTGCTCACCAGATAAATGGTGAACAGGGCCATGGATCTTTCTATGTTCACATCCAAGGGCAGCAGCGAAGAAGCAGAGGGGACCCAGGCAAGGAGAATCCAGTAGACCTATCTACTCTGAGACCTTCGAGGGGCTGGATGCCAGGATGCAGTGCTGCTGAGCAGCCCGACTCCACAGTATAGTATCAGAGGAGCAGTCAGAAGTTTTTTATGTAAGTTCCAGTAACTTTAATGCATTTTTCAGCACATCATTACCTTTTGGGGGTGCTAGTGGGTAACTTTAGAGTTCAGAGTGGGTGTGGGTTTTAGGGAGCCAGTGAGTAATTTTATGGTTCATGGTGGGTTACAAATTGGGGTGCCAGGGTTTAATTTTAGGGTTCTGAGCGGGTATGGGTTTTGGGGTTCCAGGAGGCAATTTTAGGGTTTAGGGTGGGTATGGGTTTTGGGGTGCCAGGGGTCATTTTAGGGTTCAGCGTGGGTATGTGTTTTGGTGTGCCAGGGGTAATTTTAGGGTTCAGGGAAGGTGTGGGTTTTGGGGTGTCAGCGGGCAATTTTAGGGTTCAGGGTGGGTATGGGTTATGGGGTGCCGGGGGAATTTATGGTTCAGCATGGGTATGGGTTTTTGGGTGCCAGAGGGTAATTTTAGGGTGTGGGGTGGGTATGGGTTTTGGGGTGCCAGGGGTGGGGGGGATACTTTTAGGGTTCAGGGTGGGTGTGGGTTTTGGGGTGCCATGGGATTAATTTTAGGGTTCAGCGTGGGTATGTGTTTTATAGTGCCAGGGGTAATTTTAGGGTTTAGGGCAGGTGTGGGTTTTGGGATGTTAGGGGGCTATTTTAGGGTTCAGGGTGGTTATGGGGTGCCAGAGGGGAATTTATGGTTCTGCATGGGTATGGGTTTTGGGGTGCCTGGGGTAATTTTAAGGTTCAGGGTGGGTATGGGGTTTGGAGGCCAATGAGGGAATTTATGGTTCAGCATGGGTATGGTTTCTGGGGTGCCAGGGGTAATTTAAGGTTCAGGGTGGTAATGGGTTTTGGGGTGCCAGGGGGTAATTTTAGGGTGTGGGGTGGGTATGGGTTTTGGGGTGCCAGGGGGGGATACTTTTAGGGTTCAGGGTGGGTGTGGGTTTTGGGGTGCCATGGGATTAATTTTAGGGTTCAGCGTGGGTATGGGTTTTGGGGCTCCAGGGGGGTGATTTTAGGGTTCAGGGTGGTAATGGGTTTTGGAGTGTCAGGGGGCAATTTTAGGGTTCAGGTTGGGTATGGGTTATGGGGTGCCGGGGGGAATTTATGGTTCAGCATGGGAATGGGTTTTGGGGTGCCAGGGGTAAATTTAGGGTTCAGGGCGGGTATGGGTTTTGGGGCTTCAGGGGGGTGATTTTAGGATTCAGGGTGGTAATGGGTTTTGGGGTGCCAGGGGGTAATTTTAGGGTGTGGGGTGGGTATGGGTCTTGGGGTGCCGGGGGGATAATTTTAGGGATCGGTATGGGTTTTGGGGTGCCAGGGGTAATTTTAGGGTTCAGGGCGGGTATGGGTTTTAGGGTGTGAGGGGGTTAATGTTAGGGTTCAGCGTGGGTATGTGTTTTGGTGTGTCAGGGGTAATTTTAAGATCCAGGGTGAGTATGGGTTTTGGGGGGCAAGGGTGTAATTTTAGGGATCACTGCGGGTATGGGTTTTGGGGTGCCAGAGGTCATTTTAGGGTTCAGGGTGGGTATGGGTTTTGGGGTGCCAGGGGGGTGATTTTAGGGTTCAGGATGGTAATGGGTTTTGGGGTGCCAGGGGGTAATTTTAGGGTGTGGGGTGGGTATGGGTCTTGGGGTGCCGGATGGATAATTTTAGGGATCGGTATGGGTTTTGGGGTGCCAGGGGTAAATTTAGGGTTCAGGGCGGGTATGGGTTTTAGGGTGTGAGGGGGTTAATGTTAGGGTTCAGCGTGGGTATGTGTTTTGGTGTGTCAGGGGTAATTTTAAGATTCAGGGTGAGTATGGGTTTTGGGGGGCAAGGGTGTAATTTTAGGGATCACTGCGGGTATGGGTTTTGGGGTGCCAGGGGTCATTTTAGGGTTCAGGGTGGGTATGGGTTTTGGGGTGCCAGGGGTAATTTAAGGGTTCAGGGCGGGTATGGGCTTTGGGGCTCCAGGGGGGTGATTTTAGGGTTCAGGGTGGTAATGGGTTTTGGGGTGCCAGGGGGTAATTTTAGGGTGTGGGGTGAGTATGGGTTTTGGGGTGCCAGGGGGGGGATAATTTTAGGGATCAGGATGGGTATGGGTTTTGGGGTGCCGGGGTAATTTTAGAGTTCAGGGCGGGTATGGGTTTTAAGGTGTGAGGGGGCATTAACTGATCCTGATTATCTGCCATTTTAGCTCCGCCCCATTGATTAACATTAGCCACGCCCCTTCTTTTGCCATGTTAGCCCCCCCGAAATGAAGACCTAGTTGCGCCCCTGATTAGTGGGGTGCAATACTAGGAAATATTTAACATTACTAAGCGAGTCTGGACTGGAATTAATGATTCCCAAAGCAATTCCACATTTATAAGGCGACCCTCAGGACCACAGTTGTAATCCCGAACAAATGTAGCCTCCCCTAACCCCTAGGGTTTACTAATGCCCTTGTTATCAGTATCTCTGGGAATGATAGAGTTACTGAGAGGGAAAAGGAGGTTTTTGTAATGAAACCCACCATGGTGCTCAGTACCATCGTACTGTATCCCAGCAATGATCATCTTGCAATGGCATTTCCTGGGAATCCCTTTGGTGCCTTATAAGATGAGTGAACATTTTCAACACACCCAATGGAACATTATGAGAGTCAGATTCAGGATGCATGTCCAAAACATCGCACCAGTTGCTATTTTATATGAGGCAATTGCACTAGCTAAAGGCACCAAGCCGGGGAGTACAGTCCCACTCTTGCTAGGTAATATGGCAAAAGAGACACTCTACATCAAAATAAGAGACAAGTGTCCTTTCAGGAATCAAATACCAAAATGCCAATAAGGTGGATCATTGCATTTAACTTTCACTTACTGTATTTGATTGGCAGGTCACGAGTTTGAATTTCATCCTGATCCATCATATGGAGTTTAGTAAATTGAATATCATTACATAGGTGATTTTAGCACCTGTTATAACAGTGTGTTGAATGACCGAAATAAGCTATGAAGCACTAAATAAAAAAACACATTTTTATTATAAAGTGAGTATACATGTTGTTGTTATTGTGCGGATTTTATCATAGTTTGTCAGGACAATGCCATTAATACATTTGGAACGCTTTCTAGAAACAATATTGAAGAAGAAGCCATGCTTTTCCCACTTTGGTTCTATCAATATGGAGCTAAACCCACAGAAGTGAAAATCATTTCTACTTTTTCGTTATTTCGTAAATAACTTAAAAGGGTTTTTGCTGTGTGATTTGGATTCATACATTCAACCAAGATAGTGTATTTTCTTGTCTGCTTCCCAACTGCAGAAAGACTCTTTGGGGTAATGCTGTGCTGTTTATAAAAGTTACAAAGCATGACCAAACGCTTAAAATAGAACATTTCTCAAGGCTCCATGAACACATTTGAAAACTTTTTCCAAGCCTGAATTTTAGAGTGTCAGGATTTGTGTGCAAAATGTTTAGGAACTATTATCCCAGGAGACATCTTTAAAATGTGCACCATAAACCTAGAGCCCATCAAGTCTCAAAAAAGCCACATTTCTAAAATCATGGAACTAGATGTTTCGAGCCTTTGAGGAAAAGTTTAATGAAAAGAAAAGCAGGCAAAAAAGGTCACGGGCCCACAGAATGCCAAAAGGCCTTTGACACCCTGAAAGAGGCAATGTGCTCAGCATCTGTCCTTGAAGACACCACACTATGGAAAGGAGTACACTGCCCAAACCGATGCTTCTGAACATTGGGTTGGGGCAGTGTTGTCACAAACAAATGATGAGGGCCAGTATCAACCAGCTGCCTATATCATCAGGCAACTCCTCCCTAGAGAGCAGAGTAAGAGTGCCACTGAGATGTAAGACTTTGCTGTGGTTTGGTCACTGAAGAAGCTGAGACCATACGTCATATCTGCCAACTTACAGCATATTTTTACAGTGTGAGGAGTGGGTGGGGCCTTGGAGGGGCGGCCCTATTGCCGAGAGCTGAAAGGCACTCTGATCCTCATTAAATCCTAAGCCACTCCTCCCACAAAAAAAAACAAAGGGTCATCGAGGCTGTTGCTGATGTCCTGGGGTGTTTTCACACTTTTTATGGACATTGGTTGCTTATTACCTCAGAAAACGAGCTGGAAATACACTGTTTACAGTGGTTTTCAGCTTGTTTTCCCTGCCACCATGGGGTTTCAGTTCCCCACAGGAGGACTGTGTGAAGGGAGCCAAAATCGTGTGACACTTGGTGGCACCGTTTGAGTAGGCAGGTTGGATACTTGTTTGGGACTGAATTCAAAGTTGAAACCGACCACTGGCCCCTCAGATGGCTGATGAAGATGAGAGGAGAAAACTCCAAGTTGTTGAGGTGGTCCATTTCCCTACAGGGTGTGGAATTTTCAGTGGAACACAGACCATGGACTGACCATACCAATGTAAATGGCCTTTCTAGGTTTTCCCACTTAGATGATGAGAGATACCAGGTATTAGGTTAGTTGATGATCACATTTCGTCTGGGGGGGGTGCGGTCATGTATGAAAGAACCCTTTTTGTGGTCACCCTCCACGTTTTGCCCCAGTGCTGATGGTTATGACTCTGAAAGTGCATTGGATCCTGCTCACCAGACATCAGTTCCAGTGCTTAGGCCCAAAAACTGATACATGTGAACTAGTAACCCCAATTGGCAAGGACGTTAACCTGATTATAAGTCCCTGGTAAATGATACCAGTGGTACCCATGGCGTGGGAGTTTAAGGGGTCACCAAGGCCTGAACCACTGTGTGTACCACCCTGAGTTACCCAGGTAAACAGAAGACAGCAGCCCTGCCATTGAAGAAAGCATGAGCAGTGCAAACTGCTCGAACTCTGAAGGAGCCAAATAATATACTAATGGTCTATACTTACCAATTGCCCATATATCTCATTCGTCAATAACAAGTCAGTCGACAATGGAGAAGGTTCAATCATTTATTCTCAAAATACAAACCCTGACAGGGGAGCCCCAGTCTGCACAACCCTCAAAGGTGCACAGAGGAGACTGACTTCACACATACAGTACAAAGCATATATACGTTTCACACATAGCACAATGTCACCCTAGATGGAAAGATACAACTTGTCGAGGAGCCAACAGGAATACCCATATAAGGCACAATTGATTGCTAGTAGCTTGGCCTAAGCTATTCCGGGGGCAGGTCAGTAAGGTGCCTCCCCTTTCTATCTGAAGCTCGGGGAGGACAAGAACGGGCTCTGCTAGAATGTGCGCATCCCACTAAAAGGGCAGGTGTGACCTTGGGCTTCCCTGAGCTACAAACTAACAAGTGGAGCAGACAGCTATGTTTGCCATCATGGTTTCGTGCAGAAAACTTAATCACGTGACTTCAGGGAAATGATACTAGAAACGGAGAAATGAAACAGCAGGGCTCTGATCACACCAATAGGCTTGGATAAGCAGGGAGTGAATTGTTCCTAACTATAATAATGATGCGACTAATGCAAGGCTAATGTAAGGCTATAAGGTTATATTGTATATACTAGGCCAACAACATGTATTTATTGTATTTATATCCCATCAGACGGCCCTTTTGGCCTACTATAGCCAATATAACTAGATTTATTCTACAAACACCCCCTCATCAATCTGCATCAGATCCGACACCTCCTTCTGTATCATTTGTTTGTCGGCTTTGGCTTGTCTTGAGATGTTTAAGGCAGACGTTATTCTAGCTGCAGAGAAAGAACAACAGGCTGGGCCGCAATGGAGACATAGGCAGCAAGTAAATATTACTCCAAAGGCTCCAGCCAGGACCATAAATATCTTCCAACCCCAAGTAGCCAAGAGACCCCAAAACCAACCACTAAAGGACCAAGTACCATTTTCCACATGTGCTTCACTAGCTAATCGATGTCATTTCTGTATTGTAAGATGAATGGTAGGGGCCGAATCAGGAATGAACACACAGCAAGAGCTGCCAATCACGCGGCAAGCTCCGCCCCTATCTGCGAGGATGACGTCAAGAACCATTCGGTTCTGAAGCGAAACAAGCCTCGTCGCCTGAAGCTCAACAGTAATGTTGGTCAGGATCCCAGTTGTGGTTTGAACCACATTTTCCACTATTCTTGACAAACGTCTTATACTACGGCTATTAAAAATAGATCCCCAAAAAGGAGTAAGACCTTTAGCAAAATCCTCGAATTGTTGCAGGGAGGTGTCGGTCTGGTCAGCACCCTCAGTATGTATTTTGTATGTATTTTATACTTCTTAAGCGCAGCTGTCACCCAAAGGGTATCCTGGCGCTGAGACCATATCTTTCCATCAGATGAAGCACACTACATTGCTCTTGGAAACAGGTGGGTCTTAAGATCCCTCTTGAAGGAAGTCAGATCTTGTCTACTCCTCAGCGCCAGAGGTAGGGTATTCCATAACGTGGCGGCCGTGAAACTAAAGGCACGGCCACCCATCCTCACTCTGTTAATCCTGGGAACCGTCACCAGGAACGCTGAGGAAGACCCCAAAAGTCTAGCAGCTTGATACCATGACAAAAGATTTTGAAGCGGTATCGGTCCCAGTCCATGCAGAGCCCTGAAAACAAGGCATAAGGCCTTAAAGGCAATCCTCTGCTGGACAGGTAGCCAATGAAGATCAGCCAGTGCTGTAGATGAAGAAGCAGAACGTGAACGAGATAGAGCCAATTTGGTAGCCATATTTTGAATCCTCTGCAACTTTAGGATCAAGGTCTTAGGGGCTCCCAGAAGTAGTGCGTTGCAGTAGTCTAACCTACTGAGAATAGAACTACGCACTACCTCTGTTCTGGCTCCCAGGGGAAGTAACGGCAAGATCTTACGTAGGGCACGAAGCAAGCCCATACAAGTCGCCGCGGTCCTATTAACAGAGACGTCAAGCTGCAGATTAGGCTCAAACAGAACTCCCAAATTGCGGGCCGATACTGCGGCCTCCACCGTGCCCGGGATGGAAGTTGGCCAGAAGTCATCCGGTAGTGGGCGGGGGAGTCGGTCTAGGGAGCAATGGAGAACCTCCGTTTTTGACCCATTAAATTGAAGCGAGTTAGCTCGCAGCCATTCTGCTGTTGCCGACATACAACGGTGAAAGGTGTCCCTCGACACTGTCTCTGTACCCTCAAATGAAAAAATCAGTTGAGTGTCATCGGCATAATTGATGACTGATATGCCAAATGACTTTATCAGGTCTACCAGGGGTCGAAGATATAGATTGAAAAGGATCAGACTGATCGCTGACCCCTGGGGGACACCCTGATTCACCTGTCGTGTGGCTGATCGAAATGGTGGTAACGCCACAACTTGCTGTCTGTTGCAAAGATAAGATGTTAACCATCTTAAAGCCAGGCCAGTTACTCCCACGCTCCGAAGGCGGCCCAGTAGAACCGCATGGTCCACCGTGTCGAACGCGGCCGACATGTCAAGCAGCACTAAAAATGCTGACTTACCCCTGTCGACACGCGTTCGTAGATCATCCAACACGGTAACCAATGCGGTCTCGGTACCATGGGCCGGCCTGAAGCCGAATTGGGCTGCATCCAGGCAGGAGTTGGTTTCCAGGAAGTTGGACAAGGCTCTCGTGACCAACTTCTCGATTATTTTTATCGCAAATGGTAAAAGCGAAATGGGCCTATAATTGGCCGGACATAAAGGATCCAGAGAAGCCTTTTTTAGCAATGGTGTTACTATTGCCAACTTCCAACTGTCTGGAACTGATGCTGTGGTCAGTGACTGGCAGCAGATGGAATAGAGCGGGGGAAACAGCTCGTCTTGGAATGACTTCCAGATCTTGTGTGGCATTGGGTCAAGCGGTGATCCTGAGGACACGCCATTGGCCAGGACGCAAAATTCCTCCAGCGAAGGGATAGGAAAACAGGACAGCTGGGGGAGCTCTTCCTTGTTGTCATCCCACTCAGAGCTCGAGTGGTGGGGGAATTCTGAGGAGGAGGATAAAGATAACGCGGACTGCCCAGAAACCCGGAGTCCATTCAAAATTGTCCTGAGTATCAAAACTCCTAATGCTTCGATTAGCTGCTACCTCTCTTCGAACCAACTGATGGGTCCTGTGGTAATCAGGTGGGGCAATATAAACTGGGGGATAAAGGAATGAGAGGTAGCAACGCCCTGCCCATCCCCTTAGGAGCCAAGTATACGCGTTTTCTCCACACACAAAATATACATCGGGAGGAGTGATCATAGGAGGAGTACTATATGTCTGCAAGGTGAAAGTGTAATTACATTTACTCTTCCCTACCTTAACATGACCCCGTCCCTGTATGCAAAAGGGGGAGGTAGTGTTAATGATAGGGATTGGCAGGGCTTTGTCATTCGTGACATTTCGTTCTTTAAAATGCTGAAAATACATGGTGTAGTTGAAAAGCTCAAACTCCTGCATCTCCTCTTGTAACAAGTAACATTTTTATAATCAGTATATACATTCATGTAAGCATTTGGATCCAAAGATCCTTCTCCTCCATTTCCCTCGGCATCAAATCCTTGATGCTGTTCTATATACTTCAGAATGGCCTCATAATCCCTTTCAGTATATATCTTAGGTTCAGCTACATAATGAGAATACATCAATGACAATAATTGGAACCAGGCCTCACAGCTAGCTAGGTAAGATAATGGTAGGGAAATAAACAATTCATGTTGATGCATAACTGACGGAAGTAACCCACAAACCCAACAGTTTGTTTTGTTCGTGGTGCTGTGGGTCTGATGTAGCATTTCAATAAAATCATTCTTCACATAAGTTTCCCTATGCTGAGCCTTATGAGGAGGTAAGGAATAAAAGAGGTGTTCTTCCGGGGCAGGGGTAGTTCCTAACAGTTTCTGTACAGGGTGCTGAAATTCTAAATATGCAAATACACACATTAAAATCACTGTGATTATAACAATAAAAGCAACGAATGCCACCTTGACTCTGGTGGGCCATCCGGAAAACAAATGCATGTTATCAACATAACGTCGAGGGGCAAGTGGTCGTTTGTCCTCCATCGCAAATCAGGCAAAAGGAAACATGCTCTCTATAAGTCCAAATCAACTCGGTCCCTCTCTATGAGTCCAAATCTAATCTTTGTATCCACAAAGCACGCACACTACCAGAGGGTTCTTCTTCTTACTAAGGGATCTTCTCCCTGTGTCCGTTAGAGTCTCACAGGTAGACTCCTATCGTTCATCAAAAGAACCAACATGTATATTCCAGTAGTACAACCGCGACCCTTAACTCAGTCTTTCTTTCTGAACAGAGCTATTTAACACAATGTTCCAAGCTCTCAACGGGTTCAGTCCAGTGTCTCGCTCAGTACCCCAGTAGCTCTATCCAATATTCCTCAACTCAGGTCTCTGTCTAGCTCCTACCATGGGGAGCTGGGGTACCGCGCTGTTTTCGGGGCCGCAGGTCGTAATTACAACAGCCAGGTTGCTCTTGGTCAGAAAACAACTCTGTTGCAAAAATTTCTGATGCATTCGAAACATGTGGTGCCCTAGAAACAACAGTTTCTGCTGGTTGAACTGTCGCACTTTCCACGGTGGGCAACACCTCACGTGGTTGCCCTATTTCTTGGGCATCCGAAAAGGGCATAAAGCTTTGATTCAGCTCTCCTTCCTGACTCGGAATTCCTTCTCGATTCCTGAGATCAAATGGCAAGGGCAGCGGGAGACGTTTCAAATGACTGACGTGGATCCAGTGTTTTCTGCCATGCACCTTCACCGCGGTTCTGGTCACCAAGATGATTTGATAGGGTTCGGTCCACCTCGGCTCCAGACTCGATTTCCGTTGAAAATTCCTCACCATCACCCACTGGCCGGGCTCCAAGCGATGTCCAGGATCCTCCGGTGGCGGCTGCAGTGTGTCCGATACCTGTTGATGAATAGAACGTAAATCTTTAGTCAAAGCGTACAGATAGTCTGTCATCAATGGGTAATAAATGTCCCTAAACGATCGGGGTCTGGGGACTCCCCATACATTGGCGGGCCGGCCAAAAATAACTTCATAAGGGGCCAGCCCGGTTCTAGTATGTGGGGTCGTTCTTAGGGACAGTAGTGCCAATGGAAGGGCATCAGGCCACTTTAATCCAGTACTCTCACAGATTTTGGCCATTTTCAATTTTAGTGTACCATTATATTTTTCAACTAATCCAGCCGACTGAGGATGCCTAGCAGCATGGAACTTTTGCTTAATCTGCAACCCTTCACACACACTCTGGACTAGCTGGGCATTAAAATGTGGCCCGTTGTCGGACCAAATAATGCGGGGCAAACAATACCGGGGCAGATACTCCTTAATCAGAGCTTTTGCGGTTGCAACTGCGGTGGCTTCCTTGGTGGCGTAGGCTTCAACCCATTTACTGAAAGCAAATACCACCACAATACATACTTCAAGTTATTCACTCTTTCCATTTGTATATAATCAATTTGCATTACCTCAAAAGGCAAGGATGGCGGGGCAAAACTTCCACTCAAAACGGATTCTCTACCTCCTGGATTCTAACGCAAACACACTGGACAATATTTTACTATGTGTGCTGCAGTTTTGGAAATATTCAGGTTGTTCCATACTGGGTCCAACACAGCACAAATACCTTTCGTGCCTATGTGGGCCGGACCATGGGCCATGGTCACTACTGCATACACCAATGCATTAGGCAGTAACCATCGCTGTTTCTCGGAGAGGTCTATCCAACAATCATTCTTATCTAGTTTCCCTACTTCCTGTTCCCACCTCTGTACTTCATCTAGCGTGGCTTCCTTCTGCAATTCTTTCACACTTTCAATAGTGTTATCAAACAGGGATGTCTCTGCTACCCATCGGGCCGATGTACTTGGGAACATGGTATTAGTTCTAATCTGTGCAGTTTCCTTCGCTACTGAATCAGCAAAAGCATTTCCCTTTCCAGTAGAATCAACAGTTTTATTGTGGGCACTACACTTAATGATGGCCACTTTCTTTGGCAACTTTAAGGCAAGTAACAATCGATCAATTAAAGGACCATGTTGAATTTTCTGACCATGTGTGGTAAAGAAACCCCTTTCCCTCCACAGCCTCCCAAAGCTATGGGCCACGCCAAAGGCGTACAGGCTGTCCGTAAAAATGTTCACCCTCAACCCTTCAATCAATTCACATGCTCTTAACAAGGCTATTAGCTCAGCTGCTTGAGCCGAATGCTGAGAAATCCTTGCTGTTTCTACCACTGTCATTAATGTCGTAATTGCATAGGCAGCTGTCGCAGTGCCATCTGGTAACTTAAAACAAGAGCCATCCACATACAAGTTGACAACTCCCCCTGGGGATCAGACAAAGGGGTGTCAGAAAGATCTACACACCCCTTTGTTTCTTCTTCAGTTCTGAATATACAGTCATGGACATCATCCTGTACATTATTAGAAGGAAGGGGCAGCAATGTGGCTGGGTTCAAAGTGGCACATCTTTTAATCGTGATATGGGGTGCAAACAAGGTCAGCTCATATCCTGTTAATCTGGCACTCGTAAGGTGCTGGGTCTTAGTTCTATTCAAAAGAATATCCACAGCATGCGGTACCATGACTGTGAGATCCGTATTCAGGACTATTCCCTCTGATTGCCGGATGGCCATCGCTACTGCAGCAGGGGCCCTCAGGCAACTCGGGAGGGCTCGAGCAACAATATCCAAGACTGATGAAAAGAAAGCACAGGGTCTCTGTTTTCTGCCAAAACACTGTGTTAACACTGAAAGTGAGCAACCGTCCACCTCGTGCACATAAAGTGAAAAAGGTTTCCGGTAATATGGAGTACCTAAGACAGGTGCAGAACATAGAGCAGACTTTAAAGAATCAAAGGCTTCTTGACAGTCATCCGTCCAGGGTAGGGGTTCATGCACATCTTTGGTTGTCAAGTACAACAAGGGTTTAGAGAGAAGTGAATAGTTAGGAATCCACTGTCGACAGTAAGAGGTTATGCCCAGGAAAGCACGAACATCACGTTGAGTACGAGGAACAGACATGTTAGTAATTACAGATATTCGCTTGGGGGTCAATCGCCTCCCCGCTTTCGACAGCAAGTGGCCAAGGTAGGTCACTTCCTGTCGACAATACTGAAATTTAGAAAGGGACACTTTATTCCCTTTGTGAGCCAAATGATTCAACAATTTAACAGTGGCCTCCTTACAACCTCCCTCTGTATCGGAGGCCACTAGGATATCATCCACATACTGAATGATAGAGTTTCCTGGGGGCAAAAGTAATTCATCAAGAACAGTTTTTAAAGCGTGACTATAAATGCTAGGACTTTCTGTATAGCCTTGGGGGGCGCGTGTAAATCTAAAGCTTCGGCCAGCCAATGAGAATCCGAAGATATGTCTGCTATCAGGATGAATTGGAATGCTGAAGAACGCGTTCTTTAAATCTATTACCGAGAAATACTGAGCTGTAGGGGGAATCATAGTCAAAATTGCAGTGATGTCAGGCACCACCGGATATTGCGGAACCACAATCTTGTTTACCTCTCTAAGGTCAATTACAAAACGATATGTATCTTTATAATCCGGGGCACCATCAATTGGTGTTTTCTTCAGGATCGGCAAAATCGGACTGTTACAGACATTGGCAGCTGTTTCTTCCACTACCCCCCTTTTAACGAGATCTCGAATAATGAGCAGCAAGGCCTGGTCACCTTCTGGTGATATCTTATACTGGGGAATGCGAGGCAGCTGGGCATTAGGTTTCAAGGTTATTGAGATGGGAGCTATTCTTAACAGGCCAACATCAGTGTCTCCCGTGGCCCATAATGTAGAAGGAATAGTAGAGAACTCAGGAGGGAGGTTTTCATTTTTAGCAAAATACTGAGTTGCATTTAAAGGGGGTTTTTGCATTGTCAAGTAAACACCATCAGGGGAACAATACATTCGCGCATTTAACCTTTTCAGTATGTCTAGGCCCAAGAGATTTTCTCCACAATTAGAAGTCAACAAAAAGGGCGATTGTAGAGAAATAGGACCCACAGTAAAAGACAGAGGCTTAGATACGGGGCTCACCACAGGTATTCCAGAGAATCCTACTGAGACATTATTTTGGCCAGACAGAGCAGCCCCTGGGACCAACGTATGGGCAACCGAACTATTCATTGCCCCAGTATCCAATAGGAATTTTCCTGACGCTCCCAACAGTTCTCCTTTAACATAAGGTCCCTCTTGGTCGACTGGTACTGTAATGTGGCCCCCGCTCTGTCCGTGGCTGTCTCATGCATAATCCTGTCCATCATATCCATCATCCCTATAGGTCTCATTGTAATACTGCCGATTCTTGGGATTATCGAAATAATTCTTTTGAGAGCCCTCATGTTGCATTTCTTCCCGTCGCATACTATTTCGGTCTACATTTCCTCGACCTCTTCCTCGTCCTCTTATAGGACCCTTTCTGGCTAGCAATAGAGGGCAATCTGCTCTCCAGTGTCCTTCTTGTTTGCAATATGAACACTGATTTATGCCAATGTTCGGGGTACCTCCTCTACCTCTTCCCATCACTGCACCCCTTTGGAAAGAACCACAAACTCCCCGTCCAGCATTCTGACCTCTACTAACTTGTTGCAACAAAACTCTAGTTTTTAAGTCTACAGCCTTCTTCTCTGATTTTTCTTTACTTTCATTCTCCCGATGTTCATAATATTGGGCCATACTAAGAATCACGGACGGAGCAGCCGTAGTCCACATGCTCTCGGCTGCTTGGAGGCGGGACATCACTTCGGGGAGCAAATTTGTAACAAACCTGTAAACAAACAATCGTATTCCCCCTTCCGTAGACAGATCTTGCCCACTAAAATCTATAAAGACTTTCTCAAACCTAGTAAAGAAGTCCGATACACTTTCATCCTTCTTCTGTTTGCAAGCCGTTAATTTATCCCAATCAACTTTCCTAGGAGGTAGGAGGGTTTGCATATAAGTAACAATTTTAGCTGGTACAGCCAATACCTCGTCTCTAGGCTTTTCCCCGGGTTTTCGCTCCTTGTCCCATGCTTTCAATTGTTCCCATGTTCCTCCTAATTCGGGGGCATGGTCAGTATCATGTATCTGTCTCCAAATATCCACCGGGATCAAAAGACCAAAGAATAGCTCGATGTCAGGTATTGTCATGATAGCAGAATTAGCGGCCTCTGGCAGTTCTTTGTAATAGGCCGTAGGATTTTTACGAGGATCAGGGAGCTGAGCCTTTAAAGCACAGCTTTCCAAACTTTTCATGTTGGTGACACACCATTTAGACAATCTTCATCTTGCGACACGGTAATGTGAGCAAGTGCAGAGAGTGAGCCCGAACCACCTAAGGGGGGCTCGGGGTTTTCCCCTCTGAGAAAGTTCTGAAAAAATATGGGCAAATGGTGCATTTTCAAGCAAATTTGAGAAAGCAGGAAGGTTAATAAAGCAATTGTGAATCTGTTCTAACAAAGACAGTGACTGGCAAAACTGGGTGTAAGCAAGGTTAGGTTTGGGCCTGAAACAAAAATATAATCATGCACACATTGACACATGCCCCAGTTGTTTACGGCACAAAAACAAAATCGCCACCTCAGTTCAGACCTAGCTATATGACAATGAATTTACACTGGAAGAGTAAGCAGTAAACAAAGAGCTGGAATCTCAACCAATTTTGAAAGTCATAAATATAAACAAAGAATTTACTAAAGCAAAAAAAAACAACCAGCTTGCTTGAAGCGTGGCTTTCGGAATGTACAGACAACCAGAGTTGGAGGGTCGGAAAAATACCTACAGAACTGTCTTGCTATTTGACATGCAGAGCGAAGGAAGCACACCTGCATGCACAAGAAGCTGGTATATACCTGCCAGGAGGAGTGGCATGATCCAAGAAAGACCCAGCTGACATGATGGAATATCATGAGGACAGCTCAAGGAATTGAGACAGCCCAGGACCAAGAAGGCCACCCTATCCCGGCTGCATCAACTCTTGAAGACCCCACCCTTGTTCTTTTTTTTGTCTAAATTAGGGAAGGGATAATTGTTTTACTAAGTACAGAAGCCAAACTGAGGCAGCTTGCTTCTGTGACTACATGATTCACATTAATGGGAAAGTATCTTCTGAAATTTGGAGTAGTCTGGTCAGACAGCGGTAGCAGCAGTTCAGGCCCCCTGAAACAGAAAGCGCACAGCCGTCCAGGATCTGCTCACTATACTACAGCGTATGCAGCTGTTGTGCGAGAGAAAGAGAAACAGGCACACACCCACCCAGGATGTAGCTACTATAGGAGCAGCAAGTGCAGTGACACCATTGACCCCTGATAACTGCTGTATTTCTCTTAATCAACAGCAGTTAAAGGGTCAATTGTCCCTGGTTTCATCAGGGTCCGTGGCATCGCTGCTACACATAGGTAGTAACAGTAAAAACATCCCTGACACACAGCAGTGATGGATGCAGTGTTGGTTTATCCGAAATAGTTTTAAGTCGTTTCAGTTTGTGGCTCCAAAGATTCACAGGCTATCTTGTAAAATATTTTGTCTGACAGCCAGATGCCCTGAGGCCTGGTCTCTGTTCAATGGCTTTAAAACTGTGGGGCGCCCTACAGGAGGGTGCAGATGGGTGTCAAGGGTGGGCGCGATTCTGGCACAGAAGAGCACGTAGCTTGTCCCAGATGGGCACAGACCATGTGCATCATTTTGGTAAAGAGTAATGTCATATTATGAACGTAGACAACGTGTCATTGAGCAGAAATTAACAACTTTTTGTCACTCATGCCCTGCTGGGAGTAGGTGTCAAGGAAAGGATTCCAGATGACCTCTAAACTCCCACCACTTCTGTTCAGATTAAGGATCATAGTGTGACTATTTTATGGTAAAATTTTACCCAAGCGCCTGTTGGAAATAATGTATTAAATTATGCTTTAAAAAAAGATAACTGAACTTAACCTCAGTATCCGAAATATTAAAAAATGCACAGTTCCTAAGTGGCCCCATGTCTGGTGCAACAAAATAAGTTACTTCTGGCATTTTAGTAAACCGCTTATTGCATTTTGTGTTTAGATTTGTAAATATGGACTCAAAAATCCCAGCAGGCATTGTGCTTTTGGTTGGACTGGCTAAATGTGGCACTCAGTTGCTGGTTGCGCCCCTCCCCTCTCATCCCGTTCATACTCTAATTTTATCCCTCCAGGGTTCCGCCCAAACTGTATGAACTGTACTTGCTGTACAGCGCTCCAACGCCCCTGCAGCATGTTCAGCGCTATTGAAAAAGAACTCTCTAAATACGTGAAAGCAATTACCAAATATGTAAAATAAAGCACGTACAGCCACAGAATTTTCCATGTTGCCCCTTGAGGGTAAGTACACATCTTGCCATTGCCTGTCTCTGCAACGCGTGCTTTAAACACAGGAAATGAACATGTCACAACCGTGTGCCTTTCATTCAGAGCATACATACAGTGTCTGTCTTCTTTCCTTTATGTAAAGTGCACGCACTCGTGTAATGGCCCTTTGCATAAACTACACATTGCCATTCTTTGCTTGGTTCGGCAGTGCACCAAACAGAATACACTCGGCGCTCTCTTGGCCTCTTCTAAGCTGCTGCCTTCACAATATAGTGTGGCCTAATGGCCTGAACGGCCGACCTGGGAGTTGGGGAACCGGGTTCGAGTCTGGGCAAATCACTTCATCTCTCGGTGCCTAACACAATTAATGTGCCCGTCTGTAACGCAACTGATGCGCTCATGTAAAGAGCTCTGATTCCTTCGGGTCTACTTCAGCCCTATATATACAAAAATAAAAATAGCACTTTAGGCCCCCAAAGTCAGATATTACAGGCAGAGGAGGTGGTTTCCACGAATGCCGCATATCAAGAATAGGATCGGCTCTGTTGGTTCTGTATTTTTTTCTACCACTAGTTCTTGTATAAAGAATACAGCCGCCTGAGTTGAAGCAGTTGTATTTGTTCTTGAAAATTATATCTATATAGCGCTTGCTACTCGTGACGAGTTATTGAAGCGCTTTGCAGCGAGCTACATAACAAATTCCCATTTTACACTCCTGGGCAGGTCGTGTAACTAGATACGAATATGGTGTACTTAGGTCACGTTTCTTGCACACAAACACACACAATATGCACGACAGCGGTAGCAGCAGTTCAGGCCTCCTGAAACAGAGAGCGCACAGCCGTCCAAGATCTGCTCACTATACTACAGCATATGCAGTTGTAGTATATCGCGCGACACACCCACACATGGCAGGTGACACACTACTGTGTCTCGACACAGAGTTTGGAAAGCTCTGCTTTAAAGTGAGAACCTTGCTTCGTTTCCAAGGGGTATAAACCCATTGTTCCTGAAGTCTAGCATCAACACGAGCCCTAGTTACTGTATTATTGGCATCTCTTAATTCTGGTAATTCAGGATAAAAGAGGGGATGTACCTCTCTCTGAGTTCCCCAATCAGCACACTTTTGGTGCATTCGTTCACGATAATGTACCAACATTTCTACATTCTGATACACTTCATCAGTCTGTAATTGGAATTTATGGGCTCGATCTCTTATATCACGCAGTATCTGAGGAGGAAACCCTTCCTCGAAACACTGTTCCCATAGTGAAATTAATCCAATCGCCATGTTCTCCAAAGCCAGTTTCTGCGCAACCGGTTCGAAGTCTTTCATGGTACTCCAAATATCTTCCAAAGTGTAAATGGCATTTCGCATCCACTGGGACGCCTGAATTACTATAGCTCTGACCTTAAGCAAGTTTCAGTTGACTATCGTTTTCTCTTTGAGCTCTGGACATCAAAATATCTTCACACTGACCATACCTCTGCCAAGGGTTGTTGGTGGGCAACCCGGCTACCACCACCTTCACTTGACCCTGTAAAAAGAGGTAACTCCACAGCACCTTCAACTGAGCACCTCAGTGGTCCAGTAGTCAACGTTTTGCCTCCATTTCCTTACCAGCACTGTTTAAGTGGTAAAACCAGCTCCCCCGTGGTTCGATCGTCAGCACCAGGGACAGTCAGAGCAAGTCTGCACCGAGGCCCTACGAGTCTGGTGAAATTCAACTGACTGTATGGCCTGGTTCTGGGACCTAGCCATTTTGACTGATGCCCGGTGGAGCTACAACGCGAGCTAAAGGGGAGATGGGTTACGGATTCCCTCCTTGACCATCACCTACCCAGCCGGTCTGTGGGCAAACCCACCTGTGTCTCTCCTGACCTTTTCTCCCTCCTCCCCCTAACCCTCTCCACTCTACTCTTCTCCACTTTCCTGCTACTGACCTTTGCCCTCACCTGTCCTGGCCCTTAGCCCCCACCTTGTTCATCTGTGAATTTTCCCTCGACAATTGAGACCTGGATATTTTGTCTGATGCCCGATGGAGCTACCTGGTTTAGCTAAATGGGAGACGGGCCGGGGATTCCCTCCTTGGACGTCACCTACCCAGTCAGTCTTTAGACAGACTTCCTTTCGTCTCTCCTGTCGTCTCTTTCCCACTTCCTCCCTCTATTTTTGTCTCTCCTGCTCTCCTCTCTCAATGTATTGCTTATTGTTTGACATAATGTGTAATTGTTTTCATTTTCTATTACATTGTGGAACCTGATGTAAAGCGCTCTGATATCTTCGGGTCTAGCCAGCGCTATATAAAACTCTTTAAATAAATAAATACCCCCCAGTGGGTTCCACGCAACTCGGCCTGCAAGTGATCGATTCTCACTAGTGCTTTTTACCATTAACCACAATGCTAACATTTTGCTCTGCATTGATTTCTTATTTTTATCATTTGATCTTGAATTTTTTTCAAGTTGTGTCAATTACTTACCATCCTCGTTGGTTCTCTGAAATGCTTGACACATATTCCTCTAGTAAAGCCTGACTGCTCTGTGCCACACTACTGGGCTACAGACTTATTAGTGTCAATTCAAAGGACCTATTTTGGAGCGTTGTGAGAGTATTGCATAGTGAAGCCTGACCTGCCACACTGCATAATACTTTTTTTTTTTTCTTTTTTGTCCTCATTTCACCAAGGTGAGTGCAAATGAACACTAGCATCCCCATGCCGTCCTGGGCGCCCAGGGGTGAAGTTCTTGCTTTACCTGGGCCGACCCAGCCTGCCCCTTTTTGTTCCGAGGCATGGTGTAATCATAGGACAGTTTAAGACATCATATCATATCAGCCTCATTTCTTTCCCCCATTCCATTAAAGGTGCCCAAACAATACTATTTACATTGAGTGCCATGATAGATTCAAATTGTGCTATTCTGAGTGCAGCTTGAAGCCAACTTTCGTACAAGGGAGGACTAGTATCCTTCCATACCTTCCATATCTCCCTACGTGCAATAATAATACAATTAAAAAATAAAGCCACCTGTGCCACCCTAAGTAAGCAAATAAGATCAGCATCTAAACAGAATATCACTCTAACTGTATTTAAGGTAAGTCCAATCTTGAAAATACTCTCCATTGCCTTCTCCACACTTGACCAGTAGGGGCCAAAGTATATTTCCAAATTTAAATATATTCAACTTTGCTCATGGTATTCTGCTGAGAAGGATAACATTGGCGGCAATTGGGATATTGAGCTCGCCCTTCAAACTCCTGGGTATAAAAAGAAGGAAGTGGGTTTCTGGTACAAAAAAACCCTAGAGGCAGAGGAAACCCATGCCCCGCCACTCTATCTGGTTTGGAGCTTGTCATCTTTGGAGGCCGCCTCAGTCACCTTGTATGATACATCTCTCCAATATTTGTATAAATATGTTAGATCTGCCTCACTTAAGAAGAACCATTTTTATGTTATCAATAGGCTATATTATACGCCAAAAAAAATTGCGAAATTTGTTAGCCCGCCCCCGGGGTGCCCAAGATATGGTTTAATCAAGGCAGATGACATCCATATTTTTTATGGCCACACTGCATAATACTACACTTTCCTAAAAGCAATCATAACATTGCATAAGAAGAAGGCAAGATGCCACAGTCAAAGTTTTTTTGTATTTTTAAAAATACACACAAACATGGAAATAGGATTGAGGACTATGCATGAGGACCTTCTGCACGGAAACAGAGATTGATCTGGAGATTTCTTTGGAAGTGAGCTGCGCACAGTTAGTGGTCTTCTCCAACACCACAGCACCAAGTGAAATGCATTGTTTGTACAGAAACAAACAATGAGCGACCTGATCCGTATATCCATTGAAAAGCATTGTAGCAAAATACAAGGCGCTAACCAACTCCCATTCAAATTGATTAGGGAGAAGTCAGGGTCTGTTGCAGCTTCCACTGAAATGCACTGGTCGTCAGTTACAAATAGTGAGAAATCTGCTGTAAATCTTTTTAAATCATTGTGGCGCGACATGAGGCATTCATCGATTACCATACAAATGCTTTCAGGTTCTGGTCTAAAACCCGCAGAAGTGCACTGGACATTATAGTAAAAGAAAACAGGGATGAACCTTCTAGAGATCCCATATGCGAGACTTTCTTTCTTTGGGGTTTATTGGGTGCAGTGTAGGTCTGTTCCATCTCATACAAAAAGACGTGGAGCTGGTCTACCTCAACATTGAAATGTTGCACAGCACCAAAGCGCCATCTCTGTGCTACTTGCAACCTCTGTGTTTTCAGTAATGGCTTTTTCTCTCATAAAAAAATCATGGGTGTTGGAATATGAATGATTCATCTGGTTAAACATACATACATAGAGAGAGCTTCCACCAGCTCTTACTTTCGGTAAAGTGGGCTTGGAGGCTGCCTGAAGCGATGATCAATCCGTGTGATGAAGAGTGGAATGGAAGCAAGACACTTTCCGAGGCCTCCCTCGCACCGCCCCCCTGGCCTGGCGATGTCTGGGATTATACAGGCACAATCTGTGGGTGGCACAACAACTGGCGACGAGAGAGGCGGACCTGGGAGGCAGACGCTGCGCAGATGGGGCTAGTCCAATCAGGACACGCACGAGCTCACATCTGTCTGAAATGATCTGGTGCGCCCAGCTCGCTTCCCTAGTGTGCCAGTGTTCACATTAAAAAGGAACACATCTTCTCACAGCGACACACTGGCTGGAATCCCGGGGATTGCGCGACATTCAAGCTGGGCGATTGCTGGGCCATGAGATGAAGTTGTGGACACCTAGGAAACTATATACAATATGAGATTAAGTTGTAAAGATGCTCTTACTATATTATTCTACGTCAAAACAAGCACACACGGTGTCAGTCTGGTACTTTCTTTTTAAAAGAGTTGCATTCTTTGTACTTTAGTCTGATTTGTTCAATTGAGCCAAGTCTATAACGACCAGAATGCAAAAGACAGATGAATGAAAAAAGAACTGTCACATGGGACTGCCAGTGAACAGGTGTCATTTGCTGGCCTTCTTTGAAAAGCCCTCAAAGAAGTTTAGACAGGTTTTAGAAATCGAGACTTAGAATGTCTGCTCACCGTTAGGAAATCAACTGTTTGATTGATATGATTACTATCCATATTTCTTTACAATATTCGCTGGCTTTGCCAAACTTGCAGTACCTCCTTTTCTTGTGTCACTTTCATATTTACATGGCCTTCACTCCTTTTCCCTGTTTAAAATTTATGGACCCCCAAATTGTGTTTCTACTGGATATCTATCTGGATTTAATGTTGACACAGTTATGGCTTCCTATTTCTGGTTCATGTTTACAGAGAACCCGTGTGTTAATAAGTGCTTGACTTTTTGTTTCAGTTTTGTATTTAAGGGTCTATGTTTCCTATTTCTGTTAGTTTACAGAGCTTTCTTTATTTTTATTTCTTATTTTTTGTTGGGTACTTTTCTTGGCTCAGGGCACAACGATTTCTTACTCTACAACACGGTCATGCAACATCATCTTCATGTCTAATGTTTACAGCACGTATTTTTTATACACTATCCCCCAGTTCCTGACTCCTTTTAATATTTAATGTGCCTCTATTTCATATATTTATTATATTGTTATTTGGCCTCCATCTCCAGGTTCTGTTTAATATAGCTAGAATTGCAATTCATATTTATGCTACATATGTTTTGACCCTACACAGTTTGTTTAATGTGAGCAGGGTTTCTACTTCCTGTTCTAATTTGGGAGTACCCTTATCCTGTATTTTCTATTTTTCTGTATCTACTGTATGCCTACTCCGCCTCCATTATTCCATTTCCCTTTTATCTTACATCTTTAGTTAGTTTTGGTTTCTGTCACTGCATATTTAGGCCTCAATTTTCATCTTGCATTGACCTTCTCAGTCCTACTGGGGCTCACCGTGATTAGCTTCTCTCGGATTTCAATTTCTTTAACTCTGTTGCAGCAGAGAAGGTATTGTGAGCCACTTGAGTAAGATTTTGGGCAAATGGGATTTTTTTATAGACACATTTTAGATGTACTCCTAAACATTTCATAACGGTTTATCAGCAACATCACCAGAAAAGAGATTGCTACAATAAATATGCCTAATAAAATATAATTCAAGCGGGTTGATAGATCTGGGTGTTCCGCATATCTCTAGCTCGAGAAGTTTATAGCTACATCAACTGGTGTGTTCTTTTGTAGTCCGATTTTCAATTTTACTATTACTTGGTTGTGAAAAACACAACAGGATAATTTATATTTAAGAATAAGTATTGGCAAAGCCAATAGGTCTCCCCTACGCAAGAGCATTTGGCTTTGCCAATGTGTTTTCGCCATGTTGGACACCAGAGTGACAGATGTTCAGCATGAATAAAACTTTGTTGCATAGAGGAGAGTGGCAAGGAGTGCCTAAGTGGGCTGATGAAGAATGGAGTAGCGTGAAGTAGAGTGTCGTAGAGTGGAGTGTATCGAGTGTAGTCAAGTGGAGTAGAGTGGAGGGGTGGAGAGTGGAGACTGGAGTAAAGTGTTGTGAAGTGGAATTAGGTAGAGTGGAGTAGAGTCATAGAGTGGAGTACAATCATATAGTAGAGTAGTGTAGAGTGGAGTAGAGTCATAAGAGTGGACTAGAGTTAAGTGGCATAGAGTGGAGTATAGTGGGGCAGAGTGTCATAGAGTGGAGTGGCGTAGAGTGACATAGGTTGGAGGGGCATAGAGTGAAGTAGAGTTGAATAAAGTAGAGTGTCAGAGTGGAAGGGCATATATGTAAGGGGTATACAGTGGAGTAAAGTGTTGTAGAGTGAAGTGGCATAGAGAGGAGTGCCGTAGAGTGAGTGAAGTGGTGTAGAGGGGAGTGACGTAGTGTAGAAAGCAGTAAAATGCCATAGAGTTGAGTGGCGTAGCATGGAGTGATGTAGAGTGAGGTAAAGTGACATTGATTGTCATAGAATGGAGTAGAGTGGCATAGAGTGTTGTGGAGTGTCGTTGAGTGGAGTGATGTAAAGTGGCGTAGAGTGGAGTAAAGTGTCATGGAATAGAGTGTGGTGGAGTGGAGTAGAGTGGAGAGTTGTGTCATCGAGTGGAGTGTCATGGAGTGGAAAAGAGTGTCGTACAGTGCAGAGAAGTGGGGTAGAGTGTCATAGAGTGAAGTGTTGTAGAGTGGAGTGGGACAGGATAGGGTGGAGTGGAATAGAGTGGAGTGGGGTAGAGTGGGTTAGAGTGGAGTGGCTTAGAGTGTAGTATGCATGGTGTGTTAGCGCACTGCCATTATAGACAGCACATTTTCTATTGAAATAAGACCATTACATTTGCACAAACAGTTTTATTGATAAAACTATACAGCACACAAATGATAATATAAAGAAGTGGGATCGCCTAGTGCACTGATTGGTTTTGATCGTATTAAAATATTTGTTTCCACCACACTTCCAAATTCCTCCCAGAATTGCTTCATTTGTACTTTACTAATTCTTATATATTCTGAAATATTTGCACGGTTCATTTACAGACATTTAAATTTTGTTGTGTGCGAGAAAAAAATAATTTCTTCCCAGTACCCATCAAGTTCGTCACATAAATTCACTCACTATGAATTCAGAGAAAGAAAATTAAACACCAAGCTCCCTTAGAAGGCGGAGCCTGGCATTTGACCATTGTGTTTGAACGCACTGCAAATGTGACAAAGTAACATGTTATAGGCCTGTTTACAGAAAAAGAGGACTTGTGGAAGGATACAAGGAGCAACGGTGAACAAGCTTAGCTGCAAGGAAGGGACAAAGACATGCTGGGCAGAATAAAGCAAATAAAGCCAGCAAATAGAAAGTCAGAAAAGGTGACTTACAAACCACAAAGCCAATGGTAAGCAATGGATGGAATTCATTCCCAGGGAAGCTTTCAGAATATCCACAAGAAGTCTTTTAAAAATAGGACATTTTCTAACAGGCACAGGGCTGAGGTAGAGTCAGTCATATGTCACACTTTTTTAGCCATAGTCCTATGACCTGATTCTTAAGAGAAGAGTTGGCCTTTGGTCAGGCCAAAGTGGCAATTCTGCAACTCTGGCAGTTCCCAAGTAGGCTGCAGGCCTGGGGACTGCTTTCACAGAAAGATGGCCTGCTAAGACCAAAACATGCCACCCATCTAGTTGTGACCTACATTTCTATCTAGATTCATTGTTGCTTGCTGTCGGGCCCTGCCTTCGATCATTAAAAAAGATTTGTAGACTTTTGGATTGTGGAAATGTTTACTATTTTCCCATGACTTGCAACTGCTTTCTAAGCTGGCCTTGTCTCTGTTTGGAGGACAGCTATACCCTTTCACACTTTGACGTTCATCTTATTTGGCAGAGGTCTGGGACTTAAACATCTGGGCATCCTGGGGGAGGGGTTGGTAACTAGATTAAAAGGGGAAGTGGTCAATTATTAATTATTTTCGTCCACGAAAAGAAAGAAAAAATGGGCCGCTAAATTATTCATAAGAGCAGAGGACGCCGTAGCCCCTCCCCAACCCCAAGAGTTATTTCTGGAAATGGCTCTCACATAACATGATGAGCCTTGGAGGTTGAGCAGTGAATCGGAAGACATCTTCTGTTTGAGAAGTGACGTGCTTTGCTTGAGTTGCTGTTTCTCCAGCAGGTCTTTTCCATACCAGTGACTCAGCCGTTGTCCTGTCTCGTTTAACTTCAACATGCACCCGCAAGCAAAACATTTACACCAGCATGGAAGGCGTTTTTTGACATTTCTGAGCAACACGTAAGGCAGAATCGTCAGGAGCAACGTGGGAGGTATCGTCCTTAACTCTCAATTCATGCATTTCTGCGAAAAGGAGAATGTCTACCAGGTTCTTGAAATTCAATCCAAGAAAGAGTAAGGCACTGATAACTCATCCTGCATGGGCGTCATCAAGGGGTCACAGTGGGACGCAGCTGCGACCTCTGGTTATCCCCGTGCGACCCCTGGCACTGTCATTGCGACCGCTGGCCTAAGAGATGGCAAACTGAGTGTCAGGGACACAATTGGAGCTCTTCCTTATGGACGTCAGTTAGTGCTCCACTTTCCTAGTTTTCTGTCATTTTTTTTATGATGCTAACATTGAAGAATATTATATCATTCACTATTAGTGTTATAAAAAATGGAGTACAATTAGCTGGAATGTGACCCTAACTGGCAGCTGAGGTGAGTAAAATGCTTTTAAATATGTATTGTGTGCATGCTTGTAGTGGTGTGTGTTTATGTGAGAGAAAGTGGGTGTATGAGTGAATGTGTGTGTATAAGCATATGTGAATGTGAGTGAAAGTAGAGGTCAAAAGGCATATGATGTCACTTCCGCTACCCTTGGCATTTTGGTGAATTGACTTCCATGCCACCCTGTTCTGACTACTACTCATTTGCCACAGTCAGCAAAAAACGTGGATTAAAGTCAGATCTGTTGAAGGGGGGTGAATGTTTGCATTGTTCAGTATTCTGTCCATCATCTGTTCTTTTTGCAGTGCAGTCGGTGGCACCTCTCCTCGGCACATTGGAAAGGCTGGAACCTATGGTCACTTGGTAGACATTCAGGGTTGAACATTCTTCACAGTTGCTTCTAACAACTATGACAGCATAGGGCATGTTTTGTTTTGCTTCTCCTGTCTCTTAAATTACTTTAGCAAATGTTTTTGACTGATTGAGGCCGGAAAAGATCAATAGCATGTATATTTGGCCTTCAGCCAGAGCTTGGGCGGCTTCAGCTTGTTGAAAATCCCATTATTTTTGGGTTTATAAACTAATGACCAAATAACATGAACCTGAACATCCATTCGATGGCTACCATAAGGAAAATAATGCTCTTCAAGTGTCTGACACATATAATGTTTCATACATTATCTCTAGTTTCTGGCAACCAAAGTTTATTATATATAGATACTCTCAGGTCGTCCAACATTTAGAATTTCCACCTTCATAAGCACTATTTCACCAAGTTAGGATGGAGTTTGCTGAGAATTTGTGTTTTGAGATACTGGACCACAATCTTCTCGGTTCTGAAGGAAGGCATCCAACTATCAGAAATTAAGAAAATTCAGCAAATTCACGCCCTAGTTGATAACTTGCACTTTGTTATCTTCCTAGCTTTATACTTTTCATCTTAATAACACCACGAAACTTTGGCATAGGAATCAAAATGTAGCATAACAAAGGAGCTGTTCAAGCTGCCAATGCATCTCTTACACGGTCAGATGCAAATAGCACAGGTCGAATGGATCTTGTCGTTCCAGAATTTCTGATAGGCCACAGAGGCTAAGGCCTGGCCTGAATCTGTGGCATGTGGATATGTCCATCTAAGTGAAAGACTTGTGACTGAATCTTTTGGATGTTATCTCTGTTCCATTTCCCAGGTGGATTTAGGATTGGTGGTTCCTTTCCTGCAATAAATGTGGGCACTTGAATTCCCGTTGGAAGTCCTTAGCTTAGATAACATATTTCCCATAAGAACATGGGACAGCTGTGGCCAACCAGTCCAGTGAAGTGTAAGTCAAATTGTGCCTTTATATTGAAAGAGATGTTGGACTGCAAACTATGGTGCAATTTTGGGTAGGTAGCAAGAGTGCTTGCCTTGATATCTAGTGGCGGGTCTGTGTCTAACAACTGTGGTCCCTCTGATACTATGCTTTCTGCTTCAAGACTTTGTTAGATATGTATGTTGGAGCAGAATGGAAAAGAGCCCTTTGCCACCAAAATTAAAAATGTTAATTTGAGGCTAACAGTCTCCTAGTCAACTAATCTTTAGGACCTAGGAACAGGGCCATCTTAAGGACGGTGCATCCTGTGCAGCTTGCACCTGGAGCTGAGCTGTGGGGATGCTGCGTTCAGAAATAATTTATGGTTTTAAAACCACCTGCTGCATAGTTCCTTTTTATATCCAGCAGTTTTCAAGGCAACAATAAAAATGTCAAGATAACTCTGCAGATTAATGTTACTGCTGAAGAGAGATCAGAGTATTGTCTAGTGGCAGTTTCAGACTCACCATAAAGTAGCACAGAGGGTTTGTATGCTGCTGCAAAAAATGTGTACCTGGCAGCTCACAGAACTGTATTTGTGTGGATAGATCAGTGGATTGCCTTTGTCTCAGACATCCTTATGTTACTTGCAGTTCACAAATTATAATCCTAATGTAGCACAGTGACCTATGAACTATCATCAAAGAGCTGCATGTAAACTGCATGGTATAGGTTAGAATATTCTGTTTTTCCCCCCAGTCTTTCATTGCTTTCCTAATGTTGCTAAAAAGGGTTTTTGGTTAAAACTACATTATTAGTAAAGCCAACCCCAACTACTGTGGTACGTTTTTAGTTCTGAGTTTGAGATTCTCCAGACCAAACGTTCTTAAAATATAGTGCCTACTCGTATGGATGATATGTGATTCCTACACCTTGTAATCCTGATTGCCTTATGTCACATCTCCTATAGACTGATATATGTATGGTTATATATTTTTATTATATTTTTATATATTTATTTTTTATATATATATTTTGGATGTTATCTCTGTTCCATTTCCCAGGTGGATTTAGGATTTTCATGGTGGTTATATATATATATTTGGATCATGTGAGAGAGGCGAAATGAGGGGCACAGTTGGAGGGTGGTAGTGAGGGAATCCGTGGAGGATATCACTGGGAGTAGGTGGCATAAAAAAATATTGCCCCACTGGGCACCAAAAGTCCTGAGGCCGGCCCTGCCTAGGAAGACAGAAATAAACAATTCAAGATAATTGTAATAGCATTTATATAGCGCTTACTACCCCTGACGTGGCGTTAAAGTGCTTTTCGACGAGTTGCACATTACTCCAGAACCAAAAGAGGATTAGTGGTGAATTAGTATAAGACCCAATCAGTGAGTACATGCATTTTAGAAGCTTTTCTTCCATAACTCCATGTTGCACGACAGAAAGAAGGTTGGGCAAGTGGATGGGAGAATCCTCTAGAACCAATAAGATCTGTACCACACGTGAAACTCAACCTCAGCTCTGTGACAGCGGGCGATTACAATAAGGAGAACAATGCACTAGGTGCTAGAAAGATGAAACTGGACAGAAGAGAGCCACTAAGCCAGAATGGCCAAAAAGCTCCAAGCAAACAGAAAGTCAACTCGAGCATGATAAGCTAGCCGCTAAAAATACAAAACCGGAGTAGAAAATCAGTCATGCCGGTATGGTCCAAAAACTACTAGCAAACAGCTAGTCAAAGGGCAAAGCAACAGCTTAGAATACGCTTGCTAATACAAATTCGAAGCATATGATAACATTTGAAAGAAAACCCAATGTTATGTTATACATCGAATGCAATCAGGCCTCAAGGTCAGCGTAGTCAGGAACAGTAGGCCTTAATCGGGCTACCTGGTTCCAACATAGGACCGGACATAAGAAAAACTTGATTCAACGCCACTACAAAGTAGCCGCAGCGAATGCGTCCTCTCTATCCCTACCCAGCACCTAAATCTTTGACCCATCAACACAACTTGACAGTAATATCCCTGTCTCCTTGGGAACTCTAGTGACACAGGCCCCCCTACCAGAAGATCAGCCCAATGCCGACTCTCAAACCCAGGCCCAGAGACTCCCCTCTCAGCATGCCCCCTCCCCCTTGACCCCTCCTCGCGAGAAACTAGCCCTCTTGTCTCCTCAATCCCCACTCCCACCTCCCGACCGAACTACACCGTTCCCTCGACCAGACATTCCATCCTATTTTACATTGGAGAGAACCCGCCTCCCCAACTCAGAAAAATGCAACCGGACACGCAATTGGTTTCCGCCCCACAAACACTAAACTATCTGAGTCCCCATGGGCCGAACTCCTTCGCTATCACCTTTCCCCCCAAGCTCTCTAGCAAAGCAAAGAAACTCTTCAAACATAGATTGCTCAAACAACATCTCGAGACACTATTTGTAGACACTTACCACTGCTCCTCTGGAGGGCAGATAAAATTCGACTTCATTTTCTACACTGATAGACCTGACATCTGGTCCATCATTTTCAACCCACACCTCACCATCTCCAAAACCACCACTACATCCCACAGCCGCAAATTGACAACCTCTCTTTCCAATCGCCAGTCGTTGAGAGGCAATATCTCCTTAACCATCTTCGCCAATGGCGCAGTCCTGATACAGGCTAAGAGCGCTCACGTTGAAGTCTTCAACTCCCTATTCCCTTCATTAAAAGAGGCCACAGGATACATCTCATGATCAAGACTGACCGCATCCCTTCCCCTAGTGAGCCTTTCAAGTCAAGGGAGACACAGGACCCCTCTCTCTTCCACCTCAAGATCCACCTCCCCACCACCTCAAGACTCCTACTGTAACGCTGTACCCCCGAACAACGATCTTTCCCCCTTTGGCAGATGACACGCACACCCCTGCCCCCCCTCCGTTCCCATACCGACCACTGGGATCGAGAATTATCCCCTGGATCTACCCCTCCACAGCCCCCCCGTCCTCTTGCCACACGAGAACTGACACTAGTCACGAGGCATCACTCCCTCTACCCAGGAGCCCTCCCTTAATCATGCAAGGATGCCCCTCCCCCAACAACCTCCAGAATCGGGACACACACACCTTTGTTATCAACCATCTCGACAGGGATCCGTCCCCCTACCCAGAGGGCAATACTACCCCAGACACCCTCCCTCCCTCCTTGGACCGTCCCCCCTCACCCAAGGGCACTGTTACTCCAGACACCCCCCCCCCCCTCCCTCCCTGGAAATCATGACGCAACGCCTCACCATCCTAGAAACTCAGTTTGAAATCCTGATCTGAGGCCTGAACAATACTCTTTCCAACCTGACCTTGCTCCGAAAGCACACACAGCCACCCATCGAGCTATCCAGTCTCAATCAACCCAAACAAGACACAGTTCCACCCCTCAGCGAGCCTCTTAGTCCCCACAGTCCCCGACTCTGGTTCAATAGAGAAGGGATTGATAAGTGTTACGAAAGGTCCAGAAGAGCATCAACCTCACTTTCGCCCCTGGAAGTGACTCAACTAGTCTCATGCTACGACCCCGACTAAATCCTCCGCCAAATCCTCGATCCAAGTAATTACGGGATTTAGAGGTGAACACCCCTCCTTTAAGAGTCCCTAGACCCCCAGCGCACCTAGCCTTCCTACCTAGAGCCCAAGCCAATGACTAAAGGAGCAAAGAAAGCCTGCCCATCAACTGCATGCTTCTTAACTGCAGATCAGCCTCTAAACATGCAACGGAGCTAGTAGAAAATATCCTCTCACGTGATATAGGCATAGCTTTCATAACAGAGACCTGGCTCAATATTCTCTCTTACCCCAGCATGGACATGCTGGGGCCTTCGGGATTCACAATGATTAACAAAGACAGGCAAGTAAAAAGAGGAGGGGGCATAGCAATTATCCACAAGAACAGCATCTCCATCACGGAAACCTCCTCCTGCTTGTACAGCTCCTTTGAATGTCTCTCTGTCATCATCAAAACACACAACACTAGGCCTACTCTCTGCCACCTTCTATACCCCCCCCAGGCAACTCCTCAGAATTTGGGGTTCACCTTGCCGACCTGATTGCCCATTGCGCACTTGACAACTCCAACAGTATAATTCTGGGCGACCTCAATCTAAGATGGAAAAACCCGCTCCTTCAAACCCTAAACAACTTATTACTAGAAAACAATCAGACCCAACATTGAGTAGATGAAATTCATCATCGAGGAGCAATCCTAGACGCAATTATAGCTGTAAGCAATGTAATCTCCATCGACCACATCCTCCCCGTCGACTGGTCCGATCACCACATAGTCCTTTTTCACATCAATCATGCGATCTTGCCCAATCTAATCCCTAAGTTAGACCCCCCAAATGGGTCAGGAACACAGCCCAGATCCCTTGAGCTGACCTAGAAGAAAGAATAAGCTTGCTCCTACCCAACACCACTGACCATCTCTCAACTACCGAACTCACCTCTCTTAACAACTCTAATTTGACATGCACCCTGGATCACCTTGCCCCCATGAAACACAAAAATTCAAGGACCATTCCCTCCAGATCATGGTTCTCCTCTGACATCAAAGAGGAAAGAAGACAACTAAGAGCCGCAGGAAGAATCTGGAGGAACAATCCCTCCGCCCTACATCGCGATCAACTCCAAGAAGCCCGTAGGATGTTCAAAAAGCACATCAGGACCACGAAGACCGTTTTCTTCTGTTCTGCGCTAGACACGGCAAAAAAACGTCCCAAAGAGCTTTTCAATATCATCAGGAATCAAACCTCTAAACCTATACCCTCCTCAAAGCAGGCATCCAAAGAACGCTGCGACAACTTTGCCATCTTTTTCAATGACAACATCGCCTAGATCGATCTCTCACTCGGCTCCAATCCTATCCCCTCCACCGAGATTGAATCAACCGAAACTCTTGTTAACACCGCCTTAAACCCCTCAAAACATTGGTTCGCCTTCATTCCCATCCAAGAAGCAGAGATAGTCCAACTAATCTCCGATCTCAAACCATCATCACACGCTCTGGATCAGCTTCCCCCTCACCTGACTAAAGACCTGAAGCATGTCCTAGCCCCGCTATGGTGCTGGATCATTAACAGCTCATTGAGCTCTGGAACCTTTCCTGTATGCCTCAAAGTAGGCCAAGTCACGCCACTGCTAAAAAAAAACAGGGCTAGACACTGAGGATTTGAATAACTTCAGACCTGTATAGAACCTACCTCTTTTGTCTAAGATCCTAGAAAGATGTGTACTCCCTCAGTTAACCCAACACCTGGATAACATCAATCTCCTAGACCCCCATCAATCGGGCTTCAGAAAAGGCTGCAGTACCGAATCCGCAATCCTCAATGTCATTGACGATCTACTCAAGTCTCGGACCACTGCTGCCTTCTCATCCTCCTAAATTTATCGGCCGCATTCAATACAGTAGACCACAAATTGCTCATTAAGGTTTTACAACAAAGGGCCGGTCTTCAAAGGAGACGGTCCTCCGCTGGTTCTCTTAATTTCTCCACAACCGTTCCCAAAGAATGAAAACTTCGAGTCCGACCTCCACCCTGTCACCAGGGGTGTTCCACAATGGTCAGTGCTCTCCCCTCAGCGTTTCAACATCTACATCGAACCCCTTACCACTCTACTCTGGAAATCCAACATCCCTTTTCACTTATATGCTGAAGACACGCAGCTCTATCTGGAAACCACTTCAATCGACGACATCCAGAGACTTAATAACACGCTTAAGGAGGTTCAACACTGGCTCACAAGTAATCACCTGAAACTTAGCTAAGAGAAAACAGAAATACTCCTCTTCTCCAACAAAGAGGAAACCCCCAAATCGAAGAATGGCTCAAAGCAATTGACACCCTCAATGGCAACCTCACCTTAGCAGAGTCGGTAAAATCTCTAGGGATCACCCTTGACCCAAAACTGGACATGAAGAAATATATTACAAGATCAGCCAAAAATGCCTTTCTCAATCTAAAACTATTATACAAAATAAAACCCTTCCTTCCACCCAAGGACCTTCAACAAGCCACCCAAGCACTGGTACTCTCCAGAATATACTATGGGATTGCTGCCCTGACAGGGACAGCAAAATCTCACCTCGCGCCCCTGAAGACAACCTTCAATGCAGCTGCCAGAATGGTTACGGGAACTAAGAAATTCAAACACATCTATCCTGCTCTTAGAGAACTTAAATGGCTCCCAGTCGAGGCGGGAGCCAGCTTTAGAACAGCCTGTCTCACTCACAAAGCCCTGCACACAGGCAAACCAGAATACCTGGCCGCCAAACTCAAAAGGGCCGGCTAGTCCAGAAACCTCAGGAGCTCCAACTCTCTTCTACTCATCCCCCTAAAAACTCGCAAACAGAAAACCGCAACCAAATCATTTGCTGGAAACGCACCAAAAATCTGGAACTCCATTCCCCCCATCAGAACAACCTCCTTGTTTCCTAAATTCAAGGCATTACTCAAAGCCCTCTTCCTCGACCACTCTCGAACTAACTGAGAGAGCCAAGGCAGTTCCTAGTCAACTCCCCTCCTGAACTTTATCTGGGACCAACTACACTGATTCAGATTAAGAAAACTTTATGTGTACGAACTAATTGAACAATGTCTACGCTCAGACGATCGTCAGGTTATCTTGCTCCCTACTCCCCTCTGCCCCTTCGCTCAGGTATATGTTCCCTTCCAGATGAGATCCCCCTTGCTCTCCCAATTTCCTGTACCGTATATTTGCACATAACTGTATATGCTGTAAAGCGCTCTGATACCCCTGGGTCCAGCCAGCGCTATATAAAACTCTTCAAATAAATAAATAAATAAAAGCGTGTGCCGTCGTTATAAAGTGAGATGATATGCACGGGCACAGTGTTTTTCTTTAGAATATGTGCATATGGGATGTGCTTTTTATGAGTGACGTCATGGCACTGACTGTAGTTGAACAACGAACGACATCCCTTGATACCATGTGAAAATATGAAAGGAAAGTCCACCATTATGATGTGTTAGTTCTTGCAAACAAAAATATACTATCTTGACAAAATCAATGTAGGATGCTGGCAACCCAAGTACAATACGGAGCTCTTCCTAGACCCTAGAAAGGGGTAAGCTAATATACCCTTTCTGCATATTTGCTTTTTCCCCCAACTGTAAGCCACCAGGCACTACAGCAGACCTGAATCTAAGGTACTTCTTGAGGGTGTGATATCTCTCTAGACCATGGCCTGCCTGTTAACTGATGCTGAGCGAGTTCGTTCTGCATGCCCATTCAGCACACATGAAAATAGCAAAATTCCATGGTTTGTTTATGTACAGGAAGGTGTCCCTTCCTACACATAAACAAACCTAAAATGCCGTTTAGTAACTTACATGTGTGCTGCTTCATGCAGCAAGTTACAAAACGGCATCTCTTAAAAGATTTGTTTATGTACAGGAAGGGACACCTTCCTGTACACAAACAAAATCATGACATGTTGCTATTTCCATGTGTGCTGCACATGGCAGCACACATGGAAATAGCAACAAGCATTTGCAATGCAATAGGTCTCGCATTATGAAAGTTTGAGCTATGGTCTTGTGAATGACAAATTTTTTATTTATGTGTTGGTTTTGAAAATAGCGAAAATAATAGCTTTGCCATTTACAATGCCAATACTTTTATCGTTTGCAAATGTGACACCTATAGCATTTGTAATGCAACATGTTTTGTATTTACGTGACTTAGATGTATTGATATTACAAATAACAATGGCTTTTAATTTTTCTAAATAATTAATACTTAAATAAAAGTTATTGTAATTTATAATGGCAATAGCTTAAACTTTTGTAAATATCTTTTGTGAAGATTATGTTCAGTGTATTTTATTGTGATGAAAATCCAAGAACAGAAGTGAAATATTAACATCTTTTTATGACATTTGTAATAAAGCTTGAAACATTGAGAGAAAATATTTGAACCAGTTGTTGTTGAATGGTTGCACAGATTGATACTGTATTGGCGCTGAGTGATGTTGTGGTGGCGACGAGTGATGCTGTGGCGTTCAGTGATGCTGTGGTAGCGCATAGTGATGTTGTGGTGCCCCTGAGTGATGCTGTAGTACCCCTGAGTGATGCTGTGGTGATGCTATAGATAGAGTGAGTGCGATAGATAGCAGATGGAGGGCAAAAGATAGCTAGAGGGAGGGCGATAGATGTAATGTAATGTAATGTAAAAATCACTTATATAGCGCAAAAACTGTCACCCTACGGGTATCCTGGCGCTTTTAGAAATGGTGATGGTCAGCACATTACCAGCCCGTAATAGGCAGTGAAAGAACTAGTTTTCCAACCTAGGAAACAACCAGGTTTTCAGATTCTTTCTGAAACAGGTCCATGAACTGGCTTGTCTGATGGTGTGGGGCAGCTAGAGGGAGGGCGAAAGATAGATAGAGTGAGGGCGAAAGATAGATAGAGTGAGGGCGAAAGATAGATAGATAGAGTGAGGGCGAAAGATAGATAGATAGAGTGAGGGCGAAAGATAGATAGATAGAGTGAGGGCGATAGATAGATAGAGTGAGGGCGATAGATAGATAGCGTGAGGGCGATAGATAGAGTGAGGGCGATAGATAGATGTGTGTGGTTGTGTGTGTGTGTGGTTGTGTGTGTGTGGGGTTGTGTGGGGTTGTGTGGGGTTGTGTGTGTGGTTGGGTGTGTGGTTGGTTGGGTGTGGGGTTGGGTGTGGGGTTGGGTGTGGGGTTGGGTGTGGGGTTGGGTGTGTGGTTGGGTGTGTGGTTGGGTGTGTGGTTGGGTGTGTGGTTGGGTGTGGTTGTCTGTGTGTATGGTTGTATGTGTGGCTGTGCGTGTGGCTGTGCGTGTGGCTGTGTGTGTGGCTGTGCGTGTGGTTGAGCGTGTGGTTGAGCATGTGGTTGAGCGTGTGGTTGAGCGTGTGGTTAAACGTGTGGTTGAGCGTGTGGTTGAGCGTGTGGTTGTGCATGTGGTTGTGCGTGTAGTTGTGCGTGTAGTTGTGCGTGTAGTTGTGCGTGTAGTTGTGCGTGGGGTGATGTTTGTGTGTGGGGTGATGTGTGTGTGGTTGTGTGGTTGTGTGTGTGTGGTTGTGTGTGTGTGGTTGTGTGTGTGTGTGTGTGCGTGGTTGTATGTATGTGTGTGTGCGGTTACAGAAGGATGTATGTGGAAGAGAGCAGCAGATTAGCACAGGAGAAGAGAACATGGAGTTAAAGAAGGAGGCGGCGTGGAAGAAAGCAGCAGATCAGCAAAAGAGAACAGAGAGTTAAAGAAGGAGGCGGTGGAAGAGAACAGCAGATCAGCACAGGAGAAGAGAAGAGAACAGGGAGTTAGAGAAGGAGGTGGGTGGAAGAGAGGGAGAGCGATAGATGGAGGGGGAGGGCGATAGACAGAAGGAGGGCGATAGATAGAAGGAGGGCAATAGATAGAAGGAGGGCAATAGATAGAAGGAGGGCAATAGATAGAGGGAGGGCGATAGATAGAAGGAGGGAGGGCGATAGATAGAAGGAGGGAGGGCGATAGATAGAAGGAGGGAGGGCGATAGATAGAAGGAGGGAGGGCGATAGATAGAAGGAGGGAGGGCGATAGATAGAGGGAGGGAGGGCGATAGATAGAGGGAGGGAGGGCGATAGATAGAAGGAGGGCTATCGATAGAGGGAGGGCGATAGATACATAGAGTGAGGGAGGGCGATAGATAGATAGAGGTAGGGCAATAGAGCGAGTGAGGGCGGTAGAGTGAGGGCGGTAGAGTGGGTGAGGGCGGTAGAGTGAGTGAGGGCGGTAGAGTGAGTGAGGGCAGTAGAGTGAGTGAGGGCGGTAGAGTGTGTGAGGGCGGCTGAGTGCGGGCGGTAGAGTGAGTGAGGGCGGTAGAGTGAGTGAGGGCAGTAGAGTGGTAGAGTGAGGGCGGTAGAGTGAGGGCGGTAGAGTGGTAGAGTGAGGGGGTGAGGGGGTGAGGGGGTGGGGGGGTGTGAGGGTGAGGGGGTGGGTGAGGGTGAGGGGGTGGGTGAGGGGGTGTGAGGTAGTGTGAGGGTCAGGGAGGGTCAGGGGAGGTGATTGGGTTGGTGAGAGGATGAGGGGGTGTGTGAGGATGAGGGGGTGTGTGAGGATGAGGGGGTGTGTGAGGATGAGGGGGTGTGTGAGGATGAGGGGGTGTGTGAGGATGAGGGGCTGTGCGAGAATGAGGGGGTGTGCGAGGATGAGGGGGTGTGCGAGGATGAGGGGGTGTGCGAGGATGAGGGGGTGTGTGAGGATGAGGGGGTGTGTGAGGGTGTGTGTGAGGGTGAGGGTGTGTGTGTGAGGGTGAGGTGGTGTCTGAGGGGGTGTCTGAGGGTGAGGGGGTGTCTGAGGGTGAGGGGTGTCTGAGGGGGTGTCCGAGGGTGAGGGGGTGTCTGAGGGGGTATCCGAGGGGGTGTCCGAGGGTGAGGGGGTGTCCGAGGGTGAGGGGGTGTCCGAGGGTGAGGGGGTGTGGGGTGTGAGGGTGAGTGAGGGGCATGAGGGAGAGTGAGGAGTGTGAGGGTTAGGGGGTGAGAGGGTGTGTGAGGGTGAGATTGTGTGTGAGGGTGAGAGGGTGTGTGAGGGTGAGAGGGTGTGTGAGGGTGAGAGGGTGTGTGAGGCTGAGAGGGTGTGAGGGTGTGTGAGGGTGTGAGGGGGTAAGTGAGGGTGAGAGGGGGTGTGAGGGTGAGAGGGGTGTGAGGGTGAGAGGGGGTGCGAGGGTGACAGTGTGAGTGAGGGTGTGTGAGGGTAAGGGTGAGGGGGTGTGAGGGTAAGGGTGAGGGGGGTGAGGGTATGTGAGGGTGAGGGGGTATGTGGGTGAGGGTATGAAGGGTGGGGGGTGTGAGGGTGTGTGAGGGTGAGGATGAGGGTGTGTGAGGGTGGGGGGGGTGAGGGGGTGTGCGGGTGTGTGAGGGTGAGAGGGTGTGTGAGGGTGAGAGGGTGTGTGAGGGTGAGAGGGTGTGTGAGGGTGAGAGGGTGGGTGAGGGTGAGAGGGTGGGTGTGGGTGAGGGTGAGAGGGTGGGTGAGGGTGAGAGGGTGTGTGAGGGGCTGTGTGAGGGGCTGTGAGGGTGAGAGGGGGTGTGAGGGTGAAAGGGGGTGTGAGGGTGAGAGGGGGTGTGAGGGTGAGAGGGGGTGAGAGTGTGTGTGAGGGTGAGAGAGTGTGAGTGAGGGTGAGAGAGTGTGGGTGAGAGAGTGTGAGTGAGGATGAGAGAGTGTGAGTGAGGGTGAGAGAGTGTGAGTGAGGGTGTGTGACGGTGGGTGAGGGTAAGGGTGATGGGGTGTGAGGGGTGATGGGTTGTGAGGGGTGATGGGTTGTGAGGGGATGTGGGGTGTGAGGGTATGTGAGGGTGAGGAGGTGTGAGGTTGAGGGGGTGTGTGGGTATGTGAGGGTGAGGGGGTGTGAGGTTGAGGGGGTGTGAAGTTGAGGGTGTGTGAGGGTGAGTGAGGGTGTGTGGGTGAGTGAGGGTGAGGGGGCTGAGGGTGTGTGAGGGTGTGAGAGGGCGTGTGAGGGTGCTGAAGGGACGTGAAATAACGTGTCCCATCTGTAATGTACTGGTCAGTGAAATAACGTGTTCTGCGAGTGCTGAAGGGGAAGAGGTAGGTGAAATAACGGGTTGATGTATTCTGAAGGGGTCGAGTACGGTGAAATAATGCGTCCGATGTGCACAGAGGAGACGAGTACGGTGAAAAACTGAGCCTTTGCTGGGACTTTTCTGGTAAAATACTTGATGAGAACCCAGGCCTGTATAATGCTGTCTTCTGCGTGCAAGTCTGTGCAGTCATGGTGTATTCGGCAGTGGTGCGCGCAAAAACACTTAACGGCTCGTAACTGTTATAAAAAAAAAAGCCCGCGGCATGGCTGTGGCGGGGGAGGGGGGAGAGGCGGGGGAGCTGCAGCCTTTGAAGACTGATGCCTAGGGCTAGGCACAGACAAAAGGTGGTGCGCGATATGCACGCAGGGGGGGGGGGCGGGGGAGCGGTAGCCTTTGATGTCTGATGCCTTGAGGCTCAGACAAAGGGTGTGTGTGATGTGGCTTGCATGCAAATGGCAATTGCGTGGGTGCGAGGCGGCTCGGGGAGCAAATGGCAAGCGCGTGCACGGGCACTGTGTGTAATTCGCCTGCCAAAGCCCCATGATCAGCCTTCCTGATCCACCTCTATATGTCTCGAGCTGCAATGCGCTTGCGCATTCATGGCCGGTCGAGACCTAAAAATAAGTGGATGCAGTGCAACTTATTTGTTTGCCTTCTTGTGGATCCCTTCTTGGTTTTTGTAAAATCCTCTTTATATCGGAGACATCTTGCGAGGCCAATAAAAGTCTGCAGACATCGAATCTGACCCACGTGTCAGTGATGGGGAAGTAAAATTTTATTTTGTCTAGGGCGACAAAGACCCCTCTGCCTATGAATGGCCTTGCTGCTCCCAGTTTCACATACACTCGGCTCTTACTTGCATATATTTTTACACATAGATTTTTCCCTCTTCCGTAATGTTTTATAACTTCTGAAGCAAGAGAGGGTGTAGAAGCTACAAGAAGGAATTTTAGAAATTCATTAAGGTAGGACAGTTCGCAGACTTTTCGTTTGACCGGTGCTCTGTTCCCCAAACTCTTGAGTTTCCTTGGGGAATGTAGACAAACGCCATTTTCCAGATCATTTTACTGCGGTGTCATAGAACCACAAATTGGAAATCTAGATTGTCAAACCGTGGCTACAAACCCCCCTCTCCTTCGGCTGGCTCGTCTCTCCTCCTGACAGCAGCAGGACTGATGAAGGGACGCTTTGGGGTCATCCCCTGACGGTGCGCAGAGCTGAACTCTGGAACAAACTCGTCACATCGATTAATACAAGCTGAAGAGGGAACTACTTTCCAAAATATATGAAAAGTTTTGCATTGAGTCTGCATTTTTCTAGAACCTATGGAGGGAAAACAGATCTACAGCTAAAATCAGATGTGGATAAGAGGGAACAGCGAATGAATGAAAGAGTACAGAGTGCAAACTATCACCTCACTAAGGTATACTGCGCTAAAAAAAAGTGGTCAATGTGGAGATTCATTTCACAGCTGAAAAAGTAAATCCCAAATCTTTGCAGAAGTAGTTATGACGAGAGATTTGACGCAGAGGGAGAAACCGAGAATTCCGCACTTTAGAAGTCATTAAGGAGAAGCCCCCCTCCTCGCCGTAAGTGTGTAATAAGAAACACCGGAAGCAGGTGGTCATGGTAGATCAAAGAGAGAGAGCAGGCACACACCGAATGAAACAGGAACACAAATAAAGGTAAACACCTGAAGCATGTGGCCCATGGACGATCAAAGAGGGAGAGCAGGCGTAAACCGAATGAAAGAGGAATACAAATAAAAGGAAATGCTTTAAGCCAGAAGGCAATGGAAGATCAAAGAGAGAAAACAGGCACATACGGAACCGAACGGGAATACAAATAAAATGAAACACCTGAAGCAGGTGGTCCACAGAATATCAAAAAGAGAGAGCAGGCACATATAAAATTAAACAGGAATAGAAATAAAAGTAAACACCTGAAGCACGTGGCCATGAAAGATCAAAGCGAGTGAGCATGCACATACCTAATAAATCAGGAATACAAATAAAAGGAAACACTTGAAGCCAGAGGCCATAGAAGAACAAGGAGAGAAAGCAGGCACATAGGGAATGAAACAGGAATACAAATAAGAGGAAACAGCTGAAGCAGGTGGCCACGGAAGATGAAAGAGAAGGAGCAGGCACATATACAAAGAAACACGAATACAAATAAAAGGAAACACCTGAAGCAGTGAGCCACGGACAATCAAAGAGAAAACAGGCACATACCGAATAAAACAGAAATACAGATAAAAAGAAACACCTTATGCAGATGGCCCACGGAAAATGAGAGAGAGAGAGAGCAGGCCCATACTGAATGAAATGGGAATACAAATAAAAGGAAACACCTGAAGCAGGTGGGTCACGGAAGAACAAAGACAGAGCAGGCACACACCGAATGAAACAGGAACACAAATAAAGGTTAACACCTGAAGCATGTGGGGTGGTTGGCAGTATGCGGGGATCGTGAGGGTGTGTAGTAGGGTGCGAGTGGAGGCAGGGAGTCTACGGTACAACAGGCTTCGTGGCACAGTCTATCTCGATGGTGGAGCAGGTTGTAAAAAAAATTTGTGGGAAGGGGGGCAGTGCATACAATGAGGATGGCACAGGGTCCTGTATGACTTTACAACTTGTACATTTGCACAAAAAATTCCTGTTTGTATCTTTTATGTAACTCATGTAATCCTAAATCCTTATGTATCACAACTGGTTCTTTTGTAAAGCGCTCTGACACCTTCGGGTAATTTTCGCGCTGTAGAAAATCACATTAAATAAATAAATACCCTCCGGCGAAGTCGCGGTCCGTCTTACCTCCCGGGGCAGGTCGTGCATTCTGGTGGGTCTAAGCTCGGGAGAGGATCCATGCAGTGCCGGCCGGGCCCCGCTTCACTCCCACGGGCTCTCTCTTCCACCTGTTGCCCCGCAGCAGGACCCCACGGGACTCTTCACACGGGTCGCGGGGAGGGAGGAGAGTTCACCCAAGAACATCCAAAGTGTTCACCAGTCGCACTCCGAGTGACACGGCTCAGCCTGCACTCTTTCCTCGCCCCGCGGTACTCCAGTGTGGCCCGTCAAAGCGGCGACTGTCACCAGCGCCGGGAGTCCAGCCTAAGTTCACACCGCGGCAGAGCGGAGAAGGGCATGTCCAGCTCCGGCTGCAGCTGAGGACGGAATATGCTCCAGTCTCGGCTTGTTTACAATTTTGTCACGTTAACAACTTTTTAAAATTAAAAAAAATATGTTTGCTCTTCGTTCCACACATTTTTCTGCTCAAGACAGACAGATTAGTAACAAGCGAAGGATAATGGTGCGAGCATGCGCCTCAGCTGTACGGGCGCACACTCAAAGTCACGCTGTGCGCGTTTCCGTGTACCGTGAGCGTGCACATCGGACGTCTAGGAAACTCGTCATCCGCGAAGCCAGCCGGAAGATTTGCGGTGCGTGATCATGGAGAGCCCCGACTGCTGTCAAGCCTGCGCCGCTGACACACACCTGAGGAGGAAAGACCGGCCTGGAGAGCAGCGGGGGAGTACTGAGTGAGCCCGGTGAGTAGGGGGACGTGTTTTTGGTGCATCAGGCTAGCGAGACAGGAGATGGGCACTTCGAGTGTATGGATGTGCGTGTGTGACTGTGTGTGAGTGTGCGCGTGAGCAGGGGGGGGCGCCTGTGTGTGTGTGAGCGTGTGTGTATACAGTGTGTGTGTGTGTGTGTGTGTGTGTGCGCGCGCGCGACTGAGAGGCATGGCTGACTGACTGAGATGTGCACGGCTCGGGAGGCGGGGCTGGGCATGCACGTCCACGAGGTGCAATCGGCGCTCGTGCCCCGGTCTGTGGTCCCTTCAGAGCTGACTAGGCAGCAATAGGTCTTTCGCTGACGCGAGACCTAAAAATGAGGAGAAATTAGGCATTTATCCTCGTTTTGCCACCTTAAGGAAGTTCGGCGCTGCCACCTATTATTGCCGCCCTTGATAATAGGTGGCAGCATCAAATTCAATGGGTGTGTCAGTGGTACGCCCACCGCAACACTACACACCTCCTTTCACACTAAGTTTAGCGTGAAGGGGGCCTTATACTCAAGGCAGCGTTAAGCCACTTAACGTTTCCTTGAGAATAGGGCCCTATAGCCAAAGGAACGTAAAAAAAAGTGACGTTCCTGTGGCGATAGGGGCTTGAGAATATGCCCAGCAGCTTTTAATGCTTTCCTGAACTTGCTGTAGTCAGGGAAAGTTCGGACAAAAAGGCAGTTTATTCCAGAAAGTGGGAGCCAAATAGGAGAAGGCTCTACCACCACCTCTAGGTCGGCAAATGTGTGGGACCACTAGAAGCTTCTTATCACTGGAATGCAAATTCCTAGTGGAGTGATAGCGTTTAAACTTATGACAGAGGTACTGGGACCCTTAACCCCGCAGACCTTTGTAGGTTACGCAGCATATTTAAAAAACAATTATTTTCTTTACTGGCAGCCAGTGTAAAGATTGTAGAAGAGGAGTAGAGGTTGTTCTAAGAGGCCAGTTGCAGATCAGCCGCCTGGCCATATTTTGCACTATTTGACCTTTAGACAGAAGTGACTCTTTGACAGAAGCCAGCTATTCGTTTCCGTAATCCAGCTGACTTACATCAAGGGCCTGTACCAAGGTATTTCTGGCTGGCAAAAGAAGACATTTCAGGCTTTCTTTAGTAGATGTGACATGGAAAAAAGTACTAGTGGTGGATAGAACTTGTTCTGTCATATTGGGTTCCTGATCTACCTTGACTCTGAGGTTTTTTGCTACCTTACTAGGGGTGGCAGCCTTGCCTAACTCTGGAGACCACCAATCCAGAGTCCCCAGATCATTTTCCCTGGATTTAGCTGAAGAAAGTTATCTAACAAAGAAGAACATGCGTTGTATTTATAATTATTGTAAAACGGATCCAATCACATAAGTAGTGTAGCAAGGGTTTCTCCGGGGCTAATTTTTGGCACAGGTTTAAATTCAGGGTGTGGGAATTTAGAGTAGTTTGCTTTCGGGGAATTACGAGAAAGGTTTGGACAAGTAGGCAAATTAGGCGTAATTAGACATAATGCAAATCTGGCATTTAGCTCTATATTTTAGAACAAACCATTCCCTTGCATTCATTTTTGATGCAAGGACAAATGCAGCGCATAAAAAAGTGTGCAAAACACAAGTGCCGCGAACAAGAACCACTTGTGTTCTAATTGTTTGCATTGCTCCAAGGTTAGAATTTTGCCATGGACGCCGGAGTAACTATGTAACATGGCATACTATCATAATATAAGGAATTTCACATAACAACCTGTACATGAAATTCGGGAAATTACTCTGGCATAGTTTAAATTTCACCTGTGCCTGCTTCAAACATATGGTCATTTAAGCACATTAAATTCAAAAGCTGATTTTCAGTATTGAAATGAATGGAGTATTTTTTCGGACTTTGTCGACAAAATCTCATCATTGAAAATCCTAATTGCCTTTTTCCTATCTTTAACTGCTTTTTATTTTATTTATTTTTAGCACAGGACCATAAACTGTTTTTTTTAAACATAAGGAGGTCTGGTGGTGCAAAAAGCTGATATTAGCTAATATCGTTAGTTAGTGAGGCAGAGGAGCAGTCTGACAGAAAAATGTATGTTCCGACTGGATACATAGGGAAAAAATACTACAAGCCTTGTTACAGCCAAGTGGAGACCCCATCCGGCTTAGAGCATAGATGGAAATGTGGCCTAACAGCCACAACTGCCAACTTTGGAATTGGGGAACCAGGTACGAGTCCCAGTCTCAGCTCAACATACTGTAAATCTGGCCCGTAACTTAACTTCTTGTGACTAAAACAGATTGTGTAATCCAATCTGGTGCTCATATAAATCATTCTAATGCCCTTGCCCAAGGTAGCCTTTTGAAACTGAAATAAATAAAATAAATGCCTGTTAGGAGCTCCCCTTAGAGGCTCCAGATTTCTTGCTACTGGATGACAGTTTGTTTTGCAGAGACAGGCAGTTGACTCCCTAAATTTGAGAGAGCAGGCTGATTTGAACCACAGCTCCCTCTATTAGTATGTAACACTAGACCCTGAAGACTTTGCCAACTACTGTCCGATCACTCGTCTACCATTTATCGACATAATAATTGAAAAAGCAGCCTATTTTCAACTCCAAGATCATATCAGTGATAACCGTCTCCTGCCCGACTACCAGTCTGGTTTCCGATCATGCTGCAGCATGGAGACTTCTACCATACACATCTTAGAGGATACCCACACGCGAAGATGATCCCTGTTTCCTGACTGGTGGACCTCTCACCTGCTTCAACACTGTCACACATTCCATCCTCTTACGCATCCTGGAGTCTTGAACTGCAATCATCTGTAATGTCCTTCACAGGGTCTCCTTCTACCTTACCAACCAACGCCAGTTTGTTTCCATGGGCCTCCAGCTCACAAAAGATTCCTACACCCTGTGGCATCACCGAGGGTCCCATACTGTCTTCTGTCAAACTTTTACATCGGGTTGCTGCATCAAGAATCAGTGATATGCCAATGATACACTACTCTAATTGAAAATGTCCCCTGCTTCAGATCTCCAATGCTTCAAACACTGCTTGCACATCATCCAGACCTGGATGTCCAGCACCTACCTGAAGCTCATCCCAACAAAGATAGAATTCTTGTTGTTTTCAAATACAAGAAACAACATAGAGTATAAGCCAAGCTCATTGATAACCTTGATGGCTTTGTCTTCCAACTGAATGCCAAGTCACTTGGATTCGCCCTGCACATGAACCTCCTCCTCAAGTAACTCATTGCTCAAAGAAACTAAGACGGCGTGGTACCAGCTCATTAGCTGAAAGAAAGTCAAATTCAGGACTTCTGTTCAAGCCCTGGTACTCTCACATCTGGATGGTGATACTGGCTTTCCAGATTCTAACCTGGCAACCCTCTAGGGCAGGGGTACTCATAGTACGGCCCGCGGGTCGCTGGCGGCCCGGCAAGCCTTACCTGGCGGCCCGCGGACCGTCTAAACATCGTACCCATGTTTTAATGTATATATATTTTTTTAAGAGTGTCATCAAAAACCCCTGCGGCAGCACGAGTCAAGAGACTGCTGCTCTGTGGGGGCCGGGGCCGGGCGATTCCGTGGAGCTGCAGGGGCCTACGAGGTGAACAAAGCCTCATTAACATGGGAATGGTCTTTTAAAGACCTGTCAATTGCTCGGGTGCGACTGTGTGTGTGTGTGCCCGGAAGCTGTCTCAGCCCGGGCACACACAGGCAGGATGAGGTGAAGAGGGTGACAGAGGGAGAGGGAGGGAGGAAGAGAGGGAGAGAGACAGAGGCAGACAGAGGGAGAGCGAGGGAGGGAGACAGAGGCACTGAGCGAATCACATGTATTGCACAGATATGTGCATGCCATGTCACAGCATATGCATTATTGATACAAGCTGTCCACCACTATGGTAATCCTACGGATCCTGATGTGCTCATACCTGTTTGAGCTGAGCTTTGCTGCTCCCCTCAAAGCTGCTCTAAAAGGCTGGGGCTTAGGACAGATACACATCTCCTTTCCCCTGACATACACTGGGGTGAGTGTTGGGGGGCTTAGGACATACACACATCTCCCTCCCTGAGGGAGAGCGAGGGAGAGGCAGAAAGAGGGAGAGCGAGGGTGAGCGTGGGAGAGCGCGGTAGAGTGATGGAGAGCGAGGGAGCGAGACAGAGGCAGACAGAGGGAGAGCGAGGGAGGGAGAGTGAGGGAGAGTGAGGGAGTGGGAGAGCGAGGGAGAGGCAGACAGAGGGAGAGCGAGGGAGGGACACAGAGGCCGAGGGAGGGAGACAGAGGCAGACAGAGGGAGAGAGAGGGAGAGCGAGGGAGAGCGAGGAAGGGAGACAGAGGCAGAAAGAGGTAGAGCGAGGGAGAGGCAGACAGAGGGAGAGCGAGGGAGAGTGATGGAGAGCGAGGGAGAGCGAGCGAGGGAGACAGAGGCAGATAGAGGGAGAGCGAGGGAGAGGCAGACAGAGGGAGAGCGAGGGAGGGAGAGCAAGGAAGATCCAGACAGAGGGAGAGCGAAGGAGGGAGACAGAGGCTGAGGGAGGGAGAGCGAGGGAGAGTGATGGAGAGTGAGGGAGAGCGAGGGAGGGAGACAGAGGCAGACAGAGGGAGAGCGAGGGAGAGGCAGACAGAGGGAGAGCGAGGGAGGGAGAGCAAGGAAGATCCAGACAGAGGGAGAGCGAAGGAGGGAGACAGAGGCCGAGGGAGGGAGATAGAGGCAGACAGAGGGAGAGCATGGGAGAGCGAGGGAGGGAGACAGAGGCAGACAGAGGGAGAGCGAGGGAGAGGCAGACAGAGGGAGAGCGAGGGAGGGAAGCAGAGCGAGGGAGGGAGACAGAGCGAGGGAGGGAGACAGAGCGAGGGAGGGAGACCTCAGAGTGAGGGAGGGAGAAGGAGAGAGAGGGAGACAGAGTAAAGGAGGGAGAGGGAAGGAGACAGAGGGAGACAGAGGGAAGGAGGGAGAGGGAAGGAGAGAGGGAGACAGAGGGAAGGAGGGAGAGGGAAACAGAGTGAAGGAGAGGGGAACAGAGTGAGGAGAGGGAAACAGAGTGAAGGAGAGGGAAACAGAGAGAGGGAGAGGGTAACAGGGAGAGGGAAACAGAGACAGAGAGGGAGACAGAGAGAGAGTGAGACAGTCAGAGTGAGTGAGACAGAGGGAGAGAGGGAGTGAGACAGTCAGAGTGAGTGAGACAGAGGGAGAGAGGGAGTGAGACAGTCAGAGTGAGTGAGACAGAGGGAGACAGAGAGGGAGAGAGAGGTAGAAAGAGGGATGAAGAGGGACAGAGAGAGGGAGGGACACAGAGAGAGAGAGAGACTGAGAAAGAACGAGAGAGATAGAGAGATGTGTGTATGTCGGGTCTGGTGGCTCAGTGGACGAAGGCGTCCACTGCAGGGACCAGTGATCAACCTCATGGTACCAGTTTTTTTGTTGCTCGAGCCCCGCCCCCTCCCCCACTGACCCCGCCCCCACCGGTGTGGCTCTCGGCCACAAACCACACTGTAAATTTGGTCCCCGAGAGAAAGTTTGTGAGTACCCATGCTCTAGGGCATCCTATGCACTGCAGTGTGTCTCAACTAGGGCTTGAAAGACATATGATCATCATATCACCCCCCCTCCCCCCCCCATCATGATGGAAATCCATTGGCTCTCCTTACCGGCCGGCACCATCCTCAAAATCAACTGCATGATTTACAAAGCCATTACAACCAGCACCCTCCCTTATCTTGCAGGCAAAATCACAATATCTTGTGGTATTTGACACACCCACAGCCAGAATAATAAACAAAGAAGTGTGAAAACAAACAGCAAACTTTTACATCTGTGCTCCCAGGATCTGGAACAACATTCCCGTACCTGTCAGGATCACATAACGTGGCTGCAATTACTAAGAGATTTGAAGACTCACCTCTGTCATGTTATTTAGATTTGTAAAGCACAGCTTATTGCCCAAAGGATATCCAGGCACTAGAGCAGGTGAATAGGTCATCCACTGGGTATTAGTTGAAGAGCCAGATCTTCAGCTTCTTGTGAAATTCCAGCAGAGAGGAGGAGTCTTTTATGTGTAGAGGGAGGTTGTTCCAATTTCTGGGTGTGGGGTAGAAAACGGCTAGGGCTCTTGTTCTGCTTTTGCAGATGCAAGGGTTTTGGTTATGTTAGATTGATTTGTATAGTGCATTATCATCCCAGAGAGTGACCAGGTGCTTGGGCATGTGTGTTGGTTTGTGGTCCTTAGGGTGCTTATAAGAAGATCCATGTCTTCAGCTTCTTGCAGAACTCAAGAAGTGAGGATGAGGCTCTGATGTGTTGAGGGGTGTTGGTTCTGGTTGTGGTTGTCTTGTCAGTCAGGGAGAGGATGAGTTGGGTGTCACTTGAGTATTCGATGAATCGATAATGTTGGCGAGCGGTGCCATTTATATGTTGAAAAGGGTGGGGCTGAGGGATGATCTCTGTGGGATTCCGCATATCAGTTTCTTGGCCTCTGATGTGAAAGGTGGCAACCTGACCCTTTGGGATCTTCCCATGAGGAAGTAACAGATCCATTTGAGAGTGGATCTTTGTATGCTCATCTCATGGAATATTTTGATGAGGGTGTTATGTGAAATAGTGTCAAAGGCTGCATAGAAGTCAAGCAGAATGCAGGAGCTGCTTTTTTCCTCAGTCCAGGATGATCCAAATATCGTCGAAGAGTGCTGATTCGGTGCAGTGGTTCTTTCTGAATCCCGATTGAGTGTTACCTAGAAGATGGTGATTTCTGAGGTGAGTTCTGAGTTGCTTGTTGATACCTTTCTCAATCACTTTGGTTGGATAGGAGAGCAGGGAGATGGGTCGGAAGTTGCTCAGTTCATCGGGTCGACTCTGGCCTTCCTCAGGAGGGCAGTGATTTCTGCAAGTTTCCATTCATCCAGGAAAGTGGTGACATGATAGAGGTGTTGCTGATGTGAGTCAGGGTGGTGTTGTTCCTAGGGTGTAGATGTAGTCGCAGCATGGATTCTTTGGGGACCCTGAGCTGATGGTTCAGCTTGATTGCTGCATGTCGTTTCTTGTGAGGGTTGTCTATTTGGTCAGGTAACCATCTTTGTTCGTGGAGAGTAGGTTTGCAACAAGTTCTCTAGGGTTGGGTTGGCGTGTAAAGTTGCTGTAGATGTTTGCAATTTTGTTGTGGAAGAATGTGGATAGGGGTCACCGTTGCTGGCAGGCAGCAATGTTGTTGACAGTAGCTGAGGGAGAGATGAAATTCTTAATAATCATGAAGATCTCATAGAATCTTTTGCAGAGTCCTTCAATGCAGTCCACCAGTGCTTTATTGTTGGTGTCTCTTACTTGTTGGTGATAGCATCTGAGTGCAGCCTTTTTGGTAGATCTATCAAATTGTGTCATGCCTAGCTCTCCATTTCTGTTGTAGCTGTTTACAGTGCTAGTTGGTGTCGCACAAGTCTTTTGTGTACCAGCTGGTCTGCTTTTTTGATCAGCTATGCTTGTTGGGTGCGGAAGAGTCCACACAGTTGTTGATCCAGTTGTCGAAGTTGTTGATGTCCTGGTCGACGTTGTCTGTGGGGTCAGGTTGATCCATGCTGAGGGTGCTGAGCCAGTCTGCTTCTGTGGTTTTTCCCCACTGCAACTTGGAATACTGAACCTGATACAGTTGTTAAGACTTATGGTATGTTGATTTGGAAGTAGGGTTGAGTAGAGTGGTTGGTCCATGTGTGCGGTGAGGTGGTGATGTATTTGATGCTGTCGCTTATGGTGAAAATTAGGTCCTCTGTGTGTTCTGCAGAGTGTTTTGGTTCTTGAACAAAGTGGGTGAGTTCAATGTTGCTCAAGATTTTGAGAAGTGCTGTGGAGCAGGGGCCGTTTTGGTCCTCCAAGTGAAAGTTGAGTTAACTGAGAAGAATGTAGGCTATGGAGTTGATGGTGAGTAGAGCGACAAAGTTGGTGATGTGGTTAGAAAGGGTGACTTATGGTCCAGGTGGTTGGTAGGTGAGGGTTCCTTTCAGGGTGAAGTTTTCGGAGGTTTGCAGCTTGAAGTGCAGGTGTTCAATGAATGGGGTGGAATTCTCTGTGGATGTTGTGCATTTGATGGATTCCTTGTAGATGATAGCGAGTCGTCCTAGCTTGTGGAGGTGGTCCAGTCGAAGGATTTTGTAGCCCGCAGTTACTGCTATTGCAATGTCGGGACACATTGAGGGGTTGAGATAGGTTTCTGTCATTGAAATTGTGTGTTTGAAAAGGGATCTCTAGTTGGCAGTGGTTTTCACAATGTCCAAGTAGGGACCCTCACTCTACTCAGTATAAGGGAGTGACACAGCTATGATAACCCGTGCTCACCCCTTGGTAGCTTGGCATGACCAGGCAGGCTTATCTGAGAGTCTCAGAGGTAATGTGTAAAGTATATGTATATGCACACATACACACACCCATGCGCGCGCACACACACACAGTAACACAGTGAAAACAATACAAAAGGAGTCCACATCAGTTTAGAAAAACAGCTAAAATGTATCTGAATGAAACAAGAACAAAACTGCAAAAATACAACATAGACAAGTCGAAAAAATATATACTTTTAGAAGATTAAGCAAGTTTAGTCCATAGAAATAAATGGATTTGTTACTTTTAGGACAAAGTACCTTCAATGCATCAAAAATCAAAGATAGTGCAAGGCGCAGGGGAGGTGAGGCACCGGAAAAACAAAGCGATGCAGTGGTTCCTTACTATGCAGGGGAGGTGATGCCTTGGTTCCTTACTAGCAGGGGAGTTGATGCGTTGTTTCATTACTGCTATGCAGGGGAGGTGATGCGTCGGTTCCTTACTGGCAAGGGAGGTGATGGGTCAGTTACTTACTGGCAGGGGAGGTGATGCGTCGGTTTCCAGACACACGGCCTTGGATGCTTACTGCGGTTCAGTGTCAATGATGAATCAGCAGCCAGGGATGTTGCGTCAAAAATCCTGACGCGCTGTGTTGCAGCAGAGATGCAGTCCCTGTGTCGATTTCTCAGCTGCGAAGCAGGCACTGCAGGTGTCATGGACGTCAGTGACACATGGCTTGAGACTCATGCTGCAATGATTCTTCTGATATGCTGCAACGGACAGTTGGCGCCTGTGATGAAAGCTGTGATTGATGCTTCAAGCGGGAATCATGATTATAGGCAGGCAGCAGTGATGCGTTGACATTTGCAGCAATGGTAAAACAGGCACTGATAGTCGATGTGTGGATTTTCTCCTTAAGATCACCATGTTACACTTCCAAGAGTCCAGGAACTGGATTTGGCACCACTTGGCAAGTCACAACTCTCAGCAGAAGAGCCCAGGCACTGGTAGATGAAGTATGAAATGGCCCTGATACTTCGTAACAGGAGGCAAGCTCAACTCAAGCCCTTGGAGAACCTTGGAAGCAGGATACAGAAAGCAAAGTACAGTTCCTTCACTCCTAGGAACAGAAGCAGCAAGCAGCATGCAAGCACAACAAAGCAACAGGCAGAGTGGCAGTCCCTCCTACAGCATCCAGTTCTTCTTTTTGGCAGAATGTCCTCAGTCCAGAAATGTTCTGATTTTAGGGTGTCAGAGGTCCAATACATATACCCTTTCTGCCTAAAGGAAGTCTTTGTAGTGCACAAGAAAGACCTTGCCTTTCCCTGACCTGGCTCCAGACACACTACAAGGGGTGGAGACAACTTTGTGTAAGGACAGGCACAGCCATAGTCAGTGATTGCCCATCGTGATATGTTAGGCACACCTCAGCTCCCTTTGTTTGACTGTCTAGAGTGAATGCACAAGTACCAAAATGTCAGCCAACCCAGACATGTCTACAGACAGGCAGAGGCACAGATTAGTTAAGCAAGTAGATACCCACTTTCTAAAAGTGCCATTTTCAAACATGCAGTTTAAAAACCAACTTCACTAAAAAGAAGTATTTTTAAATTATGAGTTCAGAGAGTTCAGAGACCCCCCCAAAACTCCAAATCGCTATCTGTTCCACATGGGAAATTATACTTAAAAGATATTTCAAGGCAATCCCCATGTTACCCTATGGGAGAGACAGTCCTTGCACTAGTGAAAAACAAAATTAGCAGCATTTCACTATTCACACCAGTACATGTCCTACCTTTAAAATACATAGAACAACCGGCTGCCTTGGGCCTAACTTACGGATGACTTATATGTAGTAAAAGGGCAGGTTTGGGCCTGGCAAATGGTTGCCCTTGTTAAGTTGAAATGGCAGATTAAAACTGCACAGACAGTGCAGTGGCAGGTCTGAGATATGTTTGCAGGGCTACTCATGTGAGCGGCACAACCAATGTTGCAGGCCCACTAGTAGCATTTGATATACAGGCCCTGGGCACACCTGGTGCACTTTGTTAGGGAATTACTAGTGAATCAAATGTGCCTATCAGGGATAAACCAATCACCAATACAAATTAGACAGGAAGTGTATGTACTTTAAGCCTGGTTAGCAGTGGTAAAGTGCCCAGAGTTCCAAAACCAACAAAAACTGGTCAGAAGAATAGGAGGAAGCAGGCAAACAGTTTGAGGATAACCTTGCAAAAAGGGCCAAGTCCAATAAAGATGATGTTGGGTATTTGCTGTGTGATTAAAAGCATGCATGCAAGTGAGTGTTGATGTGCGGGTCTGCTGTGGCATGTGTTGTAGGGTGGGAATGTAGACGCTGTTGGTGCTTGTGCCGCGTGTGTTTTGGGAGGGGGTGTCAACAGCGTTGTTATTATTTGTGTGGGGATGTGAAAGGGTGGCTCCTGGAGAACCGGCAGTGGGTGCAGGTAAAAGCCCTTACCGGGGTGTGAGGCACCGCAGTCCCCGGTAGCTTGTCTCCTTTCTGGTGAAGAATTGGCTTGGTAGTTTGGTCTGCCCTGTTCCCATGATGCACTGGGCCAGGGACAGACTAATTTGCATATAGCCAGGTTCTGAGCTGGGATGGGGCAGTGAGATAAATAACGGTGATGGATCAAGCCCTGATCTTTGGACTGGGTAAGAGTGGTCTGCTTAATTCAGACACTCTGTTCATCACCACCCCCTTTTCTGTATCGTTTTTGGCCACTATAGGTGTGGCAGGGTATACTCAGACATGAGTCCCTTTCTCACTGCTCCATCAGGATTCAAGCAAGCCGGGCCGAAGAGGCTGAAATGCCAGAAACCGGTCCCCGGTAGCTTGTCTCCTTTCTGGTGAAGAATTGGCTTGGTAGTTTGGTCTGCCCTGTTCCCATGATGCACTGGGCCAGGGACAGACTAATTTGCATATAGCCAGGTTCTGAGCTGGGATGGGGCAGTGAGATAAATAACGGTGATGGATCAAGCCCTGATCTTTGGACTGGGTAAGAGTGGTCTGCTTAATTCAGACACTCTGTTCATCACCACCCCCTTTTCTGTATCGTTTTTGGCCACTATAGGTGTGGCAGGGTATACTCAGACATGAGTCCCTTTCTCACTGCTCCATCAGGATTCAAGCAAGCCGGGCCGAAGAGGCTGAAATGCCAGAAACCGGTCCCCGGTAGCTTGTCTCCTTTCTGGTGAAGAATTGGCTTGGTAGTTTGGTCTGCCCTGTTCCCATGATGCACTGGGCCAGGGACAGACTAATTTGCATATAGCCAGGTTCTGAGCTGGGATGGGGCAGTGAGATAAATAACGGTGATGGATCAAGCCCTGATCTTTGGACTGGGTAAGAGTGGTCTGCTTAATTCAGACACTCTGTTCATCACCACCCCCTTTTCTGTATCGTTTTTGGCCACTATAGGTGTGGCAGGGTATACTCAGACATGAGTCCCTTTCTCACTACTCCATCAGGATTCAAGCAAGCCGGGCCGAAGAGGCTGAAATGCCAGAAACCGGTCCCCGGTAGCTTGTCTCCTTTCTGGTGAAGAATTGGCTTGGTAGTTTGGTCTGCCCTGTTCCCATGATGCACTGGGCCAGGGACAGACTAATTTGCATATAGCCAGGTTCTGAGCTGGGATGGGGCAGTGAGATAAATAACGGTGATGGATCAAGCCCTGATCTTTGGACTGGGTAAGAGTGGTCTGCTTAATTCAGACACTCTGTTCATCACCACCCCCTTTTCTGTACCGCAGCAGTTGTGGGAATGGCATTTGGGGTCTAGTAGCCTAAAGAGTGCTGAAGATTATCGTTGAGGTGTGATCACACCAGGTTCCCTGACACTGGGTGAAGTCCAGCCTCGGACGTGTGCAGACAAGCTTGCTTTTAGTGCGCCAGGGGGTGTGTGCGAGAGAGAAAGAGGCAGAGCGTAGGTGTCTGGTGGGATGGTTGATGTGGAAGTGGCAGTTGAGATAAGCTGGTCCTATTTTGTGCAATGCCTTGTCTTTTTTTTTGTAAACCTTTTTATTGGATTTTACAGTTACCGTACAGGTTATTCAACAGTTATTAGTGTTCATCGTCGCATAATATTAATTGTCTTCATTTCCATAGTGAATAACTGTGCGTCTATTGAGAGGGGGTGCCACTCTGCGTGTGTGAGGCACGTCTAGATGTATGCCTGTAGGGGAATGTCGGGATTGTGCTATGCCTTGAATGCATGTGTGGGTAGTTTGAATTGGCAGCGTTTGTGTATTAGCAGCCAGTGGAGTTCTCTGAGGTGAGGTGTGATGTGGGTGCTCTGTGGGAGGTCCAAGATGAGTCTGGCTACGGCTTTTTCGATGGTCTGGAATTGATGGAGGAGGTGGTTGGGAATTCCGCCATATAGCGTGCTGTCGTAGTCTAGTCTTTAAAGAACACTACTTCACAATGTATCAACTGTCCATAACCTAGCTTCCTCTCCTGTTACTTGTTGACTTTCTGCTTGTCTGTGACCATATACAGCATTCCGCTGAATTTTTATTAGGTTTACACTATATATATTCCATGAGCATACTTGCATACAGTACGTAATCTTTACGGGTCAGGAGGGGCCTTGTTTCCCATGTGGCTGTATGGCTCACAAGCCTTTCATGGAGTATCTTATTTGACTCTTTGTATCTGTATACATAGGAATGTAGAATGGCTGGAGTCCCGGTGTCTGTGGGCTGTATGCCTTTGAGAGTAAGGCTGTTTCTGTAAGAGAGGTTCATGTTGAGAAACATGCTGGTGGACTTCATGTGATCATATCTCAGGCAGCTTGTTGAATGTCCTGCATCCGTAAGGCTGCATGTCTCAGAGGGCCAACCTGGTTAGGTTAATGGGATATTTAAGGCTCTATACCTGTCAGATGAAGGCTAAATAGATTTTCAGGATAGGTATGGCCAGATAGTCATGAGGGACAAGGTAAATTAGATTCCTTGTACCAGTATGGTGGCCAGTGGCGGCTGCTTAAAAAGAAAATCACTTCCCTGCCGGCTGGCCGGCCTCCACCTCTCCTCTGTCCTCTACCTGGCTTCTTCTGTGCAAACAGGAAGTAGGTAGCACCCAGGCTCCCCGTAGCCAATCACAACCCTGCAATGCAGCGTTGTGATTGGTCTGTGCGCCGTAGTTCGGTGCTCAGCCAGGTATTGGAGCCTGGGCATGTTCTCCACCCAGGCTATAATACAGCCTTGATGGAGAACATGCAAAGTAAGCATGACTGTGGGCCAGCCAAACAGTCATTGCGCACTCACAGAGTGCCCATCACTCCTTCTGCCTACTCTGAGAGCAGCACAAGTCCGCCCCGCCCCTACAAGACGCCGCAGCAGGAACAAATAAAATAATCATAACGTCAAGTTATTACCATTTTCTTGTTCCTTTTTTTACACTGTGAAAAGCAGTGGGGCCGCCTCTCCGCCTTAGCAAAGGAGCCTCCACTGATGGTGGCATTCCCTAGAGGAACAGGCTGGCAGGTTTCCCTGTGTCTGCATGGCCATATGCCTGGAAAGGCAGGCTTTCAGGGCTTTGGGTTCCTGTATCTGTATGGTTGAGACCTTTAGTTCCTGTAGCTATAGGCCTGTTTGGTGGCAGCCTAGTTCGATTCCCTGTATAAGTGTGGTTGCATAGCTGGGAGGGGAAGGCTGGTTAGAGTCCTTTTATTATTTGTATATCCGCCTGCCAGGGACGTGCAGGTCGGTTTGGGCTTGGTGTCCCAGTATCTGTTTGTTTTTGAGTCCCTATATTTGTATGGCAGCATGCCTGAAAGGGACAAGCTGGTTTGTTTCCTAGTATCTGTGTGGCCGCTTCCCTTCTACAGGCAGACAGGTTTGGAATTGAGTCATTTTCTCTTAATTCCTCATGCCTGGGAGCGGGAGGCTGGTTGTTGCCCTAAGCCCTTGTTTAGGTTAGGCCGCGTGCCACGCACAGACAGGTTGTTACTAATCCCTATATCGGTATGGCCTCATGCCGGGGAGGAACAGGCTGGTTAAGTTCTCCGTAAGGATACGGCTGCATGCGACAGGCTGTTTATATTTCCTGTATCCGTAATAACTTTCGGTCTGGAACTGCGGTCTCCTGTGCTCATTTTAGACTGCATCATGGCCGAGTCGACGGCTCCTCGTTTACTACCAGAACGCTGTAGAAAGCGGACCTTTCGCAGCCACCTTCTGGGTGGGATGGGTTTCCGTTCACAGCCCTGCACCAGTGCATTTCTTGTACACACGAGGCCTTACCCTAACCTTAGTTGTGCACAAGACTTCCTAATTCCAATTCTAAAAATATAAATGGTGGCGCACTAATGTTACTTTAGTGATGACGGTTTCATCGATTTAAAAATTGAGGTCAAAACGTTCACAATTGAGTCACAAATTAATGCCGTTTATATTTATATGAGGACATTACTTGCAACTGTGACTCTGTTCTTTCTTGTTTTTCTTTGTATTGTGTGGTTGTATCTGTATTTTTCATTCACCTTTTTTGTGCTCCTTGATGTCACGCGTGGCTTGCACCTTAAGTAGCTGTTACCATATTAATCTGTATTTGCTATGAATATCTACAAATACACTGGGCCCGATTCACAAAAGTAAAATGAGACGAAAAGCCTTTTTTTAATATCAAAAGTTGCACTTAATGACTTTTGGTATTCACAAAGTGCATACTCGTAAATGCCTTTGAGAATACCGCAAGTCGTAAAGTTAGACATTCATCCCATTTTACGCTTATGTATCGGGCCCATTGTCTTTTGTGTTATATATTTATACGTGACAGTGGTGTGTGAATTTCTATAATATCCTACGAGCACTACACATTAATCGAGTCACATTAAAATTGTCCACAATGCTATTCAGATCACTTTTTTTTCTCCTGAAAACAGGCCCAAGGGAATATTTTTCTTTATTTCACATGTGCCCGGAAGCAGCAGGCTGGTCGTTGCCTTGAGGCGTCTTTATTTCTAGAGCTACATGCCTGGAGTTGCAGCTGGCTTGATTCCAAGCATCTGCCTGAGATGGACAGATGGGTTATATAGTCTCTGTATTTGTGGGTTGCATGCCTGGGAAGGACACTCTGGTAAGATTAATTGTAACAGTATTTCAACATGCATGGGAAGGACAAGCTGGTACGATTTCCTGTATCTGTCTGTCCACATTTATGGAAGGGGCATGTTGGTTAGATGGTCAGAGGTCTATATTTGATTGGCCCGATAACTGGGAGGGAGGCTGGTAAGAGTCACTATGTTTGTATAACCATGTTTTGAAAGGTGCAGGCTGGTTAGAGTTTTCGGGACCTGCATAAGTACAGCTACAAGTCTAAAAGGATCAGGCCGGTTAGATTCCCTGTATAGATATGGCTAAATGTCGCGCTTTAAATGAGCCGGTGCTCACTGGTTCTGAGTACCGGCACTTTTCAATTTTCTTTCTAGGAGTACTGGAGCTACTCCCTAGCCTGCGTGAGTACTGGCACTCACAAGGGAACAACAGCAGTGCAGATGTTAGGTCCTCCTGGGCTCTGATTAACCCCTTCCCTTCTCATGACGGAACCACACCGTCATGAGCCAGGGGCGGCGTTTGCTCATGGCGGCATGGTTCAGTCATGCTGCGCCCACTCCGCCCACGCGACACTGATTCCCCCACTGTGCGGGTGAATTAGTGAGTGGGTGGAGTCATGACGGAACCCGGCCGTCATGAGCACAGCTCGCCCGTGGCTCATGATGGCATAGTTCCATCACGAACATGGCGGCGCTGCGCTCACCTCCCCTCCCCCCAGTGCCGCGGCGGAATTAGCGCCGCGGCCATGGGCTTAAGCAGTAGGTCACCTGTTGGGAAACAGAGAGCTACCTCTGCTGCGTGCAAACAACTGCAGCAAATCAGTAAATTTATTGTGTGTGGCCAGTCAGTTCCATGTTCAAGCGCAAAGCAGATTGGGAAATGTATAACCTGATATACATAAAAGAATACAAGGGGGGTCAAAGGGAATATTTAACGACCTTGCATTGTTATCAACCCTTACCACTATGAATACCAACAAATAGGATAACAATGGGTCAAAAAGCCAACTATCCCAAAAATTATCTGTGTGTTAAAGGGTACAACCGCGAAATCCACTACTGAAGGGTATGATTTACGTTTAATCCCATATGACATCAGACATGTATTAATTTTCAGTTACTTTAACGGCCCTTATTGATTCATGTTAACACTATGTTCGATCGTACTGCATATGTACGTACTACCACAGCTCCCAGTGTCCCGTTTTTTCCGATTTTTCCATCATCTGCAATCTGATTTTACAGTTATGCCAACTGCAAAAATGTGAATTATGATTTGCTGTAAATACCGTGTTTCATTAGAGTATATACATATTCATGATTAGAGCTCCCGGTGCAGTGACCGGCAATTTCACTGCAGCAGCTCGCGGTTACAGCGAACGTGGGAACTACAACTCCCAGACACATCTGACGCTGTTACGCATGATCACGTGTCACGCGATAGGGGATACTAATGGCGGCTTCCTGTCCGGTCAGGTACCTCCCTACTAGACAGCCTAGACGGATGTCTGGAGTACCGACTGACAGGTAAGCGCCGAATTTGTACTTTTTGCTTTTGGGTACTTAAGGAATAAACCCAGAAACCAAGCATGGTCACCTTACAGGACGGAGTCCGAATTATTTTTATAAAAAAAGAACCCAGTCCTTGCGGTTAGTTGGTTCCGTTAAACAAAATGCAGGTATCTTCTCGCCCTCAGCTTCTAGAAACTTGCAAGCTAGACCTCCTTAGCGAAGCACACGAGATGGCGCCGCGTTTTCAACAGGACGCAGACTCCACCGATGTGTTTTTGTTTGACCCTTTGGACACTTAGGCTTAAGCCCAATGCACTTTGTTAAGTACTATGAGGCACGGCATAATTAACAGCATAGGGCCATTTGTGGTACATCCAGTGTGTTATCAAACACACCAATTGGAGCCCTGTTAAAGACGTACTACACCGCAGTACTCAAACAATAGAATATGACTATACGCAGCTTCTAGTCCTTCCCTGATTTTACTTTCTTCTTCCCCTCCATAGAGCGGTGCTCCGTTTTACCTGAGCTGTAGCCAGGTGAGGTGGGGCTTGCATTCCCTATAAAGCTAGGTGAGTGGAAACCATAAACAAAAATTTTTTTTCTTGCCTGACCAGTAAAATGGCATTTAACAGGTTACTTTGATAGAATCATTGACCAAAAAAAAGGAGTTGGCAATTGTAATATAATACATATGTTTAGATGTATTGTAACTACCTAAATTTTCTGTGTCTCTTTTTTTAACATATTCGCTTTACTTACATTGGGTGACCTTTGGACCATCACAACAGGCGAATTTCAGATGATATTGTTGATTTCTTTTCACCTTCTTCTCACCGTTATTCACTTCACGCAGTAGCATAAACTATGGTCCTGAGGAAGCAGTAGGAGACCAATTGGCTCTGTATTCACTGCAGAAACATGTCGACCGAATATCAATTCTAGTATTTATTTGTTTGCACTACTATGCACTGTTTTTAGTTTTGAGAGCGGATAGGACCTCAATAAAATTGTTTGTCCATTTCCACTACCCAAACATTTTTTGCACTTAGCACATATTACTTTCATCACTTTTGGCACTGCTAGTCAGTTTACCCCCTGATACCATAGTACACCACACTCACATTTGAGACATCTTGTTAGACTAGGCTACCACCTGCCTAATCTACTGTGGGTGAAACCACTTTCCTTCAGGATGAAGGATCCCAAATGATGTAGGGCGGTACAGGTTGGTAATCTGATGGGAATAATTATTTCACCATGATTCACCCTTAGTGGATTTCGCGGTTGTACCCTTTAACACACAGATAATTTTTGGATAGTTGGCTTTTTAACCTGATATACCGCACAAGAGGGAGAGAAGACACTGGATAGTACTGCAAATGGAGCAGAAACAAGATTGTGTTCATTGTATTCATGAAAAAAAGCAGAATCAGATAGTTAAGGAATTCCGAGCCGCCAATCTGGCATGGGGAAAAGAGGAGGGAGGATAGAGTGATGCAGAAACAGGAGGTAGTAAGAGCTAAAGACGGGGGAAAGATATGACAGAACCTCTAGAAAGACAAGAGGAAGTGAATGAAGAGGAGCAACTGAGTGAAAGAGAGAGAAACATAGGAGAATAAGATACAGAGGAGAGTAAGATGGACAAGGCAAAGGAGAGACTGGGGACAAATATTTGGAGGGAGCAAAAGAGGTGCAAGTTGTGAGGGACAGAAATGAGGAATTGTAATTGCATTTAGATAGCGCTTACTAACCCTGAGGAGGTGTTGAAGCGCTTTTTTCGGCGAGCAGCACAATGCTCCAGAACCCATAAAGGGAGACTGGTGAATTAGTATAGTGAAATATGAAACTAATTTGAGTGGGGGATATGTTAGTCAGTTATTTGGATTGAGAAGGATAGTGGAGGAATAGAAGAGGGTAAAAGATTTGCATTTACATAGCTCTTGCTACCCCTAAGCGGCACGGGTAAGGTTTAGACATGTTAAACTGATAAAAGGCAAGGGGTGACATTATTTGGACACAGAAAAGCGGTGTTTTATAGGTAGAAGGAGGGGAAACAGCAGGTCAATGGTGAGAGGCCAGGGCAAAAGCAAGGGAAAATGTGCGTGGAAACCATGTAGCAACGCATCACAACGGGAGTCTCTAGGAAAGGATCTTTTTAGGTTAGTCTTCTAACTGCTCTAACATAACATTTAAGTGGTTCAGTATTTGAATATGAGTCCTGTAATACTTTTGTAAGGGTGCAATAAATCTATTCTAATATAGGTACCTCTCTGCAGCTCCCATTTAAATGCGGCTCTATGAACAAGTACTCAAAGCTAGGTGTAAAATCTCATTCAAATTATTCACATACTTTATTCTCAATTTCTTCATGTACGCCAGTATTTTTCCACAGGCACTTTATATGCCATGAATTATCTCTATGTGCCAGCACCTGTATTTTACCAATGGTGCCCTTTATGCCAAGAATTACCCCTAAGGAAGGTAAAAGCAATTGAACATCCTAAACAGTTCTGAACTCCTGGGTCTCACAGGGCCTGCGTTGCCTTTCCCACTTAGGCAGAATTACTTGACCTCATTCAGATTGTCATTGAAGAAGGAACTCATCAATAACATTCTGCAACCTACCAATTCCTTTGTAATTCCTCTTTTCCGCCTTTGAACTATCATTCCTCATACTAACTTGCACTGAGGCAAATTTTCAATTGCTTGTAAGATCTGCCAATCTCCTAGCTAGAAAGGGATCAAACTTTCTCATTATGCAGATTTTTTTCGCAAGTTGATCAAAGCATCAATAATTGTGTGTAGTGAATATGCCAATATCTTTCTTGCGCCTTGTGTAAACCGAACACATGAAATGTGAAAGTTACATTTAAAGTTACCCATGAGTTCGTGGATTGACAAAAAGAATACTATATTGTATTGTATTGTAAATGCATGAATAAAGCGCTGTATTATTTTGCACAGTTCCAAACCAAGAAAACCTCACAAAATGCTTGTCTCCTACCATGTCCTTAGCACCGCCCCAACCCCCACCCAGTCTGGTAATTTTGCACTTATTTGTTTCCATTGAAAGCACGGTCTGTATGCCAGAGAGGGACTAGCTGATTGAATTCTGTTCATCAGGAGGGTGCATGCGTTAGAGCAGGTACGTCGCTATTGTGTCATGGGTCCTAGTGCAAGGAAAGACATGGCCGCACTGGTAGCTGTTTGAATGGTGAAATAGAGCAATATTCAGGATTCAATGAGCCTCTCTCGGGCCACTGCCACTAAACCTGCAACACAAATCGGGGTTACACTTTTCAACTTAGAGGGTAAACTGATTTGATTCACTGCATGTGCACGGTCATATATCTGGGAGGGTAAAGCTAGTTAGAATGTCCGTATGGATATGACAGCATGATTAGGAGAAACAAGCTGGTTAGATGTTCTTCATCAGTGTAAGCAAGCTGGTTTGATGTTTTTCATCAGTATAGACAAGTTGGTTAGATGGTCTTCATCAGTAGAGACAAGCAGGTTTGTTGCTCTTCATCTGTATAGACAAGCTGGTTTGTTGTTATTCATCAGTATAGACAAGCTGGTTTGATGTTCTTCATCAGTATAAGCAAGCTGGTTTGATGTTCTTCATCAGTATAGGCAAGCTGGTTTGATGTTCTTCATCAGTATGGACAAGCTGGTTTGTTATTCTTCATCAGTATAGACAAGCTGATTTGTTGTTCTTCATCAGTATAGACCAGCTGGTTTGTTGTTATTCATCAGTATAGACAAGCTGGTTTGATGTTCTTCATCAGTAGAAGCAAGTTGGTTCAATGTTCTTCATCAGCATAGACAAGCTGGTTTGTTTTTATTCATCAGTCTATACAAGCTGGTTTGTTGTTCTTCCTTGGTATAGACAAGCTGGTTTGTTGTTATTCATCAGTATAGACAAGCTGGTTTAAATTTCTTCATCAGTATAGACAAGCTGGTTTGTTGTTCTTCATTGGTATAGACAAGCTGGTTTGTTGTTATTCATCAGTATAGACAAGCTGGTTTGAATTTCTTCATCAGTATAGACAAGCTGGTTTGATGTGCTTCATCAGTATAGACACGCTGGTTTGAATTTCTTCATCAGCATAGGCAAGCTGGTTTGTTTTTATTCATCAGTCTAGACAAGCTGGTTTGTTGTTATTCATCAGTATAGACAAGCTGGTTTGTTTTTATTCATCAGTCTAGACAAGCTGGTTTGTTGTTCTTTATCAGTATTGACAAGCTGGTTTGAATTTCTTCATCAGTATAGACAAGCTGGTTCGATATTCTTCATCAGTATAGACACGCTGGTTTGAGTCCTCGTTATTTCTTTGGCACCATGTCTGCAAGGAACAACCGGTTAGATTCACTTTATCTATTTGGCGCAACGCCTGGGGAAGACAAGTTGGTTGGAATCCCTTCATCTGTATGGTCCTGTGCCTTGGAATGACAAGGTAATAAGGTTCCCTGTTATAGTATGACTGCATAGCTAGCCGGGACAAACTCATTAAAATCCCGGAATCAGTAAAGCCACATACCTGGTAGGGCAAGGATTTTAAAAACCATGTATCAGTGTGGATGCACACAGTGGAGCAGAGGTCTTCAAACTGGGGGCTGGCCCTCTTGGGGGGCCTTAATTGATCGGGTGGGGGGGGGCAGACTCTGAGCAGGAGAAGCATTTTACTGATTAAAGTGCTTTGTTTCAAGTGGAAAAATAGTATCAGTAAGCCACTCTGTAATGGGCCATCACGAACACCTTTTGTCATTTAAATACTGCCTGGGAGTAGATGTCAAAAGAGAAGGGTCTGCAAATATTCATTAAACTTCCACCTCCCACTATTACTGATAATGAACTGTGGATACTTTTACACTTTAGTAAGGCCTGGCTGACCAGAATAATATGTTTGGCAATCGTGTATTTGATTGCATTTTTAAAAAGGGTAACATAACTTGACTACAATATTTAAATATGTTTAGACATATTTAAACATTGCAAATTTATTAGAATAATTGTTTTTAATTATAGGGGGGCCTGATGATTTTTTTATGGGGTGCCCGGCATTAAAATGTTTAAAGACCATTGGCTTGGAGGAACACGCTAGTTAGGTTTTCTTTCCTTTATGGCTGCATGCCTGACCTGAGAGGGACTTACTAGTTAGATATCCTGTATCTGTATTGCAGCATCTGAGGAGGGTGCAAGCAGACCAGATTCCCTGTATCAGTTTGGGCAAATGCTCCGGGCGACAAACTGGTGAAGGTTCCCATACATGGGCTGGGTGTGCCAGGGAGCAGCAGGCGTGCTGTTCAGGGATGGCCTGATCTTTTCAGTGTTTTGTAGATATTTATAGATCATTTTGGCACCAAAATCAAACACAAAGTACACACTTGAGCATATGGGTAACCACAGCTTAGCACACACTGTCTGTTTGGCGTGATTACCTTTGGAGATCTGCAAATATACTCGTATCACGTGCACTCATGACACATCTGAGAAAATATCCTTTCACGCCCTGGAAGAGGAACCTTATAGGGACCAGGGCTTGACTCAACTTGCAGATAGGCCCTGGCTCCACTGTATAAAAAAAAGGGAGTGGGAGAACTTTGCGACCAGTCCTGTTGTGAAATGACAGTCCATTTTGCCTCACGCGGCAGCATCCCTGCCTGGGACAGAACAAGTTTACAAAGAAACCCCGTCTACCCCTCTTCATTTGTTCGTGGCCCCCTCTGCCCCTTGGTACTCTTCACTACTGACTCTGGTGACCCTTACACAAAGCTTTACCATTCCCGCCTGCCGTCTGACATTATTCTGAACTTGGCCCATACCCCCTCTGCCGTGTACCCGATCCACAGTGCACTGAGGCTACCAGCCAGCTTGCAACTCTTTACAAACACCCCAAAATAGAATTCAAAGAAAAATAAGTAAAACCCTAAACACGGTAAAGCAGTTCAACATTTACATTAGCTAATGCCTCCTAACAGCAAGCGAGCAAACAGGGAGGCGTGCTAAAATTTCACCCCAACAAATCCTTGTTGTGTAAACATCATGGCGGTGAGTTTGTAATTCTCCATATTTCTCACGCACCGGGCGCGGCCTCTGCAGAGCCGAGGTATAGATTCTGGGACCTGGGAGTGACCTTGTGTTGCCAAAGGAACATTTTGACAACAAACTTGGGAGCAAACAAGCCTTTAAGGTGAAAGTCAAACAGTGGCCTTCTCCAGAGTGTTTGCCTGCCCTTCGGCGCTGCTCTTCCCAGGCTTGTGTTGCACCAGACCGTGGTGCAGAGACACCCACCCAGCTCACAATCCGTCCACTCACCAAGATCCCCTCATTTTCCCAATCCACCCAACCACCCGTCTGTCAATCCATCAGTATGTCTGACCATCCCTCCATGCCATTAACGCAAGCACCCATGTCCATCCAGTCACCCATTAGCCCATTCACTCTCCAAGATCATCCATCCATCCTTGTGGCCAATGCCACCATCTATTCAGCCATCTTCTCTCGCACACCCCATCCGTTCAGTTCCACACTCTTCATCCGTCCATCAACCCATTGACCTGCCCATCCACCACCGTCTATCCACCCATTCATTCATCAATCTCTACACCAACCCACCTCAAACAGCAATAATAGAAACATCAACGTCCTCTAGTTAAATGAAAACCTGCTATGTAAATACAAACCTTAATCTCAAATTATATGAGAGGAAAACAGAAAAGGGAGAAAATAAATTGGAAAACCAGAATAAAAAACAAAAAAAGTAGGATAAGCATCAGGCCTGAGTTTTTTTAAAAGTTCTACAACGTTATTGTGTTCTGTTAAAAATGTCTCTTTGTTCCATTCAGTACTCGATAACATTTGATACTGCAGTGGAATCCCGTTTTGATACCTGTTCCGAATCAGGTTAAAATTGCATCACGTACCTGCCAGTGGACTAATATTAGGCTGTAAAACATAACAGTGCTAAAATTACAGACACCTGCTGCTCTTTCTTAGCTCGATAAAGGACAGCAGGCATCACGCTGAAATTACGGTTATGGGTGTTGCTGTGGGTGTTCCCAGAAACACCCATGGAATCTGAAACATTCCCAGATTTACAAGGTTTTGTAAACCACACAGCACTGCAACGCAAGCATCCTTGCACCATGGCGAAAGGGTGCCTGCATCGCTGCATGGCAGCCCATTGTGCGCCAGCGCAGGGGAAAAGAACAGGAATGTGCTGTATCTCACAGATATGAGACACAGTGGATTTGAGCCCTTTTCTTTTGACGCAGGGCAGCGCCGCAAGATTCTTTACGGCACCGCCTTGTGCCAAAACCTCGTAAATGAGGCCCTGTGTATTTTACGAATAGGTGATCACAACACCACCATCTGATCGCCAACGCCCAGTCCAATGCATACCACCATGTGCTTGCAGACCACGACTAAGGCATGGAGCGAACCGCAAAAATACACCAGGGCGTTTACACCTTCAATCATCATTATCTCACTGTATGTAGTGTTCTGACTACATCATAATTTGTGTCCTGCCTACATTATTGTCCAAATATGTATAGGCTGCATACATCTGCATAGTTTTATCTGTACCCTGCTTACATTAATATGACTGTGTTTTGTGTGTCCTGTATAAAATAATCACAGCAGAAGTTTTGTCCTTTGTACATCCTTCAAGTTGTAATTATATCCTGTTTAAATCACTACAGCTTCAATTGAACCCTGTTTATATCATCACAGTTTTAGTTGTGTTTTGTTGACATCCCCATAGGTGTATTTGTGCGCTGCTTACATCATAATGGCCATATTTACGTCCTGTTTAAATATAACGCCTAAATGTGTGATCTGCTTTCATTAATATGCTTGTATTTGCTGCAGCAGCTGCCATAAGCAAAGGGTGGTGGTGCGGTGGGGCCACACGGGAGGCGTTCTCAGGGGTGGTTCGGAAAACAATATAAAATAAAAATGAAACACCTTCAAGATGCTGGCTGCCTCCAGCGCGCGCCCTTCTCCTCCTCTTCCTTGGTGAGGTCCCAATAGCCCCTGGGACGGACTCCGATCCAATCCAGGTGCTTCAGAGCAGCACGGGGATTGGTCTGAGCAGGCAGGAAAGACGCCCTGCTCAGACAAGGGAGTCTGTGGGGTTTCTCCAGCCTGGCTGCTCAATGCAGCTGGGCTGGAGAAGACCTAAGTGCGCATGTGTGTTTTGGTCAGCCTGAGACCGGCGGCCAAAACACATATGCACACTGAGGGAATGGAGTGCACGTCGCACTCCTCCTCCCCTTCCCATACTTCAGCCACGCCCCTCCCAAGACCGCTGGCTAAGAGCCGGCAAATGTAAAATAAAATGATGCAAGAACATCGTTCTATTTTACATTTGCTGGCTCTGAGCCAGACAGTGAAGCGATGCTCCTCCGCTATTGCGGAGGAACACCCACTGTCTATTTGTAACATTCTCAAAACATAATTTAAATAGTTGTTTTCAGCTTCTCCTGGTTTCATTTCTGCATTGCGGGTTGGATCAAGGTTGGAAAATCTTGGAATCACTGTTGGCATCAGACATATTCCTTATATGCTTAATCTCAGTGAAGGAAATGGCCCGATTAGGGTCATCCGGGTCACTAATGACCACCTCTCAGCCTTCCATACTAAATGAAGAATCGGTCAGGCAGTAGAGAATACAAACCAATAACTATTAATTTATGTACACTCAGAGCACAGCTCAGTCTGCCCAGTCGCTAGGAATGCTGCAGAGGGACTGAAATTGACAAGCATAAAGATACATTATGTACACTTTGTAACTTGGGCTATAACAGGCCCACAGTAAAATTTTCCAGGCAGATGCAGCTGGACAGTGAAATAAAAAAAATATATGTTTCGATTCTCATGTCTCACACCTCCCAATTACTACCCAAGGTCGTTTTACCCTGCTCCCGCCACCAGACAAGTGGGAGAGGGCCTCTATCTAGAGAGAAAGGTATGCGTTAATAAGAACAGTCTATTCATTAGTGAGTTAAAACCTAACTTGTGAGGCAAAACCTAACTTTGCAGAAATGAAACGTAACAGAGGCCTTTTCTAAGAAACAGTAACTGATCAGTTTTGATCATGATTCTAAATGGCATCTAGATAGAAAATGGTGCCACAAATGCTAACTTATAGAAAGCAATACATAAAAACGAAAATTTCTACTCTAACAGACCCTCCTTATAGCATGAGCTAAAACATGTTCTAACAAGACCAGGAAAAACATGAAACCAAGAAAACAAAAAAACATAAACAATAATAACAAAACATTCTTAGGAGCATTCCATTTTCTCAGAATCAGGGAAGGAAACTGTGAGGAGGGAGGAAGTCTCGAAAACTCCTTCATCGATGTTCATGATATCATCTATTTCTTTTTGCACCATAACTGCGGCTTTAGTATCATGAATGGATATTTTTTGTTTAGGGGTTCAGAATTCTGGTGCAATAGGAGCAACAGAAGAGAAGGCACTGAATAAGAGCACAACAGGGCACCAATACCACATTCAAATAAATCACTTTTTCAAGAATCCAGCCCCAACCACCAAAAAGATACCAACTCCAATTCCCACTTTCCATTCCTTTGACATTGTCAAGGATGTCTAAAATGTGTTGAGTAATATTTTTCTCCATATTTGTTATCCTGACTACACACTGATCGCCGACTACCGCGCATACACCACTACTCCTAGCCAAAATGAAAAATCCACTGCATATCTACTTTGTTCAGAATATATCCACATACTCTCTAACTGAGTGGTGATGTCTCGCAAAGCTGCGACTGTAGTATTGGATAAAATTGGGAGCTTACAACCAAAATATTATCTGGTTTTCTCACCCCTAGCCATAGAAGTACCACCCAATGTCAAAATAGAGGAAAGGATGTATCCAAAAGTAATACCATTGCTGTAATTATTGACCTCTATATCTGTCACTCCCTCACAAAACTCTTTGGTCAGAGTTCTTTTAATCCATCTAACTTTAAGCTTCGCACGCATACAAGGTACACCCAAAGGCAATACCATTCCAAGGGCCACATCGTCTGTACCATTATGGACATTAGAATAAGTACCATTAAACAAAAAGAAAAATCCTGGGTGGACATAAAGTGGTCTATCATAATCCATTGCAGAATATCAGGGATTCCTCCCAAAGGTGCTAGGGTCTTACGAGTTCACTAAAGGGAACGTAGTCTTATGCAGCACTATCCCTGAACAACTTATGTACAATGAACTATCAGTACTGTTGATAATTGGACAGCAAGCAGGGTAATAACCAGCTTCTCGGGTAACTGTCAATTCCTTGTAATGCCAACCCACCAAAGTTATATTCTGTTTATCCATATAGAAATTATCACAGTATGTATTATTATTATTGCAATCGAGGTAACCCTCCCCCAATGGTTTTCTATGGTAAAGGCAAGGCCCGAGTAACGAAACCCAAACACTCCTTTTACTTCTACAAAATCAGATGGCCGAGTATATGTATAGTTCACGAGTGATAAAGGATATGCAGTCCATAGACTGGTAACAGATTCAGTGGGGGTAACAAGCAGTCCCTTCTCCAAAGAACCTCTTATGCGTCTCTAAAAATACATTGCTCCGGGCTGCTCTTTTATTTCTTGTTGGGGAGATAACCTTACTCTTACTTGGTAAAGGTACACTTTGATCATTTTCCCAAAAAGCCTGATACACCACACAATATTATTAGCTGTAAAATCACCAAAACAATACACATTTTTTCTGCTTGCGGGTCCACATCACATTATGCTGAACAACAAAAATCACTGGCTCTTCCTCGGCAACCCGTCTACCAAATGGATGCATAACGAATGATAAAAAAGGAATCAAAAATGCAAGAAGAATAAATAGGTTCCCAGTGTCCATCAGAGCATCGGTGGAATAGGCTCCATTGTCCATCAAATACGTTGGTGCTCTTGAGCACCGACGGTGGAGCTTGATCTGCCCTAAGCTCGTATCCCACGTCGATCAAGGTGGTATGCCTGCAAGGTATACTTCAATCTTCCCTATCTAATTTTCAAACAACTATAATGAATTACGCAGAATTTCCTCCCTATTCTCAGCCAATTTCGTTGGTACTGTAACTTTGGTACAACCTATCTTGCACAGTCCATCCCTAATTTCTCTTCTCCTTTAATACACTTTCCCACAGCCAAGGGCTCATATTGTACCTGGTAGCCCCAGGCACTGTATGATCGGCGAACAGAGGCTCTTGGATAGCTCGTATTTCTGCAGGAACAGCCATGTTCAGCACATCAGCATTCTCTTTATCAGTTTGTGTCCACGTAAGTTGGGCTTTGCTAAATGTGATAAACTGAGGCACCGGCTCGCACTTGGAGTCCCCGATGCCGTCCTGGACCCACTGATCGTAGGATAGAGGTAAAGTGACCCTGCAACAGTGGGTCGCATGAATCCAATTCCTTCGACCAGCAACCTTCACAACAGTGAGTGTCACCAATAGCACTTGGTCCGGCCCCTTCCAGCACGGCTCCAAACATTTCTTCCTATGAAAAGTCTTTATGAGGATAAAATCTCTGGGCTGGATATTGTGGTCAGGTCCCTCTGGTGTAGAAGGCAGAGACTCATGCACCTGTTGGTGAAAAGAAAGCAAACTTTCAGTTAACTGGGCAAGATAATCTGACAACACAATATACTCAATATCGGAAAACTTACGAGGACGCGGGACGCCCCAGACGTTTGCCGGGCTCGCAAACACGACCTCATAAGGAGACAATCCTGTACTAGAATGTGCAGTCGTTCTTGCTGACAAAAGTGCTAACTGTAAAGCATCTGGCCATTTTAACCCTGTTATCTCCTGAAGCTTTGCCAATTTCATTTTGAGAGTACCATTGTACTACTCAACCAAACCCGCTGACTGAGGATGATTAGCAGCATGAAATTTGTGTTTCACATGAAGACCCTCACAAATCAACTGGATCACTTTTGCATTAAAATGACTTCCGTTGTCACTCCAAATAACTCGGGGCAAGCCAAAACGAGGGAAGAACTCCTTCAGGAGTACCTTTGCTGTTGTAGTGGCTGTATTCTCTTTATTGGGATAAGCCTTAACCCGTTTACTGAATGCACATACAACTACCAAACAATATTTCAGATTATTGCATCTCACCAACTCTATGGAGTCCATTTGAAGGACTTCAAAGGGAAAAGTGGGTGGTGCAAAATTACCAGGTGGTGTAGGGGTACCCTTTCCTGGATTATGCATCAGGCAGACCATACAATATTTCACCAAATGCGCAGCTGCCTTAGAAATTTTGTCATTCTGCCATACAGGATCTAACAATTTACAAATGCCTTTAGCGCTGATATAAGCTGGACCATGCACCATATTAACCACAGGAAGAACATATGCACCTGGTAACATCTATCTCTGTTTCCCTGATTTATCAATCCAACATCGTTCCTCATTGAACTGTGCTGTACTTTCTTGACAATCTGCTAATTCTTCCATTGTAGCTTCACTTTGTATCTCCTTTACACTGTCAAGGGTATTTTCAAACATGACAACTTCAGAGACCCATCTGGCTGGACTTGCTACAAACATGTGTTTCATCTTCATTCGGGCTGTTTCAATAGCTGTCTGATCTGCAAAGGCATTTCCTCTACCCACATGATCAGTAACTTACCTATGGGCACAACACTTGATTATAGTCAATTTATTAGGAAGCGTTAAAGCGGACAAGAGCCTCCATATAAGGTGCCCATGTTGAATTTTGGTACCATGAGAAGTAAGGACCCCCTCTTCGCCCAGTCGCCCTAAATTATGCGCGACTCCAAAGGCATACTGGCTGTCAGTATAGATGTTGACGACCAGTCTCTCGCTCAATTCACAAGCTTGAATGAGAGCAACAAGCCCAGGAGCTTGAGCTGACTGATTGGGGAACCTAGATGTCTCTATCACTGTGCGTTGCGTAGTGACAGCATAGGCTGCTGTTGTGGTGCCATATGGTAATTTAAAACAAGAGCCATCGCCATATAGTTCTCCTTGTGGGTCAGATATGGAAACATCAGTCTGGTCTACCTGTCCTTTCAGCTCTTCTTCCATCCGATAGATACTATCATGCTTATCGACTGTATCGCTCACAGAAGGGAGGGTTAGTAACGTGGCTGGATTCATAGTAGCACATCTTTTGATTGTTATGTGTTTAGCAAACAATGTCAATTCATTGGTCAGGTGCTGTGTCTTTGTCTTATTCAGAAGTGTATCTACAGCATGGGGTACCATAACTGTGAGGTCAGTGTCAAACACGAGTCCAGCCGATTGTCTGCATGAAACTGCCTCAGCCGCGACCGCACTCAGACAACTGGGGGGGCTCTTCCAACGAGATCAAGCACAGTAGAGAAATAGGCACACGGACGTTGCTTATCCCTACATTTCTGTGTTAGGACAGAGAAAGTGCAACTATCCATCTCATGGACATAGAGCACAAATGGCTTGCCATAGTTAGGTGTATCAAGCACTGGAGCAGAACAAAGCACAGTTTTCAATTGCTCAAAAACTGCTGGCATTCAGGCATGCAAGGCAAAGGCGTATGCACCTCTTTCATTGTTAATGCAAGCAAAGGTTTGATTAGCAACAAATAGTTAGGTATCCATTGTCGACAATAGGAGGTGATACCTATAAAAGCGCACACATCTTTTTGAGTTTGTGGAAGGGGCATTTTAACAATAGTACTGATGCGTTCATGGGTCAGCCTCCTACCCTCCTTCGACAGTAGGTAACCTAAGTAGGCAACCTCCTGTCTACAATACTGACATTTAGAAAGGAAAACCTTATGTCCATGATGGGCCAAATGCAACAACATTTTAACAGTACTGTTTCTATAACCCTGTTCCATATCAGAAGCTATGCGTAGATCATCAACATACTACACCAATGCATTACCTGAGAGAAGCGATAAGGAATCCAACTGGCCTTCTAATGCCTTACTATGAATACTAGGACTTTCCGTATAGCCCTGAGGAGCACGACAGAATCGAAAGCTCCTACCAGCCAGTGAGAATCCAACCAAATATGTACTGTAGGGATGGATAGGAATGCTAAAGAAAGCATTTTTCAAATCGATAACAGAAAAGAATTTAGCAGTAGAAGGAATCATCGTCAAAAGTGCAGTAATATCAGGAACTAAAGGGAACTGCAGAGCCACTATTTTAATAACCTCGCGCGGATCGATCACAAAGCGATAAACAGCATCAGCGTCCTCAGTAGAACCTGAGGGCGCCCTTTTAAAAATCAGAAGAATAGGACTATTACAAATATTGCCAGATGTATCCTCAACTACTCCCTTTTGTATCAAATCCAGAATAATCTGAAGAAGAGACAGTTCTCCTGCCTGTGGTATCTTATACTGAGGAATATGAGGCAAAACTGCATTCTCTTTAACTTGTATAGAAACTGGTGGTATATGCACCAGTCCTACATCCATGTCACCTGTGGCCCATAGAGTGGGTGGGACATCTGCAAATTCAGCTGGAAGGGGTGCACCCTGGGACAAACATTGTTTAGCTCTCGCATCCGGACCTATCGTGATATAGACACCCGCAGGAGAACAATAAATTGTAGCATACAGCTTTTTCAACAAATACAAACCCATCAAATTCTCACCACAATTAAACGTCCACAAAAACGGAGACTCCACAGTGAAAGGACTAACAGTCAATGCAAGTGGGCGTGAAATGAGGATTACAACAGGTACACCTGAAAAGCCTACCAAAACATTATTATGGCCAGACAGGACTGCCCCAGGGACCGCATGTTGAGAAACAGAACTTTTCGTCGCACCTGTTGCCACCAAAACTTCCTTAGTCTAGCCTTGCAAATCTGCTGTGACATGAGGACCACGCTGTGCTACAGGTATTGGAGCAGGTCCCTTTCCCTGTCTTTGACTGCCCTAACTATAGGACATACCAGTCGCCTCATCCATATCATAATCATCATGATAATACTGGCCGTCTTGAGGGTGATCAAAATAATTATTATCAGAACGACCCTGCGAAGCAGTAGTAGTTTGTGTTCTTTCTGTCCCATGACCTCTCCCACCAGAACCTCGTACTCTAGGAGCTGCAACTTTCTGTAAAAGTACAGGGCACTGGCTACGCCAATGACCTTCCTCCTTGCTATACAGTCTATTCATTAGTGAGGCAAAACCTAACTTTGCAGAAATGAAACCTAACAGAGGCCTTTTCTCAGAAACAGTAACAGATCAGTTTCGATCATGATTCAAAATGGCGTCTAGGATAGAAAATTGTGCTGCAATGCTAACTTACATAAAGCAATACATAAACACGAACATTTCTACTCTAACATCAGGCGTCACATCCATAACCAACCACTATTGGAAGTTCGAATCTGGTAAAAGATCTGGACCCATATTAATGTGGTTCATGCAAAGGAGTGCTGCATGGACATTTCAGCCTACATTGATTGAACAAGGAAAAAATGTGCAGAGCCAAATCTTCAGTCATTTGATGATTTTCTTTTTTTATTGGATTTTTTTTGTTTGTTTTTATTGAGAGAAATGGTGTAATCCAGAAATAGACCAATACAAATACAGCTCATTAAAACCTGATACAGAAGATACAATATTATTAATAGGCGTTAATTTAGTTGGCGTTGAAGAGTATTATAACACAGTCAGGGGATATACATTTTATACAAGTTTAAATACTAAGCAGACCCAAACAAAAAAAAAACAAAAAAAAAGATAAGTAAAACCCAATAACCCCAAGTAAATATGTGTCGTAAGATTTATTATTTCGAGTCCCTCCATTCTTTCAGTGGTGTCCAGATCTTTCTGCCCATTTCTTGCCCTTAAATTTGTATAGACATGACTCCACATTGTGCATGCCCAGGAGTCTGGCAAGCCACATCTGGAAAGTAGGGGCAGTGGTATCCTTCCAACCTGCAGAGATTAGGATTCGTAATACAGCAACTGAGATAAAAACAAAGCCTTGAGCGTCCCTCCCCACCTTTAGCTTGTCGTCTGTCCCTATTAAAACTAGGGTAGGGATAGATCGATGTTGTGACCTAGCAGACCCTCCAGAAACAGAGTTATCTCCCCACGAATTAAGACAAGATTGGGGCAGTAGTAAAACATATGTAATAGATCTGCAGGGCCACTATTACATTTAGGGCATCTATCATCTTCTTTTACTCCCCATCCATACAGTTTCGCGGGGGTGTAATAGAAATTAAACAGTGTCTTGTAGTGTTGGGCCTTTAGGTTTGAGGGCCGAAATCTTTTCTTATTTAAAAGCAGAGCAAGATCTAAATCGACATCAGGGTCCCCCAACTTCTGTGCCAGAGAGATTTCAGTTTTCTCCAGGTCGTCCTGCAGGCTGAGGAGCAAGTGATTATACACTATTCTTATCTTTTTGCCACCTCCGATTAAATAGTCTACCATTAAGTTACCAGGAGGCAACGTGAACATTGGTCTTATTGCCGACAATGTTTGAACAATTTGCCCGTATAAAAACCAATGGCTTTGAGGGACACCGTATTTCTGCTGTATCACCTCAAAGCTAAGAATATCATTGCCTAACATAATATCCCCCAGACACCTTATCCCACGCTCCCTCCAAACCATGCAGTTATTACTCTGGCCAAGGTGGGGGAAAAGGCTGGATTTCCACAGATTCATATTGACATTAATTTTGGGGATATTCAAAATTTTTCTAATGGCCTTCCAGGTCCCCCAAACCCCTTCCATGATCTTATATCTGGCTTTCCTATAATACCTGCGCTCGACTTCACAATTCAACAACCCTAGGGCCTTCCTCCCCAACAACAGCTCAAAAATAGATGGGAGGCCCTGATTCTCGGCCTGGGCTTCCGGAGAAATGGAATCGAGTTGGAACAGTATATTCATTTGTGTGAGGAAGCAAGTAAAATGATAAAGTCTGAGATTCGGCATAGCCAATCCTCCTCTTGCCAATGGAAGTGACAGAAGATTAATCGATCGCCTAATCTTACCATATTGCCATACAAATCTTACAAAAGTGGCTTCTATTTTCCTAATCAGACTGTCTCCTAATAATAATGGGATGGCCCTAAAAAGACATAACACTTTAGGGAACATAGTCATTTTTAGGACATTGACCCTGCCGATCAAAGAGAGATGTAACACATCGATTCTTTTCAGGTCGGATTCAATTGATTCGATGAGGGGTGGGTAGTTTTCTTCAATGATCTTATCTACCGAGGCATTCACCCTAACCCCTAAATATACAGCTGAATCTACAAATCTTTGATCCGTCTTAGTGATATTTTTAGTACATATGATCTGAGTTTTCCCTTCGTTCAACCGATAGCCTGATTGACCCCCAAATTCCTTTTTCCAGTTGTGATAAAACAGGCATAGCTCGATGAGGATCCGTAGTTATTATTGCCAGATCGTCAGCGTAAGCAAGCAATTTCGTGGTAAATCCATTACATACCACCGGACTGATCTGGGGGGAGGCTAAGATTTTCTGTATGAGAGGGTCGATATACAAGGAAAACAAAATCGGGGAGCATGGGCAGCCCTGGCAAGTCCCCCTCTTAATTGATATTTCTTCTGAACGCTGGCCCATAACAAGGACCCTAGCCACCGGATCAGCGCACATAGCTTTGATTGCCCTCACTAATTTGCTGCCGAAGCCTCTACCGGCTAAGATGACCCACGGGAAGTCCCAGACTACGCGGTTGAAAGCTTTCTCTGCGTCGAGGAGGATCATGGCCATCTCCCTCCCAGTAGCACCAAGGATGTCAAATAAGGCTATTTCTCGACTAGAATCGTCATTTGATGATGATGTCATTAGTGGTAGTATTTGTGCAAAAAATGACAGTTATTTACAGTGCTAAGTCTTGTGATACGATGCAAGGTGAGGGAGTGGTGTATTGTATAAAACTTGCAACCTGAAGTACTCCCCTGTGTATAACCCGGAAAGGGTAAGCTTGTAAAATGAGTCTTTCACTTAATTTACATGTGAGAATGCAACACAATAGTCCAATTGCTCATTTTTTGCACCTCGTTTCTTTTGGTGGTACACTTTCATGTAAAACATTTGAAGCAATGCTAAACTAAAAAAACATCGGCAAAGTCAATAGATCTCTCCTATGCAACTTCTATTAGCATTGTTAAGTATTTTTTTTAGCCATGTTGTCATGGGCGTTGATTCACCAAAATGTCAGGGGTAGCAGATGTGCCATCACATACCTTTTGACCTTAATTACGTCACAGGAAGTGACATCATGTGACCCTTGACCCTGATTTTTTCCAGGAAGGCATCTCACATCACCTTAACATCACAATATTTGACATAGCTGAAGATCCACAATAACTGTATGAATAAAAAAACAACATAGCACAGACAAATGTATATTTTAGATGCCACCTATTTTACGGTGAGGACTTGAAATTTGAAAGTTCTGGTACATAATTCTTGCCCTGAATTGCAGAGAGTGATCAAAGTAAGTAAGGTAGAACTTTTCTAGGGGGGTTCGCCCCTGAGCAACATTTGAAAAGGATGGGGTGAAATTGTGCATTTTAAAGCACAGTTTTCCCATAAATGTGCTAAAATGCCATGGACACTGAAAGGACACTCCTTAAATATTCAAATCTCTTCATGGTGTGCCAAGCCAATGAAATCTGACGTTCCCCAGTAGTTCAACCCATTTTTTCCAAAATGTGCTATGGGTGCCTCATATGTCAAAAATGACCTCCATTGTTCCAGGTCCAGCATTTTGGCTGGATGACCCTTATAACAAAAATTATGTAAAACATGCCAGGGCCAGAATTTTGCAATTTATGTTCTACATATACCACAGGTGACCCATATGTCGAAAACTGCCTCAATATGTTAGGGCAGCATTTTGTCACGGTTGCCACATATTTCTCCAGGGTTATCCACCTATATGCCAAGTATGACCTCCAGTGTGCTAGTGCCAGGATTTGTCACTGGTGTTCACATGCCAAGAATTTCTCATGTATGCCAGTATTTTTTCCACAGGCGCCTCATATGCCATGAATTATTTCTAGTATGCCAGCACCTGTATTTTACCATTGGCACCCTTTATGCCAAGAATTACCCCTAGTGTTTCTGTGTCAGTATTTATTTTACAGGTGCCTGTTTTGCTAATAATTGACTCAAGTATACCCGCACCACTATTTTCCCATAGGTGTCTCTCCAAGACAATAATTACTTACAGTATGCCAGGGCCAATGATAAACTTGCAAGCATCTCATTTCAGTCCAGCTTGCCCTTAGCCACACACATTCTCTCACACACTCTTATTCATTATTACTCACACTATTTTACAGGAGACCTTTTAGCGGAGTAGCAGGTAGAGCCAATGGGCACCTTACCTGGAGTGACCGTGTGAGGGGGCATAGATCTCGCCCTGACTGAAGGGGTCCTCCATTTTCAAGATGGCGGGGACTGAAAGTTGTGCTTCACCTCGCTTCCCCCACCTCTTATCTTTTTGAATTTTCCCACTGGTTTTCCAGCCCAAAGTGGGCCTGTACACCAGGGGCTGCCATCTGATTCTAGCAGCAGAGGCTGGGGATCGCATTTCAAAGGCAGCAGGCCTTTGGCGCTCCCCTCTTTGAGTACTGGCCTATCCTGGGGGAGGAGGCAGAACACCTCGGCCCAGGATGTGTATTGTCTCTGGTCCCAGAGAGCAGGGTCTCTCTTCCCAAGGGTGGTGGCTGGCTGCCTACAGCTAGTCAGAGACAACACCAGGGTTGTTAGGGATTCGGAGGGCACCTCTGAGGTGCCCTCAGGGTACCTGGTACAATAAATCCTACACTGGCATCAGTGTAGATTTATTAAAAGGAGTAGTTTGGTACCAAATACTTCTGTTTTCAGTGATGCCAACAATGGACTGTGGAACACAAGTTGTTAAGTTCCCAGCCCATGTACTCTCTATGTCTTCACTGGCACTACAATATTAGGAAATGGTGCCCAATATTGTAGGGGCATATCTGCTCGTGTGGATATGCCCTCACCTGTAAGTATAGTGCTCCCTGCTTTAGGGGTGTGAGGCTTGCTAGAGGAGTGACTTACCTATGCTGTCAGGCAGTGCTAGCTAGCATGGCACCCAGGCAGAGTGTGAAGTCGACTTTGTCATTTTCTCCCTTACAGGGGCATGCAGACTGCATGGGCAGTGGCATGCTCCCAGTGAGGGGGTACCCAGGGACCCTCCTCAGCTCCTAGGCCCTAGGTACCCAGGGTACCACTTACTAGGGACTTACAAGGGGCAGAAGTACCAATTGGGGGTTGTTTTAGGGAAGGAGCACTGACACAGGGGACCTGGTTGGGACCCTGTGCACTACATTTGAAACCACATCGAAACCGGGTGGGATAACCATGCAAAAGAGGCACCTTCTCATACTATCCATTTTTAAATGATTTAAGTGTGATCTCCATTGTTCTACCAGATGAGCTGTATGATTTAATCATATTTGGTAAGGGGGTTAGACAGATCTTGAACAATAAAGGGAACATGATGGCTCCCTGAAGAACACCATAGTGTTGTGTTGTGAGGAGGAGATGTGAAAGGTTGTAGGTAGATTATTGGGGCTCTCTCAAGGTAAATATTGAGTTTGTGGATGTCTAGTTTTTTCCATTGTCTGTATTAGTGTTTGTTGTTCTTGGTATCTTCAAGGTGTTTTCATTGATAGGTCTGTTGATTTTGAAAGTGATGATGTGTTCACTCCAGCTCCTGGGGGCAGTGTCTACTCTGCAACAATGACTTGTACCAATGGGGCAAATATGACAGCTAGACTGTATCCTAGGCAGTGTTTTTGGACACAAACAATTTGTTGGGACTTGAAGGTTGGTTGTGTTAGCTGTGGTTATGGTTAGATTCTTCTTGTCATACTATATTTGAGGTCTCCTAAAGTATATATAGGTTTGGGTGGTATATATGGGTGTTGGTTTCTGTAACAAGAAAGACGTCTTTAAAGTTTGCATTGCTGGTTGGTGGTCTATATATTAAGAGGCAAGAATAAGTAATAGTTGGAGTGGGGTTACATCTTACCATCAAGAATTCACAGCAGTCCATGTTGACTATTTAAATTGTTGCTATTAGTAGCATTTTTTTTATGGATGACAGCCAAGCCTCTTTCAATTTTGTAATACTATTTTTGTTATGATGAGAAAATCAGGCGGGATGATTTCATGGCATGAGGGTGCAGAATCTTCGCTGATCCATGTTTCTGTAATGAGGTCTAGTGTTGTTTCTGAGAATAGGTCAAAGATGTCAAAGTGATTTTCCTTCATGGATCATAAAATTGAAGAGTAGACATTTTAGTTGTTGCAATTCGTTATTCTTCATTTCCTGGTGCTTTGAAAGGAATGTGTAGTGTAGTATGAGTGGAGATAGTAAGGCATATTGGATTTTGATGTGGCTGGTTAGGGGATGTATTGAGGTTGTGGCTTTTGATGGAGGTGGAGGAGAGGTCGTTTGATTAGAGAAATGGGCATTTTTAGATGTGTTGATGCATGTGGGCATTTGTGATGGGTATTGGTGTTTTAACTGTTATATTTGGCAATTTGGGTAGAGTGTGGGGGTTGCAGTGGAAAGGTGCAATTAGGGTAGCTCGTGATCATGCGTTTGCATCTTCCTTATATTTATAGTTTCCTTCTAGCAAGTGACATTTTGTTTGTAAGTTATTTGGGTAATGGATATTGAATTGTTATATTGTCGATGATTGGTTGTGTGGTGTTACTGTTGTGGCTGTTTTTGTTTTCCAGAAGTTAGATGGTTAATGGGGGGGTTTATTAGTAGTGAAAGTCACTCTGTGATTGTATACAAGGGGTTTGCCTTTAGTATGGGAGGAATTTAGGGAGTATTAACAGATAACAGTTTTAAAAGTGAGTGGTTTCTTACCTGAATATCTTATGGTGGAGATGCAGAGCGTCTGTTCCTGGACCCTTTCCAGGACCTAACAAGCCCAAACATGCAACACCCTTAACCTACAGCCCGTTACCTGGATGCCTGGGCTGGACGCCCAGAGCCCTAGGGTTAAACAGCTCTAATGATGAGGTGATCTTGGGCCAATGAGAAACCTAGCCCTAACCCTAATGAATCAGAACCATAGCCCTATATCCTAGAACTAATAAGAACCCTAGGTCTAGCAACTAATCAGAACCCTATCTCTAGCAACCAATCAATAGCCAAGCCCAAAGCCCTACGTTCAATAAGAATCCTAGCCCTAGCAACCGATCAGTAGTCAAGCCCTAATTACACCAACAACCAACCAGAACCCTATCTCTATTAATCTATCATTAGCCAAGCGCTAAGCCCTAGATCTGCCAGGAAACCTAACCCTGGCAACCAATCAGAACCCTATCTCTAGCAACCAATCAGTAGCCAAGCCCCAATACTTAGGTCTACTAAGAACCCTAGCCACCAATCAGTAGCCAAACCTGAATCCCTACAACCAGTGAGAAGGTTGGCCCTGGGGTACAGAAGACATTAAAGCTCTTGGTTTACTGATCATGTGACCTTAAACTTAAAGACCTATCATTAGGCCTGAATTGGATTTGAGGCGCAGGAAGGAGCTAGTGCTTCAACTCACACTCTCCTCGGTTATAGAATGGTAAAATACACATTTTCCAGGTCCTCTTTTACCCCTGCAGGTAAGGCATCTTTTATCCACTAAACAATGTTTTCATACACTTCCAAAACTGCTCTTTTTCCCCAAAACCGAGTTGCTCCACTGCCAAAAACAATTTTACCCAGATTATTACACCCTCTATACACTCAAGCAGGTGCGTGCATTCAGTTAGTTTGCCCTTTTTGCTTGCTTTGGAGGGTTGGGGGAAGGGGGTCAAATTTGCTCTTTAGTAACGTAATATAGTGTGAGGAAAAAGGAAAGCAAGTTAGCAGTGGCAAAATGCCAAAAACAGCTGATTTAAAGTGAAACTTTCTACTCTTATCACCTTTCACTCTGGCCTTTATCGCTGGGCTGTGCAGGGCTTCCAGTAGCAGGGGGTGGCGGGGGTCCAAATGCAGATGGCTACTTTGTGGTTCTTTCCCTTAACATAAGGAGCTGTGGAGGTGAGGTGGAAGGTCTGCTTGTGTGATTCTGCACCCAGGCCCACACCTGTCAATAAATAGTATGGTATAGTAAGGTATGGCCTTTCATTGTATAGTATGGAATGGTATGGTATGACCTGTCATTCTACAGTATGTTTTTTTGTATGGTATGTGTGAGAGGCTGGCTTGGTATGTGATGCACACTTATGTAAGGGGGCACCCTGCACCAATCTAGACAACCCCTGTGGCGAGTCTTAGCAACCTTAGAAAGCTCTCTAAGTGGTAGCAGTGGAGAGCAGCCTGCAGGCTTAGTTCAGAAGGAGTATAAAGCAGCTTGTTTTACCAGAATGCAATCTTGTAGGTATAGATTGAATAAAAAAGTACCACACAGTGTATTTATAAAAATATGTATTTATTATAAGACACTCACTAACACATACATATATCTCCTACCCGGAGAGATACACAATACACACAATACTTTGCGATAGAAACAGGTTAGTAGCACAGGCTACACAATGGTCACCAGGGGAGACCAAACCATATGCTTAAATAGTGGTATGCAAACCACAACTCAAGTCAACACCATACCCAGAGGACTTAGAAGTGTTGGGGACCCAAGGAACCACCCAAGGTGAGTATCTAGAAACCCGCAGAGGTCGTGTGCAGTCTGGGTACACCTCACATTGGGTGGGTGTATATCCGGATGTCATTGGAATACACCTTCTTTGTTAAAATACCCCTCACACACCAAAAGGGCCCTTGGGATCATGCTTCATCATCGGGGTCTTCCCGTCCCGCTGCGGGGCGGGGCAGTGCTGCGACAGGCGGATACGCCGGAGCACCTTCAGTTGGAAGTGCTATGTGTTGGGAGTGAGTGTCAGTGGGGTCAGGAGTGATATAATAGTGAGTTGTTAAAAAATACCTGGCCTAGTGGAAAAAGAAATTTTAATAAACACTGGCTGGTATTGTTAAAAGAAAAGTGAAGCGGAGAGATGGAGCTAGTTAATGGGCTCTCTCTCCTATGTGGGTCAACATGTTTCGAGGCGCAAGGCCTCTTCGTCAGGACCTTGGGGAGATCCCCCTGTCACTCACTGGTGTTTTCTCCACAGAGGTAGAAAAAGTGTATATACAAAAAAGTGCAAAAAGACTATGTGTGTAACTACAATTAATAATTACAACCAGTGATCCGGCGCATGCGCAGTGCACAATGCACAATGCACTACGCGGCGCCGAGCTAGTCTTCACCTTTCCCGAGCACCCCAGGTTAGAAGCAGCACTGAACTTTAGTATAAAGTAAGGACCGGAGTCTTACATTTAACGATCCTTAGATCTGAATTGCATACATAGGAGCGGGGGGTGGACCTACGTACCAACCATTCAAGTATGGCCGCCCGCCTCACTGCCCTTCTGGACCTTTGCAAATTCGGCGGGCTTTTCCTAGCTAATTGACCAATTATCCAATTACTGGAGTATATAAATACTCGCCGCTTCCATCCTCCCTCATAACCACGGAAGCAGCAGACGAAGGAGGAAGCACAAGCGTGCGAGGGGCTCAGTAAGTACGGCATAGCCGTTCTCAATAGGACTAACTTATGTATCCCAGCAATACACTTACCTGGTGATACAACAGATGGGACAGAATTACATTGTACCCCCTCTCTCTTCCCCTCTGCAGTTGGGACCCCACTATACCCTTCTGTCTAAAGCTGGCTCATGAGGCATTGATTCCTCCATTGATAAGTATGTATTTGATTTCCTCCACCCCTGGCTATTCACATCCCTCATGTATTACTTACTCTGTGTGTGTGACTGTGTGTGTCTGAAGAAATGCTTCAAATTCCTTTACTATTCATGCTTGATCCCTTACTGCATACCGGTATATCTGTGTGTGTGTCTCTTTTCCCTTACAGGTGACCTAGAGTCAAGCGCATTCTGGGATCGGCGCAATTTTTAATCAGTTTTTCTTATCTTGCAGGCATACTACATTATTAGTGTGGTAGCATAAAAGTGTTGTAATTATTAATTGTAGTTACACACATAGTCTTTTTGCACTTTTTTGTATATACACTTTTTCTACCTCTGTGGAGAAAACACCAGTGAGTGACAGGGGGATCTCCCCAAGGTCCTGACGAAGAGGCCTTGCGCCTCGAAACATGTTGACCCACATAGGAGAGAGAGCCCATTAACTAGCTCCATCTCTCCGCTTCACTTTTCTTTTAACAATACCAGCCAGTGTTTATTAAAATTTCTTTTTCCACTAGGCCAGGTATTTTTTAACAACTCACTATTATATCACTCCTGACCCCACTGACACTCACTCCCAACACATAGCACTTCCAACTGAAGGTGCTCCGGCGTATCCGCCTGTCGCAGCACTGCCCCGCCCCGCAGCGGGACGGGAAGACCCCGATGATGAAGCATGACACCAAGGGCCCTTTTGGTGTGTGAGGGGTATTTTAACAAAGAAGGTGTATTCCAATGACATCCGGATATACACCCACCCAATGTGAGGTGGCCCTTGCTTGATTGACCTGAATCCCTGTTAAGAGGAGGACGTGCCCACCTCGGTGCCCATTGGCACCACCTCTTCACTCCCCCCTTTTGATTTCTTTGTTCTTTAGACAGCGTGCAGCTGTGGGAGTTTTTCCTCTCGAATTTTTTTCGAGACACCAGCAGTTCTGGACCTACACATAGCACCCCATTAGGCTGCCTTGTGTTCATTTAAATATTCTTTATTTCACGCACATCACAGCTAACACTCACACATAGTCACCACACACTCGTTCTAAGTAGCCATCCATCATGGAGGATGCAGGAGGCCTTACCTTTGACGATGAGGAAGTCGATAGAATCCTAGCCACGCTCCGCCCCTTTGAAGGACTAAGCAACACCGAACCATGTGTGAATGACAGTGACTGGGATGAATTGGCTGTGCTCAGGAGAACACAGATCAAGACGGCCCTACACGGTCTATTCATGTCAGAGTATCTGAAATCCAAGACAGCCCCATCTGGGTTGATAGTTAAGAACGAACCTTTCATCTTTACCCATGACCTCGAATTTAAAAGAGACTGGTCCCTGATCAGCTGGCGGTGCACCAGGGACTGGTTGGTTCTAATTGTAAAGACAGCAACCAAGTTGACCCAAGAACTCAAAATCGAAATTTCAAAATTGGAAGTAAAAATCAAGAGTTACCTATCCCCTACCGCCCTGAAAAAACAACTTGAGGAACTGAATCAAGAAATGACTGAGTTCGAACTCACTCTGAAAAAAAGTAAATCTAAAAAACATAAAAAAGATACAGAGGAGTTCACACATGAGCGGATTTATCCGTACATCAAGAAGGACTATGTGTCAAAGAGTCAAAACAGTGATCAAGACACCAACTTTTCTGATACCAGCTCAAATAGCTCCAACTCGAGTAGAAATAGTAATCAAGGTGCCAACAGAGGGAAACCCTCCTTCAGAGGGCAATTCCCAAGGGGTGGAAGAGGGTGGATACCATACCAGGCACCCCCAGGGTACATGCAATACCAACCGGCACCCCCCTTTTTGGGTCACCCTTTCCAACCTTGGGACCCACAGGCTCCCCAATTTAATTACTATGGGCAGCAGCCTTTTTTAGGCCAGCGCCGAGGCCCCAGAAGGGGAAGAAATCGAAAGGGAACCCAGGTTCATTGGAACAAACCACCGGAGACCACACCAGGTGTATCAACCCGGAGCCAAACAGCCTCCACCAGCCGGGGCACCTAGTAGTGAATTTGTCAGATCAAGAGTTAACAGAGGCCCAAGAAAACGTTCTGTCAAAAGGTCTAGGCTTTGTCCCTACGAACAAAATGGACAAATTTAAAATCTGTCTAGAGATGAAGGAGTTCATGCGGAAACTAAAACTCCGAGCTTTTTTTCAAGACTCCACCAATGAAGGCACCGAGCAGTCAGATACAGGTTTGAAAAAACAGTCGACTTTCACCCCGTTAGACTCCACCATTCCTGTAGAACTGCTGACCTTCGAGAAAGCAGTAATGGATGATCTTGAGAAGTTACCCACCGATGATAAGATCTCCTTTCGGAACACTTCCAGGCAAGAACAAGCTGCACTGCAGGAACTTGCGAATAACCAAACCATAGTGATCAAGCCAGCCGACAAGGGTGGGGCCACGGTTGTACAATCCTACAGTAACTATGACAGGGAATGCAGGAAACTGCTGGATGATGAACGTAATTATCAGCAACTAAGAGATGATCCATCTGAGGAAGTGAGGATATCAATCCAGATCATGATTGAAGAAGCCAGAGCTAATGATTGGCTAACTAGAAAAGAGAGTGAGTTTCTAGTCCAAGATAAACCAAAAGTACCATACTTTTACACTATACCCAAGATTCACAAGGACGCCCCCTATCCACCTGGGCGTCCTATAGTGTCCGGTATCAACTCAATCTTGGAACCACTATCGAAGTTTGCTGACGCATTCCTCCGGCCAATTGTCCAAAACACTTATACCTATCTCAGGGACACCAAGGCAATCCTCCAATTGATAAAAGAAGTTCCTTTTGACCCAGAACATGATCTCCTGGTGGGTCTCGACGTGGAGAGCCTGTATACAAGCCTCCCACATAGAGAAACGTTGGAGATAATAGAGGAAGTACTTTTCTCCACACCATGGGATTACCACACCCCCAGACAAGTGGTCCTTGAGTGCATCTCTCTGTCCCTCACGAAAAGTTTCTTCCAATATGAGGACACGTTCTACCTCCAAAGACATGGAACCAGCATGGGGAGCACCTGTGCTCCTAGTCTGGCGGGTCTATACGTGCACCACCTGGAATCCACAAAAATTCTGGAACAGAGCAATCCCTTCAGACATCATGTACTTACATGGAAAAGGTACATAGATGACATTTTTGTCATCTGGAGGGGCGACCAAGACTCCGTTACCCGGTTCATGAATTGGCTGAACCAACAGGATCAGTTCCTGAAATTTACACATACGGCTTCCAACGAAAATCTGGTGTTTCTAGACTTAAACATCTACCCCAAAGAAGGTAAACTTGCAACAAGTACTCACTTCAAACCAACAGCTAAGAACAGTCTACTCCTGTACAGTAGCTTCCATCCACGCCATTTACGGGAGAACCTCCCGTATGGACAGTTCCTCCGCCTACGGCGTAACTGTAGCAGTATTGATGACTTTAAAACACAAGCGGCGGATTTGGAGTGTAAACTCTTGAACAGGCAGTACCCCACGAACATTGTTCGTAAAGGCCTCAAACGTGCACGTAACAACAACAGGGAAGCACTTTTGGAGGATACCGAAGGGAAGGAACCAGATCCTCGCCCCATCTGCGTAACAACTTATAACACAAACTCCAACCAGATCACTAAGATCGTGAACAAACATTGGAGAGTGTTATCCTGTGGTAAATTGAATTTTCCAAAACCTATGTTTTCACATAGGAGAGGAATGAACCTGAAGGATCTTCTGGTTCATACCAGACCTAAAGCAACTGGTGCAATTGAACCCTCCAGAATAGCAGCTGTCAGTGGAAACCACCCTTGTGGTACTTGTGTATCTTGCCAATACACGCAAAAGAGCAGAAGTATCACTTTTTCTAACAAGTCTACATGGGAACAGCGAGTCTTCACTAATTGCAATAGCCGCAATGTGGTGTACCTAATCACATGTCCCTGCAACAAGGAGTATGTGGGCATGACCAGCAGACCCGTGAAGATTCGAATGGGTGAACATCGTAGCAATGTGCGCTGCAATAGGACTACCACGAAAATGTCAGCACACTTTGCTACTGTTGGACACAGTGTCCACGACCTGAAATGGACAGTCATCGAGGCCTTTCCCAATGATAGAGACCTTCTATCGAAAGAACAACGCTGGGTGTACCGTTTGGGGACACACCGCACAGGCCTGAATGACGACATTCCGTGGGCCCAACTGAATACCTAGGGCCTGCTGTGTGAGATACAGCCTCTGACACCAGAGCCCTCATAAAAGTGTCCTGGATAACATTTTTGTCGCTATATAACATTTTTGTCGCTATATTGCTTTCTAAAACAACCCCTCCCCCCCTACGTTCTACCTCTTCCAGTCTGTCCTATATTGGATTGCATTTGCAAATAATAACAACCACAAGCAACTAGCTTTTGACTACAAAACTCTCCATGGTTCTGCCTCTCCCTAGCCTTTAACTAACTGACAGTGTACATGTTTAGAAACTACCAAAGTATGGGTGTAGCCCAACAAACCTGTAATCTGTCCCTAACATTGTTACTCTATCCATGCCTGAATATGCCCCCGTTTTTTAGCCAGTTCCAATGCACGGAGTCGCGTGACTTCCATGAACACTATCATGGGGGAAGTTGTGCGCATGCGCATGCATTGGGCCACAGTGTCACCACAACGCGCATGCGCGCGGCGCCAGTGATCCGGCGCATGCGCAGTGCACAATGCACAATGCACTACGCGGCGCCGAGCTAGTCTTCACCTTTCCCGAGCACCCCAGGTTAGAAGCAGCAACGAACTTTAGTATAAAGTAAGGACCGGAGCTTTACATTTAACGATCCTTAGATCTGAATTGCATACATAGGAGCGGGGGGTGGACCTACGTACCAACCATTCAAGTATGGCCGCCCGCCTCACTGCCCTTCTGGACCTTTGCAAATTCGGCGGGCTTTTCCTAGCTAATTGACCAATTATCCAATTACTGGAGTATATAAATACTCGCCGCTTCCATCCTCCCTCATAACCACGGAAGCAGCAGACGAAGGAGGAAGCACAAGCGTGCGAGGGGCTCAGTAAGTACGGCATAGCCGTTCTCAATAGGACTAACTTATGTATCCCAGCAATACACTTACCTGGTGATACAACAGATGGGACAGAATTACATTGTACCCCCTCTCTCTTCCCCTCTGCAGTTGGGACCCCACTATACCCTTCTGTCTAAAGCTGGCTCATGAGGCATTGATTCCTCCATTGATAAGTATGTATTTGATTTCCTCCACCCCTGGCTATTCACATCCCTCATGTATTACTTACTCTGTGTGTGTGACTGTGTGTGTCTGAAGAAATGCTTCAAATTCCTTCACTATTCATGCTTGATCCCTTACTGCATACCGGTATATCTGTGTGTGTGTCTCTTTTCCCTTACAGGTGACCTAGAGTCAAGCGCATTCTGGGATCGGCGCAATTTTTAATCAGTTTTTCTTATCTTGCAGGCATACTACATTATTAGTGTGGTAGCATAAAAGTGTTGTCATTATTGATTGTAGTTACACACATAGTCTTTTTGCACTTTTTTGTATATACACTTTTTCTACCTCTGTGGAGAAAACACCAGTGAGTGACAGGGGGATCTCCCCAAGGTCCTGACGAAGAGGCCTTGCGCCTCGAAACATGTTGACCCACATAGGAAAGAGAGCCCATTAACTAGCTCCATCTCTCCGCTTCACTTTTCTTTTAACAATACCAGCCAGTGTTTATTAAAATTTCTTTTTCCACTAGGCCAGGTATTTTTTAACAACTCACTATTATATCACTCCTGACCCCACTGACACTCACTCCCAACACATAGCACTTCCAACTGAATGCTCCGGCGTATCCGCCTGTCGCAGCACTGCCCCGCCCGCAGCGGGACGGGAAGACCCCGATGATGAAGCATGACACCAAGGGTCCTTTTGGTGTGTGAGGGTATTTTAACAAAGAAGGTGTATTCCAATGACATCCGGATATACACCCACCCAATGTGAGGTGGCCCTTGCTTGATTGACCTGAATCCCTGTTAAGAGGAGGACGTGCCCACCTCGGTGCCCATTGGCACCACCTCTTCACTCCCCCCTTTTGATTTCTTCAGTCTGGGTACACAACAGCGTTCTCTGTAAAAATCAATGTGTAAGTCACAGTTGCATTTTTAAAGAAAAAGGACCCTTCCCAGTGGACCCTGAAGAAACCCCGTGGGAGACAAGAGGTTGGAGAGCCACACCACACGTGGATACCCTTGGAACTAAGTTGCCTGCACCAGGGAAACTGAGTGCATAGGTGTGAAGTGGCCTCAGAAACCATGTCGAACTCTATTGGAGACTTCAGGAAGATACCGCTGCTGGAGAAGGTGCAAGTGTCCGGTGGAACTCAAAGGTGTATTCAATTGAAGAGTACCTGCAAGCAGAGGGTACAGAGTCTAGATCACTTGGGTGTGACCAGGGGGCACAGAAGATGAGTGTCCACCGTTGTCGGGTGTTGCAGTAAAGATGACGGTGACCTTGGAGCTGCAGCTGTGAGGACCAGGTGATGCTGTGGAAGGAGCCATTTGCAAGCTGTCCCACGTCGGATGGCGAGAGTTGAGGGGTCGGTGTCCGTTGGGAGCACAAACAAGCCTTGGCAACTACAAACAACGTGGAAAGCAAAGAAGGTGCAGTGTAGGGACCAGCAAGGTCCAGGTGGCTCACAACAAGCAGGGGAGTTGGGGCAGGACCAAGCAATCAGGTAGCCCAAAGAATTCAAAGGTGACCCTCAACAGGACCCACAGACCGGATGCACAGGAGTCACAAGAGGATCTCGAGCAGCTCACCAAAGAAGCAAGTCCACGGTGCAAATGATGCTGTGAGGACAAAGATCTTGGTCACTGGAGTTGCTTGAGGTGGGGGCTATTTGGATCCCGATGCATTGATGGAAGGAAGTCAATAAGCCTTTGCAACGGCAAGTCAAGGTGGTGCACAGGCGTTTGGTTCCTGCGGCTCTGATGAGGGATACTGGCCTAAAACTTGGTGAGAGGACAGGGCAGGCATCGAGGGATGTGAAGAATCACCACCTGTGTTGCTGAGCCTTTCTGAGTCTGTGGGAGCCGAGGATCAACAGACCAGTCAGCTTAGTTGCGGTGCCTGCAGATGCAGGGAAGTGACTCCTTCACTTCAAGGGAGATACCTTCAGGTGTCTTGGATGCCCACAGGCCATGGAAGGTTTCCTGTATAGAGCACAGGCACAGACGTTGCAGCAGATGAGCAGGGCGAAGTGATCAGGAGCAGCAAGAGTCTTCCCGGTTGCAGCCTTGATGCGACGGGGAAGTCCAGGGAGGTCCAGAGTGCCCAGACGGTCGAAGTTGAAGTGATGTCTAAAATGAATCATGTCCCAAAAGGAATCTAGGGTCCCACCCTCAGGTAAACCCTTAAATACCCTAAGGAAAGGGTTGGGACGGTTCAGGTTTCCCTCCCAGGGGAGGGGTTGGACAGTGGGGAGGATACTCCTGTGTCCTTTGTCCAGTTTCGCCCCAAAGCGGTAGCCAACGGCTCCCTGAGCTGGTTTGAATTGCACTATGCAAGGAAGGCACCAAATGTGCCCTTCAAGCAGACTGAGTGGCGCTGCCAAGCTCTCCCACCAGGCCCTAATACACCAAACCCTGTCTAGGAGGTGGTCACACCTCCCTGTGACAGGATACCTATTGCTCTGCCTTCCCCTGCTTGAGCTTGGCTCAGCAGTAGGTAGGCAGAATCGTGTTTCTGTTCAGCAGCAGCCATGTTGTGCTGTCCGGTTCTAGAAGACTGGTACCGGGAGCACTGAGGGCCTAACAGGGGCCTTTACAGTGCTTGGAGTCATACCTCGCACACCGTTTACGCTGTGGGAGGTATGATTCCAACATGTTTGATACCAAACATGACAGTGTTCATTACAGCCAGTTTTGAGATGGTCATCGCATAATGATGCAGTGCCCCTCTATATGTTATATTCTGTCTCACTTACAACCCTGGAGAATGGACTCCGAAGTCTGTAGGGGTGTCCTGCTCATGCAAGGGCATCCCTACACTTAGAACCGAGCACCCTGCCTTCAGAATTGAAAAGGCCTGCTGTAGGGGTGACTTATAGCTTTTAAGTTCAGCGACCCTAGAGAACCTATATCTTTGTAAGGGGTGTTAGCACCAGCTTACACAGGCTGCAATGGCAGGCCTGTAGTGACAGTTTGAATGGTCTCCCACGGGTGGCATAATACATGCTTCAGCCCATTGGGGACCCCTGGGGTACCTATGCCCTGGGTGCCTGAGTACTATATGCTAGGGACTTATAAGGATACCCCAGTATCCAATCTGGGATGTACCTAAGTACTTACCATAACAATTTAGGGGAGAAAGCAGAGAGACTGGGGTCCTGATTAGCAGGATCCCAGTCAGACTAGTCAGAAACAGCATAGCAGCAGGCAAAAAGTGGGGGTAACCATGCAGAAGGATCCTACCTTCCTACATTATAGTATGGCCTCTCATTGTATAGCCCTGCAATGTGTGGTGGCCAGTCGTTGTATGGTATTATATGGTAGGGCATTGGATGTCATGGTATGGTATGATATGTATGGTATGGCCTGTCATTGCATAGTATGGTATTGACAGTCCTTGTGTGGTATGGTATGGTATGGTATGGTATGGTATGGTATGACATGTCATTGTATAGTATATTATGGTTTGAGCTGTCATTTTATTTTATGGCATGGCCTGCCATTGTATGGTGAGGTATGTCCTTGTATAGTATGATGTGACTATGGTATGGCCTGTTACTGTATAGTATGATACGGTATGGTATTGCCTGTCATTGCATAGTATGGTATGGTATGTCTTGCATAGGATTCTATTGTATGATATGGCTTGCCACCATTGTGCTGTATGGTATGGTTTGTCATTGTGTAGTATGGAATCGTATAGTATGGTATGGCATGGCCTATAAATGTATAGCATGACATGGCATTGCCTTTCATTGTACAGAATGGTATGGTATGGGCTATAATTGTAAAAAATAGTATAGTATGATATGGCCTGTCATTGTATGGTATGGTATAGCTTGTCATTGTATAATATGGTATGGTACGGCCTATCATTGCATAGTATGGTAAGGCATGGCCTGTTAACTACAGTTGATGCTTGAGTATATGGGGCTTGGGCAGGGTTACTTGGATTAGATTAACATCTTATATAAATACCCAACATTACGAGTTTGGAATGGGACATAATATTGGACAGCTTCCTGATCCAAAGGGGACCCGGCAGGGTGCCCATTGTCATCATTGGTCTTTGCTCTGGCAATGGAGCCCCTGGTATGCCAGTCACGCCAACAGGCTGCCCACTGGGGGATCCTAGAGCTGAACACATATCACATTGTATCACAACATGCAGATGATGCATTGGTATACCTACGCGATGTGGATGCCTCCCTCCCAGGTGCTATGACACCTTTTGGAACGTGGGTGTCCAGATTGTCATTCAGACCCATGGTTTAGAGTCATGCAATTTAACTACATACCCCAGGCTAACTTATCCCCACAACTAATACTATTATGTTCTCGACTCTCAAGTGCCCGAGATGTAGACAAGCCACAGTTGTGTTTTACCACATGGTATGGGACTGCCCAGTAATACACATGATCTGGCAGGAGATTACTCCCACGGTGGGCGACCTTACAGACCATACCCTTGCACCTACGCTTGAATCATGCTTACTAGGGATATACCCCAAAGCCAAAGGGGACTAACACCTGCATAGGTTCATTGACCTTGCCTTTGTACTGTTAAAAATACAGATGGCGATGGCTTGAAGGCACCTGCATCTCCTGACCCCCAGCACTGGCTGACCACATTGCTGATCAGTGCTCTTGCAGAAGCAAACACCCTGTGGCTTCTTAGAATAAGAGGAGATACTAGAACAGGGGGCAACTGCTTGGAAACATACCTTACTAATGCAAAGAACGACACCCACCCACAAGGTACTGCTGTCTTCTCGTAATTTACATTATACCTGTAGTGGGCTACATACATGGTACTGGTAGGGCTGCCGCTGGCAGCACTGCCAGATAGCCCATGGTGGTTATCCCGTCTGCTTCCTACCTCCAGAACTGTCCCGGCCCTTCGAGAGTTTGGTCTACCCGCGCAACAGATGTCCCTAGAAACTTGTCTCAGTACAGCTCAGAGCGTAAAGTCGATACACTGCCACCTCTTGCTGCGACTTACACGCTATTCGTCCTCCCCATGTGTGACAAGTCATAGCCAGCAGTGTACTGCTTCACTACTAACACAGGAACCTGCCCTATCGCTTAACACATTTTTTTTTGTTGGGCAGAGTTTTATATAGCGCGAACTAGACCCGATCCGAATCAGGTATCAGAGCGCTTTACATAGCAGCAGTTACGTTACATGAGGACGGGGACACATTCATTTTAGGCACGGGGAGATTAAGTGAATTGCCCAGAATCACAGGAGGTTTTGGCGTCGTTACTGAGACTCGAACCCAGATCCCCAGGTCCGAGGTCGAGCGCCCTAGCCGTTAGGCCAACTCCTCTCCCCAGACACCCTAACACATTTCCTATTATTCTTCTCTTTTAAGTATAAGCTCCGCTGATTAAGCTTTTATAGTTGGTGTTTATTACATGTTGATTCGAATTCCGTCCTCCCCTTTGCAGTCGAAGTTGGTTGCTTCATTGTATGTGCAGGATGACCGCCTTGATGATTCGTTCATGCCTTAATTGATGATGCCATGTTACAACACTGTTCCTTTCCACGTCAAAAGTGTCAATAAAAATATGTTTTAAGGTATGACCTATCATTGGACAGTATGGCATGGTGTGGTATGATATAATATGGTATAGTATGGTATGCCCTCCAATTGTACAACATGGTATTGAATGGTATGCTAGGGTATGGCATGGTATGGTATGATATGTCCTGTCATTGTATAGTATGGTATGGTGTGCTACCACCTCTCATTGTATAATATGGTATGGTATGACCTGTTATTGCTTGGTAGCATATGATATGGTACAGTAGTGTATGGTATGATATGGTATGGGATGGAATGGCATGAGATGGGATGGTATGGTATGTCTTTGTATATTATAGTATGGTAGTTCTGCCATTGCATTCTATGCTACGGTATGATATGGGCTGTCATTGTATAGATTGCTATTGAATAGTATGCCCTGTCATTGTATAGTCTGGTATGATATGGCCTGTCACTGTCTAGAATAGTATTGTGTGGTAGTGAGTCATTGTATCGTATGGAATGGTATGGTATGGTATGGTATGGTATGGCCTGTTGTTTAGTATAACATGGACTATCATTGTTTAGCATGGTATGGTATGATATGGTCAGGCCTGTCATTGTATGGTATGGTGTCATATGGTATGTCCTGTCATTGCATGTTATGGTAATGTATGGTATGGCGTGGTATGGTATGGTATGGTACACTATAGCCTGTACTTGCATAGTATGATATGGCCTCCTATTGCATTGTATGGTATGGTATGGTATGGTACTAGCATTGTACAGTACAGTATGGTATTATACTGAGGCAATGACGCACTGGGTGGCCCACACTCCACAGAAATGATCGATTTGCTTACTGGGTTGAATTGCATTCAACATGTTACATCACCCATACACATCAAGGAACATACTCTCACTCATGTTTGGACAGCCAATCTCAAAGTGTCTGCCTTTTCAATGTCCCTGTGCACATGGTCTGACCATTATTTAATAAAGCTTGTAATTAACAACATAGTCACCGATAAACCCCTAGCCAACACAGGGCTTATGGCAAGGAACTGGAATAACCTTGACAAGAAATCCTTCTTTAATTCATTGGCAATCAGACCTCTGTCAACCGAAGTGAGGAAAACATTACAGAGTGGCTTACTGTAGCTAGCAACAAACGTGTTCCCCTCGGGCCTATAAGTTCAGTCAGGCATCATGAGGCTCAGAGATGGTTCTCTACGGACTTAAAATCTCAAAAATCAGCTCTACCCCAAATTGAAAGAAAATGGAGATGAAACTACTCCCCTTAACTACTTAGCGCAGCTGAAGGAATACAAAAAATGCATTTTAACGACCAAGACTACTTATTTTTCTTCAAATGGTCTGAGCTCCACAAATAGATCTAAGGAGATGTTTTCTATTTTCAATGAGCTGCCCAACCCTGACAGAGTTACAATAAAACACATACCTTCTCAAACACTCTGTAACTCGCTGAATGCCTTCTTTATCGATAACATTATTTCGATTAAAGACAGTATCCCTAATAGCCATACCCCTGTGACACCCACATCAATGACGGAAAACCCTTGCTCCCTTGATCAATTTCCAGCAATAAGCAGCCAAACGATTCTGGACCTGGCCAAAATAATATCTGGATTGGCCATTGACAGCTGCCCGCCTCATATTTTAAAATACGTCTTTTCCGTCTCCCCAAAGCCTGCCCCCTCGCTCCTGAACGAGTCATTGTCACAGGGTTGTGTTCCTAGAGCCTACAAAAAAGCGATAATTTTCCCCCTTCTAAAAAAAATAGGGGCTGACCCCCTTACCCTGTCTAACTACGGTCCAATTTTTCTGCTTCCCTACTTAGTCAAAATAAAGGAATCCCACGTGGCAAAATGCCTATCTTCCTTTTTTTGAACAGTCTGAATACCTCGACCCTCATCAGGCTGGGTTCTGCCCTTCTCACTCGACAGAGGCAGTAATATTGACCGTGTTGGACAAGCTCCGGGAGGAAGCCGATAAAGGCCTATCCCAGGCCTTGGTGCTGTTGGATCTCTCCGATGCATTCAACACAGTTGACCATGATATTTTAATGGATCGTGTCAGGGATGCAGGACTCCATGGCAAGGCTCTCAGCTGGATCAGGAGACCGCTCCCAGTCGGTTTGCTTATCCCATTATACTACACCTAATATGATAACAACATGTGGAGTACCTCAGGGATCCACACCTGTTCAACTTGTACTTACTTCCACTAATCCGGTCCCTGAATGAAAGGAAGGTGTGTACATCTAACTATGCAGACGATCTGCAATTAGTGTGCATCAATAACAAACCTGACTCTGTGTCCGAATTCCAAGCCACCATGCTGCACATCCGTAATTGGATGAACAGCAACCACTGAAAACTAAGCTCAGACAAGACTGAACTGATTCTGACGGGGGCATGCGGAACCCTTGGAGCTCACACTTTTTGCCAGCTGAGCTGGGTTCTCCCCCAACTCCATCCCCCTCTGCTAAGAGTCTCGGGTCACAATTAATGGTGACCTCACTATGAAAACTCAGATTGGATCGGTAATCTCTATTTCTTTCTTCCCACTGACTGACTGAAGGTACTTATAGAGTGCACTCATGCCGGGGTGCTGGGTACAAGATCAAGGCGCACAGCTAACTTTAGCCTTGCAGGAAAAGCCTGGTCTTAATAGCTTTCCTAAAGATGGTCCGAGACGGCTGGAGTCGAAGCGAGACGGGAAGAGCGTTCCATAACTTCTCTGCTAAAAAGGAGAAACGTTTTCCACCCCATGTAACTCGCTTTATAAGTGGAGGAAGAACCAACCCCGAATCCAGTGATCTTAGGCAGCGTGATGGAACATACCTGGGGAAGAGTCGTTGTATGTCTTCCACCCTGCCTCCATAGAGTGCCTTGTGCACCAGGCACAGTGCTTTAAAATCCACCCTACGCCTAACTGGCAGCGAATGCAGTTGTTTGATGCTGGCCGAGGTGGAATGATGTTTAGGTAGACCATACAAGACCCTAGCAGCTGCATTTTGAAGTGACTGGAGCTTATTCATCTGTTTCACTCCTGCACCTAAATAGAGTGCATTACAATAATCTATCCTAGATAGAACAAGGGCGCCAACCACCGTTTTACCCAGGGGAAAATGGAATAAAGGGAAGGATTTTACGTAATATCTTAAGCGTAAAAAAACAGCTAGAGGCCACTTGGTTAGTCTGGGATGCACAAGTGAGACGTTTGTCAATGAGAAAGCCGAGGTTTCTGGCTTTATCCACCGGCGATGGACAGGTGCCGGCTGCGGGGGCCACCAGGAGTGGCTCCAGAATGAGGGTTGTTTGCCAAGTTCCAGGATCTCGGTTTTTTCAGTATTTAGTTTTAAGAAATGTCCCTTCATCCATGACATTACAGAGGAAAGAGCGTCACGGAACCTATCAGCAGACATAGGTTCGTTTTGAGTAACCGACACCAACAACTGAGTGTCGTCAGCATAGGTCACAAGGCGCAGACCATGACTTTTAATTAATCTTGCCAGTGGAGTTACATAAATGTTGAATAAGGTGGGAGATAAGGCCGAACCCTGAGGAACTCCACCGGGAAGGGTGAACTGCTCTGATCTTAGGTCGTCCCAGTAAATTATTTGTTCTCTAGAGTCAAGGAAAGAGGAGAGAAGGGACAGAGCCTTGCCGCTGACTCTCACGGTCCGCAGCCTATTCATTAACACTGTATGATTTACAGTGTCAAACGCTGCAGTGAGGTCTAGCAATATTAGGGCCGTCCTACCACCCTCATCCAGTACCCTTCTGATCTCTTCAGTAGCCATGACTAGGGCCGACTCAGTAGAGTGACGAGCTCTAAAACCATGCTGGGTGGAATTGAGTATGTCATTCTCTTCAAGATACACAGTCAGTTCCGAATTAATGGCTCTTTCAAGAACCTTAGAGGGCAAAGGTAAACAGGAAATGGGACGATAGTTTTTAGCCTCTAAAGGTTCAAGTGAGGGCTTTTTTAGAATGGGCCTGATACAGGCCATTTTCCATCCTTCAGGAAAGTTCCAGTGCTCAGGACTAGATTAAGAAGAGGGGTCAGCAGTGCCCCAGCCTCGTTGATAGCTAGATGTAAAATGTGAGGAGAAAAGGGGTCAAGAGGAGATCCTGATTTAGTTAAGGCGAGTGTATCCACCTCTAGGTTCTCATCTAGACTAGTGAATTGAGATAAGCTGCCATGAACATGCTGTGTTTCCCATCTCTGGAATGGGTCTATGGTATTGGGCTCCGCAGAGTTCAAAAGCTCTTCATATACTGTTGTTACCTTTGTTTGGAAGAAAACCGCAAGGTTATCAACAAAAGCTTGATCAGGGGTAAAGACAGTGTCTCTTGGGTGACGGGACAACGCTGTAACTGTTTTAAACAGCTCTTTGGGAAAGTTGGTGGCCTCTAAAATTTTAGAAGTAAAATAAGCTGTTTTGGCTGAGAAAATCACTTCCTTATATTCCTTTAGTGCAAGGCCGTACTCGGTCTTATGCACTAAACTATATGAGGATCGCAAATGATTCCTTCAGCCGACATTTTATTTTAATAGTTTTTAGCTCTGCTGAATACCAGGGAGAGGATACCAATCTTTTCGTGGCCGTCTTAGTTATTTCAGGAGCCAGTGGATGGATTGCCTGGCAGATCCAGTTATTATAATCCGTAGCGGCCTGGTTAGGGTCGGCACTATAGGTTAGGTTCAGTTTCAATTTCAAGGCCGAAATTAGGTCATGTTGATGGACTTTCTTCCAGGCACACACCTTGCTACAAGGGGGTTGAGTCCTGCGACACATTTTATTGTTAAAAATGTTGATAGTAAAATTAACAGCATGGTGATCTGACCAAAGTAGGGGCAACACGCTGGTAACTTCAATGTGGATACTGTTAGTAAAGATGCCATCCAAGGTGTGTCCTGCCTGGTGTGTGGGATCTTTCACAATTTGCTGAAATCCAAAATTGGCCAGCGTATCCATTAAGTTAGAAGTATCCGAGTTGTTCGAAGCCTCAAGATGAAAATAAAAATTTCCCAGCAGTGTTAAAGAGTCCTTATCAAAAAACGACTCCATACGGGATTGTAAGGCAGTAATAAAAGCTAATCTTGGACCAGGAGGTTTATATAATAGAATTCCTTGAAAACATTCAACATTATTTAACTTTATACGTAAATGTATGGCTTCTGCATCCAGTAGTAGCTCTGGTGACATTATCACCTTATAGCCGGATCGATAAATTAGCGCTAGCCCTCCCCCTTTTTTACCTGTCCTGTCTAGATTGGTAACAGAATATTCAGCTGGGACAACACAGTTCCAGTCAGGATTACTAGCATCATTGGCCCATGTTTCGGTTAAGAAAATCAGATCAGGGTTGTCCGATTGGAAAAAACACTCTAAATCATTCTTGTGTTTCATTATTGACCTCGCGTTGATCAGGACACATCTAATAGATTTGGAACTATTCTCGGATAACGTTTTGAAGTGAGCATTAGGGGATTTGGAGGACGTGGGCTGCGTCTCCATGTCCAGCCTCACGTTATCATGCTGTGAGTTTACCATAGGGCAGACCTAATGGGGAGTTTTGACTTAGTGTTAAACTGGGTGCAAGATGCACGAAAAGGACAATTGTAGCATGTTTTAATATGAAAAACCGGGCACTTACCACTATTGAGGCTGAGAATATCATCACGCGAGTAGTGAAGTGTAGAAATTTGTGCAGGGGTTTGGCGCTAATTTTGGCGCTTGCCACGCTCCGGGCGCCAACGGGCGCAGACGGGCTTGCCTTTGGCGCGCTGCCGGGGCGCCCGCTGCGCTCGCCCCGCGTTCGTAACATCCGGTGCTTTATAGCCGGACGGGGAGTGCGATAGTGAAGGACTAGACCGCTACACGGGCCCACTCTTACAGCCAGGCACAGTGGTCGGAAGTTAATGAAAACTAAGGTCAGGTCCTACAATTCTAGCATCGGATGCAAGCAGTTATTAGGAGCAAGTCGTCTTCTTTGTCCCAAGCTCTTTAAAACAATTAGCACATTTATCACAAATTCCTAAAAATTAATTAGCACATTCAATTTTAAAACAACGAGACCGGCAGAAAAGCTAGCAATCAGCGCTGAGCCCCGATCTTGCAACAGCTAAGAAAGTTAAGGAAAATCAGTAGACTCCTCACTAGGGAAGCACTGGTGCAGGTTGTTCTAGCCATGGTCATGCCACACATAGACTTTGCGAACTCTCTGTACTTTGGCATTCCATTACTCCTAGCCAAAAGGCTGCAACCTGTGCAGAATCAGGCTCCTAGGTTGATTTTCCAGCAGCCAAGATGGCAAAATGTCTCTCCTCTTATGAGGAAGCTGCACTGGCTTACCATACAACAACGCTGTGCCTTCAAGATCAGCTGCCTCATCTTTAAATCCTTGCACGGCACCAGTCCAAAATTCATATCCAGCCTTACTCAATGACATATACCTACCCGCAATCTGCAATCAGCTCATTTGCACCTTCTGGTCATACCCCCCTACAGACTGAAGTGACTTGGCGGATGTAGGTTCGCAGTGCTGGTGCCTAGATTTTGGAATACCCTTCCACTTGACATCATATCCTGCACTGATTGTACGAGATTTAGGAGACTTCTCAAGACATGGTTGTTTACTCAGGCATATGAATAAAAAACCAGGGCTCAGGCCACTCCTAAAAATAGCACCAAGAAACCAATCGGTGTACATGCGCTCTAGTAAAAAAAATTAACATAACATATGTCTTGTCATTGTATAGTATGGTGTGACATTGTATAGTGCAGCATGGCATGGCATGGCCTGTCATTGTAATGTATTGCATTGTACAGTATGATATGGCCAGTCATTGTGTAAGGTATGGTATGGCATGGCCTGTCATTGTATGGTTTAGTATGGTATGGTATGGTATGGTATTGTATGGTATGGTACAATGAGGTATGGTAAGGCATGGTATGGTGTCATTGTATGGTATGGTTTGGTGTGGTATACTATGGTATGGTATGTTCTTTCTTTGTATGGTATGGTATGTTGTTTCATTGCGTGGTAGGTATATACTTTTATTAATGTTATTGTATGGAATTACATGGTATGGCTTTACATTGTATGGTATGGTATGTTATGGGATACCATATAGTATGACCTGTTATTTCATATCTTATGTTCATATTTGGTATGGTATGGTATGGCATGTCTTTGTACATTCTGTGAAGCATGGTATGTTATGGTACAGTATGGCCTATCATTGTATGTTATGGTATGGTACGGTATAGTATGGTTTGGTAGGGCCTTTGATTATTTTGTATAATATGGCCTATCATTGTATAGCATGGTATGGTATGGTCTGGCCTGCCAGTGTATAGTATGGCATATTATGATATGACCTGTTAATGTATAATATGGTACGATATGGTATGCAATGCTATGATTTTGACTATTATTGTATAGTCTGGTATCGCATGGTATGGCCTTTCATGGTATGGTATGATTAGGGCTCCCGGTTTTATGGTATTTATATTTTTGTCATTTCCATCTGTATTTATCCATATTTATTTTTTTCTAATTTATTTTAGGTTTTGTGAAAATAATTAAGCTGAAATGTGTATATTTCTGCATTTATTGAACCAGTTAATGTGCACTCATGACTCAGCGCCTGACAGTTTTCAATGATATATATACACAGTCAGATGGTAAAATATGCACTTGTAAGAAAATATGTACATTTTAGTATCAAGGTTGTGCAAATCTACTGCTGTTTAAGGCTCTTTACTAAAATCCCTATTTTTTTTATCCCCTTGCTTGTCAATCCATACAGCTATTGGCTTGGCAGTCATGATTGACAGCATTTAGAATCACTTAAAAACAACCCATATTTCCGCTTTTATCCACATTTAAAAATAAATCGAGTCAGGAAAAGAAATGGTTTTCTGTCTGTATTTATCTGTAAAAATCTGTAAAAACGAAAAAGAGGGAGCCTTAGGTATTATATGGTATGCTATGGCCTATCATTGTATGGTATGGCATGGAATAGTTTGGAATGGCCTGCCATTATATAGTATGGTACAGAATGGTACGTTATTGTGTAGTATGGCATTGTATGGTATGGTATGGCATTGTATGGTATGGTATGGTATGTCGTTTTATATTATGGCATGTATGGTCAGTCATGGTATGCTATGGTTTAGTACGGTACGGTATGCTATTTTATGATATAGTGTGTTATGGTACGGCATGGCCAGCCATTGTAACGTATCATATGGTATGGTAGGGTATTGTATGGTATGGAATGTTCTGTCATTGTATGCAATGGTATGGTATGGTATAGAGTGGCCTGTCATTGTACAGCATGGAATGATATGCTCTGTCATGGTATGGTTTTCTTGGGATGGCATTGTATGGTATGGAATCGTATGTTATTGTATGGTATGTTAAGGCCTGTAGTTGGTTATTATAGTATGACCATTCATAGTATTTTATTGTAGGAAATAGCCTTTCATTGTACTGTATGGTATGGAATGATAGTATATTGTCTATCATTGTACAGTATGGTATCATATGATATGGCCTGTGATTGCATGGTATGGTATAATATAGTACACTATAGCCTGTTCTTGTATAGTATGGCATGGCCTCTTATTGTATTGCATGGTATGGTATGGTATTGTACTTTATAGCTTGTCATTGTATAGTATGGTAGGATCTGTCATTGCATAGTGCAGCATGGTATGGCCTATCATTGTATTGTATTGTATGGTATGATGTGGAATGTGAAGTGGAGAAGTGTGGCTCACCGATTAAAACGGCAGACCCTGAGGCAGAGGTCTGGCCCGGGACCAGGGTTCAATTCCCGACGCGGCAGGGTCTTGGGCTCAATGTCCACGGACTCGATAATTCTCGCCTAGGTGCCTACTCTAATCATGGGTCCCACTCTGCAACTCTGGGCAATAGCTTGCTTAATCTCCACAACGGCCCCGAAAGCGCTAGGATGCCTGGCCTCACCTTGGAGGTGCCCAGTAAGGGGGAATCTCACAGGGAAAGCCAGGAAGGGTTCCACAGCGGTATACAGCGCCAAGATACCTTTCAGGTGATAGTGCGCTTTACAAGTATACACACATTTACATTTTTACATTTACATGATATGTCTTGTCATTGTACAGTATAATATTGCTGCTCATTATGTATGGTATAGCTTGTCATTGTATGGGTTGGAATGGCTTGATATGGTATGTATGGTATGGTACAGTGTGCTATGGAATGGTACAGTACAATATGGTACATTATGGTATGGTATGGTATTCCATTGTGTGGTATGGTTTGGTATGCTATGGTATGTTCTGTCATTGTATAATATGGTATGGCATGGTATGGTATGGCCTGTTGTTGGTTTGGTATGATATGGCCTATCACTGTATAGCATGGTATGGTATGGTCTGTTATTGTATAGTATTTTATGGTGTTGGTCTTGGTCTATGGTATGGATGGCTTGTCCTGTCATTGTACTGTATGGTAAGGTATGGTAATATACGGTATGGTATGGTATGAAAGGGTAGGGTATGGTATAGCACGGTATGGTCCAGCCTGTCATGTTATTATGATCTGGCCAATCACTATTTAGCATGGTATGGTACAGTTTGTCCTGCCATTCTATAGTATTGTATGCTATGATATTGTCTATCATTGTATAGTATGGTATTGTATGGTATAGCATGTCATTGCATAGGATGGTATGGTATGGTATGTTATGGTATGGTATGGTACAGTGTGGTAAATAATATCAAAAAAGGGGAGTAAAGAGGTGGTGCTCAACGGCACCAAGGTGGGGGCATCCTCCTCTCCTGAAAGTTCAGTTTATCAACAAGGTCCACCTCACATTGAGTTAGTGTGTATCCTGATGTTCGTGGAATACACAATGTGTGTTAAAATACCCCTCACACACCAAAAGGGCCCTTGGTGTCATGCTTCATCATTGGGGTCTTCCCGCCCCGCTGCGGGACGGGGCAGTGCTGCGACAAGCGACTACGCTGGAGCACCTTTTTATGTGGGTGCTATGTGAGTGTATTGGAGTGAGTGTCAGTAGGGTCAGGGGTGATATAATGTGATGTTTAAAAAAATACCTGGCCTGGTGATAGAAAAAACTTTTTAATAGACACTGGCTGGTATTGTTAAAAAAGTGGTTTGGAGAGACAAAGCAAGTTAATGGGCTTACTCTCCTGTGCGGGTCAACATGTTTCGGGGCACCATGCCCCTTCGTCAGGACCGGGGTCAGATCCCCCTGTCACTCACTAATGTTTTACCACAGAAAAATATTAATATTAAAGTGTATGTACAAAGGTGTGTGATAATATTCTCATTATCGATACCAGTGTCGATTAATAAGTTTTTTCTATCACCAGGCCAGGTATTTTTTTAAACATCACCTTATATCACCCCTGACCCTACTGACACTCACTCCAATACACTCACATAGCACCCACATAAAAAGGTGCTCCAGCGTAGTCGCTTGTCGCAGCACTGCCCCGTCCCGCAGCGGGGCGGGAAGACCCCAATGATGAAGCATGACACCAAGGGCCCTTTTGGTGTGTGAGGGGTATTTTAACACACATTGTGTATTCCACGAACATCAGGATACACACTAACTCAATGTGAGGTGGACCTTGTTGATGGTACCGTGTGGTCCATCATTGTACAGCATGGTATGGTATGGCCTTTCATTGGATGGTATGTATGGAATAGTTTGGTATGGCTTGTCATTGTTTAGTATTGTACGGTATGGTCTGTTATTGTGTATTGTGGTATGTTATATCTTTGTGTATTATGGCAATCTATTTATTATTTTATTTATTTATAAAGTTTTATATAGCGCAAACTTGATCCGGTCTGTTATGATATTGTATGAAATTATATTTTATTGTATGGTATGTTATGGTATTACCTGCCATTGTACAGTATGGTGTGGTATGGTATGCTATGTCAATGTATGGTATGGTATGGTATGACCTGTTATTGTTTAACATGGTATGGTATGGTATGGCCTGTTATTGTATAGTATTTTTTGGTATGCTATGGCCTTTCATTGTATAGTAAGGTAGGCTATGGGATAGATTGCTAGTATATTGCCTTTCGGTGTATATTATGGTAACAAATGGTATGGCCTGTCATTGCATGGTATGGTATGGTACACGTTCTAGCCTGTCCTTGAATAGTTTGACATGGTCTCTTATTGTATTGCATGGTATGGTATGGTATGGTACTGGCATTGTACAGTATAGTACGGTATGACACGTTATGGTTTGTCATGGTGTGTTATGGTGTGGTCTTTCATTGCACAGTACGGCATGGTATGGTATGGCCTGTCATTGCACTGTATTGTATGTTATGATATTGCTTGTCATTTTACAGTATGATATGCTCGGTCATTATATAAGGTATGGCATTATAGTATGGCCTGTCACTGCATGGTTTGGTATGGAATGGTTTGGTATGGTATTGTACTGTATGGTATGGTACGATACGGTACGGTAAGGTACGGTATGGTGTACCATTGTATGGTATGGTGTGTTATGGAATGGTATGGCATGGCCTGTAACTCTACTGTTTGGTATTTTATGGTATGTTCTGTCATTGTATAATATGGTATGGTTTTGTGATGTATGGTATGGTATGGTATGGTATGGTATGGTATGGCATGACATGGCGAGGTGTGGTATGGTATGATGCTGGCATAGTATGGTATATTATATAGCATGGTTTGGAATGGTCTGTTATTACTTATTATGGTATGGTATTGTCTTTGTTTATTATGGTATGGTCTGCCATGTTATGGTAGGGTATGGTATGTTCCTTCATTGTATGGTATAGTCAGTTTAGTACGCTATAGAATGGTATGATACAGTAAGACTTTTCATTATATGGTATGGTATGGCACGTCACAACATAGCATGGTATGGTATGGTTGGTATGGTATGGTATGGAATGTTTTGACCTGTTATTGAATAGCATGGGATGGGGAGGTCTGTCATTTTATAGTATGATATGGCCTGTCATTGTACAGCATAGTATGGCCTGGTATTCTATATTGTATGTTATGGTATGATATGGTATGGTATGGTATGATATGGTATGGCCAATCATTGTACAGTATGGTATGGTATCAATACCATTGTATGGTATGTTATAGCCTGAATTGTATGGTAGGGTATGGTATGGTATGGCTTTTCATTGTATAGAATGGTATGGCCTGTTATTGTATAGTACAGAATGATATGGTAATCTTTGTTACGATGTACACATTAAGTTACGGAACAAAGTGCAATAGGAGCGGCCACACACGCAAAAGAGAGCTACACAATATGTTGTTATTTTCATCCCAGAATATTCTTTCCAACCCGTAATCATGCAAACATAAACTAATTTAAAACACACCCTGTTTTTTGCATTAAACATTTTAATCATGCCGAAGACATCCTGTAAATCTTGAAACAGGCCCCAAAAATTAGCTTTGTTACCAACTAAACTAGTGATTTCTTAATAACCATAGTGTGAAGCCATTAATGCTGTTTTTAAATCATTGTGAAAAGTGGCCCAGTGAAAGCAACAGCGCGGCGTAAAACCAGAAGCAAGACAACCTGAAAACACATACACTCTTACAAAGGGCTTCAAGTAGAAGAAAAAAATAGGCTGAGAGAGAAAACAGAAGCAGCGAAAGGATGCCCCCACAATAGGAAGTAGTACTTAGTCTATACTCCCGGGACGGGGAAACACACAATCATAAAGTCAATACTCGCTGACCAATCAGGAGCCAGCAAATAAGAGTGGCAATGAAGCCAACCAGTGGTAAGCAATGGGTGGGCTGTAATACCTTGCAAGTAAATTGAATATCTCACAAGCAACAGTGCATGTGCTGTCTCAGTAGAGACCAAAAAAGGGAGTAACTGAGCCTACAATTAACTTAAAAAACAAACAAACATTGGTATCCTACATGACACTCACCCCCCACATGTTTGCTTCTGATGTCTGAGAAACCCTAATTGCAGGAAGAAACACCTGCACAAATTGACAAGCATATTCTCTTTCAGTGACTGTAGCCCCTGTGGTGCCAGGGGAGCAGATGACACTGCACAAGCAATAAGACCCTCCCACACCTGCCCCCTCATGACAAACTCCATCAATTGTCTCTCTGTCACAAAAACACACTTTACAGCAAAATCCATGTGGCATGGAAGAGAATCAAGGGCAGCCAAAGAGGAGGAGTTCCACTCTTCAACAAACAAGACATACCATAAGACAACCATATCCACATCGCATACTCTACACAGGTAGGGATTCAATAGTTTTGAAGTTTGTCATTCTAGCAACACCATATCAATTCAAATAGTCTTTATCCAACTGTTTTCCAGATGATCATAAAAGACTTACATGATTTAAAACACACACAGACTAATATAAAAACAATCAAATATTTAAGAATTTAAAAACGCAGCAATAAAATTAGAATACATACCAGGCACAAAAGCCATAAAAAAGACCTGTTCTAAAAACGTGAAATGATGTAATACAATATCAAACATCATTAAAATGGGACTTATTTTCACAGAATACCAAGAGCTGCTAATTCCTGATATATCCTCCAATATTATGTTGGGACATATTAGAACCTCTGCAAAGTCAGTTCATAAACTTTATTTCGATTCATCCAAGGAATCATAAAAGTATACATTTAAATAAAAACTAATTTTACAAATGGTTTTCAAATCTACAGGATCAAGTTATTAACATAAAATGAATTTCTTAACCATATTTCAGCAGATCACCAAAAACAATTACAATCCCTAAAAGTTAACATAAATCATAAAAGATAAAACGGCCCAAATATGCAATAGTAAAGTGCAATCTGCTATTACAATTTATAAATATCACATGAAAAACCAATGGAACCTTTCATGTTAACCTGTAATCTTACATCAGATATTTACTCAGTATTCCCACTAGAGCATAAAAAAATTTCAGTAGCGATTCCTAATGGTAAATGACAATTTAATAAAGCTAAGCATGGCGCTACATATAGCAGCAGTATGCAACGATTTTAGATACTCATAGCCTTCTTTATAATTACAGGGACGAATATCCATTAAGATAGGTTTAATAAACCGTTTTCTTGGATTTTCGTACAAAGTACAAAAGAGAACAAGGTGCAAAGTGCATTGTTGAGCTTTGTTATCACATGGACAAGGGGTTAGCCTCTCACACCAACCCCCTTGTTTCGGAAAAGCAAAAAGAAAATGCATTATATTTAATCGAAATTGCGTCAAATAAAATCGTCATTGTGTATGTACAGTAAAAGATAGACAAAATTGATGCTGCAATTTACCCTTTTGATATTGTACTTGTTCATTGTGTTTTAACTGACCCAAAGTATCACGATAAGCATTCCTAATTACAATCCTTGTGTCCTGCTGAATAAATTCTGGACTTTCATAAATATGACCTAGACCAATTTTATAAAACGTTTCCTTCACATATGACAACCATGGGATCCGCGTAGCATGATCCAATCTTAGGCAATCTTTCAAAATTTCTTTCATGAGCTGCAAGTCCTCAGATAACCAAATTTTCCCCCACAGGAGTAATGGGGAGACATGAATAATATCGCTCACAAATTCTATACCCATCTCCATATGGGAAAAATCATTTGGTAAACTAGTTGGAATTGACAAAAGACGCTTTAACCACTTCGATGCTAAGCATGAACTTGGACTTCAATGCAATTTCCATTGAAGTCAATGGAAACTCCATGACGAGCTGAGCTCGTCATGAGCGTCGAAGGAGTTAAAAACATGTTCTCCATAACTTGTATTTGGGTAGATTTATGTGTCCCCCACACCCCCGCCCCATAGGTGGCAACAGGCAAACATTTGGCTTTATATAAGGTCTTTAAATCAGCAATAGTTTTTTGACCCAATTTACTCGCGAAACGAAAAAGAGCCTCTATGGATCGCGTGGCTTTTTGTACTCGGGCCGTTATTAATGGGTCCCAGCTCAAATTTTTATTAAATAGATTGCCTAAATAGTTAAAATTCTCAACTTTTTCAATAATCAGGTTGTCTACAACAAACCTACGGGTTTTTGTCCCTCTACCATAACAAAGGACTTCGTAAAATTGACCCTAAGGTCTAGGTCCTGCATGAAGTCATTAAATGCAATCAAACACTGTTGCATGCTATTAGCAGTTAGGGTCATTAATACAGTGTCATCAGCATAGGATAACAAAGGTATCTGTCTACCATTTACTTTAGGGAAATCTGAACAATTCTCTAACAGAAACTTTTCTAAACCATTTGTATAGACTAAAAACAAAAAAGGGGCCAGAATACAGCCCTGGGGTACACCTTCAGTTGATGGGATGGATTTTGTTTTTTCTCCCCCCGGGCCGTATCTAATCGACACAGTAGTAGCAGCGTGTAATCTGCGAAGCAAGGTAACCAAAGGTTCCTCAAACCCCATAGCATCCATCATCCGCCATAGCTTGTCCCTACATACAGTGTTGAAGGCACTGGATAAGTCCATGAAGGCCAGGTGTATAGGAACACCCCTGGCCTTCATGTACTTACCCATGACTAAGGCCAAATTAAGACACTGCTCTGTTGTCCCCTTACCTCTCCTGAACCCATACTGCGAGTCTACAATAAGGCCAGAAGAGTCTTCCCAGGTCTCCAGGCGGGATAGTATAACCCTCCCCATCAGCTTACAGGATGCATCTATTAATGAGATCGGCCTGTAGCAGCACGGGTCGCGTTTATCACCTTTTTTCAAAAATTGGTACAACTACCGCCTCTTTCCATGACAGAGGAATGCACCCGACCACGATCGCCCTAAAGAAATTAAGTAGTAATGGTGCCCACACGTCAAGGTTACTTTTAAATAAGTCTAAAGGCACTGCATCTGGACCTGGGGCTTTTAATGAGATAGAAATATCAATATAGGACTAGCTAGGTTGTGTTAGTGAGACTCAGGAGGTACATCTGCGGGCAAACCCTTAGGTTTGGTTATGAAGCCCTCACACACCAACCTAGTTGGTGTCATGCTTCATCATCGGGCCCACCACAGTGACACCGAATGTGTCCCGGGTGTGCTGCGACTCCAGATTACTGAGGAGCTGGTATGCTTGCTGAGTGTGCAGTGATAGTGAGAATGAACGTGAAAGGTTAAAAGCTATACAGGTGGTCCCAGTTCCCGAGGGTGAAAGGTAAATTTTAATATCTGGGCCCCTGTTAGCAAGATAAAAAGGCTGTGGACGATGTGGAGTGTATTAAGAGCTCCTACGTCCTTGTGGTCTACATGTTTCAGCCAGGCCTTTTGATTAAAACTGGCTTTCCTCAGGACCAATGAGTATGTGTGGGTGACAATAAACTATATTAAGTGACAATGTGTGGTAAAAAGTGTCGCACTCGCTAAGGTGCTGTACGTGTAAGAGGGGGATTCCCTCTACTTTACTGTACATAGAACATAGAGACAATACAGACATACAAGGGAGAACCAGTGAGAATGGTATTTACCAAAACACAACATTTGGCCGACTTCTAGTGTGCGTGAGCGACCTAGAGCGGCAGATAACGTGGCCATGAGCGTTTTCCATGGCTGAGGTGAAATATGGCGGTAAAGTTTTAAACGCAGTGGCGGTGGTGGGCTACACAGCGAAACAAGCATAGCGTGAGGTACAGGTAAGTATGGTACATAATTCCTCACACTTGCTACTTGCTGTTAAAGCCTCATGGGTCACTTGGCAGGGAGGGGAAGAAGACCCTAAACGTTGTAAAAGGTCAGAGTTAGGATGGTACCTGTGGGGAGAAAAAGCTGCTTACCCAGAGCGTCGTGTAGAGATCACTCGTTTACTCACGGTATTTCCGATCAGCGTGCTCCTGCGACCTATCGTCCTGCTCCAGTGTCCCGAGTGAACTTTGCATGGCTCAGGCATGGGCTTAAATAGCTGGTTCAATTGGTTGCACCTGGAAAAGGGGAAGAGGGTGCGGTCGCGCTGGCTCTAAGTGCGCGTGTGCAAGGAGACAGTGGCACTCGCGTTGCGCATGCGCGGTGATCAGTTCCAGCGCATGCGTGTACTGCAGATCTCTACACATTAGCGCATGCGCATTGGAGATGTGTAGAAGAATTGTGGCAAGTGTCATGGGACCAATGTGTAATGGCCCATTGGGGGTAAGGAGACGATAGACAACAATAGTAGCGACATCTGCACACTAGCGCATGCGCAATGGGGAAGTTGTAACCGAAGGGTAATGGCCCATTTGGGACAAGGGATGATTAAAAAGCAACAGTTTAGCGAATTAAAGGCATAGAGGCAAATACAGAGTTGGGACAGACCACGAGTCTGAGCGCAGACAGGGATACAGACTTATTGTTGTGAACACACATGGAATGTTTATCTGGCTAAGGCATTCCACGGAATGGAATCATTGAGCCCCTCTATATGGGTAGAAAGGCGGTAAATCCAGCGTTGCTCTTTGGAGAGTAGTATTTTCTCATCGCAGCTGGATAGTGCGAATTGTTCAATGACTGTCCAGGTGAAGTCATTTGGGGTATGATTTTGGGTGATGAAGTGTTGGGTCAGCTTGCTGATGTTTTTGCCACAGCGCATTGTACTTCTATGTTCAGTCATCCTGGTTCTGACTTTCCTGGTGGTCATACCGATGTATCTCAAACCACAACGACAGGTGATCAAGTATATTAAGTTGGATGAGTTACAGTTGGTAAATTGTCGTTGTGTCCAGGTTTTTCCATTTTCCAAAGATAATGTTTTGGAAACATTATCCCAACTCTGTATTTGCCTCTATGCCTTTAATTCGCTAAACTGTTGCTTTTTAATCATCCCTTGTCCCAAATGGGCCATTACCCTTCGGTTACAACTTTTCCATTGCGCATGCGCTAGTGTGCAGATGTCGCTACTATTGTTGTCTATCGTCTCCTTACCCCCAATGGGCCATTACACATTGGTCCCATGACACTTGCCACAATTCTTCTACACATCTCCAATGCGCAAGATAATGTTTTGGAAACATTATCTTTGGAAAATGGAAAAACCTGGACACAACGACAATTTACCAACTGTAACTCATCCAACTTAATATACTTGATCACCTGTCGTTGTGGTTTGAGATACATCGGTATGACCACCAGGAAAGTCAGAACCAGGATGACTGAACATAGAAGTACAATGCGCTGTGGCAAAAACATCAGCAAGCTGACCCAACACTTCATCACCCAAAATCATACCCCAAATGACTTCACCTGGACAGTCATTGAACAATTCGCACTATCCAGCTGCGATGAGAAAATACTACTCTCCAAAGAGCAACGCTGGATTTACCGCCTTTCTACCCATATAGAGGGGCTCAATGATTCCATTCCGTGGAATGCCTTAGCCAGATAAACATTCCATGTGTGTTCACAACAATAAGTCTGTATCCCTGTCTGCGCTCAGACTCGTGGTCTGTCCCAACTCTGTATTTGCCTCTATGCCTTTAATTCGCTAAACTGTTGCTTTTTAATCATCCCTTGTCCCAAATGGGCCATTACCCTTCGGTTACAACTTCCCCATTGCGCATGCGCTAGTGTGCAGATGTCGCTACTATTGTTGTCTATCGTCTCCTTACCCCCAATGGGCCATTACACATTGGTCCCATGACACTTGCCACAATTCTTCTACACATCTCCAATGCGCATGCGCTAATGTGTAGAGATCTGCAGTACACGCATGCGCTGGAACTGATCACCGCGCATGCGCAACGCGAGTGCCACTGTCTCCTTGCACACGCGCACTTAGAGCCAGCGCGACCGCACCCTCTTCCCCTTTTCCAGGTGCAACCAATTGAACCAGCTATTTAAGCCCATGCCTGAGCCATGCAAAGTTCACTCGGGACACTGGAGCAGGACGATAGGTCGCAGGAGCACGCTGATCGGAAATACCGTGAGTAAACGAGTGATCTCTACACGACGCTCTGGGTAAGCAGCTTTTTCTCCCCACAGGTACCATCCTAACTCTGACCTTTTACAACGTTTAGGGTCTTCTTCCCCTCCCTGCCAAGTGACCCATGAGGCTTTAACAGCAAGTAGCAAGTGTGAGGAATTATGTACCATACTTACCTGTACCTCACGCTATGCTTGTTTCGCTGTGTAGCCCACCACCGCCACTGCGTTTAAAACTTTACCGCCATATTTCACCTCAGCCATGGAAAACGCTCATGGCCACGTTATCTGCCGCTCTAGGTCGCTCACGCACACTAGAAGTCGGCCAAATGTTGTGTTTTGGTAAATACCATTCTCACTGGTTCTCCCTTGTATGTCTGTATTGTCTCTATGTTCTATGTACAGTAAAGTAGAGGGAATCCCCCTCTTACACGTACAGCACCTTAGCGAGTGCGACACTTTTTACCACACATTGTCACTTAATATAGTTTATTGTCACCCACACATACTCATTGGTCCTGAGGAAAGCCAGTTTTAATCAAAAGGCCTGGCTGAAACATGTAGACCACAAGGACGTAGGAGCTCTTAATACACTCCACATCGTCCACAGCCTTTTTATCTTGCTAACAGGGGCCCAGATATTAAAATTTACCTTTCACCCTCGGGAACTGGGACCACCTGTATAGCTTTTAACCTTTCACGTTCATTCTCACTATCACTGCACACTCAGCAAGCATACCAGCTCCTCAGTAATCTGGAGTCGCAGCACACCCGGGACACATTCGGTGTCACTGTGGTGGGCCCGATGATGAAGCATGACACCAACTAGGTTGGTGTGTGAGGGCTTCATGACCAAACCTAAGGGTTTGCCCGCAGATGTACCTCCTGAGTCTCACTAACACAACCTAGCTAGTCCTATATTGATATTTCTACATATAATCAGGGGACCCGGACTAGCTTACCTAGTCCTCTCTCTCCCTTTTGATTTGCTGCTTTTAATGAGATACCTTTCCTTAAGGCCTCCTCAATTTCAGGGAGGGAAAATGAGAGACTAAGTGCTAGCGCTGTTTCATGATAAGAGTCAATATGCCCCTCACTATCAGTAGCCAAGCAAACACCATTTGGATTAAAAATGTTGGCATAATGGACTTCCCAGGTTTCTCCCGCTAAATGGGTAACCATACTACCTTTTTCCTCACTATTGAGGAAGGGGCAAATTATTATCTCCCAAAACAGCCTACTATCCCTCAAATCTGAGGCTTTCTCCAGATCATCCCAAGCCTTCTTTTTTAATTCCAATTTCCGCTGCATAATAGTATCCTTATAAGATTTCCTTGCACTTTTGACCAATTCCTTGTCCCGAGGTACTTGGCGTAACGCCTTTTTTAATAATGTTTGTGCTGCCGAACACTCAGCATCAAACCATTTGTGCTCCCTTGGATCTCCCTTTCCTATCGGTTTAACAAGGTGAGTGGCCACATTTCCGCAAAGAGCTTCAAAGTTCTGAATTATCGTTTCTGGCTCGGATGTGGACGTTAAACAGATATCTATCTCTAGATTATTTGCCTTGAAAATCGTTTCCTCCAACTTTCTCACATCAACCCTGTCCCACTTTAGGGTTAAGCCTTGATTTTGGCTATATTTCATTGGTTGCTCAGTGGGCTGGTTTCTCTCAATCACAGGGCACAATTTCAAAACAAGGGGGTTATGGTCACTAGCAGGATTTACTTATATTTTGAATTCGTCAACAAAATGAGTATACCTACTAGAAACCATAGCAAAATCAATTACACTCATTTGGCCCCCCGTCCCTTGGAAAGTTGGTAATGGCAAAAATTCACAAGTGGATGGCATATACAAAATACAAAGGTCATTTATCAGAATGATGTTATTCAGTGCCTCTCCTTGCGACGTGTGCTTAAAATGCGCCAGTGGTTGCTCATTCGTGTCAACCAAACCACAGGCCCCGGACCCACTAAGTTTTCATAATCAATCAATCAATCAAACCATTTGTATAGCGCACTACTCACCCGGGAGGGTCTCAAGGCGCTTGGGGAAGGGGTATGCTACTGCTCGAACAGCCAGGTCTTGAGTTGTCTCCTGAAGGCGAGATGGTCCTGGGTCAGCCGAAGGTGGATGGGGAGGGAGTTCCATGTCTTGGCCGCTAGGTAGGAGAAGGATCTTCCTACGGCGGTGGCTCTTCGGATGCGTGGTACGGCTGCGAGGGCGAGGCTGGTGGACCATAGCTGGTGGGTGGGCGTGTAGAAGGTCATGCGGTTGTTGAGGTACTTGGGGCCCAGGTCGTGGAGAGACTTGTGTGCGTGGGTGAGGAGCCGGAACGTGATCCTTTTGTCGACGGGGAGCCAGTGCAGGTTCCTCAGGTGGCTGGAGATGTGGCTGCGTCGGGGGACATCCAGGATGAGTCGGGCGGAGGCGTTCTGGATGCGCTGGAGTCTTTTCTGTAGCTTGGCTGTGGTTCCGGCGTAGAGGGCGTTTCCGTAGTCCAGTCGGCTGGTGACGAGTGCCTGGGTGACTGTCTTCCTGGTCTCGGTCGGGATCCAGCGGAAGATCTTGCCAAGCATACGCAGGGTGTTGAAGCACGATGAGGAGACGGCGTTGACTTGTCTGGTCATCGAGAGGGAGGAGTCCAGGATGAAGCCCAGGTTGCGTGCGTGGTCGGTTGGCTTGGGTGCGGTGCCCAGGGCTGGGGTCCACCAGGAGTCGTCCCAGGCGGAGGGCGAAGATCCCAGGATGAGGACTTCCATCTTGTCCGAGTTCAGTTTGAGGCGGCTGTCCTTCATCCACTCGGCGACGTCTTTCATCCCTTCGTGTAGGCAGGTTCTGGTGGTGTCGGGGTCTCTGGTGAGGGAGAGGATCAGCTGGGTGTCGTCTGCGTAGGAGATGATGTTGAGGTTGTGCTGGCGTGCGATGGCTGCAAGAGGTCTCATGTAGACTTTGAACAGGGTGGGGCTGAGTGAAGATCCTTGCGGAACGCCGCAGATGACTTCGGTGGCCTCGGAGCGAAACGGGGGGAGGCGGACTCTTTGTGTTCTTCCGGCGAGGAGCGAGATGATCCACTCCAGTGCCTTCTCTTGGATACCGATATTGCTGAGGCGCTGGACTAGGGTGCGGTGGCAGACAGTGTCGAAAGCAGCGGAGAGGTCCAGGAGGATGAGGGCCACTGTTTCCCCCGTGTCGAGCAGGGTCCGGATGTCGTCGGTGGCTGCGATGAGGGCGGTCTCGGTGCTGTGGTTGGCTCTGAAGCCGGACTGCGAGGGGTCGAGGGATCCGTTCGTCTCGAGGAAGGCGGCCAGCTGTCTGTTGACGATCTTCTCGATGACTTTAGCAGAAAAGGGGAGGAGCGAGATGGGGCGGAAGTTTTTGAGGTCGGTGGGGTCCGCTGTTGGTTTCTTCAGGAGGGCGCTGAGCTCGGCGTGCTTCCAGCTCTCCGGGAATGTGGCGGTGTTGAAGGAGGTGTTGATGATGTTCCGGAGATGGGGTGCGATGGTGGAGTCGGCCTTGTTGAAGACGTGGTGTGGGCAGGGGTCGATTGGTGATCCGGCGTGGATGGTGTTCATCGTGCGGGCTGTGTCTTCGGTGGTCACCGTGGTCCAGGTGCGGAGGGTGGCGCTGGGGTGCGTTGGTTCTGTGGTTGGGTGCGTGGATGGTGCGCCGAAGCTGTTGTGGATGTCGGCGATCTTGCGGTGGAAGAACGGGGCGAGGGAGTCGCAGAGGTCTTGTGACGGAGTGATGTCGTTGTTGCCGGTGCTGGGGTTGGAGAACTCCTTGACGATGCTGAAGAGTTCCTTGCTGTCGTGGGTGTTGTTGTCCAAAATGTCCAGTCGTTCCTTCAGGGATTTCTTCTTGGTGGTGCGGATAAGCTGGTGGTGCTTGCGGGTAGCGTGTTTGAGGGCGGTCATGTTGTCGGTGGTCCGGTCGAGGAGCCAGGCTTTCTCGAGGGTGCGGCAGGTCTTCTTGGAGTCCTTGAGTTCGTCGGTGAACCAGGATGCCTTCTTGCTTCTGGGTCTGCTGGGAGGGGACAATTAAAGAGAACAATTAAAGTCCCCTACCCACATAATGAACAGAGAAGATAAGCTATTTGTCACCTTGGCTATCTCCTCTTGTAACATATCAATAACAGTTGTGGAGTTAGAGTCAAAGATGTTATAATACCAATTGATCAAAAGCAAAGGAACTGGGAACAGATTTGTAATCAGAAGCAATTGGTACCAAGGAGAGTCCACTACTTTAAGTGTTTTTACGGTGTTATATTTTACAGAAATAGCAGTCATTAATCCACCCTTTGCCCTTCCTGCCTGTGAAGGTTCAGCATGCACATTGAAGGATTGATATCCATCCAAGTCTCGATCATTTCTGCTCCAAGTTTTTTGGAGACAGATAATGTCGAAACTTGCTATATATTTGGACCATGCCTCGTCCTGTAACCTACGAGAAAGACCTGCTATATTCCATGTGATTAGGCGGAAGGTACACCCATCTGGTTGGTTACTTAGTGGAACTGGGCACATACGTTCCACACTTGGATCCGTATCACTACCAACGACCATTTCTGCCACTGCTGATCTTTCCACTGACAATCTAATTGAGCTTCCAGAAGGTACCTCACCAAGGGCTAGATGTAGGTAAATCTTATTTACCGATTCATAAATACCGAATTTTACCGATTCGGTATTTATGAATCAGTAAATAAGATGTAGGTAAAAATTCGGTAATTTTTACCGAATCGGTAGGATTCGGTATTTACCGAATCGGTATTTGCCATTGATTCCTATGGGCCTTGAAGCCCATATGAATCAATAGCAAATACCGATTCGGTAATTACCGAATCGGTAAAAATACCGAATTGCCAAGGGGGACAGGGTGTCACTTTGACACCCTGTTACACCCCTGTTTCTGGCTTGTGTGCCATGTGACACACCTACATGCCCTTAGGGCATGTATGTGTGCCACATGCCACAGGTGTGCATGCACAGATGTGCATGTACACAGGAATTCGTTATTTACCACCCAATGGTATTAGGTGGTAAATAACGAAATCTAAAGGCCCTGTAGCACTTTTTAAAGTGCTACCTACATAAGAAATTACAGATTCGGTAATTTTACTGATCAGTAATTTTACCGAATCTGTAAAATTACCGATTCGGTAAAATTACCGAATCTGTATGATTTTGCAACCCCTACATGCCAATGTCCAAATACCGGTCGGAAACGGCCAAAATCTGTATTTTCGGCCGTTTCCGACCGGTATTTGGACACCTACATCTGGCCCCAAATTTCTTAGCCACAATATCCCCACTAGGGCCATTCACGAGTCAGTCCACCCCCTCCAACCCTCTGAGTGGCTCAAATCGATTTCTCAAAGGGAGATACTGGGCCGCCCAGTCAAATTGGTTCTCACCGTGGGGTCTCCCCCTGCAATGATTATATATTGGACGAGATGGACCACGATTCACATAGGGATAAAAATAACTTAAACCTATGGATTGAATGTCTCCCACTCTACCAAACCTTGGTTCTTGGCAAATATAATCGACTACCCAGGGATCTCTAAAATTGACAATAACGCAGTCTCCCACAAGGTCCTTCTTACTACAACCCAACCAGCTCACCCTTCTGACACTTAAAATCTCTGTATTAGAATAGGGGGGGAGCATTCTATTTTTATTCAGCCAAAAAATGACTTTATTTTTCAGCTCCCTGTGTGATTCTATTTGGTTTGCCCTAGTACCCGGGACGCCCGTCAATATGATTGTATACGGTGCTGATTCAGGGGGAAGGTTTACACAAGGCAGCTGCTGTGTAGAATCATCATTGCCCAATAATTGTTGTCCCTTTGGCTGTCTTCCCAGTGGTTTTGCAAGCAATGCGGGCTGCAAACTAACCGCCCTGCCTGCCCCTGTACCCCTATCACTAATAGTGCATGGGGGATTACTCACTTCCGGATTTTTCTCTGCACATAGTTGGGGATTCGGTTTTTTAGAACTTACAGCGGTGGGTAATTGAACGGCCCTACTGGATTTGGGGGATTTACTAGGCCCTAGGGATGGGGAAGCCAAGGCTTTTGCGCCTTCTCTCTCCAAGCCCTTTGTCAGCACATCCAACATGAATGTGTTTGCACTTACTAGCTTTTCCAATTGGTCAAGTTTTAAGTTAATTACTATCGACCTTTCCAGTAAGGGTAGCATCAATGGTTTAACAAGTTTTTCTATTTCACCCAGTAACCCCTCATTTACGCTACATTGAATTGGTAATTGGGTAGAGGCAAGGGATACCTTAGTCAGGCTAGGGGATTGAACTACAGTAGGTGGGGCCTGGTTCCCATTTTGTGTTTTTAATATTTTTGTACAACCACCCTTCCGATGTCCTCCCCCTCTTTTCCTTTTACTAGTTGTTGATATGGTTGTAGGTTTTTTACTCACTCCTAGCACCTGGTCTTGAACTTTTGGAGGGGATCTCTGTGGTGATAGAGATTTAGAAACTATGCTGCTCGAGGCACTTGAATCAATACTGTTTGGGGTAGGGCTTACGATGGAACAAGCCGCCAAATCATCAGGCCCCTCCAACAATGAACACGAGCTCGAACTCAGGACGACCAAGGGATCTGTTGGTCTACATTGTTCAGGAGTGGCCCCTGACACAATAGTACCCAGAGAAGAACGCTTCCCAGTTAAAAGGTCTATGGACAGGGGTTTTTCCGTGAGGGCTATTTCTTTTTCCAGGATTACCGTTGCCCGTTTGATAAAATGATCAGGGGTCCCAGTGGCCACCCCGCCATTAGTAGAAAGGGTGATCTTTTTTCTCCTCCCTGAGCGTAGCGCCATTTAATAAATTAACAACTGACACTTAACCGGCAAGAAGAAAAAAAAAAAAACCAACAAGATGTTTTCCAAACAATAAAATAGGACAACAATATAACCCTTCACTACCATCCAATGGCAAGGATAATATTTATGTATTAAAACACTTCACAATACCAAAGTTTAAGGGGGGTTGGCCCAGCCCGGCCTCGATCGTCCTCGGATGGCCTCAGACGGCCCGCCCTTTGCCCGGGCTTCGCCCGCGCACGTCCCGCGTTACGCGGGGTGCGAGCGTTCCTAAATAGGAGGAAGTAGTGGGCGAGAAGAGGGCCAGCTATGTATAATGACACCACGCACAGGATTATGGTCCTCGCAGTCCCGCACTTGCCCAAATCGGCGTTCCAATCATCCCGCAGGCAACAACGATAATGTTCCAGCAATGTCAGGTAAAGGGAGAACTCTACGCCCAGTAACAACGGCTGCGAGCGGCTCCCGTGGAGCGGGGGCCGCGAACCGTATTTAGCTTGCAGGGAGGTGGTGGGCGGGAAGAGGGCCAGCTGCGTGTAATGACACCACGCACAGAATTATGGTCCTCGCAGTCCCGCACTAGCCCAAATCGACGTTCCAATCGTCCCGCAGGCAACAACGAAAATGTTCCAGCAATGTCAGGTAAAGGGAGAACTCTACGCCCAGTAACAACGGCTGCGAGCGAGCCGTATTTAGCTTGCAGGGAGGTGGTGGGCGGGAAGAGGGCCAGCTGCGTGTAATGACACCACGCACAGGATTATGGTCCTCGCAGTCCTGCACTAGCCCAAATCGGCGTTCCAATCGTCCCGCAGGCAACAACGATAATGTTCCAGCAATGTCAGGTAAAGGGAGAACTTTACGCCCAGTAACAACGGCTGCGAGCGGCTCCCGCGGAGTGGGGGCCGCGAGCCGTATTTAGCTTGCAGGGAGGTGGTGGGCGGGAAGAGGGCCAGCTGCGTGTAATGACACCACGCACAGGATTATGGTCCTCGCAGTCCCGCACTAGCCCAAATCGGCGTTCCAATCGTGCCGCAGGCAACAACGATAATGTTCCAGCAATGTCAGGTAAAGGAAGAACTCTACGCCCAGTAACAACGGCTGCGAGCGGCTCCCGCGGAGCGGGGGCCGTGAGCCGTATTTAGCTTGCAGGGAGGTGGTGGGCGGGAAGAGGGCCAGCTGCGTGTAATGACACCACACACAGAATTATGGTCCTCGCAGTCCCGCACTAACCCAAATCAGCATTCCAATCGTCCCGCAGGCAACAACGATAATGTTCCAGCAATGTCAGGTAAAGGGAGAACTCTACGCCCAGTAACAACGGCCGGGAGCGGCTCCCGCGGAGCGGGGGCCGCGAACCGTATTTAGCTGGCAGGGAGGTGGTGGGCGGGAAGAGGGCCAGCTGCGTGTAATGACACCACGCACAGGATTATGAAGCACAAGTCAGTTACAAAGTAAAAAAAATCATCGGACCAAAAAATAGGATTAAGAAGAACATCCCTAAACTCAGTGCACCACAATATCAATGGCTATGGCAATGACACATCATGATCCATGTACATCACATGAATCTTGGGAAGGTTTGAGACCTCATCCCCCACCTACAGATCTATTAGATCAGTCAGAGAAGTTTACACAAACCATACCAGGCCACGAGTCGTCCCCTTCCAAGCAAGCAGATTGCCCTTATTTGTCAATAATGAGGTGCAGTTGGACTTGATAATCAAACTTAGTGGCACAGTGATATGATTACAAGGATGCTGAGCAATCTTCAAAACATGGGACCTCACACGATTTTTTTTGCACGAAGCAAAGGCCCTGCTTCCCAGACGCTGGTAATTTTCTAGTTTTACCAGAACACAGACACGCTGTCAATGACTACTCGTTTGGAAACCCACTTGTAGGATTACCACCAGTGATCAACTAACCAACAGAGCCTAATACTCTATGAAAAAACACTTTTGGCCACTAAGCAGATTTCTGCTCAACCTCTCAAAATGAACCTCCATCAAGACCAATAATTTCAATTGATGATACCATAGGAACAATTTAAAAAGATGCTCCGGAGAATTGTGCCACTGCTCTCAACGGCCCAATGTGTGAAAATCTTCAGGGCACTGATGCCGTCTGGATTACACTACTCCAACGCAGACTACACAGGAACCCGCAAAATAATACATAGCAAAGCTGCAAGGAATTCATAATCAAGCCCACAGACTCCACTTAACCCTGAATAAAACGGACCAAATAACCACCAACCCCCTTTGACCAACTCTTTTGACATCACACCATTAACGTCCGGTGGACCAGAGAATTCAATTCTGAGTTTAATGACTGAAGTAAAGAGGTGTACAGGCGTGGAAATCTTCAACAATTCCCACCCCAACTACATTATCTACCTTCCACGCAGGTAAAGCGGGTCCAAAACAATCTATTGCCTTATCTAACACCACATCGTTCCAGGCTCACTGGCTTTCAATAGCTTTCCCTCCTGAGACTACTCCAAAAGGTCCCTACATTGCCAAATCTCCCCCTTCTGCAACACAGGAACATATCTTAACAGTCCATGAAGTCCAGTGAGATCAGTCCCACCTCAACACTTTTTAGGATGGAATATCGCCCATTGTCAAGGTACCCTCCAATATATCTTTTCCAAACGTGATTCACCTTCAACCTGTTCACAATCTACCTAGATTGTATGGACCTCCATGCATTCCACCAGGAAGACCTTCCTACATGCCTTGCAGTGGACCCAGTCCTGTGAAGTGATCATAATGAAATGCAAAGCAACTAAACATGCTCAAAAACGAATTGTACTAATAATAATATAAACCAATATCATCAGTATATGGAGGCCATATTATTGCTTGCCTTTAGTGTTCAACCCTTATAACGTAGGGGGACAGTTTGCAACGAGCAACTGCAGAGTTTTTTTTTTGTTGCAATAAAGTCTATCAACACATAAAAATAACCCAAGGTATACTTAAAACAGTATGTGTGAGATATGAGCTGGATAGTTATATAGCGGATAATTATGCATCTGCTACTTTCAGTGTTTTAAAATATTGTTTGCAATTACTTATTTTTAAATCAGTTTAGTGTCTTCAAATACTATTCTTTTTTACAAAATGAATTAATAATTTAAACTAATGAGTGTGCTGTAATTACTCAGCAAACTTAAAATATCATCCTCTGAGTTTAAATTCATTAATTTTAAATATCCTCTTAAATCTCAATGCATTTTACAATTCACAGAATACATGTTTACAGGCCTGTATGATAAATCTAAGGCACAAGTAAAACTAAAACAATCTCAATTTTTTTCCATAGTTAGTAAAACAGCCTAATAATAGTTATAGGCCAATCATCAAACCTCATTTAGTCACTGGATCACTCGAGCCAACTGTCCAAGAAGTTTCCTCCTTCTCCTTAGTTATGATAAATAAGTCACGTTGGGCCACATGTATCAAAATAGCATTTTGTGATTACCAATTTACGATTTTCACCTAATCACTTTTTGGTAATCGCAAAATGCTATGTTTGTAAGGAGTCGCCAAAGATTTTGCGATTCCTTAATATTACTAAATAGTGATTTGGTAAATAGGTAATCGCTATTAGGTAATACTACTCCATCCGTTCCTATGGGACTAAAAGCCCATAGGTGTGAAAGGTTTAGCATTAGTTAATTTGTGATTACCTAATTGATCATCTCAAATGAGGTAATCTATTTATTTATTTGAGAATTATATATAGCGCTGCCTAGACCAGAGGGTATCGGAGCACTTTACAAGACATAGGATTGTTAGAAGGATTTACAGTTTGACATAGTGTAACCCCTTCCATGCTCATGACGAGCTCAGCTCGTCATGGCATATACCTCTCAGGTGCTCATGATGAGCTGAGCTTGTCAAGACCACACCCATTTTTATTGCTGTCCAGCACAGCAGGGGAAACACTCAAGCAGCGATGAGGATAAGAAGAGGGGATAAAAACAGTGTAACATTAAATACCCATTTCATAGTAACCTAGGCTTGCAGTTTTTGCAACCAAGAGACCACCTCCATATTTACAAACTTTGTACTACAAATTGTGTGGTTTTAAAGAAGTCACTTAATTTGCTTCTATTTCAGTTCATTACCTGCTAAAAACAAGCTAGAAGCGCCTACAGTTTAGTAAGCATAAACTACAATGAGAGTGAACAACAGAGCGTGTTCTTTTAAAAAGTACTGAAGAGCAGGCAAAACAATATACACATGGAATTTTCTGGTAGAAAAGAGAGGATCTGTGAAAGAGTTTCATTTGAAGTAATTGCCAATGTTAAGCAGCAGCCAAACAAATGCTAACCACACTGCATCAATACCTACAGATTGTGATTAAAACAAGGTTCCACATAATATGCAAATCCAATTGATGTAAAGCCAAGGGTGCCCGGGGGCCTCGGGCCACCCTTAAGCAGCCCCAAAAAATGTGCACATGTAAAGCCCTAGGGGCATGTGTGCGCTGCACAGCACTTTGAAAAATAATTTTTGTGCATTTTTCAAAATTTGCACATGGTTACCATCAACTTGGAGTCGATGGTAAGCATTTCTCTAAATGCACAGTTTGCATTTGGAGAATGCTTGGCACATGTGCTAAGGGAATCGCAAATTGCGATTCCCTGTTTGTAGTTGCAAATTTAGGTAATCACAATTTTTGCAATTACCTAAAATTGCGACTACAAAGCCTTTTCATACAGCTTAAAAGGCTATTTTGCATTTGCAAATGGCCGAAATTACCGATTCGCACCGTTTGAAAATGGGAAATTGTTTGATACAAGTGGCCCATTGTTCTTTGTTTCCTCCGTTTCAAAATAAATGCTCGTTCTATCATGCCTCTGAAAATGTCCTCTGATCTTTACTGTATTCCTTATTCTCACGTCCGTTCACTGTAGAGGAGAGGTTGTTGGATCATTTGATTAAAAAGAAAAGAAGTCCCTGAGCTTAAGGATATCCCTTATGTCGTGATATAGCCAGCCTGAGATGTTTGAGGGAGGCTATATCCGACCCAAACGCTAACCTTATAGTCTAGTTAGAACTAAAATTTTCCCTAAATAGTGGCTAAACGTCAGTTTGGGAACTCTGTGAGAAATAAATAATAGAATCATGCAACATTTGAAAACACTATAATGTGCACCAGTAATTAAAATCAACAGTTTATTTCTAAAAATTAATGACAGAATCAAGTTTCGCAATACATAATAATACAACAAAATACAAATAAAAACCAAAAGTCGACGTGGCGTTTCGGTGTCTTGTGTAGATGGGAACACCTTCTTCAGGACGTTTTTTTTAAAAAAATCACTAAAAAATGAAAATGTCACAATTAAAATTCACTTATAACAGAGGCCTGATGTATACTGACGTTTAGCAGTTTTGCAAAAACATTATATTCTCCTGTGAGATCACATTTTTCCAAAGATTATCGTATACCCATATTGAGGATTACCCCAATGTACAGATTATATCCAAAAAATTGTCCCTGGTTTCTTATGAGAGACCTACTTTTAACAGGATGAGCATCATTTTTATACATTTGTTTCGCCCATGATTTGGTTGTCCAATTTACATATATAATAGATGACTATCACATTTGGGTAAAGCAATATCGCAACATACCTCAAAATTTGGGGAATTCAAGGTCATAAATGATATCTTGATGATACAGCTTCTTATTCATTTTGCAGCGTATCTTGCATTTTTTGGCAATGGATTTTTTAAAGAAATTTTCCACCTAAAGAGTAAGTGTCATTCCACAGTTACTCAAAGACCAAATAAATATATATTCCATATGTCCAATTCAAGTTGCTACGTAGTTGGGATTCCTACCTGAATCAGAAAATAATGCGTAAATTCAATGTTTCGCTGTACCAGGGGTGACCACCGTATGGATAATAAGATCAGATACAGATTTGCTGAAAATAGACAGAAATACACGATGTTTTGTTTAGCCTGTTGCTCATCTTTTGTTAAAGTCAAAAACCTCAGTACCTTTTTAATAAAAGCTAGATGTAATCCTATCTCGGAATCAGTTGTAGGAGGAGGCTTATGGCTGGTATGCCGTTGAGGGATAGAAGGGTCTTGGCACTTGCTTCCTTCTGCCGTCTTTGTATTATTTCCGTATTCTGGATTAACGTCTAATTTGAAAAATTTTGAGGTAGGGTTTGGATAAAGAATGTACAAGCCTTGAGATTATAACATCTATGCAACACTGTTAGGATAAGGACAGACAAAAAGTAAAAATGCAAAAATCTGATGGAAATCCTGATTATATTTTTTTTCCGAGCACTTGCATACGTAAAGGTAATTTGCAGTTCTGGAAGTTTTAAAATGTGCAAATTAATTAACACAGGAGGGAGGGCAAGCTGTTGGTGAGAAGATGGAGCTTCTTCTTCGGACAAAAGAGCAGACGTCTGTTTCAAGGTGAAAGAGCAAGAACAGAGGAGGAACAACCTTCCTACACCTAGTAAAAGTGGGTAACACAGATCTTACACTGGGTCCCATAGCAGTGACGGCTGTAGGGCTGTGCGACCTGTGTGGCTGCACTGGGCGCTGACCTGGACGGGGAGGGGGCGCTGTTTTAAGCAATAACTTAAGATTTAAAAGCACCTGCTGCAGAGTTCCTTGTGTGTCCAGCTTTCAGGCAGCAATACAAATGTCAAGACAACTCTTGTGATAAATTTTCCTGCAAAAGAGAGAGAGGTCAGAGTTTTGTCTAGTGGCAGTTTTGACTCGCCATAAAGTAGCGCAGAGGGTTAATATGCCTGTTGCAAAGAACGGGTCTGTATTTTATGGGGATAGTGGAGTGGAGTAGTAAAGCAAGCCTTTACCAGTTCTTTAGAACAAATGAAATGTGTTTTAGAGAGGGGCTATAGAGAGATGAGGGGACAAGTTTGCCCAGTGGTAATGAGTGGACCCGAAGAGGAGGTCATGGGGAGAGGGTCACCTAAAAAGATTATTGCACCCGGTGCCACCAGCACTAAAACCAGCCCTGTCCAGAGCATAAAGGGTGCAGCAAATAATGGATGATCATGGCTTTCAAGACTTTGAAGTAAACATGTTAAACAGCATGGTGAAACATGCAGTGCTTAATTTGTAAGAGAATAAGTGCCAGGGCCCTCGTCAGGAGGCCACTGCAGCTTGCAAGCCCCATTGCCCCAGCCAGCACCCCAATACCATACTCAACACAACTATTAACTATCACATCCTACAACTATGACAATTCAGACTATTCCATGCCCCTGAAGCTATAAGAAGGGATTGTGCAGCAGGTGTTAGTAATTCCTAATGTATATTGAGTTAAAAAAGAACTGTTGTTGTGTTCATCTCTAATTTAGACAAACAGCGACAACATATGGCAGATTTTCATAAGTGCCGGTGTTGACAATTAAGTGCCGGTTCCGAGCACCGGAAAGCACGGCTCAAATTAAGCACTACTTTTTAAGGGGCAAGTAGTACTTGGTGAACCCATACAGCATAAACGTTTTCACATATATATATTTATTGTCGCACAGACCCCTGACTCCTTCTCTCAAATACTCTTAGCTTGGGCCCAAGATCTTGGTCATCTGATAGATGATTATTTTTCTGGAAGCTTTGGTATCCCCGCGAGAGGCCACCATTGTGGCCCCGTTTAGATTTATACAGTTAAATACCTTCATTGAGCTCTTGCCACAATGTCCAGGTTGTAGAAAACGGGGTTGATCAGGAGATCTGGAGAGACTGGGCTCAATATCGAGGAACTGTTCTTAAGCCTTCTTCCACATGTGTAGAGTACAAGTAAGTTTCTTTGCACTTCTTCTACGTTAATGAACTTGGTGATGCAGTGATTGATTCCATGGCGCGCACTTTTGAAGTGAGTGTTTCTCTTCAAAAGTGCCTCGCTCGTGGAGAATGTTAACCAATGTATTCCAACTGCTTTATTACACACTCAGCTGTTGGACATCAAAAGGTTCAGACGCAATGATCTCCCTGCCAAGATTCCTGTACGCGTTTCAGAATGAATACTTCCCAATGCTACCCAAAACTTTGAGAAATTCATGCGGAACTGAGGTCCTATCTGTGGCTAGGAAAGCATCAGAGGATTGCGCTGGCGACCCTACAGAGACACCAGTACGATGGGGGGATCTCCCTCCCTGACTTGGAGACCTACTACTGGGCAGAACACCTGGCCCCCATCAATGAATGGGTGCATGCACAGGCCACACACCCCACCTATGCACTAGAAAGGCACACTATGGGCACGCACAATTGCTTATACTACATATATGAGGGGAAGGGACAAGCCAGACTGTTACGGCCACTAGACTTACACTGGGAGCATGGCAGAGGGCCTCGAAAGCTACAGGCTGGACACACAAACCCTTGAGGCAGACCCCGATCTGGGACTGCACATGGCTGACAGAACTTAGTAAGCTAAGAGGCTTCCGGTGCTGGGGTGACGTGGGAATTTCCTCATTAGGGGATATTGCCAAGAGCGGGACCCTGAAGTCATTCCAGTCATTACAGGCAGAATTTGGGCTTCACCGATCGCAGTTCTTCAAATACATACAACTTAGGCATGCTTGGCGGGCGGAAAGGACACTGCAGGAGGCGCTCCCTGAATACGCCCCTCTCGAGGGCCGCCTGCTGCAGGAAAAGATCCCTGAAAAGGCTGTCTCCCTGACGTATAAATCAATCATGAATAATAAACCAGACAGGCTGATGGGCCTTCGGGCCATATGGGAGAAAGAAGTAGGGGAGATGGATGATGTAGATTGGGGAGGAGTATTGATGCACCCGAGGGAAGCAGCGGGTAAGTCGCGACTCCGCCTGATACAATTTAAGGTCCTACATAGGGCATATTTTGACAGAGTGCGACTCTTTAAGATGGGGAGAGTGTCTGACCCTAGTTGCCTGCGCTGTGGAGCTGAAATTGGAGATTTCTTACATATAATATGGTTGTGCCGACATATACAAACCTACTGGGGAGAGATCACTGCTGAATTGGGAAAGATACTAGAGATGGATATCCCACTAGACCCTAAACTCATCCTCCTAGGGATGTCGAACGATGTGGATCTGGCCTGTCCACTGCTGATCTTTTTAGCCCTAGCGCTGGTGGTAGCCAGGAGGGACGTAGCCAGGAAATGGGGAGCACCAGATATACCTCTGTTGGGAGAATGGAAGAGGGGAATGGATTTGTACATGGCGGCCGAAAGGGTCACCTACAGGGCGAGAGGGTGTCCGAAGAAGTTTCGTAGAGTGTGGGGTAAATGGAGACATTACTATGGTCTGGATGGAGGATTATGAGACAGGCTGTTGGTTTGTAAGTATGATACATACACAAGGAAGAACCGCTCGAGCCCAAGAGGCGGTGCATTGTGAAAGTAAGGCTCGAATATTATTCCATATGCGTTTGTATATTATTGAGGGGGACCTGACTTGTACCAAATGTCTGGAGTGAGGTGTGGGGGGGGGGCTGCGAGGCCTTTTGCTTGACAGTGACATGCTTGTTCTGTACCTGTTTTCTTATGCTGAAAAATAATAAACATGTTACTAAAAAAAAAAAAGGTTCAGACGCGCTCCTGTATTTATGCCACTTTATTTAAGAACAACCCTCAAGGATTTGATAAACGACTATTTCCTGCTTATGTTATTTATTTACCATAAAGATACTCACTTTACATTTGGCGACGAGGGTCAAGTGGCATTTTACTAATTTTTGTGCAAAGCTGGAAAGTCAGATGGTGGAAAAGAAGACGCTCTAAATACCTGGGTGAGCTCTCCAGTGTCATCGAAGGAAATCCGGACGCTCTGGAGCAAAGAAAGACCCCTCTCTGGATTTTTGAGCATTTCTTCAATTTCGGAATGAGTGATTGGTTTTGGCTGAAGTCATTCATGACGCGAGAGGTAGCGTCAGAGTGACGAGTCAAAGCAACGTCATCCCGCATCCACACGCTCTGGCGGCCATCTTGAATTTGTAAAAAGAGCCGTTTCCATGGTAACGGAGAAGAAATACGGCAGTTTCACGGTTTCATAAGGGTTTTGGATCGTCGCACGATCAAAACATCGAAAAAAGGTATCGGATTACAATATTTAAATATAAAAGACAGAATCCATTGAAAAATAATATTTAAAATAAAGCTTTATTAAAGTTTAAAATTTAAAGGAGAGGAGATATTATAATTTGCAAGTGATATTTATTTAACATGGCTACAAATCAACAAATTGTTTACTTAAATCATTTCCTTCCAATGCCAGGGAAACCAAAAGAAGCATGGAAACTGTGGTATACAAATTTTGAAAATTATCTGGTAGCAATTGGGGCAGATGAATACTCTCCTAAAAGGAAACTCGCAATTTTGTATAGTCATTTGGGAACTGCTGGAATATAAATTTGTAATAACCTCCCAATTTCACAACCGCCACCTAGTAATGGAGAATAATGGAATGAATTTACAGATGCAATTTTGAGACTGAACAAAATATTTTTGAACAACCTAGCGTTATGTTGGAACGTTTTATCTTCATGACCAGAAAGCAAGAACAACATGAGTCTGTCGAGGAATTTATATCTGCATTAAGAAACCTAGCTGCAGAATGCAATTTTGGTCCATATTTTATTTTGGATACTGTTCTCAGGGACCAATTTGTATATAAATGTTTTCACAAAAAGATTCAGGAAAGAATACTAAGTTGTCGTGATCCATCCCTAACTGAAGTGATAGATATGGCAAAAAGTGTGGAAAGGTCTATAGTTTCTTCTAGATGCATTGCTGATGGAAATATTTCTCAATCGGATAGTGAAATGCAAATAAATGCTGTTTTTATGAAGAACAAATCAGTGAAACCTTTTCAGAAAAAGCATAATTCATTCTGTTTCAGATGTGGTTCTAAGACTCACCTCAGCAATAGCCCAATTTGTTTTGCATTGGGTAAAACATGTACATTCTGCAGTAGAATTGGTCATTTCAACATAGTTTGTAGAAATAGAAAGACAGTTCAAGTTAGCACTCTTTCCTCCTTCGACAACGCTAATGTTGATGTTTCTAATGTTGATGTTTTGTCTCTTGAATCATCCTTAGATGATGTTCACGTTAATACTGTTGAAACTTTGAATACTCATTCAAATGTATTTCGGAATAAGATATTATCTATTGATTTGGTAGAAACCTCATCTGACAATAGTCGTGTGAAAGAACCAACATGTGATGTAATTGTTGATCATATGAAGTTAGATATGATGGCTGATTCTGAAGCTCCTGTAACCATTATCTCTGATGTTTTATTTAATGCTCATTGGTTCCCAAAAGTACAGCTATTACCTTTAGATATCATTCCGAAAGTATATGGCGGGAAAGACATATGCTTTGGATATTTTTTAACCAAATTTTCATGTTTAGGAAGATATACTTTAACAAAGGTTTACGTAGCTATTGATGGCAAATGTATTGTTGGTTGGCAAGATCTTGCCAAAATGGGACTAAAATTAGTACCTGGTTCAAATTCACCAGTCCAAATAAATGATACTCCAATTCTTGTGGTGAATGATATTGAAAACAATGAAATTCATGATTTGATATCTGAGTTTCCTGAAGTTTTCAATGAATCCGTTGGGAATATTAAAAATTTTGAACACTTAATTAGATTAAAACCTAATGCTATTCCAGTTGTTCACAAATTAAGGAACATTCCACTAAATGTGAGAGATGAATTTTAAAAAGTTTTGGGCAAATTGGTATCTGAGGGCATCATTGTGCCTACAGATTCATCACTTTGGGTCAGTCCCATAGTTGTAGTTAAAAAAAGGACTCCAGCATCCGTTTATGTGCGGATTTACGTTCTCTAAACCAAAATATAATTGTGGACTGTCATCCATTACCCAAGATCCAAGAACTACTTACAGGTATTTCTGAGTCAAAGATTTTTACACTTCTTGATCTCAGAAGTGCATATCATCAGATTCCTCTCACCAAATCATCATCTGAGCTCACCACATTTATAACTCCGTTTGGAGCATTTAAATATTTACGGCTTCCTTTTGGATTGGCATCTGCTGCCAGTGTATTCCAGAAATTCATGGATACAATTTTGGATGACATTGAAAATGTCCAAGCTTATCAGGACGATGTTCTGATACATTCTAAAAACAAATCTGAAGATTTAAAAACTTTAAGAAAAGTGTTATCACGATTTAAGGAAGTTGGTATAACTCTGGGTGAAAAGAAATGCAAATGTTTGGTAAAGGAGTTAGATTATCTTGGACATAGCATTTCTGTTGAGGGAATTAAACCTAAAATTTGTCTTACAAAGGCGATTTATGATGTTCCCATCCCTAAAGATAAGGACTCACTAAAATCATTCTTAGGTTTAGCAGAATATTATTCCCGATTTATACAAAATTACTCTCAACTTGTTCAGCCCCTTCGCATTCTTTTAAAAAAAGAGGTAACGTTTGTATGGTCTGAGGAAGCAAACTGTGCTTTTAATCTGGTATAAAAGGTTATTGTTGAAGCACCGGCTTTGTCCTCCTTCAACCCGAGTTTAAAATGCACTATTTCAATAGACGCAAGTCAAAAAGGTTTAGGTGCAGTACTTTGTCAAAGGAATGGTTACAAAGAAAATACTGTGGGTTTTGCATCAAGATCTCTCAGTGGGGCTGAATCAATCTACAGCACCATTGAGAGAGAGGCTCTTGCCTGTTCCTGGGCTGTAGAAAAGTTCAAGACGTATATTTGGGGATCACATTTCACACTTCTTAGTGATCATAAACCCCTTTTACATCTTCTTAATGGGAACGGAACAGGAAAGGCTTCTGCCAGACTGGTTAGGATTCTATCAAGACTTCATCAGTATAATTTTACCATAAAACACATATCAGGAGGTAATAATTCAAGGGCAGATGCTCTATCAAGACTGAGTTTTGAGAATGATGATGATGGAAATTGTGATGCAGATGACATAGAATGTGTAGTAGCTTCAATGGAAGAGTTAGTATTATCCCCTTTTTCTATTTCAGAGGCTGATTGGTTGAAAAGTTATTCTGAGGACACAGTATTAGTTTCTGTTAAAAACATGATTGGTTGTATTGTATTGTATTGTAAGGGAAGCTTGTAAAGCGCGCTGACACCGTGGGTTTCCTGGCGCTGGTTGAGTACTGAGGGACCAGAGGGATTTAGCCGGATTGAGGAAAGAGCCATGTTTTTAGAGATTTACGGAAAAGGGTGAGGGAGTTAGAAATTTTGAGAGAGAGGGGAAAGGAGTTCCAAAGTTTAGGGGCCAGGAATGCGAATCTCCGGCCTCCAGATCTGCGAAGTTTGACAGGGGGGATGAGTAAAAGGTGGAGATGGGAAGATCTCAGGTTCCGTGAAGGGCAATAGGTCCTGATAAGGGATTTCAGGAAGGCGGGACAAGAGCCAGATAAAGATTTAAAAGTAAGGCAGCCGATCTTGAAGGCTGCCCTCGAAATGACAGGGAGCCAGTGCAGTTTAACCAGAAGGGTTCAGGTTGGCCGAAAGTTCGCGCTCTTCCTGCTTCCTTAAAAGTTTATGCACAAATTTCAGAAGAACTTTCAATCATAAATGATGTTGTTTTTAGAGGTGATCTATGTGTCCCTCCTAATGACATTCGTGACAGACTTTTCAATTCAGCTCATCAGGGACACTTAGGAATTGGGGGTACTTCAAGAAAGTTAAAGGAACATTTTTGGTGGCCTGGTCTCGATAGAGATGTCGCTTTGTGGATTAATTCTTGTGCCACATGTCTGGTATCAGACAAGCATTGGAAGACACCTTAATTACCTTTGCATACAGTTCCTTTGCCAGAAGAACCTTGGCACAAATTAGCCATTGATTTTTCTGGACCGTTTGAGATTTTGCCCACTGACAAACGTTACATCATATCACTGATTGATTATCACTCCAAGTGGTGTGAATTTGACTTTTGTGAAAATCCTAATTCATCAACAGTTGTTAATTTTTTTTTAAAAGTATTTCTTTCAGAGGGTCCTCCTAGAGAAATAGTGAGTGATAATGGTTCTCACTTTTGTTCTTCCATGGTTGAATGTTTAAAAAATTTTTATGATATAAAGCATCTCAGGGTGGCACTTTATTCGCCTTCTTCAAATGGTTTGATAGAAAGGATGAATATATTTATTAAAGAAGGAATACAGACTGCTATTGCCTCTAAAGTAGATGTGGAAGAGTTTCTTAGGAGGAAGTTGTGGTCATATTTGGTCACTCCTCATTGCACCACAGGGATTTCTCCCTTTAGTTTATTAAAGAAACGCAATCCAAATGGGAACATTTGCCCATCTTGGATCAAAGATTTGAAAATTAAAGACAAACCTTGTTTAGCTTGTCATGATAGGGATATTATTAAGTGTCAAGTCAACAGATGATTCAAAAGAAGAATTTTGATTCTTAGGTTATTTTCTCATCACAAAATTTTGAAGTTGGGGATTGGGTTATGGTCAAATTTCATGACAGAGTTAGAAAAGGTATGTCGAAATTTTCATTACCTACTCAGGTTCTAAAAGTTTCAAGAGGGTCTCTTTTTCTTGACAAAAAAGGGTGGTGGAATAAACGGGTGATTGTTAAACTTACCTCAGAACAAGCAAAAAAGATTTTTACAACTATACATGTTGATGATGTTTTTTCTTGCTCTTATTTTCCTTTAGGTACTTCTTCTGATGATAATAGTTCGTTTACTGCTCAAAACTTGTGCACTTCAGATAACAATTCTGATTTGGATGTTGAACCTATTATTGATCCTCATATTGTACCTAACTCTTCTAATGCTTCTTTGACTCTCACATCTAGGAGTCATAGGAATTGTTCTTTTCCTTCACGTTTTAAAGACTATTATTTATCTTGAATTTGTTTGAATTTTTGTTAACTTTGTTCTTTTCATTTGTGAAAAAAGGAGAAGATGTAGAGTACAAGTAAGTTTCTTTGTACTTCTTCTATGTTAATGAACTTGGTGATGCAGTGATTGATTCCATGGCGCGCACTTTTGAAGAGAGTGTTTCTCTTCAAAAGTGCATCGCTCGGTAACCAATGTATTCCAACTGCTGTATTACACACTCAGCTGTTGGACATCAAAAGGTTCAGACGCGCTCCTGTATTTATGCCACTTTATTTAAGAATAAAGCTCAAGGATTTAATAAACGACTATTTCCTGCTTATGTTATTTATTTAACATAAAGATACTCACTTTACAACATGGTCCTCGTCTTTGGACAAGGAGTTCCGCACCTTGGGTACCTGATGGGTTTGAAATGGTAGCTATGGGAGATGATTGAGAGTGTGAGCGCAGTATAGTACCTTTGGCTTTCGAGACAGTTTTGTGTGTTAGAGGACATATTTTTCTTTATTTGGATCTGCTATCTTGGTATGATACCTCTCCATTTCCTTCTTGTTTTAAATGGCAGTAAAATGTTTTACTAAAACAATGGTGAAAAAGGCAGGTGAAGCTTCAAGATGTTGAATAAAGGAGAAAAAACTTTATTGTTGAAGTAAAAATTGAGAAAAACTGGGTTACTAACCCGTGATGTGTGAAGAACCGGCGCAGTGAGGCAAACGCCAGTAGTGCCTGCTGGGACAAAGAAACTGCGGGCGACTTAAAGATAACACAACTCTTTTAAGGTATTTCACCCTGTGACCTGACAGGCACTCTTTCCCAGCATTTTCCCTAACACCAAGTGATGGTTAACAGGTTGTTAAGGATTCTTTACACATGCCTTCACTTAGGTGTTTTAATGTGTGCTTAAGACTTTCTAAAACGTTTATCCTTCTTAGAAAAATACTGGTAAAGATGTGCTGTCTACATACTGGAGGAGGCGCCACTAGACTTTTTCACAATGAAGTGTCTACCCCCAAATATAGATTGACTTTCATATATAAAAGAAGTGTTTTAGGGTCCGGGAGCATAGGTAGGAATATTCTACATTTAAGGACCTTATTATGAGGTCGGTTGGAGTTGCCTGCGACCATCTTCTCTGCGGTTGTGGAACTGACCAACCTCTGGTTTGCGGTCCCAAAACCACAATTACGATGCAACCGCACATGTTGATGTTGCTAACTCACATTTCCCCATGGGAGCTTTTGTGGCGGTCAGAAACTAGCCATAGTAAATCCCTGCACTGTGTGGCATGCACATCACGTCGCCTGCCACACAGTCCAGCGATTTACAAGCCCACACCGTAGGCCATGGAGGAAAGGGGACCCTGCTAGAGGCCCTCATAGCCGCTTTCCAAAAGGCTTTCCATGTCAAAAGCCCGACATGGAAAACCTGTTGGAATCCAACATCATAATGCTGACTGGAGAAATGCCTTCCGTTAGGGATTATGTGTGGCTTCCAACTGGCTGACGGGCTCAAGCAGCCCATTGGAAGCCAGTCAGTTTATCCGGCCACTTTACATTCCGAACGCCAACATTATAATTCGGAGGTCGGAATGTAAACCAACTATGTCGATTGGTAAGCCCCCGACGAGCGGTCGGTGGCTTACCGACCGACAGTGTAATAGGGCCCTAAGACTTTATTGAGGATCCTACAATACAAAAAAACAACCTAACAAGTTTACCCAAATAATTTGAAAACAGAACATTTAATAGAGTTACATTTTTAAACAAAAATAATCAAAAAAATGTTCTGCACCCTGAGGTGTCTTTGTTGAATTTAAGCCCGTAGTTTCTCATCTAGGCCCTGATTTTTCCACTATTCCCGGTTTGAGCACAGAAACTCAAACTTTAAATCCCCCACATATACAGGAGCACCTAGAATATATTACGTTACTTGTAAAAATGTAAGTGCATGGACTGAGAAAAACGATGTTGCCACATAACACAGACAGTGAAAGGTTGTAGACATGAATGACCCCCGAAGAACACCACAGAAAATGTGTAGAAAGTATGATGAAACTAGGGAAGTATGACGGATTGGCAGCGGACCTTAAGAAAAGAGAGCAACCAAAGCAAATGCTGGCCCACAACACCCAGGTCCCGTCAGGCCCCAAATAAGATGTCGTGATTGAAGGTATACGCTGTTGGTTTGGTGTCAGCTGTTTGCATTCGCTCTGTGTCTCGGTTCCATCCAGGCAATCGGAGACCTGAAACAAGTTGCGAATTTGAGTACAGGCCTTGCAGGGAAAAAAAAATAAGTAGCAGTTTAGCAGATTCAGTGGTGCCTGCGCCGAACTCTACACAATATATTTCCTCAGGGCTGGAGGAACAATGCAAGTAAGTACAGAGAAAGTCAAAATAATGTGCCAAAGGTAAAGCACCACCACGTAAGGTGGTATAGTCTTTAAAAATATTGGAGTGGAAGAACAGGAGCGCTTTATTCCGACAGCAATACATTTGCTCAGCTCATACAGAGACCAGCATTTAGTGGGACACAAGATAGCAGCATCTGGACTGAAATGGGAAGGATAACTAGGAACAGAGGCCCAAATATATATTGCCTACTTTCAGAGACTTTGATATGTTGAAATTACTGACGACACTCATCAGTGATGGTATCAAAAGCTATACATTCAATTAATCTGCTGGTGATTGTGCCAAAAGCACGTAAAATGAAGAAAAATAGGAAGGAACGTATTATCGGGAACATTGAATGATATTTTTTGTTTGTATTATTAATGAAGACAACTAAGTTTACATTGTTAATAATTTGATCATAGCAGGCAATGGTTAATTTGCACTGGAGGTGTCAGGTAATGGGCATCGGCACTCAATTTTGGGCACTTATTTTTCATCACAAGACTGTATCCTAGTGCAAGAGAGAGAAGGACAGACAAGGGAGAAGGCAGGGAGGGCAGAGAAAGATGGGGAAATAGAGACAGAAAGAATGCTATGAAAACAGCCTGTCAGAGGGAGATAGACAGGAAGCAGAGGATGGTGGTGGAAAGAGCTATGAGGTGGAATCGAGACTAATATTCAGTAACACTGGCATTTGGCAAATCAGGCAGCGGGCTCCTAAGAAATTCTTTTGGTCCTACATTCGTGTTACAAATAAAACACTTATTGCAGTGTAAGAATTAGGATGGTAATTAGAGTTATGGGTGTTTGGAGGGTTAGGGTGTGGAATTGGTTACCTTAATATTTTCCATTTTAGGTTGAGGGAAACAGCAAATACATCGACCGCCAAACAACGTGTTGCTTTTGCAATGTGGGCTGAACAACGAATGAGTCTGATGTACTCATTCCATTTACTACGCAAGTCGTTACAGCGACATGCGTTAGGTAAAGCGGCGTCGGACATTAAAGTCCAACACTTTCCCAACTGTTGCGGGTACTGGAGTTGGAAAAGTATATAATACTATTCCAAAGTCCAGCCCCCCCCCCCAAGGCAAGTCGTTTTAAACGACTTGCGTTGTAAATGGAATGCGTGGTTCCGACGCATTTGTTGTTCCGCCTTGTTAAGGAATGCGTGGGAAAGGAAAGTTGGGTTTTGTCAACTGAGGTTGAGGTTAGGGGCATAGTTAGGGTGATGGTAGGGTTTAAGTTTAGATTAAGGATTTGGGTTACAGTAAAGCTTTTGGGTTTACGTTTAAAGTTAGGATTGTTGTTATTCATTGAGGCCCTGGTTTATATGAGGGCCATGACTGAGTTTAGGATTTGGATATCGATTAGTAGTCAGGGATTTTGCATATTTTGGTATAATTGTTTCATTATCAGCAAAAGTTTGCATAAGTCATTCCTACATGCATGATGGTTGAACTTTGCGTCCCTGCGTGTAATTGATGAACTTCCCTTCTGTATCAAAATCCGTTTTAACAGGGCAGGTCCTTGCAGTGCACTCTGCTCTCTTAAAAGGGGCTAACGCCTCCCACGTTGTGCTTAATGATATACAATGGAGATTTGACGGATGTACTTAAAAATATCCTTCATTTGAAGTTTCAAATGAGGGGAGTAAAGGGCAGGGCGAGAGCTTTGTGGAATAAAACTAAATGTTTTTCTCATCCAGCCCTCTCCATCAAAGAGGAAGGAAGCTAAGTCTCACTTACAGGTTACATGCAATATACACAAAACATCCATTCCCCTTCTTGAGTTTATAAATAAACAAGACCTCCAGAAAACGTTTGAAAGGCTTTCAATTTTTCAATTGTTTAAGGAACACAAAGATCCCAGTACTTTGGTCAAAGTGGCTATCTTCAGAAAAGGAACTGGTATTCGTAGAGGGTCATTTCACTAAATATACATATCACTGAAAAAAAACACAACTATAAGCTGAGTTATGGTTCTGGCTCAAATGTGCAAAACAACTGAAATTAGCAATTTAAAGTATGGAACGCGCACTACCCACACCAGAACTCCTGTCATCCACTAGGTTTAACTCTATCGTGATTACCTTTTTCCAGAATCAATTGCAACTAGGTTTCTTTTGTACACTGGGAACGACTGGATTTATGGCGCGCATTGGCATTGTGTACATTGCATAGCAGAATTGCCGAATTACAGTGGTTTTTGAGTCTGAGCAAGAACCACGACTCAGAGTCTAATTGTGTTTTTTTCCAAATAATTTCTATTGATTTCTTATTCCCAATCCCCCCACCCAAGTTGGCCACAACCCACAACCCAACCAAATGTGGGTGTCCAACCCTCGCTACACACAACACTCGTTGTGCACGGCCTTTAGTTTTCTTCCACTGTGGCATTTTTTCTCTGCCTCTCTCTTTCTGGCCATATATTTGCCTCACACCCTCTTAGTCATCATCATCATCAATAAACGTTATTCGGTTTTATGGATAAAACCATAAAAGTCAAACAAACATTATTAAAAACGTGTTCCACAATACAGTCCTAGTCTTTTTTATAACCTTTACTCAGAAAATGTCAGACAAATCCACTAATTAAAATGGCGGCTATCAAGCTTGCAATTATGTTTTGAGCTGTGAATCACATAAAATGTTCTATTTTTTTCTGGTCTATCATTCGAGCTTTCCTCGCCTCTCAGCCCCCCTTGCCACTGCCTGGGTGCATGCACTTATATTATAGTGTATGTTATAGTGCCTCACTTTCCTGTACAATTTTTTTCCACAGAATACAATTTACAAATCGAACATACTTCACAATTTTCAAGGCTGCAAAAAAAAAATCAATAGAAATTTTCACAAGCCAAGCACATTTATCTAAAAGTTCAAATGTGATTGACATTAGTCGCAAATCACTGAATCACAACATGGAACGGCACAGGTTAGTGGCTTCATCAGAAATACTAGTGTGTGGGCACTACTTCCACCACCAAATACATAATGCCACACACCAACTGATGTCCACATTCGAAATCTGCTTTCACTCTCAGAGATCCTTTTCTGCAAATGGGCTGCCGCTTGAAACAGTGAGCTAATTCGATTACCTTACTATTTATTTTCACCAAAACCTTAGCAGGCACTCACACTGTGAAAGAGCTGTTGCTACTCTTAAACAGTATTCTAATGCAGTAGTGAAGATTGTAAATACATTTGGAAGCGGAGAGTAATTCTACAAGAATATAGGCAAAAGGCAGTTGTGGTAACGCTGGATGGTGCCGGGATTTGGGGTTACACTAAGTGTAAAGAACTATAGGTAATGGTAAATACGTTTTTATACTCTATGTTAAAACTGGATCCTGGCCCCCATTTTGTGGCCCCTCTCTCTGGAGTTGGGTATTAAATGTATTACAGATATCACTGCCCTTTATCCAGTATTTTGGACTCAACAGAATAGTAACAACCTTGTCACTTAGTATTCAGCTGCCGTTATTTGTTGGTAAATTATTTGAAGCACCTACTTACAGATATATATCTTAGTCCTTTAAGAGCTAATACTGCTCTTATTGGGCCTGATACTATTAAGTTTGTGAAGGTGTCATATTACTTATATAATGTAATACAGTAAAGGACTCAAATAGGTCGGGCTCTACAACATCTTGCAAGTTGGCTAGTGATACTCCGATGTTTGTAACACATTCAGACCGGTTGCATACATAATAGCATTGTTCCTTATATATAACATTTAGATTAGAGACCTTATCAAGCAAAGTAGGAAATGCAACTTGCAGGCAATGTATTTTGTGAATGTAGCCGGACAGAAAAGACAACATACAGTGAGTGTTTTTACCCTAAAACTCATGAATTAAGGCAAATATGGCTCATCCATTGTTTTAAGAGCTACTGTATTAGATCTTACCGTAAAGTAGTACAACTCTGCCATCGCATAGATGTTGCTCTCCTGTTCTTTATGTTTTTGGTATCTATTTTTTATCATAAATTTTGTAACTGTTTTATGTCATGTCTATTGCTGAAATAATAAACATATTTGATACGTTTGTAAAGCTCTTTAGTGTTTTTATCCTAGGGTGAGCACTTTTCACACCCTTCTATTCAATGGTGTCTATTTGCTGTCTAATGCCTTTCTAAGTCTGACCATAGAATGGATGGTCATATCATTTTGCTGAAGTGTGCATGGCGCGGTCACTATTTGCTTTAATTTTGTATTTACGGATTCAAGATGGTGGACTCCACTTTCATTGGTAAACATAAAAATAAAAAAATGTTGTGCAAAAGTGGCAATTAAAAATTAAAAAAAGGAGTGCAGGAGTTGGAGGCCTAGGAGGTAACAAAGGATGCGGGGGACAGGAAGGGGAAAAGCAGCACACAGAGGATGGGGAGAGAAGCACAAGAGGAGAGAGAAAACTGCAGAAGTACACAGGCAAGAAAGAGCAACACAGAGTATGGGGTGGAGGAGAGAAGCATACCTATGAAAGCGAGCAGTGTGGGGAAGAGAGAAGCACATAGATGAGAGAGAGCAACCAGCCGTGGTCCGTGCAGGTAACAGCTTTGGGGCGGTGGGCCACGTGGGAGTGGATTTCAAGGGACGATGCGGAGAAAAAATTTAGTAAATAATTAATTTTCCCTCAGCATCGTCCCTCGAAATCCCCTCCAACTCGGCCCTACCACAGTTACCTACACAGACTGCGACTGAGAGCAACATGAAGAGGGAGGGTGGAGAGCAGCACATAAGTGAGACAGTTGGAAAACACATGAACTCTAATGGAATTCCTAATAAAAAAGAAAAGAAACGATCTTAAAAGTGAACTGTGGAAAAATACAAGTAAAGAGAATATGCTGTAGGTGAGGGGCAAACATAAGATAGACAAGGCAAGCCATCGATTAAGATTCAGGCACATGAGCGTGACAATAAAGCCAACCAATAATAAACAATATGGAGTGGAGGCTTTAAGCCCACTGTAAGATCTTGGCAGGCTGACAATAAGCCTTTTGCTACCATAATGTTGGTGCTATCTGTTTGGCTTGACCTGGAAATGAGCAAAGGTATGGTGGGGTGGGGGGTGCAGGACATTTCTATGAATACTAGAAACCTTATTCTAATGGATCATTTTTCTTTCAAATCGTCATATTTTGAAATGTCCTCAGCTGCTGGGGTGGGACCCAAGAAACATTTTAGAGTTCAAACTCAGTATTGTCTCACCATACGATTGCAACTCAGAAGAAGAATCTTGCACTGCAGCACTTGTGACATCAGTTCCTTTTCCACTAAGGCTCAAAAACATGTGTCCTCATTTTGTTTGACAGAAAGTTTTTTAATTGATATATTTTTTTGCAGTGGATCTTCCAATATACATATGTATATATAAATATATATACCTAAGGAGCTTTCTGACATTATATATTTTGAATGATATCGAAGTGCGATGCCATTGAAGAGTACCCCTGTCATTTGATCAGAAAACCTGTTCTAGATGTTCTTAATAGAAGAATGTCGCTCTTGGACAGAAAAATCGTTACTGCTTGATACAAGATGCCTTGTGTCCACTCAGTGAATTAAACACTTTGGCTGGATTAAACACTTTGGCAAAATATACTCTGACCCAAGTAATGAAACACAAATGGGTGACATCCCTCTTAGCACCGAGGGTTCTAAGGTAACCTTCGAGGTCTCAGAAGTCGAAAGAGCGATTGAACTGACCCTAAAACACAAGGCTCCTGGCCCTGACGGGGTCCCTGCAGATGTCTTCAAATGCGCACCAAAATTCTGGTCGAAGATCTTGTGTAATGTTTTTAATGTTTTAAACTATGATAATATACCGGCCTCGTGGAAAAAATCAATCATCATTCCTGTCTTCAAGAAGGGAGATAGGCAGGACCCCTCTTGTTACAGACCCATTTCCTTAATTGACTCCTCGGTCAAAATCCTGGGAAGGGTCATCTTGTTTAAATTGAATGAATGGGTGAATGAAAGAGGGGTCCTGTCCAATGTGCAATATGGGTTTAGACCAAAAAGGAGTACACTAGACCAATGTCTTAATCTGCAATTGCTACTTGATAAATATACCAAGGCCAAGGAGGGGTCCATGTACCTGGGGTTCATGGACCTCTCATCGGCTTTTGACCTTGTAAATCGGTCAAAGCTGTGGAAAATCTTACTCAACATGGGACTTGATAGGGCTCTGGTTAAGGATTTACATTCTGGCCTACTAGCTTCCATCAGGGTTACCTCGGAAGGCCGCTGTTCTAGTCATTTTAATTCTGATAGGGGGGTCAGGCAAGGATGTATCCTGGCCCCCCTTCTTTTTACGATATACATAAACGCGTTGGAACCCGCACTAAAGGAGGCTACTCTTGACATTCCACGTATAGGAGAACTTGGTATCCCAGTTCTCCTCTACGCGGATGACGCAGTCCTTCTTTCGCAGACCGGAGTTGGACTACAACGGCTCCTGGATGTTTTCGGGAATTTTATGGGTTCCCTGGACCTTAAAATAAATGCAAAGAAATCCCAGATTATGATCATGGGTAGGTGCTCTAGGAATAAGTACTCTAAAACTTTTTTCTGCGGCAATGAAGAACTCTGTAGAGTACCTACATTCCCTTATCTTGGGATTACCTTTGATGAAAGAGGGAACTGGGGACCGCAGTTAAAAAACAGAAACATTTCCTCGCAAGAACTACCTCTGCTTTACAGGGTTTCTCTAAAAGATTGGGGGCCAGGCCTATAGAGGCACTAATGAAAATCTACAAAGCGAAATGCCTAGCAGTGGCCACATATGGTAGTTCAATTTGGGGTTACAGTTCCCCGGATTGTCTACAGACCACCGAAAACAAATTTTTGAGATCTGTTCTCTAAGTGCCACAGTCTACTCCCTCATATACTATTCATACTGAACTTGGGGTAGGCTTCATTTCTGATATGATAAAAATGGCTCCTTTAATATCTTGGTTGAAGACCTGGCTAAATCAGGAAATTCCCCTGAATCATATCATTCTGAAAGATTGTCTCCAATTAGATAACAATAATAAGATTCAATGGTTGACTTATAATAAAATCTGTTTTGCTAAACTAGGGAGACCAGAGCTTTTTTCCTCACCAGAGCTAATAACATCAAAGGACATTGCACTAATCAAGGGTGCAATGGGACAAATGTTAAGCTTGGAGAGAGAACAATTGGAATTAAATAAACCCACTGTGAGGACTAACCTTATCATATCCAGCCAACAAGGACCTGAAATCTATCTTAACATAGTGAATCGTCCATATCATAGGTTTCTTTTAACCCGATTCCGTTTTAATATGATTCATTTGAACCTTGGGTATTTCCCTAAATGGAGTACCCCTGAAAATGCAAGACCGTGTTCTTGTGATAACTTTTCCACCCAGAACACAATGCACTTTTTGATGTTCTGTGGTCATTATACGGAATTAAGGTTGACATTTTTGGTCCCCATTTTAAAGGAGGCTGGGTTCTTGCAGGTTAAGCCGGCTCTTTTGTATTTGCAAGTATTACAGACCCCTAGGATCATTTTTTATGTTGCCAGTTTTTTAGTGGGTGCTGTCAGGACTAGGAACAAGAATATGACTGATAGCCCTTAAATGTATTGAAATGAATTGGGATGACGTTCAGTATAATCTTTGCACTATGGATAATGGTAGTCAGTACAATCATATTGATTGATGTTTTTTACCTTTTTTATGACTTCATTTTATGAATTTTTAAGGAATTTTTTAAAGGGTTTGATATTTCCTTTTTACCGTGTATACTTTGTTTTTAATGTGTGTAATTAATCTAATGTATCTCATGTAACCTTTGTATAGTATTATTGTCTTTTTATGATATTGATTTATCGAAATAAAGTATTCTGACTGACTGACACTCAGTATCAGAGCTCGCAAACTGTATCTGTCCAGAGACACGGTTGCCAATTTGGAGTCCTTTATCGAAGCCGCATTGGAAACAGCAAAATAAATGCTTTCGGTTTGCAGCAAGGTCCTATCTTAAAAGGCGGGTAACACAAGGAGGAGAAGAAACCTCCTCTCTAAGAGGGGACTTTGGGAGGGTGGACCGTGAGCAGAAAAGGTGCAGATGACGTTGGGGGGCGTAAAACTGCTGAGCATCTGTAATTTCAGTACATGCACCGAGGGAATCAGCATGGATCTGGTGATGGATGGGAGAATCCAAGTTGGGATCACGTGCAGTCCCCCATTGAGGTTGAGAGCTGCTCGAGCGTGCTGGCACCTCAAGGGGAGAGTGCGCCGGAGGGAGGTCTGGGAATTCCGATTTGGAAAGACCGGCTGGAAGAGAAAAGACCCCCGCAAACGGCAAGCACCCTCATGCCACAGCGACAGGTACATTGGCAGATTGGACAGGCGTCAGACAGGAAGGGTACATTACTGGATGTGGCGAACGACGGAGGACCTGTCTTGAGCAGAGTTAGGGCCTTGGCCCAAGTTCATGGAGTAGAGGAACAGAGGGAAAGCAGGGCCAGTAGTCCTACAGGAGCATGGGCGGGACAGGTAGTGGGAAAAGGTTTATTTGGCCCTGCAGGAAGAAATCCTTGTGGAGCTGCAAGGGTCATCTTTGGTTGACAGCAGCAGGGGACAGATTACGGAGGTGCTTGTCATCAGAGACGTTTTATTGCATGGGCAAAGTGGGCAATTCCCAGGGGCCCCACCTTCCAAAGGACCCCATCGGGCAGTAAACTCTCTCTCGCTCTCACCTCTATTTCTGTATGTCATACCCCTCTCTCTCTCTCTGCCTACCTCGGCCTCTGATCTTTATGCCCTATGTCATCAATGATTGTGGGGCCTCTGGCAAACACTAATTCGCTTATCGTTGATTTACCCCATTCCTGAAAGTTTTGCGTCATGTGATAATGGGTAGTAAAGTCCAAAGTTGTTCCGTTCAGGTGCCCCAAAATCTGTCTTGCCCAGGGCCCCAAAAATCCTTAAAATGACACTGTTGGTCATGACGTTGGCTGAAGAGGGAATGAAAATGAATATGACAATGGTGGTGAGCATTGTTCAGCAGAGAAAGATAAGTGATTGAGGGGACCTGGAAGACATCTGGGGTGCTGGGAGAGAGGCTGGGAGAAATGCAATCCCTGGCACCACGGAAAAGGGCCTGCAGGGGTGAAGGTACAGCTGTCAAAGGGGTGGTGCAAAGAAGAGCGGGCTGCCAAGGACAAGAGGGGGAGGAAGTCAGTCTCCCCGCGAGCAGATGTGCAAGACTCAGCAAGTGAGTATGGAGTAGGGGATGGTTGGTGGGTGGCCTGGGAAGGGGAAGAAGACTACAGCAAGGAAGAAGAGGCAAGTAGTAGGAGAACAGAAGGAGGGCACATAGGGGTGAGGTATGGGGAAGGAATGGGGAACATTTCATGAGTAGTTATGAACAAGCAGGTAGAGAGTTTTAGAGATGAAAGAAGGCAAAGGAAGGAGTTGAATGATACACAAGGCCAGGCATGTGGAGAGAGAGGGGGAAGGGAGATGGAAAAAGGAGGGGCAGGAGGTATGCGGAGTGGCAAGAGTGAGAGTGGAAGGGTGAACGGGTCTAACAGGGGAGCAGCCATTACAGGCGGCCGGTTGCTGCATCAGAGTGAAGGGGAAAGGGAGGATACCTCAAAGAAAGAAGGGTTGGGGACTAAGATGCTGTACATTGGAATAGCAGCTCTGCTAGGCAGCAGACTGCTGACCAGCACAAAGATGAAGATATGGGTTAGTGAGTATCTGGACCTTTTCAAATTATTACATAGGGAAACGTGTAGTAAGGAGCAGTCAAAAGTAGAAGAAAGGAATTCGACAAAAAATGCACATGGTAATCGCCAACATTGACATGTATAGATGACAGTCTTCACAATTAACGCTAGTATCATGTTTAGAAAAAACATGAATGCAGAGTGGCACTATTTAAGTTCTTGTTAAGGACAGCACATTTCAGTTTTGTGGGGTTGGTATGGCTTTGTTACAGCAAAGAGTTTGCGTCAAGGAGGGGATTGGACCCTCTGAAATCGTGGGGAAGGTGGACAACAAGCTATGCTTTAAATACATGACCCCAACGAGGCGTACACCATCATAACACACAGTGGGATGTTTGCCATTGTTACACACTTCCTTTCAGGTGAGACCCACCTATGGAAGAGGGTGAGGGCTTGGGCAAAATCAGCACCAGAGGAGCATATTGGGACAATAAAAAAGGTGCCTGGACCAGCACCTCACGCAGGTTCAGGATCAAGTGCTCCAGAGGAAGCAGGTGACATCTTTTCCTCTTCTGCTCCACAGGGCAAGAACCAAAGTGTAGGTAGAGGAGGTAAAACGTGGTTATGGGAGAGTGTCAATACACCAATTGAGATAGAGGTAATTACCCTCTGGCTAGAAAAATACCCTAACAGGGCAACTGCATCAACGGTGGAAAGTGTGTTGACTAAGGGTTATCAGATCCCATACAGTGGGCAACGGGCATGGAGATGGGCGGACAGTTTGAGATCAACTACAGGGTTCAAGGATGTACTGCTGGTAAAGAAGGAGATTGAGAAGGGCAGATTGGTGAGCATGTTCAAAGACCTGTCAATACCTAATTAAACATTTCCGGGGTAGTGCCAATGAGACTGCTGGGAAATTCAGCTTAATACACCATTTGTCCTGGCTGGTGGGAAAATCAGTAAATTATTACATTGACAGGGAATACTGCACGATTAAGTATGAGGGTATGGATGACGCAGAACCCTGAAATGACGATGTGGCAAGGGAGCGGAGATGTGAAAGACTGTTGCCGGTGCACCCAGTGGACTTTGCACCATTGGACATACAGTTTGGTGGAAATCTTTATGTTGACAAGACAATGCCTATGGGGTGCTCAGTGCAGCATTTGAAAACTTTAGCAAATTCTTGAAATTGGGGGTGAGTTTGGTGGCTGTCTCTGAGCAGGTATTATGTTATAAATATGATTTTCTTTTTGTGGCATGGACAGCAGGCCACAGGAATGTGCCAGATTGATGGCAGTGATGCAGCAGGAGGCAAGAGAGTTGGGGATACCTTCCGCCATGGAGAAATCTGCAGTAGCTGCCACCAACTCTTACCTTTCAAGGGAGTGAGCTATACTCAGTGGCAGAGGTGTCCTGAACTTTGCTTGTAGGTTTGTAGCACCGATGAGAGCTTTCTGCAGGTACATGGACTGTTAATGAAATGGGTGTCCAAGCTGCACCACATGATACAGATCACAGAAGGGGTGAGGAAAGACCTGAGAATTTGAATAGGATTTTTAGAGGATTTCAATAGCGTGTCAATGTGGATGGCCTGTGGACAATATGAAAGGGAGGACAGGGCATTTTCTGACTCTTCAGGGGCAGGAGGATTTGGTTTGTTCTGGAATGGCAGATGGTGCGCAGAGAGATAGACAATGACTGGATGCGGTGGAAGCACAGAATAGCCTTCTTGGAATTCTTTCCATTATTGCTGGCAGTTAAACTGTTGGCAACAGTGCTGGTAAACAGGATGGTGTTTTTCGTGATTAACAATGAGGCCGTGGTGAACGTGATCAACAAATTATCAGCATCAGACTGGTGGGTATTGAGATTGTTGAGAGAACTGGTGCTGAGATGCATGCGTTTGAATGTGGTGTTTGGAACGAAGCACATACATGGATGGTAATAAAAGATAATTGATACTTTGTCTCAATTCCCGTGGTCGAGGTGTTGTGGTTTGGTGAGAGAAGGAGATCAGAGACTGGAGCAGGTTTTCGAGATACTGTGGGGGCTTGGGATATGAGAATAAGGCAGTTATAGGAAGGGTTTCTGGACTGGAGACATAAACGAACAGTGCATATAGACAGAAGTGTATGGAATTTGTGTGTATGGAATTTGTTCAGAGAGTTGCAAGGACGAGAAAGAAGGGCAGAGAGGGGACTGAGTGTCAGAAGGAGGATGTAGAGAAATTCATGATGTTATTGGTGGAAAAGGGTTGTCACCAGTCACAATATCTTGAGAAATAGCCGGAGTGGCCTTCAATGGGAAGTGCTTTTGTGGGTATGAGCCTCATGGCGGAGAACTGGTGAGGAGAATACTCAAAGGATGGGTTCAGAAGAGGAGACCAAAGAGGGAGAGTTGGAGGGCCATTTCATTGATGATGTTGGAAGATAAATTGACCCAGGCAAGAACTGTGAGTGCGTCTGCCTGGGAGGCAGAGTTATTTAGGGCTATTTGTTCGATGATACTTTGTTCAGAGTTTCTAAAGTGGTGGGAGCAAAGAATGGGGATTGGACATGATGGATGTGAGAGACTTAAACATCGAGGTGCCCAGCAGCAAGAAGCATCAGACGATGAAAGTGTGGTGGCTGAGACTGAAGAGGTCGGGTAATGTTACAATTTGTCCAGCAAGATCTTCTGAAGCTTACCTAGAGGTGCAAGGAGATGAGTCACGAAAGCTGGCTAAGTATGAAGAATGGGAAAAGGTGACTGAAAGGTAGATGCTTGGAGTTCTGAGAAAGGACTACCATGCAATGTTCTCTGTGCAGAAAGAGACATCTAACACTGTGGCACTGCTGTTTTAATAGAGATGGCCCCCCTACATGTACGCTTTGCCTATGGGTACCTGCAGCTACGATAACCTGTCCCTCAATGGCATCACCTTAATGAATGAGGCCCAATTTGGGTTCCATCCCCTCCACGATATGAAAGGGGCCTTGGTCATGGCAATAGATGGAATTGGATTGGCAGTGGCTAAGGGTCACCAGGTAGTCTTTCAACTACTTGACATGTCCACCCCCTTTGATACAGTCAACCACAACATCTTACTTGCAAGGCTGTCCAAGATAGGTATCAGGGGAAGAGCTTTGCAGTGACTGGCATCATTCCTGGGGGGAAGGATGCAAGCAGTTCATCTTTCCGCTCTTCTTTCAGAGCATTTGAGCTGAAAATTCTTCAGAGTTCTTCCCTTAGCTTAGCATTATTTAATGTGTATTTAAGACCTTTTGCCAAATTTATCAGATCTTATGGCATATTTGTAAATTATGAAGACGATACACAACTAATCCTTATGTCAGATTACACCTCTCAATACCCAGTAGTTTCTTTTCTTGAATACATGTGTAACATTTCGCACTGGTTGAAGGCCAAGTCAATTAACTTCTAAGGGGATAAAAGCAGGTTTATGTCAGTTTTTCAGGGACATTTTTGCATCCTTTGCCAGTGTATTTTTTGACACCTGAGAATAATTCACTTCTGCTTACTGCGAAATTTGTTCGGAAATTAGAAGCCTACATGGGCAGTCTATCTCTCTCCAGTCATATCAATAGGCTTTCCTCATCTGCTTTGTCCTAATGCGTGCACATAGGAACATTTTACCTCTGATGCCAACCCTCTTTTGCCCTCTAGTGGTGCAAAAACCATCATTCTGAGCAGACTGGACATTGGCAACGCCCAGTTTCTAGGTGCACCAGGTTATCTTGTTCAGTGCCTGCACCATACACAGGCTGCAGAACCAAAACTTGCACTTCCTCTACGTCACTCTACTTCAGCTGCTCTGGCTACTCTTCATTGACTCCCGGTAGCCAAGAAAATCTAGTTTAAATCACTTGCATAGTGCATAGAGCTTTCCATCTCACTGGCCTCATCCATTTTGATACAAATTACAATGCTACATTCCACCTAGATCTTTACATTCAGTTAATGCTAACCTCCTGAAGGTTCCCAAATTTAAGAAAGCTCGAATGGGCGATAGAGACTTCCCTGTGCAGGCAGCCAGTCTCTGGAATAGTCTGCTGGTCATGCTCTGTACCATCAGCAACTTTTACACTTTCAGGAAAGCACAGACAACTTGTCTTTATAAACTCTAGGTTTCTGCATGTGTCTGGATTTTCGTTCTGACAGCCCCATTGCATTACATAGGCATACCATGCATAATAATAATAATAATAATAATAATAATAATAATAATAATAATAATAATAATAATAATCACCTACAGACCTGATTTATTACACTATTGCATCGCCCTTGTGCTATGCAAGATCACGCAAAAGCTAGATTCAGATTTACCAAGCTACGCGAGCCTGGGGGGACCCTGCGTGGTTTGGTAAATCTGGTGTAACGCAAGGCAGCGCAAACCGCTACCTTGCGTTACACTGCATGGGAGGGCTTTACGTAGGTGTTCCCACACATCAACCCTTGCTTTCTGATGCATTCCCAGATTTAGCAACAACTGTAGACCTGGGAATGCATTTGAATTGTACGCCTTCCACCAGAGACGCAATGAGGAGAAATATGTTTAGTTCTCCTCACTGTTTCCTCTATCTAAAAAGAAAGAGGAAAATGCCTCTGAGAATTGTATTTGCGCAGGAAGGTGCCCCTTCCTACACAAAAACAATTCTGCCTACAATGCAGGCACCCTTGCACTATGGTGCAGGCACCACCTCAGAATCAGTGCAGCATCATCTCACCATTAGCACGCACCACCTCAGCATCAGCACCTCCTCAACATCGTCACCACCTCAACATCATCACAGCACCACCTCAGCATAAGCACAGCACCACCACAGCACCACCTCAGCACCACCTCAGCATCAGCACAGCACCACCACAGCATCAGCACAGCACCATCTCAGCATCACTTCAGCACCAGCGCAGCTCGACCTCAGCACCAACGCAACAACACCTCAGTATCAGGACAGCACCATCTCAGCATCAGCACAGTACCGCCATCTCACCAACAGCAGAGTAGCCCCACCTCTGCACCACCGCAGCCCCACCTTAGCACCAGCACAAGCCCACCTCAGCAGCAATTCAGCACCAATGCAGCACCACGTCAGCATTAGTGCAGCATCAGTGCAGCATCTCTTCAGTACAGCACCTACTCAGCACCACCTGAGAACCATATCAGCACCCCTGAGCACTATAGCAACACCAAAACCTCAACATCACTCAGCACCACCTAAACATCACTCAGCATTACCTGAGCACCACAGCACCAGCACACCACCATCAGTATCACTAAGCACCACCTTAGCACCACCTCTGCACAAGCACACCACCACCTCAGTATCACTCAGCACCACCTCAGCACCAGTACAGCACCACCTCAACACCAACACAGCATCAGTGCAGCACTACCTCAGCTTCAGCAGAGCACCATCTCAGCGCAGCACCACATCAGCATCATCACCACCTTAACATCATCACCACCTCAACATCATCATAGCACCACCTCAGTATCAGCACAGAACCACCTGACCACCACCACAGCACCATCTCAGCATCAGCACAGTACCGCCTCCTCATCAGTGCAGCACCACCTCAGTACCAGTGTAGTGCCACCTAAGCATTAGCGCAGCACCAGCTCCGCATCGGCACCCCCTCAACATCATTACTACCTCAACAGCATCACCACCTCATCATCACAGCACCACCTCAGCAACAGCACAGCACCATCTCAGCATCGGCACAGCATCACCATCACCAGTGCAGCACCACCTCAGCACCAGTGCAGCATCTCTTCAGAACCAGTGCAGCACAAACTCAGCACCAGCACAGCACCACCTCAACATCAGCACAGCACCATCTCAGCATCAGCACAGTACCACCTCTGTACCAGCAGCAGAGTAGCCCACATCAGCACCACCGCAGCCCCACCTTAGCACCAGCTCAAGCCCAACTCAGCAGCAATTTAGCACCAATGCAGCACCACTTCAGCATAAGTGCAGCACCACCCCAGCATCAGTGCAGCATCTCCTCAGCATAACACCACCCTGAGCACCAGCTCAGCACCACTTGAGCACCATTGTATCACCAACACCTTAGCGCCCCTCAGCACCACCACAGCATCACCTGAGTACCACCACACCTCCAGCACATCACCATCTCAGCATCAGCACAGCACCACCTCCTCACTAGTGCACCACCACTAGTGCAGTGCCAACTCAGCATCTGTGCAGCATTTCCTCAGCTCAGCACTAACTCAGCATCACTCAGCACCATGTGAGCACCAGCTTTGTACCACCTGAGCACCATCACATTACCTGCACCCAAGCATCACTCAGCATCACCTCAGCATCACTCAGCATCGGTAAATGGGATAAATATCGATTCCAAAATATCGAGTAACCAAAATATCGAGTCCAAAATATAGAATGGACAAAATATCGACTGGACAGAAAATAGACATTCAAAATATCGTTTTGAAGGTAAGTACTGTAATATCGAATTTAAAAATATAGACAGTCAAAATATCGAAGTACATAATATAGGTGATTAAAATGATCGACTTTTTAAAAATATCGAATTTTTGTGTTTTATATGTTAGTTTATGTGTGAAAAGTGTATATTTATTTGTAATTTAGTGTAAGTAATTAATTTTATGTTATTTAATTTTTGCGTAATTTAATTCTGTAGCGGGTTGTGGGTTTATAGGGGAATAGGGTGGGAAGTAATTTAATTATAATTAATTAAACATGTTAATTAAATAATTGGTATTTATTTTGAATAAATTGTCAATTAATTTTTAATTGGTAATTAATTAATTGTTAATTGATAATTAATTTTTATTAATTGATTAATTGATAATTATGTGAATAATATTATTTTATTTTTAGTAGCGGGTTGTGGGTTTATAGGGGAATAGGGTGGGAAGTAATTTAATTATAATTAATTAAACATGTTAATTAATTGGTATATATTTTGAATAAATTGTCAATTAATTTGTAATAGTTAATTAATTAATTGTTAATTGATCATTAATTTTTATTAATTGATAATTATGTGAATAATATTATTCTATTTTTAGTAGCGGTTGTGGGTTTATTGGGGAATAGGGTGGGAAGTAATTTAATATAATTAATTAAACATGTTAACTAATAATTATTTATTTTGAATAAATTGTTAATTAATTTTTAATTGGTAATTATTTAATTCTTAATTGGTAATTAAAATGTATTAATTGATTAATTTAAAAATATGTGATTTATATTAATTTATTTTCACGAGAGTGGGGATATTAAACTTTACCCCTATGCTATCCAACGCTTTCCCTACTGTTGCACTCTCTGGAGTGGGAATAGTAATTTTTACCCCTACGCTATCCAACGCTTTCCCTACTGTTGCACTCACTGGAGTGGGAATAGTAATTTTTACCCTTACGCTATCCAACGCTTTTCCTGCTGTTGCACTCGCTGGAGTGGGAATAGTCATTTTTACCCCTACGCTATCCAACGCTTTCCCTACTGTTGCACTCTCTGGAGTGGGAATAGTCATTTTTACCCTTACGCTATTCAACGCTTTCCCTACTGTTGCACTCTCTGGAGTGGGAATAGTAATTTATACCCCTACGCTATCCAATGCTTTCCCTACTGTTGCACTTACTGGAGTAGGAATAGTAATTTTTACGCCTACGCTATCCAATACCTTCCCTACTGTTGCACTCTCTGGAGTGGGAATAGTAATTTTTACCCTTACGCTATCCAACGCTTTCCCTACTGTTGCACTCACTGGAGTGGGAATAGTAATTTTTACCCCTACGCTATCCAACGCATTCCCTACTGTTGCACTCTCTGGAGTGGGAATTGTAATTTTTACCCCTACGCTATCCAATGCTTTCCCTACTGTTGCACTCTCTGGAGTGGGAATAGTAATTTATACCCCTACGCTATCCAACCCTTTTCCTACTGTTGCACTTACTGGAGTAGGAATAGTAATTTTTACCCCTACGCTATCCAACGCCTTCCCTACTGTTGCACTCTCTGGAGTTGGAATAGTAATTTTTACCCTTACGCTATCCAACGCTTTCCCTACTGTTGCACTCACTGGAGTGGGAATAGTAATTTTTACCCCTACGCTATCCAACGCCTTCCCTACTGTTGCACTCTCTGGAGTGGGAATAGTAATTTTCACCCCAACGCTATCCAACGCTTTCCCTACTGTTGCACTCCCTGGAGTGGGAATAGTAATTTTTACCCCTACGCTATCCAACGCTTTCCCTACTGTTGCACTTACTGGAGTAGGAATAGTAATTTTTACCCCTATGCTATCCAACGCCTTCCCTACTGTTGCACTCTCTGGAGTGGGAATAGTAATTTTTACCCCTACGCTATCCAACGCTTTCCCTACTGTTGCACTCACTGGAGTGGGAATAGTAATTTTTACCCCTACGCTATCCAACACTTTCCCTACTGTTGCACTCACTGGAGTTGGAATAGTAATTTTTACCCCTACGCCATCCAACGCTTTCCCTACTGTTGCACTCTCTGGAGTGGGAATAGTAATCTTTACCCCTACGCTATCCAACGCTTTCCCTACTGTTGCACATGCTGGAGTGGGAATAGTAATTTTTACCCCTACGCTATCCAACGCTTTCCCTACTGTTGCACTCACTGGAGTTGGAATAGTAATTTTTACCCCTACGCTATCCAACGCTTTCCCTACTGTTGCAGTCGCTGGAGTGGTAATAGTAATTTTTACCTCTACGCTATCAAACGCTTTCCCTACTGTTGCACTCTCTGGAGTGGGAATAGTTATTTTTACCCCTACGCTATTCAACGCTTTCCCTACTGTTGCACTCTCTGGAGTGGGAATAGTAATTTTTACCCTACGCTATCCAACGGCTTCCCTACTATTGCACTCTCTGGAGTGGGAATAGTAATTTTTACCCCTACGCTATCCAACGCTTTCCCTACTGTTGCACTCACTGGAGTGGGAATAGTAATTTCTACTCCTACGCTATCCAACGCTTTCCATACTTTTGCACTCTCTGGAGTTGGAATAGTAATTTTTGGCCCTACGCTATCCAATGCTTTCCCTACTGTTGCACTTCCAGGAGTGGGAATAGTAATTTTTACCCCTACGCTATCCTACGGTAATAATATTGTGTATTTTTTATTAATATTATGTTTATATATATATATTTATATTTTTATAACAGATATGATTATATATATTTTATTGTTTATAAGTTAAATTAATTATTTATTAGTTTTAAGGTAATTTAAGTATTTTTAAGCATATTTTAGCTATTTATTTTTAATAATTTTATTATTTTACATTATTTTGAACAAATTCGATATTTTTACAATGTAAATTTATATATACGATATTTTTGACTCGATATTTTGGTACTTACCTGTTTGTAGATAGGAATTCAATATTTTGTCCGTCGATATTTTGGCCTCGATATTTTGGGTAGTCGATATTGTGTCTGTCGATATTTAGTCAGTGATCCCTCAGCATCACCTCAGCACCACCACAGCACCAGCAAATCATCAGCCCACCACATCTCAGCATCAGCACAACACCACCTCCTCATTAGTGCACCACCACCAGTACAGCACCAACTTGGCACCAGCAAAGCACCTCCTTAGCATCAGCACAGCACCATCTCAGAATCAGCGCAGCCCATCTCAGCACCAACAAAGTCCCACCTTAGCAGTAATTCGACACCAACGCAGCACCACTTCATTATCAGTGCAGCACCACCTCAGCATCAACTCAGCACAACACCAACTCAGCATCCCTCAGCACTACCTGTGCACCAGCTCAGCACCACCTGAGCACCAGTGCAGCACCACCACCTCAGCATCACTCAGCACCACCACAGCATCACTCAGCACCAGTGCAGCATTTCCTCACCATCACCATCACCCAACATCACCAGAGCATCACCTCAGCATCAGCACAGCACTAACTCCACAGCAGTGCACCACCACCAACGCAGCACTAACTCTGCACCACTGCAGCCCTACACCAGCATCAGCTCAGCACCACCTCAGCACCAGTGCAGCACCACCTCAGATGCAACTCAGCACCATTGCAGCACCACTTAAGCATTAGCACAACACCTCAACACCACCACAGCACCACATCAGCACAGCACCATCTCAGCATCAGCACAGCACCACCTCCTCATCAGTGCACCACCACCAGTGCAGAACCATCTCAGAACCAGCCCAGAGCCATCTCAGCATCAGCGCAGCACCACCTCAGCATCAGAACCACCTCAACATCCTCACAGCACCACCTCAGCATCAGCACAGTATCACCAATGCACCAACTGAGCATCATCACAGCACTATCTCAGCATCAGCACAACATCACCTCCTCATCAGTGCACCACCACCAGTGCAGCATCACTTCAGCACCAGTGCAGCACCACCTCAGCACCAGTACAGCGCAACCTCAGCACTAGCGTAGCACCACCTCAGCATCAGCACAGTACCACCTCTGCAGCAGAGTAGCCCCACCTCAGCACCTCCACAGCCCCACCTTAGCGCCACTGTAAGCCCACCTAAGCAGCAATTCACACCAATGCAACACCACTTCAGTATCAGCGCGGCACCACCCCAGCATCAGTGTAGCATTTCCTCAGCACAGCACCAACTCAGCAGCATTCCTCACACCTGAGCATCAGCTCAGCACCACCTGTGCACCATCGCATCTCCAACACTTTAGCATCACTCAGCACACCCTCAGCATCACTCAGAATCATCTGAGCACCAGCACACCACCATCTCAGCATCAGCACAGCACCGCCTCCTCATTAGTGCACCACCAACAGTGCAGCGCCAACTCAGCATCAGTGCAGCATGTCCTCAGCACAGCACCAACTCAGCATCACTCAGCATAACGTGAGCATCAGTTTAGCACCACCTGAGCACCATCGCTACACCAACCCCTCAGCATCATTCAGCACCTCCTCAGCATCATCTCAACAACACCTCAGCACCAGCACATCACCAATTCAGCATCAGCACAGACCCAACTCCTCATTAGTGCACCACTACCAGTGCAGCGCCAACTCAGCATCAGTGCAGCATCTCCTCAGCACAGCACCAACTCAGCATCACTCAGAATAACGTGAGCACCAGTTTAGCACCACCTGAGCACCATCGCTACACCAACCCCTCAGCATCATTCAGCACCCCCTCAGCATCACCTCAATAACACCTCAGCACCAGCACATCACCAACTCAGCATCGCACAGACCCAACTCCTCATTAGTGCACCACTACCAGTGCAGCACCAACTCAGCACCAGCACAGCACCTCCAAAGCTCCGGCGCAGCACCACCTCGGCACCGGCACAGCACCACCTCGGCATCAGCACAGCACCATCTCAGAATCAGCGCATCCTCAGCACCAACACAGCCCCACCTCCGCAGCAATTCAGCGCCAAGGCAGCACCACTTCAGCATCAGCACAGCACCACCTCAGCATCAGCACAGCATTAATTCAGCACAACACCAACTGGATAGGTTCTTTTAGCATAGCAAAGGGCACAATAATGTGTGGGAGCTTGATACCCAAGTAATATTACCCTGAAGAAGGTGGGGAGTATGATTCCCAACCACAGAAACGCGTTGGCGCAGATTTTTTTGATTTTTTTAATCTAGCCATAAAGAGTAAATGGGATGAATTTTATAAACCTCACCAAGGACTCCGTATTAAAAGTTATAGCTGGATCAATATAGCTAACAGGACTACACGTAGTGTGCATTAGGGTTTTCCCCTGTGTTTAGACAATTGTATTGATTATTTTATGGTGTTTTTATGTATATCTTTTATTGTCGATTGTTAATGTAACTGGCATTGTTTGACAAAAAATGTATTCATAGATGATGTTTATGTAGAAAGGAAATACAGTGAGATATTTTTAATTAATTAAAATCCTTTGATGTGTGATTTCGTCTTTAGTGGCATTTGTATTTCTAGAATTGGATCTGAGTAAAGTATGATTGAGTTGGGCGAATTAAGTACCTGGTTTAAGCTATATTTATGGTTTCAAAGGGAAGCCTCTTTTTTCTACCTCTTCCAGCTTAGCCAGACACAATCCCACAAATACATGCAGTTTCGCCATGCACTGATCACTAGCTGTTTCGACCATACATCCCTCCCTAAGTACAACCTGTTGGAGGCCCACCGACTGATGGACAGCATCAGCAGCAACAGTGCTTCTCAAATATATCGCTCATTAGTTCATAACGCCCCAGATGCAGATGGACCCCTGGAGCTGAAATGGGAGGTTTGCATTGGGGAGATTGATGGAGCATACTGGCGCAATGCACTTATGGCCACCAAGGAAACTCTTATACCGGCCAGGCTGCACCTTTTCAAACCGAACTTTCTACATAAGAAGTAGGGGTGACCGGACTTTTGTTGGCATTGCCTTAACCCTGGCCAAGTGCAATATAGCACGGAAATGGAGCTCCCTGTCCCTGCCTTCGATTGTGGAATGGAGGAGGGCAATGTATTGGTGCTCCAAAATGGAGAAGACTGTGCAGAACACGAGGGTGCCCACAGAAGCAAATAGGGGAAATGGTGGGACTACTATGGACTGGGAGGCATTACAGCACTGGGAACGGATATGGGAACTTGTTGGGTTGAGGTGGGGGGGGGGTGGCGAGCAGGGTGAGGAAGGTGGGTGTGCACTGACATGTTGTTAAAGAAATGTCAATACAATTTGGTTTATTAAAAAAAGAGTCTAAAATGTAATGAAGACGTTACTATTTCTTACCAAAAGGTTTCTGTCTCATCCATTTTAACGCCCACCTATACTTACAACACTTGTACTGAGGTGTCCAGTACTGCCCTCAATGCAATGCTCCTCACCCTCTCAGCACCTGCCTCCCTAAACCATCTCTCATTAACCCAATGTAACTAGATGCCTAATTTGGAGGGTTGCAAGTATGTCACTTCTGCATTCATCATCTGGCGCCTTACTCAATGTTGTTGAGTTTTACAGTATTAAACTAGCCATGTGTGAAACTGTGAATTTATACTTGGAGAATTTTGTAAACAATTCTTGAAAATTGAAATTATACAATTATGACCTAGAAAGTGACCTAAGCACCATCCACGGAGACCCACCAAAATTGGCCCACTCACCTATAACAAGTCTCCAATACGCAGACGACATTGTGCTCCTTTCAAAAACCCCCATCGTTTTACAACGCTTGATCTCCAAACTGTCGCAGTACCTCGCGAACGCACAACTGATTACAAACCTAAAGAAAACTAACATCATATGCTTCGGTGGTTCCGGAAAAAAAAAAACTTTCGTCTGGAGGATAAATTCTACCCCTTTAATCCAGGTAGATCATTATAAATACCTGGGAATCTTACTGGACCACCGCTTAAAATTTAAACAGCACCTAGAACAGGGGGAATCCAAAGCAAAGCAGCTTCAATTTGCTTTCAAAACTGTTCAAAAGCAATTAAAAGGTCATTCCACCGGCCACATCCTTAACATCGTAGCCGCCAAATTTCTGCCATCATTGACATACGGCTCTGAACTACTGGCAATCCGGGACGCCACAGCGTTAAATCTCGCCCAATCTAGGCTGTTTAAAACTCTTTTCTCAATCCCGAGACATATTTCGCAAGCCCAAATTCGTTTGGAGTTCGGTCTCACTAACCAGCTCCCAGCAAGACAAGGAGCACTCGCCAAATATTATTGGCGTATGAGGGACGCAGAAGACGAATCCCTGGCCCACTTATGCTGGTTAGAAGTCGAAAAACAGGCCGGGCTACCAGACTCAACATACAAGATCTTGAGGCAAGCTTTGGAGACATTAAAACTAGAAGAATCTTGGCGTCTGCCCATGACATATTCCGCCTTCAAACTGATAACCAAGAAAGCAGTCACACAATCATCACTATTCATGGATAAAGCAGCAGTGGCTGGCAAAAGCCATGCCTGGATCGTGTTGCCGTCATATACCTACCTAAAACCACAGGATTATCTGAAAGAATGCTTCAGGGACCACTATAAAAGGAAATTAAGCCTTTTAAGGCTGGGTTGCTTCTCGTCCAAAGACCTCACTCCCAAATGGCTACGGCTGTGGGCAACTCCCGAGTGCCGCCTCTGTGGCAACGGCGCAGTCTTTACTGCATCTTATATGCATATGCCCTGCGCTTCAAAATCTAAGAAAAACGCTTCTTCGATCTCTCTTCAGAGAAGCCCAGGTGAGAACTTGCAGGGCGGCGGTAATAAGATGCCTAAGCGGTTCTTGGCTAGAACTCTGATGTAAAACCATAAGATTTTTGAACCTCGCCGCCATAGAGTTGGAAAAAAGGGCACCACCCAAAGAGGTCTCTGGACAATAGACCAGGCTTTGGCAGACCATAGACTTTTCCACTCCCCCCACCCCTTTTCTCCAAACGGTTGTCTTTTTGTATTATACGTAAAAAAATAACAAGCCTTTTTGTTTGTATAATCATTATTCTTTTAAACGTTTTCCTTTTATTATGAGTCAAAATTAATGCGTCCTCAGCAAGAACTCACATCATTTGTTTATTCTTTTCCTTTTAGACCTTTTTTCTGCTACTTTTGTAGAGCATGATATCAACTTTTAACTTGATTTAAAGTTTATTTTGTGTTGCTTTTATGATGTAAATACCGCTGGCATGGTGGTAAGTCCACCCCTTTATGATTTTTTTAAAATCAAATAAAGTACTTAAACCGCAATTATGAAATTATGCAACATTTCTCAAAACAAAACTTTACAGTGTCTCACATGAAAATTTAAAATGAGAGTATAACTCTATGCCAGAAGTAGGCTTATTACTTTCATATGGCAAAGGCCTAGAGTTAAAAAATCCCTTAACCCCCCTCACCAGACCCAAGAAAGACTCTCTGACAGCCCAGATCTCCTATATACAACAAATTAACCTTTGAAATATCTGTCAGTTGCAAAAAGTATTACGTGTAAGTTCAATCAATCAATCAGGGGTTTGTATAGAGTGGCTACTCACCCTTGAGGGTCTCAAGGCGATGGGGGGGAGGGCTGCTGATGCGTCTGGGTGTGGAGGCTCAGTCGTAGAGCAAGGTCTTGTTAGATATACGTTTACCCAAGAAAGGTGGCATTAATTTTAGAAGTTCTGCAGCAGGTAAAAGGAGTCCATTGAGACGGGTTCTAGTAAACCCTGTCAAGTGCCATAAGATCATTGAGTTTGTCATATATGTAATTTAGCCTCATACTGCACAATTTTTGTAATATGACTATGCACCGCAGTCAAAAACTTCACTCTGAAATGCTGACCTGTGTTAAAACGCTCTGTACAGAGGTTTACAACTTTTACATATTATTAGTAAGAAAATGCATAAACACTGCATTTAGCAATATTCATTTCTGAAATTGATCAAAACGGCACTGTCTGCTAAAATCAAACCTATATAGCGTATTTTCTGCAGTTGGTCAGTGGATGATTTTGTTAAAGGAATCCCTGGATTAAGAGTTCTCCTGATAAGAGACTCTTTTAGTGTAGCATGGTATACAGCCTTCGAATTCACAAAGCCCGTTTTAATGTAAGACACAATTTAAAATGTGTGGAATGATTCTGGTAGAAATTGGGTTTTTGGTTGGGGGGATATGAACTCTTCTCAAACAACAACCACAATGCCAGTCCCTGAATAAACATGTGCTTAATCCTCTGGTAGGGCCCAAAAGCAGTCAAGCTTAACTTAGAGGCAATGTGCAAAGTATTTATGCCAAACCAAATTGGTAATAAAGTGAAAGCAACACAGAAGAGAAATCCTACAGCAATTTAGAAAACTAGAATAAAATGTAATTAATTATTTGACACCAAAATAACACAAATCCAATCAGTAAAACCGAAGTTATGAATCTTTAAGTTTTTAGTAAAAACAAGCTCCCAAAAGTTCAAAGCACCAACCACTGGCATCTAATTGTGGGAGCCTAGGGCAAAGTTGAAAGTTATGCCCACCACGATGAATCGCGGTATATAAGGTGGTGTAACGTTTGAAGATGAATTTCCAATAAACTTATGTTTATACATTAAACACTAAGGAATAGGGACCAATCTGGATGTTTTAACACAAAAATTACTGGTGGCCAGATTCCCTAAACCATGCAATGATCAAAATGATTCAAATGCTCCTTTGCAAAATTTTTGCTGCTTGCGAATAAGAAATTAAGTAAACGGTTTAGTTGCCAGTCGATATCATAGATGGTTTTGTTGGCAGCTGATATCATAGAAAAGGTCCAGTGACAAGCAAAAATGGCGGAAGCATTCTGAAGAAAAAAAAAAAAAAATCATGTGTAATACAGCGTGACAAAGATAAATGTTTATGCTTCAATGGTATTTGTTTAAAAAAGCAGACTGACGTATGATTTATCATGCTTTCTTACTGAAAAATATGGCAAACGAATATTGCATCACTCCAGGCGCGCAACACCCATTGGACTCACCAGGTTTCTGCCCCCTCCCCCAGTCATGTGTGTCAGCCCGGCTAAGACAGCTTCGAGGGCTGGCGACCCTCTAATTGCAGCCGCACCCGAGTACTTTACAGGTCTTTAAAACACCATATACTTGTTAATGAGGCTTTTCTGTTGTGTTTTCACCCCTTCTTAGAGCCACTCTGCCTATGGCTGGAAGAATTAGCCCCCCCCCCAGAAATCTTTTTCAGCCCCCCCAGAAATTTGGCTCTAGTTGCCCGCCTGCATCACTCAATGTCATTTGTCGCATTTTAAAAGTGTAGATAATGTTTCATTCATTCCATATTTTGCAACAAGAAAAATAGAAAAAATTCAGTGTGCTCTTTTTTTCTCCATGCCAAAATATGTATGTAACATGTACTGGAGCAGTTTGCTCCATTACTCGTTGTTTCAAACAATAATTAGTGCAAATGTTTAATCCAATCTATTGATGGACATCCTCATCAACATCTCAGTTCCTGCCCAGAGCTATTGTCAGCCCCTCCTTGTTAACCGACCTATTCCTGGAAAAATAATCGGGCCTATATCAACTCATTTCTTTAAAAAAAAAAAAGGGGTCCCACCCAATATCCCCATATATGACAGGACTTTCAATGGTCGTCTCCGAAGCAAGCTGATTGAAAGAGCTGCCTTTGTATCCAAGCAGGATCCTGCCAGAAAGGAGCACAGGATATGCACAAGTCGCAATATAGGAAGGCATCAAGCTCACTGTGGACTCTAATGGAGTATTGGCATGCCTGATACCTTTGATATGGTCCAACATCCCACTCTGTACCAGAGACTCGAACTAAATGAGATTCAACGCGCCGTCCGACACGGGACTGAGTTCTCGTTCTCTTTCTCCCTTCTTTCTGCTTCTACTCTTTTGCCCTCTGATGCAGGAGTCCTTCAAGAATCCACCATTGCCTCCCTTCTCTTTAACTAATACTTCAGAAAGCAATCAGAGCAGTTCTCCAGCTTCTGTTAGATGTGATGCAACTAGGATGACACATACATTTCAATCAAATTCCCAGCTATAGGCCATTTGGTGGAAATTAATTATCTCAACTTAATCACAGCAAACATAGAGATACAAACAAGCCTGTGGCAAATGGACCACCAACAGCCAGTTCACCATTTGGCTGAAGGAGCTTGGCCCACCTCCTTACCCATTGCTCCAAATAGGGATTGAAGGTGTGATCAGGGGCTTGAACCTCTCCCTGACTGGTCAACTTGACCAAGTTAGAAATGGATCCTTTTACTTGATGAGATGCCTATATCAATGTTTCCCTTACTTCGTATTCCATCAAAAAGTACAAACCACTTCAATCTATTACTCCACCTGCTGTAGTATGCCAAAGGTAGATGCCTTGGAGCTTCCCTTTAAGGAAACACGCTTTGGAAAAGCCAATAAGTCTGGCATTGGCAGTCAGCCTTTTGGCTTCTTCAAGGCCTGTTTTTTGACCTAGGTTTTAAGAAAGGGTTACTGCTGGGTCTGCTGCTAAAAGTAAAAGTACTTTTTTTAACTCCGAAAGTGCACATTGCTATAGAAGTCCTTGGCACTTAAAACAACCACTTTTGTGTGCCCATGTTTTCCCTGTAAAAGTGGGAAAATACCATATTTGCAGTGAAGTTATCAAATGGCTTAAGTAGAGCGACCAATGCCCATGCTGTAGTAGGTGGAGGAAACATTTTAATTGCACATCAACTGACCAAAGGATGAAGAAGCCTGGCTGAAAGCCCCAATACCAATGTTACTTATATATTTTTGTAAAAACAAAAGGTCTTGGATAACACCAAAGAAAATAAAAGAGCAACAGAGAATCCAGATGGAGAGAGACAACTTCTTAAACTTAATATCGGGTTCCCTTAATCTCTAAGGGGCATATTATCAAGGGCTGGCGATAACATTATCGCCGCTTTTGCATCCGTTTCCGGGCGAAAAGCGGCAATAATTGTATTGCTTTATTAACAAGTACATGCTAGCGTGTGTTTCCTTGCCTTAGCGCCCGGTTTCCTATTGCCTCACCTCGCATCGCTAATGAGATGCAAGGTAGGCGTGCCCCTTACAACTACATTATAAAATATCGCTAACGATATTTACAATGAAGCCCCGTCCAGTTTAGCAATCATTTTTTTCGCGCCAACTGGGCCTTTACACTGGAATTTCACATCTGTTAAATTCCAGACTAAGGCATACCTAACATGGGAGGTGGATTGTGTGGCTAAGACCACCGGCCCTATCACCAAGGATATCACTGGAGAACCAGCGTTGTTCCATTGAGAACGGTGATATCCCGCTATCGCTGGAATATTTATCGCCATAGCGCTAAGCGTTGTTAATACAGCGCTAGCATGGCGATAATTTCAAGCGATAAAAAATCTTACGCTAAGCGCGGCCAGCGATAATTATCGCTGCTGCTTGATAATTTGACCCTTAATTGGCTGCTCTGAGGGTCCACCTATTTCTAATTTCAGTTTCTAATTAACATGCAAAGATCACTGTCCAATTCCCCACTTAGGACCCCCACTTCCGCCAGCAAAAACACGTACCAACTAAGCCAGATCCCTTTGATTTAAGCTCACTCCACTACTGTTAGAACTGGGGGACCACTGTCCAAATAGGGACCCTTGCTTCTAGTCGGGGTACGGAGGAAACACTCTTTAGATAACCTCTGCTCAACCCCTTGGTAGCTTGGCAGAAGCAGTCAGGCTTATCCAAGGCAATGTGTAAAGTACTTGTACCAAAACTCACAGTAACACAGTGAAAACACCACAAACTGACTCCACAACAGTTTAGAAAAATAAAGGTATTTAATCTAAACTACACAAGACCAAAATGACAAAAATCCAGAGGCGTAGCTAGAGCTTGTGGCGCCCGGGGCTATCCCTCAGATTGCCGCCCCTGGGGAAGGGGGGAGGGGGCTGGGGAAAAAGGACCGAGAGACACGTATTATTGCCGCTAATAGTTACTTCGATCATGCAAGTTACATGCACATACATGACACGGTCCAAGGCTACACAGTTAAATACACTGGTGACCGGCAGTACAAAAGAGAACACACAGACTGCCACCATACTAACACTTATGTTTGTGACATTTAATTGTAGCTCTCTCCAGCACCTGCACCGCCACATATGCAGTGCAATTCTTAAATCAAATATTGTAGCGTGAAAAACAAACTGACGACTTAACGTTCACTATAAGACAACACATCTTTGCTAACATGGATTGTATGACTTGGATGCATTCCTCAGAATATGTATGTACAGATTGCAAAATGCTCTGATGTCATCCTGAACATTTCTTTGTAAATATGTATGTTTATTATTTGGACTCATTTCTCACATTTTTTTGTAAAAAAATAACTGTACAGTACTTTAACGTCATCTGCGTGTGGTATAAAATTTTAAATAAAGAAATAAAAACATAGAAATTACCAGCATTCGCAGGGTTCTATACTTTATGGAGTGTTCTCCGACACCCCACTGTACAACCGGCGGCCATGTCTACATTTCTGCAGTTGCAGGGCAATGCCTGCAATGTTCAGCTCATGGTTTGTGCACGTGGAGGGGCGCAGCTGGCACTGGAAGTACAGGTAACAACAGCAGGCCGGACATAACATAGCTGCCAAGGTTTCAGATTGCTAAGTGTGACATTTTTATAATGTCAGCATAATTATGAGTAACATTTCAACAACTATGAGTGACACTTTTTTTGCAACGAAGACGAGGGAAACATATAGGGGCAAGGCAGGCAGCTAGGAATGAAGCAATGTTAGCAGCCATAGCAAGTTACCAACATGAAAAGGGAGGGCCCTTGGCCCCCCCGCCCGCATGGCGGCGCGGCGACCGCCTCCCCCCTTAGTGCCTCTCGATGGTGGGGCGGCAGACGCAGTTTTGTCGCCTTTTAATTCACAAATGAAAGGGCGCACAGAGGTGTTTCTAATCACAGTCAGCGCTACGTGTTAGTATTATATCTGAAGCAGGCATGATGAACATCAGGCACACTTACTTCAGTTCACACATCATGCAAACATTGTACATCAGGCCCAACTTCTTTCCTGCAATGCTTTCTTTGACAGATCAATTTACTAATGGTAAATGAGTAAATGTGCAGTTTAATTTGTCGTAAAAGTCATAACTTTCTAACAGAAATAATAAAGTAGAAATATTTGTAGTTCTTGCCAAGATGTGAGGTTTTTAACAAACCTACACAAAGGCTCTGAAAAAATCTCTTTACATCTTCACGCATGGCTGCATGGATCAGTATCACACATCACTGCCTGGCACATTCCTGCTTGAAACAGGGCAGCAGGCCGCTGAAGACGATCAGAATGATCACGCTATTAATTGCTATTAATTTAAAAGGGAATGTTATTGAGCAGAGAGATATGAATAGGAACTCACTATTCAGTAACGGGCCGCCTCAAGGTCGCAGTGACTCCCGCAGAAAACACAGCAGTCTGGCATGCTTCTGGCTGGGGCTCAGCGAGGGGGTTAAAACGCTGTAGTGAGATCTGCTGCCATGGGGGGCGTTCAGAGTTTGCCATAAGCCGGGGTGGGGGGAGGGGTGTCTTAGTGCAGCAGCGTCGCTATTTCCTGGTTCGGTAATGCATCGGAGGGTTATTTATATTTTAATGTTCTTTTGCAAGGGCCAGCCCTGCCCTACATGCTGTAGAAAGACTGCCCGACTTCCGAGTGACGTGACTCGGTCGCGACCACACCACCATGCGTGCAACGTGCCGCACTTGCCGCCTCCAAAACAGTGCCGCCTGGGGCGGTCCGCCCCCCTCGCCCTCCCTAGCTACGCGGGTGCAAAAATCCCACATACACAGTTCAAGAGTATGGTTGCAAAAGAGTTCTTAGGTTTAGCGATAAAATAATCCACAGTTGTGTCACGTTTTAGCCACAGTCCCATTGTTAGCGATAAAAAGTTCCAAGCACAGAAGCTGTAGCGGTGGAAAACAAGCGATGCGTTACTCCTGAGACTCTGCGGAGGCGTTAGCGACAGTTCTGCTGGATGTAGCGGCGTGTAGTGACGAATCAGATCTGCATGGGGAGGAAGGCGATGACTTTTATGGATTCCAGTGCGTAGGTTCCGTAGGAAGTTTTCTCAATCAATCAATCAATCAATCATAGCATTTATATAGCGCACTACTCACCCAGAGGGTCTCAAGGCGCTAGGGAGGGGGGGTCCGCTACTGCTCGAACAGCCAGGTCTTGAGTTGCTTCCTGAAGGCGAGGTGGTCCTGGGTCAGGCGGAGGTGGTTCGGGAGGGAGTTCCATGTCTTGGCGGCGAGGTAGGAGAAGGACCGACCTCCTGTGGTGGCTCTTCGGATGCGGGGGACGGCGGCGAGGGCGTGGCCGGTCGAACGAAGCTGGCGTTTGGGAGCGTAAGAGTTGAGGCGGCTGTTGAGGTATCCCGGGCCTTGGTTGTGTAGGGCTTTGTGTGCGTGGGTGAGGAGTCGGAAGGTGATTCTCTTGTTGACCGGGAGCCAGTGCAGGTCTCCCAGGTGTCCGGAGATGTGGCTGCGACGGGGGATGTCCAGGATGAGACGTGCTGAGGCGTTCTGGATCCGCTGAAGTCTCTTCTGGAGCTTGGCGGTGGTTCCGGCGTAGAGGGAGTTGCCGTAGTCCAGACGGCTGGTGACGAGGCCCTGGATCCTCTCCAGCAAAGGCTCGATGCGATGATTCTCGGGGCTCTGCGACGATTCTCACAGCAACGTGATGCGGTGATCTCACCCAGCGATGACAGGCTCTGCGACGATGTTCGCAGTGGCGGAAATCTTCCTGCTAACGAAGGGTGCGACTTCTTCAGGCAGCGGCGACAGGCGCTGCGACGATTTGGGTCTTCGTAGCGGTGGGAATTTTCTTGCTCGCCCGGGATTGCGATACATTTTCTGTAGCAAAGTCTTTAAAAGCTTGGTTTCCAGCTCCCCAACACAGGTTCAACTTCCAGAGGCACCACACAGGGGGCACGCACCCCAGGAAGGACAGAACTCTCTTAGCAGAGTTCAGGGAAGCTGGGGGTGAAGTCCTTTTGTTCCTGGGGCTTTATAACAGGGAGCCAGCACTCTTTCAGGCCCTTGGAGATTCCTTCCAGCAAGGGGACACAGCACAAAGCAAAGTAATTCCCCTCTCCCTGGCAGCAAAGCAACAGCAGGTCAGTCCAGCAGAGCAACAGCAGGACAGTCTTCCTTCTTCATTTTTAGCTTTCTCCTTTGCAGAGGTTCCTTCTTGATTCCAGGATGATCTAATTTTCTGTTGTCAGGGGTCCTGTACTTATACCCCTAAAAGTCTTTGTTCTCTTTGTGCAAGTGGGCCCTGAGCCGGGTCTGAACCAGTTCTGGGTGTTCCTTAAGCACTTTGTTTTCCTGGCTTCTCCTTTCCTTTCAGAGTGAGGGGCAGGGTCGTCAGCCGCCCAGCAGGAGGTGGAGCCAGCATTGTGGAAGACAGGCACAGCCCTATTCAGGTCCAGGTGCTATCTCCTCCCACCGCTCAAGTTGCAAATGCAGTCATTCAGCCTAGGGCTGACCCAGCCAGCCTCCTAGGGGCTTTCCAACCCCTCTCACTCTCAAACCAGACAGTCAATTCACAAACAGACCAAGGCACACAGAAAGGTCAGACAAGAGAACCGCTACTTTCTAAAAGTGTTGTTCTCAAACACAGGATTTAAAAACAACCTTTCCTAAACGATGTGTTATTAAATTCTGAGTTCAGGGATACCAGACGTTTATGTCCTATCTTGTTCCTATGGGAAGATATGCTGGTAGCCACTGTAGCCAGCATCCCCCATGATAGCCTATGGAGCAAGATAGCCTTACAGCAGCGAAAAACGAAAATGGCTGTAATTCACTACCAGAGCATGTCACCTGCACAAGTACATGCTCTACCTTTCACATACATGCACCCTGCCCAAGGGGGTACCTTGGGCCTTCCATAGGGGTGACCAATGTGCACAGAAAGGGAAGGGTTAGGCCCGGTCAGTGGGGACACTGACCAGGGGGACATGGCAGTTCACAGACTGCACACAGGCACTGCGGTGGCAGGCCCAAGACACCATTTTAGGGCTACTCATGTGGGTGGTAGAATCAGTGCTGCAGGCCCACTAGTAGCATTTGACATCACCAGCCCTGGCACACTCAGTGCACTTTACTAGGGACTTCTGGGTGATACAAATATGCCAATCAGGTATATCCAATTGCAATAACAATTTACACAGGGAGCACTTACACTCTGACACTGATCAGCAGTGGCAGAGTGTCCAAGGCATCTAACCAGCAAAAACGAAATCCAGCACAGCATCAAAAATACAGGAGGTAGAGGCAAAAAGATAGGGGGAAACCACGCCAAGGATGCCAGGTCTAACAACTACTATCTCCCGTTTCCTTCAATAATTTATAACGGGGGTAAAAATCCTTCTGGCTCATAATGTCTAAAATAAAAAATAAATTCTTGCAGCAAGAATAAGAGTCATTTATGACCATCCTAAATTCTAGACACCACTAAAAATGGGCTCCTCCCAAGCTATGTCATAATTTACCCAAGATATAGACTGTTATCTCCCTCCGCAGACGTGTCTATACTGACACTATTCAACAACCCCTCATGAGCAAGTGCAGCAACACTGCCGCACCATGTTTAGAGTCCATCTCCAAAAACCAGGTCCCTCCCCTTAACTCCTACACAGATCAATCTATAACCACCACCCTGCTTAACTCGCACTCCGGAAAGGATGCCCGGGATCCTGATGCGCGTTGGCGTGCTGTGCAAGCCCCTAATTGGCAAAAAGTGCTTTATAAATGCTGTACAGCGTGTGACTCTTGAAACCACTGGGTAGATGCGGTTGTGCTCCAAATGTGAGAGTCGCACTGAGAGAGACTGTGCTGCAGGAGTGATGTTTGCATTCAGTGAATGAGACAGGGTTCCAGGAGTGAGTGAGACTTTTATCCTACGAGAGACGATGCACTTCTGCGAGTGAGGCGCGCACCCGCTGACTGACACTGCCCTCCTGCGGCTCTTGAGGGTGAGGCACGCATCTAATGAACGACGACGCCGCGCAGTGAGTGACACTGCGCCAGTGAGGCACACGGGCATGAGACGCACAGGCAGCGAGTGAGGTTTCAGGCATCGGTTGGTAATAAGCGCTGAAGGCGGACAAATGAGCTCCCTTGTAATTCTTCCGCTAATCCCCGCGCTCCGGGCAAATTTATTACACTGATCCAGAGGAAGTAACGGAGAAACCTGTGCCTGATTTATTTGCCAGTTTTTTTTCCAAAGGCAGGAAGAAGCATTCCACCTCAACTCCAGACACCAGGGCCGGAGCAGCCGCGGCTTACGCTCTTACTACAATGTGTAGCACACACTGAGCAGCTGGCGTCGCAGTGAAACCCCCTGCACTGTCCGCATTGAAAAGATGCGACTGAGACAGCCTGCCCGATAGGATCCTTTTCAAGTTTCACCGGCGCACCAGGACCGAGAGGTTGGGAATTCTGAAGGGAAGACAGCTCCGCTTCGCCGCACAGTTCCCGCTACCACCTGAAGCAAAGCAAGGCTCCCTCCCCCTCTCTGCCCCGTTCCCGACTCCACACACCTTCCCTGTGCAGAAACTTTCTCGCGCGCTGGGCGACGCCTCCTCGCGCGCCGCGCCGGCTGCGCTCTCCTTAGGATGACTTGTCGGCTGCGCGAGGCAGGTGCCGCGAGCTCCGCAGACGCGGCCTTCCTCGAGGGCGCGCGGCCACAGGGAGCTGAGAGGCAGCGCGTGCAGGACGACCTCCATCCAGCGTGCCATGCGGCCGCCGTCACCACAGGCTCCGGCGCGCGAGGCCTGAGCGTCGCGAGCTCTCTCCACTCCCAGCGCTAGCCAGTCCGGAGCCTGGGACAGAAGTATGTGCCTGCGCCACATGCCATTTTGGATACCGAGGTCGCCATCTGGACTCTGGAGTTTGCCCAAGAGTGAGAAGGACAGGCTTTATCCGGCAGGTAAAACTCTCTATGTGTGCTTTTATGTGTGTATTTTTATATGTGTGCATGTGTACGTGATTTTGTCTATATCTGTGTGGTGTGTATGTCTGTGACTCTATATAGGCGTTTGTCTGTTTCTCCGTGTGTATCTGAGTGTGTATTGTTGGCTGTATCTTTTTTGGGCGCATATCTGTGTGTTCCTTCCTGTGCGTTTGTCCCTGGGTGCGTCTTTGTGCCTGAGTGTGTGTGTTTGTGTTTGAGTGAATTCGTGTCGCCGTATACGTGTCTGTGGGAATGTGCAGGGACATAACGCAGGCCCCTGCGCCCCTCCCCAACCCCTCTGGGGCCCCAAAACCTCCAGGGGTTCTCAATTCAGCTACCAATGAATATTTGTGAGAAATGGGAGATTTGGTGGCCCCTCCTCACATTCTGCAAGGGAGGCATCTTTTTGCGCTATGACGCTTGAGAGTATGTGTGTGTATGAATATGTGTGTCTGTGTCCCTTTATTTATGTATGTTTTTGTCCTAGTGTGTGTTTGCCCCATGTGTGTCACCTGTGTATGTACGTTTGTCCCTGTGTGCGTTTATTCCGTGTTTGAATCTGTGAGTCTGTACATTTGTCCGTGTGTGTTTGTGTGTCTGCTTGCGTGGGTGGCTGGCTGTTTGTGCCTCTGTGTCCTCAATGTTTGTCTTTCGGTGGGTTGTGCCATTTTCTATACCAGAATGTTATATTCCATTCCTCCTCTGTTGAAAATATTGTAATTGCTGCGAGGATCGCTACAACACCCAGGCACAGCTTGTACCGTGAAGAGGGCTTGAATGAAGTACATCAGAAATACAGCTGACTCGGGTCTGTGTCGACTGTACCTCTCTCACAGGAGCAGCATAGTTTGCGGAATTATTCAGAGAACCCCCGTCCCTCCTCTGACTATGTGCAACTTTAATGCAGGCACAAAACTGTGACCCTTACTGTGAAGATAAGAATTACCGTCCATCCTAATGTGGGTACGTGCGATACGCCCTCCGTGATAATTAGGGTACAGAGAATCACCTGTCACAATGTGGGCACTAAACGAATCTTCGGTATGCATACTCCGCCCCTGGCAGTGCGAGCACGGAACACCCCATATAGATGTGGGTATGGGCTGTGCTTTAAATGGGCCGGTATTGTCCGGTGCGGAGTACCGGCACTTTTTTTATTTTGAGAGGGAGAGTACCGGCACTACGCAAGAGAGACGTAATACTTTTAATTGGAGAGTACCGGCAGGTCTCAGAAACAAGCAGGTACTTTGGTACAGAGTACCTGCACTTCTATTTGTACGTTTTAAACACTTGGTAAGGGAATGAAATGTCCTCTGTGATAACCGAGGGAGAAAACGGGACCCGTGAACATGAAACGTCAGGTCAGGAAGCGTTCCGTTGTAACTCACGCACGACACTCTCTGCTGCTCCCTCGCCGTGATGTAGGTCCGAGACGCTCCATTCTATAATTGGTAAGTGAACACCTCACTAGTAGTGTGGATATGAAACTTCGCCTGTAATAATTTGTCCCATGCAATGCGGAACTCATACCCTCCCATCGCCTTACGAATCAGGCAGGCCTTGGCGATACTGAAACTATAACAGTGTTGTTTACTTACAGTCAGAACGAAATAGGTGCCAAACAGTGCGGAAGTGAGAAGCAGCCCCCTGATAACGCGAGTGCGAACCGTCACCTGTCACTGTAAGGGGTGTGCACACGCAGTGGCAAAAACGGACACCTTACAACTTAAAGTAACGTTTTAGAAACGTTGTAGCTATTCGTAGTGCCGCACTTGAAAATAAAAGGAGGCAACTAACTGTATCGGCCATTCACAGCAGTCAGGGGAACTGGACCTGAACATCGGGAGGGGGCTAACACTTCAGTAAAGTGGATTTGGGCTAACACTTCACAGTGGGGTGGTGCCATATTTAGAGTCAGTATGAGAACATTTTATGTCAAATTGTACATTTTAATTGTATTTGAAAAACTCAATAGGACTGGAACAAACACGTTTTTATGGATTTGAAACTTCACAGGCAATTGACAGTAATCTTTAGAAAGGGTGTGGGTGCAATGACAACCCGAATGCAGCTCCTACGGATTTCAATACAAAGCTCATTAGATTTGATTTTTCGCAACTGTTCAAAAAAGACAACCCTTTTTGCCAAGACCTTCCGTGGCAGGTCGAGGTTCTCATGAAAAAATTACCATTGCGTGTCCAAAAAGCGATTCTGTCCAATTGCTGACTAAATGTATTGCTGTCCGTCGGGGCGTTGTAATATGTGCATGTGTGCAGCCGCATGAATGGGTGCATGTATCCAAATATGGAGCTCGGTGGGACAACATCACCTGATGTTGTGCTGTGAAGAAATCATTCTATGGGCTAAACGTATCCGCTGATGTTTTTAAGCAATGGACCCGCAAGAGCAATACCACCTTTTTACAGTATCATCAACAGAAAAAACGATTATTCACTGTTTCACAATATATCGTAACTACCCGATGTAGAATCAAGGGTTTCCATCCACTATACAATGTTTGTGACATACAAAAAGAGAAAAACATATATGGTTTTCAGTTTCCAAACAGTACTAAGTTGCTGTTTGGATTCAAATGGGCAGTGGGTTATGGTCAGTGCTTCTCCTCTGATATACTGATATGGGCAACTATTAAAATAATGACTGATCTGATCACAAGCTCTATAAAAACACGTGCAGCTCGAATTTGTTAGACTCAACATTACCACTGTAAGTGTTTTAGGAATTGCTTTTGTGATGTGTCTGCAGGTCTCTCGGTTTGTGGTTTGATGTTTTCTTATTCAATACTAACATCTCAGTGGCTCCTAGCGAACTGCTTGCATAATTATTTTACTGCCACAGACTAAAAAGGGTTATTTCCTACCAGAAACACATTAGCATAAGCCCTAGTGTCTAAGTAGAATGCATCCAACACCAGCATTGGGAGGCATGTTTGAAAACATAGCTGTAATTGGAAGAATAAAAGAGGGACTTTTATTGTGTGAATTTATGTATGTTGTCCAGATTTGCGTAGGACAGTTCCACCATTTTATGGGCCCATGGTAGTTTCAAATTAGGATGTGTTTGTACATACAAGTTTGGCTTTTGCTGAGCCCATACTTATATAGGTTTTACAGACAAAGGCAGAGGGGCTTTTGTCCTGTTCTCTCTCACTAAACTCCAGCCTGGCATACTATCTAAAGAACTCCTCTTTGTTGTTCGTCAGATCATTTGCTGGTGTTTTCTCAAGTGCTATATACTATACCATGGGGGTTAAAAAGAGGGGGTGGTGATGGACGGAGCATCTGAACCAATCAAACACTCACACCCAGTCAACAGATCTGGGTTTAATCCATCACCGTTCTTTAGCACACTTTGCCTCCCCAGTTCAGACATGGCCATATGCAAATCAGTCTGACCCTGTGCCTCATGGGAACAGTACAGCCCGAACTGCCAAGCCATGCTTTCCCTGGACCGGAAACAAGCTTACTAGGACCGGTTTCTGGCATTTCAGCTGTCTTCAGCCAAGCTTGCTTGAATCCAGTGGCAAAGTGAGCAAGGGACTCATGTCTGAGCATACCCTGCCAATTTATGGCGAACAAAGCGGTACAAAAGGGGTTGGTGATGGACGGAGCATCTGAACCAATCAAACACTCACACCCAGTCAAAAGATCTGGGTTTAATCCATCATCGTTCTTTAGTCCACTCTGCCACCCTAGTTCAGACATGGCCATATGCAAATCAGTCTGACCCTGTGCCTCATGGGAACAGTCCAGCCCGTACTGCCAAGTCATGCCTTCCCTGGACCGGAAACAAGCTTCCTAGGACCGGTTTCTGGCATTTCAGCCGTCTTCAGCCAGGCTTGCTTGAATCCAGTGGCAAAGTGAGCAAGGGACTCACGTCGGAGCATACCCTGCCAACTTGTGGCGAACAAAGCGGTACAAAAGGGGGTGGTGATGGACGGAGCATCTGAACCTATCAAACACTCACACCCAGTCAAAAGATCTGGGTTTAATCCATCACCGTTCTTTAGTCCACTCTGCCACCCCAGTTCAGACATGGCCATATGCAAATCAGTCTGACCCTGTGCCTCATGGGAACAGTCCAGCCCGAACTGCCAAGCCATGCCTTCCCTGGACCGGAAACAAGCTTCCTAGGACCGGTTTCTGGCATTTCAGCCGTCTTCATCCAGGCTTGCTTGAATCCAGTGGCAAAGTGAGCAAGGGACTCACGTCTGAGCATACCCTGCCAACTTATGGCGAACAAAGCGGTACAAAAGGGGGTGGTGATGGACAGAGCATCTGAACCTATCAAACACTCACACCCAGTCAAAAGATCTGGGTTTAATTCATTACCATTCTTTAGCCCACTCTGCCACCCCAGTTCAGACATGGCCATATTCAAATTAGCCTGACCCTGTGCCTCATGGGAACAGTCCAGCCCGAACTGCCATGCCATGCCTTCCCTGGACCGGGAAAAAAATTCCTAGGACCGGTTTCTGGCATTTCAGCCGTCTTCAGCCACTTTGTTCGCCATACGTTGGCAGGGTATTCCCAGACGTGAGTCCCTTGCTCACTTTGCCACTGGAATCAAGCAAGCCTGGCTGAAGACGGCTGAAATGCCAGAAACTGGTCCTAGGAAGCTTGTTTCCGGTCCAGGGAAGGCATGGCTTGGCAGTTCGGGCTGGACTGTTCCCATGAGGCACAGAGTCAGCCTGATTTGCATATGGCCATGTCTGAATTGGGGTGGCAGAGTGGGCTAAAGAACGGTGATGGGTTAAACCCAGATCTGTTCACTGGGTGTGAGTGTTTGATTGGTTCAGATGCTCCGTCCATCACCACCCCCTTTTGTACCGCTATATACTATTCCATGGCTGCTTCAAAGCACCTGAAGTGAAGACACAGGTGGAGACTAAGATGCGTCTGCAAGGTTATAGGCGGCAGCAGAGAAACTGGCCTATTGAGCAAGTCAGGTCTTCCCTGTGCCATCAATATCTATCTATATTCGATCTTGAGAATCCAGGGATGTGTTAGACATTTGTATTGAGCTCTATTGCTATTAGTATGATCTCACATTGTTCTCAGGCTCAGGTATATTGTATTGTGTTACAGGTGCATTTTGGTCGACCTTCATAACTCTTGTTGGGGACTGGTCACATGCTACTCCGTGAAAATGTTATGAACGCAAGGTCATGTGTTTGTCATGGGACTTTCATGGGCAGTGTTTTGATATCAGGAGTCAGACCAGAATTGATCTCCTGTTCCATTTTGTTCTGTGCCTATGCATGAATATGAAGTATAAAGGAGTGAGAGCCAGGTGATTTAGACATTACATTCCAGTGTATGGATTGATACTTGAAGGCACTGGCAGTATGGCCCATGTGGAACGTGTTTTGATATATGTGTGTGTCAGAGATTACTTAAACCTCGTCATAAAAAGTGTGAAGCTGCACCTGCACATATCGGTGTAGAAGAAAAGCGTGAGGACAGGTGCGTTTACCTATAACAATACGTACAATTTTTCCAGAGGTCTGTATTTCCAGTTCAAATAACATAGAATATGACCTAGGATTAGTCATTTGCAGCCTTTCATGCTGTATTCCACATAATATTTACAACAAGGGGTGGTGAGGGACAGAGTCTCTGAATTAAGCAGAATACTCTCACCCAGTCAAGAGATCAGGGCTAGATCCAACACCGTTTTTTAGCTCATTGCACCATCCCAGTTTCAGAACCTGGCTGTATGCAAATTAGTCTGTCCCTGGCCCAGTGCATCATGGGAACAGGGCAGACCAGACTACAAAAGCCAATTCTTACACTGGGAAGGAAACAAGCTTCCGGGGACCGGTTTCTGGCATTACAGCCGTCTTCGGCCCGGCTTGCTTGAATCCTGATGGTGCAATGAGCAAGGGACTCATGTCTGAGTATACCCTTCCACGCTTAGGGTGGACAAAAATATTTACAACAAGGGGTGGTGAGGGACAGAGTCTCTGAATTAAGCAGAATACTCTCACCCAGTCAAGAGATCAGGGCTAGATCCAACACCGTTTTTTAGCTCATTGCACCATCCCAGTTTCAGAACCTGGCTGTATGCAAATTAGTCTGTCCCTGGCCCAGTGCATCATGGGAACAGGGCAGACCAGACTACAAAAGCCAATTCTTACACTGGGAAGGAAACAAGCTTCCGGGGACCGGTTTCTGGCATTACAGCCGTCTTCGGCCCGGCTTGCTTGAATCCTGATGGTGCAATGAGCAAGGGACTCATGTCTGAGTATACCCTTCCACGCTTAGGGTGGACAAAAATATTTACAACAAGGGGTGTTGAGGGACAGAGTCTCTGAATTAAGCAGAATACTCTCACCCAGTCAAGAGATCAGGGCTAGATCCAACACCGTTTTTTAGCTCATTGCACCATCCCAGTTTCAGAACCTGGCTGTATGCAAATTAGTCTGTCCCTGGCCCAGTGCATCATGGGAACAGGGCAGACCAGACTACAAAAGCCAATTCTTACACTGGGAAGGAAACAAGCTTCCGGGGACCGGTTTCTGGCATTACAGCCGTCTTCGGCCCGGCTTGCTTGAATCCTGATGGTGCAATGAGCAAGGGACTCATGTCTGAGTATACCCTTCCACGCTTAGGGTGGACAAAAATATTTACAACAAGGGGTGGTGAGGGACAGAGTCTCTGAATTAAGCAGAATACTCTCACCCAGTCAAGAGATCAGGGCTAGATCCAACACCGTTTTTTAGCTCATTGCACCATCCCAGTTTCAGAACCTGGCTGTATGCAAATTAGTCTGTCCCTGGCCCAGTGCATCATGGGAACAGGGCAGACCAGACTACAAAAGCCAATTCTTACACTGGGAAGGAAACAAGCTTCCGGGGACCGGTTTCTGGCATTACAGCCGTCTTCGGCCCGGCTTGCTTGAATCCTGATGGTGCAATGAGCAAGGGACTCATGTCTGAGTATACCCTTCCACGCTTAGGGTGGACAAAAATATTTACAACAAGGGGTGGTGAGGGACAGAGTCTCTGAAATAAGCAGAATACTCTCACCCAGTCAAGAGATCAGGGCTAGATCCAACACCGTTTTTTAGCTCATTGCACCATCCCAGTTTCAGAACCTGGCTGTATGCAAATTAGTCTGTCCCTGGCCCAGTGCATCATGGGAACAGGGCAGACCAGACTACAAAAGCCAATTCTTACACTGGTAAGGAAACAAGCTTCCGGGGACCGGTTTCTGGCATTACAGCCGTCTTCGGCCCGGCTTGCTTGAATCCTGATGGTGCAATGAGCAAGGGACTCATGTCTGAGTATACCCTTCCACGCTTAGGGTGGACAAAAATATTTACAACAAGGGGTGGTGAGGGACAGAGTCTCTGAAATAAGCAGAATACTCTCACCCAGTCAAGAGATCAGGGCTAGATCCAACACCGTTTTTTAGCTCATTGCACCATCCCAGTTTCAGAACCTGGCTGTATGCAAATTAGTCTGTCCCTGGCCCAGTGCATCATGGGAACAGGGCAGACCAGACTACAAAAGCCAATTCTTACACTGGGAAGGAAACAAGCTTCCGGGGACCGGTTTCTGGCATTAAAGCCGTCTTCGGCCCGGCTTGCTTGAATCCTGATGGTGCAATGAGCAAGGGACTCATGTCTGAGTATACCCTTCCACGCTTAGGGTGGACAAAAATATTTACAACAAGGGGTGGTGAGGGACAGAGTCTCTGAAATAAGCAGAATACTCTCACCCAGTCAAGAGATCAGGGCTAGATTCAACACCGTTTTTTAGCTCATTGCACCATCCCAGTTTCAGAACCTGGCTGTATGCAAATTAGTCTGTCCCTGGCCCAGTGCATCATGGGAACAGGGCAGACCAGACTACAAAAGCCAATTCTTACACTGGGAAGGAAACAAGCTTCCGGGGACCGGTTTCTGGCATTACAGCCGTCTTCGGCCCGGCTTGCTTGAATCCTGATGGTGCAATGAGCAAGGGACTCATGTCTGAGTATACCCTTCCACGCTTAGGGTGGACAAAAATATTTATAACAAGGGGTGGTGAGGGACAGAGTCTCTGAAATAAGCAGAATACTCTCACCCAGTCAAGAGATCAGGGCTAGATCCAACACCGTTTTTTAGCTCATTGCACCATCCCAGTTTCAGAACCTGGCTGTATGCAAATTAGTCTGTCCCTGGCCCAGTGCATCATGGGAACAGGGCAGACCAGACTACAAAAGCCAATTCTTACACTGGGAAGGAAACAAGCTTCCGGGGACCGGTTTCTGGCATTACAGCCGTCTTCGGCCCGGCTTGCTTGAATCCTGATGGTGCAATGAGCAAGGGACTCATGTCTGAGTATACCCTTCCACGCTTAGGGTGGACAAAAATATTTACAACAAGGGGTGGTGAGGGACAGAGTCTCTGAATTAAGCAGAATACTCTCACCCAGTCAAGAGATCAGGGCTAGATCCAACACCTTTTTTTAGCTCATTGCACCATCCCAGTTTCAGAACCTGGCTGTATGCAAATTAGTCTGTCCCTGGCCCAGTGCATCATGGGAACAGGGCAGACCAGACTACAAAAGCCAATTCTTACACTGGGAAGGAAACAAGCTTCCGGGGACCGGTTTCTGGCATTACAGCCGTCTTCGGCCCGGCTTGCTTGAATCCTGATGGTGCAATGAGCAAGGGACTCATGTCTGAGTATACCCTTCCACGCTTAGGGTGGACAAAAATATTTACAACAAGGGGTGGTGAGGGACAGAGTCTCTGAATTAAGCAGAATACTCTCACCCAGTCAAGAGATCAGGGCTAGATCCAACACCGTTTTTTAGCTCATTGCACCATCCCAGTTTCAGAACCTGGCTGTATGCAAATTAGTCTGTCCCTGGCCCAGTGCATCATGGGAACAGGGCAGACCAGACTACAAAAGCCAATTCTTACACTGGGAAGGAAACAAGCTTCCGGGGACCGGTTTCTGGCATTACAGCCGTCTTCGGCCCGGCTTGCTTGAATCCTGATGGTGCAATGAGCAAGGGACTCATGTCTGAGTATACCCTTCCACGCTTAGGGTGGACAAAAATATTTACAACAAGGGGTGGTGAGGGACAGAGTCTCTGGTGCAGTGAGCTAAAAAACGGTGATGGATCAAGCCCTGATCTTTGGACTGGGTAAGAGTGGTCTGCTTAATTCAGGCACTCTGTTCATCACCACCCCCTTTTCTGAATCATTTTGTCCACCATAAGCGTGGAAGGGTATACTCAGATGTGAGTCCCTTGCTCATTGCACCATCAGGATTCAAGCAAGCCGGGCCGACGAGGCTGAAATGTCAGAAACCGGTCCCCGGTAGCTTGTTTCCTTCCCAGTATATGAATTGGCTTGGTAGTTTGGTTTGCCCTGTTCCCATCATGCACTGGGACAGGAACAGACTAATTTGCATATAGCCAAGTTCTGAGCTGGGATGGTGCAGTGAGCTAAAAAACGGTGATGGATCAAGCCCTGATCTTTGGACTGGGTAAGAGTGGTCTGCTTAATTCAGGCACTCTGTTCATCACCACCCCCTTTTCTGAATCATTTTGTCCACCATAAGCGTGGAAGGGTATACTCAGATGTGAGTCCCTTGCTCATTGCACCATCAGGATTCAAGCAAGCCGGGCCGACGAGGCTGAAATGCCAGAAACCGGTCCCCGGTAGCTTGTTTCCTTCCCAGTATATGAATTGGCTTGGTAGTTTGGTTTGCCCTGTTCCCATCATGCACTGGGACAGGAACAGACTAATTTGCATATAGCCAAGTTCTGAGCTGGGATGGTGCAGTGAGCTAAAAAACGGTGATGGATCAAGCCCTGATCTTTGGACTGGGTAAGAGTGGTCTGCTTAATTCAGGCACTCTGTTCATCACCACCCCCTTTTCTGAATCATTTTGTCCACCATAAGCGTGGAAGGGTATACTCAGATGTGAGTCCCTTGCTCATTGCACCATCAGGATTCAAGCAAGCCGGGCCGACGAGGCTGAAATGCCAGAAACCGGTCCCCGGTAGCTTGTTTCCTTCCCAGTATATGAATTGGCTTGGTAGTTTGGTTTGCCCTGTTCCCATCATGCACTGGGACAGGAACAGACTAATTTGCATATAGCCAAGTTCTGAGCTGGGATGGTGCAGTGAGCTAAAAAACGGTGATGGAGCAAGCCCTGATCTTTGGACTGGGTAAGAGTGGTCTGCTTAATTCAGGCACTCTGTTCATCACCACCCCCTTTTCTGAATCATTTTGTCCACCATAAGCGTGGAAGGGTATACTCAGATGTGAGTCCCTTGCTCATTGCACCATCAGGATTCAAGCAAGCCGGGCCGACGAGGCTGAAATGCCAGAAACCGGTCCCCGGTAGCTTGTTTCCTTCCCAGTATATGAATTGGCTTGGTAGTTTGGTTTGCCCTGTTCCCATCATGCACTGGGACAGGAACAGACGAATTTGCATATAGCCAAGTTCTGAGCTGGGATGGTGCAGTGAGCTAAAAAACGGTGATGGATCAAGCCCTGATCTTTGGACTGGGTAAGAGTGGTCTGCTTAATTCAGGCACTCTGTTCATCACCACCCCCTTTTCTGAATCATTTTGTCCACCATAAGCGTGGAAGGGTATACTCAGATGTGAGTCCCTTGCTCATTGCACCATCAGGATTCAAGCAAGCCGGGCCGACGAGGCTGAAATGCCAGAAACCGGTCCCCGGTAGCTTGTTTCCTTCCCAGTATATGAATTGGCTTGGTAGTTTGGTTTGCCCTGTTCCCATCATGCACTGGGACAGGAACAGACTAATTTGCATATAGCCAAGTTCTGAGCTGGGATGGTGCAGTGAGCTAAAAAACGGTGATGGATCAAGCCCTGATCTTTGGACTGGGTAAGAGTGGTCTGCTTAATTCAGGCACTCTGTTCATCACCACCCCCTTTTCTGAATCATTTTGTCCACCATAAGCGTGGAAGGGTATACTCAGATGTGAGTCCCTTGCTCATTGCACCATCCGGATTCAAGCAAGCCGGGCCGACGAGGCTGAAATGCCAGAAACCGGTCCCCGGTAGCTTGTTTCCTTCCCAGTATATGAATTGGCTTGGTAGTTTGGTTTGCCCTGTTCCCATCATGCACTGGGACAGGAACAGACTAATTTGCATATAGCCAAGTTCTGAGCTGGGATGGTGCAGTGAGCTAAAAAACGGTGATGGATCAAGCCCTGATCTTTGGACTGGGTAAGAGTGGTCTGCTTAATTCAGGCACTCTGTTCATCACCACCCCCTTTTCTGAAGTATTCCACATAATCCACCCATTAGCAGTATGGAGCAGTGACCTTATACCATGAGCTATTCTAAATGGACAGTGAGGTCCACCGTGAGTGCTGATAGCCCGACCTATAATGGCAGCAAGGAAACCAATGAGAGAGGGTCAAATGAGTGATTCTGAGGAAGGAATGTATTTAAGTTACCTAACAAGAGAGGAGAGAAAGTAGGTTTAGTTTGAGAAAGGGCGTGATGAGAAGGGAATAGCAAGTGGGCCAGCCCCTATCTTACCCTTACATATAGAATACAGCCATAACCTCTCTACTCTTCATCTTGAGCTCACACCCTTTATCTGGATATCTTTGCTGGACGACGTGAGAGAAAAAGCTAAAGAGAGCCAGGGTGCTAAAATTCAGTTGCAGAGCAGTGTGGGGGAAAAGTATGTGCCATACAAAGGCCTTCAATTACCCACAAATACATTGCTTAAGCCTGCAATTACAGTGGCAGAGCCGGGTCACCAGGGCTCAGTTGCAAATGATAGCTAAGAGTGTTGGGGCAGTGTAGACTAGAAACATCTCTTCCCTTGCAAGGTTAATCTGCAGTCGCAGCCTGTGCAGGTAAGATAGGTGGGGCTGGGTTGGGGTGATTCGACAGACGACCATGAGGGAAAATTAAATAAATTATTAATTTTCCCTCATCGTCGGCTGTCAAAATCCCCCCACACTCTTACCTGCACGAGCTGCAGTTGTTAATCTGAGGTTGTCATGCAGAGGGGACTTTAGGTTCAAATGTCAGAAGAGAACTGGGCTAAGGTTGAGCAAACTGAGAACTACCAAATCTGTGTGATGCTACTGTCCTAGCTGAAGCATTGGAAAGAAGCTAAGTCTAAATTCTGCATGTTGTCTTTTTTACCCCAAAATGTCGTAGACTATTAATAAAGGAAATGGAAGTTGTCAAAAAATTCTGTAAGAGCAATAGAATGCCTTCTCATTTACACTAGAATAGGCAAGGGTCCCTGTGATTTAAATAAAGGTATTGGGCTCACATGGAGGGGTAAAGATAGAAGGATAATGCATGGTAGGCTGATACACATGTGGACTGTTGAAGCAGTAACATACTAAGAACAACGCCTGTCACCCTCACATCTACAGGGTGCCAGTCCGGCTAGGGTCTTGGTTCTTATCCTCCTTTGGATGCCTTCGGGAGTATGAAAGCGGCATGGGGGCACAAACCCCTGCTCAATATTTTGGCTTACATCAGCCTAACAAGAGTAGTTCAAATCTGGGTCTTTTAAAGACTGTGCAGTTTTTTCTCAGTTTTCCAAATTTGACTTTTGTGTTTCTTCCTTGCTCAGGAGATGTATCAATACAGCAGCAGGCAAGATCCTGCCTTTAAAAAAGGGAAAAGGTGTATTGCTACTGTTCATGTCCCTAACTTCCATTCCTGCCCATTCTTTATCAATTTACTAATTTGACAGAATGTATGCATTGTGCATGTATCCCTGCTACATTTCTCAGTCATGTGCGACTAGCTGATTCAGTCCAGGGTATTTCTTTGCATTCTCATAGTTGAAATGCTGTTTATCCCATTATGAAATGAGAACTACAAGTCCAAGACTGCAAAGGAACAACCTGGACTTGACTCTCTAATTACACACGGCCCTACTGCACTATCTCTGTAACCTAATTTTTTGTGTAAAGAGACACACAGTACCCCACTTCCCCTCTGACTACTCAAATGCTGAATTGCTCCCTATATATTTTAGTCCTTACTATTTAATTTAATTTAATTTAATTTAATTTAATTTAATTTAATTGTGGGTTTATATAGCGCTAGAATCAACTCCCGGAGGAGTATCTCCACGCTTCGACCGCTGGGGAACCCGTCCTGGCTCACCCTGAGAGATGGTCCCTAATGGGTATCTCTAAGGTGCGACCAAGCATCCCCGGCGGTCTGGGGGGCCGTTGTGAAGATGAGGCAAGCTAATGCCCAGAGTTGCCGAGTGTGGTCCCTGACTGGAGTAGGCACCGAGGCGAGAATTATCGAGCCCGCTGACCCTGGTCCACGACCCTGCCACGTCGGGAATCGAACCCTGGTCCCGGGCCGTCCTCTGCTTACGGGTCTGCCGCCTCTAACCAGTGAGCCACACCACTCCACTATAATTATAATTATAATTTCCCATGCCTATCTCTCACGCCTTCTTACTCATCAAGAGACTAGGTGCTGTTTCCCAAGGCAAGAAACTAAAGTATATAAAAAGTGATGGATGGCATGCTTGAATTAATCTCAACCACTGGCAATTACTCAGGTCCGCATCCCAGTCCATCATTATTTTGCACACCATGCCACCTCAGTAGGACCCAGCTATATGCAAATCAGTCTACTCCCTGCTCCAATAGGAGCACTCCAGCCTGAAATGCCAAACCAGGTCCTCCCTTAACCGGAACACAAGCAACCCAGGGCCGGTTTCGCCCTTGCTATGGGCTCATCTGCCGCATATAGCTTGGTACCAGTGACAAGGTAAATGCACCACTCTTGTAATTCACATATGACAACCAAACATTCCCCACCAAGGATTACAACAAATGCAATACTATGCCAACAGCAAATTTTCCCGCAATGTATCTGCTATTCAACAAAAAATGCAGTTCCACACTGCCCCATACCCAGGAGTATGAAGTGCTATATAAATGCTAAACTCCAATACAGCCCCTAGCCGTGTGCCCATAACCCTGTACTCTCACCCCAGTGTTCTTATTTCTTTGCTCATAACTCTGTACCCATAGAGATACTCCCATAGACCTCCAGCCAAAATCATGCATCCTATAGTCATAGTCATGAATCTCTAACACTTAGGGCCCGATGTAGGTAGGCAAATACCGGTCGGAAACGGCCGAAAATACCGATTTCCGGCCGTTTCCGACCAGTATTTGAAGATAGAGATGTAGGGGCATGTTAAAATACAGAATCGGTAATTTTACCGAATCGGTAATTTTACCGAATCGGTAATTTTACCGATTCTGTAAAATACCGAATCGGTAAAATTACCGATTCTGTATTTTGACATGTAGGTAGCACTGCAATCAGTGCTACAGGGGTCTAAGAATTCGTTATTTACCACCAACTAGAAGTTGGTGGTAACTAATGAAAATCCTTTACAAAGCATTTTTTTTTCTTTTTACACAATGCCATGTTGCAGACATACATGCCCTAAAGGCATGTATGTCTGCTACATGTGCACCCATGCACAATTGAGGGGTGGAACCGGGTGTCAAAGTGACACCCTGCCACCCTTCAATGTTTCCCCTAATTACCGAATCGGTATTTACCGATTCGGTAATTGACATTCATTCCTATGGGCCTACAGGCCCATAGGAATGAATGGCAATTACTGAATCGGTAAATACCGATTTGGTAATTACCGATTCATACCGATTCGGAAATGAATTCGGAAAAATGACCTAAATCCCGATTGCCAGTTCTTAAATACCGAATCGGTATGATTCGGTATTTAAGAATCGGTAATCTGGGATTACCTACATCTGGCCCTAAGTCTTGTGTCCGTAACTCTTTACCCAGAACCCTGCACCTTTAACCCTGGAATTATGTACTCACATAGTGTACATCTCAAATAATGCATGCTCTATGATCTGATTGTTTGGGGGAAGACAGGACTCTCCATATTGTCCTGCAGATGGTGGCTACACATTGCCAAATCAACTGAAACGCCTAGACATATAATTTGTGCAGAACCTGCTTATTATTGTGATTCCATAGATGTGAGTTCGTTTGACTCATCAGGAATCTTGATCAATGATTATAGCAGATCAGTATAAACTAGACGTATTTTTACTCTCTTATTTACTTCTCCCTTTCTCTTTTTATTTATTTTTGTGGGTTCATTTTGTGCTGTATTGAGGTGTTTTTATAAGATATTGTTTGATACTTTGTGATGTAATTTTTTATGTGCCACATTTTACCTATTAAGTGCTGATATCTATTGTATGTAAATTACACGCCAACGGTCATTGTGTTGAAGAACACCTCTTTAAAACGTTGTGCATTTTTATATCCTTGTAGTACTTGCTTTGGCAATAGAGAATGATTCTGTATAGCTTGTTTAATGACTGATTGTTTTGGTATGGTTTATTGAAAAACTTGTGGATAATACACATGTTCTGCAAGGGTAGATTTTAACTTTACTGTTTTAAACGGTGCTCTCTCCCCTTGGTTAGTGGGTGGTGCCCTCTCGTTTTTAGATATACTAGAAAACCTCTACTGAGCGAGACAGGTAGCGGAAGAGAGTTGCGATTGTGCATTTGTTGAGCCGTAGCATTTTACAGGCTGCCGCTCATGGCTTACAATAGATCTTAGTAGTAATTGGTCAATTGTTACTGCTTGGCAGCCAATGTCCTCTAGGCACACAGATATGATATATATTGCAATTGGAAACTCAGCCTTTCCTGGGTGGGACATTTAGTAACAGCAAATCATTTGGTATGTGGCTTTTGCGGACCACAATATGGGCCTGAGGAGGGACATGGGCTGCATGTCAGAATACTGAGGGAAAACATTTTGTGATAAAAATATATTGTAGCCCATGTAGCAAATTAAAAAATATTGAGAAGGTAAGTATGTGTAGATAAGTATAGATCTACTACTCTAAACTCCACCTCTGCATACCTTAAGAGGAAAAAAATATATATGCGTAAACATATGTATATTTTTCAAAGAAAAAAACAATGGTTAACGTGACATTATAATTAAGTGTTGAAATAGGAGGAGCTAATGTTGACCCGCTGACCATGGTGCAAATTCCGCCATGGTGCGGGCATTCTAATCAGTGGGCGGGGTTCGGACGGCCCCCGGCTGTACTCCGCACATGCCCCACCATCAAGTGGGGTCGTCCGCAGCACCGAAGGGGTTAAACAAAACACAATAGCCACTGAAATAAACTAATTGTAGTTTAGTGAACTAACTATAACTTGCACCCCATTACGTAATGTTTATGACCTCACATATATCACTCATGGCATGTTAAATTCCATCATTGACGACATCACTCGTGACAGTTCTGTCATAGCCTCAGGGCAGACCATGCATCCAATCTGCCTGAAGACGTGTACTCACTGCCTAGGCTCTGGCAAAGACATACATCAAACCTTCCCCAAGCATCAAACCTCCAGTGCACATGGGAGTGAATCCACTCATTTTCCAAATACAAACAAAAAATCTTTGGGACGTTGTGCCGGTATTTCACCTCTCCTATCTGCAGAATCCCTCTGGATTTTAAAAGTACATTCACCACTAGAATTCGCCAGTGGCATGCTCCATCATTGAATCCTCACCCGGAGCACCAACTGCGACTGGGTGGTTTTAACCTTCTGAAGGAGGGAGCAGTTACTAAGCATATTGCCAGTGGGTTCTGAGATATATATATGAAAATACTTCAAGTACTGAGACCAATTTATTCAGTATATGGGTCCCTGGGTAAGGTTAAAAACAAGAAGGATGCCAGTGGGGATAAATTAACAGTCCCCTGCATCTCAATCAAGAAAGGTGTACAGATTTTAGCCCCCCAAGCCTGAGACATGTCTCGTGGCTTTCCTCGGGACCTATATCTGGCAGATCCATAGTCTCCTAAGCATGAGGAAGTAACCTACACTCAGTGTGCATACACTCACTACTAATGGTATACAGATGGTTTTGGTTGGGGTTGTAAAGTGACACACACTGCATGAGCTTACGGGAAATGCCTGTGACAGGTAAGAGACCTCCACAATTGTGACAGTAGTAGTTCTATTAATGGGGATGCATGGTCGAGTATTGACCAAATGTTCTTGCAGATTTGGACCACTCTTGTGGGCAAACCTTGGTCTTTCAAAATACAGTTGCCCAGAATTGATTAGGTGCCAGTTTCTATTAATGATCCTCTAGATGTGATTGGACGTTTATTTTGCATGTGGCAACACAGGTTAGGATGTTCATGCCCTCATTCTGAGGGGGAGAGTCAAGGAGTACTTCTCTGTTCTGAAAACCTTTCTCTCTTAAAGATTCTTGAGATGATAGAATCTGGATTGTTCCTAGTTTTCAATATTTTGGATAGCTCCTCTGATTGTTCTTTGAAGTTGATCTTTCTACAGTTTCTCCTCAGCAATAAAAATTGGCTATAGGTAAGTTGTCACGTAGCGGCGAGGATGAAAACTGCTGAACTCCAAAGAATATTCTTGTCCGTGGCTTTTTTGTAGGTATTGGTCTTGAGTCCTTCATGTTCTGGAATGATGTTAATACCTAACAGTCGGATAATTAATCTACTCATTGTATGAGTAAATTTCAAATGCCGGTCACAGGTGTTCATCCAGGATAGGAAGTTCTGGACTGTGTCCTCATCCCCTTTCCAGATATATTCAGAATGTAATTGTTGCATTATTTCCACAATGAAACGTGAGATTTCGTGGGTTGTGGTAGCTGAGGACAAAAATGTCCTCAAAGTGGTGTACATACCAGCCCACCGCACTTGCGGCAAAAGAGCTGCCCATGAAAGTCATGTCAATCAATCAATCAATGAATCAGGATTTATAATGTGCGGTTAATCACCCAATAGGGTATCCAGGTGCTTGCAGGTCCCAGAGGCTTATTCAATCAGCCAGGTCTTGGGGGCCACTAGGAATTCCCGAAGTAAGATAATGGTCCAAAGTTGCGTTGAGAGACTGTTCCAGGTCTTTGCTGCGATGTGGGAGAAGGAGCGTCCGCCACTTCTCCTTTGGTAGATGCGGGGAATATGAGCAAGTGAGAGGGAGGTGGAGCGTAGTCTTCTCAATGGTTATTGGAAGTTCAGGTTGTGATTAATGTAGGTGGGTCCTTGGTTTTGTAGAGCTTGATATGCTTGGGCCAGTAGCTTAAATTGGCGTCTCTTCTGTACGGGGAACCAGTGGAGTTGCCTGAGGTGTGGTGTGATGTGGGTTCATCAGGAGATGCCGAAGATGAGTCTGGCTGTGGTGTTCTGTATGTTCTGAAGTATCACAATAAACAATCAGAGAATTAGGATCACAGGGATACTTTTACGTCCTGCCACGGTTATCTTCCCCAAACACTATATATCAAATACACAATAAACCGGGAGTCTCCTGAAAATGCCACCAAATGTCAAAGAAAAAAGTGAGAAGAGGGAGTATGGAAAAGCAAGAAGGAACTCTTAAGCAGAGATTGTAGTCCCATCAATTACTTTGGTGATCAGTATCATCATCTGGTTATCCTCCCAGTTGAATGATATACCTCTTGATCATAGAGGCTATAACCTTGGGAATGCTCCCTCAAATGGGTCCAGAAGAGAGAGCCAGAAACAAAGGAAGTACAGTTTGAGTGTTCTTCAAAAGTGATCACAGGTGGAGTCACAAGTAACCATGAGAAATCGTGCAGTGCAAAGATTGTGAGTGCAAGGTTAAAATAGAATTGTTAGGAGAGAAACAGTCTTTATTTTAGACATCCCCTAACATTCTCACTAAAAACAGTGCAGATACTGATCACCAAAGTAATTGACATTTAGTGGCATTTTCACGAGACCCCTGGTCTGAAGTATCTGCAGAAGGTGTGCAGCAATTCCTACGTAGACGGCATTGCTGTGGTTCAAACGGCTAGTGTTGAGGGCCTGTGTCATGGTGCATTTTGTGTGTAGGGGTAGCCACTTGAAGATCTAAGATACCGTGCACAGAGTGAGGAAGCAGGCGGAGGAGACTTCGTTCATCTGTGATTTCATGGTCTGCTTGTTATCAATGATGATTCTGAGGATTCTCGCATGGTCGGAGGGAGTGGGTGTGAGTCCTAGCGCTGATGGCCACCAGGAGTCATTCCATGTGTTTCTGCTGGTGCCAAACATCAGTACTTCTGTCTTGTCTGTATTCAGCTTCAGGCAGTTGTTCTTCATCCAGTCGGAACACTTGTCTTGCATCTATGGAAGCTGGTTCTGGTGGTGGTGGGGTCATCAGTGAGTGAGATGATGAGTTGGGTGTTGTCTGCGTAGGAAATTGTATTGAGACTGTGAGATCTGACGATGTTCACCAGTGAGGCCAAATGTGCATTGAAAAGCATGGGGCTGAAGGATGAGCCCTGGGGGACACCTCAGGTGATCTCCTTGTGTTGAGATGGTAGGAGGGAGATGGATCCTATGGGTTCTTCTGGCGAGAAAGGAGGTGATCCTTCTGAGAGTTGCTCTGTGAATGGCGATGTGGTGGAGTCTTTCGATCACCATGTTGTGGGATACAGTTTCTAAGGCTCCCGACAGGTCGAGGAGGATCAGAGCCGCTCTTTCTCCTCGGCCGAGGATGGTCCGGATGTTATCTGTGGCTGTGATCAGAGCGGTTTTGGTGCTGTGATTGCTGTGGAAGCTGGGTGGTGTTGAGTAGCTGGTTCTACTCTAGGTGTATCATGAGTTGTTTGTTGATGATCGCTTCCAGTACCTTTGCTGGGAATGGGAGCAGGAAGATTGGTTGGCATTTTTTGAGTTTGCTGGGGTCGGCGAAAGGTTTTTTGAGCAATGGTCTGACTTAGGCGTGTTTCCAGGCATTGGGAAATATTGCGGTGGTGATAGAGGTGTTGAGCAGGGTGGTGAGTTCCTGTCTGATCCTTTGGTTTCCGAGGGTGAATATGTAGTACAGGCATGGGTCTGCGGTAGCTCCAGAGTGGATGGATTTGAAGGTGGAGGTTGGGTCCTGGATGGAGAGGACAGTCCAGGTGGTCAGTCTGTGGCCTGTGTTGGTTGTGGCATATCTGTTGAGGAAGTCCGTAGGTCTGGGTTGGGGTTAAACGTTTCTGAATATATTTGCGATCTTGTCGTGGAAGAAGTCGGCAAGATTGTCGCACAGCTCCTGTGAGGTTGTGATGTTGTTTTCACTGGCAGCCAGGTTGGAGAATTCCTTAACAATGTTGGTTTTGTTGGCGCTGGTTTCAATGTGTGCGGCTAGGGCTCCCATTTTTGTTGCCCTCAGCAGGCGATGGTAGAGGTTGAGGGAGGTCTTGAAGGCTGCCCTGTCAGAGGCGCCCTTGCTGGCGTGCCATCTCCTCTCCTGCTGTTTTCTGTCTCCTTTCACTGTTCGGAGTTCTTGTTTGTACCAGCTGGCTTTTTTGGAAGATTTTCTCTAGATGTTTATGGGTTTAGAGGTAAAGTGTGCCTTGGAACTCAAAGAAGTATTCAGTAAGAGCCAACCTCACGTTTTCCAGTACAATGTGTTATTGGGTAATATCTTGAGGGAGGCCAGTGTAAAGACTTTTAGTTTTTAGGCCTACCAATGAACTGTGTGAATGATGTAGGAGATCCTTTGTAACCTTGAGATAAGTAGGTGTATGTTGTAAAATTGGTTGAAGGAGGAAAAAGTCAGCAAACTATGATAAAGGTTCCAAAATCCAGTTCCTGATCCCAGCCTCCTCCACCATATTGAGTATGGTCACCATCGAGCATGTGGGGATCTTCTGTGATCATCCTATTGCGTCTGTTAGATGCTAATATGCGCCTGCATTCAGTCACGTAGTCATCCAAGGTCAGGATGACAATGCCGCCACCTTTGTATGCTGATTTAATAATGATAATTGGGTCACTGCCCAATTCCTTTAGTGTCAACATTTCTTCCCGGGTGATGTTGTGGAGGTTTTTATTTTTGAGATGTGTATGGATTCTAGAATCTTGAAGACTGCCTACTCAAACACTTGCATCTCAATAGGGATCGCTGCTTTTGGGGGATAGAAGGATCAGAAAGATTTGATTTGAAGGTCTGCATCACCTTTCTTGTTAGATTCTTGTTGTTCATTGAAAAAAGTGCTTGCTTGATCATTCTGCAAAATTCTGCTAGATCGCAATGTAGAATCCATCGAAAGCAGGTGTTTTTTTAAAATGTATTTATAAAGTTTTATATAGCGCGAACTTGATCCCGAAGGATATCAGAACGCATTACAATTTGAGGCAAAGGACATATATATATACATACATATACACACACATATATATACGTACACATACACACACACATACATATATACATACATATATATATACGACTTTGTGGAGGGATGCCTGGCTAACCTTCGAGAGTGCTAATAAGTCCCGACCCTCCGGCGGAAGTCCAGGGAGTTTTGTCCTCTGTAGACAGGAGTAAGCATCCTACTTGTAGATAATTTGCACATTTATTTTACGCATCTAGGTACTAGCACCTGTAGCGCATATACCAAACCGGCAATTGCCACGTTCCGTCACAAGCGCCTACACCCCCGCCTTATTCGCTCACACGTCTAGGCACCAGGCACTAACCCACCCATGTGCGTGGTTGACAATTTTGCGTTTTTTAACTTTATGTGTCTCTTGTTTGTCCTTTTTTCCTTTACAGGTACAAACTGAGAGGAAATACCTCTTACATATATCAGCAGCTCAGTGCGTGCTTCACATACAGGGCACTGATAATCACATAGATCCCTGTAACACCCCCACACATAGGTCCTGAAGAAAGTCAGTATAATAAAAAGGCCTGGCTGAAACTAGTCGACCACACTGGACGTGGGAGACCATAAGTCAACCCCTACACGTCCCAAGCCTTTGTTTTTAACCTCTGCCTGGGGCCCACCAATAAAGTAACCATTAGGGACCCCAAGGACAGACTTTTAAAATCTCACGCAACACACTTGCACAGCACACTCACCTTCCAAAAAACCCGCTACGCAGTAATCTGGCGTCGCAGCACACCTGAGGTGCACTCGGTGCCTCGGGTGGGGCCCAATGATGAAGAATGCCACCAACTAGGTTGGTGGGTGAGGGCCTTCATACTAAACCAAATGATTTCCCATGTAGACACACAGCACACAGACATAGCTAGTTCTCTTTGATTAACCACTATATCCCAGGGGAAACGAACTAGCTACTCTAGTTCCTCTCTCTCTCCTTGATTAACAGAACTGCCAGAATAACCTCACAGACTTTGGGAGGAAGGTTGAAAGCTGTCAGCTGTTGCCGCTCAATCGCCACGCTAGGAGGCGGAGAGTGGACAGGTTCTGGTGGAGAACCCTCCCCTGCTGCTGCAACAGGAGATCTTCCCCAATGGGCAACCTGATCGGAGGATCGATACTCATTGCCAGAAGCTCGGGATACCAGACTCTCCGTGCCCAGTCCGTAGCCTCAAGAATGACTTGTGCCTGGTTGCTCCTGATCTTCTTGAGCACTCTGGATTGGAGTGGTATGGGCAGAAAGGTGTGCAGGAGGCCGGAGCTCCACTCGTGACAAAAAGTGTCGCAGAGCGAGAGCCGCCTTTGAAACACTAGCATGTAAAACTGCTCACATTGCACGTTTTCCATGGAGGCGAACAGATCTAACCAAGGATCCCCCCCACTGTGTGTCCTTGCGCCACCTCCGTATGGAGACACCAATCGTGATCTGCTAGGCACCTTCGGCTGAGTTTGTCCGCTCTGGCGTTCAGAGAACAGGCCAGATGCTGAACCGGTAGGGAAATGCCCTGCTGTCCAAGCCAAGTACAGTGACACAAAGCCTCTTGAGACAGGTTCCATGACCCCCCCACCCCCCTTGCTGGTTGCAGCACCACATGGCAGTCATGTTTTCCATGAACACCTGAACTAGCCTCCCCATGATGGATGGCAAGAAGACTTTTCGTTCCAACCAGATCTCCCAAAGCTCCAACAGGTTTATAGGGAGCCAGGCCTCTGCCGGATACCAAATTCCTCTGATCTCCACCTCTCCCAGAAGACTGCCCCATCCCAGAAGGGACGTATCCCTCACTACTGTGAGGTCTGGATGGAGAAGGGAGAGGAGTCTGCCTCTGACCCAATCGCGGTTTGATAGCCACCACTGCAGGTCTTTCACAGTGCCCTACGAGACCTTGACCAAGTCAGTGAGATTTCACAGATGATGCGCCCATTGGAACTTCAGGTCCTATTGCAGGGCGCGCATGTGCCATCTGGCATGGTCCACAAGAAGGATGCAATAGGCCATGAGGCCCAACAGCCTCAGACATTCTCCCCGATATCCAGGCTAAAATATCAGTATCATAGCCCGAATAACCTGGACTCGCCGCTCGGGAGGATAAGACCGAAACTGCACCTTGTCCAGAACTGCTCTGATGAAGGGGAGCGTCTTAGAGGGAATCAGGTGTGACTTCTTCACGTTGATAGTGAACCCCAGCGAATGCAAGCCTGGAGATAGGATACGACTGCTTGGGATGAGCCCGCCTTCAACAGCCAGTCGTCGAGATAGGGGAAGACTGGAACCCCTGATCTCCGTAAATGAGCTGCAACCACCGCCATCACCTCGGTGAACACCCGCGGGGCACTGGTGAGGCCAAAGGGGAGCAAAGCAAACTGAAAGTGCTCCTGGCCCACTGTAAACTACAGGTACCAACGATGGGCAGGCAGCATGGGAATGTGGAAATAGGCATCCTGCAAGTCCAACACTACTATCTAGTCTCACTGGTCTAGGGCAGACAGTACCTGGGCCAGAGTGAGCATCTTGAATTTCTCCTTCTTGAGGAAGTAGCTGAGGGCTCTGAGGTCAAGTATAGGACGGAGGCCTCCGGCCTTCTTTGGAACCAGGAAATAGCTAGAATAGCAACCACAGCCTATTTCTGTCCCGGGAACCCTGTCTATAGCTCCCTTGGCCAAGAGAGCCATGACCTCCTCGTGGAGTAGCACAAGATGATCAGCTGGTCATGAGTTGGAGGCATAGAGGGAAGGGTAATCTTGAAGGGGAGGGAGTATCCCCTTTCGACTATCTGCAACACCCACCTGTCTGAGGTGAAGTTGCTCCAGAGGTGGAGGTGATGGAGTATCCTGCCACCCACTGGACGCTCATGACCCCGAAGGACCGGACTAGGAAGGTTTTGCAGTGCAGGAGGGGATGGTGGCTTGGCTCGACTTCTGGCCTCCCGACCCTCGAGGGCAGGATGAACCACTGCCACAGCCCAGCAGAGGTTGCTGAACTTGCGGAAGACGCTGGCTGGAATATGGGTGGCACGGTTGGAAGCTCCTTCTGTAGCCACGAAAGCCGAAAAAGGCAGTCGCAGGCTGGGGGGGGGGGGTCTAATACCGACCCGTAGCAAATCCTTGAATCGCTCAAGTGCTGCATCAGCCTCGTCTCCAAAGAGATTTGAGCCATCAATAGGCATGCCCATGGGTTGGCTTGGTGTTAGTTCTTTTTTAGTGAGATTGAACTCTAAGGAGCACATATGCTTACTTCCGGAGTTTGGTCCTTGGTCTAGCTCCTTGTTTTCACACCCTGGTTTATACCTTCGCCTTGTACCTTCTTTTTTCTCCGTAAAAAAGTGGTTCTAAACCTTGGAGTATATCTTAGAGGTTGGGCAAGTATAAAAGTATTCATCCAAGCCCGAAAATGTGATTGGGGTAGTTGAGAAAATGGGGGTTGCCCAAACCTGGTCCTTGCCAGGGCTGGTTCCAAATTCTTCGCCTGCATCTCCTTCTTCGTCTGTCTCTGTTGCCCTCCCCGTTGATCCATCCATCTTAGTCAGTGGAACTGCCATCTGAAGGGTCATTGTCCATTTGTTTGGTAACTTGATCCTTAGGCGGAAAGTAAAGTGATGTATAGTAGGTGATACACCTTCTCATAAGAGATTAACTTCTGAATTTTTCACTGGATAAGGCATTTTTTAGTTTCTGGAATTTCCTTGTTAATCTGGGCCCCGACAGAACAGATACACCTAACTTTTTAACCCCTTCATCCACAATTAGCCCCTCTTTAAATTCTTTTTTCTAGAAAATTGCTGAACGGATTTACACCAAAAACAACAAGCATGCTTGTTAAGTAAGGTTCTAATGTTTTACCAAATTTGGTTTAATTATGTTCAGCTACTTTTTCTATATTGGAGAGCAATATTTCCCATGGGAATTAACATGGGAAATGGCACTTTTCAGACACACTTTTCTCTTGGTCCCCACGTGAAAGATAATTGGATGAACTTTCTTTTTGTAAACTTTTCCTCCAGATTCACCAAATACACCAACGTTATTAGCAAACCAAAAAACGCTCTTCCTATGGAAACTCTTAGATAATTATAAGTACACAGTGGCTCCTGCCATTATGTACTATATGTGTGTGTATGCGTGTGTGTGTGTTTGTTTAGATATATGTATATTTTTACCTAGAAAATATACATATGACAGGGAACATACATGTGGAATTACATGCATTGTGTAAAAACTGCAAACATTGTCTACCTTAACCAATAGAGAAGTTTTCTCAACTTTCACCAAACTTTCAGCCAAAGTTCAAAGCTTTGCCCATCCACTGTCATAAATTTGAACTCTGGACACAAAACATTGACATTATTATATTACCATCAGCCGGTTAGACATCCAAAATGGGCTATCGCCCCCATCGTCCTAGGTGAACTTTGGCTTTAATTCTCTTTTTGGTTTATTCAACCTTCAGCAACGAAAGTTTAGATCTTCTGTCCACTGCTTATACATTACTTTGTCTGATCGATGGTCTGGATCTATATCCAGAAATTCAGCCCTATGAACATTATTACATTTGTATTCGATGATCCATATAAATGTCATTTAAGCATATGATACCCAAGTGCTCTGAGGCTGCCACAAGGTGGTTTGTAGCGTTTTAGAAAAATCCCAAATAATATTTAAAACATTATGAAATATCAATTTCTTTAGGCAAGCTATGAAACATAGTTTGTGCCATCAGTCACTGAGTATTTACTGAACCAAAGTTTTAACCACATGATTCATAGACAAATGCCAGACCCCATATAAATACCTTCACTGCATCACAAGACAACACATTGCATAAACTACATTAACCTAACTCCTACATAACAAGGTAGATCAAGGAAAGTTGATGTGGAGGTAAGAATAATATGTATATAATTATCTTAATGATGTAATGCTAGGTAATGCAATGGATGAGATATTATTATGGGTTGATTATATTGACAGTAAGATTTCTGCCTCCCCTCCCCCTCCCCACCCCCCCCCCCCCCCACCCCCAGGATTATTGGGGGTTTGTCACAATTCTGCCCAGGTGGGGAGGGAGCAAAAAAACACTAGAAACCAGGTATATATATTTTTTTTTTTAGTAAAAGAAAATTAGGTGTGTGTGGGCATCCCGGCATTTGGCCTATCACCTCCCCTAAAGCCCCAACAGCCTTTCTGCCCCTCTAGGGCCCAGAGCATTCCCATGGCAAACACAACGACATTTGAATTCTTTTGGGCCTAGTTATGACAGATGGATAGGTAGAGTGGGGATAAATTAAAATGTCCAATCAGTTGCCAGCTGAATCACTGCGTGCTAATCGGGCCATGTTAGCCTCCACCCAGGAAACCTACTAAATACAGAAATTTCTGTAAGCTGGACTCCCACGGGAGTCCATGGTGGTGTGCCTTGTGTGGATCACACAACATTCTTTTACCCACAATTCCCTTCAACTGTCTAACTTTGTCAAAAACACGCATTTATGCCATATTTTTGTGAGAAAAATTACAGAATCTGTGGAGATCTACAAATGTACAACCATCCAGCATTCTCACACTTCTCCTGATAAAAACGCTATCCCCTTATGTGGCTTGCCCTCGTGCCCACAACAGGAACAGCTTAAACCAGAGCCCATGCAAGGACCATATTGACTTGGAATGGCCCCTGGTTTGATCTGTTCCTATTGCAGGCTCTAGGCTCAGCCACACAAGAAAGAGGAAGAGATGGATAACAGAGAGAACGAAAAAAGTGTAGCGCCAACTGGTAGACTGAGAAGGGAGGAAACGGAGGAGAGGAAGTGAGAAGAGAAGGAAAGTTCGCTGAGGGAAGGTGATCTGAAGACCAGGGCAATTTAAGGAGTAGCTATAGACGAAGTAGCTGCGATAATTATCGCTCAGCTCTTTTAGCGCGAGGATAATTATCGCAGGCTAACGCTGGATTCCATTGTGGAGATAGCATGCTATCAGCAACGCTTATCTCTCAAGCGATAGGAATCCATGCTTTAGCTGGTAAACAGTGTGATTATTGCTGAAAATACAGCAATAATCACACTGCAACCAGCGAAACCTTGCTGATAGGGCAGGGTGATCTTAGCCATGTACAAAACCAGAACAGAAAGGGGCAACAGCGGGCCTTCGATGCAGCACCTCAACACCAGTTCCAATAGTATTTTAAATACAGTCGTACAAACAGCCCCTACGTCAGCTGCTGAATGACGTCACTGCGCTCCAGATCACTTGATAACTCAAATAAAAATGGGGTGCACAACTTAAAAAGTCCACAAGGCAGGAAGTATATGAAAATATTTCTTCTTTATTTTGTCAAGATATTTCAGTTAAATATCAGTTGCATCAGAAATCAGCCAACGCGTTTCGCTTCGACACTGGGAGCTTCCTCAGGGCTGAAAACAAACATACAAATATATATATATATGAAAATAAGTATAAAAAACATTGAATATGATGTGCAGACAAACATACAACATGTTAGCTAAACTTCAACTCCCAGAAACTCCTACCCAGGGTGCTGGTATTGTGTTAAGCCTGTGATGGGATCACAACCATCGTTTAATAACCATAATGGATGTCATGATGGATGTCATGATCACAGATGGATAGGCTATGTGCTGTTTTTGTTTATTTTAGTTAGCACTTTGTCCAACCCAAAATAATATTTTGATGTGGTATTTGGATGTGGTATGATCATCCTTTGCTCATCCTGAGCAGTTCTGAATGACATGCTTACCAATCATGGCCATTCAGACGTCTGGCTTCTTTCCCGCCCCTTGGACAAAGATTGTTCATTTTTCTCAAGGGTACCTAACACATCCTTATGGACCGACAATTTCCTCACACGTGACCCCCTGCTGCAGCCCCAATTCCAAATGGGCATCTTGCCAGGAGCGGTTACTGGTCACTGTGCGATTATACTGCCCCCCCCCCCACTTGAGGCACATGCCACAAACAGGGAGGGCATCATGGATTAATACTACTAACTATAAAACTCCTGAAGATAAGTGCACATTGAATTTGCATGTCGCAATATGTCATACCTTAAACAAAAACTCACTAAGTTCACAGTAGACGCTGTGGACGACGGTCAATATCACCAGGCGGGACCCTCTCAAAGATGGAAACTGCCATTGAAACAAATAGATACCTGACCAAGACATCTAGGCATCATCATAACGAAAATCACAGCGATTTACAATGCAGCTCCCTCTACCCAGAAATGGTACCAACTGGAAAGCAGATAAATTTGACCTTAACCAATACTACACATCCCTGGCAAAGAAGGACTTCATGAAACTTAAGTGGCAATATTCAGAGCTGAGTGAGAAAGCAGTCAGAAGGCTTTCCCTCCGACTGCATCAATGGGAGGCCCAGTTGGCAACCCCTAGTACCTGGGAACCAGGAGGAAGGCTTCTTACTCACCCAGGGGACATTCGGGGGGCATTTGCCTTGTTTTACTTGTCCCTCTACTTAGTTTTAACCTCGATCAGTCATTAGGAGGAGGAGGACAGTTTCCTTGATTCACACTCCACCTGCCTTCTTTCTCTGATGAAGGTCGGGCACTCTTAGAAGCAGAGATTGAGCCCAAGGAGATGCCAGCTATCTCTAACCTCCCCACTTGCAAATCCACAGGGGAAGATGGCTCGCCAAGTGAATTTTAGAAGACTTGCAAACCCCCAAAGACTTACAAGGAAGCAGAAACTTCAAACTCCCTGGGTGCAATTTCCAACAAGGCCATTAATACCGTGCTACTGCAAGGTGGTAAGGATCTATGAGACTGTGGGATCTACAGGGTCATATGCTTTATCAATCTGGATGTCAAAATTCTTAAAATAAGGATATATATATATATATATATATATATATATATATATATATATATATATATATATATATATATATATATATATATATATATATATATATATATATTCAGCTCCAACAACCCCCTCCCCAGCCAGGGAAGGAAGCGGCCGCACTCGCGTGGATGATTCAAAAAGTTATTTTATTGCACAAACAACAGGACGCGTTTCGGCAGACGTGCCTTTTTCCTCTGTGTCAACCTGTGCAACAAGCGAAACCGCCATTTAAACTCAAAATTGATTGCATACATTTTTTTTTTGTCACCAGTGATGTCATTTGAGATGTCATCAGTGATGTCATGAGTGATGTCACTGACCATGTCATGAGTGATGTAATATGTGACGTCATCAGCAGTGCATTGCACGCGCAAGTTATAGTGAGTCCAACTAACTATAACGTGGGAATTTCAATGGTTTTATGCGAGTAAAATTTCCACCTAACTATAACTGGTGTGAAACCTATGGTTTTTTCAGTGAATTTAATAGGTTTTTTAAATGCTAATTCCTAACTATAACTGGTGTGAAACCTTTGGTTTTTTATATATATATATTTATTCTTTACCACACCAAACTTTCAATCAAAGAAGGCGCTGACTCCGTGAATCTCAATCCAAACGTTTTATTTCATATTCAGTTTCTGCTCAGACGCATTTCAGCGGCTTGCTCCCGCCTTGTTCACTAACATCTGCATTATAAATTGTACGACATATATACAGGTACATGTTGTCATGGGTTCAATTAACAAAGCTAGTTTGCACTGGCTGTTGCTAAGGTTTCAAAAGTTACACCCTCTGCGATGACGTGGACAAGTACATGACTTGCACATTTAGAATTCATGGCAGTCTTTTTTCACTTGTTGTCATAAAACATTTTCTAGTATGTAAAACTAAACATTTAAATTTATGCTCGTAATATATCTTACGAAAATCGTGTTTTAACTGTGTTAAAATAATAATAATAATCACATAACATCACACGCTATTCAGATAATCTCATTGGATACATTGTTTTGTTTGTTTACATGTCCCGGGTACTTCTGTGTTTGTCCGCTCATACTAGTTCTTATGTCAAACGTGATTGGCTTAAGGCTGTAGAATGGACAGTTACTTAACATGTTATTGGGCGCACCGTCGGGAGTGAGAGTCATGCATCCGACTTATGTGGTCTAGTCATCTGAACCGGCCCGGTAGATTTGTGCGTGCAGGGCATATTGATTCATAAGTACTTTAAGATGCTCCTCGCACACTGATTTACTCTTTACAGGCCAGTGCCTGTTGTTTTCAGGTAGAATGTTAAGCACATTAAACAGCGGGGGAACTACATACGGGACTCGTAATGGTGTACTCGTGTTGATGCCTGGTGATTTAAAAATTACAAGGGTGCGTGAAGTGAGGTGATTTATACGGCACCTCAAGGGTGCCCATACCCAGTGTGACATGTGAGGTGACTTTACATTGTATTAAACGTGAACAGCAGATGTTTAAAGGGTACTCGGAAAAGAGGGGAGGCATAGGGGCTGTAAGGGTTATATGTGGACACTAAGGGCTTCATCCGCATTCAAGCCTGAAGGGATTTTGGAGTTTAAGAGAATGATGGATCTCGACTCCAGACGGCGTAAAGCAAGTTTACGATTTCCGCCTCTCACATTTCTGGGGATGTTGTCTATGACGAAGTACGTCAGACCTTCTGCATTACCTCCATGGGTCTCATGGATGTGTCTAGCTACTGGATATGTTTGGTCCATATTTGCGATTGCCCGCAGGTGTTGTAGGATTCTCACATGCACAGGGTGGATGGTGGACCCTACGTATTTTTTACCACATTCACACGTGAGCACGTACACAGCAAACTCAGTCTTGCATGTGAAATGTTCCCTAATAGAATAGGGCAGTCTTCTGAATGGTAACTCGACATTGGTGATATTGATACCATGGTTGCAGGCCTTGCATTTGCTGCATTTTTTGAAACCTTTCTGGTCCTGTAGCCAGTGTTTTTGCTTCTTAAGGACAGGTGCATTGCAGACTAGCTGGCTGCGCATTGATTTCGCTTTTCTAAATGATACTAAGGGTCTTTCACCTACTATGCCCCCTATGGTTGGATCATTGTGGATATATATATATATAACATTTCTATGGCAAAATGAAACCCCTCATTTTGTTCCTTTTCTAATTAAATGTATTAAGTGTTACCACTTTATTCCAATCAAGATGACTTCAGGTGTGCCATACTTTTGTCATAAGTAAGACTGTTAGCGTTCTAGTTGTTCTTTAGAACACTCTGGGACATTCTGTCATTGGGCTATAGTTGGGCTACATCTGGCTGATATTTGGGCTACATTTCGGCTCTTTTGTCTCTGGTGGCCATCTTGGGAGACTGCATATCAGAATTTTTTTAATGAAATATAAGAGGATTTGAGAAGTTACTCAAAATGTGCCCTAATTTTTCTTTCTTCAGCACTAATCATAATTTCTATGGCAAAATGAACCCCCTCATTTTGTTCCTTTGTAAATTAAATGTTTTAAGTGTTAACACTTTATTCCAATCAAGATGACTTCAGGTGTGCCATACTTTTGTCATAAGTAAGACTGTTAGCGCTCTAGTTGTTCTTTAGAACACTCTGGGACATTCTGTCATTGGGCTATAGTTGGGTTACATCTGGCTGATATTTGGGCTACATTTGTTTTTTTTTGTCTCTGGTGGCCATCTTTGGGCTACATTGGGCTACATTGGGCTACATTTGGGCTCTAACATATATATAGCCCAATGTAGCCCAATATATATTTTTTCAAAGTAAATTTTCGTAAAAACCACTGGAGCATATATCTTGAGACATAGCAAAGGCACATCGGGGTACCAGTCCCTACAATTTTGCCAAGTTTGGTGGAAATCCATTCAGCCGTTCGGGCTAAAAGTGAGTCCAACCGCCCTATGGAAATTAACATGGGGAAAACATGTTTTGGGACCCCCCTTTTATCTCGGCCCCCGCTTGACGGATCCCCCCGAAACTTTCAGGGAAGGAGCGGAGCGCAGCGAGGCAAAGTTAAGGAAAATTACAGGCAGATCCCGCATTCGGCGCCAAAGTTACTCCTAATAGAATGTTGCAGATTTCCTATGGAAAACGATCCTAACTATAACTACCTACTGGCGACCGCCAGTAGGTAATATATATATATATATATATATATATATATATATATATATATATATATATAATCAATCAAAGCTCCAAGGTTCCCACGAGTTGGAGACGCACTCTGACATTCACTGCAGCAACGCAGACTCATTTGAGTCGCCCATTGGAGGGCTCATATTTTTAACCACATTCTAGGCTTCTTTGACCCCAAAACACGGCAGCTCGTTGTCCAAGCCACAATCCTGTCCCGTCTGGGCTATGCAAGCGTTCTATTATTAGGCGCTAACAAAGCCGAAACAACTTGGTTCCAGCGAATGCAGAGCGATGCGGCCAGGGCAATTGTAGGCCTCCCCAGAAGGTGCTCCGCTAGAAGCACCATCCAGAGACTACACTGGCTTCCAGTGGTAGCTCGCATAGAATGTAAGGCCCTCACGACTGCTTTTAAAATCTTGAATGCGGAGGGCCCCGAACTCCTTCAATCACTGCTCACTCCTTATACCCCCCAGCGCAATCTGCGCTCCATAGGTCAACATTTAGCAGTGGTCCCACGCATTAAGTTCAGCCGCATCGGAGGTCGCTCCTTCAGACTCCGGGCGGCAAAACTATGGAACTCTCTACCCCTCCACATACGCTGTATCGACAACCTGATCACTTTCCGCGAAGTCATTAAAACCCACCTTTTTCCTTGTTGGTAGGTCCCCTCTCCCCCCCTCACCCCAGTTGGTTGTGCTATGGTTCTCAGCGCCGGGACGCCCCGTTGCTGGGGCAGCTGTCGCGCTAAAAAAAAAACATAACATAACAAGTGGGAGGCGTGGCCTCCACCAAGTGGGAACCTTGGAGCTTTGATTTATACCCGGCCTCCCAGCCACGGGAGATGCACCAACCAGAAATGTGGGGCCTCGGAGATCCGAATCACGGAGTCTCAATGTGGAGGCATCCATAGAGGATTGACAAGCCGGATGTGCGAATGGAGGCCCATTGGTGGGCTTGAAATGTCTCAGACAGTGGCACATAACTGAGGCACACACTACAAGACCCACAAACCAACGCAGACTCATTTGAGTCGCTCATTGGAGGGCTCATATTTTTAAGTGGGAGGTGTGGCCTCTATGCCAAAATGACTGTTGCGCCTCTGAAGAGTGCAATGAGCACGAAACGTGGCAGGCATGAATCGACAGGCATGCTGTGAACTGGATCCGCTCACCGATACGTCTTTTACGGCATGAATTTTGCTGCAGTGGATGTCAGAGTGCGTCTCCAACAGGTGGGAACCTTGGAGCTTTGATTTATAAGCGGCCTCCTAGCCGCGGGAGATGCACCACCCGAAAATTTGGGGCCACGGAGCTCCGAATCACGGAGTCTCAATGTGGAGGCATCCCTGGAGGATTGACAAGCCGGATGTGCGAGTGGAGGCCCATTGGTGGGCTTGAAACGTCTCAGGCAGCGGCACATAACTGAGGCACACACTACAAGATCCACAAACCAACGCAGACTCATTTGAGGGCTCATATTTTTAAGTGGGAGGTGTGGCCTCTATGCCAAAATGACTGTCACGCCTCTGAAGAGTGCAACGAGTATGAAACGCGTCAGGCGTGAATCGACAGGCATGCTGTGAACTGGATCTGCCCGCCGATCCGGCTTTTACCGCATGAAGGTTGCTGCAGTGGATGTCAGAGTGCGTCTCCAACAGGTGGGAACCTTGGAGCTTTGATATAAAGATATATAGATATATGGATATATCTATATATAAATCACCAAAGGCCCTTTGTCTGCTCGCAGCGTTATTCACGCTTACTCCGCCACAAAGGAACCACGAATCACCAAACTGCAGGCAAATCAATTATTTATTGTTGCTGTTTCCTCCTGATTATGCATTTCGGGCACCACTTGCCCTTGTTCACACACACATATGTATATATATATATATATATATATATATAGGCTTTATACTTACCTGCAAAATAAAATGCTTACATTTGCTTTGGTAAAGCGATACGCATGATAAATGTTTCCTAGTAAAGACTAATGCATTGTAAAGACCACGTTGTTAAGGCCTGCGTGTTAATGGCATTCGTTGTTCCATCATACAACCCATTTGGAGATGTTGGGTAAGGGGCTGCTTCCTAATACATGTTCTCTGGCATTGTACCACTCTCCCCCCATACTAGGTCGCTATGTTGGCAGCTTTGGATGTACAAGGACCGCAGGTCCATTCATTGATACATCTGCCAACCTTCATGACATGACGGACCGTGTGATACCAAATAAACACAACCAGTGGTGGCTTGCAACAGCTCTTGCGGCTGCAATGGTGTGTATATTGAGGAATTGAAGGCAGGCACTGTAGAGTTGGCATAAAAGAATTCAAAGACGGGGAGAGTATCATTGCCCAAAGTTTATCTTCCCTTTTTATGACTGAGATTGGGACTTTGTCTGGGCCCATTGCACAAGAGGTCCGCATCATGCAGATCGAAGCCACTATCTCATATATAGGGGGTGGTTCATAACTCAGAACCTGTAGGGAGAGCTCCAGTATAGTATCCAACTCCTGGATTATCAGCATGTAATTCCATGATAAAACTGACCCATATATCCTCATTGATGGAAGAAGGGCGAGATCGAACTCTTGACCCACAACAGTCTGCAATAACTTCCCAAAATATTCTTCCATCCTTCCTGAATGCAGCTTCTCTTAAATCAATTCATACACATTCTAAATACAGTTTTTTAAACCAATCTTTTAACGTCTTGTTCTCCTCTTTAGTAAGATTATCAGTCTATCCCTTTTCTCTGAGAAAGAGATAAATTGAATTCTAATCAATTTTGTCATTTCTTTGTTCATAGAAAGGTGAGGAAAGCACAAAGGTTTATGAGATGACTTAGCATGGATCTGGAAATCTTTACTAATAATACTCTTCATAAACTGACAAACGAAGTGACATACATCAGTTTTCCAGAGACCTATCTCAATAACTGTCTTTCCAATAGCCCTTTTAGGTTAGACATCCTGATGGGGACGCATCGCGTTCTAACAGCGTTCCTAATAAACTTGGAATAAACACCATCACATTTCCACAACCATACTGATGACATACTCACCTCAAGTAAAAAAACTAAATATATATGATCAATAATTTTCAAATCAGATCTACGATTAAAGGCAGAATAGGAGGCAATGAGATAATCAATCATGGAATAGCCCACTGAGTATATTGTTTACAACAAGGGGTGGTGATGGACAGAGTCTCTGAATTAAGCAGAGTACTCTCACCCAGTCAAGAGATCAGGGCTAGATCCAACACCGTTTTTTAGCTCATTGCACCATCCCAGTTTCAGAACCTGGCTGTATGCAAATTAGTCTGTCCCTGGCCCAGTGCATCATGGGAACAGGGCAGACCAGACTACAAAAGCCAATTCTTACACTGGGAAGGAAACAAGCTTCCGGGGACCGGTTTCTGGCATTACAGCCGTCTTCGGCCCGGCTTGTTTGAATCCTGATGGTGCAATGAGCAAGGGACTCATGTCTGAGTATACCCTTCCACGCTTAGGGTGGAAAAAAATATTTACAACAAGGGGTGGTGAGGGACAGAATCTCGGAATTAAGCAGAATACTCTCACCCAGTCAAGAGATCAGGGCTAGATCCAACACCGTTTTTTAGCTCATTGCACCATCCCAGTTTCAGAACCTGGCTGTATGCAAATTAGTCTGTCCCTGGCCCAGTGCATCATGGGAACAGGGCAGACCAGACTACAAAAGCCAATTCTTACACTGGGAAGGAAACAAGCTTCCGGGGACCGGTTTCTGGCATTACAGCCGTCTTCGGCCCGGCTTGCTTGAATCCTGATGGTGCAATGAGCAAGGGACTCATGTCTGAGTATACCCTTCCACGCTTAGGGTGGACAAAAATATTTACAACAAGGGGTGGTGAGGGACAGAGTCTCTGAATTAAGCAGAATACTCTCACCCAGTCAAGAGATCAGGGCTAGATCCAACACCGTTTTTTAGCTCATTGCACCATCCCAGTTTCAGAACCTGGCTGTATGCAAATTAGTCTGTCCCTGGCCCAGTGCATCATGGGAACAGGGCAGACCAGACTACAAAAGCCAATTCTTACACTGGGAAGGAAACAAGCTTCCGGGGACCGGTTTCTGGCATTACAGCCGTCTTCGGCCCGGCTTGCTTGAATCCTGATGGTGCAATGAGCAAGGGACTCATGTCTGAGTATACCCTTCCACGCTTAGGGTGGACAAAAATATTTACAACAAGGGGTGGTGAGGGACAGAGTCTCTGAATTAAGCAGAATACTCTCACCCAGTCAAGAGATCAGGGCTAGATCCAACACCGTTCTGAGCTGGGATGGGGCAGTGAGATAAATAACGGTGATGGATCAAGCCCTGATCTTTGGACTGGGTAAGAGTGGTCTGCTTAATTCAGACACTCTGTTCATCACCACCCCCTTTTCTGTATCGTTTTTGGCCACTATAGGTGTGGCAGGGTATACTCAGACATGAGTCCCTTTCTCACTGCTCCATCAGGATTCAAGCAAGCCGGGCCGAAGAGGCTGAAATGCCAGAAACCGGTCCCCGGTAGCTTGTCTCCTTTCTGGTGAAGAATTGGCTTGGTAGTTTGGTCTGCCCTGTTCCCATGATGCACTGGGCCAGGGACAGACTAATTTGCATATAGCCAGGTTCTGAGCTGGGATGGGGCAGTGAGATAAATAACGGTGATGGATCAAACCCTGATCTTTGGACTGGGTAAGAGTGGTCTGCTTAATTCAGACACTCTGTTCATCACCACCCCCTTTTCTGTATCGTTTTTGGCCACTATAGGTGTGGCAGGGTATACTCAGACATGAGTCCCTTTCTCACTGCTCCATCAGGATTCAAGCAAGCCGGGCCGAAGAGGCTGAAATGCCAGAAACCGGTCCCCGGTAGCTTGTCTCCTTTCTGGTGAAGAATTGGCTTGGTAGTTTGGTCTGCCCTGTTCCCATGATGCACTGGGCCAGGGACAGACTAATTTGCATATAGCCAGGTTCTGAGCTGGGATGGGGCAGTGAGATAAATAACGGTGATGGATCAAGCCCTGATCTTTGGACTGGGTAAGAGTGGTCAGCTTAATTCAGACACTCTGTTCATCACCACCCCCTTTTCTGTATCGTTTTTGGCCACTATAGGTGTGGCAGGGTATACTCAGACATGAGTCCCTTTCTCACTGCTCCATCAGGATTCAAGCAAGCCGGGCCGAAGAGGCTGAAATGCCAGAAACCGGTCCCCGGTAGCTTGTCTCCTTTCTGGTGAAGAATTGGCTTGGTAGTTTGGTCTGCCCTGTTCCCATGATGCACTGGGCCAGGGACAGACTAATTTGCATATAGCCAGGTTCTGAGCTGGGATGGGGCAGTGAGATAAATAACGGTGATGGATCAAGCCCTGATCTTTGGACTGGGTAAGAGGGGTCTGCTTAATTCAGACACTCTGTTCATCACCACCCCCTTTTCTGTATCGTTTTTGGCCACTATAGGTGTGGCAGGGTATACTCAGACATGAGTCCCTTTCTCACTGCTCCATCAGGATTCAAGCAAGCTGGGCCGAAGAGGCTGAAATGCCAGAAACCGGTCCCCGGTAGCTTGTCTCCTTTCTGGTGAAGAATTGGCTTGGTAGTTTGGTCTGCCCTGTTCCCATGATGCACTGGGCCAGGGACAGACTAATTTGCATATAGCCAGGTTCTGAGCTGGGATGGGGCAGTGAGATAAATAACGGTGATGGATCAAGCCCTGATCTTTGGACTGGGTAAGAGTGGTCTGCTTAATTCAGACACTCTGTTCATCACCACCCCCTTTTCTGTATCACTGAGTATATTGAGCAAGAGATTCATGGACAAATCTACGATTTATAATCACACCGTCATTCTTTCTTTCTAATAGGCCAAGGAGTAATTGTTCTCTCTTATCTGTTTTTACTTTTGTCGGGAAGTGGATTGAGGGTATTAGTAATGCTTCATATTTTTCAACATCAGCAAACAAGCTGATAGAGTGGCTAGAGACCTTACAATTTAAATATCCAACTAAGATAACCTGGAATTCGCCCCCAATCCGTAACCTCACTTATATAGGGGGAAAGGTCAGGCAGCAATTTATTACGATGCGAATCTGGAGGGAATATAAACATTCACAACTAAAATGGAATCTCTCATGCTCTTGCCCAAGATTAGGTTAATCTTTTATAGTCTGGAAACGATTGTAAGAATACAGGAAACTATTCCCGTTGCATGCCCTTTCCTAGATGAGCAGCATTTCAGCTTAATACAAAAGGTCCGTCTAGAAGAGGGTCAGATGGGCACCAGGTTTCCTGAATGCTCATTACATCAGAAATTCCAATTTCTCATGTTTATTCATTAAACCAGCTGTTTTCAAGGAAACCACTGTTAAGCTATTATTAACTATAAGATTTAAACAATGGGCCCAATGTACGAGCACCATTAAGTGTACCGGCCAACTAATTCCATTTAGAACGATCATCCTCAATTATGGAAAGAAAACACCTGGACCCCATAGGACCACACTTAACGACATATCTCCCTCCATTCACTACCGAGACCTGTAGAGGCTTTGCATTTTCAACAGACATCTTGTTTAAAGCCAATAGATAGCACTCTGGGAGAGAGTGGCTCACATTTTCATATTGTTGTTAATAGATTTTATTTTCCTAGGGCCCAGGAATTATATCAATCGCTGTACATTGAAGGGAGTCACTATTTTGCTGGACCAGATTTGCAACTACTGCTGCAGACTGAAACAAAACCCTTGCTTTACTCACTGAAGTAGAATGCAATAGGGTAACAAGAGAAATGCCACTAATTTGAATCATCTTCAAGTTGTCAATATCCACAAAACATGAGAATTAAAATGAGCAGTTCAAAATCAGATCATGGTCAAATAAGGCTACAAAATTCAACGCAGAAGTAACTGGGGTCAAAGAGGAGAGAGAAGCATAATTTCCACCAGCCCATATAATATTTGTATTCTCTATTGGATCAGCACAACAAAGGTTCAGCAGCTGGATTACAATGAGCTACAAATGGATTGGGGGGGGGGTGAGAGCAGCTACTAGTACATCATCTACTCTTCCAGCCAGGGGAATCAATGCTAGACAGATCATTGTTTGAGAGGTGAACATTTTAACCCTTAAGACATTTGTATTGTCATTAACAGTTGTGTATTCACTGTAACTCCCTCAGAGGCCGTCTTACAGTTTTCTTGAAAGCAAAGTTTTTTGGGGGCTTTGTTTGAAATTCGTTGTCATTGGCAGCACTCGCAAGGTCAATAAGTTGTGCAAGCTGCAGTGGTCTCCTGACGTGGACCGTGGCACTTATCTTTTACAAATGAAATGCTGAACAGGTAACTGATACCAGAATTTAAGACTTTCACGTAATTATCTTCATATTTGCACACAGTATAGGCTCAAGGGCCAAGGCATTCTAGGCTACATTTCTATCCCATAATGGTTAGGGCTTTGCAATCAGAGTGATGGAAAGACCACAAATGAACACTTTGATGAGGTAATTCAGCTAGGCATATATCCAGCTTCTGGTATTTTTGTAACTGCTAATAGTGGTTCGTTCATTTCTGTAGAATGTTACCTATATGTCTGAATTGGCCAGAGGGAAAAAAGGAGAGGATAAAACCTATAGTGCATGTCAATTTATAAGAGATTCTGCCCTAGCCCAGAGACAGACTTTAAGGTATGTTCATTTGTTCTTCTTCCGTGTTTAGGGCTTCCTGGTTGCTGGGATGTCTGCCATTATTTTTTCATGAAGATTAATGTACGGCTAGGGCAAGCTTTCAGAAACCATGGGCTCAGACTGGGTGACTGAGGGCAAGGATGAGATATTATGCCTTCTCTCTGAAAAAGATCTTCACTGAAAGTAATAATTTTGAGCCATGGATAAGTGGAGCCAGCATGCACTGTTTATCTTACCTCTGGTCTACCTTTCTCCTTCCTAGACTCACAAGATTCACTGAGTGAATGGCCTTATTGGACTACACAGCTCAGAAGGAGGATTTAAAATTGTATTAAGCATAAACTCATCATGGGAACTGCAGAGCAATGTATAACTGCACGCTAACTATAACCTGGAGCACCCTGTCTCTCACTTACCCTTCCTCCATCACAGTGCTAAACTCCATGATCTAGGCCATGACAAGAACATCACCCTGGTCACACACACACACACACACACATCAAACCAAATCACTTCCCACGTAGGCTGTCAGCAAGTAAAACCCCCTTCCAACCATGCACTCTGCCAATGTGCAGCGTTCACTGACACACAGACTCCCTTTTCCTCTGAAGAACAGCATTTTCTAGGAAGACTGACTTGGGAGCAAAGAGGTTTATTGAGGTTTATTGAGTGAGCACTGTCTTCAGTCTTAATCAAGGCCACTGAAATTATGCTATTGTATTGTAATTACATTTATATAGTGCTTACTACCTCTAACAAGGCATTGGAGCGCTTTACCCTGGGCAGCACACTGCTCTCGAACCCAAGTTTAGTGGTTAGTTTAGTGGTTATCGTTGATTATTGGGATTGCTTTTGTGCTCTGTAGGAGTCAATTCCATGCATTTACTCAAGTGTGTATGTGCTGGTTTAAATTAGTAAGAGTTAGAGATTTAGGTGTGCTCATTAGTGGTGAATATGTAAGTTCATGCAGATGGCTGGTGGGATTTGTAGAGGAGCTAGATGAGATGACATATTGCTATGTTGCAGGGTATGACTTTCAATGAATGATAGGTTGTGATTTTTAAGATGAGGTGCAGGCAATTTACTGAAGCACAATTGTGGCGATTAAAGAAAGCATGCAAATAACTTAGAGTAGTCTGTACTCAGAGAGAGGAGGTATGCAGAGGACTGGAAGTAAGGAGACGGTCATTCAAAGAAAAAAGAGAGGCGATAATGAGAGATAGTGCAGCATTAGGTTATTTTTTATAAGTCCTATAACCAGGGACCAATCTATCCGCTGTGAGGCTACTGGTAGATCACTGCTTCAGCAAAACCAGCTGAGTTGGAAGCTTAAAGTAATGGCTGAGAGCTTATATAGGAAATAATCCAGAGCTTTAGGCTGTGCTTGAATGAAGCAGTAACCTCACGATAAAAGCAAACGTGAGATAGTTTACAGGGTAATTTCTGTGGCTGTTGTATTTTCTGCATAATTCTGAGTTTAGCACACTTGTGAAATAATGCCCATCGGGGCGAAAATATCCAATTTCTAAAAGAAAATAGTTTCTAGCTCAAATGGTACAAAAAAAAAACAGCACATGGTGCTTTGCAGTGGCAGATATTAAAGGATAAGCAGTCATCTTAGAGATGGTGAGTACTATATGATCTTGGATTAAAATGGTTCTCACTAGTGGTGTAACAAAAGGTGAGGGGGCACCTTGCAAAGTACATGGAGGGGGGTCCCCCATGCTCCAGACCCAGGAAGGAATTCTCAGGACCACCCGTGCACAGTGCCAGGGGTGCCCCTGGAGCTCGACCCCCCCCCCCGCACTGCTGGGGCTATTGTTATGCCACTGGTGCTCACGAGGAGGTGAAGCTTTCTGTCCCGACAGTATTAGCGTGTGTTGCATCAATGTAACATAACGTAGCATTGTCCTTTGTTCAAATGAGGTCTATCCGTGCTTTCACTGGGGGCAGGAAGGCTGTAAGACCTGAGGATAGTGATGCCCTAAGACTCATGGTTGGGCATTTCTAGAGCTGGTAAGGTATTACCCCATGCGCACGTTAAGTAATCCAATGTGTCAGGACAACTCTGGACCCGAGATCCAAAGAAAGCGCCTCAAAGCAGATTGGACTGCTGCACACCATGACAGGCTTTGCTTAGGGGAGCTCGGTTTTGATACTTTTCCGGACTGGTCTCAACCAGATCCCAGAAACATGTCTTTCTTCTAGAAAATCTGACCATAAACCTGCCAAGGCGTGCCCAACTATTACACTCATTGAACAACGTTGATTCGCAAGAAGCCAGGTTTACTGGAAGAGATCTGCACGCCCTTTAACACCGAGTAACATCACAAAATTGACTCCTTGACCCACACTAGCCCCACCAGGGCACAACTCGGGGGTACATGCAGGTAGACAGCGTCCACCCACTTATTTCACAGAGTGGATGCCGTCCACCCTGCCAAGAAGTTGGGCCCCAGTGAATTATGCTGAATTTGTCCTAGTGTGATTTTCTAATGCCTGGACACATTCAGCAGTGCCGCCTGCACGTTGTCTGCTTTCCTTTTCCAGCAGCAACGTGCAGGTCGCGAGTGGCCTTTGTTATTTTAAATTCAGACTGAGGCCAAAACAAAGGCCGAGGTTAAGAGGCCATCAGGCCTCCTTTTGTTCTGTCCTGGCTGGCAGCTATCTGGAGCCTCACACCTAGATGGAACTGCAATGGAGGGGAACAACAGGCACGCAGTTTATCACTTCACAGGTACTTAAGAGAGGCAAGGTTTTTATTTTTTAAAGTCCCTGCATAAAAGATATATGCACGCACTGTAAGAATGTCAAATGTGTTTGTCTGTCCTAGTGTTTTCACAAATATCAATGTAACTATCACTATTCTGTAGTATTTCTTTTATAGGTCTACTCATCCTAATGCAGGGCGTCAGAGTGCTTTAAATCCCACATACACATTTTATGATAATAAATCATTCGTGTGTAAATCATTGTACAGGATGTGTCATATGAGACAGTGAGGGTTACAAGGTGTAGGGGTTACATCTTTCATAGCACACTGTGCTATATTAGAGGGATTACAAGTTATGAACTGAAAGTAACAAAAGGATCTCTGTGTTTAAAGCAGCAACCAGCATACCTAGCTACATAACATAAAAATCTGTCATCTTCATGTTAGATGATGTGCTTTGAAGGAGACAAATTAACCATCCATACTACTTTGATTCAAAACTGAGACTAGACAAAACACAGATCTATCTTGTAAATGTGTCAACCTCCAGAGTTATCCGTAATATATTTTAAAACACACATTTTGCAACCAATTAAGCACAACAGATGAACTGCCACGTTTCTCCTTGTTGCCAATTTCTTTGTGGCAGAGTTAAAAGAAAAACAAATCTATAAATTGAGGTCCATATTTTGCATCAGGATCTCATTTGTTAAATCTCGTAATGCACTCAAACGCACTCATGATAGACCTGCTAAACATGTGTGAGGTGTTAGGATCCGATATCACTTCCTGTGATGTCACTTTCTGTGATGCAGTGCCCTGGTGTCATGCTCCATGATGTCACTTGCATACTGTCTGATCTTGGTTAATCCCTCCACTTCTGTTTTTAGGACTTGTACCTTGAGACCCACAAACTCCTCCAATTTCCTGCTAAGAAGGGGAAACATTGAAAACCGAAGAAAACAAACCCAGATCTTAGATGCCTGGTTAACGGACCCTAAGAACAGGAGTTGCAAGGGGAATGCCAGGAGTAGCAAAAAGCAAAAGAAACTGGATAACCACAGCTCTACTTGGTGCCCTAAACTGAGGGTCTAGCCAGCAGGTTTTGAAATCAGCACAATGGGGTGGAATACCTATTCTGGAAACGAGATATTGCCTGTTTTAAGACGAGACTTATGTTCTTAGGAAGAAAGGGATTGACAGCCTACAAAGAATAGTACTTCGTAAGTCATTTCTAAGGTGAAACATTCTTGTCTTTAGAGAAACCAAGATGGTGAAGATTCTCTAGAACCTTAAGTATGTGCTCTCTACTGGCCTATAAATCATCAATACAGGAGCTTTTTTTTCTTTGGCTCACCTAACATAGGGGCCGATTAGGATTGCGGTGAATCCGCATCCTCCGGGCCGGCGGAAGCCACCGCCGGCCCGGAGGATGCGGATTCACCGCTGCGGTGATTGAAAAGACCCTCCGCCAGATTAGGATGGCAGGGTGGTCATCTGCGGATGGGAAGACCGTCCGCCGCTTTTCCAGCCCGGTCCTGTGGCGGAAAAGCTCTAATATGGTGGCGGTGTCTATCAGACACCGCCAGCCATATTAGGATGCATGCGGAAACATGCTTTTCCACGGCGGGTTTTACGCCATGGAAAAGCATGTGGTCTTTGGCGTTTGGGGGCCCGTTGCAGGCCCCCAGGGTGTCGGGGGTGGGGGGTGCACATGGGGGGTACCTATGGTACCCCCCAGCATTTACATGCACAAAGCGATAGGCACTGCACGGTGCCTGCCGCTTTGTGCATGTAAATGTTAAACATGCATTTTTAACCTTGCGGCGGGTGCTGCTTCAAGCAGCACCCGCCGCAAGGTTAAAGATACAGGATGTGACCGCCAGGGTGGCCGTCACATCCTAATTGCACCAGAGGGACCGCCGCTGCGCCTGCGGACGGTCCATCCACCTCGGGGATGGCTGACGGACGCAGGTCCGTCCGCCATCCTTATAGGCCACATAGTTGGGTTGCACAGTTCAAGCCTAATCACAGTAAGCCATGGGTTTAGTGTTGGTGCCACATTCAGTATAAACTAAAAACTCAGACTCATAAAGATAAATGAGTAGAGGTCTTTACCTTGTAAAGAAAATATAGGTTTTAACTCCACAATGCAAATAATATATGGTAAAATTAGGCCATACAAAAGAAAACTCAAACTCTCTCGCTTTTACCATGCTTGAGTTCAGGTCGTTAAGTGGGATAAAAAACTAGGGTATCACTCAAAGGGGTGACCAATGTAATTAGGGGCACGGCTTAAAGCACATAAGGTAAACATCTGTGCTCAGCATAGTGTGCCGCCTGACGTCTACTTTGTTGTTTCTGTCATTACATCCAGATATAGGATACAACAAGTAACATCATACCTACAACAAGTCAGGACTATTGGCTTTGTCAGTGGTTGTTAGTTGCATAAGATAAATTAGCAGCAACTATGGCTTGTATATAATATTGAAAAAGCTTCCACTTAAAGCCCTGGTGACACCACGACAATGTTGCTGCTTCTGAGTTTCAAAAAGAGAAGGGAAATTCAGAGAGAAAATGACTTTTTACAGGATATCCCTTCCCCTACAACGATCACCTGGCATGACGTCATGCCGTAACTTCACTAGTGAGAAGTGAGCAATGTGACTACTCTCACATCCATGTCCCTGCTGTCATTGAGGTCTGGAAAAAATGGACAGCCGTTGCCAGGGCACAAAACAGAGCCCGATAGAGACTCGTTTCGAGGCCCTTTTTAAAAACTGCTGGGTTAATAAAAAGATTTAAACCATAAAAACTGCCGATGCTCAGCACTGGTGAGACCCGGCCCACTTAAAGTCCTGCTTGAGTTGCAAACCCAAATAAGCAGGTTAAAGCTGGAGCCTAGTTACCATGGGGCACAATGCAGTCCCTATTTTGAGCAGGTGGTTTCTTTCCCACCCTCAGCACCGGAGCTTAATTGTTAGCTCTAGTGACAGTTTACCACTTGGTGGCACTGTCAATATACATTAAAATGGAATAATACCTACCACTCATGACATTAATATTGCTTCGGCTGGCCTGAAATAGACTGAATTGTCACACCGGTAGGAGTGCGATGGTTAGTAGTTGTGTTCGTTCTGTCATTGGCAATGCTAGTAGGGGCAATGGGTGGTGCAGGCTGAAGTGGCCTCTCAAGAAGGGCCCAGACACTTACTTTTTTTACAAATTAAGCACTGCCAGTGCTTAATACGTGTCAGTGGATGCAGTTGGTGGGCACCGGCACTCAATTTTAGGGGCTGGGATTTATTTTTCATCACCATAAATTATTGACGAAAGCTTTAACTAATTATTGACGGACGGTTCAAAGCCTATAAGGGCATGTCATAATCCTGATAGTGAGATTACTTGTAAACCATAAGATTAACTTTATGAAGTTGTTTTCCACAGATAGATATTATCCATGGAGAATATACGGTTGGCAAATATAGTGAGTGTGTGAGTTTGTTCATCGGCCTGTCAGAAGTGAGTATTTTGCTGAAAGGAGCTGAGTATGGAGTAGCACACTGGACCCCTCTCCAGCCCCCATCAAATTAAGTGAACTGCGAGTAGATATGAAACCTTCCATGGTTGCCCAACCGCCTTGATGAACCACAAATGGTGAGCAGCCACAAATGGGGACCCAGCAGTGTTGGAGCTGCCCACTATTGGCTGAATGAAAATGCACACTGCTTGCGGGAGGCTGGGGGGGGGGGGACTTAAAGCACAAAAGTCCTACCCATCCGCCAAAGGGACATGTGACTACTGCCCTATCTTAGACTCATATTGCCCTTTTGCCTCAGAGATTGTATGGCCACGTGTTGTACTTACCTGAGTACTTGCTTGTGCTGTTTACATGCTGGCTTATTGGCTAAATTACGTAGAATAACTCTATTGCCATTCGAGACAGCAAGTGAGTTTTGTTTTCTGATGTTTCGATGCTTGTGCATTGGTTGTAGGTGGACTTCCCCTGTGAGCATGAAAGGAGCAGGCTTGACCGGCTTCATCCTTAAATATGGCAGCAATTTTGTACTCATTTTTACCTTCTGAACTCAATGGAAGCCGAGGAAAATGTGTGCTAGTGTTTTGAAAAAATTATAATGAGCAATATTGTAGGAGAGTAGGGTCTGCTATCCTATGGTCACCCCAAATTTTTGCTTTTTGCTTCACTGGTTTTCGACTACTGAGGCTGTGGGCCTGCTGATCAGACCCCCAGCCTGCTGTTCTCTCACTAAATTAATGACACATGTGCTATAGGCACATACCAATTGGAAATGGACTCCTTGTCAGCCCCTGTAGAATGCACTATAGGTGCACAGGGCACAGGAGCCACTAAGGCCTACCAGGGGCTGCAGCATATCTTTTGCCACCCCTGGCTGGTTCTTAAATTGACACAACTGGCTGATCACTCAGCTGGGGTAAGGTGGTGTACACACCCCTTGCTTAGATATAGTATACCTATGTCTAAACCTATATCTGGACACATGTAAACCTATGAGCCACTCCTATAGTCAGGCCTCACCAATCCTGGAGGCTGGGTGCATGGTTTTATGTGAGATGGAGCTCTAGCATGAGCTGAGCCTGTCTGCAGCCGTCGGGAACAAATCCCTAAGCTGTTTCAGGATAATGCCATACCATATACTATTAAGTGCCTTATAATCCTCGCGGTTATTTAGCAACTTTGGTTTGGCTTTATCAAAACATGTCGTGTAAGGTGTCATACGCTTTGGAATACCATCCCCTCGCCAGTTCTGGCGACGGGGATGGCATTCCACCCCTCTAGAGGGGTAAGACATGTTACTTCACTTTAATGCGGTTGATTTCTCCAAAGGCCTTAAGATCCACAAAATGGATGCCTCTGCCACAGACAAATGTCTGGACCCCTGGAGCTGACCGAAACTCAGTCAAGGGGGTCCTGGACAAAGGGTTTCCTGTCACAGGAGGGTGTCACCGCCCTCCAGACAGGAGATAGTGTATTGTAGCAGGGAGGTTTGAAAGAAACCAGACACTGCCTGGGGCGCACAAGGCTGCCCCTTGCATAATCCGGCCAAACCGGTTCTGGGGCACTCCAGCCCTCGTGCCAGGGCGGCCTGGATCAAAGGAAGGGGGTGTATCCACCCACTTCCTGGGTCCCACCCATAGGAGGGGACCTAGCAGGTAATCACGCCCACCCGATTCGAATAAGAGTGGGAGCAGTGCCAATGCACATCAGATTTCCTGGAAGAAACATTTGAAACGATATTCTGGACCCTTCGCCCTCCATCTCAACGTGGAAGCCCGAAGAATCTCCCTTGTGGTCAAGGAGTGACCACCCTGCAGCAGCAGGCACCATCCAGCCCTCGACGTCTACTTAGTTGCAGTTCCCGCCGGAACTCGAGCGACTGAGATCGACGAGATCAAGCCTGCCCAGCTTCTAACAGCCCGATCCACAGTCCCTGCAAAGCTGAGACCCGTAGAGGCGACCGGAAGCGTGGGGCACGCCATCTTGAAGTGACCACGAGACGCTGACCGTGCAGCCCACGAGTGACCCTCGAAGCTGTACACCGGGGTTTGAGAAGCCCCCACCCTGAGCTACTCCTGAGCCGAAGTTCAGCCCTCCACACTCGACGAGTGCTGCGTGGGGCCCTTTGGCACGATTTGGCTCAACGCGTTGGCCTGGTCACTTGCCAGCTGGCTTGTGGTCCCTGTGCCGACGAACTACCTAAGAAGACTTGTGATTCTGGTTGCTCCAGATCCACACCAGCTCCCCTGAAAAGGAGCCCCGACTCTGACCTTCCTGGTCCGAGTGAGAAGCAATCTTCCGATCCTGCGTGGATTGCTCTTACCAAGGCTTGTTTGCTCCAAACTTGAAGCCGACTGCACCGACGGTGAGAGCCTGCGTGGAACAGATCGTGACCTGCTCCTGGACGTCGCAGATGCCCCAGAGCCCACGTGACAGCGGAGAGAAGCTCCTCGACGACCACCTGATTGCGCCCGACATTGCCTGGTTCCGTCCTGGTTCCACCCTGGTCACTGCTGAGTGACCCAGACTCTGTCCCCTCTGCTTTCAGGTACTCTACAACTTGAGTCCACCCTTGGACTCCACCGGACACTTCATCTTTAACCCGCCTGCAGCCCTTTCAGCTCCAAGCACCAAGAGCCTGCGTGTCAAAACCCGACGCCACTTCGACCCTGTGCACCCACTTCCTGTGGGTGAGGTAACTTTGCTCCGCCGGTGTTCCCACACTGGTGCACACCTCTAGGGTCTGTGTGTTAAGTTTTGTTCCTCTAGGTTCAGCGGAAGTGTCCTTAAACTTTAACTCTTTGACTTTTACGCACCATTGGTTAACATTGGTGCATGCGTGCGCTTTCCGCACATCTCCCGAATCCCGAGGGCCATTCCCGACTTCAGCATTGCTTGTCCTGACTGCTCCCAGCGATTCCCTAGGCCCTAGGCCTAACCACTGCTCGAGTGGCATCTCTTATACCACTTGTTTAGTATATGGTTTGAGTGGCCACCCGCCCTCATCCATAATTGTGCAACTTGTATGTTTAAACAGTGCTTTTTGATTTAACGCTTGTGCCCCTTTATTCATAAAGAATACTGGGGATTGTTTTTAGTAATAAACACATATATTTTTATAATATATACTTGTGTGGTGTCCTTTCATTTGGTATTACAGGATTGTATGTGGTAAAACAGCTCGCTTAACACGACCTCTTAAGTTAAGCCTTTAGGCTGCTTAGTCCATGCTACCCCTAGGATAGCTTGTCTAATAAGGTTGACTTACAACCAGACACCATAAGGGATTGTTTGGTCAGGTAGTAGGTGGTTCCAGAATTGGAAACATCCCCTACCAGGCCAACTTCTCACATTGGTGAGCAGCGGTGCGGATTTGAGCTTGCTGTTGTTTTACCATTGCAATCTTTATATCAAATTGAAAGATCACATCAAGTACCTCTAGGTACATATAAAATCAAAAGCTTAGCATATTAAGTTCTACTGAACTTAGTAGTTGTAGGTTGAAGGGAGTAGCACACCCCTGACTACAACTCACTAGCAAGGTCCAGTAGGAAAACACTTAGTGTAGGTAAGTGCACCACTTACACCTCACTAGTAACCATGTCTGACACAGGAAAGGCCTCAGGGTCTAGTCCTGTGACAGTTGACCCTACCCAGGCAACTTTTGGATATGACAAACTAACCCGCAGAGACTTGATTGCCTTGTGCAAAGCAAGAGGGTTAAAAAGGGGCAGAAGCCCCACCTGCCTAATCCTGGTAGAAATCCTAGAACAGGAGGACTTAGAGAAGGCAAAAGCAGCTTCCCTAGATACAGGAACTGGAGGGAACCCCCCTGCAGTTGATCCCCCTGAAGAGGAGGATGATGATGACTTGGATGAGGACTCAGATGTTGAGGACTTAGAAGTACAGGATCAGGGTAGCCAGGTTCCAGTTGGTAGGCTTAGCCAGGCCAACTTGGACCTACTGGGGAATGGAGAGGGCCAGCACCTCCCCAGAACCCAACATGTTATTCTCCCAGGCAACAGAAGAGTGAGATCCCCCTCAGGGGACTCTCATATTTCTAGTGCCTCCAGAGAATCACAGAGAGGCATGAATGCTTCTCAAAAGCTAGAGCATAGGGCCAGAATGAGGGCTGTCAAACTCCAGATAGAGAGGGAGGAGGTAGCCTTGGCTCAAGCTAGACTTGCCTTGGCAAGAGAGCAGAAATTAAGTGGCTTAGATGTCACTGGTGGCAGCAATTTTCCAAGAGAAAAAGACAGGGCCTATGATAATAGAAACCTGACCAAAATTGTGCCCCCCTTTAAAGAAGGGGATGACATCCACAAATGGATGACTGCTCTTGAGAGAGCCTGCGTGGTACAGCAGGTTCCTGAGAATCAGTGGGCTGCAATTTTGTGGTACTCCTTTTCTGAGAAAGGGAGGGACAGGCTCCTCACAGTTAGACCTGAGGATGCCAAAAACGACTCTGTTTTGAAGAGTGCTCTCATTGAAGGGTATGGCCTAACCACTGAGCAATACAGGTTGTTGTTCAGAGACACCCAGAAAGCACAGACTCAAGACTGGACTGATTTTGTGGAGTGTGCCACTAAGGCTTTGGAGGGTTGGTTGCAGGGAAGTAAAGTTTCAGACTATACAGGATTATACAATCTTATGATGAGAGAACAGATCCTTAATAACTGTACAAACCAGCTGTTGCATCAATACCTTATTGACTCTGATCTGACCTCTCCCCAAGAATTGGGAAAGAAGGCAGACAAATGGGTCAGAACAAGGATTAAGCAGAAACCCCAGAACCAAGGTGGTGACCAGAAGAAAACAGACCAGAAGGGTGGTAATCAGAATCAGAAAGATAAAGAAAAAGACCAGAAGTCTTCAGGCCCCCAAACTAATAGTAAGGAGGGTGGTTCCCAAAATGGTAACAAGAAGAAGAAGAACAAAGGTCCAAAGACACCTTGGTGTAATACCTGCAAATCAGTTTCACACTGGGGCAGTGAGTGCACCAAGGCAAATCCAGTTCCCACCACTACAGCTCCTAAAGCAACTGCAACCCCAAGTACAGTAAGCAGTGGTGGAACACAGTCCAAGGGTGTAGCTGGGTTGACCCTGGGTATTGAAGTAGGATCTGGCCTAGTCAGAGTCCCTACACAGGCAGTTCTCCTGTATGATGTGGACATTGAGTTGCCCACTGCAGTAAGCCCCACTAACCTGGGCAAATACAGGCAGACTCCCTTAATAAATGAGAAACTGGCTCAAGCTTACAGGGACACATGTGCTAGTGTCACCATGGTGACCCCTGGCTTTGTGGACCCTGGACAGATTGTACTAGGAGAGAGCTACCTAGTAACCAATGCAAGCAACTCCACTACCTCCCATAGTGTGGCAGTTGTGAACTTCTCCTGGGGAGGGGTTGATGGCCTAAAGAAAGTTGTGGTGAGTGCAGACCTACCAATAGACTGTCTGTTAGGCAATGACCTTGAAAGCTCAGCATGGTCAGAAGTGGAGTACAGGACTCATGCAGAAATGCTAGGGATTTCAGAGCATGTCCTTGCCATGACAAGGGCTCAGGCTAAGAAGTGCCTTCCTGAACCAGTGGTGGATCTTGAGACAATAGACCAGCCACAACCCAAGAGAAGGAGCAAGAGAGGAAAGGCCTCGCCTTCCACCTTGCCCCAGGTTGAGGATCAGGTTTCAGAGGAAACTGATTCTGCAGTCCAAGAGGAGACTGTCTCTGAGGAGCTTGAACCTGACCAGGTTGAGTTTCTGGGGACAGGGGGACCCTCAAGGGCAGACCTGAGGCAGGCTCAATTAGATTGCCCTTCCCTTGAACCCCTCAGACAGCAGGCTGCTGCTGAGGCTGCTGGGGATGCCCAAGGTACCCATACTGTGTATTGGGATGAGGGACTCCTTTACTCAGAGGCTAGAGCCCCCAAGCCTGGCATGACCAGGAGGTTGGTGATACCTCTGCAGTTTAGGGGATTCCTCCTTACCTTGGCCCATGATATTCCCCTTGCAGGACACTTAGGCCAGAACAAGACGTGGGACAGGCTTGTTCCACACTTTCACTGGCCTCACATGTCAGAGGATGTCAAGGAGTTTTGTCGCTCCTGTGTCACTTGCCAAGCCAGTGGTAAGTCAGGTGGCACAACAAAGGCCCCCCTAATACCACTACCTGTGGTGGGGGTCCCCTTTGAGAGAGTTGGAATTGATATTGTGGGTCCAATGGACCCCCAAACAGCATCTGGGAACAGATTCATACTGGTGGTAGTGGATCATGCCACCAGGTACCCAGAGGCTATTCCCCTAAGGACTACCACAGCACCTGTGGTGGCAAAGGCCCTCATTGCAGTTTTCTCAAGAGTGGGCTTTCCTAAGGAGGTACTATCAGATAGAGGGACGAATTTTATGTCCAGCTATCTAAAAGCAATGTGGAAGGAATGTGGAGTAAACTATAAGTTTACCACCCCATATCATCCACAATGCAATGGGCTTGTGGAGAGATTTAACAAGACCCTAAAAGGCATGATAAAAGGATTACCAGAGAAGCTCAGGCGGAAATGGGACATTCTTTTACCCTGCCTGCTCTTTGCTTACAGAGAGGTCCCACAGAAGGGGGTTGGCTACAGCCCTTTTGAACTTTTGTTTGGCCACCCTGTGAGAGGTCCATTGTGTTTGGTGAAGGAAGGATGGGAGTTACCTCTCAAAAAGCCCAAACTAGACATAGTGGACTATGTACTTGGTCTCCGCTCCAGGATGGCTGAGTACATGGAAAGAGCATCCAAAAACCTGGAGGCCAGCCAAGAACTGCAGAAAGCTTGGCATGACCAAAAGGCTGTGCTGGTAGAGTTCCAACCAGGACAGAAGGTATGGGTACTGGAGCCAGTGGCTCCAGCAGCACTCCAAGACAAATGGAGTGGACCCTATCCTATTATTGAGAAGAAAGGGGAAGTCACCTACTTGGTAGACTTTGGAACACCCAGGAGCCCTCACAGGGTAATCCATGTGAACCGCTTGAAAGCATTTGTGGACAGGGAGGACATGAGCTTGCTCATGGCCACAGATGGGGAACAGGAGGAAGAGAGTGACCCTCTCCCAGACCTGCTTTCTCAGAACCCTGATGATGGTTCAGTTGATGGAGTAGCCTTGGCAGGCAGCCTCACTGACCAACAACAGAGGGACTGCAGACAAGTTTTGCAGGCTCACAGGCAAATGTTTTCACTCACACCCAGCCAAACTGACTGGTGTACCCATGTTGTGGACACTGGTGACAGTCTGCCTGTCAAGAATAAGATCTACAGGCAACCTGATCATGTCAGGGATTGCATCAAGGCTGAGGTGCAAAAGATGTTGGAGCTTGGAGTGATTGAGCCATCAGAGAGCCCATGGGCCAGCCCAGTAGTCCTGGTGCCAAAACCTCATACCCAAGATGGTAAGAGAGAAATGAGGTTTTGCGTGGATTACAGGGGTCTCAATGCTGTCACTAGGACAGATGCTCACCCCATTCCAAGAGCAGATGAGCTCATTGACAGATTGGCTTCTGCCAAGTTTCTGAGCACATTTGATCTGACAGCTGGCTACTGGCAAATCAGACTAGCTGAGGAGTCAAAGGCCAAGACAGCATTCTCTACCCCTAGTGGACATTATCAGTTTGTGGTAATGCCCTTTGGTTTGAAGAATGCACCTGCCACTTTCCAAAGGTTGGTGAACCAAGTCCTTACTGGGTTGGATGACTTTTGTGCAGCTTATCTGGATGATATTGCTGTCTTTAGCTCCACCTGGGAGGATCACCTGATCCACCTGAAGAAAGTTTTGGAGGCCCTGCAAAAGGCAGGCCTAACTATCAAGGCCACAAAGTGCCAGATAGGGCAGAGTAAGGTTGTATACCTGGGCCACCTAGTAGGTGGAGGCCAGGTTCAGCCACTGGAAAGCAAAATCCAGGCCATACAGGACTGGGCTCCTCCAGTTACCCAGACACAAGTCAGAGCCTTCTTGGGCCTGACTGGGTATTACAGAAAGTTTGTGAAAAACTATGGGTCTATAGTGACACCATTAAATGACTTGACATCCAAGAAGATGCCAAAAAAGGTTCAGTGGACAGTTAGCTGTCAGAAGGCATTTAAAGACCTGAAAAAGGCCATGTGCTCTGCACCTATCCTAAAGAGTCCTGACTACTCCAAACAGTTCATTGTTCAGACAGATGCTTCTGAGTTGGGGGTGGGAGCTGTACTCTCACAACTTAATCAAGATGGTCAAGACCAGCCAATTGCTTTCATTAGCAGGAGGCTAACCCCAAGAGAAAAACGTTGGTCAGCCATTGAGAGGGAGGCCTTTGCTGTGGTTTGGGCATTAAAGAAGTTGAGGTCCTACTTGTTTGGAACTCACTTCCTGGTGCAAACAGACCATAAGCCCCTCTTATGGCTTAATCAGATGAAGGGTGAAAATCCCAAACTGCTCAGGTGGTCCATTTCCCTACAGGGGATGGACTTTACAGTGGAGCACCGCCCAGGGACTGACCATGGTAATGCAGATGGTCTCTCCAGGTACTTCCACTTAGAACATGAAGACTTATCTGGTCAAGGTTAGTTTAATGTCCCTGCGTTTGGGGGGGGGTTGTGTAGGAGAGTAGGGTCTGCTATCCTATGGTCACCCCAAATTTTTGCTTTTTGCTTCACTGGTTTTCGACTACTGAGGCTGTGGGCCTGCTGATCAGACCCCCAGCCTGCTGTTCTCTCACTAAATTAATGACACATGTGCTATAGGCACATACCAATTGGAAATGGACTCCTTGTCAGCCCCTGTAGAATGCACTATAGGTGCACAGGGCACAGGAGCCACTAAGGCCTACCAGGGGCTGCAGCATATCTTTTGCCACCCCTGGCTGGTTCTTAAATTGACACAACTGGCTGATCACTCAGCTGGGGTAAGGTGGTGTACACACCCCTTGCTTAGATATAGTATACCTATGTCTAAACCTATATCTGGACACATGTAAACCTATGAGCCACTCCTATAGTCAGGCCTCACCAATCCTGGAGGCTGGGTGCATGGTTTTATGTGAGATGGAGCTCTAGCATGAGCTGAGCCTGTCTGCAGCCGTCGGGAACAAATCCCTAAGCTGTTTCAGGATAATGCCATACCATATACTATTAAGTGCCTTATAATCCTCGCGGTTATTTAGCAACTTTGGTTTGGCTTTATCAAAACATGTCGTGTAAGGTGTCATACGCTTTGGAATACCATCCCCTCGCCAGTTCTGGCGACGGGGATGGCATTCCACCCCTCTAGAGGGGTAAGACATGTTACTTCACTTTAATGCGGTTGATTTCTCCAAAGGCCTTAAGATCCACAAAATGGATGCCTCTGCCACAGACAAATGTCTGGACCCCTGGAGCTGACCGAAACTCAGTCAAGGGGGTCCTGGACAAAGGGTTTCCTGTCACAGGAGGGTGTCACCGCCCTCCAGACAGGAGATAGTGTATTGTAGCAGGGAGGTTTGAAAGAAACCAGACACTGCCTGGGGCGCACAAGGCTGCCCCTTGCATAATCCGGCCAAACCGGTTCTGGGGCACTCCAGCCCTCGTGCCAGGGCGGCCTGGATCAAAGGAAGGGGGTGTATCCACCCACTTCCTGGGTCCCACCCATAGGAGGGGACCTAGCAGGTAATCACGCCCACCCGATTCGAATAAGAGTGGGAGCAGTGCCAATGCACATCAGATTTCCTGGAAGAAACATTTGAAACGATATTCTGGACCCTTCGCCCTCCATCTCAACGTGGAAGCCCGAAGAATCTCCCTTGTGGTCAAGGAGTGACCACCCTGCAGCAGCAGGCACCATCCAGCCCTCGACGTCTACTTAGTTGCAGTTCCCGCCGGAACTCGAGCGACTGAGATCGACGAGATCAAGCCTGCCCAGCTTCTAACAGCCCGATCCACAGTCCCTGCAAAGCTGAGACCCGTGGAGGCGACCGGAAGCGTGGGGCACGCCATCTTGAAGTGACCACGAGACGCTGACCGTGCAGCCCACGAGTGACCCTCGAAGCTGTACACCGGGGTTTGAGAAGCCCCCACCCTGAGCTACTCCTGAGCCGAAGTTCAGCCCTCCACACTCGACGAGTGCTGCGTGGGGCCCTTTGGCACGATTTGGCTCAACGCGTTGGCCCGGTCACTTGCCAGCTGGCTTGTGGTCCCTGTGCCGACGAACTACCTAAGAAGACTTGTGATTCTGGTTGCTCCAGATCCACACCAGCTCCCCTGAAAAGGAGCCCCGACTCTGACCTTCCTGGTCCGAGTGAGAAGCAATCTTCCGATCCTGCGTGGATTGCTCTTACCAAGGCTTGTTTGCTCCAAACTTGAAGCCGACTGCACCGACGGTGAGAGCCTGCGTGGGACAGATCGTGACCTGCTCCTGGACGTCGCAGATGCCCCAGAGCCCACGTGACAGCGGAGAGAAGCTCCTCGACGACCACCTGATTGCGCCCGACATTGCCTGGTTCCGTCCTGGTTCCACCCTGGTCACTGCTGAGTGACCCAGACTCTGTCCCCTCTGCTTTCAGGTACTCTACAACTTGAGTCCACCCTTGGACTCCACCGGACACTTCATCTTTAACCCGCCTGCAGCCCTTTCAGCTCCAAGCACCAAGAGCCTGCGTGTCAAAACCCGACGCCACTTCGACCCTGTGCACCCACTTCCTGTGGGTGAGGTAACTTTGCTCCGCCGGTGTTCCCACACTGGTGCACACCTCTAGGGTCTGTGTGTTAAGTTTTGTTCCTCTAGGTTCAGCGGAAGTGTCCTTAAACTTTAACTCTTTGACTTTTACGCACCATTGGTTAACATTGGTGCATGCGTGCGCTTTCCGCACATCTCCCGAATCCCGAGGGCCATTCCCGACTTCAGCATTGCTTGTCCTGACTGCTCCCAGCGATTCCCTAGGCCCTAGGCCTAACCACTGCTCGAGTGGCATCTCTTATACCACTTGTTTAGTATATGGTTTGAGTGGCCACCCGCCCTCATCCATAATTGTGCAACTTGTATGTTTAAACAGTGCTTTTTGATTTAACGCTTGTGCCCCTTTATTCATAAAGAATACTGGGGATTGTTTTTAGTAATAAACACATATATTTTTATAATATATACTTGTGTGGTGTCCTTTCATTTGGTATTACAGGATTGTATGTGGTAAAACAGCTCGCTTAACACGACCTCTTAAGTTAAGCCTTTAGGCTGCTTAGTCCATGCTACCCCTAGGATAGCTTGTCTAATAAGGTTGACTTACAACCAGACACCATAAGGGATTGTTTGGTCAGGTAGTAGGTGGTTCCAGAATTGGAAACATCCCCTACCAGGCCAACTTCTCACAAATATTTTTCTTTAAACTTGGTAAGTGCCTCATCAGTTGTACAGTGGAAAAATACTGGCAAAAGGTCGGTCATGAACTCTATACTTTAACTCTTGTGTCCGACTGGACATTTTCAACCTTGCATGCCGTCTTCTGATTGGCACTGTAACCATTCTCTCTGCTACTTTCTCTTTCTCATTACAGGTAGTACTTGCATCTTGCTAGGTATTATTTATTCCGCCGTTGACCCAGTCTGCACAATATGGCCAGTTTGAGACAATTGTAATGTTGCAGGTTACGTAAACAAAATATGGGTAGCCCTCTAAAAGCGCAAGGAAGAAACTGCTGTACGCTCAGTCAGTGGGGCCAGCAGTATGGTATCAGTGTTCAGTGTTCTCAGCATGGGGTGTTTATCACTCAAATCTACAATGAGCTCAGTGCTGAATCATTCATTGTCTTTATAGTTTATGTGCTTAAAGGATTTGAAAATCGCAGTGTGCCACGCTGCAGAATTTGGCACTTGGTTACTAGCTAAGTGCACGCACCACTCCTCCCTTAAGGCCTTTAAGCTCATGTGTGCCTGCGGCCTTTAGTCACATCCCGGGTGTTTACCTTATGAAACCCTGTTTGGACAGGTGTCCTGCTTTGATATTGAGAGATAGAAGAAGGACGGAGAACTAGACATTGCTATTGGTATAGCTTGAATTGGTATAGCTTGAGTGGTGGCAGAGGCAGCTCTAGCATCCTTACTAGAAAGGGTCCATGAAGTTCAATACTGACTCCACAAAATGCACATTCAGCACTGCAGCCTGGAATTACAACCTCTCCTCCCCCTTAGCAATAGTATTGACCAGCACATGTCCAAAGACCATGCATAGCTAATTGACTGACAAGACAGTCAATTCAAGGGCTCCGATCAAGACTAAAATTCCGGTCTGCATTTCCTTCTCGTGATTAAACTTTTGCTTCATTCAAGGCTCGATTTAATCCAGTGCCACCCTGGGATGTAAATTAATCACCATAAAAGAAATAACCTGTAACTAGTGGTGTACGAAGTTGCAAAGACTTTCTGCCTGTAATTCTACAAATATAACAATTCCTACCAGCAGGTCACAAAGTTCTCTTTAACCCCTTCGCTGCTAGGCCTTTTCCCCTCCTGTGCTAAGCCATTTTTAGGCGTTTTGGGGTAGTGCGCGCTTAGGCCCCTGTAACTTTTTTACCACATAAGCTATCCACGCCAAATTTGTGTCCTTTTCTTCCAACATCATGTGGATTCTAAAGGTGCCCAGGGTTTGTGGATTCCCTTGGAGGGGTCCCAGAAATTAAGCAAAATACAGTAAAATCTTACTTTTTTTCAGAAAAATGGGATAAACAGTCTGCAAATGAAAGCCTCTGGGTTTTTCCCTGCAAATGTTATCAAAAAGGGTTTGTGGGGCTGAAATCTCCATTTTCTTAGCTTTTAGGGAAAGACAGTCTTTTGTCAGAGAACCAACATTTTTCACACAGTTTTGGCATTTTTCTGGGACATAGCCTATTTTTGCTATTTTTAGTGCTTTCAAACTCCTTCCAGTTAATGGTAGAAATGAGTTTGAAAGCAATAATGGATCCTGGAAAGCTATGCATTTTCAAAAAGTAGACTAAATTCTAAATTCAGAAATGGGTCATTGGTCGAAATCCATGAAGGTTTATTTATAGAAAGTAACAGTTAAATATTGGAATAATTGAAAATTAGTTGAAAACAACAGACACCTATATATTTCTGAATTGGATACAAATTATAGAATTTAGAAACAGTATATATTTGCACATTTTCAAAATTGGGAATACTCATACTAGCATGAGAATTATTGGTCATTTTTCAAAATGATTTTTTTTTTACACAATGTCTTTCATTGGGAAGGGAGAAATGCATGAAAACTCAATAGGTAATAACAGTTGATTTACAAATCTGAATTACCCTAAGTCTCCCGATAAAAACGGTACCTCACTTGTGTGGGTCGGCCTTGTGCCTGCAACAGGAAACGGCGCAAAATGCAACGTGGTCACACCTCAATTTTGCAGTTAAAAATTTACCCTTTTATGGCAAAGTGCCTAGCTGTAGTTTTTGCACACTAGCTCTGCCGGCACCTAGGGAAACCTAGCCAACCTATACATTTTTTAAACCTAGACACCCAGGGAAACTCAAGATAGGGTGACTCGACTGCCTCCCACCAGGTTCTGTTACCCAGAATCCCTTGCAAGTCTAAAAAATTAGAAAACAAAACGCATTTTCCTCACATTTCTGTGGTGGAAAGTTCTGGAATCTGCGTGGATCAACAAAATTCCAACTAACCCGCGTTCCCCAACGTCTAACGAGAAAAATGGTACCTCACTTGCCTGGGTCTGCCTAGTGCCTGCGACAGGAAACGGCGCAAAACGCAACATGGTCGCACCTCAATTTCGCAGAGAAAACTGGCTCTTTTTTAGCAAAGTGCCTACCTGTAGTTTTTGAACCCTAGCTCTGCCGGCACCTAGGGAAACCTAGCAAACCTATACATTTTTGAAACCTAGACACCCAGGGAAATTCAGGATGGGGTGACTCAACTGCCCCCCACCAGGTCCTGTTACCCAGAATCCCTTGCAAAGCTAAACAATTGACAAAAAAACGCATTTTCCTCACATTTCTGTGGTGGAAAGTTCTGGAATCTGCGTGGATCAACTAATTTCCACCCACCCAGCGTTTCCCAAAGTCTTATGAGAAAAATGGTCCCTCACTTGCCTGGGTCTGCCTAGTGCCTGTGACAGGAAACGGCACAAAACGCAACGTGGTCGCACCTCAATTTCGCAGTCAAAACTGGCCCTTTTTTGGCAAAGTGCCTACCTGTAGTATTTGAACCCTAGCTCTGCCGGCACCGAGGAAAACCTAGCACACCTATAAATTTTGAAAACTAGACACCCAGGGGAATTCAAGATGGGGTGACTCAACTGCCTCCCATCAGGTTCTGTTACCCAGAATCCCTTGCAAACTTTAAAAATTGGAAACAAATGCATTTTCCTCACATTTCTGTGGTGGAAAGTTCTGGAATCTGCGTGGATCAACTAATTTCCACCCACCCAGCGTTTCCCAAAGTCTTATGAGAAAAATGGTACCTCACTTGCCTGGGTCTGCCTAGAGCCTGTGACAGGAAACAGCGCAAAACGCAACGTGGTCGCAGCTCAATTTCGCAGTAAAAACTGTCCCTTTTTTGGCAAAGTGCCTACCTTTCATTTTTGAATCCTAGCTCTGCCGGCACCTAGGGAAACCTAGCAAACCTATACATTGTTGAAAACTAGACACCCAGGGGAATTCAGGATGGGATGACTTAACTGCCTCCCACCAGGTCCTGTTACCCAGAATCCCTTGCAAAGCTAAACAATTGACAAAAAAACGCATTTTCCTCACATTTCTGTGGTGGAAAGTTCTGGAATCTACGTGGATCAACAAAATTCCACCCTCCCCGCGTTCCCCAAAGTCTTATGAGAAAAATGGTACCTCACTTGCCTGGGTCTGCCTAGTGCCTGCGACAGGAAACGGCACAAAACGCTACATGGTCGCACCTCAATTTCGCAGTGAAAACTGGCCCTTTTTTGGCAAAGTGCCTATCTGTAGTTTTTTAACCCTAGCTCTGCCGGCACCTAGGGAAACCTAGCAAACCTATACATTTTTAAATACTAGACACCCAGGGGAATTCAGGATGGGGTGACTCAACTGCCTTCCACCAGGTTCTGTTACCCAGAATCCCTTGCAAACCTAAAACAATTGAAAAACAAATGCATTTTCCTCACATTTATGTGGTGGAAAGTTCTGGAATCTGCGTGGATCAACTAATTTCCACCCACCCAGCGTTTCCCAAAGTCTTATGAGAAAAATGGTACCTCACTTGCCTGGGTCTGCCTAGTGCCTGTGACAGGAAACGGCACAAAACGCAACGTGGTCGCACCTCAATTTCGCAGTCAAAACTGGCCCTTTTTTGGCAAAGTGCCTACCTGTAGTATTTGAACCCTAGCTCTGCCGGCACCTAGGAAAACCTAGCACACCTATAAATTTTGAAAACTAGACACCCAGGGGAATTCAAGATGGGGTGACTCAACTGCCTCCCATCAGGTTCTGTTACCCAGAATCCCTTGCAAACTTTAAAAATTGGAAACAAATGCATTTTCCTCACATTTCTGTGGTGGAAAGTTCTGGAATCTCCGTGGATCAACTAATTTCCACCCACCCAGCGTTTCCCAAGTCTTATGAGAAAAATGGTACCTCACTTGCCTGGGTCTGCCTAGTGCCTGTGACAGGAAACAGCGCAAAACGCAACGTGGTCGCAGCTCAATTTCGCAGTAAAAACTGTCCCTTTTTTGGCAAAGTGCCTACCTTTCATTTTTGAATCCTAGCTCTGCCGGCACCTAGGGAAACCTAGCAAACCTATACATTGTTGAAAACTAGACACCCAGGGGAATTCAGGATGGGGTGACTCAACTGCCTCCCACCAGGTTCTGTTACCCAGCATCCCTTGCAAAGCTAAAAAAGTGACAAAAAAACGCATTTTCCTCACATTTCTGTGGTGGAAAGTTCTGGAATCTGCGTGGATCAACAAATTTCTACCCACCCAGCGTTCCCCCAGGTCTCCCGAAAAAAATGGTACCTCACTTGCCTGGGTCTGCCTAGTGCCTGCGACAGGAAACAGCGCAAAATGCAACATGGTCGCACCTCAATTTTGCAGTGAAAATTGGCCCTTTTTTGGCAAAGTGCCTACCTTTCGTTTTTGAACCCTAGCTCTGCCGGAACCTAGGGAAACCTAGAAAACCTATACATTTATGACAACTAGACACCCAGGGGAATTCAGGATGGGATGACTTAACTGCCTCCCACCAGGTTCTGTTACCCAGAATCCCTTGCAAAGCTAAAAAATTTACAAAAAACCGCATTTTACTCACATTTCTGTGGTGGAAAGTTTTGGAATCTGCGTGGATCAACAAATTTCCACCCACCCAGCGTTTCCCCAGGTCTCCCGAAAAAAATGGTACCTCACTTGCCTGGGTCTGCCTAGTGCCTGCGACAGGAAACGGCGCAAAACGCAACGTGCTCGCACCTCAATTTCGCAGTGAAAACTGGCCCTTTTTTGGCAAAGTGCCTACCTGTAGTTTTTTAACCCTAGCTCTGCCGGCATCTAGGGAAACCTAGCACACCTATAAATTTTGAAAAGTAGACACCCAGGGGAATTCAAGATGGGGTGACTCAACTGCCTCCCATCAGGTTCTGTTACCCAGAATCCCTTGCAAACTTTAAAAATTGGAAACAAAAACACATTTTCCTCACATTTCTGTGGTGGAAAGTTCTGGAATCTGCAGGGATCAACAAATTTCCACACACCCAGCGTTCCCCTAGGTCTTCCGAAAACAATGGTACCTCACTTGCCTGGGTCTGCCTTGTGCCTGCGACAGGAAACAGCGCAAACCGCAACGTGGTCGCAGCTCAATTTCGCAGTAAAAACTGTCCCTTTTTTGGCAAAGTGCCTACCTTTCATTTTTTAATCCTAGCTCTGCCGGCACCTAGGGAAACCTAGCAAACCTATACATTGTTGAAAACTAGACACCCAGGGGAATTCAGGATGGGGTGACTCAACTGCCTCCCACCAGGTTCTGTTACCCAGCATCCCTTGCAAAGCTAAAAAAGTGACAAAAAACGCATTTTCCTCACATTTCTGTGGTGGAAAGTTCTGCAATCTGCGTGGATCAACAAATTTCCACCCACCCAGCGTTCCCCGAGGTCTCCCGAAAAAAATGGTACCTCACTTGCCTGGGTCTGCCTAGTGCCTGCGACAGGAAACAGCGCAAAATGCAACTTGGTCGCACCTCAATTTTGCAGTGAAAACTGGCCCTTTTTTGGCAAAGTGCCTACCTTTTGTTTTTGAACCCTAGCTCTGCCGGAACCTAGGGAAACCTAGAAAACCTATAAATTTTGGCAACTAGACACCCAGGGGAATTCAAGATGGGATGACTCAACTGCCTCCCACCAGGTTCTGTTACCCAGAATCCCTTGTAAAGCTAAAAAATTGACAAAAAAAACGCATTTTACTCACATTTCTGTGGTGGAAAGTTCTGGAATCTGCGTGGATCAACAAATTTCCACCCACCCAGCGTTTCCCCAGGTCTCCTGAAAAAAATGGTAACTCACTTGCCTGGGTCTGCCTGGTGCCTGCGACAGGAAACGGCGCAAAGCGCAACGTGCTCGCACCTCAATTTCGCAGTGAAAACTGGCCCTTTTTTGGCAAAGTGCCTACCTGTAGTTTTTTAACCCTAGCTCTGCCGGCATCTAGGGAAACCTAGCAAACCTATACATTTATGAAAACTAGACACCCAGGGGAATTCAGGATGGGGTAACTCAACTGCCTCCCACCAGGTTCTGTTACCCAGAATCCCTTGCAAAGCTAAGAAATTGACAAACAAAACGCATTTTCCTCACATTTCTGTGATGGAAAGTTCTGGAATTTGCGTGGATCAACAAATTTCCACCCACCCAGCATTCCCCCAGGTCTCCCGATAAAAATGGTACCTCACTTGCGTGGGTAGGCATAGTGGCTGCAACAGGAAAAGGCCCAAATCGTACGGTGGAGACTTAAAAATAACCTATAGCAAAACGACCTTATTTTTTTGGGGGGGGCCTGAGTTTTTGGCCCGAGGCTCGGCGGCAAACTTGGGAAACTAACAAACCCAAACAGTTCTGAAAACTAGACACCCCGGGAAGTGCAGGGAAGTATGCTACCCAGAATTCCCTGCAAACCTTAAAATTAGGTTAAAAAAACACTTTTCCATACATTTTTGCGTGGGATCTCCGTGCTGGCACAAATGTCCTACCCCCCAGCGTTCCCCTTGTTCTCCCGAGTAAAATGATACCTCACTTTTGTGGGTGTCCAAAGCAGAACAGGCTAAAAATGTATTTTTAAGAAATTGTAGCGTTCGGGATTGACAAATAAAGCACAGAGAATTCTACTGTTTTGGGGTCATCCTAGTAAAAGGCCTTTGGCCCACCCACACAAGTGAGGTATCATTTTACCCGGGAGAACAAGGGGAACGCTTGGTGGTAGGACATTTGTGCCGGCACGGAGATCCCACGCAAAAATGTATGGAAAAGTGTTTTTTTAACCTAAATTTAAGGTACATTCAGCTACATTTAAAGTTTGCTAGGGATTCTGAGAAAAGGAACGTTGGAGGATCCACGCAAGCCATACCCCCTTGAAAGCCCCTGGGTGTCTACTTTCCAAAAATGTGTAAGTTTGCTAGGTTTCCCTAGATGGCAACGGAGGAAGGAGTGAAAAACCCATGTGACCCCTTAGCTAAACCAATTCGTTTTGACAAAATTAGTTATTTACTTGTGCAGCGTGACAATTTGGGCGCAATATTGCAAGGAAAATATGACGGACATTGTGAGTTTTGCAGGATATTGTGGATAAAATTAATTGTTAGATTTCACCAGCGAGATATCACCATGTAGTCCCATGGGTTTTCAAAAATATCTACAATTGGCAGGTTATTCGTAGGCGGAATGTACACCATGGCAGATAGACTAAAAAAAGCAAGATCCCTGCACAGCCATCTATTCCTCAAACACACACACATACTGGTTGGATTTGGTACGAGGGCGAGTGATGGGTCAGTATATATAATTTTATTAACAAGAGATTTCATAAAAATGAAACGCACTGTCAATTACATGGACAAAAAAAACTGAACCAATGACTCGCAGCTCGTGAGCTGTAAAGCCACTTCAAGGCACCAACCGCTTTACAGGTCATTCACACACCTTTCATACCTGACACACAGAAGACCATTCACACCACCAGGCACAAAAGCAACACATCACAACATTTACAAAAAAAGTGACAAGGTGCGTCATGCTTAAAAAAAAAAAAAAAACAACACAGACATCAAGTTCTCAAATACACACACATACTGGTTGGATTTGGCACGAGGGTGAGTGATGGTTCAGTATATACCATTGTATTAGCGAGTGATTTCACAAAAAATGAAATACACTGTTAATAGTGGAAAGGACGAGAAACTGAACCATTGTCTCACAGCTTGTGAGCTGTAAAGCCACGACAAGGCACCAACCTCTTTACAGGCCATTCATACACCTTTCATACATGTGACTCATACAAAACATTCACACCGCCAGCCGAGGACCCATCACATTACTACACTTCAACCAGCAGACAAAGCCAATAAAGGGCCCATCACTTTCACACGTCCACATTCCTGACACAGCAACTACACAAACTCATGGATTGCATGGAGTGGAGCTCAGCTAGCACTGTGTGTAGTAACCAGCATTAAGTCACTTCCCACACACCACCAGCCGAGCACCAGTCCACGCACACCACCAGCCAAGCACCAGACCACACACACCGCCAGTCAAGCACCAGACCACGCACATCGCCAGCCAAGCACCAGTCCACACACACACCGCCAGGAAAGCACCAGTCCACAGACACCGCCAGCCAAGCACCAGTCCAGGCACACCACCAGCCAAGCACCAATCCAAACACACCACCAGGCAAGCGCAAGACCACGCACACCGCCAACCAAACACCAGACCACGCACACCGCCAGCCAAGCACCAGTCCACACACACCGCCAGGACAGCACCACTCCACACACACCGCCAGCCAAGCACCAGTCCAGGCACACCACCAGCCAAGCACCAATCCAAACACACCACCAGGCAAGCGCAAGACCACGCACACCGCCAACCAAACACCAGACCACACACACCACCAGCCAAGCACCAGTCCACACACACCTCCAGGCAAGCGCCACTCCAAACGCACCGCCAGCCAAGCCCCAGCCCTGGCACACCACCAGCCAAGCACCATTCTCAACACACCACCAGGCAAGCTCAAGACCACGCACACCGCCAACCAAGCACCAGACCACGCACACCGCCAGCCAAGCACCAGTCCACAGACACCGCCAGCCAAGCACCAGTCCACAGACACCGCCAGCCAAGCGCCAAACCATGCACACCGCCAGACAATGGACACTACACGCAAACCAACATCATACTTTAGGTTTTTTTCAATACAAATAAAAAACAAAAACAAACTGCAAATTGATACAAATCTACTAACACAACAACTAAATCTAAATACAATACACAAATGCCAACTTTGAAACTGAACAATAAGTTTTAAAGAATAGAGACCAGCCAGTTCACTTTACCACTCATGGATGCTCCCAAAAATTATTTTGCGTGTGGTACATTCTAAAACAAGCAGGTACACACAGCCCAGGGTTAGAAGGACAGTCGGGGCAGTACATACGAACCTCCTTCCGCAAACCTCTTTGCCAACAGACTCTACATCTCCGACTGGGAAAGTCTTTTGAGGTTGTAGGAGGAATTGGATCAGGAAAGTGGCGATCTTTCAATCAGGCAACATCCTCCACTACTCCAACTCTAGGAACACTTGCCTGTTCCGCTAAAACAAGGCTGCCTATTACCGACTCCTGAAACTTTTCAAAAGCCATCTTTGACTGAGGACAAGATTGCTGGAACACAACAAAAGCATTAAAGGTTGCCAAGTGGAAAAGATGGATAGCCAATTTCTTGTACCAAGCCTTACGAAGAGCAGCATACGGTTCCAACCTCTGATCTATTCTGTCAACACCACCCATGTGCTTATTATAGTCTAAAATGCACACAGGTTTGCGCGCTTCTGCAACCTGACCCCAAACCGTCACCGGTTCAGTGCTTTCATCATGTATGGAAGTCAACATGTAGACATCTCTCCTGCCTGAAAACTTCCCAGCTAGAAGCGCCTCACAACGCAATGCACTGCACTGTCCCCGAGCAAGCTTTTGACAAACAAGTTCTTTTGGGAAACCTTTACGGTTAGAGCGGATTGTGCCACAAGCAACAGTGTCCACTTTGGCCAATTCCATGAACAACCGCACACCAGTGTTTAAGTTATCTACATATAAATGATGGCCTTTATTAAAAAATCCTCGACCAAGTTCCCAGACAATTTTCTCAGTCACTCCAAAAGTCGACGGACAACCAGGGTGGTTAATCCTGGATTCCTTACCGGTGTACACCCTGAAATTAGAGATATATCCAGTCCGACTGTCACACAGCATATAAAGCTTAATTCCATAGCGTGCCCTCTTACTAGGAATGTATTGCCTAAATACCAAGCGGCCCTTGAACCAACACCAAAGACTCATCCACTGCAATTTCTTTCCCAGGAGCGAAGATCTCAGGAAATCGATCAACAAAATGATCAATGACAGGCTGAATCTTGAAAAGATGGTCACAATCAGGGTGATCTCGCGGCAAAGCTAAACCATTGTCAACTAAATGCATCATCCGAAGCAGAAGCAAATACCTATCACGACTCATGACTGCCGGAAATATAGCTGTTGCCATCAAGGGACTAGTAGACCAATATGAAGCCATTGATGGTTTCCTAAGCAAGCCCATCAAAAAAGTTAAACCCAAAAACTTTTTCATCTCCTCCAAATTTGTGAGAGTCCACCAGGTAGCTCTAGCGTGGGGCTTAAGGCTGGCACTGTTCTCCCTCAAAAACTGTTCTGCATACAAATTAGTCTGCTCTACAATCTCTGCCAAAAACACATCATCCATAAACAACTTGAAAAAATCAATTGGCAAAAAGTTTTCAGTGTTCACCCTACACCCTGGAACACCAATAAAATTCAGGCAATGCCGGCTGCACCATGCCTGGGACAACCCAGAGGTCAGAACTTTCAACGACAAGTCTTGCAGCCTCAAGCTGCCGCCCAGCTGCCTCTTGTCTCACTACACCAACTGGAAGTCTAGCGGCCCCAGGCTGCAGCCCAGATGCCTCTTGCTGCACTATCGGCACAGCAATGTCCTCCGCAACCACAGGCACTTCATCCACACCAAAAGTAGCTTCATCAGCACTCAGAGTATCTTCATTATTAGATGAAGCCGTGTGTAGAGAAAACTCACTACCTGAATCTTCACCTCCCACCTCTGCCTCAGAATCAGAGTCAGTCTCTGGACCATGGTCAGAGGAAGAATCAAAAAGCATTCCAACAACTTGCTGAACAGTAATCCGGCAGCTAGCCATTATCCTTACTAAGAAAGGAGTCTGCACAAACAACTCAACAACCAACACTGTGCAAAGTAAGTAAAAAAATGTAAGCCTTTATCACAAAGATCTATATACTGAAAAAATATACAATTCACTTACAAGAGACAGCTACACTCACCAGCACCTACTCTGCAAAGACACAGCAAATAGGCAACAATATCCCACTAGAAAGAAGAAAAAAAACTTACATCTAAAGAAGAACACATCAAGAACAAATGCAAAACATGTTAATCACAAAAAACAGAAACCAAACATACTCGTATTATTACACACTTTGCAAAAAAACTATTACATTAAAATTGAACAAAAAAGGTCTCTTACCAAACACATGCAACTACACAAACAGCAGAACAGCAGAACCACCAGTAACGGAACCGCACACTGCAACAATCTAAAGAGAAAATAAAACAATACACATTAGAAGAAAAAAAAACAATACATATTACAACAGGCTATGTCACAGGGTATGTCACAAATGGGGTGTCTGTCCCCATGGGGGCAGAATATAAATCTTTTTAAATGTGGGCGCCCTGGAAGCAACCCTTGCCCAAGGGGTTGCTTCCATTTAAAAAAAAAAATGATTTCCCTGGTGTCTAGTGTTTTTTTTGCTCCCTCCAGAGGGCAGAAAGGCCAAATTAAGACACTAATCTGCCCTGCTTCCTATACAAAAAAAAACAATCCCTGGTGTCTAGTGGGCTTTTCTACTCCCCCCTGGGTTCAGATTCGGCCCTAAAAACTGCCGATCTGCCCCCAGGGGGGGCAGACAAGTCTAAAATATTTTTTTTGCCCCCCGTAAGCAACCCTTGCCCAAGGGGTCGCTTCATATACAAAAAAAAAATAATCCCTGGTGTCTAGTGGGCTTTTCTACCCCCCCCCCCCCGGGTCCAGATTTGGCCCAAAAAACGGGCGAGAAAAGTCTAAAAAAAAAAATTGGCCCCTTGGAAGCGACCCTTGCCCAAGGTGTCACTTCCTTTGCAATAAAAAAATAATCCCTGGTATCTAGTGTGCTTTTCTGCCCCCCCCCCCCCCCGGGTCCAGATTCGGGAAAAATAGACCCGATCTGCCCCCAGGGGGGGGCAGAAAAGTCTGAAAAACATATTGCCCCCAAGGAAGCGACCCTTGCCCAAGGGGTCCCTTCCTAAACATAGAAGAAAAGGATCCCTGGTGTCTAGTGGGGGCATTCCTGGTGCAGGATCGCAACGCTGTGCTCGATCCTGCACCAGGAATGCCCTGCATTGGGACATTAGGGGAGAGGAAACACTCTTTCCTCCCCCCCCCCGATGCCTCAAGGCACCGAGAAACTGCCCCCTGCACCACCGGAGAGCAAACAACTACCTCTCTCCTTTGGACACGCTGGAAAGAAATGGATTCCAGCGCGTCCAGCGCTTCCTGATGACGTCGGTGCGCGCAACAACGCGCTGACGTCACCAGGAATCGCAGGGGGGCCCGGGGGTGGCAGCGGAAAGTCTTCCGCTGCCACCCCCGCTTGAGGCATGAAGATCGGTGCCCTAAGGGGGAGGGCCAGCGCTTCCCCCCAGGGCTGTGCCGATGACGGAGCGGTTCCGTCATCAGCACAGCCCAACCGACGCTGATGACGGAACCACTCCGTCATCAGCGTCGAAGGGGTTAAGTGGGGTTTCCGCACCTTTTTAAATTGTGAGAAAAAAAATCAGTAGCAGCTAACCAGTTTTGAAGTTGTTTTTAAAGTTAGTTTGCAAGAAAACAGTACATCCCTTTTGAGCGCCACCCCAAGGAAATATTGATTTGATTTGATTTGATTTATGGTTTTCTAAAGCGCACATATGCCCATGGGCGTCTTGGCGCTGGAGGTACAGAGAGACTGGTGCGGCCGTGAGAAACCGGCTAACCAGATGTGAACAACTATGTTTTTACCAATTTCCTGAAGGACAGCAGGGAGGTTCTGGTTTTGATTGCAAGTGGGAGCAGGTTCCAGTCTTTAGCTGTGTGTAGCAGGAAGCTTCTTCCTCCCCACCTAACCTGTTTGCCGCTTGCTGAGAAAATCTAAGCCATGGTCTAGGAAGAAACTCGAAAAAAACTCAATGAACTCTGGGTAACCCAATAATTATCTTCTAAACAAGACTGCTCGAATAATAAAAACTTTTCAGAACATAATACGCCTGGTCTTGCCAGTTTGCCCATGGGTGGGGTATTTGTTCTTCCCTCACCTTACTTTGGCAGGTTTGTTATGCCCCCTGCCTTTCTTAACGTCAATGTTCGTTGCACTCTTGCTTAGATCAAGTATATGGAGAATTCATTCCTCCATTTCTCCACCTTGCTAATGGTTGAAGACTACTAATTGCCCCTCTGCCTTAAGAACAGGAGAAGTTTTTACCCCACTCCTTGTTCAATAATGGGGAATTGATTCTTCCCTTTTACTCTAACGATAACCAAGGTTGGGTGTTATTACTTCCCCACTGCCTTTACCAAGTTCATGTGGAGAATTATTGACTTCCTAGCTTACCCAGTGATGGCAAAATTCCGGCCACTTGCTCAAAGGATGCTGAAAAAAGCAGCAAACAGCCTGTTGCACTGTTTATACTTCCAAAAGTGCCCACAGGAAGGCTGTTAGCGTTCCTGGGCTTTCTTCACTCTCTTGGATGTGATATAAGAAAATTGCAATTTTATTATCGCCTAACTGGAGTTAATAATAGAAAACGTGCACCTAATGGGATGATATTTTTTAAAACATTTACGATACAATATATAGGTCAGACAATATTTTTGCTTACATATTCTGATATACAACTAGTTCATGCCTTCAAGAGTAGAGGTCTGTTGTATATAAAAGATGTCCAAGAGTCATGGATATATTTACGGTTGCTTTATTCAGGATAGTTACAGGTCCAGTTCTTAAGATGATAATTAAGAGACCCCACCAGGAGTGACCTCCCTGTCACTCAGCCTGCCTCCAACTGCCCTTAGGCTCAGGCAAAACCCCCAACATTCTATGATGTCACTAGGAAATATCACAGTGACATCAAGAGAGCAACAAGGAAATACAAAGCTAAGAGAAAGAGACAAAGTCCCTGTACAACAAGGTCCAGGACAGCTAACAGGTGCCCCACTGTCCTGTTGGTATTTGCCAGCGAGGCAGGCACCAAGGTAGCTGGGTCCTGTCCTGAGCCGCCTTCATCCTCATTTTTGTGAAGGTGTTGGAGGGGCCCGAGTCAGCAGCCAATGGCTCTGATGTCATTTGAAAAACAAATCTGATTTGCGGAAGTAGCAATTTTCCCCCTCATGCTTGCGGTTCTCTATCATACCATAGCAGTTTAAAGAATCATCGCAATCTGATGTGGCTGCCACTGTGCAATAAAAACGATTCCTAAATAGATCTTGAATTCATATCATAAGACATTTTTTGGGGCATATTTAGGACAAATTTGTTCTTTCTGAACCTAAGGGGGACCAAGGTAGATATAAGAACGGTTGCAGATATCTTTAATTTGACAGAAAAATAAGTAAATCGGCAGCTACGTTTGAAAACTCCAACCAGTTTTTGAAAGATTTTAAGAATGTTTCTAGAATCTCAATAACAAAAAGCAGTAAATCTGCAAAAACTGAAAAGATGTTTTAATGTAAATAGTATGTGGTTGTTGTTTGTGTTTGGAGACAGTTGAAGATCTGCATAAAAGATGAGCGGGCACAGGACGATGACGCAGGCAACACTCTGTTATCGGTGTACAGTAGGCTCTGGGGATAGAGAGAGTGGGAGAAGGTATGGCTAAATGCCACCGCCTCCAATCAAGTCCATAACACAGCAGGGGGTGGTGGTGCATTGATCTAGTAGAAAGCATGGCCAAAGTCAACGACATGTATCCAAGTGGGCTCTATGGCCTTTGAGAGTGGGCATAAGACATGGCTTATGCTTTCATCCGGAGCAAAGGCACTCAACCAAAGGTCATGCCAAGTGTGTGATTTTTAGCAGTAAAAAGGGAGTGGTCGAATAGTATGGTGGTAGAATAATTGTGATCTTTTGTCACAGTGCTCCCACTGAGTATCTTTATTTATGACTACGTTTTCACATATTCAGTTTTCAGGCTCCTTTCTGCAGCATAAAAAAATTGTCACAATAAAGAAAATTCTGGGCAGGACCAAGGCTCCTTAACATCTTGCACATCACTGTCTTCTCAACTTGATTTGAAATGGTGGCTTCACTGTTTATTTTCTCACTTATCGCTTTGAACTTCTAACCTTTTGCCACCATCATCCCAGTAATTTTTCACTTAACAGCACTGCAATTTTTGCCCATCATCATTCAGCACAAGAGGCAGATCATTGATTTTAACCATGGGAAGTGACATTAGCACTCCCAGCTAAGTCACTGACAGAGTTGTGAACCACCATTCCGACCTAACCTTCTGGTCAGTTTTCTTAGTTGACCTTGTTTTTCAAAGCCCAGCATTGGTTGATTTATTAAAGTGCTCAGCCTCCTACCTATGGTAACTTTGACATTCAAATATAGATGCACTGCTGGATAATAAAACTGACTGTGTTTGATTATTATCTGAAAGCATACTTTGACAAACCTTTCCATATTTCATTTAAGGGTTGCTTGTTATAAATTGCATGTTTCTCCCATGGGTCCTTATCGATTAATAATGTTGCAAACCAACTTTTAAGTTGCTTTGTTTTAACATTTTATGTTCTACGTGGAATAATTTGTGTTATTGTTTTAGGAATAGAATTGTTAGTTTCTTTTGAATAAATATATTACTTTTTTGTTATTTAAGTGTATATTGTTTTCAGATACAATTTGTGACTTTTGTTAGGTTCGCCACAATTCGGGCTGGTTGATCTTTTATACTTTTAATTATTTTTAAGTATATGATCTGGTTAATAGGTTCTATAAATATTGTGAGGAACTTCTTTATTTTCTTGACATTCAGCATTGAATGGAAGTATTGCCCAAAAGCACAAACCAATATTGCAGAGGTCTGGGATCATCTGTAAAGAAAGTGCATATATAATTTTGACTAGGGACATAATTAGGCTTTCCTGTTTCCAGTTTCTATTTTTGGTAAATTCTGATGTTTTATTTTCAGTGTTTTCAATACCTTAAAAAAACAGTGGTTACACATTTTCGCACCATTAAAAACAAAAGAAACATTAGTTTTCCGGTGTTTATGGAACGTTGCTTTTATAATTGCTTGCTTTCTGCACTGATAGTGCATGGTATATAGACAGTGTGCATACAGTGAATATCAGGTCCAAATACATTTTACCAATCAAACTTGTTGTAGTACACCATAGAATACTTCTTCAGTAAGTCTTTGGTCATGTGCATTCTCTCTTTCCTTCCCAGGTAAACTTTTTTTGTGAAAAGGCCCTCTCAACATTGACACTTGAAACGAGCAAGGCCACAACAGCCAGTACACAATTTGCTAACTCTGGCCACTGACATAGCTTTCCATGCCAATACTGGTGCACCTGAAGATTGTTAATCTCTGGGACATGTTCTGCAACATATGCGCTCAGAGTTATTGAAGTGGTAAAAAATGAAGCAGTACTTTTCAAAGTCTGGAAAAAAATTCCTTTTATGGGAGGGATCTAGAACTTGTACAGAGTATCACAGTGAGGTTTCATTGACTTCAAATGCCATGGTTGGCGAAGGGACATTTCTATGCATCATTGCAAGCCATTTCTAGTGCATTGTAAAATAAAATTTCCTGAATTGCTCCTCAACATTTCTTTGCTTATCAAGTGGCAAGCATTCTAACATGGAACAAGTTGCAGTGCCGAAGTCACTAAAAGTGTCGCCTAGCCACTCTCAGGCGATGTTTCACATCTACTCCAATCACGGTGAACACTTCGTTGATAGGGGTGTTTTTAGACTCTAGGTTTTTTTAATATGTCCACTACAGCAGTCACGTTTTAAGTTTAAGTTTAAGTTTAAAATATTTATTAAGCGCAACATACACCTGGGCGGTTTCTTGGCGCTAAAGTAAAAGGCGACCAACTGAGCGAGAACAGTAACTAAAGCGGCAACTGAAAAATGGGCAATTTACTAGAGAAGGGCCTGAGGAAATAAAAAGGTCTTCAGAGTTTTGCGGAAGACGGAGTAGTCAGTGAGGGACCTAAGATAAAAAGGCAGAGAGTTCCAGAACATGGGGGCAAGAAAGGAAAATTTTGAGCCACCCTGTTTTTTCTTCCGGTAACGGGGCACAGCCAGGAGGAGTTGTGCCGAAGAGCGGAGGTCTCTGCCAGGGACGTAAGCCTTGATGGCTGAAGATATGAATAGGGGGGCCAGGCCAGTCCTGGCCTGGAACACCATGCAGCCTAGTTTAAACAGGGCGCGTTCCCGCACCGGGAGCCAGTGAAGAGTTTTCAGGAGGGGGGAGGTGTGGTGGAATTTAGGCAGACCAAAGGCAAGGCGGGCAGCCTGGTTTTGCACTCATTGCAATTTACGGAGGCTGTACTGAGGGATACCATTGTACAGAATGTTCCCGTAGTCCAGGCGGGACAGGACCAGTGCGGACATAATTAGCTTGAGTGCAGGGAAAGAAAAGAAACGGGAAATAGAACGGATAGTGCGGAGAATAAGAAAGCAAGAAGAAACCACAGAGCCAATCTGGGAGTGCATAGTGAGTTGATTGTTTAGCTTAATACCAAGAGTCTTAACAGAGGAAACAGGAGTAGGAGGAGAACCAAAAGAGGGGGGCCAGAAAAGAGAGTTCCAGGGACTGGAGCAACCACCCGTCACCACAAGTTCCGTTTTATCGGGATTGAGTTTCAGGTGGTTGAAGTTCATCCAGTCCCTGATGAAAGATAGAGTAGATTGGAAATTGGAGATGGAGTCAGGAGTAGAAGAAAGATTGAAGATGAGCTGGAGGTCATCGGCATAGTTATATACCGAGACCTCCAGTTGCTGTAGGGCAAAGATGAGCGGAGCGATATACAGATTAAAGAGTAAAGGAGAGAGAGAAGAGCCCTGGGGAACACCGCACTGGACCTGGCAGGGGGTAGCTGAAAACTCCCCAAGATGGACCGCCTGGGTCCGGTCCCTCAAAAAGGACGAAAGCCAGATGAGGGCTGATCCTCCTATGCCCGCCGCCTTGACACGGGAAAGCAAGATGGAATGATCCACCGTGTCAAAAGCGGCGGACAGGTCAAGAAGGACCAGCGCCTGAGGTCTACCGGCGTCCAAACCCTCTCTGAGGGTGTCTGATACTGACACCACCACTGACTCTGTCGAATGCCTTGGACGAAATCCCGCCTGACATGGGGCCAACCTCCCGTTCTCCTGGGCAAAGGAGCTGAGTGCAGATGTAACATGCCGCTCCAGCACCTTCGCCAGAAAAGGGAGAAGGGAGATGGGGCGATAGTTAGCCATCACAGAGGGGTCGGCTCCCGGTTTCTTCAGGATAGGGACGATGGAAGCGGCTTTTAACGATGGAGTGACAACCCCTCGGGCCAGTGAATCGTTAAGGAAGCCCAGAGGGGGCAACGAGCAGACAGTATAAATTTGCCGTAGGATATGAGCCGGGCATATGTCAGATGGGGAGCCGGACTTAATTTTAGGGAGGAGGGACACAAAAAGTTCTTCAGAAAGAGGAGGAAAGGAATTAAAAGAAGCTGGGACAGGGTGAGGGAGAAAATCAACAAAAGAAGGGGAAGGGGGGGGATGTTAGATTTAATTGTCGTGATTTTGTCGACAAAATAAAGATTCAGTGAATCGCAAAGTTTCTGGGAGGGAGGGGGCTTGAGTGTGGTCCGGTCAGAGAACGCCAAATCATGGGTGATGGCAAAGATCTCCTTTGGTTGATTCTCGGCAGCTAAGATTTTCGCCGAGAAATATGCTTTCTTGGCCTCAGTAATTTTTTGCTTATAGGTCCCCAGGAGGTGAACGTAGCGGGTCCTGGTATTCGGAGAGTAATCCAGTCTCCATTTGCGTTCAGCCCTTCGAACCGTAAGCTTCAATTCCTTAAGCTCGGTGTTGAACCACCGATTGGCGTCTTTAGGGCGCCTAATCGAGGTACGCCGGAGAGGAGCTAAACGATCGCTTCCTTCCGTGAGCCATGAATCAATGGCTTTGGCTTGGGCTGCGGAATCTAGTCCCGATAGAAGGGGAAGGGAGGCCCGGAGTGCGGTCGAGAGATCAGACAGGTTGACCTTGCCCCAGTTGCGAGCCCATGAGTTTTTGATGTGAGTAGGGGTCTTGACCAATGAAAGACTGAGGGAAAACGAAATTATAAAGTGATCGGACCAAGTGCAAGGGACAACAGCCAGCGTGGAGAAGGTACAGTTAAGAGACCAGACCTGGTCAAGGATGTGCCCGTGAATATGAGTAGGGGTGTGAACAAAAGAGATAAAATTAAGAGAAAGAAGGGTTTCTGAGAATTCCTTGGATGACACACACTCCTTAGGGTCCGAAGGCCAATAATTAAAGTCCCCGAGGACTAGAGCCGAGGCATAGTTGACCGCCAGGGTGCCAAGTAGGTCTTGAAAGGCCGGGAGAAAGGAAGGAGTTGGTTGAGGAGGGCGATAAACGAGCACTATGGCCAGATGGGGGGAAAGGGAGGAAGAGCGGACCACCAGATAGTCGATTCCGCCCAGGGAGGGGGAAGGGAGGACTTGAAACTGGAGATCAGAGCGGGCAATAAGAGCAACGCCTCCACCCGCTTTCCCGCCAGGGCGGTCTGCGCGGATGGCATAATAAGTCGAGGGAAGGGTAGCCAGGAGGGAAGGGAGGGAGGCTTCAGTAAACCACGTTTCCGTCAGCAGTAGAAGGTCGGGTTTATCAGTGTCTAAGAGAGTGAAAAGTTCATGGTGATGTTTAACGGCAGATCTGGTATTGAGTAAAATGATAGATAATGGGGGAGAGTACGAATCACAGGTGGTAAGTGGGGCAGGGGGCGGCGGTGACGCGTGAGGGGGAGGGTAACCAGATGGGCAGGCATGCCCGGGGGAGTTGCAGCCCAGCAGTGCGATCCGATGGATGGAACGAGGATCGAGGGGCCAATGGCCCTGCAGTCGGATCAAAGCCGCGAATGAATATTGGATGCGAGAGCCAAGGGAAGTGGCCCCTAGCCCCGGTCTGCCGCGGACGGGCGCAGACGGGCTTAACTCTGGCGCGACTCCGGCGCGCCTACGTCGCGCCCGCTGCGCTCGTCCGCTGCGCTGACGCATGAGGAACGTCTAAGTAGGCAGTGACGCGGTGGGGGAGGAGTCGGGAGGGCGGGGTGGGGTCAGGTTAAAAACAAGATTGCCGTTCGCCGCTCTTAATCAGCGGGACGGTGAAGGAATAGCCAGGTAAGCTGCTAGCAGTCAGCAGAGTCACAAATTAAAATAAAAGCCAAAGTGTGAGTCCAGCGCTCAGCGCGAAGCCCTCCGCCTTCTGCCACAGGGCTTAGACAACGCGCGTTTTCCTGTACAAATCTAAGAAGGCAGTAGAGTGTACTTTTTTCACATCACTATCAATATGCGACCGAAGATCCTCACGTTTCTTGCATTTGGAATCATCACTAAGCAAAAATTCTGTAAACGGTTGCCAAATGGACAATATAGCATTCTTCACAGCCTGAGGAATGAGAACCACCAGGTAAATGGCACAGTTGGGAACGACTCTTTCCTTAATGCACACAAAGCACAAAATGAGAAATATATGGGTTTTAGTTCCCACGCACAATGAAACAGTGAAACGGAATGGACTACAAACTCAATAGCATTCTTCATTAATTCTGAAGATTGTAAAGATGCTTTCAGCATACCATCTAGCAAGTGGCAAGGATCTCTTACAGGGAAGCAGTTCAGTTCAGATATCCATTTGACAGTTCATCAAACAACATTTTCATATACGTAACTGAATCACTTCAAATACAAACAATATACCTCCAATCTTTGCTGAACTTGGTATGAACTTTTTTTCAGCAGCATTCCAAGTGACACAGCGTTCCATGTTTTCCAAATGTCTGGTGTCATGTTTTTACCACAATCCCAGATAGTTGATGACACCACTCTTTTCACGTATACCTGTCACTACACCTTTCATCGAATGTTTAAAGCCCAGGTTGTTCGACAATTCACCTACTATCAATACTGATTCACTATAAAAAGGGGGCTGATGTCTCAAAGGGTTTCACCATTCTCTGTCTGTGGGTAAATGTGATGTTACATATTGGGAAAGATTCTTATAAAACCAGTCATTTTACCTATAAGTGAAAGAATCAAACATAGTCAAAATATCAAATATGATTTTGATATTTCCTGATTCTCTACAGTTTATAAAATAATTAAATAAGACTTAAAACATGCTTCTAAACCCTGCATTTTTAGACCAAAGACCACAAAACTGAAAAAAGCAGATGAAAGAAGAAACTATTTTTTAGTGACATCCCTAAACAGCAAAACTCAAGCAGAATGACCTAGCCCAGTATTTCCTGCTGCAACCTTGTATAACAAAGTTACATTGTATTGGCCCCTTCAGGTAGAAACAAAATTGACCCTTTCACTCTCCTTTTCCTTTCTTCTAAATGCATTTAGTTTGTGGGGTACAGCTGTTTATCAGTGTGTATAAGTTTACACTGGTGAGGGCTACTTCCCTTTTGGTGGGGTTCTATCAGTTGTTATAGGTTTAAACCTAAAACAGGATAGCCTAGATATGATCTAGCAAGACTGGGTCTGAGGGATGTATGGCCATGACTAAGGCATTCACTCCTATTTTCTTGTGTTTTTAATAGATTTTTCCCCTTAACCCAGTTTAAAATCTCAGGTCCTGATTTTGAGATGTGGTGGAATGTGACACTCAATACACAGTCCAAAGACCCATTCCACCACTCTTCTAGTTCCCCACCTCATTTCGAGGTAGGAACCATCAGCTTTAAGAAATGAAGTCAATCGGCTCCTAGATTGGCAACTCTTGCCGGCAGCCTATCTTTTGCATGATCATTGTTGTTTTAGCATTAGAAAACAGTCCAATGCTGATTTTTCCTATGTGAGATGGCCCTTCAAGGCATAGAAGTTGGAATCAAGAAAAATGAAAAGTCTCAATTTGTCAGGGACAAACTTTTGCTTTGGGATTTTGTTTCTAAAAAATAAAAATAATGCCACGATGGTCACAATGACCTGGTAGCCCAAATGTAATTTCATTTTCGCCACTAGTACTCTCAACTTATCAGTTGGAACACTTTTGTGGAAAAAAACCTTGCCACAAGTACAGGGCAGAGTGGGTCATCGGCCGCAAAGCCAGTGGCCTCGGCTGTCCCTGCAGTTTGCCAGGCCATCTTCTATACTCTAAATGACCAGATTATCTCTATTGGTTAAAAATACCCATGTTTCTCATATTTTCACCCATTTTTGGTTCTTAACAAATCAAGCGACATGTTTTAAAGATGTTAAAAAATGTGCAAAAGGTTTTCTGTGAAAACATGCAACTTCTCTGAGTATTCTTTCTAACTTCATGTCATGGGCTGTACACACAACCCCCATCGAATCACAATTACAATTGCAACATATGTGACGATTGCTTTTTGTGTTCTTATTACACACTGGTAGGTATTGTGAGAAATTCGCACTGCCTTCAGCCCGAGCTCCAGAACTCTTAATTTTGCTGTCATAAACATTCACACCGTTCTGTTTTAAACTCAGTTTTAAGACCCAGCAGAACTCACACCACTTAACATCCTGTTTTTATCTATCAATTTGGTAACCCAAACACACATGCCATCCCAAACAGAAACAAGAAATGGCAAAGCCAATATGTTTGGCTTTTTCATAAGTGTAAATGCTTCGTCATTGAAGGGTATTTTTGTGTGTGTTTGTGGACAGGTGAGTAGGTGAAAGTGTGAAAGTGTCAATGAGACAATAGGTAGCTGAATGCATAACAAGTGAGTGCGAGGATCTAGGAATGCATGAGGCAATGAGTGTGCTAATGGACTGTACGAACAGGTGAGTAAAGAATAAATGAGACTTCATGAATGGACGAGTGAGTACATGAATAAATGAGTGGATTATTGACTGAATGATCCATATATGATTGAGTAAAAGTATGGATGAATTGGTAGAGATGAGTATTTGCTTTACATCATTACTCAGCAAACAGTGGTGCAAGTTCAGATTTATACCATCACTCAGTAATCCTAAATGCATGTTCAGATTTGCACTATCACTCTGAAATCTTGAGTCTCCGAATCATGCATGCTGTCAGTGCTCCAAACCATGCCCCAATTTTGCTCAATTTAGCGAGCTGGCATCCGATCAAGAGCGTTGTAGTCGATGTTGGGCTTTGCTGCTCCTCACTGGACCCGTTTCTCTTTGTGTAAACGTGTGAATGTAGAGAAGACACTATTTAAGCATTCCTGAAAAGAACGACAGTGATGAGCTTAGTTTGATGGGCCATCAAGTAAGAAAGTCTATAAGCATTCAAATCATTAAGAATACAGCACGAACTCAGTAAAGTTCTAATGAAAATGCAGCATTAATTTGCCTCCAGTTGCAGATCCAGTCAGGTCCAGTGCAGCAGATCAACTGGACAGACCTTTGGAGCTTGTTCTGTCTATGTAGGTCAGAAAAGGAGGTCAGCCAGCTGACCCTTATATTCACTTCAGTCTGGGTTCGGGTTCAATCTTCTTCTCAACAAGCAGCAAGGCAGCAGGGCTTCTTTCTTCTGTAATATCCATAGGTCCAGGAGTGTCCTGAAGAATTGAGTCTGAGGGTCCAATATTTATACTTTTTTTTTATTTTTTTGCAGAGTTTTATATAGCGCGAACTAGACCCGAACTGAATCAGATATCAGAGCGCTTTACATAGCACCAGTTACATTACATGAGGACACGCATTCATTTTAGGCCCGGGGAGATTAAGTGATTTGCCCAGAATCACAGGAGGTTTTTGGCGTCGTTACCGAGACTCAAACCCAGATCCCCAGGTCCGAGGTCGCGCCCCCTAGCCGTTAGGCCAATACTTGGTGCCAGCTTTAATTAGGAGAAGGTTCTAAAGGTTTCCACCCCCAGAGGTGTTTAGAATTTACTGTCTCCCTGCCCTGGCTCCAGCTTGTCTTAGGGCCAGGCCCTGACTGGCCATAGCGGGCACCAGGCAATCCCCCGGTGCGCCGCATGGGTGTGGGTTGTTTTTGGGCCCCTGGGGGCCGTGTGTGTTACAGGGCCGTTTTTGCAGCATACCTGCAAAATCGTCCCTGTAACAAAATTGGCAGAAAACCTTCCCTGGCAAAGCGCTCGGCGGCACCCCCAACCCCCTTTGGCGGGGGAGGGGAAAGGGGCGAGCACTTTGCCAGGGCCGATTTTGGTTCCCAGTCCGGGCCTGCTGAGGGCACAATAAACTGTTCTAGGACCCTCTGTGAGTGTGCTGAGGCAGTCTCTTTGTGATGTCAAAGATGGCCCAACCTGCAACACCTTACCCTTTGTCTCACTGTCTGGGAGCAGTACACAAAGATTAACTGGCAGCTATACCTAGTCATGTGACCCAGGATACAGGCTGCAGGCACCAAATGGTTTGGACAAGAAAATGCCAATTTTCTAAAAGTTATATGAACAAAAATTAGAATACAGCACAGGTGCACTCAATCGTACTCTAGTTTAAACATAGTAGTCTATTCAAATAACTTTTAGAAATTTAAGTGTGCACTCTGTAGGGGGCTCTCTCAGCCTCCTGAATACTAAAGTAAGTGAGAATTCTTGGATTACCTGTTTTCTAAAAAAGTTATAAACCACTAAAGTAATTCTGATTCTTTGTTAGTACACTTTGAACAAAGTGACACCCCGGTAGTGCACCCTGAGCTCCCGGACATGCTTCCGGGCTGACCTCACTTACTTTCTAAAAGTGCCATTTTCAGAATTGTGACTTAAAATCCAACTTTACCATTAAAGAAGGTTTTTGATTACAATCCTTTAGACATCAAACCTGGGTGGTTGGTACACGCAGTGCTGCAGGCCCAATAGTAGTATTTAATTTACAGGTCCCGGGGTGAATATAGTACCGCTTTACTAGGGACTTACAAGTAAATTAAATGTGCCAACTTGGTGTAAGCCAGTGCCACCATGTTTTAAGGAGTGAGCACACGTACTTTAGCACTGGTCAGGAGTGGCAAAGTGCACAAAGTCCTAAGCCCAACAAAAATGAGTTCAGCAAAAAATGGAGTAGTAAGGCAAAAAATGCAGTAGTAAGGCAAAACGTTTGGGTGAAGACCACCCTAAGGCTGACAGATCTAACATGCACCATGCATAACATCCCACTTTTCTCTAGGACTAAGTTCAATTTCGGATGTGGATCTTTCTTATGCCCTTTTCCTCTCCTTCACTTTCCTTTGTTCTACCTTCCCTACTTACCTTTTCCTCCTCTTTCCTTATCCTCTCATTCAGTTAATCTATTAAGATTCTCTTGTTACAATTAATTTATTCGTATCAGTATTAGTAAGCTTTGCCTTAGTTAGTGGCGTAAAGAATGTCCTTATATACTCATGCTTGTCCATTCGTTTGAAGCTTTAAAGAAAGAGGTATGCATTCTTAGTTGCCAAAAGATAGACTGTCATTTCTAACGAAAGGCACATTTTCTGCAGGACATTCATAATTTAAATGAAACGATGTTATTGAACTCAGGTTGTAAAACAAACTCAAGAATATGCTGCAAGAAAAAGCATAGGAAATCAATCAATCAATCAATCATATCATTTGTAAAGCGCACTACTCACCCATGAGGGTCTCAAGGCGCTGGGATGGGGAATGCTGCTACTACTCGAAAAGCCAGGTCTTGAGGAGTTTTCTGAAGGTCAGCAGGTCTTGGGTCTGCCGTAGGTGGATGGGGAGGGTGTTCCAGGTCTTGGCGGTGAGGTGGGAGAACGATCTGCTGCCGGAGGTTGCTTTTCAGAAGCGGGGGACTGTGGCGAGGGTGAGGTCGGCGGAGTGGAGTTGGCAGGTGGGGGTGTAAAAGCTGAGTCGTCTTTTGAGGTACCTTGGTCTGGTGTTGTGGAGTGCCTTGTGTGCGAGGGTGAGGAGCTTGAAGGTTATCCTCTTGTTGACCGATAGCCAGTGCAGGTCTCTCAGGTGGGGTGTGATGTGGCTGCGGCGAGGGATGTCGAGGATCAGGCGTGTAGAGGCTTTCTGGATGCGTTGGAGCTGTCTCAGGAGTTTGGTCGAGGCTCCTGCATAGAGGGCGTTTCCGCAGTCCAACCTGCTGCTTACGAGGGCCTGGGTGACCGTTCTTCTCGTTTCAGTGGAGATCCACTTGTAGATCCTGCGGAGCATGCGGAGGGTGTTGATGCAGGAGGAGGAGACGGCATTGACCTGTTTAGTCATGGAGAGGGTGGAGTCGCGGATGACCCCTAGGTTGCGTGCATGGTCAGTGGGTGTTGGAGCGGTTCCCAGTGCGGTCGGCCACCAGGAGTCGTCCCAGGCCGAAGGGGTGGATCCAAGGATGAGGACCTCCGTCTTGTCCGAGTTCAGCTTCAGTCAGCTGTTCCTCATCCATTCAGCGATGGCCCTCATTCTTTAGTAAAGGTTGGTTTTGGAGGTGTGAGGGTCCTTGGTGAGGGAGAGGATCAGCTGGGTGTCATCGGCGTAGGAGATTACATTGAGGTCATGCCAATGGGCAACGTGGGCGAGCGGTGCCATGTAGATGTTAAACAGAGTTGGGCTGAGGTATGAGCCCCGGGGTACGCCGCAGATGATCTTGGTGGCTTCGGAGCGGAAGGGGGAAGAAGGACGCTCTGTGTTCTGCTGGAGAAGAAGGAGGTGGTCCAGTCCAGGGCCTTCCCATTGTGGAGGCGTGTTCGTAGTGTGTGGTGGCAGACCATGTTGAAGGCGGCTGACAGGTCCAGGAGGATGAGGACCGCCGTTTCTCCGTTGTCCAGCAGGGACTTGATGTCATCGGTGGCGGCGATGAGGGCAGTCTCGGTGCTGTGGTTGCTGCAAAACCCGGACTGGGAAGGTTCCAGAATGTTGTTCTCCTCGAGGTAGCGGGTCAGTTGTTCGTTGACGGTCTTCTCGATGACCTGTGCTGGGACCGGGAGCAGGGTGATGGGCCGGAAGTTCTCGAGGTCCTTGGGGTCCGCCTTGGGTTTCTTGAGTAAAGTGTTGATCTCGGCGTGCTTCCAGCTCTCCGGGAAGGTTGCTGTCTTGAAGGAGGTGTTGATGACTTTCCGGAGATGGGGTGAGATGGATGTGCTGGCTTTGTTTAAGATGTGGTGTGGGCATGGGTCTGACGGAGATCTGGAGTGGATGGTGTTCATAATCTTGATGGTGTTGTCGTCGTTGATGTTGGTCCAGGAGAGCAGGCGGATGGTGGTCGTGGGGGCGGAGGTCTCAGTGTTTGTCGGGGCGGTCGTGGTGTTGAAGCTGTCATGGATGTCTGCGATCTTGCGGTGGGAGAAAGTGGCCAGCGAGTCGCACAGGTCTTGCGAGGGTGGGATGTCGTTGGTGTTGGAGCTGGGGTTGGAGAGTTCCTTCACAATGTTGAAGAGCTCTTTGCTGTTGTGCACGTTGTTGTCTAGGCAGTCTATGAAGGAGGCCCTTTTGGCGGATCTGATGAGGTGATGGTGTCTCGGTGGCGTTCTTGTGGGCTACGTGGCTGTCCGGTGTTCGTTCACAGAGCCAGATCTTCTCCAGCTTTCGGCAAGTTTGCTTGCAGGCCAGAGGTATTCAGTGAACCAGCTGGCGTTCTTGTTGGTGTGACTGTTGGAGGGTTTATTAATCGGGGCGAGGGTGTCCTGGCTTACCACTTGATTTCAGTTTATTGAAAGGTTTCTGTAATTCATAGGTTTCGTTCATGTCATTCAGTCATGGAGGTTTGGCAAGGTCACTCAAGCAACCATCTATATCATGGTCAGTTTGCACAAAGTAAATCCAATCTGAGCCCGAATATTTTCAATTGACTTTTCTTTCTCGCTTTGGTCTTTTAAGTTCTGACAAATTCAAGTCGTTATTACTTATTTCTGACTGCACTAGATTCTCTTGTTCTTCTGCTTTGCTAATTTCTGTGATAGCCTCTGATCTTTTAGTTTTAGGTAGTCTTTTTCATCTCAGTCCTGTCTTTGGCCAGCCCCCTTTGAGATGTATTCATTCTTTAGCAGTATTGGTTATCCCTGACTCATTATGGATAGTTTCACTCTCAGAAGTACAGTCTTCATTGATTGCTTCTCTGCCTCCGTTCGCAAACTCTGAAGTACTTGTTTCAGACTGGTCAGTCTTCGATTTCCAAGTGTTTTCGCTCCTTCGGTGGATGCAAAGCCTCAGTCTGGAGTCCCAGGTTTTGGCAGCTGTAGACTCTGTGTTGTCACTCTGGTCTTAAGATTGCTCCCTCTCTGCTGGAAGTTGCAGAACTTCAGGTGGGCCTTACTCCTCCTCAGATGCTTCAGACTTTAAATCGGGTTGGGTTCAGAGGATCGGTAGAAGTGTGATCGTCTTCCTCTGCTCATCTCACCCTCTTGAGATGGAAACATGAACCCAATTCAGCACTTCAGCGCACTTCACATCTGTATTGGTTGCCAGGATGATTTAGTATGGGCCTCTCCACCTTTCTTCCAAACCAGACTTGTGCAACTTCACATGGACACTGTCTCCAGTGTTCAAGTTATGACTTGGGGCAACAATTGCAGATGCAACATCAACCTGGTGAGTGATAGAATACACCACATCAGCCAACCCTTTGCAATACTAATCACAGGATCATCTGTAATATTTACAAGAGCAGCCACTGGAACTGAAGGGATTCTCATAGCTCCTCCCATTAGAACTTTGTGTGGGGAAACTCCTGTTCTCTTGCAAGGAGGGCTTCTAATGCTCATGAGTACCAAAGGAAGTGCATCTGACCATTTGAGAGATGTTCACATGCAAGCCTTTGCCAATTATGCTTTAATCGTCCAGTTTACTGTCTGTACTATTTCTGATGTTTCCGGTCTGCAACTGCAGTGGAATCTCTGGGCAGTCCCTAAAGTAGCACATAGTAACTGCATGTTCTTATTTTTGAAGTGACTGATCTGATTCAAGATAACCTGGAAATAGTAATAACCGACAAATAATGGCTGCACTGCTGCGCAATAACTAAAACTATGTCACACAATGGGCAGCATCGATTGGCATATTTTAAATACCTCAATTGGACATATTATATCCCAGCACACTTATACAAAAATGGGTTGAGTAATGACGATAGATGTCCGAGATGCGGAGCTGGATGGGCTGAATTTGGGCACTTAGCTTGGTTTTGCCCCGGTATCTGCAGATTCTCGGATCCAGGAGGTGGTAGGGCTGTCACTACCAGAGTCGCCACTTATGACCATACGGGGCTTAGATTACGACGTACCTAAAATGTATGGGTGCTTGGTTGCAGTAGGTATTTTAATGGCACAGAGAAGGATAGCTATGTGCTGGATGAGGGGCCCCTTGCCAACAATACTGGAATGGCACAATGACATGACCCACTGTAATACTCAAGCAGACACCTATAATGCTCTCAGACCTCGCAACATATAAGGGCCATATCAAGCACGCTTGAACAATATGACAAATATGGAAGATGTAGACAATAATCAGAAAGCAACAGAATCAGAGCAAGGGGTAGTTACTACAAGTGTTGAATGAAGTGCGCAAATAATGCCACTTAATAAAGGAATTGTCGCTGATTGTCAGAGAATGCTGAAGCATGTGGCCCTCAAGGGTGGAAAGGAATGAGGGGGAGTAAAATAAAATCCCCCTGGCATGATGACTGGTTAAAAACAAGGTATGTGCTGTTTAGACTCCATGTATAATTCAGTCTTAATTCTCGCTCAAGGCCTCACCTAAATGGATATATACTTCCTCGCCATACGGAAATGGTTACTACTTGTTAAATGTTGTAATTGGTGCTATTAGATATCACAATGTATGACTGTGTTCAAAATGATAAATAAAGATTTTAAAAAGGCATGTTGGGAAACCCAGTCTGCTCCTGAGGATGGTACGACATGGACATAAGCCAACCTTGTCTTTTCACTACCACTGCTTCTCAAAGCTGACGGAATCAAGCATTCGAAAAATTAATTGCTGCACCTATAATGGAAGCTGCTGCATTAGCACCTTCCTTCACAGTGGTCTTAGCCTCTTCTCTCCTATCATCAGGGATTAAGCCTACGAGAGTTAAAATGCCATGCACCGTTTGGTGGTCAAAGAGGTCTAGGTTGAGAAAAGCTTCTGCTGCTTGAGGGAACTCGCTGCCATGGAGATGACTTTACTGCCTAAGTTGTCAAACCATCTCTCATCTCTGTCTGTAAGCTTACAGTATAGGATTATTTTGCAACCAAGTCATACCATCATAACGCCTAAACTTCTCAACCACACTGGTTATACCTCACCATGGCTGGACCTTGTTCTGGTAAGTTCTCATTAGTGATGACTATCAGTATGACAAAAGCATCCAACCAGTCCATGATGTTTTCTTTGGGCCTCACCCTCTTTCTCTCCATTCTGGAGAATTCTGTACTACACCTCTTAACTGTTATCTTTTCCCCTACTTACGTGTTCTAAAAGTGTAAAAATATCAATGAATTCCCTTTTCCACACTTTCTACTTCACTTCCTTGGGGATGTGCCATGCTATTGATTGTCTTGGAGCACCCCTAAGATTGAGGTTGTTTCTTCTATCTCCGACAAAGAGTCGACTGTAAGTACAGACTGGCCAATATGATTAAACGAGAGGCAAGCTTAGCCGGCTATAGGCGGCGAACGAATACTCTGGGATGGGAAGACTGGCCTAAACCAGTAGCTAATAGATATGCACCACTTGCTAATGCATTTTCAATGGATGAATTAGATTGACAGGGGGAAGGGGAGGGACCTGCAAACGTGATAATTCTGGAGAGCCCGCTCAGGACTGAAGCTAAGGGAATGGCACTTACAACAGAGGCAAGTAACCCAATCTTTCTGGAAGGGTGTGGGGAAGCGTGGAGGGAGGGAAATGAACTGTTGGCAAGGCGGCCAGAGACACTTTTAATATTCGGGAAGGGCACCATGGGGAATAGCATGGATTACCTTACAACCAGCGAGATTAGAGCGGTCTCATGGAACATTGCAGGTCTATCGGCTAAAATACAAAATAAAGAATGGCTAGATTTTATTAGGAAATGTCATATCATCTGCCTTCAGGAAACCTGGGAAACCAACATTACTGCCCCTCACCTAGAAGGATATAAAATGTTTTTTTGTCCCGGCACGCAAAACCACCATGGGACGCGCTAAGGGCGGCCTAATTATCTATGTGGACCTGACCATGCAAGGGACTTGGGAAGACCTGGGCTGGGACTCGGAATCCATGCAGGGAATTAGGTACTGCAAGAAGGGTCTAAAACTAACTTTTATCAACTTCTATAACGCAATGGTGGTGGGACAAACCACGCTAACACTGGGGGAGCTAGATAAAAGGCTGGCTGGTATACAGGAGGCAGGGGACGCATCCTCCCAGCTGATTTTGGTGGGCGATTTCAACTGCCACCCATGCCCACTCTTGAAATGGGACAGGGGAGAATGGGATTCATGCCCAACCAATAAGGGTTGGCATTTAGAAAACACAAAAGAGGGCAGGGAACTAAGCAAGATCCTGGGTTCAAATGCCCTCACATCCACGATGGATCCGATCAAAATGGGGGAAAATAACACAGTCATCCCAACCTTTAAAGGTAGGGGAAGGGATACCATCATTGACTATATATTCGTAACTAACACACTTAAATGAAGGGTAACGAATGTCAGCATAGAGGTCAGCGTTTCAGCGACCATAATCCACTGGTAGTATCCGTTAGGGATATTAACCCATCGAACGAGCCCGGTCAAGGGAAACCCAGTGGCTTAATTCAAGTCACTGATCAGGGCAGGAGATTGGGATGGAAGAACATAGATGGGGAAGCGTTTTACAGAACTCTACTCGCCAAGTCAGAAAGCCAGATTTGGAAATGTTTAGACCCAGCAGTGCAGGGGACTGATCTGATTAGCGCATTTGAGAGCACAGCGCAGCAGATCGATGGGTTACTGAGGGGCAAAAAGATTAAATCTGACCCACTGCTCCCCAGATGGTTTGACCATGAATGCACCCTGGCTCAGAGAGAACTGAAGTTAGCACTTAAAACTGTCCCAACAAATAAAAGTAAAGTGGTGGAGTGCAGGGCACACTATAAAAGGGCAATCAAACAACGCAGGACTAGGCTTCAGAATCAGGCATGGGAGACACTAAAAGACGCAGCAGAGCACGGGGATATGAATGATTTCTGGAGAATAATTAACAATCCTTGCTTCCAGGACTCAAATAAGCCAAAGGTGGCCTGTCACATTCTCCTGGAATTGTGGGAGGAGCATTTTAAAGGCCTGTACAATCATGCTGGATCAGAAGACTCAATGGGCCCAGATACAAAATACGTAACCAGCACGCAGATCATCTTTTCCCTGGGAGAGATCAAAGCAGGAATAGACAGGCTGACCTGTAACAAGGCCCCAGGCCCCAATGGGATTCCGCCAGATGTCTTTAAGAGCCAGGCAGACCTCTGGGCCCCTATACTCACAAGAGTTCTTAATACAGCAGTGGAAGCAGGGATGCCCAGGTCGTGGTCCATGGCCACTATAGTCCCGATTTTTAAAAAGGGAAATAGGAGCGACCCACAATGTTACCGCCCAATCTCGTTAATAGACGTGACTGTGAAAGTCCTGGGAAGGGTCATCCTTAACCGGCTGATAGATTGGGCGGAGGAACATGACACTATTTCGGACACCCAGTATGGGTTTAGAAATGGCCGATCTACAACGGACCAATGCCTTAATCTATACCACCTGGTGGCCAAGTACACAGTGTCAAGTAAGGGGACGGTGTACTTGGCCTTCATGGACCTGGCGGCAGCCTTTGACCGGGTTAATCGGAGGAAACTGTGGGAATGTCTAGGGCAGCTCGGTGTCGACCCAGGCTTGATAAATATCTTGAGAGTGCTCCACCAGAACACTGCTGCACAGGTCAGATTTAATGAAGAGGGGAATACAACAAATCGCTTCCCTTGTTCAAGAGGTGTGAGGCAGGGAAGTATCCTGGAGCCTTTTCTATTCACATTATATATAAATGGACTGGTCAAGGCGCTAGGAGACTTAGGGGTGGACTGTCCACGTATAGGTAGGAGAGGTATACCGGTCCTACTATACGTGGATGATGCGGTACTCCTGGCCCGCATAGCTCGGGGACTACAGTCCCTTATTGACGGCTTTGTCAGCTTCATGGAGGACATAGACCTAACACCCAATCTTACTAAAACCTATATTATGGAATCAGGGAAAAGACTGTCTAATAATTTTATCTTTACAATTGGGTCTCACAAATTGGAAAAAGTGCAGGCATTCAACTACCTAGGGATTATATTCGACAATCACCTTAGTGTCCGGTGTACTTCAAGCTCGCCCCAGCTACTCTGGCAGCTTGAAGTACACCGGACACGGCTCACGCTCGAGTTAGGACACAGAACCCCTTGCAGGTCCATGTGCTCTCCAAATTGAAATATCCCTGACGCGGGACTTTGCACATTGTGGACCAGGTATTCGACGCACGTACAGAGATCATTCCAAGATACCACTGTCCTTTTCATTTGATCTTGCCCTGAAGAAGCCCGGTGACTGGGCGAAACGCATTGGCTGATTTCTATTCCTGTGCATACTCCAGATACATCAAAATAAAAGATATCAACACAAGAAGAATTGTTGTCAACTTGGATTTATATACATGATTGTGTTATTTGATGTTGCCTCTCATTCACCAAGTATTGTATTTTTTCATGATCTTCTGGCAGCAGATCATTTGAGTTGGGCAATACAGATTAGTAAGTTTGTGACTTAGTTGGATAGTGCTGTCATCTAGAACCCAGCTGCCTTTCTTATATTTTGATGGGTCCAAGGAGTTCTCAGTGCACAATATCGACTTCACTATTCATGGAATTCATCTCGTCTCCCATCATTCTCCCAGACCTCCCTCAATGAGTGCTTGCCAGCGGTGTGGCTTTAGCTAGCTTGTGCCTGGCATAACCAGTGGCTCACCAGCTTGCACTACTCGGAATCTGTATCCTCCGCACTGGAGAATACCTCACACTCTCCTTCCAGTCTGTCAGACCTCAGCATCCAGTTTTGCGCTGCCTCACTGGATTCCAAAAGTGAGTTCCAGTAAGGTGGAGCAGGTTTACATACCCTCACCATCCCCATCCCTCCTGCCCATGGTGCAGCAGATGGCATTTGAAGTGGCCAGTCCTGGCCCAGAGAGGTGAGAATCTTTCCTGGGGCTGGGTGCAGTCTTTCCTTCTGGTTGGTGTAAGTTCCTTTCTTGTGGCAGTCCTGCCCCTCCCGGCTAATGGGTGAGGCGGTCCCCCCAGTGGACCCTTGCTAGTACCCTGACCCTTTGATCTACCCGGTTGGGAAGGGCCAGGGGCACTCCTGCCAAAAACATGCAGGCTGCAAGTCTGCAGGGGAGAAACTAAGTACAGTGTGTCTACATGTCACAACAAACACTAATATGATGAATCTTACACTTTCTCTTCGTGTTTTAAAGGAAACGTGCTCTGAGAAACCAGGTATTGTTTTTTCAATGAGCAGCATCCAAATACAAACAGTTGAGTCTTAAGAAACAAGCAGGGAAACGTGCCAAAAGAAGTGCATTTTTTCACGTATACAGACCCACTGAAACAAACACACAAACGCAATGAAAATTAAAAAGCTCCTGAGGCTAGCCACTTATGGGTACGTAAGCCATAATGACTCACCCGGCACACAATTATCATGATCTCGCACATGGCAACACTTGTAGCAACTTAAATGAGATATAATCAGGACAAACCCTAAATACCCTGTGATGTACTGCACACAAAATCACATGTAGCATTATAAATGACATCACCAATTATATTCCAATTAACATCACCAATGACGTAATTGATGTCATCTCCCACAATTGAGGTTAGAAAGTGATCATGTGGAGTCATAAGTGCCCACAACAGTAATGCCACAAAGGATGTCTCATCTTAACATTGATGTCATTAATGGTGTCATTTGGGATGTCATTAGGGAAGTGTCATAAATGCTATAATTTGTGAATGCCATACATGAGGTCACACGAACTCATGGTGAGTGAATAGCAGACGTTTGAGTTGTGGTTTGCATAGTCAGATACTACTGGCCAATTTCAGGCGACACAAATGTTTTGTTTCGCAACGTTAACTATGCGTTTCTTTCACCGAGAGTTTTTGATATTATTTTAAACATTTATGAATGTTTTATGGGGTAAGCAAACCGTAACATATGCCTAACACATTTGTTTCTGTGAATGTTATTTTGTTTTGTACAATATATTACACCCAACTCCCTTTTTAGGTCTCGTAGCGTTACAGCGCGTAAGCGCTGTCTCGCCGAGATCTTTTGTTACTGACTGTGCTTCCCAGGAGACAGCACCTGGCCGCGCGCATCTCGCAAAAGGCGATCGGCGCAGGCCACGCGCGTGTGAACGCGCTCGCCGTGGCTGTCTCCTGGGAAGCGCAAACATACACAGGCACACCTCCCCCTGCACGCATGCGCACACACAGAGATACACATACACAAGCGCACAGACACGCACATACACGCACGGAGAGACTTCCCCCCACCCCCCGCCGTCGCACACAGAGACACACACACACGCACACATACAGACATTCCCCCTTCCCCGCTCACCGGCACTCCGGACTTGTGCAGCCTCCGCGGGGCTCTCTCTCGGGCATGGGAGCCCCGCGTCACCACTGCTCCTCCAGGCACTCCGTGGCCGCGGGCTTCACAAAACGGAAGTCCCGCCGCACGATAGGTTTCGTTTTGCGCGCGCACGTCTTGTTTTTGTACTCGTGCGTGGTGAGGTGCCCTCGGGGGAGGAGGAGGCCGTTGTTTTGGGTTTGCGGACAGTCGCAGAATCGAAAGCAGACTTTCAGTGAGTGTTTTTTTTTCATTCATTTTTTAAATCGATTGTTATGACTATGCTTTTGTCCCTGCCTGTTCAACTTCATTACAATAGCGATTGCGAAAGCTATCAATTTCAGTGCTGCTTTTTCTTGCAGCATTTTGACATATTTGGGAGATCGGTAAATAAGCGACATCCGGGTGTGAGGCGTGACCTGCGTGCAGAGGGAGAGACCGAGGCGGACGTGCTCCCGAGCTACGGCCCGAGACCAGACCCCTGCAAGGTAACCCGTTGCCGTCCTTCGGGAGGGAGCTGCTGCCTGCGGCCTCCCCGCCCCGCATTTCCGTCTCGTTACAAGGTGGAATTTGCTTCATTTCCTGGTATTTTAAGTTTTCTTTCAAACTGTCCTGATCCAGAGACTCGGGGTGCAGTGAGCTGCTGTCTCTGCTCACTCTCCAGCCCTGAGACTGCAGCCTTCCCTTGGAGCAGCACTAGTGTGGACAGAGCTCCTCCCCAGAGCCACGGCCACACCCCCAGGTGCCCTGGCACGGCCCCAGTCACAGAGTGGGATGGGTCCTGCACGGGCTCAGCCCTGTGTGGTGTAGCGAGGGGGCTCTGCCCTCTGTGTCCCTGGCACGCCCCGGGCCTAGCGCTGCCCCACAGAGTTGGTATAGCCCACCGTCCCTCGCAGACCTGGCATAACCCCAGCCTTAGAAATAACAGCTTGCCATGACCCCTTCTGCACCTGCCTGCATGAGCTGGATTTGGAATTAGGCGCCTTGACGCCCACTGGGCTAAGTTTGCGCATGACAAAACCCCCTTTACTTACTTACTTACTTACTTACCTGCCGTAGCCTGCGTGTCGGCAATGCCCGCTGACCCCGCGCTAGGGCAGACTATCCGTAGAGAGAATGCCCCTTGCACCCCTGGCACATAGAACGCACCCCAAAGCTCCTCTGGTACTGGCATGACCCCTCATTGACCCTGAATAACCCCCATCCGATTAACATAACCCAGGCACTGTCCACATACCTCGTTTCTGCACACACACATTGGCACACTCACCCCACACCCCTGGCACAGTCACTTCTGCGCTGGTTTTTCTTTCCCTTTGCGCCCCGTGTGCTAGATGCAAAGGTGGATGGATGGTTTGATGAGTGGATGAATGGCAGCATGTGTGCGTTGGGGTCAGCTACATCAGCTGAGTGTTCTTTTCTCTAGTTTACCGCCTGGGAACTACCACCAGTTGAAGTACCGAACTGTGCCAAGCTCCGGGTTCCAGCCTGGTACAATCACCCTCCACTATTCTGCCAACAGGGCTCTGAGAGTGGAAAAGTACCCTATGCCAATGGGCGTGCCGGGCACACAGCAGGGGGCGAGCTAGGTCAGGCCTAGGAGCCGTGAGACCAGGATCTCGGCTTCCGCGCTCACACGGTGTGATCCTGGATACATGCCTTTGGCCTCCTCTTGTCTCAGACCTGCAAAGATTGTGGGCGCCTAGATGTGATCTGGATCGGGAAGAGCGCTATGCAAGAGAGGCACGAGAGAGACTGAGAAACGCAGACACAGAGAAGGCAACAGATTGGGAAAGCGGCGACCTAAATGGGGTAGATATTGAAACAGTGAGAAATGAACAGCCTCAGTTCATTTTTATTTCTTACTGTCTGATGTGGCAGTTGCTGGTGACACTCACTATCCCAGTAATTCTTATATGTTTAATATGTTAGTTTTTGACATTTATCCTCTGCTCTGTCTGGTGGAGTTGACACTCTTTGTATTTTAGTTTTTAGGACACTCCTGAGGCAGCACATTTGATACGTGTCGTAAGATTATTATTATCTTATATTGGACTTACAGCTCGCCATTGCTTGTTATATACTGCTTTTGTCCCTGGTGACCCTGCGAGACTTCCTGCCTCTCATGGTTCCTATGCCAGCCCTTTCTGCCTCACCGTGTGACCCTGGTCCCTTCACACTTCCACAAGGCCTGTATCAGGGCACCTTTGCCTGTCCCTCGCATTCTCCGACACCCACAATGCTTGTATGCCGGATCTTTTTGCCTCGCATGGTGACCCTGCGAGCAAGGACATCTTAATGGTTTTGGGGGCTTGGACCGAATGTATTTGGAGGCCCCTGTTTGGAATTTAATCCAATTTCAGCTCTTCCATGCCCTCTTTGGCAAAGTTACAAACATAGCAGGGGGCATTCAACCGTTGCTCCATCAAATAATCGGGGACAGTTACTTGTGTTTCAATATTTTAACACAGCAGCAGCTCACTAATATCACTGCAAAAATTCTGTGACACCTTGCCATTTCTCATATGTGAGGTCCTGTTTTGATCTAAAGGAAAAAATGTTATGGATGTTGCATGCAACATAAACGCAACATTTCTCTGAAAAAATGTCAGTAATAGACTCACTCACATTAGACATTAGTTAAAGGCGAAAAGTTATTTTAAACAAGCTGTTTACGAATGATGATTGGTCATCAGTGCAAAACTTTACATAACAAAGCTTGCTCTATCAGGGGACCCCTGGATGACTGGGGCCGTGGGCCAGAGCCCACTTCGCCCATGCATTAAAACGTCTCTGCCTGTGAGGCCTCTCTGCCTCACCCGGTGACCCTGGGCATTCACACCTCCACAAGGGCTGTATCAGTCTTCGGTACACACGGCATGTATTCAGCCTCTTCGGCCGGTCCAAGCCCTCGTCGTCCACAAGGTCTGTATGCGGTCACCACGTCCACTACCCTTGTGTACCACTCCTTCCTGCGTTTCCCGTGACTCTTCACCCCACCACAGGGCCTGTATTGCCCCTTTCTGCCCGCTTCGGTGTCTTCAGGGTTGGGCTGGCCTATTGGGTAGTCTGGCGATGGGGGAAGGGCGGCTCTGACAGGACAGTGTATGGGCTGTTTTGGCTTTTTTTAAGGTCTGATACAGGCTTCATCTAGGGGTGGGTGTATTTTTTGCTCACATAGAGGTATGTAATTATCACAGGAAATGCACATTTTAATGCATGCTACACTAGGAGGCTGGCCACAGGACAAATAGTGACTTTCACCATGCTCTTCATTGTGAGATAACCATTTTAAACATCTGTTTGCCAGAATAAATGATCTTGTGTACCTTTCCCTCATGAAAGTCCATGAGACTTTTTTGCTAGAACCAACAATCATGAGCGAAAGCTATGCAGTAGCATAAGCGTGATGAAAACAGGAAATGATGTGAGTTACAAGTAGCCCAGGAGATGGTATCTATACAAGATTACAATCATATCATACACATTCAGCATGGTCTAGTTTCATGTCCTCTTAATATTTAGATCTGTTGCTGAACAAATTTAATGTGTGGTGGAGAAAGATCAGTGTCAATGCATGTTCAGTGCTTGTTTACCTCGATGACGCCCCCTTTGGCTTTTGCTTCTACAACGCTATGCTTTGATTTATTAGAACGGGTTTGATTTATTGGCTTTCACGGAACGCGCCGAAGAACTTAGTCTTCTCAGGACACTTTAGAAAAGATTGTTTCTGACATACTGACAAATTCAGTAGCAGTTTTAGAACAAGCATTTGCAATGCAATAGGTCTCGCATTACTGAATGTTTGAGCTATTGGTGTTGCATTATTATTAGCAATGCCAATAGCTCAAACTTTACAGCATACTCTTGCACACACTCTCACTGCTCACCAATTAAAAGTTTGCTCAAAATTGTATGCAACGCATTGTCATACACAATGCCAATAACTCAAACTTTAATGCTGCGAGACCTATTGCATTGCAAATGCTTGTTTTCGTATACCACTCCTCCCAGCAGTCTCAATGGCCAACAACTATGTGCACAGCCTCCAGTCCTGTGCAATGGGGAAGGTTGGAGTTTGTCCAATTTCTGTACCCAACACAATGCAGCATAACCCACCCTGTGCAGAGGATTGTTGCAGAGCCTGGTCTGTAGCGAGGCACTGCATGCATCCCACTGTGCAGCTTATCAATTGCCTGCACACATGAGTTGGCCAGAGGACCTGGCTTGTGGCCAACGCCTGCACATAGGCCTTGCACCCAGATATTCTGCAGCCAACTCATTTTGTACAGGGCCTTCAGATGTGCATAATGCAGGTTGGCTCCATTTCTTTCTCTTGTGACCAGGCCTGGCTCCAACTGCACTGAATAGTGAACCCCTACAACGCACAGCCTTCAGCATGGGCAGCAGGTATTGGCTGTGCTCTGTGCCCAGGCCCTTCACTCAACCGTCCATGCAGCCAATCTACATTACACATCAGTTTGGGCCTTTCAAGGCAGGGGTAGACCACACATAAAGTCTGCATACTACCTCCAGTGTAGCAATCCCCTGCTGTGTACAGCCTTTGGCCATGCAAAGTCCTTGTTTCCAAACCCTCTGTCCAACCTTCTCTGCTGACAATTCCCATTGCCTGGTGACTGGATGCAGGGCCTAGACTGTGCCCAAACCACTATGGGTGAGATTTACTAATATTTAACACCATGTTTGCGCCACAAAAGTGATGCAGATTGGCGAAAATTCTTTCTTTTCCTATTTAGGGGCGTATTTACTAGCCCCTTGCACCGCCGGTACATCACTTTTCCCCATATTAGAAGGGATGCACCGGCGGCGCAAGGGACTTGTAAATAAGCCCTTTACTTTCCAGCGCTAAACTTGTTTAGTGCTGAAAATAACGTAAAAGTAATGCAAAGCAGCGCTATTGCATTACTTAGCGCCAGGGGGGTGTTCCATGGGTGGAGCATGAGCATTCCCATGCAACGACCCAAAGTTTCTGAGGCTAAACACAATTTAGTAAAGAAAGTAGACAGGGTTTAGCATCAGAAAACTGTGCCCTTTTGAAGTAGGTGCAAGGAAGGAGAAATGCTTTCATTTTGCCTTCCTTTTCTGAGTTTGTACGTGTGCTGCACTGTACAGCACACATACAAAGATGGAAAATGGTTTAAATCAGTCTGTGCATAATATTTTGTACTGGAAATCTACCAGAAATACCCTTGCTCTGTGGCACACAGCAGCTGATCTCAGCGCTAGGGAAAGGGGAGGAGAGTGTCATATTTCAGTAAATTTGGCGCTCTCCTCCTCTCTCCTTTTCAAGCAGTGCAGCATTTGCGGCTGCTGCACTGCGCTGCATGAAAAAGTGGTAAATCTGTCCTTATGTGTTCAAACACCGCTGCTCACTGGATTAAGCTGTTGGTCTGCATCCAAGCCCTGCATCCAATAGAATCTGCAACTAACTCCCCCTGAGAACACCCTGTCTTGTGTGGTTGCTTCATTTGAAATTTACGTTGAAAGAAATGTTCAAAATGTTCATCAGTTCACAAACCGAGAATCAGAGCTTCCAAACAAGGAAGGAATCCACAAATCAGTTCATAATCCTAGAGTTTTACATTTGACTTCAAGAGTTTTTCATTTGACTTCTATCTGCAAACATTATTTTGCACACACCTCCAATGTGAACAAAATTAAGATTTTTCTCAGTTTAGTAGTAGTAAAGTTAAGAGTCCTAACTTTAGAACTCCTAAACTGAGAAAAATCCTAACTTTTAAGACTTTCGGTATTCACAGAAGGCATTTAGGAGTCCTAAAGTTAGGAGTCCTAACTTTACTACTACTAAATTGAGAATAATCCTAACTTTAAGACTTTCGGTATTCACAGAAGGCATTTAGGAGTCCTAAAGTTAGGAGTCCTAACTTTACTACTACTAAATTGAGAATAATCCTAATTTTAAGACTTTCGGTATTCACAGAAGGCATTTAGGAGTTCTAAAGTTAGGAGTCCTAACTTCTTTGGGGCCAAGGCCAATATACATCTAAATCATCAGGCCTCCAAAGCCAATAAGGTAACACACTTGCTAAAACAACTAAGGCAGAACCTGATCAGTCCATCTGCCAGCCCAATTCTGATAGCCCTACGAGCAAAGCTTCTCCCTGCGATCTCCTATGGTCACATGGCCTTTCCTGGGAAGTTGGATGTCCTTCTCAACTCAGCCCAAGTGAAGGCATACAAGCTGGTGTTACATATACCAAGGCTGAGACTGGAACTTGGCCTAGCAAGACCAGACTTGATTTGTCAGGGGGAGCTCATAAAGCTGTATCTAAGGGTACTAAGGGCCCCGGCTAACTCCCTAAACCACCACTTGAGATTGATCTTCGAAGGGCCTGCCTCGATATGGCACACCAGGCTGGGACACGCAATCAAAGCTTTGAGGAGCGAGGAAGAAAACATTCCGCGGCAGGACATCCCACAGAATGCATGGAAGAGAGCCGTCAACAAACAAGTTTATGAAATCTCTTTTGACCTCGACCACAAAACCCTTCGTCGAAGTCCCCATTTGGACCCTTTAAACAACTTGTACATGGTAGGAAAAGCTCAATCATACCTAAGTGAGGCTCTAACAACTCATGCCCGAAGCAAAATCCTATACATGAGGCTGACCACGCTTGGGATAGCAGACTTCAACCCCGCATGGGCTCAAAGAGGGGAACCCACATCTTGTAGGTTATGCACCTACACGAGGGAATCTTGGCTGCACCTCCTCTGCTGCTGTCCTTTTTTTGACAACGATCGACGGCGACTGTTGAGCCCGATTTGCCTCACTCAGAGCATAAAATGTTGCTCCGAAGCATCAGCCTTGTGTTTCTCAACCACCAACACAATGACCCTAGCGAGATTGGCGAAATTTGTCCACCAAATTAGGCTAGCCCTAAAAGCCAATAACGAAAACATCTTAACACCTGGGAATTCAATGCCCGAAAGCAGCGAACGATAGCTGAAGTAACATTGCCACGTCGTAGCATTGACATTGCCCTCCCATGAAAGAAACGTCCGTCGTCAGGACTAACACCAAGGCACACATGGTTGGACAAAAGCCATCTACATGGGACTTGGATAGGGGCGCCGCACCCCCTCACTTTACTCTGCTTTCTTTTTTAACTCGCTTTTTCTTTTTTAATTGGCACACCAGTGCATCTTTTATCAAGCAAAAAAGCTTACAACCACAGTTTTTTGTATTCTCTTCTTTTACTGTAAAGATTTTAATTAATTGTACAGTTAATAAAAATTCAATTCAACTTCTGTGAATACCGAAATGAGTAAGTGTCTTCTGTGAATACCAAAATGAGTAAATGCCTTCTGTGAATACGAAAATAGTAGTAAGTTTAGGATTTTGTCTTAAGTTAGTTCTGTGAATCGGGCCCCATGTTCATAAATCGGGAGAGCAAATGTGTGAAACATTTACCAGCAGTCCGAGGACGAATTATTAGCTTTGTTTCAGTCACTTCACTAACATTTTTTTAACGTGAATTTTGACTTTTTTGTGGCAGATTTTAATGTCCACTTCTCACTAATGCCTGCCCAAGACCCTCTGGGGTTGCTAACAAAACATATCTGAACTGGACATGCCAATTCCTTAAACGCAAATGATGAAAAAATATCTAAGCTAATCTGTTGTGACATTTTATCCAAATGTCAGCTTGTGAACAGGTTCATGAACAAAACTGTCAGTATAAATTGTAACAACATTGCATTGTTAATATTTACAAAAACACTAGACAAATTTACACTAGACAAAAACGGGTTGCAGTTTAGAACACGCAGTACCTTCGAGACAAGATTCGTGATAATCCATCTAGCTAGCAGCTTTTTAAATGTGCGCTTGACCAAATATTCCGTTAAAACTTCAAATAGTAAATACACGTTATAGGGCGAAAACTATGATTCGAGAAACGGTGCCAAAATTAAAAGCGATCAGAAGATTTCTTTTGGAATGCGCCACTTACCTAACCATAACTACGGTCGCTATATTCAACTTTATAATTTTGGGGTATTTGTCGATGACGTATGTGTGTCACTATGCGTATCTTTGTGTGGTGTGTGTGTTGGTGACAAAGAGAGAGAGAGAGGAAGCGCTTTGAGTTATTAGAGCCATCAGTTGGATGCATGCGCAGATGAACGAGAGGAGATTAATCAAATATCCTTTTCAGTTATCGATGGCTGCGCAAACCTGTAATATTTTGTGCGTGTGCGTTGATTTCTGAGTCCAACACTTCACCATAGAATTGTTGTACCTATAAACATATAGTTATATATGTATATACATAGATAGACAGGCACACAGACGTTTACACTGAGAAAGAGGACTAGCTAGACAAAAAGAAAGATATTGGCAAATAGCCATCACTATATATACAATAGGCATATTGGCAGGCAGGTGGGTGGTCACGTAGATGGGCAGTATATATACAGATGGGTGGGTTGACACAGTAATAGATGGGCTAGACAGCTGAGTCGACTGATAGGTGAGGAGGCAAAAAGACAAACAGCCACGCAGGCCTACACGAGCATACAGATGTATACATATGTGTGTGTGTGTGTGTGTATGTATGTATGTATATATACAGACAAAAAGTTCTACGACAATGAGGCAAGAGATCCAACCCTGACGACCCGAGTCATTTGCTGAATAATTCGAGGTGACATATTTTCACACCCCAAAAATTCACTTAGGTTGTTTTTTAGAGAGAGAGAGAGGGAGAGAGGGAGGGAGGATGATGAGGAACATCCGGAATAATGAACCCTTCACGAGATCGGAAACACACTTCAGGAATAACACAGCTTCTCTTTCATAGCCAAGTATTGGATGCAATTATGACTAAAAATAGTATGCTTGCTCCCTCACACACATATGCACGTTCGCTGCCAATCGGTTTATTGGATAATATATCTCCCTGCAGTGGAATTAGCTGTGACATGACGTGACAGGCATTCCCAAGCAGGAGACGCTGCCAGCACACTTGCCTACTTGTGCGCTCGCTGCCTCCAGCCATTTCTTCTGACATCAGCCATGGAGCCTGTCTGTGCCCTTAAAAAGCAGCGAAATGTACCCACGATGCAGAGCAGGGCAAACAAGGCAAGGTGGTCGCGCCAAATGTGCAAGGGAGACTGACGCAAACAGGCTCCCGGCTGGCAGCAGACACCTGTGCCAAGTTGAGTCCAGGGCCACGAGCCTGAAAGTCTTGTGTTCCATTTCTTCATCAAAGGCGCGCATCCACAAATGGACTGTAGATATAAAAAACCGCTAATGTACACTCCACCTATATATATATTTTTGTATGTTTCTGTTTATTCGTGCTGATGCCAATAAAAGCCTTTAAAATAAAAAAAATGAATTCCAGCTGTACACGAGGCTGGGGGAGCTCATCGCACCGGTTCATACCACCTGGGTGTGAGAGGGCTGCTGGCGCGTTGCTCCTTATGGTAAAAAACAACCTAGGTGAATTTTTTGGGTGTGAAAAAATTGTCACCTCGAATTAATCAGCAAATGACTGGGGTAGTCAGGGTTGGATCTCTTGCCTCATTGTGGTAGACTTCTTTGTTTATAAAATCGCAAACTATCGAGCCATAGTGGAAACTTCCAAATTCAGTGTAAACTAATCTGCCCGTGGACTTGCAGATGCTGACATTGAAGACTCAAACTTGATGGAAGGTCAAACGAAGGCTTGTCCTTTAGGGAATAGCAGCAAGCCTGCGTATTGATCACAGGGCTCTTTAATATCCCTGAGGCACAAGCCAGATTTAAGAGTTCTTGGCCGAGCTCAGTTTTTATCCTTTTTGTCCTTTGCTGGCAAAGAGTGAAGTCTGGTAAACCCATTTCAACGCCAGTCATGGTGCCTTTCAGAGTTCAATAGAGATCTATTTGGATACCAACTCTATACAGTTTTTTGTGGAGTAACACTCAGGAAAGTGGGGCCCATTAGCATGAGGATGGCCCCCAGTTATATCTTAGTTTGTCCTCTTTGGTGTTCATCAGATTATCTGGGAGCCTGTTTTAGGTGTCAGGATCATCGAGGGCTGATGCCAGGTCCTGGCCCGAACCTGAATCTCTAATGAATGAATTATTACATTTTTTGAGTTTTCTCCTCCCAGTTTAGCACTGAACAGGGTTGAGAGGTGTAGCAAATCGTTTGCTTTGTGTTAGATCATCGCATCATTCAGTCCCTTATTAATCACCTGTTCCAGAATTGTAATGCCAATTCAATCCACTAAGGAAGAGATATACCTTAAATAATAAATCCCTAAGAGGAGAGTGATGGAGGTTCTACCTCAAGTATCTCCACCGAAAGGAGGCAACATAAGCATTGTACTTGAGGGTATTATTATGTCAGCTATATCCTATTTGACTTACTGACTACTCTTAGATGTGGGTCATCAAAAGATTTTTGAGAAGTCATCTCTCAGAGAAGTCGTCACATGATGAAGCATGCCTCGATAAGTTGATGTTGAGACAACTTCTCAAAAATCTTTTGATGAGCCACATCTAAGAGTAGTCAGTAAACCAAATAGGATATAGCTGACATAATAATACCCTCAAGTATAATTCTTGTGTTGCAGAGATATACCTTACCCAAGGGTTTTCAAGTAGGTACTTAAGAATTACAAGGGTATTATGAGTTTGGCTGGCAGTCCACCAAAACACGGCGTTGATTAAAGCCCCACCTATGCCATTCTCACTGCAGTCCAGTTGCTGCATTATAAGAGCCACGCCACTTTGGTGAGGCATTTTGTGCCAAAGGTGCATCTACACACACCAGGAGCAACTTCAACAAAGGAACGATGAGAGAACCCTGTAGGTTGGGGGCATTCTTTGTTTTCCCTGTTCGCGGCTGTCATGCCTATCTTGCTGTTTGCAAAAATAACAAGCACTGGTAAATGGACTAGGTTACACCTACGTAATTATTATACATTTTTTGTTGTACGTTTTAGCTTGGTTAGCAGTGGTGTGATATAAGTTACTGAAACTCCATAAAAGTGTCATGACTTGTTGATTGAGAGAGCCAATATATTGTGTAGTAACTAGTGGTAATATAATGCGGGAAGATTAGCCAAAATGTGAAGGACAAAGAAAATAAAACATGCAGCAGCCAAGCACATTTAAAATGCGTGCAGCCATGGTAAGATCAGGTAAAGGCCGGAGGAGGACAAACCAAAGAAGCACACCGCAAGCACTGTCCTGGCAAAACCTAACAAAAATGTCATAGGTTTGTCTGAATGTTGAGAGCATTTTTTTGTTGCAACCTTTCAACCCTTGCAGAGGTGGTATAGAAAAATGTATCAGTTTTGATACAGATTCCGGCTGTAGGTGTTGAAAAAAGTTCATAACACATAATGATATTCATTGTTTATAGTATATGTGTGTACTACGTGTGCGTGTGAGAGACGAAGTGTAAGGAAGAAGAACGGAGTGTATGCTTGATGAGTGGCTGCCTGCTTTGGATCCTTAACACTATTGCACTATATCCTGTACAAGCAGGCTTGAAATGCGTGCTATTGACGCAGGAGGGGGCAAACAAGTGGGGGTTTAAGGTCTGCCTTGAGCCACCGCTCTTTAAACCAAGGGCAGTTGGAGACGGCTATGAGAGAGTAAAGAGAGAAGGGAGAAACATTACTGAGCTACGTTGCAAAAAAGTGTATATGGTGTCAGTGACAGGAGCAGGGAAGCTGCCAGAAAAAAATCTCAATTCAATCTAATCCGGTACACTCAGTATCCTCGTAAAGCTCAATGGCTGAGATGACAATTTGAGGCTCTGGACCTTTTGACCCACCTGTCATAATATTGTCAGCAGTAAGTGCTTAACCCACTGATGTTTTGTTTAAATGGCTTCTGTGCTAAGATCTAACACTTGAAACTCTGGAGGAAAATAGATGTTAACTATACCCATTTGTGCTACGTGACCAGGCGTGGATTTTTTAAAATTGGAAAACAGAGGCGTGACGTTAGTTCCTGTTCCTTCGTCAAGCGACATCATGGGAATTATAATGTAGGGCTATTTCTTGACTCGGGCAGACACTCGATTGTAGGGAGTCGTCCTGTACTCGTATCTGCAATCAGTGAAAATGCATTTAAAAAAATGTATTACTAAGAAGATCGTATAAGACTCATGCTAGCAGCTACAGGGGAGCGGGCAGATTTCACACAGTGGAAGTGCATACTTTAAACTAAACCTTCAGCAGCAAAGCGTGGGTGTGGGAAATCTAGGAATAAGCATGACATCGCCCGAGAAGAGAGGAGATGGGGGAAGTGAAAGGAACAGGAAGGTGTTCATGTGTGAAGGACAGCGTGGATTGTTGCTGCATACAGGGCAACTCACCAGCATCCATTAACAACAATGTGGCAGGGCAAGACTACCACAGGAAACCCACTGCTTACCTGGGCACAGTCGGCAGCCGGAAACAGCACGGACACAGCCAGTGTACAAAAAGTAGTCATTGCCAAGCTATACCTCAACCTTGACAGAGCACACTTACCAAGCCTACACCCCATCAGGAATCAGATAAGCTTTAGTATAATGGCAAGATATAACATGATTCGAGTGATATGCGGAATGGTGCTTCCAGCTAGATGAGTATGTTTGATGAGAGGATCTGACTGACTTCCATATGGTTCACCACATGTGGAAGTCAGGCAAACTACACTAATGTTGGAATGCGGCTACAGTAAGTACTGGTCATGAGCAAATACTCCAGCATTCCCATCCATTACATTTTTATGTTGTCTAAGTGAGGTTTTGTAAGTGACGTGTGGATACCTAGGCACGGGTCCTAAGCTCACTGCGCCACAGAGCCATAAGGCTGATCTCACCAAGAAGGCCCACCTGGGCCGAACTTCCTCTACAGCATCGAGTGGGTATTAGAGGACTCTGCCCACGATTGCTTCCTGCCTTTGGCTCTGGCAAGCAATCAATAGCGCCCACAGTATTGCTTAGTACTTCAGACAGATCAGAGCTTTTCATTCATCACTTTTTTGGTGCCTCAAAGGTGTTCAACAATGACAGATTGTGTTGGACTTTCTGTGTTATATAACTGATATGCTTTAAAGATAATGAGGAAGAATATGTAGATGTAGCCAACATCAAGCACATCACAAGAACTCACAGGGGAAACAATATGTCATAATTTGTCACACAAATACTTATTCTCCCAAAAGAAAATCTACACATAGTATGGTCACAAGCTCCATAATGTCCTAGTATTTATCTGATGATTACGGTCACATGTTAGGATATTCAAAGTGCCACAAGACAGATGTTGCATTAGAATCACTGACAGAATATCGAAGGTCAGAATATCGACCTACAGAAAAATCGACGCAAGAATATCGAAGGCAAGAATATCGACATCCTATCTACAACATGGTAAGTACAAAAATATCGAAAATAAAATATCGATGTTAAAAATATCGTTATTGAAAATATCGTTTTTTTGTTAAAAAAATATGTAAAATCAAGTAAATAATACTTATAAATAAAATAAACATAGTTAAAATATTTAATAATGTAATACATATATAATAATCAAATATTAATTAAACATATACATAAAATATATAATATATACTTACTTAATAATCAGTCTGAATAATTATTTTAACAACATAAATTATTAAAAAATATAAATTGCAAATCCATCTACACACATAAAACAATAACATAAATAAAAACGAAATAATTATGTTTAATAAATTAAAGAAATTAAATTTACTTTCAATATTTTTAAAATTAATTATATACTACATTATCTAAAATAATACAAAACATATTAAATAGCTAAAGAAATAAAACTACTATTCAAACTCCCAAAAAACTACAGTAATGAAAATGTTGGATAGCGTAGAGCTTAAAATTACTATTCCCACTCCAGAGAGTGCAACAGTAGGCAAAGCGTTGGATAGCGTAGGGGTAAAAATTACAATTCCAACTCCAGAGAGTGGAACAGTAGGGAAGGTGTTGGATAGCATAGAAGTTAAATATAACATACTTATAAATAATGTTTGTATTTAAAATAATTAATAATGTAATTTTAAATAACTCTAAATTATGTACAAATACCCATTCATAATTATTTAATAAATAATTACAATTGAATAATTAATTAACAAGAAACTAATAATAAATACCAATATTTATTCATTAATACATATTAATGACCAAATAATAAATATTAAACAATAAAATATGTTCCATAACAAAACATATTAATTAATAAAAATTGATTAACAATTGAAAATAATTGAACAATAAAATGATTTTATACCAAAAATTAATATTTATTAAACATTAATTACCAATTAATAATTACTTCTTAATATACAAATTAAAAATATCAATACATAATATGTAATACTATTTAATTACCAATTAATGATTAATTAACAATAAAGTAATTTTCATACCCCAAAAATTATAATATAAAATATTTACCAATTAATATTTAATGTCCAATAAATTAATTATCAATACCCAACAATAAATGTAATAATTACTTAATTAGATTTCAATTACTTCAAACACTATTCCCCTATAAACGCACAACACAATCCAATAATAAAATAATACACTTAACATAATTATCAATTAATCAATTAATAAAAGTTAATTACGAATTAATAAAAAATAATTACCAATTATGAAAAATGAATTACCACTAAAAATATTAATTACCAAAAAATAACATTAATTACCAATTAAAACATTTAATTACCAATTAATAATTTCTTAAAAATAAATAATTATCAATATCAATAAATAACAATAAATCATTACTTAATTACAATTAAATTACTTCCCACCAAATTCCCCTATCAACCCACAACCCGCTACAGAACCTAAACGCAAAAATTAATTACAATTAATTTATAATTTCTAAAAATTAATTATGAATTTGCTATAATTACATTACTTCCCACCCTATTCCCCTATACACCCACAACCTGCTCTGATACTAATACACAAAATTGACTTAAAAAACAATATTAACATATAAAAATAGTACACATATAATTTAAAACCAGTAGATTACTAAACATATAACACAAACATATTAAATACATAATAAAATACATAACAATAATACAAATATCGATATTAGTAACATCGAGATTAATAACATCGATATATTTGATACAGATATTACTAACTTCGATATTACTTACATCGATATAAAAAAAATCGATATTACTTACCTTAGGGTCGATATTCTGTCCAATGATATTCTTGACCTCGATATTCTTAACCTTCAATATTACAAACTCAATATTTCTGTAGGTCGATATTTAGGATTCGATATTTAGACTGTGCACCGTTACATTACCACCAATATACAGATAGATAGATAGATAGATAGATAGATAGATAGATAGATAGATAGATAGATAGATAGATAGATAGATAGATAGATAGATAGATAGATAGATAGATAGATAGATAGAAGGAACATCACATTCAACCCTCCTTCTAGATTACCGGCTGGTCGGTTGTGTCATGTGTTTCCTATAGTGACATTGTAATTTTCCCTATGTTGACCTAATTATGAACGCTGCAGGCGTCTTTTGCTTTACACATGTTACGAAAGCACACGCTTTTTTTTGTGCCACATCATACTTTCACATACAGTTAGCACACGTTTTGGTCCTTTTCTTAGGATTAAGTCTGCACAGCCTACGCAAGGTCAAACAACACTGCCTTTTATTATTCTCTCTGGTCGAACACTAGCATCGATACATAATAGAGACACTCAGCTTCTGTTTTTGAAAACACAAGTTTTGTCATATAACTCAGGAGATGTTGTTCTAACACACACAGAGAATGGAGACTGGCAGACAGCTTAAAGGTCCTGAGACACAAGAGCTGCCTAAGCTGGGATATAGAACAACTATCTAGGAATGCTAAGGTATGGGGTCTGCTGCTACACCCAGAGATCTATAATCTATAACCATTTAGCTTTCACAGTGAGGGTGGGTTTAGGCAAATCTGTCAAATAATATGACAGGACTTTTTATTGTATATGATCTAATAGCTATGCTAATTACATTACTGTCCTGCATTTGTTTGATAGTTGTGGGCCAACTATTGTACATTAGAGCACAATAGTTTAAATAAACATTATAAACTTTCATCGTGTCTCTTCCCTATTTATTGTGGACAAGAACGAGTGAGAGAGCAAAAAGGGGTGACTTGCTACCACGATCCCTGAGAGAGTTTGGAGTGTTGTACTCTGGGGTGCCAAATCACTTGTCTCTCTGGAAAGGTTTTGGGTGAAAATGAGGCACTATAAGCTAGTCGGGTTAAGGCCCATAGATACTGATGGGGTACGGTGACTCAGTTCCTACATGCTGATGTTCTATGGTCCCAAGCATACGTCTGTTCTAGAGTACAATCTCTCCAACAGTTGTTAGCTATAAACAGGCAGAGGGATCACATCTTCCTCCTCCACTGTCAATAGGCTAAAAGGTGTGCTTTCTTGAGGTGTTTGTCCCTCATGAAGAGCAATGAAAGCAAAATTGTAGTGCCTGTTTTCCTACACTAATCAAATGAACTCCAGGGTCAAGTGAACAAAGGTTTTGATTGATTGAAAACTGCATTTCACATTTGAGATAAAAAATAAATTCATATAAAAACATTACCTTTAAAATAGGTATTTTATGTGTAAAGTTGCGCCACACTATAAATTCTCTGTGGGAGAAAATACTCTTCCAAGATGGCCGCTGTTTCCCGGCAGTTTCGCTGTCTAGGACACTGCCTGTCCTTCAAAGAAGCTTTGGACGGATGGAAAGTGTTGCTCTTCTTACACTTATGGTTTTCTCTGGTAATCAAGAGTGGCTGCTATGGTTGCCCCAGCACCAACAATTGATCAAACAAAATCCTTCAGCTCGCAGCATTGGTACTGGAGTGAGCAGTGTGTACAGCACTCTCTACCATAATCACCGACTGGGCGCCCACCACCATGAGCCACGCCATGCTTGCAGAGATTGTCTGGGATGACTGCTTCACCATTTCTGTGGCCAAAGCAGAAAAAAAGCACTGGATGATTAAGTAAGTGACAGCAACTGAGGGCCGGGTTACTTAGAGATGCATATCAATACAGTGAAAATATTAAAACCCACTCGTAAACATGGTTACACAACAAGAAGGCATCCTTTTATTACAATGCACTAACTATAAATCCATTTTGTTGAGTGTGAAAATGTAGGGGCTTCACATACCGGAGCAGTGAAAAACATGCAGATGACAAGCATGCTTCAAGTACATGAAGGCAGGAAGAGATTACAAGTACGCTTCACATGTGCGCAGGCAGGGAGAGATTAGGTAAACCTAAACAAACAACGAGGTACAGACAAAAAGGGAAAAAAAGAAGTTCCACCCACCAACGCGGATTGTAGGAAGCTGGCCCTGTATATGAAGTTGAAGTTGAAGTTTGAAGTTTAAATTTAAATTTAAAGGTTTCTCGTTTTTTCACCCCCCCAGCTCTAAAAATCATCATGTTAGCCATGGTTCTATCCCGTATAGACTATGGAAACATAGTCTATAACGGAGCTCCTGCATACCTGATTCGCCGTCTACAACTGGTGCAGAATCAGGCGGCTCGCCTGATCCATGGCTTACCCCGATACCACCGAGTCACACCTTTACTTAAATCGCTGCACTGGCTCCCGGTCAGAGAACGTGCCCTATTCAAACTTGGTTGTCTTGTATACCAGGCTAGATCGGGCACTGCTCCTCAGTTCATCTGTTCCCTTATCAAGCCATATTGTCCAGGCAGAGAACTTCGCTCAGCCCACTTGGCCCTTCTTACCATCCCGCGCTTTAAAAAGCAAAGGGCTGGCGGAGCGAGGTTCTCAGTCCTGGCCCCAACCTTCTGGAATTCCCTCCCTGTCACACTTCGCACCTCACTGTCCTATCCTCTGTTCCGAAAAGAGCTTAAAACTTTCTTGTTCACACAAGCGTATCCGACCTAATTCTCATCTGCCGTTTGGCCACTGATCAACACTAGCGCCATGAAACCGCGTGGTATGCGAGCGCTGAATAAATAATTTTAAATTCAAATTCAAATTCAAATTATTTGTAAAGCGCTCTGTGGCCAAGCGGCTTCCTGGTATATGGTATATGGTATTAGCACTGGGTGGTTATACCGTGCACATAGTCCAGTGGTTCCCCAAAAGTGCATAGGGCTCAATGTGAAACCCAAAGTGCCCTATTAGTGGTAGTATGGGTGAGCAGCCTTAGGTCTAACACAGAGGAGTGTAGGACATTTATTGCCTTACAGTGATCAATAATAGACACGTGACTCAAAAAGGAGATTCAGACCAATTTTACAGAATTATACTTTGTACTTTATTTTAAGACCAAAGTCTTTGCAATAAGGTAAGTACGTTCTTAATTAAAAATACTTTTCCCTTTGAAAAATCCACACTTAGAAACTTTTCAGCACAGTTCAATGTTATCCTATGGGGAAAACAATATTGAGGTTAAACAGGTAAGAAGGGCACTTACAATCCCAGTCTTTGGAACCAAAAGTCAGCAAGGGGCAGGGGTCAGGTGACTACCAAACTGCACCACCCGTGGCACAGAGGCGGCCGTGTGCAGAGGTCAAAATTGGAGTTCTGCTTAATGCTTTTCAATAGAGCCTGCAGTCACACTGCTTGCCGGTAGGTAAATCGGTTGCAGGGGCCAGGCATTGGGGGTTACCACTAGCACAGGGAGTGCCACAAAGCAGCACCAAACATACACCACAAGCAGGACAGGGACGGCCGGGTGCAGGGTGCAAAATCAGCGTCGGGCACCCAATGCTTTTCTATGGAGATTCTTCTTTTGGTCAAAAGGCTGCAGGCGTGACACTGGAGGTTGCAGGAGGGAGACTAACAATAGCAGAGGTAAGGAGAGATGTAGGGGGTTGTAGGGGCAATGTCAGTTAAGCTCACCAAGGTACAGGAACTTCGAGTACAGGGTTGGCTTTCAACATCAGAGTCTTCTTTACGGAGCCGGTTGTGGTCAGGGGCAGCCTCTGGATTCACGCTGCAGGTGCCACCATGGAGATCAGGTGAGGTGAGCCAACACTGGACTCAAGGTCAGGATTGCTGGACAGACTTCATTGTACAGGTGAGTCACTTAGACGCAGGCCGTGAGCGTCGGGTACAGAGTGGGCAGGAGACTCGGATCCGCCTGGATCTGGGGTCATTGGAGCTTGTTTCTTTTTGGACAGGTCCACTGTCCACAGGAGATTGGAGTCTTTTTCGAATACACCAGTCCTCCCAGGGTTTTCACAGGTCGCTGGCTGCAAGGCTGGTCATAGGTTCGCAGAAGGTGGAGACAGGCCGGTTGGGCTAGGGAAAAGGCAGTCGTCGTCTTCAGTCTTCTCTGAAGGGTCGTCTTCTTGCTTCTTAGGCCATCACAGATCTAGTTTCTAGGTTTGGGCGAAGTACCTAAATACTAGATTCAGGGGCATTTTAGATTTACGGCCGTTTTAGGGGAGTAGCAGGAAGGGCCAATGGGCACCTTACCTGGGGTGACTACACCCTCTATTATGCCACCCTTCTGTGTGAGGGGGCATAGACCGAGCCCTGATTGAAGGGGTCTCCCCATTTTCAAGATGGGGGAGACTGCAACATGTTCTTTACCTCACCTCCCCCACCTTAGAGGTGGACTTGCCAGACCTCCTATTCTTCTAAGTTTTCCCACCGGTTGTCCCACCCAGAGTGGGGGTGAAAACCAGGGGCAGCAATCTGCTGCAGCAGTAGAGGCTGAGGGTTGCATTACGAAGGCACCAGGCCCTGATTGAAGGGGTCTTTCCATCTTCAAGATGGGGGAGACTGAAACATGGGCTTTACCTCACCTCCCCCACCTTAGAGGTGGAGTTGCCAGACCTCCTATTCTTCTAAGTTTTCCCACCGGTTGTCCCACCCAGAGTGGGGGTGAAAACCAGGGGCAGCAATCTGCTGCAGCAGTAGAGGCTGAGGGTTGCATTACAAAGGCACCAGGCCTTTGAAGCATCCATCTTTCAGCACTGGCCCATCCTGGGGGAGGAGGTGTGACACATGTGCCCAGAATGCGCATTGTTTCTGGTCACAGAGAGTGTGGGCTCTTCACCCAGGGGTCCAGAAACATTTATTGTGGTGTCTGGCTGCTTACAGCCGGTCAGAGACCACATCAGGGTTGGTAGGTTTTCAGGGGGCACCTCTGAGTTGCCCTGTGGATGCATGGTACAATAAATCCCACATTGCATCAGTGTGGATTTATTATTAGGAGTAGTTTTGTGCCAAATTCTCCTGTTTTCAGTGAAGCAATCATGGTGCTGTAGAACTTCAGTAGTCGAGTTTCCAGCCTGTGTAGTCTCTATAGCTTCCCTAGCACTTACAATATTAAGGAATGGACCCCAATATTGTAGGGGCATATATTTGGTTGAAAGCTTTTATTCGATATACAAGATATCTTGAAAGCATACATACACGTGAGACATATTTATAAAACAATGCAATGTACGTTAGACATTTAAATGTAAAAACAGATAAAAGTAGGAATAAACCATGATAAATTAGCTAAAAAATGAATTAAATTGAAACTGAGAGTCTCTTGCAACGAATCAACCATGAATGTTTTAAAAACTTGGAAACACCACAAACTATTAGAGGGGCGGAACCGGTCATTAAAATCCGTAGTGCGACCAAATGCCTACGTGTTCCCAGGCGTTTAAAAAGGGGTTTGAGCCAATGTCTCCTGGGTTTAATATAGTCTGGGCACTCAAAGAGTATATGTGCTACAGTTTCTGGCCTAGATGGACAGAGAGCACAGAAGGACGTTGGGTGTGCTCCCTTCCATTTTGATACAAAGGACCCAATCGGAAGGGTGCCTATCCTAAATTTGTAGTACAGGGACCTGTCAACTGGCAGGGAGATTAGGTCCAGAAAGGGTTAAAAAACAGCCACATCCTTTAATTCCAAAAAAGATGCAGTCAAATTGCAATGGTGATGGTTCCTGATGAGGTTGCCAGAAACCCACTCCCAATATAACTTTTTGAGGTCAGCCTTTGGTGGGGCAGATTTTGAGATCCAACAGTCCCCCAGGCCCAACTCCCCCAAAAGACATTTTATGTCCCTCAGCCACTTGATCTTGGCCCAACCTCCCATGTTCATTATCTCTGCCAGGCCGTCAGCATAGGACTTCAGCTCCGGGACCCTCCAAATGCGGGACCAAAGAAGCAGTGGACGGAGGCGAGCCTGATCTTTAATACTCTTACAGCCAACGTCCAGGAGCACCGGGACTGTCGGGGTGCTTGAAGGGAGGGCTAGGAGATCCTTCAAAAGTTTGTTCTCGGCCTTAGTGAGAGAGTCCATATTACAATGACCCCATAACTCTGCCCCGTACAGTGCTGATGTTACGCCTCTTGCCTTGTAGATCTCAATTGCAGGGCTCACCGCTTGTCTCGGAGATGCTCGAAATTCTCTGAGCAAAGCACCTCCTACCTTTTTGTGGTTGAGAACCATCTTATCAATGTGGGCGGACCAGTTCATATTGTCAGTAATACGTAGCCCTAGGTAGTCGAATTCTGAGACTTTCTCCAAGGGGGCGGAGTTCAAGCCAGGCGGCTTTCCTAATTTCCTTGGGGGGTGCAACATCAAATATTTAGTTTTTGCCACGTTTATAACCAAACCCCTAGATACACAGAAGTCCTGGAAGCGGGTCAATAGCTTCTGTAGGCCCTGAGGAGTTTTTGAAATAAGCAGAGTGTCATCTGCGAAGAGCAGAGTGGGGATCCTTTCTCCCCCCAGACAGGGTGCGTCCGCTGGTTCTTGCTGGAGATGCTCAACCACACCGTTTACTATAACGAAAAGAGTGTGGGGGCTAACACGCAACCCTGTCTGACTCCCGACAGAGCGGTATCCTGTCCATTGTTTCCCCATTTTGCCCCCATCGGACCTGGGCGTAGTTACTAGTGTGGAGTTTGATGAGTAGGGATAGAATATAGGGGGGCAGTCCCAGTCCCTGAAGCACCCTCCAGAGTTCCTCCCTAGGGACCAGGTCAAAAGCAGTCTTCAGGTCAATGAAGGCCAAGTAGAGACTGCCCTTGCCTAGTTCCACAATTTTCCAATTTAGGAGTGCTAATCTGAAAACCTGCTCGATGGTCCCCGTTCCTGAGCGGAACCCAGCCTGAAAGTCAGATAGCACTCTATTTTCTTCCACCCAGTTAAGAATCCTGTCCAGAATTACCTTTCCTGCCACCTTTTGGGTAGAATCGATCAGGCTTATTGGCCTTTAGTTCCCTGGGCTGTTCCTACAGCCCTTTTTAGGTCTCGCCCTGCGATTGCAGGCCAAAGGCCTGCTGTCGCAGAGCGAGACTATTGTTATCATTCCGGCTTTCAAGGACTGAAAGGGAGCCGGAGAGGACAACAGACTGTCACGCGCATGCAGCAGCAGCAGCCTGCCGGGATCAGGTCGCGCGCATCAACAGCGCTCCGATTCCGGCAGGCTCTTCACAACACATGCACAACACACATACAGCCCCCCCCCCACGCATACACACACACATACATACATACAGAACCCCCCCATACATACACACACGCACACACGCACGCACGCACACACATACACAGAGAACCCCAGGCGCTTACACGCACATCCCCTACCTCGTCTCGGCGTCTTCGCGCTCCCTTGCCCCCGCTCCTCTGGTGCGCGCGCACCACTAGGTTCGATTCCCGCGTCGGCTCCTCTACAGCCAATCAGGAGGCAGAACTCCTTTTAGAGATGCTCCCTCTCTGGTCCGCTACCATTTTTTTCTTAAAAGAAAGAAAACAGACTGCGTCGAGCCCTGGGCCTCTTTTCATCTGGGTAACCCGACCCCCTATCTTTAAGAGCAATGCCACCTGGGCCTGGGAGAGAAAGGGCGGGCCACAGCCCCCAACATTCAGGAGTTAAACAGAGGAAGCGGGGGGGGGGGCGGTGTTCAGAATCCGGGCAGCCCCGGCCTCCCCCATTACATGTCAGGGTGGGCTGCGCTCTGGTTCCCGGTGCCTCGTGCTCCCTCATGTGTGGCACCTTGAGCCAGCCGTAACTTTAGCCGACAAAGCTGTTTTTTAAGCCAGTAAGTTCACCGGAACTACAGGTACCAGAATGCACCGTGCGTGCTTCACAGAGCATGGGCTGGCTGAAGACCACTCGCCAGGCTCGCACATGAAGCCTGGCTCGCCTCGAAGTGCTGTTGTAACAGCGAAATCATACCGAGCCGAGCTTTCATGTGGCGTCTGCCTTCCTCAACCCGCGGTTTGGTGTTGTGGCGTTGTGGCCTGAGCTGCCAGGTTCGAATCTTAGCGTCCGCTCAACATCGTGTGATTCTAGGCATTCATCTCCCCATGGCTGTAAGCAATGCATGGATACTAGTTGTGTAATGAACTGATACCCACGTAAAGCGCTCAATATCTGGGGTCCAGGTTTTGCTGTATTTTTTAAATGCAGAAGAATGCACTGAGGTTAAAAAAAACAGAACCCTACTTACTGGCTGTTTGTACAGAGTGAAACCAGAAAACCTCCTGGACAGACACCTGCTTCCTTGCTTAAGTTGTGTAATTCTAGGCATTTTTTTTTGTTTTTTACCAAATCCCTTTTTTGTTCGTTCTCACGCATGAAAGCCCCTGCGAATACGTGAGTTCAGACTAGCATTTGTAGAAAACTATTACTTTTAATAAGTGCTTCTCAGAGCAGCCCTATAACGGGCCCTGTTGATGTCAGATCGTCCACGCGTTACAGAAATACATTTTGTGAACTCTGAAGACTCGTCATCATATTTGACGTGGTTTGTTGTATTTGTACTCGTGGTTTATGGTGGGGTGTACATATGTTCAGGGCTCGGCTCGTGCACGGCTCTAAGATCCGAGCCCGACCCTCGGCTCGGCTCGCCCTGTTCATTTGTTGGCTTGCCCACCTCTATTCCGCACACACATTGTTTCAGAAAGAGGCACAGCGCCTCTTCAGCGGCAGTCTCTCAGACCCCCCCTCCCCCAAAGAGTGAGTGGAGTGGGAGGGACAGACATGATTGTTGAGAGGCAGGAGCAAGTGACCCTCGACTGTCAGATGTTTGAGCCTGGGCCATCTCCTTCCTGCCCCCCCACACCCTTGTCATCTCCTCTCTATATCAGTTCATCATCACCTCCTGCCCTCCTCCTCACTGGCACACTCGCGTATCTTTACCCCTGTCCTCTCTTACCACCCCCGCTTCTTTACCCATGTCTCTCCCCTGTGGTTGGAGTGTCTGCCTCTTTGGAGTATTTTCCATGTACTGGTGTTCGGTGCCCTTTTGTAACATGCACACACCACTCTGCCCTTGCAACACACGGCTGCTACCTCTCACTTGTCTTTACCTATGATACTTGCACAAGTGCCACCTTGCCCACGTAACGCTTGTTCCTGAGCCTGAGTGTCTAGCACTTATTGCAGGACTATACATCTAATTATACTCTGTTTTCTCTTATAACTGTACACTTGTCACTTTTCCTCTTGTGCACTTTTAACTACATGTATTTTTGGTTGCTCACAATTTTGACTACCTCATGTATTTTGTTTGCTCACAATGTCACTATTACCTTAGGTAAGTAACGTATGTTTTTGCAATCTGTTCTTTTGTAATGTTTCTCATTATGTTTCATTTCTGTTCCTATTGTGAAGCGCTCTGACGCCTTCAGGTAAAGTCCGCGCTATATAAAAGCGTGCTCTCGCTGAGAGCCTATAGCTGTCGGCCGACAAGGACTGGAGACAGGAGATGGCCACGCGCATTAAGACGGTAAAAGCTCACGCGCGCGACTCAATCCCAAGGCGCATGGCAGAGTTGGATTCCGACGCGCGTGACCCAATCCCAAACCGCGCGTCGGAATCCGACTCTGCCATGCGCCTTGGGATTGAGTCGCGCGCGTGAGCTACCGTAGACCGCTCACGTCACGGGCCTCGTATGTTTCAGTTTCGTTTTACGTGTGGCCGGTGGAGAGGAGCCAAGCGTCGGCGGCCGCAGAGGCATTGCTAAGTGCAGTGGGGAGACAGCGTCCCGGATACCAGCACGTCGGAGCCCAGGTAAAGTCCGCGCTATATAAAAGACTGGCCCGTTGCTCATTCGGTTCATGTTTGTTTTTGAAAAGGAAAGCTAGAAGCTGGTTTTGCCCCTCAGTAGAGACGACGACAGGCCAGGCACCTGAGTACTGTGTGCGTTTCTCCCCTGTGCCAGATTCCAACTTGTAATAGAGAGCCCTGGCATCGCCTGACCTTTGTGTGAAGCACGAGGGTAAAAACAATAAGTGTGGGAACTCACCCCTGATTGGTTGATTGAGGTTTTAACGAGGTCTGCTGAGAAGATTGTTCACAAATCAAGAAATGTTTAGTGAGTGAGCCATTTAGTGATACGTGAGCGAATCATTTCTACTCTCTTGCTACTAGCAAACCCTGCCAACATTTTTTTTGTACCCCTCTGACTGAAGTATCTGACAGCTGACTTGAGTATGTGCTTTGGTGGATGATTGTTCATGTTTTCATTGTGATTATGCAATTGCTCCGGCATCAACTTTGAAAACAAGCATTTGCAATGCAATAGGTCTCGCATTTACGTGAGTTTACACTATTAGCATTGTAAATTACAATGCCTTTTATTTATGTTTTAAAAACAAAAACAAAAATAAAAGGTATTGTCATTTACAATGTCAATAGCTCAAACTCGTGTAAATGCGAGACCTATTGCATTGTAAATGCTTGTTATAGATGGGGACGACCACCGCCCCTTTCCATGAATCCGGTACGGGACCACCCTTTAAGATGTCATTTAAAAGGGCAGCGATTACAATGCCCCAGTCAGATGGGAAAGCACGTAGGAGGTCGCCCGGAAGACCATCCGGTCCTGGAGCTTTCCGTGGTGCCACCCATTTTATGACATCCTCGACCTCCCTACCTGTAAACAGATCTAAAGTAACGTCTCCTAGCGAGGCAGTGGCAGGGGCAGGATCATTTAGGGGGCCATCTACAGGAGCATATAGGGATCCAAAGTGTTTCGACCAACTCTGAGGAGGGATATTACAGGTCCTCAAAGTATCGTCGGGTCTATTGCGGGCACCCACCAGTTTCCAAAACCCTCTAGCATCCTTGCTTTTACTGGCAGCTAGTAAGTCAGCCCAAAATGTTTCCTCCCTGTCCTTCTTCGCAATTTGGAGGGACCTGGAGTAAGCCTTCCTAGCCTCTCTGATCTTAATTTGAGATTTAGATTTGACTGCTGCTACCAGTCTGGTCTTGGTCTCTCTACATGTGTGGGTGTACCATCCTTTGGAAACTCCCTGTCTTCCTTTTGTCGCTCGTCTTTTTGGGGGGGCAGTGAACAGTTTGATAAGGGCCTCAGTGAGCTCACTAAAGACTCCACACGCCATTCCCAATCCTCCCTCAGAGTACCCTAAGCTAAGTTGTGCTTGGGCTAAACGGTGCGTTATGGCTGCAACCTTTTCCTCTGAGAGAATCAATTTTGACCACTTTATTTTCCTCCCGCACAAAGCTACTTGTGACTCGCCCAATTCCACTACAGGGGGGGTGCCAGGCTTCCCCTATCAACTAGCCACCAATGATCTAAAGTTAGGGAAAGTGAGTTTTGATCGCTCTCTATTGAGGGGACCACAGACATGTCCTTCACCGAGTTCCACAAGCACACATCAAGCAAGATATAATCAATTCTTGATGTGTGGTTGGGCCTGTTGTATGTGTGAACCCCCCCCTTATCCGACTCTGTCCTCCCACTTAGAGCCCTCAAGTTAAACTCCAAGCTGAGGGTATACACCTGCAGGGCCACCTCGGTCCACCTCTTAATGGGGGCTATTTCAAGGGCAGGAATTCCCCTCCTAGCGTCCTCCTCGTCCTGGTCCAGGGAAACATCCGAGCCCAAGGGCTCGAATGTGCAGTTAATATCACCGGCAACCAGGGTACAAGCCTTATAAAGGGTTGATCTCAAGAGATCATCCAATAGGGCAATTGTAGGGGACTGCCTTCCCCCCTTAGTGCCACGTGCATAAAGATGTTCAAAATGGCTCGACCCCTGGAGTCCTTCAAGGTAATATTAAGGATGTCCGGGCTACCAATCTGATGCTCCCTCATCCTACAATTCAATGCGGCAGCAACCCAGATAAGAAGGCCACCAGATGGGCGTCCCCTCCCTGATTCTGAGCGCACTGCTGGGATAAAGAAGGTGGAGTATCCCGCCTTATGAATAGGATCCATGCTCCATGTCTCCTGAAAAATGCATCTGGAGTGTTCATCCACAAATGCATTCCAGTCAGGTAGTGTCAATTTCCCTGAAATTCCGGCAACGTTCCAGCTGAGAACCTTAAAAAATGGGTCCGTCACAGCTGGAACGCCCCCGGATGCCAGGTCATGTCTTGGAGCAACCTCTTGGAGATCCATCGGGGTTCCAATTTTTTCGGGTATCTCTATCATTCCCGGAGCATCTAGTAGTGTGGAGTGGATTTCAGATGGAGGAGGCGATGAGGGCTGCATCAAAGGATGGGGCAGGCTCTCTCAATTTCTCTAACAAAGTCCTGCCCCTGGCCTTAAGTCAGTAACCCCTGGGGCCCCAGGTCATCTCCGGCCGTCCGGTTTGAGGAAGGAAGAGGGGCACCACGGGATATCACGGACTTCTCCTAGGGCCTAAGAAAATGTCCCCATTTACAAGCCTGGGCGGGTTACCATCAGACCTAGGGTAGAAGTAGGTCAGATCCACTGCTCTTATTCCAGCGCCGTCCCCTTCTTGTTTTTGGCCACAAATTACCTCAGACACTCTACTATCCTGGAAGTTAATAATAATACAATCTCCCTCCAACCGCTTTTTACCCTGACCCACCCAACCAACCCTTCGAACACCAAGGATTAGTCCATCCATACCTATTGGGAGTGGTTTGTTAGCTTTTAACCAATGGAGACACTTGTTTTTTAGAGCCTGGTGGGACTCGGGCTGGTTAGGTTTCAATGGTGGAACATTAACGAGCACTACTACAAAGGGGTGGCAGTCGGGGGGAAGATTAACCGGGGGTATCCGAGACGTAACCTTAAGGGGAGCCATTTTGGCAGCATCAGGTGCCAAGTTAAGACTAGGCACCTTAGCTGACGGTGCGGTCCCAACCCCCTTGGTATTTGCACTCAGCTGAGCGGATTGATTACTCTTAGCCAACCCCACGGCTGGCGGAGTGTGTATTTGAGATGGTTTATTGGGCTGATTTTTAGATACCATAGGGGGTTTTGCTTTTAAAATAGGAATAGGAGGGACGGGGCCTGGCTTAGTGGGTGAAAGAGCCGGTGCGACTAAGGGAGAATCCCTGCCAGTTGTTGTCTCGGAAAGAGGGGTTGAGTTAAGAGCAACCTGCACTGGGAGAGGATTTAGAGGCGGTCCTTTTCCCATATTCCTACCCTCTGAATCCTCACTTGTTTTAGACCGGTGTTTAATGAGAGTCTTAAGTGAGAAAAAGTTATCCAGGGTGGATTGTTCGAATTTGTCCAGTCTAGCCCCCAATCCCTTAAGTTGATCAAACAGCTGGACAATTAGAGTTTTAATCAAATCCGTGACAGGTTTGAGATCGACCGGATCAAAGGGAGTGACTGTGCTCTCGTGAGGTTTAGGAAGTGCTCTGGGCGTATCAAAAGATGTACCCGCACCCAGAGACTCCCCTACCCTCCCATTGTGAATTGTAGCTGTGTTAGTTCCTACATTTGACCCAAATCCCATTTGCCCTAGCTTCCTTGGGCATTTGTATAATGTGGTGTAGCAACCTTTTCGTAGGGTCTTAGCCCTTTTCCTTTTCTTTTTCGCCTGTTTGGAAATGCCTTGGGGCTGACCGGGCGGTGGTGGCTCCACAATGGAATCCTGGTGTAACAGTGGGGAGGACTGCCCTCTAACGGGACTTGATGGAATTTGCAATATTGTATCCTCCCCCCGCTCTGTGACAGCCACCGCAGGTAATAGGTCGGCAAGATTTTCTAATCTATCTATACTTGCTCCTATAGCTGACAGACGTGGCTGTGCAGTGGCGTCTGAGGGGTCAGCTAATGGTGCCCTTCCTGATAGTGGAGTCAAAGCCTGGGCCACAGCCCCCAAGGAGGAGCGTCTAGAAGGTAGATAGACCTCAGAGAGGCGACGCTCAGTCATCACAATCTTCTTCTCGATGACAGCAGCCACTCTGGTAATAAAACGGTCCATAGTTCCTATAGTGGAACTCCCGGCTGCTCCTCCTTCAGTCCTTAGCAATTTCCCCGATCGGGTCGACATCCTCCCTCTAGCGCTGTTACTTAACTCACCACGAGCGTAGGCAAGAAAATAGGGACGTGGCCCAGCCTCTGTCAGCTCCTGACTGCCACAGACTGCCCGCCCTTTGCCCGGGCTTCGCTCGGCGTCCCGCTCGCGTCCCGTGAGACGGTAGGCGGGCTGTTGAAATGAGGGGCGTTGCAGACTGGGGGTGTGGCTATCAGGGGGCGCGTCCGCGTTCTTCCTGGGTGTGCAGGGACTCCTGGGAGACAGAGTCTCTGCCGCGCACCACCACTGAGACAACTGCCACACTCCAAGTCTCCCACACAATCCGCAGCACAGTCCTGCCGCCTGAGCCCACGGTCCTGAGCGCGAAGCGGCACCCGCGAAGCGGGTGCGGCAAGCAGAAATCCACAGAAGGTTCCAAGAACTGCTGCCCAGCCCGACACACAGCAAGATGGTAGGCGTCCCACAGGCTCACAGGGAGAGCCCAACTATATCCACCTGAACAGGCTGGGGGCGTGGCTATCAGGGGGCGCGTCCGCAATCTTCCTGGGTGTGCAGGGACTCCTGGGAGACAGAGTCTCTGCCGCGCACCACCACTGAGACAACTGCCACACTCCAAGTCTCCCACACAATCCGCAGCACAGTCCTGCCGCCTGAGCCCACGGTCCTGAGCGCGAAGCGGCACCCGCGAAGCGGCACCCGCGAAGCGGGTGCGGCAAGCTGCAGCGCTGTTAGCAGAAATCCACAGAAGGGTCCAAGAACTGCTGCCCAGCCCGACACACAGCAAGATGGTAGGTATGTTCCTGCAGATATGCCCTCGCCTGTGGTATTGTGATCCCTGCCTTAGGGCTGTGAGGCCTGCTAGAGGGATGACTTACCTATGCCCTCAGGCAATGCTGGTTGGCATGGCACCCAGGAAATGCTCTATGTCGACTTTGTCATTTTCTCCCTAACAGGAGCATGCAAGCTGCAAGAGCAGTGGCATGACCTCAATGAGGGGGTTCCCAGGGAACCCTCTTCAGCTCCCAGGCCCTGGGTCCTCAGGGTACCATTTACTAGGGACTTACAGGGGCAGAAGTACCAATTGGAGATTTGTTTTTAGGGAAGAAGCACTGGCACAGGGGACCTGGTTGGCAGGGATCATGTGCACTACAATTGAAACCACATCAAAATCAGGCAAAAACTAGGGCCTAACCATGCAAAAAGAGCCACTTTCTCACATGGATGAAAAGGAATACTTTGGCCTTGGGAGACTGATAAGAGGAGCACAAGTGGAAAACAACAGGAAAGAGTATGCTACAGCCAATAGAAACAGAGGAAAAGTAAGTGGCAAGCACGGGAACCAATTAAAAGCGAGGGGGGAATGTAAGCTCCTTTTAAGATTTATATTAAATGTAATAGATTTCTCAAGTGTATCACAAGCGCTGTGCAGGTGAAACCTAAATAATGAATGTAGGAAAGCTAATTCTAAATTGGCAAGCCTTCTGATACTGAGATGCGAGCAGCTCTAAGGTGGCTGTGCCACCGTCTATAGGTTTATGATGACAGTCACCTAATGCTCAGCAGTAGGCAAACCAAGCTGTCCCACTCCTTTACATAAAGCTGAGGAACCATAGCTTTGTCAGACGGGACATCTACTTTATGCAGACTTTGTACCACCTCATTCTTGTGGACAAGCCTTTCGCCCCCAGGACTGTGGTGCCTCAGTAAAGTGCTCTGCAGTTGTAAGTGGCAAAATGTTTATGAAAAGGTGAGAAGGGAAGCACAGGCACTTCATACCAAAAAAGGAAATCACCTCTGGGCAAACACTGGCATCGAGAGTGAGTCATGTTTGCCCCAAGGCGAAATATCTGCAAATCGGACATCCCATGACCTTTGACAGATGTCCAGCATCTGCCAAACCCTAAACTAACCCATTTGTTCTTTCTCAGCTGGATGGAGGGAATACAGTTCTGCAGAGAGTTTACAAAATCCTTAGTAGTGCTGTCCACTGAAACTAACTTGTGGAGTTTGTGCTCAGTTAGTCTCGTAGAATACGTTAGTCAGACATTCCACTGTTGAACATTGTAGCCAGACCTTGGATTTGGTGCCTGTCTCCCACTGCCATTCATTTCAAACAGTCTGCCACTCTAACAGCCATACTACATAATGTCTTGCCGATAGAGATACTACTTTGAAGGATTCATCGGCAAAGTCACCCCTTTAAAACACATTAGTCAATCTTTTGTCTTTCCCAATGCTTTTTTGCGGATGCTGAATAGCATTGACCTTTATTAAAACAACGGTTTTGCCAATGCGGAAGAGCCAGCATCACGTTAATATGGTATACACTCGTATCACCAAGCATGATCATGTATGTTTTATTATGCTGCAGTGGTCCTGGCTTCATGACGTAGGCTTGTTCATGCATCACCACACAACTGCAGGTATAAATCTTGATGCTGCAATGCCAGTGTCCATTACTGTTCCATTTTACTGTGCTGTTCCAAGACAGTGGACGCCTGTCATTGAACAGCAAATATAAAAAATACAAATAAATTGTGCAAAAGCGCATTTAAAAAAGGAAAAACCTACTAGCAAATCGCAGATTCAAGGTCCTCCTAAAAAATAAAAATAAATAAAGAACTAGATGGAGAGGGGCAGTGGATCAATGTAGGAGTCGGAGGATGGGGTCCACGCCACCGACACGCTAGAAGCAACAATGAGTAAGGAGTGGCATCCGTGCAGTGGAAGAGCTGGAAAGGGTATATAATAAACCTAGGTATGATGAGGAGGTCGAAGGGTAGATTCAAGGTGTTTGACTTCGGATTTAGCATTATCCAGTGTTTAGGTAGGAAGGGGTTTGAAGGAATTGGTCGAGTTGCTTTGAGTTAAGAGCGTCCTTGTGGGCCAATTTTGTGTGGGTGAGGAGGAATGAATACCAATTTATCATCCTGTCCTGATACAGTTGTTCTGTCTCTGGTAGTGAGCAAAGAACATTAGAGGCAATGGTATGTTGGAATGTGACGGAAGAGGTATGCATTATATTGAAACTGGCAAAGAATATGTGAGCCCTCTGAAAGGGCAAGAGTTATTATGCAAAACAATAAGGCAACTGCCTAATTTTCGAGTGAAATACTAAATGAATATCACTCTTCAAAACAAGGAAGAGGGATTTCACGTGCCAACTCTTCACCTTTCAAGCACCTCCCTCAAGATATCTATCTAAGCTTTTACTACGTTCAAAATCTTGGGCGTGATATAAATTAAATGACCGTAATAAATAGAATCATGATTGTTAACAGGAACTGTTTCTTTAATCAAGAAACTTAGCAAGATCGTTACTCTATTTATTACATAGCATCAAGCCCTGCTAGTTACTACAGCCATTAATTCAAGGCCGATTACGGTGATGCCTTATAGACATAGCTTCCTGCAGATCTATTGTATAGGCCACCCGTAACCCAGAAAAATATAGTAGGACTCATTTACAGTTTGGAATGTAGGAAAAACGTCTCTGAAAGCAAGAAAGCGCTCTCTTGTTTACTTTTCAAGGAGGACATTGAATTCACATGGTCAGTGATTGGCTGCCGCCCCCCTCCCTAAGACCACACCAACACCCGGATACAAGGACACTGAACATGATTATCTTTGGAAGGCGGGGGGTCGCGGGACCCCCCGGCCGTATTTATTAAGATATACAAACAACAATTTTAAATGTACGAAATGCAGTTTATACGAAAATTCAGCAGGACATTAGATACATGATTGTCAACAAGTGTGAGAGACTATCCTTAACAAAAACTCTAATACATATTGTTTCCTAACCGAATCTAACATCCTCATCTGAAATTTAGTATGCTAACATTTCTGGCCATATGGCAAGGTCGCTAACCGGTGTCAGGTCCTACTAGCTGCGCCTCACCACAAGATATGCGCATGCGCAGCCGGGCCCGGTAATTACCCGGTCCACGCCGTGAACTCCATTTACCCACTTAAGGAGGGCCCTTACTCAGCGCCATCTGCTGACGTCATGAGTATGCGCGGGCGGGGTGGCTACCAGCCTAAGGAAAGCGTCACTCCTCCAACCCGCGCCCCTTTGAAGCACCAGTTACCTTGCCCCTGAAGTTCTAGGAAGGGCCAATGGCCCCTCCCCCTGGGCGGGAACCTCCATAGGATGATGCCCGCCCCCTCAGACCTTAAAATAGCTGCTCACCGGTCATGACCTTACCGCCACAGGCCAGCATTGTTGACCGACGATCTGGCCTCCCCCTTCCTAACCCTACAACTTGGACTGACTTACTTAGCAAATCCCTCTAACCACGCCCAAAGATTATTAGACCACATGACATTCCCCGCCTCAGTCAGGTGGACCCCGTCTCCCAGATAGAACTGCTTGCCCCAGATACACCCGTGTGGAATCGTCTGCAACCGGGGGGCTCAGAATAGTTTGTCCAACTGTGTGTTGATCCTCTTTACCGAGTGATTCAACGCCCTGACCGAGTCCCCCCCTCGCCACTGCCATCGCAGGATAAGTTGCGACCATACTACTGTGCAGCCGGGCACATCTTCGTGACCCACCCAGCAGTGGAGATGATTTCCTCTATAAAGATGCGCCTCCCTAGTCTGGCCAAATCAATCTTCCCAAGGTGAAGTATCACCACTTACGGGGGGGCAGGCTGCTGCGCTAAGAGTCCCTGGAAGAAGCCCCTAAACTGGCTGAGGCACAGACCCCCCCCTACCAAAAAAAGAAATATGGAACCCTTTCAGTGCAGCCCTTTTCATACGGTCTCCTGAAAGAAAAACATGTTTAGCACGCCTTACATAAGAGTGGCCCACAATCCAAGTCACCAATTTCGTGTGTCCTTCTTGTTGCTTGTGCTGAGATGGTGTTGATTGTTGACGCACGCCGGCGAGTTCCTCCCCTGCGTCACAGGTTTGAGAAACTGCAAAAAAACAGAAAGATACCAGGCGTGAGCACCGTCCTGTCACAACAAGTCTATTCGCACATATCGTTTGTAACACTCTGATGACCATCTCCCCAGTCTCTTTACACTGTCAACCGGGAGACCCCTCGCTACTGCTTCAGTTGCTGCCCCAATCCTAAATGAGTGAGTGCCAAAGTCTCTGGGGTCAAAACCTGCCTGTCTGACTGTCAGCTCCAGGACTCGCCTAAACTGGTACCTGGTCAGCGGCGTGCCGTCGGCGTGACACAACAGTGCACCCCCCGTCGTGCCCCCTCGCTGCCTGTGGAAGTACGCCACATGTGAGACCGGGCAGCAAGGGTTGGCCCGTGCCCGGTGGAGCACTATGGTGTGACCCCGGGACTCCTGGTCAGTTTTTGACCTCTGGATTGTCACCCACATAGTATCCTCACTGATCCTAACACACGACTGCTGCAGGCCTCCCAACTTGTCTCCTTTTGACCCTGCGACTAATTCCCCAATTCTCAGAGCCCCATAGAAGGCCAGGGAAAACGCAGCTTTAAACAGAAGTACCTCCCACTCGGAGCTACAGACACTGTGCAGCGCTCCCAATAAGGCTGTCAGCCGCGCTAGCCCAATGGGCCTTCTTCCATCTGGTGCATGACCTTGCAGGCGGCGCCAACCCCTCAACGCCTTGCGCACCATAAAGGTGTTAGTAGGATCTCGCATGCCCTTAGCCTGTGCGAAGAAGGCGACCGCCGCCCTGTGTCTGCTCGCTGCCGCCACTGAGCGCCCCTCCCAGTGCATTGTCTCTAAGTATGCCGCAAAGCTGTCTTCTTGCGCCCACATAGCCTCCCATTCCTGCCCCAAGAAAGCCCGGTAAGACAAAAATGCCCCTTCGTAAGCTGACTTGGTCCTGGGGGCTAAGCTAGCAACCACGAGGTCCTGTAGTCTGGGGCACCAATCTGCCAAAGTACTGCCGGGAAGTGGGCTGGCGAGGGGTCTGCTGCAGGAAGATGTTCCCTGAATACTTGCATTTTAAAGCGAGAAAGGGCATCAGCTGCATTGTTGAGAATTCCTGGGACATGTTTGGCTCTGAACACCACATTCCATTTTAAGCATTGTAACACAATCTCCTTTATCAGGCGCAGAATGAAAGGGCAGCGTGCCCCCTGTTGGTTTATACATTCCACCACTGTCATGTTATCCGACCAGAACACCACTGATTGATCACATAGGTGTTCCGGCCAGACCTTCAAGGCCACCCATATCGGAAAGAGTTCCAGGAACCCAATGTTGGTGGTCAGACCCCAGGCTTTCCATTCTTCCGGCCACCGCTGGGCGACCCACCTGGACCCCAGAATGGCGCCGAAGCCCACACTACCAGCAGCGTCCGTCCATAAACCCAACTCTGCTGATGTGGCGGGAGGACCGGGCCACACTACCCTGCCATTAAAATCCGCCAGGAATGCCATCCATATCCGCATATCCTGGCGAACCTCAGATGACAGCCTCGTGCGGTGATGTTTCTCTCGTAGGCCTCTCATAGCTTGTGCAATGGAGCGAGAAAATGGGCGCGCCATGGGGATAACCCGTAGAGCAAAATTCAGTTGCCCTACTACTTCCTGCAGCTGTTGCAAGGTAACTTTGTCCTTGCGTAGGCATTGGGAAAGGGCTGCTCTAAATCTAGACACTTTGTCCCTGGGCAACCTGAAGCAACCCTCCACTGAGTCAATTTCGATCCCAAGGAATTCCAAGCAGGTGGCCGGGCCGACCGTCTTCCCTGATGCTAGCGGAACCCCAAAAGCCCGCATGAGCACGCAAAATTCCTGCAATGCCCAAGCACACTCGTGAGAGCCCGCCGCACCTAAGAAAAGAAAATCATCCAGGTAATGCATGACCTGCTGGTGTCCCGTCGCCTGTCTCATGACCCACTCTAAAAATGAGCTAAACGTCTCGAAGTAAGCACAAGAAATGGAACAGCCCATGAGCATGCATTTGTCCATGTAAAACTTGCCTTCGAAATTGAAACCCAGCAGGTGGTTATCTAGCGGATGAACTGGGAGGAGACGGAAAGCTGATTCTATGTCAGATTTTGCCATCAATGCCCCCGGCCCCAGGGCTCGCAATAACACAACTGCCTGGTCAAATGAGGCATATTTCACACTGCAAATCCTTTCATCAATCGCATCATTCAAGGACGCTCCCTTTGGTGCCGACAGGTTGTGAATCAATCTAAACTCGCCTTTCTCTTTTTTTTGGTACTACTCCCAACGGTGAACACACAAAATTGGGCACTGGCACCTCCTGGAAGGGGCCCGCTATCCTGCCCAGTGACAGTTCCTTGCTAATCTTTGCCCTCACCACTTCAGGGTTATGCTTCACCGACAGTTGGTTCCTGCAACTTGCGCTACCTGTGTACCCCGCCGCCGGGATCCTAAAACCTTGCGAGAAGCCTTCCTGAAGGAAAGTGGCCGCTGCGTGGTCCGGATATCTATTCAACCATGGGAAAATTGCCAAAACGTCTACCGGTGTGGGAGGGCCCGAATTGTCTGTACTACTCTGGCTTCCCCCTTCCCCTCTGACCGTGGTTCCCTTGTTTGGACCTGCACGTTGTCTCGGGGTGGGATGGGTGACCACAGACTGCACATGCATGTCTAAATCTACAAGTGCCCTGTGCCCTTGTGCAGGAGCGTTTATTGAAGTCCCAGCATACCCCTTTCCTCTCCGACCCCCCCCCCTATTCTTCCCCGGGGGCTCACTCCCCTGGGCTGGCCGAAAGGGCTGTTGGGGTCTTGCGGAGAACACCCTGACTGTATTAATGGGCTGGGATGGGGCGGTGTCACCTGAGGATTGCTTATGCCAGGACATAGAATCTACTCTGTCCCATGCCAATGATGAGTTAAATTCCTTCGCTTTCCTGAAATTTACGTCATACTCCTTCCACGCATCCCCAGTGTATTGATCGCTCCACCCCACTATCCTACTCTGGTAGCAAGCCATTGCTGCTTGCACATTCGGGGGGCGTTCAGCCGTGATAGCTGAAAGGACGGAAAAGGCCCTGATCCAGTTCTTCAAAGTCTCATCTACCCTGAACCTGGAGCACTGTGCCCTCCATTCACTCGGATACATCCACTCCTTCAATAACTTGGCCTGCTCCATTTCCTTATTGTCTAGCAACAATGAAAAAATGTAAACATACTTTCCCGCCCAAATCAACTCTTTCACTGCCTGTGATACATGTTGTGCCAAGTTCCCACTCCTGGATGGCACTGAGCCGTCCCCCAAGAGAGGCAAGGCCACCTCCTTACCATTGACGGGCACCTGAACCGGTAAGCCATCGTCTCCCTTCGGTTGGGCGGGACTGGAACCTGCAAGTGAAGAAGATGAGGGCACCGCAATATTATCAGCCGCGGTCGCAGCTTTAATCTTTTCTACCAACTTCGCCGCTTCTGCCGCGTGATCTGATGAGGCAGGGAACATACCACCCTTTTGCAACCAAGGTAATAAGGCGGCTATCTGTGATACCAACTCCACAGGGACTGGGTCCAGGTTGCCAACTGGCACATTTGGGACCCCAAGCGGCTTGTCTGGTGGTGCTGGCGCGATAGGCAAGGGAGCGGGGGGAGCGGGGGTTGGTGGCACACTCGGGACCGGTAGCGGTACCACGGGCGGGGGGGTTAATGCCCACCGGAGGGGGGGTCGGCGCCGTGACCGGCACCGGTGTCGCGGGCGCGGGAACAACTGGCAGAGGAACCGACACCGCAGGTACGGGTGTGTCCGTGACCGGTACGAGGGGCACGAGGGCTGGGGCACTGTACCTCGGCTTCTTGGCCTTAGATCTCTTTGGTGGGGTAACAAAATCTCCCCTCGGCAAGGGTGCCGCTCTCTGCCGCACGGGCCTGCCCAATGGACCTGGTGGATCGGCAAACCTCTCATTCATGCGGGCCTCCAATTCATCCACTTTCCCCAACCTCTTATTAATTTCGCCCATCTCATGCATCATGGCGTGCATCATAACCTCCATGCTAGGCCCTCCTTTTCCACCCCTTGGCCCCGGCATGTTTGTGCACCCCTGCCCTACACTCCTAGTGTTACAACAGTTTCAACAGCTGGAGGATGCTCAGGGGGCTATAAGCACCATGCAACCGTAACCGCAACGCCCCGGCTTCTCCGGTTTGTCAGGGGTGAGTAAACTCTAACGTAAACCCACCCGGCGGCTACCAGAAGCAGTGAAATGCAAGCCCCCCGTTCTCCTCTTACCGATCCAATCCTGCATCTCTCACGGCCAGTATCGAGTGTGTGGCTACGTCCGCCCTCCCTCACTCCAGGCTCACCGCGTGCAGGATGTAGTGGTTCGTATTGGGAACACAAAACTGTGATTATCTGTAATAGAAAAAGACATTAACACCTAGGAGGGGCTAACAAATTTGCTGAAGGTCAACCAACAAAAACTACTGTAAATACAAAGGAGATGTGAAATTGCTCCAGCCCTTTGTTAACCACCCCAATCCAAACTTGTTGTGAAGTTCGATTGCAGTCCAATGTCAAAACTTGGTTGTCCTATTGCCCTAAACCACAGCACCCTTCCTAATCAAATATCGAGGTCTCCCCCCCAAGCACTGCCCTAATCGGCCCTGCTTCACCCCTACGACGAGAAAACGATCTCCCGGGCTGCCTGGCTCACCCCACAAGAGTGCCCGATTCGGGGAAAAACAGCTCCTAACCTTCTTCAATTAGTAAATATCTCGCTCAAAGTCACACCCGCTGCAATAAAATTACTCGTTTTCGCCCCACGTGCACCTAGAATATATATCCCCAATACTACGGATCCAGTGCTCCACGGTGTGACGCTTTAAACAGTTGCAGCCCAAGAGCATCCACTCGCGCTGTAGCAGCCGGCACCGCTGCTCGTCCCCCTCCGCTCCCGCCCCGACAAATACCTTAAACAGACGCCGGAGAACACTCTCGGGCGGCGCTCGCTGCCCGCGATACGAAACACCTTCCTTTCTTCCGGACGCGCTATCGGGCGCGAAGGCCTGCTCCTCGCTGGCTGTCGGCAACAAACGATCGCCTGGAAGGATCCTGAGCCCCTGGAACAAAAATCAACAAAGCGTTAAAGAAAAAACAAGCCCCGAGCGCGGGGCACCACCGGTGTGGAGGGGGAGCGTCCAGGAAGCAAGGAGTCCCCTGGGCGCTCCCCAACCCTTTATTGACCCCTCAGCCCGCCCCCCCGACCCGGATGTCGCACAATGACATCCGGGTCGGGGAGGGCGCTGGCCAATGGGTGGCAGGGCACGCCCCTGAGGACACGCCCCACCACCGAGCGGCTTTGTTAGAGGGGGGCGGTCGCCGCACCGCCATGCGTGCGGGGGGGCCAATGGCCCCCCTTTTCAAATGTTGTTGTTTAGCAGACAGATACACCAATAACGTTGCTTTTAGTTACCCACAGAAACCCTTTCAACCCTTTTCTTATGCTTTGTTTCTTAAGAGTAATTGTGAGAACCTTCTGTGTGTTCCTAGGCTGAGCTCTAAGGGTGCGCTGTTTAATAATTCATACAGCTAAGTCTGGCAATACACTTTACAGGAAAGTTAGATTTGTGAATCCTTGGTACCCTTCAAACAATGTATTTAACATACCTTTTTATTATGACGTGTTCCCACATTCTATTTTATTTTCCTATGTGGAACCCTCGGTAGTGGCTTTATGAATAGGGGTTTTTAGAGTCTATGGTGTTAAGGCTTTATGACTCTAACTACGTAGTAGATAGTAAATGTGAACGTTAGTGCTAGTTTTTCATCATAATGACAGTAATGCTGGATGTGATACCATGGGTTGAAAAGGGCATAGATGAGCACGGAGCTTGGTGTGGTATGCTCTCTAGTGATTGTGGGTGGCCTGTGAACGAGCTGTGTGGTTGTCTGGGGCATAAGATTGCTGGCTGTCTTGGGTGTAAGCGTGTTCCTCATAGAGCTCACTCTGTATGCATGGGAAGTTGTGTGGGAAGCAGCTTATGGTGTGCAAACAAACTTGTTTTAGGGCAGTTTATTGTATGTGCGGCTTTCTCACACACCACATATGCAAACTGGCAGATTGCGAGCGGAGGCGATATTCTGCCTAAGATTGCTTTTTAATTGTTATTAACTCACCTTCAAACTTATGCAGGTACCGTCATCTTTGGGCTTACAGGGGTGAGCTGCCGGCTGGGGCTGATCGTGTCTTTCGCGGGCTCCCAGCGGCAGCGGGCGCCATCTTGGCTTGGGCTTAGCTTCACATCACAGCCCTGCCACTCCCCCGCCGCTCCGCCCCTACTTAAACAGACAACATGAGGCAGCGCAGCGGACGAGCGCAGCAGGCGCGACGGAGGCGCGCCGGAGTTGCGCCTGAGTCAAGCCCGTCTGCGCCCGTCCGCGGCCGGCCGGGGCTAGGGGCACGAGATGCCGCTGGCTTTATCTCCTATTCGTCATCTCAGTTATGCCTCTACTGGGTCCCCGGTAGTGTCAACTCCTCAACTACTACCTACCTGCACCATCTCGGCCTATTTTGTCCCCCTTCAAACTCCCTCCCTGAGTTAGTACTCTCGCTAGCATCATCAGCCCCTACACTCCCCCCTGCTCTTCCCCCACTTCCTGTCCCCCCTACCCAGCGGTTCACTACCTCGGTTGCCCTCCTTAACACCAGGTCCGCAGTAAACCATCAATACGAGATATTTGATTATATCGACTCTCATGAACCAGATCTCCTTTTTCTAACCGAGACCTGGTTCAAGACTGACTCCCTGCCCAACGTCCTTGCCTCCTTACCATCAACATATTCCGCCATTCGTGCGGACCGTCCCGAAGGCAAGCGGGGTGGTGGAGTGGCTTTAATAGCCCGCACTGATCTCAATTTTCAAGCTCTTCCCTCCCCCCCTATCACTGATGTCGACTTCCTTGTAGCTCGCTCCACTTCTCATCAAACCCCCCTCACTTTTGTCCTTATTTACCGCCGTCCCCAGTCCACCCCTTCGTTTCTTCCTAACATTCAGACCCTCTTGGCCACCCTGGTAGTAAACAATTCCTCTGTATTAGTTTTAGGGGACCTCAATTACTGGCCCAATGACCCTGCCGAAACCCCTCAATCCAAGGAATTCACATGCCTTATGAGAAGTCTGAACTTTGTACCGCTCATCCATAGCCCCACCCACTTACATGGCCACATGCTAGACCAAATCTGGACATTGAACGTTCCATCCACACCTCCTACCATATCCCCCTGCTCATGGTCGGATCACTTCACCATCACGCTCTCCCTTACCCTAGCACCTCTGGTTAAACCCCCCCTTCCTAAAAACACCTGGGTTCGGAAATGGGGAACGATTGACATGCCCTCTTTTTGTTCAACCCTGACCAAGACCTGTCCTGATTTATCCGGCCTGACAGCCGTCCCGCACCTGGCCGCTATTAACAACTGGCTCATGGTGGCAGGTGATGAATTTGCCCCTCTCAAGCGGCTTTCAGTTAAACGGACCCATGCAGCCAATCGTTGGTTTACTTCCGACCTTAAAGACAAAAAACTAGCTGCAAGAAGGGCCGAACGAGTCTGGAGAAGAACTTACGACCCTGCCCAAAAAACAATCTACTTGGCCGTCCTGCAAACCTATGAAAAAAGCATACTGGAAGCAAAAGCTGAATATTACACCAACAGGATAATGGTCGCTGAGTCACAGTCGAAGGAAATCTTCTCCACCGTTCATGAGCTGGCCTCATCCACCAGAGCCACGGCTATCATTCCCCCGTCCCAACCCCTCTGTGACTGGCTTGACGAGTTTTTTATAGACAAAGTTGCTAAAATCAAATACAACATCCCTCCGCCCTCTTCCACTTTTGTTGATCCTTCCCCTCCCCCCACTACCGCTAAACTGACTAATTTCCCATCTCTAACCACTGATACCCTCCTCCCTCTGTTACATCGGGTCAAATCAGGCTCTCCCCTGGACTTTGCCCCTGCTAGTATCCTCAGGGAAGTCTACTCAGCCTGCCCTACCCCCTCTAACCCTTCTTAATGACTCACTCGCCCTTGGCTATGTTCCCAGTCCACACAAATCGGCGGTGGTCATCCCAATCTTAAAAAAATTGGATGCCGATCCCTCTTCCCCCTCTAATTACCGCCCCATTTCACTCCTCCCCTACCTTGCAAAAGTCCTTGAAACTCACATCACCACCACTTTGAGCACTCACATTGAGGCAAATCATTGCCTCTCCTCCTGCCAAGCTGGCTTCCGTCCCCTGCATTCTACAGAAAAAGTGGTCATTTCAGTCATGGACAAGCTGCGTGAAGGTATTGACATCAACCTTCCGCAAGCCTTGATTCTTCTAGATCTATCCGCCGCTTTTGACACGGTGGACCACACCATCCTCCTTAACCGTGTCAGGGCGGCGGGCATAGAAGGCTTAGCCTTCTCCTGGCTGGAGTCCTTTCTTGCTGAGAGGACTCAAGCAGTCCGTCTGGCTGGCTTTACGACGGCCTCTCGCAAAGTAGAATGCGGGGTCCCCCAGGGCTCATCACTTTCCCCTCTTCTGTTCAACCTTTATATTTTTCCCCTTATTTTTATGTTACAGCAACTGGAGGTCACCGTGTTCAATTACGCGGATGACCTCCAGTTAATCTTCAATCTGTCTCACTCATCTTCATCTGCCCTGAACGTCCAAACAATCATGACCCTCATTCAAGATTGGATGAACTGCAGCCACCTCAAACTTAACCCGGACAAGACCGAGCTGGTCTTGACCGGAGGTGGCTGCAGTCCATGGTCTTCTTCCTTTTGGCCCCCCTCCCTCGGTGCCCCTCCACTTCCCGTGTCCAAAGTAAAAACCCTGGGAATCTTTCTTAATCCCCAACTTACTGTTCACCCACAAGTCAGTTCCGTGGTTTCCTCATGTTTTTTTTCCCTTAGGGTAATCAGGAAGGTTTCTCGTTTCTTTTCCCCTTCAGCCCTAAAACTTGTTATGTTAGCCATGGTACTGTCCTGTATAGACTATGGAAACATAGTCTATAACGGAGCCCCCGCATACCTGATCCACCGTTTACAACTGGTGCAGAACCAGGTGGCCCGCCTGATCCATGGCTTACCCAGATATCATCGGGTCACCCCATTACTCAAAACATTGCACTGGCTCCCTGTCAGAGAACGTGCCCTGTTTAAACTCGGCTGCCTCACGTATCAGGCCAGATCGGGCACTGCCCCCGAGTTTATCTGCTCTCTCATTCAGCCATATTGTCCAGGCAGAGAACTTCGCTCAGCCCATTTGGCCCTTCTTACCATCCCCCGCTTTAAAAAGCAGAGATCAGGCGGAGCAAGATTCGCCGTCCTGGCTCCAACTTTTTGGAATTCCCTCCCTGTCACTCTACGTACCTCACCCTCCTACCCTTTGTTCCGGAAAAACCTGAAAACCTTCCTTTTCACGCAAGCCTACCCGACCTAATTTCCTAGTTGCTGCCGTTCACTGATCAACACTAGCGCCATGAAACCGCTGGGTATGCGAGCGCTGTACAAATGTTTTTAAATTCAAATTCAAATTCAACATTTCGTACCCAGTGTTCCCCTATCATACCAGGCCTCACACTCTTTTTGATGATTAATAACTTTCTGCACTACCTCATCCAAACTCATCTATCTGTTCTACTCCTTTGCCACTCATCAACCATCCTGAAATTATCTTGGCATTACCTGTTCTTTCTCTCAAGCATTAAAAAGGAGCTATGCCACTGACCATGTTGGGAGCTGTATAGTGGGCCCACATTACTTGCATGAATACTCTCTTCACGCTTTCCTTTCTGCCCCGCCCGTCTAACACATAGCTTCATTACCCTATTTAACCTCTTGACTTTTGTGTTCGCTAGATAATTATTTAGAGCCATCCTTAGTGTCCCCCCCTGCCCCCCTTTCAGGAAATCCTACATCTCCTTTGAGATAAGTTGTTTTTCATTGGTACAATGGTTTCCAGCACACTATCCAAGACAAAATGCGGTTTTAAAAAATTCAACCTTAATGGCAGTGTTTCACTATGCCCTCGCACTTTGCTCTCATCCATTTGGAACTATAGCTTGCAAGGTTCAAAATAAACCTTTCTGTCTAAAACACAGCCTCAAATGGTCGAACTGTAGGTAAACATATTTTAATCCACAGTTATGAGGGGTTCTACTTGTGACGATGGTGAATTTCTTATATATTTCCCTTCAATTGTATCTGCTTATTGGACATCTTTTCTAACTAGCTCATCTATCATTGTCCATTGTAGGCTACCAAAACGTTTCCCTTACCTCACCATTGGTCACTTTCCTTACCAAATGGACTCTGTGTGCTAGTTAACACTTTTTTTCTGTAACTTCAGCTTTAGAGACTAACTCAAACTATATTTGGAGTCACCCTTCTTCAATGCATAACTTTTCTTTCACATGCCAATAATATTTAATATTTGTTCCAGCCTCCCTCCTGTCTTCCCACACTTCAGCCACTGGCTTAACATTTAACAGTCACCACCTACACATCTTTACTCAGAGTGTCTTTTTCAATCAACTTGATATTCCTTGAATAAACAGGTTTGTAGAGCTCACTCTTACCTGTAAAGGCATCCTGCCACTGAAGGTAACTGACATTAGCGGAACCATTTACAAGGAAGTGAAGAGAACTGTTTTCACTTTTTTTTTATGAAAAAGATAGTGACTACAAACAAACTTCAGTGAAAAGGGAAGTAAACAGGTCTTTGAGGATGTAAAGCATAAAGTCAAATACAAAGAAGCTATAGGTAGCCAATGAGGAATCTTGAGATGGAAGATAATCGAGGTACATACTGAAAGGCATTTAATAAGCTCGGCAGACGCATTTAGACGCATTTTATTAAATTCCAGACAGCAGATGAGGTAACCAATAGTCCCAAGATAAAGATAAAGCACATTATCATAGACTAAGTGGGACAAAACAGTTGTCTGACTACAGTCTTCCAACAGTTCACAGTGAAGAGTGTAATAATCTTACGAAGCATTCTGATTCCGAAAAAAATAGTGAAGAAACTGCATATTTTGCCTGCAGATTTCTTAGCTGCTGGCAGACCAAGACCAGACTCCAGGACAAGGAGAGTCTCGCACAGCTCTGAGTGTTACTAATGCAGCATTCACCAGTGCTACTGGTCTAACCCGTTAGTTAACAAGCTTGTGCAGCCCACGATTAGTTACTTCATGCGGTCACTGGTCCCACCTACCTTCCTTCCGAACTTGTGCACAATAAAGGTTGGATATTACGAAGTGTATGAGACCTGTTAGCAAAGCCTGTACAGAGAATAGAATAGAATAGAATAGATGTGGACTTGTAAAGCGCGATTTGCTGCCCGGAGGCGTCCAAGCGCTAGAGTAACCAGAACCTACCAGAGAACTGAGGAGAAGGATAGCTGGGGATTAAAGGGGAGAGTTAAAAAGGAAGGTCTTCAATTGTTTACGAAACACAGATAGGTTGGGATTGGCTCTGAGATGCAGTGGCAGGGTATTCCAAGTTCTGGACGCATTGTGGGCGAACGTCCTACCACCTGCTCTGTATCTTTTTATTCTCGGAGCCACTGCTAGAAAGGTCTGGCTGGAGCGAAGGCTTCTGTTGGGGATGTAATGAGTAACTAGGTCGCGAGAGATGCTGGGGCCAGTGTCCCAGAAAGCTTGGTGGGCTATGCACATTGCCTTAAAAAGAACTCTCTGACGGACCGGCAGCCAATGAAGGCTAGCCCGTCCGGCCCTCACTGATTGTCTACGAGGGATCTTGAGCAGTAAACGCGCAGCGCAGTTCTGCACTATCTGCAGTCTGCGCAGGGTGTACTCTGGGGCGCCGAGATCGAGCACATTGTTAAAATCAAGGCGTGAGTGTATAAGACCTTGTATAGCCACCTGTTTGGCTTCCATGGGAAGGAGGGGAAAGATTTTGTTTAACATCCTTATGATGCCAAAACAAGTGGCTGATAGTTTTGTGGCTTGAACTTTGAAAGACAGGGATCTGTCCAACCACACTCCAAGGCTCTTGATGTTGTTTTTGGGAGCTAGAGGGGGGCCCAGACACGGAGGCCACAAGGAGGGGCGGAGGCCGAGATCTGAAGGGCCTAGGAGCATCAGCTCTGTTTTGTCCCCATTCAACTTGAGGGATGATGAAGACATCCAGGTCTTCACCTCCTCTAGGCACTCTCTGGCGCAGGCCGGTTTGCCTCCTGCGCCAGTGAGACCACCAGCTGCGTGTCGTCCGCGTAAGAGATGATCTTAACCCCGAATGGACGGACGACCTCAGCCAGTGGCCTCATGTATAGGTTGAAAAGTGCGGGGCTCAGAGAGGAGCCCTGCGGAACTCCACACTTTAGAGGTCTGCTAGAGGACACGGACTCACCCTCAAAGACTCTAAAGGATCTGTCCTCCAGAAAGGACTTAAACCACGACCAGGCTTTGTCCTTAATCCCGGCGCAGGACAGACGGTCCAGTAGTGTGTCATGACTGACCGTGTCAAACGCCGCGCTTAGGTCAAGGAGGATCACTGCCACTGATCCTCCTTGATCCAGGATTTTTCTAGCTTCTCGGTGACCATGAGGAGAGCGGTCTCAGTCCCGTGTTTTGGTCTAAAGCCCGTCTGGGTGGGGTCTAGTAAGTGATGATCTTCCAGGAAGTTTACTAGCTGTTGATTAATATGTTTTTCTAAGACCTTGCTCACCCATGGGAGTAGGGAGATGGGACGGTAGTTACCCAAGTCAGATGAGTCTAAATTGGGTTTCTTCAGTAACGACCAGACCATGACCTGTTTCCAGACGGTCTGGACAATGCTGGAGGAAATGGATGCATTTAATACCTCCCTAATAATAGGCAAGGTGATCTGGGAAGCAGCCAATATTATGTCCGGCGGGGCAGGATCGTTCGGTGAGCCGGATTTGACACTGTGCGCTAGTGATTCAAGGGTTGTGGGATCTAGTAGGGGGAAATGGGTCAGGGTGGGTTGAGGTAGAGAAGGGGAGGGAACCTGGGGGTTGTTGGGTTGGATTGAGAAGGTGGTCTTTTTAGGGGGGAAGGCCGAGTAAATAGTATTTACTTTCTGATAGAAGAACTCAGCAACGTTATTGCAATGAGTGGTGGATTTTTCGGCCTGCAGTGCAGGGGGGGATTCGTTAGCTTTTTGACGATCTGGAAAATCTCCTTGGGTTTGGACTTGGCCAACAATATTCTGTTGGAGAAATAGGTGGCCTGGGCTGCTTTTACTTGAGCTTTGTACTCGCCGATAGATTCTCGGTAGCGGGTTTTATTGTCTGCCGAGTAATCTAAACGCCAATGCCTTTCCGACCTTCTACATAGACGTTTCTTGTCCCTAAGAGCCTGCGTGTACCAAGGGGCAGTTTTGTGGGGGCGCTTCAGCGTAGTCTTACTCATTGGGAGTGTCGCGTCAAGGGTTTGAGTGACCCAGTTAACGTAGGCCTGATTAGCTAGGTCAGGATCCTCCTGATCACGGGGTTGAGAGCTGGCAAGTTTGATCGACCAGTTATCAACCGCGAGACGGGACCAGGCTCGCCTGAGCTTCGAAGTAGGGATAGTTGACACTGGTTTGAGCGAGGCAGGTCCTGCGAAAATATAAATAAACATCAATAAAATATTAGATTTTTTTTTTAAGTTATGTAACTAACAATGTCACACAGTGTGCAGAGGCAAAAGGCCATCACTCACACAAAGTCTAGCCAGTGGCTGAATTGGGCAAACCCATTGCTCTATGCTGTATACTGTAGTGGGTGGAAGCAAAATGTGGTTGACAGTTTAACAGACCAATGGATGAATACTGCTGAGATAAAGCCCTCTATATATGTCTATTATGTCAAATATATTATTTAAAAACATTAGTCTGGAGAGATAACTGAAACCAGACGTAAAAGGAGTCAGCACAGGACACGACCTTAGCCACTTTGGCTCTTATCAGGTATATAAGGGTTGGACATCCTAGAAAATGTCCTGAAGAGGTGGAGAGGAAGAGGTATAAAAGGCCTTCTGTACCCAAAGGGAAGGACTTGCTACTGTAACAATTCTTTAGAAGACTGTACAAGGGGAGTACATTAAGAAGGGGTGGAACTTCACTGACCTTCATATAGTGATTTATTGCTGGAAGGCCTCTTGCTACCGAGGCTCCTTGGAAGACTCAGCTTTTTTTTTAACAATGGTGTCCATATTGAGGTCTATGTAAATTAGTTGGTTGTAATCACATTTCCAGACTTCTCACACAAAACATCAAATTAATTGACTAGTTGTGACATTCATGATTCTTGTAATATTTATTCTATCCAACCAGTAACTCTGACTTCGGGAACAGTGCTTAATTTGAGCCGTGGTTTCCAGTGCTTGCACTGGCACTAAATTGACAACACTGGCACTTATGACAGTCTGCCACCCTTTGGCTAAATTAGAGATGAGCACAACAACAGTTTATTCATTCAATATATTAAAATGACTAATTCAAGCCCCTCAAACCATTCTTATAGCTTTGGTGGCATTGAATAGTCTGAATTGTCACAGTTGTAGGAGTGTGATGGTTAGCTGTTGTCCTGGTACTGTCATTGGCGGCACTGCTTGGGGCAATGGGTGGTGTAAGCAGCCATGGATTCCTGACGAGGCACTGTCATTTATGTTTTTATTTTCCAAATTAAGGGCTGTTCCTGAACAAAAGGAGCCTATAACATATGTTATAGCCAGAAAGTTGTTTGGGACTAAACATAACAACATTGTGACATTTCTGCCTCAAATGTTTTTTTCTTGATGCCACCTCTGTATTGTGACTTCTGCCCGCTGGTTCCTTAAACGTTAAGAGGTACATGAATGGCTATGTCCATGATTCAAATATTCAGACTTAGGCTGATTTGTGCTCTTTCTGTGTAGGAACTGTATATGTTTTGCTGTGCGTATATTTAATTTCATAACAGTGATAACCACATCAATTTGGTCACAAGGAAAACCTAGAATTTTCACTGAGGTGGGAATACAATTCAAAGTAATTAATATGTAAGTTTTTAATGGTACTGTTATCTGATATCATTTGTGCTGTCTTCAAAACAGAATATCAAACATATACTACATTTACAATAACCTTTAACCTTGGATTAAGAATACTACTGTGTGCTACATAAACACATTTCACTAGTACAGGCGAGTCTCTGAATTTTGTAGTTGGATCTATCAACAGTGATTTTTGACCGATCTTTATAGAATGTGGTTGTTTTGCCAGTTCTCATCTTAATGTATTACCTTCATTATTATAAGCAGTTATGAAACACGCATTGTGCTTATTTTCTTTGTCTACTGGGTTGTCATCCACAATTTACTTGTTTTCATAATCTTTGGGAGTTCTCCTTCAGTTCCTTTGGCCTTCTTAGAGGCTTTTCATGTACCACTTGTACTCACTCAGCCTAAATTAATGAACCAAGAAAATTACCCCCAGTTCAAAATCGAATTTGGTAAGGCGGTTTCTTCCTGTTCTTCAAAACTATGTATAAGGGATAACTATTTTCAGACTCTATGGGTTTTCTATAAGGCAGGGATATAATTATTGTCTGTAGTTTTATTTTGAAAAGTGCATAACTCAAATACTCAATCTAATTATATATATGTGATAAATGTAAATCAGAATATTATTGGGAATATAATTGAATAATAATGTTATTGACAAAATGTATGTATTTTGATGAGAATCCCATAAAATCGAGAAACGTATTTCCTAATATATTTTAGATTAATAAAAGTGTATTTATATAGCTCACATAAAAAGTATTTGGTATAAGCATTGAATGCTTCACTTTTTGGAATCCATACGTTTACCTCTCCTATCATCCTACTGAGAGAAAAGCCTATCATTTAAAGGAACTTCTGGAAAAGTTGGTTCACTGTTTCTGTTTCTATGCTGGTTTATCAAAAGTTAATATACCATGTGTAAACTGTATAATTTCTTCAGCGATTATGGGTACCCTTAACTGGATGCCTTTACTGAAAGAAAGTTTTATAGAGGATGTACTCCATTGCCTTGGTACATGTTCGTATAGACAGCTGTGACAATAAAGGTTACAAAACTGTGCTTCATCCAATCCAGTGTTGGCTATGACGTTCAATATATCTGTTTCTCATAAATATGGCATTAATTTACAGCAAAGTGTTAAAATTATCAGTCACATGCCTCTTTTTTTTTTTTTACTTTGCACGGAACAGAATACTAGAGTTCAGGTATATTACAGCCAGATTGCTCACACTGCCTACACTTTCAACGCCTGTGTGTGCACCAGTCATTTATGTGGTGGTTACTCAATTTATTGTTTGTAGTGCTTGGACACGTACTTTTGGGAGACATACATTGGGAAAACTAGACTTTTACAGATATTGGCATCACTCATACTTGAGCATTTTGCCTGAAGAGTCTAATACTTGATACAGTATTTCAGCCTTGAAAAAGTCTAAGCGGCGAAACACGTGTCGGCTGCCTTTTCTTTTGATGCTGTTCTACGTAATGAAGACTTTGGAAGAAGAATTAAAAAACTACTTTTTTTAGCCAGTACATCGGAAATCATCATTGGGCTTACGGACCATTTACATTGGACTTTTGTGTGCTTCTGTACTTTTTTCCTATTGCTTCTTGGTATAGCAGGTTCTGCTGTGGGGAGTTCCTTTCCTGCTACCCGGAACATGAAGGAAGGACACCACAAGTGCTGGCATGCTAGTGCGTATCAGTTTGACAGACATTATGGGGCATATCTACAAGGGGATTGCCCCATCGGAACGTCACTTTTAGGGATGTTCCGGTGGTGCAATGCCCTGCTCCATATTTACAAAGTGGTGTTAAGCCACTTTTTGTGGCTTAACACTGCTTTGTAAATATAGTACCCTTTCACGCAGGTATCTGCATGAAAGGGGTGTGCAATGGATGTTGCTGTGTCTGTTCCACCACAACACCCATTGCTTTTTGATGCTGCCCCAGATTTACAAGGAACTGTAAATCTGAGGCAGCGCCATAAACTAACGTCATGCAAAGACAGGTATTAGATTGGCGCAGCGAGGAGAAATATGTAATTCTCCTCGTTTTTGCTTTTTCTATTTGTGCTGCATTCTGCAGCACACATAGAAAGTGCAAAATACCATTAATGATTGTTTTTGTGCAGGAAGGTGTCCCTTCGTGCACAAAAACTATCATTAATTAATGGACATCTTCCTACACATAAACAATCATCCCTGCAATGCATGCATCCTTTGACTATAGCACAAGGGTGTCTGTGTTGGCGCTAGGCAGCTATTTTTAGTACCAGCACTAGGGAAAACACAGGGGTGCGCTGTATTCTTGTAAATACTGTGCATCCCTGCACTTTGGAAATGGTGCACCACGGCGCTTCTGAATTTTCTGCAGTGCCGCACCAATTCCTTGTACATATGCCCGTAAGGGCTTGAGTCACAAATATAAACTCAGAGTGTAAACTTACTACAAAAGTGTAAGTTATGTCTTCACTCCCTGAGTATCGCAATTGGCTTACTCTTGTGTGGGTGGGTGACGCCCCTCCCTAAACCTTCCTAACTCCTCTGTATCCTCCTCACCTATTGGAGTAAAACTGCCCCTTCTTTAAGCCACTCTCCTGTGTCCTTCCCAAATGTACTACTCAAACTAATACTCACGTGTGAGGAAACTTTTAAATCAGGTGAAGAACTGCACACAAATTAGTATAGATAATGCAGAGGTGTAACACTCTCCACGTACTTTGTGAATTGCAAACTGTAGTACGTGTTTTGTAATACTACAAAGTGCAGTTTGTGAATCAGGCCTATATGTAGTAGATGGACTTCTTTTTCTGTGCTCTGGGAGACCATCCGGGTACTTAAGTGTTTTTTTAGGGCCTATGCCTTGGCTTTCACTGATACAAGAGGTAGGCGGGTAGGCGGGAGGAAAGTATCTCCACCAGGATAGAAGAAAATAAGTAAATGTTCATCTGAGAACAGTGGAACTTTATAAACAACTATGTAAATACTTTGATATTTAAAAAATGTGTACAGTTGTTTTCACAATTGATTTGCGGCCTGACTGATCCTGGCTTCTGACATTAGGAGAAGCAGCCAGACCAAGGTATACATGAAAAAGTATTTTCATTTTCTATCAGGCAGCAGCAGGAAACGAGGGATTTCTTGAGCAGCGGAAACAAGCAACGCATCCGCCTTGCCTGGTGGCAGAGGAGCTGAATTTGTTTGCGTATCACCTTGAATGCTAATTTTAAAGGAGAGCAAATACGGTGTGGCAGTGCAGAAGAGGCGCAGATCAGATCCTGCACCAGGGCGCAGGGTGGCCATGAAATTGCTTCACACATGTTTATGTTTTACACGAGTTCAAAGGTGATGGTGATGTGTGCGCCCCTGACCGATCGATGATCTGGACGTCTAATGCAAAATAGAAGAAAGAAAGACCGTGGTTGGCAAAGAATTCTGTAATGGCGGCGGCTGTGACGCTATCCTGTAAACCAAGACTTGTTCTTGCAGTAGTCCTAACTTACTCCTACATTGTAGGAGGGAGTCAGTAGACCTTTGAGTTTCAGACTAGTTAGTGGTCTTCATAAGAAAGTTTCTGTTTTATGTGTCGTAACTCTGAAAGGCCTTTACGAGTTTTTGAGATTAAGGATGTTTTTGCGAAATTACCTAACCGCATATTGGGAATATAATCGGATGGAGCACCGAAACTGCTTCGTGCGACAGACATTACCATCGATGCTTTCAGACTTGCTCCTGTTTTTTATGAATGCCTAATCTATGTTGCAGAAATGTGGGTATCAGAGATTGTTGAAGACGGTCTCGAAACCGGGAATGGAATAAAGCTTTTAATTTTCAGGAGCCTTTAACGGCTTTGAATCTAATTGCTTTTTGTACTGTTGTCGCTGAAGTAGGAAAGTTGAGAGCATGTTGCCAAAAATGTATTGAATAGAGAGGGGCGCAGTAATCAGTGCACAAGGTGTACAAGGGCTAAACTAGTTCAATTGTTCGAGAGTCCAGTCTGAATACTATACGCGTTGGAATGGCTTGCAATGCAAAGTAGATATTACAGGTGTTTATGTGTGTCTGTCTGTCTGCCTGTGCGTGACATTACAGGTGTCTATGTGTGTGTGCGTGTGTCTGTGCGTGACATTACAGGTGTTTATGTGTGCGTGAATGTGTGTGTCTATCTGTGCGTGACATTACAGGTGCTTATGTGTGTGTGAAAGTGTGTGTCTGCGTGACATTACAGGCGTTTATGTGTGTGCGTGTGTCTGCGTGTGACATTACATGTGTTTATGTGTGTGTATCTGTGCGTGAAATTACAGGTGTTTATGCGTGTGTGACTGTGTGTGTCTGTCTGTGCGTGACATTACAGGTGTTAATGTGTGTGTGAGTGTTTGTGTCTGTGCGTGACATTACAGGTGTTTTATGTGTGTGTGATTGTGTGTCTCTCTTTGCCAGACATTACATGTGTTCATGCGTGTGTGTGTGACTGTGTGTGTCTGTCTGTACGTTACATGCTGTCGTTAGATCAACATTCTTTAGTTAATAGTAGCAACGTTTTGACTCAATTAAATAATACTTAATAGTTTATAACTCCTACTGAGTCATCTAGGCCCAGGCAAGCGATCTGGCAAGCGATCTGGCAAGCCAAACGGTGTTGTATGCCACGCCTCTGCCAATCAGTGGTGAACCACCTACGATTATTGCAGCTGTGGATTTTATGCAACACGACAGCAGCCTGTAAGCCGAAGTGAGCAACACCAAGTGGTCGGTCATGTCATTGCAGCAAGGCACCCGACCACACTTTTTTTGTTGACAAATCTCCAAGTGCAGGTTTGTTTTAGAAAAATAAAAAATGAATGTCCCTGGTGTCTTGGACGTGTGCCTTTTCCCTCCCAAAATGGGCATGCTTGTTACACACCTCAAAGTGGGCTGGAGCAGCATGAGGAGGATGTACAGAACATACATGAGGACATCACAATGCCTTGAACTTCTAAATGATGGCCTTTATCAATCCTCATTCCAACATAACGTTGAGTGAAGCCAGTTCAGTTCGGTATGGTGGCATTTCGTAAAGCTTTAAGGTGTACTGTTTTAAGATGCTGCCATTTGGACTCAACCATCCTCATACGCATATGCAATGGATACATTATTTAAAGGGATTAAAGGAGGGTTCTATTTCCATGGCTCTTCTCCAAAGATAACGAAGCTAAATGAGACAATAGTTTACTAAAAACGTCCAGAATGGGATTACCAAAAAGAAGTCTATTAAGAAAATAATGAAAAGGTGTGTTCCAAATCCGGCCTATTTCCCTGATGAATGTTTTTCTCAAAAGCATTGAAAACTTGGCCCAGAACCGTGACTCATTAAATATACTTTTAGGTTTCATCAACTATTGTTTGTTTTTTCTAATAATTTTGTTTAAAAAAAAAGTTAAAAAGTAATGATTCAAATTAGAACAAATGCTTATTTATTTGGGTCCAAACTAATGACACTTCAAAAGACAGAAATGTCTTACCTAAGATTAAAAAGTAACATAAATAAGGCAACAATGTTGCATAATGTCTAAAGTAGATCTAATCATATTGACTGTCTTTACCTGAACCCGTGATCTCCAGCTGTTGTACCTCTGATTCCTTTTTAGGAGATTGCTAATGCCTGTGCATTCAAAGCTCTGCATGAAGCTGAAACAGGATTCACTGAACAGGAGACGCTTATTCATGGCCACTGAAAAACGTTTATTTGTATACAATTCTAATAATTTGTTTGCATCTAGCTCAAATTGGTCAAACGTTATTAAAATTGGCGCAAACAGGGTGTCACGCTTTACCGAAACTTTGCAGAAGTTCATTGGGCACCTTTCAGTTTTGGTTGCAGCACTCAAGCATTTGAAGTTGTGTCAGTTTGGGTCAGACACAATAACCATCGCCCAGTTGATATACTGGACAGAACGTATTGTCTGTAGCAGGAAACAAAGATTTTGACTACCTAAACGGAAGTTAAACACGGTGGATAGAATGATTACTCGCCTGCCTTAAAATGTTTCGTTTCATTATTTACTCATGTTTACATCACAGACATTTTTTTTCTAAGCGCTATTATTTCACGAAAGCACTCATTCATATGCAGTGATGCTTATGAAGGCTGTTTCCAGAGGCTGCGTCGCATAAACACAGGGTAAAATTAAACTGCAGGCAAGTTTAAAACATAACTTGAATCCTCAGAATAAGCTAGGCACACCTTTTTTTTAAACTTATTTTAGTGAAAAAGTAAAGGATAATGCAGCGAGTATGAAAATGACACCAGAGGCAATACATGTCACCCACAAAGATAGACAGGTCCACCATACCAGCATCGGATGTAGAGCATCGCATTTGTCATCCAAGCCACCGTGTTGGCTGGGCACAGATTGAATGGTGGGAACACCCAACATCCATCTGGCCAACTCCAGAATATGTGAGATAACAGATTGGATTGCAGGGGGTCCCAAAAATCCCTACGACGTGATTGAGGATGCAATGTTTCAGTATATAAATCAAATTGAGTATTACTCTATGTCATGTCTCGCAAACAACAGCTTATTTTGGGCACAGCTCTGCTCAACCAGGAGCTCGTGGTCTGATGTTGAGCAAGTGAGAAGGCCATAGCGACTGTTAGACCTGGGATCCCTGGTGGCTGAGCTGGGTACCTTAGGCCAAGTAGGGACCCTTGTTCCAACATCAGGGAAAAGAGGGTCACCTTCTTAGATAGCCCCGCTCACCGCCTTGGTAGCTCGGCACGAGCAGCCAGGCTTATCTTCAAGGCAAATGTGTAAAGTATTCGCAACCATGCTCACAATAATCCAATGATGACACCACAAATAGACTCCACACGATTTTTATAAAACAAGTATAAACTTTATGTAAAAAGATATACCATAAGACCACACAATATAAAACCAACATGTGAGGTTGTGTAATATTTCTCCTGGCCGGTTGTTAGGCCAGCCAGCCCTTGTAAGTTCTGGCAATGTCAATGAGCACTTCTAAACATTCTCCAGTACTCCCAATAACATGTCATACAGTTCTTAAGGCTAGGATCAGGTACTTTTGCCAAGTAAAAATACAGTAATGCGTAACGCAGCAATCAGACACTCTGCAATGAAAAGAACGCAAAGCGTAACGCAACAATGAGGCACTTTGCAAGGTAAAACAATGCAATGCGTAATCCAACCACCAGATATGTTGTTCTGCAATAATAAGGCAATGCGTTTACACTAATCAGGTAATTTGTTATACAGGAATAATGCAATGTGTAATACGTCAGTCAGCTACTCTGCTCTCAGAAAATGTACGACTACGTAGTACACTCAGGCCCCATCACCGGGCCTAAGGCGGTCTCTCTGCCTCCTCTTCTGACCTTCTGTCAGCCTCTCACAGTTGCCCCCAACACAGTATGATGTAATTCCAAAGTGCAGCTTCGCACTCCGGCCACTGTACCGTCACTCCCTTTGGCAATATGGGCCGTGATACGAGCCGAGGCACAGGCTCGCGCTACCAACACGAGAGAGAGGCCAAGAGCGTCTCCCTCCGAGCCCGCGTCCCACCCCAGGAGTCGACACACGTTACCTGGGTAGCAAAAACCCACTCTCCTCTCCTCGTCCAGTGGCTGGGCCTCCAAGCAGCTTTGTGAAATGGCAACGGCAGCTCGGGCCGGAAAAACAGCTCCTTCGGGACAGCCGGTCCAGGCGGCATTACTTACGAAGATCTCAGGCTGCCACAAAGCAAACCCACACAGCGTCTCTGAGTCTTCCTTCTCTCCGGGTGCACAATCATTGGGCACTCCACACACAGGTCTCAGGCTGCACGAAGATCACATGTACAGCGTCGCTGAGACTCACTTTACTCCGATGCACACGACAACACAGCAAATCCTCACCAAAGTCTCCTGTAAACAACGCACCCACCCACAGTGACGATGAGACTCACTTGGATCCCGGTGCACACGATAACAAGGCAAATCCTCATGAAGGTCTCACAGTGCATAACGCACATGCTCATAGCATCGATGAGACTCACTTAGATTCCGATGCACATGATAACAAGGCAAGTCCTCACGAAGGTCTCACAGTGCACAATGCACACGCTCACAGCGTTTGTGGGATTCACTTGGATTCTGTTGCACACGATCACTGGACAATCCTCACAACGGGGTTCAGTTTGCACAAAGCACACGCACACTGCATCGCTGATCCTTGCTTGGATTCCAGGTGCCTCCAATCACCGGCCGATCCTCCCGAAGGTCTCAGTGCTGCACAAAGCACAGGCACACAGCGTCACTGAGACTCATTTGGACACTAGGTGCCCACAATCACAGGCAGTTCTTACGAGGGTCTCAAACTGCAACAGGCACGCTCCCACAGCGCCTCTGAGACTCGCCTGGAAACTTTTATGTTCTTGTGTTTCCAAACAGGGAGCCAGCTCACCTCAGGCCCTTGGGGGTAGTACCTTCAGGACACAGCACACAGCAAAGTTCTTCAAGCAGGGGGACACAGCACACAGCAAAGTCCCTTTAGCCGTTCCTTGGTTGAAACAGCAAACTGCAGGCCAGCCACAGATCACACAGCAAGGGTCAGTCCTATCCTTCAGTCTCTTCAGTTGTTTCTTCCTTGGCAAAGGTCCTCTTGACCACGAAGTAGCTCCAGTCTTATTCACACTTGATCAAGCCATTCTCCAAAGTTCAGGGGCTTCAGCTCTCATAGTTATACCCCTCAATGGCTTTGAAGTCTTTGTGCTTCAGGGGGCACTGACCCTTGTCCAAACCAGTTCTGGGTGCCTCCATGCCAGTGACACCTCTCTTCCTTTGATTAGTGGGGGTCTGGATTCTCAATTACTCAGCAGGAGAAGAGCCAATTGTTTTATAGCAGCAGCCCAGGCCTCTTCACCTTTAACCCCTTCTATGCTAATGACAAGGTCAGCTCGTCATGCAGTACCACTGGAGCTGTGCTTATGACGAGCTGACCTTGTCATGAACAATGGGGATCCTACATGTGCAGCACAGGAGAAAAATACCCTGTAGCATTGAAGGTGTTAAGGACTTCTCCTCCCCCTACACTCCAGATGCAGGCCAGCCTGTTGCTGTCTCACCTCCTCCCCTGGGTCAAGACATTCCCTAGATCCTATCGCTTTCAAATCCAGACAGTCAATCCACAGCCAGGCAGAGACACACAGAAATGTTAGAGCACAAAACTCACGTTCATAAAAGATGTGTTATTACATTGTGAGTTCAGGCATACTAAACTTCACCTTTACATCTCAAGCCCTTGGGAAGAAAGGCTGGAAAACATATTACATAGCCTTTCCATTCTATCCTATGGGCAAGATGGCTTTTCAACAGTGAAAAACGAAATGGAGACTATCAGGACGACACACACCTTAGTACATGTCCTACCTTTCACATGCACTGCATCATGTCCAGGGGGTACCCTAGACCTACCATAGGGGTGTCTGATGTACACAGAGTGGGAAGGGTAAGGTCTGGCAAGTGAATGCACTTGACAGAACATGGCAGTTTAACAAACTGCACGCATACCCTGCAAGGGCAGGCCTGAGTTCCCTTTTTGAGGCTACTTGTGTGGCTGGCACAACTAGTGCTGCAGGCCCACTAGTAGCTGTTGCATTACCAGACCTGGCACACATAGTGCACTTTACGAGAGTCTTCACTTAGTAAGGCAAACATACCAATCATGGACAACCAATTACCATTACTTTATACAGGGAACACTTACACTTTGACACTGTTTAGCAGTGGCAAAGTGTCCAAAGCATCTAAGTTGGCAACACTATGTCAGAAAAAGGTCTAGGGGGGAAACCAAAAAGTTTAGTGACTTTAGCCAAAAAGGGCCAAGTCCTACAGTGACAAAGCAGTGCTCAGTTTAGTGCCTATCACTCAGGGGCCCAAAAAAGCACTAAACTTGGGTTTCTTGGGAAAAAGTGTAGTCACCATGCTGCTTAATGAGGAGACGAGAGGAGACCAATACTCTTGCAGTTTGGGACATGCCATTGCCACATGCAGATAAACATGCCACACTTTTTACAATCTATTTGACTATTAAGGGTATATTTGACAATGCTCTCTGGGATGTAATAGTATTGATGGAGAAATTTGAATTGTACTAGCTTGTGTCTGTAAGTGAAAGGCGTATGTTTAACTTGTACACAACAATATTGACACAATGCATCTGTGATTGTTACTTCCAGTTCACCCTCCCAATCTAGCTTAAGTTTTTGAGTAATGCAAGAGCCATGTGATGTTATCTCTGAGAACAAAACGGATATAGATTTACCCATATCGGCTCATTGTATATACTCAGTAAGTAGTATAAATTCTTTAGGGGGGATTAGGAACTGTAGGAAAGCGGTTTTGGGTGCAGAACATACCCAATGATAGTAAAGGATGCTCAACGGGGTATCACACCAACTATTCCCAGTTTCTGGAGTATAGTCTTTGCTGCAAGATCATGAGTTAAGGAGGAGTAATGGGTACTCTATAGCTATCCTCTCTGTAGCATCAGTCATGGAGAATATCTTGGAATTTTCCCAGTTTTATTCCAGAGAATCTCTCAAACAATATCAACTCTCTGATTACAAGCACAGGGTTAGTGTTTGAGTTCTGCACATATAGAATGGTACAGTCAGCATAAAAGGAGACTATAATTGATTAGCCACCAATTCTGAGTCCCGGATGTATGTATCATTCCTGAAGAAAGCATGCCAGGGGTTAGGGGACAACAGACAGCCATGTCATACACCTCTAGTATTCCGCTCTGAGTTGTGCTTGTTAATGTAAAGCCTTGCACTTGAATTTGTATAAAGCAACATAACCATTTTCGAAAACTAAGTACTGGAGTCCATGCGCCGAAGTACCTCATGCATAAAAGACCATGCATGTGAGTAAGATGCCTTTTCATTTTGAGTATTATTGCCATGGTGGAGAGGTGCAGATCTATGAGGTGCAGCAGGGCCATCAGTGTGCAGAGGCATCGGGCTGTGGATTGTTTAGGTATAAAACCCGACTGGCCAGGCAATGCCAGAAACTGCATATTTGGCTGTAGATAATGCACCTGCTTTTTTGCATAGACTTTGCTATCTGCATTTGAGACACAATAAAGTTAATAGAAAGCGTATTGCGTCGGGTCTTTGCTTGGTTTTTATAAAACAGTAATATTGGCCTCTATCATCGAGGGCTGAAGCTGCCCCTTGAGAATAGCCTCTTTATAAACATCTAGTAATCTGGGTTCTAATTCTTGGATGTACTCGTTATAAAATTCAATAGGTAGGTCATTGCCCCCAGGGTCCTTCCTGCTAGCTAGAGCCCTAATCACGCTCTTAAAATCTTCCAGAGTCAGTAGCGTATTTAGCAACTCTGACACCTCGCCCTCCAGCCAACCCAATGCTATTTCCTCAAGATAAGTTGCAACGTTATCCAGGGACCACGGGGTCCTGGTTGTGTACAAGCTACGATAATGCAACGTAAATGCCCCAATAATATCAAGGGTGTGGAGGAAAGTGAGCTATCCTCTGTCTGCACTCAAGGGATGGGGTTCTGAGCTGCACAAGACCTAACCACTCAGGCTACAATTCACCCTGGTCTATCCCCCTCACCAATCTGTTTCACGTGTACTTGTTTTCTGAGATAGAGGACCTCCTGTTCCGCTGCCTCTTTGAACACTTCAAGAGTGGTGTGGAGTTTATGTAATGTGGCTTGCGCTTTCTTGACAGCATATTCCAACTCTATTGTCTTGAGACTGAGTTTTAGGCGATCCAGCGTGCCACTCAAGGACCTAAGAATGCCTGCTTCTTTAGAGATACATTTCCCATTTTGTGCCTTGAAGGCCTCCCATAGGGTGCCAGCCCTCAATACTGAATGTGTATTAACCCCCTGGCTGCAGCCGGAATTCTGCGCCTGTGCGGCCCATTCCGATCGCGGGCGTGGTCATGACGGCTCCCGGCCGTCATCAGCACACGCCTACAGTAACTGATGACGACCGGGAGCCGTCATCACCACCGAAGGGGTTAATAGAAAAGTATTCTAATAGATCTACATGCATCTCTGCTCAGAACTCTGGATCCCTCAGCTCTGATCCCTTCAGGTGTCAGGCATCGAAGGGTGGAGGCACTGAGGGGTTCTCTCGTAATCAGTACCACTGGTGAGTGGTCAGACAGTGTCTGAAGATAGGATATGGAATTCACAGGTTTTAGTCAGAAAGTTCTGCAAGACCAGACACTTGTTGATGCATGATGCTGTGTCATGCACTGATGATTAAAATGTCTATTCAGCCGCCCCAAGATGCAAGGTTGCCTTGAGTGGCTTCGTAAATCTCATTCTAGGTTTTGCGTCACCTTGCATTGCAATGCGTTGCTAAAGCGTTTGTTGGCACACTGGAAATGATCAGAGATGTCCCCTGTAGTAGCTTCCTTACCAGGAAGTCAGAACTGCACATCCCTAAATATCATGGGGTGTAGAGGAAGTGGTTTCACAACAGAAGATAATGGTTTCCTCTAGTGGGGAAAAACGAGAAAAAAGTGTATTTCTCAGTGGGGCATCGTTACTCAATGCGGAGTTATACTGTGGGTACAGCCCCGCATTGGGGAAAGAGTCGTGTTTTATCACTTCTCAAAACTCGCAAATCCACACCTGTGCTTAGGAATAACTGTTCAGGTGTAGATTTACAATTATTTTTTGCCAATCGTTCACAATAAGCTTAAGGTACTGAAATGGTACATCTCCAAGGGTTGTGACTAAGGACCGGCTTTAGGGCAGTACGACTGGTGCATTAATAAACACTGCACTATAGGAGGGGGACAACAGATACACATTTATTTCAATGCCTTATTTCCATATGGCGTGCAAAATATGCACGCTGCCCGGACCCAGCTCTGCGTGGCACAGCCGTTGAATCCTCTGTGATATTTCTCCCCCAGTTCTTTCCCTCGTGCCTGCTCACCATACTGATCCACGTTGATGTAAATAATGTTTCTTCTTCACATTACCTGGTTCCAGAGAAGTGTCATCAGATGGCCTTATTTCCAACTCCGCACTTTTCTTGTTTGCGGCCTTTATTCCTAATATGTTGTGTGTTTAACATGGAGATAAGAAGCATGCAGAGACAGGAACGCGTTCGCTGTCACTTTAGAAAAGGATCAGAAATCAAGGTGGCTATATGAAAAATGAGTGCAACTGACAACACTAGGCAGAGTGAACTTGCAGTGTCACTATTTTCCCATTGTGGGTGAGCCCCTAGTGCCATGCCTGTGCGGTGCTATTGGATGGCACACCAGTCTCAGTCTCAGTCTCTCTCTCTCTCTCTCTCTCTCTCTCTCTCTCTCATAAGGACCAGCTTTAATCAGTTGCTTTCCCTGATGGACAAACAGTTGCACCTGTTAAAGGAGGGCTTTTCCCCTCACTTCGGTGGGCACAGCAAGAAGCCGTAAATTTCCATCTAAGGACCAGTGTCCTACTGATTTTTAGTTTCCTTTCCAGTGTGTACTTGAACATGTCCAACATGTTAAGTGGGCTTTTACGTATTGCTCTAAAAATCTTTTTTATCATGGTCGTCCAGAAACCACCCTTTCCAAATTTGGGCTTCCTTTGCACTAAAAACGTTGGTTTAACCCCTTCACTGCGGCGGCTATTCCGCCGCAGTGCTAAGGGGGCGGGGCGGAAATGCGGCGGGCGCATGCTGGTGACGGAACCGCTCCGTCACCAGCGTCGGTTGCGCTGTGCTTGTGACGGAGCGGTTCCGTCATGGCCCGCCCCGCTCAATAGAACGCTCAGCGCAGGCGCGGAATTCGCGCCGCGCATGAGCGGCGAGCGGGCCATGACGGAACCGCTCCGTCATCAGCACAGCGCACCCGCAGCTGATGACGGAGCGGTTCCGTCATCAGCATGCAAAGGGTTAAAAAAAGTACAACAATCTATATTTTTAAACAATAAATACCATCATGTCATTTGTTTGCGGCGTTCTGTTTTCTAGCCTATGTCCTGAATCACATGGGCACTACTCACAACTATCCCATCTAATTCAGAACCTACAGCCTTAGAAATGATGACAGTATGAGTTGCATAGTGAAAAGTTACAAAGCTGAGGGAAGGGAAATTGTGGTTTATTGAGTTAATAATGTCATCAACAATTATTGACTAGCTCACCTTTTGTCTCCTCTTTCTCTTGCAGGTGACATCGTCTGGCTGTGGAACTCAGCTTTTTTCTGGACCCTAATTCCAGCCCAAAGAAGGCCTGTGAGACGTAGCTCCATGTGGCTTCTACATCAGGATGGCTTCCTAGAGCACGATCTCAAGAGCACCTGGCCTCCCACCATGAATGCGTCAGTTGCCCCAAATGCCACAGACCCACCAGATCCACTTGGAGGCCATGACATCTGGGAGGTGGTACTGATTGTTTTGACGACTGGTATCCTTTCCTTGGTCACCATCATTGGCAACCTGATGGTGATGGTGGCCTTTAAGGTTAACAGCGATTTGAAGACAGTCAACAACTACTTCCTGCTGAGCCTGGCCTGTGCTGATCTGATCATTGGAGCCCTTTCCATGAACCTCTACACTATGTATATTATCATGGGGTACTGGCCTTTAGGGAGTGTGTTCTGTGACCTCTATCTTGCTTTGGACTATGTGGCCAGTAATGCTTCCGTCATGAACCTCTTGGTCATCAGTTTTGATCGTTACTTCTCTATAACGCGGCCTTTAACTTACAGAGCAAAAAGGACTCCAAAGAGGGCAGCCATAATGATCGGTATGGCGTGGACCATCTCTTTCGTCTTGTGGGCACCCGCCATCTTGTTCTGGCAGTACATAGTTGGAGAGCGAACAGTTGGCCCAGGAAAGTGTTACATTCAGTTCTTGTCAGAACCGATCATTACATTTGGCACTGCCATTGCTGCATTCTACCTGCCAGTCACTATAATGTCAATACTTTACTGGAGGATCTACCGGGAAACAGAAAATCGCACCAAGGAACTTGCGGCTCTAACGGGCTCGGAGACAGCCAGCATTGTTCAGCCAGCCATGAACAGCTTTAGAAGTACAAGCAGCTCTGATCAATCTCAGGCAGTGGAGACACCAGCCGCCACACTACAAAGGCCGAGGGTTTGCTGCTTTCCAAACTGGAAACAAAGCCAGTTGGCTGAGAAAACTCAACAGGAGAACAGTAGCAATGGGAGCTGGAATAACACTGAAGAAGGCGGTTCTGCTGACTCCTTGACTTCTTCAGAGGGAGAGGACCAGCCATTTGAAATGAAGAGCATTTGCTCGGTTGTGATCAAGTTGCCCATGATCAATTCTGTGGTTCATTCGCCCAATACAGCCAGTTCTGACGGGTCAAGTGAAACTTTAGATAAAGACAGCCCTCGGCAGGCCAGGGCCATGCTGAGGAATTCCTCTAACAACACAAGTGGGAATAATACCTGTGCTGTCCCAACAGGGACCCCACCAAAAGTCAGCAGTGCTAGGGCCAACAAGCGCCCAATGAAACAAAAGCCACTCACCTTGAACTCTACTGCTATAAAAGATAGGGTGACCCCCAAAGCACAGGCACCAATCACCAAAAACCAGATCAATAAGCGAAAGAGCATCTCTCTGATCAAGGAGAAGAAGGCTGCCAAAACCCTCAGTGCAATCCTGCTGGCATTCATCGTTACCTGGACCCCCTACAACATCATGGTGCTTGTGTCCACTTTTTGTGGAGAAGATTGTGTGCCGATTACACTCTGGGAGTTGGGCTACTGGCTCTGCTATGTTAATAGCACTGTCAACCCCATGTGTTATGCCCTTTGCAACACCTCCTTTCGCAACACCTTCAAGATGTTGCTCCTCTGCCATTGGGACAAGCGGAAATGGAAGACGCACAAGCGGTCGGCCTCCTGCTACAGGACCCCGGCACACTGAGTCTCAAGAGGGAGCTGCAAGTGAATCCTTTTATGGTAAGCTATGGTTCTCTGGTCTATGTTACACTTCTGGAACAGGCTTACTGCTGCTTGTAATTTCTATGCTTAGGGATTAGCAGGAGAGAAGTAATTGAAATAAAAGTAAAGACAAGGGGCTACAGTTGTGTTCATCCCAGTATTATTGTGTGTCACACCAGTAGATCCCTTACAGTACAAGGAAATGTCATCTTTTTGTTGAAAAGAGGAAATGACAGGTCTCTCTCGCTCCCTCTCTCTCTCTCCCTCTCTCTCTCTCTCTCTCTCTCTCTCTCTCTCTCTCTCTCTCTTTCTTTCTCCCTCCCTCTCTGTATTCTCCATTAGAGAGGGGGTGTCAGGAGTCAGAAAAAATTGTCAGAGAAACTCTTATCTGCAAGCATGATAAAGTGGAGTCCTGCCAGAGTAGCCGCAAATCAGAACACACACACAATAAATGGTATTTTACAATTAGATGATTATTTATAAATCATATTAATCATAATGATCATGGTTATTGTAAACAACTCAGCAGATAACATGTAAATCCAGAAGAATGTTAGTTAAACCCACTCATATTTAATCACACACCCCGTCCCATTATTCCATTCTGTACTTATTACGTATGAATGTTGTCAGCTATTTAACTTGTATTACTTCACTAAAGTTTAATTATTTCAAGCCAGATATAGTTTCCCTGTACACCCTATGCTGTCATCAGGTCAGCAGTTTGAATTCATCCCACTAGCATTTCCCTCAAAAAACTATTTTTGTGTCTAACCAGATCCATGCACTGGTCACTTCTATACTTTTATCGATAATGGGGTATTGTGGAGTGTGCAGGGAGGCATTCGTGCTGGGATCCTGTTTACAAATGTTAGAAAGAAACACTTTGGAGATAGAAATGCTTATAGGTTTATCATGCACAATATCCAGCACCTCAGCCTCCATCTTGCCTTTCACTTCCCAAACCTCCACCCTTTAAATCACAACATTCTCTTCATGTCGTAGGAGTGCAATCCCAGGATTCTACACAAAAAATGCCACAAATTTGGGGGCTCTAGGTGGCGCGCGACCAAGATGGCCGCACACCAGTAAGGCTCTCGCCAGACAGGCAGGTAAAATATTCTGCTGGCCCATGCTGTGTTGCCTCATGAACCCCCATTGCAGCGGAACTGGTATCGGAACAGCCGAGGGTCATATCAGCGGAGTCGGACCTGAAGCCGATCTGTGCGCTGCCGGCAGAGAACTCGGAACTCCAGTGCCTGAGGCCGCACTTGCGCACGGAGGCGGGGGCGCGTCAGCTGAAACTACAGCAGACCGCGGCCTGGGAGCGTGAACAGGGTGGATCGAAAGGGCAGCGACAGTGCGGGCGAAGAACGGCGGCGCACAGACGAACCTGCGGGCCACGGGGAAATACACTACTGAGGTGAGGCCCAAATGGGAGAGAGTGATACCACCCCACCGATTACATTCCGGAGGGGGAGAACAGCTGACGCGGGAGGCAAGGACGGCCTCCCATGTGGCAGTGCCGTTAATCTAGCTAGAGATCCAGCCACTGGGAAAAACAAAAAGAGAGATACTGGCAGTGATTGGGATGATCCCGGAGCTGGGGGGCCCGCTAGGATGATCACGCAGTACGGGACAGCATAGCGGATTTACAGGGGTAAAGAGCGGACTCTGCTGCATGTAATACATTGAGGGACCCCGTGGGTGCCCTTTTCCCCTCACCAGATGAGACTGTTACCTGTTGTACACAAGTCCACTGCAGAGGTAGGGCCTGGATAATAAAAGCCTACCTACCCTCGGTGGGTCAGATCTGTATAATTACTGTCCCTCAGCATTGCTGTTAGAGCTAAACCACGCTCCCCCCAGCAAAGAACTGAGAGCCGGTGAGGCGCCGGCAATTTTACGAGACTGCCAGGCCAGCAGGAGGACCATACTCCAGGAGACGTCAGAGACATATTGCATCCCCACTACCATAAGCTCAGCTGACATCCAGTAAACACCATGGGCAGAATGGAGGCGAAACAAACAAAGATACCTTTTGAGTCACGCAAGGCGTCCAAAACTGGTTCAGCAGATAATGCGGACTTGGACACTGCCAACGGCCAGGAGGAGGACTGGAAGGCACTCTTGCTCAGTATGAAAACCAGTTTGACTTCAATTGGTTTCGAAAATGGACACAATGAATGCACGGCTGGACTCTGTAGTACACAAGCTGGATCAACATGATCAGCGACTTAAAGAGGCGGAAACAAGACTTTCAGACCTGGAGGATGGGGCGTCAGGGACTAGGGAGCGGGTCTCGCAAATGGACAAGCTCCTCAAAATCATAGCTGAGAAAAACGAAGACTTGGAAGCCCGCTCCCGGCAGAACAACGTCTGCATTGTGGGCCAGGCGGAGTCAACCAATACAGGCCGTATGGAGGACTTCATTGAAAAGCTGCTGAATTACCTATTTGGTAGGGAGTCTTTTTCTGCGCACCTGACGATCGAAAGAGCCCACCGGTCCCTATCTGCACGCCCACCTCCAGGGGCACCCCCAAGCCCAGTGATAGTAAGATTCCTAAACTATCGAGATCGGGATACCGCCCTACGCCTAGCCAGAGAGAAGAAGCAAGTCTACTATGAGAATGCCACTCTAGCCGTCTATCCGGACTTTACACAAAATGTGCACGAGACGAGGCGCAAATATGCTGACGTAAAGAAGAAACTTCAGACCCAAGGCATCCCATATGCGATGCTTTATCCTGCAAAACTCTGCATTACGCATCTCGGCAGGCAGCATTTTTTTCAAAACCCACAACAAGCGGAGGAGTACCTTAAGCGACACAGTCGGACGTCTCCTGTAGAGACTGATACCAGAACGCGGCCCAGATCTCAATCCCCAATGTCGGCTCCAGACGCCGCTTACCGTCAGAATGTCAGGTTTGATAGCGTAATTACAACCCCTGAAGTCTGTGAAAATGTGAAACTAACCGATGAACTACGAACTAAACAGTGAGACTGACCATTCACCCGCCTGGACGCTCACCCTCCTCCCACGAGCGCTACAGGTCTGACGAAGACGTAGTGGCAAGTCGGTGCGAATATGGAAGGGGGAAGGCAAGTGGTGGGCCTCTAGCGTTCACCCTGAGTGGGAGATCCCCAAAGTATTTTCTATACGTTTTGTTGAGAAAGTTTGGACTTATTTCATTTGAGTTAAAATAGGGAGGGTATCAATGCCCGACATGTTGGGTACATCGGTGTGGGAGGGGGAGGGGGGTCCTTGCCTTGTAATATCAGTAACAACTCTACTTGCTAACACACACACCACAGAAGCACAATCAGCAACCCTAACAGGGACAACATGATAGACAACCCTGATACATCGACTGCAGACCATAAAATAGCAGTCTTGTCATGAAATGTCCGGAGGCTGAATAACCAGCGGAAGAAGAGGCAGGTTATAGGCTATCTAGAAAGACACCACATTAGTATTGCTCTACTGCAGAAGACACACCTAGACCCCGCAGCCATGCTCCTATTTGCGGCTAGGTGGGCCACGCACCGATGCTTTTCATCCTTTTCTACGTACTCTAGAGGTGTGGTTATCCTCATCAGACGTACTGTGGCCTTTATACTGGGAGGTACTGAGGTAGACTCGCAGGGATGATTCTGTCTGATGTGGGGCGACTAGCCTCACACGATACCACAATAGTAAACTACTATGACCCTAACGTGGATGACCCACAAACCCTAACTGTATTGTGGAGTAAGATTCAGACCCTTGGTTCCACTAACTTGATATGGGGGGGGATTTAACACGCCATGAGCCCGTAGATGGATAGATCCCAAGCCACTACAGAGCGCTGCACAAAATGCTAGCAGAATTGGTAACCACCAACTATCTTTTGGATACATGGTGATACAGACACCCGACACAAAAAGAAGGCACCCATTACTCGTCAGTTCACTCCACGTGGGCTAGGCTGGATTATATATTTGTATCAGTAGGAATGGCACACTGGGTAGAGATGGGCACTCACCTGGCATGTACATACTCGGATCATTCACCAGTCAAGCTGATCAGGCCGCGTACGCCCGATGGCGACTCAGCCCAGCTCACCTCCTAGACATGGTGTTCAGGTCAGACATTGAACAAGAAATCCAAGACTTTTTTACATGTAATGTCGAGTCTGTACCGAGACTTTCCACGGTTTGGGAAGCTTTTAAAGTCACAGGCAGAGAGTGGTGTATCTCCAAGGGCGGAGGGATTCTAAAAGACATCCGTGGGGAGCTTAGCCGGTTGGAGAACGATATCAAACAACTAGAGAGAGAACTAGCTGACACAGGAGGGAGAGAGACAACTAGCGCTGACTTACGGACTAAATTGACATAATACACAGAAACAGCGACCCACGAGTGTAAATTTTGGGGGAAATATCACGTAGCAAGGGTATATGGGGAAGGTGACCACCAGAGGAGAATCTTTGCAAATTTGGTTCGACCACCTAAGTTTACTAACTACATAGCTGAGATCCAAGTTTCGAAGGGAGACTTACACAGAAACCTCCCAGATTAATTATGCACATTTGAAGAATATTATAAAAATGTGTACACTACAAACAGGGGGCAACCGCTTGACCTTCCGCAATATTTCGAGGACACGGCCTTAGCCTGGCTCAGAAATATCCAACAGAAATTTCTGAGTGCCAAAATTGAGCTAGATTAAATTACTGAGGCCATCATGCAAATGAAAACAGGGTGAGCACCAGGGTCGGATGGCCCATCCATAGAATTTTATAAGACCTATGTTGAGCAACTAGCACCCATATTGAAGGAGGTATTTTATGAAGCTAGGGAAGAGGGTACGCTCAAATAGTCTCCCTACTCAAACTGGATAAGCCCCCACAATATTGTGAATCATATCGTCCCCTTTCACTGATTAACTGTGACACGAAGATCTTAGCAAAAGTACTCTCCAATCGCCTAAACCTTCTAATGGAGAGACTGGTTCTGCCGGATCAGTCGGGATTCATCCCAAACCGAGCTACATCGCATAACCTCAGAACATTGCTGGCGGTTCTCCAAGACATTGACCCCAAAAGCTCAGCGGTGGCGGTATTCCTTGATGCCACCAAGGCATTTGATTCGGTGGAGTGGGACTATCTGTGAGGCACCCTGAAATATATAGGAATCCCCCCAGCGTTCCTAGGATGGGTGGAACTACTGTACACGCAGCCGATAGCCACAGTGTTATTAATTGGGACCAGATCCAAAAGTTTTGCCATCTCCAGAGGCACAAGGCAGGTTGACCCGTCTCCCCCATCCTGTTCACTTTGGCGATAGAATCCCTAGCTGCAAAAATACAAGTTTTGCCATCTCCAGAGGCACAAGGCAGGTTTACCCCTCTCCTCCATCCTGTTCACTTTGGCAATAGAACCCCTAGCTGCAAAAATAAGGCAACATCATAAGGATAGAGGGCTGGTATATCCCTCTAGACAACTCATAATATCACTCTATGCAGATGATATGACACTATACCTAAAAAAAACAATGACAATTTTAATCCAGTACTACGGGAAATAAACAGATTTGGGGCCATTGCTGGCATACAGATAAACTGGGCCAAATCGGCTATATTCCCATTAACGGACTCGACTAAACTGCACCAACTAGATTATCCCTTAGCTTGGAAATGTTACGAGGATAAATACCTGGGAATAAACGTTACTAGGGACAAAGGAGAATTGATGCGTAACAACTATGGAACCACAATCGACAAGGTGACGGATCCCATCACTAGACGGCTAACGCTACCCCTCTCCATGGCCGGCATATCCCTAGTGAAAACGGTTCTCTTACCCAAATTTATTTACTTATTTATCAACATACCGTACCACCCGGGGCGATTCTTTTTCAAGACATTAGCGACGCAGGTGACCCAACTGATCTGGGGGGAATGGCAGGCGAGATTAAGTCTTACCATGCTAATGCTGCCTTATGCTCCAGGGGGGTTAGAAGCGCCTAATTTTGAATACTAGTATTACTGCGTGCAAGCACACTGCGCTGTCTACTGGTTTCACCACATTTAGCGGTAGAAGATGGTTACATGAACCCTGTCCCGCCTTTGGTATACCTGTTCATGCCAAGTGGGGCCCAGATACGTGACCCATCCATGGTCGACTGCACTGTCACGGCCTGGAAAAAGATTGCTGATAAACTAGAAGCCCCAATGATGTACCACCCCCCAAAAAAATGCCTCTGACCTGGCACCCAGCACTGCAAGTCACTTCTGAGGGAATATGTAGGCGTATGTTAGAACAGCTAAAATACACAGTATTTGGGGATCTTTATCTCGCAGGTACATTCCGGACTAGAGAACAATTTTTTGTCACACACGACCCCACCACCATGGAGCTCTTCATGTATACAAGGCTTCGAAAAGGCATGAAAGCTGCCACCCTCACATACCCCCTAGAGGCATATATATTACAGCCGCCGCATGCACTGTTACTAGTTCGGTATCCAATGGGGTTAACCCAGTATCCCTATGAACCTGGACAGTAACTTAATATTATAAACAGGTGGTTCATTCGGGTGCCACGTATTTCTTCTACTTTCTCATATATACATGTAGTATTCATATAACTCCAAACTTAAAATTCTTTCCAACACAGAACATATTTTCAAAAACAGGATATATTTTAAGAAACAGAATCCAAGCCATCTATGTCTTCATTTGACGTTTTATAAATCGTAGTCACTCATGAATATTTTTAATATATATCATTTACAAAGAGGCTGTAATGTGAACAGTAAGTGCAATTCGTGACTTTAAGTGCTCTCTGCTCTCGGCGCAAGTGTGACTAACAAACTATACAAGGGGGATACAGAAAGAACTTTTTAGCATGGCCTATACTATTTCCACTATACAACTGTATACTGCAATTGTCAGTGTTAAATACAGGATCTTCATATGATAGGTCCACTATATTGATCATCGACGTTTCGACCCTCTGGAGCGCACTTGAGGCGTCTAAGCGAGTCTTCCTCAGGACTCCTCTTTCCAACAGAACTGATTTATACAGTTTTCTCACCACCACAAGCCCGGCTGGGTTTATGAGAAGGTGAGTCATTTTAATGATTATAGGCAATCGGTGGCCCATATCCAAAATCAGAATCCATCCCTAAATCAGTCTTCCTTGAATCTCTTAGGCTGTCCTTCCCCGTCCCTCACAGTCCTGAGGAAGACCCGCTTAGACGCCTCAAGTGCGCTCCAGAGGGACGAAACGTCGACGATCAATATAGTGGACCTATCATATGAAGATCCTGTATTTAACACTGACAATTGCAGTATACAGTTGTATAGTGGAAATAGTATAGGCCATGCTAAAAAGTTCTTTCTGTATCCCCCTTGTAAATATTATTTGTATAGTTTGTTAGTCACACTTGCGCCGAGAGCACAGAGCACTTAAAGTCACGAATTGCACTTACTGTTCACATTACAGCCTCTTTGTAAATGATATATATTCATAATATTTATGAGTGACTACGATTTATAAAACGTCAAATGAAGACATAGATGGCTTGGATTCTGTTTCTTAAAATATATTCTGTTTTTGAAAATATATTCTGTGTTGGAAAGAATTTTAAGTCTGCAGTTATATGAATACTACATGTATATATGAGAAAGTAGAAGAAATACGTGGCCCCCGAATGAACCGCATGCACTGTTACAACGGGCCCCCATAGACGTGTTACCTCGCTCTTATACGAAATACCCAAACTGCAACACGGGGAAAGGGGCATATTTTTATCATTTGGCATGGCAGTGTGCTCAGATACAAGACTATTGGTCACAGTGTTCGTGGGAATGTCATGCATGTTGGACAGGCAAAAACAACCACCTCCACTCATAGCACTGCTGGGTTGTACCCAGGATATTGTTACGGTACATAAAAAGTTCCTGGCGCTGGGTTTCCTAATAGCAAAGCGCAGAATTGCATGCAAATGGGGACGAGGGTGAGCCCCCATATTCAAAGACTGGATTAAAGACATAACCACATGGCAGGAACAATCACTGTGCTATGCTAAATTGCTTCCGCTAACCTCTCGCCCCAAAAATATATGGGGCCCTCTAACTACGTATCTCTTCTCTCAGGGAACCGAAGACAGCACGGATCAAGAAGGCTTAGTATCAACGGGCCACCCATGTGTGGAGAAGCGGTAGAGTTGATGTGGTAAAAGGACAGGAATGCTATAGCACCCTTGGATTCACAATGAGCCTTGCCCTTTACAACACAAACATAGAACGCTGGTACTGGGAGATACAACTTCAGGCCAAATATATAGGTTTGGAATGCATCATGTAACATGTTGTTCATGCTACAAGATGACAGGGCAGGACCCGGAGAGGGGTTTCATTATGAGTTAAGTTGCGACCTTCATGAGAGGTAATGATACACGATGTAACATGCGTAAATGTTTAATAACAATTCTGTATCACGGTGTTTGATAACGCAATAATGAAAAAAAAAAATTTTTTAATCCACACATTTCCCCATTACACAAACTTAAGCACTAACAATAAAATACTAGAAAGAGAAATACCAATAGAATAGTTTATTAAATGCAAATCTTAACCCCTTGAGTGCTGCCCACGTTCAACGGACGTCACGTGCACTACCTCGGTAGTGCTGGGCACGTCCGTTGAACGTCGCGGCCCCGCTCGCGCAATAGAACGTTCCGCATCAGCGCAGTGGAGGGGTTAAACAAGTGATTTGTAAAGAATATACACAAAATTGCAGAATGAGAATATATAATCTAAATTGAGGAAAAAGCTGTGACATCGGATGATCTTCCTACCATAAGTTAGAAAACATTGGCTTGGTTTAGACTTTGCCAAACAGTACTCAATCCATCAGGATGTTGAAGGACATTACATACGTCAACCTGATGGACTACCATTCACCAAATTCTTATATTACTGCTGGTCATTCCTATACATTGAAAGTAACCACCGTCATAGCGACTCCCTTCAAGATACAAACATTTTGTGGATGACCACACTGGTTTTGATGACAGTTCACAAAACATTTCACATATTTTCTTCTTGCCAACATTTTCCTCTGGCACTTGCCCTTTTTATGGTTTCCTTCAACACTATGTTAAATCTTTCCATAATACCATTTACCTTGGTATGAGAGATCTTCTTGTGCATTTTGCCTCTCCTCCATAAGTACTCCTCCATTACTTTCAAAATCATTTACACACCATCATCCGTTAATCTGTTATTTGGAAAACGTTTTCTCTGGAATAATTCTACATCACAAATTTCATTGGTGTTCATCGCAGCAATCTCCAGCCACCTAGAATACAAGTATAACACCACAATTTTACATTTGTCGGAGCTATATGACATGATAGGACACACTAAGTCCTCCCAATGTTCTATTGGAAATGCTATCATCATCATGGGCTGAACTCTACATTTCCAGATCGATCTTATCACTACATAGACATTCTTGCTGTTACCGTTCTTCCCACATGAAAAAGATCATTCTCTTGCCATTAAAACACATCACTTAATCTCCCTTTCGTTTTTTACATCCCCAGGTGGTTCTCATATGCACAACAACTAGCTGTTCTCTGTTCTCTCAAACTCCCTGGCAGAATCAATCTCATACAACGCCAGGCCATCTCTGCATGACATGTCCTTGTTCTTCTATCCTTCGTTTATGTTACAAAAAAAGGCCTGTAAAGGCTGACTTTTTTAATCTCTCTTCTCCTGTCTTCTCCACTTCCTGTCCAATGCCATCAGTAATAACACATAACTTGGACTCGTATCTTCTTCCTCCGCCATTCATTTCTACATCATCAACAGATATTTGCTTGACTAGCTGAGAAAAGCAATGAGAAGGCAATCCTTTACCCCTTAAATGAATGATACCTAAAGTTTATTCTATTGGATTGAAAATTACAATTTCCTAACTTTGCTGGGATTGCACAATCCCTATGTCCAAAAGTACTTCCCTTATTGACTTATTGCCTGCTTTTTTGTCAAATGTATTGCGCCATACAAATGTTTTCATTTCCTCACTGCCTGGATAATGCTAAAGCCTCTTTCTCGATAACAGATTACATGCATTCTTCCCCTTTCATTCCACTAGATACAAATATAATGTATTTTTATGTGCTGCCTAACACTTGCAGGTGCACCGTCCTGAAACCTTTTGCACTGGCATCAGTCATGATGAATGATTTATCTCCTGGCTCAAAACTTTGCAAATAAGGTTCATTTTCAAGACTATATTTTATTGAATTAAATTCCTCTTCATACTCCCTCAACCACTGAAAAACGACTCTCTTCTTTAGTAGTGTCATTACCAAAAACGGAACCAAATCTATATTCACATAGTTTGACAACGTATAGCACTAACCAATTTCTTCTTTGCTTCAATGCTTCCAGTGCATGCCGTGCAGGAACTGTTTTTGACATTCCCATTGCGGTGCCCATTTTCAGAGGCACCGTTGTGGGACTACCAAAAAAAGCCCACTAGACACAAGGAAGCTCGTAATCTGGAGGGTGGTGTGCACATGAGTTTGGCGGTGCGGGCAACCAGCTTGGCGGTCCGCTTTCTCACCGCCAAACTCGTAATGAGACCCTATATCATTTAAAACAATGTCAACATACACAAATATCAGTAAATTTAAAATATCCCAACGCTATCCTTAAACAGTAAATGCACACATTTTGATGTAAAAAATATTGTGGAAAAAATATATAAAAAACAACATTGTAAACAAAGTAAATAAATAACAAATATTGCATACACTTCAAAACTACCGAAACATAACAATTATGATAACCAAAATATCTAAGAATGATATAAAAATAGGTCACTATAAAATTAATATAAACAAATAAATAAGAAAAACACTACTAAAATTCAAACTTGTCTCCAACCAACCTAACAAACTGAATTTAAAAACAGTTAGAAAAAATCACAGTATGTTATAAAAAAATGCATAACTACAAATAAAAACATATGTACAATTCAACTAGATCTTCATGTGTAATGGTAATTATTTAACAATAAATATATTTTTTCTTCGAATGAAAAAACATTCCAAAAACCTGTTATTATTGAAATACAGCAATACATTGTATATATTAAATGAGATACTTAGAAAATATATTAGCAATAAAATGTAGAAATTATACTGTATAAACATTATATTAATAAGTAGGCTAACAATTCATGCTATAAATGGCTGCAAGTTTTTAATGTGCAAAATAAATAAAAACGCTAACAGTTCATGGCTATCACATTTAGTATTCCCACCCCAACCATGACCACAATTTGGAAAATGTTGGGCTTTGGAGGTGTGATCAGATTTACTATTTCAGAACCAAATCTAACCATATTGGGAAAGTGTTGGGCTTTGAGGGTGGTTCAGATTTACTATTGCAATTTCAAACCTAACCACATTGAGGAAAGTGATGGACTTGGGGCAGGATTGTATACCTATTTACATTCCAAACTAAGGGAAAGTGTTGAATCTCGAGGGGGCCCAATTTACTATTCCCACTCCAAACTTAACCACTTTGGGTAAAGTTTTGGACTTTGAGGAATTAAGATTTACTATTCCAAAGCCATACTTGACCACACTGGGTAAAGTGTTGGACTTTAAGGGATTCAGATTTATGATTTCTACTCCAATCTTAAGCACATGTTCAAGGTGTTGGACTTTGAGAATTTCAAATTTATTATTGCAGCGCCAAACCTAACCTCAGTTGGGAAAGTATTGGAATTTGCAGGGGTGGGGAGATCACATTTACTATTCCCACTCAAAACTTTACCACATTGGGAATGTGCTCAACTTGTGAGAGCTGGTTTCAGATTTACTATTCCAACTCCAAACTCAACCACAATACTGGAAATGTAGGACTGTGGTGTGGGGGTCAATTTTTTTGATTCCCACTCAAAACTTAATAACGTGAGGGCTCCAAATGTGAAAGAAATAAACAAATTACAATATCCCCTTTTTTAAAATCAATAAATATATTAAAAACAGTTCAATCCAATTATTTTCATTAAAAAAAATGCAAAATTTCTTTATCAAGGAACAAAAGCCTCAAATTAAATTATATTTTAGAAACTTACTTATTAGAAATAAAAAAAAGGTTTTTACATTTTTTATGTATTTATAAATTACATATAAAAGATTCAAAATAAATAGTTAAAACTTTAAAAGAAATGTAAATGTTACATTTATTTAACAAATATATTGCATGCGTTTAAAATGAAAAACAATACTGAACACAGGAATTTTAAACATAACAAACAAAAACAATTACCTTCCACCGTATTCGCCTATAAACCTAAACATACTGCACCTAAAAATATTACACAAAAAAAGTTTTACAAAATACAATATATTAAAAATGTAGTGAAATAAAATATACTTTAAAAATTATTTCAGTTACAAAAATATTACACAAAGATATTTTAATATTATTACAAAATATCAAATAAATGATAATCTTAAATGATAATCTTAAATGCAATATTGAGACCACAATCTTTTTGAAATATGAGTGTAAAAAAAACAATTTGTTAAAAGTGTGTTAAAAATACTATATGTAGACAATCTCATCAAAGTGGCAAGTACAAGAAATATAGAATTGTGCAAGTATAAATAGGCTCAAACCACATTTGTGCATATAAGCAGCGTCTCGTGAGATTCAGTTGGTTCATATAGCAGCCGCGGTCGGCAGTAGGAGTTCCTGCAGGGCGGTGACATGGGGAGGGGGAGGGGCAGGGTGGGGGGTAGTAATGTATGGATTACGGAGTTTAACAGGTAAGTAAACATATAAATAAATAAAACGAATTTCGTTGCGCGCACTGCATTGCATTGGGTGATGCAGTGCGCGCAACGAAATTAGTTTTATTTATTTATATGTTTACTTACCTGTTAAACTCCTTAATCCATACATTACTACGCCCCACCCTGCCCCTCCCCCTCCCCACGTCACCGCCCTGCAGGAACTCCTACTGCCGAACGCGGCTGTCATATAGAGCATAATACAGACAAAATATGACGAGCTAATGTCGTAGAAATGTATGTGATAATATTCTTACCACATATATTTTGTAATAACACCCTTTTTGCCTATGTCAGATGGAAAACGTTTACGAAAATTACCTTTTCCAACCACACAAATTACAAGTGTGTCTCCATCCTGAAAATTATTTTTTATTGACCACAACCATACGCTCCAACAGTAACATTTGCCCTAGAATTTTATCTCCTCCTTGACTTTGCTTTCATCCGAATGTTGTGTCTTGACAACATAAGTTTCCACGCTACTCCAATTTTCTTTCTTAATTTCATCCACACACTCTGGACTTTGTGTGCATCCTTTCGTAATTAATACAATTATTTTAAAGGTAGGGTCGTCTATCAGCTATAACTGTTCTCTCGTTTCTTCCACACTGCATCCTGACATGAACTGATTTCTTAGGCTTTATTCCAAGCTATTTCCAAAATTACATGTGAAACCAAGTTTACTTACTTTTAACTTACTTACAACTTTATTGCGATCACACAGATCCTAAAAAGTATACAGCAAAAAGTCCCAAGAAAATATACACCGAAATATATAAATATACTATGCATAGAATAAAAATTGATAAAAACCTTTGTACAAATCCAAAATGACAGGGCCCCTAAAACAGTTTTAAAGTGCATATGTGCAAAGCATCAATATGTATGGCACAGGATAAGGTGCTTGAAGTTCCCACAAGTACCAAACGGATAGCATTCTGATCTGGCAAAGCTTTCCAAAACACAGTGACTCAGCTACATAATTTTTTACGCCTAATACAAAGAGCATGCCAGAATCTAGAAAGACCAAATACAATAGGTTGTCTGGTATGAGTACACAAGAGTCTTAAGACCTCTAGATAATGCCCTCGGCCCACCAAGAAGCATAACGGAATAATCCATTTTTTTCTCATCGACTGGTAAGTCGGGCAAATTAAGAGTAAGTGAACTATGGATTCAGAGCTAACTTGGCAAGTGGGGCACAAGTCATCCAAATTGTTATTGCTGGACCATTTTGAGCAGAACAGTTTGGTGGGAAGTGATTTATAACGATACTGCAGAAAAAGTTTCTGTGCCATGGTGGCGCTATTTCATCACTAGCTGGCTCAAAAGACAAAGAGCATTTCGATTTGAGAAAGACTTCGGTCAGGCTGGATACTGGTGCTGAAAGAACTTCTTTTGAAACCGAATCCCAAAACACTTTTTCCACTTTTTCTCCGGAAATGTGCCTCATAGTTTCTGGTTTTGACCAATCGGCACCCAAGTTCAATTTTGCCAGAGATTGCCGTAGAGTAGAAAACCAATTTATTGTCAAGGCCTTTGGAAATCTCAAGAGGTCTAACAGAGTCTCTTGGTAGGTCTCAAGCTCATCTACAGTCCATAGCCTGAACCAAAACAGTATCAATCGGTACATTGCCTCGTGTCACAGCTGTTTGTGTGCCAGATCCATAGATAAGGGTGTCAGAGGGGTACTAGCCAGGAGATCCACCAGAGATCTCAAAAAACGATTTTCCACAGCTATTAAAGATGATATATTTCCTGTCCCCACAACTCTATTCCATACATTATACACCCTAATACTTTAGAGAATTGTACATTTCTAGTGCAGGAGCAATCTGTAGTGACATAGTTTTCCTGTGTATTTTACTAATGTGATTACATTGGAATATTTGATGGAGCTTAGCCTTCTCCTTTTGTGCGTCCCAATTTACAGATGGGGATACACGTATTCCTAAGTAATCAGAAACGTCAACTTGTTCAAGTAAGGTGCTACTTGCCCGAATAGATCTACTTTAGAGTTTTGACCCACTTTTGTTAAAAATCATGTATTTGGTTTTTCCCTCATTTAAGAACAACCCCCTATTATTACAAAACTGTATAAAATCATTAAAAAGTTGTTGGGGACCCTGGGGGGATTTTGAAATTAAAAGGGTGTCGTCCGCAAATAACAAAGCAGGGATTCTTCTATTGTTTACTTTCAGTGCATCACAACCATCCCTATCCAAAAAAGTCAATACCCCATTTATAAGGAGGGTAAAAAGAGTGGGCGTCAGCACGCAAACCTGCCTGACTCCACATTTTCCAGGAAATTTCTCTGTGACTTCACTTCTTGGGCCTCACCTGACCTGGGCTGAGTTTTAGGCATGTAACCTAATTAGAATATCTAAAAAGTTTACCGGAATGCTCAGTTCTCTCAGTACTCTCCTCAGCTTTGCCCGGGGCACAGAGTCAAAAGCTGTGCGCAGATCAACAAATGCCACATATAGTTTACCCCCTTTGAGATCCACTTCCGTCCAGTACATGCAAATAAAACAAAAGACCTGGTCTAGGGTGCTAACTTTTGAATGAAAGCCCACCTGTAGGTCACTTAAAATATGAAATTCCATCATCCATTCATGGAGCCTCCCTAAGACTTGTTTACAAAAAATCTTTTGGAAAGAATCTATTTGGCTTATCGGCCTATAGTTAGATGGCTTGGTTTTGTCTCCTTTCTTATAAATAGGCACAATTTCCGCAACCTGCCACGATTTCGGAATAGGTGCTCCATGGAAAATCAAGTTAGATAAAATATTCATGTAACGACCCCAAAGACATTTATCTTCTTTATACAGGTCGTTGGGGATTCTGTCTGGGCCTGGAGCATGCGCTGGTTCACATGAAGAGATTGTCGCATAACAGTTGCAAAAGTAATACCACCTACCGTGACCAAGGCGGCAAGGCTGAAACGCGTCGGTGTGCAGACTAGGCTCTGTTTAAATAAACCTTAAAACTTTAAAAGTTCCCGAGTGCGACGTTTCTTTGATAGAGAATATATATATATATATATATATATATATATATATATATATATATATATATATATATATATATATATATATATATATATATATATATATCCAAATCAACACAGGAAGCCCATTTGAAGCAGATCCACACGAAGTTAAATAGGCACATTTCTTTATTTGGATCCATTTCACAGCTCGATCCCGAGCTGCTCCGAGCACCACCTTCTTACATGAGAGCCTAACGCGTTTCAGGAGTTACCCTTTCATCAGAGGCAAGGTTCGAAGGTTCTGAGAAATAGTCTCTGGTCGTACACCTCTTCAAATACAAATCACCTGCCAAGTGAGCGTGGCCAATCTTGCACTGCATTCTGTGCCTTGTAGTGTACTAACCCTCTTCCCACAGTGGGGCTGCTTCTCTGACCTCACAATAACCACTATTGTTCCCCCAGTGGGGTGAAGGGCAGCGCTGGGAGCCTTCCGGGAGCGCTTTGTAGCTGCAAATTCGTGCCAAGGCAGCGCCACCTGCATGGCGCCAGGCTTTACTTCGTTCCGTGGCAAACTCCTGGAATGAAGCCTGCCTTGGACCCTGGTCACAGGTGGGGTCCGCCTCTCGACCGAGCAGCAGCCGAAAAATATCCAAATCAACACAGGAAGCCCATTTGAAGCAGATCCACACGAAGTTAAATAGGCACATTTCTTTATTTGGATCCATTTCACAGCTCGATCCCGAGCTGCTCCGAGCACCACCTTCTTACATGAGAGCCTAACGCGTTTCAGGAGTTACCCTTTCATCAGAGGCAAGGTTCGAAGGTTCTGAGAAACAGTCTCTGGTCGTACACCTCTTCAAATACAAATCACCTGCCAAGTGGGCGTGGCCAATCTTGCACTGCATTCTGTGCCTTGTAGTGTACCGTGATCAAGCAACTGTGTGTTGTGAAACACGTTGGTGTGTTTGTAACCCGAATTGCTGAATAACCTTGACGAATAAAGGAATATTGGGAAGAATCTCGTTGTGAGTGCGGACTAATTCTCTCTTTGAGGGATTTGTGGCAATATATATATATATATATATATATGTGTAAGAAACTCCAGCGAAGCAGAATGAAGGGGCCACACACGAGGTCACAGGAGAAAGCCTTTAATTGGAATAGCGGATTTGGGCATAATGCATTTTGACAGATTTGTCTTCCTCAGATGCCACCGCCACACTGAAACATATATATATATGTGTGTGTGTATCAGAACCACATACAGAATTGAGTGGAAGAGTAACATCAAGTTGTGGGTCAGATTCCTAGATGACCTATTCATCATATGGAGGGGGTCCCCATATTTAGTGCTTTCCTGAATGTAAATACTCTGAATTTGAACTTTACTGACAACATAAGTCCTTCCGTTGTACTCTTTTTAGATCTCAAGATGTTTATAAATAATGGCTGTTTGCGCTCCCGCACCTATAGAAAGCCTAGCGGTCCTTGATCAAGCACTAGCCAAAGTAGATAGCATGTCAAGACAAGATATACTCTTTGAGGAAAGCAAGAGGAACAGAAGCGATAACAATGTTCAAAGACAAGACATTAGGATGATAACCGGGTACAATGCCTATCATGCCAGGGTGAGAGACTGCATGAATAGGCATTGGCACCTGGTTATAGGGGATCTCATCCTAAGAAGCTCAGTACCCAGAAACCGCTCATTTTATATAGAAGAGCTAGAACAATGCGGGAACAGTTAGTAAACAGCAGCCCGGAACTGGTTGAAACTGAAAGCTGGCTCAAGGCCAATCCGGGCCTCAACAAATGCCTCAAGTGTAAGGCCTGTAAGCATGGGGTCAATAAAAAAGAATTACAGCGGCCTTTGAGGACCAAACCCTGGAGGATACCTAAGTTTCTCAACTGCAGGAGTGACCATGTGGTGTAGGTGCACGTACACAACATGGTCTACATGGCACGTGCCCTATAGTCTACGTGGGCAGTACCATCCATATGGCCCACGTCAGAATTATACAACACCTGAGAGCAGTCAAAAACATCTGGTTGTCCGCCACATAAATGAAGTTCACAGAGGCCGGGTTGAGGATTTAACTTATTTTGTCTGTGGAAAAGACTACTAGTGTCGAAATGCATCATGCTTCGCTGTCTCTATTAAACGACTCCCGAAGGTTTCCCCGCGTGGCCTCTTTCCGTTTCCTATCGAGAGTTGCTGGCACCAGCTGTTTTCAGCTTCTCTTCGAGGTATCGAATTACTCCTGCCTGCCTCAAGTGCTGGTGAAGCTAGGGACTACTGCCAGGTGCAGCTCATGGCTGCACGAGGAGCCGCAATCACTGCATTGTCGACTCACGACCCAGTGGACTTCTATACTGAGGCTGGAACGTCAAGGGGACCCAAGGGAGCCTGAGATCTTCATTTTACCGGGACATTCCATTTGAACTGCTGCGCCTTTTACCTGAATAGTGATCCCTTTTCCACGCAACATCCACCAGAGAGCAGTGATTTCCGGGATATGAAGTGACATTATGGAATATATATATATATATATATATATATATATATATATATATATATATATATATATATATATATATATATATATGTGTGTGTGTGTGTGTGTGTGTGTGTGTGTGTGTGTGTGTGTATATATATAATATATATATAATATATATATATATATATATATATCAAAGCCACACAAATTCAGGCGGATCTGGCAGTTTCCCACAGGGTCCTTTATTCAATACAGCAAGCAAGCAGCATTTCAGGATATTTACACAGCCCAACGCGTTTCGGGGATCTTTCCCCTTGGTCACGGGCATGCTGAGTGACGGATTGCAGCCACAAGTCAAGTCTCAAGAGGTTTTAAAATCCTGCCCCCAGATGGGCCTCCTGGGACTTGTAGTGCAACACATTGTTCCACAGATGGATTCCGTTCACTTTCGCACATTTCAAAACTCTAATGAGCATCCAATCATACTGTCAGCAAAATTGCAGATGAACCTGTATTCTGCCCTTCTCGCAGAGAATCTGAAAGCGGCAGTCCGCCCCCATATGGCGGCGGTGCGGTTCCCCGACCTTGGACCGGCCGGTAATTTAACAAAGCTCCTTGGTGTCCAACTACATGGAACCGCACACAAATTCAGGCGGATCGGGCAGTTTCCCACAGGGTACTTTATTCAATGCAGCAAGCAAGCAGCATTTCAGGATATTTACACAGCCCAACGCGTTTCGGGGATCTTTCCCCTTGGTCACGGGTATGCTGAGTGACGGATTGCAGCCACAAGTCAAGTCTCGTGAGGTTTTAAAATCCTGCCCCAGATGGGCCTCCTAGGACTTGTAGTGCAACACATTGTTCCACAGATGGATTCCGTTCACTTTCGCACATTTCAAAACTCTAATGAGCATCCAATCATACTGTCAGCAAAATTGCAGATGAACCTGTATTCTGCCCTTCTCGCAGAGAATCTGAAAGCGGCAGTCCGCCCCCATATGGCGGCGTTGTGGTTCCCCGACCTTGGACCGGCCGGTAATTTAACAAAGCTCCTTGGTGTCCAACCACATGGAACCGCACACAAATTCAGGCGGATCCGGCAGTTTCCCACAAGGTCCTTTATTCAATACAGCAAGCAAGCAGCATTTCAGGATATTTACACAGCCCAAACGTTTCGTGGATCTTTCCCCTTGGTCACGGGCATGCTGAGTGACGGATTGCAGCCACAAGTCAAGTCTCGTGAGGTTTTAAAATCCTGCCCCCAGATGGGCCTCCGGGGACTTGTAGTGCAACACATTGTTCCACAGATGGATTCCGTTCACTTTCGCACATTTCAAAACTCTAATGAGCATCCAATCATACTGTCAGCAAAATTGCAGATGAACCTGTATTCTGCCCTTCTCGCAGAGAATCTGAAAGCGGCAGTCCGCCCCCATATGGCGGCGGTGCGGTTCCCCGACCTTGGACCGGCCGGTAATTTAACAAAGCTCCTTGGTGTCCAACTACATGGAACCGCACACAAATTCAGGCGGATCGGGCAGTTTCCCACAGGGTACTTTATTCAATGCAGCAAGCAAGCAGCATTTCAGGATATTTACACAGCCCAACGCGTTTCGGGGATCTCCGCTTTCAGATTCTCTGCGAGAAGGGCAGAATACAGGTTCATCTGCAATTTTGCTGACAGTATGATTGGATGCTCATTAGAGTTTTGAAATGTGCGAAAGTGAACGGAATCCATCTGTGGAACAATGTTTTGCACTACAAGTCCCAGGAGGCCCATCTGGGGGCAGGATTTTAAAACCTCACGAGACTTGACTTGTGGCTGCGATCCGTCACTCAGCATGCCCGTGACCAAGTGGAAAGATCCCCGAAACCCGAAACGCGTTGGGCTGTGTAAATATCCTGAAATGCTGCTTGCTTGCTGTATTGAATAAAGGACCCTGTGGGAAACTGCCGGATCCGCCTGAATTTGTGTGCGGTTCCATGTGGTCGGGCACCAAGGAGCTTTGATATATATATATATATATATATATATATATATATATATATATATACACACAGATACTCCCCAAGCAACCTCCAATCCCTACGATCGGCGAAGCATAGAAAGGAGACGGGCCACAGGATCTGGCCTCAGTTGTTCTTTAATGGCACAGGTAAAACAGCAGCCGCAAGACGCGTTTCGGGCTCATTGGCCCTTGATCACATGCAAGTTGTTACTTGATTTACAATTGTTATGTATGCTGTGAGTACAAAAAGACACGCCCCCTGAGTAAAATTGCATCAGAGATCATATGCTCATAGACATAGTAAAGAAATGAGTAGTTCTTTAAAAGTTGCCATATATAACATGCATGAATGCAAAAACAATAGAAGAAATAACGGTGGCAAGATAGACAATTCAAGATTTTAAATTGTATAAGCTTTCACATAACGGCATAAATGCTCATTGCTGAATATATATATCAACAGCAAACTGGTAAGCCCAGAATCTTTCCGGATAAATCCTTTGCTTGCTCACCCATCAATGGGTAATGATAAACTTTAACCATCGTCATTACTACACAGAACTAAAATGTAACAAATCAGGGGGAATGTAATAAACATTATAAAGTGCAATATATATCCTACTGTCAGTAAAACTAGGTAGTTATCATTAGAACCTAGTTTCCAAAATCAAAGTGTATTTTGTTTTGCTAATAACTTTGGTGCCATTTGACGAATCTTCACAAAATTTTAAAACTAGTACACCAGTCGCTTCAGATGTCATTTGGAAAGTTTTGGGGGTCAAGAAAAATGGGGGTCTCAAAACGCGTTTTCCAATTTCCCATAGGGATTTTAGACATGACTACAGCACTAACCCCCGGTTGGAATTACACCAAATTTGGCGGAAAGCTATCTCTTGGTCCAGAAGAAGTCCTTTTTGAAATTTGGTGTAAATCCATTCAGTGGTTTTGTAGTTATTAAAGAGATAAAAATTCATGGATATCTAGGGACACAGACCCTCTGCACATCGAACAGATCCCTTGGTGAGATCTGATTGGCTCACACCATTTTAACCAGGAAGTGTTGGCAACCCTCTTAATACTCAGCCAAATCCCCCATTAAACTTAAAATAAAGACAAGGGGGCAGGCTAGAATCACCTTGACCCTCTAGGCCTTGTGGTGGTGCCCAACAGAGAACCCTGTCAGGTGGCAATAAAAAATTTTGTAAAAAAAATAGTGCAAATTCACAGCAGACTCATGGCAAGATAAAGAAAAACACGAGCATGGTTTTCCACGCTTGTGTTTTACTACCACCCCACATGGCCCCCCTCCAGGGGCCATTAATGGCCCTGGGGAAGCCATCCCCCAGGGCTTGTTCCAGCTATGTCCTGGGGTGCCTAGCCCGGGACATAGGTGTTGCCCTTCCCACAGTGGTGCAGGCAGGGAAACCTGTGGTTCCTTTTGTATGATGTGAGGAATGTCAAAGCTCCCACCAAGCAAGAGCGAACACTAATTCCACTCCCAGCGGGCGAGAGCATGAAAAATGCTCCTGCCCACTGGAAGCAGGCTTTTCATTTGTTTCCCTGGCTGCACTGAAGTGGGCACAGAAGCAGGTGAAAATATTGCTCCTACCCGCAGGAGCTCACCCCCACTTAAAAAAAGCATGACTCTGGGGATAGGGTCTCAAGGGCCTAATGAGGCTTGCAGAGTGGGGCCACATGGCCCCCTCCCCTTTAAAAGAGATATGGCCCTGGAGAATGGGTCACCGGGACCTTTTAAATGCTCAAGGAGGGGGGCACTTGACCCTACTCCCCTTTAAAAAACACAAGGCCCTGGGGTTGCCAGAGCCTTTATGGGCTTAATGAAGCTCGGGAGGGGGGCCACTTGGGCCCCTCCCCTTTAAAAAAAAGTTAGGTCCTATGGGGGTTTGCTGTGGGACTTCGGCCATGTGCATGGGGTGGTCAGCTTTACGTATGGTATCAAAATACTAATGTATGTTAAAAAAACGAAACATTTACTGAAAAAAAAAGGTTAAAGTAACGTTATATTAACTATGTTAAGAAGATGTCATTTTGTTTAAAATAAAAACCCATAGAAATTCACTGAAGAAATCAAAGTTTAAAGTAACACGATGGTTGGGTGAATATGTCAGTGACTACATTAACATTTTGAATTAAAAAAAACTCACCAGTTATAGGTAGCAGAGCTAACCATAACTTACACCCCAGCCATGCACTGCATATGACCTCACATATTACATATACATATTACATCACTCATGACATGCTCTATGACATTTATGACATCACTGATGACATCTCAAATGACATCATTGATTACATCACTGATGACATCATTTAATGAGTGTTCTAGTTTGTTTTACAGTTAGTGGCAGGTAACTACCATAATACTTTTCTACCTAATTTTGTTTAGCTTGGGGCCAGGTAATAGGTTTAAGTGTTTATAAAACACATGTGTTCCTAATGCACCATAGCTGTGCTCCTCACAACCTTTTGGTTCTGCAGAAAAAGGGGTATATTTACAAAGGTATTACGCCACAGAAGGGTCACTTTTAACGACATTCCTGTGGCACAATGCCCTGTAGCCCATTTACAAATAACTGTTAAGCCACTTTATGTGGCTTAATGCCGCTTTGTAAATATGGTACCCTTTCACACGGGTATCTGAGTGAAAAGGGCGTGAAATGGGTGTTGCTGTGGGCATTCCACCACAACACCCATTGCTTTTTGAAGCTGCCACAGATTTAAAAGGATCTATAAATCTGAGGCAGCACCAATAACTAACGCCATGCAAGAGCTGGAATTAGAATTGCAATATGAGGAGAAATACTTTTATTTCTCAGCGTTTTTGCTTTTTCTATGTGCTCTGAATGCTGCAGCACACATAGGAAAAGCAAAATGCAATTAATAATTGTTTATGTAATGGAAGGTGTCCCTTTCTGCACATAAGCAATCATTAAACAATGAAGAATTGCTACTTCAATGTAGGCTGCATTCATCAGCACATATAGAAGTAACAAATCGCTAATATTTAACACAGGCACTCTTGCACTATGGCGCAAGAATGCCTGCGTTGGCACTAGTCAGCTAATTTAGCACCAGCAGTAGGGAAAACACAGGGGTGAGCCATATTGCTGTAAATACAGCTCATCCGAGTGTTTTGGGAATATCGGATTGCGGCACCGCCAAATTTGGCGCAGCTTCTCGCTCCGACATTTCCTTTCACATATGCCCGCAAGTTTCCAACAGGAGAAACATTCTATGTAGTAGATAACTTTTCTAACCAGCCTTGAGTTATTAGAGTGAATTGTGTCGGCATGATAATTTATACTTAACATAGAAAAGTGTGTGCATCAGGCACTAACTCACATATGTGTGCTTGTTTTGCTTCAGAATATGGCTATCTGTAAAGTTTTCTCCACAGTATTAAGGGTGCAGATAGTATGATCTTGGGAGGCTTCAGGTCTTGGTTATTTTTAGAAAATAGTGTATTTTTGACAACTGTTCCATGGAATGTGCACAGGTCTTAGTAGATTCTTTTGAATACTGTTGTTTGCAAACAGTGTGCTTACAATGAACTCTCTTCGTAGAGTAAAAACTGATTACAGTACTCAGTTCTCCACAGTATCAATTACATTTCTTTATGTAGTTTTGTGTGTTTCGGCAGTTTAAAGCAGATAAAAGCTGTCTGCATTAGTGCAATTGTTTTGGAATTGGCATTCACCATTTTGGCTTTCTCTGAACAGTTGTATACAGATTCAACACCATACTCAAGCTGGCTTCACATGTATCTGCGGTGGATTGTTAATGTGAACTATGCTAGCTGTAAAGTGTATGGTTTAGGGTCAACGTTGCAAAAAATGCAAGTTTGCTACACCCAAGGGAGTTGTATCTGTGATAGTGGTAATAATGGCTGATATTTTCCTGAGTTATTTTGTCAGGCCACTAATACTATATTATTTTGTGAAACAATATGTGGGAAAGATAAGTTTGAATGATGTCATTAGTGATGTCATTTGAGATATCATCAGTGATTTCATAAATGATGTCATAGAACATGTCATGAGGGATTTTGAATGTGAGGTCATAAGCAGTGCATGTTGAGGGGCAAAGTTATAATTAGCGCTGCTAACTATAACTGGTGTATTTCTGTATGTTTTTTTAGTTCAAAACGTTAATGTTGCCACTGACAAACTCACCTAACTATAACGTTACTTTAACCTTTCTTTTTTTCTGTGTATTTCTAAGCTTTTCTAAAAAAAATAAAAACATCTCTTTATCACCCCTAACTATTATATCACTTTAACCTTTGTTTTTTTTGTGAATTTCTAGTTTTTTTTTAAAGTAAATTATTTTTTAGGGGTATCCATATTAGAATAACTGAATAATATATCCTGGGTGCGGACATTATTCTGAAAGAGAATTGCTTTGTATTGTAACTTAACAGGAAAGAGTGCACACGTTTCAAAATGTTTCAAAAGTGATGTTTGAGTAATACAACAACATCTGTGCAGAGATTTTCTACCTCCTCATTTCTTCTGACTATCATATTGACACATTTTCCCAGCAGGTTCATTAATATTGTAATAGCATTCTTTCTATAGCCTATGCATGTGTTTCTACATTAAAGTTGCAACTATAATTCAGAATGAAAGTAATCAGTTTGAAAAAAAATATTATATAGTATTAACTTTCATCATATAAGTTAATTTTGTGAGTGTGTGACTACTCTATCAAGATGCTTGTAGTATACGAGCACACAATCCCCTGTGTGGACTCCAAGGGATATGGGCTTAATGGTCAGCTCTTGTAACCATCTCGCAAGATCGTACATTTGAGATTAAGTTAAAAACAGTGTCTTCCTGTAATTCTGACCAATGTAACAAATTATAGATGTTGATTTTATTACTAAAATTGATTATGATTTGTTTCATTGAATATATAAAGCAATAATATGTTTACAATCTTGCGAGACGCTCATGGAAGTCGAACACACAATTCCCTGCGAAGACTCTGGGTATGATGTGCTTCCTGTTCGGCTCTCGATATCTACCCGAGAGATTGTGCATTTTGAATTTGGTCAATAACACTGTTTTCTTATAATTCTAAACAAATTAAGATATTGGAGATTTTGCTTAGTTTAGAAAAATTGTTTATGAATTGTTCCATGAAATATATGAAGTAATAATATTTTTACGATCTTGGAAGATGCTCACGGGAGTTTCTCAAGAGGTCTGGGAAAGGAGACACACCCTAAGGAAGGATTGCGATTGGTTCATATGGATGCTTTTATTTAAAAAAAAGAAGGATCTATCCTTTTTACTTCATTTCCCTATTGGATTTTGGTGATCGGAGACATATCTGGCTTTCTCTCCTTTCTTGTTTTCCTTCCAACACAAAGATGTCTTTATCAGACTCTTATGAACATACAAGAGCACCAGTTCAGCCACCTCAGCGCCTCAAAGAATCCTTGCTGTAGCAGTTCTTTGAAATAATGGCCTGGTGGTAAGAAAGTTTTTGCACAGTAACTTTGATCTTTGCAAGGAGTTCAGCTGGGGAACCAGAAATAAAGAGTATAGTATGAGTACCAGAAGCATGTGGAGGTACCTCATATCTAAGTACCTGCAAAGGCTTGCTTGGGTAGAGTTTGGTCATGCTGCAGGGCTAGATAATTCTTCCGGTGCTTCCACATCATTTGCTCTGGGAGATACTGTGCCTGCGAAGGTAGTAAGTACAGAAACAGACAATAACCCTGCTTTTCTGAATAAAGCACTATTTTGCTGCCTGGGTAAGCAGATCCGTTTTTCAGCAGAGATAAGCAGGTCTATCTAGAAGAAGCTTGTCCAAGATCTGAAATGCCCCCCCCCCCCAGGCACACGTTTTTATTTTAACCGTTTGTTTCCAAATGTGTCTCTTTTTTGTTTTTAAGGAGATGTTGGGGTTTGCTTCACACCTCAAGTTGTGTGTTTTACTCCTAGCCCATTAACAATATTAGAAATAAATCAAAAAATTTTAGATTTTTTTTTAATACTTGTTGAAACCTGTAAAAAAAAGTCTTTTTTCAGAGTTACCCTATAGTTTCATGATTTCCATTGTTTGTACAAATTTTTCCCTATCTCCAAAGCTATCACGAGAGCCAGGGAGGCAATCCCTCGCGTCCAGTCCAAGGGGGTAGTCATTCCTGGTTTGCTCTTGTGAACCTCTCGGGAGACCATACTTTTTTATAATGGAGTTTGCATTTACACTGTATATATACTGATATTGTGTGCATAGTTTATATACACCAGAATACTAACAGTGTGTTTTGTTTAATGAAATGCAATCCATTGTATAATGGTGGGAAAAATGAAATCACTTAGATTTATGAAAAAAACACTTGTGTTATGTGCATGAGACCAACATTGGTACATAGTACAACGTGAAACTCTTTTATTTGTTTTAAGTCCATTCATCATTATTAGAAAAAGTGAAATCATTATATATTCGTTATTCTTCGTAGACCACATAACAACATTGAATATGAACTTTAAAGCTTTTTCTGTGTTATATCTACATAGAAGTGTGTTAATATTTCTTCTATATTAGGGTGAGGGAAAAGACAAGCCTCTCCACTGACACCTCTCTCTGGGCTGACAGATGTGCATAGAAAGATATGAGGGGAGACTGCCTTTCCTCTGAGACCTCTGTCTCGAATGACGAGTAACCATTTTAAAAAGGGACTGGCCTCTCCACTGAGACCCCTCTCTTAAATAACTAATTTTGTCGCAGGGTGTGGAGAGTGACTAAGCTCTACACTGAGATCTGTGCTCATATCTCTCCACACAGTACTGAGTATGCATAGTAGGGTGTGCGAAGTAACAGTCCTCTCCGCTGAAACCCCTGTCATGGATGACGGGTACACATAGTATGATGTGTGGAGGAACTAGACCCTATTCTGACACCTCTCTCTTGAATGGTGGATTTGCGTAGTTACGTGTAGGAAGGGTTGTGCCCGTCTGGTTACACTTCTCCCCAGGCTGACAGACGTACAAGTAGGAAGTGGTGAGGCAGTGACATCAATACTGAGAAGTCTCCCTTGGATGACAAGCATAGAGACTAGGGTCTGGAGAGAGACTTTTCTGTCATGTCAGACCTCTCTCCAGAGTAACACGTATGAAGTAGACTGTGACTAGAAACTGGTCTCCTTGCTCCCACCTCTCTTTTGTTGATGGATGTGCATAGCAAGGTATAGAAATGGAGTATCCTCTTTGCTGAGAACTGTCTTGGTTGGTCCCTCAGATCTTTCCCCATCGGGACAATGAGTCATAGTAGGGTGTGCACAGGAACAGATTTCTCAGCTTTCTCAGCTGAAAGTTCTCTCCAGAGTCACAAGTATATATAGTAACCTGTCCTAAGGAACTGCCCTTTCCACTATCACATCTCCACCAGCTGATAGCTGTGCGTAGTAGAATATAAGAATGCACCACTGGCCTCTGTGTCAAAACCTCTCTTTTATATGAGAGGTCAGCATATTACAGTGAGGACAAGGACTGATCTCTCTAGTGAGACCTCACAGTTGCATGACAAGTCACCATAGATGGGTATTCAAATAATTGTCTTATCCATATATATGCATGCAAGAGCACTTCTGCACTCCCTGAAGATGGAACTGGCCGTTTTAGTCAAGATTACATTACTGTAATAATGTTCAAATCTATAACAACTATAAGCAAACACATCAGTAGTAACTTTAAACTTAATTACAAAAAGCTATTTAACAACATTACAAACCCTACAACAGCAACAACTACATTAACAAATGATATCAATAACTAAGAAACAAAGCAACCAAAATTATAATGTCGTCATCACATTATGATGAGCAGCTTGGGGTAGTTGCAGCATGTCAGCCACACCAGCCTGGCAAAGAGTCTTTGGTATGGCATTTCTCTGTATTCAGGCCAGCTAGCAAAAAAGTCTCAGCAAAGGTTCTCATGCGTACAGTTTTGTTTAAAATGAGTTTACAAAGATTATCTCATAATGCTGCAGTGCAGAGCTCTTCATGTGCTTCCACATCTTTCTAACCTGGATACACTGGGGCTTATTGCGCCACTGGTGCGTCACTTTTTGTGATGCTCCGGTGGCACTGGAGCCTGCTCCATATTTAGTGCTTAATGCTGCCTTGTAAATATCATTCCCTTAAACTTAGTTTTCTGCATTAAAGAGACATGCGATGGGTGTTGCTGGGAGTGTTCTCAGCAACATCCATAGCTTTTTGACACTGCCCCAGATGTACGGGAAGTCGTAACTCTGAGACAGCACCAAGAACGTACGCCTTCCAAGGGGAACGTTAGGGAGGCACAACAATGAGAAATATCTTTCTTTCTCCTTGTTTTTCCTTTTTCTATGTGTGCGGCATTCTGCAGCACCCATAGAAAGATGAAAAAGCCTCTTATGATTGTTTTTGTGACGAAACCCTTCCGGCAGAAAAATAATCATCCCGCAACGCAGGCATCCTTGCATCATGGTCCAAAGGTGCCTGCATTGATGCACGGAAGCCCATTGTGCGTCAGCGCAGGGGAAAAGGAAAGGAATGTGCCATGTTTGATACATACAGCACATTCCTGCCCTTTTATTTTGCCGTGAGCAGTTCAGCAGGAAGACCTGCGGTGCTGCCGTACTGAAAAAAATCATAAATGAGGCCCACTGTGCCTGCTCATGTTCTCCTTGCTCAACAAGACAATAAACCTGCTTGTCTGAACAAGGCTTTTTTTGCTGCTTATGTAAGCAGATAATTATTTCCTTAGAGACAAATAGATCCACACAGCACAAACTTGTGCAAGATCGCAATGTGCCCCTATGCAGTACAAACATCACTTCTCCAATTAATAATTTTTACCTCACTTTCTACAGAGTTAGTCAGTCAGTCAAAATACTTTATTCGGTTTGTTGCAAAAACCATAAAAGTGTACTACAGAATTCATCGAAGTCAGACATTGGTTAAGCAATAAGACATTAATTGACAAACCTTATCACAATAGAATCAAGTGCACTTAAGATATATGTTATAAATATGATGATAAAAGGGATAAAAACTGGCGAAGCCAATTAAAAAGAGATTTAAACCAAATTCTGAGACCTAGGCCTATAAATACCGCTATGTGCAATCAATCCAATTAATTTTCCTCTTCAGTCTCAAAGCAATGGATAAAAAATTTGCTAAATTGAAGATCTCCCATATGGTAGACAACAACTGTAAATAAAGAAGGGCAGGTTTAACTTGTCTAAAGCCCTTGTCCTTGATATAAATTGTTTACGAATAAGACACAAGTGTTTACAAAAAAAAATAAAGTGCATAGTGTCTTTAATTGAGAAGCCGTCACAGGAACAAATCTCCAGCTCCGAGTCTTTAGTCCATCCTGAACGATCAGTAAGGAGAAAGTGGAATTTGTTCAGTCTAAACTTAGTCAGTAGAAATCGATGGTGCATATTGTTGACGACACTCAAGTAGGGTTCTATGCCAATGGTAGTGATTAACAATTGATGAGCCCTAACAGATGGTTTACATAGTTCTTTTTCTTCTCTATCCAGAGATGCCAACTGTTTAAATGTATATTTCACCCGTTTGATGTCCCCTTTCAACAGTTTATCCGGGGAGTGATATAGTTCCGGTCGACCCAATTTAGCTTCCAGTTTTTTAATATAATTCAGCCAGGGGATGGATTGACCATGATCCAAAGATAGACAGTCCCTCAGAATTTCATGATTCAGCTCCAATTCAGGGTTCAGCCATATAGAGATCCACTTCAATAGTGGTGCTAAAGCAATGTGCAAGGGTGTATTTTCTTTAATAATGGGACTAAACATTTTCTCCTCGCCATTTTATATGAGGTGCAGAATAGAATAAAGTGCATAGTGCTTTGGCTCGTAGAGTTGTCACACGGACAGGATGTGAGCTTATCAGCTCAATCTCTTTGACGTGGAAATGGCACCAAAAAGTCCACAGTGCGTAAACGAAATCTGGTCAGATAAAATCTCGTCTGTAAATCAGTAGTAAAAGTTAGATAATATTGCAGTGAGGCAAGAGGCTTCAGTGGTTGGTCCAGCTCATCTTGTTCTAGAAAACGAATGTTAGCCCTGGAGTAAAACGCCTCTTTAACCCCTTCGCTGCTAGGCCTTTTCCCCTCCTGGGCTAAGCCATTTTTTGGCGATTTGGGTCAGTGCGCGCTTAGGCCTCTGTAACTTTTTGACCACATAAGGTATCCACGCCAAATTTGCGTCCTTTTCTTCCAACATCATGGGGATTCTAAAGATACCCAGTGTTTGTGGATTTCCTTGGAGGGGTCCCAGAAATTAAGCGAAATACAGTAACATTTTGTTTTTCTTTCAGAAAAACGGGGAAAACGGGTTGCAAATGAAAGCCTCTGGGTTTTTCCCTGCAAATGTTATCAAAAAAGGGTTTCTGGGGATAAAATCAGCATTTTCTCAGCTTTTAGGAAATGACAGTCTTTTGTCAGAGAACTAACATTTTTCACACAGTTTTGGCATTTTTCTGGGACTTTGCCTATTTTTGCTATTTTTAGTGCTTTCAACCTCCGTCCGGTTAATGGTAGAAATGAGTTCGAAAGCAATAATGGATCCTGGAAAGCTATACATTTTAGAGAAGTAGACAAAATTCTGAATTCAGAAAGGGTCATTTGTCTAAATCCATGAACGTTTCTTTATAGAAACTAACAGGTAAATATTTGAAAATTTTAAAATTAGTTGAAAAAAACAGCCTTTTGTCTCAACGTTTTCACCTGTAACTTCTTGTATTTTTGTCAGCTCTTTGAAAGCAATATACCGTTACATCCGTTACACCTTCCTGATTGTGGGGATATTCAGGACTTGTAGTTGTGCCAAGAACCCAACGAACCCAGAGCCACAAACTGAGCAGCAACTTGCAATGGTTTTTTATTATGTACCGGGTATAGAGCAATTATTCTGTGAAAATGTATACATGGAAAAATCGGTATGAAAGACACCTACGTATTTCTGAATTGGGTACAAATTATAGAGTTTAGAAACAGTATATATTTCCACATTTTCAAAATTGGGAATACTCATACTAGCCTGAGAATTATTGGTCATTTTTCAAAATGATTTTTTTTTTACAAAATGTCTTTCATTTTGAAGGGAGAAATGCATGAAAACTCAATAGGTAATAACAGTTGATTTACAAATCTGAATTACCCTAAGTCTCCCGATAAAAACGGTACCTCACTTGTGTGGGTCGGCCTTGTGCCTGCGACAGGAAACGGGGCAAAATGCAACGTGGTCATACCTCAATTTCGCAGTTAAAAATTGACCCTTTTTTTGGCAAAGTGCCTACCTGTAGTTTTTGCACCCTAGCTCTGCCGGCACCTAGGGAAACCAGGCAAACCTATACATTTTTGAAATGTAGACACCCTGGGAAATCCATGATTGTGTGACTTGACTGCTTCCCACCAGGTTCTGTTACCCAGAATTCCTTGCAAACCTAAAGAAATGTACAAAAAAAATACATTTTCCCCCCATTTCTGTGGTGGAAAGTTCTCGAATCTGCGTGGATCCACAAATTTCCTTCCATCCTGCGTTCCCCGAAGTCTTCCAAGAAAAATGGTACCCCACTTGTGTGAGTCGGCCTAGTGCCTGCGACAGGAAACGGCGCAAAACGCAACATGGTCACACCTCAATTTTGCAGGGACAAATGACCATGTTTTGGCAAAGTGACTAGCTGTAGTTTTTGAACCCTAGCTCTGCCGGCACCTAGAGAAACCTAGCAAACCTATACATTTTTGAAAAGTAGACACCCAGGGGAATTCAGGATGGGGTGACTCGACTGCCTCCCACCAGGTTCTGTTACCCAGAAACCCTTGCAAAGATAAACAATTGGCAAAACCAACGCATTTTCCTCACATTTCTGTGGTGGAAAGTTCTGGAATCTGCGTGGATCAACAAATTTCCACCCACCTGCGTTCCCCAAAGTCTTCTGCGAAAAATGGTACCTCACTTGCGTTGGTCTGCCTAGTGCCTGCCTCAGGAAATGGCGCAAAACGCAACATGGACGCACCTCAATTTCGCAGTGAAAAATGGGCTTTTTTTGGCAAAGTGCCTACATGTAGTTTTTGAACCCTAGCTCTGCCGGCACCTAGGAAAACCTAGCAAACCTATATATTTTTGAAAGGTAGACACCCAGGGGAATTCGGGATGGGGTGACTCGACTGCCTCCCACCAGGTTCTGTTACCCAGAATCCCTTGCAAAGCTAAAAAATTGACAAAACAAATGCACTTTCCTCACATTTCTGTGGTGGAAAGTTCTGAAATCTGTGTGGATTAACAAATTTCCTCCCACCCCGCGTTCCCCAAAGTCTTCTCAGAAAAATGGTACCTCACTTGCATGGGTCTGCCTAGTGCCGGCGTCGGGTAAGGGCGCAAAACGCAACGTGGTCGCACCTCAATTTCGCAGTGAAAAATTGGCCTTTTTTGGCAAAGTTTCTACCTGTCGTTTTTTAACCCTAGCTCTGCTGGCCCCTAGGGAAACCTAGCAAACCTATACATTTTTGAAAACTAGACACCCAGGGGAATTCAGGGTGGGGTGACTCAACTGCCTCCCACCAAGTTCTGTTACCGAGAATCCCTTGCAAGACTAGCAAATTGGCAAAACAAACGCATTTTCCTCACATTTCTGTGCTGGAAAGTTCTGGAATCTGCGTGGATCAACAAATTTCTACCCACCCCGCGTTTCCCAAAGTCTATTGAGAAAAATGGTACCTCACTTGTGTGGGTCTGCCTAGTGCCTGCATCAGGAAACGGCGCAAAACACAACGTGGTCGCACCTCAATTTTGCAGTGAAAAATTGGCCTTTTTTTGGCAAAGTGCCTACCTGTCGTTTTTTAACCCTAGCTCTGCCGGCACCTAGGGAAACCTAGCAAACCTGTACATTTGTGAAAAGTAGACACCCAGGGGAAATCAGGATGGGGTGACTCGACTGCCTCCCACCAGGTTCTGTTACCCAGAATCCCTTGCAAAACTAAACAATTTACAAAAGAAATGCACTTTCCTCACATTTCTGTGGTAGAAAGTTCTGGAATCTGCGTGGATCATCAATTCTCCAGTATTAGGGGTGTCTTTCATACATTCACATGCCTGAATCATTCCCCGTCGTCGGAGTAGGAGTCCCACGGTATATAAAAAAGCAATAAAATGCCATAAAATATATAGCAAATATCAGAAATACCAAACCAGGAAGTAAGTAGCACCAGCTACAGCAGAAAAAACTTCCATACTCGTGACTATCCAAGTCATTATGTGTTAGTCCAAACTGCAGCCAATCAGGCGACAGCACCCACCAGAATGTTCTCCTCAGAGGCTCAGGCTCTCAGATTTTCTACCGCACGTCGTGTGAAGGGAGTCTCCCTAAGCTCTGCTCAGTTTTTTCTTCTACATCACTGTTTCTTCAAGTTTTTTCAAATGTCTACTTCTAAATCCCTGTTCAGGGCCTGTGACTCTTGTGGGAAGCCAAGACTTTTCAAGGAAGATCTCCACAAGAAATGTCTATATTGCCTTTATCCTGACCATAAGGTCAAGGAGTGCAAGATCTGCCGGACCTTCCCCCCTAAAACCATCAAGGATAGAGAAGGACGACTGCTATTGTGGCTCAACAGACTCAAGGACAAGGATGACCCTGTGTCTGAGGTAGGAAGCCGTGCCTCTGGCTCTTCATTTCTTTCTACTAAGAGGAAGGCTGAAACTGAAGTTTCATCTCTAAGGGCTAAAGTGGTTAAGAAGTCTAAATCCTCTCAGGATGCTCCTGGGCCTAGTACTTCGAGTACAACTCTCCCACCTACTAAAGGGGATTCAACGCCCTCAAAGAAGTCTGGGACAAAATCAGTTCCCAAGACATCTTCAAAAACAACGCCTCCTCAGGTGCCACCATTGACAATTTCAACGTCAAAAAGGGACTGTGTTTCCTCTCATGTGGCCACTTCGACTACCTGCACCATGACTTTCTCCTCGCCAAAGCCTACTCTTGTCATGTCTTCAGCTTCATCGCCTACACTGGTTCATGTCCAGATCAGGCCTATCTCGTCGTCGACAATTGTCCCGTCGACGACGGCCAAGATACCGTCGACGAGTTTCTCGTCGACGTCTATGATGTCGACGGTTGGATCCCCGTCGACGATGAAAATGGTACCGTCGACGAAGCCCTCGGCATCGACGGCCCTCCCGTCGACGATCAAATCTCCGTCGACGGCGAAGTCCACGTCGACAAAGCCACCGTCGACGACCTCGACGACGACCCCGTCGACGATGCTACCGTCGACGACCCCGTCGACGAAGAGATCCTCGTCGACGACGAAGCCACCGTCGACGAAGCTACCGTCGTCGACCCCGTCGACGACCCCGTCGACGACGATACCGTCGACGAAAAAACTGAGTCAACTGCATACAGATGTCCCGTCGACGCCGCCTCTATCAAGCTGCACCACTTTACAAGTTTGGTCAGCGCATACAGCAGGGATTACATTACCATCACCTGCAACTACGGCTACGCTCTTGAAAAAGAGAGCTACTACGGAAACTATTTCCTCAACGCTTGTGGTACCAGACAAACTCTTGGATTCCGATGAGGAAGGGTCCTATGAGGATGAGAATTTCGGGGCAGCTAGAAGTCCATCTGACCTCCGGATTAAGGTACAGGAGGATGTTGAGGAGGAGATGGAGGACACTGAGCCCACTTCACATGCTGACAGGCCTGCTCCGGATAGGCAGTTGCCTGACGATTTGTTTCGCAATCTGCAGTACAAGCTCAGTGACTACTACAGACGTTTCCCGCCTTCAGAGTCTGGTGAATCTACAGTATCTACACCAAGACCTCAGACAGTGCCTCCGCTTTCTAAGCGGACGCAACCACTGACTACTGTGCCGTTGGAGGAGAGACGTCCAGCGTTACCTGCGTCGGAAGGTTCAGCTCCTCAGCCACGGGAGGAAGAGTCCTCCGAACATGAAGAACAAGAGGAAGGAGAACTGGATAATGAGTCAGAATCGTCGGAGTATGAGGATTATAATGCAAACACGCCCTCTCCGGCAGAACCTACTACATATTAGTCGCCACCTGTGGACATTGCCTCATTCCATAAGATCATGGATAGAGCAACGAGAAGGTTTATGATAACCATGGAGTCAAAGCAAGAGGATTGCTTCTTGTACGATTTCAAGACTAGACCACAGAAACAAAGTTGGACCATTCCAATTATAGAATTTATCTGGAAGGAAGGACTGAAGATCATGTCCAAGCCAAATTCTTTACCAGCAGTGCTCCCAAGAGTAGATAAGAAGTATAGGGCGCCAAATACTTCTCCAGCATGCCTCATCGGACAAGCTAAAGCAGACTCTGTGGTAGCACAGGCAGCGCAGAAGAGATCTTCTAATCCTACGTCTCAAGTGTCTGTTCTTCCAGACAAGGATGGGAGGCGCCTTGATTCTATCGGGAAGAAAGTTTCTACTATTGCAGCTACGACCATCAGAGCTGCAAACTCCCTAGCCATTCTGGGACGATACGACAGGCAGATGTGGTCGGACATCTCGCCGTACATGGACAAGCTGCCTGAGCCTGATCGAACTGAAGCGAAGAAAATACTTCAAGAAGGAGAGTGTGTCTCCTCGGAAATGATTGACGCTGCAGTGGACGTTGCTGCCACTGGATTTCGACAGCTAGCGGGTGCAGCTGTTCTCAGGAGGCAAGGATAGCTGAAGGCAACATCCTTCCGACAGGAGGTCCAATCCAGAATTATGGACATGCCATTTGATGGAGAATTCTTATTTGGAAAGCATGTTGATGAGTCGCTGGAGGCCATCAAGAAAGACACCGAAACGGCACGTTCGCTGGGTACTCTGCAATACCGGAAGTCTTCCTTTCGTGGAGCAAAAGGAAGAGGGAATTTCTCTAATAGAGGAGGGTACAATCAACAGCGCTCCTATTCTTCCGCCCAGGGAAACCAAAGATTCCAGCCATATCGGCAGCATACTTATGGGCAGAGAAGAGGCAATTTCTCTCAACCTCGAGGAAAATCTAACTATCGAGGGAGAGACAATAAGAAATGAGGTACGCTTCCTGCCACCACTTTTTGCCAACCCGAACCAAATTGGAGGACAAATATCCCAAAATTACTTAAATTGGTCCAAAATTACTACAGACAAATGGGTCCTGGATGTAGTAGCCAGAGGTCACATTTTGGAATTTGTAAAAGCTCCCCCAAATTGCCCCCCAAAAGGACCCCCTCCAGCACACCTCAAGGAGCTATTCACCCAGATCAACACAATGATCAGGAAAGGAGCAATCGAAAGGGTACCTCCTCATCAGAAAGGAAATGGCTTCTACTCGAGGTTTTTCCTTATTCGCAAGAAGTCGGGAGAATGGCGCCCCATCCTCGACCTGCGAGCCTTAAACAAATACCTAAAGAAACTTACATTCAGGATGCTCACACTTCAGGAAATCCTCCAATTTCTTTCGGCGGGAGAGTTTATGGCAACACTCGACCTTCAGGATGCATACTTCCACATACCGATCTTTCCACGACATCGGAAGTTTCTGAGGTTCAGAGTGGCTGACAGGGACTTCCAGTTCAAAGTCCTTCCATTTGGACTGCGGTCAGCTCCCAGAGTGTTTACGAAGATGTTGGCTCCAGTAGCGGCCCATCTTCGGTTGCAATCGATTCAAATATATCCATACCTGGACGATTGCCTTATCAAGGCCAGTTCTTTCGGCATGGCACAAGATCACATTCAAAGAACTCTGTCGCTAATGCAGAACCTAGGTTTCTCAATAAACTTAGAAAAGTCTCACCTCACGCCAGCAACAAGAAAGAATTTCTTGGGAGCGACACTGGACACCAACCTCGCCCAAGTATTCATCTCAGAGGACAGGCAGGACAAGATCCACCGACTCGCTGCGGCACTGTTACTAAAAAAGTGCGTTTCATTACGCATGTTCAAGTCCTTCCTCTGGATGCTTTCTTCCTGCATTCTTCTCACCCCCAACTGTCGTCTTCGGATGAGGCCCTTACAAGAAGAGCTCAGTCGCCAGTGGATCCAAATATCAGGATCCTTCGAGGATATCATTCAAATTACCCCACGAATGCGACGAACGATACAATGGTGGACCCACCGATCCAACTTGCAAGTGGGCTGCTCCTTCCTCGCGGAAGTGCCCAGGTTCATAGTAACGACCGATGCATCAATGACAGGCTGGGGTGCACACCTCCAAGGCATGACGGTCAACGGGAAATGGAACCAGGTCCAAATGAGATGGCACATAAACAGGCTAGAGTTACAGGCCATATTTCTAGCCCTGAAGTCCTTTAGAGCAACTCTACAAGGGGCCTCAGTCTTAATACGGACAGACAACACCACCTGCATGCATTATCTGAACAAGCAGGGCGGCACAAAATCAGCCCGGTTGTCGCAACAAGCACAAGAGATATGGAGTTGGGCCCTGACTCACAATATCCATCTGTCAGCGGTCCATGTTCCGGGAATCGCCAATGTGTTGGCGGACTCTCTCAGCAGGTCCGGGGGCTGCACTCACGAATGGGAACTACATCTACCATCTCTACGTCGCATCTTTCAGAGGTGGGGGCATCCAGACTTGGACTTGTTTGCGACCTACCAGAACCGGAAATGCCCATACTTTGCAAGTTGGGTTCCCCACAGGGACTCGTGTGGGGACGCCCTTTCGCTGAATTGGAATCAAATATTCGCGTACGCCTTTCCACCGATACCTCTGATCCCGAAAGTAATCAGGAAGATGAAGAAGCAGCCATGCCGGTTGATCCTGATCGCTCCTCGATGGCCCAGGCAATACTGGTTCACCGAACTACTCCTGCTCTCGGAATGCAACCCTATCCAACTTCCACGCATTCCGAATCTTCTATCCACCCAGCAGGGCAGGGTTTACCATCCGGACCCAAACTCGCTCAAATTGTCAGCTTGGCTCCTCAGCACATGGAGTTTGCACACCTAAATATTCCACAAGATTGCCAGGAGGTGCTGGCGAAAGCCAGGGCTCCATCCACAATCAAGACTTACCAACTTAAATGGAAACGTTTCTGTACATGGTGCCAATCTAATGATCTGCATCCCATTCATGCAAAACCAGAGCAAATCCTTCCTTTCTTTCTACATCTGGCCAGATTAGGTTTGGCACATTCTACGCTTAAAGTCTTCTTAGCAGCCATCTCTAGGTTTCGCCAAGATGGATCAGACTCTTTATTCTCTGTAAGGATCATACAACAATTTTTCAAGGGGTTATTTCGCATGTTTCCGCCGGTCCGGAAACCTCCTCCGGCTTGGCATCTGAATATCGTACTATCTCAGCTAATGCGTCACCCTTTTGAACCAATCCATAAGGTGGACCTAAAATTTCTGACATGGAAAGTATAGTTGTTACTAGCCTTAACATCGGCTAGGAGGGTCAGCGATATTCAAGCTTTTACATCTAAAGCACCTTTCATTCAGCTCACCACGGACTCAGTGGTATTGAGAACTAGTCCAACGTACATGCCTAAAGTACCTCTGGACTTTCATCTGAATGAACCGGTTGTCCTAAAAACATTCTTTCCAGACCCACAATCTGCGGCTGAAAGGGCGCTACATTCTTTAGACATTAGAAGATGTCTTAAATTCTATCTCTCCAGAACTTCTGCCATCCGCAAGACAGACCAACTGTTCGTGGCTTATGGGCGGAAACGCCGGGGTTGTGCAGTTTCAAAACAGACCATTGCTAGATGGGTCTCCTCTACGATTGGACTTTGTCATCAACAGGCTGGTAGACCCTTACAAGCATTGCCAAGAGCACATTCAACTAGGGCAGTTAGCTCTTCCACTGCCCTTTTTGCTGGTGTGCCACTTCGACAGATCTGCAGAGCTGCCACGTGGTCTAGCAGGCACACCTTTACTAGACACTACTGTCTAGATTCAGCAGACGATGCAGATGCTTCGGTTGGAAGAGCAGTGCTTCGCAATCTTTTCAAATAAGGTGAGCCTCTGTTTCCACCTCCTCATTTATGCTCTTTAGACGTTTGCTCAGAAATTTATGATTACTGTTATGCATGTCTACTGTATATATTTATATACATATATGATATTCTGACGTCTACGAGCGTTATGATGTGAGTTGATAAGCGTGGCTAAAATACCACCCGAGTGACTTACCTCACTCACCTACAGTTACCCAAAATAAGTCAGCCGGACAGTGGAGAAGAATAAACAAAGCAAGTTTATTAGGCCACAAACTCCCATATGAGAGGGCCCTATATCGACCTCACCCCTAAGAGTGTGCCGAGAAGGACTGACTCACATCATCATGGTGATACATTATATTACGAGAAGGCAGAGTAAACACGCCCATAATGGAAAAGTACTGGTCCGCCAGGAGTGTGGACAATGGCCTCATACAAGAGGCATCTGCACCTGCAATAGCAACACTTGTTATCATCTCCCAAGGACACAGAGCCAGGCCGCTACATCCCCAGCGCATGCGAACGGCCTGATAAGGAGTTTCGCTAGCAGGAGCTTCAGTTACAGTAAACCAAGAAATGCATATATGCTGACACGAGGAATTATTCTTATTCCTACAGGAGGGGGAATGAGCAAGTACAGTTTGCACGCAGAGAGAAATAATTCAAAATGGTGGCACACATGCTAAGCTAAGAACACTGCAAACGATATCACACGCATAAGTGAATAACTGCATAATGAGAACATAAACGTAAATGCGTAAATGCAAGTAATTAGTTAGACACATTCCGCTAACTCATAAGCATAATGTACGAAGGGGGCGGGGCTTGGGATTGACGCCTATCAGACCCTCCTTTTAGCGGACTGTGGCTAACACGTTTGTTTCCATTTATTAACCAAAAGGAGGGCCTTTACAGCAAAAATCTATGGGCAGGGAAAAACTGGAAAGACATACTTAAACCAGAACATCATCATGAATCAGTATCAACCAATTAGCATCAGTAAGCTCAACAGCATTGGAGACAGGGTATTGTTTCAATCTTTTCGTAGACTTTTTCATATTGCTGGCACACATGGAGCAACAAGGGGGAAGGCAGTAAACGCAGAGGCAGCATGACAGTAGGAAACCTATAACACCTATAATGACCATGAATATTTTCCAACCCCAGGAAGAGAAAAGACCCCACAACCATGTCTGTAGGGACCAGGTACCAGTATCTTGATGAAGTTCAGCAGCCAACCTATGAAGTTTCTGCACAGCCAAGTTAACTGTCGGGGCGGAGTCAGGAATATACACGCAGCAAGACGTCCCGATGACGCGGCAAGCTCCACCCCTATCTGCCAGGATGACGTCAAGAACCATTCTATTCTGAATCGTAAATAATCTCATAGCCTGCATCTCCAGTGACATATTAGCTGCAATATCAGCTTCAGTATTCACTACCTTTTCCATAACCCGTGAAAGACGTCTGATGGACCTACTATTAAAAATAGGGCCCCAGAATGGCAACAGGCCTTTAGAAAAGTCGTTAAACTGCTGTCCAGCGGTGTCCGTCTGATCAACGTCATCAACTTGAAGATCCCTCCTTTTTCGCTGTCCTTGCACCACGTCAAACCTCCTATGTGTCTTATGATAATCCGAAGGTGCTACATAAACAGGAGGGAGTAAATACGCCACGTAACATGTCCCACCCCAACCCTCAGGCAACCACAGGTACCCGTTATCTCCACATACAAAGTAGACATTAGGGGGAGTGACAAGCGAAGGACTAAGGGTCAACCTAATCGAGGTAGTCACATTACAAATGCTGTCACCCACCTTTATCGGACCTCTACCCTGTATACAGAAATAAGGCGAGGGTCCCACTACTGCTAGGGGCACCAGAGAATGACCACTACTGTTTGTAGCAGGAGGGCGTCGGTATGCTAGAGAAGAGTTTAACTGTAGAAAACTCTCTCGTACCTTATCAGTGTCATTAGGTATCAGAAATTTGTCCAACTTTTTCGAGCAAGTCTCTAAAAATGTTTGGTCAAAACGTCCATCAGTAAATAATCGTCCAAGGGATGAGGGAGGCAAAGGGCGTACTCGCATCGTCAGTGTAGACTTACTGTCGGGGAGTCGTGGGGTGAGAGAGTCAGGCTGCTGGAAAAACTTCACCCTACCTATCAAGGTATACCAGCCCACGCAGCTATTCACAGGGGTCAATTGCAGTGCCAATAACCTGTCCTTCTTATATGCTGCAGAAGGAAGCAACCCACATACCCAGCAATCTGTCACATTGTATACAGCGTGTGCATGATGTAGCGTTTTTATGAAGACATTATCACGGTAACCTTTTCTCATACATTGTTCACCATAATCAACAGTAACCATATTATGTTCTGGTAAGGGAGAAGGGGTAGGAACCAATTTGTGGACGGGGTAAGCTTTATCCAGGAAAAACAGTATTCCAAGCATGATCAGAAAGACAATAATGAGCACCACAATAACCACAATTTTACTTTTTCGTGATAGGGCACACCATGGTGAATCTGGTTCTGGTCTGCGAGGGGCAGCAAAAGGCTGTTCCTCATCTGGTATTGGACGACCAAAAGGATACATTTCTGCTAGAGAACGGGGCAAGGGATATCCTAAAAGTTCAAAAGCTAGGGACACTACTAAAAGTTCAGACACTCCAAAACCGGCCAGAGGGGTTCTTCACCCTTCGATGGGCTGTTCTCCCTATGTCCGTTAAAGCCTCATAGGCAGGCTTTCGACTTCGCAAACCCTATTCCCTCGACGGAGTCACACAACTGCAGTGACTCAGGAGCACAAAACTTGGGCCCACGTACAACTCTAATGTTCCATCCAGCAATGTCTCAGAAGCAATGTCTCAGAAGTGCACCAGGGCTCCTTTCAGCAGTCCATCCCTATTGCTACAATAACCTATCGACTATAGTCCACTCCTAGTCCCTATCTCAGCCCTTCTTCCAGTGCTCAATGCGTTTGCCTCTCTTTCCTGGGCCGCAAGTTATAGCGAGTGCTCCCTCGCACTTCGGGGTCTGAAAACAGAATTGGTGGGTCGTTTTGAAAAGAGGTGGCTTCGGTCGCTTGAGCACCGTGACCGATAGAAGCCTCGCTACTCGTACTCAGGGCTGGCTTCCGTGCTTTTTCGTCGTGCTCCTCCCCAATCAACACAGCATCAGAAAAAGGGAGGAACTTAGGCAACGATTCTGTTTCGTGATCTGCAATGCCACCTCTTACCCATGCATCATAGGGTAAAGGTAGTGGAACCTTCCTTACGTGGGAGGCATGCGTCCACGCCTTTCGACCCTCCACTCGAAGTGCGGTGCGGGTGGTGAGCAGCACCAACCGTGGCTCAGACCATCTGGGCTCCAAACAGGACTTCCGCTGGTACTTCTTAACGACGACCCAGTCCCCTGGGTTGATGCCGTGGCCGGGCCCCTCAGGCAGCGGCTTCAGTGTGTCTGCTATCTGCTGGTGAACAGAATGGAGATCTTTAGTCAAAGCATACAAGTAGTCTGTCAACATAGGATATTCTATCTCTGAGAAACATTTAGGTCTAGGAACTCCCCACACATTGGCGGGCCTGCCGAATACAACTTCGTGGGGAGAAACACCTGTCTTGGAATTTACTGTAACTCGTGTGGAGAGTAGAGCAAGGGGAAGAGCGTCTGGCCAGCGTAGCCCAGTACTTTCCTGTATCTTGGCCATTTTCAGTTTCAATGTACCATTAAATCTTTCAACTAAACCCGCAGCCTGTGGGTGTAGGGCTGCGTGGAGTTTTTGAGAGATTTGTAATCCCTTACATATATTTTTCATCAGTTCAGCATTGAAGGATGTACCGTTATCACTCCAGATCACTCTAGGTAACCCGAACCTGCTAAAGTATTCCTTAATCAACATTTTAGCTGTCGACATGGCTGTACAGTCTTTTGTTGGAAAAGCCTCCACCCACCTACTGAATGCGCACACCACCACAAGTACATACTTAAGGTTGTTCACTCTTTCCATTTCAATGTAATCCATCTGTATTACTTCAAAGGGGTATGTTGGGGGTGCAAAATTACCCACAGGGATGGGTGTTCCCTTCCCAGGATTGTGTCGTAAACAAATCATGCACTGTTGTACCAAACGTGTGGCCACCCTGGAAATGTTCTTATTACTCCATACTGGGTCTAATAATTTACATATTCCCTTGGCACTTATATGAGCTGGTCCATGAGCCATTGTCACCACTGGGAGGACATATGCATTTGGGAGCAACCATCGTCTTTTGTCTGTCACATCCGTCCAACACTCATCCGAGTCCAACTGTCCCTTTCCATTCTTCCATTCCTTCAGCTCCTCCTCAGTCACTGTCTCTTGTATGTTCCGCACACTCTGTACAGTATCTGCAAACATGTTAACGTCTGGTACCCATCTAGCCGGTCCAGCCACAAACATTCGCGGGAGTCTGTTCCTGGCAGTTTCTTTAGCTGTCTGATCTGCAAACGCGTTTCCCCGCCCTACGTCATCAATCACCGCTTTGTGTGCACTGCACTTTATTACTGCTAGCCGTCTGGGAAGCGTTAGAGCCGTCAACAGGCGCAATATCAATGGGCCATGTTGAATTCGCTGTCCGTGTGATGTCAAAAATCCCCTCTCTGCCCACAGTCTTCCATAACTATGAGCCACGCCAAAGGCGTATTGGCTGTCAGTATAAATGTTCACATCCAATCCTTCACTCAGTTCACATGCACGCATCAACCCTATTATCTCTGCAGCTTGGGCTGAGTTGTACGGGACTCTAGAAGTCTCCACCACTGTTTGTAATGTCGTGACTGCATATGCTGCTGTTGTGGTACCGTCCGCTAGTTTAAAACAAGACCCGTCGACATACAACTCTCCGTCAGGGTCATCTAGGGGCTTATCCGTCAAATCTACTCTCCCTTTTGTCTCCTCCTCTGTTCGGAACAGGCAGTCATGCACTTCACCATCTTTCTCATCTGAAGGGAGAGCCAACAGTGTGGCTGGATTCAGGGTAGCGCATCTTTTTATCGTTACATGTGGGGCAAATAGTGTCATCTCATAACCAGTCAGACGAGCGCTAGTTAAATGCTGCGTCTGTGTTCTGTTTAGCAAAATGTCCACTGCATGTGGTACCATTACCGTAAGAGCTGAACCCAGTACGAGCCCTGCCGATTGTCTTATTGAGACCGCAGCAGTCGCTGTAGCCCTTAGACAGCTCGGAAGCGCTCTTGCCACGTTGTCGAGCATTGCAGAGAAGTAAGCACACGGTCTCTGTTTCCCTCCAAAATCTTGTGTTAAGACAGACAACGCGCAACCTTCCGCCTCGTGCACATAGAGTACAAAAGGCTTCTGGTAATTGGGTGTTCCCAAAACGGGTGCAGAACATAGAGCAGTCTTCAACAACTCAAACGCTTCTTGGCATGCAGGTGTCCAAGGTAGGGGCTCGCACACCTCTTTTGTGGTCAGATACAGCAGGGGTTTTGTTAGTAAAGCATAATTAGGTATCCACTGGCGACAGTACGATGTTATGCCCAAGAATGCGCGCACCTCTCGCTGTGTGTTAGGTACTGCCATGTTAGTTATTGCCTTGACGCGTTCTGGTGTCAGCCTTCTCCCGTCCTTCGATAGGAGGTGACCGAGGTAGGTGACCTCCTGTCGACAGTATTGGAATTTAGGGAGGGACACCTTGTGTCCCTTACGAGCCAAATGGTGTAACAATTTAACAGTAGACTCTCGGCACCCCTCCTCAGTATCGGAGGCGATGAGAATATCATCCACGTATTGCAACAAGACATTTCCTTGCGGGAGCTCCAAATCATCTAACTGTGCTTTTAATGCTTGGCTGTAAATACTAGGGCTTTCTGTATAGCCTTGAGGAATTCTACAAAATCTAAAACTGCGGCCAGCCAATGAGAATCCGAAGAGGTACCTGCTATCTGGGTGTACAGGTATACTAAAGAACGCATTCTTAAGGTCCAACACTGAAAAGTATTTAGCTGAGGGGGGTATCATAGTCAAAATGGTAGTAATGTCAGAAACCACTGGGTACTGGGGCTCAACAACCTTGTTAACAGGGCGTAAATCAATCACAAAACGATAGACATCAGGTGTATTCTCACCAGCGTCACCTGAGGATCTTTTAAGTATCGGAAGTATCGGACTATTACAGATATTCGAGTCCGTTTCCTCGACTACCCCCGATCCAATCAAATCCTGTATAATCTGCAACAGAGCCCTCTCTCCATCTCTAGAGATCTTGTATTGAGGTATGCGAGGCAGCTTCGCTCCCACCTTAACATTTATGGACACCGGTGCAATGTCCATTTTTCCCACATCAGTATCGCTACTGGCCCACAGACTCGGGGGGACATCCCTGAACTCAACTGGGAGGGGCTCATCCTTTGAAAAACATTGCTGCGCACGCGCGACAGAAGGACCCATCGTAAGGTACACACCATCCGGGGAACAGTAAATCGTAGCATGCAACCTTTTTAACAAATACAAACCCAGTAAATTCTCACCACAATTCGAAGTCAAGAGAAAGGAGGAGTCAACAGTAAAGGGGCCAATCGTAAGTGTCAAGGGCTTAGAGATGGGGCTAACCACCGGGGTACCAGAGAACCCCACTGAAACATTAGTCTTGCCAGACAGAGCCGCCCCTGGAACCTGAGAACGTGCTACAGAACTTTTCGTAGCACCTGTATCCAATAAAAATTTCTGATGGGATCCCGACAAGTCTGCCGTTACATAAGGCCCACGTTGATCAACATCCACAGAAACAGGTCCCTCACTCTGCCCTACGCTGTCCCAGTTATAGGAAAATCCTGTGAAATCATCCATGGCGTACGTATCGTTGTAGAACTGTCTATCCCTGCCATCATCCCCCTCCCTCTGAGAATGCTGTCTATCCTTTCCTCCGTCAAAATAATTTCCTCCCGGTCTCCTGCCCTCCTCGGACTGTCTAGGGTCTCTATTCGCATCTCCCCGACCTCGGCCTCTATCAGGTCCAGCCTGGGACCGTAGTAGTGGACAATCTTTCCACCAGTGCCCTTCCTGTTTGCAGTTAGCGCACTGGTTGGGTCCCAAACGCTCTCTTCTCTCTCCCCTTCCGAAGCTACTTCCTCGACCACCTGACACGGGCGGGGCTCCCCGTCCTCTGCCCTTCGCTACTTGCTGCAACAAAACCTTTGTCTTCAAATCTTTCGCCTTCTTTTCTTGCCTGTCTTTATTCTCATTCTCTCTATGTTCATAATACTGGGCCATGCTCAAAATTCCTGAGGGGGTAGATGTTGTCCATGTACTCTCAGACGCTTGCAGTCGGGCCGATATTTCTGGCAGCAGATTCGTAACGAATCTGTTGACAAAAAGACGGAGCCCTCTATCTTGAGAGATATCTTGTCCGCTAAAATCCATAAATGTTTCTTCAAAACGAGTGAAGAAATCTGAAACTGCCTCATCCTTTTTCTGTTTGCAAGCCGTTAACTTATCCCAATCTACCTTCTTAGGAGGAATGAGTGAATGCATATATTTAATTATACGCCCGGGTAATGCTAGTATCTCAGGCTTCGGCTTTTCACCTGGCTTTCGTTCCTTATCCCAATCTGTAAATTCTTCCCAAGTTCCGCCTAACTCCTCTCTATGTTCCGAACCCTTCACCTGTCTCCACACATCCACGGGGATCAATAATCCGAAAAACAGTTCAATATCTGCTAACGTCATTACTGTTGAGGAGGCTGCCTCCGTTAATTCTTTGTAATAAGCCGTTGGATTTTTTCTTGAGTCGGGTAACTGCGCCTTCAGAGCTAATACCTCGCTCCTTTTCCAGGGCGTATACACCCATTGTTCTTGGAAATGAGCATCTACACGTGGTCTAGTCACTACCAGGGTGGTCGGGTCTACTATTTCAGATACCTCAGGGTGAAATATAGGGTGTACTTCATGCATTGGATGTATCCCCGGGAAGTGGGTCTCACCCGTTGCTGTTAGCTCATTCCTGTACTCCAACAAATACCTCAAACTACGGAGCACTTCCGCTGCTCCAGTATTAGCCCTGTAAGCATGAGTCTTAATATCGCGAAGAATCGCTGGCGCCACACCACCATATCCCTGCTCCCATAGCGCTATTAGGGTCGTTGACATGTGCCACAAAGCATGCTGTTGCATCAAAGGCTCATAATCCTTCATAGTAGACCAAATATCCTCTAGTGAATAAATATTATTCCTGGCCCATTGACAAGCTTGATTAGCTACCATTGTCTTCTCGTCTAGGGGTACAGTAGCACGTGTGAGTAACTTTCGTACCTGAGTAAGTAGTCCGCCCTCCGCTCCTCTAGCAGGTGTTCGTAACGCGCTCTGAGGGGTGGCGCTGGCAGAAACAGTGGGGATAGCGGGGCCGGCAGAGAACACCGGGGATAGCGCAGCAGACGCAGGGCTCGCCGCCGAGAAAGGGAGCGAGGGTGCCGTGGTAGAAGGGGAAGTAGGTCCCCCTGCAGAGGAAGCAGGTGTACCGGACAAGGGAGGGGCACTGACTTGGGGAACTGAAACCACCGCCTGTGGGGCGGAATCTCCGAGCACGGGGTACAGCGGCTGTGGAGCATATGGGGGAGGGGGTCGGGCGCTCAAAATATCTTCCATCTCGTCTATATCCTCTTCCTTTACCACATAGCACTTATTTTCCAATAACCTAGAATGCCTATCTGCGCGCTCAATCCGCAGCTCATTCTCTTTCTTAGTGTGTTCCCTCGCCTTCTGCGCCATGGTCTGTGCCGATCTTTTCTGAGCTACCTTCTCCTCCCTTATCTGCCGTTCTCGTGCCTCCTTCTGCCACATTCGCAAAGAATCAAACATACTCTGACGGCTGCGCCTAGCAAACAATTTGTCTTGTAAATAGTCTAATTTTGCTGCGTCAAAAGAGCCCAGCAAAGGCCATTGCAAATCCACATTATCCATTGTATACTTATGCCACAAAGAGGAAAACAAAATAGGAGGCAAGCCATGCTTGACGTACATGTCGAAATTCGGAGAGCCTTCCTGCGGGGCAGGTTGGCTCTTAGCCAATCTCACATCTGAAACCTCATCACAACACCCGAAACACCGCAATTTACTAAAGCACGGCATCTTGTTCTCTTACAAACACACAACAGCACAAAAAATTCACAGTTTCAATATGCATATATCGATCAAATAGAATCCGCACCAAAACACGTGTTACCAAAATGGGACAAGGCCCGTCGACCAAGTCCTGGGAAACTTGGACCCTACCGCAGACTGAACAGCACACACCCGCTGTTCCGAGACTGGGAAACCAATCCGTTTCCCGGGCAGCACTACAAATCGGCAGGCGCCACACCGCGCGGGACCCGGCACTCTCCCGCAAATCACCACATTAGGTGTTCGGGCGAGCCCAAAATCCTCGCGTAGCAAGCCGCTCACCAACCCGCAGTACTATCCAGTCGGATTGTCACAAACCAACGTTCCCCAATCTCCATCAAGTCTGTCAGAGCGCTATCTGCACCCTGAGTTTCCCGGAGCACACTAGCCCCAGAAGCACACCGGCTCCTCCAATCACCAGAGACACACCGGTCTCACGGAGCACTCCGGCCCCTCAATCACCGGTCGGACCACTTACCTTCCGTGCGCGGTCCCGACCTCTACCGTTCTCCACTTCCGGCTGGCTGGACCAACACGGTCAGCTCCAAGGTTCCGCCTTCCGGACTCCAGCGTAGAATCTGGGACCGAGACCTCCTCCGATCAGCAGGGTGGGGCAGCGCTGCGAGAACCAAGCTCGGCATCAAAGTGGGTACCCAGGCCCACCGTGCCGACCAGGGGGTCTCCGGCCTTCTGCTACCCACTTACGGGTGAGAAAGGTCCTAATCGCGGAGTCCCTGTTCGGGCGCCATCTGATAAGCGTGGCTAAAATACCACCCGAGTGACTTACCTCACTCACCTACAGTTACCCTAAATAAGTCAGCCGGACAGTGGAGAAGAATAAACAAAGCAAGTTTATTAGGCCACAAACTCCCATATGAGAGGGCCCTATATCGACCTCACCCCTAAGAGTGTGCCGAGAAGGACTGGCTCACATCATCATGGTGATACATTATATTACGAGAAGGCAGAGTAAACACGCCCATAATGGGAAAGTACTGGTCCGCCAGGAGTGTGGACAATGGCCTCATACAAGAGGCATCTGCACCTGCAATAGCAACACTTGTTATCATCTCCCAAGGACACAGAGCCAGGCCGCTACATCCCCAGCGCATGAGAACGGCCTGATAAGGAGTTTCGCTAGCAGGAGCTTCAGCTACAGTAAACCAAGAAATGCATATATGCTGACACGAGGAATTATTCTTATTCCTACGGGAGGGGGAATGAGCAAGTACAGTTTGCACGCAGAGAGAAATAATTCAAAATGGTGGCAGGCACACATGCTAAGCTAAGAACACTGCAAACGATATCACACGCATAAGTGAATAACTGCATAATGAGAACATAAACGTAAATGCGTAAATGCAAGTAATTAGTTAGACACATACCGCTAACTCATAAGCATAATGTACGAAGGGGTCGGGGCTTGGGATTGACGCCTATCAGAGTACTGCTTACTATTCTGATTCAGGCATGTGAATCTATGAAAGACACCCCTAATACTGGAGAAGAACAATAGTTACTTACCTGTAAACAGGTGGTTCTCCAGTATTGGTGTCTTTCATAGATTCACATGCAACCCGCCCGCCTTCCCCCTGAGACTCTCTCGGATAGCATGGGACTTCACTCCTGTGCGCGAAAATCTGAGAGCCTGAGCCTCTGGGGAGAACCTTCTGGTGGGTGCTGTCGCCTGATTGGCTGCAGTTTGGACTAACACATAATGACTTGGATAGTCACGAGTATGGAAGTTTTTTCTGCTGTAGCTGGTGCTACTTACTTCCTGGTTTGGTATTTCTGATATTTGCTATATATTTTATGGCATTTTATTGCTTTTTTATATACCGTGGGACTCCTACTCCGACGACGGGGAATGATTCAGGCATGTGAATCTATGAAAGACACCAATACTGGAGAACCACCTGTTTTCAGGTAAGTAACTATTGTTCATTTCCTCCTACCCCGCGTTCCCTAAAGTCTTTTGAGAATAATGGTACCTCACTTGCGTGGGTCTGCCTAGTGCCTGCGTCAGGAAAGGGCACAAAACCTAACGTGGTCGCTCCTCAATTTCGCATTGAAAAATGGGCCTTTTTTGGCAAAGTGCCTACCTGTCGTTTTTGAACCCTAGCTCCACCGGCACCTAGGGAAACCTAGCAAACCTATACATTTATAAAAAGTAGACACCCAGGGGAATTCAGGATGGGGTGACTCGACTGCCTCCCACCATGTTCTGTTACCCAGAATCCCCTGCAAAGCTAAACAACTGACAAAAAAAATTGATTTTCCTCACATTTCTGTGGTAGAAAGTTCTGGAATCTGCGTGGATCAACAAATTTCCTCCCACCCCGCGTTTCCCTAAGTTATGTTATGTTATGTTATGTTATGTTATGTTATGTTATGTTAATAACATTTCTATAGCGCACAGATGCCCCAGCCAAGGGGCGTCCCGGCGCTTCTGGAAAGATACCCAAACACAACACAGCAGAACGATGGAGGAAACACGCAGATGAGGATCCTAAGAGAAATGAGGGAACAGATGCGTTTTGATGGCTCTCCTGAATTTCAACAGCTCATCAATTTCTCGGATGTGGGAAGGTAGAGAATTGCACAACTTCGCAGCCAAGACTCGGAAGGAACGTCCTCCCGCTCTACACAGTCTGAATCGTGGGACCACAGCCAGATTTTGGCCCAAGGATCTCAAAGGGCGCGAAGGAACATAAGGCTTCAGAAGATTGTCAAGAATCGGAGGGGAGGCCATCCTGAGGATCTTGAACGACAGGCACAGGGTCTTCTGAGAAAAATGGTACCTCACTTGCATCGGTCTGCCTAATGCCTGCGTCAGGAAAGGGCGCAAAACGCAACGTGGTCGCACCTCAATTTCGCAGTGAAAAATGGGCCTTTTTTGGCAAAGTGCCTACCTGTTGTTTTTTAACCCTAGCTCTGCCGGCCCCTAGGGAAACCTAGCAAACCTATACATTTTTGAAAACTAGACACCCAGGGGATTTCAGGATGGGGTGACTCGACTGCCTCCAACGAGGTTCTGTTACCCAGAATCTCTTGCAAAGCTAACAAATTGGCAAAACAAACGCATTTTCCTCACATTTCTGTGCTGGAAAGCTCTGGAATCTGCATGGATCAACAAATTTCCACCCACCCCGCGTTCCCCAAAGTCTTCTGAGAAAAATGGTACCTCACTTGCGTGGGTGTGCCTAGTGCCTGCGTCAGGAAACGGCGCAAAACACAACGTGGTCGCACCTCAATTCTGCATTGAAAAATTGGACTTTTTTGGCAAAGTGCCTACCTGTCGTTTTTGAACCCTAGCTCTGCCGGCACATAGGGAAACCTAGCAAACCTATGCATTTCTGAAAACTAGACACCCAGGGGAATTCAGGATGGAGGGACTCGACTGCCTCCCACCATGTTCAGTTACCCAGAATCCCCTGCAAATATAAAAAACTGACAAAAAAACGCATTTTCCTCACATGTCTGTGCTGGAAAGTTCTGGAATCTGCGTGGATCAACAAATTTCCACCCACCCTGCGTTTCCAAAAGTCTATTGAGAAAAATGGTACCTCACTTGCGTGGGTCTGCCTAGTGCCTGCATAAGGAAACGGCGCAAAACACAACGTGGTCGCACCTCAATTTTGCAGTGAAAAATGGGCCTTTTTTTGGCAAAGTGCCTACCTGTCGTTTTTGAACCCTAGCTCTGCCGGCACCTAGGGAAACCTAGCAAACCTATACATTTGTGAAAAGTAGACACCCAGGGAAATTCAGGATGGGGTGACTCGACTGCCTCCCACCAGGTTCTGTTACCCAGAATCCCTTGCAAATCTAAACAATTGACAAAAAAAACGGATTTTCCTCACATTTCTGTGGTAGAAAGTGCTGGAATCTGCGTGGATCAACAAATTTCCCCCCACCCCGCGTTCCCCAAAGTCTTCTGCGAAAAATGGTACCTCACTTGCGTTGGTCTGCCTAGTGCCTGCCTCAGGAAATGGCGCAAAACGCAACGTGGACGCACCTCAATTTCGCAGTGAAAAATGGGCCTTTTTTGGCAAAGTGCCTACCTGTAGTTTTTGAACCCTAGCTCTGCCGGCACCTAGGAAAACCTAGCAAACCTATATATTTTTGAAAGGTAGACACCCAGGGAAATTCGGGATGGGGTGACTCGACTGCCTCCCACCAGGTTCTGTTACCCAGAATCCCTTGCAAAGCTAAAAAATTGACAAAACAAATGCACTTTCCTCACATTTCTGTGGTAGAAAGTTCTGGAATCTGTGTGGATCAACAAATTTCCTCCACCCCGCATTCCCCAAAGTCTTCTGTGAAACATGGTACCTCACTTGCGTGGGTCTGCCTAGTGCCTGCGTCAGGAAAGGGTGCAAAACGCAACGTGGTCGCTCCTCAATTTCGCATTGAAAAATGGGCCTTTTTTGGTAAAGTGCCTACCTGTGGTTTTTGAACCCTAGCTGTGCCGGCACCTAGGGAAACCTAGCAAACCTATACATTTTTCAAAAGTAGACACCCAGGGGAATTCAGGGTGGGGTGACTCGACTGCCTCCCACCAGGTTCTGTTACCCAGAATCCCTTGCAAAGCTAACAAATTGGCAAACAAAACGCATTTTCCTCATATTTCTGTGGGAGAAAGTTCTGGAATCTGCGTGGATCAACAAATATCCTCCCACCCCGCGTTCCCTAAAGTCTTTTGAGAAAAATGGTACCTCACTTGCGTGGGTCTGCCTAGTGCCTGTGTCAGGAAACGGCGCAAAACGCAACATGGTCGCTCCTCAATTTCGCATTGAAAAATGGGCCTATTTTGGCAAAGTGCCTACCTGTCGTTTTTGAACCCTAGCTCTACTGGCACCTAGGGAAACCTAGCAAACCTATACATTTTTGAAAAGTAGACACCCAGGGGAATTCTGGATGGGGGGATTCAACTGCCTCCCAACAGGTTCTGTTACCCAAAATCCCTTGCAAAGCTAACAAATTGACAAAACAAACGCATTTTCCTCACATTTCTGTGGTAGAAAGTTCTGGAATCTGCATGGATCAACAAATTTCCACCCACCCCGCGTTCCCCAAAGTCTTCTGCGAAAAATGGTACCTCACTTGCGTGGGTTTGCCTAGTGCCTGCCTCAGGAAATGGCGCAAAACGCAACGTGGTTGCACCTCAATTTCGCAGTGAAAAATGGGCCTTTTTTGGCAAAGTGCCTACCTGTCGTTTTTGAACCCTAGCTCTGCCGGCACCTAGGGAAACCTAGCAAACCTATATATTTGTGAAAAGTAGTCACCCAGGGGAATTCAGGATGGGGTGACTCGACTGCCTCCCACCAGGTTCTGTTACCCAGAATCCCTTGCAAATCTAAACAATTGACAAAAAAAACGCATTATCCTCACATTTCTGTGGTAGAAAGTTCTGGAATCTGCGTGGATCAACAAATTTCCTCCCACCCCGCGTTCCCCAAAGTCTTCTGAGAAAAATGGTACCTCACTTGCGTCGGTCTGCCTAGTGCCTGCGTCTGGAAAGGGCGCAAAACGCAACATGGTCGCTCCTCAATTTCACATTGAAAAATGGGCCTTTTTTGGCAAAGTGCCTACCTGTCATTTTTGAACCCTAGCTCTGCTGGCACCTAGGGAAACCTAGCAATTCTATACATTTGTGAAAACTAGACACCCAGGGGAATTCAGGATGGGGTGACTCGACTGCCTCCCACCAGGTTCTGTTACCCAGAATCCCTTGCAAACTAAAAAATTGACAAAAAAACACATGTTCCTCACATTTCTGTGGTGTAAAGTTCTGAAATCTGTGTGGATTAACAAATTTCCTCCCACTCCGCGTTCCCCAAAGTCTTCTCAGAAAAATGGTACCTCACTTGCGTGGGTCTGCCTAGTCCCGGCGTCGGGTAAGGGCGCAAAACGCAACGTGGTCGCACCTCAATTTCGCAGTGAAAAATTGGCCTTTTTTGGCAAAGTGTCTACCTGTCGTTTTTGAACCCTAGCTCTGCTGGCCCCTAGGGAAACCTAGCAAACCTATACATTTTTGAAAACTAGACACTCAGGGGAATTCAGGGTGGGGTGATTCAACTGCCTCCCACCAAGTTCTGTTACCGAGAATCCCTTGCAAAACTAACAAATTGGCAAAACAAACGCATTTTCCTCACATTTCTGTGCTGGAAAGTTCTGGAATCTGCGTGGATCAACAAATTTCCACCCACCCCGCGTTTCCCAAAGTCTTTTGGGAAAAATGGTACCTCACTTGTGTGGGTCTGCCTAGTGCCTGCATCAGGAAACGGCGCAAAACACAACGTGGTCGCAACTCAATTTTGCAGTGAAAAATTGGCCTTTTTTTGGCAAAGTGCCTACCTGTCGTTTTTGAACCCTAGCTCTGCCGGCACCTAGGGAAACCTAGCAAACCTGTAAATTTGTGAAAAGTAGACACCCAGGGGAATTCAGGATGGGGTGACTCGACTGCCTCCCACCAGGTTCTGTTACCCAGAATCCCTTGCAAACTAAAAAATTGACAAAAAAAACACATGTTCCTCACATTTCTGTGTTGGAAAGTTCTGAAATCTGTGTGGATTAACAAATTTCCTCCCACCCCGCGTTCCCCAAAGTCTTCTCAGAAAAATGGTACCTCACTTGCGTGGGTCTGCCTAGTGCCGGCGTCGGGTAAGGGCGCAAAACGCAACGTGGTCGCACCTCAATTTCGCAGTGAAAAATTGGCCTTTTTTGGCAAAGTGTCTACCCTTCTTTTTTGAACCCTAGCTCTGCTGGCCCCTAGGGAAACCTAGCAAACCTATACATTTTTGAAAACTAGACACCCAGGGGAATTCAGGGTGGGGTGACTCAACTGCCTCCCACCAAGTTCTGTTACCGAGAATCCCTTGCAAATCTAACAAATTGGCAAAACAAACGCATTTTCCTCACATTTCTGTGCTGGAAAGTTCTGGAATCTGCGTGGATCAACAAATTTCCACCCACCCCGCGTTTCCCAAAGTCTATTGGGAAAAATGGTACCTCACTTGTGTGGGTCTGCCTAGTGCCTGCATCAGGAAACGGCGCAAAACACAACGTGGTCGCACCTCAATTTTGCAGTGAAAAATTGGCCTTTTTTTGGCAAAGTGCCTACCTGTCGTTTTTGAACCCTAGCTCTGCCGGCACCTAGGGAAACCTAGCAAACCTGTAAATTTGTGAAAAGTAGACACCCAGGGGAAATCAGGATGGGGTGACTCGACTGCCTCCCACCAGGTTCTGTTACCCAGAATCCCTTGCAAAACAAAAAAATGTACAAAAGAAATGCACCTTCCTCACATTTCTGTGGTAGAAAGTTCTGGAATCTGCGTGGATCATCAAATTTCCTCCCACCCCGCGTTCCCTAAAGTCTTTTGAGAATAATGGTACCTCACTTGCGTGGGTCTGCCTAGTGCCTGCGCCAGGAAAGGGCACAAAACGCAACGTGGTCGCTCCTCAATTTCGCATTGAAAAATGGTCCTTTTTTGGCAAAGTGCCTACCTGTCGTTTGTGAACCCTAGCTCCGCCGGCACCTAGGGAAACCTAGCAAACCTATACATTTATAAAAAGTAGACACCCAGGGGAATTCAGGATGGGGTGACTCGACTGCCTCCCACCATGTTCTGTTACCCAGAATCCCCTGCAAAGCTAAACAACTGACAAAAAAATGGATTTTCCTCACATTTCTGTGGTAGAAAGTTCTGGAATCTGCGTGGATCAACAAATTTCCTCCCACCCCGCGTTTCCCTAAGTTATGTTATGTTATATTATGTTATGTTATGTTAATAACATTTCTATAGCGCACAGATGCCCCAGCCAAGGGGCGTCCTGGCGCTTCTGGAAAGATACCCAAACACAACACAGCAGAACGATGGAGGAAACACGCAGATGAGGATCCTAAGAGAAATGAGGGAACAGATGCGTTTTGATGGCTCTCCTGAATTTCAACAGCTCAACAATTTCTCGAATGTGGGAAGGTAGAGAATTGCACAACTTCGCAGCCAAGACTCGGAAGGAACGTCCTCCCACTCTACACAGTCTGAATACTGGGACCACAGCCAGATTTTGGCCCAAGGATCTCAAAGGGCGTGAAGGGACATAAGACTTCAGAAGATTGTCAAGAATCGGAGGGGAGGCCATCCTGAGGATCTTGAACGACAGGCACAGGGTCTTCTGAGAAAAATGGTACCTCACTTGCATCGGTCTGCCTAATGCCTGCGTCAGGAAAGGGCGCAAAACGCAACGTGGTCGCACCTCAATTTCGCAGTGAAAAATGGGCCTTTTTTGGCAAAGTGCCTACCTGTTGTTTTTGAACCCTAGCTCTGCCGGCCCCTAGGGAAACCTAGCAAACCTATACATTTTTGAAAACTAGACACCCAGGGGATTTCAGGATGGGGTGACTCGACTGCCTCCAACGAGGTTCTGTTACCCAGAATCTCTTGCAAAGCTAACAAATTGGCAAAACAAACGCATTTTCCTCACATTTCTGTGCTGGAAAGCTCTGGAATCTGCGTGGATCAACAAATTTCCACCCACCCCGCGTTCCCCAAAGTCTTCTGAGAAAAATGGTACCTCACTTGCGTGGGTCTGCCTAGTGCCTGCGTCAGGAAACGGCGCAAAACACAACGTGGTCGCACCTCAATTCTGCATTGAAAAATGGGACTTTTTTGGCAAAGTGCCTACCTGCCGTTTTGAACCCTAGCTCTGCCGGCACCTAGGGAAACCTAGCAAACCTATACATTTCTGAAAACTAGACACCCAGGGGAATTCATGATGGGGGGACTCGACTGCCTCCCACCATGTTCTGTTACCCAGAATCCCCTGCAAATATAAAAAACTGACAAAAAAACGCATTTTCCTCACATGTCTGTGCTGGAAAGTTCTGGAATCTGCGTGGATCAACAAATTTCCACCCACCCTGCGTTTCCCAAAGTCTATTGAGAAAAATGGTACCTCACTTGCGTGGGTCTGCCTAGTGCCTGCATAAGGAAACGGCGCAAAACACAACGTGGTCGCACCTCAATTTTGCAGTGAAAAATGGGCCTTTTTTTGGCAAAGTGCCTACCTGTCGTTTTTGAACCCTAGCTCTGCCGGCACCTAGGGAAACCTAGCAAACCTATACATTTGTGAAAAGTAGACACCCAGGGGAATTCATGATGGGGGGACTCGACTGCCTCCCACCAGGTTCTGTTACCCAGAATCCCATGCAAATCTAAACAATTGACAAAAAATACGCATTTTCCTCACATTTCTGTGGTAGAAAGTGCTGGAATCTGCGTGGATCAACAAATTTCCTCCCACCCCGCGTTCCCCAAAGTTTTCTGAGAAAAATGGTACCTCACTTGCGTGGGTCTGCCTAGTGCCTGCGTCAGGAAAGGGCACAAAACGCAACGTGGTCGCTCCTCAATTTCGCTTTGAAAAATGGGCCTTTTTTGGCAAAGTGCCTACCTGTCGTTTTTGAACCCTAGCTCTGCCGGCACCTAGGGAAACCTAGCAAACCTATACATTTCTGAAAACTAGACACCCAGGGGAATTCAGGATTAGGGGACTCGACTGCCTCCCACCATGTTCTGTTACCCAGAATCCCCTGCAAATCTAAAAAACTGACAAAAAAACGCATTTTCCTCACATGTCTGTGGTAGAAAGTTCTGGAATCTGCGTGGATCAACAAATTTCGTCCCACCCCGCGTTCCCTAAAGTTTCCTGAGAAAAATGGTACCTCACTTGCGTGGTCTGCCTAGTGCCTGCGTCAGGAAAGGGCGCAAAACGCAACGTGGTCGCACCTCAATTTCGCAGTGAAAAATTGGCCTTTTTTGGCAAAGTGCCTACCTGTCGTTTTTGAACCCTAGCTCTGCCGGCCCCTAGGGAAACCTAGCAAACCTATACATTTGTTAAAAGTAGACACCCAGGGGAATTTAGGATGGGGTGACTCGACTGCCTCCCAGCAGGTTCTGTTACCCAGAATCCCTTGCAAATCTAAACAATTGACAAAATAAATGCATTTTCCTCACATTTCTGTGGTAGAAAGTTCTGGAATCTGCATGGATCAACAAATTTCCTCCCACCCAGAGTTCCCCAAAGTCTTCTGAGAAAAATGGTACCTCACTTGCGTGGGTCTGCCTAGTGCCTGCGTCAGAAAAGGGCGCAAAACGCAACATGGTCGCGCCTCAATTTCGCTTTGAAAAATGGGCCTTTTTTGGCAAAGTGCCTACCTGTCGTTTTTGAACCCTAGCTCTGCCGGCACCTAGGGAAACCTAGCAAACCTATACATTTCTGAAAACTAGACACCCAGGGGAATTCAGGATGGGGTGACTCGACTGCCTAGCACCATGTTCTGTTATCCAGAATCCCTTGCAAAGCTAAAAACTGACAAACAAAACACATTTTCCTCACATTTCTGTGGTAGAAAGTTCGGGAATCTGCGTGGATCAACACATTTCCTCCCACCCCGCGTTTCCCTAAGTCTTCTGAGAACAAGCATTTACAATGCAGCGGTTTCGCCTTTGGAGAAGTTAGAGCTATTGGCATTGTAAATGACAAAATTTGTATTTATGTGTTGGTTTTGAAAACAGATAAATAAATGGCATTGACATTTACATTGCCAATAGCTTAATCTCTCGCAAATGTGAGAACTATTGTGCCCTACGGACGAGCTCAGCAGACAGCAACTACTACCACCCACACACCCACCCAGATCCACACACACACACCCAGAGCCAGCCACACAGACCCAGAGCCAGCCTCACACACACAGAGCCAGCCACACACACCCAGAGCCAGCCACACACACCCAGAGCCAGCCACACACACCCAGTGCCAGCCACACACACCCAGAGCCAGCCACACACACCCAGAGCCAGCCACACCCAGAGCCACACACACACACCCAGAGCCCCCCACACACACACAACCAGAGCAGTCACATACACACACCCACTGGAGCAGTCACACACACACACACACACACTGGAGAAGTCACATACACACACACACACACACACTCTGGAGCAGTCACATACACACACACACACTCTGGAGCAGTCACAGTGGTATTTTTTGTGAGCTTTTCCACCAAAAATGTCCCTCATGGTAGGTATGTATTTATGTGGCCTTTGTAAAGCATGAACCTAGCTGACAGGCGGTGGAGCGGTGTAGGTCAAAGGCAAAGGTAGAGTCAAGGGGTGATTTCCGTGGTAGCTCGAGTCAGAGAGGGGAAGTGGATGTTAGTGCGTAGCAGTGGTATCCCGGACAGAAGATGTTCTCACTGAATGATGTGATTTTGCCTAACGTTCTTGCTATAATAAACTGTGGCACAGTTCTGTAAAGCAGGGTCAGTTGAAGTTACGAGAACCCATAAATAAAAAAAATTATTAACATAAGGAAAAATATGCTTAGAAAGTATGCAGGCAAACACAGACAGCGAGCAAGGGTTAACGGAAAGCATCTTTTAATGACGAACAGAGTCCTTCTCACTGAAATGCATATTCCAAGATACTAGCCAGATAATTTCTTGCAGCTAAATGTGTTATGCTATTCATAATATCCCTTGCAGAGTGAGCATGATCTTCACTGTGAATGCCCCATCCTTTTGCTCCTTTGATCATGGAGAAGGCATTGTCTGCCAGAGAATGGATGAACGGACAGCGGGAGGCACACGGACAGCGGGAGGGGGGGGGGCGGGCAGGCACACGGACAGCGGGAGGGGGGCGGGCAGGCACACGGACAGTGGGAGGGGGCGGGAACGGGGACACGAATGGATGAACGGACAGCGGGAGGCACAAGGACAGCGGGAGGGGGGCGGGCAGGCACACGGACAGCGGGAGGGGGGCGGGAACGGGGACACAAATGGATGAACGGACAGCGGGAGGCACACGGACAGCGGGAGGGGGGCGGGCAGGCACACAGACAGCGGGAGGGGGGCGGGAACGGGGACACGAACAGCGGGAGGGGGGGGGCAGGAACAGGAAGACGGACAGCGTCCTCTTAGCTATTACAACACTGTGCACTGTCACAGCAGCACTGTCCTCTTAGCTATTAAAACACTGTGCACTTAGTCATGACAGCACTGCCCTGTCAGCTATTACAACACTGTGCACTGTCACAGCCACACTGTCCTTACAGCTATTAACACACTATGCACTGTCACAACAGCACTGTCCTCTCAGCTATTACAACACTGTGCCCTGTCACAGCAACACTGTCCTCTCAGCTATTACAACACTGTGCACTTAGTCATGACAGCACTGTCCTCGCAGCTATTACAACACTGTAGACACAGATAATTTCTTGCAGCTAAATGGGTTATGCTATTCATAATATCCCTTGCATAGTGAGCATGATCTTCACTGTGAATGCCCCATCCTTTTGCTCCTTTGATCATGGAGAAGGCATTGTCTGCCAGAGAATGGATGAACGGACATCGGGAGGCACACGGACAGCGGGAGGGGGGGCGGGAACGGGGACACGAATGGATGAACGGACAGCGGGAGGCACACGGACAGCGGGAGGGGGGCGGGCAGGCACACGGACAGCGGGAGGGGGCGGGAACGGGGACACGAACAGCGGGACGGGGGCAGGAACGGGAAGACGGACAGCGTCCTCTTAGCTATTACAACACTGTGCACTGTCACAGCAGCACTGTCCTCTTAGCTATTACAACACTGTGCACTTAGTCATGACAGCACTGCCCTGTCAGCTATTACAACACTGTGCCCTGTCGCAGTAACACTGTCCTCTCAGCTATTACAACACTGTGCACTTAGTCATGACAGCACTGTCCTCGTAGCTATTACAACACTGTAGACACAGCTAATTTCTTGCAGCTAAATGGGTTATGCTATTCATAATATCCCTTGCAGAGTGAGCATGATCTTCACTGTGAATGCCCCATCCTTTTGCTCCTTTGATCATGGAGAAGGCATTGTCTGCCAGAGAATGGATGAACGGACAGCGGGAGGCACATGGACAGCGGGAGGGGGGCGGGCAGGCACACGGACAGCGGGAGGGGGGCGGGAACGGGGACAATTTTTGTTTGCTGCAGGCACGTTGCCATGGTGACGAGAGTAGCGGTAATTGCCATTAAAGACTCGGCTATGCATGTTAATTTTGGTTATTAGGGCCCTGCCTTTTGCTGCAGGTCACCAGCGGCGCGCGCTCTCAAAGGAAGGGCTCCACCCCCCGTGTCAAGGGAAAGCTGAGGGCGAAAGAGGGGAAATCTTAGCGAGGACTTGACGGCACTTTGCGACTGATTCGTTTAATTTTCCAAGGAGTGGGGTTTATTTTTGACGTTTGTCGGGTTAATGGGTTGAAGACAGCGTTGTCCTGAAATCCGTGAGAAGAAAAGGGGGAAAATTGAGCTGCAAGAGAGCGTGGCATAGTTGTCTTGACTACTAGCCATCATTGAAACGTTATACCTTTAAAGAAGTTTTTTGCCTCGTTTTGGAAATATTTCCCCTCTCCAGAGAGACTGTGCTGACAGGTGGGTGAAATGTTAAACATCTGTGATTTGATTTACTTAAAGCCCCACAAAAGATGCATGAAGCAAATCATATTAAAGAGAAATAAAATAAAATATTCGAAAAGCTGGAAGGTTCTAGGTTTGCTGTCAGGTGAAGGGGCACCATTTAGTTTAGCCGTTCGCTCGGTATCCTGTACCCCCTTTGCTAGGGATACTCTAACAATCCTGCCCGCCATACTTTGGGAACTCATCTGAGAAGTTAACCCGTTCGTTTATAAGAGCCATATGCACCGCCCTTGTGGCGTAGATGGGAAAGAGGACATGAAGTGTGCAATCGACAGATCAATGGAGATTGTGTGCACTTGCAAAAGGCGTAGAAGATTACCACAAAATATCTTGTAATTTAATGACAGGGACAATTGTGCTTGTGCTTGTGCTTGGGAACGGGGACACGAATGGATGAACGGACAGCGGGAGGCACACGGACAGCGGGAGGGGGGCGGGCAGGCACACGGACAGCGGGAGGGAGGCAGGAACGGGGACACGAACAGCGGGGGGGGCAGGAACGGGAAGACGGACAGCGGGAGGGGGGTGCGGGAACACACGGAAAGCACTCACCTGGACCTGGACTTCCTCCGGCGGCGACTTAAAAAGTGCCTATGTCAAAACCACCAATTTTTGCAAGGGGGGTTACCTAGGTTTTTGGCCCCGTGCTAGACGGCCATCTAGGGAAACCTACCAAACCCACACATTTCTGCAAAGTAGACACCCGGGGGCTTCCAAGGAGGTATGGCTTGCGTAGATCCTCCAACGTTCCTTTACCCAGAATCCCTGGCAAACGTCAATTTTAGCTGAAAAAATCCATTTTTTCACACATTTTTGTGTGGGAAAGCGTGGCATCACTGCCCTCACACAAATTTCCTCCCACCCAACGTTCCTCCAAGTCTCCCGATAAAAATGGTACCTCACTTGCGTGGGTGGCTCAAGGACCCGCAACAGGCAAGGGCCCAAAACCTGATGAGGCGACATCAAAATTACCTATCACAAACCAACCTGGTTTTGCAAGGGGGTTCCTATGAGTTTTTGGCCCCTTGTTCTCCCGAGTAAAATGATACCTCACGTTTGTGGGGGCCAAAGGCCTGTGTCTAGGATGACCCCAAAACAGTAGAATTCTCTGTGCTTTCTTGTAAATACCGAACGCTACCATTTTTTTAAAATACATTTTTAGCCTGTTCTGCCTTGGCCCACTCACACAAGTGACGTTTCATTTTACTCGGGAGAACAAGGGGAACGCTGGGTGGTAGGACATTTGTGCCGGCATGGAGAGCCCACGCAAAAATGTATGGAAAAGTGTTAATTTAACCTAATTGTAAGGTTTGCAGGGAATTCTGGGAAGGAAAACGTTGGGAGACCCACACATTCCATACCTCTCTGGACTCCCCCGGGTGTCCAGTTTTCAGAACTGTTTGAGTTTGGTAGTTTCACAAGATGGCCGCCGAGCCTGGGGCAAAAAACTCAGGTCCCCCCCACAAAATAATGTAGATTTGCTATAGATCATTTTTAAGTCTCCACCATACGATTTGGGCCTTTTCCAGTTGCAGCCACTGTGCCTACCCACGCAAGTCAGGTGCCATTTTTATCGGGAGACCTGGAGGAACGCTGTGTGGTAGAATATTTGAGGATCCACGCAGATTCCACGACTTTACCACACAGATATGTGAGAAAAAATGCGATTTTTTTTGCCAAATTTGAGCTTTGCAGTGGATTCTGGGTAGGAGAATGATAAGGGACCCACGCAAGCCATACCTCGCTGGAGTCCCCCGGGTGTCTAGTTTCCAGAAACATGTGGGTTAGGTAGGTTTCCCTAGATGACCACCGAGCCCCGGGTCAAAAACTCATGGGAACCCCCATGCAAAACCAAATTCTTTTGACTGAATTAAGTTTTCAGTTCGACAGCGTGAGATTCTTGGGACAATATTGCATGGAAATTGTGACAGACATTTTCATATTTGCAGGACATTGTGGATAAAAAAATAACTTAGAATTCACAAGAAAGACATGACCATATACTCCCATGGTTTAACAATAATATCTACATTTAGTAAGTTATTTATAGCTGTAATGTACACCTTAACAGAGTTACTCAAAAGTCAAACATTCCAGCACTGCTATCTATTCCTCAAACACACACACATACAGGTTGGATTTGGCACGAGGGCGAGTGATGGTTCAGTACATAAAATTTTATTAACAAGATATTTCACAGAAATGAAATGCTGTGTCAATAAATAAATGCATAAAAACCGAACCAGTGACTCGCAACTTGTGAGCTGTAACAGTTTTACAGGCCATTCACGCACCTTTCATTCCTGATACACACCAGACCATTGACACCATCCAGAAGGAAAAGCAACACATTACAACATTCACAAAAAGGGACAAGGTACACCCTACTTCAGAAAGAGAAAAAAGACAAATATTACTGCACAGCCATCTAATCCGCAAGCACACACACATACTGGTTGGATGTGGCACGAGGGTGAGTGATGATTCAGTACATACAATTGTATTCGCAAGTTATTTCACAAAAATGAAATGCACTGAGAATAATTGAAAGTATGAGAAACTGAACCACTGACTCACAGCTCGTGAGCTGTAAAGCCACGTCAAGGCACCAACCTTTTTACAGGCCATTCAACACCTTTCATACGTGTGACACATATAAAACATTCACACCTCCAGCCGCGGGCCCATCACATTACAACACTCACACCAGCAGACAGCGCCATTCACGGGCCCATCACTCTCACACGCCCACATTCCTGACACAGCAACTACACAAAATGATGGACTGCGTGGGGTGTCGCTCAACTAGCAGTGTGTGTAGTGACCAACAGAAAGTAACTACTCACACACCGCCAGCCGAGCGCCAGTCCACCCACACCACCATCCAAGTACCAGGCCATGCACGCCACCAGCCAAGCACCACTCCACGCACACCACCAGCCAAGCGTCACTCCACGCACACCGCCAGCCAAGCGTCACTCCACGCACACCGCCAGCCAAGCGCCACTCCACGCACACCGCCAGCCAAGCGCCACTCCACGCACACCACCAGCCAAGCGCGACTCCACGCACACCTCTAGCCAAGCGCCACTCCACGCACACCGACAGCCAAGCGCCACTCCACGCACACCACCAGCCAAGCGCCACTCCATGCTCACCGCCAGCCAAGCACCACTCCTCGCACACCACCAGCCAAGCGCCACTCCACACACACTGCCAGCCAAGCACCACTCCACGCACACCGACAGCCAAGCGCCACTCCGCGCACACCACCAGCCAAGCGCCACTCCACGCACTCCACCAGCCAAGCGCCACTCCACGCTCACCGCCAGCCAAGCACCACTCCTCGCACTCCACCAGCCAAGCGCCACTCCACGCTCACCGCCAGCCAAGCACCACTCCACGCACACCACCAGCCAAGCGCCACTCCACACACACTGCCAGCCAAGCACCACTCCACGCACACCTCCAGCCAAGCGCCACTCCACGCACACCGACAGCCAAGCACCACTCCACGCACACCACCAGCCAAGCGCCACTCCACGCACACCACCAGCCAAGCACCACTCCACGCACACCGCCAGCCAAGTGCCACTCCACGCACACCGCAAGCCAAGCGCTACTCCACGCACACCACCAGCCAAGCACCACTCCACGCACACCGCCAGCCAAGCGCCACTCCACACACACCGCCAGCCAAGCACCACTCCACGCACACCTCCAGCCAAGCGCCACTCCACGCACACCGACAGCCAAGCGCCACTCCACGCACACCGCAAGCCAAGCGCCACTCCACGCACACCGACAGCCAAGCACCACTCCACGCACACCACCAGCCAAGCGCCACTCCACGCACACCGCCAGCCAAGCGCCACTCCACGCACACCGCCAGCCAAGTGCCAGCCTACGCACACCGCCATCACATTTTGAATTTTTTTTAACAAAACAAACAAAATAATTGCAAATAGATAAAAATCTAGTAACACAAAATCTGTAACTAAATACATTGCACAAATGCCAACCTTAAAAAAATATATATTTAAAAAACACAGACCAGGCAGTATATTTTATCACTCATGGATACTCCCAAAAATTCTTTTGTGTGTGGTAAGCTCTATAACAAGCAGGCACACACAGCCCAGGGTTAGAAGGACACCAAGGGCAGTAAAGACGAGTCTCCTTCCGCAAACCTCTTTGCCACCAGACTCTACATCTCCTAGTGGGAAAGTCTTTTGTAGATGTGGGAGGAATGTAATCAGGAAAGTGGCGATCTTTCAATCGAGCCACATCCTCCACCACTCCAAATCTAGGAACCCTTACTTGCTCCACAACAACAAGGCTAGATATCACAGAGTGCTGAAACTGAAGAAATGTCAACTTTGACCCAGGAGAACACTCCTTGAACACAATAAAAGCATTGAAAGATGCTAAGTTGAAAAAATGGATGGCCAACTTCTTATACCAAACATAAGACTTCCGAATAGCAGTGTAAGGTTCCAACCTCTGATCTACTCTGTCAACACCACCCATGTGCCTATTGTAGTCCAGAATGCACACAGGTTTGTGCACTTCAGCAACCTGACCCCAAACTGGCAGAGGTGAAGTACTCTCATCATGTATGGTAATCAGCATGTACACATCAATCCTGTCCACAAATTTCACAGCTAGTAGTTCGCCACAACGTAAGGAACTGCACTGACCCCTCTGAAGTTTCTTGCAAACAAAATCTCCTTTGGAAAACCTTTGTGGTTAGAGCGGATTGTGCCACATGCAAAATTGTCCACTTTAAACAATTCCTTAAACAATTGCACAGCAGTGTAGAAGTTATCAAGGTACAAATGGTGGCCTCTGTTAAACAGTCTTCTAGCAAGATCCCACACAATTTTCTCTGACACTCCAAAAGTGGACGGACAACCAGGGGGGTCAATAGTGGAATCTCTACCAGTGTACACATGAAAATTAAAAACATACCCTGTCTTACTCTCAGGCAACATATACAGTTTAATTCCATAGCGTGCCCTCTTGCTAGGGATGTACTGCCTAAAAACCAAACGACCCTTGAACAAAACCAAAGATTCATCAATAGATATTTCTTTCCCAGGAATGTAAATCTCTGAAAATCAATCAACAAAGTGATCAAGAACAGGTCGAATCTTAAAAAGACGGTCACAGTCAGGTTGACTACGTGGCAACGCCAAAGAATTATCCACAAAATGCAACATGCGTAGCAAAAGTAAATACCGATCACAAGTCATAACAGCTGGAAATATGGCTGTTGCCATCAAGGGACTGGTAGACCGATATGAAGCCAGGTTCGGCTTCTTTAACAAACCCATCAATACAGTCAATCCCAAAAACTTCTTCAGTTCTTTCAGATTTGTGGGAGTTCACCGGGTAGCTCTAGAGTGGGGCCTCAGTTTGTCACTATTGACCCACAAAAACTGTTCAGCATACAAATTAGTCTGCTCAACAATCTCACCCAAAAACACATCATCCATAAATAACTGAAAATATTGTATAGGCAAAACGTTTTCACAATCCACTCTACACCGTGCATCACCGCTAAAGGCAGGCAACACCGGCTGCACCATGTTAGGATCAACCCAGAGTCCAACACTTCCAGTAGGAAGACTAGCAGCCTCAGGCTGCAATCCAGATGCCTCTTGCACCATCGGCACAGCAGTGTTCTCCTCTAAAACAGGCCCTTCCTCTGCACTGAGAGTACCTTCATCATCCGATGATTCCATGTGGAGAGAAAACTCACTGCCAGAATCTTCCCCTCCCTCCTCTCCCACAGACACACTGTCAGTGTCATAATCCGGCTCAGAGGAAGACTCAAGAAGCATACTAACCACCTGCTGAGCAGTCATTCTACGGCTAGCCATAATGATTACTAATAAAAGTAGATTGTCACACAAGTCAACAACAACAATCACTATGTAAAATAAACAAGGAACAAAATTTACCTTTAACAAAAATACCTATACACTGCAAAACAAAACCACTCACTTGCCTGAAGCAGCTACACTCACCACCACATACTCTGCACAGACACAGTATGGATCGACAATATCCCACTAAAAAAGAAAGAGAAAACAAAAATACACATAAGACAATGCAAAACACATCACAAAGAATTTCATGCTCAAAACAGTAACTAAATGCCACTATGACACCGCTTACGATTTTTTTTTACATACATTGCAATATTACTCATTTGGAGTACATACAACAAAAATAATTTTTCTTACCTAAAAAATGCAACTACACAAAACTGCAGAACAACCACTGTCGAAACCTCAACCAGGAAGCAAAAGCTTTACACTAGATTTAAAAAGAAGAAAAAAAAAATTTTAATCACGTATTCAAAAAATGCACCAGTCCACCTGCCAAGCTAAGGGGTAGGTGGGCCTAACAGTATACAATCAAAAGGGGAGCAACCCTTGCCCATGAGGCCACCCCCACCAAAACAAAAATTTAAAAAACTCTGGTGTATAGTGTTTTCTGCCCCCCTTGGGGACAGATGGGACTAAACACATTCTGCTACTCTACCACTCAAAGAGGCAGTAAAGGCAACAATCATCCTCCCATAAAGGGGGAACGACCCATGTCCAAGGGGCGGATCCCCAACATAAAAATAAACCCTGGTGCCCTAGTGACCCATAAAAAACCCAGCAAAACTGCCCTTCAAGGCAACACCGAAAGGGGGAAGATGGACGGAGCCCTTGAGCAAATCTAACACTCACCCCCAGTCAACTGATCTTGGTTTAATCCATCATCATTATTTAGCTCAATTCACCAACCCAGGTTAGACATGGCCAAATGCAAATCAGACTGACCCTTTGCGCTTTGATTGCCCTAAGTTGGCAGACGTGGGTCCCTTGCTCACTTTGCCACTGCACTCAAGCTAACCTGGCTGATAACAGTAACACCTAACAAAAGGTTCAGGTACACAGTTTCAATAGCAAACTACAGATTAATACTGGAAAATTCATTCAAGTAAACAAAGGGAAAGAAAGAAAGAAAGAAGCCTATATTTTAATACCAATTCAAAAAGTACTCATAATTTATTAGACATATAATTTCAGATAAAACATATTACAAATCAGATGAACGCTCATAAAAAAGTGTTGGCAAAACTAAGACAACGAATTCATATTACCAAACACGTGGCTAACATACAAACATTACATATATCGAAAGAACAACAAAAACAAATATAATGTGTCTTTCACAGTTTGTGGCCACAGAATGCGTCGACGGCGTTTCGACCGCTGGATGACTATGCGGTCATCATCAGGACAGACAGTGGTTTGAGCGTTTTCAGTAACTGTTTAAAAGGAAATTATAATCACTCAATACATTCAAAAGGGTAGGCTTCTTTAAAGGAAAAGGAAGAAAAAAGTTAACAAGTCAAAAGAAAAGACTCCATTTGAGAGAAGGAAAGGAAATCAGCGGGAAACTAACACCACACCAAAAGTGATACTATCTCCCCAGAAATAATGAATTGATATTCACCAATATTAAAAGACCATTCAAGTTTTGAACGGTAGATGCAGTACGTTAAGATCTGCAATTCATAAAAAAGAGAAAAGAGATTCGATTAAATCCAGTGGTGAATAAATCCACTGGACTAGCCATACTAAATAAATAAAGGGCAATAACAAGGCCACATAGGTCAAATTAATTACTCACTTATTGAACAGGTCACAAGTCCTCATAACACAAATCGAGGACTGATAAGTCAGCTCGCATGCGAGTATATCTTCATTACGACAAGAAGTCCAAGTGGAGCATTTAGTTATGGCCCAGCGTTTGCCCAATCAATCGGCACTAGGAATAAAAGATAAACAGAGAATGACAAACTGTGCTAATCGTGTGCCAAACCTCATCATATAGGGAGGCCACAGGAATTTTAACTTCAATCAGGACTAATAGGAGTTATATTCCCTAGACTACCTGGGGTTCTAGTACCAGTAGTAATTCAATCCATAAAATTATACACACATGAGAACCGAGGTTATCAGTCTGTCTTAGTCGTCCACTAAAAAGCGACATGTATATTAACTACCCATAGGTTGGCTTCTTACCAGAATACCTTGATTAGTGGCCCCATAGATTAATCAGGCAATGTGCCATAAATACGGAAATGTGCACAACCTTGATTTACTGGCACAAAGATATACATATAGTGAAACTCGACTATATTAAACCAGAAAAAGTCTGCCGTAAAACAATTGAATTGGCCCTCAGGGTAAAAAAAAATGTATAAGCCATATAGAATCGTACTCAGCAACTGCAACCTAGAGTACTGACATCAGAATAAAGCTTACAAGTGTTTGTTAAGTCCATGTACGACGCGGGACAATACTGCTACATCACATCATAAAGTCTATTTAAACAACATGCTGTTACTTACTATGTCCGCGGGTCAGACCGGATAATTCGTAGCACTCTTACACACAGCAAGCTTTGCTCGCGATTGAGCCGGCATGTGTTTATAGAAATAGAAAGAGGAAAGAAACCTCTCAAAATCGGCAGACATCTTGAAACAGTAAAAGAAGTCAAAAGGCACCATCAGTCAACATGACGCACTAGCATTGTTGTCGATGGTTTGAAAAACACAAAAATTAGATGAATTGATATATCACGAACTCCGTAACCTAAAAAATATTCAGGCATGGTATTTCCTATTACTGGACCAGGAAAGCCCTCAGGAACCCAGAGTGTTCACAATTACGCCCAAAACAGAAGTGAGAATGAATCAGCTAATGGGCTAAAGGAGAATTGTGTACCTATTCTCCATACATTAAAAAGGAGACACTACATGTCTTAATCATAAATTCGTAAAACGACGCAGTTATCATATGGGACTGTCGACAAAGAGTGATATTTATATTACGAACTGTAAGGAGGACCCTCAGTTTCTTGAAAATAGACACAGAAAAGAAGTAGAAAAGTAAATCAAAAAATTACTTTTTCTTTTAAAGAAGTCTAGTTACAGTAGTCACAGCAATTAACATGACATTTCACAGCAGTCATAGCAATTAACATGACATCAGAGGGAACAAATAGTAAATTTCAATAAGTGATTAAGACATCTTTATTTTACATCCAAGAACTAATTAAGTAAGACAGTTCCCAACAGTATCTCAAAAATACAATACAGTTCATAGGTCAAACAGGCAATTATATCCAGGAACCAAGATCAAAAGAAGGAGAACAGATCCAGAATAGTATACAATACTTAGCAAGTAATGATAGAATGACACTCCTCCATTGAATTCAAACATGAATTAATACTGTCACATCTCAACATCCAACGGCATTCCATTCGGTTTAATATCGCTGAGATGCTGCCACCTCGATCAGGGATTTAACTACTTCAACAACCTGCTAGCGCATATTGTCAGGTGCATGGTTGAACTGCACATAGTGAGCCACTAATGGAGCATTTTCTGTTTTACAACGGATACGGCTTTTTTGTTGACCAAGGCATAGTTTAACTTTTTGCGTCGTTTGGCCAATATATACCCGATCACACGGGCACCAGATTGCATATATGACATTCGTCGTATTGCAGTTTGAAAAACTGCGCAAGTCATACTTAATGTTGCCATGTACAAATTGTTTGGTGTTTATGCAAGACACACACATGAGACAGCCGCCGCACTTGTAGTGTCCCACAGTTCTGTTTAAACCCCACAAAGATGCTATAGTTGGCCTCTCATGGCGAGGTAGAGCCGCTCGGACCAAATGGTCACGAAGGTTCTTTCCTCGTTTAAATGAGAACAACGGTAATTCCTCAGTGATGCCTGTGGATACAACTAGAGGCCAGTATTTTCTAATTACTTTAGTAATTTGGTTACTGCGTGTTCCAAAAGTCGTCACACATGGAATTCTAGTCATGGGTTTCCTGACTTGAGGAGTAAGTAATAGGTCACGATGATTATACCAGGCTCGTTTCATCGAGCGCTTGACCAATTTGCGGGGATACCCACGTTGTTGCAATTTTTTAGACTGGATTTCGGCCTCACAGAAGTAATCATCCTTAAAATACCAATTCCTACGAATCCGTAGGAACTGGCCGAATGGAAGCCCATCTTTGAGCCCGCGAGGATGGTTACTGGAATACTCTAAAAGAGTATTCCGTGCCGTGGGTTTAGTGAACAGTTTGGTGGATAGCTTCCTATCGTGTGGAAATATAGAGAGATCCAAAAAGTCGACCTGGCAGTTACTGGAACAAGATGTAAATTTCAAGTAATCTGAACAAGAATTGAGCCAGATCAAAAATGTGCCCAGGGAATCCTTAGTGCCCGTCCAAATAAAGAAAATGTTGTCAATGTAGCGTCGCCAATGGCGAACGCTATCAAAGAAAGGATTAACAGTACAGTCATAAATAAAACGTTGTTCAAAGTCATCGACAAACAAAATAGCAAAATTTGGGGCATAAGAAGCCCCCATAGATGTACCCTTAATCTGCAAATAATATTGTCCATCAAACTCAAAAAAATTCTTTGTCAAAGAAATCGTCAAAAGGTCAACAATAAATTCCGTCGGGACTGGCATAGGGGCAACCCGTGTGTCCAAGACTTTGCGAATCACCTCAATCCCCTCTAATTATCTGGCTGATAGCGGCTGATTAGCCAGTAACCAGTCCCATTATGGTTGTTTCCGGGCCAGGTAAGATATGGCTTGGCAGTTCGGGCTGGACTGCTTCCATGAAGCATAGGGTCAGACTAATTTGCATATAGCCATGTCTGAACTGGGGTGCTGCAGTGAGCTACAACCTAACATCATGGGCATACCAAAATGGCAAGGCAAAATATTTGTGCCAAAAAAGGGTAGTGACCTTTGCCCAAGGGGACACTCCCCACTACATTTACACAATTGGCACAGTGTGTCAAACAAATTATTACAACTTTTATTTTGCCCCCCCAAGGGGGGCAAACAAAGCTAAGTTACAGTAGTCACAGCAATTAACATGACATTTCACAGCAGTCATAGCAATTAACATGACATCAGAGGGAACAAATAGTAAATTTCAATAAGTGATTAAGACATCTTTATTTTACATCCAAGAACTAATTAAGTAAGACAGTTCCCAACAGTATCTCAAAAATACAATACAGTTCATAGGTCAAACAGGCAATTATATCCAGGAACCAAGATCAAAAGAAGGAGAACAGATCCAGAATAGTATACAATACTTAGCAAGTAATGATAGAATGACACTCCTCCATTGAATTCAAACATGAATTAATACTGTCACATCTCAACATCCAACGGCATTCCATTCGGTTTAATATCGCTGAGATGCTGCCACCTCGATCAGGGATTTTAACTACTTCAACAACCTGCTAGCGCATATTGTCAGGTGCATGGTTGAACTGCACATAGTGAGCCACTAATGGAGCATTTTCTGTTTTACAACGGATACGGCTTTTTTGTTGACCAAGGCATAGTTTAACTTTTTGCGTCGTTTGGCCAATATATACCCGATCACACGGGCACCAGATTGCATATATGACATTCGTCGTATTGCAGTTTGAAAAACTGCGCAAGTCATACTTAATGTTGCCATGTACAAATTGTTTGGTGTTTATGCAAGACACACACATGAGACAGCCGCCGCACTTGTAGTGTCCCACAGTTCTGTTTAAACCCCACAAAGATGCTATAGTTGGCCTCTCATGGCGAGGTAGAGCCGCTCGGACCAAATGGTCACGAAGGTTCTTTCCTCGTTTAAATGAGAACAACGGTAATTCCTCAGTGATGCCTGTGGATACAACTAGAGGCCAGTATTTTCTAATTACTTTAGTAATTTGGTTACTGCGTGTTCCAAAAGTCGTCACACATGGAATTCTAGTCATGGGTTTCCTGACTTGAGGAGTAAGTAATAGGTCACGATGATTATACCAGGCTCGTTTCATCGAGCGCTTGACCAATTTGCGGGGATACCCACGTTGTTGCAATTTTTTAGACTGGATTTCGGCCTCACAGAAGTAATCATCCTTAAAATACCAATTCCTACGAATCCGTACGAACTGGCCGAATGGAAGCCCATCTTTGAGCCCGCGAGGATGGTTACTGGAATACTCTAAAAGAGTATTCCGTGCCGTGGGTTTAGTGAACAGTTTGGTGGATAGCTTCCTATCGTGTGGAAATATAGAGAGATCCAAAAAGTCGACCTGGCAGTTACTGGAACAAGATGTAAATTTCAAGTAATCTGAACAAGAATTGAGCCAGATCAAAAATGTGCCCAGGGAATCCTTAGTGCCCGTCCAAATAAAGAAAATGTTGTCAATGTAGCGTCGCCAATGGCGAACGCTATCAAAGAAAGGATTAACAGTACAGTCATAAATAAAACGTTGTTCAAAGTCATCGACAAACAAAATAGCAAAATTTGGGGCATAAGAAGCCCCCATAGATGTACCCTTAATCTGCAAATAATATTGTCCATCAAACTCAAAAAAATTCTTTGTCAAAGAAATCGTCAAAAGGTCAACAATAAATTCCGTCGGGACTGGCATAGGGGCAACCCGTGTGTCCAAGACTTTGCGAATCACCTCAATCCCCTCTAATTATCTGGCTGATAGCGGCTGATTAGCCAGTAACCAGTCCCATTATGGTTGTTTCCGGGCCAGGTAAGATATGGCTTGGCAGTTCGGGCTGGACTGCTTCCATGAAGCATAGGGTCAGACTAATTTGCATATAGCCATGTCTGAACTGGGGTGCTGCAGTGAGCTACAACCTAACATCATGGGCATACCAAAATGGCAAGGCAAAATATTTGTGCCAAAAAAGGGTAGTGACCTTTGCCCAAGGGGACACTCCCCACTACATTTACACAATTGGCACAGTGTGTCAAACAAATTATTACAACTTTTATTTTGCCCCCCAAGGGGGGCAAACAAAGCTAAGTTACAGTAGTCACAGCAATTAACATGACATTTCACAGCAGTCATAGCAATTAACATGACATCAGAGGGAACAAATAGTAAATTTCAATAAGTGATTAAGACATCTTTATTTTACATCCAAGAACTAGTTAAGTAAGACAGTTCCCAACAGTATCTCAAAAATACAATACAGTTCATAGGTCAAACAGGCAATTATATCCAGGAACCAAGATCAAAAGAAGTAGAACAGATCCAGAATAGTATACAATACTTAGCAAGTAATGATAGAATGACACTCCTCCATTGAATTCAAACATGAATTAATACTGTCACATCTCAACATCCAACGGCATTCCATTCGGTTTAATATCGCTGAGATGCTGCCACCTCGATCAGGGATTTTAACTACTTCAACAACCTGCTAGCGCATATCGTCAGGTGCATGGTTGAACTGCACATAGTGAGCCACTAATGGAGCATTTTCTGTTTTACAACGGATACGGCTTTTTTGTTGACCAAGGCATAGTTTAACTTTTTGCGTCGTTTGGCCAATATATACCCGATCACACGGGCACCAGATTGCATATATGACATTCGTCGTATTGCAGTTTGAAAAACTGCGCAAGTCATACTTAATGTTGCCATGTACAAATTGTTTGGTGTTTATGCAAGACACACACATGAGACAGCCGCCGCACTTGTAGTGTCCCACAGTTCTGTTTAAACCCCACAAAGATGCTATAGTTGGCCTCTCATGGCGAGGTAGAGCCGCTCGGACCAAATGGTCACGAAGGTTCTTTCCTCGTTTAAATGAGAACAACGGTAATTCCTCAGTGATGCCTGTGGATACAACTAGAGGCCAGTATTTTCTAATTACTTTAGTAATTTGGTTACTGCGTGTTCCAAAAGTCGTCACACATGGAATTCTAGTCATGGGTTTCCTGACTTGAGGAGTAAGTAATAGGTCACGATGATTATACCAGGCTCGTTTCATCGAGCGCTTGACCAATTTGCGGGGATACCCACGTTGTTGCAATTTTTTAGACTGGATTTCGGCCTCACAGAAGTAATCATCCTTAAAATACCAATTCCTACGAATCCGTAGGAACTGGCCGAATGGAAGCCCATCTTTGAGCCCGCGAGGATGGTTACTGGAATACTCTAAAAGAGTATTCCGTGCCGTGGGTTTAGTGAACAGTTTGGTGGATAGCTTCCTATCGTGTGGAAATATAGAGAGATCCAAAAAGTCGACCTGGCAGTTACTGGAACAAGATGTAAATTTCAAGTAATCTGAACAAGAATTGAGCCAGATCAAAAATGTGCCCAGGGAATCCTTAGTGAGAAAATGTTGTCAATGTAGCGTCGCCAATGGCGAACGCTATCAAAGAAAGGATTAACAGTACAGTCATAAATAAAACGTTGTTCAAAGTCATCGACAAACAAAATAGCAAAATTTGGGGCATAAGAAGCCCCCATAGATGTACCCTTAATCTGCAAATAATATTGTCCATCAAACTCAAAAAAATTCTTTGTCAAAGAAATCGTCAAAAGGTCAACAATAAATTCCGTCGGGACTGGCATAGGGGCAACCCGTGTGTCCAAGACTTTGCGAATCACCTCAATCCCCTCTAATTATCTGGCTGATAGCGGCTGATTAGCCAGTAACCAGTCCCATTATGGTTGTTTCCGGGCCAGGTAAGATATGGCTTGGCAGTTCGGGCTGGACTGCTTCCATGAAGCATAGGGTCAGACTAATTTGCATATAGCCATGTCTGAACTGGGGTGCTGCAGTGAGCTACAACCTAACATCATGGGCATACCAAAATGGCAAGGCAAAATATTTGTGCCAAAAAAGGGTAGTGACCTTTGCCCAAGGGGACACTCCCCACTACATTTACACAATTGGCACAGTGTGTCAAACAAATTATTACAACTTTTATTTTGCCCCCCCAAGGGGGGCAAACAAAGCTAAGTTACAGTAGTCACAGCAATTAACATGACATTTCACAGCAGTCATAGCAATTAACATGACATCAGAGGGAACAAATAGTAAATTTCAATAAGTGATTAAGACATCTTTATTTTACATCCAAGAACTAATTAAGTAAGACAGTTCCCAACAGTATCTCAAAAATACAATACAGTTCATAGGTCAAACAGGCAATTATATCCAGGAACCAAGATCAAAAGAAGGAGAACAGATCCAGAATAGTATACAATACTTAGCAAGTAATGATAGAATGACACTCCTCCATTGAATTCAAACATGAATTAATACTGTCACATCTCAACATCCAACGGCATTCCATTCGGTTTAATATCGTTGAGATGCTGCCACCTCGATCAGGGATTTTAACTACTTCAACAACCTGCTAGCGCATATTGTCAGGTGCATGGTTGAACTGCACATAGTGAGCCACTAATGGAGCATTTTCTGTTTTACAACGGATACGGCTTTTTTGTTGACCAAGGCATAGTTTAACTTTTTGCGTCGTTTGGCCAATATATACCCGATCACACGGGCACCAGATTGCATATATGACATTCGTCGTATTGCAGTTTGAAAAACTGCGCAAGTCATACTTAATGTTGCCATGTACAAATTGTTTGGTGTTTATGCAAGACACACACATGAGACAGCCGCCGCACTTGTAGTGTCCCACAGTTCTGTTTAAACCCCACAAAGATGCTATAGTTGGCCTCTCATGGCGAGGTAGAGCCGCTCGGACCAAATGGTCACGAAGGTTCTTTCCTCGTTTAAATGAGAACAACGGTAATTCCTCAGTGATGCCTGTGGATACAACTAGAGGCCAGTATTTTCTAATTACTTTAGTAATTTGGTTACTGCGTGTTCCAAAAGTCGTCACACATGGAATTCTAGTCATGGGTTTCCTGACTTGAGGAGTAAGTAATAGGTCACGATGATTATACCAGGCTCGTTTCATCGAGCGCTTGACCAATTTGCGGGGATACCCACGTTGTTGCAATTTTTTAGACTGGATTTCGGCCTCACAGAAGTAATCATCCTTAAAATACCAATTCCTACGAATCCGTACGAACTGGCCGAATGGAAACCCATCTTTGAGCCCGCGAGGATGGTTACTGGAATACTCTAAAAGAGTATTCCGTGCCGTGGGTTTAGTGAACAGTTTGGTGGATAGCTTCCTATCGTGTGGAAATATAGAGAGATCCAAAAAGTTGACCTGGCAGTTACTGGAACAAGATGTAAATTTCAAGTAATCTGAACAAGAATTGAGCCAGATCAAAAATGTGCCCAGGGAATCCTTAGTGCCCGTCCAAATAAAGAAAATGTTGTCAATGTAGCGTCGCCAATGGCGAACGCTATCAAAGAAAGGATTAACAGTACAGTCATAAATAAAACGTTGTTCAAAGTCATCGACAAACAAAATAGCAACATTTGGGGCATAAGAAGCCCCCATAGATGTACCCTTAATCTGCAAATAATATTGTCCATCAAACTCCAAAAAATTCTTTGTCAAAGAAATCGTCAAAAGGTCAACAATAAATTCCGTCGGGACTGGCATAGGGGCAACCCGTGTGTCCAAGACTTTGCGAATCACCTCAATCCCCTCTAATTATCTGGCTGATAGCGGCTGATTAGCCAGTAACCAGTCCCATTATGGTTGTTTCCGGGCCAGGTAAGATATGGCTTGGCAGTTTGGGCTGGACTGCTTCCATGAAGCATAGGGTCAGACTAATTTGCATATAGCCATGTCTGAACTGGGGTGCTGCAGTGAGCTACAACCTAACATCATGGGCATACCAAAATGGCAAGGCAAAATATTTGTGCCAAAAAAGGGTAGTGACCTTTGCCCAAGGGGACACTCCCCACTACATTTACACAATTGGCACAGTGTGTCAAACAAATTATTACAACTTTTATTTTGCCCCCCCAGGGGGGGCAAACAAAGCTAAAAGGATGCCCCCCAAAATATAAACAAAAAAAGTGGGCATCCAAAAAAGGCCCCCAAGGGGAGTGACCCTTGTCCAAGGGGCCACTCCCCAGCACATCCCTAAATTTAAAATAAATTTGCCCCCAAGAGGGGAGCGACCCTAGTCTTAGATGGTCACTCCCTTACACAAAAAAATGTGGGCTACCTAAAATGACCCCCAAGGGGAGTGACCCATGCCAAAGGGGCCACTCCCCAGCACATCCTTTATATTTTTGAAAAATTAGACTCCCCCAGGGGTAGCCAAAGGCTTACGAAATGCCCCCTAAAGGGGAGCGACCCTTGCCTAAGGGGTAAATAAATAATTTTTTTGAAGACCTAAAATGGCCCCCGTGAGAGAGGCCCTTGCCCAAGGGACCACTCTCCAAAACAATGCCCGATTTTATATATTTTATACAAAAAATAAATAAAGTTGTGCCCCCTCCCAGGTGGCCAACAACTTAAAAAATATGCCTATGCCCCCTACAGGGGAGGGACCCATGCCTAAGGGGTCGCTCCCCAAAACTAAATAGAACACCTAAAATGGCCCCCGTGAGAGTGGCCCTTGCCCAAGGGGCCACTCTCCAAAACAATGCCGATTTTTTCATTTTTTCAAAATAATTAAATAAAGTTGTGCCCCCTCCCGGGTGACCAACAACTTAAAATATATGCCCCCTAAAGGGGAGCGACCCTTGCCCAAGGGGCCGCTCCCCAAACCAACAAACTTTGCCATTTAAAAAAAAAAAAAAGAATCCCTGGTGTCTAGTGGGCATTCCTGCTGCACGATCGCACGATCGTGCAGCAGGAATGCTCTAAAGAGGCATCGAGGGAAAGGAAAACCCTCTTTAGTTTAAATCCCCCCCGCCCCAGCCCCCAAACTTACCTGTTTCTCCTCCGACGCGCAGGAAGCCGATGGCTTCCCTGCGCGTCGGAGGAGAAAGGGAACCTCCAATGACGAAATCGGGCACCCGCGGGGGGAGCGCTGGCGCTCCCCCCGTGGGTGGGGCTCATGACGAGCTGAGCTCGTCATGAGCACCCGACCACTGTATGCCATGACGAGCTCAGCTCGTCATGAGCATACAAGGCGTTAATAATCGTTTTAGCATTTAGGGCCAGATCAACGACCATTCACTTTTGCGAGTCGAAATTGAGACGACTCGCAATTTGCAACTCCCAAAAGTGAATGTAGAACAGTGTTTGTGATTCCCAATGTTGTTGCAAATTGCATGCCTCATTAATATTCATGAGGCAAGCGCAATTTACGACCCAATTGGGAATGGCTAGTACTCACAGGGATGGTGGTCTGCATGTCTGTGACTGCTTTTAAAAAAAAGCAGTTTTTATTTTTAAATGCATCATATTTTCCTTAAAGGAAAATGGACTCTATTTAAAAAAGAAAAATGAAACCTTTCAGTTTTATTTTTTAAGGGCAGGCTGGGACCACGGCCTGCTGTTAAAAAATATTTTCACACACACTCACAAAGGGGAAGGGGTCCCCTGGGGGCCCCTTCCTGTTTGCGAGTGGTTTACCACTTATTTGAAGTAGGTGGTAAACTGCAAGTTTTTTGCGACTGCAAATGCGGTCGCAAAACAATGGTACATGGTATTGAGACTCACTATTAGGAAGGGATGCCCCTATCTAATAGTGAGAGTTGCAAACGCTATTAGCATTTGTACATGCCTGACCCTTTTTTGCGGTCGCAAACGAGCCAATCTCCCATTTATAATCGCAAAAAAAGGTCTTACATCTGGACCTTAGTGGGATACTTTCCGCGTTGTCATAAAAGTGCCCCAGCCCTATCTCATGATATTTGTCCCTCGCAAAGCGGAGCCATGGTATTATAAAGCATTTACCAGGTTTAGGCAGTCTATGATTACTTCACGAGAAAACATTAATTCTTCTGACTGCAAAATTTTTCCCCATAAAAAAAGGGGCACTAGCTATACAATCCTCTACAAACTCTAGTCCCATTTCCTAGTGACATAGCAGGTTGGGGGCACTATTTGGAGTCATCAATAACCTTTTGGTGAATTTGTTTTCCAATGTTTGTAGCTGATGTCCCCACACCCCTGCCCCATGTTGTAATAGAAAGACATTTTGCTTTATATAGGGTAATTAATTCTCTCACAGGCTTATGTCCCAATTTACGTGCAAAACAAAATAGCTATCTACAACCTTATTTGTATGAAGGGCTCTTGCTGTGACAAGTGGTTCAGAATTCAACCGGTTGTTATATAAATTCCCCAGGTCGTGAAGTTGACTACCTTTTGTATTCTCTTATCTCGCACAGTAAAATTCTTGGTTTTTGTGGTCTTAGGGCTGCATACCATAATAGATGATTTAGTAAAATGTATTTTTAGGTTGAGTGAAGACAAACTCAGTACAAGTATCAAGGGATTTCTGAAGGCTATTAGCTGTCATTGACATTAACACAGTGTCATCTGCGTAAGCTAATAGGGGAATGGGTTTGCTACCAATTTTAGGAAGATCCAAATCCCTTCTTAATAAAAGGGCCTACAGACCATTTGTGTATATTAAAAACAAAAAGGGGGCTAAAATGCACCCTTATCGGACACCCTCTGTTGAGGCTATCAAATTGTTTTTTCCCCTTGGGTGCCATATCTTATGGCCACTGTGATATTAAAGTGTAACCTTCGGAGGAGGGATACCAGTGCTTCTTCTAGGCCCATGCCTTCCATCATAGTCCACAGTTTGTCCCGATTAACAGTTTTAAAGAAACTGGACAAATCCATGAAGGCCAGGTGGACAGAGCCCTTCCTGGCCTTCACATATTTGTTAATAATTAAGGACAAGCTAAGCCATTGCTCGGTCGTGCCTAATTTCCTCCTGAAGCAATATTGTGTTTTAGACATGACCGCTACAGTGGTTGCCCAGGCCTCCTAGCACCTTGGCTGTGGCATCAATGAGTGAGATTGTCCTGTAACATTCCAGATCGCTTCTGTTACCCTTTTTGAAAACAGGGACCACTAATGCCTCCTTCCAGGATACAGGCATGGATCCAATGATAACTGCCTGAAAGATGTTTTTCAACAGTGGTGCCCACAAGTTGGGATTGCTTTTAAAAATATCAAGGGGCACCCTATCTGGGCCCCAGTGCTTCAAGCGGATCCTCTGAGCTAACTCCTCCTCAACCTCAGATACTATGATGGATAAACAAAATTGGGTGGCTGCAGATAGATCTACGGGCAGATCCCTTTGAAACTCTTCTACCCTCTTGGGCTGGGGTTAAAAATACCGGTAAAATGAGCTACCTAGGCATCTCCCAAAATCAATAAGTCCATCTGTCTCACTTCCTTGGTAAAAAAAAGGGCGGTTGATAATTTTCCAAATTTTCTTTGTTTTTTTGGGCTCTCTCTCCTGGTCTTCCCATGCTGAGCTTCTCAATTCTGCTTTTATTTCCTCAATCACAAGTTTAAATATTTGTACTTTGCGGATTTGACTAAATCTCTGTTGTACGGAGTAGCGTGGAGTGCCCTTTTTAATTCCTTATGGGCTCTGACAACCAGAGTTAAACTATCAGGCCTCCTGGGGTTCCCTGAGTTGGACGCTACTAATCAGCTGTTTGGCTACATCAGAGCACAGTAACCCAAACTCCAGAACAACATCCCTTGGTGAAGAGTATAACTGCAAACACCCCATTATTGTGTGGTATTAGTCAATAAATTATAACAGTCATTCTTCACTATAGTCTGTAAACTTTTCTGCACCTTTCACCCACAATCACAAATTTACATCTAGTGTGCAACTAATTGTTATTCCTTTCCCCTGAAAACTTCCACACTCTCTCCCAGTGCATTTGTTTAATAAATAAATTATAACATGCCATCACACCTGATTCCATAAAAGTTAACACATTCCTCTTGAGACATCTTTGCTAACACTGAGCATAATGTTTCACTCTGAAAATAGCAACATGACCACTCAAACAACTCATAGGTTTAAAATGTATGTACAGTGAGGATCATAAAAACACTGGGCCTGTGTTAACACATTCCACAATTTCTTTTAAAGTTTGAGAAACGATGCATAGTAAACAAGGAAAAGAAGAAATCAAGACATGTGATTGTTCCCGGGGTCCGTCAAAGCCTCACTGGTACAGGCTCCCATCTTTCATCAATCAGTTGGCGCTCTTGAGCACCGGCGGTGGAGCTTGCTTTGTCCTAAGCTCACTCCTAATCTATCCCACGTTGATAAAGGTGGCATACTTTCAAAGTATACTTTCTCTAACTAATATCTAAACAACAAGATCAAAACAGATGCAATATTTTTGTGTACTCCACTCCCTCATTGGTACTGCTACTCTGTACTTTCCTACCATATGCAGCCCATCCCTAATCTTTCTTGTTTTCAAACTCGGCGGTCCTCGTCTGGGGACGTAAATTGTACCCGGCAGCTCCAGGCATGGTGTGATCACTGAACAGAGGCTCCTGGATAGCTCATATTTCTGACAGAAAAGCTTCATTCAAAACATCATCATTCTCTTTGTCACTTTGCATCCAAATCAGTTTAGCGTCGCTAAAAGGAACGAATCTAGGCATTTGTTCACATTCAACATCTCCTTTACCCTCCTTGACATCTGATCATAAGGCAACACCAAGGGTATTCTTTTACAATAGGTTGCATGGACCCAATTCTTTCGACCATCAACCTTTACATCCATTTGTGTAACCAGAAGAACTTGCACCGGACCTTTCCACCTATGTTCCAGATTTTTCTTCCTCTGAATTTTTTTTATAAGGATGCAGTCTCCAGGCTGGATGCTGTGGCCAGTTCCCTCTGTTTTAGGAGGTAAGGAATCTCGCACCTGTTAGTGAATAGAATGCAAACTTTCTGTCAATTGTCCAAGATATTCAAGCAATGCAGGACATTCAATATCAGAGACTCCCCAGACATTGGCCGGGCGACCAAACACAACCTCATAGGGTGATAAGCTAGTTCTAGAATGTGCCGTAGTCCTAGTTGAAAGAAGAGCCAAAGGAAGAGCATCTGGCCATCTCAACCCTGTCGTCTCCTGAATTTTTGCCACTTTCAGTTTGAGTGTACCATTGTACTTCTCAACCAGACCCGCTGACTGCAGGTGATTGGCAGCATGACGTTTCTGCTTAATGTGCAAACCTACACATATTAGCCTAATCACTTTCCCATTGAAATTAGACCTGTTGTCACTCCAGATAATTCTGGGTATTCCGAAATGAGGAAAGTACTCTTTAATGAGGACCTTCACCTTTGTGGTAGCCGTATTGTCTTTAGGAGGGTGAGCCTCAACCCATTTACTGAACGTACATATAACCACTAGGGCATACTTGAGATTGTTACAACGTTCTAGCTCAATGAAGGCCATCTGAAAGACTTCAAAGGGAAATGTAGGTGGTGCAAGGTTACCAGATGGCGTGGGGGTACCCTTTCCTGGATTGTCTCATGCAACTCATACAGCTTTTCACTAAATGTGATGCAGTCTTGGAAATATTATCATTACACCAAACTGGGGCCAACAATTTAAAAATACCTTTCGCACTGATATGAGTTGGACCATGAGCCAAATTAACCATGGGGAGTACGTAAGCATCGGGTAACATCCATTTCTGTTCTCCAGACAAATCAACCCAACACCCTTCTTCATCTAAACTGGCTGTACTCTCTTGCCACACAGCTAATTCTTCTATTGTGGCCTCTTTTTGTAACTCTTTCCCACTCTCAAATGTGTTTTCAAACATGGTATTCGCGGGAACCCATCTAGCTGGGCCTGCAACAAACATTTTCTTTATCTTACTGCGAGCTGTTTCCTTGGCTGTCTGATCTGCAAACACATTCCCTCTACCTACATCATCTGTCACTTTTCTATGGGCACTACCCTTCACAATTGCCATTGTCTTAGGAAGTGTTAGTGCAGATAACAATAGCAATATCAGGTTTCATTGTTGTATCGTAGTACCATGGGAGGTAAGGAACCCTCGCTTTGCGCACAGGCACCCAAAATTGTGCGCCACCCCGAATACATACTGGCCTTCTGTGTAGATATTGACAACCAACCCTTCGCTCAATCCACACGCTCATATAAGGGCAACAAGTTCTGCTGCCTGACTGATAGGGGACTATTGATGTCTCAACTACTGTGCACAATGCATTAAAATCATAAGCTGCACTGGTGGTGCCATCTGGTAACTTAAAACAAGAGCCATCAACATATAGTTCTCCATGGGGATCAGATAAGAGAACATCAGTCAAGTCTACCCATCCTTTTGTCTCTCCCTCTGTTCGGGAATTACAGTCATGTTTGTCAACTGCATCATTTTCCAAAGGGAGGGGTAGTAACGTGTCTTGATTAATAGTGGCACATCTAATCGTGATATGCTTAGCAAACAATGTCACTTCATAGCCGGTAAGACATCCACTGGTGAGGTGCTGTGTCCTTGTTTTATTCAAAAGTGTGTCCACAGCATGGGATACCATAACTGTGAGGTCAGTATCGAGTACAAGTCCTGATGATTGTCCAACTGAAGTGGCCACAGCCGCGACCGCTCGCAGACAGCTTGGAAGGGCCCTTGCAACAGGATCAAGCACAGCAGAACAATAAGCGCAAGGTCTATGTCTATCACCAAATCTTTGAGTCAAGACAGAAAGAGCACAACCAGCCATCTCATGGATGTAGAGCACAAAAGGTTTCCTGTAATCAGGTGTGCCTAGCACTGGAGCAGAGCAAAGCACAGCTTTTAGCTGTTCAAAAGATTGTTGACATTAAGGCGTCCAAGGCAAAGGTGTATGCAGTTCTTTTGATGTCAATGCAAGCAGCAGTTTAATTAGTAAGGAATAATTTTGGATCCCCTGCCGACAGTAGGAAGTGATGCCTATAAAGGCATGCACATCCTTTTGAGTTTGTTGACAGGGCATTTTATTAATGGTACTGATGCATTCTGGCGTTAACCTTCTACCCTCTTTTAAAAGAAGGTGACCTAAATAGGTGACCTCCTGTCGAACCATGATGTGCCAGGTGTAACAATAATTGCAAAACACACAAGATGATGGACGGACTGTTGCACAATGGCAAAACATTCACCCCCAGTCATAGATCTGGGTTTAATCCATCGCTATTTTGCTCACCAAGCCACCCCAGTTCAGACATGGCCATATGCAAATCAGTCTTGACCCTGTGCCTCATGGGAACAGTCCAGCCCGAACTGCCAAGCCATGTCTTCCCTGGACCGGAACCAAGCATCCTAGGACCGGTTTCTGGCTATCAGCCATCTTCAGCCAGGATAGCTTGACTCCAGTGGCTAAGTGAGCACGGGACAAACGTCTGGGCATACCCTTCCCCATAGGGTGAATAGCAAAACACACAAGATGATGGATAAAATGTTGCACAATGGCAAAACATTCACCCCCAGTCACAGATCTGGGTTTAATCCATCGTTATTTTGCTCACCAAACCACCCCAGTTCAGACATGGCCATATGCAAATCAGTCTTGACCCTGTGCCTCATGGGAACAGTCCAGCCTGAATTGCCAAGCCATGTCTTCCCTGGACCGGAATCAAGCATCCTAGGACTGTTTTCTGGCTATCAGCCGTCTTCAGCCAGGATAGCTTGACTCCAGTGGCTTAGTGAGCACGGGACCCACGTCTGGGCATACCCTTCCCACATAGGTTGAACAGCAAAACACACAAGATGATGGACGGAATGTTGCACAATGGCAAAACATTCACCCCCAGTCACAGATCTGGGTTTAATCCATCGTTATTTTGCTCACCAAGCCACCCCAGTTCAGACATGGCCATATGCAAATCAGTCTTGACCCTGTGCCTCATGGGAACAGTCCAGCCCTAACTGCCAAGCCATGTCTTCCCTGGACCGGAAGCAAGTATCCTGGAACCGGTTACTGGCTAATCAGCCATCTTCAGCCAGGCTAGCTTGAATCCAGTGGCCAAGTGAGCAAGGGACCTACGTCTGGGCATACCCTGCCAACTTAGGGCGAACAAAGCGATACCAAAGGGGATATATAGACAAAAACACTTATAAATTCATAACATATTGAGTTATTAGTAATGTACATTTTTGCATACAATACTGGCCGCAAAGAATCTTAGAAACAAATATGACATGATGCAGTTGTCAGCAGAACTAAATCTTTAACAAGGGTAAACTACACATGTTGGTACCTAAACGCATGCCTCACATTTTTTCTTCAAGCATGCCTTCTTGGGATTTCCTGGCTACCGGAATAATAACCAGAATGGAACCTAGGGCATAACAATTGTACACCCTAATACACAGTGTACAAAATAATTCAACCTTGTGTGGGTGAGTGGCTTTCCTATTAGAGGGTGTGGTAATATGCCTGGTGCACATCCAGCGTCACAGGATGTTACTCTGTCTATGCAGTCCCAGTGGGCAGTGCATATCCAGCCTATCAGGATGTTAATCCATACATACATAGGGAGCCCAAGTGGCCAGGAGAGGGCGGGGCAGTAAATATCCAGCCTATCAGGATGTTACTCCATATGTAAAGGGAATATTGCCAGTGGGCAGGGCAGTGTGTTATGCTTTCATTGAGTCCATATATATGCAACAAATATGCATGAGGAAACATAATATACATTTGTGTGTCTTGGCCCAAAATTCCCGAATTGACCTAGTGGTCTTGCTTAAGATAAAAGGAGTAACCCTAAACACATTCACTTCCTGGCCCCAAATTCTAGTAGTGCCCGAGTGGGTTTACCAATCTGAAGTATTCACCAAAAAGTAATCCGCAGATATCTGGACACAGCCATTTATGCAGTTCTCAGTTATCCCTACGCCCAACGGCCTGCCCCATATAATATTAGCTCTATCACCTGCATGCAGTGCTCGCACCTCTTGTTACAGCTCTGCGAAAAAACACATAAAGAAACAACATTAAAATCAAGAAAAATGTCTCAATCATTGCTACTGTCTACAAGGAGCAACTCAGTAATAAAAAACAAAATAAAAATGATTCACTTAACATTGCATTTGACCACAGGTTCCCCACAGCTACCTTCAACATATAGCTACAGATGTACATACATATCTTAATAACAGTTCAAGCCCTTAGGTTATTTACTAAGGAAAGTATGTACTTGGATTCCATTATCCTCAACATCCTCTCCCTGTTCCCAACTCTCTCATCTTTTTGTATTCTATCTATTACACTGTATTTGAGATGCTTCTCATCTTCCCCATGTATTTGATGGTAATGCCTGCTACTGGGTAAGAGGTGTTGAAGTTCTTGACCGCCCTTAAGAGCTAAAGGATCCTCTATTGTACTTGAAGAGTGGTGCTCCCAACATATTTATATATTTTGGGGCAACATCATTTGACATATTCACTCTTTCATGTAAAGTGGATTTTGAAAATATACACCCCTTTACCAAACATGGGAGTTCAGTTAGATTCTCCCTGTTTCTGCATGCCTTGTACTAGCTACATCCAGTGGCGGCTGGTGACATTTGAAAGTGGTGCGGCGTAAAATTTTTGCCGGACTCCGCTGTGGCGAGTGAGTGTAGCAAGTGAGCCTGAACAACCTACAGGGCTTCGGGGGGGTTCTCCTCCCGAGAATATTTTGAAACAAGAGTGGACAAATTGTGCATTTTTAGGCAAATTTGAGGAAGCTGGAAGGTTAATAAAGCAATACGATTTAATTATTTATCATTTAAGGGGCGATGGGCGATGAATGGTTCGGAAAACCAACCTCTCAGATAGGAATAGAGTGATCAGTATGGCCATACCATGTTTAACATGGTGGAATTCTGCTGAGTGTGATTGAGCACTTCTGTGTTTATCGCATGGCTGCTCGATGTGCAAAGAAGTTGCTCACTATGCCAGGAGGCTGCTTGCATGACCGCACATGATCCGCATGATAGGGATGAGTCTAGTGTGCCTGGAAGCTGCTGTGTTTTAGAGCGCTGCCTGTGCACAATATCCATAGGCTATGCGATATGGCTAGAGTGTGCCCATGCCATGCTCGATACACCAGCGTTCTACTGGATGTGCCAGGGTGTTTCTTAGTGTGCAAGGGGATTACTCAGTAAGTGTGAACCCTCACAATTTTCAAACTACACCTCTCACAGGCTGAAAGGTAAAATCTCACAAATTTTCCAACCCTACTTTTCACAGGCTAAACGGTGAACCCGCATATTGTTCCAACCCCACCTTTCACAGGCTAAACGGTGAACCCTCACAATATTTCAATGCCACCTCTTACACGATAAAGGATGAACTCTTACAATGTGCCACGTCCGCCTCTTACGCTAAAGGGTGAGACGTCATACCATTCCACATTTGGAAAGGTCAAATTTTCCAACTCGGTTCAATCAGAGTTACACACCGGCACTTCCGTGCTAGAATTCACTTTTTCCATTTTAAACACTCGCTTACTTAAGCCTTGGAGGATGCGGCGTTACGACCAGAGCTGCCGACTTTGGAGCTGGGAAGCCAGGTTCCAGCCTCAACGTCGGCTCAACATCCTCTGAATCTGGGCAAATCACTTAATCTCCCCGGGCCTACCAAAAATGAATGTGTCCTTGTGTAATGCAACTTGTGCTCATCTAAAGCGCTCAAATACCTGTGGGTCGAGCTTGTGCTGTATAAAAAAAAACACAATTGCCGTAGCATCAGTGGCATAACAAAAGTGCAAAAGGCATAAAGCCAGCAAATAAAATCGTCCCCTTCTCCTGGTTAGGTAGTAACAACAAAAAAATGTTTTTGAAATGTAGAGGACCCTTCACAATGTTTATCAAAAGCTACACCCCTGCGTTCTTGAGTCCTCCGAAAATGTCATATTTTCCTATATGCAAAGGCATTGTTTCACCAGAATTCATTCACATTGACCGTTTTAATAGCATTTTGCGGATAGTCTTTCCTCCCTTCCTTGCTTACATTTCACACAATTGGTGCTGTAGGCTCACCAGACTTCCTTGAAATCCGTGAAACTGTCCAATCTTCTTGTACTTCTCGTAGGTTTAAAAAACGCACTTCCCCGCCGAAAATCACATTTTCTGCTTTAACTGACTTTTCGCTGATCATAGCCTCCTGGGCCGGGTCCCACGCCGCATCTGCTGCTCCTGAACAGGAACAGCCTAGGCATGCTCCCTCCCCTCCTGTACGCCAATCGCAATGCTGCAATGGCAGCGTTGTGATTGGTGCGGAGTCGCGGGCAGCGCCCAGCCGGCCAACTGTAGCGAGTCAATTTTATCTATGTAGGCTGAATGCAGCCTACATAGAGAAAATATAGAGTGAGCAGGACTGCTTTGGTCGGCCCTAGGGCCGACCAAACAGTTAGGGCACTCAGAGTGGTGCAAGCCACTCCTCCCCAACCCACACACCTGCCCGCCCCCAACTAGGCATACCCTCCCCCCCCAACCAGGCATAACCCTGCCTTCCGCTTTCTCGCAGCGCAAGAAGCAGAAAATTAAATGGTATTTAAAATACCATTTTATTTTCTGCTTCTCACACTGCAAGAAAGCAGTGAGGAGGCACTCCTATGCCCTAATGGAGCGGCTGCCACTGGCTACATCTGGTACAATGCATCCCGTTTTGATGTAGATTGCTGATGCCATAAGTAATCATTTTGGACTGTACATGCTACTGGAGTGCCTACATTCCTTTGGGGACATAGAACGAGTTGTGAAGCTGTCTCTATAGAAATATGTATTTTTCCTGAAAAAAACAAAAGTTACAGTGACGTTATAGTTTGATGAAAATATCAGTTAGAAAATAACATTTTAAACTCAAAAACTACTGAAATTCACTAGTTATAGTTAACTAACGTAACTGTAACTTGTGCACCTGCCATGCACAGTTTTGTGTTTCAAATGTCATCAGTGATATTATCAATGATACCACATAAGATATTATGGGTGATGTAACCTGAGGTCATAAGCAGTCCAGGGCGAATGCACAAGTTATTGTTACTTGAGTTAACTATAACTGGTGAATTTTCAGTGTTATTTTGAGTTTAAAATGGTATTTTTAATTTACATTTTCACCTAACTATAAAGTCATTTTATTTTTGTTTTTTTCCGTGAATTTCTATGTTTTTCTCAACATAAAGTAAGATTTTTATTACCATACCATCCCCCCACATGGTTGCCCAACCCCCTTCCCGCTATGCGGCATGAGTTTGGGTGAGGAGCCTGGCATCAAACTCTCCTGCAGGTGCACAACTCCCCCAGGACCTATGGCCATGCGTGGCATGGGTTTGGGGACAAGGGCTGCCACAAGCCAAGCACCCAACGCCCATGGGTGGCCAGCAATCCACAATGCATAGCCTTCAGTTGTGCATGCATTTTGTTGGAAATATAGCATATCCTGCCCCAACAGATACCCACCCCAGTGGTCTTTTTTTATTGCTTTCTGTTTCAACTGGACTCTTCCAGGAGTAAGGATTCGTGCTGACTCCAGCAAGAGTTGCACAAGATCATGGCGCCACAAAAAGAAAACTAACCATTTGTTCCCGGGGTTGTCCCTCAGAGACCACAGCACAAGCTCCAGGGTCAAGGAACCCGTACCCTGCCCCTTTATACTTTAATTTGCTTTCATTTGCAGGACACAGAGACTGAGTCTTCTTGTCCTGGAATGGTGGCCGCATCATTTCTCTTCATGCTACAACCAACGGATGAGAGTATGAACCTCTGCATGAGTGACAAGAGCTTCTCACTTCAGTGGGAGCGAGGTGGTCAAAGGGAAAAAGCCAACTCGGCCAAATAATTTATTCTATTATTTGAAGTTGCATGCTCTTTTTGCCTACCCATCCCTTAAGCCTAATAAAAGCCATTGCTACCCTTTACACCCCATCCATCCCTGAACAATAAAGACACTTTTTTATCCATTATCCCATCCATCTCTGAACCCAATTTGTTTTCTAAATGACACAAGTGAATTGTAAAATATATTTATATTCTCCGAAAGTGTGTGAAAGTGTCTGAGTGATACTGTGAGTGGCCGTGTCGGTGTATAAGTGTGTGTGTGAGTAGCTGTGTAGGTAAGTGAGTGGCTGTGTGAGTCACTGTATTGGTGAGTGAGTGTGTCAGTGGCTGTATGAGTGAGTGAGTGGCTGTGTGGGTGTGTGAGTGGGTGCATGAGAGACTGTGGGTGAGTGAGTGGGTGCCTGAATGGCTGGTGAGTGGGTGACTGGGTTTGTATGTGGCTGTATGGGTGAGTGAGTCGCTGTTTGAGTGAGTCTTTTGTTAAGTGAGTTGGTGTGTGAGTGGCTGATTTGGAGAGTGGGTGTATGAGAGGTTATATAGGGGTGTGTGGGGTTCTGTGGATGAAGTCATCAGTGATGTCATTTGAAATGTCACCAGTGATGTCACTGACCATGTCACGAGTGATGTAATACGTGAGGTCATAAGCAGTGCATTGTGGGGGCGAAAGTTATACTTAGCTCAGGTAACTATAACTGCTGAATTTTAATGGTTTTCTATGAGTGAAATATGAGCTTAACTATATCGTCCCTGTAACCTTTGTTTGTTTCAGTGTATTTCTAAGGTTTTTTCAAATTATATTTCCTAACTATGATGTCCCTGTAACCTTTGTGTTTTTAAGTACATTTCTAACTTTTTTTAATGTTATTTTCTAATTATGATGTACCTGTAGCCGTAGTTTTTTTGGGTGAATTTCCATGGTTTTTAATGTTATCTCCTAACTATAATGTCCCTGTAACCTTTGTTTTTTTTAAGTGAATTCCTAAGGTTGTTTAACATTTTTATTTACTAACTGTAACCTTTGATAGTGAGTGTGTGAGTGACTGCATGAGTGTTTCAGTGGTTGTGTGAGTGATTGTCTCAATGGGTGTGTGAGTCGGTATGTGAGTGTCTCAGTGAGTCTGGGAGTGGCTGCAAAGTGTCTCAATGGGTGTGTGAGTGTCTGAGTGGATCTCTGAGTGGGTGTGTGAGTGTCTGAGTGGGTATCTGAGTGGGTGCATGAGTGTCTGAGGGAGTGTCTGAGTGGGTCTGGGATAGGGTGTGATAGTGTCTGAGTGGGTTTGCAAGTACTTCCATGCATGTGTGAGTCAGTCTGTGAGTGGGGGCGTGAGTCTCTGAGTGAGTCTGTAGGGTGGGTGTGTGGATCTGAGTGGGTCTGTTAGTGGGTGTGTGAGTCTCTGAGTAGGTCTGTGAGTCAGTGCGTGAGTCTCTGAGTAAGAGTGTGAGTGAGTGTGAGGGAGTATGAGCGGTTCTGTAAGTGGGTGTGTGAGTGTCTCAGTGGGTCTATGAGTGGAAGTACATCTCTGAGTGAGTTGTGAGTAGGTGCATGAGTGTCTGAATGGACCTGTATTTGGCTGTGAGAGTGTTTGAGTGGTTCTGTGATGGGTGCATGAGTGAGTTTGTGAGTGGGTGTGAGAGTGTCTGAGCAGGTCTGTGAGTGGGTGTCTGAGTGGGTTTGTGCGTGGGTGTGTGAATGTCTGAGTGGGTCTGTGAGTGGGTGTATCATTGTGTGAGTGGGTCTGTGTGTGGGTGTGTGAGTGCCTGAGTTTGTGAGTGGATGTTAAAAGGTATCTGTGTGGATGTGCCAGTAGATATGTCAGTGACTGGGCCACAATGGAACCGCTTCTGCCCCTTTAGCCAAAAAGAGTCCACAGTTTTGCACAAAATATCTACAAAGTGGAGTACTTTCTACTATTTAATTACTAAGTGCTACCTCCTTGAGTAAATGTCCAGTACGTATTCTACACTGCAGCAACATAATGGAGCACGAGGAAATGTCACCAGTGACCGTGTGTGTGTTTTAGCAATGTGATTGTTCCAGAAATTTGTGATTACATGAATCTTCCTATAGAGAAGATGTCGCGAGTACCAAGCGGTAAATCTCCACCAAACAAAGGTCTTTCTTCTTAACTATATGAAGTAAGTGCTTCTTTGTTTAGTGGAGAAGTCCTCATATTCCTCAGCATCAAGAATGCATCACCAGAATCGGTGGGAAAAGTGCTGGGGCCTTTTGCTAAGCTGCTGATCATTCTGCGAAAGGCGGGAAGACCATTGCATAGTAATAAGGTGTACGGGGCAGGGCGAAACGGACAGAGCTTCAGGTGATTTTGCACATTTGTATACTGGTAGTCATTTAAAGGGAGAACCATGGACTCTGCTCTCATCCACTCGTCAGAGTTGCTACATATTGCTCTCCAATAGATGAACAATGCATTTGCTCCACAAAGCTTTTTAGATAATTTTTCAATGTGGAACTGCAAAGAAAACACACTTGCCTATGTCAAGCTCAGGAGGTCAGGATCATTTGTCCTTTACAGAAGTGGCGCTTCAATTGGGACGCCTGCTATTTTTATCTATATAAGTATTTTCTGTTGAGGTTTAATTTCTGTACACATTTAGCAGCTCCTCATGCCAGCTCCCCCTGCGACAGTTCTCCTGTCCAGATTGCCCACAGTCCACTACCCTATGCTGCCTGTTCACCCCAGCCCCCTGTTTGTGCCTCCTCTACTTGTTTCTTGCTCTGTTTTGCTTTTTCTGCTTGTTTTTCTGCCTTTTATTTTGCCTCTACTGTTAATTTTTCTGCCCTCTGTTTTGCCTTTTCTGTAGTTGTATGACAGAGTCACGCATGGCTAAACCACGTGTGCCTCTACCACACAGCGCGAACCAAGAATGTCTCTTAACCACGCATTCCTTTACCACACATGCCTATACCATGCACTTTTGTTGTAAAGACATAAATGGTAAGGGGGTATGCGTGGTTAAGATCACCACTACCCTGACCCCCTGCCTTAAGAGATATCATTTTAACCTCCTACCTTGCCGCCTGCCCTGAGGTTTAAAACAAGAACCTGCCCTTAAAACTACCCTTTCCCCTCCCCTTGTGTCTAAAGCACTGCTCCCTACCATAAACTACTCCAACTCCAGCCCCCCTTGCCCTGAGCTCTACAATTTACCCCTGTGCTGTCCATAAAACTGACCCAACTCCTCCCACTGCCCTGAGGCCTAAAACCCTGCCCCAATTAAAAAAACTACCCCGTCACCCCCCGTCCGGAGCCCTAAAACTGTCCCCACTCCTAAAAACTCCCCAAACCCAGCCCTTAAAAGTACCCCTCCCCCACCCTGAGCCCTAAAAACCTGCCACCTTCCCAAAAGTACTCCGGCCCTCCTCCCCTTGCGCTGAGCCCTATTAGCGACCCCAACCCTAAAAACTAACCCCACCAAACCAGGCCCATTCCCCTTACCTGTCCGTTTTCGGTTCTTCCTGTTCCGACGCTTCCTCCTTTTCTCCCTGCCCATCCTGAACACTAGCGCGCTATGCGCCTTAACCACCCATATGCATGGTTAAGGCAGAGGCATTGTTCAGGCCAGCGTGGTTGCACTTGCGGTGTTCCGCCATGCGTGGCTCTGCCCACGTTTTTCCAGTTGTTCACCCATTCTGCTCATATTTTTGCCCTCAGTTTGCCTCCTTTCCTGCTCATTTTTCCGCCTTCTGCTTTCCCCTTTCTGCTTATTTTTCTGCCCCATGTTTTACCTTTGCTGCTTGGTTTTCTGCCCTCTGTTTTACTTTTTATGCTCATTTTTCTCACCTCTATTTTGCCCTCTCCTGCTGTTTTTGTTTCTCTGCTTTTTTCTACCCTCTGTTTTGCCCTTTTATGCTTGTTTTTCTGCCCTCTGTTTTGCATTTCCTGCTCTTTTATATGCCCTCTGTTTTGTCTTTTTTGCAAATTTTTCTGCCCTCCATGCTGCCTCCACTTCTCGTTTTTCTACCATCTTCTTGTCTGTTTTGCCTTCTCTGCTCATTTTTTCTGCCCTCCATTCTGCCTTTTGTTTGTTTTTATTCCCTGTTTTGCTTTTTCCACTTGTTTTTCTGTCCTCTGTTTTGCCTTTCTGCTTGTTTTTCTGCCCCCTGTTTTGCCTTCTTCTGCTCTGTTTTGTCTTTTCTGCTTGTTTTCTGCTCTCTATTTTGCCTCTTCTGATCCTTTTTCTGCCCTCGTTTTGCCTTTCCTGTTAGTATTTCTGCCCTCTACTTTGCTTCTCTGCTTGTCTTTCTGCCCTCCATGTTGCCTTTTCTGCCCGTTTTTCTGCCCTCTGTTTTGCCTTCCTCTGCTTTGCTGTGCTTTTCTGCTTGGTTTTCTGCCCTCTGTTTTGCCTTTTCTGCTCATTTCTCTGCTCTCTGTTTTGCATTTCCTGCTGGTTTTCGCTGCCAATTTGATTTTTTTGCTCAATGTTCTGCCCTCCATTTTGCCTTTTCTATTCGTCTTTCTGCCCTCTTCTGCTCTGTTTTTCCTTTTCTTCCCTATGTTTTGCCTTAATCTGCTCTGTTTTGCCTTTTATGCTTGTTTTTCTGGCCCCCATTTTCCGCTTGTTTTTCTGCCCTGTGTTTTGACGTTTCTGCTAATTTTTCTGCCCTCTGTTTTGCATTTCCTGCTGGTTTTTCCTGCCAATTAGCTTTTTTTGCTCATTTTTCTGCCCTCCATTGTGCCTTTTCGATTCATCTTTCTGCCCTCTTCTGCTCGGTTTTTCCTTTTATGCTCACTTTTCTGCCCTATGGTTTGCCCTCTTCTGCTGTGTTTTGCCTTTTATGGTCATTTTCCTGCCCTCTGTTTTGCCTTTCTTGATGGTTTTTACTGCTGTTTTGCTTTTTTTGCTCATTTTTCTGCCCTCTGTTTTGCCTTTTCTACTCATTTTCCTGCTCTCTTTTTTGCCTTTTCTGCTTGTTTTTCTGCCCTCTGTTGCCTTTTTCTGCCCCCTGTTTCGCCTCTCCTGCTTGTTTCTCTGCCCTTTATTTTGTCTTTTCTACTCTGTTTTGCATTTCCTGTTAGTTTTTGTGCCCTCTATTTTGCATTTCCGCTCGTTTTTCTGTCCTCTGTTTTGCCTTTCTGCTCATTTTTCTGCCCTTTGTTTTGTCCTCTTCTGCTCTGCTGTGTTTTTTCTGCTTGTTTTTCTGTCCTCAGTTTTGCCTTTCTGCTTGTTTTTCTGTCCTCTGCTTTGCCTTTTCTGCTCATTTTTCTGCACTCTGTTTTGTATTTTCTGCTGGTTTTCCTGCCATTTTGCTTTTTTTGCTAATTTTTCTGTCTTCCATTTTGCCTTTTCTACTTGTTTTTCTGCCCTCTTCTGCTCTGTTTTGCCTTTTCTGCTAATCTTTCACACTTTGTTTTACCTTCTACTGCTTTGTTTCGCTTTTTATTCTTGTTTTTCTGCTCCTCCGTTTTACCTTTTATGCTCATTTATCTGCCCTCTGGTTTGCCCTCTTCTGCTCTGTTTTGCCTTTTATGCTAATTTTTCTGCCCTCTATTTTGCCTTTCCAGCTCATTTTCTGCCCTTTACCTTTCTGCTTGTTTTCCTGCACTCCGTGCGTTGCCTTTTCTGCTGGTTTTCCTGCCCTCTGTTTTACCTTCTTCTGCCTAGCTGTGCTTTTCTGCTTGTTTTTCTGCCCTCTGTTTTGCCTGTACTACTCGTTTTCTGCTCTCTGTATTGGCTTTTCATGCTAATTTTTCTGTCCTCTGTTTTGAATTTCCTGCTGGTTTGTCTGCCGTTTTGCTCATTTTTCTGACCTCTGTTTTGCCTTTTCTGCTTGTTTTTCTGCCCCTTGTTTTGCCTTTCCTGCTTGTATTTCTGCCGTCTATTTTGTCTTTTCTGCTAATTTTTCTGCCCTCGGTTTTGCCCTCTTCTGCACTGCTGTGCTTTTTCTGCTTGTTTTTATACCCTCTGTATTGCCTTTTCTGCAAAATGTTCTGCCCTCTCTCTTGCCTTTCCTGCTATTTTTTCTGCCCTTTGCTTTGCCTTTTCCGCTTGTTTTCTGCCCTCTGTTTTAACCTCAACTGCTCTGTTTTGCCTTTTCCACTCCTTTTCTGCGCTCTGTTTTACCTTTTCTGCCAATTTTCTGCCCTCTGTTTTGCATTTCCTGTGTTTTTTGCCCTCTATTTTGCATTTCTGCTTGTTTTTCTGTCCTCTGTTTTGCCTTTCTGCTCATTTTTCTGCCTTCTACTTTGCCCCCTTCTGCTCTGCTGTGCTTTTCTGCTTGTTTTCTGCTCTTTGTTTTGCCTTTGCTGCTTGTTTTTTTGTCCCCTGTTTTCCCATTTTCTGCTCATTTTTCTCCCTCTGTTTTGCATTTCCTGCTGCTTTTTCTGCCCTTTTTTCCTTTTTTTGCCCATTTTTCTGCCTTCCATTTAGCATTTTCTACTCTTTTTTCAAGCCTCTTCTGCTCTGTTTTGTCTTTTCTGCTCTTATTTCTGCCCTTTGTTTTGCCTTCTTCTGCTCTGTTTTTCCTTTCTGCTCGTTTTTCTGCCCTCCGTTTTACCTTTTATGCTTGTTTGCCTGCCCTCTGATTTGCCCTCTTCTGCTCTGTTTTGCCTTTTATGATAGCTTTTTTCTGCCCTCTGTTTTGCCTTTCCTGCTCATTTTTCATCCCGCTGTTTTGCCTTTTCCTGCTCCTTTTTCTTCTGTCTGTTTTGCATTTCTGGCTCATTCTTAAGCCTTCTGTTTTTCCTTTTCTGCTTGTTTTTCTGTACTCCATTTTGCCTGTTTGACTAGTTTTTCTGCCCTAGTCTGCTCTGTTTTGCTTTTGCTGCTTGTTTTTCTGCCCTCCTTTTTTACCTTTTCCAGAAAGGGAGATTTTGGACCCATGGACCCATCCGCCAGGGCCCTTCTATGTCTACCTGTGTGCCCTAGCCCCGCCCAGAGCACCCAGTATGTATCATTAGGGACCGCCGGGGAGGCACTGCACTGCACTTGTTGTTGTTTTTTATTGACAAAAGAGGAGCAAGAGTTGCACTTTAACCATTATCATGTGGCATTACAGAAAATAAAATAGGAATACATGTGGATCACATAGGTTACATGAAGTAGAATAATAATTATACTGGTAACATCTTAGTATCAATTTCCACACGTTTCTACTACCCCTTATCTGTATTCTCCTAGTCCAACCTAGAGTTTGTGTATATGTGTAAATCTACACCATATAGAATCAAATTTCTTCAAAGACCGAACTCTTCTAGCTCTAGCCAGAGCCCTCTCCCTTTCATAGGTTTTTCTCACTATCGCCCACCATTCTGCCATACAGGGAGGTTTTGAAGAAATCCAAACCCTGGCTATGGCAAGTTGAACAGACACAAGAATGATTGAGAACAGGGATCTCAGACCCGGGCTTGCTTTCTTATAACCCAGCATGATTTCGGTCACTGTTGGAGAATTATCTAAACCCAGACGAAAGTTCATGATATAGCTTATCTGGTGCCAGAAAGTCTCTAGCACGGGACAATTAGCAAACATGTGCACTATACTAGCAACATTCAGGTCCCATTTTGGGCATTTGTCCCAGTCTCCACCCCAGCTTCCCCTTTTTAGGGCCCAGCTAGCGATCCTCTCTGGAATATAATATAGCATGCATATCGTACGAAACTGTTGCACCTTTAAATTAGCAGAATGTATTGATCTGCCTAAAGTTTCCAATGCACGATTAACTACTGCGGGAACAATGTCTAATCCCAGGATCTTGCTGTATTTTATAGCCAGCTTTTCACAACCATCCATCCTGAACTTACACAGGCATTGGTATACAGTGCTAATTACTGATTTCCGAGTGTTCCCATACAGGCATGTCCACACCTCAGAACTCGCCACTGTTTTAGAGCCTGGCATCTCAGGAAATAATCCCTAATCTGTAGATATTTTAAAAACATCCGACGTGGGAGTTCAAATGAAAGTTGTACGTTTTCAAATGACCGGAACGCATTATGATCATGTAAGTGCCCCAGTCAATCAATACCATAGCTGGCTCATTGTCTACCAATTGGATCCTGAAAAAACTCCGGGAATAATAGGTTGCCTCATAGTGGAAGCTTGTCATGCATGAGAGACAGAGAGCATTTGATTAGAATTTCATGCCATATGCATACAATATCCCTGATAGCCTTAAAACAAACTAGTTTAAAATAATTAGGATCACTAGTTCTGTATAGAAATATTCTATTATCATTGCCTAAAACAAGGTAATGACAGAAATCTTGTTTGTCTGAGGACAAGACACTGTGAATGCGGCCAGCAAATGCTGCCCAATATAAAACTACCTAATACCCCCTCTAACTTCCTAAAAAAAAATAGGAATACGTAGGTGAATAGATCTAAATAAATATAAAAACTTTGGAAGTACTTTCATATTTATGATGCTGCATTTTCCCATTATGCCAATTGGCAATTTATGCCAACTACCCAGTTTTTTGGTTATGGATTGCAGCAATGAATCGTAATTTAATGTTAATATATGTTCCATCTGTGGAGAGATATGAACCCCCAGATAAGTGGCTGCATGACAAGCACCCGGGACCATTGTATCAGGATGAAAATTAAGAAGCACTTGGGTCTTATTGACATTTAGCTTATAGCCAGAGAACAAGCCAAATGTACTGGCTTCAAGTTCAATAGAATCTATTGCAGATATTGGGTCAGAAGGGAAAACCCCAATGTCATCGGCAAAGGCGTTAACTTTCAGCTGACACCTTCCTGAAATCAAGCGTAATATCTGAGTATTATTATGCAGCACGCGGATGAATGGCTCGATGTATAAGGCAAAAAGTAGAGGGGAAGGAGGACATTCCTGTCTAGTACCGCAGCGTATTGGAAAAGGAGATGAATGTAAAGTGGCATACTGCAGTTTGGCCTGTGGGTTTTTATACAAAGCCTGTATCCATTTGATATATTTTCCACCTAAGCCAAATGATGAAAGAGTTGCCCACAGATAGCCCCAGGCCACCTGGTCAAATGCCTTTTCGGCATCCAGCAAGACCATCCCAATATGCCTTGTTGACTTCCTAACTAAATCAAACGCCATGACTGTGGTGTTGATATGGGGTGTAGTATCCCTACCCTGAATAAAGCCATATTGCTGTCTAGATACTAGTCTAGTCATCATCCATACCATTAGCCCCAACATCCTGCATAACCTCCCTCAAAAGTGGCATTATAATCTTATTAAAGGTCTTATAGAACTCAGCTGGTATTGAAACCTCCCCAGCTACCTTACCAGAAGGTAATATAGGCAAAGCTTTAGAGATTTCATCATCAGAGATTTCTAGATCAAGTAAAGCAGAGTCTTCTTTACTCAGGAATAGAAGATTGCTCTTATTTAAGTAATTCTGGAGCCAGTCTTGATCTAACAAATGAATTTGTACAGAGAGTTTCTGGTAAAACAAAGAGAATTGTTTAACTATGGCCAGCGAGTTAGTATATAATATACGTTCTTCCCTTTGATAGCCTTTATTTGTTTTCTAGCTCTATTTTCTGCTAGCTGAAAAGCCAGCACCCGCCCAATACGTTTGCCATATTTATATTGAAGGGAACGCTGCTTATTGTAGCTCACAGCAAATTTTTCCTGTAGAGTCCTGCTCAAAGAAAGATGTTTATCTATTAATAAGATATACAACTACTCCTGATTTTGAGGCCTTCGTCGAATTGCATCTGCATGAAGGAGTTCTATTGTTGAAAGAGCTTGACAAGCAGCTCCAGCCATACGGTCCCTATCTTTATTTTGCTGCAAGATAAACTGCTGGTTAATCCCCCTAAAGTACACCTTCATTGCATCCCATACTATTCAAGGAGAGGCGGTCCCCACATTATGTGCTAAGAAATCTACAAGGTTTTTATGTATAAATGTTAAGCACTCATTATCAGCTAATAAGTAGTGTGGCAACGAAAAAGACCAAGACACATTTTTTGCAACTTGAGACTGAAAAGACAGCATTATAGGATTGTGATCGGAGGTAATCCTAGTGCTTACTTTCATATCTGCATATGACAGTATGCCATGAGAAGCCTAGGCCATATCGATTCTAGAATAGTGTTTGTGAGGCGCAGAATAATATGTGTAGCCTGGGAAACCGGGTAGAGTTCCCGCAATATATCTCTTAGACAATGCAACCGACCCAGTTTGAGAATTAAGGCCCTGACCTTTACCATTCTAGGGGTCGCAGCTTGGTTAGTAGAGTCATTAACATAGTTAATTTCTCCCATGATTAAACATTCCGCTGCCATTCTTACAACTCTGGAATTAAAAAGTCAAAAACCTCAGGATCGTCAACATTAGGTCCGTATATTGCACAGGACACGTACTTAGTACCATTGATCTCTAGCTGCCCAATTGCCCATCTTCCTCGACAGTCATTCGCTACCTTAGGGATTTTATACTCAAATGTCTTGATCCCTAATATGGCAAACCCCTCTTATAAGGGCACTCCCGGATGTGCAAACAATTGTTTGGTAACCAAGCTACTTAAAAAGCCCACGATCTTTATAGGCCAAGTGAGTTTCTGTAAGAAGCACAATATGGGGCCAATACATTTTCAGTTCCTCCAGCACTACTTGACGTTTGCTTTCATTATTTAGGCCTGATACATTCCAGGCCCTACATCTAATTAGCCCCATAAAGATTTGCAGTTTATAGCATTGCCAAGATCATTAAATGCCAGCCCATACTTCCTCAACAAAACATATTCACTAAAGTACCTGTCAACCTAATACCCCTCGTGTATTCTTCAATGCAGCTGCCTGTCACCCTGTTTGTCCCCTTATTAGTACCCTTTTTGACATTTTCTCCTGCACCACCTCCCCTTTCTACCCTGAATCTCCTCACCTCACCCCCGTATCATGAAAAATGAATCACCCCCTTAAATGCTGCCAGTAAAAGGGGCAGCTATCAGGAGGCAGAGCACCCAAAGTGTCCCCCATCCCCCCATACCTCAACCACAAGAAAGAAAAGAAAAGCTGTGAGCATGTAGCAAAATGTAAAGGAAACTTAATTTCATATTTTGGGCCCATATATTTAATTTAGGTAGTTAAGTCTTCTAAAGAACCGTCAATTACCATTGACTAAAGGCTTGCTTAGCCTCCTGCTCAGTATAGAAGAACTGAGAGGGTCCATCTTTTATAGCCCTTATTCAACCGGCTCCTGTAGAAAGACCTGCGCACCTTCTGCTTTGAGTGAGTCGATGAGCTGTCGCATCTTCCAGCATCTGTCCATGGTAGCTTTGCACAAGTCTGATCTGACAAAGGCCTTAATGGATATAGGCTATCTCAATAAAAACGTACCAAAAAAAATTAGCATCGGTCTAGGATAGCAAGAGCTCATCTTATTTGAAAAAAGTGCCAATCTGTGAGTCCACTGTATCTGGCAGCCTCAATCCCAATCAGCAAGGTCAGAGAAGGCCTTGTGGAATAACTGGACTACAAAAGCTTGGGGATCAGAGCCTTCCTTTCCTTCGGTGAACCCCAAACAGCCTTTAATTATTGCGGCGTTGCAAATTTTCTAGATCTTCCACTTTTTTCAGAGTAGTTGATCATCATGTATTTGTTCTAATCTTGTAGTAGAAGTAGTGACCTCCTCTGTCTCTGCGACCCGTTGTTGTAGTTCAGCTATGTCCCTCATGAGTGTGGCAAGCTTGAGACTGCTGAATTAAAAGGTTGTTCGGCCTGGCCTGCGCATAATACACTTGGGCCTCCAATCTTTGGTACTGCAGTACCTGGAAGATTAGAGAAAGTGCAGGCTCTATAGCACTCTGTGTACACTTCGAAGGCAGCATATTCATGGCTGCAGGAGAACCAGAAGTTGACCCATTGCCCCGGCAATCAGGGCCTCGCAGCTGATAGGTGGACCTGTCATGAGGGCCCTGGCTAGGGCCTGAACTGCACCCAATACCTGAACTTGATATCCATGAAAAGATAGCTTTCACTTCACCCTTAGCTTCAACCCATTTGCACAGGGGACTTCAATCTGGGCAGCGTTTGTTCAAGTAACAGGGCTATGATGTTGCTGACTACCATAGCATTCAATGTCTTTTCTCACGTTCTTGGTTATTTTAGATTTGCCCTTCTTTTTCCCGGAGGAAAGACTTAGCACAGAGTATGCATCCACTAAAGATTTTACAGCTCCTGGCAAGACCCCCAGCTGAGTCTGGGGCTGAACAGTTAATGTTGGGCTGTTGTTTGTATCCTGCTGCTCATGTGCCACCCCCAGAGACCTATTGCCTTTCCGCTGTCTGAGCTGAATAATGATCCCTGCTAGCTGATGTACCCATGTCAGTATAATCCTCTTTATAGTCCAAAGCTCCCGGACCAGCTGGTTTTAGCCCAGAGGAATCTTCTGTAGAAGGGCAATCATGTTTAATATTACCTCCTTTCAGCAAGCTTGCTGTTACATGGTGAAGCAAAGCCGCCGCTGTGAACTGTATCTCAGAGGGATCGCCATTGAGTGTAGCATTGTTGCCTTCAATTGCAACATTATCACCCTGGAAAGACCTGGGCTGTGGTGTACCTCTGTGGATTCATCTGTCATTCAACCACGGCTGGGTGGATGGCCAGGTGACAGATTAGGTGCCAGACAATAGCACAATTGAGTTCTCTAATTTACACATAGTTAAAGTGTTGTCATTTGCTAAGGCCACAAAAATGTAGATAGGGGCTTGAAAAATCGGAAGCCACACCAACCTCTCTAGACACCTGATAGTACCCCAACCCTAAAACTTCCTACACAACAATGCTGAAAGAGGCTTTTTGTTAAAATAATAATGTCTTTGCTGAGGAGGGATGTCACCAGTGTCAGCTGCCCTACAATTGAGGAAGGAACACAAGTAAGACCCTCTTCTCTCCACAAAACGTCATGGACCATCTTGGTTGTATATTAATTTCTTTAGTTTTCAATATATGTTTTATTGGAGTGTGTATGTGTGTGTACTTTTCTATTTTTGACTTTTAATTACTTTTGATGCTTTTCCTACCATTTTTCACTCGTGTGTTACATTTCCAACATGTATTATAAATCAGAGTGACAGCACAAATGACCTTAACCTTACTGTGCCAATAACAGAGCTTCGAACTTTTGGTGTCGCTTGGGAAAGGTTAACATTTATTTTCTGGATCACACATGCGCTTACATTTCTGTATGCAGTGACAACAATTGCCTTCATTTTTATGTTCATTTTGTTTCATTTTCTAGACCTCTGTATATACACGTCGTACATCCGAACACGTAAATGTTATGCAAGAGATACAATTGATGTTTTATGCATGGGCAAGTGATTTACCCAGAATCACAGGATGTTGAGTCAACAACGGGACTCATGCATGGTTCCATCGCCTCAAAGTCGCCAGATTTGTTTGTAAAGATACACACAACAAAAGCTTTCTTTCTCGGAAAACATACACTGCGAGTGCCTGCTTTGTCTTTCAGCCACATGCGCACTGAGGATTATGTTCATTAAGAACGTTGCCCCTTTATCTCACAATGACAATATACTTCATTTAGTTTTTCAACATACTTTTCTTCAAGCGCTTGTACTAACCTTTGGTGTCGCTTGGGAAATGTGTACATACAATGACAATTGCTTTGTCACCTAAATTTGTACATTCAATGACAATTGCCTTCATGTTTGTGTTCTTTATGCTTGAATTTTATACGATGAATCCCCTTTATGTACAAGGCGTACATGCTTACATTTGTATGAGAGCAGAGGATGGGTTTGGGTTAATGGACAGGAAGATTTGGCGCCCAAGCGTGTGCGATTCCGATGTGACTGTCTAGAGCAAAAATTCTACGGTGCAAAACAGGTCAGGTGCAAAACAGGGCAGGGGCAACCAACCCAGAAGCAAAACAACCCCTGCATAAGTGTGGGGCAAGCCCACACCAAACAGATAAGATCCAAATCCTGTGCACACGTTATAGAGTCAATAGGTTCTGAGGTCAGAACTCAAACATTTGCGACAATGTTCATGTGAACAATAAACAGAAACATCAAAGTCCAGTTTTGCGTGAAGGAAAGATTTATAATTCAATCTTGATCAGTACAATTAAGCAAGAACCAGCCGACAGGTGTTTCGTCACACTGTGTAACCGATGTGATTCTTCAGGGCTGAATATGTCTTGTAAAGTAGGGGAGATCGCAGTTACGTTGAAAATTCCAAAACGGCTCCGAAGATTAAAAGAGCAGATAAAAGGTGCAGGTATCGGTTCCCTGCAGGCGCCTAAAGCGGCATGGGGTACAGAGGACGGATGCGTCCTGGGTAGAAGCTGCGGGAAACTTTACTGGGAACAGCTGCTAAGGTCCGTGTTGCGTACTGCTCTTGGGGATCCAGATAGCGGAACCATACCCAGAACAATGCTGAGGACGGCATGTAATTTGCATGCTAAATTACTGATAAGGAAGGACGTTGCCTTTTTTCTTTCAACATTTCACTGTGAATGCTTGAAAGAAGACTCACACATACATTTTTGATACTTAAACTGCCACGAATCAACTTCATGTCCTGGTGGGCACCTCTGCGTTTAAAACATCTGCTTTATACCACTGAAATAGAAAGCTATAAAACAAAACAACATCCTACTATCATAATCCCTTCACTTTGTTTACCTCGTCGGTGTCCAACATTGGCCCAGAGGTCAATCGTCAAGAGCATAATCATAATCACCTAAAACACATACCCATTGAGCATCTTCCACTTCAATTAAAAACAAACATATTCTGATTCTTTCAATAGTTTATTTGACTACATTTTCTACTCTGTTTTTGGGGGGATTAAATCTGTTTATTTACATTTGTTTTACAAGTAGATCCCATTCCCTGTTGGTGCAGGGATGGGTTAGTGCCTTGTCCTGCTTTAGACGCAGGTGGTGAGCGTGGGACCAGTATGTGAGTGCAGCAAGTCCGCATAACCAGCGAATCTGATGTCTACCTGGTTCCATTAAATGCAGGTATTGCATAGTGAGATGCGTTGTCAGCTCCAGCACCATATTGCCCCATCGATTTCCTAGGGCATTCACTAGGGAGTTATCTAAGGGGAAGTGACCTGGTGGGAGGACGTCCTCCGCCATTAGGGACTAGTAGGTTGGGAGATTATTGTGTCAGTAATGGTCCCCGATTGTGTGGATACCTGTTTCGTGCCAGGCGGCAAATTCTGCGGATCATGTAGTGGCATTAGTGCCAATATCGGCCCAGCCCCAGACCTTTCATCATACAACACACCACTCCACCAATAACCGACACAACACAAGTTGGATGGAGAAAGTTGTTGGAGTGTTATTAGCATATACATTATGCTCATATTGGGTTATCTTACGGGTCGATCCAGAGCAGGCCGCCTCTCGCGACCCGCCCACCTGATGAGCCATAACCCCCCCGGGGTGTTAACCGCGGGGGCGTTTGTCAGTTTCGGGGGAAGGTCTAACCCCTCCCCTCGGCGAACCTCTATTCCGCCCCTTGCTCACGCCCCCCCCCTCGGGGGGGCGGAGTGTAGTGGCATCCCCCGGTTGCTCAGGTCTGCAACCGCCCGAAGGACTAACGGGGCGCCGTCGGTCCTCCAGGATCCATCACAGCGTGGATCTCCCTGGGGGATAATTCTGCTCTCGCACCCACCGGTGCTCCTGTAGAGGGTACCCCTCTGTACCTTTCTGCATTGGATCGCCCTGTAACTCCGCCATGGCTCAGGGTGTGGCCGCCGCCGCCCCAGAGTCCCCCCACCCACTAGCTTCCTATTAGTACAACCTGCTGCTCCTAGTGCTTTCCGCTATATCAACCCAAGATCGTCATATCAAATTCGGGTAAATGAAAACGTCTACTTCAAAGCACACCGTGCATTTGGCAAGTAGCAGCCGAGCCTGATGAAACAAGTTCTCCTATGCTTCAGGCTGCTCCCAAGTTGTCGGGCGACACTATCCACCTCTCATTGGCGCCAAGGACCTGTTGCACACAATTGCAATCACCGGCCTCCTTCAGTTCATGCAAGGACAAGTCTGCTCTCTTCCTCAGCACCGCCAAGCTGGCGCGCAACCAAACTTCCTTCTCCCTTCTGCCGCCCTCCGGACAGGGAACTGAGCCAGTGATGCCCATGAACTTCACAAATAACTGCCAGCTGTGCTTTGCAAGTGTCCATCAAGTGTGCCACCCTCCAGACTGTTCCTATTCTGTACCGCTGGCTGACCAGCAACCAACAAGCCCCTATCAGGTAACAACGCCACTGCCACTGGTATGGTGTCCCTTGTCTGGCATGTGGCCTTACACCCTTACTTAGACCTACTGGGGATATATTCACCAACAAGGTCACGCCAGGCGGCTCATTCCCCTGTCACTGACCCTAACTGTAGGCTAACCAACTCCTCGCATGTTTAGCCTCGCTGGAAAGACATGTAACTTCCAACCCATGGGAACCTAATTGTAAGACCATCACCTCTCAACTATGTCTGCCAACTGCGTTCAGTTGTCGGCTTAAAACACTGTGTAGAGGATCTCCTCATGTCTGACACTAGTACAAGACGTCCCCCTGTGCCCGGCCTTCCAAGGACCCTATGAAGCTTGTAACAAGCCGCCTATACAACTGTATATAAGTTGAGCAACTAGGAGAACTAATCCTTCCTCGCTCTTACTTCCAGGCCTGTGCACACTGCCATGGAAAACCTTACTATAGTACCTGAAAACAACTAAGTAGATACTATCTGGATGAAAGCTACCCGAACACCTAGCCACGGGCCCTCCACTGCGTGACAACCCCTGTTTGTTGATTTTAGCTGTTGGAATTGCCTGGCCCCTAACGAACACTTCACGTAAAACAAGCCAAACCAAACGCTTACTTGGCCAACTATGTGCCAACATGTGTCCAAAGGATGTCACAGCGTGGGCCAGGATGCAGCAGTTAATGTGAGGCTTATGCTGGGCCCGCTAATCTGCAGGGCTATCCAGCTTGATCAGGTAAAGTGCTGCATATTGCCTGGTATACAGCCGCTATGCCAATTGCCTCCCTGTAATTTACAAAAGGAGCACTTCACTTACAACAGTCAATGTTGCTTAGTTGCGATTCAGTTGTATCCAAATAAGAAGCTACCATAACGCTGTCTTGCGTAGCCCAACTAGAGCTAGCCGCCCCCAACATGGCTGCCCACTTCTCCCTGCCATGTGAGACCATATCCTATCGCTGCACTATGAATGGCATGCAAAGACTATGACAGACACTTTCGTTTAGAAGGAAACAATGGAGAGGAGGGAAACCTGTTATGTCTGACAACCTATTTGTCCATCAAGGAACTCTAAGCAGAACCTGGTTAAGGCTGCTTTACTGGGATATCCCCCTCTTGGAGAGTGCATGCGTGAGACCGACATATAACAAAAATGTGAGTCAGGTGCCCGATGTGGAAATGGACTGACGTAGCGGTTGCTGTACAAAGAACACATTCCATTACTGCACATGGGATGTATGATATGCCCAGACACTCTCGTTGATAAAAAGACCCGCATATCAACTGTGTCACAGGGGATGTAAGAAATGCCACACTCTTTCACTGCTTGCCAAGAGAACACCCCGTTATTGCCAAGTGAATAGCGAATTGCCCAGGCTCAACAGTCGTTCTAAATGCGAAAACATCCCCAATAATGCACAGGAGCTACCTGCCCTGCTCACGTACCAGTTGACTACCACTGTACTGTCACTATGGGGCGTAGCCTGCGCGCCCCAATCACAGGGACAGGAGTGATGCCTGGGGCGAAAATAGGTGTCCCAGACCCTGGCTCACTTCCCCCTTGGTGTGCTAAGATCCTCATACCTGTAGACGGGTCAGGTGACACCCCCATGTGGGCCGAGCTGTTCTCCAGCACGGTTCGTACCTAACACATCCATTATAAGCCCTGCCCCCTCCCCATCAATAACCTCACATTATCCTGTAATGAGGCCGGGGCCAACAATGCTCCCCCACGCTACCAAGGCTAACCCTCGTTGTCAGTTCGAGAACTAGATTGACCAATTACAATCTCGTAGGGAGTTGGGTGGGCAATCACTTGCGTACCTCCAGACACAGAGGCAGTAATGAAGTGTTGTGTCTTGACGCTAAGTCAAATCGTCCAAATGCTGAGTCGAAGTGACCGGTGCACTTTGTTTGAGTGGATAATCCCAACAACCACGTTCCCTAATCACACTATTCAGTAACACGTCCCAGTGCCCTTTCTAAATTTTGAAAGGAGACCCAAAATTGAAGCCAGGTCGATGCCCCTTGCGTATGGAAAATCTTCCCAGTGACTTGTGAAGCGAGAGCTGCCAATGATGCAGTCTAATCCTTCTACTTATAATTGGTACTCATTGTACCATGCACGCTACACTTGTATCCTGTAAAACCTGTTTGTTACCTCTTACATGGTGATTGCTTCCTGTCCTAACACAAGTGCCACCAATGCTTACGTAACTGTAGTTCTTGTGTTTGGCTGGCTGCCCTTGTCCTGCAGCCCTATACCTCTACTTAATCATGTACGCTTATGTAACTTGCACCCTTGCCACATATTCCTCCTGTAATGCACCGTTACATAATTCATGTTATAATGAGAGGGTGCACATATTGCTCCCGTGTAACAGTTCTGTCCTTAATGTGAAGCGGCTGAACGCCTGCGGGTAGAGTACGCGCTAAATAAAGGCAAAATTAAAAGGGAATATGAGATAGAGAACTGCGGCGGGCTCCGAAGCGTGATGAAGCCTCGAACCCAGTTCCCCCGCATAACTTGTTAATCGTGCACAACTGTGGAACTATCAGCGACTCACAGGTAGATGCAGGCCCAGGGGAAACACGTGGGCCCGTGACAGTACACTATACTACGAAATGGATCCCTTGCAAACTAGTACCACCCGGTCCCTTAATTAACTGTGGCACCAAATGGAGCGGCCCCCTGTGCCAGCACAAGGCCGTCCGCCACGAGGGTGGCCAGAAGGTGTCATACACGAGGTCACGGCAATCCTAAATAAAATGCGGTGAACAAACGACCGCGGTGGCTCGCAACCGCGAACCTGGGAAACTAGCGATGCTGCGCATGTCATCGAGCGCGCTACGGGCAGGGCCATCGGCCTCGGAGAAATGAAAACGTCCCCAACAAATGCTACATCTGTTCAGGGCTTAAGAAGTGCAAAAAGACGGATTCTTTACCTATAAACAATAAGGATACTCCCTATGCGCCCCAGGGCGGGTGCCTACTAACTATGAGAGGACGTTACGTTGCGGCCCAAAAACCACCAAAGGAAGGCCGCAACTGCTTGAACATAGCCTCCCCGCTTGGGAATGCGGTAACTACCAGGCCTGAGCAGCCAACCCTGGTCTGAGTGAAATCACAGTATCCAGTGCGAGACCTGTTGCATTGAAATGCTGTTACTATTGCCGCTGGCATTTCCTGGTATGGCAGATTCCTGCACTCACCCCTGCTATTTACGTAAATATGTACATAACGAAGTCACACTAAAAGATACAGCCGCGGCTGATTCTCGAACCCTGTTCTCCTGCTTCAGAGTCAACTGCATTATAAGTAGAGCCGCCTCCACGCACCGAGTAGAAGTCACTTCCAGCCCGCAGAGGAGGAGTCTGTGGCAAGGTTCTAAACTATATTGCGAGAGAACACGGCGTGCGCACCAATACACCACAAATAATGCCAGAATGCGCATAATGGGACCGGGGAATCTACTAGAAAAAGCAACGCGCTTCTCCCTGGTGACGACCGGCAGCGCGGCCCGCAGGCCGAGTGGTACATCACGAGGAGATGGTAAATAATTCCAGAGGGTGTCGAAAGGTTGCACAAGTCCCTAAGACCAAATCGTAGCTGACCTAAATATGTGCCCATGTAATTCAGCAGCCTACCTGCGCGCAGTAATAGCGTGTCCTGCCAGTGATCGCATAATAACGTCAAGAGACAACGAGACGGCGGAAAACATGGTCACCGTACCCCTTTCACTCCCTTCGTACTGAAGGGCTGCATCGCCTGAAATCGCCCCGGACCATCTACACGCACGCGCCTATCATAACAAATAGCGCTTAAAAATGGCCGTCCACAACCGCAAACTCCGAGGGTCGGACCATGATGCCATGCTGCCCCTCAAAATGGCCGCACCTGGATGCCATTAACCTCTATGCATCGGACTCATAATGCACCTCAAAATGGCCGCACCTGGACGCCATTACCACGTGTGGCAAAAGAGAAACAATGATCCCAAAACAGGACCAACTCTGTACTCTGTCCCCGAGTCCCTGCGTCAACCCCCTAATGGGAACTTGCATCAAGCTGCCTGTTGAATTCCAGATCTGACACCCCGTTGCTATGCCAGGACAAGCTCGCCCCCGTATGCTCGGACACACATGATACATAGAAGGATGGCTAGCCCCAAAACGTACTAGCCAAGACACTCCACGATATGTCCCGTAACCCTGCTTAGCCAGCCATAGGTGCTCAGACGCCCGGCCTTCCCCAATGCCTGGACGCCATACCGAAATTGCTACGAAACTCACAAAACCTTAACATGCTTCCCCAGGTGGTATCCAAAACTGCTGAAATGTCTTGATACCATTCACACTAGAAAATGAACTGTAGCCTCCAACCTTACTCGGAACCAGCTTCCAGGGACCATGGGCATACAGGGAAGCTTGAGCAGATAGAGCACTTCCAGCAACCTAAATTGGTGCAAGCCCCACCCCGGGCTCTCTAATTTACTTGCTCGGACCGAGGGTAAGAAATATGCACGAACGCCGTAAGCTGCATGCAAAGACACAGAAGAGGTGCCGGAGACGCCCCCCCTCCGACATACTGAAAGGCCAGTCCAGCACAGGTACCCGCCCTGTCCCGATGCAAACCGTGCCCGCTCCGAAGCCAAGACAGTAAGGCCCCTACAAGCTTCCGAATGCAATCACCCACCACAATGTCTAATGCAGCGCCATCGCCAGCAAAAGAACCCGGGGGAAGGGCTCTTCACGCTGTGTACATCAGCCACCCGCCCCAGAGTCGAAGCAACACAGGCTGAAGGCACACTATCTCACGCACAGCAAGCACAGATCGCACAAGCCAAAGTAAGAACAAATATGACATAATTTAATGAAAAAGACTTCCTGGCGAGCAATCCTGCAGCACTGTATCCAATAATAGGCCGGCCCACTGCCACCGCGGGACAAACCAGATTAACCCTGCGCTTTCCGTCATGATGTGCGATCCTACCAACTCATCTTGATGAAGTCCTGCAGGGATAGAAATTGAAAATAATCAATACTTTATACCCCCCCCCCCACACTGCCCCATCACTCCATGTCTGTCGAGCTTCCCTTTGCTGCTCTCCTGCTGAAAAACAAAACAACACATAAAATTCCCCAAGGGCGCCCGAGAGGAGGAGCGAGGGGTGGATTCAGCGCGCGCGTTACAAGCGTGCGCGCTATCCGACCAGTGGCCAAGCGTGACCCCGGAAGGCCAGCGGGTGATAATCGCGCTAACATAGCATGTGCCAACCTTCTCTTCCAGCTGTCCTGCAGAAAGACAAAAACAACAGCGTCAAATGCCCCCCCCGCAACCCCCCCCCCTCCCGCATCCACATTGCATCTGGGAATATAAAGTCCAACATCTGCACCCAAAGTCGACGGTCCCCTTATAAATGCATAACATGATACATAACACCCCCATCCATGAGAGTTCACGTGTGAAGTTAACCTTATGTAACCAAAGTTGTTAGGATTAACGCACCCGCTCCTACGTGTATACATTGCGCTAATAAAATGCATAACAGCATGCACGCGCGAGTGCACGCAGGAAAGACTGGCCTCCGGCAGATAAAATCACCAGGCTAGTCCAACGTGGCCCCCAACCACGGGGACAAGAGATCAGCAAGGCCACGGCGCCGGCGCAATCTAGAGGGTGCACGGCAGGAGGGAGAACCCTCCTAGGGGGCCTGACCGCAGACGCCGCCCCCTCCCACCTGGCCCGGGGATCGAGGGAAGGGGGAAGGGGCCCGAAGCCGCCCACCCCAGCGGCCTGCCGACACACCGACAGCCCCAGGAGGAGGAGGGGGCCGGCGAGAGCCGTGACCCACAGACAAGTATATTGCAACGATGAAGAGCTAACTCAAGGCGGCGAAGACTCAGCGCCGGCCAAAAAACTGCCCGATAATACCCGGTGAGAACAGTGGGAGGCTGCGTGCAGTAAATAAGGTCGCTCACCGGAGGGGGAGAGGATCGGAGCGGAACCATGGGCGAGGGAGGGCCCCCCACCCGCTCGCGAACTTAGCATGGCCCCCAGGAAAACCCGGACCCCCTCCCCACACGAGAGCTGAAACCGTCCGCCCTAGCAGCGTACCTCGCCTCACACCGCACAGCCCCCCCACCCCCGCCCGCCCGCCTCAGGAGAAGCAACGCGGCCCCGCAGAACGGACCCCCCCCCCGCACTCCCATACGATAAACAAAATCAACCCCCCTGACCCTGCAACATAACCCGCCACATCCTTCCTCACCTTGTACCAGAAAGAAAAAGGCAACGGGCAGTCACCCGCTCTGGGTCCATGCCGGAGAGGGCGAGGGTCAGCGCGAGGCAGCGGCCAGCAAACAAAGAGGGCGCTTGACCCTCGCCCCCTGGGCTAAATAGTCACCCCTCCCCCCAAGACACAGGAAATGACATCACGGGGGGATCAATGATCCCCCCCAACCACTAGACCGCTCAGGGTCTGTGCCATCCTATGGCACTAAGGGTGGCCGCCCTCGTAGGTGGCCACCTTTGGTGTCCCAGGGCAGCCAATCATTCATCTGGGTATACCAAGCAAGGGTATCGCTGGAGCATAAAGGGCCACTGAGCATGTGAAGAAGAAAGTAGGGATACAACAATGGTGCCTCACCCCAGCATCTGGGAATTAGGTTTGGGAGCTAGTGTGCAGAGGTGGAACATGTGCAGTACATCCTGTAGACCACGGGCTGGTGCTGTTGTCGCTGTGTCCGTAAATTGTAAGCCTGACATCCATTAAGCAACCATTGGAGTTGGGAGGCGAGATAGTAGTGATCAAAGTGGGGCACTGCAAGTCTGCTACGATCTGTGGGCAAATACCGTTTTGACAGGTCTACCCTTCAGCAGGAGTTGTTCCATATGAAATACTGTGACAAATTTTCCAGAGATTGGAGCAAAAATATAGATAGGGAGATTAGCAAAATAATAAAGGAGGCGAGGAAGAGCGACCATTTTAAGGAGTGCTATGCGTCCTGCCACTGACAGCTGCAGTGTACACCAGAAAGCGTTTTGCTCTCAGCGAGGCAACAGCCCATTGCAGAGTGCCATCATATAAATCCTCTTCCGCGTAGTACACCATGATGCCTAGGTAGCGGAATGAGGAGGGTTGACAGGGCACGTGGGTCTCATCAAAAAACAGCTGTGGGTCTGACAATGAGCGGGTGAAGGAGAACAAACAAGATTTGGTCCAATTGACCTTGAAGCCGGATAGATGGGCAAAGCAGTCTAATGTGAGGGCGACATTGTCCAGGATTGAATGAAGGTTGCAAAGATAGATGAGCAAGTCATCAGCGTAGAGAGCGGCGTAATGCAAGCCATTACCCAGCAGAATGCCCCATAAAGTGCTATCGGCGCGGAGGGCAAGAGCCAGTGGTTCTATAGCTAGTGAGAAAAAGTAGGGTGAAAGTGGGCAGCCTTAGTGGGTTCCCTTGTGAATCTGGAATGAATCTGATATCAGTGGGCCAGTTTTTACCTTGATCGGCAGGGAATGTGTATAATAGTTTTTAGCCAGTTTTAGATAGTGACATTCAATGCCTTAGTGTTTAGTGTTTCAAATAGAAAAGCTAATTCCAGTGACTCAAAGGCTATGGCCAAATCCAGTACCAGACAGCCCACTCGGGCCACATTTCTAGGGCATATTTTAGGACTCGGAAGAAGCGTCTTAGTTTTAAGGGCAGTGTGATGGCACCAATCCATTCTGGTCAGTATGTACCAAATAGGTATCCTGGGTGTCAGCCATGTCACTGGATCTTGGCGAGCATTTTATCATCTGTGTTAAGCAGTGCTAGAGGTTGGTAAGAGCCCAGTTCAGTGGGGTCTTTGTGTGGCTTATGGACCGAGGTCAGCAGTACTTTGTATATAGAGAGAGGAAGGCAGGAGGTTTCCAAAGCCTCATCGTATAGGGTGAACAATTTAAGGGCAAGGATAGTTGTATATGCCTTGTAAAATTCGACCTGCAAGCCATCTGTGCCTGAGGTTTTGCCTGTGGCCAGGGCCTTGATCGCCTCTTTTACTTCGAATAGCGTGATTGGAGCATTTAGCTCTGCTTTTTTATTGGGGGTAAGACTGGGCAATGGAATCACATTAAAGAAGGCACCTATGTCTGGTGGAATAGCGGTGAGTCTGGATTGGTATAATAAGGCGTAGTGTTGGGTTAGTTCTAGGTATCTGTCTCGTTGCGTGTATGGTAAGTTGTCAGTAGTGGATTATAGTGCCACAATGGGGTGTCGGAGATGGTCCAATCTTATTAGCCATGCCAGTGCTATCCTAGACATATCAATAGTAGCATGTGCTTGCAGAGTGAGCAGCATAGTTCAGACAATGCAGCCGCAGCCGCTCCTGGAGGGAGACATGTTCGCATTGTGCAGCCAGCAGGCGGCGAGAGCTATTGGTGTTACGTGCTGCGTCCACCTCATGTTGCAAGAGGCTGTGTTCTATGTGAGATATATCAGCGTCCAGTTGCCGACAGGCATTCCAAGCCACCCCTAAGCAGTGGCCACTGACTGCCACTTTGAGTGCATCCCACCCAACTAGTCTGGATGTCGCTGACCCATGATTGTATTAGAAATATTCTTTGATAGCGGCATGTAAAGAGGAGTGAAATGGGGAGGGGGGTCTATTAGTGCCGCTCGTTGTAAGTGTCATGTTGGGACAGGAGGAGGGCCATTATCCCATGTTAGCTGAAGGCATTGTGGATTGTGATCTGAATGGGTATGACCCAGGTAGTCAGTATATGTTACAAAGGGCAGTTGGTGTTCTGTGCCAATAAATTGGTCGAACCTGACATGGAGGTAATGTAATGAGGAAAAAAAAGAGTACACTTTTGTGTTAACATTGCACTGCCTCCAGATGTCTACCATGTGCCAGTGCTGAAGCCAATCACTTAACGCATTGGAGGTGCCGGGGTGCTGGGTAAAGGAGGGAAGGGTCTGTCAATGTCTGTGTTAAGAACACAGTTAAAATCCCCACCTAGTAATCAGGGGATTTCACTCCAGCAAGAGAGAATCATTGACAGCCGCCAGAGCAACAGAGTCTGTTACATATTAGGAGCATCTATGCTACCAATAGGAATGTGTCAGCCATCAAGGTGGCCCTTGACAAGGAAGTAGCAGCGTGCACTGTCAGTGACTATCTCTTGAGTGGAAAAGAGGAACCCAATTCTGATCCATAGCCAGACCCTTTGTGTACAGGAGACGTTAGTAGCTTAGACCTGTCCCCACCAACAGTGTTGGAGTTTGTTCACTACAGCTAATGTTTAGTGAGTTTCTTTGATAATGGCTACTTGTGTAGAGGGGCACTTGAGATAAGCATAGACAATGTATCTTTGGGAGGAGGAGCACATGCCCTGCATGTTCCAGGTTTTAAAAGTTGTGTGTGTCATGTCAGTGGTGTGAGTACGGGAAGAGGACTGGGTGACATAAGTGACCAGGCTTGTGACTATAGTAGAGAGGCATAGTGGTGAGTATCGGAGTAGATCATGACAGGGCATCGAGGCAACACCAATTGGGGAAGGGAGAACATGGGATGTAACCATTTAATACTAGTAGGCAGACAAACAGTTGGTCTACCTGTCCTAACTTGTTGAAAAATGTATACAAAATACAGCAGTAAAACTAGAGACAGAGGGTCTAGTTGGTGGGAGGTGAAGTAACCAAGGGCGGTGTACCCCATACAATGTTGATTTGTGTTTTCCAGATGATGTAAGAGTTATTTAGGGGTGATCATGTGCCTCACGTGCGTGTGTTGTGTGAGCTAGCATTATGATGGGAACTGAGTATCTATAATTGGAATGACATTCAGTAACAACAACAGCATGTGGGCAGACATAGTTGGTTGCCATGAAAGCTTCATGTGCCAGTAAGGGCCGTTCAGATAATGTCATTGGCTGTCTGCTGGGTGACCTCTGATGGTGCCAAAGCATCAGAAGCCACAGGCCAAGTGGCAAGGGAATCGTCCTCACTTGAAGACCGCTCAGATCTTTCATCTGGGCTTGTGTCAGGTCGAGTGTCGCTGATTGCCACTGCAGACTAGAGAGCCCATCTTCTTTCCTGTATGACCTGCTCCAGGTCTGGGACTGCCGTAGGCCTGAGAGGTTGTCTTGCCATTCTGCATCCTCCGCAGTGTTGTCCGCCACCAGGCCTGACGGTGGCTGGTTCTTCTACCCCAGCGCGATGGGGTGAAGCGAGTCCGAAGTCTCCAGCCATTTCCAAGCATCTTCTGGTGAATTGAAGAAACAAGTTTTTCCATAAGTCACAACCATAGTCTCGCCGGAAAGAGTAGTGAGTATTTCAGGTTCAGGTCACACAGGCGACATTTGACAGCTAAGAAGGAGGCCCTATGATATTGCACTGTTACTGTGTTATCTGGGAATAACATAATGCGGGCATTGCCCACCACAATTTAATTGAGTTTCCTGGCTTCACATAGGATGATGTCTCTGTCATGGTAATGGAGTTGGCGGATTAACATCAGTCTGGGGCTAGAGCTAGGTGGTTGCCTCTACGTCGTGGCGTAGTGCGCACGTTCATTCGAGAACTATGTAAGGGAATGAGGTGGAAGCAGGTTTTGCAACCAGTTATCCAGATAGTAGACAAGGTTATGTCTTTCGACACCTTCTGGAAAGCCCACACCCACACGTTAAATCTGCATGAGCGGCCTTCAACTCTGGCTTCAAGAATGTGAACTCAGTACATTAACAGCTGGACTGTGAATGTCATTTCCCTGGATGCCAGTTGGAGCAATAGTTCGCTCAGTAGTGCGCACTTTGTCTACTCTACTAGTTTACAATGATTAGTGTGGAGCAGGTTAACGTCCGTTGCTATGCCATCAATCTTACTTTCCAATGAGACGCAAGTGCTCTCCAGTGGGTCTTCTCCACCGCATCCAGTACCATGACCATCTTGTCTTCCAGAGATGTGGGGTGATCACAGCTGTCTACAGGGTCGGAGGGGCAGACCAAGGTATAATCTCCACCAGTCATATTTGCGGGTGGTGCAGTGGTGCCAGAGCGGAAGCAGCCCATAATGAGCGGGGACACCCTCCCCGGGACCAGCACAGACTAAATTGGCTGGGAGCACGTGGTGTAATTGTAATCGCATTGATATAGCACTTACCACCCCTGATAAGGCGTCAAATCACTTTTTGATGAGTAGCACGCTACTCTGAAGCCCAAAAACAAAAAGTTTTAGTGATGATTTAGTATAGGGAAATCTAAATTAATTTGAACTGTGGACATGTGAATCTGTTAGTTGGACTGAAAAGGATAGTGGATGGATAGAAGAGGGAAGGGTCTAGAACATGTTTATTTAGAGATCATAGCAGTAGGAAGAGGTTTGGGATGAGTAAAGGATAGATGGAGGGGGAAGAGTACCTAGAAGTGGATTAGGGAGAAAGATGAGGTATCGGATGAGTCTAGGAGGGATACATGAGGTAAGAGTTTAGAAAGGCTTGTTTCGGACACCTCAAAATTAAAAGAGGTTTGAGATGATGCAAGGAGGTAGAGGGGGGAAAAGTCCAGAAAGGGTTATTTTGGGGATCATAGTAGAAGAAAGGGGTTTGGGATGAATCAGAGAGTAGAGGTAGAGAATAGATTGAGAGAGGGATATGGTGAGATATAGGGTAGTGGATTGGAGATGCTAAATTAGGAGTAAAGTAATAAATATAAGATACATAAGTACATGAAAGGTAAATATGTATAAGGAAGGTAATATATCTGGATTGAAGTTGTATTTAATAAACTCAGACTTTCAAGTGTTGCTGTACTTTAAGCTAAATTATTTGTTTTTGGATGGTTTTCTTCCTTCTAATAACTTAACAGTTGAGCAATTGTAGGTAAATAGGTATGAAAAAGTTAGTTCCTCTCCTACCCTGCCACTCAAGAAAGCTTCTGATTCAGGCGCTTATCCTCTCCAGGCTGGACTACGGCAATGCTCTTTACTTGGGTGCTCCCAAGTCAGTCATTTCCAAACTACAAGTGGTCCAAAACTTGGCAGCTAGACTTCTCACAGGCACAAAAAACGTTGCTCAGCTAAGCCTGCCCTACGATCTCTTCACTGGCTGCCAGTACAGGAGAGAATACATTTTAAGGCCCTCTGCATAGTGCACAAAAATGTACAGGACAAGGGTCCGCCTATCACCAAAAACCTGGTCAAACCATATAAGGCTACCAGAAGTCTCCGCTCGAACGAGCTCCACCTGGCTGAGGTCCTCAGAATTAAGAAGGCCCGATCAGGTAGCCGCCTTTTCTCCTATAATGCTTCTAAGCTTTGGAATTCCCTTCCTCTTTCCATCCCCAAGGAAGCTAACCATCTGTCATTTCACAAACAACTGAAAATCTGGCTATTCCCATAAGCCCATCTGTTCCACTAGCCATGTCCGCAGCACTGGGATGCCACCGGGTAGCCTTGCGCTATATAAAAGCCTCTTTCATTTCATTTTCATTTCATAAAAATGTACTTATTTGTTCAGTGACCTATATACATGTTATACCTAAAATAATATGACCTTAAGTAATATGTACATTTGCTAAGCAGATCTAACGAATATCTATATATTTATAAGCATAATTATTATACACATTTATACAAAGGAATACACATATCTAGATACATACATTCAATTTAATTTTTTCAATGTATTCAATTTATTTATTATGATTTGGAACTCCGAAGAGTTCCACATAAAAATACATCTTAAGATCAACATTACACTCCGTAAAAATTGCCAGTGAAGTACTAAATTCATCATAACATATCATATAAAAACACAAATGTACATATTAGTAGAAGCCATTCTATAAATTTTCGAGTGCCAAGAGGATTGAACCATAATAAATCTGATTACCATAGATGGATACTTGTGGACTAATACGAAGTTTGTAATCTAATACTATCATAAAACTTTTGAAATTAAAACCTTATTATAAAATGCAGGAATTTGACAATTTGCTATACAGTACTGGATAACGAGCAGCAAAACCATGTAGTGAAAAACAGTAATTTGTCTATTCACTATACAGGCCAATATAACCAGCAGCATAATGGCAGTGCAAGAGTATTTAAAAACTTTACAGGGCCATTTTTGACATAAAACACACGATAATTAGCAGCAAAACAAGGATTAGTAAGGTGCAAGAGTTCAATGAGTACATAGTACTTCTGCATACAGGACTCGTAAGCCAGCAGCAAAAAAGGTTGAAAGAGTGCACATGCTCAGTTACGTACATAGTAAAGCAGCCTCTTTTGTTTCTTAACCTTAGGAATGAAAAGTCAAAAAAGTGCAAGTGCTCAGAACATGCATAAGAAATCGATCAGTACTGCTCTAATATATACTTTAAAATTGTTTGAAAAAGCTAAACATTTTAAAACACATAAGTTCAGATGAGGTGCTAGCAGACAGTTCTGGGCATCTTCTGCTGTGGCAATATTATACTTTAAAAAACAATTCCTTAGGTATCTGCGACGTACTGATTGTAATGTGGGACAAACAAATAGGACATGATTTAGGTCTTGTATACAGGAATTACATAAATGACTTTCATGTCTAGCGATAGCCTCCCAAGCTCCTGTTACAATTCTTAGAGGAAGTAAATTCAGTCTCAGTCTAAGCAACAGAATCATTCTACGTACTCCATGTTTACTATTCCATAAAACATTAGGTTGGGGTTTTTGCAAATACTGCTCCCCACAATACAGTCATTATTACTATTCTTTGCGCACATTTTAACGTCTCTTTCATGAGAAACCCCATAGATTGTTTTCTTAATTCTGATTTTCAAAGCCCTTTTACCGAGGTCCGCTGCACCATCCTTATCTAAGCCGAACATTGTTGATGCTTTTAGATAAATTCGTAAAAAGAGCACTCTTTTTTTTCATATTAACAAAAATTTCTCTGTATAGTGCTACCCGTAGCGGATTCTCTGAGTTATTTAATAATGCATTGCTCCATCTTCAGCACGCAGCCATCGATAGCACATAAGTGGAGAGTAAACCAAATTCAAGCCTAAGCACTGCAATAGGGGCAGGGCGGTTCAAATTACATATTTGGCGCCAGATCTGCCCTTCCACTTTCTCAAATTTGTCCCACTCTTGTGCGTCTATTGTTTCGCTGGCATAGCTCAGTGTGGGGGGAATCTTTATTTTATAGACTGATATGATATGTGAGAAGTGTCTTTTCCTGCAGTGTGTGTACAAATAGTTCATTGCAAAGGCTTGTGAAACTGCTTTGCCTTTACAGTGGGCCATATGATTGCTAGCTGAGCACCTGTTTGTAAATATTTTTCCTAGATATGGGTAACATTTTACTACTTCCAGTTCCTCTTTTCCCAAAAACCTTACATCCTTGATAACTAAAAATTAGAACTTTTCTCTTTAAAATATTTATTTTTAAATAATACTCTTCTGTATACCTGATCAACTCGGCAAGACGTCTTTGTAGTCCGATTGGCGTTATATCCATTATTATGGCGTCATCTGCATATAGCAGACAGCTCAGCTCTACATTTCCTAATTTAGGGGAATCCCCTTTACTGAGCCCCACTCTTCTTGGCAAATCATTGATATAAATAGAAAAAAGTAAAGGGGCCAAGAGGCACCCCTGCTTCAACCCGTTATTAGTTACTATTTTTCTCGAGAGGCCTTGTGTTCCCCCTAATAAAACCTGAGTCCAAGTGAAGGTGTGAAGAGCAATAAGTAATCGTAAAAGATTCCCTGGTATCCCTATGGTGACCAATTTTCTCCACAGCCTCCCCGATCTACCCTGTCGAATGCTGTAGAGAAATCTATAAAAGCAGCATATAACGGCATTCCCCGACTCACTGGGTATTTTTCGGTTAAGGTTTGCAAGACGGTGATATATTCCAAGGTGCCACTATTTTTGCGAAATCCTGTTTGTTCTAAGGGAATAACATTATTTTCAAATGCCCAATCTTGCAGATGAGTGAGGATGCTCTTTGCAAATAATTTCCCAGTTGCATTCAGGAGATAAATCTGTCTAAGGCTGGTAGGGGAATTTTTTGGACCCTTTTTGCATAGTAGAAAAATTATACTTCCCTTCCAGGATTGTGGGATATCACCATGGGTATAACAATGGACAAACAGCGGATGCAGAAATTTCGCCCACTCTTCGCCATCCTGTTTTATTATGGCTATTGGTACGTCATCTGGGCCCATCGCACTAGAGTATCTTGCCCCTTTAATGTAACCCTCTATTTCTAAGCATGATGGTGCACCATAATCGCTACCCACGGTCGGGGCAGAGCTAGCCTCTTGATTCTGCCCAACTGCGGAATTTAAGGCATACAGCTGGGAAATATACGTAGAGCATTCTGCTTCTGGGATCAAAATAGGTTTTGACTTCTCTCTCCCATCACAAAATTTTGATACCAGTGCCCAATACTTACTAGTATCTCCAGAAAGAGCAACCTCTCAAAGTCTAACCCAATTTGAGTCTTCGACCCTTCTATGATCCGATACCATTTTCCTTTTCCGTACTTGTTTCAGTCTATTAATTTGTCTTTGCCTTTGTATCGTGGGCAGCCTAAATTGATCTCTAATTAAAGCATTAATTTCCCGATTCAGTTTTTTTAATTTCGCACTTTGTCTACTCTACTAGTTTACGATGATTAGTGTGGAGCAGGTTAACGTCCGTTGCTATGCCATCAATCTTACTTTCCAATGAGACGCAAGTGCTCTCCAGTGGGTCTTCTCCACCGCATCCAGTACCATGACCATCTTGTCTTCCAGAGATGTGGGGTGATCACAGCTGTCTACAGGGTCGGAGGGGCAGACCAAGGTATAATCTCCACCAGTCATATTTGCGGGTGGTGCAGTGGTGCCAGAGCGGAAGCAGCCCATAATGAGCGGGGACACCCTCCCCGGGACCAGCACAGACTAAATTGGCTGGGAGCACGTGGTGTAATTGTAATTGTATTTATATAGCACTTACCACCCCTGATAAGGCGTCAAATCACTTTTTGATGAGTAGCACGCTACTCTGAAGCCCAAAAACAAAAAGTTTTAGTGATGATTTAATATAGGGATATCTAAATTAATTTGAACTGTGGACATGTGAATCTGTTAGTTGGACTGAAAAGGATAGTGGATGGATAGAAGAGGGAAGGGTCTAGAACATGTTTATTTAGAGATCATAGCAGTAGGAAGAGGTTTGGGATGAGTAAAGGATAGATGGAGGGGGAAGAGTACCTAGAAGTGGATTAGGGAGAAAGATGAGGTATCGGATGAGTCTAGGAGGGATACATGAGGTAAGGGTTTAGAAAGGCTTGTTTCGGACACCTCAAAATTAAAAGAGGTTTGAGATGATGCAAGGAGGTAGAGGGGGGAAAAGTCCAGAAAGGGTTATTTTGGGGATCATAGTAGAAGAAAGGGGTTTGGGATGAATCAGAGAGTAGAGGTAGAGAATAGATTGAGAGAGGGATATGGTGAGATATAGGGTAGTGGGTTGGAGATGCTAAATTAGGAGTAAAGTAATAAATATAAGATACATAAGTACATGAAAGGTAAATATGTATAAGGAAGGTAATATATCTGGATTGAAGTTGTATTTAATAAACTCAGACTTTCAAGTGTTGCTGTACTTTAAGCTAAATTATTTGTTTTTGGATGTTTTTCTTCCTTCTAATAACTTAACAGTTGAGCAATTGTAGGTAAATAGGTATGAAAAAGTTAGTTACTCTCCTACCCTGCCACTCAAGAAAGCTTCTGATTCAGGCGCTTATCCTCTCCAGGCTGGACTACGGCAATGCTCTTTACTTGGGTGCTCCCAAGTCAGTCATTTCCAAACTACAAGTGGTCCAAAACTTGGCAGCTAGACTTCTCACAGGCACAAAAAACGTTGCTCAGCTAATCCTGCCCTACGATCTCTTCACTGGCTGCCGGTACAGGAGAGAATACATTTTAAGGCCCTCTGCATAGTGCACAAAAATGTACAGGACAAGGGTCCGCCTATCACCAAAAACCTGGTCAAACCATATAAGGCTACCAGAAGTCTCCGCTCGAACGAGCTCCACCTGGCTGAGGTCCCCAGAATTAAGAAGGCCCGATCAGGTGGCCGCCTTTTCTCCTATAATGCTTCTAAGCTTTGGAATTCCCTTCCTCTTTCCATCCCCAAGGAAGCTAACCATCTGTCATTTCACAAACAACTGAAAATCTGGCTATTCCCATAAGCCCATCTGTTCCACTAGCCATGTCCGCAGCACTGGGATGCCACCGGGTAGCCTTGCGCTATATAAAAGCCTCTTTCATTTCATTTTCATTTCATAAAAATGTACTTATTTGTTCAGTGACCTATATACATGTTATACCTAAAATAATATGACCTTAAGTAATATGTACATTTGCTAAGCAGATCTAACGAATATCTATATATTTATAAGCATAATTATTATACACATTTATACAAAGGAATACACATATCTAGATACATACATTCAATTTAATTTTTTCAATGTATTCAATTTATTTATTATGATTTGGAACTCCGAAGAGTTCCACATAAAAATACATCTTAAGATCAACATTACACTCCGTAAAAATTGCCAGTGAAGTACTAAATTCATCATAACATATCATATAAAAACACAAATGTACATATTAGTAGAAGCCATTCTATAAATTTTCGAGTGCCAAGAGGATTGAACCATAATAAATCTGATTACCATAGCTGGATGCTTGCGGACTAATACGAAGTTTGTAATCTAATACTATCATAAAACTTTTGAAATTAAAACCTTATTATAAAATGCAGGAATTTGACAATTTGCTATACAGTACTGGATAACGAGCAGCAAAACCATGTAGTGAAAAACAGTAATTTGTCTATACAGGGCAATATAACCAGCAGCATAATGGCAGTGCAAGAGTATTTAAAAACTTTACAGGGCCATTTTTGACATAAAACACACGATAATTAGCAGCAAAACAAGGATTAGTAAGGTGCAAGAGTTCAATGAGTACATAGTACTTCTGCATACAGGACTCGTAAGCCAGCAGCAAAAAAGGTTGAAAGAGTGCACATGCTCAGTTACGTACATAGTAAAGCAGCCTCTTTTGTTTCTTAACCTTAGGAATGAAAAGTCAAAAAAGTGCAAGTGCTCAGAACATGCATAAGAAATCGATCAGTACTGCTCTAATATATACTTTAAAATTTTTGAAAAAGCTAAACATTTTAAAACACATAAGTTCAGATGGGGTGCTAGCAGACAGTTCTGGGCATCTTCTGCTGTGGCAATATTATACTTTAAAAAACAATTCCTTAGGTATCTGCGACGTACTGATTGTAATGTGGGACAAACAAATAGGACATGATTTAGGTCTTGTATACAGGAATTACATAAATGACTTTCATGTCTAGCGATAGCCTCCCAAGCTCCTGTTACAATTCTTAGAGGAAGTAAATTCAGTCTCAGTCTAAGCAACAGAATCATTCTACGTACTCCATGTTTACTATTCCATAAAACATTAGGTTGGGGTTTTTGCAAATACTGCTCCCCACAATACAGTCATTATTACTATTCTTTGCGCACATTTTAATGTCTCTTTCATGAGAAACCCCATAGATTGTTTTCTTAATTCTGATTTTCAAAGCCCTTTTACCGAGGTCCGCCGCACCATCCTTATCTAAGCCGAACATTGTTGATGCTTTTAGATAAATTCATAAAAAGAGCACTCTTTTCTTTCATATTTACAAAAATTTCTCTGTATAGTGCTACCCGTAGCGGATTCTCTGAGCTATTTAATAATGCATTGCTCCATCTTCAGCACGCAGCTATCGATAGCACATAAGTGGAGAGTAAACCAAATTCAAGCCTAAGCACTGCAATAGGGGCAGGGCGGTTCAAATTACATATTTGGCGCCAGATCTGCCCTTCCACTTTCTCAAATTTGTCCCACTCTTGTGCGTCTATTGTTTCGCTGGCATAGCTCAGTGTGGGGGGAATCTTTATTTTATAGACTGATATGATATGTGAGAAGTGTCTTTTCCCGCAGTGTGTGTACAAATAGTTCATTGCAAAGGCTTGTGAAACTGCTTTGCCTTTACAGTGGGCCATATGATTGCTAGCTGAGCACCTGTTTGTAAATATTTTTCCTAGATATGGGTAACATTTTACTACTTCCAGTTCCTCTTTTCCCAAAAACCTTACATCCTTGATAACTAAAAATTAGAACATTTCTCTTTAAAATATTTATTTTTAAATAATACTCTTCTGTATACCTGATCAACTCGGCAAGACGTCTTTGTAGTCCGATTGGCGTTATATCCATTATTATGGCGTCATCTGCATATAGCAGACAGCTCAGCTCTACATTTCCTAATTTAGGGGAATCCCCTTTACTGAGCCCCACTCTTCTTGGCAAATTATTGATATAAATAGAAAAAAGTAAAGGGGCCAAGAGGCACCCCTGCTTCAACCCGTTATTAGTTACTATTTTTCTCGAGAGGCCTTGTGTTCCCCCTAATAAAACCTGAGTCCAAGTGAAGGTGTGAAGAGCAATAAGTAATCGTAAAAGATTCCCTGGTATCCCTATGGTGACCAATTTTCTCCACAGCCTCCCCGATCTACCCTGTCGAATGCTGTAGAGAAATCTATAAAAGCAGCATATAACGGCATTCCCCGACTCACTGGGTATTTTTCGGTTAAGGTTTGCAAGACGGTGATATATTCCAAGGTGCCACTATTTTTGCGAAATCCTGTTTGTTCTAAGGGAATAACATTATTTTCAAATGCCCAATCTTGCAGATGAGTGAGGATGCTCTTTGCAAATAATTTCCCAGTTGCATTCAGGAGATAAATCTGTCTAAGGCTGGTAGGGGAATTTTTTGGACCCTTTTTGCATAGTAGAAAAATTATACTTCCCTTCCAGGATTGTGGGATATCACCATGGGTATAACAATGGACAAACAGCGGATGCAGAAATTTCGCCCACTCTTCGCCATCCTGTTTTATTATGGCTATTGGTACGTCATCTGGGCCCATCGCACTAGAGTATCTTGCCCCTTTAATGTAACCCTCTATTTCTAAGCATGATGGTGCACCATAATCGCTACCCACGGTCGGGGCAGAGCTAGCCTCTTGATTCTGCCCAACTGCGGAATTTAAGGCATACAGCTGGGAAATATACGTAGAGCATTCTGCTTCTGGGATCAAAATAGGTTTTGACTTCTCTCTCCCGTCACAACATTTTGATACCAGTGCCCAATACTTACTAGTATCTCCAGAAAGAGCAACCTCTCAAAGTCTAACCCAATTTGAGTCTTCGACCCTTCTATGATCCGATACCATTTTCCTTTTCCGTACTTGTTTCAGTCTATTAATTTGTCTTTGCCTTTGTATCGTGGGCAGCCTAAATTGATCTCTAATTAAAGCATTAATTTCCCGATTCAGTTTTTTTAATTTCCCTTGACATAGTTACTAATGGTGCAAAACTGCTAACTTGCTTCTTTCTTCCAAAGGTTCTAATTGCAGCCAAGATTCTCTCAAACCTATGAATAGGGGTTTCTTGAATACAAATAAAAGTAGTATTTTCAAAGACCCTCTTAAAATTTGGGAGCAAATTATTTGACCAGCAAGTGCGCCCATTATTGCAAATGTATAAGACCTTTTTATCCCTCTGATTCCAGAGTTCAGGCTTCTCGATTTCTATATCTACATTAATGGTTAAAATACTATGGTCACTCATACTTGTAGAAAATACTTTAAATTGTGTACATACATTAAATAGTTGGTAAGATACCACCATGTATATAATTAAGGAGTGACCATATGCACCCTGATGAGTATAAGAGGCAGGGGAATCCTCTGGAAATCTGCCATTTAACATTACAAGGTCTAAAATTCTGAGATTATGCAGAAATAACAAGCCTCGTTTATCTGATCTTAAATGGTCCGGCAACACAGAATCTGGATTGAACCATACTTCCTCCAATTCAACGTTTGAAAAAGACATGACTGCATTGTTGGATAATTTGGCATTAAAGTCACCCACCATCATAATCCGTGAACATTCTTCAATGTTATTTAACCTTTGCACAAATGTACAGATTGAATCGACCATTGAGTTCGACGCTCTCCCAGGAGGAATATACAGGTTTACCAGTAAAAGGAAAACTGCTTGCCCCAAGTCATCTTCACCAATCCTCAACTTCACTCCCATACAACACTTTGAGGGATGAATATAGATCACAGGATCCCATCTCATGGTACAGCTGAGTAAAATAGCTAAACCACCACTAGTATGCCCTTTTACAGATGTTTTGCTGTACAACAATACACATAAAAGTACTGAAAATAAAAGTCCTCCCCCTTCCATGTTTCTTGGACGCAAATTATTTTGGGGTCATATTCTAATAATGATTTAAGCTTGCAGCTACTTTTTCCTTTCCCCGCTACATTCCAGGATAGGATTCTTCCCAATTGGCTACCCCCGCAATTTGGGCTTTGTTGTTGTTATTTTTGACCCATTCAGGGTACCGGCCACCCAACTCCACTTAGCCGCCTCATCCTCCACATTGGGACTACTGAGCCTTTGGACTTCGGGACATAAAATGTTAATTTCTCTGTTTCCTAGATTTCTCCCTATCATTATTTCAATGTCTTTAAGGTTTATGGGGATTTTTGCACCCCTTTTAGTAGAGATCCCGCACCCTTGCATCTGATGGACCATTCCTGCGCTTTCAGACAGAACTGGGCAAGGGGGTACATCAGAGAACACATCTATACCTCTTTTCCTAAAGCAGTCTACATTAGCTATTACTAAAATTGAAATTACCCCTGACATGAATGTAACTCTAGTACTGGGGGGGGGGGGGGGGCTACTCAAATCTAAGTAGACCAACTCAAGGTCTTTGCTTGTTATCTGTCCTAAATCCTTTATCTCTGTTAACAACTGAAGTAGGGCACTTCTATTCAGTAACATTGATTCAGGTTCGAACAGAGAAACAAAGAGCAAGGTCCTGCTCACTTGCCCGACACCTGGCCCTATATTCCCTATGGGCCTTTTACCAGACTGCCCTAACACCGGACCCCTCTCTAACATAACCCTGTTACTGTTACAAACTGTGATTAAGTCCCCCTCCCCGGCTTTCCCCTGGCCGGAGTCAAACCGTACTGGGAAAGTATCCCGTCCAGAAGGATGAAGAGGGGTACCTCCGGTAACTAAGACTTGTTCTAATACAGGCACATGTGAGTTTGCCAGTAGGTTTCCAGGTGTGGGGTCTCTACTTATTTAATAATTAACCAAATTAATATTCCTGGGAAGACTCTGATTCTGATTCTCACTGTCGCCTGTGTTGACTTTAGGAGTCCCACTTTCTTCCTGTCCTTCTTGGCTCTGTGGGTTAATCAGCACCAAGTTTGAGCAGATTGGCTGAATACCATTATCTAGCAAAGTTTTTGTGACCCATATTCAATGTAGATTGCCCCAAGATCCCGGGGACCTTTCTACTTGGAGGTGATTTTGTACTATTTAACTCCTTAATTATGGGAGGGAACCGCAATTTTTTCTGTTTCCGTTTTGGGATGCTTCGAATCCTGTTCTTCTTCTTTCCCCTCCGACCAAGTCTGGTATTACTTTCTCTCGGTGCGGGGATCCTCCCCTAAGGGTGCAATATCTGAAGTATTTGGTGATTCTTCAGTTAACTGTAATTTGTTCGTAGGCCCTATAAGTGTGAGTTGTTTGAGATACTTTTTAAAAAAATTGGGTATAACTGTAATGGGGGCATAACCACAGATACTTTTAAGTTTACGTTTCCCACTTGGCTAGTATGCTGGGCACTCGCTGTGTGTTGCCCAACTGGGGATAAACTTATCATTGGGCTAACTCTGAGCGGTACAGCTTTAGAACCCTCCTTCGTTTCCCAGTCCTCTAACTTAATTCCATTTTTTGGCATCCCGTTACATGTCTGGCATGAGCGACAAGCTACTTCAGGAACCTTTACCAATTTATTTATGGCTTGATTGATCTGATTGAGTTCTTGGACCCCTAGTAATATGAGAGAGAGGACTTCCAATATATGATCAGAATTTTCCATACTTTTTTCTTCTAACAGAGATAAGATTGAGGAGAGAATTCTCTCCAATGCATAGAAAATCTCCAAGGTTCCCCCCGCCTCTGTGTATTATCAATTGAGTTCATGATGTTATCTGCCCCCTTATCCAGTAATATTGCTGATGTCCCTTCAGCGGACAATTCTAATGAATGAATGTGTGATAAACTAGTGGGGGTACTACTATACAGGGCGGGCATATGTGGTTGACCAGCTAATAAGACCGGAGACACTCCCAATTCCAGATCCATCTCCATAGTGCTTGCTTTTCTCATATTCGCCTTCAGTTCTTCGTTTTTTTTTTCATTTGTTTAGCAATGTCTGGTAGAGTATAGTGCTTTATGACCTTTAGACCTTTAGCGCCGGCTCACCCAATTTTAATGGAGAGATACCTGACTTAAATCCAATCATACTACTTGGATTGGCTTGGGGATTGTCAAACAGAGATACCAACCCTGCCAATGGTGATAATGGTGTCATTTCCTTTCTATTCAAGTTCTCTTTCGGGGGGGCCTTCTGCTTTGCCTACCGCTAGATCCATTTCCATCTTATTGTCCTCCCCTCCTGTTTGTAAAACAATTTCACCAGGTGGCTGAGTAGATTACGACAACTGAATATTTTCACCATTATTATTCTGTTGTTGAATAATTACGGCGGGATAAAGGCTGCTTTGTCCTCTGGATAAGTGAACTGAAAGCCCTCCTCATTCTTCAATATTACATGGGTGTCCATCTTCACATCTTCCTGGGCCTCCTTTTTCTCTTCCTTTGTCCCCTTACCACGCTTGGAGCACCTTACACCCTTTGTGAGCATTGACATCACCGATGAGTACGTTTTCAAATGGGAAAGGTGATCCCTATTTCTCCTTCGCCGGATAGTTTTTTGGAGTTTAAGGGGACTACTGTGGTTCGTATAGCAACTTACTGAGCTAGCAGATGGCCCTGACAGGCCTGTGACTGTTTCTACTGTTGCGTTTGAGCGCAAGCACCTGGATGGCATTACAAGAGACTCAATTATATTCTATTATAGTCTATTGAAATCCTACTGGGAAGGGAGTGTGAAGGATAAGAAGTCCAGTTCTCTGCTCTTCTGCAATTACTCCACTTTCTCAAGACTATCCTAAAGAGGAGGAATTCACCCCCCAGCGCCCGCCACCTCGCCCACAGTCATTAACCGCACCCTATGTAAGTTATTGTGACTTACCGGGCCGCATGAGGGAAATGGAGTGGGAAAGTCAGTGCTCTCAGCCCTCAACTGCCCTCAACTGGGAAGTGCTGGAAAGTACTGCCAGAGAGGCACAGGTCCACAAGTCTGCAGGTCTACGGAGGACCAAAGAGACTCAGTACCTCTCAGTACCTCAAAGCCGCCTGCTCAAACTCCTGGCTCCCACTTTTTTCACCCCTCATTGTAGCCGAAGCTAAAGCTGTGGGCAGAGTGCTGAAGGGAAGGCAAGCAAAGGTGTTTCCGGGACTTTTGTGAGGCAAGTGGGTGAAACAAGATGATACAGGGGAACAGGAAAACAGCAGAAAACAACTAAGTGCTGTGAAGAGCAGCACGTCTCCCCTCCTCACTCGCACCCATTCTCGTTCTCACCCGGGATGCAGACTCTGGCTTCTTCCACTGGAGGATCTTGGGATAGGTCTTGTGCTTCGCTTTGCTTCGTCCACTTAACTCTCGAGGCTGCTCAAGTTACTTCAAGTCACATCAGTGTTCAATGTTCAATGCCTGTGCCAGTGTTCCGTGCCTGCCCGCCGTAAGCCTCATGGGCATTTTGTTATACATGCCGCTGCCGCTCCCACTGACCGCGTTCCGCTGCCGCTACCACTGACCGCAGCCCGCTGCTGCCGCCGCCTGCTGCGGGTGGGGCCGTAGGGACGCGGGGTCGTTCTAATGATCTGCCAGCCGCAGACACAGAGCACGTGATCACAGGGCACAGACAGAATACGGACGGCTTGCTCCGATGCCGGCTTGATCCGGTTCCAATGCCGCTTCAACGCTCAGCTCAATGCACAACGCCGCTTCCAATGTCGTAAAAATCACCGTGCATACATATAATCCAAATAAATGTTTATATACGCAGGGATATGCTGTTCATTTATGTTTGAGTATGGTTGTTATGTGAGGAAGTGCCAACTCTTGGAAAGTCTTCTGAAGATAGGATAGTTATCCAGGGATCTTATGTTTGGGGGTAACGAGTTCCATAGTTTGTCTGCTTCAACGGAGAAGGATGTGCCACCTATGGTTTTTCTTCTATGATGGGATTTTGAGGCAAGGTGCCAATCCAGAGCGAAGGTTCCTTTGTTGAATGCAATTAGTGATTTTATTCCAGAAGAAGAGAGGTCCTGTTCCATGTATCGCTTTATCGGTGATACAAAGCAGCTTGAATCTGGATCTTCAGGCAACCGTTAACCAATGTAGGGCATTCAAGGCACAGGAGATGTAAGCTTGTGGCTTCACATGTAGGATTAGTCTGACAGCAGATTTCTGAATCCGTTGTAGTCTTTTCATAGTTGTTAAAGATGATCTGTGGTAGAGGTGTAATGAACTACTTCTCTGTATATTTTGGCGCTTCTGTCATTCACCAGGCCATTACTTACCACATCCTTTCTCAGGATCCAGAAAGACACCACATTTCACAATACTTACCCAAGATAGGAATAAACACTGACAACATATAGGACCATTGCCGAGGAACTCGCAAATAACAACAAGTCACAACTCTTCCCCATCCGAGAGGGTACGCAGAAATTCACAACACCTCCCTATCTGAGACGGTACACAGCACATGCTCCTCCTAGCAATGTAATTTAGACATCCCTGATGGGAGCCGATTTCCCTCCCGTATCAACAATTGCCCATTAGAGGGGAATCGCCCATCCCTCTGTAAGTACTTGGTAAAAAAGGGTCCCGACCTTCCCTCACAAGGAATAAAGACAAATTATATTCTCCAAGGGTTCTTTATTACATGATAATAGATGACAAAAGAAAGAAATAACTAGATATCACAATAGACATTTGTAGCAATCACCAACACATACATATACATAGAACCTGACAATAAAAGCATAGTTAGATACAATAAGTACACCTGGAACACCTCACCATAATCTTAGGCGTCTTGTCATCTGAAGAAGGGTCCGTCTCTCTTTGCCTCTCTGGTTGGGTCAGGACTCTCTGTTACACAAACACGACTGCACGTCTGCACCGTGATGTATCACCAGACCGCCAAACCACCAGACCTGCATCTCAGCATCTCAGCATCTCTCCCTCTCTTGGACCCCCTTTCTCTAATATAGAATGCAGCTCTCCATCGAAGTTTCTAGCTAACTCCGCCTACAGTTCTCATTGGATTCCTGTACCACCTCGTACCAAGCGGTACAAAAGGGGGTGGTGATGGACGGAGCATCTGAATCAATCAAACACTCACACCCAGTCAAAATATCTGGGTTTAATCCATCACCGTTCTTTAGCCCACTCTGCCACCCCAGTTCAGACATGGCTATATGCAAATCAGTCTGACCCTGTGCCTCATGGGAACAGTCCAGCCCGAACTGCCAAGCCATGTCTTCCCTGGACCGGAAACAAGCTTCCGAGGACCGGTTTCTGGCATTCCAGCCGTCTTCAGCCCGGCTTGCTTGAATCCAGTGGCAAAGTGAGCAAGGGACTCACGTCTGAGCATACCCTGCCACACTTATGGTGGCCAAAAGCGGTACAAAAGGGGGTGGTGATGGATGGAGCATCTGAATCAATCAAACACTCACACCCAGTCAAAAGATCTGGGTTTAATCCATCACCGTTCTTTAGCCCACTCTGCCACCCCAGTTCAGACATGGCTATATGCAAATCAGTCTGACCCTGTGCCTCATGGGAACAGTCCAGCCCGAACTGCCAAGCCATGTCTTCCCTGGACCGGAAACAAGCTTCCGAGGACCGGTTACTGGCATTCCAGCCGTCTTCAGCCCGGCTTGCTTGAATCCAGTGGCAAAGTGAGCAAGGGAATCACGTCTGAGCATACCCTGCCACACTTATGGCGGCCAAAAGCGGTACAAAAGGGGGTGGTGATGGACGGAGCATCTGAATCAATCAACCACTCACACCCAGTCAAAAGATCTGGGTTCAATCCATCACCGTTCTTTAGCCCACTCTGCCACCCCAGTTCAGACATGGCTATATGCAAATCAGTCTGACCCTGTGCCTCATGGGAACAGTCCAGCCCGAACTGCCAAGCCATGTCTTCCCTGGACCGGAAACAAGCTTCCGAGGACCGGTTTCTGGCATTCCAACCGTCTTCAGCCCGGCTTGCTTGAATCCAGTGGCAAAGTGAGCAAGGGACTCACGTCTGAGCATACCCTGCCACACTTATGGCGGCCAAAAGCGGTACAAAAAGGGGTGGTGATAGCCATGTCTGAACTGGGGTGGCTGAGTGAACTAAAGAATGGTGATGGATTAAACCCAGATCAGTTAACTGGGGGTGAGTGTTTGATTTGTTCAAACGCTCCGTCCATCATCCCCTTTTGTACCACCTCGTACCAAGAGCACAACAAGCAGCTGGCCAAGCGTTTTGCTATGACTGTGGCATCGAGAGAGCACATTCCACCCGATAAGAACCGGTCCTGTCTGGTTCACTACTGGTGGACAACACATGTAATCTAAAATACAACCTCTCACCTACAGAGGCTCAGAAGACGGATGCCGTTTAGAATATGGAGTTGCTCAAGCATAGGCCTCTACTACTTGGAAAGCAGAATGATATTAGACCACGTCAAAGCCAATAGGCTAAAGTCATAATTCACCTAACTCAAATAACACTATGCCCTTAATCCCTCAGTATCCACTATGAAGCACATGTGTGCACCATCACCAACAACTCTGCACCTCGACATCGCACACCTTCTATTCTTTGGCAAGATTATTCTAATGCAAGACCATCCTACATTAAGGCTAAAGTAACATAGCACACTAAAATCAGTACACAATGGTAGTGATCGAGGGTCATCATAGATCATCAGACCACTAAAGTGGCTCATTCACTACAAGAGGCCATTAGCAAAATTTAGTTTAGATAGTACAAGAAAGATAGTTGCCTAGACCTTGTGTAGAAATCCCAGGTGGGTGAAGTTGTGTTACAGAGTTGCTGTAGTAATGAAGCATGATCTTGCTAGTTTGTCCACTTGGGCATTCATTGATAGCTAGGAGTCCATTGTAATTCTGAGTTTTATAATTTTTCCAATCACCACATGTGAGTATTTCCATTTTGGAACCATTCAGTTTAAGATGGCTACATGTCATCCACTGATCAACAGCTCTGAGGCAACTGAAGATTTGTGAGTTTCCAATGTCTTGGGGGCTTTTCAGTCTAAGGAGTATTTGTGTGTCATCTGTAAAGGTGAAATTCATTGATCAGTGCTGGTAATGATTTTGTGTAGATGATGAAAAGCATGGGTGAGATGATAGAGCCTTGAGGGACCCCTGCGTTTGTTAAGTACAGTTTGGATAAGAAAGGGAGGCATGGATGACATTTGTTCTGGTTTGAAGGTAGGATGCGATCCAGTTGAGAGCAATCCCCTCATGTCGGCTTTGTAGAGTCTTTGTATTAGAGTGTCATGGTCAACTGTGTCAGAGGTAGCTGAGAGGTCCAAGAGAAGGCTGAATCATTGGTGAAATTCTGCCCCTGTGTGAAGTCTCCCCCATGACTGCAGGGCCTCTGCCAAGAGTGTGGAGGTCCTTTGTGAAACAGGTCCGGAGTGATTTATTGCATGGCATATTTGACAGCTGAAATCTGGCTACAGTGATTTGATCTGTTTTCAACTTTTGAAGGCAGTGGCCATCCTTGCATTTCCCTTTTCTTCTGTTTCAGTTTCGCTGCCACTTTATTTCACCTATGGGCACCATATTTTTCTTTGCTCCTCCCACTAACTAAAACACCCATTTACATTTCCAAAACGGGGAAATTATAAAAATATTACTTATGGGGGATATTCCCTGAAGGAACTATCTGCAATTTGCTGTCTCATATACTTTCTTACCTTTTTAACAGTCTCATACATTTACATTGGTATGCAACTTATATCTCATGCAAGGACCATCGCACACAGTGCTTAACTCTCTCCAATTGTTAATAGAGTGGGTGAATATTGTTTTATTTTCAGATCCTTTGTTACCTTTCTATTGCACTTTAACATATTAACTATAATTACTGTACTGTTAGAGGCAGGTGCTTGATCTCTACATTCTAATAAATCACTCCATTCCTGTAAGTAAGCATTAGAGAGTTTATAGGGTTTCCCCTTCAAACATCAACTGAGTCAAGGGGATCCAGATGCATGCTGAAAAAAAAGCAGAAATGACTTTTGAGCCCGTTTTTGCACCTGTGCCTACTTGCAGATGAGCAAAAGCTGCACCTGCTCACTTTTTACACTTGGCGCTGCCACCAGTTTTTTGCTTGTTGTAACTCTGAGTGCAAAATATGTTAAATTCATCATTAGCCTGCACAAAAATGCAAAAGGTTTTGTGCAAGTGTCATCCCTCATTATTATTAACAATTAGTAGATTGGGGCAAAAATACTGAGAGCAACTGGTGCAACAGTAATTTGCTCGAGGGTGTTTCGGGACTGACATCATCAGTGAGATGTAAATGAGGTCACAAGTGCTTCATTAGTTCCTAAAAGATAAATTCAAAATATTAGTTAATAGCTTCTGACAATATAGACATGTATGTCCTAAAATTGCTATTTCTAGAAGTTTGCACTACCCCTGCCTAAAGGATATACTGATCAGGTTTATTTGTTGAGGCTAAAAAACTGCTTGAGGCCAGCATATTTTGGAAACCAAAAACCCTAGTTATTGTGTGTACAAAACAAGCCAGGAAAGTTTGCTGCTTGTTAAGCTGGTGACCACTGTGATGTTTCATGATGAATGTATCTTTAAATACATTATTCTGTAACACAACAGATTTTGTAGTACATGATCCAAAGAAAACAGCTAGACCTATGTGGTAGTGTGGGCTGCAAATACATGAAAGTACACACTGTTATTGACGGCAGACAATCCTATTAGCAGCACACATAGAGATGCCTAGTGTGTTAACATTTAGGCAGAGATTTACTAAGGGTTGCTTGGGCACCCATGTAGTGCGGCGCAATTTAGCCCTGTGCTCACGGGCTTTTATAAAGGTAAATCAACATAATGCTTTCTGTCGCTTTGCAACAAATAAGTGCCACAACTATGACAAGGGGTTTCAACACATAACCAAGGAACCCTTTTCCAAGGTTCGCAAGCCAACTCCCTACTTTACCAAATCCCTTTCCGACTTTTTCCCACCCAGTTTCTTCAGTCAAGTCCTCAATCTCCTAGTGAATGGCAGTGATGTTACTTATATATTTTTCCAGATCTTTGCTGTTGTCTAGTATATAAGTACAGCACTCTTGAACCTTCAAAAGTTTACAGACTCCTCCCTCTTTTGCTAGAAGGACGTCTAAAGCAAGACGATTTTCTAAAACCATTGTCCTTATTGATAACATTTCTCCTTCAACCAATACCAACGATTTAGCTGTATTCATTGACACTTCGTCCACAACAGTCACCTACCTTCTAATCTTCACATCATTCAAAATCACTCCCAAAGTTGGTATCATTGCTCAAAAAATATCTCCAACCACAGCTGCTGCACTTTCACCTCGCTTCACTCTTGCATGTTGTCCCCCTTCTAAGAGCTCAAAATCTTCTGTATGATAAATCTTGGGAAAAATGATCGCTAAATAACATGTACCATACCATTTCTTAGGCAATCACACATGCGCATTCCTCCACAAACAAAATACACCGTTAGAATTATCTGCACTACACTTTGCAAGAAGTCTTTTGCATAATACTCTAATGTAAAAGTATGCTCACATGTGGTCTGTCCCACATACACATTCTCGTAATATGTCTGTGGACGATTTATGCACAACTTCCCATTCTGCACTTCATCTAGAGCTATTAGACCATAACTTCCCTTCGACTTGTGCAACTTCTCCTCATCTGTCCAGTCTACTCTACCTTGTCCAGAGTCTCGCAACTGATTTTGTTTCCTGTATCTATCTTCTACTTGATCTATACATTTCTTTTCTGTATCTGACAACAGGCACGTCAGATTATGGCGATGAGCATAAGCTGTATCCAACTCCTGAGTCGAATGAAATAAGTTCTGAGTCTATCCTCTAATTTATAATAATCATACTTATTCAAATGCTCATAAGCTGGCACTTCAGGAAGAACTGCATCATAATTCGAAAAGAAATACTCAAAATGATTTCGTCCATAGAAAATGCTAAGCAGCTAACTACATGAAATACCATATGTCAAGGGGAGATGGAGTAATACCCTCATCCACTGAATCTGGCAACTGCATACACACATAACAATCTTTCACATCCATTGCATCAATATACTCGTACAACAACTTCGCATATGCATTAAGCTTAAAATCACCTCTAGACAGATCAGCATGTAACCTACGACGCTCTTCTAGCAGCAAAGCTCTTTTGTTTGCTACTTTGACCTCTTCTTTGCTAGGAGTAGTAGGTGTAGGAGTTCCCTCTACCTTCACTGCCTGCTTATGTGGTGCTACTACTAGAATTATAAAGAGTATCACTCCTCCTACAAGTGTGCCTACTATGCACCTAGCCCTACGGTTTGGGTTTCCAGCCTCCATGGTCTCAGAAAGATTTCCAGCTTCTTAGTTCAGTAATAAACGCTTAAAAATCTCTTTTTTCCTTCTTCAGATGTTTGTCAACCAACTCAAACCACACCTCGGAAAGCTGGAAGTCCCCTTTTTGTTTCAGTTCCTTATTTACAGCAAGCAAAAGACAACCTTAACCCTTCTCCGTCCTCTGTGGAAAGCCCCTAAATTTCTTCTTCTTCCACTTGGACCTAGGTTATTTAATTCAGCTTATTTACAACAAAGTCTTTTCAATCCAAGATAACATTTGCTCCAACAGCTTCTAGAACATGCTGCAAAAGTTCAAGACGAAGAACAATAGATTTGTGAGATGGTATTTCAGTTCCAAAGGTAGGGAAAATCAGTCTATTCAAGATCAAGTTGCGAATTCTGCTTAGAATTGGAGAGTTTGGAACTGTGATGGTCAGCACTCCTTCAATTTCAAGCACTGGTACTAACAACACCACATCCAACTTCACGTTAGGGCTGGTACTAACCACTGTCACTGCCCTCACCCTCCCTGATCTCAGCACCCCTGGCATCAGTCACAACGTATGACCACTCTGGAGCTGCGTACTTTTGGCAAGGCACTCTCTTTCGTCTTGATCTCCTCAGACCTCCACGAGCTTGCTCTTCCTCACCTTCGTCTGACTCTGTCTCTTCAGACACGGGGGCAAGATTGCTCTTGGAGACCAGTCTCAAGTTCAGTTGCCTCCGCCTCTCTGGCCACTGCTCTTCTGCTTTTCTTGTTCTCCTGCTTTCTCTTTGCTCACCCTGCTCACAACTCCTCTCGGCTGAGTCTGACTCTAGACCACTTTCACAGCAACTTCCCCTTTCGGAGGCAGTTTCAGTGTTGCTGTCGCCGTGACCCTCCTCAGCTCGATCTGGTGAGCAACCAGCTTCTTCAGACACTCTCACAGCTTGGCTTGTCCCCTCCTGTGGCCCTGCTACTTCAGCTGGATTGTCATTTGGGAGAGGAGCTGTTTCTTCCAAGGGTGCTGAAACACGACGGCTGTGAGAAGCATGCAACCAATTCAGCAATCCTCCACACTTTACTGCAGTGTTCATCACCAAGATAACCTGATATGGGCCTCTCCAGCGAACATCCAAGCAGCTCTTTCTCATGTGCTTCCGAACCAGCACCCAGTCCCCGGGACTCAGGTCATGACAGAGATCACTCGAAGCCGGAACCACAGCAGCTTGCACCTGATGGGACACAGAACGGATGGCGTCGGCTAGACCCTTCCAATAATCGAGGATCAGATCGTCTGTGATGCTTATTAGAGCTGTTGATGGAACCGCTGGTAACCTCATACCCCTCCCCATCAGTATTTCATGAGGTGAAAGACCTGTTCTCCTGTCTGGGGTACTGCGCCTACTCATCAACACCAAAGGCAAAGCATCAGGTCATTTCAAAGACGTGGATGAACACACTTTCGCCATTCGAGCTTTCAAAGTCCCATTGATCTGCTCCATTATCCCAGAAGCCTCTGGACGATAACTACAATGGAGTCTCTGATCAGCATTCAGTGCTGTGCAAAGCATCTTCATGATTTCGCTATGTAAGTAAGTTCCTCTGTCCGATTCAAAAGTGGTCGGAATCCCAAACCTAGGGATGATTTCCCTCAACAACAGATTTGCTACAGTGAGTGTATCGCACCTACGGGTAAGGTAAGCTTCCCCCCACCTTGAGAACACATAAACCACAACCAAAATGTACCTCAGCCTGTTGCACATAGGCATCTCAATAAAATCCAAATGCATCCTGTTGAAAGGTCCCCCAGACCTCCTAATGTGACTCATCGTAACCACAGTCTTCTTTCCAGCATTCATCTGTTGACATGTAATACATCTCTGACACACAGCCTCAGCCACTGCACGAAATCACGGATTGTACCACGTTTGTCTAAACACTCGCACCATTGCATCTCTTCCCAAATGCACCATTAATCTGTCTTGCCATTGGGCTCAACAACTCATCCAGCAACACTGCTCTTCCATCACTTGAGACCCAAATGTCCACATCCCCTTTCACAGAGCCTGCACGAGTCAAAGCAATGATCTCAGCCACCTGAGCGGAGTATACTCCTTCAAGGCATGCAGCTTCAACTACTCCTGTAATGGTACATACAACAAATGCTGCTTTCAATTGACCAACACTGTCTCTTAAACATGAACCATCGACAAAGAAAATCTCATCAGGGTCAGGCAATGGTTCATCAACAATGTCGGGTCTCGGTTTGGTGCAAAGCTCAGTCACATCAAGACAATCATGGTCCGCACAATCTTCATCAAGTGTGTTCAGCAACGGCATCAATGTAGCAGGATTCAAAACAGAGTACCTTTTAAGGGTCACATTCTCCGCAGCAAATATAACTTGCTCGTAGCGTATGTGCCTATTATTGGTCAGGTGCTGTGTCTTGGTTCTGGTCATCAACAATTCAATAGAATGTGGAACATGTACAATTAAGGGGTGACCCATGACAAAACTCTCACACCTTTCAATGCTGACACCCATTGCAGCAACGGACTTGAGACATCCGGGCAACACTGACTCTACTGAATCTAAAGTAGCTGAAAAGTAGGCAACTGGTCTACGGACACCTCCATGTTCTTGGACTAAAACTGACATTGCACAACCTTCTCGCTCACAACAGAATAGTGAAAAAGGTTTATTGTAATCAGGCATCCCCAGTGCCGGAGCACGACAAAGGTCCTCTCGCAGCTCCTACAACGCCTTCATACAGTCATTGTCCCATGGTACCGGATCACTTACATCCTTGTGCGTCAGTCTCTGCAAAGGCTTCGCTTTTAATGAGAAGTTGGCAATCCACCGATGACAGTAGCCAACCATCCCTAAGAACATCCTGACTTCTCTCTGAGTAGAAGGCACCATCAGTTCCACAAGGATATATGACGGTACCACGCGTACTTTTACAACGCGTACCGTTACAACACTACTTTTACCACGCAAGACGTTACAACGACTTGCGTGGAGGGGCGCTGGATAGTAAATTTTTTAATTTACTATTCCAACTCCAGTCCCCGTGGACTCTAGGGAAAGGAGTTGGATAGTAAATTAATCTATTTACTATCCTGGAGCGCCCCCCAGCGCAAGTCGTTGTATCGACTTGCGTGGTAAAAGTAGCGTGGTAACAGTACCGCGTTGTAAAAAATGCGTGCTAACCGTTGTATACCGTTCCCCAATTGCCTCTATCCTGTCTGGTGACACCTTCCTATTGCCTTTTTCTATCTGGTGACCCAAATACTGCACCTCATTCAAGCAATACTGTGGCTTATTTGGCGACACTTTGTGTCCATTCTCTGCCAAATGGTTCAGTAAGGTGATGGTATCAATCTTACAGGCATCTTCAGTCTCTGACGCCACAAGGAGGTCGTCTATGTACTGAACGACAACAGAGTTCTGTGGCAGTACAAGACTCTCAAGGTTCTTTTTCAAGATCTGATTAAAGATCAATGGACTCTCTGTATACCCCTGTGGGATACGACACCACGTTAAAACATGATTTTCCAGTTTAAACGCAAAAGAAATTGGCTCTCCTCATGCAATGGAATCGAGAAGAAAGCCTGACAAAGGTTAATCACAGTGAACCACTCTGCTTGACATGGAATCTGAAACAGTATTACGGATGGATTCGGTAGCACTGGACAACAGGGAACAACTATGTTGTTAAACAGGTGCAAATCCTGCACAATTTCGAATTTCCCGCTCGGCTTCTGCAATCCCATAATAGGCGAGTTACATGGGCTGCCCATTATCTCCTTCAGAATTCCCTGCTTAATCATGGACTCAATCACAGGCTTTATTCCTGCAACTGTCTCTGGCGTCAAATTATACTGAGGTGTTCTGGGGAACTCAACATTCTGCTTGACCTGATTCTTAACTGGCTCAACTCGTTTGATTCAGCCTATGTCCTCACCAGTGAAGTTCCACACTTCCCGCGAGACCGAATCTCTCGAATCAAGTGGAAGCTCTTCCACTGTCACAACAGGGTACATTTCGATGCACAAATGTTAATTTGTGACCTTAAAAGCAGCATCATCGTCATTGGTTTGCAGTGCCACTCCTTTAGGGGTGCAATAAATGGTGCAGATCCCTCCCTAGTAAACAAAGAGGGCTCGAATCGCACACCACGAACTGATGTCTGTCTCGAAACGTTCCTATCTTCACAGGAATCGGTTCAGTCAAAGGGCTGGTTATCTTCCTATTTGCAACACCTACAACTTGGATACATTGTCCCGAGAGGGGTAGGTTGGGGACTACTGCAGATCTCACAGTAGAACGGGTAGCACCAGTATCAAACAGAAAGGTAGTAGGGTGACCATCGACATCAGCTTCCACATATGGTCCCCTCTGGTCTACCTCCAAGACTGCCCCAAGAGTGCAGTCTTCCTCCCCCCTCAGGCACCGTCATGCCAACGGGTCTAGGTAACAATCATCACTGTCATCAAAAAGAGGCATCTGCTAGTAGGTCCGAGTCCCTGTCGAGATCCTCGGAAGCAGGGGAACCTGAACTCGCGGAGCCAAAGCCCCCCCTTTCATCGACTTTGGCTTTACTACTGTCTTTGTCACCTCGGCCGCTTATACCTGCACTACCTCTTCGTCCATCTGCATCTGAGTTGCAGGATTCAAAGGACACTCACGTCTCCAGTGTCCAATCTGATGACACTCAGTAGTCTTTTTCAGAGTAGCCAAATCCACTCTTGGCCTAGAATCCTCTGTATTTACCTTTCCCCAATTCTGACCATTCTGTTTCCTTCCCAGCGTACCTCCACCTGACTGTACTTGGCCTCCCTTATCGGCAGCTTGCATCTTAACCAGCATCAGCTTGACCTTGAGTTTCTTATGCTTTGAATCTACCTCATCACTGCAATATCTAGCATATCTCAATATTTCATCCAGCGGCTTGTTCTGCCAACAAATCAAATGCTGCTGGATCATAAGACAAATCTCAGGTCTTAACCCTAGAACAAACTTTGACACAAACTGTCCCCTATTCTCAGGATCCATTACATCCAACCCACTGTACTGCTAAAAGACTTGCAACAACCTTTCGTGATACTCATGCACCGTCTCCTTTGGTTCCTGAACTGTCCGGTCTATTTTCACCTAGTCAATATCCTGCTGGGGTACCTTGGATTTCAACCACGTGATCACCTGCTCGTACTTTTTCAGAACAAGCGGTGATGGGCCATTAGTGACAACATTCCTGTTCCAGTTCAGAGGTGGGCCATTCGACTGCAACCTTACATGCTACCCACAAGTCACTCGGAACCACAATGTCAAACAGTGTGTTCAAATCAATCCACAACACCTTCGAGATCTTGACAAATCTCTCAACCTGCTTGCACCTCTCACAGTTTTGGGAAGTCATTTGTGAATGCCGCCAAATCTCCTCTACTCCAAGGCACATGCACATACCCTCTGCTAGCTACCTCTCGTAAAGGGTAGTACCCAATTCCTTGTACTCCCCCTCCCGGAGGAGGTGGTTCTGCCGCATTTCTCTTAACACTCTTTTTCTTGGACCATCTTTCTTCCCACTCATCAAGCCTATTCCATGCTCGTATCCCTATAATCAGCTCTCTGATGTGGATCTTTAGTCCAATTACCCTCTTTTCGTCTAAATCTTGATCAGTACACTGTAACCGGTGACCACCCTGCAACATTTTAGTTTTAGACAAATCCACTTCATACCTGTTTGCCAATTCAGTTAGTTTCTCATGTGCCGCCCTTGCCTTACGGGTCACACCCTTTGCCCCAAGCAATAACTCATCTGGCTCATAGAGTTCCACTCTCTCTAGAGGCAAGTTCCCTTCAACAATCTTGTCCACTTCTGCTTTCAATCGCATCACATCTAACCTCTTTGCCCTTATTGCTGTCTTAAGAGTGCCTCAACTCGATGCACCACTCGACTCTCTGCAACCGCCGTCCTGTTCTCTGCAACTATTTACTTCTAATGTGTCCCTTAAAGCCACTCTATTCTTGGCACTCCCATGATCCCAGTACTCCCTTTGCCTGTCATTTGGAGTCCCTTCAACCGACTCCCATGTTCTCAAATCTGACCTTAATTCTCCCAGGGATTTCGGTCTTGGTCCCCTCAGATCCATCGGTCCTCTTGACAAATCTGCTGTAGCCGGCAACGGTGTGCTCGACTCAACAGGCCTTGGTAATGGAACCAACTCATTCACTACACTGTTTCCTCCAAAGCCAACACTTACTTCCATTCCTGTCTGTGGTGAACCTCCATTCCTCACCTGCTCTGGATTGTACGCTGACACTATGGGACCAATGGTAACCGGCACCCTAAGAGCATCAGGTAACCTCTGAGAACTGACACTCTCTGCATTCTGAATTTCCACCATTGAGAGCTTTCCCACTACTTCAGAACAAGGTGGAGCTTGTGGTTCCATAGTTCCCTTCGTCGAGGCTGATCTCTCCCCCTCTGACTCCTGATTGTACGGAGGTGGTCTCTCAGATAACAGTCTTTCCAACAAGCTTTTGTCTGTATCACTGTCTTCATCCTCAACTTTCTTTTTCTGCGCATCCCCTGACTTGACCACCAATGGATACAACTTATCCCCCTCAATCATCTGTACTCTCCATCTCTTTTCCTATGCGTCCCATCTCGCATCTTGAAATGCCCTGACTGACCTCTTCACTCGTTCCTGTCTCCTGTCCCTGTTTCTTTTGTGTGCCGCCCTAATCCACGCATGTAATACCTCAAACTGTGTTGGCCTTGGCAAAGGTCGCAAAGAAGCCATAATCGATTTCAATTGGTATAACACTTACAATTTAAAAGTTCCATATCTGGGAAAATTAAATTCCTTATTTGCTTTAGTCATTTTGCACCAAATCTCAAGCCACAATATAGTATGCAAACCCACATTCGTAGCCATGTAATGAGCTGGAGTGTACCAACTGATGATGCTGGGATTCTCACACAGATTTTTCCTTACCAATCCTTAGAATCCCTGGCCAACTGGATCTCTTTAGTCTGCAAAGAAGTGTAAAGGGAAGTTCTCTATGTTCATACTTATGACAGTCTTCCAAAGACCAAATACACCTCAATCCAAAGGACCACTGACTACGAAATAAAGTTTGAAGATTTATTACAAAAGCCAAAAATAACTGAACATACAAGCACCCCAGCAAGAGGTTCAAGAAAAAAACTGGCAATAATACAAACATAATCCTTTGCAGGAGTCTCAGACAACTCAGAATAAAGAGCAACGTAAGTTCAAGAAACATTAGACAAGCAATAACGGTTCCCACTGGAAGTCTTGACTGCATCTGCTCCAAAGGGAAAGAAAAGATTAGTCTATCCCTACATTAACTCAAAGATGACATCCCTACTTAGCATATCTCCCAGGAAAGAGAAAAAGGTGTCAGCTGTGAAGGCTCCCTAAGAAGCACATTCACTTTTTCCAGGTAAGCAGCCCAAGCTACTGAGCTCGTTCTAAGATGCTCCTTAATTTCTCCTGCCTAGCTCCCACTAAGACCCCTGTCTAACTGCTTTTCCAATTGGACTGCCTTAGACGGGACCCAGTCTGACTCCAACTGACTCTAACCCTAACTCCAATTGCGCCTGACTCTCCTCCCTCGGGGCACTTTCCCTAATACAAAATCCCAAAACAGTAGGCACGCCCATGGCACACCTCCTTCAGGCAGGTGCGGCCCCTCGTACTTTTCCAGCACAGATCCATCTTCTTCCAAAAACCGTTGCTGTGTCCTTGGGTCCCAGACACCTTCTCCGCCAAATGTTGCAGTTTTTCATACCAGTAGACTCCCATCGTTCTCACTCCTACCAACCTAACTCCTAAAACAATGGATTATTCTACCTAACGAGCTACATGGCCTTGCACCTGCAAACGAAATGCATGAGAAACAATCCTGTACACGTTCTAAGTTACATTTCGAAATCCAACTGCAAACAGGAGCCTTTTCCCCAGGAAACATTCAACCCTGCCTTTCTAGTTATGCTACGAAAACTACAGTTTGGCCTCTGCTGGCAATTTCATGTCTTAGGCCTTTATACTTTCAAATGCATTTCTAATACAACATAAGCATTAAATGTAAACCATTCTAAAGCAATATTTCATTACATTTCTAAACATTATTCCTTTTCACGTTAGAGCATCACACATTTCTTTAATAGGCAACCTATACATGCAACTTTTACTATGGCACGTTCAATCTAATGCAACATTTTAAACAGGAAGCAATAATTTCTACGTTACTTAACCCCTTCCGCGCTCATGACGAGCTCAGCTCGTCATGAGTTACACCGCTCGCACGCTCATGACGAGCTGAGCTCGTCATGTAACGCGGCTTTTCGAAAAACGCAGCGCGCAGCGGGAAAACCGCTAGCGCGCATGCGGTTAAGGCATATTCTCGAATCTGGCACTACATTAGTTTGTTAAACAATATAAGCACACAACTACATATTGCACTGATCCCTGGCCTAGTACTACATTATAAAATTACACAATAACATGGTCCTCCAAATACGTGGGTGCTGACTACTGGGATTATGGTGCACCTCTATCAGAATCCTCTATCCATTGAGGACACAACTGCAAAAATGATGATAGTCTGCTCAAGGGTGCACACAGACCCCTGCCTCCACCATATCTACAACCTGGGAAGAGCCACAATCAGCACTGCAGTCACCTCCATTATTAACACCTACCACAAATTAGCCACCTTCTCAGATTGTTGGAAACATGCTAAAGTCAATGTCCTGCTCAAAAACCCTCAGCCAGCCCCTAAGTACTCAGCAACTACTGACCTATCTCGCTGCTCCCCTTCTCAGCCAAAGCCATCGAGAAGATCATCAAGAGACAACTCTCTGACCAACTAGAACACCACAAACTCCTGGACGACTTGCAATCTGGATTCCAAAACAACCACAGCAGAGAAACAGACCTTCTTGCTGTCACAGACAAATCTGCACCATCCTCAACCGTGGACAGATCACCGTCCTCATTCTCCTTAACCTCTCCGCTACCTTCTACACTGTCTCCCACCACATGCTCATCCCCAGACTAGACACAGGAGGAATACAAGGACCAGCTCTCAATTGAATAGCCTCCTTTCTATCCATAAGAACTCAATGAGTCAGGCTCATGCCGTTCACATCAGAATCCTAAGGACCTAATTTGCGGAGCCCCACAGGGATCATCACTCAGCCCCGCAGTTTTCAACATGTACGTGACTCCTCTGGCTAACATCATCAGATCCCATGAAATAAACATAATTTCCTACACTGACAACACCCAGCAAAACTTTTCCCTTTCAGATGACAATACCACCAAGACAAACTTAAAACAGTGAATGACCAGTGTGGCCATTTGGATGAAAGAAAACTGCCTCATGCTCAACACCAACAAATTTGAAGTGTTTACCTTCAGGAACAAGAGCTCATCTTGGGGCTCCACCTGGTGGCCCACTGAACTTGGACCCACGCCCACCCCAAATGACCAAGCTAGGAACATTGACCACATCCTGAGCACCAACCTCACCATGAAGTTCCAGATCACCGACGTCACATCCTCATGCTTCCATATCCTCCACATGTTATGCAAAATCTTATGGTGGCTCCCACAGGACAGCAGACGGACCATCACGCAGGCCCTAATCACAAACACAATGCACTCTACGCCAGCATCCAAACCCATCTTCTTCACAGGCAATTGGTTCAGTTAAAGTGTGCACTTATTTGCATTTTCTTTTCTAATCCATGGCTGAAGGTAGCAAATTAGGTCCTCAATAGATGTAATCTGGCAATGTTGTTAAGAAAGTTTAATATTTCAGAAGTTTGGGTGTTATCTGGTAGTGTGTTTTATACGCCTCAAAACCCAGTAACTAAATACAAAGCCTAATTTGTAGTTCATATCTCTTGTTTTACAGTAAGTTTGGCAGGCTGACATTTGCCATTTACCGTCGTGGCCTTCACATGTCCTTGCATCCAAGCTTTGTGTCAACATGCGATCCATTGATCCGATGGAAAGCCGGGAAACCATTCATGCAAAACGTTCACATGCACGCATCATTTAAAAGGAGCAGTGGCGGGGCTATTAGACGGGAATAGACCGTATTGATTTATCCATAAGCAATGTACACTTCGGCGCAATTGTTTGTTCAATATTGTTTCGAACAGGGTCGCTGGTGTTTGAGGAACATACAGATAAGTGCTGTAGGCCTGTGCGTTCTGCTCAAACATCACTACAACTCATCCACTCCACACCGTGTGTGATTCAACCAAGTACACCCGACTGTCACCAATGTAGTGTCGCTGCCAGTGGGGTGTACCACTGCAGCACACGCCCCCTCCCACTGTCCAGGCATGTGTCGCCCCTCTGGCGTAGAGGGGCCTTGGTATAGCCCTTACGTGAGCACGAACGTGGGTTTGGAAATAAAGAGCCCGGCAACGCTGGGCGTGGTCAGTTAGCGACTAACCACCATTTGAAACACGTGTGTCCTGTGTCCCTCTTTTCAAGGCCCCAGGCCTGCCCTTGACCAGGACACCACATTGGCGACGAGGGGTGGTCTGATCCACCCCCCACCGCGTGCCCTACACCTGGCACCTGCGCGCCCTGCACTCGGCGCCCCGCTGCCCTGCAGCCCTACGAGCGACCCGCTCGCGACGCCACACCCGGTGCCCGGGTGTCATCTACCCCGTCCGCGCCTCTCGGACTCACCCTGTCCGCACAGCAGTGGAAGCGGTCCGCTTGCACATTGACGGCGGCCTGCGCAGCCCTCTAGCAGCTCCGATTTGGCTCCTGCCTGCCTCCGGAGTCCTCCGTCTGCCGCCTCCCTCGACGTGACCGGCGTGTCACGGGCAGGTACTTGCTGCAGTGCGCCCTTCGGCCCCGGCGGCCCCCTGCACCCCGAGGGTGTGCCCATCGGCCCCCCAGCGGCCCCTGTACCTCGGCCTTCGCGCCGCCATCTGCCGGCCTAGCGCGGCCTCCACAGCGGGCCCGCGCATGCGCGGTAGACACCCGGCTGAACGCTCCCGCCGGCCCTGCCTCTTCCCACGCATTTCGCGTGTCATCGGCCCTGCAGGCCCCTGCCAGTTCTTCACGCTTCCTGCAAATAAGCGCCGGGGTGCTGTCCCTAAGTGCCATCCTCGTCCCACAGGGGTAGAAGGACCACAGCTGCCCCCCCCTGCCTGCCTGGAACGGCCCAGACGCCCTGCTGACTCCTCATTTCCACGCCTGTGCATCGTGGAAACCACGCAGCCTCCGTCCTTGCCTGCTGAGAGTGCCCAGCTTCGGCCGCCATGGCCACTGTACCTCCCCTGGAGCCATTCTCTGTCACAGGAACGCCCCCCTCGCAGGCTACGCGATGGCGCAAATGGGTCGAACGTTTGGAGAACTATTTCATCGCTGCGGATATCGCAGTGGCGCGGCGTCGTGCCATGCTGCTACACCTAGGAGGGGAGGCCATTCATGATATCTCCAAGGACATCACCGAGGGAGACCCGCCGCACACCTACGCCACCCTGCGAGACGCCATCACGAGATATTTCGAGCCTTTCACTAGCGCAGACTATGAACGGTTCCTGCTCCGTCAAGCTCGCCAGCTCCCTGAAGAGTCCGTGGATGTATTCTACGCGCGTTTGAAGAAGCTAGCCAGCACGTGCAGACTCCCAGACGCGGATGATGAGATTCGCGCCCAATTCATACAGGGGTGTTCATCTCTAAAGCTGAGAGAGAGAGTGCTGGAAACGGACGCCATGCCCATGCGCGACATCCTCGCTTTAGGACGCTCTAAAGAGCTCTCCAAGGCCCGAGCGGCCCACATGGAGCCAGGCCCGGCAGTCAAGGTCAAGACAGAACCAGTGTATGCAGTCAAGTCTCAACGTCCAGACAACCGAGCGAGGCCTCAGAAGAAGGACCAACCTCATCAGTCCCAGCCCTCCCGCGACCGTTCATGCATTTGGTGTGGAGGCGCCGCCCCACACAAAGGCGCCTGCCCAGCCCAAGGGAAGATCTGCAACGCATGTGGGAAGGCCAATCACTTCGCAAGCGTCTGCCTGTCATCGCAGCGGAAGAAGCAAAGCGGCCCGCCCAGAAAGGCGCGACAGGTAGCGCCACTACCAAACACGTCCAACAGCAGTGACATGGACGACGACGGGGAAGACGCTGCGTCGGTCCACGTGGTACGCATGCTCAACACCCTAGCGGCCACAGAGTCTAATGAACCAATGTGCACCGTCCATGTCCACAGCCAAGCAGTCAGAGCCCTCATCGACACCGGCGCGACAATAAACCTAATGGCAGCCAGTGTGTACCAGTGCCTGGAGGATGCTCCCACGCTTCACCCCACCAGAGTGCAAGTCTTCGCCTACGGGACTCGGCGCCCATTGCGCCTATGCGGTGTGTTCCGAACAACCGTGTCTCACAACTCCACGCAGCTGCAGACCAAGATCTATGTATCCCATGAAGGCTCAGGGTTCCTCCTCGGCTGCAAGACCGCACGTGAACTGGGTCTCATTCATTTTGCCCTCACAGTACAGGCTCAAGGTTTAGATCACCTGGTCGCAGACCACTCCTCTTTGTTTGAAGGCATTGGATGTCTACGAGGCCCTCCCGTCCGACTCCACATCGACCAGTCTGTGGCCCCCGTAGCCCTCCGGCACAGGCGGATTGCGTTCCACCTCCGACCCAAAGTGGAAGCTGAACTTAAGATGCTAGAGCAAGCGGGGATCATCGAGCGAGTGACTGGACCCACCCCGTGGGTATCCCCCATCGTCGTAGCCAAAAAACCGAAGCAACCCGACGCAGTGAGGATATGTGTGGATATGCGCCTCCCCAACCTGGCCATCAAAAGAGAGCGTCATCTGACTCCAACCATCGACGACATCATCGGGGAGCTCGCAGGGTCTAAATGGTTCTCCAAGATGGATCTGCGGTCAGGGTACCATCAAATCCCGCTGCACCCAGACTCGCGCCCGATCACGACTTTCTCCACACATGCCGGCCTGTGGAGGTACACGAGGCTCAACTTCGGCATCTCAAGCGCCGCCGAGGTGTTTCAGAATATCATCCACACCGTCCTCCAAGGCCTTGACGGAGTTCTAAACGTGAGTGACGACATCCTGGTGCATGCCCCGACTCTGGAAGAACACCTCAGACGGCTCCAAGCAGTGTTTACCCGCTTACAAGAGAAAGGGCTGACGCTCCACAAGGCCAAATGCGAGTTCCTGCGAAAGGACATAAGTTTTTTTGGATACAAGTTCTCCGACCAAGGAGTGGGACCTGACCCCGACAAAGTGAGAGACATCCACAATGCGCCGGCGCCCACCTCCATAACAGCAGTCCGCAGCTTCCTGGGCATGGTGACATACTGCGGGCGTTTCATAAAGGACCTGTCCGACCTGACGGGACCACTCCGCGACCTCACAAAGTCAAACACCACCTGGAAATGGGGCCCGGAGCAGCAAGAGTCCTTCGAGAACACAAAAGCAGCTTTGTCAGCCGACACGACACTGGCGTACTTCAACCCACGGAACGAGTCGCAACTGGTAGTGGATGCCAGCCCCACCGGTCTGGGCGCCGTCCTGTCACAACGGCAGTCGTGTGGAGAATGGGCCCCCGTGGCATACGCCAGCCGTACCCTCACACCTACGGAACAGCGCTACTCTCAGATTGAGCGGGAGGCCATTGCCATTCTGTGGGGGTGCCGCCATTTCCACATCTACCTCTATGGCCACCCTTTCTCAGTCATCACCGACCACAAACCCCTCATACCGCTCTTCCAAGGCTCGTCCTCCCGACCGCCCCCGAGGATTGAAAAATGGGTGTTGCAGCTGCAAGAATTCCAGTTCTCCGTGGAGTATCGGCCCGGCACACGTAACCCTGCCGACTACCTGTCCAGACACGCCCGTCCCGTCACAGATGAAGAAGCCGCCGAGGCAGCAGCCACTGAGGAATACGTTCGGCTAGTCATCGAGAGGTCCAAGCCACGTCCCATGTCCCTAGAAGAAGTTTCCAGAGCCACCAAAGACGATGACTGCCTCCAGATTACGATCCAAGCTGTCGAGTGCGGAGACTGGAAGGCGCTCCAGAGCCCCGCGTCTTTTCGCACCCCGGACGCTCAAGCCATCCTGAAAGCCCTGTACCTGGTCCGACACGAGCTGTCGGTCTCCACAGAAGGATGTCTCCTGAGAGGCCCCCGCCTGGTACTGCCCAGCAGCCTGACCCACCAAGCCGCCTTACTGGCACACGGATCGCACCAAGGGATCGTCAAATCCAAGAGTAGGCTCCGGAGCAAGGTGTGGTTCCCCGGGCTAGACAGAGCAGTCGAAGAAGTGGTCCATAGGTGTCCAGTGTGTCTTGCAACAAGCCTACCCAATCCTCCGGCGCCTGTAGCCACCGAAGATGGCCCTACATCCCCGTGGGTACGGGTGAGTGCAGACTTCGGCAGTCTCCCTGGGGGCAAGTACATGCTAGTTGTGGTGGACGACTTCTCCCGCTACCCGGAAGTGGAAATCATATCGTCGACTGCAGCCTCAGAGGTGATACCAAAATTTGAGAAAATAATTGCCACCCACGGCCTCATGAAGGAAGTCCGCACAGACAACGGCCCTCCATTCAATGGCAACGAATTCACAGACTACCTCCAGAGCCAAAACGTGAAACACAGACGAATCACGCCAAGATGGCCTCAAGCCAATGGAGAGGTCGAGAGACTAATGAGGACACTTAATAAAACAATACAAATTGCAATCGCTGACGGCCAGTGCCTGGAGTTAGCCATCTACCAATTCCTCCGGGAATACCGCCTGACCCCACATTGCACCACGGGAGTCTCCCCGAGCCGACTCTCATTCAACCGAGTCATGGCAGACACCATCCCACATCACCCAGCATGGGAGCTCGCCCCAAACCCGAGAAACCGGTCCATGGAGCAACGCACCAGAACCAACCAAGAGGCATCCAAGCGGAGAAGAGCGGCGGACAGCCCGATACAAGTCGGGGACACAGTTCTAGTGAAAGACCGCCACCCCGGAGGAAAGTTCCGTCTGCCCTTTGAGCTAGACCCTTGGACCGTCACCGAGATCAAAGGGACCATGATCACTGCTGTCAGGAGTGGGGAGTCTGTCACAAGAAATGTTTCGTTTTTCAAGAAAGTACCGGACCCGGACTCTGACCAGGATGAGTGGCGCCCAATCTCCCCGATGCCACCATCGGGACCAGCGGAGGCTGGCACCGCGACGGCTCGAGCAGAAGACACCACCCCGACCACTCAAACCACGGAGAGTACAGATGAAGAGTCCAACGACAGCGAGAACGCAGATGGGCCACCCCCGGCTACAGGAGAAGGCCGGAGCCAAACAAGATACAGCCTGCGTCCGTGTCCAAAACCTTCCCAGAGGTATCGTGACTTTGTGGCACAGTGCTGGCGTTGAGCTGACCGAGATCGCCGACCCCGCCGAGATTAAAGTAAGACTGTTCCTCTTTGTTTATCTTTGAAATGTTATGTTGGCCACTACTTGAGCAGGAGCTGGTCCAGAGACTTTGAGCGGACTTCTGTTTGCACTCCGCAGTCAAACCTCACAGCACAGTTTTGCTGACCTCATAGACTTTTGGACTTTGATGTTTCGTTTTCCTGTTCTGTTTTATTTCATCCCTAGGTAAAGGAGGAATGTAGTGTCGCTGCCAGTGGGGTGTACCACTGCAGCACACGCCCCCTCCCACTGTCCAGGCATGTGTCGCCCCTCTGGCGTAGAGGGGCCTTGGTATAGCCCTTACGTGAGCACGAACGTGGGTTTGGAAATAAAGAGCCCGGCAACGCTGGGCGTGGTCAGTTAGCGACTAACCACCATTTGAAACACGTGTGTCCTGTGTCCCTCTTTTCAAGGCCCCAGGCCTGCCCTTGACCAGGACACCACAACCATCAATCATCGAAAAGGTCACGATGTGGGCAGTCAGATATATTATAGAGATTCATCAGAAGAACGTGGGTTTCGGTGATACGCCACGTGCACGAGCTCTATCGGTTTCTACGGGTGTTTTTGCCCCCCCCCCCCTCCGAAGCTCCACTAGCATCTTGTCCGAGAATTATCTATAACAATCATAATAACTCACTGAAAAGGGAGTTATGGGTCAATAATACGCCTACTGTACACAGCAAGTGGATTCGTTATCGAGAAAACAATTATTACTTCAATTACTTTTACACATAGAACTGTGAGTAAAAAGTACTTGTCTCAGCAAATTATTTCCAAGCTTAGGAAATCAGAGTCACCGCTTACTATAGTCAGTGAGAAAAGTGAAAGTTGTGTTTTTAATATTTAGCAGTACAGAGTGCAGTCCAAGGTAAAGGGGTCTGAGCCAGGTTAGGGTGGAGATGGGGGAAGTGGGAGAGACGTCTTAGTGTTTTTATCTTGATTATGGTTCCCAAATCAACTTAAAGGATCCTTCAAAGGCACCTTGGGACCCTTACGAGTGAGTAGTCGCGCTTTACATTACACTTGATTGATTGACGCCAGTTGTTCCGCCTGCATTATCAATATAGGTGGAAATCTAGCCCCACGCTGCATGGCAGCGAGTGCAGACATAGAGGGGCAGATTTACAAGCCCCTTGTGCCACTTTTGAGTCACATTTCCCATGTTTAAAGTGACGCAAAAGTGGTGCAATGGGCTTGTAAATCAGCCCCAGAGTTTATAGTAGTCTAATAGGTAAGCATTTTATGGGCTTGGATTTACCAGACACAATTACTCTCCTGCAATGCAGGTGAAAACGTATTGGAATATTTTTGATCTTAAGCCTCACATTGACCATTATGCCTGACTCTAATATGGTAGGATATCGCAAAAGCCAACGGTGACTTGTCATATTGTCGTCTTAGAAACGGAGCAGCTTAGTGAGTTGCTCGAAGATGTGTATATAGGTCATATACTTCTCCTGACAAATAGAGCCACGCAAGGGTTTGCTTAAGAGGCATTAAGTTGAAGGCAGGCAGTAGATTAGCCTTTTTCCCCAGACAAAACTCCCTCTCTTGCAGTTATACTGCACATGATTGAAAAGGGTGTAGTGGCAGCACAAAAAACAAAAGACCCACCTTCAAATAAAGACTACAGGGTGGTATACACAGAGAAGGGGGTTGGTGAGCACAATTAAAAAGACTGCAAGGAGGATAGATGTGTACAAGGAGAAAAATTGACGGAAGTGTTGTAGCATTTGCAAAATAATTTGTCCTTTCTGTAACCAGTTTCTCTGGAAACAGGTAAATTGTTTCAACGTTACAACATTACAGGAGGAAGGACCCAGAGTACCTATCAAGACATAAATAGGCTGTACATAACGTGTTAACCCAGGGGTGGAAGGAAGTTGAAAGGGCCAGTTTACCTAGATTCCTTTTAAATAGACATCGTCTGGATCACTGTCTGGAGGAAATCTCGCCAGTTGTTGAAGTGGATTCACTGATGGTAGGCTTATCTTCCCAAGTAACAAATATTTATATAAAGTCTTCACCATCATACCTGGTGGATAAAAAGGTGGAGCTGGCAATCCAATGTTCTTTTTCAGTGTCTAACTTCCCCATTAGAGCTGATACCTGTGCAACGTACGTGGTGCATTCATTACTTAAAAGACTTTCAGACCCTCACAGAATAATTGCCGAAGGAACTGAACTGTTCTGATACGCTATCAATGCTAGAATAACATATGCGTTCCTAATCTGACATCTCTTTTGACAGTTTATGTGCCATGACCCAGCATGTAGTGCTCCAATTACAGGTACAAAGCATATCTGGAGGAGGGCTTAGAAAGCAGACCCAGCTAAAAAGACCTTTTTAATGCCCCTTCCCTTTTTCCAGGTCAAAAGTAGGAGAATCTCAATTAGAGGAACGGGTTAAAGTATAAGTGAAGGACTCCAAGACGTCCTGCTGCCAAAGGCATGGTTATTAGGTGTAAAATACCTGTTCAATGTTCTCCAAATGAATTGTTTCCAGCTGCATTATCGGGGTACGGGCAGCTTGGGCCTGAAGACAGCTTGGAGATCCCACCCAGGGGTGACTATTATGAGGGAGCAAAACCTTTTCCACTCCAGTACTTATTGACGGTAAAGTAGAGGGCTGCCCCTGTATCAGCTAGAATACCCTTGCATACAACTCAGCATCCTGAAGGGTGAAGTGACTTCCGACAACCTTGGGAGCAATCGCATTATAGGGGCAGCCAACACATTTGTTTCTGCAGCAGTCATGAAGGAGGGAGCTGGTGACACTCACCTTTGATGAGAATTAAGTAATGAGACAGGGGCCTTCCCTCATCTAGGGTTCTGCCCTTGCCATCACTGAGTTGCCCAGAGGGGCGAAGGGGCTATCCAGGATCTTGCAGTTTGTTGCTCTGATTCGTGGCTCAACCCACCTTGCAATTGAGAATCTGGGTCATGTAGCTGGGTGCCACAGGGGGACTGAAAGAGCAGGTGGGCCGCCAACCAAATATCCAGTCACTGCAAGAGTTGGACTTTACAGTGGCCCAAGACACTCATGCTTTCTATGCTTGCCTCTCCTTCTGCTTCTATAGGGGTGTCTGCTGCTTCTTTAATGAGGTATGAGGGCAATAAAGTCCAGTTTACATGGCGAGTTGGAGATATGAAAATCATCCAGCTGAAATAATCAACTGCTGGCCTGAACTGATTCACCATTTCGCTACAGAATTCAAGCCTCTCCTAATCTGCCTGTCTACAATTACTATTCAGAAAAGGGGGTGGTGATGGACAGAGCATCTGAATTAAGCAGAACACTCATACCCAGTCAAAAGATCAGGGCTTGATCCATCACCGTTTTTTAGCTCACTGCACCATCCCAGTTCAGAACCTGGCTACATGCAAATTAGTCTGTCCCTGGCCCAGTGCATCATGGGAACAGGGCAGACCAAACTACCAAGCCAATTCTTTACTGGAAAGGAAACAAGCTTCCGGGGACCGGTTTCTGGCATTGCAGCCGTCTTCAGCCCGCCTTGCTTGAATCCTGATGGTGCAGTGAGCAAGGGACTCATGTCTGAGCATACCCTTCCACTCCTATAGTGGCCAAAACGATTCAGAAAAGGGGGTGGTGATGGACAGAGCATCTGAATTAAGCAGAACACTCATACCCAGTCAAAAGATCAGGGCTTGATCCATCACCGTTTTTTAGCTCACTGCACCATCCCAGTTCAGAACCTGGCTACATGCAAATTAGTCTGTCCTTGGCCCAGTGCATCATGGGAACAGGGCAGACCAAACTTCCAAGCCAATTCTTTACTGGAAAGGAAACAAGCTTCCGGGGACCGGTTTCTGGCATTGCAGCCGTCTTCGGCCCGGCTTGCTTGAATCCTGATGGTGCAGTGAGCAAGGGACTCATGTCTGAGCATACCCTTCCACTCCTATAGTGGCCAAAACGATTCAGAAAAGGGGGTGGTGATGGACAGAGCATCTGAATTAAGCAGAACACTCATACCCAGTCAAAAGATCAGGGCTTGATCCATCACCGTTTTTTAGCTCACTGCACCATCCCAGTTCAGAACCTGGCTACATGCAAATTAGTCTGTCCCTGACCCAGTGCATCATGGGAACAGGGCAGACCAAACTACCAAGCCAATTCTTTACTAGAAAGGAAACAAGCTTCCGAGGACCGGTTTCTGGCATTGCAGCCGTCTTCGGCCCGGCTTGCTTGAATCCTGATGGTGCAGTGAGCAAGGGACTCATGTCTGAGCATACCCTTCCACTCCTATAGTGGCCAAAACGATTCAGAAAAGGGGGTGGTGATGGACAGAGCATCTGAATTAAGCAGAACACTCATACCCAGTCAAAAGATCAGGGCTTGATCCATCACCGTTTTTTAGCTCACTGCACCATTCCAGTTCAGAACCTGGCTACATGCAAATTAGTCTGTCCCTGGCCCAGTGCATCATGGGAACAGGGCAGACCAAACTACCAAGCCAATTCTTTACTGGAAAAGAAACAAGCTTCCGGGGACCGGTTTCTGGCATTGCAGCCGTCTTCGGCCCGGCTTGCTTGAATCCTGATGGTGCAGTGAGCAAGGGACTCATGTCTGAGCATACCCTTCCACTCCTATAGTGGCCAAAACGATTCAGAAAAGGGGGTGGTGATGGACAGAGCATCTGAATTAAGCAGAACACTCATACCCAGTCAAAAGATCAGGGCTTGATCCATCACCGTTTTTTAGCTCACTGCACCATCCCAGTTCAGAACCTGGCTACATGCAAATTAGTCTGACCCTGGCCCAGTGCATCATGGGAACAGGGCAGACCAAACTACCAAGCCAATTCTTTACTGGAAAGGAAACAAGCTTCCGGGGACCGGTTTCTGGCATTGCAGCCGTCTTCTGCCCGGCTTGCTTGAATCCTGATGGTGCAGTGAGCAAGGGACTCATGTCTGAGCATACCCTTCCACTCCTATAGTGGCCAAAACGATTCAGAAAAGGCGGTGGTGATGGACAGAGCATCTGAATTAAGCAGAACACTCATACCCAGTCAAAAGATCAGGGCTTGATCCATCACCGTTTTTTAGCTCACTGCACCATCCCAGTTCAGAACCTGGCTACATGCAAATTAGTCTATCCCTGGCCCAGTGCATCATGGGCCAGGGACAGACTATGATGCACTGGGCCAGGGACAGACTAATTTGCATGTAGCCAGGTTCTGAACTGGGATGGTGCAGTGAGCTAAAAAACGGTGATGGATCAAGCCCTGATCTTTTGACTGGGTATGAGTGTTCTGCTTAATTCAGATGCTCTGTCCATCACCACCCCCTTTTCTGAATCGTTTTGGCCACTATAGGAGTGGAAGGGTATGCTCAGACATGAGTCCCTTGCTCACTGCACCATCAGGATTCAAGCAAGCCGGGCCGAAGACGGCTGCAATGCCAGAAACCGGTCCCCGGAAGCTTGTTTCCTTTCCGGTAAAGAATTGGCTGGGTAGTTTGGTCTGCCCTGTTCCCATGATGCACTGGGCCAGGGACAGACTAATTTGCATGTAGCCAGGTTCTGAACTGGGATGGTGCAGTGAGCTCAAAAACGGTGATGGATCAAGCCCTAATCTTTTGACTGGGTATGAGAGTTCTGCTTAATTCAGATGCTCTGTCCATCACCACCCCCTTTTCTGAATCGTTTTGGCCACTATAGGAGTGGAAGGGTATGCTCAGACATGAGTCCCTTGCTCACTGCACCATCAGGATTCACGCAAGCCGGGCCGAAGACGGCTGCAATGCCAGAAACCGGTCCCCGGAAGCTTGTTTCCTTTCCAGTAAAGAATTGGCTTGGTAGTTTGGTCTGCCCTGTTCCCATGAGGCACTGGGCCAGGGACAGACTAATTTGCATGTAGCCAGGTTCTGAACTGGGATGGTGCAGTGAGCTAAAAAACGGTGATGGATCAAGCCCTGATCTTTTGACTGGGTATGAGTGTTCTGCTTAATTCAGATGCTCTGTCCATCACCACCCCCTTTTCTGAATCGTTTTGGCCACTATAGGAGTGGAAGGGTATGCTCAGACATGAGTCCCTTGCTCACTGCACCATCAGGATTCAAGCAAGCCGGGCCGAAGACGGCTGCAATGCCAGAAACCGGTCCCCGGAAGCTTGTTTCTTTTCCAGTAAAGAATTGGCTTGGTAGTTTGGTCTGCCCTGTTCCCATGATGCACTGGGCAAGGTACAGACTAATTTGCATGTAGCCAGGTTCTGAACTGGAATGGTGCACTGAGCTAAAAAACGGTGATGGATCAAGCCCTGATCTTTTGACTGGGTATGAGTGTTCTGCTTAATTCAGATGCTCTGTCCATCACCACCCCCTTTTCTGAATCGTTTTGGCCACTATAGGAGTGGAAGGGTATGCTCAGACATGAGTCCCTTGCTCACTGCACCATCAGGATTCAAGCAAGCCGGGCCGAAGACGGCTGCAATTCCAGAAACCGGTCCCCGGAAGCTTGTTTCCTTTCCAGTAAAGAATTGGCTTGGTAGTTTGGTCTGCCCTGTTCCCATGATGCACTGGGCCAGGGACAGACTAATTTGCATGTAGCTAGGTTCTGAACTGGGATGGTGCAGTGAGCTAAAAAAGGGTGATGGATCAAGCCCTGATCTTTTGACTGGGTATGCGTGTTCTGCTTAATTCAGATGCTCTGTCCATCACCACCCCCTTTTCTGAATCGTTTAGGCCACTATAGGAGTAGAAGGGTATGCTCGGACATGAGTCCCCTGCTCACTGCACCATCAGGACTCAAGCAAGCCAGGCCGAAGACGGCTGCAATGCCAGAAACCGGTCCCCGGAAGCTTGTTTCCTTTCCAGTAAAGAATTGGCTCGGTAGTTTGGTCTGCCCTGTTCCCATGATGCACTGGGCCAGGGACAGACTAATTTGCATGTAGCCAGGTTCTGAACTGGGATGGTGCAGTGAGCTAAAAAACGGTGATGGATCAAGCCCTGATCTTTTGACTGGGTATGAGTGTTCTGCTTAATTCAGATGCTCTGTCCATCACCACCCCCTTTTCTGAATCGTTTTGGCCACTATAGGAGTGGAAGGGTATGCTCAGACATGAGTCCCTTGCTCACTGCACCATCAGGATTCAAGCAAGCCGGGCCGAAGACGGCTGCAATGCCAGAAACCGGTCCCCGGAAGCTTGTTTCCTTTCCAGTAAAGAATTGGCTTGGTAGTTTGGTCTGCCCTGTTCCCTTGATGCACTGGGCCAGGGACAGACTAATTTGCATGTAGCCAGGTTCTGAACTGGGATGGTGCAGTGAGCTAAAAAACGGTGATGGATCAAGCCCTGATCTTTTGACTGGGTAGGAGTGTTCTGCTTAATTCAGATACTCTGTCCATCACCACCCCCCTTTTTGAATCGTTTTGGCCACCACAAGTGTGGAAGGGTATGCTCAGATGTGAGTCCCTTGCTCACTGCACCATCAGGATTCAAGCAAGCCGGGCCGAAGACGGCTGTAATGCCAGAAACCGGTCCCCGGAAGCTTGTTTCCTTTCCAGTAAAGAATTGGCTTTGTAGTTTGGTCTGCCCTGTTCCCATGATGCACTGGGCCAGGGACAGACTAATTTGCATGTAGCCAAGTTCTGAACTGGGATGGTGCAGTGAGCTAAAAAACGGTGATGGATCAAGCCCTGATCTTTTGACTGGGTAGGAGTGTTCTGCTTAATTCAGATACTCTGTCCATCACCACCCCCCTTTTTGAATCGTTTTGGCCACCACAAGTGTGGAAGGGTATGCTCAGATGTGAGTCCCTTGCTCACTGCACCATCAGGATTCAAGCAAGCCGGGCCAAAGACGGCTGTAATGCCAGAGACCGGTCCCCGGAAGCTTGTTTCCTTTCCAGTAAAGAATTGGCTTGGTAGTTTGGTCTGCCCTGTTCCCATGATGCACTGGGCCAGGGACAGACTAATTTGCATGTAGCCAGGTTCTGAACTGGAATGGTGCAGTGAGCTAAAAAACGGTGATGGATCAAGCCCTGATCTTTTGACTGGGTAGGAGTGTTCTGCTTAATTCAGATACTCTGTCCATCACCACCCCCCTTTTTGAATTGTCTACAATTACTGCCACAGACTACAGAGCTGTGAGGGCCGTTCCCGCAGACAGCTGCCCATGGCAGCACCACTACATGAGCACTATCATAGGATCCTCTTGAGAGTGTTTGGAGGTTTGTCTTAGGCCTCAACAAGAACTCGTAATGCACAGAGACAAGGATCTGAGCTTCTGTATTTAAGTGGTCGCTTCCAATTGTGAACCCAACTCCATTGGGCAGACAAAGGGTCATAAAGTCAACTACACAGTCAGACGGTTCAATGCGGTGAGTGATGACCGCTGATGAGTCCCCTCCAGATCTCCAAATCTCTCGCTCTTGCGGTAGCACAGACGTAATGGCACCAGACAAGCTTGATCAATTCTTGGTGGCAATAGGAGACACAAAAGCAGCATTAGATACAAAGAATGATGCAGTGGTAGTAAATCTCAATCTACTACAAGAGGATCAGCACAAACTGAAGGAAGTCCTGCAGACAAATCACCATTAAAGGAGATGATCCCGCAGTGTCATGGTGAAGCAAATACTGGATCTTACAAACAAAGTACGATTCCTGGGGGGCCTGGCCGAGGACGAAGAAAGTTAGGTTAAATGAAATATTCTGCAATTAGTGGGCGTGTCTCAGAATATGGAGGGCTCTGACGCTATTCTATACATTGAGGTCTGGCTCTAGAAAGAAACAGCCCCTCAAGACTTATCGCCTTTTGTTCATATTAGTATGCACCCACCTAGTACCAGCCAGCAAACTGCCCCCTATAGCGCCACCTAGGCCAGTGGTAGTAAAGATCCCGTACTATCGCCACCATGACATCAACAGATTCAAGTGACAGCTCAAACAAGCTCCCACTGGTGACTCCACTGACAGCAGATGAGCTTATCTGAAACTGAAAACACAAGGGTTCTGATACAATCTACCCCTGTAATATTCTGATGTAGGCGAAAGCCGTGAATAATGGGCTTACATGTGATGAATCTGAGTGCCAAGAAATGCTCACTCCTTCCAAAAGTGATTACAAAAAGGGGGTGGTGATGGGCAGAGTATCTGAGTTAATCAGAACACTCCTACCCAGTCAACAGATCAGGGCTTGATCCATCACCGTTTTTTAGCTCACTGCACCATCCCAGTTCAGAACCTGGCTATATGCAAATTAGTGACCTTTTGACTGGGTAGGAGTGTTCTGCTTAATTCAGATACTCTGTCCATCACCACCCCCTTTTTGAATCGTTTTGGCCACCACAAGTGTGGAAGGGTATGCTCAGATGTGAGTCCCTTGCTCACTGCACCATCAGGATTCAAGCAAGCCGAGCCGAAGACGGCTGCAATGCCAGAAACCGGTCCCCGGAAGCTTGTTTCCTTTCCAGTAAAGAATTGGCTTGGTAGTTTGGTCTGCCCTGTTATCCAGTATTATGGGTGTCTTTCATAGATTCACATGCCTGAATCATTCCCCGTCGTCGAGACGGGAGCCTCCGGTATATAGAAAAGTAATGTCCTATAGACATACATAAAGAAAAATAGGCCTAAGGGCCTCACCTTAGTAGCCTATCCTTGTCCTTATGCAAAAAGGACCAAACTCTTAGAGCCAGCCAATCAGCTATCACCTCCCTCTAGAACCTTCCCTGCAGGAGCCTCAGTCTCTCAGATTTTCTACCGCACGTTGTGCTAAGGGAGTCTCCTCTGAGCTCTGCTCAGATTCTGTGTTTTTTCACTTCATTAAATGACTTTGTTGTCAAGGATTCTTTTCTACTATGGATTATCTTCAAATACATTCTCTAAAGAACGTCTGGTAAGGAGAAGAAAAGATTTTTTAAGAGCCTGTGCAACTTGTTTCTAGAGGTTGCTCTGCTTTGATCCTCACACGGACCGCATTGACTTTCTATACCACAGGCCAAAGACTGCAAGGTATGTCTCACTTTCTCAAGTAAGTTTTTGAGAGGTCGTGAAGGGCGATTTTTAATATGGTGTCAAACACTAAGACCAGAAAGGAGGTTTTTCATTTTCTCCAGTGTCCGTGATGAGGCGTTATCCTCAACGTCTAGGAGACCTCAGAAGAGAATCTCCTCAGACTCATTCCTCAGGGGAAAATCCTGAGAAGGCCCTCAAAAAGATCACCCATGGGTCTTCTGGGTGCAGTTCTTAAAAATCTCCTCACTCTGTGGTAAAGGAGAGTACAGGACTTGCTTTTGGGAGAAAAATCATGTAAAAAAGACAACTTCTGAGCCGTCAAAATCACCTCCTCTGGTCATAAGACCCTTCAGAAAGGCGTCTTCTATACCTCCTGAGGTAAAGACTAAGAAGTCGACGAAAAAATCATCATCATTGCCTATTACAGCCTCTTCGTCTACGATGGCCTCGTCTACGATGGCCTCGTCTACGATGGCCTCGTCTACGATGGCCTCGTCTACGATGGCTCGTCTACGATGGCTCGTCTACGATGGCTCGTCTACGGCGGCTCGTCTATGGCGGCTCGTCTACGACGGCTCGTCTATGATGGCTCGTCTACGATGGCTCGTCTACGGCGGCTCGTCTACGACGGCTCGTCTACGAGGGCTCGTCTACGATGGCTCGTCGACGATGACTCGTCGACGACGGCCCCATCTACGACGGCCTCATCTATGATGGACTCTTCTACGCCTCCTCTATGATGGCCTCGTCTACGATGGCCTCGTCTACGATGGCCTCGTCTACGATGGCTCATCTACAATGGCTCATCTACAATGTCTCGTCTACGATGGCCCGTCGACGATGGCTCGTCGACGATGGCTCGTCTACGGCGGCTCGTCTACGACGGCTCGTCGACGATGGCTCGTCTACGACTGCTCATCTACAATGGCTCATCTATGACGGCCTGTTTACGGCGTCGGCGATGACCTCGTCTACGATGGCCTCGTCTATGATGGCCTCATCTACGATGGCTTGTCTATGATGGCCTCATCTACGATGGCTTGTCTACGATGGCTCGTCTACGACTGCGTCGTCGACGACTGCCTCGTCTATGACTGGTCGTCTAAGACGGCCTGTCTATGGCGTCGACGATGGCCTTGTCTGACGCTCGTCTACGACGGCCTGTCTATGGCTACGATGGCCTCGTCTACGACGGTTCGTCTTCGATGGCTCATCTACGACGGCATCGTCATCGACGGCCTTGTCTATGACTGCTCGTCTACGACGGCCTGTCTACGGTGTCGACGATGGCCTCGTCTACCATGGCCTCGTCTACCATGGCCTCGTCTACCATGGCCTCGTCTACCATGGCCTCGTCTACCATGGCCTCTTCTACGATGGCCTCGTCTACGATGGCCTCGTCTACGATGGCCTCATCTACGATGGCCTCATCTACGATGGCCTCATCTACGATTGCTCCTCTGCGATGGCTCGTCGTCGACGGCCTCGTCTACAACGGATCGTCTATGGCATCGCCTACGGCGGCCTCGTCTATGACTGCTCGTCTACGACGGCATAGTCTATGACGCCGATCTCGTCGACTGACTCGTCGACGAGGGAAATTCTGACAATTCTGGAATCTTATAATGTGGTAGAGAGGGCTGCTCAACCTTTTAAGATCTCAATGGTCTCTCAAGAACAGGTCTGCTTCTTGTATGACTTCACAGAACCTCTCAAGAAGGCAGTAAGGTCAATACCGATTATCGATTGCTTATAGTCAGAGGGGTAACGTTAATGCAGAACCCCTCCTCTGTATCACCAGTGATCCCTCAGTTGGATAAGAAGTATAGGGCGCCAGATACAGCGCCGGCGTGTTTAACAGGACATACTAAGCCGGACTCCGTGGTGACACAGGCGGCCCAGAAGACCTCCAGGAATCCTTCGGCCCCTCTGTCGCTTCCTCCTGATAAGGAGGTAAGAAGAGTGGACAGCATTGGGAACAGGTTTTCCTCAATATCGGCAATGACGGTAAAGGCCGCGAACGCCCTAGCGCTCTTGGGACGTTATAATAAGCAATTGTGGGCACACATAGCCCCATAGCTGTCGGAATTGCCAGGTTCATCCACTGAGGTAGTAAAGAGGATTCTGCTATATGGTGAAGCATCGGCGTCAGAAACTATAGACTGCGCGATGGATATCGCTATGACAGGGTTCTGCCAGTTGGCTGGAGCAGCAGTCTTGCGGCTCCAAGGACGGCTAAAGGCAACCTCTTTCCGTCCTGAGGTGCAAACAAAGATTTTGGACATGCCATATGTTAACCAGTTACTATTTGGAACAAAAAATTGACGAAGCTGACCCTGCAAGAGCTTTGGGCACTCTTCAGTATAAGGATCAGTCCTTTAGTAGAATAGAGGAAGAGGACAGTCTTCCTACAGAGGAAATTATTAATACAAGTCTTCCTGCCGTTCGGGCCAGAGTAGACCGCAATACCAACGGCGCCAACAACAGCAAAACAAGCAATCCTCTTTTGGGAGGTCGTCCTTTCAAGGTAAAGGACAGCGGACATAACAAAAATCTACGGCTGCTTCTATGAGAAATCCCGATTATGCTGCAGAAAGGAGCAATAGAGAGAGTACCTCCATCTCAGAAGGGAAAAGGGTTTTATTCCTGCTTCTTTTGATCCAGAAAAAAGACAAGAAGTGGAAACCAATCTTGGACCTTAGGGCCCTCAACAAATTCCTAAGAAGCAGTTGTTTCGCTTGGTAAAGATCCAGGAGGTCTTGCGACTACTGTAACAGCAGGATTTTAGGGCGTCCCTGGACATACAGGACGCTTACTTCCATATCCCAATTCACAGGAATCACAAAAAGGTACTTGCGATTTGCAGTAGCGGGCAGACACTTGCAGTTTCGCGTCCTGCCCTTCGGGCTCAAGACTCCACCGCGCATATTAACGAAATGTCGTACCCCGGTGCGGCATTTCTCAGACAGTGCCCTCACCAAGTCTTTCCGTATCTGAATGACTGGCAGGTCAGGGCTCCATCCTTAGAAGACACGTCCAGGCCTTCCAACGCCTGTTTAAAGCTTTTCGATTGCTTGGGTCTCACCCTCAATCAGGAAAAATCGGTCCTACAACCTTCTCAGTGCATCAGTTTCCTAGGTGCAACCCTGGACACACGGTCAGCAAAAGCTTTCCCATCCAGAGAGAGGATGAACAAGCCCCTTGCACTAGCTGCTATAGTAGCCACGAAGAAAGTCTTGACAGTCCGTCTCTTCAAATCCCTCCTAGGGATGATGTCAGCGTGTATCCTCCTGATTCCTCACTGTCGACTACGAATGAGGAATCTACAGGAGGTGCTCTCGAAGCGGTGGGTCCAATTCACAGGGTCATTCGACGACCACATAAAAGTGAATCCTCAAATGGTCGGAGACCTGCAATGGTGGATGTAATCTCAAAACCTGTCTCAAGGCTTGTCATTCCTGCTTCCGGCTGCTCCTCATGTTGTCACAACAGGCGCCTCCTTGGAAGGCTGGGAAGTTTTTCTGCAAGAGCTACAGATAAGCGGATAGTGGTCTCCTATGGAGAAGAAAATACATATCAATCTGCTTGAACTGCGGGCGGTCTTCCTGGCCCTTCAAGCTTTCCTGCCAAGAATAAAACATTCCCTGGTGCTCATCCGGCCAGACAACACCACGACTAAGCACTACCTCAACAAAGAGGGAGAGACACACTCTTGCGAGTTGCAAAAAATAAACTGGAATTGGCTCACACTCCACAATATAACCCTAAGAGCGGAATATGTCCCAGGCATGGACAATGTGCTCGAATTAGATCAACAAATTATCGACCAGATCTTCTCCAGATGGGGCACGCCGCACATCGATCTATTTTTGACGACAATGAACGCCAAATGCCCACACTTCGCAAGTTGGCATCCCCAGTCAGGGTCTCTAGGGAATGCATCTTCCATCACATGGCGCAACGTCGTTGCGTACGCCTTTCCGCCATTCCCCATGCTTCCCAGAGTCCTCAGCAAAATTTAGGTGTAGCCTTGTACTCTAATTTTAATAGCCCCAACTTGGCCGAGGCGGCATTGGTTCACGGAGCTCCACCGTCTATCCCTGGAGCCGCCGGTCCACCTGCGGCAGTATCTATCTCTGCTTACAATGAACAACAATAAAGTGCACCATCCGGATCTGAAGTCTCTCAGGTTCGTCGCCTGGCTCCTGAGTTCAGAGAGTTCCACAATCTGAATATTCCACAAGACTGCAGACATTCTTGCCAGAGCAAGGGCGGATAGCAAGACAAAGACGTATTCCCTGAAATGGAAGCGCTTTTGTGTTTGGTGTGCAGATCACGGAATTCGGCCTTTCTCCACATCACCGGAGAAAATATTAACTTATCTATTACATCTGGCACAGTCGGGCCTAGCCCACTCCTCCATTAAAGTACACTTAGCAGCAATATCTCGTTATAAAGAACTTCAACGAGTCCATCGCTCTGGTCAAGCGGGTTGATTAAGCAATTTCTAAAAGGGTTATACAGATCTTTCCCGCCAGTAAGGATGTTGCCACCTACCTGGCATCTCCATGTGGTTCTTAACCAGCTCATGAAACATCCGTTCAAACCAGTACACTGAGCTGACCTAAAGTATGCCTCGTGGAAATCAGCACTCCTCCTGACGCTCACATCTGCAAGGGGGGTCAGTGAGCTACAGGTGTTTTCAATCCAGCATCTTTTTCTACTATTTAATAACGACAGAGTAATCCTGAGAACCAATCCTAGGTTTATCTCAAAAGTCCCGTCGGACTTCCACCTTAATGAACCGGTGGCTCTACGTTCCTTCTTTGCAAACCCTACCACTGCAGCAGAAAGAACATTACACTCCTTAGACCTCAAACGGTGTATAAAGTTTTACTTGGACAAGACGAAAGGCTTCAGGAAGTCTTCACAACTTTTTGTGGCCTACAGTAGACCAAGGCTTGGTCTACCTCTAACAAAACAGAGTATATCTAGGTGGATCTCTTCAGCGATAGCATTCTGCCATGACAAGGCCGGCCGGCCGTTGAATGCCACGGTTCATGCACATTCCACAAGAGCAATGTCCACATCAGCAGCGCTGTTCGCTGGAGTGCCGATTCTGGACATATGCAGAGCAGCGACGGGGAAGTCACCGCATACGTTCGCCAGGCACTACTGCCTGGATGTTGAGCTCCTGCAGGACGCAGTAGTGGGTCAGGCAGTGCTTCGACATCTATTCCAGTGAGGTGAGCCTTCCTACATCCCGCCATCCTGGTATGCACATCTCTTCTATTTGGTCATGTTGATGTATCCTAATGCTTACAGTCGCATGATACTAAGTGTGTTATATCACTGATTATATGGCATCATTGCTTCGAAGATGTGCATAGTGTATTGCTAACTACTCTGATTCAGGCATGTGAATCTATGAAAGACACCCCTAATACTGGATAAGAAATGCGTTACTTACCTGTAACAGCAGTTATCCAGTATTGGTGTCTTTCATAGATTCACATGCAACCCTCCCGCCTCCCCTGGAAGGTCTCACTTTCTCTCTACCTGCATTACGCCTACCTAGCTTGGTGCGTACGAAAATCTGAGAGACTGAGGCTCCTGCAGGGAAGGTTCTAGAGGGAGGTGATAGCTGATTGGCTGGCTCTAAGAGTTTGGTCCTTTTTGCATAAGGACAAGGATAGGCTACTAAGGTGAGGCCCTTAGGCCTATTTTTCTTTATGTATGTCTATAGGACATTACTTTTCTATATACCGGAGGCTCCCGTCTCGACGACGGGGAATGATTCAGGCATGTGAATCTATGAAAGACACCAATACTGGATAACTGCTGTTACAGGTAAGTAACGCATTTCTTCCCATGATGCACTGGGCCAGGGTCAGACTAATTTGCATGTAGCCAGGTTCTGAACTGGGATGGTGCAGTGAGCTAAAAAAACGGTGATGGATCAAGCCCTGATCTTTTGACTGGGTAGGAGTGTTCTGCTTAATTCAGATACTCTGTCCATCACCACCCCCTTTTTGAATCGTTTTGGCCACCACAAGTGTGGAAGGGTATGCTCAGATGTGAGTCCCTTGCTCACTGCACCATCAGGATTCAAGCAAGCCGGGCCGAAGACGGCTGTAATGCCAGAAACTGGTCCCCGGAAGCTTGTTTCCTTTCCAGTAAAGAATTGGCTTGGTAGTTTGGTCTGCCCTGTTCCCATGATGCACTGGGCCAGGGTCAGACTAATTTGCATGTAGCCAGGTTCTGAACTGGGATGGTGCTGTGAGCTAAAAAACGGTGATGGATCAAGCCCTGATCTTTTGACTGGGTAGGAGTGTTCTGCTTAAATCAGATACTCTGTCCATCACCACCCCCTTTTTGAATCGTTTTGGCCACCACAAGTGTGGAAGGGTATGCTCAGATGTGAGTCCCTTGCTCACTGCACCATCAGGATTCAAGCAAGCCGGGCCGAAGACGGCTGTAATGCCAGAAACCGGTCCCCGGAAGCTTGTTTCCTTTCCAGTAAAGAATTGGCTTGGTAGTTTGGTCTGCCCTGTTCCCATGATGCACTGGGCCAGGGTCAGACTAATTTGCATGTAGCCAGGTTCTGAACTGGGATGGTGCAGTGAGCTAAAAAACGGTGATGGATCAAGCCCTGATCTTTTGACTGGGTAGGAGTGTTCTGCTTAATTCAGATACTCTATCCATCACCACCCCCTTTTTGAATCCTTCCAAAAGTGGGCATGAATATTGTGGTGTTTTATAAGTTATGCAGTTGATGGGTAAAGTTAAATTGACTTTCTTTGATCTGCTGCTCACCTTTTTAAGTCAATTATACGTACAAGCAATAGATTCTTTCCTACGAGCCCTCACATGGGTTCCCAGCACCACAACAAATGTACTTATCTGTCCAATTTTGGGATGGGTTTGGAGTTTGTTCCATGGTGCACCTTAGTTCTGGATTCTTACCCCTCTAGCCAGAGCCTACTTAATCAATTGCGAGTATTCATCAGTTTTTAGGTTTTCAGAGTTATGTAGTTTTTAATTGTTTGGTCAGTTGACAATTGCATCACTAGCCAGGAGTTACATGGGAGGGTTGTGACTGCGTGTGTTGGATCAAGCTGTGATGCCTGGCTAGCTTGTGTTTCCCTCTGTGAGAAAACAAGTTCAATGACATATACATAAATACATAGCCATATTTTGGGGACTCAGAGCAAGTTCACAATCATTACCTGGAGTATCAGACATATGGGGTCAGCAAATAAATGGTACAAAATTCAGGCTCCACTAATAAGCACAGGTGTGTTTATTGTGGTCCTCCTGAAAACACACTCGCTAGACAAAGAGGGAGATAGGCTTAAACACATATAGAGAGTTCAATTGTTTGGCACAGGATACTCCACATATGCCAGGGGTTGGCAATTTGATAGCAGCCAGGAGTGCCATTTGAAAGTGAAGTGATTCACTCAGACTTAGAGGGTGATATATATTAGTCAAGTGTCACCTAGATGTAGGCTCCATAGTTTTGGGGCATTTATATGCCCCTAAAATTGATCAATCTGGTGTTTTGGAGACAACAGCAGTCCATGATATTAAATTGTTGGCATTATGGTTGAAAGAACGGACATTAATTGACACTTTGCACTGCAGTAATGGGCGGCTAAAAAAATACTCCTTCTAGTCACCCCAATAGGGACAGGATGTCAGATTAGACAGGGTGGTGTGTTCCAAAAGGCAGCCACATGTTTATCATGTATCCTACCTAGGCAACACACACTCTGATCATAATCCCTTTGAGCTGGGTCTAACTTGAGGACCACATGGAAATTTGAGCCCTCACGGTCTGAGGATGCCATGTTCAAGGATAGTTTGAAGGAGACAACCACAAACTATTTGCTTGAAAATAGAAGTACCACCTCCTTGCCCCTACTGGATTGGGAGGCATTTAAGGTGGTAATCAGAGGAACCAGCTTACGTTCCAAAGCTGACCTTAAAAAATAGAAATCTCAATTCAGGGACTAGAAAGGAAAATAGTTGGGCACTCCAATCAGATGGAACATCTAAAGATACCCAAGGACCATCATAAGAAGTTGCCTGGGCGATTGCAGTGTACCGACTCAGCAACATAAATAGCTAAACAACTCTGAATATGATAGTGCCAGCAGATTGCTTCTTTTGCTGATAAAACTGAGCCACCAACACACCCCAATACTCTCTAGTATGGAGGGCTCCGGCAATCTAGCTCAGAGACAAGGGGAGATCGATGCAGTTTATAAGCACTACTATGCAGAATCATACTCTGTGAAAACTGACCTCAGTGCTGAAGCCCTGGATGAGCTACTGTTGGGTGTGATATTGCCTTAAGTGTCACTGGATCATGTTGAAGGATTGGAAGCTTCTATTTCTGAGCAGGACATCCACAGTACTCTCTGTATGCTCTGTAGGACAAAGCACCAGGATCCAAAGGCCTTCCCATTGAAGTCTGTGTTGCTTAAGAGGCCCAACTGGTTCCCATGCTGCTTAAATTCTTTGAGGAGGTCAAAGCCTTAGATCATGTTGCAGCCATTACAAACAAAGTGAATATTACTTCTATACTGAAAATGGGACGGGATCCTCTAAACATGGCTTCATATCGGCCAATGTCACTTCACAATACAGAAAACAAAATTCTGAGCAAAATACTTAAGGAAAGGCTTCTTCTGAAGTTCCTGGAACATGATTAACAAAGTGGTTTTATTCTGCGACAAAATACAACTCTAATTAACCCAAAGATTTTATCACGTTCTGGAGAGTGCCTCGCTGTTATGGCAGGATCTGACTGCCTGACATTAGATGTAGAGCTAGCATTCAACATGTTGTTATGTTATGTTGTTATGTTAGAATTTCTTATAAAGCGCTCGTTCAACGATTAGTTTCTTGGCGCTGAACTTAGAAAAAAAAAGAATAATTTGCTGGGACCTTATTTAATTAGTTGGCAACATGTTAAGCTGGAATTATATGTTGAGGATATTGTGATAATTCATGTAGGCCGCCTACGTGATTCTTCATACTAGACCAATATCTAGTGGTTAAGCAGGTTGGCACATATCAGATTCGCACAAGGTAGCCAGGTGAACTGGACAGGGGTGCCCACTCTTCCCACTATTGTTTGACTTGGCTAGTAAGCCCATGTCGGTAAAAAGACTCACAGTGCCACCTGGGGAAATTCCGATATCTGGTGACCCGCAAGCAACTTCCCTTTATGCAGAAGAAATGTTACTTTATGTACTGGGTATTTGTGTAAATTTAACATCCATTTCAGTTACCCTGCATGCATTCAGTGGTGCATTGTGTCTGAAAGTTAATCCTAGCAAGTCATGCATATTCCCTTTCAGAAATTTCCCCCCCCCCAAAGAGACATCAGTTTGTTGATTGAACGGTATCTTGAAATGGGCCTCTCAAACATTCTGCTAATACGCGTCATGAAAGCCAGATATATTGGAAGGCAGCCTGGGAAAAAAAACACGCACCGTCAGATCACAGATCTCTTTCTGGGTTGCATTACCGTTGTCCGTGGTGGGTGGTATTACAATTGCTATAATGATAATGCTACCCAATCGTCTGTATTACTTTGACAACTGCCCACTGCTGCTTCCCAACATAATCTTTCACAAAGCAGAACTGTCATTGAATGACTATATATGGGGTTCGGACAGAAGGCAAATGGTGTTGGCCAAATTTAAACTCCCACTGCAAAGGGCACTTTGGAAGCCCCGGACTTTCTGGGATACTAATAGTCAGCTCAGCTCCACTTGGTCACTTACTGGCTCGCCAGTTATTACACCCGAGACACAGAGCTCACTAAGGTACATATTCAAGAGATGATGCTGCTGAACATTGTATTACCAGGAGATCAATACCCTAAGAAAGCCCCACCGCTTAGTCCAAACCTCACTGGGGTGCCTCCGACGTAGCATTGTTTACATGGATACCGGAAATCAATCTCCGCTCAAGTGCAGCCATAAATATAGTACTCTTAAATGCCATTTGTGAATTCCTAAAGTTGAAAACTTAGACGTATGTTCTAAGTTTAGACCAATCGTCTAAGTTTACCTTTGTGAATCGGGCCATCAGTTTAAATTGACTTTATATTTAGATATGGTAATAAGATCTGGTAGAAATATCTTAATATACGTTGAAAAAAGCTGAAACTCTAAAATACTGAAAAAAACTAAGGTTACAGTGGTATTATAGTTAGGCGGTGTGGTAACAAGATTTTAATTTATGTTAAAACAAATAGCACAAATAACCAGAGTTTAACCCCTTCCATGCTGATGACGGCCCCCAGCCGGCACACAGTGCTCGTGTGCTGATGACGGCTGGGGGCCGTCATGACCACGCCCGCGATCGGAATGTCCAGCACAGGAGCGGAATTCCGGCCGCGGGCAAGGGGTTAAAAAACCAAAAATCATTGGGGAATTTCAGTGTTTTTTTTGGTTCTTATATGTTAGATTTTGAGTCATTCCAACACATAACTTTAACGTCACTTTAACTTTTGATTTGCCAGTAAAAAGGTTACTTTCTTACATCAGAAGAAAAATGTACTTACCTACAGTATCTATCATTCTGGTTAGTACTCTATCTACAGGCAGATTCCTCACCAGCAAAATAATCCCAGACACCTGACTGGACCATGAATTTCAATGCCCTCAAATTGCTGGTAGGTGGCGCTGGCTTCATGACGGGGAGAGGATGTGTCCTAACGGCTAGGGCAGTCGGCCCCGAATCTGGGGAAGTGTGTTTGAGTCTCGTCAACAATGCTCAACATCCTGTGATTCTGAGCAAATCACTTAATCTCCCTGTGCCTAACAAAAATAAATGTGTCCATCTGTAATGCAACTGGTGCTCATGTAAACCACTCTTACTTGATACCTTTGGTTCGTGTACATGCTATATAAAATTAGAGGGAAAAAATGATCCTGGAAGTGGCATCAGATGACATCACCAAAGCGATATATAGAATCCAGCCTGGCGTTTTGGTGTCAATTTCCATCCATTTTTTTCGCCCACCTTCAAGGTGAGCAAACAAAAAGAGACATCAGTACAGCTGTGGAGTACCAAAACCAATTTGGGATCTTGTCAATAAGTGGGAGGGGTACGGGTCTATGAGGAAGCCACAAGTAGATCGAGTATCCACCATAAAAATCGTTACCACAGGTAAGTAACTGTTTCTTCTGATCACGGCGCCTACCTGCAGATTTTTCGCCTGTAGTATGGATTCCAAAGTAATACCTTGCCCTGGAGGAGGGTTGATGGATGGTTAGGATAGAATATCTTGCAGGACGGAACCGGCAAAGCGGCCGTCCCTGCGCACCTAAGAATCCAAATAGTAATGTTTGGCAAAGGTGTGCAGAGATGCTCTCTTCACTTCTATGTAAAACTCTGCTATTTGCGCTCACTTGAAAGAGCAAAAGTGGATGATTTGGTTCTGGTGGAAAGGGCTCTGATCTCTTCTGGAGAGTCTGTATTGGCCAAAATATAGCAGGTCTTAATTCAGAGGAGTATCCATTGGTTATAGTGACCTCTTCTGAACAGCTTTCTCTAATGAGCCCTCACCATGCACAGCTTAATACTCCCCATATTACATCACTCACGACATATTCTATGACATCATTGATTTGCCTAGTTGCCCTTTTGTGTATGGATCATTGATAACAACACTGCAACATTTGTAGTGGCATAATTGATGACAAAACTGTGCATGGCGGGAGCGCAATGTATAATTACCTTACGTTGTCACTGAAATTTTCACCTATTATGTCACTTTAACCTGTTTTTTCAGTGACTATATATACGGCAAACTTTGTTGGACTACAGTGCATGACGTGCACAACGTGGCGCCCCCCCCGACCTGGACTGTGGTAAAGGTATCGGGGAGAGGGAGCAGATATTCTGCTGATGAGGTTGCCCGGCACCGTTGGATTCTGCCATGGCGAAAAACGGCACCCGAGAATCCCAGAAGAAGAAGCACTTGCTGGATGACACCTCCCCTGTCCACTTTCTATGGCTATGAGATTCAGCCAATGGGATTAACGGGTTGGACTTACTTTGAAAAGCCCCGCGAAAGACTGCCATCTCTGAAACACACAGCAGGCACCCGGCACTGAGGAAGGCAACCGCCGAAACGCGTCTGCCTGGGGCTGTGAAAGTGTGGACTTCGCGTGAAAGTAATGCTGTACCCTGGTGGCAATAAATTGAAGTTGGGCAACCTTGGCATGTGTCGGACCCGTTTCTTATTTTGAGCGGGATTGGAGGAGATTGAAGTGCGGAGGTCGACTCCGCTTTTCCGGAACGCCCCTCGGTCTGGAGCTCCACGTATGCCGGCAAACTTTGTTGGACTACAGTGCATGACGTGCACAACGTGGCGCCCCCCTGACCTGGACTGTGGTAAAGGTATCGGGGAGAGGGAGCAGATGTTCTGCTGATGAGGTTGCCCGGCACCGTTGGATTCTGCCATGGCGAAAAACGGCACCCGAGAATCCCAGAAGAAGAAGCACTTGCTGGATGACACCTCCCCTGTCCACTTTCTATGGCTATGAGATTCAGCCAATGGGATTAACGGGTTGGACTTACTTTGAAAAGCCCCGCGAAAGACTGCCATCTCTGAAACACACAGCAGGCACCCGGCACTGAGGAAGGCAACCGCCGAAACGTGTCTGCCTGGGGCTGTGAAAGTGTGGACTTCGTGTGAAAGTAATGCTGTACCCTGGTGGCAATAAATTGGAGTTGGGCAACCTTGGCATGTGTCGGACCCGTTTCTTATTTTGAGCGGGATTGGAGGAGATATATATATATATATATATATATATATATATATATATATATATATATATATATATGAAAACCAAATCCTGAGCAGAAAAGCAAACTCCTTCACTTCCACAGGAACGGACCACCACAAAAGGTTTAGAAATTAGTGCAGTTTATTGTAGCCTTCTCACAACATGACGCGTTTCAGCCGGGTCGCCCCGGCCTTGATCACATGACGTGTCAGGAAAAACATTACCCATAAATACTATGACACAATTTAGAACCCTCCCACTTTTCTCATAGAGAGGGAAAAAAGACTAGTAGTCATTGTTTAAAGTGCATAATGCAGTAGTGCAAAGACAGATCCTATAAAGCAGTCAAAATTAACCAGTGGTTCAACAATAAATATCAAACATTGTTGGACATGGTTAAAATATTATTACACAAAAAATGAATTTTGCTAATGCAATAGATCAATTCTTCAAAAAATCCGGGGCAAGTGCCCAAATCCTAATCTTATTTCATAGGAGAGGACTACTATATTTCACAATATGACAACATAAAATTGATCATAGTAAAAAATCACAAAGTGCAAAATGTGCATTGTGGCTAAGACAGCCATATATACATGAAAAAAAGTTTTGTTTAAAATGAGATGAGTGTGCGAATGCAAACATAAATCAAGTCTTACACAAAAGATAAAATTGATCAAAAAGAGCCTAAACTTAATATTTCAGTTACAGCTACTTACAAGAAGCAAAAAACGGCAAAGAACAATATTTAACATGATACCTATAAATATAATCATACATATATATACAATATGAATCTAGGATAACAAAAATAGGATCACGGATAAAATTTGAACACATACAGAATCTATTAGATTGATAACCCTCTGCCAGAAGTCCATACATTAAGACCAATAAAAATTGCAGAATAAAAAGGTTATAAAATACAACTGTTATATTCAATAAATATCATATCCAAATATTAAAACCCAAATTCATATATATACACCTATATACAACTCTATCTGAGGACCATAATAAGTCGAGGTTTAGACATATCCGAAACATAGTTTAAATATGGGAGAAATGGAACCTGATGTTGAGCCCAACATCAAATGAACACATAACACCATATCAAATACGAACCCAAAAATTAATAAAATGTATACTCATAAGAAATGGGCCAAATCTTCCCCTGTATTAAGACCATTAGGTATCTTAGTGTTGAGTCTCACTATGTATTGACTCTCCAACTGGCGAAGTTTCTTCTCTCTATCTCCACCTCGTATAGATTTAGGAACTGAGTCAATTACATAGTATTTCAAGTCCTCCAATTTGTTTTGATGCACAAGTTTAAAATGTCGGGCAACCGGATAAGATGGATCAGAATTCACGATTGCCCGCAAGTGCTGGAGGATTCTATTAAACACAGGGAGTTTGGTACTACCGATATATGAAAGCTGACATGTACATTCTAAAACATATACCGCACAATCAGTTTTACAAGTGAAATAGCCATTGATCTTGTTTAACCTGCCAGAAAAAGGATCTAAAAAAGACTGTTTATTAGTTCCGAACTTGCATGCCCGACAAGAGAAACATTTTACAAAACCCCTTTTGTTAGTTAACCAGTTACTTTTGTCAGTCACTTCAGGACTAGTTTTAACTAGAGCATCTCGCATAGATGGAGCTCTTCTGAAAGTGACAGTAGGCTGATTCTGGAGTTCTGGAGAAAGAGTAATGTCTGTGTGTAGAATGGACCAATGTCTATTCACAATTCTCCTAATGTCACGTTCCTGGCTACTGAAAGTAGTGATAAGCCTTACTGGAGGTCGAGCTGTTATTTCCATTGGAATCTCGTCCATAACATCACTCACTTCTGTAGGAACATATGCATTCAGTTTATCCAATGCCCATTGTAGATCTTTAGTCTTATAAACTCTTTTTAAGAATCTTTCCATCGATTCTTTTAAACAAAAATCTAGATCCACTTTTCTATTACAGATCCTCTTAATGCGTAAAAACTCACCGTAAGGAATACTTTTTATGAGGTGCCTCGGGCGAGCACTGCTGGCGTGCAAGATGGAATTACCAGCTGTTATTTTGCGATGTAATTTTGTGCAAATATTCATATGGTCGACAAAAACCTCTACGTCTAAGAATTCTACCCTTGAATCGCTGATTTGTGCTGTGAATTCCAGATTTAGTGAATTACTATTAATCCTCCTGACAAACTCCAGGGCAGATTCCATAGTGCCTTTCCAAACAACAAACACGTCATCGATATAACGCCACCATCTGATGACTTGTTCAGAAAAGTCAACTAAATGGGTCTGCATGAGGACGTGCTTCTCCCACCAGCCAACGTGCAAACACGCATAGCTGGGAGAGAAGCACGCCCCCATAGCTAGACCCCTAAGCTGGTGAAACAATTCCCTATTGAATATAAAGAAATTGTTGGTCAAGCACATTTCTGTCATCTGGAGTAACATTTTGTTATGTTCATTGTAGCAGACGTTCCTGTCAGATAGGAAGAATTTGATAGCATTCAGGCCATCTTGATGATTAATACTCGTGTATAAGGAGCAGATGTCCATCACTAGGAAGTGATAGTCATCCTCCCAAGATACCTCTTTAAGTTTTTTCAGGAAATGTCCTGTATCACAAATAAAAGAAGGCAAATCAGCTACATAATCATGAAGGAAAAAATCAACGTACTTAGACATTGACTCTAAAAGGCTACCTTGAGCCGAAATAATGGGACGTCCTGGTACTCGGGTTGTCTGTTTATGTACTTTAGGAAGTAAATACAAGGTAGGAGTGATAGGGTACTCAGTTCTTAGAAAATTGTACTCGTCCTTATCAATCAGGCTCTCCCTTTTCCATTTAGATAGTTCTTTAAAAATCTGCTCCTTGACTTTCAAAAGAACAGGAAAAGCTACCTGCTTATAACAGTTAGCATCACTCAAATGTTTTTTGGCCTCTTCCAAATATGCATCACGAGGCCATAGGACAATATTTCCGCCTTTATCAGCTTTATTGATTATGATGTTCTTTTTTTTAGTCAGTTTATCCATTAAACGGGAATATTGTTGCTCTCTATATTGGCCCTTTTTATTCATAGAAATGCATTTCTTGTGAAGATCTTTAAGGTCCTTGATAACACAATCCCCAAATATATCGATGGCATCTCTTGCCATGATCGGCATAAATGTCAATGGGGGACGAAAAGGAGTAAGGGCAGCATTAGTAGTTGGAATGCCCATATCTAAAAGATCTTCTTGTGTATTAAGAGAAATGCCATCATTGTCGTTAGCTAAACTACTAACTGTGCGTAATGCAGATACATCAGCTACTTGAAAACGAGTACTAGGCTGGTTATTAACATTAATCAAAGTTGCTTTAATATTCGCTTTCCTAAGTTTATGGAACTTGATAAGCTTTAACTTTCTGATAAATTTAAAAATGTCAATACGAGATTGTACATACTTAAAATTACTTTTAGGACAGAAAGAAAGTCCCAAAGACAGAAGCTGTAATTCTGCAGTGTTTAATTCAAGCTCAGTCATGTTTATAACAGTATTCTCAGAAGTTGCAACTTTAGATTGGCTTTAATTGGCATTCAGTTCCTTTTCTTGAAGCCTCCGCGCTTTCCTCCTCTCTTTACATTGTTTGTTCCGTCTGCAACATTTTGTGACTGTGTTTGAGGTGCCCACGATCTGAGGGTTTGGCGTCGATCCTCTATCATGAACCCCAATTCTTCCGAGGGAGTAAAGCTTTGGGGTTCCGACATGTTTAAATGCAGCCCATTATCAATTGGAATAGATTCATCACTGCTGGATGGAATACTTGTTCCTGAGGTAGATGCAGTATCTGAAATAGTTCCTTGATTCACGGAGATCAATGGTGGTTGAACCTTATTGGCCACCAGTTTTTTGACATTGTCAAACCTTTTGGCGAAAGTAAAAATACGCCCAGTCTCGTAGTCACGTTTGTCACGCGCAAATTTAGATATTTTTCGAGTCATTATAGTATTTTCATGTTTGTCAAGGCGTCTTTGTATCTCCTCTCTTCCTTTCTTAACAGCATATTTTTGGTCTAAAGCATCAAGTTCAGCAATTAATAACTCAATCTCCGCCGCTATTTCTACTCTATCTATCTCAGCATATTTTACAAGCATTATAACCATGTTCATAGAGCACTCCAAATTGTTCGTCGCCCACTCCTTCAACATTAAAGGATTAGGTTTGTCAAACGAAGGGGCAATTAGAACACGCAATCCTCTGGGCACCCTTCCTGCCTCCTTGTATTTCTCCAGGGATTTACGCTCCCACCATTTGGTCAGTTCATTTTTTTGTAATTTTTCTAGTTTCTTCAATAGGCTCTTTAAATCTCTTACTTCCGATGCTTGCACATTTGATTGTTGTCCAGTCCCAGCCGAGACCGGCATATTGGCAAACATTGCATCCACACGCTCATCACGGTTCCTGAGCACGTCAGTTGTGGACGCCATCGCGTAATTACAGGCAATTTGAGAATATGCACAGTTCAAATGTTATAGCGCCCTGTTTCATACAACATTCCCATCCACCATGCAATCTCAGATTCCAAAAGGTATTCGGTGATGCGGTAGGGAAATATCAGGTCGCAATGTCCTTTTAATCTTCACACCCACACTTATCTGGCAAGACGTGGCTCCTTCAGCGCTTGAGAGATAGCGTCTCACCTGCTTAGCAAACAAACCGGACCTGGAGTCCTCCGACGCCATAGTCAAGCCGCTCGCTCGCAGCAGGCTAACCGCTTCACCCTCGTTGCACTCGGAGCTTACTTGTTTGCGCCTAGTGGATAGCTGGAAAAATGTACCACTTCCGGGTCAAGTCCAAATATCGAAGCCGATAGCAGCCGCCGTATACCAGCCACAAACGTGAAGAGGGTCCGTTAAACACGCCGACAGCCACTGCGTGTCGAAATCAATGAAAACCAAATCCTGAGCAGAAAAGCAAACTCCTTCACTTCCACAGGAACTGCCCACCACAAAAGGTTTAGAAATTAGTGCAGTTTATTGTAGCCTTCTCACAACATGACGCGTTTCAGCCGGGTCGCCCCGGCCTTGATCACATGACGTGTCAGGAAAAACATTACCCATAAATACTATGACACAATTTAGAACCCTCCCACTTTTCTCATAGAGGGAAAAAAGACTAGTAGTCATTGTTTAAAGTGCATAATGCAGTAGTGCAAAGACAGATCCTATAAAGCAGTCTTCTCTTTGTTTTGATGAATCTTCAAAGCACTTCAGTTTGAACGACTGAACTCTCCCCGCACAAAGTGTTGATAGGGAGATCCATGAGAATGTCTTCAGTACCTGCAGCTGAACTTGTGAATATAACAGTAGATATGGTTCTTGACTACTGAAATAGATTGGCTGACGTAGTGTATTCTGTTTCTCTTCAAGCTGACTTGGTGACCCCGCCCCCCCCCCCCTCCGCCTCCAAGACAAGAGATGTGGCATGACCTTAGCTCAGGCGATTGAATACTCCTGAAGAAACACATCTGGAACGATGTTGAAAGGGCCTTTTCAAATCATCCTTTTGATGAACACTGCTGTTAAGTGTGGCGGAGTGGATTTATGCTTCCCACACCAAGAGAGTGAGACAAGCCAGTGAAGAAGTGGGGACAACAACCACTGATTTGCAGAGTCAAACTCGAGCATAGAACAAATGTTAAGAGAGTGGAGAAGACAGCATGCAGGGGTCACAATGTCAAGTAGTAACAAGTGCACAATCTGTAGGGTATGAGCTGAGAATAACCACAATAAACCAAGCAGCTAAAAGCCCGTTTGTTCACCATGAACTGGAAGAAAGTACAAGCACTTTGGATGGTAAAGTACAGAAGGAAAAGAAGTAGCTGGAAAGTGGTCAGACATTGAGAACCATTGTATCAGAAGAATGCATTACAGAGACAGTCCGGAAAGAACTAGAGTTAATTGAACAGACTGCTTGTGACAGTGAACAACTAGAAGTATGGAGAACAAAGAGACCAAGAGTGCCGAACCAAAGGTATTCAGCGCCTAAGTGCACCTACTTCGCTAAAAACAATCCTGATCTGAAAGCCCATAAAATTGAGAATTATTATAGTGTTTTTGGAAATCACCCATGAAAGATGCTACCACAGCTAAAGATTGAAGAATATTTTTGATTGAAGAACCCAATTGATATATATCCAGATGTCGTATTGTCATGTTTTGCAACTTAGGTATCCAGACAAATATATTAGGCTTCTATAGGTATCAAGTAAAAGAATATAATTCCCTTTTAGGTACTCAGTTGAAAATTGTAGGTTCCTAATCCTAAAGTTAACTCGAACTAACAGATTTACAGTCAAGAGAACTGAAAGATTTGCTGATTTGCATAGTAGTGTCAATGAGTACATTTTGTATTCTTTTTTCTGTGTGATCTGACTTGAGAAAAACCATGTAGTAAACCACACCAAAAAGCTGTCAAATTTTAATAGTAATTGTGGTATTTGCCATTGTCATGCTATTGATCGACTTATTATTGGGCCTTAACTCACCTATCCAGCGTGCTTCAACTGAAACTAGATCTAACCAAGTCTATTTATATGAGCAACATAGATTTAATATGAAAATATTACACAAAGATGGTTCTGAGGGAAAACATTTAGGCAGCATTTAATTTAGACTGCTACATGAGTATTCCAAAGATATAAATGCAAAAAATTGTCACATCTGTGTGTATCTTCCTGTGGTGAGTGCAACTGGTGCAACTTACTACTACCTTCCCCTCATGTATTTTTTAACCTGTCGTCAAAATATCAATCAATTATACACAAACTGAGGTGAGGGTGGCAAGCAAAGTGCGCACAGCTGTCTGTTCTTGGATACTTATTCTCAAAGTTCTGATCACGCTCTACTTTATGTAATCCCCCCCCCCCCACTGGGCCTCATTCAATAACTACAATCTATACAAAAGGAGCATGTGATTCATCCAAATAATGATAGCGTTCCAAGCAGTGCGCTCATATATTGTCCATTCTCTGTGTATCCAATAAAGATAATCCCAAGGGAGTCGTGTTTAATTAGGAATCCAATTCCGAATTTATTATTCAATCCAATTTTTCAAAACAAAGGTACATTAACTAATTTATCCAGCCAACGCTTTTCCTCCTACACGGACATCATCAGGGCTTCTAATAACATGATAATGATATGACTTTAAACTCCATGTTGTGCGCCCATCCTTCTTCTAGTATCAATCTTTGTTTATTGCAAACGTCTTTCGTACACCATGTACAAAAGGACCATAGCACTACAGGGCATAAAAGGATCGAAATAAAACATGTAACTCCAGTCTACGGTTCACTAACAGTAAATGAAATTTAACCAGTCTGGAGTCATGTGACCATTGCACTGTATTCTGCAAATGGTTTAATTCAGTACCCACTGAAGAGACAACACTAGGAGGGCCACATAAACTGCATTGGAACAATCCACCCTAGACCAAACCTAATCTTCAGACCTTATTGTAATAATGAGGGGCTAGCTTATAAGATTGAAGAGTCATTGCAACAATAGACAACCGTGTTCACTCACGTGACTGCAAAACAAAAGCAAATACGTTTATTCATAAGAACTGAGGCCTCAGCACCAGAGTATGGTGGAACTTACAATTTAGCATATACACTTCAATTTTGGATAGTGCCACATTACACAGGGTCAAGCTCCCTCCCTTCCATTTTACTGTAGCCAACTGCAGGCTGGTATTGCTGTATCACTTACTTAGTTATTTTGTCAAGATGTGACTTTTTAGGTCTCGCCTAACAGCCCGCATATGCTGTTGCTGTGAGGGGTACTGTATACAGTAAAGAACTTGAAGTCTGCCCGTTACATACCAATTGCCTCCTTGATTGCAATTCTTTTGAGCTGCCTCCTAATTGGCCATCATATGCCACACGTCACTTCCTTTTCTTTCTCTAGAGCATGGACCAAGTACTAATTGATTGCATTTGATCCATTTGATTAGTGTGCTTCGACTCTCCTTCGGGTACTCGTTCTGTGATTCAGGGTACTCTTTTTCCCATTTTTTCTAATCGTTTCCCATTTCATGTTACACCTTTTGGTTGCTTTTAACCTTCATTTTACTGGTTTGTTTGTTGATGCCTTAATTTGTTTTGGAATTTAGTGCTTCCTTTTACAGCACCAAATAAATGGCATGGATTATTAAAGCAGTCTGTAACTTTGTTTTACAGTTTGGAGGTTGCTTTTACAGCACCAACCAAAAGGCACAGAATTTTTCAGCAGTCCGCATGACCGTATTTGCTTGTAGGCTGCTCCTCTTCTCTGCGTAGATAAAGTATGTGTTTGTTTAAACCATACACTAGTCTGAATCCGGACTCCCCTAGTCTTTTCAGACAAGCAGTCCAGCCCCATGCTTCAAGTCAGGCTGCCACTAAGCAACATAACCATTTTGGACACATCTGTGCCTTTCCAACACAAAGTGTGTGGCTTTTTAAAGTGCTTTAATTTTGTGCAATCTACCTCACTCCACTCTACCCACATCACTCCAATATGCCGCACTCCACTTCACTACAATCTGACCCAATCTATCCGAATCCACCCGCTCAATCTACCCCACCCGACTCTACGCAACTCCAATCTACCCCACCACACTCTACCCCACTTCAATCTACCCCAATCTACCCTACTTCACTATACCCCGATCTACCCCACTAAACTCCAGCCTACCCCACACCACTTCAGTCTGCCCCACTCCAATCTACTCCACCACAGTCTATCCCAATCATCCCCACTGCAATCTAGCCAACTCCACTACAATCAACCCCAGACCAATCTACCCCACAAATTTCAATCTACCCCATTCCACTTCAATCTACCCCACACCTGTCTAAACTTCACTCCACTCCAGTCTGCCCCAATCCATTCCACTCCAATCTACCCATCTCCATTCCAATCTACCTTACTCGACTCAACTCTACCCAATCTGATCTATTCCACACCAGTCTATCCCACTCTACTCAGCTCTACCCCTCTCCACTTCAATCAACCCCAATCACCCAATCTTCTTCACCCTGACTTTACCCCACTCCAGTCTACCCCACCCCACTCTACTGCACTCCAATCTACCCCACTCCGTTCTACTTCAATCTACCCTACTCCAATCTAGCACACTTCAATCTACCCCACTCCATCCCAATCCACCCCACTCAATCTACCCCACTCCACTCCAGTCTACCCTGCTCCCCTCCAATCTCTCTATTCTACTCCACTCCGCTCACCCCACTCCACTCCAGTTCTCCAGCTTCTACACCCGCACACCCTTACATGTCAATCTATCCCAATCTTCTCCACTCCACTGCACCCAATTGCACTCACATTTACCCCAATCCACTCCAATGTACCCAACTCTGCTCCACTCAACCCCACTCCAATCTGCTCTACTCCACTGCAATCTATCCCACTCCAATCTATCCCAATCTACCCCACTCCACTTCATTGTACCGTACTTCACTCCAAACTTTCCCCACTCCACTCCAATCTACCCCAATCTACCACACTCCAATCTACACTGCTCCTCTCAAAACTCCACTCTTCCTCACTCCGTTCCACTTCAATCTACCCAACTCAACTCCAATCTATCACAGTCTGCCCTTCTCAACACAACCCCAATCTACCCCACTCCACTCTACCCAATCTACCCCACTCCACTTCATTTCAATCTAACACACCCCACTCTATCCCACTCCACTCCAATCCACCCTGCTCCACTCCACTCTACCCCAACCTACTCCCCCACTCAAACTACCCCAATCTATCTCAATACATCCCACTCCGATCTACTCCATACCACTCCAGTCTCCCCACTCTGTCCCACACCACTCCAATATACCCCACTTCACTCCAATCTACCCGCCTGACTCACACCACTCCAATCTACCCCACCCATCTACCTCACTCCAATCTACCCTAATCCACTCTACCGCAATCTACCCCAGTGTACTCCAGTCTACCCTACTCCAATCTACCCACCTCCTCTCTAAACTCTTCTTCACTCCAATCTACCCCACTCCATTCCAGTCCAATCTACCCAACTCTATTCCAATCTATCCAGTCTATGCCACTCCATTCAACTCTACCACAATCTACCCAAAATCCTCACCAATAAACTCTACTTCACTCCATTCGATCCCATGCCACTTCAATCTACCGCACCCCACTCCAACCCAGTCTTCCCCAATCTACCCCACTCGACTCAACCCCATACCACCTCAATCTACCCCAATCCACCCCACTCAGTCTTTTTAACCCTAGTCTACCTATCCCATTCAATCTACCGTACTCCAATCTTTCACAATCTACCACAGTTCAATCTACCCTACTACACCCACTCCATCCCAATCCACCCCATTCTAATTTACCCCACTCCACTCTAATCCACCACTTTCTACCCCACTTCACTCCAATCTACTCCACTCCAATCTTTCCAATCTACCCCACTCTACTCCAATAACATAACATATGCATTTGTAAAGCGCACGTATCACCCAAGGGTATCAAGGAGCTCAATAACATATGTTTATTGTTACCTAACTTAATGGTACTCATGTTATTGACTTTAGAAGGATGAAAGGCTGGGTGGACTCACTGGGATTTTAACCTATTACCATAAGGTCAAACACAGGCCCCTACAGTGGACACATTCATCCACTAAGCTGCCAGACCGGGCCCCGATGCCCACCCTAATTTGCCCCACTCCACTCAAATTCTACCTGACTTTACTCCAAAGTATCCCACTCCAATCTACCTCACTGCACTCCACTCCAATTTACCAATCTCCACTCCAAAGTACCTCACTTCACTCCAATCTACCCCACTCCAAACTACCCCATGGCAATCTACCCCAATCTACCACACTCCAATCTACCCCACTCCACTCTTCCCCACTCCATTCCACTCCAATCTACCGAACTCCACTTCAGTCAACCCTACACCACTCAAATCTATTCCATTCCAATCTACTCTACTCCCCATTCTACTCCACTTGACTCCACTCCAATCAACCCCACCCCATTGCAATCTACCCATTCCACTTCACCCCACTCAACTCCACCCCAATCTACCCTACTGCAATATACCCTACTCCAATCTAACCCACTCCACTCGACTCCAATCTCCACTCCACTTCAATCTACCCACTTCACTCCAATCCACTACAATCTACCCTAATCTACCCCACTCCACTCTACCAAAATATAGCCCAATCTACCCCACTCCAATTTATCCCACCTCAATTTACCCCAATCTACCCCTGTCTACACCACTCTGATGTACCCACTCCGCTACAATCTACCCCACTCTATCCCCTCTATCCCATCTCAATATACCCCACTCCAATCTACCCTAGTCTACCCCATTTCAGTCTACCCCACTCTGCCACAGTCTACCCCACTCCCCTCTACCTCAAGTTACCCCACTCCACGCTACCCCAATCCTCCCCACTCCATTCTACCCACTCCACTCCAATCTATCCCAGTCTACTCTATCCGAATCTAGACCACTCTAATCTACCTCAATATACCCGACTCTACCCCACTCTAGACTACCTCAATCTGCCCCACTCCACTCTACCCTAATCTACCTTACTCCGGCCACCCCTATCTATCACACTCTACTGCACCCCACTCTACCTCACTCCATTCTACCCTCATCTACCCCACTTCAACTACCTCAATCTACTCCACTCCACCCTACTCCATGCCACTAACTTGTAGTCATGCTGAACAGCAGTCACACTGATGTACATTATGTCAAGAATACATTGCCAAAGTCAATATCTCTCACATAGGCGAGACCTATTGGCTTTGCCAATGCTTTCTTCAAGTAGTGATCTTAAAGTTGAGCTAGATGGATGACGATCGGTTGGAAATTTAGTAACACCGGGGTGTGTTTAGGGACTGGAGGAGATTTATTGTGACGGGTTTTGTATTTAAATCCCTTTTCATACGATATTTGAAAGATGGTTCACGTGACTATATTCTTGTCTTGTACTGGTAATTAATCTAGAATGTTTTACGATGCATTTTTTGGAAGATCTTACTTCATTGCCTCAGAAAGTTCTCTGATCACTTTTATCATATCATTCGATAAGACATTTGAGCAATTCTGCGTAAGTAGAGATTTCGTTAACCCGCTGATTACTTTAACTTTAAAACGAGGGTGATAGTTTTCGGTTAAATAAATAAAACCCATCTGTTTTGATACCTGGGTTACATGTTTATTGCCTACCCTCCATGAAGCGATATGGACACAGAAAAGGCTCCAGCAACATAGCAGGGGATGGCACTTGGGAACCCGGGAGGCATTTTAAACCCTTTATTTACACTGCCTGCCAGGAAAGCTCTGGGAACACCGGTTCCTTGTAGATGTGTATCTGGTTTGCGGATTGTTTGCTTTGTCTGTTTTCTGCTCTTTTAGCCCTCGGCGTGTTTTTTTGTCTTAGCTAAGTACACAGGTACACTAGCACACGGCTGCACTGGCAGTAGGTTTCTCTACGCAGGCCTGCACTGATTTCTCTTTTTTTTCCCTTTTCTCCTTTCCCAGGTGGAGGCCCTTCTCTGATTACACATGGAGAACATCCGGGTCACCCAATGACGACGAGGATGCTGGCTTGGGAAGGGAATAGTGTGGGGTGATGGGTGCCGTCCACACCACCCCCTCCTTTGGCAGGACAGCAGTGGGTTTCAGCAACAGAAGTGCGAACCCCAAGAGGATCCGAGGCAAACATCTCCTGCGCGAGATACACGCTGAAGTCCGGAACACTGTGCTGCGATATTCAAGTGTGATCTTTGGCTCTTTTTAAGTTGTGCCCTGATGAATGTTGCCGTACTACGAAAAACTGCAAAACAATTGTAAATGAAGTGGAAAAACCGTAATCAAACCGTGTGATGTGGTAAACACTGAGTCTTCCTTAGGAATCCCAGCACCAGTTGTCGCCAGTTACCAGTCTGGATACATTACAATCCGCTTTTGGAACAGCACTTGTCTCAATGGACAGCAGTATCCATCCCTGGAGTGGCTGCACGGGTCTTAAGGACTCTGGTGTTGGCTGCTAACTCAGCCTATGTATATGCAGTGTACATTTGCTATTTCCTAGATGTGTATGAAGTGTTTGCACAGTTATGGGTGTGGGGTTGTCCTCCAAGGCGTATGCCACGTACCTGCCTCCAGAGAAGCAGGTGGAGTCATTACGTTTTTCTTTTCGACATCTTTTATTTATGCAAAAACAATATTCTTTTGAAACCCGTTCCCAAATCGCCCTAGGGATTTTGATGTTTGCATTACGTAATTGTTCAGAAAGTCTAGAGGCATTGCCAGTTTTCTGAAAAGCCAAGCCTGGGAAGTTAATTTGGGAAACCGGTTCAGACAAAAATGTCAGAAATCATAGTTTAATGAGGATGATTTCAAGAAATATGTAAAGGAAAATGGTCTCAGCGTCACGTAAATGAGACATGTATAACAGCACTTTTTAAAGGGGTCACGTTTATTTCTATTCTGTCATCGAAGGGAAGGTAAGGAGTGGGGGTGGGGGGGTGGGGGGGGGTGAGGCTTTGATTCCGAAGGTCGAATCTCATTCGAAAGTAACATGGGCATTTCCTCTAAGATGAGATCACTTTCTCTCTCAACAGTTTGTCACAGGCTTCACCCAGAAAATTAGGTAATGGTGTTGCTACAGTACTGGGCCTTGGTAGAGGTAAGGCTAGTAATCCTTCAAAACGAAATGGTAAGGCCATTTTTTTTCGGAGGATCATATACAATCACAATATCTGAATAAGACCTTAGCTTTGCAGGGTTGGGAGACGCACTGCCATGGCAGCTGCACTACTGTAGAGATAAAAAATATTTATAATTTTCCACAGCCAGAGAATAATACCTCACCCAAGTCTCCTTAGTTGTGTCGTCATCAGGATCTGTCATGGCACTCTGATTATGTAACACCAAGAAGAACAAAGCTCGAGATGATTGGTCTTCCCTTTCACGAGGAAGGCCAAGAGGGTCGAATATTCCTGTGTCTTGTGTGCTTATGAAACCAACACAGACGTCCAAAAGGCTACAAACAGGCCTTTCTAAAGGATCAAGAGGTGCCTATCTGCAGGCAAACATCACCATACACCCACAGGCTTTACCCAGATTCTTACAGGTTGGATTCATGGCAGGGAGCATCAGTGGGGTGCTCGATTCGTAGCAGTTGAGATTAAGCCTGTGAAATGTCATGAGTCCTATTATGCAGCGGGACGTCCAGGAAATTTGATTCATATACATGGGCTTGAGGCTGCAGAATATCCAGGCATCCCAGTTCTGACTGATAATTTGTAAACCCACTGGTTATAGCCAGTAGGGTGTAGGCGCTTGGTATTCAGTGTAGATGAGACTGAATTGTAATTTCCAGGGGTCTCAATACTTTTAAGAGAGACGTAGGCTATGGTTGTTCTGGGGGCTTAGTGCCCAAGGATGAGATTAAGGCGGTGAGGTGTTAAGGGGCAGGTGCAGATGAGGAAATAGAATGTCCAAAAGCCTCTCGTCGTGCAAATGGTGAAAAGTAGTCTGTATGATTCAAAAATGGCTGAAATCTAAGCTGGAACAAGACATTGGAAGGCCATGGGACATTTTGGCTCGTGAGAGCACACTATACAAAACAATTGGCCTCGGTTAATTGTTTTATACCCTAGAACTACATGGAAAATAATTAGGTCCGCCTTTGCTCTCCAATCCTCCCTTGGAAGCTCGTTCAGATATCCTCTGCTTCAAATTCAGGGGAGATTTTGAAAAGGACTTTGCTCAGTGCACATCTGGACGTTGCTTTCACGCCTCTACCACTGCAACCTGAAACCACTGAAAATACTGTACAATTAAATAGGCACACAGTAGAAGTGACTTTGGGGAGATGGTTATTAAACACCAGCAAGAAGAGTACATCTTGTTTAAACCATGAGTGGTCTCCTTCCTTTAATAAATGAGAATTGTTTCTTTTGCAGTATGTACAGTCACGGTTTGCCTCCATCTTAGACAGGGAGATGGGGCATCATTACGCACAGTGTTTCATTAAAATTGTTTAAACTTGATTCATCTGTAGTGAGATTGGAATGACAGCCTTCAGCCACAGTGCACAATGTGAACGTTCTGAAAATTCTGGACAGAAATACATTCCAGTCAATAACCATCTTTTTTTCTCAGAGGGAAAAAGTAATGTTCAACAAATTCTACGAACACTTGGAAGAACACAGCAGTTTGAGCTTGTTCTCCAATCGTACGGAACCTGTCAGTGCAAATGAGCATTTGTTAAGAGAGCTGGTCAGAACTGGGACGTCATATTGAACAACTGGGGCATTTCTAAATAGCCGTTTGCACCAGAAAGGTAATTTGGGGTTCGGTCAGGAGCCCATGAAATGTTGTTGACCCTACCCGAGCCCTGTGGTTTTTTTTTTTCGAGAGAGGCGAAAAGCTGTAAAAGTTTCACAATTTCCCCAAGAACTCTCACAGCCATAGACAAGTAGATCTTACTAAAACAGAGCCAATAGGCTCAAACTTGTACACTAACCAGAAACTAAGATGAATAAAACACATAAATAGAAAACATTTATCTATCCCTCCGCTATCTCAGCTTACCAGTATCGAATCATCTCAGAGTTGAGTGGTTGTGCAAATCTTGTTTTCACTTTAGTAAAGTCATATGAGCAATTAAAGTGGTTACTTTTCTTAAGAAAGTATCTTAAAGGTACTGCGTGGCTAGCAAAACCCTCTCACAAATATGGAATAATAATTGGCATGGTCCAGGCAAGATTTGAGATGGTCCTTGTCAGCCTGGGGGAGTGAATTTCCTGACTATCTCTCAGACTAAATGTAGGTCTTATTCCATTCTTGGATAGGGTATGCCATATGTACATCACCAAACATACCTGTTTTGGACGCACCTACACGTGAATGCACTTTGGAAGCATAGGATGTTAGGACGGACTCCCAATCTTGTTTGCATGACACATTAGAACACACCTCTGCCCATCAAGCACAAATGGCATCCTCCAAACCCAGGATGCCCGTAATGGAGTGATAAACAAAGTAAGGAGTCAGGAAACCGGAGTTAGAAAAGAATCACTAAAACAATAGCATCACCAATTACATTTAACATTTCTGCGATGTTGGCCAGAAGTTGGTGTATGCAATATTGAAGGTTCCTCAGGTCCACACCTATATGCAATCCTTTCTCGAGAACTTTTGATGCTAGGACAATTGGAGCTAGCTACTCGAAATGCTCAGTGCTTTCAATTACACATTGATCTAGGAGTTTTCTTAAAATTCACTAGGAGTTCTGTTGACAAATGGGGAATTAGGCATATTTTATGGGTAATCGGAGTGGCATACTCTTTTAACTATATGTGGCGTTTAGAATAAATGAGTTACCTTAGCTTTGAAGTGCCCCAACCCCACCCACCCAGTTAATCCACACAGAGGTGCTCATGAAAACCGCCACAATACATTTGGGTCGAGTTTGCGCTATATAAAACTATAAAGGGAATGTTGCCTTACACCTACAGCCATCTCCCTTGAAACTGGGAAAACGGGTTCGAGTCTCGGCAGGGATGCTCAACATCCTGTGATTCTGGGCAAATCACTTAATATGCCTGTGCCTCACAAAAAATTAATGCGTCCTTCTGTAACGCAACTGGTGCTCATGTACAGTGCTCTGATAACTTTGGGTCAAGTTTGCATTATATAAAACAAAAAAATGTCACTCTCGTTTAAGTGATCGTCCTAACACACTAATGGGGTCAGATTTGTTAGGGTCAACTCTGATGTCCTTCTCCATTTGATGTCTCCATCCCAGGAGATTCAAACCCTTTTCCATGTCTCCTACTCATCTAGCATAAATCCACCCTTTAACAAAATTAATTGCATTGTAACCAACCCTTCTAATGGAAGGAGTGTTCATTATATCCTGCAGGTTTGATATCATGTTGTTCAACAATGTAGTTCCGTTCTTAGAATGTTCATATACAAATCTTGCTACTCAACAGGGCGTGGTGAGTGTAAAAATTAGTCATCACACAACATATCGGTCATCACACTTACAGGCTGGCCATGTAACTGTATTTTACAAGTGGATGAGGCTACAGCCTTGTCCTGGGACCGCCTTTTATTAATGATTTCTTCCACAGATACAACCACAAGCATTTTCTTTGAGTTCATCTCTTTACACGTTCTGTGAAAAAGTCCTATTTTGATACACTTCCTGCACAACACTAATCTGCCATAGCACGCTGGGCAAATAGCAAGGTGATCAGGGTTACTACAGTGAAAACAGTTCATTCATGCTAAGTCAGTTGACACTTTCTGTTTTTTTTTTTTAAAACCTTCTGGAACTTGTACCTTCCCCTCAACCTTTGCCTCATGTTTAACAACTGTTGTTCTCTGGGTATTTTAATGTATCTAATACAAACCTTGGTGTGTTCAATTCCTTTTGGTATAGCTATGGCTTCCTTTAGATGTGGATTTTTCATTAACATCTGACAAGTAGGTCTCTGATAAGAGAATCACAGAGTTCTCATTAACGACAAATATTAGATACTTTTCTCCAAAGAGCTACATATCTCAAACTTTAGCATATTTTGCTTGCACATTATTTGTAAAGTATGCCTTTCTAGAACTATATTAACCTTTCCCTCAAAATGTCTCTGAAAGGAACCTGGAAAACATCTACTGCTTCACCTCCACCATCCTGTTGTATTGCTTCAGGAAAAACTCATTGATTCAGGTATATTTTCCTTACACCTAAGAATTCTCCTCCCCACCTTCAAATGAAATCGGGGCTGGTTTTAGCGTAGGTGAAGCCCGGTGTGACAATGTTTGTTGGCGCCCCTAGTGACCACCTCCACCACAGATTCCCTCACTACCACCCTTTAACAATGGCCCTCAACTCTCCACAACCACTCTCTCTTAGATAAAACCACAGTGCCCCTGCACTATACAGTAATGGTATTAGAGTATATGTTACCAACAATGTCCATTCAATGAGTAAAGAGAACAATAGAACAACACCCAAGTTATTTAGATAACTAAACAGTAGGCAACCATGTTTAGACGTGTTGGCCTACATATAGGAACAATATACGGAATTTTTCACACCAACAACGGATCTCATCCAAACTTCTATTTTGTCTAAACATGGTTGCCTACTGTTTAGTTATCTAAATAACTTGGGTGTTGTTCTATTGTTCTCTTTACTCATTGAATGGACATTGTTGGTAACATATACTCTAATACCATTACTGTATAGTGCAGGGGCACTGTGGTTTTCTCTTGTTTTGTATGGACTAAGCTTGGTCCATCCTTGAGCGGTTTTGAGGATTTACCGTTCGCCCCATTGCCTATACCGACCATTGAAAACCAATTATTTCTACCCTAACTGTGCGGTTACTCTGGCTGTGCGCCTTGTAATTCTGGAACACCTAAAAAAAACTCCCAGTTGTTTGCACTCTCTCTTAGATGCATTCAATTAGTTTTATAGTGCTACTCATTGCAGTTTAGGGTGTCAGAGCACTTTAAATCACACACACATTACACAGAGATAATTAATCATAAGTGCGTAAATCAGTGTACAGGAAGTGTTACGCAAGACAGATGACTACAAGTTGTAGGAGTCACATTGCTCATCCTGGTAGGCAGTATAGTTCAAGAATGCTTGGTCTGGGGAAGCATAAACTCAGAATTTGAAACGTAACAACATTGCTGGGGGTTATATTTAATAACCATAATAGATTTCTGCTCAAATGAACCCTTTTTGCAACATTATGATAATAAAAGACTGGGCAATAAATCATAACGCTCAAATCTAAACCTTGTATTTGGCATACAGCTCTTTGATGACAGTTATTAGCTCACGGTTCTATATTTGAATTTTTACATATAAACTGCAAGTAACAAAAAGTATTTCTATGACAAAAGCAGTAACCCACTGACCTATTTACATTTTATGCACTCTGTGATCTGCATGGTACATGTTTTTTGCAGTGGGCATATTAACCCACTACACTACCTTATTTCTACTAAACAAAACTCCAATCTCTCTCCAGGAAGAACATTAATCACCGGAGTTATTTTGACATTTTTATTGTTGCCTAAAAATTGTTAGAGGCCAGGAAGGTGACAGCAGGGGCTTTTAAAATTATATTATGCTTGCAAAAAAGGTGTCTCACACCAGAAGTCAGGGCCTAGTGCCATGGCACCAGTCACACCGCCCTAGAGTCGGCCCTGAATGAAATGAAGTATTTGAAAAGTATAACTCCAAAGGGCTTATTGATAAGCCCCTTGCGCCACCGGTGAGTCACTTTTTTACGATGTTGGGGGGGGGTGCAGAGGTCTGCTACATATTTGCCAGGCAGCACTAAGCCACTTTTTTGGGCTTAATGCTGCCTTGTAAATATGGTTCCCCTTAACGCAGTTTGCTGTGTTAAAGGGGCGTGCAATGGGTGTTGCTGAGGGCGTTCCCAGCAACAAACATGGCTTTTTGACACTGCCCCAGATTTTTGCGAAATGATAACTCTGAGGCAGTGCCAAAACATACACCTTCCCTAGGGAGGCATAAGGGAGGCTGAACAAGGAGAAATGAGAGGTAGTAATGTCCTGCTGTTCTAGAGGGGGGAGAAAACAGGGGGAAAAAAAGGAAAAAACAATCCGTCGTGGTTAGATGAACCCGTGAAGTGAGTGATTCGTGTTGGTAAAGGTGACCAAGTGCACGATACAAGCACGGTAAATTCAATTAAGCAAGGGACGTAAACTGGTAGCAATGAGAGATATACAAGGAATTGCAAAATTGTAGGCCGAAGGTGGGAGAGAAAACACAAATTCTCCGAACCAACGTAAATGTAACATCTACAAATGGCATGCAAAAGGTCTAGACGAAATCAGAAAATGGGTACATAATTATTGACACATAGCGTTGACGGGTGGACTGAGAAGCATACAGTGACTGCTTGAGATTATGCCAAAGGTGGGGAGGGAAAGAAAATGGATTACAGGAATCTAGTGTGTACCATAATGATAAATAAACACAAAAGCAAAAGAAAAATAATGTATCCTCAAACAGGTATAGAATGAACTGTTCAATAAGTATGGTGTGAATAACGGAATCTAGGAGGGCAAAGTACATATGGTGAAACGGTATCTTAGAGCATGGAACAGACAGTAGATGAATGGAAGTGCAGTCAAAATTAGGTGCCTGGGAGGTTACCTGTGAGCAAAGGCGCGGATCTAAAAGTAAAATTAATAGTATGCACTGCAGGTGGCGCAAAACGCAGCGGTTCGGCTACTCTGCAATATTCCCAAGAACTCCGGAGTCTCGAACCATCGTCGAAATCTACATTGGCTCGGGATTGAAAACAGAATCCGCTTTAAAGCCCTGAACTATATGTTCAGAATTAAAGCAGGTACAGCGCCCAAATATCTTCAAACCCTCGCCTACCTCTATACTCCCAAGAGAAACCTTCGGTCGCAAACAGCAGCTTGTTTCTGCGTACCGAGATTCAAACGGGCAAAAACAGGTGGCAGATCCTTTGCCCATCTGGGACCCTCCCTTTGGAATTCGCTCCCCCCTTGCATCCGGAAGGAAGGAAACCATTTCAGGTTCAGAAAGCTTGTTAAGACCTGGCTGTTTGAACAATAACACTCAACAGCCATTTCCCCCTTTTTTCTGCCCTCAAACTAGCTGTGTCTAGGCGCCGGGAAACCCTTCTTGGGTAGCTGTTGCGCCTTACAAATTGAAAAAATAAAATAAATATGCACCTTTACATTTGGAACGGAAAAGGCTGGCTCCCTGAGTATATATGCGGGTAGCAAGACCGGCCAGGGGTGTTATTACGGTGTAAAATAAATCAAAGCTCAGAGATCATACATTATAACTGTAGTAGTGTACCAGCTAGAATAACATTGAAGGATACAGTGTGGTGTGTAGGCACCAAAGGAATGAACAGTACATACATGAAGGAGAAATAGAGAGCGTAGTGAAGGAAAAGTAGAAATAACGATAGGCGTTACCTGAAGGGCTACAGTGGTGACGAGAACTAGAAGGGCGGGAGAAGGGTGGGGGAAATATATAAATCAAGAAGAGTACGCCGGGTCTGAGACGATCGCAGGTCAAGTGCGCGTGAAGCAAAGGAAGAGATTGAGATTAAGCCTTACCGGTAGGGCACGGAACGGTGGACAAGGATGCCTGTGTTGGCGCACGGCAGCCCATTGTGCGCTGGCGCAGAGGAAAAGGACAGGAATGCACCATATCTGATAGATAGGGTGCATTCATGCCCTTTTCTTTCGCCATAAGGCAACGCCGCAGGCAGGCAACGGGGCTACTCTATGGCAAAAACTCATAAACAAGGCCCCAAGTACCTATGGTTAATTGGGTTCTCTTGCCTCAATGAGACTAGGTGGGTAGCTGGGACATTCCAGCATCAGCTATGCTGAGAACGGCAACACTAGACATAAAGAAATTAAATTGTATCTCAAAAAAGTATCAATGTATTGGACCACGAAGGAGAACAGGTGTGCAAAATGTACAATATTCTAAACTCCCACATACCATGAAAATGAGTTTAGTGAATTTTCCCACACTTATTTTCTGCATATAGTTTTCTTTAACGCACTAATTTATCACATAAGACGAATACAGAAGGGAAGAGACGTTCCAGGGTAGTATGAGAGACAGTGATAGCAGTCACAGAAGTTCTGGAGAAAAGATTCAATGAAAGGAGAGTTAAAGGGTGCATGTGGTGGAACCTGATCAAAAGCCAGCATCTTGAGATGATCCTGTCAGATGCGCACTGAAGAGATCTTGCACCCCCAATTACGAAGGAATAGTTTCTTATCCTTAATTCCAGTTCTCTCGAAGGGGGGACTCCATTGAAGTCATAAGCACTTTTTAACAATATAGCTTCTTAAGTGTAGATGCTAGCCTGTCTTCAGGAAGGCCTGCAGAGTCGCTTACAAAAGAAAACGATTATGCAGCCTATAGGAGCAAACTACAAATGCCAAATTCTTCATCTTGTACTTCAAAAAGTACCAAGAGAATTATGAATATATCATTTCATGATGTTTTTGTAAAACAGCATAAATCAGCCCACTCCAACTCTGAAAGTAAAAAAAACTTAGGGGTCATTGTGGACAATAGATTGACCTTCAACGATCACATAAGTTCAGTAGTTTCTTCCTGCTTTCTGATCTTGCAAATTCTGAGGAAAATTAAACCCTTTCTCTCTGAAACGGACTTTAGAACAGTAGTTACAGTCCTTGGTATGTCACGCCTGGACTACTGTAATAGCATTTATCTGAATGCCCAAAATCAACATCTTAATAGGCTTCAGATAGCTCAGAATGCAGCCGCCAGGCTTCTGACAGGTATACTGAAATTTGTTTCAGTAAAAAGAGAGTTAACTTGGCTACATTGGCTCCCGGTGAAGCGAAGGGTTCAGTTTAAGGCCTTGTGCATAGCATTTAAGGCTCTCAAAGGTATTGGCCCTGACCATTTGAGGCAAAATTTCGAATGGTATTCCCCAGCCAGGACCCTGCGGTCTAAAGGAGCAAAAAATTTCCGAATCCCCACTGTTAGGAAAACCAGCTGGGGTGGCAGGAGCTTTATCACCTGCGCGTCCAAAGCTTGGAACGAGCTTCCGTTCTTGCTGAGAAATGCCGTAGACCTTCTCTCCTTTAGAAAGGGTCTGAAAACCTGGCTTTTTACTCATTGAACCCCCTCCGATTATCGCTTAAGCAGAGCTCAGCACAAGGACACCCTAGGGTAATCGCACGCTTTTATAAATTTAACTAGCAGCCCGTCCCGACATTGTCCGGGTATGAATCGCTGCCGGCCAGTAGTATATTGTTTTGTAGGATTTCGTTTTGATAGCATTTCTTATCTGTGACAGGCCTGTGAAACGCCCGGATTCACAGTGCACTGCTGATGCACTTAAGAGTGCGCGTTCAGTAGTGTGTGAACTCGAGTTTCCTACTTTATTTTTCCTTGCAATATTATATAGCGCGAACTCGACAACATGGCATGAGCACAATTTACATTACAGAAGAACACATTCATTTGTGGTAGGCACAGGGAGACAAAGCGATTTGCCTGGAATCACAGGATGGTGAGCTGATGCCGAGATTTGAACGTAGCTCCCCAGCTATAAAGTTCGCAATTCTAGAACTTGTGGCGGGAGGTGTGTCTAAAAGTGTATGTCGGTGCTGGCCATCAATGAGAGAGACCTGAGCATTTTTCAAATCGGTGGTGAAAAAATATGAGTATGTTGCTGGAGATGTGGGCCGCCGTGGGAGGGTAAACACCCATTATTCCTCAACTTTCTTTCCGCATACCATCACTCCGCATACTTTCATTACAAAAGTACGATGACTCCGCAATGCCATTATAACGCATGGCATTACATTTGATATGCTTTTACCACGCATACATTTACAACGAAATTCGTTGTTAATGCTTGAATGGTAAAAGCATGTTTTTTTTAAATGTTTGGATAAGGTAAGTATGGGTATAGGGGTATATGTTTTTGGGTTCTGAAGTGTACGTTTTGGGGTGTTTGGGTATTTTAAGGGTTCAGATATAGTTTTGGGTTATGGGGTACAGGGGTAGTTTTAGGGTTCAGGGGTAGGTTTGGGTTTTGGGGTAAAGGCAGGGTTATTTTTATGGTTCAGGGCTAGGTTTGGGTTTTGGGGTACAGGGGTATTTTTAGGGTTCAGGGGTAGGTTTGGGTTTTGGGGTAAAGGGGTATTTTAAGGGTTCGGGGCTAAGTTTGGGTTTTGGGGTACAGGGTTATTTTTAGGGTTCAGGGCTAGGTTTGGGTTTTGGGGTACAGGGGTATTTTTAGGGTTCAGGGGTAGGTTTGGGTTTTGAGGTACAGGGGTATTTATAGGGTTCAGGGCTAGGTTTGGGTTTTGGGATACAGGGGTATTTTTAGGGTTTAGGGATAGGTTTGGGTTTTGGGGTACAGGGTATATTTATAGGGTTAAGAAGGGTTAGTGTTTAAGGGTGTTGGGGTATTTTAAGGAGTAAGGGTGGGTTATGATTATGGGGTGCAGGGGTATTTAAAGGGAGCAGGGTGGACACCCGGAGCTGGAATGTACAGAACCTGGGAAGAAAAAACAATGAAATATTGGGCACAGCGCTCGCTTTTTTTTTCCGTAATCCCACGCCCCGCACACGCCCACAGCACACGATATGAGACATGGCATGAAGGCCAGAACGTACCACACGCCCCCAGCGTTTGTCACGCCACCAGCACACGCCCACAGCACAACGCAGACACGCCCACAAGGGACTACTTTGCTGGCACGGTTCTTTTACCTTTTAAATGTATATGGTGGGCGTCTGTATAGCCTATGTCCTTCTGCTGCAACTGCCCTTTCCAACACTGTATTGGGTGTTGTGATTGGTGCTGTGGTTCCTGAGATTACCCGCCTCAAAGGTTTGGGCTCTCTCTTTATTATATTAGTATAGATTAACATAACATAAATGTCTTTCACAAACCCTGTTTTGATAGAGTATAGAGATTAAGGAAATCAGGACAGTGTAGCCTATAGGGATGCCATGTTTAATAAACACGAGTACATCAGGGACGCCTTTTTTACTTTTCGGACATGAATACAAATAATAGTGACAGTAATGGTTCTGGTTTTTAAGACACCAAGAGCTTATAGAACAGGCACACCAGCGGCCTCAGATTGGACGAAGGCCAATGTGCCATGGACCCCAATGGGCTTCATCGTACAGCAATTTAGGACAACAAGTGTATTAGGGACCTCGTTGTACATGGTTTCGCATGTGTGCTATCTTAGTGGGACATCATCTCATTTAGTTAGGTGCACTGAGTACACGCAGCTGCTAATATTCTAGGACACTCGTGAGCACCAGTACTGACAGCTTAAGTCGCAGCCCAGATTACACCGGCAACACGGGTAACAGGAAGTGAGTCATTTTTACTACCTTCAGTTTCCCACATACAGCAGCCATTTTGGGTATGTCAACGCTCTAGCGTTTTTTACCGGCAGAACCATTCTGCGCGCAAACACGGAAGTCATATCGCATTTAAGCAGCCTCCTCACACCGACTCCCTGTTCATCGAAGCCACGACCTTGACGACGTGAGTACAGCATAGCCGTTAGATCTCCCCCTAGACAACAAGCGTTCTCTAGCATTTTAAGTTGGGCATGGTTTTTCACTCCTTTTTTCATTCTCTAACCATTCCTTAACAGGGTATGACTACAGGCGCTCCTCCCCTCCCGTGAACAAGCTCATGGGGCTCTAGTTGGGTATAAATAATGTATGTAATTTTTTTTTATTTGTTACCTATAGAGACATGTAACAACACACATAGGGCCAGATGTAGGTAATTTGTTTTTTCCGATTCTTAAATACTGACTCATACCGAATCGGTATTTCAGAATCGGAAAATGGTATGTAGGTAAAAAATCTGTAAAATTTACCGATTCGGAATGACTCGGTATCTGATTTCGGTATTTTCCAAATCAGTAATTTCCGAATTGGTAAATTCCGAATCGGTAAAACCCATTCATTCCTATGGGCCTCCTGGCCCATAGGTGCTTTGCCAAATCTGGCCCAGTTTTCGCAAAGCACCAAAACTGTCTGAGATGGAGGAGCTTGTTGCAACAACCCTGGAGCCAGAATGCATCCATGGGATTGGAGACCTGGACAGTACAGCAAGAGCATCAAAGAAACAAGGTAAGATGCATGTACCCTAATCCACAACCATTACCCTGAACCCGTACCCCATTGTGTAGAATCATTATACTGCAGAACAGCTCATACTTGGTGCTTTATATATATATATATATATATATATATATATAACATACATCATGGTAGACGTAGTCATGAGTACATGCATGCAATGCATACACCACAAGACTCAGCAAGGCATGCCACACACATCTCCAAACACACAATGTACACTGGGCAAAGGTGTGTAAACAATTTATTTAAGAACTACACACAGGTGAACAACAACATTGACCCTATGTCAATTTGATTCTACAGGAGAGTCCTCACGCAATACAGCACCAGCAAGGGAGGAGAGGGCACCAGCAGCTAAGAGAAGAGAAAAAGAGAAACAAAGCCCAGGTCATAGCGCTGTAGAAGGAGGCAACAACACAACCCAGGAAGCCTCAACACCAGAGCGAGCCTCAACACCTGTCCCGCTATCACCTCTATTGTTTGGATCTCCTGAATTGGTAAGCACACCGCTAACACCCAAACCAACGTCCAGGTCGTCCATGCAGGGAAGGGCGAGTAGGCCTGATGTGCCCCCTCAGAGGATCCTGCAAACCTCTGATGAGGAGGATGAGGATGTTGAAAATCAAACAATTGCACCTGTGGCTGACAAGGCCAGACCACAGATTTCAGCTGGCGCTGCGCGCACCAGTGTCCTTGGCAGGAGGGCACGTGAGGCTGGCGATGGGCAGGAAGATGGGAGCGTATTCTGTGGCCTGGAGGCCACAATGGTCAAAGTTCAGCGCATGCAGGCCAAGGCACTGATGGCCGTGCATAGGCAGGTGTGCAGCATGAACAATAAAATGACAAACATGGACAAGGGAATAGGCCACATTGCATGTAGTTTGGAGGCAATTTCCAAGGGGATGTCAGACATCAGACATCAGGAATCAAGTTCACTCTCATATAGGAGATTGCCCATATATGAGAGTGAACTTGATTCAATCACACTGGTACATTTGGTCATGACCTTAGCTCAACTGGCAATGAAAGAAAATTTCTTCCGATTTGAGGACAATATATATTTACAGGTATCCGGGACCAGCATGGGGAGCGTTTTCGCTCCCAGTCTAGCGAATCTTTATGTCCACCATTTTGAGCAAGAGCAGGTTCTGTGCCAGACCAATCCTTTTCTACAGTCAGTACGTACATGGAGGCGTTACATTGATGACGTTCTGGTGGTGTGGAGAGGAACTGAGGAAGATCTTTGCCTTTTCCATCAATGGCTCAATACAAGGAACAACTATCTTAGTTTCACTGTCGAATACGATAGGTACAAACTGCCTTTCCTTGACTTGTTGATCAGAACCACACCTACTGGTTTGCAATCAGAACTTTACAAAAAACCAATGGCTCGCAACTCGCTATTGAGCTACGAGAGTTGCCACCCAAGATCTTTGAAGAATAATTTACCTTTTGGGCAATTTCTTAGGATCCACGGGAATTGCTCTGAAAAGGACTCGTTCGAGAAACATGTAAACAATCTGAAGGGCCAACTACTGGCCAGAAAGTACTCCAAGAAAATCATTCGAGACTCTACGAAACGGGCTTCTAATAACAACCGAGAAGCTCTTCTGGAACCACCAGTGGTTAAAGAAAAGTCTGAACGAATGACATTCGTGAACACTTTCACCACAAAATCCAATCGAGTACAGAAAATCGTTCAAAAACATTGGTCTATCCTCAACACCGGAGGAGATCGATTACCCCCACCTCTTTTTGCCTTCAAACGGACACCCAACATGTGAGACAAGTTGGTGCATACTCGCCCAAAGAGTACAACATCTCGTACAATAGGCACCCTTTGGGACCTTCCAGCCATTGAGGGTCACCACCCCTGTGGTACTTGTGCCGCATGTACACAAACTAGAAAATCATTAAGCATTGATATCGGCACCAATTATCCATGGCAACAAAGGAAGTTCACGAATTGCAATAGCCAAAATCTTATTTACCTCATCGCTTGTCCTTGTCAGCTACGATATGTAGGGATGACTACAAGGAAAGTGAAGGTGCGCATCTCGGAACATAAGAGCACCATCAGATGTAGTAAGCAAGCTACATGCCTTACTTCACACTTTCTGGAAAAGGGACATGGCCCCACTGATTTCTCCTGGACTGTGCTCGAACAGCCATTCATTCCGGAACACGTGACAGATACAAGCAAGTATCTGTTCACCAAAGAACAGAAATGGGTGTACAAGCTGAACATGGACAAAAGCGGGTTAAATTAAGATATCCCGTGGATGTCCTTATAGACCCGTCTTGTTACTTCCTGCACTTCTGAGACACATTCATGTACATTACCCCACTGTTATGTACACCAAAATTTCTAGTGATTATTGCTTTATGTACTAATGCAAAACACAATAGAGTACACTAGCATACACGCGGCCAATATTTGAAAGCTGATTAAGTATTTAACATCCTTTTACTCGTTCTGCACCCAGTATTTCGTGTAGTATAGAATAATATATACCTTTGTAAGAATTTGGCTGACATACAACTAACTGTGAGAAGCTGGTATTGCAATGGGTACGTGGGGATCACGGTTTGTGAGGTGTGATGGCTCAGTTTTAAAAGAGCAAGTTTAATGTGGAGGGTTTATTTTTGATTTATTTTTGATTTGTTAATGCACACGAGAAGTAACTTTTTGTATTTATTTGAATTTAGTTGAAATCGTCTAGTAATTTATTATATATGTTAAACTTAGAAGATTATGGAATGCTAATGAATTTCTTGTAACTATTGATTCACAGTTACCCCTGACGAAGGGCCAATAATCCGCCCGAAATGCATTGGGTCAAAATAAAGAACTGCTGCTCGGAACTACTAGTTGCGTTTTTTTATCGTTTTCCGGAAGAGGCTCGGATGGGCACACGAGAGAATGAGAAGCTTTTAAAAATGCATTTTGTGACATATGTGGACTTGGATTAGACAAACAGATTCAAAAAAGAAAAAATAGAGATAAAACTTTGATAAAGAAAGTGATAATCGTTCTTGCATAATATTACCTCGAAATGGTAAATGGATGTAATGGATTTTGAATCCTATATAGCAGTGCAACTGGGAGTGGAGCGCCATTACAGCGCTCCCCACAGCCTATTGATGTTACATGGTGCAGCTAGGGCGATGCACGAAAACCCAGTTTTGCACGCAACCTTTGAAAACAAAGGACAAAACAGACTATTGGACTAATAATGGTGTGCGGACCACCCTCTTTTGATGTTTATAAATTTATCGCCCCCCGTTGGTTACGCACCCAAGTTGAACAGCAATTTAAATGATGCTTCCTAGAATATCTAAGTACCCACATACTGAAAATAACGAGTTCCGAGCACCTGGAGTGGACATGCTGTGGATCACAGTAACGAAAACACCAATTGTAAACAGTGCATAAAATTCATCTAATAGTGCATCCAAAGAAATTGATTATGTTTGCTAGTCGATACATTTGCGCATATTTATTGTGAGTCACCAAAGTACTATGGGAGTTGTAGTTTAAGGGAAACATAGTGCGTCAGGTGATTAATTAATGCACACGGAAAGGGGGTGGAGTACTAGTGTTTAAATTCGCAAGTGGGTGTTTGGAGATGACTAACGGTTTCTAGTGCGCGCTGCGCAGTTAGAGTTACGGCAGAATGAGCAGGTATGTGGAGTGAAGGGGTTGGAAGACATACGGTTATGAGGTCTCGGGTAGATTAAGTAAACAACATGAATTTTGGAAGGCAGGGGAGGAAGTGATTGAAACACAAGTCCTGTTGAATATGTAGTTGGGGAAAAGACGAGACAGAAGAGGGATTGAGTTTTGATTGGAGGACCCACCCGAATTGAAGTGAATTTGGAGAAAATGCTTGACGCCGCACTATACGAAGGGGAGAATTAGTTGGGAGAGTGAGAAGCTGGTATTGCAATGGGTACGTGGGGATCACGGTTTGTGAGGTGTGATGGCTCAGTTTTAAAAGAGCAAGTTTAATGTGGAGGGTTTATTTTTGATTTATTTTTGATTTGTTAATGCACACGAGAAGTCACTTTTTGTATTTATTTGAATTTAGTTGAAATCGTCTAGTAATTTATTATATATGTTAAACTTAGAAGATTATGGAATGCTAATGAATTTCTTGTAACTATTGATTCACAGTTACCCCTGACGAAGGGCCAATAATCCGCCCGAAATGCATTGGGTCAAAATAAAGAACTGCTGCTCGGAACTACTAGTTGCATTTTTTTATCGTTTTCCGGAAGAGGCTCGGATGGGCACACGAGAGAATGAGAAGCTTTTAAAAATGCATTTTGTGACATATGTGGACTTGGATTAGACAAACAGATTCAAAAAAGAAAAAATAGAGATAAAACTTTGATAAAGAAAGTGATAATCGTTCTTGCATAATATTACCTCGAAATGGTAAATGGACGTAATGGATTTTGAATCCTATATAGCAGTGCAACTGGGAGTGGAGCGCCATTACAGCGCTCCCCACAGCCTATTGATGTAACATGGTGCAGCTAGGGCGATGCACGAAAACCCAGTTTTGCACGCAACCTTCGAAAACAAAGGACAAAACAGACTATTGGACTAATAATGGTGTGCGGACCACCCTCTTTTGATGTTTATAAATTTATCGCCCCCCGTTGGTTACGCACCCAAGTTGAACAGCAATTTAAATGATGCTTCATAGAATATCTAAGTACCCACATACTGAAAATAACGAGTTCCGAGCACCTGGAGTGGACATGCTGTGGATCACAGTAACGAAAACACCAATTGTAAACAGTGCATAAAATTCATCTAATAGTGCATCCAAAGAAATTGATTATGTTTGCTAGTCGATACATTTGTGCATATTTATTGTGAGTCACCAAAGTACTATGGGAGTTATAGTTTAAGGGAAACATAGTGCGTCAGGTGATTAATTAATGCACACGGAAAGGGGGTGGAGTACTAGTGTTTAAATTCGCAAGTGGGTGATTGGAGATGACTAACGGTTTCTAGTGCGCGCTGCGCAGTGAGAGTTACGGCAGAATGAGCAGGTATGTGGAGTGAAGGGGTTGGAAGACATACGGTTATGAGGTCTCCGGTAGATTAAGTAAACAACATGAATTTTGGAAGGCAGGGGAGGAAGTGATTGAAACACAAGTCCTGTTGAATATGTAGTTGGGGAAAAGACGAGACAGAAGAGGGATTGAGTTTTGATTGGAGGACCCACCCGAATTGAGGTGAATTTGGAGAAAATGCTTGACGCCGCACTATACGAAGGGGAGAATTAGTTGGGAGAGTGAGAAGCTGGTATTGCAATGGGTACGTAGGGATCACGGTTTGTGAGGTGTGATGGCTCAGTTTTAAAAGAGCAAGTTTAATGTGGAGGGTTTATTTTTGATTTATTTTTGATTTGTTAATGCACACGAGAAGTCACTTTTTGTATTTATTTGAATTTAGTTGAAATCGTCTAGTAATTTATTATATATGTTAAACTTAGAAGATTATGGAATGCTAATGAATTTCTTGTAACTATTGATTCACAGTTACCCCTGACGAAGGGCCAATAATCCGCCCGAAATGCATTGGGTCAAAATAAAGAACTGCTGCTCGGAACTACTAGTTGCGTTTTTTTATCGTTTTCCGGAAGAGGCTCGGATGGGCACACGAGAGAATGAGAAGCTTTTAAAAATGCATTTTGTGACATATGTGGACTTGGATTAGACAAACAGATTCAAAAAAGAAAAAATAGAGATAAAACTTTGATAAAGAAAGTGATAATCGTTCTTGCATAATATTACCTCGAAATGGTAAATGGACGTAATGGATTTTGAATCCTATATAGCAGTGCAACTGGGAGTGGAGCGCCATTACAGCGCTCCCCACAGCCTATTGATGTTACATGGTGCAGCTAGGGCGATGCACGAAAACCCAGTTTTGCACGCAACCTTCGAAAACAAAGGACAAAACAGACTATTGGACTAATAATGGTGTGCGGACCACCCTCTTTTGATGACATACAACTAATGACTGTCATCTGAAAATATATATAACATTTATGTGGGAACTACATCACCCAGATGGGTGTGCGTTACGCACGTGACGCGCGCAGAGTCTTCAGGAGAAACAAGACAGATAAAACATGTCCAGAAACGCCGCCGGCCACCTTCCCAGACAGCTCTGAGGGAAGCCAGGTTTACCGACGGATAGGTTAGTCTATAGTAATGTATGTGAGCGCTAAATGACTGCTCTAATTCTGCCACGTATAGGATTTCGCTATTAAAGGTAAACACGGCTTTGTAAAGGAGTTAATGGTGGCAGTAGAGTTTAGAAGAGCCTGCCATAACTAACAACGCTGGCAGGAGAGTGGAGACGAGCTTGATAAGTTTGTAATAATTATCCGATAACGCAGTACTCAGTTTCTGCTGACAATGCGTCTTTGTTATTATATGGACATAGCACCACCAATTAATGAGTGCTGAGGTAAGAATCGGCATGTTTTACGCGGCGCTGAGTCTCTAAACAAGCGAGCTCGCTTTGTGTGTGTATATAGATACAAGTAAATCTGTGGGCCAACATATAAAAAACTTTGCATAACACATGAATACATATGTTCCCTATGTAAATGGCCTCTGTGCGCTAGGATACACGGATGGCCGTTTTTAAGACAATTACAATTAAAACAATGCTGATATTATAACATTACCAACAGCCGAGGGGTTCAACAATTTAAGCACTCGTTTCTGACAGACCCAGGGTATGAGTCATTTGATTCACGCCTGTTGTTCGTTTGAGCAATTTTTCTTTCCTTTTTCTTTCCTAACCACTAGTGCGGTGATCCTATTACCTGAGCTGCAGCCAGGTGAGGTGATGCCCGTCCTCCTACCTCAATAGGCAAGCAGGTTTTGCACTAATCGTGGGAAATTTCCCGCCACGAGTAAGCTTGAGACATTGCCTAGCTACTACGATATGTACTATATTATCTTTGACTTGTCATTTTGTTTTTTGTTTTTTTCTGTCCTGTTTGGGTGTGATCTCCCACTCTTGGTCTGTTAGAAGCAACTTCTATGAGGAGGACTTTTCCATGACATGAAGCAGGTGACATGGTTATTAGTTTTAATTGATTTTCACTTTTTGCAGTAGTGAACTGGCCCTGATAAAAGCTGTGGAAAATTCCACATGAGCTGAAACATGTTGACCAACCTCTGAACAAGCAGCCATTTGCTAAAAATGCTTTATTTAATTTTGCACTGCTTTTAACTTTGGAAGTTTCGGAGACACTTAATAAAACATTTTCTCCCCACTCTCCAATTTTACATATGCACTCTCTTCTTTCACTCACGCACTGCACACTAGCTACCCTATCAAATGGTGCCACCCCTATTTTTCGCACATTGTCTTCATAAAAGATTGGCATTGAACATTGAGTTTTTCCATTGATTGCCAACATGCTCTCCCTGGTGTAGGGAGAACCCATATGATGATAAGGGCGGTACAGAACGAGCACTGATGGGTACTTTTCACAGCCTGGTGATACCATGTTGTGCTCACAATTTGCACAGGTATAACTCTCATTCCTCCTTGTGTGTTGATCACACCTTATCAGATTTCCCAGAAAAAATATTGTTTTAGACCCATAGACACGTAGTGTGTTGTTACATGATTCGCGAATCGGGGGCTGTGTCTATGCTATGGTCTTTAAATATGCCCTGAGACCCTTTTCTAAAAAATGTTGTTTCTTATATACCTATAGAGACAACCTGATATACCACGCCACAATCATATGGCCATGACGTAATTTTGTGAGATCTGATCTGAAGACGTTTTTGATCTAAAATAGAGTGTGTGTTTTATGTTATATGTTGTGATGTCAAGTATTGTCATTATTTGTTCCTCATGGGCAGCACAACACTCACATACCGTAATATTCGCTGTACATTTAGAGAAAAATATATCACGTTTCTAGCAAAAATATATCACTTCTCTTACAGAATGCCACACTAGGGATGTTGTATTCCATTAATTGTTCCCATGCATGGACTTATTCTTCCAGACCTGTGTAAATAATCTAGTGCATGTTATTCTATATGCATCATATTCCACTCATTTGAGTTGCAGACCACATTGTTGTTTACAAATAAGAGTGGTAAAGGGATCACCAAAGGTCCCGATGAGAAGCCAGGGGGATGGCTTCGAAATATGTCGACTGAGGAGGTGCTAGCTCATTATGGCATAGAATCTCCATTTCCCCATTTTTAACAATACCAGCTAGAAGGAACATTAAATGTTATGTTTACACATAGCCAGGTATTTTTTAGCTACTTCACCATTCACACATTTGACCCTTCCACTCTCACTTCTGCATAACACATGGTGTTTACTACCAAGTGCTCACGCATCTTCGTAGGTCGTAGCACGCCCCGTCCCGCAGCGGGGCGGGAAGAACCCAATGATGAAGCATGCTACCAAGGGTCCTTTTGGTGGGTGAGGGTTATTTTAACAAAGCTGTGTGCTTCCCCAGACAAGAGGAGGAACACAAAACTCACAAGAAGTACATAATACACTGGAAGGACACCTTTGTTTTTACGTCATTAAGGGTGGATTCCTTTTGGTTACTTTAAGGCTTTTTGAGGAGGACGAATCCAATTCTTGTTTTTCTCTACATCTTCACTCCCTCTTTTGGTATTGTATGTAGCCCTATAGGCTGTCATTGTATGACTTAAAAATAGAGAGTGTCTTTAATAAACTAGAGACCACCATCATGCTCCGCAGGTGGCAGTTGCTTCAGTTCTTTGTGAAGCAGTGCATGTTTAATGACATGTGGGTACCATGGTTACCTCTGCTCACTCTATCTGGGAGGAAGGAGGGTTGTTTATGACTTCAATGGAAATTCCTCTACGAGATAACTGGAGTTACAAGCAATAAACTATTCCTTCTCTCATAGAGTATCTCCAATGATAGTCATAAGCACTGAATAGAGAAGCAACCCCATCTCTACTAAGAGCAGTGGAGAAGGCAGAGGAATGAGTAAGGTAGCCATTTAAGCAAATAGATTTTCAAACAAAGTCTTTTCTACCTGAGCATCTGCTCTAGCATCAGAGCCTAGGCAATAGTGCTTGGTGAATGAGTGAACATATCTCCATGTGGCTGCTTTGCAAATATCTGGTATAGGAATATTCCTCCTTAAAGCAGCAGTAGGCACTTTACCCCTAGTGGAGTGCGCTTTATGTCTAGCCGATAGTGTCTTGTTAGCTTTTTGATAGCAAAGTAGGAAACAGGAAACTATCCATCAGGAAATGGACTTCTTGGAAGTGGCTAACCCTGTACGAACCGGACCATAGTTGGTAAACAATTGGTTGGATTTCACGTTCCTTATCAAAATAAAACTTCAAGACTCTCCTCACATCAAGAGAATGAAGTGTTCTTTCAACTAGAGTAGAGGGATTCTAATAGAATATGGTTACATTTACGTGGAAATAAAAAATAACCTTAGGGAGGAATTTTGGGTGAGTCCTCATGACCGCTTTGTTAGAGTAAAAGACTGTTCATGGTTCTTGAGAACATAATGCTTGGATCTCGCTAACTCTGTGAGTTGATGTGATTGCTACGAGGAAAGCGGTTTTCCATGAAAAATGTGGGATGTCTTGTGAATGGGCTTGAAAAGGTCCTACATGTGCTGTGAAAGGACTACATTGGGTTACCAGGGAGATGAAGGATGCCTAATGGGAGGAAAAACCTTCTTCAACCCTTCTAGAAAATACTTGATCACAGGCATTTTGGAAAAAGAGGTTTGTGAAGTGCATTTTTTGTAGGCTGTAAGGGCTGCCAAGTGAACCTTTGTGGAAGAGAATTCCATGCCAGATTGTGCCTATAGTAGTAAGTTGTAGGGTCCACGTTCTTAGAGGAACACCTCATGCAAAATCTCTATCACCTGAAGGCATATGCAGGACATGTTGAAGACCACTTAGCCTCCTTGAGGATGTCCATGCTGTCTTGTGGCAAAGTCAAGTGTCTGGATTGCACTAGCTCAGGAGTCATGCAGCCAAATTCAAGGAGAAAATATTGGGGTGAATCATCTGGCCTCCGAGTTTCGTGAGCATGTCTTGACTGCATGGCAGCTTGAGTTGTGGACGCTTTGACTGGTGAAGAAGATCTGTGAATCACCATTGATGTGGCCACTCTAGGGCTATTAGAATGATTTTGGCTCTCGAGTGAGACAGCTCAATGAGGACTGACGGTATGAGGGGAATAGGCATAAAGGCAAAAAAAAATTCACTGGACCTGTTGATCCATAGGGCATTTCTTAGTGTCCCTGGCTGGAAGTACCTCAAGGTGAAGCCTCTGCAGTTTTTGTTTTCTGCAGTGGTGAACAAGTCCATGGTTGGAGTGACCCGTAGCCTGAAGAAGTTTTGCATGATGTAGTCTTGTAGGAACCTTTTATAGTTTTCTTGCAGAACTCCCTGAGCATTTTGGAAACATGGAGGATGAGTTGCCGTGATCGTCTGGTCCCTGGCTATGAGCCATTTCCAGATTTGGGGCCTCGTGTGACAAGGGCCTGGGCATTTATCCTCCCTGCTTGTTGAGGTAGTACATGTTGGTTGTATTGTCCCTCTGAACAAGCAGGAGCTGGGTTTTGAACAATGGACGAAATGCCTTCAGCACTAGATGGACTGCACGTAGTTCTAGGAGATTGATGTGATCGGTCATCTCCCATCTCCCACTGTAACCACTTCTCCTGAATTTGGAGGTGATCCATGTGGGCTCCCCATCCTAGTAGTGATACATCCATCACTATTGTTTTATGAGGAACCCACTGATGAAATGGCATTCCTCAAAGCAAGTTGGCTGGAGAGCACCACCATTTCAGGTACAGCTTTGCTTGAAGGGATAGTTTTATCTTCTCTTCCCGGAGAGGTTGCCTATGGAGACAGGCATTCTGTATGAAGAAGATGTAGGCTGCCATCAAGCTGAGAAGAGATGATACTGCTCTCACTGTGGGGCGAGAGTTGTGAGAGAATGACACTTCTGAAGTATTGATAAGCTTCTTTTCTCGGGAGGACACAGGCTTGCCTGTATTGTGTTGATGGAAGCTCCCAGATAATGCAAGGTTTGAACCGGGGTAATTGTTGACCTTTTATGGTTGACAGGAAGCTCTAACCTTTGAATGAGAGTGCAAGTCCAGTTGTAATGAAGTTGGGCTTCCTGAGAAGATAACACCTTGATTATCCAGTAGTTTAGGTATGGGTATACGTAGTTTTGGTGCTTCCTACTGCCATGCACTTTGAGAATGTTCTGGGTGCTGACTTCAGGCCAAATACTTGGTACTGATAGTGGTCCTGTCCCACCACACATGTCAAGAACTTTCAATGTTTTCTGGTGATTGGAATGTGAAAGTATGCATCTTGAAGGTTGATAGAACAAAGCCAACCTCCTGGTGTAATTGGGGATAGCGTTGATGCAATGCCAGCATCCAGAACTTTTCTCGCAGAATCCATCTGTTGGCTGTTTTGAGGTCAAATATGGGTCTGAATTAGTTCTTGCCGTTCTTCTTCACCAGAAAGTATCTGAAATAAATGTATTTCCTTGTTGTCTGTGGGGAACGACTTCCATCGCCTGCTTTTGAGGATGTCGACTTCGATCATAGCAATGGAAGATGGAAATTGGACGGTTTTGAAGATATGGACGGTGGAGGACTGGTGAATCTCAGACGATATCCATTTTGCAGAATATTCATAACCCAGGCGACTTGAGTTATGTTTTGCCCCTCTGCCAGATAATGAGAAATGCTTCCCCCCCACTGGAGTGGGTAACAGAAGAGGGGGAAGTAATAATTCAGAGTTTCAATCCTGATGGTTGTTTCCCGCCTTGAGTAGGCTGCTGGGTGGATCTTCCCCTAGTCTGGTTTTGTTGGAATTGCTGATAGAGTTGTTGATGCTGTGGTTGTTTGTAACTCTGATACCACTGAGGGGTTTCAACCCTCTGATCATAGAAACAGCATTGCTAGGGCCTGAAAGATTTCCTTTGTTCCTTAGGTTTCTCTAAGTCTGCTGCCTTTAGAGTCTCCAGTTCAGCATTCATGCATGCCATCTCATCATCAGTTGGATTCCAAAAAGGGTAGAACCAGTGAATGGGAGATTTAGTATTCTCTGTTGAGACTCTGGTTTGTGGGGTGTGAGGGGGAGCCAAGAAATCCTCCTCAGAGCAATGCAGTAGCCATATTCATGTGCCACTAAGAGGGAAATATCTGCTGCAGCACTTATGACTTGATTGGAAACCATTAACTCTTCATTAAGAATTTCCATGAAGACTTCCCTTTTATCTCTGGGGAGATGTTCTGCGAACTGCTGAATGGATTCCCATAGTGCCCTATCATACCTACCAAGAGGGGCAGTTGCACTGGACACTTTCATGGTGGTTGCCACAGTGCTAAAAAACGTTACGACTCACCCAGTCTAGCTTTCGACTCTCCTCATCAGGAGGCACTGTAGAAGTAGGAGTAATGGTATGGTGCTTTTTTGCCACTACCACAACCACTGAGTCTGAAGACAGGTCAGCACAGAGGAAAGCAGGATCTTGCTCCGGAGGACAATATTTCTTTTAAAGCCTTGATGGAGCCAATTTGACTGTGTCTGAAGTCAGAAAAAGATCCAAACCGGTTCTAGGATACCTTCCACCAGTGGCAGTAATGGTCTTGATGCTAACTGGTGTTGGAGAGTTTTAAAGATTACTGAAGTTGAGGGGGCCGGAGCTGACATGGGTATGTTGAGCTTTGCAGCTCTCCTCACCAAGATGTGCCTGAACTTGGTGATATCACATCCACTGGTGAAATTCAAGGTGATGGGGAATCCGAAAGTGATGGAGTGTATTGTTCAATAGAAGGGAAGGATGGATTGATGGAACGATGGAGAGCTCTTGAACGAGCACCTGGTAGATAAGATGAGCACCTGGAGCTGTGACGGTGACGACTTGAATGATGGCGCATTCTGGAACAAGATGTGGGTCTCGGCATGGGAGTGTCTACTGGTCACAGGATTGGTACCGGTATGGTAGGCACAGGAGGCAGCAATGGTAGTAGCGGAGGTGGAGGAGGGCATGCTGCTGGTGGTGGAGAACTTGGTTCGACCTTTGAAGAAGGGGAATATGTCCTGGATTACTTCAAGTCTTGGGAGGAATACATACGTCTCCTCATTTTCCTTGCCTCCTGTTGTCTTGTTGACATTGAAAGACTTCCCAACGCTGATGGCCATTGATGCCCCAACATCAATCTACTTCTCAACAGTAATCTTCGGCAGTGCCTCAATGTCGAAGTGATCCTTAACGGGGACCTTCGACGGCTCCTCCACACTGATCTGGACCTTGGCAGCAACCGATGTCAGTGCCTCGTAGTTGATAGACTCCTCAACGTCAAACGAGGTCTGTGTGTTGACGTGGTTTGTGTCTTCGATGTCGATCCACCTTGCCTCGACGATAATCTTCTGCGCTTCCTCGGTGTCAACTCGGCTGTTGACTTTAAGCAGGTAGGCACCGTACCTCACCTCGACATCGATCCTCTTGACGTTAACTGGGATTAATGACGTTTTTCTGCAGTTATCTTCCTTGCATGCCTCCAGAGACAAATGACAGACCCCTGGTAGAGGACTGACCTTCTCCTCACTCTGAGGTATCACCTTCGGGCTGCATCTGTTGTCTTTGTCGCTCCTCAGTGTCATGGAAGTGAGTTTTCTCCCTGTCTTTCAATGCACATCTTGAAAAGTTCCAGCAGTGGTGACAAGACTCAGGAATATGACTTTCTGGGAGACAGATAATACAAGCCTCATAAGGGTCTGTTTTAACCTTCTTTCTCCCACAGGCTAAGCATTTGTGAAACAAAGAAGATATTTTATCTGACTAAGGGCCAGATGTAGGTGGCCATTTACCGGCCAGTAACGGCCGATTTCGGCCGTTACCGACCGGTAAATAGGTTATTGGGATGTAGGGGGCCAATTTTACCGAATCGGTAAATTTACCGAATCGGTAAATTTACCGAATCGGTATTTTACCGATTCGGTAACTTCTAGATGTAGGTGGGACTCTTCTGAGTCCCAAAGGCCTTTCAGATTCGGTATTTTACCACCCAATCCAATTGGGTGGTAAAATACTGAATCCAGGTGTGCATGCACATGTGTGCATGCACACCTATGCCATGTGACAGACAGACATGCCCTTAGGGCATGTCTGTGTGCCACATGGCACACATGCCTGTGTTTGGGGAGCTAGAGGGTGTCAAAGTGACACCCCCTGCACCCTTGCTGGAATTGGTATTTACCGAATCGGTAAATACCGATTCGGTAATGCCCATTGGTTCCTATGGGCTTCAATGCCCATAGGAATCAATGGGCATTACCGAATCAGAATTTACAGAATCAGTACATACCGAATCTTAACGATTCGGTATTTACCGATTCTGTAATACCTACATTCCCCCCCCCTCTATTTTACCACTTCTTAAATACCGAATGGGTAAAATTCGGTATTTAAGAAGTGGTAAAATGAAATTACCTACATCTAGGACTAAATGCCTTAATTTTCTGTCAGAAAAAAAGCAGAAAAAGCCAAGGAGCGACCAAAATTGTCGAGTGGAATGGTTGTCGACAAAAGTTCTGAGAATTTTGTGGGGAAAAAAGTCAAAATTGTCTGAGCTCAGTGCTCTAGGATCCTGTCAGCAGGAGCAGGAAAAAAGAACTGAAGCAACTGCCAACTGCTGAGCATGATAGGATACTGGTGGTCTTTAGGTTCTTAAAGGCACAGTCTCTATTTTTAACTAACATAATGACAACCTATGGGGCTGCACTTTCCTGTTTTCCTTTATCTCTATAAAAAAGGGATTGTGAGACATTTACGCTGTTTATATATATATATAATTCTCCTTGACCCTTTTTTAAGGTTTTAAGTACATAATGAAGAATTGGTCCATTGTAGCCTGCTTCTATAGGCTGCATAATCTTTTTCTTTATTAAGTGACTCTGCAGGTCTTCCTGAAGAAAGGTGAACATCTACACTTAAAAAGATACATTGTGAAAAAGTGCTCCGGGGTCCCTGCACATGGGTGGAACTATTCAGTGCTTATGACTATTAATGGAGATCCCCTACGAGAAAAACGCTACCTAGGTATGTTCTGAAATGCTACCTAAGCATGTTCCAGCCCTAGGCCTGCCGAGGAGCAACCACACTGAATGGTGTTTAATGGCCAGGAAGTAATATTACTGAAAGGAGAAGGTTTGCCATAAGGTACCAGGGAAGTACACACCTCAGCTACAGAGCAGCACACAGCATGTAGTCCCTCAGAGAAAAGATTAACATATCATTGAGTTCAGCCAAAAAGCAACACGCAGTCAAGAAGCACTGGGGACATTCACACACATACAGCACTGGGATCACTGACATAACCTCGACAGACCGAATATCGACTGGACAAAATATCGATGACTAATTATCGACAACAAAATTATCGATTTACTATACTTACACAACAAACATCAAAAATATCGACTACACAATATCGACTACTAAAAACAACGACTACAACAATATCGACTCACAACATTATCGATTTCTAAAACACCGATTATTAAATATTTATATAACAACAGTCAAAATATCGATTACACAAACATAGATAGCAAATTTATCGATTGTAAAAAAATCGCCATTAATAGATCCTAAAATAAATGACTTTATTATTTAATAATTAAGTCATACTGATCATAAAAAACCAGATTTAGTTAATATAAATAGATGACATATATTATTTATTTTCATAACATTTACAACACACAATAAATACTAACATACATTTTATAATACATAAACAATGTTTCGACCTTCTACACATTTTTTACAACTAATTATATATATTCCTCCACTTTACAAATATCAAAATAACATTACCTAGAACATTACCTATACAAAATAAATCCTTACACATTCAATAAACGTTAATTGGCGTCACCCATATAAGGAAAACAATTAGCATAACAGAAAAAAATATTCAAATCAACAAATAAAAACAGACTATCCATTTAAACAACCAATCCTATTTCTGAAACAATTAACCTAATACTATATAAATGAAATAATAAGTAACTAAAAACGCAGTATACATCTCCTAAGTAAAGGAAGACGAAACTCTGCTGGATTTCTGGAAGAAAACTGATGGACTTCAACAGAAAGAGACCTACACATATCTAAAGTAAGTACTACTACATTATTAGTCAGCGAAAATGTAACTCTCAAAGCTCACACCTATATTTTAAAGCAAAATACATCAAATATATCTTTTTTTTTTAGCACTCATCCTACAGATGAAAAAAAAAACAGAAGACCTACACAACACCTGGACATCAAAAGTTACATATAAAAAAGTAAGTATATATTAGAAATGTAAAATCGAGAATTAATAGATAGGTAACTAAATCTAAACTAGCAAAAAACGTCGAACAAATTATCATAAATAGTAATAAAATATATCTACACATTTTCTCAACTTCCACAGGTACAAAAAGATATACACAGAAAATAACAGTTTGAAGAACATCAACAGCTGAAAATAACGACTTGAAAGCATCAAAACATTTACAGGTAAAATACAAATGTGTGAAACTGTATAATGTGATTAGAACATTTTTTTTCCTTAAAAAATATTTACATTCTCTTTTAATTACCTCCTAGCACTACAATACTATCATGACTGAAGGAGCTAAATTCATTTATTCACAAAAAGGGAAAATGCTTCTTTGTTACATGGGATATGTCTACACTCAAGAGAAACAAAAAGATTTGAAAGTGTTTTGGAAGTGTACGAAATATTATGCCAACAAATGTTATGGTAGAGCTATAACTCAGGAAACTACTGTTACTTATACTAAAGAACATAATCACCCACCCAATGTAACAGAAATAGAGATTAGACAAATGCTAGATTCCCTTAAAGAAGCTAGTACTAGCACTGATCAACCAACAACTGCTATTCTGAAACACCATTTAAGTGTACTTCCCCAACATGCTTCTAGCCAATTACCATCTATAGAATCCCTTAAAAGAACAGTAGCTAGACAAAAAAGAGCAACATGCACTACTCCTCCCACACCAAAAACTTTAGAAGAAGTCCAAATTCCACCTGAACTCTCTGTAACTCACAATAAAGAAAATTGTATACTCTATGACAACAAATCTAAAGATAAAAGAATTATACTGTTTGCCACAGCAAACAACATGACAAAACTTACCCAATGCCAAACTTGGATGATGGACGGTACTTTTTCTGTATGCCCCAAACCTTTTTATCAATTATACACCATCCATGGTCATTTCCAAAATGCAAATATTCCATTCCTTTATGCCCTTCTACCAAACAAACAGCAAACTACCTATCAAGAAATACTAACTGAAGTCAAGCAACATACTAACAACTATTTTCCACAAAAAATTATCATTGACTTTGAAAAAGCTATGATAAACAGCATCCTTAAAACATACCCACACACAGCAATACAAGGTTGCTATTACCACTTTAATCAATGTATCTGGCGACATCTACAAAAATCAACCTTGAGTATCCAATACGCCACTGATAGCACATTTGCTTATCAAATCAAAAAACTCATCGCCCTAGCCTATGTTCCACTAACAGATGTAACTGAGCACTATAACTTATTAATAGACAGCCCCTACTATAAAAGAAACGAAGATAAACTAAGCCCTATGCTTGACTACTTCGAAGACACATGGGTAGGAAGGCTACACAGATCAGGCCACAGAAGACAACCCAAATACCAAATAGCTTGGTGGAATGTCTACCTTAGCACACTAAATAAGGAAGCAAAAACAAACAATGCAGTTGAAGGATGGCACAATGCCTTCCAAGCAACTACAGGCCGAGGAACGCCTACCCTTCACAAATTAATACAATCCTTACAAAAAGAACAAAGTTACCAGGAGCTCCGAATGGAGCAATCAGTAACTTTGATTGGACCTAAACTCACCAAAGAAACTAAAAAAATGTATAACACACTCCAAAGTCAAGTTACCCTCTATCCAACTAGCAAAGGACTAGAATATCTATCAATGATTGCCAAAACTATTCTTTAAAACATTACATAACTATACACGTAAAACTAAACATATTTTTCCTAAAATTCTTCATTATAATATGTAACAAATTGCAATTAAATTATCAAATACATAATATTAACATATATAAAATGTATTTAGATAATGTATTTACAAAATGTTACATACAACGTAAGTAAAGCAAAATTAAAAACAGTTTTCCCACCCATTAAAAATCCAGAAAATACTTATATTTCTGATGCAGCTTCAAACGTAATCCAATTCCAAGCAATCCATAGGACACCATTCCAAAAACCCATACAATCCATGAAAGCCCAAAAAAAATGCAAAAATACAAGCAAATGCATAGCGACTCCTTTCCACTTCAGTAGACACCAGATACCATAGAAAACCCAAAAATCCGTAATGGCGAAAAATAAACGCTCCAAGTAAATGTAAAAACCCAAAAAATAGTGTGCAAAAATAAGAGTATATAATACTCGTTACACAGCTGTGATCAAAAAAGAAGGGAGTCCTCCAAAACAGCGAAACGCGACGATAACCTAGAAAAAATAAATAACATACCCACCCACATAAAAACACCCATACATATATAAAAACACATATTTATACATCAAACATATTATCTTAGTAACATTTAAACATATTACCTCACCTCACACACCTACAACAAAAACGCGGTAAAAATCCAATATCGTACACTCTACCTAACACCGAACACACAATCTTCTCTAATTAACTCTACCTACATAAACATAAACACAGCACACATACACTAGCAATAAGTTCAGAAACTTATAAAACACAATTAAAACAAACTTACCCTCTCTAACGCGAAGCAGCACCCAACCGCGATCTGTTGAAGCACCAAATACGCCTAAGTAACATTACGCGGTTAAAAAGTAGTCCCTGTATACAGCTAAATGCTATTTAATATCTATATTCCAACACTTTAAAAAATACACAGAGTATTATATTAAGTGTAAATATTTTTTTAAAGTGTATAAAATTATTTCATAAATATTCATAAGTTTGAAATAATTATTCAACTGTTATGTTTTTGTTAAAAAATTAATTTTTGATTTATAAATACATTTAGTAAATAATGTTAATGTAAAAATAAATTGCATATATAAGTTTGTTACAAGAAATGTTTTTTTTAAATTTGCAAATATTATGTAAAACATTATGTATGTATATAATAAATGTTTTTGGTGTTTATGTATTTAAAAATGAATATTATAAATATGTTCAATATTCATAATAATTATTTCCAAAAATATAACATGACTTGGTAATAAACAAAAATGTTACAATTACAAAAAAATGTACATAATTTGCAATCACAATAAATTCAATGTGTATCTGAATAAATATTTTGTTATTAAATAAAAAGTACATATTACCAATTTGTTTCAGAAACTATTTAAATGTTAATATATGTAAAAGATAAAATAATTATGTTAATATAATTTATGTGTTAAAAACATATACATGTACTTCATATTTTTGTTATGTTAATAAAAACATTGAATGAAAATTTTTGATTATAAATAAAAAATGATTCTCTACTTACAAATAAATTTTTATATGTGAATAAACAATTTTTCATTTATGGCATTTAACCCTGTCTATGTTTCCTTCTTTATTATTGTATATAAATATTATTTGCATATTAAATAATCTATTAAAAAATACCTTATACATTTAAATATGTTTAAAAATGTATTAATATTTAAAGTCCTACAATACCAATAATTGTTTTAATGTATATTAATTCAAATATTTTATATAAAATATATGAAAAAGTAACTAATTTAATAGACATTTAAATTGACCATATTTTTACCCTGTATCCCTCTAACCTAAAACCCTAAACTGACCCAAAGCCCTAAAAACACCCCTTTACCCACAAACTAAAAACTGACCCAGAACCCACAAAATACCCCTTTACCCACTAACTGAAAACTGACCCTGACCCCTAACAATAACCCTTTACCCACTAACTGAAAACTGACCCTGACCCCTAAAAATACCCCTTTACCCACTAACTGAAAACTGACCCTGACCCCTAAAAATACCCCTTTACCCAAAAACTGAAAACTGACCCTGACCTCTAAAAATACCCCTTTTCCCACAAACTGAAAACTAACCCTGCAACCAAAAAAATACCCTTTACCCAAATACTGAAAACTGACCCTTAACCCTAAAAATAGCCCTTTACCCACTAACTGAAAACTGACCCTGACCCCTAAAAATACCCCTTTACCCACTAACTGAAAACTGACCCTGACCCCTACAAATACCCCTTTACCCACTAACTAAAAACTGACCCTGACCTCTAAAAATACCCCTTTACCCACAAACTGAAAACTAACCCTGCAACCAAAGAAAGACCCTTTACCCAAATACTGAAAACTGACCCTTAACCCTAAAAATAACCCTTTACCCACTAACTGAAAACTGACCCTAACCCCTAAAAATACCCCTTTACCCACTAACTGAAAACTGACACTGACCCCTACTAATACCCCTTTACCCACTAACTGAAAACTGACCCTAACCCCTAAAAATACCCCTTTACCCAAAAACTGAAAACTGACCCTGACCTCTAAAAATACCCCTTTACCCACAAACTGAAAACTGACCCTGCAACCAAAAAAATACCCTTTACCCAAATACTGAAAACTGACCCTTAACCCTAAAAATACCCCTTTACCCACTAACTGAAAACTGACCCTGACCCCTAAAAATACCCCTTTACCCACTAACTGAAAACTGACCCTGACCCCTACAAATACCCCTTTACCCACTAACTGAAAACTGACCCTCACCCCTACAAATACCCCTTTACCCAAAAACTGAAAACTGACCCTGACCCCTAAAAACACCTTTATCCACAAACTGAAAACTGACTCTGAAAGAAAAAAATTACCCTTTACCCAAATACTGAAAACTGACCCTGAACCCTACAAATACCCCTTTACCCACTAACTGAAAACTGACCCTGACCCCTAAAAATACCCCTTTACCCACTAAATGAAAACTGACCCTGACCCCTACAAATACACCTTTACCAAAAAACTGACAACTGACTCTGCACACAACATATACACCTTAATAACCAAACAGAAAAGTAACCCAGAAGACTAAACCAACCTCTTTCCCCAAATACAAAATAATATATATATGAGAATATCTATAATTATATATATATATGTTATATATATCTTTATATATCTAATTATAAATATATTATATATATGTAATTAAATGTAATTAGACAATTATATTTCATATATATATATTTTATATTTAATTATTATAATATTAGTTATATCTATTTATATCTATATAATTAACATATTTTAAGTCTTTAACAATTATTTCATTATGAATACCAATTAATTAATTAACATATGTCATTACTTATAATTAATTAACTTCCCACCCTATACCCCTATTAACACACAACCCACTACATAACATAAAAATGTGATATGTAACATAATTTACTATAATAGCATTAATGTTAATAAATTTACAATTACATAAAATATAATTAACATATTTAATTTATTTTACAAATATTTAATTATTCATAACAATTAACTAATTAACATAATTAATTACTTACAATTAAATTACTTCCCACCCTATTCCCCTATAATCCCACAACCCACTACATATCCTAAAAAAGTTTGATTTTACATATTCAACAATAATTCCATTTATTTAAATAAATTAACAATTAAATTATATATAATTAACATATTTTAGATAAATAACAAGTATTTACTTATTCTTACCAATTAATTAATTAACAGATTTAATTACTTACTATTAAATTACTTCCCACCCTAATCCCCTATAATCCCACAACCGGCTACATGAAAAAAATTATTTAAATAAGCATAATTCTCAAATAAGCTATTAAAATAACATATTTACCAATTACATATTATATATTTAATTAAATAGTAATTTAACAATTAATTACATATTAATACTAATAATTATATTTACATATTTAATTAATTAATACCAATTAATATATTTACATATTTAATTAATTAATACCAATTAATATATTTACATATTTAATTAATTAATACCAATTAATATATTTACATAATTAATTAATTAATACCAATTAATATATTTACATAATTAATTAATTATATTTAAAATACTTCCCACCCTATTCCCCTAAAAACCCACTACCCGCTCCTAGAAATTATTATAGTAATATAATTTTTTTTTAATTTATTAATTATTTTTAACATTAATTCTATATAAATAAATAAATAAAATTAATACATTTTAACACAAAATGCTATTATAAAACATTAAAACAATGTACATTGAACTATTACATATTATATATATACATATTAAAATTCGATATCATGAGAGTCGATATTGTGACAGTCGATAACACAACTTTCGATATTTTTAAACTAATAAACATATCGATATTTTTTACTGACGATATTACTTACTCGATATTTTTTATGTCGATATTTTTTACATACATAACAATCGATTAAAAAAAAATCGATATTACTTACCTCGATATTAATGCCATCTCGATATTCTCTAGTCGATATTATGTCCAGTCGAAATAAATGACTCGATATTAAGACTGTACACCACAGCACTGTGCACCTCAAGGACGGAAGCACTGCTAATCCCTGGAATATGGTGCACATCAAGGTCTCCTCAGCACAGCATGAGGATAGTACTGAGACACACCAGAACAGCAGGACACTCAAACAACAGAATAAGAATATATATACATTGCAGCCATTTATTAATAAGCACAGGCCACAGAATCATGAGGGCTGAAGGTACAGTCGGGTACACAGCGCTGCCCCACTGTACCACTAAATACCTTGAGGGAGTTATAACGCTTTTTGGAATGGAAAAGTTAAGGCACTACTAAGATCATCTGCTCAGTACCAGACTTCCAACTTTATCCACCTGGAATGTTGATGTGTGACGTAACCAAATGTTCTTAGAGGGGAAAAGGAAATTAGGGGTTGGAAGAGCACAGCCAGCGATTTGAGAAGACAACGAGGGCAAGGGTAATCGCATATTTAGAATTTAAAATGAGGCATAATTATTTCTAAATTAATTAATGATCCCAACTAAATGACCTGACGGCAGATAATTGTAAAACAATTGATTCAAAATATGTTATGCAGTCTTGAAGACCCCACACCTTGAAGGGCATGGCACTTGTGGCATGATTCTCGAGATAAGATGTGCGAAAGCATGAAGTGCAAATGATTTGCCAATGGTGACCAAATGAACGAGAAAACCTTAAACATACACCAACTGTATATGGAAGGTGTAGAAAATGTGACTTTTCTGAGCAGTCATCCCAGGTTTTTCACCTTTTTCTGGAATCTATTTTTACTGGACTTAAAACCCTGTTCATGGTTACTCCTGCTAAGGAGGCGTATAGTGCCCGTGCTCCCCTTTTAAACATGTTTAATTGACTTACCCTTGATTGAAATGTTTAATTTGCCTATACGTCCCTAATATACGGTGCAGGAAATACAGCAAGGGCCTGCAAGTTAAATGCCACCTGTGGGTGAAGCACCTACTGTGCAATTCACAGAGTCGACCTACAAAACATGGCTACAGTGTAGCCTGACTGCTGAAGTGTGAAACCTGCACCTGATATGTCAAATAACCCTTTCTATCAGGTAAAGACTTTTCCAATATTAATATGTCACTCCTATTGAGGCCTCACAGTCCACACAGTGGGGTGCATGGTATTTAAAAGAGGGACATGTAGAACATGAATGTCGCCATGTCCCTACAGTGACAAGGCCCTAAAAGCTATTTACATTGTGGCAAGCCTGGCTGTCCTATACAGAAAACAGAGTAAAAGAGTACAGAGTAAAATATCAATATTGTTTTTTCTGGTTTGGGACCTGCAAGAAAAAATAACTAACAACTATATTTAATAGTTTTTAAGACTCAGATTCAATAGTGAAGTCAGATTTTTTAAATAAGTATTAAGCAAAAGTTAACTTTGAGAAAGTTATGTCTACCCTGCCTGAAGCTCCTGGGGGGTAATTTGCATAGGCTGTCCAGTAGCTGCCCAGCCTCTCCTCACCTTTATGAGGTGTGATTCCTTTCAGGAGTCACACAACGGACACAATGGGTAACTTTGATTGACAGGTCTACCTGAATGGGCTGGAATTGCTGCTCGACATTCAGGGTGGGGGGGCTGCTGCCATTGCTGTTAGCTCAACAGTGTCAAATCCCGCCTGAAATGCCTCTCTGAGACACATGTAAATCTTTTGCTACCTTGAACAGGATCAAACAGGACCAGAATGCAATACTTGTGTATCCCATGACTTGTTGCTGAAGGACCCGGCTTTGTCTTACCAAACCTCTGTCTCATTTTTTTTATTGTGAGTACAGGGCCAGCTTTTACTGGATGTTACTGTTGGATGTGATAGGACCCTAAAAAGTACCATAGCACACTCCCCTATACACCTCTCTCAGCCAACTTTGGTAAGCTCTCCAACCAACTCAGGTCAACTACAGTGCTAGAAAACGCCTGACTTGCTGCTCAGAATTCCCTTGGGGGTTGTGAAATCTTGCCTTGAGAGACTGCAGTATCACACTGGGTCTCACCTACAAATAGTTTAAAGCGACTGTAGTCAAGGAACTACTGTGAACAATAACAATACTTACAGTGGGCTTTGGGTCTCTCTCTCTAATTAGACCACAACGGAGATGTGATCTGTGTATCTCTAATTGCATCATGGGAGAGCAGGAGTCTCTTTCTAATTACGATTAGAGCTGGTGCCGGGAGAGTGTGTTAGCAGAACCCGAACAGTACGCAGAGCCCGAACAGTATGCAGAGACCACGAAGGAGCTCGAGATTGGCTGATGCTTACAGTGTGTTACAGGCCATAAAGGAAGAGACAGAGGACCTTACCAGAGGCTCATGGCACGAAGAGGAGGCATCTGAATACCTTGACTTGTGGAAATTGGTTCTGGTCTATAAGTGTGCCTTGGCGTTGAGCTACAGATAGTGATGTTGCTGGTGGGCTGTCGACGCTAGCCACCTTCGTGGGAGTGCCGCCACTCTATCAGAGGGTGCCACTGTTTTGTGCTGCATTTTCTGTCAAGAAGCGCCGGCCCTTGACTGAAAGATGAGGTGAGCTGCTGACACATCTCTGACTCTACAAAACCAGAAGGGGATTGAAAATGAGACCAACTGTGCTCCTCTGTCAACCCTCAGCCAAAATCAAACCAATACCGGGCAGGAGAACACCCACCAGGGCCGCCTTGATCATCGGGAGGAAATACCAGAGCATTAAAAGCGGCGAGGTTATGCAGCCTGTATGGAAAGACTCTTGCATGTTCACCCCCACAATTTTGGACCGATCCTGCTGGTTTTCTGAGACGGAACTGAGGCCTGCTAACCAAACATCAGTGCCAGTGTTCTAACCCTTACAAAGTATATGTTGAAATGACTATCCCCTATTGGCATGGACTGACTTACTTATAAGTCCCTAGTATATGGTACCCAGAGCTTGTTAGGCAGAGCATCTACCCAGGGCTGCAGCACTGATAGTGCCACCCTGTGTGTGACAAAGTACAAAATGGTTCCCACCCTGCCATTGCAGACCGGAAGAACAGTTTTAAAACTCTAGTTTGACTTTTTCATTTAAACCAATGGCAAAGCATCACTTCCCTTAACAATGTATGTAAGTCTCCCCTAAGGAAGGCCACCCAAGCCCTAAGGCAGGGAGCGGTATATTATTAACCCCTTCCGTGCTCATGACCAGCTCAGCTCGTCATGCAGTACACTGCTCATGTGTTCATGACGAGCTGAGCTCGTCATGAACAATGGGATTTACAGACCCCTCAGCACAGGAGGGGAAAACTCAAAGCACCCAAGGTGTTAAGTAGGACATGTATTTTTTTATATGCCCTAACGGCAAGACTTCCAAATTGTGTTTGTTGTTAAAGAATTAGTAGCCCCATTGACTAACACAGAGTTACCAGCTGACCCCTCAGCCCAGCTAACTTCTCAATGACACTACTAAAATGGATACTTCAAGGTATCAAATTAAACATGGTATTATCCCAGACTTGATGCCAACGTCGAATTAATGTCATTTTATTGGAAAAACAACTTTTAGAAAGTTGCCACTCTGGAGCCCCATTTATCCAGTGGCTTGACACAGTCAGTGGCCACCAGAAAGCTTTCTGCCCTCCTAGGGAGTAATGTGAACGGCTCCCAGCATCAGGAACAATAGCAGCCTGCTATAGGGAAAGGTATTAACTCCCCCGTGCAGGTAGCTACTCAAGGTGTTGACACAAAAGGCGAACTTCAAAGACGAAGCTGTCTGTTGTGGGCAAATGGTGATCACACTCCTGAAGGGTTGCCCCTTTGTTCAGGTAGACAGGCTTGAGGCGGGAATAGAGTCGAGAGACCGGTTCCCAAAATTGATTTTCCTGCAGGCATGTAGCTTGCAGGTAGCCACACCTCTAGAGTGGGCTACCAAGCTCCTAACATCCAAGGAAGGGTTCAGAGATCTTGGAAGTGGGCAGAAATGTGCACTCTGGGAATGCTAGATGCCACACATAGTCGGACATCATCGCAGGGCTGGAGAGTTCCTGCTAGCACATTGGCTACCGACCGCATCATCCCCTCAGTGCACTCTCTGGGATAAATATGACACCACTGGCCCCCTGAACTTCAGATCACTACAGTACTAAAGAAGGGACTGAAAAAGGACTGCCCTGGTGACCCCTGGACTTAGAGAGGCAGCACAGTCTGCTGAAATGCATTTGCTGCAATTTGGGCTAGCGAAGAGAGGACTATGTCTATGACGTCTGGCTCGAGGATAGGATGCTTCTGAGCCCCAGACCAAAGACGTGACTCCAACCTACCAGACACCTATGCTCCACCTCACTCGCACACATTTCCCGCATATGCAAAAGCAAAACTGGAAGTCACTCATTCTCCTACCTAGCACCGAGACATGGCACAACCTCCCTCAACACTCCTCCTCACTTCTTGAGTTCACAAGAAGCTGATGACCTGGCTCCTCGTATAAGCACCTTGGAGACTACACACCTACTCAAGCCCCTGGATACCCTCTTGGTGATTAGTATGCTATGCAAATCAATATAACATGACATAACAAGGATCATTCGGCTTACCCCCTGGAACCAGCCCCAGGGATATCAAAGCTGAAGGATCCCAACTAAGCAAGTCAGTAGCCACCTCTGAAGACTCGTCGCTGAGCACTGCTGGTCTTCTCAAGAGACTAATACTCCATGGCCAAAAGCTGCACCCAAACCTGCTGAACACAGGAACAACTCTTTTTTTCCTCGCAGTGTGTGACTATAAGGCATCACTAACCGCCTGATCCGCATGTTGACTAATAAATACACCCAGTAGGTAAGCATGGGATGTCCCCCATGCAGGTTAGACAGGCGTGAATACTGTTGTATGTATGAATTTAACTCATAATCATTACACCTAGGTTGGACAGCTGGACCTAGTGTAGTCTGCACAGAAAGAACAATTGTAGAAAGTACGGATTAAGATCAACACAATTAATACTGACTATTATCCATAGAAAATGTTAAGTTACACAGCAATCACCATTTTTTATATATAGTTTTAGAGGGATTTCGCCCACTGGAACACAACAAACAGAATAGTTATTAAGATTATGACAACACAGTCCAGTGTATAGGAATGGAGGAATCACGGTGGAATCACCCTGCTTCAATACTAGTTAGGTTTGACGTCCCCTTTCTTGTTTCTCTCTCCTCTACCTAGAAAACCTACTGAGGACACAGTGAAGACAGGTGAGCGCATTATGCCTCAATTTAGTGCATGGAATGCGTGCACTTTTCAGAAGCAGGGACACAAAGTAGTAGATAACCTAGCCCTGACGAAGGCCCCAGACCAACGTGGGCTCCTAGTGCAGGCCGAAACATGTTGGCACTTTAGAAGGGGTACATCTGAACAATTATATTCAGATAACCCTGAACTTTTCACGCTTTTATTCATGCCCCAGGTACCCTCCGAATACCTGTAGGTATTTTTACTATCACTCATCCGGTTCCCTACATGACCAGTACCTGCTTTATATAAGAACTCCCATCACATCTGGTTGAGTCCACCCAGGTAATATCATCTTACCTGGGTGTGGATAGACGCCTATGATGTAGCATGTCACGATAAGTGAATGAGGCGTCTACTCCAATATCTTTGGATACCCCATCGCCCAAAGATTAAGCAGAGGGTGACCGACACACTCCCTCTTGACCCGATTTACCGCCTTTTTCTCCTTTTTTTCCCTTCTTCTCCAGTAGGAAAGGCTGGATATCCCAACAGAAATTCAGGCGGCAGGGGTTGCTAATATGTTATACGATGATTATGGGTTTGGCTGAGAAACTAAGAAGGAAATGGGATGTTCTCCTACCGTGACTGCAGTTTGCATACAGGAAAGTTCCTCAGAGAGGAGTAGGTTTCAGTCTATTTGAACTACTCTTTGGACACCCTGTAAGAGGTCCTTTGAGCTTGGTTAGAGAAAGTTGGGGGAGACCGCTCAAGGAACCCAAACAAAACATTTTGGACGATGTGCTTGGCCTTTGCTCCAGAATAGCTGAGTACATCAAGAAACCAAACATAAACTTGGAAGCCTGCCAGGAGCTAGTCAAGCACTGGTATGACCAGAAGTCCTCCATGGTTGACTCCCAACCTGAACAACTCTTCACCAAGGCCATCCATGACAAATGGAAAGAGCCTTACCCTATATTAGAAAACAAGGGTAACGTCATAATTTAGGTGGACTTGGGAAGTACCTGATACCCCCAAAGGGTGACACTTGTGAATAAGCTCCATCATGACAGAGCAGACATTACAATGCTCATGGTGGCAGATGTGGGAGAAGAAGAGGAGAGTGAACCTCTTTCTGACCTACTATCTACCAATGTCAAAGATGACTCAGTGGAGGGAGTAGTTCTCTATTCCACTTTGACAGAACAGCAGCATAAGGACTGCTACAACCTGCTCATTCCATTTGCTGATATATTTCCTTAACCCCAGGTTTGACAACATGGTGTGCCCATAATGTGGACACCAGTGACAGCTTGTCCATCAAAAATAAGATATATATGTTATCAGACCAGGTCAAAGCTAGCATCAAAGCTGAGGTTGCAAAGATGCTAGAGTTGAAGGTGACTGAGATATTTAATAGTCCAGGGCCTAGCACAGTAGTTTTGGTGCCTAAGCCACACTCCAAAGGAGGAAAATCAGAACTGAGATTTTGAGTGGATTATAGAGGCTTCAAAGCAGTAACCAAAACTGATGCTGACCCCATTCCAAGAGTAGATGAGCTTTTTGATAAGTTGGGTGCTGCAAAATATCTGAGCACCTTTGACCTCACTCCGGCAGATAGCCCTCACACCAAGTGCCAAAAAGGAGTCTGCTATTTCAACTCCTGAAGGCCACTTTCAATTCAGAGTGATGCCTGCTGAACTTCAAAATGCACCTGCCACTTTCCAGGGGTTGGTGAATAGAGTATGCTCAGGTTTGGAAGACTTTAGTGCAGCTTACCTGGGTGATATTGCTGTCTTTAGTTCCACCTGGGAGGATCAACTGGTCCACCTCAGGGAAGCGCTTCAAGTCTTTCAGCAGGCAAGTCTGACTATCAAGGCAAGCAAGTGCCAGATAGGTCAAAGGACTGTGAGTACCCGGGCCACCAAATAGATGGAAACCATGTACAAGCTTTCCAGCACAACATTAAGGCAATTCTGGCCAGAGACATACCGAAGATACAAACCCAAGTCAAAGAATTTCTTGGCCTGACTGGGTACTGCAGAAGATGTGTCAAAGGATTCAGGGGCATATTACCAACAAATAGTGATATTTATCGCTAAGTAGGGTTAGCGGCAATATTTTTATCGCCGCGCATCACTGGTTTTTATCGCTGAGATAACTTGCTATTAGCAGGGTTTATCTCAAAAGCGATAAAAATCCAGGCGATAGCAGCAAAATGCGTGAATATCGCTGGGAATATAGCGATATTCACGCATTAGCGACGAAATGCTCTTAGCCATATTATCCACCTCCCATTGGCTAACATGGCTAAGAACAGGTCTGGGCAGGTGTTAGTATTTGGAGATATTCGCGCTTAGCGCGAATATTTCCATCGCTACGCCTGCCTTGCTAATAGGCGATAGCGACGTTAGCGACTGCTGTCAGTCGCTAACGGGTTGGGTACGCCCACTTTGCATGTCATTAGCGATAAATATCGCTGACATGCAAAGCGGGCCCCAAACCGCTCACTATCGCCTACAAGCTGTCGCTAACTGCTGTTAGCATCAGTTTGTTAATAGGGCGATAGAATTATTGCCGCTTAGCTGCCGAAAACGCCCGGTAACGCGGCGATATTCGCCTTTCGCCCTCCTTGGTAATATGCCCCATAGTACCTTAGGGGAACCTTTGACAAAACTAACCTCCAATAAACAGCCAGAAAAGTCTGACCAATGTCAGTAGGCATTTGATACCTTTAAAGAAGCTTTGTGTGCAGCACCTATACCAAAGTCACCTGATTTTATCAAGGAGTTTGTTGTCCATACTGATACTTCAGAACATGGGATTAAGGCAGTACTTTCAAAAAATGGAGCCGAGTTTCCCTCCAATGCCAGACGCACTGCTTCAACCTTGATATTCACGTTTTTACCAGCAATTATTTTCAATTTAAGCAATAACTCATCCGTGTTCTCAAAAGCTTTTTTACAACTTCATTTATTTTCATAGATCTTTTCACTCGTGTGACAGTCATGTATTTCAACAACTTCTCATGCCTCAGATATGCCCATCCAAGCCTTTGTCTAGGCACGCCAGAAAATATAAAACATCTTCAATCGCGAATTTGATGTTACCCAATGCATTTCGGGCCTTTATATAGCCCTTCTTCAGGAGTTCACTACAAATGAAAAGTGGCCTCGAACCACTTTGCTGTGCAGAAAATATTGTTACGCTAATAAATCTGTCCCATACTTTTAAATTAACCGTTAACCAGAGATTTCCCTCTAAACGGGGAGCGCAATGCTACCGATATCCCGCTTGAAAAAGACAATCAACTCAGCCTCCTTACCCAACTCATTTAAACTTTCCCTTCTATTAAGCTTCCCACCACGCACATGTTCTCTCATCTTAATGCCCTCACACTTCTTTTCCAGTTACCCACCCTTTACCTATCTAGTCATGGCCCCATCGCCTCATACCTTCGCTACTTCTTACCGTATGTTGCTTTTCGAAATGATTCCCTTTGTGAGGCAGTGCTAGCAGCGCTCCTACCTACCCCCTTATTAACTAACCCATGTGACTTGGCCACACCTTTAGATTTAAATGTAACCTGTTACAACCACTCTCCAATTACCATGTTGTCAATGGTAACTACATTCCCCATAATCCACCTCTTTGTTGTCACACGAGGTCTTCATTCAGTTCTTTTTAAACCCTCAATACCCTTACTTCCCCAAGCGATTCAATACTATACTCCTCCCACCCTGTCGCTGTTATCCACTGCGCTGTGACTAAGATGTTACAGTTCAGTTTAAAAAGTGCAGTTAAAAAAAAAAACATTAGTGGATTATAAACATCTAATGTAAGGTAAAATACGATGTTAACAAGATATTAACAAATAACAATGTCCACCCTCATATCAGGCCCTTGTCAATATATCTTCAAAAAATGGAGCAGAGTTTCCCTCCAATGCCAGAGGCACTGCTTCAACCATGATATTCACGCTTTTACCAGCAATTTTTTCAATTTAAGCAATATCTCATCCGTGTTCTCCAAAGCTTTTTTACAACTTCATTTATTTTCATAGTTCTTTTCACTCGTGTGACAGTTAAGTTTTTCAACACATTCTCGGTTGAAGCAGTGCGTCTGGCATTGGAGGGAAATTCTGCTCTATTTTTGGAAGATACATTGACAAGGGCGTGATATGAGGGTAGATCACGCTATCCAGAGAGCACACAAACAGTTGAAAGCTGGAAAAAATAATAAAACAAAGTAGAAGTTTAAGTAAGGAGTGCACTGCAATTCTGGAACTTTTGTACAAATTATCTGCCCTTCCTGCAGTAGCACCCACGGAGAAAATTGCCAAACTCGTTAAAGAACATGAGCACACTCGTGGGACACATATCTCAGAAATGGAAGACATTTTGTGATTGAACTGTCGGTTTTAAATCGGTTTATGGACTCGAACATCGAGTGAAAACAGAGACATTGTTTTTTGTTAATATCTTGTTAACATCGTATTTTACGTTACATTAGATGTTTATAATCCATTAATGTTTTTTTAACTGAACTGTAACATCTTAGTCACAGTGCAGTGAATAACAGCAACAGTGTGGGCCGAGTATTGTATTGAATCGCTTGGGGAAGTAAGGCTATTGACGGTTTAAAAAGAACTGAATGAAGACCTCGTGTGACAACAAAGAGGTGGATTATGGGGAATGTAGTTACCATTGGCAACACGGTAATTGGAGAGTGGTTGTAACAGGTTAAATTTAAATCTAAAGGTGTGGCCAAGTCACATGGGTTAGTTGATAAGGGGGTAGGTAGGAGTGCTGCTAGCACTGCCTCACAAAGGGAATCATTTGGAAAAGAAACATACGGGAAGAAGTAGCGAAGGTATGAGGTAAAGGGACCATGACTTGATAGGTAAAGGGTGGGTAACTGGAAAGGAAGTGTGAGGGCATTAAGATGAGAGAACATGTGCGTGGTGGGAAGCTTAATAGAAGGGAAAGTTTAAATGAGTCGGGTAAGGAGGCTGAGTTGATGGTCTTTTTCAAGCAGGATAGCAGTAGCATTGCGCTCCACGTTTAGAGGGAAAGCGCTGGTTAATGGTTAATTTGAAAGTATGGAACAGATTTATTAGCATAACAATATTTTCTGCACAGCAAATCGGTCTGAAGTCACATTTTAATGGCAATGTTCTTTCATTTGTAGTGAACCCCTGAAGAAGGGCTAAATCAAGGCCCGAAATGCATTGGGTAACCTCAATTTTGCGATTGAAGATGTTTTATGTTTTCTGGCGTGCCTAGACAAAGGCTCGAATGGGCATATCTGAGGCATGAGTACATGTTGAAATACATAACTTTCACATGAGTGAAAAGAACTATGAAAATAAATGAAGTTGTAAAAAAGCTTTGGAGAACACGGATGAGTTATTCCTTAAATTGAAAAAATTGCTGGTAAAAACGTGAATATCACGGTTGAAGCAGTGCGTCTGGCATTGGAGTGAAACTCCGCTCCATTTTTTGAAAATACATTGAGAAGGGCGTGATATGAGGGTAGATCACGCTATCCAGAGAGCACGCAAACAGTTGAAAGCTGGAAAAAATTATAAAACAAAGTAGAAGTTTAAGTTAGGTGTGCAATGCAATTCTGGAACTGTTGTACAAATTAAGGCAGTACTGTCACAGCTGAATGACCAGGGTCATGATCTACCAGCTGCCTTTATCAGCACACAACTCCTCCCCAGAGAGCAGCATTTGTGCGCCATTAAGAGGGAAACATTTGGAAAATTACCCTCTCTGAAGGGTAACTCAAAAAGTTTTTCCTTCCACTCTCTCTTTTTCTGTCTTCTTTTGTTGGCTTTAGGACTCTAAGCACGTTAGCACTGCTGACCAGTGCTAAAGTGCATGTGTTTCGTCCCTAAACATTGTAACATTGGTGTATTCACAATTCACATATTTAGTTTACTTGTATGTCCCTTGTAAAGTGGCATACCATATACCAGGGCTTGAAGTAGTCTTTCCAACCTGTTTCAGGCTTGCCATTACAAGGTCTGTGTGTGCAGTTTACTGCCAGTTCAACTTGGCATTTAAAACCACTTGTTAAGCCTTAAAATCCTCTCTTATGACACATAGGTCTTCCCTAGTTTAGGACCTAGGTAGCCCTTAGGATAGGGTGCTGGGCAAGTAAAAGGTAGGACATGTACTCTTATGTCTTGCATGTCCTGGTAGTAACAAACAGCTAAATTCATTTTTCACTGCTGTGAGGCCCACTCCTTTCATAGACTAGCAATGGGAAATCCTTAATACTCTTTTAAGCTGCAATTCCTGAATAGAAAAGAGTAGCTGTATCATGTTTTATATCTTTGTAACGATAATGATAAATCCTCTTTAATGGTAAAGTTGAATTTAAATTTACTGTTTTAGAAATGGCATTTTTAGAAAGTGGAGTTTTTCTGCTCTTACTGCTCTGTGTGCCTTGCAGCCTGTCTCCAATGCACATCTGGGGTGGGTGACAGCTACACTTTCTGCATTCCCTCTAGACAGCCACAAACACAGGAAGCATAGGTGTGACAGAGAATTCATCTGCATTATGATAGCTCTTGCTGGGCAGGAAGAGAGAGGGGGAACTGACACTTACACCTGCTTAGGAGGTGTCCTGTTTCCCACACAAAGGGCTGATTACCCCCTACTAATAGTTTGAAGCCAAGAATAGGATAAAAGGAGGACATGTTCATTTCAAGGGCCTGTTTTGAAATCCCCCCACTTCAAAGGCACAACTGAGCAGAAGTACTGGGGTTCTTCTGACCCTACGAAGACAGTAAACTACTGGGCATGTGAAGAAGTCTGCCAGGAGTAAAGACTGCTGTGCTGCAAGGATTGCAACACTGCTTGACTACTGCCCCGGAAGAACTGTTATTCTGCTTTGCTGTGCTCCCTACTGATCTCTGCCATACTGAGAACAAGGGCTGGACCCATCTCATTTGAACCCAGAGTGACTCCATGGGATTGCTGGCTTGCACCCCTGTTCTGAAGAGTCCAGGTCATCAAAGACTTCCTTCAATCCTGCAACAGCACCTTGACTCTGCCATTTGTGAGTTCTGCCCTTTCAAGTGGTGCCAGTCCAGACCTGGGCCCAAGGGATTTCTGCTGCACAGTGATGACTTTGCCCCGATTGTAATCGATGCGTTGCCCTTCAATGTCGCAGACATCAATTCGACAGACTGCGCAACTGATGACAATGGATAGCGTGGCTCAACGACGTAGTGCCTGCATCATAAAGGGGTTTGTTGATGAAGCCTTTATCATCTGCGCGGATCAGAACCAACTCCTGCTGATCTCTGCCGTGCTGAGGACAAGGACTGGACCCCTCTCACTTGAACCCAGAGTGACTCCAAGAGCTTGCTGGCTTGCACCCCTGTTCTGAAGTGTCCAGGCCATCAAAGACTTCCTGGAACAGCTCCTGGACTCTCCCATCTGTGAGTCTTGCACTGTCAAGTGATGCCAATCCAGTACTGGCCCCTTGAAAGTGATTTCTGCTGCACAGTAGCATCAAAATTGATGCAGTGATGACTTTGTGCCAATCGTAACCGACGCGTTGCCCTTCAATGTTGATGCAAGAGCTGATCGACGACATCGATTTGACAAACTTCTCGATTCGACGTCAATGGATAGCGTGGCTCAATGACGTAGCGCCTGCATCATAAAGGGGGTCATTGATGGAGCAATTATCGTCTGCGTGGATCAGAACCGACGCATTGAGTCTTCAACGTCAATGCTTGCTCCATCCAAGCTGCTTTTTTCAGCAGGACTTGCATGAATCCTGTAGCCAGCCAACCCTCCTTCGCAGTTGGCCTGAACTTTGAATATACCCCAGTCCAGCACAACCTCAAGTAACTCCTAATTGCTATTTGCTACTATGCACGAATGTTTAAATTATTCTTTTAAAATGTATAACTTCGGTTCTACTTACTGGATTTTTGTTGTTTTGGTCTTATTTTTCTCATTAAAACAAATCTGTGTGGAGTATTTTTGTGGTGTTTTCATTGTGTTACTGTGTGTGTTGCACAAACACTTTACACAGAGCCTCTTTAGATAAGGTTATCTTTTAGTGTGTATCTAGCTTACCCTGACCAGAGTGGTGGTTTTTGCTTTGACTGGGTGCATACCACTGCCAATTAGAAACCCCATTTCTAACAGAAACCTTTGCTGTGGTTTGGTTCCTGAAGAAGCTGATACCCTGCCTGGTTGGGACTAACTTCAGAGTTCAAACTGACCACAAACCTCTCAGATGGCTGATGCTGATGAGAGGAGAGAATCACAAACTGTTGAGGTGGGCCATTTCACTACAGAGGATTAACTTTACAGTGGAACACAGACCTGGGACTGACTATGCCAATGCAGATGGCATTTCCAGATTCTTCCACTTAGATGATGAGAACCACCAGGACAAATTTTAGTTACTCATTAGCTTTCGCCTTCAGGGTGCCATTTAAGGAAATGCATCTTTTTGAATGTTACCCTTCACAATTTTGGACTGGTGCTGCTGGTTTTATGACTCTGAGTGCACCAAGACCTGCTAACCAGACCTCAGTGCCAGTGTTCTAACCTATTACAAAGTAGATGTTGAATTGGCTATCCCCAATTGGGACAGACTGACTTACTTATAAGTCCCTAGTATATGGTACCCCGGTTGCCCAAGTCATGTAAGGCCGAGTGTCCACCCAAGGCAGCAGCACTGATTGTGCTGCCTTGTGTGTGACAAAGTACAAAATGGCTCCCAGTCTGCCGCTGAAGACTGGAAGACGAGTTATAAAACTGCTATTTCGAATTAGCCATTTAAAGCAAAGGCCAAATGCCCACTTCCTTAACAATATATGTAAGTCTCCCCTAAGGAAGGGCTACCAACACTAAGGAAAGGAGCTGTAAATTATCATGTAGGACAATATTTTATATGTACCCTAACAACAAAACTTCCAAATTGTTTTTTTTTTGCTGGGGAATAGTTAGTAGCCCCATTGACTAAGACAGTTACCAGCTGACCTCTCAACTCAGCTAACTTCTAAATGGGACTGCAAAATGGGAGGTATCTTTTTAAGCGTGGCATTAAAACCCATTTTGATGCACAAGTCAAATTTAATGTCACTTTCATGGAAAAACAAGTTTTAGAAAGTTGCCATACTGAAGACCCGTTTGTCCAGTGTTCTTACGTGGTCGCTGGCCACCAGACAGCCTTCCGACCTCCTGCTACAGAGAGAGGTGTTACCTCCCCATTCCAGTAAGCCACTCAGAGTGTTGTTTCCAAAAGGCCAAGCTGCCTTTGGTGCCCCTGTGTTCAGGTAGGAAGGCTGGCGGCTGGAACAGAGAGAGGACACCCAGTATCCAAACCAGTTTGCCTGTAGGCATGTAGCCTACAGGTAGCCACACCTCTAGGGTGGGCTACCAAGCTCCTAATATCCAAGGAAGGGATAAGACATCTTGGGAGTGGGCAGAATAGTGCACTCTGAGATTGCTAAATGCCACACATAGCCAGAAGTTGTCACAGGGCTGGAGGATTCCTTGTAGCCCATTGGCTAGTGACCGTATCATCCTCCAGGGCACTTTCCGGACATAAAAATGGCACTCCTGGCACGCTTCACCTCAGATCACTATGGAACTGGAGAAAGGACTGAAGAGGGACTGCAGTGCTGACCCCTGGACATGGCAAAGAGAGGCTGCACCATCTGCTGGACTACACCTTGGGCTAGTAAAGAGAGGACTATAACTGTGGCTCCTGGCTCAAGGAAAAGATGCGCCTGGGCCCCAGATGAAAGAAGTGACTGACCTGGAACTAGCACCAGAGGCATCAAAGCTGATGTAGCCTAACTCAGCAAGTCCGTAACCACCTCTGGAGACTTGCCGCTGACCACGGATGAGCTTCCGAAGAAACCAATCCTCGATGGTCAAAAGATGCACCCAAGTCTGCCTCACCCGGGAGTGTAATCTGAGTCCAGATTGGTAACCTAAGAAGGACATCAGTCTCCACTAAAGGATACCACTGGGACTGTGATGGATGGAGACAGGTAGCACAGCAGCAGCTTGCCTTCTACTGGCTCAAAGAGGACTTTGACTTTGAGCGACCCCAACCTGTGTGGCCAAAGTCAACCCACCTAACCTGTGGCCTGAGGAATAACCACAAGGACATTCCCATTGACCGTTCAGCACCCAAAGCATCCTTGAGCATCCACCCTGTATCCTCAGCATCAGGACCATTCAGGTAAAGGCTATGGTTGTGATGTAATGTTCAGAACTGGAATGGAGTACGATTTATTGACCAGATAACTATCTGAATACTCCTTAGTGGCCCCCTAACCTTCTCCCGGCCAGATTTGGCAACTCTTATGCAAACTCTTACAAATGTTTCAAAAGTTACCAAACTTTTCAGTTACCATGCTTGTTTGTGGATGTGCTCAGAAGTACTGAGATGTATATTTCCTTTGAAAATCTATTTCTCTGGAACCCTCTGTTGTATTTTGTTCATCTTGGACTCTAAAAATTCATAAAAATATACTCTATTTTTATAAACTTGGTATTGGATTTCTTTTGTGTTGTGTGAGTTTCTTGTGTGGGTCTTTGGTGCTGTTAAATGCTTTACACTAGTTCCTTTTTTTAAGCCTTGCTGCTCGAAGCCACATCTACCCTGGGTTGAGCTAAATGTTTTGCAAACGAGCCTGACTGGACCCAAGACAGTTTTTGTGAATGTATTACACAGTAGGGCCACCAAGCTGTGGCGTAAAATACACCCAGATCCTCACACAGCCAACCATCAAATCTTATCCAAGAGACTCAAGAGACCTCGTGATTTAGGCAGAGGTCCACCGAAACCCACAGGGGCCGGTTGCCCAAGAAAAACCCACTGCTAATATGCCATATGTGAACAATGTGAAAAAGTACACACAGTGATGGAAAAGCCGTTGATGACAAAATGGAAGAGAACTAAAGCACACTCCCATGGAAAAGTGAACAAATATGTGGAACCAGAAATAGTGGAAAACAAAGTGCTGCATATCCCGAAGTAAGTATCAGAGGAAGCAGGGCGCTTCAGTAAAAAAGTAACCATATTTTGTATCTAGAAAAACCATCATTGAGAACTACAACCTCTCATTTGAGATATCAAGGTATCATTCTTAGCAGTCAGGAGATATCTACCTCATCCTTCTTAGTGTCCCAAATGGCATCACCATCATGAGGTAGGGGCAAAATCAGTACCCTTTTATCCCCTCAAGAGGAGTCCTCATAGAAAAGACAGGAATTGAAGCGGAAGCCATTTAGCCATAACTGAAGTCGAAAAAGGAGAGGAGGATGGGAAAACTTCAAAGGCCTCAAATTCAGTCAAGAGCCAAGTAACGGACATACCATTGCTAGAATCCAAGGTTTTGGATTAACATACCAACGAGCTATCGCCTAGTAAATTCAGTTAATTTAGAGAATTGCTTGGCATGACAGCCCAACTCTTCCTCCAAAATCTGGAAATCTTAAGTAGTACTCCAATAGGAAAATTCAGCCTTGTGAACAGCACACAAGTGAGAGGCCTGGTAATGAACTGGGCAGAGGCAGTTACCAAATTGGATTTTTCAAACACCTTAAATAACCACGGCAAGAACTACGGTGGAACACTCCCGATAAACAAATCACCACCGAAAGAGATTGTTTCAACTAAAACCCTAATCCCAGCCATTGTTGCTGGATTTAAAATATATAATTTCCATGAATACTCAAAAGAATATAAAACAGGGCTTCAAAGAACGATCTTCAGGGTGGCAACCGTGTAAGTTCCCCACCTGAGACATGAGGATGATAGGTCAAACTATTATGGCACCAATCCACCAGGCGACCATGACAGACACCGTATTCTCAACCCCAAGCACACTAAATCCACATATAGGTATAACTTAATGCCCGTAACTAGGAGAAAGCAAGGCACACAAACAAGCAACTTTGCCAGATCATAAAACAAAATATATTCAGAAAAAGAGCCTCACAAATGGCCATACTAGCTGATGCGGATACAGAAGAAGTAAAATTGACTAAGACATTCTTTGTCACGCCACACAATCGAATAATACCAACACATTGTAAGTGCATGGAACTCGCATCACCGATCAACAAGTTATACATGGAAATAAGAGAACTGAGGAGGGAAATTCAAGAGCTCAGGCAAGTAAACTCAACAGAAAAACATGAAAGGTGTCATTATGATAGCAAGTAGACGCAAACCACAGCTATGTCTTGCCCATCTGCTAACGAGACACACATACAAATAAAAAACCCTGATGAAATCAAATCAGACGGAGAGAATAAAACAAAAGTTGCTAAAGGGAGAATATCACATAAGCTAAAAGTAGACCCCGAAAAAGATCAGCCTACAGATACATTGAAGAAATAGCAATACATTTGAAAGGATGAACTTGGTCAAATAAAATGGCCAGGCAATAAACCTACTGTTGCAATGGAAGATCACCTACTGCTACATAATATGAGATGCCAAACCTTGGACCCCAGAAGAGAAGAATTGGATAAAATAAAAAAGGAACTCAATTAACTGCAACCTGCCACCAACAACCAAGAAAGCAGGGAGAGGATCCCTGAGAAACAACGTGTACAAAATGGTTAACCAACAACCTGGGAGGCAGGAGTATAAAAATAAAAGATTTGCTGATAATAGGACGGCATTACAATTGTGCCACAAGTAACATCAGCTGCATCCTAGTTGACACAGGAACGACAAATGTAACTGATTATATGTGTAAGACTATACCGCCTGCGAATCCGTTCTCAGCCACAGAATCTTGCTCAACCAGAATTTAAGGCAAGAAAAACATAAATAATATTTGCCAAGACCATAGATATTGCTCATCTTTTAACAACAGGCACGGTAAGAAAATACAGGTCTGTGTTAATAAATAACAGCCAATTAAGAACATAGGGGGTCATTAGGATGACAGGCGGACTTAGTCCGCCCGCCATCCTATCGGGACTAGGGACCGCCCGCCATAAGGGCGGGGATCCCGATGGTGGAATTAGGATACGCCCCCCACAGTGGCGGGCGCATCCCTCAGTTTAAACGTTGTGGCGGGCGGTGCTCTCTGCACCGCCCGCCACAATGTCAAAAAAGAATATATACAAGAAGATGCAGGCACCGCGCGGTACCTGCAACTTCTTGTATGCAAATGCTGGGGGGTACCACAGGTACCCCCCATGTGCACCCCGTACTCACCTTCACTCTGGGGGCCCGCAGGGGGCCCCCAGAGTGAAGACCGCATGCGGAAGACGGCATCGCCGCCACGGAAAGGCATCTCCTTTGGCCCATCATAATATGTCTGGCGGTGTCTATTAGACACCGCCACCATATTATTCCTTTTTCGCCCGGCCGCAAGGCGACCAGGGCGGAAAAGCGGCGGACGGCCTTTACGTCCGCCACGGTCCCCCCCGCCATCCTAATATGGCGGGGGGAATTCTGGTGATGATGTCGGGCGGATTGCCCACCGCCAGCCTGGCGGGGGCAATCCGCCCGACATCATAATGGACCCCATAGTGTCAAACAATAAACCAGACTCAGGAAAAACACAGACCATAATAGACATCTGATATAGGTTCAGTAGGACCCTCAGAAGTCTCTGGTCAAAAGGATTCCACAGCACAGGAGAACATATCTACCATCTTACACACCAGGCTTAATAAACAATGTCAAATCAGACTGGCTAGGTACAGGCCACGTTAACTAGGAATTATCACCCTGTGGATGGGAATCAAATAGTTCAATAATTTTCTGGAACATGGTAGTCATCCCACAAAAATGGATGCCAGTGACTTTCTAATTTATCTAGAACCTCATGGTGTGATAATACTTTAAGAAACATGGACCTCAACACCATGGATCTCACCAGATATATCAACCATTCAAAATGTTCAATAGAGGTGGAAAAAACACGATATAGTGGTTGTATGCAGCTACTGTGCAAAGCTGACAAATGTGTCTCAACTAAAGAATGGGACGGCATTCACAAAAACCTACAAGATATAAATATAAATTTATTGGACAATACAAGCCTAAGAATAATACACATCTTCGTGCAGCAGAAACAGATGGATGGTTTCATACGTCTACCAAGCTGCGTTAAGGAAGAAATATTCAAGCCCTGCCAGTCAAGAGAATACACTGTAATTTGAGGCAATTTCAACTGTAAGATGGGAGAATCGGGTAATAATGACTACTTATTAATGATCTCAAAACCGCATGCAGCAAAAAGACTTGAATTCACAAAGATAGATGCTAAGGCGAATTCTTGGTCTGCTTCTGAACAAATGAAACTCTGAATTCAGTCCAAACATATGACATATGACAAGAAAGTCTGTAATTGCCAACCTGTAATGCCTGCAGAGCCCAATCAGATATATCTGATCAAGATCGTTGATTGGTCCAAGTTTGAAAATGTAAGGATCCAATGGAAGCTGGAAAGTGATCATAATTCGCTAGTTTTGGATATAAAATATAACATATCATCAGAGCCCAGAGAAATCCAAATCCTAAAGAGCATCTGGGACCTTGGAGGTAACTAGGAGCTCCTCCGCTAAGGAGCAGGAGCATCGCACCACTGTGTTGCAGCAGTGAAGGAAAGAGAAATAAAATGATAACTTGATATTATAATTTTTTGTTCCTTCCTGATGCTGCAGCATGGGGGCGCAGCTGCTCTGCTCACAGAGCAGGGAAGGAGTGGTGGGGGCACTGAAATGCGCATGACGCTTTGGCCAGCCGTCTCGGGCCGACCAAACAGTCATACTCACTTAGCATGTTCTCCACCCAGGCTGGATACAGCCTGGGTAAAGGCCATGCCCAGGCCTTCATTCCCCTTCTGAGTTCCGAATTACGGTGATCAGACCAATCACAATACTGCATTGCAGCATTGTGATTGGCTTAAGGGAGCCAATCATAATGCTGCATTGCAGTGTTGTGATTGGCTCAGGGGAGCCAGGCCGCTTTCCGGTCGACCAACAGAGGAGAGACGAGTGGCGAGGAGGTAAGTGTATTTTTCCATTTTTACCCCCTTTACCCACTTGCCCGCCACCCCAGAACTGTGCCGGACGCCACTGAGAATGAGATGGAACCTCAACCTCGATCCAACGTAGCGGAATGGAAAACGGAATTGTCTACGGTTGACCTCCAAAAGGAGATACTGTAGTGTGGTTTATGGGCCTCTTTCTGCGTGCATGTTTAGTTAGCATGGCTTATTAGGAGCTTAAACGCCATTTTCCCTTTTGCTTCTTTTTTGCACTCGACACTGCTGAGCTGTTTTTGCAGAGTTAGCTTTCAATAAGGTCTATACATGAGAAAAGGTTTGTTTTTTGACATCTCTAGACATACATCGTGCCCCCAGTCTGTGCAGTGAGTGCTGAACCGCCAAGGTTATCATAACGTGCAAGCCTGTTTATCGGCGTGTCCGTGTAACACATTCTAGACACCACAATTTGGCAGCTGCAAGCCGAGTAGGATTCTGGCGCCTTTATCATAGCACACTTGCCAGAATTGAACACACTTGGAAGATTCCAGGCATGCAGAGAGACTAACTGATCCTGATGTAATTTACACTTACTGAGCGGACAGGTAAATGGGGTCCCCCTAAGAAAGCTCAAGAGACTTTCTATAGTTTTATAATACATAGTTCCTAGATAGGAATGGTGCTTCAAATAGGCGTTTTTATCACCTGTTTACACTATCATTGTAATATGATTCCTCCTTTTGTATTTTATGGAATTGTAACCAGGCTGACCGTATTATTCTTAATCATATGTATGCTTATGGTGATTAAAATACTGCGATTGAGATCACGTCGTTAAAATAAACATTTTAACCTTACCGTGTCTCTATTTTACTCCTGTTGTGGACTGGTATGAACTTGTAACAAAAGAGTGTTCTCACTTCCCATCATTCCTGAGATGGTCCTAAGACGCATGTTCTAGGTTGTCTAATCATTGGTTTCTTTGCTATAGGACGAAGAGCTAATGTGACACTGATTGCTAATCTGGTAGGGGATTTTGGGTACTAAGGTGAGTTTTGGCACACCCTAATTCACTGAGTCCTAAGTCTCTATGCACAGTTCTGTGTCTGAGCAGAATCCCTGTAACAATACTGCATGGTCAAGTCGAAAATAATAAACCATCCCTTTATTATACAGTACTGAAATCCTTGACACCAACTGCATCGAGAACAAGCATGTTAAAAAATACTTGTGCAGCAATGAATAATCCCAAAGAAGGGTGGCTTGATTAAAGAAAACAGAACTACAAAGAGTAGTCCACAGCCACTCTTCAAGGGCATGTAATAAGGGCCACAAGAACCCGTTATAAATCTCTAATCAGGATGATGAAAAATGATTTGTTAAACAGAAAGTGGTAGGATTTGGAAAAAGCTGCACTGGAAAAGGACACACATGCCTATTGGCTAAAAATCAGAGAAGACCTAGGAATAAGAAGAAAGTATCTGAAATCAAACATCACAGAAGTATAATTAACCCACTTCGCTGCCATCTTCATCTTCACAGACAATATTGTACAAGAGATGCCCCCCCCAGGTTGTTGAAGTAGAAGACATAAACAGGGAGCGAACTACCACACTGTTAGAAGTCTTTACGAAAGACATAGTAAAGGAAGCAATACAAGATCTCCATAAAGTAAAGCCTTTGGGCCTCAATATGATCCTGCTAGAGGTGTTTTTTCCAATCCAGATTGGTGGTCTGAAATACTTACAAAAACCTTTAAAGAAATTGTCCTCACAAATCTTTGCCCAGACTCCTGGCAAAACAACATCATTGTATCACTACACAAGAAGGGACACAAGGAGTACACAAAGTTCTACAGACCAATCAGTCTATTAGATATAGACTGAACAATATTCTTGAAACTGATTCTCAAGGCCCTAGATGAGTGGGTCACAAATGAAAACATCCTCTTGCCCATAGAAAGAGGCGCTTCAGAGAAGGACTCTCAATGATAGGCCAGATTTTTACATTCTTGCTGATAATCCACAAATTAAGTACAGTGATAACAATGCCCCTGTATTTGGCATTTTTAGATTTTTCCTCACCATTCGACTTCGTCTCAAGAAACAAGGGTACAACTATCAAGTCAAGTCAAAGATCTTTATTCGGAATAAAACATCCATAAAAGTGCATAACAAATACAATGGCAATGAATGCAAAAATAAACAACTAAAATTTAGTCTATCTAACTCTACAACAATGCAGGTACATATTAAAGGAGGAAAATATATGTAATTTAAAAATTAGATCATTTAAAAATAGCGACAACTATAGAATGTGGAACAAAGACAAAAGTAAAATCAAGACAGATGTATGTGCAAATTACAGACGTGTAAATTGTTAAGCGATACAAAGTACAAAGTGCAATGTACAATATTTTATCAGTCAATGTGCAAAGTAGCTCGCGAGCGAACAGCGGCTTTAAGGAAACAACTCACTCTAAATATTATTTCATCTGATCCTAACATTAATAAATTCCTCAACGCTATCTTAAAATCCAACAGGTCATGTTTCCGACAGTATGGCATTAAATAATGGACAGTAAACAGTTTATAAACACCACAAAAGAACATAAAGTGCATGAGACTTTGTTTCTTAATCGTGTTACACGGACAGCTTAAGGTTTCCAAATGTTTGTTATAACCCAAAGGAAAGTTTAGCAGATTTACGATGCTCCCGTCCCGAAAACGGAACAGTAAACACCTGTTCCATCTACCTAGATTTAAACGTAGGTATTTCTGGGGCGGGGCAGGGTAACAAGCAGGGGGCTCCAAATGGCCCATATACTTTGCAACTGTACACTTTGGGAAATCATTCCTTTCCCGCTCTTCTCTATAAAGGTTATACAGAGCCCTTTGAATCAGAATCTTATGTGAGCGGTCTATGAGATTGGGAGATGTAAACAGGTGTCCATGCCCTACACTTATTAAACATTCATTCACGGCTTTCAACCATGGTATACAATGTGCCCTGTCACATTTTAAACAATCTGAAATTATGTCACGTGTCAATGAGGCTGCAGGGTTCTGCCATATCTTTAGCCAAAAAAGGGCCGGTCTTGATCTGACAAAGTCCTCTATAAAGGGGATATTTAATTCACTGTGGCATATGTAGTTTGAGGCACAGATGACTCCACCCAGCACCTTCCGACAGAATCTGTTTTCTTCTGTCTGGATATGGAGACAATTTGTATGTCCCCATACCTCTGCGCCATAGGTACCTGTTGGGATGCATTGGGTTTGATAAATCTTTAGTAAAGACGTGATCACATCAGCATGATTAGGTTGGCGCAGGGAAATTATTGAGTTGATCGCTTTACCTAATTTATTCCTCGCATAGGAGACATGTGGTTGCCAAGAACCAGTGTTAGAGAACAACAGCCCCAAGTATGGGAAAGTGCAGGTGCTTTTTAAAACATTTTCCCCTGACATGATCTCAATAATTTTATACTTTTTTGGACCACAGGTCATTATAAGTGATTTTTTAAAATTTGTGGTTAAACCTAAATCAGCCATAAAAGTAACAAAACCTGAAATTAAGATACGCAGTGCCTTTGGGGTGCGGCCCATTAGGACCGCATCGTCCGCGTAAAGAAGGGTAGGTATGGGAGTGCCGTTTACATACGGTACATCTTTTGTTAGGGTACTCAAGGAACTACTCAGCTCATTAATGTATAAGATGAAAAGCAGAGGGGCCAGAACACAACCCTGTCTGACCCCCCTGCCGATTAAAATATCACTGGAAACTTCGCCCGTGTGGTTAATGCGCACACGGGCTCTTAGGTCGCTATGGAGGTAAGATAAAAAGTAAACTAAATAATCATCTAAACCATAATTAAGTAAGACGGACCATAAACGGGAGCGATTTACAAAATCAAAGGCAGAACTCAAATCCATGAAACCAAAATATAAGGGGGATTCAGAAAAGGGGGTGGTGATGAACAGAGTGTCTGAATTAAGCAGACCACTCTTACCCAGTCCAAAGATCAGGGCTTGATCCATCACCGTTATTTAGCTCACTGCCCCATCCCAGCTCAGAACCTGGCTATATGCAAATTAGTCTGTCCCTGGCCCAGTGCATCATGGGAACAGGGCAGACCAAACTACCAAGCCAATTCTTCACCGGAAAGGAGACAAGCTACCGGGGAGCGGTTTCTGGCATTTCAGCCTCGTCGGCCCGGCTTGCTTGAATCCTGATGGAGCAGTGAGCAAGGGACTCATGTCTGAGTATACCCTGCCACACCTATAGTGGCCAAAAACGATTCAGAAAAGGGGGTGGTGATGAACAGAGTGTCTGAATTAAGCAGACCACTCTTACCCAGTCCAAAGATCAGGGCTTGATCCATCACCGTTATTTAGCTCACTGCCCCATCCCAGCTCAGAACCTGGCTATATGCAAATTAGTCTGTCCCTGGCCCAGTGCATCATGGGAACAGGGCAGACCAAACTACCAAGCCAATTCTTCACCAGAAAGGAGACAAGCTACCGGGGACCGGTTTCTGGCATTTCAGCCTCGTCGGCCCGGCTTGCTTGAATCCTGATGGAGCAGTGAGCAAGGGACTCATGTCTGAGTATACCCTGCCACACCTATAGTGGCCAAAAACGATTCAGAAAAGGGGGTGGTGATGAACAGAGTGTCTGAATTAAGCAGACCACTCTTACCCAGTCCAAAGATCAGGGCTTGATCCATCACCGTTATTTAGCTCACTGCCCCATCCCAGCTCAGAACCTGGCTATATGCAAATTAATCTGTCCCTGGCCCAGTGCATCATGGGAACAGGGCAGACCAAACTACCAAGCCAATTCTTCACCAGAAAGGAGACAAGCTACCGGGGATCGGTTTCTGGCATTTCAGCCTCGTCGGCCCGGCTTGCTTGAATCCTGATGGAGCAGTGAGCAAGGGACTCATGTCTGAGTATACCCTGCAACACCTATAGTGGCCAAAAACGATTCAGAAAAGGGGGTGGTGATGAACAGAGTGTCTGAATTAAGCAGACCACTCTTACCCAGTCCAAAGATCAGGGCTTGATCCATCACCGTTATTTAGCTCACTGCCCCATCCCAGCTTAGAACCTGGCTATATGCAAATTAGTCTGTCCCTGGCCCAGTGCATCATGGGAACAGGGCAGACCAAACTACCAAGCCAATTCTTCACCAGAAAGGAGACAAGCTACCGGGGACCGGTTTCTGGCATTTCAGCCTCGTCGGCCCAGCTTGCTTGAATCCTGATGGAGCAGTGAGCAAGGGACTCATGTCTGAGTATACCCTGCCACACCTATAGTGGCCAAAAACGATTCAGAAAAGGGGGTGGTGATGAACAGAGTGTCTGAATTAAGCAGACCACTCTTACCCAGTCCAAAGATCAGAGCTTGATCCATCACCGTTATTTAGCTCACTGCCCCATCCCAGCTCAGAACCTGGCTATATGCAAATTAGTCTGTCCCTGGCCCAGTGCATCATGGGAACAGGGCAGACCAAACTACCAAGCCAATTCTTCACCAGAAAGGAGACAAGCTACCGGGGACCGGTTTCTGGCATTTATAAAGGGGGATTTTTTAGCGATGGTATATTTGGCCATTATTAAATTCAGGTTCAGGCATTGTTCTACTGTACCCACATTGCTTCGGAAACCTAGCTGGCTTGGGTGTAAAATGGTTCTTTCCTCCGCCCAGGTTCTAATTCTTTTAAAGATTACCCTACCTAAAACTTTCAGAGTGTTATCAATTAGTGATATTGGGCGGTAACACCCAGGATCTAGCCTGTCGCCTTTTTTTAAAAATGGGTACAATAGTACTGCTGGATCATGTTTCAGGGATAGATTCATAAGTTAAATTGTTAAAAACATTACACAGCAACGGGGCCCAAAAGTCAATTTCACTTTTTAATTGGTCAATAGAAAGGCCGTCAGGGCCAGGGGCTTTATTACCGGCACTTTCTACGATGGCATCCTCTACCTCAAGCAATGTAATATTCAAAGGTGTTGGAGGGGGGAACAGTATCTGCGGGGTTGCCAGATACGGCATAGATCTTCGAAAAGAGGTCAACCCACACAGGCCCTGTGATGTTACAATTGATTGGTGTTATGTTTGAACCAAGAGATCTTAGGTTCTTAACCTCCCTCCAAAACCCTGGGGTGTCCTTTAGGGCAGCCATACGGGCAAGGGATTCCCAGTGATCTTTAACTAATTCATTGGATCTGGTACGTAAGGTGAATTTGTACCTTGCTCTCAAGAACCTTACCCGGGAAGTATCCCGCGGTTTGGCCATGAGAGCAGCCCTTAAGTCCCGGTTTGCTTTTGAGCAAGAGGTATCAAACCATCTTGGGGCTTCCTCAGTTTTCCTAGATGCTGGTTTAGAGATCTCGCTTTTTATTGCGGAGCAGAGTTCACAGAATGATTTAATGATATTGCCCCCGCAGCTATCAATAGCAAGACAGTCCGAGATCAGTACTGGATGTTTCTTAATCACACTGGCCAATACACCCTTGTTGTCTACCCCCCTCCAGACAACCCTTAATCTGTCAGTCGAGGCTTCCAGGTTTGTTGCCCTGATTACACTATGTGATATTTTTCCCCCTAATGATTTCAGGTAAATCACAATTGGGTAGTGATCACTATATACGTTACACACTACCTCTGCCTTTAATAAAACATCCGCAAGGGCAGGAGAGACAAATATATAGTCGATATATATAGTCGATTGTTGTTGCGCTCCCATGACCGATGTAAGTGGGGACCGGGGCAGTACTTGTACAAGTACCGGCAAAACTCCATAGTGTTTACAAGTTCTCTGGTTGCGAGGAGATCAGATAGTTCTACACCTCTCTTACAAGGGGGATTTCTTAAATGAATGTGTGCATTGAAATCCCCTCCTATGCAAATACCATCAAACTTCCCGTATTTCCGTTCCTCCACTATTTCATCAATAAAATTGAACAAACTTAAAAAAGTACTATTAGGGTGGGATATAAAATCATTGTTGTAGAAATTAATCAGACATAGTTTTACCCTTCTTGTGTATATCAGTGCCATAAAACTTGGGTCATTAATTTGTAATACTTCTGTTTTTACCTCTGCGGTTATCTTTACCCAGATCGATAATCCCCCACTGGGGCGGCCCAAGGGAGGGGCCAGTACAGTCCTATTGTGACAACTATACCCTTCAAGTAGCAAATGGGTTGTACACCAAGTTTACTGAAACATTAAGACATCATAATGGTTTACCCAATCTTTCCAGGCTTTGATTTCCATTTTTGCCTTCAGCCCAGCAATGTTCCAGCTTATAATAGACAAGTCCTCATCGGGCAATGGACGAACATCCTGGACAGAGGCCTGGGCAATGGCTGTTGGTTTGGCTAATGGATCACATTGTACATTGGGTGGCAGGGGAAGGTCAGATGGTATCAAAAACCCCACAGGCTCTACTCTCTGCGAAAGTTCAGAGTCGGACACAGCTGCAGCTGAATCTTCCTGGGTGGCTGGCAGTCAATCCAAGGAGCCCTGGTCAGATAGTGCCAAGAATCTATTATATAACGGAAACAAGGGGGGTGGTTGCAACATTCTATGTGGGGGTCTGTAAAAATAACTCAGAGGTAAGGGGGTCACCACAGTAGCTAGGCCGTGCTGGTTGTAATTCTTGTTTAGTAAGAATTTTACTGTGCCCGGGTTCCTGAAGTTGATTGTAATACAGTCTCCGTTGATGTTTTTAAACAGAGGTCCAACCCAGGTCACCCGGCGTGCAGAAAGACTTTCGTTGGATATATCATAGCCGACCCCCTTATGTTTAGTTAACCAGTCAATGCATTTGTTATGTAACTGGACCCAGGATTCTCCTTGACCCTCCCTAAGCGGTGGTATGCCAGCCAGAACCAAGACGTAAGGGCAAGCCTCAGGAGGAAGATGTAAAGCAGGACCTTGATGTTTTATAGGCCTGTTGTCCTCCGGTTGTCCCTTGTCCTGGCCAAGGTTGGGAAATACCTTCTGCTTGGCTGTGCCTCTGGGAGGATTACTCTTCTGGGTATTATTGATGGGGTTTGTGGTGCAAGGTAGACCGGAGGGTGGCAAAGGGATGGGTGGCGGAGTTGAGGCAGAATGGTTTTGCCTTTTATTTACTTACCTCGGCAGTACAGAAGGTATAGAGGGGGTACTAGTGTTGGGTGCCCCTTTAGCCCCTTTAGCTATAGCTGGATTACAGTTTATGGTGGGACCGCCGCTAGATAGGGCGCTAGTGATAGTCTCTAAGTCTTTTAACAGACGTTCGCCTCTGATTTGGTCTAGGCAGGCCATACCTTTCCTCTTTGCTTCTTCGTTTTTCACGAGGGTTTCCAGTCTATCAAGTCTCTTAAAAATAAAATTGAATTGTTTGATCATTTGACCTTCCAATTGCTTGAAAATTGTATCTGCAATGGTCTCTATAAGGTTTCCATTGAATTTAGATCGGAGAGTGCTTTCGTTAGGGAAGTCAGTCTGTGTACAGATGGAATTTATATCCTCATTTGGTATAGCGATACCAGAATATTCCCCTGAGTCAGAACATGCTGTTTGAACCCCTATTGGTTGTTTCTTCCCCCTAGTCCACATACTCTGTGGGGTTGGCTGGTCGTTACTCCTTGGGGGCTGCTTCCTCTTGTTTATTGTTGTCTTTGCTGGACCCCTTTTACGTTTTGCACCGGCGGTCTCGGTGCTCATAGTTGTGGGGGGTGGCGCGGGTTGCGACGCGGGGTCAAGATGAATATCAGTAGCTATATCAGGGGTGCTTCCCTCTTGTGGTGATTCAGATGAGCTGACGCAAGGAATGGGTTTCACCACAATAACTTCTGGAAGTAGAGGCATAGTGTGTTTGGGACTGACTATAATAGTAGGTTGGCTGGTGTTGAAGGAGCCCAATGACAACCTCCTCTCTGTCTCTGCAATCTCGTTAAAAGCATTTTCCAGTAGACTCTCAAAGGAGAGTTGGGAAGATGCAGGATCCGCGATGGCCTGTATATGTGTGCTGGTAGAAGTAATGGTATTACGTTTCCCCATATTTGGAACAACAGGCTCACCTTTGGATGGAGGTTAGATGGGTGGCCCGCCCGACCACTGTTGACCTCTGAGGGCCTCAGAGGGCCCTGTGATGTATTCCTATAGGTTCTGTATCGATCCCCCTATTCCTGACCCTATTCTGGTTAGCAAACTAACAAGTTAACTAGCAGCCATCCCATGAGGCAGAAAACCCTCATGATGCAGGAACCGTTATCTGATAAAGCCACACTACGGCACAGGAACGTGTTATCTGATTAGGTCATAACGCTTGCCATCTAATTAGACAAGCGATATTCCTCCAGCCCCTGATAAGGCATACGGAGTTCTCATAACAAATCAAACCTATGACAGACCTGGGAAAAACCCTGCGGACATTGTTTTGATTTCACCGAGAACTTCAGCAAAAGAATGTGCTAACGATCTGGTCGTATGACATCTTTATTGACGTATCTATGTCCATCCTTACGTCAATCTCGGCACCTTAAAGGTATAAATATTACCGATATTGCCCTATGCAAACACACGCGGTGGTGACGAGGACGGAGCAGCCAGACTTGCCGAAGCCCAGAGCAGAGCAGACCCCGCTGGCGCAGCCCCGCCTTCTTGACGCGCTGAGATCGAGCAGCTGCCTATTTCTCCTGCCGAGAAATCCAGCTCCGGCGCTTCCGGGTGGCCCTCGCAGGCAGCCTGGAATATCGAGACCAGAGACGAGAGATACCATCCCTCATTCATCCTAACTTCCAGGTACAGAACTGAATAACCCCTCGCAGAGAATTCTTTAGTCAGTCACTTGGCAAAAACAAACTTAACTTAAACTGTAACTTTCTATTCCCGCCCACGTATTAGACTTAGGTCAGGTACACGGGGTAGGCGTATCTAGAAACACCAGTTGAGTACGTTTAGTCAAATGTATATGTGTATGTAATATATTTTATTCATTTTAAAACCTTCATATGGCTTAGAAACCATATCAATGTTTTTACAGTATTATTTTATACTTCTGCTTCTAATGTATGCACTTTACTTAATTATAAGTATTGCAATAATATTGATCCATTTCTCTTGTACGAGAAAAGAGACTGATCAATAAATAAGATCTTTTATTGAACACGCCCGTCTCTTCCTTTTCTCTACAATCTGATGAGACTAAGAATGCACGTACTGACTGAGTAAAATAAATTGCCTTTTGTTCACACGACTCTCGAGATACACTCTTGATTAGGGGAGAGCAAAGTTGTCATGTTCTATGGTTGTCAGAAACTAAATCCCTTCTTGTCTAATCAGGGAAGTTAATTCCTCCCTGAACATTCGAGAAAGTTTCTAGTGAACTCTGAGCTAGCTGGCAAACCCAAAACTTTAAGTCTAATATCGACAGTAGTAGACCTAGTTAACGTCTGGTCTAGGCCTATACTATTGAAGGTATTATTCCAATGCGCAGAGCCTATTGGGATAATAGGAACTACACTACATGGCGCCCAACTCGTTTGGAAGGGCGATAAAACTAACGTAAGACATTTAGAGTAACTCAGTCGTGCTTTCTCACTCAGACCCCTTTCTCCCATAATACTCCAAAGACGTCTGGAGTGGGTGAAAGGTTATATCCGCCAGACCTTGCAGGAGGGAACTCGTATGTATGGTTCTTGGTTTAGTCAACGTTGAAGGATAAACCGTTCCAAATATTGTGCATCTAATCTTTTGTTTCCATAAGAAACCTGATCTGCAAACAAACTAAATAGCCTTCTGGACAGTACAATGTCAGACAGTGAAGGAGAAAGAGAGGCAGTTAGATTAGCAGCTGAAATAGCGGCAGCTGATACTGCACTACAAGATGCTGACCCAGATATAATACTCATCCCGGTCATCAAAAGGAAATCTATAACCTTAAAACTTATAGAAAACGGACTGACACCGAGAGGTGGCACAGTCATATTCGTAATTGAGGCACACGAATATCGGCAGACAGAGGTATACTATTCATGGATACATTTTCCAGCAGCAAATGCTGTAACAAAGTACTTCCACTATTACAAAATAGAGGAACCTCCTGGAGAGTACACTCCTTTCGAGGAGGTGGAAGTACCACATTTGCTCTTATTTAATGGCGCCCTAAAACACAATAATCACATAACCAGGCTCGGTCCTTTAGGTAGACCAGGAGCAACGTGGCCGGTCCTAGCCGGATACACACCACATCCAGACATCAATGGGATGTCTGTAGCAGAGCTGTTAACACAGCTAAAACAATTAATAAAAATACATAGACAATTAGTCCAATATGTGATGCGGACTTCAACAATTCAACCAGCAATTAAAATTCCACAGCTGACCCCTCACCAGGGGAACACAAATAAAATTACACCACAGAACATACAATCCTGCCTAGGTAAAGTACCGGCTAAACGGGAACAAATACCATTCTGGCTAGCACAGAAAATCACCCAAATAGAGGCGGTGTTTCCAGACACCACCCCGTTAGAAAAACACAGGATTCTGACTATCTGTCTTCCAATGGGAATCGCACCACACATTGAGGACTGTGACACTTGGGGTACAGTCTTTGCTTCCATCTACACAAAACGCACGGTGTTCCATCCATTTCGGTAATACCAGATGTGCTAAAACAAATTCAAGATGAATATGGTCCAGAACCAGCTTTAACTCTTGGTATGAAATTACTAAAAGACTTCAAGCAGGTCTCGGCTATATTGTTAGCCAACATAAAGGGTGAAGCAGCAAACGTGGCGATCCGCCAGAGGTTAAAGGAGACAGATATAGCAGACCAACCAGCTGAAATTGCCAGAATCATAGAAAAATCCTATGAGGAACTAGGTAGAGATAGTTTAGGTGGAATACCAGTAAAACCACAACTAATTGAAAGTCCTGAAAAAATATTTTTTAATAATAATTCAACATCACAGAAAAAGAGCTGGGATGGAAATAAACAATCCAATCCTAAAGAAAAGAAATTCCAGTCCAGAGGAAGGTCTCCTAGGCGAAGAGAAAAATCTCCGAACCAAAGACACAGGTCACCCCAGAGTGACCCCTCTGGGAAAAGATATAACCTTAGAAATAGGGATAATATAAAAAAAACCTGATAGATATCAAGACATTGATACACGTCCCTCTCAATCTTTTCAGACTTCCTCGCAGAAATCGGAAAGAAGAGGACGATCAGAACAAAGAGAAGAGCACGCCAAGTCCAAAGACAAGGAACCTGCTCATCTAAAAAAGAAACTACAATTTCCAAAAAAGAAGGTAGCCAGTATCAAGGTAGTTAACAATGCCGAGAATACTGAGGACACAACTGAAAAACGGAGAGTGGGCTCAGACAATGCTAGACAGCGCAGCAGAAGTGAGCATAGCTCGCAAAGTCCTTATGAATCAGTGGACACGAATGAATATCTTCAAGTGGAAACTGCAGACACCAGAATTAGCAAACCCCACAAAATATATGAAATAACATTACGTATAGAGGGGGATAAGACTAGAAAAATAAGGGGACTATTCTGGGATAATCTCTCCAAGGGCTATGACATCCTTCTAGCTGAAAAAGACTGGCCACCAGAGTTTGTCAGGGAGTGCCCTCATGGCGAAGAAATAATTATGCCTACCTTCTCAAATCATATCTCAATTCATAAAAAATATACACTTGCTAGAAAGTGGGCAGTAGCTCTAGCTCCTGCTTTATATAAAAATCACGTAGGATGGGATGAGGACTCTCCTCCTCACAAAATCCAGTTAAAATCACAACCTACTGCACAAAGGCAGTACCCAATTAAGCAAGAAGCTAAAAAACAGGTAAAAGAAATTCTAGATCAGCTAGAATACCAGGGGGTGATTGAAACTTGCACCTCACAAATGAACAACCCTTTGTTTCCGGTCTCCAAACCAGACAATTCATATCGTCTAGTTTTGGATTACCGACACCTTAACTCATGTTGCAAAACTTTTGCAGTGCAAAATTCGCACAGTGCTGCACTAATGAATAACATAGTGCGCAAAAAATACAAAACAACATTAGACATCTCTAATGGATTCTTTTGTCAAAACATAGCACCAGAGAGCAGATATTTGTCTGCGTTCTCAATAAATGGCACTCAAAAACAATTCTGTCGGTTAGCCCAGGGGTACAAGAACAGCCCGGGAGTATTCTCAGCGAGAGTAACAGAATTACTACAAATATATGACGACGAAGCATTATCGTATGTCGACGACATATACTTAACAGATGATGACTTGGAGACTCACTTGAAGAGAGTGAACACCATAATACTTGGGTTCGCAGCAGAGGGTTACAAATTCAACTTTAAAAAATCCAGAATTGCCCATCTGACAGTCCTGTTCTTAGGATATGAATTATCAAGTGAAGGCAAAAGCCTGGCTGACAATTTTCTAGAAAAATGTGCCGTCCTCCAAGCACCTAGAACACTAAAAAACCTACAGTCCATTCTAGGCTTCCTAAATTTCGGAAGAACATACATTGCAAATTACGCAGAAAGGGTCAAACCCCTTTATGATCTAATAAAACCTGATTTTAAAAGAACCAATTGGACTCAAATACACACAGAAATTCTGAGATCCTTACAAACAGACATGCTAATTAAAACAAAATTAGAAACACGTGATAACACACGCAATCTTGTGATTCGAGTCATCCCAGGGAGATGCGGATTCAAATACCTGACCTCTAATGAGGGAGAAAAGGTACCAATTGCATTCAAATCACACTTGTACACAGAAGCTGAACAGAAATTCAGCATTAAAGAAAAAATTGTTCATGCAGTTCAAACCGCAATAGCTAGAGAAAAAGATCAAGCAGACGGTAGACGTATCACAGTCAGAACAGCAGAATCAGCCTTTGAGGCATTAACAACACCGTGTAATTTACCAACAACAACATTGAATCCGGAATGGATACAATGGGTGAATTCAATCACAACGGACAAAGTATACTACTACTTTGATCCAGAACTAGAGGATTTAAAAAATCTAGAATATGGAAGAACATTCCCTCTGCCAATCGACATTCTGCCCTTACGACAATACGCTTGTGTAATCTATACAGACGGACATGCTCAACCCTCCGTTTGGGGAGAACAAGCATACAACCCCACATGTGAGATTACAAAAGAAGTGTGGCGTGGAGGTAAACTAAGACCTCTATTAAGAAAATCACACTCAGTAGAAACTAATTCAGAACAACAGACTGAAATAATAGCATTGAAAATGGCGCTAGATAATGCGGATCGCGAATTCCCGACACTTATAGTGTGCGATTCATATTACTGCGTCAAATCATATAACAAGGACTTGCAGACATGGATTCAAAACGGTTACAAAGATGACACAGATGCAACAATAAAGCAGAAACTGCTCTGGGAACAAATAGCTCTTTTACAAAAAGAACTACCAAAGACTCACGTGACACACTCACTGAGTCATCAGCGTGATGGCGTTCACGTTGCAGGGAATTCATTGGCTGAGACAGCCACAGCGGTAGCAACTAAATCGGCTCCCGTAGTTCGAAAAAAGCGTACATTAAAATATGTTGACGGTGAAACAGTACTGGCGGTGAAAACGTCATTAAAAGGCGACTGCTCAGCGCTACCGATCAACTATCCACTCAATTATACATACATAATCGATGCAAACTCCGTCCCTTTTGCTCGAATCCCTGGAGTGGGGGATAGAGTGATTCCAAACATGGACAGGAGAAACTTGTTAGTCGCAGACGCGCATATGGGTGAGGGTCTCAGACACCTCAAACTAAAAGATTCTCTGGAAGAATTACAATCAAGGTACTGGTGGCCAGGCATGAGCCTGCATCACACCATGTTTGTGAAAAACTGCCCAAACTGCAACAGAAATCGCAGTGGGGAGAGAAACAGTGTAATACCTCGTCGTTTCACTCCAGAAAAAATCAAGAGTAAAAAGCAAGGCTTGCGATTAACATATACAGGCTAGTTTCCACTTACAATGTAGATCACCAGCACTCGGCTGACGTCTGGACTGTTATACAAAGATTTGCGAGTCTAAATGGCATATACGCTAAGAGCATGCTACGTTTGATCATTGTTTTCACTCTAGCCTTCCAGCCTGATGGGAAACATGACCAAATGAGCATAGCACAGCGGGAATCTTCTCACTTCCTTCCTGAGGGATACGGGATGGTGTAAAGAAAAAACCAAGGCATAAAGCAATCTATAACGGAAAGGATATTAGGTTCGGGAGCTGGGTGGGTCAAACATCTAATAAGTGTCCAACGTAGTCTAAATAACTTGCCAAGAAATTCTCTGAAGGGATTCAGTCCGTACGAATTATTATTTGGAACTAGGATGTTGATCTCTGACCTTGACAGTCAAACTTCAGTGGTGAAGGAAAAAAGCTTTGATATCAAAGACCGTTTGGCTATTTTGCAGGACTTAAATGAAACAAGAAAAGACCTGAGCAACATAAAGTTGAAACAGCAGCCAACAACCACTGAAGAACCACCACCTGTCCCAGCAAGACCTGTCTGGATTCCAAAAGTCGGGGATCTAGTCAGAGAAAAGATCGCGGTAAAGAAGGAATTTGGGCCTTCTTACAGAAAAGCAGTTCCTGTCTTGTCTGTCAACGGGACAAGATCAGTTGTACTACCGCCACTTGCTGGTAAAAAGGAGAACCGAGTTGTATCCATCGACCTGGTAAAACCACAATCATGTGGCCGATAACAAATAGTAGGCCAAGTGGACTCCCAATAAGTAGCAGAACACCAAGGTTTGCTACCAGTACAGAGGTCCTAACAAAGAGGCTGATCACATTCGAAACGCCTACAGAAGAACAACAAGGACTATGCAACAATGCAATGGAACTTAGACCTCTGAAAACCCAAATAAAAGCATTTAGCAGAGACACACCAACCTATAATGAAGTACCAAATGATAATGCAAGAAACAGTAATCCTGAAGCAATTGGAACTATTGACAGAACTGCATCCGGCTACTTCATAAACTTCGATGATTCCTCTGAAGGCTTCAGTGAATCAAAGACACAGCCATCATCAAAAACCTTTAAAGATAAAGCTAAAGAACTTTTGAAACAACTGAAAGAAACATATCTGATTTCTCCATGGATCGAATTTTGGGTGGGTTTTGGTACATTTATCCTCATACTTTGGCTCATCATGATGCTAACATTGGGACGCTTCATTGAGGGAAAATATGCTAAAATGGACACAGCAAGTCAGAAAATCAACTTGATCCTCAAACCACACACATCTTCACACGTCGAGAAAAGAGAACTTTCTTCAGTCAACTTCACAGCCAATCCTATACCGGGTGGGGTAGCATGGGACAACGCTGACTACGAAATATATGGTCCGGTTGAAATCCTGAAATATCCACACCAAATTAAGATCTCATTGAGTGACTTTGTAAAACCAAGCTCATTTGCTGATGATTGGGACTTCGAAAGCATTAATAATATGATGTCTGACTTAGTAATGTCTGCTAAATTTACCAAACATGATTATTTGCAGGGTTCTACAAATTATGATAGTATGTATTGCTATAACCACTATGGTAATCATTTTTTACATAGATCTGCACAACCTAGAAATGTTTTAAATTATAATCAATGGGAACATTGTGCAACCCCTCCAAAAGGAAGCTCAAGAACCGTTTACGACAAATATTCATACTTTTCAGGTTTTAACATAAGTAATGCTGAAACATTTTATTTCAAATTGTCAAATAAGACAGGGATGAAGACCATGATAACAAACACAAAATTGATATATTCAGACTCATTCTTTGAACAAATGAATACTTTTGGTTTTGATTATTGGGACAAAAATGTTGAATTGAAAAGTGTTTGGGGCACAAAAGAGTGGCAGGTACAGGGTATAGAATCTTTGTTTAGAGCCTGCATGATCCCAGAACAAATTATATTTTTAAATGACACTGTTCAACAAACCACCTGTCTTGGCCTAGCCAAAATCAAAGACTTAAATAAACCGTCTATTCCAAAACCAACAATGAACAGCAATAGTTATACAGATGAAGAGATAGACGTAAATTATGTATTAAACCAAAACAGAACACATCCAGATTGGAAACAGTGGTTGATCTGGCCCACAGATACTAATAACTGTCAAGACAGATTCCTGAACAAAACACAGGGGTTCAAAATGACCAGGCCAGACCCTAGATATCCTCAAAGACATCACCCAGGGATAATAACCACCTACAGTGTGGGCAAATTACGCCTTCAATGGCTACAAACTTCCACACTGGCAGAAATTAAGCAACACCTAACTTTACTTACTGATGGTGCTGACTTGCGTGATTTCACTATGGGACCACGCAAACAGCGTCAAAAGCGTTTCATAGCAGCCTCTGTATATGCAGCATACAATGAGGCCTGGAAGGTTACTCAAATTGAAACAGCAGAGAGAATACGGAAAATTGACCGTATTAATTTGGAAAAATCACTTTCTGTAGTGGACAATGGGTTAATGACTCTGTCCTCCAGAATTTTTTCTTTGGACAGCATTGTGTCTTCAGCAATCGACATATTATCGCAAGACTTACTGTTATTACAACACGATCAGTCCCAATTGCGTTCTATTGTACAGCTTGGCTGGACGTTACAAAATCTGCGTTCAGGCTATGTGCCTTGGCGTTTAATCAACACAACGTCACTATTCTATATCTTTAACCTTACTGATAGACAAATCAGTATGGCCCAAAAGGGAGATGATTATACAATCCTGAGCATTGAGAAACTTGAGAGATTACCAGTGACAATGTCAGAACGACCTGTCAGTGAATGGATAATACATGGGATAATAAATATTCCAATATCAACCTTCAGGTTTCAATACTGCCAAAAATATATACAGGCTGGCATGTACGAAAAATTGGGAAAAGGGTACATAAAAACAACATGGAACCTGCCCTATTCGCATGCATATGTCAGTAATAAAGGACAGAAAGTGTTTCTTAGTGGCAATAATTGTGCAATGTCACTAAGCGGTACACTTCTGTGTAACGGAATTAGTTTGCATAGAGCCTGTGAAGGGAACTCAAATAACCTTTCATGTCACCAGCAAGGCGCACCTGCAACAGAGATTGAACCATTCTTTCAAAGACTCTATAATGGGAGTTACATTCTAATTGTAGACCGCAGATGTTGTAGTCTTATGCCCGGGACTCCTTATCTCGTAACTACGACTGCGAAGGTCAAGTGCTGTGGACACTCATTGTTCCCCAGCTCCTTTCCAGACAGGGAGGCAAGGGCATGGCCCAACTTGAAAATTACTTCTATTCGAATAGATACTTTAAGCAGAATGAAAACAGTGCTTCTTCAGACGCCGACAAGGCTCACGTCATCAAAAGAAACGTATGATCTCCAAGTCGCAAGGACGACTGCAGAGATACATTCATTGTTATCAACTAATTCCCCCATACATTTCGCAGAAATCCTGAATGAAATCTTAAATATTTCTGATACCAATGGAGTCTCAAAAGTATTTAAGACAGTATTTTCGATGGCATTAACACCATTCAAAGCCATACTGGGTATTTTTCCAGATTTCGTCCATTCGATTTTTGGCGGACTTCCCCTCATTTTAGGACTGATTGCAGGAATCCTATTCCTAGTCCTTATATTTCGTTATGGCAAACCATGTCACAGACAGAACACCTGCGACAAGGGAAGAAACAATCCTAGCCATTGGATACCGGGACCGGATATCAAAGATCCTGGGACTATCCCGGCTTAGAGACCTGAACATGACTTGGTTTCTATCATTTCGACCTATGTGACAACGATGTGTTTTACCTGTATTAAGGTGCCTGCTATGCGGAGAAGAATGCGTGTTAGACACCTGTCTGATGCTACAATCGGATGCGCCAATGGATGCAGAAACATTGTTGAGTCCAACAAAGGCTCACGCTTTGTGCTGCCCTCAAAGGCTACCAATCCTGATGACGGCATTCGTGGAAGCTTCACCACTACGATTAAGGGGTAGTGAAGTACAAGATGAAAGCAGCATCGATCAGGTACGACCTTCTGTCAGCAATCCAAATCAGAATGTCAATGGAGACAATCATGCGCACGAATGCATGGTTACACCTATTTCCGAGTTAGTGGAACTCTCCCATGAAGCTGTTGACAACTTTTTCGAAAGCCTAAATGATATGATGTTCTCACCAGAGCAGAAATAGAGACTTTTGAACAAACTCGTACACGGCGTTCCCTGAATTTGGCCTTCAACTTTAATAATAAAGTCACATGAACAATTTTCCCTCCAGTTCACGGACAGCAATTTTTTAAGCAGCCCCTAAATATTTTTGCATATTTTTTCGGGACACTATCTTCTGCTTAAAGTAAGAACTATTCTTAGAGAACTAAGATTTCTTAATTTAGATAGCTTATAGACATTAGCTGCCCGCTGGTATGTTCATAGTTATTATTATTCTGTGATGAAGTGGTCTCGAACTTTTTTTTCTGTATTAAGAGCCATTTCATGTGTAAATTTTCATATACAAAATAGCAATAATGTATACAAATGCGTGATTACTTTAGCTATATTCTGCAGCTTGAGTGCATACTATACATATGACTGCATTTTTTCCGTATATTTGATAATTTCAAAATGCATTTATGTATTTTGGGGTGGTAAGGTATACACAATACTCTATAGTATGTTTTACTATGCATAGATTAGTAAATATGGCCATAGTTAGCGTGGAGTGGGTGTGATGTATTCCTATAGGTTCTGTATCGATCCCCCTATTCCTGACCCTATTCTGGTTAGCAAACTAACAAGTTAACTAGCAGCCATCCCATGAGGCAGAAAACCCCCATGATGCAGGAACCGTTATCTGATAAAGCCACACTACGGCACAGGAACGTGTTATCTGATTAGGTCATAACGCTTGCCATCTAATTAGACAAGCGATATTCCTCCAGCCCCTGATAAGGCATACGGAGTTCTCATAACAAATCAAACCTATGACAGACCTGGGAAAAACCCTGCGGACATTGTTTTGATTTCACCGAGAACTTCAGCAAAAGAATGTGCTAACGACCTGGTCGTATGACATCTTTATTGACGTATCTATGTCCATCCTTACGTCAATCTCGGCACCTTAAAGGTATAAATATTACCGATATTGCCCTATGCAAACACACGCGGTGGTGACGAGGACGGAGCAGCCAGACTTGCCGAAGCCCAGAGCAGAGCAGACCCCGCTGGCGCAGCCCCGCCTTCTTGACGCGCTGAGATCGAGCAGCTGCCTATTTCTCCTGCGAGAAATCCAGCTCCGGCGCTTCCGGGTGGCCCTCGCAGGCAGCCTGGAATATCGAGACCAGAGACGAGAGATACCATCCCTCATTCATCCTAACTTCCAGGTACAGAACTGAATAAACCCTCGCAGAGAATTCTTTAGTCAGTCACTTGGCAAAAACAAACTTAACTTAAACTGTAACTTTCTATTCCCGCCCACGTATTAGACTTAGGTCAGGTACACGGGGTAGGCGTATCTAGAAACACCAGTTGAGTACGTTTAGTCAAATGTATATGTGTATGTAATATATTTTATTCATTTTAAAACCTTCATATGGCTTAGAAACCATATCAATGTTTTTACAGTATTATTTTCTACTTCTGCTTCTAATGTATGCACTTTACTTAATTATAAGTATTGCAATAATATCGATCCATTTCTCTTGTACGAGAAAAGAGACTGATCAATAAATAACATCTTTTATTGAACACGCCCGTCTCTTCCTTTTCTCTACAATCTGATGAGACTAAGAATGCACGTACTGACTGAGTAAAATAAATTGCCTTTTGTTCACACGACTCTCGAGATACACTCTTGATTAGGGGAGAGCAAAGTTGTCATGTTCTATGGTTGTCAGAAACTAAATCCCTTCTTGTCTAATCAGGGAAGTTAATTCCTCCCTGAACATTCGAGAAAGTTTCTAGTGAACTCTGAGCTAACTGGCAAACCCAAAACTTTAAGTCTAATATCGACAGTAGTAGACCTAGTTAACGTCTGGTCTAGGCCTATACTATTGAAGGTATTATTCCAATGCGCAGAGCCTATTGGGATAATAGGAACTACACTACAGCCCGCCCTTTGCCCGGGCTTAGCCCGCGCGCGTCCCGCGACGCGGGAAGTGATGCCCCTTTTTGAGCGCCTCCTGGCGCGCTCAGCCTCGACGCGATTTCCCGGCCGGTCGCGGAGGCTTCTGGGAGCTGTAGTCTCTGACTCCCCCGCTCAGCGGCAGCACAGATGGACAGAGGCTGCGGCGGGCGGAGGAGACCGGCGATGGTGAGGCAGCGTTCTGGGCAGGCAGGCAGCAGCGCCGGCAGTCCGGCAGAGGAGACCGGCGGTGGCGAGAAGACCGGCGGAGACCGGCGGTGGCGAGGCAACGCCCCGGGCAGCAGCAGCGGCAACCTGGTAAGAGACTCCATGTGGCTGGAATAACACAACTATCATTTTTGGTCATCGCCCGAGGTCTTTTGGCTGTAAGTCAACTCTTGTATACTGGAACCACCTCACAGGTGACACCGAAAAGGGAAGTCATGCAAGAATGCCTATAGGCACTACTTTTGTTTTCCCTCTATACATATGACATGTCAAAGGAAGCTTGAAAAGCCTTTGAGGATATTATAATAATAAACAGCTTCAACAACCCAGTCCTTCTTTATGCCGAGGACTCCATTTTGATATCCAAATCCCCAAAAGGCCTGCAAACCCAATTTACAGTCAATTAAGGTTATTCTAAAGCAAACAGCATAATAATCAACACATGAAATACAAAAATCATGACTTTCAGGACAAAGTGCCAAAAGAAGTATCCAGTCTTCATATATACCACAAGACTGGATGAAGTTGAATCTTTGAAATACTTGAGGGGAACATCTGACAGAACACTAAAATGGGAAACTCACATTCAAGCCTCAGAAGGAAAACCCAAAGCTGCTACAAATGCCATCCTGAGGATGAGGCACAAACACAATCATCATTATACAAATCTCATTGGCAAAGTGGTCCAAGTAAACATTAGAAGCCAAATCACATACTGAGTTGAGCTGTAGGGCCTAGGTAAGCTCAAAAACTGAGTAGAATGCCACAAGAGAAAAGTATTGGAATAAATGCTTAAATTACCATCAAGCTTCCCCATGGCTGCCCTAGAATCAGACATCAATTCAGTATTTCAGTACAGGTAAGAGCATTTGGGTGGTGGTGTGGGGCAGGGGTGGGGCAGGAGTGAGGCAGGGTAGGGGGGAGTCGGCAGACAACGGGATTGTTAAAAGTAAATAAAAAATCAAATAAAACCACTTACCTTGCGCACTCCGCATTGCCGAGTTTGCAATGAGGCAAGCGCAAGGTAAGTGGTTTTATTTGTTTTTTTATTTACTTTTACCTATGCCATTGTGTCAACTCCCCCTACGCACCGCACCCCGCCCCGCCCTGCCCCCACCGCTCTTTCCTGTGCCAGCCTCCACTGCATCAGTTATCTCTCAATTGAAGTAAGCTTCCAGGTGGCCCAATAAAATAGGGGCTGAAAAGAATGGGAATGCCAGTCAACAACTTAGTTGACTGAGCCTAGGAAGAATACTTCTCCATGAATGTTAAATCACCACATGTAATACAATGGGAAAAGTAGGCCAAGAGACGCAGTCTGGCATTGCCATGCACATCTTTCAACACAAGTTATTGATATAAAAGAAAATAAACTCCATTGTTAATAAACAGTTCTCAAACTTAAAGATGAAACAGAAATGTAAGTCTCTCGGAAAATTACATCAGAGGAGCCACGCTGGTTTGTTTGGCCCCGCACAGAATGCCCAATAATACCTAATTCTGCCACCAAATGAGAGAGAGAGAGACTCTTCACCTTGGCAAGAGGAGGTTGCTTGCTGCTGAATTACATATCTTGTGGTCTCATATATATGCTGTGCTGAGCAAGAGGTAACGGTTCAGTGACTTAATATCGAGGGACATAATATAGAATGCCCAAAATATCGACTCCAAAATATCAAAGTACAGAATATCGAATCCCTATCTACAAACAGGTAAGTACCAAAATATTGAATCCAAAATATAGAATGTTAAAAATATAGTTAACTAAAATATCGAATTTTTTAAATGTATTAAAAATAATATGAAATTAATTAAATATTAAAAACAATTACATAAAATATACTTAAAATAATGTAAAAAATCTTAAAATGTAAAAATAATAAATTGGTGTAATGTAAAAAAAGTAGAGTGCAACAGTAGGGAAAGCGTTAGATAGCAAAGGGGTAAAAATTACTATTCCCAGTCCAGTGAGTGCAACAGTAGGGAAAGCGTTGGATAGCGGGAGGGTAGAAATTACTATTCCCACTCCAGTGAGTGCAACAGTAGGGAAAGCGTTGGATAGCGGGTGGGGGGGGGGTAAAAATTACTATTCCCACTCCAGAGAGTGCAACAGTACGGAAAGCGTTGGATAGCGGGGGGTAAAAATTACTATTCCCACTCCATAGAGTGCAACAGTAGGGAAAGTGTAGGATAGCGGGAGGGTAAAAATTACTATTCCCACTCCAGTGAGTGCAACAGAAGGGAAATCGTTGGATAGTGTAGGGGTAAAAATTACTATTCCCACTCCAGAGAGTGCAACAGTAGGAAAGTGTTGGATAGCGGGCGGGTAAAAATTACTATTCCCACTCCAGTGAGTGCAACAGTAGGGAAAGTAATCATTTAATATTAAAATTAAATTAAATTAATTATCAATACTAATACAAAATTAATAAAAAATAATTTCCAATTAATAAAAATGAATTACCAATTAATACAAATAATTACCAATTAATAAAAATTAATTACCAATTAAAGAATCAATTACAAATTAATAAAAAATAATTGCCAATTAATAATTATCAATTAATTATCAATACATATAAATAAAAATAAATATTTACTTTATTACAATTAAATTACTTCCCATCCCATTCCCCTATAAACCCACAACTCACTCCAAATAATAAATAATACATTTAACATAATTATCAATTAATCAATTAATATAAATTAATAAAAATTAATTACCAATTTAAAAAATTAATTACAAAATAATAAAAAATGATTACCAATTACAAAATGAATTACCAATTAATACAAAGTAATTACCAATTAATAATTAATTATCAATTAATTATCAATACATATAAATAAAAATTGATATTTAATTTACTATAAATAAATTACTTCCCACTCTATTCCCCTATAAACCCACAACCTGCTACAGAATTAAATTACGCAAAAATTAAATTACATAATATTCATTACTTTAAAAAAAATGCAACATACATAACAAATTAATACATAATTTTAATACATATACTACCATACATAACACTAACAAAATTTGATACTATGGAAATCGATATTTTAAATTCGATATTATGGAATTTGATATTTCATACCCCAAATTTGAAATTCTGACTTACTATATTTTGGTAATTCGATATTCTGGGCAGTCTATATTTTTGATTCGATATTTTGGGCAGTCTATATTTTGTAATCGATATTTAGGGTGTTCACCAGAGGGAACATGGAGCATTTTCTGCTGTTTTGGTTTTGCAATCTGTACAATACAGCCAGGTCCAACACAATAGCCAGGATATTACAAAGAGGATAACGCTCCAAAAACCCAGCTGGACAAATATTTTTCTTCCTAAGTAACCTTCCAGGCCATAAAACAAAAATAACCGATTTATATCAGAGGAAAAGCTGGGACATATGTACAAAACTCTTAGGGATTTAAAATACTGGCAGGAAACACAAGATTCTTACTTGTTATGTCTAAAAATATTTTATAAAGAATTTCAAGGATAAAAGCAGAAGACGTAAATACTTGCTCTCTTACTGTTAAATGTTTAATTGCAATTTGTGGTATTTATCTTTAAAAAAAATAATTATTTGTTTTTTCCCTCTTTTTTTCCTTATGACTAATTTTAATAATTGTTGTACATCTACTTGTATGAAAGGCAGCTATACTTCTGCACTGTCGGCCGAAAGCATTTTCAATACATTTCAAATTTCTTTCCCCTACACACCCCAGTTTATTTAGCCCAAGTGTAGTGTTGCTGACACCTTTGGTCATCTTGGGCTTACCCTGACAGTTAGCATGTTGGAGCTGTTTGCAGTAACGCAAGAACAAACTACAGAAAAAGTGGGTCGATTTAACCCTGAGAGCATTTATCCCAATTGGTTAGGGAGGCGACAGGAGTCATCCCACCCACTAGTTCATGCCAGGCATAAATGTAGCATCTCAAAGTACCCACTTCAGAACAAGTTCTGTACCTGCAGAAGATCAGAACAGGACTGAACCTGCTGTCTATGATTTGAGAAGGGACCCGAAGGACTGGACCGCCTCCCTCTTCTATCCAGCAGAAAGAAGTTGACTCCAAGGGTCAATTAGCTGACATAATGAGTGGCTACAGGGAGACAACAAGCTGCAAGAGGCCTTTTCCTGGAAGAACCCATCTCACCAGCTGAAAATGGATCTTGACTGAAAGCTGCTGTTGGCCTCTGCCTGACACTCTGTGAGTCTATAAGTGCCTCCCTTGAGGTCCTTGGGGGATTTCCAAATGTACCCCTGTAGTGGGTTGAGACTTAAAAGACTATGTAAGCAGGTAAAATCTTTGACCAGGGCAAACCTGATCAGTGTATCAAAACTGTGCTCCATTGCAGTTAGCCTTAAATTGCGCCTCGGTCAGCGACCCTTCACTATCATTGGCGCTGTGTGCTTTTTGGTACTATTTCTACTTAAAACTTTTAAATTTTACATCTCTGCTCCTCTTATTGGATTTTTGTCATTTTTGTGTCATTTCATTTATTTCACTCATTGCCCTACGTTAAGCTTGTGTGCTCTGAGCCACAGCCACCAGGTGGTTCAGCTGAGGTTAATATAGTGACTTTGGGGGTTCACCCTGACAAGGGTTGTGATTATGCCTTGTGGTGGGTAGGCACTAACCCAAATAACTATCCCTTTTCTTACATTGGTTTTCAGCAGTGGATCTGGGATTTGTATTTTGCAATATCTTACTCACAGCTGAAATGAAAAATCCCTCCCCAAATTGACAGCAAACATTGGCTTTTTAGATTTTTTAATTGGCTTTTTGTTCTGACTGGGTAATTTATTATTTTTTCCTAAATTTGTTCTCAATTTTTGCATATTAAGTTTTTGGGAACATGGTGGTGGATCTGGGTAACGTGGAGAGTTTGAGCATGTCAGATCTGAGTAGCATGTTCAAGCAACAAGGACTACTTTGAACAAACTGTCCAAGAAGGAGGGTTACCACTTTGCATTTGGAGCCTGGAAGATAGTCCATCATCTACATTGCACCTCAGAAGAGAATGAAGAGGAGGTTGAAGAAGGAAATGAGGAGGACATTGAGGAAGGAGTGTTCTCCCAAAGAAGCACCATACATGCATTGTCCATAGTCCAAGCCAGGGAGCAGTGTGTCGGCCCACAGTTTGTTCCCACTAAAGCTAGAGAACAGGCAGATGGAGAGGGCCCTGAATTGGCAACAGGCTACTCTTGCCCTTGAGGAGAAAATGTTAGCTGCGGAAGAGAAGGCAGTAACAGCAACCCTTGCAGTGGAGGAGAAGAGTTGACATTGGCCTAAGAAGGCCCTGCTGGCCCATGAGAGGAGTCAGCGCAACATGGACTTGAGGTCTCGAAGGGCATCTGAGTCCATTGATATTGGTGGGGGCAACACTGAAGTGCGTAGGCAAGGTAAATGCAGGGTCCATATCCCAAAAGCCTAGTTATGTGCTGAGGGGTGACTGAAAATGATTTGCAGCTTATTTAGTGGCTTTGCAGATGCATAGTGTCCTAGAGGAGGACTGAAGGGTGGTGGGGGAGACACTCTGTGGAAGCACATGCCAATTTCTGGGAGGGAGACCCTACAGACCTTAGATACAGCTGACCTTGTTACATTAGGGCTCATGAAAGAGGCTTTCATAGCCAAATCTGGTCTAACCCCAAAGAAGTATCACCTGAAGTTCAGGGATAGCCAGAAGCATTCACACATCTCTTGGGGTGACTTTGCACACTCCTCTAGAAAAGCACTGGAAGGCTGGGTGAAAGGCAGTAAAGTAAATGATGATGATGGGCTGTACCATTTGTTTATCTTGAGTAGTTGCTTTGCAGAATTACATCAGCACCTGATAGATTCAGAGCTCACTGTGGTCTGAGAGCTTAGGAAGAAAGCAGACCTCTGGCTCAGTAATAGAGTATCCAAGAAGGTACCTATTGCGTACCATAGGAAAGGTCATTCAAGTTCCCATCACCAAAAAGAAGGGCGAGTACGGGATAGTTCCATGGAGTTCTCAAATGGGCTTCAAAAGAATTTTAGGAAGAGGGATTCCAATTGCAGTCCTGAAAACAAGTAGTAGTAAGTAGTAGTAAAAGTTATGGTTTATTTAGACCATGGTCTGTAAAACCAAATAAAGGCATGCAAAATACTTTAAACCAATCTAACAATTAATATACAACCAACAGCAAACTTTTCTTAAAATCTACCCAATGCTCATGTTACATAAAAATATTCGATATTAAACAAGATTCAAATCGCTTCTTTTCTACTGTGAATTATATAATCGTAGTAAATAGGTCTTAAATATAAGTGTCTAACTGATAAATAATGCAATCAAACAAAACATGCACATTAAAATTCTCAGTATGCAATCCACAAGTTCAATGACCAGCTGCATCTAATAATTCATAACATTTTCCAGAATGTATACATAATAGATTAAACCCCAAGCAAAGTTTCAATATAAGCATACACATCTGAGGGTTTATTAACATTGTCTGGTAAGGATAAGCTGTGTTTGCCTGCCTTGATTCCAACAGAAAACCAATTGTTTTTATTTGGGCTACAAGAGCGGAGACTCCCTCGCAAATATGTCATTAAGCTCTTTTTTCAAATGTGATTGGGGCTCTTCTACTTCATAGTTAGCCGAGTTCAAATTTACTGCCATTTCTGGCAGTTGGGCTCTTACTCTTCCAGCCCACTACCATTCACTCTTAGTAATTTCCCTAGAAAATCCTGAAAACAAGAAGGATTTGTTTCCTGCCTGTAACTCCAGTTCTCCCTTAGGGGACTCTCCGTTGCTAGTCATAAGCATTTGAATAGTTCTACCCACTTACAGGAATCCTGGAGCACTTCTTCATAGAATATCTTCCTAAGTGTAGACGTTTGCCTCCAGGAAAGCCTGCAGAAACACTTGAGAAGGAACTTAATGTACAGCCTAGAAAATAGGCCACGTTGGGGAAATACTTCAGATTGTACTAACAAAAGGGTTAAAATATCCCTAAATACTTATAATTTTGAAGGGAAAAGTTCATAAAACAGCTTAAATCTCTTTTATTAATCCTTTTATGTAAAGGTAGAAGATGAAGGATAGCAGGAGAATGTAGCCCCATGGGCTGCCATTATGTGAGTATTAAACAGTGACTGCACCGTTAAAGGCTGAGAGACCACCAGTATCCCATCATGCCTAGCAGGTGGCAGTTGCCTCAGTTTTTTTCAAAGGAATGTGGTGGTGATAGGTAATCCCAATAATATCCTCTGTTATACCCTCCTAGGAGGTGGGAGGGTCGCTTATGACTTTAATTGAAAGAACTATGAGAGAACTGGAGATACAGGTAAGAAACAAATCCTTCTCGCTTAGGGATCTCCATTGATAGCCATAAGTGTTTGAATAGTAAGCCCATCCCCACCAAGAGCAGTGGAAAACAACTGAGGAATGACAATAGGCTCTAATTAAGCAAATACATTTTTAGGGAAGCTTTTCCCACTTGAGCGTAATGCTTGGTGAATGTGTGTAGGGGATACGGGGACATTTCTCATCAAATTGGCATTAGCTGCTTTGCCTCTAATAGAATGGGCCTGATAATGTCTTGTTGGATTTTTAATAGCATAAGAGAATGCAAGACATTATTCACCATGAGATGGATTATTTGGAAATGGCTAAACCTTTATGGACCAGGCCATAATTTACAGACAATTGGTCCGATCTACATATGTCATGATTCTTGTCTAGATAAAACTTCAAGACCTGCTCACATCCAGGGTATGAAGAGCTGGTTCAGCCAGAATTGAAGGGTGCTGAAAGTAAGTTGGCAATGAAATTGTCTGATTGACATGAAAGTCTGAAACTACCTTGTCTAGGAATTTAGGGTGAGTCCTCATAACTACCTTGTTAGAGTGGAAGACAGCGTAGGGCTCATGAGAACAGAACACGTGAATTTCTCTGACCCTATGAGCTGATGTAATTGCTACAAGGAAAGCTGCTTTCCCAGATAGGTGCTGTAGAGAAGTTCAATAGGGGTCTGCATGAGACATGAAAGGACTATGTTAAGCTCCTAGGGAGGGGAAGTTGCCTAATAGGAGGGAAACCCTTTTTAGCCCCTCAAGAAATTCCTTAATCACTTGATTTTGAAAAAAATAGGTTGTGAAGGACATTTTCTGTAGGCAGTGAGTGCAACGAAGTGGACTCGTTTGGAAAAGAATTGCAAGCCAGATTTCGCCACATGGAGAAGATAGGGAAGAATGACATCTTCCTGGCAAGTAGTAGGATTTACGTTCTTGGAGGAACACTAAATGCCAAAATCTCTTCCAATCAAAGGCATATGCTGAACAGGTTGGTGGCCATTTGGCCTCCTTCAGGATGTCCATGCAGTCTTGTGGCAGATTCAAGTGTCCATACTGCACTAGCTCAGTAGCCATGCAGCCAAATTCAAAGTGGAGAGATTAGGGTGAACCATATGGCCCCCAAACTTTGTTAACAGGTCTGGCCGACATGTCAGCTTGAGATGTGGACACTGTAACTGGTAAAGGAGGTCCATGAATCACCATTAAGGTGGTCACTCCAGGACTATCAGGATGAGTCTGGCTCTCAAGTGGGACAGTTTGTGGAGGACTGCTGGGATCAGAGGGATTGGTGGAAAGGCGTAAAGAAATTTGCCTGACCATCGATTTATAGGGCAATCCCCAGAGTCCCTGGTTGGAGGTACCTTGAGGTGAAGTCTTGAAATTTTTTATTTTCTGTGGTGGTAAACAAGTCAATGTGCGGAGAGCCCCAAAGCAGGAAGATGTCTTGCATAAAGTCCTTGTGAAGGACCCATTCGTGATTTTTAGCAGAACCCTGCTGAGGGTGTCTGCCTGCACATTTTGCACACCTGGCAGGTGAGTTGCTTTCTGGCTATGAACCAATTCCAAATTACTTCATGGGATAAAGGTCAGGACCGTGTTTCCACCCCCCACCCCCACACACACACTTGTTAAGACACTGTGGTCATATTGTCCATCTGAATAAGCAGGGACTGACTGGGTCCTTATTGACAGGTGAAATGCTTTCAGCACAAGGTGGACTGCCCGGGGCTTGAGGAAATTCATGTGATGTGTCATCTCCTTCAGAAAACGTGTGCCTTGAATTTGGAGATGATCTATGTGGGCTCCCCAACCCAGTAATGTTGCATCTGTCACTATGGTTTGAGAGGGAGCTTGTTGGTGGACTGGCATCTCATGAACGAGATTGGTCAAAGTGCACAATCATGTCAGAGATGGCTTCACAAGATTGATCTTGTCTTCCAATTTGCCTGTTGCCTGGTCGCACTGGTCCTTGAGACATTCCTGCAGGGGACGCATGTGGAGGCGTACATTTGGAGTGAGGAAAATACATGAGGCCATGGAGCCGAGGAGGGATGACACTGGCCTCACTGTGGGATGAGGCTTTCTTTAGAGAGTGACATTTCCAATGGATTAATGAAAGTCTCTCCTCCGAAGGACACACTTTCACCTGCCCTGTGTTGATGGTGGACCTCAAGTATTGCAGAGTCTAAACCGGGGTGGAGATTGACTTGTTGTGGTTGATTTGAAGACTCAACCGTTGGAGCACATTGCATGTCCAGTTGAAATGTCGCTGGGCTTCCTGGGAAGTTGGCACCTTGATTAACCAATCGTCTGTATAGTGATCTACGTAGATTCAGTGCCTCCTGAGAGGAGCAGTAACTACCGCCATGCACTTTGAGAAGGTTCGGGGGGAGCTGACTAGAAGGCGAATGAAAGGACCTGGTATTGATAGTGGTCCTGTCCCACTATAAGCCTCAAGAACTTGCGGTGGATCTTGGTGATGGGTACATGAAAATAAGCGTATTGGAGATCTAGGGAACAGAGCCAATTCCCCTAGTACTTAGGGATAGATCAGATGTAATGCCAGCATTGGAAACTTTTCTTGACTAATCCATTTCTTGGCTACTTTTAAGTCGAGAATGGGTCTGAATTCATCCTTTTTCTTCACCGGAAAGCATCTGGAGTAAATGCCTGTACCCTGTTGTTTGTGGGGGAGACCTCCACTGTGTGCTTCTGTAGCAAGATGTTTACTTTTTCCTGAAGCATGTGCAGATGATGGCTGGATGGTTTTGGTGGTATGGTCGGAGGAGGACTGGCAAATCTGAGAGCATAGCCATTTTTAACAATATTGAGAACCCAGGCATCTTTTGTGATTTTTTGCCACTCTGGTAGAAAGTGTGTGGTGTTTCCCCCTACCAGAGTGGGTACCAGAAGAGGGGGAAGGAAAGATTCAAGGATTGGCACCAGTGGTCTGTTTACCTTCTCGGGATGGCTGTTGGGAAGACAGCCCTCTTAATTGTCATCACTGCTGTTGCTGATATGGCTTCTATTGTTGTGAATGTTAGTGACCCTGGTACCAATGAGGGGTTTGGACCCTCTGAGGGTAGAACCGGCCCTGGTAAAGGCTGAAGTAATGCCTTCGCTCTTTCGGTCTTTCTAGGCCAACAGACTTAATAGTATCCATTTAAGACTTCTTACGAGCCATTTCATCATCAGTGTGGGTGCCAAAGGTGGAAGATTAAAATCCTTTGCTGCAACTCTGGTTTTAGAGACGTGAGGTGAAGCAAGGAATGCCACCTTAAGGCAATGCTATGACAATATTAATGTGCCGCTAGCAAGGAGGAGTCTGTGTGGCTGTGATGACTTGGTTGGACACCATGAGGTCTTCATTAACAGTCTCAGGAAGTCTTCCCTTTTGTCTCTGGGAAGCCCAGAGCATTCTATCATATGTACCCAGGAGGGTAGAGGCACTGGCCGCTTTCATGTTACTTGAGGCCATGTTACAAACTCTGTGAAACTTACAGAGTCTCATTGTTTGCTCTCCTTATCAGGTGGAACGGACGAAGCAGGGTTGTAGCCACCATGCTTCTTGGCTGCCAGAATGACCACTGGTGGATCCCATTTTAGACAAAGAGGATCTTGCTCAGGAGGTCTATATTGTTTCTGTAGCCTGGAAGGAGCTGTTTTGGTTGAGGCTGGGGACAGAAACAGTTCCATCCCTAGCTCCAAAAGACTGGGAACCAATGGAAGCAGAGGTGTTGAAGCTGACCGCTGGTGTAGTGTCTCAAATATAACAGATGTGGTAGGTGTGGGGACTGACATCTGACTATTACGTTTTGCAGTACCTCTCACCAGAACCTCCTGGAATGTGCTGATGTAATCCACCAGAGAGATGGAAAGTGGTAGGGAATCTGATAGTGTCAGCGAATATCGTCCAGTTGATATAGAAGAGGACGTTGTGTGTCTTGATCGATGTCTGGAAGATGTACGTGTCCTGGACGATGATCTATGGCTGCGTTGGCAAGAGCGCCTAGAGGAGGATGAATGCCTTGAGTGACGTCTGTGATGGTGTGACCGATAGCGAATTCTTGAGCACGATCTAGGCCTTGGCAGTGCTACAGGCAGAGGCATTGGCGCTGGAGGATTAGGCACCGGAGGTGGAGGAGGAGGAGGCTTTGGTGGTGGAGGTGGAGGAGGACGCAAAAGAAGAGGAGGAGGATATGGAGAATATGGAAGCACTATTGGGGAAAAGTAGGCCCTCGAGCACTATGAATCAGGTGACGAATAGGTTTGCATCAATTTTCTCCTCTTTTCTCGTGTCCTTGAGGTCAAGATGGATTTTGCCATTGACCACTCAATGTCGACCTTCTCCTCGATGGTGATCTCATCTGACCCCTTGACTACAAACCTCCTCGGTGTCAATGGATCACTTCGCCTCGACATCGATATATACTCCTCAACATCGATCTTGCAGTGAGCGTTGACAGCGCATGAGGCCTACCTTGCCTTAACTTTGTTCTGAGCATTTCCCTCAATGTTGATCCAGTCCTGGATGGTAAGCAAGTCAGTGCCATACCTGGTCTCAACGTCAGGACCGGGAAACACACCTTTTTCTGGCTGGCACCCTCTTTTTGGACCTGTCAAGTCCTTCAGAGGCAGATGTAAAAGCCCTGGTAGAGGACTGACCCTCTCCTCGCTCTGAGGTCTCACCTTGAGACTGTATTTGCTGCCTGCGCCTTCTATGCCATGAAGGCAAACCTCCTCTCTCTGCTTCAGGGTGCGAAGTGAAAACCTCTTTCAGAGTTGACACTACTCAGGAAAATTTGTCGATGGAAGGCAGAGTATTCAGATGTTGTAAGGGTCTTTTTTGGCCATCTTCCTCCAACAGGCAGGGCACTTATCAAAGACAGAAGGCATAATAATTGACATAATGCCTCAAAATTCTATCAGAAAAGAGTAAAACAATGAGAGCATGATGAAAGATGTCAAGTGAATCAAAGAAAACAAAATTCCACCAGTGAGTTTTTAAGAAAAAAAACTAAAAGGCAGAGTTCAATGTTCCAGGATCGTGTCAGCATGTACCGGAAAAAACAACTGAAGCAACTGCCACCTGCTAGGCATGATGGGATACTGCTGGTCTGTGAGTCCGTAAAAGCACAGACATGGTTTAAAACTCACATAATGGCAGCCTCTGGGGTTACACTGTCCTGCGATCCTTCATCCTCTACCTTAATCTCAATAAAGGGCTTGTAAAACAGATTTAAGCTGTTTCATACATTTTTCTCTTCAAAATTATACGTATTCTGGGGTATTTTATCCATTTTGAAAGTACCATCTGAAGTTTTTCTCCAATGTAGCCTGTTTTCTAGGCTATGCATTATGTGCTTTCTTAAGTGTTTCTGCAGGCCTTTCTGAAAGAAGGCGAACGTCCACCCTTAAGAAGATATTCTATGAAGAAGTGCTCTGGGATTCCCACACGTGGAAGGAACTATTCAAATGTTTATGACTATCAATGATTATCCCCTATGAGAGAACTTTGAGTTTAGTGGTAAAAAATCCATGGTTCCCTACTGGCTGAGGTGCTATGACTGTCTAAAGAAAGGGCACAAAAATGAGGATTCAGAATGTCAGAAGAAGCCCACCTCTGGTGGGCCACACTGAAGATTGCTAATGTAGTGCTTGGGGAAAAGGTGCTCTAGATTTCTTTGGGTGGTGGACAGAGATCATACCAGTGTCACTGGATGGTACCCAAGAAACACATACCTGATAACACTAAAAAGTACAGGCAGTGGCCTACCATCAATTTGAGATGTTTGGAGGCTCTGAGAGACACAGGAGCCAGTACGACTATCTATGGGTGTCAGCTGTTGTTTGCAGAGCAAGTTATCTCAGATGTACGCCACAAAGCAGTGACTGCTGACAATAAGATAAGCAGAAGGCTGAGGCCCAGATGGACGGAGACAGCTCTGGGGGTCAATTTATTTACTGAGAGAATTTCCTCCTGTATAATGAGCCTAAGGTCCCTGAGCTTGGAACAATCCAAATGTTGGTGGTCCACAGTGCAATCAGACCTTTGCATTGGAGCTGGCTCATGATACCTCCTTAGCAGGACATCCAGGGCAGGCCTAAAATGTTGATCTCCTAGTCACCCACTTTTATTGGCCTCAGATGAGGACCAATGTAGTTGTGTTCTGCTGGTCCTGTGTGACTTGTCAGGCCAGTGGCTAATCGGAAGGAAAGCACAAGGCTACTCGCCAGAATGTCCCCATAGTAGGGACATCCTTTGAGAGGGTAGAAGTGGACATTGTTGCCCTTTGGAGCCAAAGACATCCCTACAGATAAAGTTTATCCTGGTGTTGATGGGCCATGCCACCCAGCAATCTGAGGCTATACCCCTGAGGACAGTGACTGCACCTATGGTGGCCAGGACACTGATGGGCATATCTACCAGAGTAGGGTTTCCCAAGGAGAACTTAAGGTGTAACTGGGATGCCTTACTGCCATCACTCTTGTTTGCTAACCAAGATGTGCCACTGAAAGGAATAGGCTTCAGTCCTTCTAGATCCTGTTTGGCCACTCTATGGGAGGACCACTCAGTCTTGTGAAGGTGAGGTGGGAAAAGAAACACTCACAAGATATGAACTACATGTTAGCAAACAGATCTAAAATGGGCCAATACATGCTAGAGGCCATCCTTAATTTGAATACCAGCCAGCAAATGATTAAGCATGGTTTGACAACAAGGCCACTATGGTAGAGTACCAACCTGACAAGAACATGTGCGTAATTGATCCCATTGAGCCCTGATCTCTTCAGGACCGGTAGTCAGGTCCAAATGAGGTCATGGAGAAAAAAAAATAGGTCACCAACAGGTGGATCTAAAGACACAGAGAAACCCTTTGAGGGTCCTGCATATCAATAGAATGACACCGCACTTTGAGAGTTATGAATTGACGGTGCTCACAGTGGCAGATGGAGAAGAGGAGGAGGAAAGTGAGCCCCTCCCAGATCTCATGTCATGCAAAGAGTAAGATGGCTCAATGGAAGTAATTGTCCTCTCTCCAATCCTGACAGAATGGCAACACAGGACTGCTGCCCATTCCTGGGACAGTTCACCTCTCCATTCTCACTGACCCCCGGGATCACCAACTTGTGTACCCAGGACACTGACATACGGAACAATATGCCTGTCAAGAAAACAACTGACAGGCTTTCTGACAAGGTGAGGGCTAGCATTAAGGATGAGGTATCCAATGTGCTGAGCATGGGGGCAATTAAGCCCTCCAGTAGTCCCTGCTCCAGCCTAGTGGTTTTGGTATCAAAAGATGTGCTACTGGATAACACCATTGAACTGTGGTTCTTTGTGGACTACAGGGGACTCAAGACTGATGCAGACCCCATACACCGAACTGATGAACTCATTGATAGCTTAGGAGCTGCCAAGTTCCTAAAATACTTTTGACTTGATGTTAGAGTACTAGCAGATTGCCCTAACTGAGAGGGCCAAGGAGAGGTCGTCATTATCCACTCTAGAGGGACATTTCCAACTCCAAACAACGCCCTTCGGATTAAAGAATGCCCCAGACACCTTCCAGAAGTTGGTCAACCGGGTCCTGGCTTGGTTGGAGGAATTCAGTGCCGCCTATCTTGACTGCATTGCAGTCTTCAGCTCCAGCTGGGAAAACCACCTGACCAACTTCAAAGAAATATGCCAACCCCTGAAACAGGCAAGCCTAACTATCAAGGCAAGTCATTTCCTTGATAGGGCATGGTTCAATACTATACCTGGGTCACAAAGATGGTAGAGATCATGTACAGGTCGTCCAATAAAAGATTCAGACTATAATGGCCTGAGAGCCTCTTAAGACACAGACCCAGACCCAGGTAAGAGCCTTCTTGGGCCTCACAGGTTACTACAGCTTTGTTTAGGAGCATTGTTCCCCCTGACCAAACATATGTCCAAGAAACAACCCAGAAAGGTGATATAGTCTGAGGCGTGCCAAAAGGCGCTTGACACCCTGAAGGCAGCCCTGTGCTCTGCACGGGTCCACAAGGTGCCCGCTTTAAGCAAGACATTTGTGGTGCAGACAGATACTTCAGTGCATGACACTGGGGCAAGTTCGCTCACAGCTTAAGGAAGAGGGCCTACACCAACCTGTAGCATTCATCAGTAGACATCCATGGAGCAGAGGTGGAGTGCTGTTAAAAGAGAAGCATTTCCAGGGGTCTGGTCTCTGAAGAAACTGATATCATACCTGTTTGATACTCCTTTCCAGTTTCAGAAAGGCTACCGCCCTCTCAGATGGCTCTACCAAAAGCAGCTAGAGAATCCGAAACTGTTGAGGTGATCCATCTCCTTACAGTGTACGGACTTCACAGTGGAACACAGCCCTGGAGCTGACAACGCTAACGCTGATGGTCTTTCCACGTTTTTCTGCCCTAGCAATGAGCATTCAGAAGCAACTAGGTAGTTCTCCCTGCTTTCTGCTGGGAGGGACCCAAGAAGGAAATTAACAACTTTTGCGTGATGTCTGCCAGATTTTTTCCCCCATCTGTTTTGTTGGCTTTAGAACTCTATGCACTTTAGGATGGGAAATCCTTTCAAGAGAGTCATGTTCTCTCTGGATTTTCTTCTCTTTTTGAAACTCAGGAGCACCAACATTGGCGTGGAGTCACCATGGCTTTAAGTGGTGCTTTTTCAATATTCTATACAAGCCATAGTTGCTGCTTATTTATCTTATGCAACTAACAACCATTGACAAAGCCAATAGTCCTGACTTGTAGCTATGATGTTACTTGTTGTATCATATTTCTGAATGCATTGACAGAAACAGAAAAATACAAGTCGGGTGGCACACTATTGTAAGCAGATTGTTAGCTTACAGTGTTTTAAGCCATCCCTTTGAGAGACGCCCCGGTTTTTTCATCCCACTTAAAGCCCTGGCCCAGCAAACAACTTGCCCTTTTGTCGACTCCTCGCCCTTGGTTTCTCAGCACTAATGCTATCCCTTTTAGCCCTTGTAACTGTATTTAGTAAATATACACTTACCTTGCATCTCGAACTGTGGAGATTTATTTTTCCCCCAGAGGGTCTAATTTTACTCGATCTAAGTTTAGACTAGCTGTAGCCTCGAGACGGCTCCAATGTCCCCTCTTTGCTTTTAAGAAGCATTTGCCCATTGATTTCGTGTTTTCTTCCCTTATTTAGTGGGAATACAAGGCTCACGGACGAGCCCGCCTGTTCGGTAATCAGAACCCTTTCGACACACACGGCACGGGACACAAGATGCAATAGTGCCGAGAAATTGGATTTTCTCCAGGGAGAGGCGAAATTTCACAGATCCAGTGTCCTCTGCGTTTTGGTGGAGAAAGCAATGGTCGAAGCGCAGATGAAAAATTACACATTTGGTTCCAGTGCTGAACACCCGTGACGGAGAACAACAGTGCACGCAGAGACTGGCGGCTGAGAGCAAAGGAGTTTCTTAAACTAGATTATTGTGTCGAGTTAGGCCTGGCCAACTAAGGTACCAGTAGACTATCATGATAATATTTCATTCAACAACCACACTCCCCCTTCTGGGGAAGTGAAGTAAGGTTGTTAATTAGGCGAACAGACCTGCCAACTCACACGGTGCCCCTTGTGTCACACGATGACTTCAGCTCCCTACACACGGTCACCTGGTGAGGAGCCGAAATCAAGAGGCCAGAGCTGCCGACTTTGGAGCTGGGGAACCAGGCTCGAGCCTTGACTTCGGCTCAGCATCCTCTGATTCTGGGCAAATCACTTAGGGCCTCATTTATGAGCCCTTGCGTCACTTTTACGCCGCTGTTGCGTCACTTTTAGTGACGCACCAGTGGAGTAAAAAATGTGCCTTGTTGCACCACATTTACAAAGTGACGCATCTAAGCAGATGCGTCACTTTGTAAACCCCTGCGCTACATTATACCTGCGTCAGGTATAATGTATGCAGAGGGGGCGTTCCCCCGCAAAAAGCCTTGTAATAGTGACGCAGTGAAATCTATGAGATTTCACTGCGTCACTTTTAGGACGCTGTTGCGTCAAAATCTTGCGCCTGCTTCACAGCAGGCGTAAGACTGTCGCAAGCCCTTTCACATGGGGCTTTCCCCATATGAAAGGACGCATTGCTGGAGTTGCGTCACTTTTGTGACACATTCCAGCAATGCGTGACTTTTGCGCTTACAGATACGTCAGAAATACTGACGTATCTGTAACTCCTTGCGACATGATGCGTCATACTGTAAATATGATGCATCATTGGAGTCGCAAGGAGGGCGCAATGAAAAGTGACGCATCGCTGTTTTCACGCAGCGATGCGTCACTTTTCATAAATGAGGCCCTTAATCTCCCCATCCTGTGCCAACCAAAAAAAAAAATGAATGTGTCCTTGTGTAACGTAACTGGTGGTCATGTAAAGCGCTCCAATACCTTCAGGTCGAGTTTGTGCTATATAAATGGGCAATAAAAACAAATCAAACGGTGGCAGGAAAAAACGAGGTGAAAACCGCGGTAAACAGTAGATTTTCAGCTAGTTTTCGAAGGTTGTAAGGAGTCGATATCCTTAAAAGGTGTGAAAACACCCCAGGACATCGGCGACAGCCTCAATGACCCTTTGCTTTTGTATATTTAGGGGGAGGGGTGGAGGGCTTGGTGAGAGGCAGAGCGCTTATTAGTAAGCTCTGGGAACCGGCCCTGCCCCTTCCAAGGCTCCGCCCTCTCCTCACACTGTAAATATTTAGTAAATTAGCAGGTATAGCATAGGCCTTTTGGTACCCTGACACTTCCCATGCTACCTTTAGTTACAAAAGTTAGAAAGGCAGCAGCAGGAAGAGAATGGTAAGTGGCCTAAAAAAGTATGTATATATCTATGTATGTGGCAGTTAAATAGTGCAGGGCTTATTTACAAGTCCCTTGCGCCGCCGGAGCGTCACTTTTAATATGGGAAAAAGTGACGTACTAGCGAATTTAGCTGAATGTCAGCGCAGTTCAGTACAGGATCCAGGGCAAAGACATATTTAACTTGCCCCTGGGTGAGTAGCTGGTTCCTAAGAGCAACATTGATGTGTTATTGTGCCATGATCAAGAGTTCTTTAAAGACGCACTTCTACTGCTGATCCTAAATTGAAGCAGGGTTTGGAGATCCTTAATGAATACCAGGATGTCTTCAACGTGGCATAGGGTAACCTTTTTAATGTAATTGATGGTGGAACAGCATGGAAGGCCTTTTTTACTAACCTTGGCATTTTGGTAAGTTATTGTCCATTTGGTGTGCTAGGAGACCTGACTTTAACCCAAAGCAAGCAAATGAAAGAGAGAAAGAAGGAGGAAGAGAAATGTAGGAAAACAGTGACAAAGGGTGAAAGAAGTGGCATAGCAAGGGGGTGGGCGTGCGGTCCGCCCCGAGCGACACTAGTTTTAGCGGCAATTGCCTCCCGCCAACATACTGTTCCTACCTGCGGCCGCTGCAGGAGTCGCCAGCGCACCCCCTCCCCCGTTTTCATATGACCGCCACGAGGCGAAAAAAGCAGTGGCTCCCACAGGCGGCCGAAAGTCTAGCTACGCCTCTGGGTGAAAGAAGAGATTAAAAGAACCCTCAAGAGTGTGATACAAACAACTGAGATTTGAGGGTGGAAAAGAAATGGGGGAATCAAAACTGGGCACCTTTGAAATTCAGTAACCCAAGCATTTGGCAGTGCTGGTAGCTGGCTCCTAAGACACTTTTTGTGCCCATTGCAAATATATATATATTTTTTCCTCCAACTAAGCAAAACTGAAGCCATATCAATAAACTCTGTTCGGTGGGACGGCCTGTCTCTGCAGTCAGTGGGCAGCAGATGAAATTCTTACCTCACATCTGGTCTTGCTTCTGCAGCACCACTAAAGGGCAAATTGTAAAATAAGAAGTAACAGGTTATGCACACTATAAAGTCCCATACACACAAGATCATTAGAAAGAGTTACTTACCTTCAGTAATGATCTTTCTGGTGGATACTTTATCTACCTGCAGATTCTTCACCTAAAGAACAAACCCAGGTGTCATGCTCGATCAGAAGATTCACAGCAGTGAGGTCGGGCGTAGAGGGATTCTGGACTTAGTCAGCCCAGAAGTGACGTCAGGCGATGCCACCGAAGCCATAAAGCACTTGCCCCAGCACATCAACATCAGTTTCCCGGTATTTTTTCCGAGCCTTCAAGGTCGGGATATGGACAGATTATCCTAAAATTCATCCATCAAATGGGGAGGTGGGCATGTCAGTTAGGAATCTGCAGGCAGAAAGAGTATCCACCAGAAAGATCATTACCAAAGGTAAGAAACGTTTCCTTCTAATGGATACTTTCATCAGAAGATTGCTCACATGTGCAACAGATTTCACAGCAATACCCTGCCCAGAATGAGGTTTGATGAATGATTAAACAAAGAAATAATGCAAGACGCACCTGGCAAATTGTCCATTCCTGCGCACCTCCGCATCCAGGCAGTAATGCTTCGCAAAAGTGTACAAGGAAGTCTGCATTGCCGCCTTCCAGATCTCTGCAAGGGGGAATACTCTGTGCAAGTGCAATAGTGGTTCTCTTAGCCCTGGTGAAATGGGCTCCAATCCCCACAGGGGCTTCCTTCTTGGCTAAGGTGTAGCAGATCTTGCTGCAGAAAATGATCGAAGGAGATAGAGTCCTCTTCTGTACCGCCTTACCGTTTTTGGCACCACAATGGTCGTCCAACGGAAAGTCCTTGGTGCGGTCCAAGTAGTAGTTAACCGCTTGCCGAGGTTCCAAATGGTGCAACCGTTCCTCCTCTTCCAAGGGATGACATGGAGAAAAGAAGGTCGGAAGAGTGATAGATTGGGCAAAATGGAAAGGAGTAACCACTTCAAGGAGGAAAGCATCCCTGGTTCGCAACACCAACTTTTCTGGAAAGAAAGAAGTGAAGAGGGTCCGACAGCTAAGGGCTTGTAATTCACTGACCTGTCTAGCAGTTGTAATTGAAACCAAAAACACAATTTAAAGGGTCAACCTATGTAGGGTACAACTCTGAAAAGGCTCAAATGGAGCCCTCAATAAATAAGTGACAACTCACAACATTGAGGACCCACAAATAGAGTAGGAGGAAAAAGATTGGTGAGGGCCTTAAGAAAACACATGAAAACTGGGGACATAGACAGGAATGACAAATCAGGCAGGTAGCGGAAAATCAGACAAGGCTGCTAAATAACCCTTCACAGTGCTAATAGCACATCATGCTAAGCAAAGGAAAGGGCAAATTGTAACACTTGAGACAGTCTGGTCTGGAGGGGATCAACACCATTATCTGTCGGAATAAGCTGACTTAATGGAGTGGCGATGCACAGACATTAACCACCTCCTGTGATAGCTAAAAGGAGCTAAGTTTTCCCCTCTCAAAGTATGTAGGTTGAGGTCTCAGAGATTGGGGTGCAGTACCAATCATCCCGACTGGAATAAAAGGTCCGGTCCTAGTGGAAGGCGAAGCAGGGACATGTGGAGAAGCACAGAATGTCCTCACCCTTCACCCTTCTTGACCAATCGAGGGCAATGAAAATGGCTTTGACCAGGTCTTGGCGAACCTTCCTAAGAACTTGAGGAGTCACTGGTATGGGGGGAAACATGTAATACAGGTAAATGTTCCACCTCAACTGAAACACATCCCCAAGGCTCCCCTCAATGGATACTGGAAGGCACAGAACTGCGGTCACTGAACATTTCCTGAGGAGGGGAATAAGTACACTTGAGGAGTGCCCCACTGGGCGAAGATGTCCTGGAGTACCTCCAGCCAGAGACGTTACTCATGATCTGCACAATAACACCAGTTCAAGCTGTTGACTCTCACATTTAGAGACACCACAAGGTGATTGGCGGTGAGCCAGATCCCCTGGGGGTGTGCCCAGGACCACAATCTCAACGCTTCCAGGCAAAGGAGGTGGGACTCCACTCCACCTTGCTTGTTCATGTACCAAATTTCAGTCATGTTGTCTGTCAAAATCTGGATAGATCATTCCACAATAGAGGGGAGGAAGGCCTTGAGTGCCAGCGGAATAGCCAGCAATTCCAGCAGGTTGATATGAAGCGCTTACTCCTTTGGAAACCAGAGGTCCCTGATCTCCAGATCCTCCAGATGAGCTTCTCACCATAGAGTAAAGCATCCATCACTACCGTAGTCACGGTTGGAGGGGAACTGAAGGCCATCCCGTGAGATAAGCTCAATTCATTCCCCCACCAAGCCACTTCCGCCGTGGCACTGAGGGAACTCACAATGGAGTCTGAGAGGTCTCCCCCATACCAGAGCCACTGCCTGCATAGGCATCACTGCAGGTCCCTATGTGCCAATGTGCATGCGCAAATAGGATACTGCAGGAAGCTAGCAGAGCAAGGATCAATCGCAGGACTCTTAGGACTGGGACTCTCTGTGGAGGAGGCGCTCTACAAAACTATAACAAAGCATGGAGAAGGGTGGTATCCAGTACCAACACTATGAACTGTCGTTAGAAGACCTAGGTAAGATTTGGGCTCACTGATCGAAAAGCCCAGGCTGAACAGCAGAGATCCTATTTCCCACAGATGGCCCAACACCATCTCTGGCGAGTTGGCTTTGAGAAGCCAGTCATCCAGGTACAGGAAAATGGGGTACCCGACCTTCTGAAATGGACCGCAGCTCCAGACATCATCTTCATGAAGACTTCAAGTGCCAAAGTCAAGCCAAAGGTTAATAGCGCAAATTGCTAGTGCATAGAACCCACCACAAGTCACAACTAATTCTGATGTGACAGCAGATTAGGGATGTGGAAATAGGCATCCTGCAGGTCGAGTGACACCATCCAATATCCAAGCTCCAACACCAGTAGAACTTGAGCTAGGGTCAGCATCTTGAATTTTTCCTTTCTGAGAAAGAAGTTAAGGTTCCTGAGATCTAGAATCAGAAGCAGACAACCCTACTTCTTGTGCACCAGGAAGTAACAAGCAGAATAATCCTGGCCCTGTTCCGCGTCTGGTGCTAACTCTACCGCTCCTTCGAGGAGTAGAGCCGTCACGTATGGCTGCAGACCAGCCAAATGGTTGGGAGGAGGGAAGGCAGTGGAGGTTTGGGGCAAATGCAAAAAGAACAATTGATGTTCAGAATGCAGAACAATGTCATACATTCAACCCCAGTACACAGATCTGGGCCTAAATCCATCGTTTTTTTGCACCCCATGCCATTCCAATTTGAACACAGCCATATGCAAATCAGTCTTGATCCTGTGTCCAAGGGGACCAGTCCAGCCCGAACTGCCAAGCCAGGTCTCCCTTGGGGTTATTAACATCTTGAAAGGGAGGACCCAACCATTTTGCATTATACGTCTATTCAAATGCAGCAATTATTTCTGCTTCTTCATCATTATAGTGCCTATCTGTCTCTAAGCACTTTGACAAAAGGTGACATAAATACAATGCAGACACTGAAAATATAGGAACACATTTTTTTTTTTTTCAGAACAAAATTTTATTGAGCTTTTGAAAAATGACATAAGGCATACAGCGTTCCGAAAACCCGGAGAGGCTGCGAGCATGAAAGCAGTAATCACATTGCAATCAATTCAAACAGTCATTTAAATGTAAGAACTAACCCCAAGTTCCCCCTCCCCTCACTCCCCCACCTCCCTCACCCAGAGCCCTCCCATCCCACCCTCTGCACAGCGCCGAAACAGTCCATACGTAAAAGCATAGCAAAAATACATTGGGTGCGTATTCCTCATCACGCGGGCTCAATGTCCAAGTGTCTTTCACCAGGTCCACCATGTGCTGGCGGCTCCAGCCACAGCCCCCTGAATTCTGCCCACTTCTTCCAGATTTTATAGTGTTTCCGGGGGCAGCCCCTGGCCTCGAAGATCGGGCGCGCCAGTCCCATATAAAAGTCAAGTCCCCTCTTCCACACACCCAATAAGGGGGCTCTGGGGTCTTTCCAGGCACGGGCCACGTCTCTCTTGGCCACCATGAGACCCAACAACAACAAGTGGCGTTTATAAAGATTTCATTCCACCTGTTCTAGGATATGGAGGAGGCCTAGTTGCGGTGTGCGGGGTAGGTCCCAGCCCAGCACTTCCGACAAACAGTCCCACACTCCCGTCCAGAACCTCCGTAGATCATCACACGCCCAAACTGTATGCAGAAACGTGCCCACCTCTCTGCCACACCTCAGACAATCAGGGGACGCAATCAAGCCTGCCTTCCACAGTCGTTCCCTGGTATAGTATGCCCTGTGAAGATACTTGAACTGAATGAATCGCAGTCGTACCGCAATGGCTGCCCCTCTGGGAGCCTCAAGCGCCTCTCTCCAATCCTCCTCCTCAAACGCACCCAGTTCGTTTTCCCACTTAGCCCTCAGTGTATCCAGGGAAGTTGAGCAATGTGTGACTAGAGTTTGGTAGATAGCTGAGATCTTTTTGCTTTCAAGTTCCCCCATGAATACCTTAGCCTCCAGGGGGCTAAACTCGGGCAACGAGTCGAGGTCTCTCAGGACAGGAGCAATGGCGTGGCGGAGCTGCAGATATCTGAAAAACTGGGTCTGGGGCATGTCATACTCCTCGCGTAGCTCTTGGAACGAATTAAGGGTCGTGCCCTTGACCACGTGTCCAACAGCCGAGATGCCGATCGCGTCCCAGCCACGGAAGCCCTGCAGGGACTGCAACCCCGGCAGCTGCCCATTCTGCCACAATGGGGTCTCCCTCGTCAGCCTATTCCACCATCCCATTCGACAAAGTGCACTGCGCCATATCTGAAATACTATTTGTGTGACCACCGGAAGCCTCTTCTTTTTAGTAGCCGAATACAGTAAAGTGTGCAGTGTGTCAGGGTCCATCAGGAATCGCTCCAGGGCGTAGGCCGGATCGCTTCGATCCCCATATCACCAGTCATTCAGTATCAACAGATGGGAAGCCTGATAGTAGGACAGGACGTCCGACGTCCGACGTTGCCAGGCCGCCACAGTACGTGGAGAGAAAGCACGTGCGGAGCGCCACTCTTGCCACTCCCCCAGCCCAGGGGAAATTACTAAGCGACGAATTTACCTGCTTGAACGACTGCGGTGATATAGGGTACGGGTGATTTTGTAATTGGTATATGAGACGCGGGAGGGCCACCATTTTGAAGATGGCCGAGCGGCCGTATACGTTCAGAGGCATGCGGGACCACATTGTCATGTCCGAGCGGATTCGCTAGGAACACATTTTTACTTTGAATTCTCCTCCTCCCATATTCTCCATTTGTTCTTTCATTCTCAACCCTGTTGACTTCTGGATGACTTCTGATTTTAGCACCAACCCCTTTCCTTATTCTTCTCTCCTAAACCCTCTGCCCCCCCCCCTTTATGGATAGCTCGGAAGAGCTCTCCAAATAAAACAGCATTAATGAAATGTTTCCATTGTCTGGAACAACTGTCGCTTGATTTTGTTTTATTGCTTAGGGAAGTAGTCACTTAATAGTCAGTGAAAGCTGCACTTATGCTATACAAATTAGCATAGTGCACATGTCACCCTGAGGGTATCCTGGTGCTTGAGAAGGAGAAAGATCAGGACCTGCCTTAAATAGACCTACTGGAAGAGCCAGATTTTCAGGTGTTTTTTTTTAGATTCGAGGACGAAGCCCGCGGCTCGGATGTGGTAGGGGAGTAAGTTCCTTGTTTTGGAGGTGATGAAGGTGATTGGTGCCAGTAGAGGTCTTTGAGCTGTCTGCACATATAAGTGTGGTTGTATAAGTTGAATGTGAGCCTGGAAGTTGGGCTTTTTACTACTTGGAGTCTTATGCCCACATGCATCAAAGTCAATTGCATTCTCAAACGGTGCGAATCGCAATTTTCGGCCGTTTGCGAATGCAATTGACTAATTTGGAATGCATCATGCATTTCGCAATTTTAGGAATCGCAACCATGTTGCGATTTCTAAAATTGCGATTGCATTTAAGAAATCGCAATTTCAGATTTCTTAAATGCAATGCATGATCATTTTTTATTAGCGAATTCGCAATTTGGAAGTGGTAAATTAGCATGAAGTTGAACTTCATGCTAATTTAACGAAACTTTCAAATATGCACAAATTGCATTTTTGAAAGTTTTAATTTACACACAGGGCATGTGTGTGTAAATTGCATTTAAAGTTACATTTCAGGGGTGCAGGGAGGGGTTCTTTGGAGCCCCCCTGCATCCTTGAAATTGCATTCACATTTTGCGAATCGCAATTTGAAATTCGCAAAATGTGAATGCCTTCCCATTCATTCCTATGGGCCTTTTGGCCCATAGGAATCAATGGGAAGGGTTTTCCTTAATTGCGATTCGCAAATTGTGAATCGCAATTAAGGAAAAATACCGAATCGCAAAAATAAATGCGAATTGTTCATGCATTGCCGTTTGCGATTTCTAAATTGTTATTCCTTAATTTTCGCAATTTAGGAATCGCAAACGGGTGTAATGATGCATGTGGCCGTTAGTGAGTTAGGCCTCGATGTTTATGTAAAGTGCATTGCCGTATTCAAGCATGATGGTGGTGAGGGCTTGCATCACAGACCTGCAAGTGGCAAATAGAACCATTTGAAGACTTTTCATAGTAGTCTGAGAATGTGGACACAGGTAGATGCAACAGTGTTGACCTGGTTGGCCACAGTAGTGATGATGCTCAAGTTCCTTGTGACATTCGAGGTGTGGGCAGTTGGTCCTAGCTCAAAGGGCCACCAGGCTAAGAACCTGAGAAATGTGTCTTTGCTGAAGAGATGGCGACGGCCAGTCTGACATGCGCACTATAAACCTCTGAACCCAGCTTTCTTAGACAGCCAGGTTTAGAGCCTGCACAAGCTTTCCGTGTCCTCGGGAGCCACTCCCTCCAATTCTGCCATTGTTCTCAACCGAATGAGAGCCGTGCCAGGATTGGTTAAGCCCAGCTGCACGTGACATCGGGAGAAGACGACCAGAGCCAGGAGTACATGTCTCTTAAGGCATGGTAAGTACCTTTTATATTTATTTCTTTTATGTATTTCATTTTATTTATGTATTTTAAAAAATATATTAACCCATTTTCCCACCCCTCCAATCGCCGTACACTCTAGCCACCACTGAGTGTTCCTGGGCATTTCCAATGCTGCCATGTGCCCCCATGTATAGATAACTTTATAAGCCTGGGGAACTTTGCTGTAAGCAGTTTTAACTGTTGGAATTACATGCATTTTGCATGTAAGATGGTGCTAAGGTGACCCTTTTGTACATACATTTGTCCAGATTTAATGGAGTATTATATAAAAAAGAAAGGTATAGAACTCTGCTTAGAGACATTTTCGAGTGGATCCCATTGTTTGCTTACTTTACTATACACAAAAGCAATAAATGTACAATCAATGTTCCTCATGAGTAAAATGTGGCTTCCTGCTACCTGCTCTGTACTCGTTCTTTGTGTGAAGATTTCAGTTGTTGACTATAAAGTACAAACTGGGTTGCCTGAATGATGGCGCTGTACATGGACAATGTGTTGAGTGAAATTTGCAACGCTGCTCTCTTATTGTATGTTGTGGTTTCTTTCTCACTTTGTGGTTTGGAATGACTACAACCTGGGGAGTTATTAGAACACTGTCTGTGACATTTGTAGTTGGAAACTGTGAAGAAGAAAGTAACACCGGAACTTGCTAGTGACCTGCCTCGCTGACTGGTCATTTAGTGGGGTGACTCCATAGAATAAAGTTCCCCGTTGAAAATATCTAAAGAGTGTGCCTTATACCTGGGGGACAGACAGAAGTTAACATATGGTGTTGAGTGGTCTGTACAGGGTGCAGCCTTAAATATTCCACCATTCGCTGTGGACCACCACCAGACAGTTGTGAGCAAGCTGTAGAAACTAACATATGAAAGTTAAGGTACTGTGACCAATTGTGGAAACTTTTGGAATTTATGTTTCAGCGTGAAAACATTTTAGGGCACAGTGGGGCATATTTACAAGGCGTTAACGCCATCAGTACACCACTTCTTCCGACGTTCTGGTGAAGTTAACTCCATCTTCTTAACAACGCGGCATTAACCCGTTTACCAAGGCGGACATTACGCCACGGTGCGGGCGTTCTGAAGGGTGGGCAGGGCTGCGTCGGCCAACGGTTTTGCGCAGCACCAAGGAGGGAGTGCTCGCGTCGGCCATTGGCCGACGCGAGCACGGAACGGGTTAAGTCACTAAACATGACTTAACGCCCCATTGTAAATAATGCCCCTATTCATGCAGCAATTAGCGTGAAAAGGGCGTGTAATGGGTGTTGCAGTGGGGGCGTTCCACCACAGCACCCATTGCTTTTTGATGCTGCCCCTATTTACAAAAGAACTAAGAAAGCAATACAAATACCAGTACTGTAGCTATTTAGAATAATATTTGAAAAGAGATAGACCCTTAGGACTAAAACATGAGGATCAGATTATTTGTTTGTCACACTAGTTTATTGATTTCTTTTGCACTAATGGAGCAATATTAATTTTATATGTAGCTTATTTTCATGTGCATATACAAAAGATGAAAATACATATTCCAATTAACAACATATCATATAATGAATTTTTTACAATATTTACAACATATCCACCCATTCATTTTGGCCAAACACATTCATCCATCTACATTCATACAAAAAGAAACAAAACAGTATTGATAGAGGACTGGTGTCAACAAATTATTTTTACATGGAAAGATTAGAAAACAATGAGTGTAACCAATGATTGATGTATTGTACACTTCTGGATCAACTAAGTCCTATTTAATAAATTCTATTTATATACTAATTCCACATCTAGACACCAGAACCTAATGAAAATAGGTCGACGCGTTTCGAAATCCCCAATGCGGATTTCTCTTCAGGACCAATACTCTTATCAGTATACAGCACGTCTTGTTGGCTGATGGCAAAGACGCCAAAACAGGCTCTCGTGTAAGGCTGAAAAACCACTACATCGGTTTTAGGTGGTTTTCTTGGTCTGGGGTTGGAATCTTTAAGTCTTAGTCTCCGGTCGTGCGTTGCACCCAATGCAAGAGCGGCGTTTGTATCCGTCCCCGGTTCCCGTTTCAGATACGCGATTTCTGAAACGGGAACCGGGGACGGATACAAACGCCGCTCTTGCATTGGGTGCAACGCACGACCGGAGACTAAGACTTAAAGATTCCAACCCCAGACCAAGAAAACCACCTAAAACCGATGTAGTGGTTTTTCAGCCTTACACGAGAGCCTGTTTTGGCGTCTTTGCCACCAGCCAACAAGACGTGCTGTATACTGATAAGAGTATTGGTCCTGAAGAGAAATCCGCATTGGGGATTTCGAAACGCGTCGACCTATTTTCATTAGGTTCTGGTGTCTAGATGTGGAATTAGTATATAAATAGAATTTATTAAATAGGACTTAGTTGATCCAGAAGTGTACAATACATCAATCATTGGTTACACTCATTGTTTTCTAATCTTTCCATGTAAAAATAATTTGTTGACACCAGTCCTGTATCGATACTGTTTTGTTTCTTTTTGTATGAATGTAGATGGATGAATGTGTTTGGCCAAAATGAATGGGTGGATATGTTGTAAATATTGTAAAAAATTCATGATATGATATGTTGTTAATTGGAATATGTCTTTTCATCTTTTGTATATGCACATGAAAATAAGCTACATATAAAATTAATATTGCTCCATTAGTGCAAAAGAAATCAATAAACTAGTGTGACAAACAAATAATCTGATACTCATGTTTTAGTCCTAAGGGTCTATCTCTTTTCAAATGTTATTCTAAATAGCTCCAGTACTGATATTTGTATTGCTTTCTTAGGTTTCTTAGGCTCAGCCTTGCTGGTTCAGAGTCACGACCCTGTGTCGTTTTCAGCCCCTATTTACAAGGTATGGGACAACGCCAAAAATTCCGCAAGGGAATACCTAATCTTCAGCATGCGATACGAGGAGAAATGTTTTATTCCTCCTCGTTTTTTGCTCCTTCCACGAGATAGAGCAAATTGCCAATAAAGATTGTTTATGTACAGGAAGGTCTCCCTTTCTGCACATGAATAATTGCCCCTGCAGGGTAGGCACCCTAGCAAAATGGTGCTAGGGTGCATGCGCTGGCGATATGCACCAGTGCTAGGGGTAACACAGGGGTACGCCGAATTCTTTTGAATACGGATCATTCCTGCATTTTGAAACTGTCGTAGCACGGCGTTACCAATCTTGGTGTAACACAGTTTCTTGTAAATCTGCCCCAGTGTATTCAGTGCACCAGTGGTACTTACTAATAAGTTACTGGTATGGTCCTTTCGAATAATGCATTCCAGCTTCACGGACATGAGACCATGGGAACAGGCAACATTGTGGGGCATATTTACAAGAAACTGGTGAAGCATGGTGTAAGCCAAAGTTGGTAACGCCATGCTCCAACAGTTTCAAAACGCAGAGATGCTCTGTATTCACAAGAACTGTTGTCATCAGAAATACATGTTATTTTAACTTCATAACCTCTTTGGGATGTCTGCCTATCGTCTTTACATGAGTGTTGATTTTTAATTTTTGTATTTATTTATAATGCTTTTATAGCTAAGTAATCTAAATAAAGAATTGAATGATTGATTGAACAGGAACATTTGGAATGACTGGAAACCGTTACAGAATATTTCTGAGGAACTGGCACCATTAATGGAGGCTCAAATGTTTAGTATTATGGACCGTGCCTCAGCTTATCATCAGGTTCAACTGCAAAAGGAATAAAGATCTTTGATCTCTTTTGAGACCTGTTTTGGGGCATACAGTTTTGTCAAAATGTTCTTTGAGTTGGCCTCATCTTAATTTCAGCAATGATACACTGGTACATGAGAATAACTGTGAGAAGTATGGAAAGATATTGATGGATATTATTTAGTGAGTGGAAAGAAGTGGGTTGACGATAAAGAGAGAAAAATGTGAGTTACGAGTGGGTACAATGATGTATCTGGGTCACAGAAGTTGGGGTGGAAGTAAAAGACCCATGGTTGACTTAGCAGAAGCTATAGTTAAAACTCAATTTCCTAGTGACAAACATCAGCTGTGTTCACTTCTCAGGCTAGCAGATTATTGTTCAAAATTCATTTTTCAGTAATGTACAGTTTTAAGGCCTTTGATGAAGAAGGGTGCTAGGTGTGTGGTCAGACTACTGTCAGGCAGCGTTTCATACCAACAAGAAAGGTGAAGGACAGTTCTATGTTAGAATATTTTTATGTCTACAAGAAAACGATTTTAAGAAAGGATGCCAGCCTCAAGAGATTAGGCACAGTGCTCACCCAGATGGAGAATGAAAAGAAAATCTTGTTGCTCTTTCCTTTCGCTCACTGGAAGGAGCAGAAATCAATTACTAAGCGATAGAACAATAGGCATTGCCATGTGCATAGGCCAAACAGCACTTCAAGTAATTATTGGGAATTACCTTTATGGTTGGGGCCTTTAGTGGCGGTGTTTTCCTGTAAGACTTGTGAGAGAGAAACACCCAGAACTGACAGGTGGATGGAATGGGGGAAAGTTTAACTTCATTGAGAAATTTCGGCAAGGTTGATGGAATAAGGCAACTGGCTGTCTCTCTTGCTTGCCAAATGGATTGCTAGAAGTACTGGACTGTACTTCAGTTACTTGGGGAAGCCTTGAGGTTGTGAAACAAATAGTGTTGAAAGTGGCAAAGCAAATTAAACCTGTCTTGGCCAGTGTGCCAGACAAGGTTATAAGAGGTTGACCTACATTTGGTAACTTATCACATTTGGAAAAAGGAGTTTTGGAATCTGGGAGAAGAGTTGTTTATAATTAAGAAGTGGAGACATGTGGATTCCACCAATTGGTGTTTTAGAAAAGTTTATTAATTTTGCCCCTGCAGGTAATTTGGGTGGCATATGACTAAGGCCAGAGTTGGGGGGGAATATTGGTAGCCCAAGAATTATCTAATAGTTGAGAATATTGTTAAGGAATGCATAAATGGTGCTGTTTGTGGTGAGGTGTGCACCATTATCATCGGTGGATTCCTCACTGAGAACCAGGGCCAAGGCTGAAATATGGGATTAATGCCTAAATTTCCTAGACTCCTTGTGACAGAGGGAATACCAAAACTGCACTGTATCCAGGATGGCTCCAATAAAAGGGAGCGTTTGTGGAGGAGACAGGTTTGACTTTGGAAAGTTAATAGATAATTCAAAGAATGGAGGTTCACTGTAATCTGGTGATGGTCTGTTATTGACTGAGGCGACCCTCCTTTCAACAGCCAATCGTTGAGGTAGGGGGAAACTGGTTTCCCTGGCCTCCGAAAGTATGCAGCTACCAATACCATCACTTTTGTACACATCCAAAGGGCACTAGTGAGTAACCCTGGGCGGCCAACTACGCTACGCTCGCGTAGTTTGTGCTACTTCGCGCTACCTGGATTGCACGTAGCACAATGCAAAAACATGTAGCATAGCGTAGTTGGCATTTTTTGCTCGCTCGCGGTCCTCAACGTCAAGTTGGCGACCCCAAGCGAGCAAAATGACATCCCAGCTAGACTTTTTCCTCATTCGCGATCAGCAACATCAAGTTGGCGATCACGAGCGTGGAAAATAAACCTCCCGGCGAGATTCTCAATGCGGGGAGGTCAGGTTTCTCATTGCCAGTGGTTGCGTATGCTTGCGACCTCTCACGATGAGAAACTACCAGTCTGCGTTGAGAAAGCTGCCGCTCGAGTAAAAATCTATTCGAGCAGCAGAAAACTACAGCTCGCACTGTGCGAGATGCCGTTTTCAATGGTTGCACAGTGCAGACAAGCATCAGGCACTGTGCAATCATCCCGAACAGAGCACTACGCAGTTCGCGTACCGCAATGAGTATCTCGCAAAGTGCACTTCGCGTAGCTACCCATAGCGCTACTACGCAAACTACGCCCAGGGTTTCTAGTGGGGTAAAAAGAGAGTACAGCAAATTGAAAATGCTCCCGGTCTAGTTTGAACCATAGTGACTGTGGGACTGCAAAACAGGCACACGAAAGTAGGTGTCCTGCAGATCCAAAGTCACCATCAAGTCAGCTAGAACCAGGGAGACTGAACCTGGACCAACATGAACATCTTAAATTTGTCCATCTGCAAGAAGGCAATCAGGGAGCAGAGATCTAAAATAGGTGTCTGTCCTTCTTCAGCATGAGGCTTTAGTGGAAGTAACAGTTAGTCTCTTTTTCTTTGGCCAGAAACCTTTCTATGACTCCTTTGTCCAAAAGTACCTGGACATCTTGGAGCAAGATGGAGAGCTGCTTCTCTTAAAACCACTCTGTAGTGGGCAGAAAGTGCAGCAGTCAAGAAGAAATGTCATAGCCCCTCTGAACGATTTGAAGAACCCACCTGTCCTATGTTATACTTTGCCACCCTTGGAGAAAATGCTTGATCTCGCCACACACAAGGAAGGCCAACTTAAGCAGTCCGCCAACTGTTGCTGCAGGGAGGGACTGGGATGTTCCATACCCCTCATTGCTCGCTTGATCCCCAACCCTGATCCTGGTGTGCCAGTTGTGGAGGTGCAGAACCTCGGCATTGTCAGTATGCAAAACCTCCAGAGGGGAAATTACTCAGAGTACTGCCTATTCAGGACACAAAGGCCTAAGAAACATGCCATGACCCGGTTCTCTTTGCGTGCTAACACAGAATCAGCCTTCTCACCAAACAGGCGTGATTCGTCAAATGGCATATCTATTAGGGAGGCCTGCATATCACAAAAGAGGTCTGTGAATCTCATCCAAGCATGACACGGAAGCACCACCCTGGTTCCCGCTGCTCTGCACAAGCAATCAGCAGTGTTGAGTCCTGATAACATATTTTTCCACATCCTGATCGTCCCACATGGTTTAAGCAAGGTTTACCTGAAATTCCTCAGGGATTGCAAGCAAGATCTTGCTGAACATGTCCCATAAAGCGTGGGAGTATTTCCTAAGCAAACAGCTGGCACTGATTGACTGGAGGACTAGGACGGCCAATGAAAACATCAGTTTATTGTATGCTTCAGTTTTCTTTGACTTTCTGTTGGGGGTCATAAGGAATGAACAGGCTTCTAGAGGGAATCACAAAAAAAAGTAGCCCTTAAGAGTGCCCAGACCAGTTCTATGCTGGGTGAAAGAAAAAAAAATAACAAAACTTAGGAAACAGGCGCTGACAGAGAGTCGATATGTCTGGAGGCACATCATGCCTCAAATTTCAAATGTATCCCATCGGCAGGCATATACAGTTTTAGTGGAGGGCTACCTGACTGCCTGCAAAACATCACAGACTCCCGGAGAAATGTCGATAGCTGTCAAATGCCACTACTCAATATCCATGCATGAAGGTGGGGAATACACAGATTCAGGGGCAGGACCCTCCCCTGTTGCTGCGACAGAAGACCCTCCCAAAGAGGCAGCCTGACCGGAGTACAGATTCTCGTGCTCAACAGCTCAGGATACCAGACTCTCCTTGCCCAATCCGTAGCCACAAGAATGACTTGGGCCCAGTCATTACAGATCTTCCTGAGAACTCTGGGCATGTGTACTATATACAAGACGGTGTACAAAATGCCAAAGCCCCACTGGAGATGGAAAGTGTCTCAGAGTGAGAGCTGCCTTTGAAACTCCAATGCACATTCACAGCAGTGGCAAACAGATCTAACTTGAGCTCTTCCCATCTCTTGAGAGAGACTTTGCACCACCACCATAAGGAGATGCCATTTGTGATCCGTTAAGCAAGGGCATCTGAGTTTGTCCACCCTGGTATTCAGATAATCCCGCCAGCTTTTAAACCACTAGAGAAATCTCCTGATGTTCCAGCCATGTCCAGATATGCAGGGCCTCTTGACAAATGTTCCGTGACACCACCCGCCCTGTTTGTTCCATTAACACAGGCAGTGGTGTTATCTGTGAACACCTGCACCAGCCTTCCACTTAACAAAGGAAGAAGGCTTTCAGTACCAATCTGATCACCCAAAGCTCCAACAGGTTGATGTGCAGCCCATACTCCACCAGAGACCTTTGATCTCCACCTCTCCCAGATCGCCTCCCCAACCCAAGAGAGATGCATCCGTCACTAAAGCCAGTTTTGGCTGGAGAAGGGAGAGGGGTCTGCCGCAAACCCAATCGAAGTTAGTCAGCCACCACTGCAGGTCTTTTGCAGTTCCCTCCGAGATCTGGACAATGTCGCAGAGGTTTTCCTGATGCTATGCCCACTGGAATTTCAAATCCCACTGCAGAGCCCGCACATGCCACCAGCAGGATGCAGGAGGCCTTATGGCCCAACATCCTCAAAGTCAGTCTCACCGATATCCAGGATAGAGGCTGGAAAGTCAGTATCACAGCCTAAATTTCATGGATTCCCCCGCTCAGGAATATATGCTAGAACCTGAACTGTGTCCAGAACAGCTCTGATGAAAGGGAGCATCTGAGAGGGAGTTAGGTGTGTGATAGTAAACCCCAGCGGACACAGGATGTCTGCCAGTCTGGAGATGGGAGACAACTGCTTGGGGCAAGTACGACTTCAGCAGCCAATCATCGGGGGAAGGGAAAGACTGGAACCCCTGACCTCCGCAGATGAGCAGCAAGCACCATCACCTTGGTGAACATCTCAGGGGCCCTGGTAAGGGGAAAGGGGAGCACAGCAAACTGAAAGGGCTCTTGGCCAACCGTGAACCACAGGTAACGTCTTTGGGCAGACAGGACGGGGATGTGGAAGTATGTGTCCTGCAAGAACAACAATACCATCCAATCTGCCGGGCCCGGGCTAGACTGGACTTGAGCAAGCATGAGCATTATGATTTTTGCCTTTTTCAGGAAGAGATTGAGAAGGACAAAACCCTCCATCCTTTTGGTACCTGAAAGTTGAGGAAATAGCAACCATAACCTACTTCTGATGCCGGCACCTTCTCAATGGACCCCTTGGCCAATTGAGTCAATGCTTCCTGACAGAGCAAGGAGAGGTGGTCCTCCCTCACCCAGCCATAAGTGGGTGGCATGGGTGGAGGGGTGGCCACAAAGGAAATCCCCTTAGGGCAATCTGTTAAACCCAATGGTTGGATGAAATCGACTTCCAGTGGCACAAATGTTAGCTTATCCTGCCCCCTCCCCTCACTGGATCCCCATAAAGGTAGGTGGGCAAACTAAAGGGGTCTGGATGCTGGGGGGTGGTGGATTGGCCCGACTTCTGGATACCTGTCACATGTTTAAGACTCTGTTGTATACATTGCTGTAAAGCGCTCTGATACCCCTTGGGTCCTGACGGTGCTATATAAAACTCCTAAAATAAATAAACATGTGGTCTGTGGGAACCATGTCTTTGGCCAAGAAAAGTCTGGAAAGACTGTTGGCCGTGGTATCTGGGAGGGTAAGAACCTGGTTAGAAATCCCTTTGATGGCCACGAAAGCGGCAAAGGGCAGACTGGGGTTGGTGAGGGGCCATGGGGAGACCCAAAGACCTGGCTGTAGCTCTGCTATCCTTAAATTGCTCAAGCACCGAGTCCGCCTTCTCACCAAAAAGGTGAGAGCCATCAAAGTCCATGTCCATGAGCAAGACTTGGACATGCCCTGAAAAGCCAGTGGTTCCAAGTCAGGCATGGCCCCTAAGGGCCACCGATGATGAAATCGGCTACCCAGTAGGTCTCTCATGTCCAGTCAACCTTGTATGGTGAAATTTGCTGCATCTCTTCCATTAGCAATAGCTTAGGAGAGTATGACTTTGACTTCCTCCAAGCCCATGGTAAGCACTTGCACACCTGAGTCCCAGATCGTATGGGAGTATCTGCCCAAAAGGCACATGGTGTTCATGGATTGCAGTGCTAGGCTGGCAGAAGAGAACATCCTCTTCACTAAGGTATCCAGTCTCTTGGATTTACTATCCAGTGGAGTGTTAGAGAATGCCCCAGTATTGACCAAATAGGTGAAAGATTGGACCACCAAGCTCTAACAGGTGGGGTGTTGGGTAAGGAAACTGGGGTTCCCAGGAACATGGCAATGGTAGTGGGCAATTATCCTGTGCACAGGAGCCCCTGTGCAGGGCTTGGACCTACCTATAGTAGGACATCGGTAAGGGCTGCATTAAAGGGTATAAGGATTTAGATGGGGAAGCTCCCGGTTGAAGCTCCTCTGGCAAGACATTTGTCTTGAATGCCACTTAGGGCAACTGAAGGTCCAAGAGGTTAACCCCCCTGCACACCACCATAGTATCCTCCGTAGCCAGGGTAAAGGGAGAGACCAAGCGAGTGTACGGTGAGGTGGCTAAATCAATGACATCCACCAGTTCCTCATACCAGTTGTCCACAGTATCCTCTAGGGAATGCTGGTATCCAAAGGGCCCCCTGACCCCTCCTATTTGTCTCTCTCTCCAGGACTGTCAAATGTAAAAGGCACTGGCTCCAACCCGGATGGCATGGTCCTGATCTGCACCGAAACCGGCATCGGACGCCGCCAGTCTGGCTGCATGTCGGAGTCAGGGATACCAATGAGGATGACACCGCCGTGGAGCATTGGCAGTGCAGGGAGCATTGGTACAGGAACGGGTGCCAAGGACGGTCTCAGTCTCACAGGAGGCACTGGTCCGGATCTAATACCATATCTGTTGGAAATGGTCCTTTATAGGTTGCTCTCACTTTTGTCCCTCCTGGTTTTCTGCTGATCTATGTGCTAGCCTTAGAACTGTGAGTGCTTTAAACTACCATTCAGTGCCAAGGTGCTGTGCTTGTCATATATATATACTGGTGATTGCTGTATAGATGATTGCTGATTTGAGTTAGCTGTAAGTCCCTTGTCCAGTGGTAAGGCATATACCTAGGGCATGTCACTCAAATGCTACTCTGTGGGCCTTCAGCACTGGTTGTGCCACCTATGGAAGTAGCTCTTCAAATGTACCACAGGTTTGCCAAGGCGGGGCCTATGTGTGCTGGGTATTGTTACTCAGCTTGGCATTTAAAATCTATTTGCTAAAGTTCTGCATATCTCTTGCTACATCGGAGTACTCCCTGGGAGCAGGTTACGATGTAGGGAAGAGGGAGGGCATATGCACTTGTGCGCTACATGCCCAACAGTGATTAACATCGGATAGTGTGTTCAGTACTGTGAGGGATGCTTCTTGCATTAATGGACATGGGCAATCTATGGAAAGGCTATTGAGCGTATTACCTATGTATAGAAGAGTATCATTTGTTACAGCGACTCTGGGAGATGGGGGTCCGAGGGAAGGCCCTGGACTGGTTTAACAGTTATCTAAAGGACCGCTCTACCACCATGTATCTAGGTTCACTAGTGGCGTCTAGCAGACCAGTATGTATTAGAGTCCCCCATGGATCTATCTTGAGGCCTATGCTCTTTCATTTGTATGTCACCCCATTGGCCAAGATAATCAGGCCCTACGGGTTTGAGGCTGTCTCGTATTCAGACGATACCTAGCTGCTGATCACATTTGGCCCTGACCCTACCGACACAATAATCCGATTTAAAAACTGTATGACCCACATCAACAGCTGGATGGGCGAAAATAAATTACAGTTAAACAACAGCAAAACCAAGATCATTTTGTTCGGCAGGGCCGAAGATCATTGGTCAAGCAGCTGGTGGCCCCAGACACTCGGCCCCTGTCCTCCTCAAAAACAAACCGTCTGCAATCTGGGAATCACCATCGACAATAAACTTTCCATGAAAGCCCGTGTGAACCGAGTATTAGGCACCTGCTATGCCATCCTACGGAAATTACAAAAAATGTTCAAGTGGCTACCAATTGAAAACCGGATGCCACTTGTGCAGGGTCCCATTGTAAGTCGCATGGACTACAGAAATCCCTTATTGGCCTCTATAAATGAAGATCTTTTCTCCAAACTACAGATCCTGCAGAACACTGCAGCCAGACTAATCTTGGATTTGCCTCCTAGATCGCCGTCCGGTCCCAACCTGAAATACCTTCATTGGCTCCCAATCAGGAAGAGAGGGCAGTATAAAATCCTGTGCCTAACACATAAAAGCTTTTACAGCACTGGTCCTGGTTATCTTGGAAAAAAACAGATAAAATACCAGCCCACCAGAACCCTGAGGTCCAGCTCCAAACCTCTCTTAATTCCCATGCGGGTTCGCACTGTGCGTAATCGGGCCGCTCTTTTTCCTATCTGGCACCCCACTTCTGGAACCAGCTCCCGCCCAACCTCACGTCCATCCTAGACAACAAACGCTTCTGTAGAGAATGAAAAACATGGCTGTTCTCTAAATGAAATGAGATGGAACTTAGGAAGTGGAATGGTCTGCAAGCGCCTTTAGACCTAACAGTGATTTGCACGCTGTACAAGACTTTCTGACTTTGACTTTATTATAGTGTTTGGTATTGATGGATTAGTAATGGCAAATCCTCCCCGGTAATCAGAGTGGATTTGACATTACTAATGTGGAAATGCCATTTTGGAGATATTGGGCCTTTCTTTGCTCCTGGCTATCTGTGGGCCTGTGAGCCTGTCTCCAATCTACATCTGGGTGCTGGGGGGGACAGCTACATCAGTGCAGTTCTGATAGATGTGCATACACTAGGAGAACTTACTGCAGACCTCTGACTCTGAGTGGCCTTCCTGGGACAGGTAAGAAGTGGTGGAATTAGCACCTGCATTCCAAGATGCAGGGTCCTGGCCCCATTAAAGATATTGATAAAGCCTCTCAGGGTAGAATGGCAAACGGGACTAGATTTAGAGGGGGCCTGTGCATTTCAAAGGTGACCTTTTGAACTGATCTCATCTTCAAAGGGCATTGTGGGTATAACTGGGGTTCTGTCTTCAGGAGTTGAGAGACACTTGGAACCATACTACACGTTTTCAATGCCGGGACATTGACAAGAGGAACCATTGGGGCAGGAGGGACTGCAACTGGATTTTCCGCAGACTTCTAGTGGGCTGGGGCTTGTTGAGCTCCAGGAGGGGGTTTTCATTTGGTGGATTTTTCCAGGATGTTGCTGACTTGCAGCTAATTGGCAACTGTCATGGCCCGGGTCCCTGAGCACTCTCCAAGGGCCGGTTGACTGGCCTCCTGTTCATGAGATACCACGGACAGAAAGGATCTCCCCATTTCCACAACATTGTAAGAACCATAGAGGGTGCAGCATAGCTGGGTGAAAGTTATCATCGGTTGGGACAAGGACCGTCCCTATGTTTGCAGTGATGCATCAGAGTGTGCTTGTAAAGATCAGAGACCCAACTGGGGTCCTGTAACATGCGTAGTTTGGGGAGTGCTTTGAGAAGTTTGCAGAGTCCGAGGAACCCGAGCTTGCAACTGGAAACCTGTGCTAGCTGACACTTGTAGCATGTGGTGTCCGAGGAGTATTGGGGTCGTTTGCTAAGTCCATGGGACCAGAGCTGGAATCCTGCATGCTCTCTGACCTCCAGATTTGGAGTACAAAAGTGCCTGACATCACGGTCTCAGTGCGAGGTCACCGGCTCCCTCTCCCCTGACCCACACCACAAGGTACTCTGATGTTGGTAACATCGTAACCGGACCCGAGGGGTCTTATTGTGCCTTGTGTGCAGCCACAGCTGGCTGCCTGTAGCAACTGCGGGATCACACCTTCACCTGGGGGGAATCATTTCTTCAAATTGGAAGCACGCCAGCTTCTGGTTTCACAGTCTGTTGTCCTGAGGGTGTAGTTGAAAGTACCTCCTTGAAAATACCTCAAAGCCTCAAGAGTGTTCCTCATACCTTCAACAGAATAGACAGAAGCTAACATTGTACCAATTGAGAAAAGGTTCTCCTCATGCTGCACCCGTTCTGTGTTGAGTGAAGCTGGCGTTGCCGCCACCCTTGCTGTGACCATTGTTTGCTGAGCAACGTTTGCATCACTGTGCCGAATGAAGCTTGCATTTCTGTTGTCCATGCCGCACCTCATCTGTGTGTTGTGTGATGCTTGCAACGCCATCATCCTGTACCTATTCTGCTGCCTTGTGTGCATATCTTGGTGTTGTGTTTGTTGCCTTTAACTGATGATGCATGTTTCTATGTTGTGCCTGCTTTGGATGTCTTTGATGTTAAAATGGCTGCTAATGTGTTGCCCAGCACCTGGTGGCCTGTGAGACCTGTAATTTTTTTATTTATTTATTTTATTTTTGCAATTTTCTATAGCGCGAACTTTACCCGAAGGTGTCAGAGCGCTTTACATAAGAACCAGTTGAGAACATAGCAAATGTTTGCTTTACATAAGAACCAGTTGCAAACTTAAGGACTTAGGATTACATGCGTTACATAGAGGATACAAACAGAAAAAAATTGCAAATGTACAAGAGGTAGAGTCACATAAGGAGGAGATACAAATGGAAATACTCTAGGCATATACTGGTGATATCTCTATCTACATAGGGAGGGGATACACATGGATATACTCTAAGAGTCACATAGGAATGGTAGAGAGCACAGCGGACTACTGCATACACTAGTGATTAGAGTTATCTCTATATACATAGGAAAGGGATAAGACTGGATATACTCTAAGAGTCACATAGGAATGGTAGAGAGGATAGCGGACTCCTGCAAATTCTAGTGGTTAGAGTTATCTCTATATACATAGGGAGGGGATATGACTGGATATACTCTAAGAGTCACATAGGAATGGTAGATATTACAAAGGTCTACAACATATACTAGTGATTAGAGTTATCTCTATATACATAGGGAAGGGATACACATGGATATACTCTAAAAGTCACATAGGAGACTAGTCGTTAGAGTTATCTCTATATACATAGGGAAGGGAAACACATGGATATACTCTAACAGTCACGTAGGAGACTAGTCGTTAGAGTTATCTCTATATACAAAGGAAGGGATATGATTGGATATACTCTAAGGGTCAGATAGGAATGGTAGAGAGAACAAAGGTCTACTGCATATACTAGTGATTAGAGTACGCAAAAAAAATTATGCTGATCATCATGCACTGCTGCATAAAACTGGGATAGGCATGCACTTATTGCAATTTAACTGTTCACTGTGGTTGTATCTATGTGGGATAGATAGTCTTGACTGCCGCTGCCTGTTCTGTACTTACACTGTTCGTGTATGGGGCCCTTTCAACTTTGCTGTCTATGTACAGCACCTCTTAAGATCAGGGGTAATCTTACATTTCTGCAGACTGCTGAGCTACCATTAATTTCCTGTGCAAGATAGGCTGCTATTTGTGCAGTCTAGTTCTACCTCTTTAGTGTAACCAAAGCTTGCACTGCTGCTGCCTGGGCTGCATCTGGTCTCTGTGGGCAGAGATGAGCATTGCTTCTGCCTGTTCTCTGTGTGTGGGAAGCTTGCATTGGTGCAGCCCATATTGTGACTGTACGAGAAGCTTGTACTGCTCCATTTCCCTATTTGGTTGGTCTGTTGTGCTCTTTAAGTTGAATCAGCTCTTTGGGCCACATGTATGTACCTTTTATAAGGTCACAAACGGCCGATTCGTAGAATCAGGCCGGTTGCGACCGGGAAAAAAAACATGTTTCCTATGTACTAAACCCTATTTGCGATTTGCTAACCTATAACCGAATCACAAATAGGGTTTGCGATTCAGTGTTAGGAAGGGGCATGTTTAGGATGCCCATTCCTAATACCAAATCGCACCAGTATGTAAGAATGTTTTGCAACCGAGATGCAGTCGCAGCACATTCGCATTTTACCACCAACTGTTATGTTTCATATAGGCACCCCAATATAGGCTCAGGTAGTCAGCTAACCTTTCACTTATATTCTCCCCTATCATTTCACTACAGAACGGTTCTGGGGACTGACCTGAAACTTTAACTAAAACGGGCTACATTTGGGGAAAAAAATGATTGCTTTATTTAAAAGCAATCACGGACATGGTGTTCTGCTGGCCCCAGCAGGCCACCATCCATGAGATTTTAGTGATTCCTAATGGGTCGCAAATAGCGACCGACCTACCTCATTAAGATTCATGAGGTAGGTTGATTTGCGGCTCATTCGGAAACTCATGAAGTTTCATACATTAGTAATAGCGATTACCTAATTGCGATTCGTAGACAATCGCAATTAGGTCATTGCTACTCCTAATATTGATACATGTGGCCCTTTGTGCGATAGAAAATTGTTATTTTGCTACCTTTGTTGCGAGGACCAACACATTCCAATTTCCAGCGCCTCATGATCCCTGCAAACTGAAACCGAACAGCGACCAGGTTCTGCTGCTCTCTGTGCACTCAGAGCAAGGGCGCCCATCAGATCCTTTGGATTGCGCATGTCATTGCCGCCCTCTAGTGGCCAAGGAGGTTTTATTCCGACATCGCTGAGAAAGAGTCTGCGATAATGTTCTAATGTCCAATCCACTGCACAGTGAAGTTGGAAAAGGGGTGCAGGAGGTACCGGGTAGCACAATCCGTAAACCGGAAGAAGCAGAATTAGCAATAAAAAGCAATTTTATGTATTTTTTCATGGAATTTACTGGGTGTTCAAAACAGACTTAACCTAAGAGTTCAAACCATTTATTCTGACAAACTATTACAATTTGTTTGTTTTTTAACACGGTGACCTATGTTTACTTTTCTTTCTGTGAATGCAATTTTGTAGCTTCAAGCTAGCGACACTCACCTGTGGTACATGGAATTTTGAAAGCTGGTAGCTACAGTATACTAACAGACACAGGCGAAGTGAAACACTTACTTGCTTTCCAAATCGAGTGGTACAAGCATTACAACCTTATCGATAGTACAAATGAGGCATGTTTCTCTTAATTCTGAAGTCTGACGAGAATACATTAATTAGAAGGATTACAAAAACTTCTGAATGTTTTGCCTATCCATTTTAAATGTACGTTGTCATTTAAAATGGATGCTACAATTACAAACCCCCAAATCACCGAGTTCTGAGGTAGTATGTGCAGAAACCAAATTTTCCCCACAATACTTTGCACGATAACATTGGTGTAGTGGTAAAGTGAGTAAGTGATGCCGTGTTACAGCATCAGTGGCATGCAAAAACCATGCTCCGTTACTACCAGCAAAACATTGGAGCATTTATTGTAACTTCGTGTATGTCTGACTTGCTTGAAGAATTACTTTGTATGTCCCTACTCAGGCAAGCAAGATACATGATGCCTTTAACAAGCAATGCCATGATTCAGAGGGCTTAGTAAATGTATATGTTTTCACGTGTGATACAAACAGAGAAAGGCCCATAGCTCAATTTAAAACAAGTAATGTAAAGCATGTCAGTGCATCTTCAGACTTTATATAACAGCAGAAATGCAAAAAAACTTTACAAGACTTGCATTCCGAAAGCACCACTAAAACCAATTTGTATGTAACATTTTTAATACCTGTGTTTTGCACAATGGAAGTTAAATCAGGTTAGGCCTAGCGTGTGTTTAGAAAGTTGTTGAACTGTGATCCTTTTGCAAACATGCAATCAGACACATTCCAATAATAAGCACAGCACAAAGCACAAAATAAAGCTAGGTGCTTGTACTTGCAACATACATTGGGATTGCTTACACGCTGAGAAGATATATCACCAATATTGTGAGAAAGTCATCCTTTTTTTCCCTGATCACCCCCACTTCTTTGACTGATACTAGTGGTAACTGACTCTGACTGTGGCCTGGGATCTGCTAACCAGGCCCAGTGCCAGTGCTCTGATGAAAAGGGTATATGGTAATTAGGTATAATTACAATTGGTAATGACAGACCCCTGTAAGTCCATAGAATATAATAAGGCAATAGAAGTTTGGTGGCCCAGTGGATTTCCTGCACTAGAGTGTGCACTGCTGTATTGCCTGCTGTTATTTGTAAAGGCAGCCCTGCTTTGCAGGCTGTCTTTAAGAGTAATCTATATTAAAATTCGATTTTGGAATTAAAGGTACTTCCAAAGGGGCAATCTTCATTATTTGTACATCTAAGTCACCCATAAGGTCTCCCCCAGGTGCCCCAGGGGTGGGTTGCCATGTAACTATGAGCACAGACTCTTTCTGGTAGAGACTCTATCTAACTGCAGATTTCATACTGACCCTTCCATCTTCCCCATTCTGTGAATTGGACTCTGACAAAAAACAATCTCAAGTTTAGGAATGTACACACTGGTTGGTGCCAGTTTGCTGCTGGGGCTCTGTGTCTGGGAGTACAGACAACCTCCAAACCAACTGACGTCAGCACGCAGAAGTGGTGCCTTTATTGGTTCTGCACATCATTTTCGGAGCAGAAGGTGGCAGTAGAGCACAGTGCCATCTACCAGCGTGCAGAGGTACTGCTCAAATGTTTCAAGATCCAGTTTGACACCTGGGGAACCATTCAAAAGGTGAGGAATCTGCAGTTAGAAGTTTCTATCAGAAGATAAGTAACATTTTCTCCTGATGGATACTTGCACTTGCCAATTCCTCACCTCTGAATTGACTCCCAAGCAATACTAGGATGGTGGGAATAGAGAACTAAAGCACAAAGTCATGTAGACTGGGCAAAATCACCATCTATCTTTGTGAGAAGTTGGCCTGATATGGGATGTCCACTATTCTAGTGGGCACCCTATATCAGTCCAAACAACCCTTATGGTGATGGTTGTAAAGTCAACCTTATAGACCAGCTATCCTAGTGGTAGCATGGACAAAGCAGTCTTAGGCTAAACTCAAGAGGGCATGTGAAGCCAGCTGTTTTACCATATGCAATCCCTTTAATACCAAATGAAAGGACACCACACAGGATATATATAAAATATATATGTATTTATTACTAAATTAATCCTCTGAACTCTTTATGAGGTCAGAGGCACAAGCACATAACAAGATACTTAATAAACAGACAATAAGTTGCACAAAATACAGTAATGCCCTAGGGGCACTTCGAACCATATACTAAAATAGTGGCATAAGAACCACATCACGAACAAAGGAAATGCCTAGGGCCTGGTGAAACGTTGAGGCTACACTGTACTACCAAAGGATAGAGAGCAGGAGGCCCACGGGATGCGCGTGCAGTGTCTTTACACACACGCGAGTTACCATAGAGTTAGAATGGGAACAAAAGAAATGGAAACCAGTTCTTTTAGGACACTTCCGGATGGACTAGGGAAAAGCTACTTGAAACTAGGACACTAGGATAGTCAATACCCACAGGAGTACCGAATTACTCACGTTACCTCACCCACAGGAAGCGGGTGCATAGGTGTCAAAGTGTGTCGGGTTTCGTCGCTGATTCCTATGGAGGCTTGGAGAAAGATGCTGCAGGCGACCAGGAGAGAAGTGTCCGGTTGGATCCAAGGGCGGATGGAGGATGAAGAGTACCTGAAAGCAGAGGGGACAGAGTCTGGGTCACTAGCCAGTGACCAGGATGAAACCAGGAAGGAACCAGGCGATGTCGCGAAGCAATCCGGTGATGTCGTGAAGCTTGTCTCTGCAGCCACGTAGACCAGGAGGTGTTGACGACAACCAAGTGCTGGATACGGACTGTCCTACAAAGGCTCTCGCTGTCGGCAGTATCGGCTTCCAGATTGGAGTCAACAAACCTTGGCAAAGGCAACCCACGCAGGAATCAAAGATGGCTTCTTAGTCAGGCCAGAAAGGTCTGATGGGCTGCTCCTTTTCAGGGGAGCAAGGGCCAATCTGGAGCAACTAGACCAGCATTGTAAATCAAAGTTTTCGTTGTCACAGAGGCCACTAGCCAACGGGCAAGTGACCAGACAGATGCGTTGAGCAGGAAAATGCAGGAGGGCCCCACGCAAAACTCGTGGAGTGTGGAGGGCTGATCTTCGGTGTAGTTGGTGCTCGGGGCTGGGGCTTCTCAATCCCCAATGCACAACTTCGAGGGTGCCTCAGAAGTTGCACGGAAAGCAGTTTGCTGGCTCTCCAAGATGGCCGGTCCCACGTCTCTCGTCGCTTCCACAGGTCTCAGCTCTGCTGTGACTGTGGATCAGGCTGTTGGAAGTCTGGAAGTCCAGGTCTTGTCAGTCTCTATGCTCGGGCTCCGACAGGAGCGTCAACAAAGCAAACCGTTGATCGCTTGATGGTGCCTGCTTGTGCAGGGTGGTCACTCCTTGACCACAAGGGAGATTCTTCATGCAAAGTAGATCGACGAAGGTCCAGAGTTTCATTTCAGAGTTACAGTCAGGATAAATCTAAAGGTTTGGGACTCAGCTCCTACCTATATACCAAATATAGGGGCTGGATTACCTGCTAGGTCCCTCCTATGGGTGGGACCCAGGAAGGGGGTGGTTACACCCCTTTCCCTTTGTCCGGTTTCGTGCCAGAGCTGGGGCTGGAGTACCCCAGCACCGGTTTGAACTGGGCTATGCATGGGACACCTTGTGTGCCCCAGGCAGTGTCTCATTTCATTCAGCCCTCCCTGCCCCAATACACTATGGCCTGTCTGGGGTGGTGCTAGCACCTCCCAAGACAGGAAACCTATAGTCCAAGCCTCTCTCACTGCAAGGGCTCCCAGCAGCAGGAGGTAAGACTTGTGTCTGTGGCAGCAGCATCCATTTTGTGATGCTGAGGCTCTGGTGAACTTTAACCGGGATTAGTAGGAACAACATGTCTTCTCCCTCTAGAAGGGTGGAATGCTACCCCCGTCGCCAGAACTGGTGAGGGGGTAGTATTCCAAAGCATATGACACCTTACACAACATGTTTTGATAAAGCCAAACCAAAGTTAGCATTTAACCGCGAGGTTCATAATGCACTTAAGAGTATATGGTATGGCTATATCCTAGAACAGCTATAAGGACATGGTTCCGAAAGCTGCAGACAGGCTCAGCTCATGCTAGAGCACCATCTCACATAAAACCAAGCACGCTGCCTTCAGGATTGTTAAGGCCTGCCATAGGAGTGACTTATAGGTGTATATGTGTCTAGATATAAGGTTAGATATAGGTATACTATATCTAAACAAGGGGTGATTACATGACTTTGCCCCAGCTGAGTGATCAGCCAGTTGTGTCAGTTTGGATGGCCAGCCAGTTGTGTCAGTTTGGATGGCCAGCCAGGGGTGGCAAAAGATATGCTGCAGCCCCTGGTAGGCCTTGGGTGCACCTATGCCCTGGGTACCTGTAGTACACTGTACAGGGACTCACAAGAGTGACCCAAATCCCAATTGGTGATGTACCTAAAGTACATGGTGTGAATTTAGAGAGAGAACAGCAGGGCTGTGGGTCTGATTAGCAGGCCCACAGCCACATCTAAGTCGAAAACCAGTGAAGCAAAAAGTAGGGTTACCATAGGAAAGCAGACCCTACTCTCCTACAATCTTCACTTCCAAATCCAAGCAATAGTGTTTGGTAAAAATATGGAGATGACAATGTAGCCGCCTTGCATACATCAGTCACTGAAACCCCTTTAGACAAGGCGGAACTGGGAGATTTTCCCCTTGTGGAATAAGCCCTAATTTCTTCAGGTGGGTTTTAGTTGGCTATAGCATAGCAGATCTTGATGCATAAAAGAATCCAATCAGATAGAGTTCACCGCAGCACTGTCTCTCCTTTTTTACAGACAGTGTGGCCAACAAAGAGCTCATCTTTTGATCAAAATTCTTTCGTGCTGCTGATGCTGAAACTTACTTCACACTTCGGGTTGAGTCTGTAAAGCCCTTCCTCCTCCTGATGGATTGTCGTGGATGGGCAAAAGATGGTAGGGTGAAGGACGGTTCCACACAGAAAGGAGGCACCAGCCTTGGGAAGAAAGCAGCTTTAGTTCGCAATACTAATTTGTTTGGGAAGAAACACACAAATGGTGTTCGGACAGACAAGGACTGTATTTTACTGACTCACCATGGCAAAGTGATGGCAACTAGGAAAAGAGCCACAACTGTGTATGAGCTCAAACGGAATCCCCTTGAGAAATTTCAGCTTCAAATTGAGGTGCCACTGAGGCATTTTGGAAGGGATTGATGGATACATGTTTGCCAAACTCTTACGAAAGTTCCTCACCACCGGAGATATAAATATAGAGGATTGATCTGGCAAAGAGAAAAGCAGATCGTGGCGACAGGTATCCCTTGACTGCATCCACTAGACAGCCTTTTTGCACCAAGAACAGTACAAACTGTAGTATGTGGAAAGGGATGCTTTTAAACGATCAATCCTCTTCTCAGCAAACCAGAACACAAACGTGTGTTGGAATCCAGAGTGAAAGGATTTTGTGGTAGGGCAATGTGCCAAAAGAACCCATCCAGCACTTCCTGCAGTAGCTGAAAAGCAATATATTCCCCTGCTCTATCTCAAACCCGTGAAGGTGTAGGCTGTGAAGACTGGGGTGCATTTCTTGTTGCCTCTGATTGGGGCAAAAGATCCACTCTGAGGGTAAACAAAGAGTGGCCTGGGTTAGCATGTGCCGAATGTCTGTGTACCACTTGGGCCGAGTCATGGTAAATGTTCCTCAAAACCCAAGGAATCAAGAGGCAGGGGCAAATGCATAGGGGAAGGCTTCACACCACTGAAATGCATCCTCCAAGGCTTCCTGTGATGGGTGTTGGAGGGCTCTTAACTTTGAGTAGTAGGGGTTGGCTCATGTGGCAAAGAGGTCCATTTGTGGTGCACCCAAAGGGCAAAGAGGCCTTGTACCACCTCAAGTGTGAGATGTCACTCATAGTTGGCAAGATGACGCCAACTGAGACTGTTGGACATGGTGTTCGGCAAACCTGCCAAATGGTTGGCTACTACCAACAGGTGCACCCAGGTCCAGAATTTCAAAGCTTCTCAACAGAGAGTTTAAAACTCTACTCCCCCCTGCTTGTACAGGTACAGCACATCACAGTCATATTGTCGGTCATGATCTGGACAGACTACCCATCAAATATTGCCATGAGGAAAGCCTTGAGCCCCAACCAAACTTCCTTCAGTTCCAATAGACTGATGTGACAGCTCTGCTCTTCTGGTGACCAAAGGTCTCTGAACTTCTAGGTCCTCCAAATGCGTTCCCCACCCTGTGATGAAAGCATCCGGTCCAACTGTGGCATCCGCAGAGGGGAGCGTAGGGGTCTTCCTTGCAAGAGGTTCTCATCTCTTCCCCACCAGCTCAACTTCGCAGCAGCGTCCTTGTAAAACACATTGGATTCCTCCTGATCCACTTGATGTTGGAACCACTACCTGCAGCTGCAGAGCTGTTAGATGCCTTCGTGTTTGAGTGACCAAGAGAATGCAGGAAAACAACAGACTGAGCAAAAGAACCACTTTCAGGACTGGGACTCAAGCTCTGATACAAAACATCAGAATCATATCCAAAATGTCTTGTATCCTCTGTGGAGGAGGGAAAGCTCTGAGCGAGATTGTATCCAGTACTATCCCAGTGAACAGGGGGCACTGAGAGAGCTCCAGGTGAGATTTGGATTAATTGATTCAAAACCCTAAATTGAGCAACCAGGAAGCAGTTTACTGCAAATGATTGAACAGAAGCTTGGTGACCTGGCTTTGAGGAGTCAGTCTTCCAGATGCAGGAATATCACAGTCCCTGACATTCTGAGATAAGGTGGCTCCATGTCAGTTCAAAAGGAAGCACTGTGAATTGGTAATGGGTATTACCCAACACAAACAGCGAGTACTTCTTGTGGTTCTGCAGGATCTGAAGAAAATGTATGCACTGTACAAGTCTAAAGACACATGCCAGGTTTCCAGCCCCAACACCAATAAAACCTGACTCAAGACAGCATCGTCACCTTCTCCTTTCTGAGGAACAAAATCAGAAGATGGTCCACAGACTACCACACATTTTGGGGACTAGGAAATACCAAGCGCAATGCCCAGGACTCAGTTCTTGCTCTGGTACCAGATCTACTGCCCCTTTCTGCAGCAGTATCTCTACTTCCTGCTGCCAGATCTGCAGGTATTTTTAAGTAACTTGAGAGGGATGGGGAGGACAGCTGGGGGGAGCTGGCAGAAAGGTAGAGTGTACTCCTTTACTGCAATTTGAAGGGCCCAGCGGACCAAAAGAATGACTTTTCAGGGATGTGAAAAAATGGACGCTCTTCCTTGCACTGCATGTTGTGTTCGTTCCCAGGTAAACTACTGCTGCTTCCCTGGTGGTAATGGGGAAAAGGGGGAGGAGAAGGAGGAAGAGAGCAGCCTAACACAGCCTTTCCCTTTAATGTACTGGTATACAAGGGGATTTCCCTGCTGCTGACCCGGCATAGGGGTTTATGATTTCCTTTGGAAACCCCTACAGACAGAGGTTGATTTCTCAGAAGGAAGAAATGTACAGTGAGCAGACTGCAGCCCTAAAGAACAATCTATAGCTCTACCCTAGCTGAATTGCTCTAGCACCGCACCTGCCTTTTGCCCGAATAGATTATTTCTTTCAAAGGGCATGTCCAAGAGGGTGTTCTGGACATTGTCAGTGAACCCTGTGGTCTGTAATCACGGATGGTATCTTAAAGTAAAAGAAGAGCCCATTGATCGTGTTGCTCCGTGTGCAGTATTTAGGCCAATCCAGACTATGTGCCTAGAGGAATACTGACCATCGCTTACTATTTCTGAGAATTGATCTTACAGATGGTCTGAGAGATTTGAAAACTTCAGAGCCCAGACAGCATGTGCTTATCAACCCAAAGGACGATGCTGTTGGTTGATAAAGTTGCGACATAGCACATATAGAATGTCATGAGGTCAGTGATGAAATGAACTGATCAGAAGTTATGAGGAGATGGCTGTTGGATGAGGTGCTTATTAATAAAGCTCAACATACTCGTACTTACCTGTGGTTTAGTCATCCATCGAGGACATCACATTTACTGGCGATGGGATTGGGATGAACTGTGATTACAGCTTCGCACCTCAACAAGGCGGAAATTGGTCCGATCACTGTGTTCTTAGTCCAACTGTTTTCGTGTTGATGTTTGGATTGATTCTGCATTTTGCTGTCCGGTGTCGTGAAGAGTGACTATGGAGGCAGTTCACAGAGGTGCCAAGGAGTGGGCAAAATGCACAGCTTTAGCACGTTTCCGGCCAGCCGCAGTGCCGCACTGTTGGAAGTGGGTGAGTTTGTTTGATCATGCTCTAATCCCACACTCACCTGTCATTTTAGCCAGTTTAGTGCTATAAGCATAGAGGGTGAGTGACGCGCATATTGTTGCTGAAGCCTAGTGATCGCACATTTGTAGTGGTCGGCATAACACGCTTCTCTCAACGCATAATGTGTGGGCGGAGCCTGAAGTTATTTTGTGAAGTTGAGTGCAGGACTCAACGAGAGAGTCCTGGGTTGGACGAAGTCGACGGACATATTGGAAGTGGAGGATCAGATTTCTTCTCCTAACAACAAAACGGTGATATGCACACCTTTGAGATTATTTTGTGCATATATTTATGATATCGGCGATATGCACAACTTTTAAGATAGATTTCTATTAATGTCTATATTTATTATATAACTATGATATGCACATCTTTATTGACCGTGATTTAGTCATGTGGCAACGGTGATGTGCATAACTGTGCATGCATTTTATTAAACTGTGTTGGTAATACCATTGGGTTATATTGTTAGATAAGGCACACAACTTTAGTGGTAGAAAATCATGTTGCAGTAGTCTAAAATAATTGGGTTGGGCTTTAACATTGTTTTTTTTATAAATAGTTAGCAGGTGGTGTGTCAGGGGGACCCATGCAGAATGTCACAGCTCCTCTTTAGGGCTCGGGCCTAGCGTACACTGCGCATGCAGTGTCGCGCAGCGAGAGTCTTTTTCCCGGCGTTTTGAAAATGGACCTGGAAATTCCACGCAGCTCGTGCATGTTATTGTTTTTTCTTGCCTTCGCCTGGGGAACCTTTAATCAAACGGTCAAAGCAGAAAAAGGTATTCAGCAACTAGGCATGTGTATGTGGCACAAATTTAAGTGCAGAATAGAAGCATGCACTTTTCCTGCATTATCTGTGGGCGGAAGGACCAGATGTGTTGGAAAACCTACCGAAAATGGGTCAAACTGAAATGCATGATTTGAATGAATTTGAGATAGTTATGACCATGTTAGACGTCCTTACTTACCAAGAGTTAGTACAATTCTTGAGAGATAGATAGAGTCAAGGATTGGAAGAGTCAGTGGAGGATTTTGTCATGCGTTTGAGGAAACTCGCCTTTACCATAGGTTTGCTAGGTTTCCTTAGGTGTCGGAAGAGCTAGGGTCCAAAATCCACAGCTAGGCACATTGCAAAAAAAAGGGTCCATTTTCACTGGAAAACTGTGATGTGTCCACGTTGCGTTTTGGGCAGTTTCCTATCACGAGTACCAGGCCTACCCACACAAGTGGACCCATTTTTATTGGGAGACTTGGGGAATGCTGGGTGTGTGGAAGTATGTGGCTCCCCACAGATTCCAGAACTTTCCATCACAGAAACGTGAGGAATTTTATTTTTTGGGGCAAAGTTTGAGGTTTGCAAGGGATTCTGTGTAGCAGAACCTGGTGAGAGCCACACAAGTCACCCTATCCTGGTTTCCCCTGGGTGTCTAGCTTTCAAAAATGTATACGTTTGCTAGGTTTCCCTAGGTGCAAGCTGAGCAAGGGTCCAAAATCCCCAGCCAGGCACATTGCAAAAAAGGGTCAGTTTTCTCTGGGAAAATTTGATGGGTCCACGTTGCGTGTTGGGCCATTTCCAGTCACAGGCACTCTGCTTACCCACACAAGTAAGGTACCATTTTAATTGGAAGACTTAGGGGAATACAGAATAGTAGGACTAGTGTTATTACCAATTGACTTTCTTTGTATTTCTGCCTTTCAAATGTAAGACAATGTGTAAAAAAGAAGTCATTTTGAAAAATGTTTTCTAATTAACATGCTGTATGGGTACCCACAAATTCGGAGATGTAAAAATAACCACTGCTTCTAAACTCTGTATTTTGTTCCCATTTCGGAAATATATAGGTTTCCTTGGTACCTATTTTTCACTCTTCATATTTTACCAAATGGATTGCTATATACCCGGTACACAAGGAAAAACCATTGCAAGACACATCTTAGTTATTGGCTCCAGGTACGTCGGGTTCTTACTGAACTCACAAGTCCTATATATCCCCGCAACCAGAAGGGGCCAACGGACGTAACGGTATATTGCTATTCAAAATTTGCCATACTTAGAAGTTACACAGGTGAAAATATTGGCACAAATGGCTGTTTTTTCCAACTCATTTTCAATATTTCTTATTTCAGTTGTTAGTTTCTATACAAAAACCTTCAAGGAGCTACACAAATGCCCCCTTGCTGAATTCAAAATGTTTTCTATTCAGAAATGTATAGTTCCCCAGGATCCATTATTGATTTCATTCCTATATCTACCACTAACTGGAAAGAGGTTCAAAGCACTAAACATTGGAAAAATAGGCTAGGTCCCAGTAAAATGCCAAAATTGTGTAGAACATTTTGGTTTTCTGACAAAATTCTGCCTGTTCTTAAAAGCTGGGAAGATGGTGATTTTAGCACCATAAACCCTTTCTTGATACCTTTTGAAGGGGAAAAACACATGCTTTCTTCTGCAGCACTGTATTTTGGCCAATGTCTCGAACCCCTCCAGGGCAATCCACAAATCCTGGCTACCTTTAGAATCCTGAGGATGTTGGAATAAAAGGACGCAAATTCGGCGTGGATACCTTATGTGGACAAAAAGTTACAGGGGGCCTAAACACTAACTACCCCAAATAGCCAAAAAAAGGGTTAGCACGGGGGTGAGCCCTAGCAGCAAAGGGTTAATTGTTGTAAAACTTGTGGAACATATGTTGAAATGTTTGGGGGAACTCAGGGTAAAAAAAGAAGTGGAAAATTCGGAAAGGGAAACAGTGTCAGAGGGATATGTGCAATTAAAACGCTAAAGAACTTTTTCAAAGAAGGTGAGACGGAAATGAAAGAACATAAGAAGCCTGAACCAGATTTCAAGGGCACGTGTTTTAGGTGTGGGTTTGAGAGGCACAAGGCTAATGATAAGTCTTGCCCAGCCTGGTCACAGACGTGCAATGACTGTGGCGTTAAGGGTCATTTTAGCAAATGTTGTAGGAATAAGGAAGTGAAATCATTTAAGAGTAAATGATTGCTTTATTTAAAAGCAATCACGGACATGGTGGTCTGTTGACCCCTGCAGGTCACCATTCCGTGAGTTTAGCCGTTCCGAATGGGTCCCAAATTTGCGACCTTCCTCATTAAAATCCATGAGGTAGGTTGATTTGTGACCCACTAGGAATCGCTAAATTAAACTCATGGACTTTCATACATTAGGAATAGCGATTACATAACTAAAATTTGCAGAGAATTGGAATTAGGTAATCGCTAATCTCAATAATGATACATATGGCCCCTAGTTCCTAGTAGCAGCCATGAAATGAATGTGGCTCAACGATGCACTGAGTGGTAAGGAGTGGATATGCTGCATGGGGGAATGTGAATATCAGATGTCTGTGTCCCACCAGATTTCCTGTGGCTTGAAAGAGGCTGCCTTTTGACAGGTCACCAGGAGCAGCCTGGTAGGACAACTTGTGTCATCCTTGTGGTTGACATGTTTTTCCAGAAAAGGTGGCAACCAATTCTAAGCTATATGAAGATGACAGTGTAGACCATGACACCACACCAGAGACATTTTAAGGCATGGACACAGTGGGTTCTGGCACAGGGTTCCAGGCCTTTCGGGGGCCCCCTAATAGAGCCAGCTCTGTTCTGCGGAGCTTAAATAATTCCTAAACATGTTTTTTAAATATTGTTATTTTCATTTATTGTTAATGTGGGTGATGTGTGAGTCTATTACAGACACTTTGCAGAGAAATGTAGTTTATTTTTCATGCAACATCCATAAAAACATTATTTTAGAACAAAACAGGACCTCACATATGAGAAATGGGAGGGTGTCACAAAGATTATTTGCAGCAATATTAGTGCACTGCTGCTGTGTTGCAATATTACAAACACACATAACTAACCCAGAGTATTAGATGTGAATACATTTGAGAATTTGGATGAGTATCTTCTGACTGTCAGTGACCTGGCCAAAAAGGACATGATAGAGCTGAAATTGGATCATAAATTCAAAACTGTTCCAAACATGAGCCCACAAAATAATTTTGGCCCATGGCCCCCAAAATCCTTAAGATGGCACTGCCAACCACATCCAAGAACAGAAACCAAGATGCGGCGTGTCAAGGACTGGCAATATCCACCTGTCCCATCACATGCCAGAAAAGGGGACGATTCCCAGATACTGCCTCTTAACAATTAACCAACCCACCCACCCCAGTGTGGCACAGGATCAGGATTGGATTGGCCTATACGGCAATAAGGTGGTGCTCGATAAGCTGCTCTGACAGGTCAGTCTGTAGGCAGGTTTGATGGCTGGGTGGACCGGAGGCGTTTCCTGGTGATTTCCGATATTACCACGTTTTTAGCTACCTGCTTCGATAATGGGGTCCACTTTTATTTTGGTGCCCTGGCCAATTTTGTGTCCCAGTCCGATCCTGAACAGCATCACACCACCTCTGATGCCCCTTCCTCCATGAAAGGGAAGGAAGCATACCAGAAATCATCATCAGCTGTTTCAGGAGGCAAAGACGTACAAGACAAAAGGAAAGACTAGCGCAAACCAGGCGGCCAGAGATAAAGAATATGAACTCATGGAAGACAGGTGTCTTATCTTACATAGAGCCCAGCTTTTTGAAGGAAGGCGGAATGAGTACTTTATACAAACCTGAATATATTGTACTAAAGCAATACTGACATCTTGTGGTTGTATTAAAAAATATAGATGTATTATTAGAATTCCCTTCCAAAGTCACTGGATGAAAATGAGTTATTTACCTGGAAGTGTAGTTCTCCAGTACTGGAATCTTTCATAGATTCACATACGTGAATCATTCCTAGTCGTCAAGATGGGAGTCCTACGGTACCTTAGAAAAGCAATGCAATGATGGGCATAAACTATAAAGGCCCTATGCCCTTCAGTTTAGTAAACATTACAGTATCAATGCAATTGAAAAGAAAAAGGCCTTCATTAGACAGATACGTAGCATTAGTAACACTTAGGACCTGATGCAAGCATTCCAACCCATTCAATTCAAATAAACTTTATTCGACAATTAAGTCATAAAAGTAAGACATAAAATCACATTTTCCAATGATTAAAAAATATCATTAAGAAGATTATACAATAAATATATATTTTTTTTAAATTAAACACCAAGGGACAATTGCCGAATATCACATAGCTAAAAACACATCCTTAAAATGTATAAAACTCATCAGTTATGTGGGTCAGATGCTATATTGCAAGGCTCCTGTCCCAGCTACATCCCAGCGTTTACAGTGAAAATTAACAGGTTAGATAATATTCTCAATCTATTTTCATAGTGCTCTTGCCCGAATTATCCATGCCCATTTTAAAAATGTTGCCACTGCTATGGCAATTGGGGGATTGGGTCTGTACACAAGATTCTTAACGCCTCCTCATGTCTGCGGATACAGATTAGTTTACATATTGGTTTAATCCACACCCCTCTAGGGGCCACATAGAGGGAACAGAAAAAAAGGAGGTGACTTATCGTCTCTTGTTCTTCCCTACACCTAGGGCATTTGTCATGATAGTTTTCGCCTACCCAATTTTCGCCTACCCAATTAGCTGTGAATGACCTTGTTGGAAGGGAGCCTACTCTGATTTGAAAATAGAGTTTACGGTCAAACTGCTTTTCGATGGCATCCCAATACGATTCCAGCTTAGGGTATCCCTTAAATTCCAGGAAGCGACCTGTAAGGTGCAGGGAGAGGCCCTTCATTCTTGCATTTATTGTAACCATCTCCCAATATTTTATCTTCAGAACTTTCTTAGATGGAAAAACAGCATTTACCGGGTCATCCCAAAGTTCCCTCATCCCCAGGCTAATTAGCAGAGACTTTATAGCCTTTAGCCAATGTGTTTTTTGTGAGGAATCTTTCGCTATTATTTCTTTTAGGCCCTCTGCATAATGCTGAAGCTCTTCTGTGGTCCATATCCTACGCCAGTACAAGAGCGGGCGTAGGAAAGCAAGATCTTGGACAGATTTTTTCCCAAGGTCCCACATTAAAAGTAACAGCGGGGTACTTGTCGGGACACTAGTCGCTTTTCTTAGGAATTCATTTTCTGCTAGTGTCAGACTCCCCAATTTTTCAAAACCCCATAGTTCAGCTCCGTAAAGAGCCGAACTAAGTACCTTCATCCCATATATTTCTAGCAGAGGGCTAATGGGTTTTGATTCAGAAGACTTAAACCTTTTAAGAAGGATACCTGCCTGCTGGCGATGCTTGAGGACTGCTAGTTCTAGTTGGCTAGTCCATCCCAGATCTTTCTGAAGGGTAACCCCCAGGTGGGTAAAAGCTTCAACCTGTTCAAGCGGGGAGTTGTTCATGTATATCCTCCCTCTATAGGTTTTGGTACACCCAGTAAATTTACGGTCAGTAAGGACCATGTACTTGGTTTTGGCTATATTTATTTCCAAACCCCGTTCTAGGCAAAAGTGCCCAAAGCGCTTAAGAGCACGCTGAAGGCCACTGGGAGTTTTTGAAATTAATAAGGTGTTGTCCGCGAACATGAGGATCGGGACTCGCTCACCACACATCACAGGGGCATCAGTCGGGACCAAGGAAAGAAAACTCGCTACCCCGTTCACAAAAAGAGAGAACAGGGTAGGCGCCAAGACGCAGCCCTGCCTCACCCCTCGTTCAACAGGGAAGGGTTCCGTGACATCTCCCTGGCCCCCCCACCGTACCCGAGCAAACGTACCCTCATGTAACTGGACGACCAAACACAACAGCTCAGGGGGCATCCCTAATTCCTCCAGCACTTGACACAATTTGTTGCGGGGCACCAAGTCAAAAGCCGCTCTTAAATCTACAGAGACGGCATAAAGAGTTCCTTTGTCCAAAACCACAGTGCTCCAACATAAAATAATAAATCGGAAGACCTGGTCTATGGTGCTGGTCTTGGGTCGAAACCCAGCCTGGAGGTGACTCAAGATGTTATCATCATCCATCCACGTCTGAATTTTTCCCAAAACCAGCCGTCCCATGATTTTTTGGGACAGAGTCGATCAGGCTGATGGGCCTGTAATTGCCTGCTAGCGACTTGTCCCCTTTTTTAAATACCGGAACTATTTCCGCGCATTTTCATGATAGTGGGACTTCCATGCCCTGGGCGATGGCATTTGCCAAATGCATAATATACAGCCGCCATCTTTCCTTATTGTATAAAAACAAATCAGCGGGGACACAATCCATTCCAGGTGCACGGCCCGCGGTCACCAGATCTAATGCTCTGTCCACATCTCCTACTGTGAATACTACTTCATTATAGAAAACGTGGACCCGCGTTCCCTCTGTACAGCCTGCTTCATTAGTGGCGTATTGTGGTTTAAAATAATCAACCCATGCACTTTGGGCTACATTATTTTGGGGGGTCTCATGTTGTCCATCCCTACCCCATTTAAAAAAGTCCCAGAAAGCTTTTGTGTTCTTAGCTTTACAAACTTCTTTAAGGTCCTGCCAACTAGACTCTTCCCATGCTTTTTTAGCAGTAAACTGTTTGTGCCTATAGTTGGCTCTAGCCGCCTTTACTTTACTTGGGTCCTTTGATTTTAATGCTTTGGATAGCTCCCCCGTAGCTTTACGACAGGAGCCATCATACCAACTCTCTGCTCTACGAATTTGCACACTTTTTCCTTGACGAGACTTACAGAAGTAGCTTTTCAGACTAGTAAAGTAAATATCATTGGCATCCATAAAAGCTCTATACGGGAGCCCATGGTTAGATTCGACCTCCATAGTCGCCAGGACACCTTCCAAGCCATCCTCAATTTCTGTAATGATGTCCTGATGTTCTACCACCTGGCACCACTTTAAGCGTCGCTCAGCATTATGTTATGTTATGTTATGCGTACTTTTATAGCGCACAGCTGCCCCAGCAAAGGGGCGTCCCGGCGCTTTGGACAGGCAAAAGACATAACACACAAACATCAGGAAGTCAGATAGAAAAAGGGCAGAATACTAAAATGCAGAAGGGAACAAATGAGTTTTAATAGCCCTCCTGAAATCCAACAGGTCGTCCAATGCACGAATAGGGAATGTAAGTGAATTCCATAACTTAGCAGCTAAAACTCGAAATGAGCGTCCCCCAGCACGGCAGAGCTTAAACCGCGGGACCACAACCAAGTTTTGACCCAGAGACCTCAATGAGCGAGATGGTACATAAAAAGTAAGAAGGTTCTCAAGGATCTGAGGGGAAGACAGTTTAAGGATCATAAAAGACAGACATAAAGTCTTAAAATCTATCCGTTGTGCCATAGGAAACCAGTGTAGTGTCCGGATAGTTTCTTTCGCGGAGCAAAACCTCGGTAGACCCACCAAGGCTCTAGCAGCAGCGTTTTGAACACGCTGCGTTTTGAACACTAGCTAGAACTAGGTTCAACTTAATGGGTCCCCTAGACGTTTCATCCACCTTCTTTAAACCCAAATTAAACACCGCGGAGATGGGGTTATGGTCACTCTCGATGCGGTCCACTATCTCCATATCAAGAAGGGTGTAACACAACTTGAGAGGAACAAGTAGATAGTCTATATGACTTGCTCTATTACCATTATCAAACGTTGCTTTGCCCATTCGATCCGATGGTGTACGGCCATTAGCTGCCCTCAACTGATGCCCCATACAGAGGCCCTTCAATTGAATTGCAGCCTCAGTCCACTTTCTTATGGGGTTAGAATCTAGCTGGGGAACTCCCCATCTACTATCCTCTTCGTCCATTAGGTGCATATCGTCGGGGCCCAATGGCTCGAAAGTGGTATTAAAATCACCTGCTATTATTGGCAATACATTTCCAGGGGTTGCCTGGAGCATTGTGACCAGGGCTACTACCACCTCGGATTTCTTGCCTCCTGGGAGACCCCAAGCATAGACATTTAAAATGTCTATTTTCAAATTCGAAGGGAAGCAAAGCCTTACGGTAAGAATATCGCAGTTTGACCCGGGGAGTAAGTGGCTATGACAGTTAAGACTCTGCCTGACCCAAATAACTAAGCCCCCCATAGGGCGACCTGGGTGGCTTTTAACTGCTGGGACATCAAAATTTAGATAACCCTCTTTAAACACAGGATCAGTCGCCCAAGTCTAATGGAGCAGACAAATGTCAAATTTATCGATAAATTCCATCCAGGCGGGTGAGTTAAGTTTAGTCCCCACACCCGCCACATTCCATGAAATGAACGATGTTTGGCATACCACCCCAGCATGACCACAAGCTAAATTTCCTGATTCTGGAGAACTCACGGGTGCTTGGAATTCCTCATTCTGCATGGACATTGCTCCCACTCCTGATGCCTCATCTATATTTCCAGTACCTGTCATGACTGAGCTGCAGGCACCTTTCTCTATGTGTCTGCCATCATTGGCAGTCACTTCTGCTACCCACTTATCACACCCATCCTCACCTATACCTGGAGACACAACACTTAATGTAGGGTTTTGGGGCACATAGCGTCAGTCACACTCACCCAACCCCGACAGAGCCTCAAACCTATTAAACAGCCTTAAATTACCCAAAGGGCATGCATTAGTTTGCTCTTCCGATCTGAAAACATTCCTTCTAATGGGTACCCTAGGGCCATAGAAATATGATAAGGGGAAAGTTTGTATCTGGGGGGACCGATCAGATCGTGGCCAGCTACAAATTGGGTTTACACTTCTCCGGTCTTTGAAGTTATTAATGATACAGTCCCCTTTAGTCGACTTAAGCCTCCTTCCCAACCAGTTCACTCTCCTTGCAAACAGAATTTCTGTAAGAACGTTCGGTGGTGATGGACGATACTTGTTGAGCCAAAAGACACACTTATTTTTCAGCTCCCCATAGGTTTCTCGATTGCCCTGGGCTACTGGAGGTACTCCCACTAGTATTACCACATATGGTGCTGATTCAGGTGGGAGATCAATAGTCGGTAAGGTAGCCACAGATCTTGTTACAGACCCCACAGTACTTGTTACAGGCCCCAGAGATGGATTTGACAAAGGTACTACTGGGCTATTAGCTGCAACATGAGGCCCTCGCTCCGTCCCCACTATGTTCCCAGTGTTTTGCAGAGTAGATGGCAGTGGTGCCAGAGAAGGCACCATGTTAACTGCCTCAGAGACTCTGGCCCCCACACTGGTTGCCCCAGAAATAGAAGAATCCGGTGGATTTTGAGCTATTGGTGATTTTCGTTGCGAGTTTGGAACACTACGCCGTGTTCCAACCTGCTTCTGGACTGTTGATAATGAGAGTTCCAGACACACCAGTCTATTTTCAATAGACTCCAACCGATCATATATTGGGTTGCATAGCTTTTTAATGGTTCCCTCCAGTTTTTTCCAAAATGGTTGACCCAGATCAAAATGTGACTCGTTCCTTACAGGTACCTGTAACCCTCCATGCCCTTCAATAATAGCTGGTACAGTCTGAGTTTGGCTACCAGATGACGTTACTACTGTGACCTCCTTTGGAGCAGTCTTCTTTGGACACTTTGCTTTCCTTCCCTCAGCTTGGATCGATGGGCCGGGACGTTTTCTTTTCGCTAACATCCCCCCCTCTAGCTGTGCCGGGCCTGATTTTAAATTACAGGCTGAGCGGGTTTTGATGTTAGGTGAGGGAACTCTTCGAGCACCAGGATGGGGGAGTAAAGACATAGATGAAGACATACTTAGCTCGTCAGTGAGATCTAGGTGGGGAGAAGAGATAATCTCCACCACCCCCGAGGGAGGGAGTGTTCCCTGGATATCTTCCTGCCGAGGTAACGGTGATCTAGCTGTTGCTAGATTCCCCAAAGATGAACGCTTATCAAACAGGGTGTCCAAGGATAGTCTGTTTTCCGTAAGTTCTATATCCTTGGCAAGGGCTGACGATACCCTGATCAAGAAATTATCCAGTGTTCCCAATAGAGAGCCTCCTGTAGACTTTCTACCATTAAGGGCTGCTTCTGATGGAGTCGCCATGCTCACTGTTGTGAGATTGCTAATCCTCCCAACCACATGGACCACACAAATGATGATCTAACTTGACACTAACCTTGTGCCTTGAGATCTTACTGGAGATGTTAGTAGTCTGGCCCGTCCCGTCCTTGTCCGGTCTTGAACGGACTTAAACGGGCCCGCCCTTGGCCCGGTCTTCTCCCGGCGTCCTGCTTGCGTCCCGCGACGCGGGGCTGTCCGCTGGTTAAATGCGCCTTCTGGCGCTCTGCAGACGTGTGAATAGCGCCCAAGCTTCGTCTGTTGAAACAAAACGCAAAAAGACTGGAAAGAACTTGGAGGAAAGACTTCGCTCCCAGAAAAAAAGCGGAGTATAGGTCACCCATAGCAACTTATAAAGCCGAGATTAAGACTGCCCAGGCCACCTACTACGAACAAAAACTATCTCAATCAACCAACCCCTCTAGAGAATCATTTCTCATTGTTAAACAGCTATTAAAACTTTCAGATACCAAAACCGCACCCGATCTTCGGGTGAATTCTGCAATAAAATAGCAGACTTCTTCCAGTCTAAAATTAAAAACATTTTGAAGCATATCCCTCTCCATGACACTCCTCCCCTACCCAACGCAGAGACTCGGAACATAACGAAACCCACCCTGGCTTAGAAATCCTCACACTTCTCACTAAGGAATCTCTCTTTCCTATACTATCTGCTGTTAAAAGTGGGTCTCCACTTGACCCCGCACCACTCAACATTCTCAAAAAAGTTCTACCCACTATCACTCCCTTCATTACCCACCTAATTAACATCTCACTAGCAGCCGGCTCCGTGCCTGCAGAATGGAAAAACGCTCTGGTCAAGGCTCTTCTAAAAAAAAACTCACCTTGACCCTGCGGAACTGGGCAACTATCGCCCCATTTCACTTCTCCCCTGCATCAGCAAGCAGGCAGAAAAACACATCAACAACTGACTCTCAGCTTTTCTGGAATCCCAAGGTCATCTTCACTCCTCCTAAACTGGCTTTCAGCCCCATCAGGGTACCGAAACCGCTCTCCTTTCAGTGGTGGAGAACGCCAGGAAAATTATTAACCAGGGAGGGTCCTCTGCCATTATACTCCTCGACCTCAGCGAGCCTTCGACACTGTGAACCACCACATTCGGGTTCACCGTCTCAAGAAGGCTGGAGTTTCAGGATATAGCCCTGGCATGGCTACAGTCTTTCCTAGAAAATTGACATTTTCAAGTTTTTAAAGGAGCCACCCTCTCCAAACCCCTCTGCCTTCAATGTGGAGTTCCTCAGGGCACCTCCCTGAGCCCCACTCTCTTTAATGTGTACATGGCCCCACTGGCGGATATTGTATCCCCCTTCGGGGTCCATACTGTTACATACGCAGACGATACTCAGCTGGTTGTAGAACAAAATCAGACCAAACAGTCACCCATCGACCTCCACTCCTGCCTCAAGGAAGTCACCAACTGGATGTGCCTCTTCCATCTGAAGCTGAACGGTGACAAAACCGAACTGATGGTGTTAGGCAACCAGCTGAGTTTCAAATCAAACACCATGTGCCCAGCATGCATGGGTCCAGCCCCCATCCCCACAACTGAAATAAAGAGTTTTGGAATCTGGCTGGACCATGAACTTTAATTCAAAATCCAAGCACGCAAGACCGCTGGAGCATGCTATGGCATTCTTAGAGTGACCCGGAAAATCCTACCCTTGCTTCCCATTCATACCAAAAAACTTCTGATCCAGGCCCTGGTCCTGTCTAGGCTAGATCTCGACAACTCTCTCTATTTGGGTGCCCCTACTTCTGTCATCAACAAACTACAAGTTGTGCAGAATTCAGCGGCACGACTGCTCACTGGTACGAGCCGCCGATGTTCAGCTAAACCCGCCTTTCGATCCCTCCATTGGCTCCCGTTACAGGAGAGAATCCACTTTAAGGCACTGTATATTGCCCACAAATCTCTGAAGGGAACTGGTCCACCCTTATCAAGGATCTAGTCAGACCCCATAAGGCCTCTAGATGTCTCCGCTCGGACGACCTCTATCTGGCCACGGTCCCCAGAATCAGAAGGTCTAGATCGGGGGGCCACCTTTTTGCAAACAACGCTTCCAAGCTCTGGAATTCCCTTCCTCTAGCCCTAAGGAAAGAACCCAATTACCTGGTCTTGCGGAAGCAATTGAAACCTGGCTTTTTCCTTAAGTGCTACCCCCCCTCCCTATCGTAGTCCTGCTGCAGCACTGGGATGCCCCCGGGTAGCCCTGCGCTATATAAAAGTCTTTTCATTCATTCATTCATTCAGTTGTGTAAACCATGATGCTGTCGATGGGGCTGAGAGGAATCGCCAGTCCCGAGCAATAACTGTTTTGCTGCACTAGTCATGCGGAGCACCAGATACCAGTCTGCGTGAGTCATAGCAGTCAGGGATGTGGGTTGGATGGTCAAGACGACCACGTGGTAGTCGTCCGGTATTGGGTTCCCAGTGTACATTTAATGTGACTCAAGATCTCTTTCCAAAAGACTTTTAAGGAGGGGCATGCTCACCACATATGATGGTTAACTGATGCACCACACTAACAGCATGCATCCCAGGCTTTAGGGTACATTGTGCGAAGACGGCACGGGTATATTGCCACTGAAGAATGACCTTATAAGCTGCTTCTTGTTGAGTATGCTTCAATGTGTTCGTAGGACTTCTCGCCAGAGAAGTTCCCACTGTTTCTGGATGACGTCAGAGGCATTATCTGTAGACCATTTCCATTGATAGAGAGGGGTATGGAAGGAGGAGCGACTGCTACAGGGCATCATATGTCTTAGAGATCAGACCTTGCGAACCAGTTGCTCAAAGAGAGTAAGCGGGCGAGTGACGGCTGCTGCATTAGAGGGGTAGAGGGTCCAATGCCAGAACTGGAAGGGCAGACCCAGGGAGGTGAAATTATTTCTACACTGTTCGAAGGACTTGATTGTCTGGCCCGTAAAGAGGTCCTGCAACAGTTTACATTCACCCTTAAACCGATCTGGGAAAGATTCCAGAGGAAGAGCAGGAAAGAAGTTGAGTTACGTGCAATTGGAGTGTTTGGGCATGAGAATGAAGTCTGTCCCCTTCTGATATCAAGACCGCCCATATGTCTGGCACTATGAGTATCAGGGTTGCAATGTGAGTGCTGCGTGGGTGGGAGTGTCTAGATAACCAGGCAAGGACCCATAGTGGTCGACAAGCGACTGCCCTGTCCATGTTCACCCATTGTTTCTGGGTCTCTCTCAATACCCATACGGAAATGTAGCATAGGTGAGCTGACCAGTAGTAGTCCTGAAGGTTGGGGCAGGCCAGTCCCCCTCGGAGACACGGGGGAGCTTCACCTTCCATCTGAAGGACCTGAGGTCTGCCTGAAGCTGTTAAATATCCTCATGGGAGATAGGCATGGGCAAGGATTGAAATAAATACCGAGCAAGGGAAGGACATTCATTTTTACCACATTGATGCATATGTAGCCCAACCAGGAGAGGTGGAGGGGTTTCCACCTCTGAAGATCTTCCAAGATGGACTTGCATTGGCGTGACCAGTTTGCCTGCATCCAAGTAGTTAAGAAGTTTGTGACTGTGAGACCTAGATACTGTATTGAATTAGAGGTCCTTTGAAAGGGGGGAAAGCAATGCATCTGTAAGTGGAGGAGATGCTATGGTGGAAGGGTGAGGTTGAGTGCCTACGATTTCTCTAGGTTGATCTTATATCCTGATAACCACTCATATGGCTGCAGGATTTGGACTACTACATAGAGGAGGATGTATGGCTCTGTGAGAGTAAGGAGGAGGACATCAGAATATAATAGAACCTTGTCCTGACCCCTGAAGGGGATACCCATGATTTCTGCCGAGTGTCATAAGTGGATAGCATGAGGTTCCAGTGCGAGGGCAAATATGAGGGGAGATAAAGGGCCACCCTATCGGGTACCCCAGGATATAGCGAAAGAGTTAGTAGTCTGGCCATTGATGTGGATGGAGGTGGTGGGCACCAAGTAGGAGGCCATGATTTTCCTAATCATGGCAGGGCCTAATCCTATTTTCCTGAGGACCTCTTGCAAGAAAGCCCACCATAACTGGCCAAAAGCCTTTTCGGCATTTAGAGAAAGGAGAAGAGCGGGGATGGAGTGCCACTGGGCCTTTTCAGCTAGATGTGCAAAGCATCCAATGGTGTTAGATCCCTGCCGATGCCATATATTGCCCACCTGAACTGGGGCTATTAGGTCCGGTAGAAGGTTTTCTAGCAAGTTGGCCAACATCTTAGTGTAGAGCTTCGCATCTGTATTCAACAGGGCAATTGGGTGGTAAGACGAGCAAAGCATATTGGTTTGGGGACCAGTGTGATTTGGGTGAAGGAATTGTAAAGTACGAGCAAGTGTATTTGCTGCTGGGGCAGAAAGACATATAGAGAGCTGAGGTGAGGCCATCAGGCCCCGGCGATTTACCCTTAGGGTGTTCCTGGAGGACCCTGTGGAGCTCAGCAGTCATGAATGGCTCCTCCAGGTCATGGGCCAAAAGAGGGGTCTAGAGGCTGCCAGGGACAGTTCTGAAGGAACGTAGTGATCTCAGTCGCATCCTCGCCCCTGGAGCATGGAGGTTATGGTTGTACGCTCAAAAGGGCACCTGCACTCGGTGTTCACGTAATCTCGACATGTGCTTGGTCCAAAATAGAAATGTCGGATATCTGTGCAGAGGTGAGGGTACTCAATAAGGAGGAGGAGACAAACAGATGGTCTATGCAGGAATATGATAAGTGGACATGTGAGCAGAAGGAGTAATCCTTTGCGTCTGAGTGCAAATAGCGGCAGGCATCAACTAGGCCGGCTTCGCAAAGCTCCTTTTTTAGCATTACAGGCACTGCTCCCATGCCCTGTCTCTGTGGTGTATTTCTATCCAGCGCAGGATTCCAAACCAAGTTGAAATATTCCCCCACAATGAGGTCACCTTTAGGAAGCCTTAGTTTGTTTGAGAGGGTGCAACGAATGAGTGTGTCCTGTGCTTGGTTAGGAGCATAGAGATTAAGAAGGGTTAGGGTGTCACTACCCCTCGCTACAGTCAAGGCCAGGAATCTCCCACTGGGGTCTGTAGTCAGTCTAAGTACCCACGTTTAGAAGCCCCCCTTACAAAGTATGGCAACCCCCAGAGTCTTGGAGTCAGAGTTAACCCAGTTTAGGTGTGAGTATTGAGGTTGAGTCATATGGTAGCAATCTGTGCGAAGAAGGTGTGCCTCCTGCAGGAGAATAACGTCAGAGTCATGCTGTGAAAGGTAGCGCCAGACCTGGCACAGTTTGTAGGGGAATTAAGCCCACGGACATTGAGGGAGAGCAGGTTTAAATCGTTTGTGGTGGTAATGGAAAGGGGTAAACATGTGACTCACCTTTCGATAAGCATAGAGCTGTCCCTGGAGCAGGGGTTCATAGGTAGGGGCTACCCTATGACCCTAAAGCCTAGAAGTGGACATAGTGATAGTGGAGAGACTTAGTTGGGAAGGTGAGGTCGTAGGATTGTGCAGGGAGAAACTAGGAGGGCCAACAGGGCCCAACCATTTGAACCACTCCATAAAGGGTCAAGAGGAAAGTATTAGACCCAAATGAGGTGTCATCCACAACGGAGGAGAGCTTGTGTTGGAGGGCATGAGGCCACATTGGAGCATGCAAACAATCCTTTTTTTTTTCTTTAGAAAAGCAATGATTTCAATTAATCCAAAGAAAGAAAACATAAGATACCGATACAATACACATTTGTTCCTGTACATGTTACATATATCATTCCAACCGCATGGTACTTTACAAAATTTGCCCTACCCATATCTTCAAAAGGAGGGGTGGAGGCCAAATTTTCTCCCCCCCCCCACTTTTTTCCTTCCCTCTTCCCTCCCCCCTTCCCTTTTTCCTCTTTTCCCTATTGCTCCATCAGAGGCCCCCACACTTGATGATCTCTTTTCTTCGCTCTTCGCCCTTTACATTTATACAATGCAATCCCCAGATTGAACACATGAAAAAGCCTGGCATACCAAACCTGATATGTCGGAGGGTCCACATCTTTCCATTTTGATGCAATCATTATGCAAGATATTGCTATTACCATGAAACAAAAATATACTTGAATCAATTCCAGCTGAAAGGTCTCATCACAACCAAGAAACATCATAGTTGGGGTTAGAGGGACCGCCCACCTTAAAGTTTGGTTCAAAAAGGTTTCAATCCCCGGTTTCAATGTATCCAGTTTACTGCAATCGGAAAACATGTGGACCATATCTGCAGGGTCCTGTCCACACCTTACAAAACCAGTTGATGGACAGAATGTAGAACAATGTCATACATTCACCCCAGTACAGAGATCTGGGCCCAAATCCATCGTTTTTTGCACTCCACACCACCCCAGTTCAGACATGGCCATATGCAAATCAGCCTTGACCCTGTGCCTCATGGGAACAGTCCAGCCCGAACTGCCAACCATGTCTTTCCTGGACCGGAATCAATCACCCTAGGACCGGTTTCTGGCTATCAGCCTTCTTCAGCCAGGATAGCTTGACTCCAGTGGTGTTGAGAGCACGGGACTCACGTCTGAGCATACCCATCCCACTCGGGGTTACAAATGCAAAACCAACAGTTGATGGACAGAATGTAGAACAATGTCATACATTCACCTCAGTACAGAGATCTGGGCCCAAATCCATCGTTTTTTTGTACTCCACACCACCCCAGTTCAGACATGGCCATATGCAAATCAGCCTTGACCCTGTGCCTCATGGGAACAGTCCAGCCCGAACTGCCAACCATGTCTTTCCTGGACCGGAATCAATCACCCTAGGACCGGTTTCTGGCTATCAGCCTTCTTCAGCCAGGATAGCTTGACTCCAGTGGTGTTGAGAGCACGGGACTCACGTCTGAGCATACCCATCCCACTCGGGGTTACAAATGCAAAACCAACAGTTGATGGACAGAATGTAGAACAATGTCATACATTCACCTCAGTACAGAGATCTGGGCCCAAATCCATCGTTTTTTTGTACTCCACACCACCCCAGTTCAGACATGGCCATATGCAAATCAGCCTTGACCCTGTGCCTCATGGGAACAGTCCAGCCCGAACTGCCAAACCATGTCTTTCGTGGACCGGAATCAAGCATCCTAGGACCAGTTTCTAGCTATCAGTCGTCTTCAGCCAGGATAGCTTGACTCCAGTGTTGTGGAGAGCACAGGACTCACATCTGAGCATACCCATCCCACTCGGGGTGACAAATGCAAAACCAACAGTTGATGGACAGAATGTAGAACAATGTCATACATTCACCCCTGTACAGAGATCTAGGCCCAAATCCATCGTTTTTATGCAGTTTACTGCAATCGGAAAACATGTGGACCATATCTGCAGGGCCCTGTCCACACCTTAGGCAGTAATCATTTTCCCTTTTCCCCCAAGCAAACAATTTTGCCAGTGTAAAATATAGGCTAAATGCTGTTGGCGGATAGGGATACCTTATTAGACAGCATTACGGATCTACTTAAGTTATGTTGTTGTTATGTTAAAAAAACTTGTTACCGCGCACGGACACCAATTGGTTTCATGGCGCTCACTTAAATCAATATCCTGATTCTCCAGCTTGTCTGTTCAAACACTTTCAGACCTGGCTATGTCATCTGGGTTAGCATTTATCTGCATGGAGTATAAATCCTTGATTCGGGGCTGCCTTTACACTATACATTCTAACAGCGGGAGCATGAGAATGATCCTGCATGGATTAGCTTCCATTTTCACGAGGGCTCTTGGGAGGAGAGGAATCAAAGGTGTAGGCAAAGATTCCGGACCATGCGATCGAAAACACATTCCTCCACAACCCTGATTGTGGGTGTCAGCTTCCTTAGAACCGGCATTTCCAGTTCTGGGGTCTGGCAAAGAGGTCCGGATTTGGTTTGCCCCACTGGAGAAAGATGTTGTCCGAGATTTTCTGATGGATTTCCCACTCATGGCAAGAGGTTGTTAATCTGCGGAGTGTGTTGGCTATGGTATTTTTGCTTCCGTGGGACAGGTTGTGCTTGTATATGCACTTTGTGATGCATCAACCATTCCCAAATACTTTGTGCTTCTTGGGTAAGCAGGTGAGATCTTGTTCCACCCTTCTTGTTGATGTAGTGTGCCGTGGTAGTATTGTCTGTGTGGATGAGCACTGTCGAATATTTTACTCTGGGGAGGAAATCCTGCAAGGCTAGATATACTGCCTTGAGATCGAGCAGATTGATGTGGAGAAGTAGCTGAGAAGGCTGCCAATTGACACAGACTTGTAGATGCTGGAGATGAGCTCCCCAAACCTCTAAGGAAGCATCAGTGGTGATGACCAAAGAAGAAACCAGAGTTAGAAATGACAGGCTGATTGACAGATGTGCTTGCTGCGTCCACCAGGATAAAGCAATGATCATGCCCGCAGTGACTTGGATAAGCATGTCGAAAGATCCTGTCACTTATACCCATTGTCTGTCCAATTCCTTTTGCAGCCGATGCATTCACAGATAGCAGAATGAAACTAGGGGAATGCAAGATGACATCATCCCTAGGAGGGATTTGTAGAGGCAACAGAAAAACATTTTTCTTTGTACCAATTTTGCTATGGTTATCTATCTTTATTGTCTCTCTGGTGTGGGGTACACCTTAAGCGTTGTATCTAGTGTGGACCCTAGAAGGGTTATCTTTTGTGATGGTTGAAGAACTGACTTCTGTTGATTCAGTGTGAGGTCCAGCTCGCTGAATAGGTTCATGCAGGCGGTTGTGGATATCCGTGCAGCCTGGGAGGAAGGTCAACAAGTCGTCAAGATAATGAAACACTTGATCTATGTGTTGTCTGGGAAAGGCTCCTACAGGTGCCAAGCACTTTGTGAACATGTGAGGGCGGAGTTTAGGCCAAAGGGGAGTAGCTTGAACTAGTAATAGCTGCCAGCTACCATGAATATTAGAGATTTTTTGTGTTTTGGGTGGATGGGAATATGAAAATATGCATCTTGGAGATCAAGAGTTGAGCTATAGTCTCCTTGGCTTAGAAGCTGCAGAATATCCTGTAGTGTTACCATGCAGAATGACTGTTTCATGAGCTAGGTGATCAGGTTTCTCAGTTCCAGGATCGGTCGCCACTCCTTTGACTTCTTTAGGACTAAGAAGAAACGGGAATAAAAATCTTTCCATTTCTGAGCTAGAGGAACTTACTCTATAGCTCCTTTTTTGTGCATGATTTTGATCTCCAACTTTAGGAATAGCATATATCTTTGTATGGAGGTTTTTGGCAGAGTTGATTGCAGTTTTTGGATGAATTCTGATGTATGGTTGTATTGAAAAAGGTCCAAGACCCATTGATCGGTTGTGATTTCTTGCCAGCGTTAAAGGTGATTGGTTATCCTCCCTCCGAGGCAAGGGGCAAGAAACGGGAAGTAGCCTGTGCCTGTAACACATCATTTACGGCGGCCAGAATCCTTTCCCTGCCACCCCAATATTCACCTTGAAAGTGGTCTAGTATACGCCACATGTGATGGTTGTCTTTGCTGGCATTGGCGAAGAAATGGCTGGGAAGCTGTGGAATATGCTGGGTAGCGATATTGCTGGTAGCCTGTTCCATAGGAGGGTTGTCCTCTTTCCCAGAGCGGCTCGAAAAGGAATTTTCCTGTATTGCAGCGTACCTAGTGATTTGGTTGTGTCCATTTTGATGGCCTGGACGGCATCATTAGCATGTTTGCTGAAGAGGGCTTTGCCATCAAAAGGAAGGTCTAAAATCTTATTTTGAACATCTGGCCTAAAGGAAGTGGCTTTGAGCTAGCCCTGTCTTCTTAAGACTGCCACTCCTGCTAGTTGTTGGAAACCAATACTGACAATGTCAATGCCACAATCAATGATTTCAGATGAAGTGTGCTCACCTTCCTGCTACACATTTTTGGCTTCAGCCCTTACATCATCAAGAAGTGTGTCTATGTGGGGGGCAATATGTGACTACATTTGGCGTTCGTATCTTCCAAGAACAGTTAAAGAGTTTGCCGCTCTTACTCTAAGCTCTGATATTGAAGAAAAGCGCGTTCCAATATTATCCAGGCACCTGCCCTTCTTGTCTGGTGGTGCTGAAATAAGTGCTGAAGGGTTTTTTGACAGGCGCTGGTGGAATTGCTTTTGAGAAGCGTAGTACCCCTGGTCATAATCGTCATCATCATTGTCAGCCTGCTGACATTTGACATGTAGCTCTGATGGGCTGTGCGCAATGCAAAAGTGATCTTCGCCATTAGAATCATCCTCACCTGAGAGGTGGGTAAGTAAGAAAGGTGACATTATTGGGTAAAGTATGTTCTGGCGGGATATGCCTTGTTTTTGTTGATGTTGAAGTTTTCTGCAGATTTTTCTCTTGTCGAGGTGGTTGTCGTCGAGGTAGTAGACGGCACTTTGAGGGTTGACGGTGTTGAGATGGATTTCGTCATTGATGGGCATGTCATCGATGTCGTAGTCGTCGATGAGGCACCAAATTACTTTTATTGTTGACAGTATGGGACCTTGAGCCATTTTCAAGGAGGACAAGGGTGTTTACAGTGTGGTTACTGTTGCCGTAGTCAACGTAATAGACACTGCAGTGGTTGTCTTAATCGATGATGATCTTGTCATTAAATGGTGAAAACTCGTAGAGTAGACTACAACTTTCTTGATTTTGTGTAAAACTTGAGGCAGAGGTGTAGGAGGCTCAGGCCTCAATTTTTCAGGACTTTTTGAAAAAAAGATGATTGTTTTTGCCCCTTTGGTTTCGAGGAAACCTCCTTTTCATTTGGTGACATAGAAGAGCAGGGTTTACTGTGAGACCTACGAGCGGTATTTTTAGAGGATTATTTAGATTGTTTATGAGAGGAATGAGATTCTGAGACATCTTTCTCTTTTCCTCAAAACTCCTTGACAAAGATGAAGAATCTTCACTGTCCTCATCATCTGACACAGAATCCTTTGTGGTTTAAGTTTCTGGAGCCATAAAAGCAGTCTCCCTTCACGTTTTTTTAAGGTCTTCATGTAGAGGTATGACATACCTTGCAGTCCTTGGGCTTGTGAGATGGAGAAAGACAGTATATGCAGACTTGATCAGGGTCATCAGAATAGAGCCTCTTCTTGCCACAGGGGTGGAAAAGTCCTTTCTTTGCCTGTTCTGGCAGGTCAAGAGTCAGATTGAAGCAAAAGGGATTTGTATATTATATACATATATATTACCTACTGGCGGTCGCCAGTAGGTAGTTATAGTTAGGACCTAGTTTCCATAGGAAAAGCGTTTTTTTGTTTTCCCAATAACTTTGGCGCCAATTGACGAATCTTCGCAACATTTTTAAAACTCATGGGGCATTCCAGTCCGCTCCTATCTTGAAAGTTTCGGGGTGATTCGGCAAGCGGGGCCTGAGAAAAAAGTGGGGTCCCAAAACGTGTTAATTCCCATAGGAAACTTTAGACACGGCTACAGCCCGAACTGCTGAACGGAATTACACCAAATTTGGCAAAAAGGTAGCCCTTGTTTCAGAAAGACCTCTTTTTCTTAAATGGTGTAAATCCGTTCAGTAGTTCCTGAGAAAATTCTTTTTTTTTTTTAAAAGAGTTCGAAAAATGCATTTTCCATAGGAAACTTTAGACACGGCTACAGCCCAAACTGCTGAACAGAATTACACCAATTTTGGCATAAAGGTAGCCCCAAATGGTGTAAATCCGTTCAGTAGTTGCTGAGAAAATAAAAAAATTTAAGTTTTGAGATAAACCTCCAGCTTTATTGTAATTGGCTGCCAACACTCCAAATCAGTGTTGGCAGCCATCTTGTGCCTCGGTAACAAAGGCACAAAAAAGAGAAAAACAAACACGAAAAACAAGAAAAGGGAGCAGGGTAGAAACACCCTGACCCCCTAGGCCTTTAAATCGGCGAGATTCGGGCACCCAACGCGAATTTCAGCCAAAAATTTAAAAAAACGAAGCGCGGGCTCCCACGCTTTGTTATTATTTAGCCTCCGGGTGGGCCAAGGGGTCAGGCCCTGGGGGATGGGGTCCCCAGGGCCCAATAAAAGCAAAAAGAAGGGGGGCCACACAGCCCCCCTTAAAAAAACAAATTAAAAATAAGACAGGAGGACCCGACCCCTCCCAGAAACACTCTGCAAACGCCCCATTCAATACGGGTGGACCTTGGGGGCCAACTAGCCCACCAGGTACCTACAGTATGTGCCGCAGGGCTGCACTGCTGAGAGGTGGTCCGAGGCCACGCCCCTTTTTACACCTCCCTGCAACGCAGCTCTGTGTCGCTTACTGAAGCTACCTGGTGGGCTAGTTGGACCCCAGGGACCCTCAGGATTCAAGGAGGCTTTATCCCCCAACTTCAAAATTGAAATTGCGGATGCCCAGGCAGGCCCACGCAGCCCCGGGTACCGCCACCCCCATGGCCCCCCTGCAATCCCGGGAACCACCCCCCCTAGCCCTGGGGACCGCCACCCTGGGGCTTTCAGTAATTATTTGGTGGGGGCACATGGCCCCCCACTGCCCTGGGGACCGCCAACCCCCGGGGGGCACTAATATTTAAATTTGGGGGTCCATAATGGACCCCCGAGCCCCGGGGACCACCACCACCCCGGGGCTGTGCAGGCGATGGGAGGGGGGCCAAGTGGCCTTCCCTCCTGGAGCCCTTGATGGCCCTGGGGACCGCCACCCCGGAGGGCCAGCTCCTGCAGTGTCCCGGGGTGCCCACCCCCAGGACACTGCTGTTTGCTTAGCCAGGGCGAGAGCCGCGTGGGCTCCCACTCTGTCATTGCAAACTCTGCTTTGCAATGGCGGCCCCCCTCCAAAAAATAAATTAAAAAAGCAATGGCCAGGCCCAGGGGGATGGGATCCCCAGGGCCATAAGTGGCCCGGGAGGGGGGCCAGGCGACCCCCCCCTACCAAAGAATAAAAAAATAAAAAGTGAAAAAAGGCGGGCCCCAGGGGGTTGGGGTCCCCGGGTCAATAGAGGCCTCAGGAGGGGGGCCACACAGCCCACCTCCATAAAACAATTAATGTGGCCATGTACTGGGGGATTGGTCCCCCAGAGCAGGTTTGGCCACGGGAGGGGGGCCCACATGGCCCCCTTCCCTTTCCGATTTCTTTTTTTTGTTTTAAAAAAGGGGTCAGGCCCTGGGGGATGGGGTCCCCAGGGCCCAATAAAAGCAAAAAGAAGGGGGGCCACACAGCCCCCCTTAAAAAAACAAATTAAAAAAAAGGCAGGCATCGTGCCGGAGGACCCGCCCCCTCCCAGAAACACTCTGCAAACGCCCCCTTCAATACTGGTGGACCCTGGGGGCCAACTAGCCCACCAGGTACCTACAGTATGTGCCGCAGTGCTGCGCTGCAGAGAGGTGGTCCGAGGCCACGCCCCTTTTGACACCTCCCTGCAACGCAGCTCTGTGTCGCTTACTGGAGGTACCTGGTTGGCTAGTTGGACCCCCAGGGACCCTCAGGATTCAAGGAGACTTTATCCCCCAACTTCAAGCATGCCACGGGGAGCGTTTGCACAGTGGTGAAGGGAGGGACGGGGCCTGATGTAATATGTGTGCAAACACGCCCTGTGCCACATTTTAAGTTGGGGAATTAATTCCCCTTCAATCTGGAGGGCCCCTGGGGCCAACTAGCCCACCCGGTACTTCCAGTAAGCACCACAGGCCTGCGTCGCAGAGAAGGGGTTCAGGCCATGCCCCTTTTTACACCTATCTGCAATGCAGCTCTGTGGCGCTTACTGGAGGTACCTCGTGGGCTAGTTGGACCCCAGGGACCCTCAGGATTCAAAGGGACTTTATCCCACAACTTAAAACACGCCGCGGGCGCGTTTGCACAGTGGTGAAGGGAGGGGGCGGGAACTGACGTGACGTGTGCAAAAACGCCCTGTGGCGCGTTTTAAGTTGGGGAATTAAATCCTTCAATCCGGAGGGTCCCTGGGGGCCAACTAGCCCACCAGGTACCTCCAGTAAGCGCCACAGGGCTGCGTTGCAGAGAGGTGGTCCAGGTCATGTCCCTTTTTACACCTCTCTGCAATGCAGCTCTCTGGCGCTTACTGGAAGTACCTGGTGGGCTAATTGTACCCCAGGGACCCTCAGTATTCAAGGGGACTTAATCACCCAACTTACAACGCGCCAGGGGGCATGTTTGCCGAGTGGTGGAAAAAGGGGCCATTGCCTTTGTCTACCTCTCACCACTCCCACTGCGTGGGGCTTACTGGAGGTAAAAAGTAGGCTAGTTGGCCCCTAAAGGACCCCCAGCAGTGAAGGGGACTTTATTCCCCATCCAAGAGCGTGCCAGTGAGCGCGTTTGTAGAGTGGTGGGCAAAGTGGGCGTGGCCTGGTACGAGTGGAGGTAATAGTTTGGGTAGTTGGCCCCCAAGGATGTCCTTGGGGGCCAACTACCCCTCTTGTTACCTCCAGTAAGTCCCGCACAGTGGGACTGCGAAGACGTCTTCGGAGGCCATGGCCCCCTTTCTCTACCACTCTGCAAACATGCCTCGTGGCAGACTACGGGATGGGGGATGAAGTCCAATTTAGAGTGAGTTTGGGGGCCAAGAATCCCTTCTGTAAGTGCTACTCAGCATAATTCCTGAGCGTTGATTGGACGCCCAGCACCATTTCTCCACCACTCTGCAAACGCAACTACTAGTTAAAGTAACATATTTCTGCACCTCTGACTTCGAGGGTTGTTTTAATCCCCCCTGCCCTATTATGTACTAGGGCCTTACAGAGGAGGTCATGCTATTCACAGGGTCTTGTGATCAAGAACGAACAGTTTGAAACGCGTTAAGCCGCTACACAAGATTGAAAGAAGGAGGCGGATGTGTGTTCAGCGCCTCAATCCAGGGAGAGTACTTTTCGAGTGGGCATCCTCTCAGGGGCACCCTGACTTGTGGTATGTTTTGCGGCTGGCCCAGCCGCGAGGATGAACCGCCGCTAGCCATGCGGACCTGCAGCGCCTTGAAATGCGGGGCGCTGAATGGGACGAAAAGCTCCAGCTTTGTGGACTGTTTTATGGAGCACTTTCCAGCACTCCTTTCTTTGCATCTACCCACCGGGGATTTTTTATGGACAGAATTGTGGTTATCAGCAAAACCCACTGGGGTAATACTATATGTATGGACTGCAAATACCAAGATGCTTTCTGGCATAGGCCCACTCGGGCAGAAGTCCACGCCCACAGGGCGGGTTGTTTCAATAAAGAGCAGGTGTCATACATTTTGTTTGCTGTTTCCAGTATGTCAAGGCTTGTGATCAAGAACGAACAGTTTGAAACGCGTTAAGCCGCTACACAAGATTGAAAGAAGGAGGCGGATGTGTGTTCAGCGCCTCAATCCAGGGAGAGTACTTTTCGAGTGGGCATCCTCTCAGGGGCACCCTGACTTGTGATTATATATATATATATATATATATATATATATATATATATAAGAGAGAACTGAAAATATTTTGGCTCAAGATAGAATTGAGTAGAACTCAGTAGAGAATCCCTTACATAACGTGCTGTAGAACATCTGAGAAACTGGGGCTTCTCACAGGAGTGTTCCAGAGGGTGGTGCAACCCGATAGGTTGAATCTTAAGTTTGGTCTCTTTTTTTAAAATGGCTATGATATGTTACTAAACTGTAGGGCCTAGGGCCTTTCTCGTCTATACGCATCATTGCATTGCTTTTCTAAAGTACCATGGGACTTCCATTTCGACTATGGGGAATGAATCAACCATGTAAATCGATGAAAGATCCAATACTGGAGTAAATTCCAGTTTTAAGACTTTATCGCAAGCACTCCATGAACTAAATTGCCTCAACTCCAAGGGTCTAAGCCAGGGGTCTTCAAAAGTCTTTGCTCTGAGCCCCCTCAAAAGCACAATCTTTTGATGTCAGGGCCCCAATCCATAAGATTGGAGGAGCGGTAGGGCTGAGCTCAGGGTCAGAACTTATAGGATCATGTCTTAGATAAATTTTCTGTAGCTCATAGTCCACAGTAAATGTGAGACTTATAATAGGCAAATTCATCAAATAAAAACTGAAACGGATCAGAAAACTGTACTCCATATAATATGGGGGTGCTGAGCCCCTCCCACTCCTGGGTCAGAATGCAACAGCACCTACTGCACTATTGATAGTTGTGGCCCTGAGTAGCAGTCCATCTCCTCTGCTTCTTTCACCCCTTCCCTACCATACGCCTGATCATCACTCATGATTGCTCCAATTTAAATATAGGCTCTCTGTACCTTTTTTTTTAGGTTTATATAGCACATACTCAGCCCATAGGCATTGGAACACTCTACATGAACACTAGTTACATTACACATGGTCAGATGTATTGTTTTCAATCACAGGGAGTTTAAGTGAGCCCAGAATTGCAGAATGTTGAGATGATGCCAGGACGTGAACCCAGTTACTCAGTTCTAAAGTTGGAGCAATCGCAATTAGTCCACTTCTTCCTTTTAGGGAAAAAAAGGAGCTTTGAAGTATTGTTTCCCCACCTTTTTTTTGCAGAAAATGTGCACTCTGCCCCATTGTCGCGAAGGAAAATGAACGGAACACCTTTTTTTTTTTTTAGAGAAAGAGTCATAATTATGATGCAGTGGATCCCTCAGACCCCGGATAACAGTGCTCCGGCACTTCCTTCACTAATGATAGCTACCGCCTTGCGAAGAGGGCTGTTTCTTCTGCCCTTTTTTAAAAACATGGGCCCTCTTCTTGCCCCATCCACCTTGCTGTCAACTCCCTGATGCCCAAAGTAAGATGTCTTCTCTTCTTCAATTTTCCCATCCCATTGACAGTTGCTCCAAGGCCCAAAACAACACTGGTACAACAAGTGTGCACTGATCCCTTGTGCAAGCAAGGAAGGATAGTAAAACAACTATAATTAAGCTTTAGTCAGGGCTACTGGAATTATGTGATGTTGTGGCCTGGCTCTGCCAGGAGGATACTTGATTCCGCCATCTCGAATCTTAGATGGGCAGAGGCCTCTGGGAGCAACAGACTGATCAGTCCATCAGAGTAGCGTTCCTGAACCCCACCCCCCATAGGTGCATCACTGCACCCGCTTTCTGGGCTTCTTAAGTGCTCCCCTGAGGGTGGATCCTTAGATTCGTCTGCACTTTGTCTTTAAGAAATTACTGGCTTTGCCTTAAGATTGGCCTAAAGACTCTTCTGTTGTTGGACACTGAACTCTTCTGCTGGACTGAGCCATGAACCAAGACAAAGACTGTTTCCGGTAGGAAGACTCCTGCTGCAAACTCGTCTCCATGCTCTTCCAAGTTCTGCAACCTCCGTGCTGTGCACCCCCCTGAGTCCCCCACGACTCTGCATGCATAAAGATAACAAGAAGGAATCTCCCTTTGAGTGAGGGAGTGCATCCGCAGGCACCTTGATGACGACAACCGACTTGAGGATCCTGCTGCCCGTAAGACACCTCACGGCTCTACAACACAGGTGGTGGTTTGTTGGCTCTCCAGAGACCTGACCAGTCTTCCCGGCAACATGGGAGATTGTAATCTCTCTTCAACTTATCAGAACCGCATCCCCGGTTTGTCGATGCCAAGGCTTGTTGTCTTTTCTGACTGAAGATCTTCAAGCTCCAAGAAGCCCCAGTCTGCAGCATCACACAGCTCCAAGACGGATGTCCTCCCTACTTCTCCTCTGACTTGGCATCCATCTTCTGTGTACTGCTGAGGCCTCCCTGCGTCTCCCTGTGCCTGCTACCAGAGGGTCGGGCTGGGGTCTCCATAGATTCCTGCTGGCTCACCAGGTTGCTGAGGGCCAACACCCAACTTACCCTTATTGGTTGAGTCCCACAGACCTTGCTGGTCTACAACTAAGCACTGGTTCCTGCAACAAGTTTGTTGCTACTGCCAAGGCTTGTTGGTTAGCACTGACTCTCCTCTGCATTCCTCAACCGGCGTGGAACAGCTCATGGACAGCTCCTTTGCTTCTGCAATATCGCCTGCCCCCCACAGCTGTAGCTTCAAGACCTCCATGCATCTGTAAAGTACCGCCGACAAGGGCTGGAATCATGCTCCTGTTCCTCCTGGACACCGCCAGGGGTTTGTACTTTGTCCCCTCTTTTTGCAGGTACCCCTCATCTGGAATTCATATATGGGTTCCACCGACCTGGTCCAAAAGATTCTGTAGCAGCTGGACATCCAAGGTTCCCCATTGAAGTCAAAGGGCAGTTCCAACACCACTTCACACCTCTATGTACCCAGGCTCCCTGGTGTAGGTATCCTGGTTCTCAGGGTTTCCACTTGTTAGAGGTGTCCTCCAACCTCCCTGGTTCCAAAAGGGTTTCCGCGGAGTCCTTTGGAAAGAGTCCTCAAACAGCAAAATGTACCACGAGTTCCACACATTAGCCTATTGACACTGATCCAGGGTATCATCTCTGCACACTGGCGCCTAGCAACTCTTAGTTACGTACCTGTGGTGGTTCTGTGCTCTCCCAGGTCCCTAGTTCCTTTGGTGTGATTCTTGGTTTGGTACTCACATCGCATTCCATTTGCGTAGTACAAGGTTTGGCCCCCCCAGGAGCCCATGCGCTTTATGAGCTTTACGTACCTGTTTTGAAGTATATTTTTATTGTCTATTGGTATCTACAGGAAGGAGATACACCAAAGTAGTTTTAGTGTTGGTGTATAATAAATACAAGGTATTTTTCGAACACTGGTGGGGCTCTTTCTTGTGTGTAAGCTTTACTGACAGACTGTGTGGTAATGCGCCCGCTTTACACACTCCTGAATGAGCCTTAGCTGCTCTAAACAGATACCCCTTGAAAGCTTTGGTTATCAGGGACCACTTCTACTATCACTAAGGGTTGCCTTGACTCAGTGTACACCATGTACTGAGTCAGCCTCCTACATTGTTGGTGCAGCGTTAGGGATAAGGACTTGCCTTGCTTTACCATTTTGTCATAAGTGAGGTTTCCACAAGAAACCACTACTAACTTGGAAATTCACTATATTGGATAGGTAATGTCATTTGCTAAACTTTTGGTTTGAGTACCAGGGGTCTAGCATAGCCCTTTCTCCAAACCCTTGGAAGTTTAGACTAGATAGGATAGATACATTTACACTACAATAGTACCATGTCTACTGTTGGGGAATCTAGCCAGACTCAGTGGTCTGGGCACAGTGTCCTTGGGTTCCAGGAACTTAGGGGCCTGTGTAAGACTAGAAAACTCAAAACAGGTCATAATCCTACTAGGGCTTACCGTTTAGAGATACTATGTCAAGATGACCTCCAGAATCCTGGGAGACACTTAGATTAGGGAGACCTTGGAGGGGGGGCGGGGGTGACTCTACAGTACTCTTGACTTGTACCAAGGTGTACTTAGTATTGCTGGCTCTGTCCCTGCACATGGTCATGAGAAGTCAGAAGACACTTGGATGGACAACCCTACACCTGTAGAGTGAGGTACTGATGGTAAAGAAGGGGGCCACAACAGCAGGCCCATTTTCTCTCCCCCTGGGTTGGTACAGAGGACTCCTAGGAGGAATAGGTCCTCCTCATCCTCACTCTCCTCAGCCTCTCATGCTGGGTCCATCCACTCTAACAGAGGGGGAAGCTTTAGATAGAGGGTACAGCATACTCAGATTTAAGAAGGCAACGCTCAAATTAATGAAGGAGCAGCTGGCTTTTTTAATTATTTTTAAATATCTTTTTATTGTTTTAGGCAGAAAGGAAAAACAAACAAACAGTTCGACCAATTTGGCAGATGTTTGACAGATAAGACAAATCAGAAGCAATAAACACAGTGGCGACTTTCATCAAAATAATAAACATTACATCATTAACGATCGTGTAACCCTGAGCTGTTTCAAGGGGACAGCGACTCTTCCTCAGGGGTGTGTACAGGTGCCATACAGATCCCTCCTCTATAAGCATTCCACCCGGACCACACTGTTGACCACATTGTGGGACATCCAAGTGCTACGTCTTCTCTCTAAACATGCACCAGTCGAGACTCCTTTCCCAAGCGGCCAGGGTGGGTGGTGCCTCCGCTCCCCATAGACGGGCTATCTCCCGTTTGGCCACCATTGCCCCCAGTGTGGCCTCGCCCTCTCCCTGCTTGTCAGATCGGTGGGACCCCACATGTTCAAGAGGCAACGCTTTTCCTCCGGACAAATGTCTTTGTTATGTTATGTTATAGTAGTTTTTGTAACGCGCACGGTTACTCTCGAGTGTCCTGGCACGGAAAAGAGCAAATGAGGAAGCAGGGAGTTAGTAAATCATGCTGAACAGGTGCGTTTTTAGCTGCTTCTTAAAGATCCGAAACTCCGAGATATGTTTCCTATATCTTTGTGCAACATTTCCTGCATTACTTCATGTATTTCCCGCCAATACCTGTATCTGGTCACATTCCCAAAGTATGTAAACGAAGGTACCCATGTGTCCACAACGCCGCCTGCAATCGCCCCCATCCCCCCTCTCCATGCGGACTAGTTGTGGTCCTGTGATGTAGGTACGATGAAGAATTTTAAATTGAATCAATCGCAAGCGCGCCGAGACGGCGACCTCCCTGGACGAGGCCACTGCCTCCCGCAATTCCTCGTCGCCGAATACTAAACCATCCCTCTCCCAGCCCTCTAGCAGCCACCCCAGCGGATCAGGGGTGTTGTTGATTAATTTCTTGTAAGTTAGGGAGATTGCTTTTTGGGGAAGGTATCCGCCAAGCAGACGGTCCTCAAGTGGCGAAGACTCAGGGGGACTCGCGCACGTCCGCAGGACAGTGGTTATGGCATGCCGAATCTGCATGTACCGGAACTGTTCTGTGTTAGAGAGTTCATACTGTTGCTGGAGCGTGGCAAAGGGAACCATGGCACCCTTGATCCAGAGGTCACCCAGTCGAGATATGCTGATCAAGTCCCACTTATCAATCCCCTTAGTGGACCAGAGGCTCCCCAACAGTTCTGAGTCCCACAACGGCGTGGCCAGGGTGAGCCTACGATCCCAACCGAGACTCCTATTAACAGAATGCCAAACGGTAACAGAGTGTTTGGTGGGGCCTGTGAAGGGCTGCATTCGAGGGCTGGAATACAGGGATCTGGTAAAAGTCCCACCGGGAAGTAGCCACATATCCATCCTAAACGCAGGATCATCTGGCTGACGATATGTGCATTCATAAATAGGCACTAGGTAGGCAGTCCAATAATACTTACAGATGTCCGGGAAACTAATTCCTCCGTCGTACCAGTTAAAAACCAACTTACTAAGTGCTATCCTGGGCCTCCCCTCCCATAGCAGCTCTCTCTGCAACCCCTCTATTTCCCTTAAGTAGTGTGCCGGGACTGAATCTGGGTAATTTCGCAGGGCATAAAGAAGCCTCGGTAACGACATCATTTTAAATAGTGCCACTCTCCCCAAAAGTCAAAGCGGCAAGGATTTCCAACAGGTTACATCTCTCCCCAGGCGCTGCAGGGGTGGGACAAGGTTGCGTTCGCACCGAAGTTTAGGATCCGCGGTAACAAAGACCCCTAAATAACGGAAGCCACTTCTCACCGTCTGCATTGGGCAGTTCTTAGGCAAGGGGGGGGGGGAGGGGGGAGGTGCAGGGGGCTGAGCCTCCCAGTACATATATGAGTGACTTGTCCCAGTTAATGGCATATCCTGAGTATCTGCCGAATGCGTTAAAATATCCAGAACACAAATTAGGGACTTTTTAGGTGAGGTTAGATACAGAAGGTAAGCACGGATCCAGGCTGCCAATGGCTCAAGAGTGAGGGCAAAGAGCAGGGGGGACAGCGGGCACCCCATCTGGTCCCGCGGTACAGCTGAAAAGGGTCTGACCGTTTATTGTTAACTATCACCTGGGCCATTGGTGCAGAATAGAGGAGTCTTACCCATGATATGAAGAGCGGCCAAACCCCAACTTGGCCAGGACAGTGAAGAGGTAGGGCCATTCCATGGTGTCAAACGCTATGGAAGCGTCGAGGGATACTATCACCGCGGGCTCATCCACAGTGGCAGCTCTGCCCAGCACCCCATGGACCCTACGCAGATTAAGGGCGGTGTTACGGTGGGGCATAAAGCCCGACTGGTCCTGGTGCACCAGAGATGTGATCACCCGTGTGGCTAGGAGCTTGGCAAGGATCTTGGGTTCCGCGTTCAGGAGGGAGATCGGTCTATAGGAAGTGCATTTATTTCTGGGTTTCCCCTCCTTGGGGATAACGACCAGGGATGGAAGCCTCTGGTCAGGGGGGAAGAACGCCAACCCTCCTGCTTGCTTCAAACATGGACCGGAGAAACGGGGCTAAGCCATTGGGACGTAGTTTGTAAAGTTCGATGGGTAGGCCATTAGGCCCGAGTTCCTTACCCGGTCGAAGACTCATCATTGGTTATGGTACTGTCAAGGAATTTAGCATCTTCCTCAGAGAGTGAGGGCAAGCGTATATCGCGAAGGAGGTCAGAAGAGTCCTCCTCGCGAAAATGAGATGAGGACTGGTAAATGTTCCCATAGTGGGACGCAAATTCGCGGACTATGGCCACAGGGTCGGAGTGGACCCCACCCTGATCTTCGACCAGTTTGGGGACCATCTTGTTGGCCCTCTCCTTACTGTCCAGCCAGGCAAGGAGTTGCCCTACTTTGTCGCCCCACTGGTATACCCTCCTGTCTCTCTCACTCCCCCAACTCTTAGCCCTATCTGTCGCAATGCTTCTGTATTCGTCCCTCCTAAGCTGCAGAAGGTGGAATGTTTCCGGATCTAGGTCCCTGGATGCTCTGTTTTCAAGGGATATGATCTCCGCCTCAATGCATTACAGGTATTTCTGCTTTTCCTTTTTAACACCAGCGATGAGGGAGAGGGCTTGACCCCTGAGTACAGATTTGAACGCCTCCCAAAGAGTCAGAGGGGAGTCAACGGATCCCTGATTCTCTAGAAAATAATGGTCAATTGCCGATAGCAGAGCTTTGCGAACTGCAGGATTGCGAAGGTACCAGGGACTGAAGGGCGCAAGCATGCCCACTCTTGAGTCCCCAATGACCAGTCTGGACCATAGTGCAGAGTGATCCGAGATCCCCCGCGCAAGGTGTCGGATCTCACGGATATGTGGGGTGTGGGCTGCATGGGCCAGGAGGTAATCAATGCGAGAGAAACTGCGATGGGCACCTGAAAAGAATGTGTATTCAGTGTCGCTAGGCTGATGCGCCTGCCAGGCATCTGCCAGACCAAAGGAGTCTAAGAAGTCTGGGAGCCAGTTTTGCGCCGTGCCAACATCGGGGGGCGGGGGGGTCAGCGCTCAAGTAAACCAGAACCAACTGCGTTAAAGTCCCTTCCCAGAAGGAGCAAACCATCAGGCAGGGAAAGCAGGTGGGCCCCTAGGTCAGTAAATGTCTTCGCCTGTAGGCCCGGTGGCACATATACAGAGGTTAAGGTGAGCGTACCTCCCTTTCACGACCCATCACCGTGGCGTATCTGCAGAGTCCATCGGTGTGGGTCACCTGTGTATAAAAAGGGGAAAGCGTTTTTGACCAGGATTCCCACCCCTCTGGATCTGGAGGTGAAACTTGCGTGGGCTATCAGTTTGTACCCCCACCTGTTTAACGCTCTACATGAATTACCCACCATGTGCGTCTCCTGTAGAAAAACTACATCAGGGGAGTGACGTTGAAGATATTGGAGAACTAAAGAACGCTTCACCCTGTCACCCAGCCCATTGACATTCCAGCTCATCAGGGTAAAACCTTTATCCCACTGCGTAGCCATGTGTGACTTTAAGTGTGCGTCTGTCACCAAGAATTATCTCAGCCAATGTCGAACAAACAAACCCCAACAAAACCCCTGCCACACCCAACACCAACCACCCCCTCCCTGCTCCCCTGCACATTGGGCCTATAACTACCCATGGGTAACTTGCAGAGTGCCTGTCGCCCAACCCACAAAACTAAGTGACTTAAGGGTGGGGAAAAGTGAGAGTGCTCCCTCCCTCCGCCGACCACGATGAACAAGTCCAAACAACATAGTCCCCCATGAGGAACGGTGTCCCAAATCTTCAAGGTCAAGTAGGGGCCAGTAGGAAGCAAACCCATCAGTGCATCCCCAATGTACACGTGGCAATTCCCAAGAGTCAGACGGGCCCCCCCTCGACCCAGACGTAAAACGTTAGAAAGTGGTTACCAAGCCAGGACCAGGTGCGCATCCGTGCCTCTCACCATGGCCGGTTCAATGAGCATTGTGTTCCGCGGCAGAGTGCCAGCCCTCCAGCCAGTCCTCCGCATCCTCTGGACAGTCGAAGATCCAAGGTTTGCGGTCTGCCTCAACTCGCAGTCTGGCCGGAAAGAGCATGGCATACTTAATACCTTTGTCCCTGAGTTTCTTCTTTACTTCCAGGAAGGACCTTCTCCGCCCCTGCACAGCCTGGGTGAAGGAAATAACTGCATTTTCAAATTTGAGAGGGGGGGCCGCTCTAGCACATTGTAGGATAGTGTCGCAATCATGGAAATTGAGCAGCCGGGCCAAAAGGGGACGCAGGGGAGCCCCCGGTTTCGGATGCCCCGCAGGAACTCTGTATGCCCTCGCCACCACGAAAAACTTGGACAGTCCCTTAGAGCATCCGTGGTTTAGGATCAGGTCCTCCACAGACCGATCCGGCGATTGCGCCTCCGCCCTCTCCGGCACTCCAATGATGCAGACGTTGTTGCGCCTAGAGCACCCTTCATAGTCGTCAAGCTTGTTCCCTGCGTATTTGCGGAATGACTGCAGATTTTGAAGCTCTGTATGGATTTGAGAGACGTCCTCGACCAGGCTAGAAGTGGTCACCTGGAGCTGCTGAACCTTCTCCCTCATCTTTGCAAAGTCGGCTCTGATGAGGGTCACCTCCACCGTTATTGCGTCAGTGCGTTGTTCCATCGACGCCCGGAACCCAGCTATCGCCTCCATTACATCTTTTAAGGACAGTTTAGAGGGGCTCTCCTCTGCGCCCCCAGTTTTGTCATCCTGGGAGGGTGCCGCAGACCTAGCAGCCCTGGAGTAGGAGTATTTATCCAGTTTTGTCTGCTACGTCTGCTTGGGGCCCCTTCCACTCATGGTGTCACCGGTCACCCTTGGCGTCTACCAGTGGCGTCCACCAATGACCCTGGGTGCCACACAGAGAGGCCCAAGAGAAGGCGGAGGTGAGGGGGGCAGAGAGGATCAGAGATGGTGAAGTTGAGCCCCCCGATGTTGGCCGCCACGCCAAATCCACCAGGCGCCACCATCACAAGACACGGGAGGATTCGGGCCACTCCCTATCTCCAGGGGGACAGCACAGTGAGTTCGAAGGCCTTCTGCCCAGTTCCTTGAAAGCCCCTGGTAGGGCGCTGCTCCACTATGAAAGGGCGGAGGGGTCCACTCCCCGGTACGGCCCCGCAATGGATCAGGCACCAGTGATGGCGGGAGGAGGCACAGCACGTGTGCCAGGAGTCCTGGCAAGAGCTCCACACAGGCAGTCAGGAGCGCTGGCGGCCACACAACAGGCAATCCATCACCCCAGACGCCCCAGCAGGCACCCGGTGGCCGATGTGGTAAAGAGGCAGAGCGCACGCCAAAAGGGGGTGTGAGTGCGGGAAGGAATCACTCCTACCTCCACTGCACCTCCGATGTCATGCGGGCATGGGCACCGCCTCCGGAACGCTCCCGGTCCGCCTCCGTGAAAAAGGCCGCTCTCACCGGCCTTGCTTGGCGCGACACAGCTGCTCACGTCCGCAGGATACACAGGGACCTGAAAACTCCAGGTCCCTGCTCAACGCCACAGAAAGGCCGCGGCGAAGAAGAGGCTCGGGGTGCTCCATCGAGCGCAGCGGCGCTCAGGTGACCGACCAGGATAGGATGGGAACACTTCAGGGACCCGTCCCTGCTGCGGGGGCCGGATTATTTTGCCGGATGGTGTGGTCAGGCATGTTTAGGAGCGGAGCTGCTCTCTCACGCAGCCATCTCGCTTGGGCCCGAAGCCACGACCCCGAGCAGCTGGCTTTTGATAGGGAACCTCTAAAGGTGGAGAGAGAAAAAGAAAGAAATTGGGGTTAGATCACCATGGTGGCAGCACTAGAGACTCCAGAGTCAGGGAGGAACTCTTCGATACTAAGAATCTTACAGGATATTCTCTCTTTACAAAACTGGGGATGACATTCACAAGTGGACTCCTACACTAGAGAGGGCCTGCAAAGTCCAAAAGGTTCCCCAGAGACAGTGGGCAGCTATCCTGTGGCTCTCCTTTGCAGACAAAGGAAGTGAAAAACTTTTGACTATTAGAGAAAAGGATGCAGACAACTATCAGATCTTGACAGAGGCACTCATTGAAGGGTTAGCGTTTACCCGTAAGGAATACAGAATTAAGTTCAGAGATACTCAGCAAGCCACTTCACAAGACTGTGCAGATTTTACAGATTGTGCAGTTAAGGCTCTGGAAGGCCGGTTGCATAGTAGTAATGTACATGGCTATGATGGACTGTACAATTTGATCATGAGAGAACACATCCTTAATACCTGTGTGTCTGAAAAACTGCGCCAAGACTTGGTGGACTCTGATCTGATCTCTCCCCAAGAATTGGGAAAGAAGGCAGACAAATGGGTTCACACCAGGGTGAGCAATACGTCTCATAGTGGGGGTGGCCAGAAGAAAAAGTATAATTTAAAGAGAAGTTATGGGGGGAACCTAAAGATTAAGACAGATAGAATCTTCTTCAGGCCCACAAACATCTTCTGGGGGTGGGTCCAAATTCTCCTCTTCCTCTAAGAATAATAATAATAATAAGAAAAAACCTTGGTGCTTTGCTTGTAAAACTAAGGGACACACGCCATCTGATGTATGTCCTAAGAAAGATGCCAATACAGCTACTACTTCCCTAATGCCCCTAGCAGTAGCACTAGTAGCAGTACTACCTCCAAGGGTGTCATTGGGTTCACCTTGGGTACTACAGTGGGCTCTGGCATAGTCAGAGTGACCACTGAGGCAGTCCGGATATCAGAGGGTGGCATTGACCTTGCCACCTTGGCTGCCTGGCCTAATATGAGGAAATACAGGCAGCATCCACTCATCAATAGCATTGAAGCAGACAGGCACAGGAACACAGGTGCCAGTGTAACCATGGTAGCTGAGAAACTTGTGTCACCTGAGGTGAACTTAATTGGGGACACTTGCCAAACTAACCAACGCTGATCATATCACAAAGTGCCACCGCATGGCAGTAGTTAACCTTAGCTAGGGTGGGGGGGTACACTAGCCCTACAAAGGTTGTGGTACCCTCAAACATTCCTGTAGTGTCATATGAGTAATGAGTTCGAGACTTCAGCATGGGCTGAAGTTGAGTTAAGGACTTATGCAGCCATACTTGGCACCTCTGAAAGTGCTTTTATGGCAAGTATAGCACAGGTCGAAAAACAGGGAAATCAAGAAGGAGTGGAGCCTGAAATATTGGCCCAGACTGCTACCAAGAAGAGAGGTATGAAGGGTAAGAAATTATCCTCCCTCACAGTTCAAGTGAGGATCAGTCTCCAGAGGGAGATGATCTTGCCTCTTGTGAGGAAACTGCCCCAGAGGAGGAGCTTGGCCTGACACGGCAGAACTTTTGGGGCAAAGGGACATTCCAGGGAGGAACGGAATCAGGAGCAGAAATTCTACCTCTCTCTTAAGAGCCTCAGAAAGCAAGCTGCTGAGAGGCAGGGGATGTCAGTGGGACCCATAAGGTCTACTGGGAAGATGGACTCCTTTATTCTGATGCTAGGGACCACAAGCCTGGTGTCACCAGGAGTTTGGTTGTTCCTCAGAAGTTTAGGGAATTCCTCTTAACCCTGGCACATGACATAACCCTTGCTGGACATCTCAGGTAAAGCAAAAACTTAGGAAAGGCTTGCTCCACACTTTCATTGGCCCTACATGTCTGAAGACACCAAAGAGTTTTGTCGCTCCTGTGCCGCCTGCCAACCAGTGGCAAGTCAGGTAGCACTACAAAGGCCTCCCAAGGGCCAAATGACTGAAAACTAGATAGTGAGGTACCATGCAGTGAAGCTCAGCAGCTGGAGGTCGTAATGAAGATTCTATTAATGATGCCTGGAAAGAAGCCTGGGGTGCATCTTCAATGGTATCTCCAGAAATACAGATGGTCTCAGGAGCTCAGTAAACAAGTACTGGCACTGCCACCCCAGGACTAAAAGAATCAAGGTACAGTGATCCTCCTTCAACATTGTCCCTAGTATCAGAGGAAATGAAAATGCAAAGGCATTGGACAATTTGATTGAGAAATCATTGCCCTTGCTTATTGTTTCCAATACTTGCTGGCTTAGTGCCAGTATTTCCTGTTGCTCTAAGTTGAGGAAAAGTCCAGAGTGTACTGATAACATTTGTGGACGATACAGTCCTCTTGATCCAGATGGCGTGCCCACTTGTGGCTCCCTGATAGTGTTCAACTGAATGCTTCTGCCTGATTGTTCTAGCATCCCTATAGATATACCATTGGTATCTCGACTTGGTGGGAGTTAACCCAATCCATTAGCAGTTGTGCCTCTTCCTATAGAGTCCAGGATTTCGTTCCTCCCTGCTTGGCAATGTAAAACATCAATGTTGTGCTGTCTGTACTGATGAGAACCGCCTGACCTGCTAGTCTCTGGATAAATGACAGCAGGTCTCTGGTCGAAAGCTCCTGCATGTGCATCTTCGCAGCCTTTCATGGAGACATCCATCATTACCACCCTCTGTCTACGGATGGATGGAATGAGAGGCCTGCATTGAGATTTGGGAGAAGCGGTCACGATAGTAACACCTGCTTCTATCATATTGTGACATCGACTGTGTTGTCCCATGAGCAGCCGATTTGCGAATATTGGTTCTCCAGTTCTTGTTGGACTGGTGTCATCCAGAGTCTTCAAAAAGGCATAAGGTGTATGCAGGCTGACATAAGGCTCAGCAGAGATTTGTACTGCCTGACTTACTGATTAAGAGAGGCCTGTGTATGGCTTGGATCCTCCTCGCTCTATTTGCAGAAGGAAATGCCTTTCCTAACTGCATGTCCATTTGTGCCCCTAAGAACTGCAGTCGCTTCCGAGGTTCAATAGAGGACTTGTTGATCTTTAATGTTAGTGTTACCTGTGGAACAGATTATTACAAACTTGCCTCTTCCTTGATAGAGCCTTGACAAGCCAGTCAATCTAGTGTGGAAACACCTGTGACCTTGTCATCTAGGAAGGCCCTAGCACAATGCACTTAGCAAATATCCAAGGTGCTGATATGAAGCTGAATGGAAGAGTCTTGAACTGGTAGTGTTGTCCTGCTACAACAAGTGACGGTATTTCCTGTGCTACTGGTGTATAGGGATGTGACCAGTATCCCGAAAATCAAGTAATTGTTCTCCTGGAGCATGAGGAAGACTTTGTGGAGCTTTACTAAGCAAAAATATATTTTAAAAAAATCAAGAACTTGTTCAGCTCTCCAAGAACTAGAAGAGGTCTTCTTGCCCCATCTTTTTTGTTGAAAAGAACCTGGAATAAAAATTAGAAAGGCATGGTTGTCATAGCTACTTGGGAGGCTGAGGCTGGTGGATTGCTACAAAATCCAGCGTATGTCCTGAATGTACGCTTATCACAACTGCATAGCCAGTAGTGCCTTCAAGAACTGTAGCCTCATCCAGGGTTCAATAGAAGACTTGTATAGTTTAATGTTAGCCCTAGCCTGCTCCATTGTTATGGACTCCCATGTTTGGCAAAAAGGGAAATTCTCACCCGACTTGCTGGGATGGATTGACAGGGGGAGCAGCTGTGAAGACGTGCTCCTCTTTCACCCAAAAGACCTACCATACCCTGGGCTCTGGTTCCTGTTGGCTGTATAGACCTGGTAATAACAAGGCTGCGACAGGGGATAATACAGTCAGCTTTGACCTCAATACTGGCTGAAGTCTCCAATGTAGGCCTGGGGTCTATGTAAGCAATGAAAATCAGAGGCGCCAGGAAGGGAATATTGGAGGATTTTAAAAGCTTTTGCCATATTTTAATGTTTTGTAGAGCACCATATTTGGGTCCCTAAAAGAGAGTGATTAAATCAAACGGGCATATCAAGTATCTTTACTTCAACTTCTTCCAGTTAAAGAGTAGTAGATCTCAGCTAGCCTTGCCTTCTCAAAAAAAGCTGCTGCTGCCAGATGGCTAAAGTCTGCTTTGTAAACGTCAATAGCAGTAGCTATCACGGTGGTGATCCAGTTGTTCCATCTTTGACGACAGGTTTAGTAGTCTCCCTTTTATCATCCAGGATGAAGTCAACCAGGTGCGAGAAACCATAACAGCTCAATATTGCCAAGGCATCTGCAGCTTTGATTGATGTTGCCGCCATCGAACCAACTCTATGGTCAAAATTGTCTGTATTCCTGTCTGTCTCTGTTGGGAAGTGCCGATGATGGCTTAATGGGGTTTTTTGATCTACGTTATGCTGCAGACATGATCACAGAGTCTGGATTTGGAAGATTTTAAGGCACATCTGGGGCCTAAACATCTTTTTTAGGCAGGGTACCAGCGCTGGGACCTTGGGAGGCATCCTCATTAATTATTTCCTCTTCGTACAAAACAAAAACTTAGAATGGGTAAGGGATTTGTGACTTTGAGTCACGGTTTCTTAAAAGCGTAAAGGAAGGTTTGCTGCTACACTAAACCTATTGGAAGATTTAACTGTTTAGCTGCCCTCTGCAGGAAAGTGGGTTTCTGTTGCAATACCTGCCCCCTCACTTTTTGCCTGACTCTGATGTAACTTTGACTGAATGTGTACTGGGTCCCTGCTAATCAGGTTCCCAGTGCCTGTGTTCTTTCCCAAAACTGTACCTTTGTTTCCACAACTGGCACGTCTCTGGCACACACAAGTCCCTTGTTAAAGGGACCACTGGTACCAAGTGCCTTAGGACCAGAGAGGGTCTCCGAGGGCTGCAGCATGTATTGTGCCACTGTCTGAGACCACTCACCTAACACATACCAACTGCCATTGCAAACTGTGTATTTTGGTGCAGCTAAAACTGAAGTGTAGACATGGAACACGTCCCTGTATACCATGCCTACTCACCACTGCTTGTGGCATAGGTAAGTCACCCTTCTAGCAGGCCTCATAGCCCTCAGGCAGGGTGCACTATACCACAGGTGTGGGCATAGCTGCTTGAACAAAATGCCCCTATAGTGTCTAAGTCCATTCTTAGACATTGCAAGTGCAGACAAGCCACATTGAGTACATGGGCTGGGAGTTTGTCATTATGAACTTCACAGCCTGATGATGGCTTTACTGAATGCTAGGAAGTTTAATATTAAACTTCTCAGCATAATAAACCCACACTGATGCCAGTGTTGGATTTATTGTAAAATTCACTCAGAGGGCATCTTAGAGATGCTCCACTGAAAAGCGACCAACTCGCTGATGTGCAGCTGACTGGTCTGCCCTGCCTGCCACTTTCAGGCATGGTTTTGATGCCCTGAGGCGGGAGCCTTATGATTTTGTGTGTCAGACACCAAGCCATCTCTGGGTGGACGTGCTTTACACCTACCCTCCAGCAGGAACAGCATTCAAGGACTGCAAGCCTAAAAGGCCTCCTGCCCTTTGCTATGCTAGCCATGGTCTCTCCAACTAGTGTAGATGCCCACCCCCCTCATCAAACCCCAATTTTGCCGGCAAGGTAGGCTGGAAAATTAGTAGTCAGGAGAGAGGTGTCCCCTCACAGCCAAAACCATCCCTAAGGTTTCCTGAGCTGGAGTGACCCCCTCCTTAGAAAATTCTCTATATTGGATGGAAGGATTTTAGCCAACCAGGTGAGGGGATGCCCCCACGTTAAAGAGAGGGGAAATACAAAGAGTTTAATAACCCTAAAGGCCAGTTCCCCTTTGACTACCATCTGCCAGTACCTGTACCACCCCTAAATGGAGTGTGAAGTGGCACCCCTGAACCTTGATCCTCAGATTCCTGCAACCTACAAAGAAGGATGACAAAGAAGACACTGTGCAGCAAAGCCTGAAGACAGCTACTGACTTGGTCTCAGCCCTACAGCTTGCCTTTCGCTTTAAAACCCCTGCAAAGAAGAAGATGCCTGTCCTATGGCCAGAATAAAGACTGCCTACTCTTCAACAAAGACCAGATCTCCAGTGGACAGCAGACCTGTCCAGAAGAATCCAACTACAAGGTATCCGGATCCTGCTGGAACTCTGCACCCAACACCCACAGCCCAAGTCTGGGTAACTCACCTGTCCAGTGAAGTCTCCCAAGCAATCCCAACCTCGACACCATTGGTAGCTGAACTCCCCTGAGCCCCACAAAGACACCTTCAACCTCATCACAAAGGGCTCCCGTGACTGCGACTGGCTCTGGTAAAAATAATCTGACACCTAAAATCACCCCTGAATTCTCTGCCCTGATTTTAGGGAGCCCTGCCTAGGGTGCTCAGGCCTCCACCAACACCTCTTCTTACCTGCCCAGCAGTTGATCAACTTTGTCCAGCCTCCTGGTCCGAGCCTGCAGCCTCTTTGTGACTGAAATGCTCCTTTACTTGCACTGAGTGTCCAATGCTGATTCGCTCCCGGCTGCCCCTGTGCCGCTGGTGGTATTTGGTTGGTGCTGCCTTGTGCCCCCTTCCCCTGTGCTTGCATTAACCCCCAGGGCCTGTGCCCTGAAACCGCAGGAACTTACCTCCAACGAGCACCTCTTGTGGGTGCCCCCAGTCTCCACTGACTAACATTGGGCCCAGTGACCTCTTCACCATGCAACCCCAGTGCCGCTTGTAGTACAGTACCTACCTTGATCTCATCCTTGCCAGTGTTGGTCTAAATCCCCAAAGGCTGGATGCCTAAGTCATGTACATAACTTTTTTCCTTCCATAGGACTGCATTGCATTTATGCCTATTGCACTAAATGTCTATCTCTTACATTTGCTAAGTTGCTACTGTTTGATTGACATTATCAAAGTATTTTGAATACTCCTGTAAAGTACTTCTATGCCTCTACAACACAATAACTAATGTATTTGAAAAGTATTGCTATTCTTTAAACTGTAACTTACCTGCAACCGAGTTCCTCTTGGTTCTAAAATAAAACAGCGAAACAGTAACTTTTTATACAAAACAATTGATCTTCGATTCAGTCTGAGCGTGTTTAAACATTTCTTGCCTAAGTGTGTACAATAAATGTTAACACAGCCCTCTGATAAGCGGAACAGCTCTACCACACATAGAGCTTTTGGTATTATCTACTTAAGCTTCTGTAAAACTCTGGGGATCCACTGGACTCTGTGTACACTATACCTTACTTTGGGATAGTATATACAGAGCCAGCTTCCTACACCCTCTCCATCCGTGTGAAAACGGCCTATGTTGTCTGGAGGGAAATCTGTCTAAATGGGTGATTTGTCACCCTCATTGGGTATGATGTAATCATGTCATTCCTCATTTCCTCCCTCCTTTCATGGCATGAGTTTAACAACTTCTATATCCAAATAAACGGACCAGTGACTAGTGGGACAGCTCTGTGAGGAGTTTCTACAGGAGTTGAAGGGGGTACGTGGGAGAGGAGACGCAGGAGGTGGAGGCAGACATGGTGTTTCTAGAAAAGGAGGACAGCCCACTCCGAAGTGAGGCTGGTAGTCATACTCGTGGTAGGCCACCTCCTGTTATAAGGGCATTTCTCATATTCTGGGATGTAATGCACATTTAGCGGTGTTAGACTGCAGGCGGCCTCCAAAGTGTCTTGCTCACGGAAGTGTGCCTCCAGCTTTGGAGTTCAGCATCTGGTTAGGTAGGCTTGCTATCTCCTTCAAGGGTGAAATGGTGGCTGGTGCTGGAACATCGGTCTTCAATGGTGTTGTCGAAGAGGCAGTGGGTACTAATGCTGGGTCCATCAGAGATGAAATGTGATGAGCCACTGTCGACTGTCACTTCAACAGTAGAACAATAGCCATCATTGAGACCTTTATTGATGGTGTTGTTAAGGACAGTCTCCTCGTTTTCAACAGTCTGGACGCCAACGTGGTTTTAATTGGTGATTGCCTCATAGGCGAACATTGAGTTGTTGACAGTGGCTTCTGTCTCACCATCAATACTGAAGACAGAAAAGTCAGAGGTGAAGATTGCACTTTAGTAAGGACACATGTGGAGCTGGATTTTCATAACTTTTTTTGCACGATTGTGTACATCATTTAAGGAGGGTTTTCTTGAGAAAACTCAATTTCTTTGCTGGGAGGCGGTGGCTGCAGGAGCTTTAGGGTACTCGTCGAGCTCCGGAAACCACATGTTTGTGTTTTTCATGTTGCCTTTATGGAAGTGAATATTGACCACTAGTTTTAGAATCAATCCTAGCCAGACAAGGGGGCATTCACCTTCGAAGGAGGATATTTATTTGTTCTCAAGTACTTACAGTGACAACCGCCTTTCCCTATACTTAAGAGTCTTAGAAAAGTTGTGACAAATGTTACAGCATGAAGCCCTGTGTGCTGGACAGAGGCAATTAATACATGTAGATCATTCGTATACATCTTTTCATGTCCATAGGTAGAGCACAGCTTGAAAATTGATTTTCCCTGTCAGTACTGATGATAGTTGGTAATAGAGTGATATTACTGAACAAGAAAATTGAATTTAACGATTAAATTACCCTACAAACAACTTGCAGTACCCTGAAAGCTGAAGATCGGGCTGGATCAATCACAAAGTGGACCAGATATCTAACCGAATGCAGCCCCTTTGAAAATAGAGAAGAGCTCTCCTCTGGGATGCCCTCACTTATACTACGTCTGGTAGAAATCTCAGATATGGTAGCCTCTAGGGGAACAACACAATCAACAAAACCCGTTCCCCAAGGCAAAGGATATCATATGTAGATCACTTTAAATATATACTATACGGAATGTATACATCATCAAACTTTCAAAATCTCTGCACAATAACCTATATCTTTCTTTTGGTTAATTGCCACACTTCAATGCCTTGAAAAATTCTATTTCTAAAAAACCTCTCCTTTCCATTGACAGTTTCTAAAAGAGAAACAACTGGTGATTAATGTTTCAAAATCCCAAAGCTGCTTATGAATAAACAGTGTTCACCAAATCTTAGTGAGAAATCGTGAAAAAATGTGCGAAAGATAAAGTGACCCCTCATGGGCGAACCACCATCCGGGTAACTGGCAGGTACTCACCAGATAAGCCCACTGCTCTCATCATTGGTAGTCACTTTGTCCAAAAACAAAAATGTGTCCAAACAAACAAACAGTGTGAGTGCAAAAGAGTGACAAATAAGTACACTCTATACTAATGACGAAAAAATGATTAAAATTGACAGGCACGCCTATCACACGATACTTTATTATTCACTAGGAGTGAGCTGTCAAATTAAAAATGTGTACAGGTTGCTATTCATGCTTACCCATTTCACATGCCATGCCAACATGTTTTATTGCCTGCAGTTTTTTGGCAAATTCTTCAGTGCTAGACGGCTCGTCACAGCACCAAAGTTGGACACGTCATTCTAGAAAAACCTCATTCGGCTATTTTCTCTCATACCAGCCTATGAGGGAATGCTTATGTCGCCAAAGCTCCTTATGTGAGCCCTTCTATCCAGATGACCCTTTGATTGTTGTGTCAATCGGTATGAGTCATGGCGAGCGCAGCATCTCATCCCCTTAAGGGGAAGCCAGAGAGCTTAGCACTTCCACTTCATTAGCTGAAGTTCGGTTACTTTCAAATGAGGTGGACTTGCTACTAAACAATTGTTGAGGAGATCTATGGTCATTTTTAACACGGTTTACTGCTAAGTGAAGTTAGCTGGTATTCGTAGCCTGATGACGGGAATGATTCAAGCATGTGAATATACAACAGATCTGACACTGGAGAAATGTGACTAATACAATACAGACAAATGGATATAGTGAGCTGACTGAAAGATATATATATAGAAGGTCATGTGATCAAGGCAGGGATCTGCCGAAACGAGTCATTGTGATTTGATGGTGTGCTAATAAAACAAAAAACAGGCACCGAACCTGGGTCTACGCTCGTTCTGTTCCTAAAGGTGAAGGAGTTGAAGGCGAGGACTTTGGCATATATACACACACACACACACACACACAAAGGTTACAGGGACATTAGATTTTACTCGTACAAAACCAGTGAAATTCAGCAGTTACAGTAACCTGAGTTAACTATAACTTATGCCCCTGCAATGCACTACTTATGACCTCACATATTACATCACTTGTGACAGTGTTTGAAATTTGAGAAGTCTTTTTTAAAGCTGGGATGAGCTTTGGAGCACAAAGCACATTCTCTGCTCCCCTGTGAGAGTCTACAATTACCCCAATAAAATGAAGCGTATTTGAGGGAATAAGCAACAAGTATGTTCTCTACACTGAGTAAGCCAAGATCAAATAATGGCTTGATTATCTATGGAGATGGTAAAAAGACTCGAGAGTGGGCAGCTTTTAACTAACCAGACATAAAGAGACAGGTCTATACAGTACAATAGTTCTATGCTATCACTCCCAAGATCTGCATTAACGCACAAGTTACTACTTGTGTAACGATATATCTGTAAGAGACATTAGTTAGTATTAGATTCCTTACCTTAGAATATCCCCAGGCGTCAGACTGGATCCGGAAATTTTTGCGTAGCAGTACCCTTGCGCGTCGGCAGAGCCATGTTAAAAACCAACACTGGTGCCATTGAAACTAGGGCCCTGAAGGGGACAACCCTAACCCTAGATATTGGTTCGCAGAACGGGGAGGATGGGTGGGTCGGTAAGGAATCTAATACTAACTAATGTCTCTTACAGATATATCGTTACACAAGTAGTAACTTGTGCATCTGAAAGAGACACGTTAGTATTAGATTCCTTACCTTAGAATAGATACCCCAGCAATACCAACCCCGGTGGTGGGTCTGCGAACCAATAGTCACACCAGAAAGTCCTGGAGAACGGAACGGCCAAAGAAGCCATCCCTCCGGACTTGACTGTCCAGGCAGTAGTGCCTTGCAAACGTGTGCAGCGATGCCCACGTAGCTGCCTGACAGATGTCTTGTAAGGGCACACCCCTGCCCAGGGCAGTGGTAGTCGCCGTCGCTCGGGTAGAATGAGCCCGCAGTCCAACCGGGGGCTCCTTCCTAGCCAAGGAGTAGCATGCCTGGATACACAGGATGATCCACCGGGAGATGGTCCTCTTGTGCACCGCTTTCCCCTTCTTAGCGCCCACGTAACCAACAAAGAGTTGGTCATCCACCCGGAACTGGCGTGTGCGATCCAAGTAGAATGAGAGTGCACGTTTTGGGTCCAGACGGTGGAGCCGCTCTTCCTCTTTAGAGGGATGCGGTGGCGGGAAGAAGGTTGGCAAGGTGATAGACTGCCCGATGTGAAAGGCCGTGACAACCTTGGGCAGGAAAGAAGGTTTGGTACGAAGCACCACTTTGTCCGGATGGACGGAAAGGAAAGGTGGAGTAGTAGAAAGAGCCTGGAGCTCACTCACTCTCCTGGCAGAGGTGATGGCAACCAGGAAAGCAGTCTTCAAAGTCAGAAGGCGAAGAGGACAGTTGTGAAGTGGCTCAAAGGGAGCGCACATCAAGAATGTCAAAACCAGGTTCAAGTCCCACTGAGGCATCACAAACGGAACAGGAGGAAACGTGCGAGTGATGCCCTTAAGAAATCTGTTTACAATAGGGGACTTGAACAAGGAAGGCTGATCAGGTAGCCTGAGAAAGGCCGAAAGGGCAGAAAGGTAGCCCTTGATAGTGCCCAGAGCAGAGCCCTGCTGGGCAAGAGAAAGAAGGAAGAGAAGAACCTCAGAAAGAGGGGCAGAAAGAGGATCCACAGCCTTTGCTGTGCACCATGCCACAAATCTGTTCCACCTGCAGGCGTATACCGACTTTGTGGAGGGACGCCTGGCTGCCAGAATGATGTTACAGACTTCAGAAGGCAAGTCAAATGGCCTCAACTGTCGCCGCTCAATCTCCAAGCATGGAGGTGGAGACTGGACAGGTTCGGGTGGAGGACCGTCCCCTGCTGCTGCGACAGAAGGTCCTCCTGAAGAGGCAGACGAACCGGGGGATCGACTGACATACTGAGTAGCTCTGGATACCAGTACCTTCGAGCCCAGTCCGGAGCCACAAGGATGACTTGGGCCCGGTCGCGCTTGATCTTCTTCAGCACTTTGGGCAGAAGTGGTATAGGCGGAAAGGCGTACAACAGACCGCAACTCCACTCGCGACGAAAAGCGTCTCCGAGCGAGTGCCGCCTTGGAAATTCCAACGCGCAGAACTGATGACATTGCGCGTTCTCTTCGGTGGCGAATAGATCTAACCAAGGCTCTCCCCATCGCTGAAAGAGGCCTTGCGCCACATCAGAGTTCAGACGCCATTCGTGATCCATCATGCACCGACGGCTGAGCTCGTCCGCCCTGGCGTTCAGAGAACCTGCCAGGTGTTGAGCCACCAGGGTCACGCCCTGGCGTTCCAGCCATTGCCAAAGGCGAAGAGCCTCTTGACAAAGGATCCACGACCCCACCCCGCCTTGTTTGTTGCAGTACCACATGGCGGTGGTGTTGTCCGTGAACACCTGCACTACACTCCCCCGGACAGAGGGGAGGAATGCCTTCAGTGCTAGACGAATCGCCCTGAGCTCCAACAGGTTGATGTGGAGCCGGGTCTCCGCCGGAGCCCAGAGGCCTCTGATCTACGCCTCTCCCATGTGGCCTCCCCAGCCCTGGAGGGACGCGTCCGTCACAACTACGTGCTCCGGATGGGGAAGGGAGAGGGATCTGCCGCAGACCCAATCGCGGTCCGTGAGCCACCACTGCAACTGTCTCGCAGTGCCCTCCGAGATCAGGACATGGTCGGATAGGTTGCCTTGATGCTGGGCCCACTGAAACTTCAGGTCCCACTGCAGAGCCCGCATCCGCCACCTGGCGTGATGCACCAGTAGGATGCAGGAGGCCATCAGCCCCAGAAGCCGCAGCGTCAACCTTACCGAAACCCGGGATAACGGCTGAAAGATGGGAATCAGAGCCTGAATATCCCGGACTCGCTGCTCGGGTGGATAAACCCGAAACTGTGCCGAGTCTAGAACCGCTCCGATGAAGAGGAGCTTCTGAGAGGGGCACAGGTGTGACTTTGGCACATTGATCGAGAACCCCAGCTGATGCAGGAGGTCTGCCGTAGCCTGGAGGTGGCTGACGACTGTCTGGGGCGAGCCCGCCTTCAACAGCCAGTCGTCGAGGTAGGGGAAGACTGAAACACCCAACCTGCGCAGATGAGCTGCGACCACCGCCATCACCTTTGTGAACACCCGTGGGGCGCTGGTAAGGCCGAAGGGGAGCACGGTAAACTGAAAGTGCTCGTGGCCAACCGTGAACCGCAAGTAGCGCCGGTGGGCCGGCAGGACGGGGATGTGGAAATAAGCGTCCTGCAAGTCCAACGCTACCATCCAGTCTCCTGGATCCAGGGCAGCTAAGACCTGAGCCAGTGTCAGCATCTTGAACTTCTCCTTCCGGAGGAAGCAGTTGACGTTCCGTAGGTCCAAGATAGGGCGTAGGCCCCCTCTGCCCTTCTTGGGTACCAGGAAGTAGTGGGAGTAGCAACCACATCCTACTTCTGGCCCAGGAACGCGCTCGATTGCCCCTTTGGCCAAGAGGGCCGTAACTTCCTCCTGCAGAAGTCGCAAGTGATCCCCCGATACACGGTGGTTCTGCGGTGGCATGGCTGGAGGAGTCGCCTCGAAGGGGAGGGAGTAGCCCCTTCGGACGATCTGCAGCACCCACCTGTCCGAAGTGACAGTGCGCCAGTGGAGGTGGTGATGGCGAACCCTGCCCCCCACTGGCGTCACATGGGCCTGAAAGCACGGACTAGGAAGGTTTCGAGGCGGATGCAGCGGGGGAAGGTGTGGACTGACCTCGCCGTTGCCCCCGACCGCCTGGACGGCGGTTCCCACGGCCGCCACCGCGTTGGGCATTGCCCTGCGGTGCGTGGCTGGCGGCACGTGTGGGCGCACCCCTTCCGTGGCCACGAAAGGAGTGATAGTGATTGCTGGCGTTGGCCCGAGAGGCCTAAGGACTTGGCCGTAGCCCTGGAGTCCTTAAAACGCTCAAGCGCATGGTCTGGCTTGTCGCCAAAGAGGCGACTGCCATCGAACGGCATGTCCATGAGCGTGCTCTGGACATCCGCCATGAAGTTGGCGGACCTCAGCCAGGCGTGGCGTCTGACCGCCACCGGCGTTGCCATCGCTCTACCCAGCGAGTCAGTGGTATCCAGCCCACACCGGATGGAATACTTGGCTGCATCCCGGCCCTCCACAAGGGCTTGGCCGAGTTTGGCCCGTACCTCCAACGGACACTCTGGCAGCACTTCCGCGACCTTATCCCACACAGAGTGGGTGTAACGTCCCAAGAGGCAGGCGGTGTTGGAAGACCGCAGGCCCAAACTAATGGATGAGAAGATCTTCTTCCCATACTGGTCATACCTCTTGGATTCCCGATCCGGCGGGGCCGACGGGAATGCGGTTTGGGAATTGGAGGCCTGGATGACCAGGCTCTCGGGGGTAGGGTGGGAGGACAGAAAACATGGGTCGCCCGGGGCTGGGCGGTGGCGTCTGGCCACGTTCCCATCTACGGGCAAACCCGTAGCGGGCTTGGACCAAGTGCCCAGAAGAACGTCAGTCAAGGCCTCATTAAAGGGCAGCAGCGGCTCGGCCGAGCTTGACTGCGGTTTAAGGACCTCAGTGAGGAGGTTAGTCCTCACGGCCGCGACGGGGAGCTCAAGGCCCAAGGCCTTGGCAGCCCTCATCAGCACCCCACCATATGTTGCCCCCTCCTCCGAAGCCACGGTAGGAGGGGAGACAAACCCAGTGTCTGGAGAGGTGTCCAGGCCACTGGCCTCCCCAAGGTCTTCTGTCCAGTCCTCACGAGACTGACACTCTCTGGTCAGAGGGTCCTCAGACCCCTCCCAGTCCTCTCCTTCACCCATCTCTTGAAATTCAGGGTCCTCAACCAATGGGGCCTGTTCATAAAAGTGAAATTCACCCAACGGCGTCTGGAGCGGCGCCCAACGGGGCCGTCCCGATGGCCGAACAGGAACGGAAGGAGGACCGGGGTCGGCGCCGCCCGAGGACGGCGCCGGAGGCGACACCTGAGGGTCCGACGCCGGGGAGGTCGTCAGATCCACCGGCGACGAACCAGATCCCGAAGGAGGACCAGCGGCGTCCTGCGGCGCCGGGCCCGAAGGCGCCGGCGGCGTCGGAACAACTGGACCCCTCGGCGCCGGGCCCGAAGGCGCCGGCGGCGTCGGGATAACAGGGACCTGCGGCGCCGGGCCCGAAGGCATCGGCGGCGTCGGGGCCGAAGCACCAGACGGCGTCGGGGCCGGAGCCGCCGACCCGCTAGGGCTCCCAGACGGGTCCGCTGGGCCCGGAGGCGCCGCGGAGCCCGTCGGAGGAGAGAGATTCCTCATGGCCATGAGGACGGGCTCGACCTCCTCCGGCGTCGCGTTGAGCCCAGGGACCGTAGGGTATGGGGCTGGACGCGGCGCCCGCGACTCCGACGGAGCCGCGTGGGCGGTGTCACCCGAACCCCCGGCCGCATCGCGCGAGCGTCGGGGGGAGTCCGAGGAGCGATGACGCCGCTTGGACTTCTTGTGCCGCTTACCTGACGACGACTTCGACCCGGAGGAGTGCGGCCTACTCTCGGAGCTGTGGTGGCTCCGGGCCCGCGACCTGTCCCTCGACCTCCCATGGGATCGGGACCTCTCACGGCGCGGGGCCGACTGCCGGAGTTCGAGGCGCCTACGGGACCGCTCCCGCCTGGCTTTCGAAGAGAGTCGGAGCAGGCCTTGTCGTCGTGGTCGACGCCCAAACACGACAAACAGACGCGGTGAGGATCCGTGACCGACATCAGCCGGTCGCAATCGTCACAATGCTTGAAGCCGGGCATCCCTATCGGCACCGTTCCGGAGTCGAGAGACTTCGAAATAGTAATCAAAAAGGGATCAAAAGTTTAGTCAAAATTGACTAGGGTTACTGCTTTTTCCAGATCTGCGCTTGCTGGCGCGGAAAAAAGAAGAACTGACGTCAGCACGCGGAGGCGGCGTCTAAGTACTCCGACGACGTCATCACGGCGCCGACGACGGACGCGGAGCCGCAGACGACGCCTACCGACGCGCAAGGGTACTGCTACGCAAAAATTTCCGGATCCAGTCTGACGCCTGGGGATATTCTAAGGTAAGGAATCTAATACTAACGTGTCTCTTTCAGATTGCTACATTACTTCCTTACAACTCAATTTGCCGAGAGTCCAATAGGTGGCGCTCCACAACAAACTGACGAGTAAGAGATGAGCGGGGTGCTCTTGAGACTTTTACTGTTGACACCTAATGTACGTGGTGGACTGAGTTTATTCTCTCTAGTAACGTGACAACGATGTGTTGAAAACGAAGGAATCTACAGAAAATGAAGAATGAATTTGGTAACTGTGGAGAGGCCTCCAAACGGTTTCTTCAAAGCAAAGAACTTGGAGCCGAAATTGGCCTAATGCCAACTTAAGAGTAGGTGCTACGGCAGGCAGTGGGGTCATTTTTAGAGCGTTTGGGAGTGTAGAATATGACCTCATGGACAGGGTAGAGAAAGGAAAATAAATACAGAAACAATACAGGCTTGCTGCAGGCTGAGGAAAGAACACTCTAGACTCAGGGCCTGATTAGGACTTTGGCGGTGCTGCACCAGCTTTGCGCCGGCACAGCACCGCCAAAGCTGTGCATGGCCCGCCCACTAGATTACAAGTTCAACTCTAGTCTGGCAGGCTTTTCTTTTGTCATTCCCACTGCGGTGCCCTGAAAACGGGCACTGCAATGAGAACACAAAAGCAGTTTCAGCAAGGCATGGACTGTGCAGTCCGTGACGTGCTGGAACTTGGGTTGCATGCAAACAGGGGGGCACATATTGTGCCCCTCCTAAAAGCATCCCCATGGCGACGGGGACATGGGGACGGGTAAGGCCTCCTTTGTTCCCCCGCCACCAGCTTTTTATGGTGTCTCACGGCCATAACATAGGGTGGCGGTGGGGAAACTCGTAATATGCTTGGTGGACCGTGGCGACCCCACCTTGCATACTGCATACCCCTGTCTGCTGCACCACTGCGAGGGAACCAATCGGTACAAAAGGGGGTGGTATGCTCAGACGTGAGTTCCTTGCTCACTTTGCCACTGGATTCAAGCAAGCCTGGCTGAAGACTGCTAAAATGCCAGGAACCGGTCCTAGGAAGCTTGTTTCTAGTCCAGACAAGGCATGGCTTGGCAGTTCGGGCTGGACTGTTCCCATGAGGCACAGGGTCAGACTGATTTGCATATGGCCATGTCTGAACTGGGGTGGCAGAGAGGGCTAAAGAACGGTGATGGATTAAACCCAGATCTGTTGACTGGGTGTGAGTGTTTGATTGGTTCAGATGCTCCGTCCATCACCACCCCCTTTTGTACTACTGCGAGGGAACGTCACTTCTCTGGCGCAGACAGTGCAGCGGTGGCAGTACTAATGGCTGCCTCGTAGTACATCGGCCGCAGGACCGCCACTGTGAGTCTGGTGGTCAAAACCCGACAGACTCCTAATGGAGCCATCAGTCTCCACTGATAAAATTCCAAAGAAACTGTGGCCTCCACTAGGTCGACAAACTTCTGGTTAGCAGAGGGTGTAAGTATAAGAAAAAATCGGTTTCTTCAAAATCTACAGTATTTGGGAAGGAGACTGCTGCGAGGTGGGTCTGCCTGTTTACCTTCTGGTTTGGCACTTCTATTGATAGCTCTATACCGACTAGCACTAAAAAGAAAGATAGGACTGCTTGGTATGTAGGGAGAAGTTCTGTGGCATGGCCTGGGTGAACTCCTCTTCTTACATGCAGTGAGATAATATGCTGTAAATGGAAACATACCTTTGATTTAAATGGAAGGTCTTACACCGTATAGAGTGCTTCCTGGATAACAAAAACACCACCCGGGATTGCCTTCGTTTAATGACTCGGGCTCTTACTGGACAGTAGTTGGGTCAGCGATAGCATCATTTAGGGATCCTGAATCTATTTTTAAATTCACAAGTTGTTCCTACTAGTTCAAACTGCTATGTGCCATGATTGGTTATGCATTTCAGTGGCGTGAGGGACAAGCTCAGCAAAAGGTACTGCATACATCTTTTATTAATTGATGCAAAACATTATCCTTTTTTAACAGAGTTGTACATTTACCAGCGTTGTTCTACCTTTCCAAAAAGTACAATAATTCACAGACAAGTGAAGATGATTGGGAATGACAGAGACTGGTTCATCTGGAGGAACTGCAAACATTTTGTCTCATTCTTGATAATAAAGAACTTTTCCCCAAAAGGAATTTGCTAATAACACAATCCCATTCTGTGCGTGCGTGTAAGACAAGTACATATACGGAGAAGGTAACACTGGGGCAAATATTCTAGTTTGCTGGGAGGACAAAGTCTGTCTTTAAGACGCAAGTGATATTTTAACACTGGGTTCTCCACAGGTGGTCCTGGATGGGCCGGATTCATGCCAGGCTTTTATGATAACTGCATTTGTCTAAATTGGGACATTCTACAAATATGGCTTGGATCCGGCCCTCCAGGACTCACTTTGGAGAACCCTGAAATTTCCAGCACTTTATGAAACATTCAAGATTTAGCACGCAGAATCTTTGGATCAGGAACCAGCACGGACACTGGATTTGATTAAAAGGGTTCTGATTGAATAAACATCCGAGGGTCCCAGTAAGCATAATAGCTAGGTAGGGCCACAATTACATGCTTCTGTAGCAGCATCGTTAAAGGAACAGGCGGTGCTCTGGAGAGGATGGGGCTTCCACTGCATGGGAATGTATGTCACCACGTTTTTAGTAACTTTTCATCTGTTTAAGCCAGAAACAATTGTTATGTTAAAATATGAAGAATATGTAGCAGATGATGAATTATGTGGAAAACGCAGCAAATGTATAACTATGCAGAAAACGCCTAAGCCACAGAATAACAATTTCAGTGGTTCTGATAATTAGTTTCTTACCTTCGGTAGCACTCTTTTGGTAGAGACTATCTTGCTGCAGATTCCTTATCTTTTGAATATTCCCCAGGCATAAGACTGGATCTGGAAACATTTTTTTTTATAGTACCTCTGTGCTTATAGTAGATGAGGAATCTACTGGTGAAAGTCTCTATCTGAATTGAAAGTCACTAAAGAACTTTATTTGTAACACTGCACTGCCCTATAGTGGCAAAAGGTCACTGGGCGTCAAAAGAAAATTGAAATGTATTGTAATCACAATTATGTGGCACATCATACCACTAAAGATAGGGTGATAAAAAGTACCGGATGTTCCCGGAGAGTCCCGATTTTCAATGGACTGCCACTTGTCACCACGGTTAGGCCAACCTGCGAAGCAGAACTGAAAGGTATGCTCTTGTGTCACAGGCGCCTTCGAATTCTGAAAAAATGTAAGTAAGTTATCTGTTTTTGCCCTTGCAGAATAGGAGGTGGTCGCTGCCTGCTCCCAGAAGAGAGACAGAGTAAGTAAGGGGGCACAACGTAGAGGTCCTGCCATGACTAAAGGTAAGTGTGTGGTCGCTAGTAGGTAGTTATAGTTCGGAAGATGTTTCCATGGAAAAAGTGTTTTTTGACTTGCCTATATCTTTGGCGTCATTTGAGGAATCTTCACAAAACTTTACCCCCAAAAAGTGCGCTGGTAAGGTTTGAGGTGATCGTCAAGCTGTGGCGGAGAAAAAGGGAGGGGTGGGGGTGGAGGGAGGATGGGGGGTTTTCCCATGTTATTTCACATAGTCTTTAGACAAGGGTGCAGTCCAAACTGATGGATGAAAGTGTGAGAAGGTGGCTTGGTATGTGCTGTCCACTAGTTAAAGTGGGTACCCTGCACCGATCCACACGACCCTTATGATGTAGAAGGTCAAAGATAACCTTTATGAAAGCTATCCTAGTGGTAGCTATGGAGAGCAGCCTTCAGGCTTAATCTTGAAGGAATGTAAAGCAGCTCGTTTTACCAGAATATGACCTCCTGAATGCCTAAATGAAGGAGAACCACAAAGTAGTTATATAAAAATATGTATTTATTAATATAACACTCTCTACTATGCTCTACACAAGGTTAGAACACAAAGCACACAATACTGGATCAATAGAACAGTTGTAGGAGACCGAACCACACACTAGGGAGGGAGACCGAACCACACACTAAAATAGTGGTATAACAATCACAACGTGACTAGACACAATGCCTAGTACACGTAGAATCACTGGGACCCCAAGGAACCACCCAAGGTGATGACACAGGAGACCCACGATGGGCGGGTGCAGTGAGGAAACACAACTGCGTGCTCCGTACAACTCTATGAGAAAGAGTCGGTTGCAAAGTTAAAGGTTAAGGACCCTTCTAGGAGGACTTTGAGCAAACCCTTCAGAACTTAAGAGTTTAAAGAGCCACAGCACCCGTGGATACTGTAGTATCAGAGTTACCTATCCCAGGGAAGCTGGGTGCATAGGTCTGAAGTGGCATCGGAAACTCTTGTTGTTCTCTATTGAAGGAAGCGAAGAAGCACTACTGCTGTAAAGGTGAAAAGGGTCAGGTGGATTCCAAGCCTGGATTCTAGATGGAAGGAACCTGAAAGCAGAGGGGACAGAGTCTGGGTCACTTCAGAGTGACCAGGGGCTCGGTAGATGTATGTCCACCGATGTCGGGTGCTTTAGGTGCAATGAAGGAATGCTGGACTCTGCAGCCAAGAGGTCCCAGAGGCATCGAGGACGACCAGGAGCTAGAGGTGAACTGTCCCACAAAGGACGTTGAGTGCTGAGGGGTTAGTGTCCGGCGGGAGCACCAACAAGCCTTGGCAACAGCAACCCATGCAGGATGGACAAAGTGGTTATGGTGTGAACCAGCAAGGTCCAGCAAGGTCCAGGGGACTCTCCAAGCAATGGAGAGTCAGGGTACATCTGGAGCAACCAGGAAAGCACCAGCCCACGGAGCACACGGTGCGAGGAGGCCGAAGTTCTTTGGTGCAAATACTGCTCAGGGTCAGGACTACACAGAGTCCAATGCACAAGCTCAGGAATAGCCAACAAGTATATGCACTTGCAAATGGACGCGGTGCCCAGGGGTTTGGGTTACGCAGCCCCCACGAGGGATACTGGCCTCTAACTCGGGAGAGGGCAGATCGACCTCAGAGACCTTCAGGAACTCACCTCCTGTGTTGCTGAAATCTTCGGAGCCTGCAGGAGCAGCTACCGGTCGGTTGCACTTTAGGTGCCTGTGAAGCAGGGGAGTGACTCATTCACCCCAAGGGAGGTTCTTCTGTTGTCTTAAGTGCTCCACAGGTCCTGCACGGAGTCTGTATGGAATCATGGAACCAACTTGGCTTTGGACGGAAAGGGGGACGAAGTCAGCCCAGTCAAGGTCCAGCGAAGTTCAAGGTGTCCAGACGGTCGAAGGTCAGTAGTTTCTTCTCGTAGAATCTTGTTCACATAAAATCTAATGTCCTGTAGCCAAATAACCCATGTTATACTCACGGGAAAGGGTTGGAAAGATTCAGGGGTTCCTCCTAGGGGAGGGGCAGGACGAAGGAGTGGCTACACCCATGTCCTTTGTCTAGTATCGAGCAGAGAAGGAGCCAATGGCTCCCAGAACTGGTATGAGCTGGGACACCAAATGTGCCTCCAGTGCAGACTTTCAGGCACTCTCAAAGTACACCCACCCAGCCCCAATACACTAAACCCTGTCAGGGAGGTAGTCACAACTCTCTGTGACAGGATGCCTATTGTGCTGCCTTCCTCTGCTCGAGTGTGGCTCAGCAGCAGGAGGGCAGAAATGTGTCTCTGGCTGAGAGCATCCATTTTGTGCTGTCCGGGTTGAGAAGGCTAGCACTGGGTCGACCGGTGACCCTACGAAGCTCACTTCAGAAGGGTGGAATCATACCTCCCACACCAGATACTGGTGTAGAGGTATGATTCCAAGGTGTTTGATACCAAACACTATATGTTTCTATGCAGCAGTTTTCGAGATCGCATTTACCTCGAGGTTATAATGACTTCAACCTATATGTCCGGTTGAGTCACAGACAACCCGGGAGAATGGTCTCCGACGGCTGTAGAAGGGCTCTGCTCATGCAGGGGCAACCCTTCTCACATAAAACCCAGCACCCTGCCGTCAGGATTGATAAGGCCTGCTATACGGGTAACTTATAAGTTGTAAGTGTAGTGACCATTAGATCTAGTGAATCTATATCTAAAGTAAGTGGTGCAAGCACCATCGTACACAGGCTGCAGTAGCAGACCTAGAGTTCCATTTTGCATGGCCTCTCATGGTTGGCATAATACATGCTTCAGCCAATGGGGGGCCTCTGGGTACCTATGCCCTGGGTACATGCTGTACCATATACTAGGGACTGATAAGGGTACCCCGGTTTCCAATCTGGAGTGTACGAAAGTACATGTATGTCAATTTAAGGGTGAAAGCGGATAGGCTGGGGTCCTGATTAGCAGGTCCCCAGCCAGACTAGTCAAAAACCGTGAGACATCAAGTAAAAAGTGGGGGTAATCATAAGAAGCAGATCCTACTTTCCTAAAGAAAGTACACACAATTTGGCAGAAAGTTAGATTTTGTTCTGTAGATCACGCTTTTGTTATTTGGTGTAAATCAGTTTAATATTTTAACAAATTAAAGTCAAAATTTGTATATCTGGGCAGTGCCTAAGCACAGATCTCATGGTGAGATCTAATTGGGTGTCGGCACTTCAACCTGAAAGTGATAGCAGTCACCTTGGGACCAACATATGTGATAGCACCCCTTTGAAATGTATTGTAATTAATGGCACATTTTGAGGCAAGGTGCGGAATGAACTGGCAGATGTATCCATCAGAATGGCACATTTTGAGGCTCACCAATTGGACAACATATAAAGGGTGATAACAGATTTTAATTACAACATAAATCATTTGTTGATGAGGTGATTTTACACTGTGAAAAAGACCTGCTGTGGTTTCAAGAATAATGTTTGAGAGAAACATTTTTCTCATGATTTTCCCATAGTGGTTATAAAAGGTGCTGCAGAAGCTAAAATTAGCATATTTTCTGTAAATTCACACTCTGTTTCTCAGTCATATGAAAATGAAGTCTGACATTCTCGGTAAAACATGTACTTCCAACAGGAGCAGCCCATCAGTTGATTCCCCTGTGTTCTACTACAACCTCCCAGAGTGTTCTAAAGAAGGTCTACAGCACTGACAGTCTTACTTAGACAAAGGTGTGACACACCTCAAGCCATCTTGATTGAATGAACGGGGGGGCAGCTTTCCTGTCCATAACTGCGTTTCGGCAGAAGAGCAGTGTTTCATAGCCCCACACCCTTTGTCTAAGGACCCTGTCATTGCATCATCAGCATCAGGGGAAGGGGCAACAAACCAACCATGCAGGACAGTAAAGACAGGCTGTGGGAATATAACCAGAGCATTGAGGGCAGAAGGAAGTGGCAGTGGCAGTACAACCATTGGTCAACAGACCCGATTCAGATGTTTTAAAGCCCAAAAAGGATTTATTTTATCTGTGTCTTGCCTAAAATCTTCTCTTTTACAATGCAAGTCAATGGGGAAAATCAATTCCCAAGGTTTTTTTCAAAATCTCTCTTACCAAGTTTAAAATGTTGGCAAATATGATACAGTGGATCGCTGAGGGAAGGAGGAATGGGGTAGGGACATGGACTCGGATAACAAAGGGTAGGAGGGAGATGGGCAGAGGCACCAAACTGAACTTACAGGGCAGGTCTCGGCGTTTGCAGCAGCACAATACACCATACAAGGAAGGCAGGACAGCAGTGGTTTGCAGCAGCACAAAGCACCATACAAGGAAGGCAGGACGGCAGTGCACCACAAGAAACCGCAGAAATGAATAGGGAGGGCCCAGGGCCATGCACATGGACAACAGAGAGCAGAGGGGAAAGAGGCAAGGGCTGCAAGCTGACCCTGACAGTTGCAGCATAACAGACCATGAAGTGCAGGGGCAAGTAAAAGGACCAGACAAGGCAGGAGGGAGGAGATAGGGGCTGCACATGGGAAACAGAGGGCAGGGGGGCAGGGTTGGAGCATCAATCTGACCATGGAGGGCAGGTGGGATGGGTATTGGAAGCTAAACACATCATGGAGGGCAACAGTTAGACTACAATGGCACACACACAGACAACGGAGGGAAGGCTGGGAGGGTGGAAGGGGGTTCAGGGGCAGCAAGCTGATCACACAGGGCAGGTGGGAGTGGCTATGGGAGCACAGAAGGCCATGCATGGCAAGTGGGAGGGTTAGTGGCAGCACAATGGCCATGGTGGGCAAGAAGGAGGGAGCAGGGCCATGCACAAAGGACCATGGAGGACGGAAAGGATGGGTAGGGACGGGACACAGGCAAGAGAAGGCAGAGGAAGGGGCTTCACAACAGTTTGCGCGGGGTAGGCAGGAAGAGAAGTTGCAGTACAACAGAGCATGGAGGGCAAAAGGCAGTGGCAGCAAAAGGAACACATTAAGGAGTGACTACTTTTGAAATATTTGATTTTGAGCCAAGAGGTGCGCAGCAAACAATTTATTTGTCTTTTTATTGTATAAAGAGAATTTTAAAAGTCTGGTGTTGAAGTTACATGATCCGTTCTGTATTTTGGCACACCGAGCCGCCGTTTCGTCTTTTCTGCTATATACTGAGCTTCATTACATTACAATGTCTATTCATGGCTTGGAGTGACAATAAATAGATTTTTTTAAAAGCCTGAGAAAAACTGCTGTGTGAAAGCCAGAGGCGAAGATGTATGGTAAAGGTACTGATTACAAGTGGGCCAGGAAAAGGTGAGGTTTTTACTACAAAAAAGTAAATACACCCACGGCAGTGCTAAATTTACTCCGCGCAGCAAAGACCTCTAGTACTTTTCTGAATTTCCCCCCTGTAAATGAGTAAATAACAAAGAATTTGGTGTTTTCTGCACCTTATTCCACATGAGCCAACTCATACGGCACATATTTTGAGTACATTTCGCCAGATTTAACATGACAATTTCACCAGGGGAAAACTGCAGGGGTGCGGCTTTACCCCAAACCTCACAATTCCAATCCATGCGGAAGCAAGGGTTTGTGCGAAATTCAAATTTACCACCCCGCTTGGAATTTTGCCTTAAGTGCGACCCACAGCGTTGGAGCACGTAGGGAAACAGGTCCATTAGAAAAGACGGTGGTTTTTAGCTGCTGTCAAAATATTTCGATTTGTTTACCATATGTGACAGTACAGAGTACATATAGCTACAGAAAAACTCTTAGAAATTTGCATTGGAAAAAACGAAGAAATATACGTAGAAAAGTATTAACTTAATGTTAAGACTAAATGACATCGGAACTGGGTAACAAAGAGCGCTTTATTCAATCGAGACATTTGGTTTTCATGAACAGGTCATATTTGTACAAATCTTCCCCAACACAACAATAGTTTAAAAATGCTTACCAGCTTGACCCTAGAACTAGGTTTCCAAGAGTCAGGGAGTTTTTGGGAAAGTGGAGTATAGTTCATTTAAAATATCCGTTCAAGCAAATAATTTGCAGAGCAGAGAAATATATAGTAGACTGTTCTTGTTCTGTAATGGTCAGTTAGAAGTATAAAACACAGTGAACAAAGCATTGCACTTAGGGTGATACAGCAGCAAAGAAATAACGTTGTTCCCAATAATAAGTCCTGACTCTTGCATGGTAACATGATTTTCAATGTGTTAACTACACACAGCTCATAATCACAAGAAGTGGATTCCAATGGTCTTTGTATTTCCTTAGTCCAAAGGATGAGAGAGCTTTCAAGTGTTAGACCTAACCAAATGATGGTCAGCAAGATACCTACAGACTTCAGTTTTTGGCCCTCACGAGTACACATGCAAGTTTGGTCCGCTTCAGACAATCAATGCATCTTTCTAAGTACACATCAGACAAGGTCTACTTTCAGACACAGGTACCACTATACAGACTCAACGACAGTGCCCTTCCTCAGGTACAGAAACTTACAACCTCCGCCCCAAGTCATGCACGCTATCCCTAAGACCACACATAGCTTTACAGGCTCAGACCTCAAAGCAGAGCCATCAATCAGACCACAGACCACACACCCTGTGGGCTCTGACCTCAAAGTAGAGCCATCCATCAGACCACAGACAGCTTACAGGCTCAGACCTCAAAGCAGAGCCACTGCACAGACCACACACTGCTTTACAGGCTCAGGCCTCAAAGCAGAGCCATCGCTCAGACCACAGACCACACACCCTGTGGGCTCTGACCTCAAAGCAGAGCCATCCATCAGACCACAGACAGCTTACAGGCTTATGCCTCAAATCAAAGTCATTGCACAGACCACACACTGATTTACAGGCTCAGGCCTCAAAGCAGAGCCATTGATCAGACCACATACCCTTAGGGTTCTGATATCCAAGTAGAGTCATCCATCAGAACACACATAGCTTACAGGCACAGGCCTCAAAGCAGAGCCATCTGCAGGCTGCACGGCCTGAAAGGACAGCTAGCCCTCATGACAGTTTTTACAGGTGCATCCCTCAAAGAAAATATATTCTAAACATAGTAGTCTCAAGTGTAACAGACTTTGAACTTCGAGCACAGGCATTCATTGTGGTTTAAGGATTTTGTTACCAGGACTTTAAGGCTCCTCGAGTCTTGGCGGTTCTTGACAATAACAATTCTCTGGCAGCCAAACATCTGATGTTTGCAAATTGGAGGTTTGTGAAATGAAACTATTAAAATTGTGGCAACGAGTAAATGACTGTACAATCCAACAATTAACTCTCTTATCTCCCGAGAGATGCCAAGGTCTTTCACAGAATGTAGAATATATATACTCTCCTCTTACTTATGTAAAGGCTTCACAGGAGAAGTAAAGGAATGCAGATACAGAACTAGTTCCTCATTCCTAAATAAGGCCTTCACTGAAACCAAGCCAAGTCTGAATGGCAACAAGACTTAACTCCCTTTCAGACATTGGCCGCCAGAGCCTACAAATTGGCTTGGCGATGAGCTTGCACACCACCCTGAGGTCATGAAAATTCTTCAAGAGAATGGTTTGGAAATTGACTCCTATCTACTCTAGCAGGGAAGTTCTTCAAAGAGGAGCAAACAAAGGAATGGATGTAGAGGGTGAAGATCCCCCGTTGCCCCCAGAGCTGGGCCCACAGATACCTTCTGCAGGAGACTGGTAAGGCAAATAGGATTTGTGGAAACAAAGCCATTCTAATATGTGGCACGGAATATCGCTTAAGACAAAAATAACAGTTCATGTTTCACCAGGCTAAATCACGGCCATTCAAACATCAAACATACAATATCCTTATTAAAAAAAATGACCTAGAAATTGGGAATGTTTTTTTTCAGGTTAGGCAGTCCCTGTGAGGGGTCGAACAGTGATCTCACTTTAAAAATAGGCATCATATAAATCTGAAGCGACAGTGTGTCATCAATAATGACAGGCAGGCACCATTTGGTGAATAAGAGGCTCCAAGGCCCATGAAGAGCTCTACAGTTCAAGACAACACGAAAGGCAGTGGAAATGACACTTCAGAAGTCAAGGTGTGTGGTGTAGTGTATATGTATCTGTCTGCATCACGCAATGCCTCAATTTACCTCAATATGAAAATGATACAGACACCAAACCGTTGAGAGGCGGTGTGAAGAGGCAGGGTACATATATTCAAAAGCATTGACTCATCACCTTGCAAAAGGCAGAACTGCATGCCTAGATTATAGAGAACGCCATTCAGGCCCCAGTCCCTTCTCTCCGACACACACATAAGTAGGTAACGTTGGTGCCATAAAATGGAGCTGCATGTGCCAAAAAGCAAATGTGACCTTTCCGACAATGCGGGAAAGTCAGAACCACTTGACAAGTTACCTTCTCCTTAGACCCCACCCCTCCCCCACCCTCCAATACACAAATTACAGGTAGTCCCCAGTAAGTCCTTATTTGGTCCCCTCACTGCACCCGCAAAAATGACAAGGCTGCCACATTTAACAGAGACCGCGTATGCCATCAAGAAATTAGGAGGTTTTTAGCGGGGCGGCATGGTTAAGTAGGGAACACCCCTGGTGGTAATAATTACCTACATTACGCCTGCACCACATGCTATAGTAGGCACTTTTGGTTTTTCCCACACAGTGATTGCACTGGGACAGACCATGCAATGGCAGAGTCAAAGGTGGTGTGGAAATGCCAACAGGGCTAAACTGCGATTAAGATCACTGTGTTCCCTCTGCAGACCTCACTCCACACATGGTCTTATGTAAACCAGCAACGTGAGACGTTTCGAAGAATACATCTCCCTTCCATAAACTGCAGCAATTCTTGTAAAAGGCACCTTCCGGTAGTGTACAACTGTATAAAGGTAATATTTTTTTTATATGTAAATACTTTTTTTCTTTTTATAGGGTTTAAAGTGCAAGAGAAGAAAGGCTGAAGTGGACTAAATTGGGCGAAGCAGGCACAAGCACCAACCAAAACTAGCACTAGGAGGGATGTCACCGAATGCTATGTGGATAAGACGTAAGCAGCATCTCGTGAGCCCAAAACAGTATCCACAGGCTGCGTTGTAGGTTCAGATCAGTACTCTTCTGGACTTGCCCTTCCATTCCACTGACTTCTCACTTGCGCTTCTTGCCCTCAGATGGTGCTCCGATAGCTGTGTTGTCACCTGCTCTTTGTCCTCGAGTAGAGTTATTAAAGCGGGTTTGAGCCTGTAACATTCAAGGAACAGAAAAATAAATGTCACTTGGCGCGAATGAGGGCAACCATTGTTAGAGTAATCATACTACTATACATATATATATATATCACATGATTCGATCAATACTGTTTGATAAGTAGTTCTCATCACCCGCCCTACTTGGTATCTTCCCAACACCCCATCTATGAAATGTCATTGTGTATTCCTTGAAGTTGATGGTTTACAGTGTTGAGAGCTCTCAACAGAGACTTATGACCAGAGACTGCAGCTGAAAGGAAATAATGACTTCAACCCTTCAGGTGAAGTCTTCTGGCTATTTATTTATTTATTTTGAAAGTTTTATATAGCGCGAACAAGATCTTTGCAGATATCAGAGCGCTTTACAAATACAGGGGGTAGGAAACAAGAAACATGGGAGAGATTAACAGACTTTATTTACCGAGTATTGTAATGCATACACATTCCATGGACCCAAACTAGATCTCTGAACCTCTGCAATATAAAATTAAAGCATACATTACTCACCATAATACTTTTATACTGGTGGAGTCAGATCCTCTTCCAAAAGGGTCCTACTATGCCTAGGATGCAGGACTGATGATTGAACATTCTATGCATAGCTAAAGAAAAGTGTGGCCAATATAGCCATGTCTTTAGGTTCTGTCCCTATTGTTCCCACAGCTCACCATGCTTGTTTTTACATACAACAAAAATGAACAGCTGGTTTGCAGGAGAGATCATCTATAGCAAGTGGACTATGGCAACCAGTACAACATTTACCTTGGGGAGAATCTAGTACTCATAAGCTCAGCCGACTTCCTCCATACTCATGGGAAGAATTTTTAAAAAAGGACCATTTGCTGAGATGTACAAATAACCTGAGGGATCAAGAAATCCTTTTAAAACATTAATAATTTGAAGGAAGGGTCATAGTTGAGGGGACTGAGCATCCTTCAGGTTAGAATAATGCAATGAGGTATATTGATGAAGGGACTGCGAATGAAGTAAAAAGTGTGGTGACAAGTAGGAAGGTTATAGAAGCAACACAGAATAAATACAGAACACAAAAAAGAGAGTAATAGTGGTGGTTCAAGTTAGGTTTAAATGTTTTCACTGTGGCAAAAAAGGTAACTAGTTTAATAGCTTGATAATGTTGAAACAAGCGTGAAGAACAAAATATTGGAAGTAAATGAAAAAAGGCGTGCTTGAGAAGGTGGTTATGCCAGATTGAGCTAAATAGGAAGAAAGTGATTGTGCTGGTGGATTTTAGATCACCATACATCTTGATTGGTGGAGCATCGAAAAATGTATTTGGCGGTGAGAAATAACCTTTGAGAAACCAGACATCAATCAGGGAGACTATGGGAAATTCATGACGGATTTACTTTGATTAACTCTAAGGAAAAAAATCTCAAGTGAAGGGAAACTATAGATAAGATTTAAGTGGTAAAAAGAAGGGATAAATTGTTAACCTGATGGCAACAAAAATTAATATTGATCCAAATTCTCCCAAGCAGGCGATGCTAGTCTCACACTTTAAGATGAAGATATAACTGAAAAGCTTTGCAATGACTTCAAGGATAGATTCAGCCTATTAAAAGGTTTTGAGCACAAGATTAAACAGACACAGAGCGCAAAAGTATGGAAAGATACTAATCTTGTGCATGACCCATAAAAAAAAAAGTCTGTAACTGAAGAAAGAGGGGGGTTCAAGGAGGCTTCAAAATGGCTTGTGCCAGTGGTCATGACAGCTAAAGCTGGGAAAGTGGAAGGCTGTGTGTTGACGTCCTACTCCTCAAGAGGAACATATGGGTTGATAGAGAACCACTACCTAACACTTTAGGCTTTGCTAGTTTTGGGAGAGGAGAATTTTTTTTTAGTGTTATGGATTTATCTTCCGTATATAACCATGTTGTTTTTACAAGACTACTTCAGACATTTGACAATTTGTAGCTCCTTTTGGGGAATTACAATTTAAGAGATTGTCTTTTGGTACAGCTTTGGTCCGTTAAGGGGTCATGGAGAAGGTGCTATAAGTTGTGGAACAGGTTAGATTTCTCCTAGGAAAATATTTTGGTGCATGAGAAGAACAGAACAGATCATGACAATGTATCCTTGATGGTTTTGAGTAGGTTGCAAAATTCTGGGTTGCCGATCAGCAAGGATATGTGCTAGCTCAAAGAGGGAACAGTTTGCTATTGCCATACCATTTGAGGCGAGTGTTTCCAGTCTAAGAGGAACTTAGCCAATTCAAGGTGGAAGCACCTATTCCCAAAGACAAAGAACAAGTCAGATCATTTTTAGCCCTCCTCAAAGGTTAATCAGAATTTCAATTAAGTAATGTATCCATTCTCTAGATGGAGAAGAAACCTCCCTGCACACAAATCTCTTCAATCACTGGACGTTATTAGAGTTTTTAAATTGTATTTAGATAGAACAAATGATGTACGAAGACTTATCTTCTTTATCAACTACAGACTGCTCCACATTGGGTTGACTACCATTAAGCACACCATAGTTAGGTGGATAGGTTCATGAAAATCCTCTTACCAACACACAAACAAGCTACTACCTGGTAGAGGAAGACAAAGTCCACACGAGAAAATTGAGCTATTGATGCTTGGTTGAGAAATGTTTACAAAAACAATAAAGGAGTATCCACTCAAAAATAGAGAGAACGTAAAAATGTGTTCCTCTGGATAGGGGCTAGGGTGCTCAGTTCAGCACCATGTGCCTCAGCCTGTTTTTGGATAATACATATCCTTTTAGAAGACCCCTCACTCACCAACCTAGTTGGTGACATGCTTCATCATTGGGGTCCCACCCCATAGGCCGAGTGCCTATAGGGTGTGCTGCGACACCTGATTACAGTGGAGCTGGTTCGTTTTTTTCTTTTATATGTACAAGACGATCAAACAAGTGGTTTAAAAAGGGCCAACACTACTCACTGCAAGTAATTTATTCTTGAGTGCTTGAACCCTTAATTAAAAACGTGTTGCACCTATGCCTAATTAGGTAGGCTTCGGTGATAAAATTAGTGTTTGATAAAAATAGCTAAGTGTGCTATGTGAAGTGTGGTAAATAATAAAATTTAAAAGGGTCTACATGTTTCAACCATCATATCATTAATTGGTTTTCGTCAGGACCATGTGACTGAACTGGGTGGTCCACACACGCTAAGGTGCGTCCTGCCCTAGTCCAGATTAGAGTGCACAAATTGTGGACTCGTGTAAAATAAGTGCTTATTCTTTTGTTCAAAGAAAAAACGCTTCTTTGCGGTATTGCCGCTTCATGGGCACCTGCACTTCCAAGACGGCAAGAGTCCGTCTCTTGCTGCTTCTGTTCATCAGGCGGTAAACCTACTTGGTTCCGGCTGGTGGTGCCCCGAGGAGTACCGCAAAGAAGCGTTTTTTCTTTGAACAAAAGAATAAGCACTTATTTTACACGAGTCCACAATTTGTGCACTCTAATCTGGACTAGGGCAGGACGCACCTTAGCGTGTGTGGACCACCCAGTTCAGTCACATGGTCCTGACGAAAACCAATTAATGATATGATGGTTGAAACATGTAGACCCTTTTAAATTTTATTATTTACCACACTTCACATAGCACACTTAGCTATTTTTATCAAACACTAATTTTATCACCGAAGCCTACCTAATTAGGCATAGGTGCAACACGTTTTTAATTAAGGGTTCAAGCACTCAAGAATAAATTACTTGCAGTGAGTAGTGTTGGCCCTTTTTAAACCACTTGTTTGATCGTCTTGTACATATAAAAGAAAAAAACGAACCAGCTCCACTGTAATCAGGTGTCGCAGCACACCCTATAGGCACTCGGCCTATGGGGTGGGACCCCAATGATGAAGCATGTCACCAACTAGGTTGGTGAGTGAGGGGTCTTCTAAAAGGATATGTATTATCCAAAAACAGGCTGAGGCACATGGTGCTGAACTGAGCACCCTAGCCCCTATCCAGAGGAACACATTTTTACGTTCTCTCTATTTTTGAGTGGATACTCCTTTATTGTTTTTGTAAGTAATTCTGGGGACCAGGAGTTCTCAAACTCACATTGATAAAGTGTAAAATCCCTTACTCTCTCGCTTTGTTATTTATGGTTGAGAAATGTCCCTCTAAGAAAGATATTTATAAAGAAGCCTCGTAGAACTCTGCTCATACATTCACTAAACATTACTGTTCGAATGAGTATGCCAGGGCAACACTGTAGTCGATCAAGCAGCACTGAATAATGTGTTTGCTTGACCTTGCTTTGGCATTCACATGATGTTTCTTCAAGATTTGCTTGTGAATATGGACATCCACTTAAAGGGATAAGAGTTCTATTCCATCCTACGTTCATGACTATCAGTGAGGATCTTACGAAGTAGGACGAAATTGCAACTCCTTGTTCTGCATCATTAATCCTCTCCGAAATCATAAGCAATCCTTCCATCTCCCCGGTTGTCTATAATCCTATCAGTAATGGCTTGTTATTCCTACATATGTATCTAGATACTCTACAAGTTCCAAACAAATCCAACAAATCACCAGAAGAAGATGGGATCTATTAGAGGCAGAACCAGATTTCGAGGGGTTGTTTCACGACAAACCAACTTTTGGGAACACTCGCGGAAAAAATTTGCAAGAATTAATCTCGCCACCCAAATCCACATCTCAAGAACAATATAAAGGCATGGGACGGTGCCAAAACTGCACCCAATGCAGCAACATGATTGTTGGTCAACACTTAACACATCCACATTCAGGGAAACAAATAAAATTGCGTCATTTAGCGGGTTGTAACACAACCAATGTTGTTTACTGCCTTAAATGCCCTTGCGGCTTAACATATGTTGGCAAAACAGAACGAAAATTTAAATTAAGATTAACGGAACTCAAAAGCACGATACACACACATAGCACAACTTCTAGTGTAGCCACACATTTGCATGAGGCTAAGCCACCCAAATCCACATCTCAAGAACAATATAAAGGCATGGGACGGTGCCACAACTGCACCCACTGCAGCAACATGATTGTTGGTCAACACTTAACACATCCACATTCAGGGAAACAAATAAAATTGCGTGATTTAGCGGATTGTAACGCAACCAATGTTGTTTACTGCCTTAAATGCCCTTGCGGCTTAACATATGTTGGCAAAACAGAACGAAAATGTAAATTAAGATTAACGGAACACAAAAGCACGATACGCAAACATAGCACAACTTCTAGTGTAGCCACACATTTGCATGAGGCTAAGCACAGCATTTTGCAAATACGCAGTCAGGTCATTGAGGTAGTAAAATGCGTAGAGGGTGTTGACAACCATAACAGACTGTTACAGAGAGAGATCTACTGGATAGAGTATTTAGGCACAACATTTCCCAAAGGACTAAATGAACGAGTCGATTATAGTTATTTTCTTTAAAGCCGACAGTGTAGTTCCGATTTTATTGTACAGATCATCGATTTCGCATAATATGTTTTTGGTACATCAATTCATGCAATTATTCTAAGGTTTCAACATAGGGCATGCTTCGCATTTTGATGACTCACAGTGTAAGAAGACGCAAGGTTTTTCTCATGGCACAACTTCATGAATTATGTAATCAGTTACTTTTTTACACCCAACATTTGTTTATTCGCGTCAAATGTACCATCCATTTATTTTCTTATAAACAATGGTCACGGTCTATTTCATGATGTTCAGTGAATGTATACCCAGGTTTTCTAACTGTACCCTTCAAGGTTATTTACAGTGTCACAACTATTGTAACATATACAATAAGCTTGTTGATTATAAGAAAATGTATCATGTAAGAACATGTCTGTGCTATAGGGGGACACACAATTCTAAGTTTGCAGACAGTTATATAATGGTAGTCATTCTCTTTATTTAACATCTATACACATCATGGATTACGTTAGGGGCTAGACATCTACACACATAACATCAAGCTTGGTTGCTCTTGCATTTCTGCATGCTTTACGCTACTATCCATTTTTTGTGAAGGGATTTTATTAACTCCATTATGTACGGCATTGTGCACACACTTGACGCACATTTTTTGTATCTCCTTGATCACATAACTTTATTGAGTATATATCAATGCACCACTTTCTGTTATAGGTTCTTCTCGAACGATCGGTTAGTCAGCTTCTCAGTTTTGTTTATTGAGTTTCGTTTTTTGTTTTTTATTCTTTCATTGTTGATATATTTAGCACGCCACGTGTGTGTGTGGTAATAGCCTCACTATTATCACCAAAGAATAGACCAGGTCTATTTTGGTATGTACGCACTCCAAATGGGACGTTTAAATGAGTCGTTCGTCGTCGACACATTGAGACAGCAGTCTTATTTTAATCGCGGGTCGTTTAAATGAGTAGTCTGTCATTTATACCTTGAATTGACAGTCCTATTTTTTATCGCTAGTACGGGCGCGAACTTTGAGCGAGGCATCATTGGTTTGGACCGGTACATTTCCAGAAGCACGCCGCGTTTTGGTGTTTTTCGGTAAGCCCACATTGCATTAAACAGAATTTTGACATTTTGGTTTTAATGTGAGGATACTTTAGGTATAATGTTGTGCGTTGCCATGGTTTTCAGTTACTGCCTTCCATATCCTCATTTCCCCGCATTACCTGTTCCTGTGACAGGTAAGCGCTTGTCCATTATATTATTATATTACTACTCAATGACATTTGCAATGATTATTACAGGACGCATGTCTTTACATTCACAGGCGTCCATATCTTCTATCCGCCCACGAGCTATAGAGGGCAATCTTTGGTAAGATTAGGACATTGTTTGCACATCGGGTGTGGTGCATTATTCTATACAGGCTTCCTGTAACGTTAGGTTTCTTACAATTACAGACTTTTCTTGCTAGCCATTTTCGTGAACCTTTATCAATATGGACAGTTTGGATACATTTAGTAGCAGGTACTTTCTTTTGTTATGCACACTATCCTCGTGCTCTTACACTTTTAACCAAATCATATTACACTTTTAACCAAATCATATTACTAATACCGCACAGTAACAAGGTTGTAAATATACACCTTTTTCACATCAACCATAGCGAGTGATGACATCACCATCTTGAACTCCTTAGGTTTTAACAACTTTTACCCTTTTGCATGTCATTTTTGCATGTACCACAACAACAGTTTTAAATCACAAGTTACATTTGGGCATCATTAACTGTCACCTTCAATTAAAAGTGTTGTTGAGACAACCTCCTCCGCATACATATTACACAACAGTGTTTTATTTATTTGTTTACAGATGTGCCCCTAACGAAGGGACCACGAGGTCCCGAAATGCATTGGGCTGATTCCCCACAAATCTGCTAAACTTTTTTTACAACAGAGCTATTGTCTACAATATTCATAGTATACTGCAAATTGTTTTTTTTAATTTTGAAAGCAGAAGTGGAGATCGTATCCACTTGAAATGTTTATGTACAAATAATCTGTATTTGAAGTTTATGTTCATGCATTTTTGTTTAAATGTCAAATGGTCAATATAATTATAAGCAAAGAACATTTATTGGTCAATCTTGTGTTTTTAAAGGTTTTGGTTGACAAATTGTTTTACTAATTTTGGCAACTGCCACAGGAATAGTGATACCTGCACAGGGATTCATCCCTGTTCTTTACCGTTACAAACGCATACATATCCCTCCAAAAGAACTGAAACTGTCAGGCAAACTGCCACTTCAGTGCATGCTGGGAGATGAAAGCTGCTGCCTTGTTTAAAGGAGAAGTGCATCTATTTTGACCCAATGAAGTCTTCACCTAGAAGGAACCCTTATTTTAATTTTTCCCTCGTGAAATAAAAATGGTTTAAAGCTCCCAAATCTAAGAGGTTACAGTTTTAAGGTGCTGCAACATAGTCTTTTCCTCTGTTCAAGTTGACTATTATAGAGAGAAAAAGAAATTCAGCAAATGCGAACTTGCTTAGCACAATGATGCATTTTTCTGAAACAAGTGTGACCCAAAGGTCCATGTGAACATGGGTATCTAACACAAAGTTACAGGCATTCAAATAGAACTCATACACAAAGAAAATATAATATGACAGAAAATAACTGTCGAGATTTAATCTGAAGAACTATTAAGTAACAACCAGTATTAAGTTGTTGCGCTCAATTCATCCGAATTGAGTTTATTTTAAGTAATAAGTGCAAATTGCATGAGCAAAGTTTAAAAAAATTGTGACCGGTGTAAAAGGTTATACAAAACCCCAAATGAAGAAGACAGATTATGGATGGGGGTAATACAGCAGCTATTCATGTGCTCAACCTCACTGCCGCACTGGACTCTCAATCCCATTATATTTTTATAAAGTTTTTGGAGCAGTGGCACTAGTGGCAATGCAGTGCTGTGGCCGATCTCCTTTCCGTATGAACGTACTTTTCAGGTGACACAAAAGCCATTTCAATCATCGATTCGCTCACTGCAGCAAGGAGTACTTCAGGGATCATCAGGGAGTCTCACGTTTTTAATGTTTATATCAGCTCTCTGGCAGAGGTCATTAAGCAGCATGGGTTTACCATAATTTCATATGCTGACGACACTCAGTTTGTCATCACCGTGCCTCACAGCAGTGAACAGATGGCTTCCTCACTACAGGCGTGTCAATCAGATGTTGCTTCGTGGATGGACCATAAGCACCTCAACGTCTGGTCCTATGCCCGGTGGCTAGATAATTTTGGCCATTTACCATCTCCCCAGCCCACGGTGAAGTACCTGGGCTTCTGGTTTAATGAAGACCACGCTTTTGAGGCCCAAATTAGTGCCCTTGCAGTAAAGTGCTTCGTGATTTTGAGATCCTTTAAAAAAGTTCTCCATCGTCTCCCAGATTCTGCTCTCAAAACTGTAATCCAGGCTCTGGTTATATCCTGTTCATACTACTGCAATATTCTTTGCTTCGGTGTCACCCTAACGCGATTTAATAGCCGGCAACAGGTGTAGAATGCAACTGCTCAGACTATGATTGGCCTTCCAAAACTAGCTTCCGCACTAAAGAAGCATCACTGGCTGCCGGTGAAACAGTGAATCACTTTCAAGGCTCTCTGTTATTGCTATAAGGCATTGTCCAGTCACAGCCCAGCCAATGTACAGGCTATGATTACCTCCTACAGTCCAACGTGAAATCTTAGGTCGGTCGCTGCCAAATAGGCCATGGCTCCAAGATTTAAAAAAGCTAGAATTGGTGGTTGTGCTTTCAGTTATTTGGCCCCTAAAATCTGGAACTCACTACTGTTAGAACTCCAGCTTGCCCCCTCTGAGGGGATCTTTAGGAAAACCTGATTGTTTGGATCTAGTGAGAACCTTCTCTAAGTGCAACTCTGGTAGCTGTAACTAGCATCCTAGTGCTGGGACACTTCATTAAAAGCAGCCATGCACTTTATGAGAGGCTTTATTACTACGATTATTTAGGTCTCGGTTATGCACAACCCTATATTGCTCATGCCAAGAAACTGAAATAAGAACCTGAATTCGCCTTGTCCAAGAAACTGTCTCTCTGCTTCAGCAGCTCTGGGTCTCTACACATAAATATGTATAATAAATAATAATAGTTAAAAATAAATAATAATTTTGCTATAGACGATGTGTTTGATACAGAGTGGTGTACATTTACAACTGCGACCTTAGCGCTGTGACCCCTTCAGGCATTCGCTGCGCTCTACAAATACCCTTCATATCATATCAGGAGAACCAACAGGAGTAGAACGAAGGGGTGTGAGAAGGAAAAGGAAGCCTGAAGGCAAATCTCTCATCAGTCATAGGGTAGCAGGTGATAGTACTGCATTGTATAACAGCATTTCATAGTGCTTACCTACTTTTTCTTGAGGTCTACAAAGTGTGCTACAACTAGAGGTCAATAGTTCTCATTCTGAAACGGATGGATGAGAGTAGGGTGGCAATACTCTCGGCCACACAACTATCCAAAGCCACAATCTGAAGGACATATCCCAGACCTGCTACCATTGCTGTTTAGAAGCTACAGAAGTTAGTAAATTCTTTGAAGGGCTCGTACCTTTCTGGTCTGCCTGCCGTTAGGCACTTGTTTCCATAAGAAGACATTGGAAGGCAGTTACAAAAGGGAGATGCAGAGGCTTTCATATAATTATAAAGAAGCCGACTAAGGAATATGGAGAGGATAGAAGACTTGTCAGCAAACATTAACTTCCAAATTCATGCATCAAGCAGTGGCACCATTAAGTAACGGGCAGAGAATCATTTTAGTTTGCCACATGCACCCAAGAATGTAATCTCCTTGTCCAAGGAGAAGCGTCAAAAGATACCTATTCTTGTATGAGTTGCCGAGGCCACTACTGACTATGTGGAATCCAAATGGTATTAAAGCAGACTAATAGCAATTTAATTTGGCTGTCAATATTTCAACATACAAAGGTAGAGAAGAAGAAAAACTGTTCTTAAGACCACCTAGCTGACAACGGGCATCAATAGAATACTTGTTCTTTTGGATGTTAAATATTGCAATTCTGGCACCAGAACCTTAGTTGCAGCGGGCAGGAGAAGAAGCGGAGGACCTCCAGCTCATCAAGACCATCTTGTCATAATAGATGAAGAGGAAGAACCCAGCTGTGATGGTGTCATTGAACAAGGGGCAAAACATTGGCATGAAACCAGTAGATTTAGAAAGACGAGTGGGTTGAATCTGTACCACGGTTGAACTGTGTAGACTAAAGACTGGAGGCAGGGTTCACCTAAGGGCTGTCTAGGAGTAAGTGGATGAAGAAAATACTCTACAAAGCAGATTGCAGGTCCCAGAGCTCTTCTCCAGTTGCCAGAACAAAGTATCTTGAAAGAACAAATGACACTGTCAAGAGGACCAACAAATAGGCACACACAGCTAATGTTTCTGCTCTTTTTCCCATTCCAAGCAACAAATTCCAGAGAACTGAGGGTCAGCAAATCAAAAGATGGAGCACCAGTGAAGCAGTCTGTTAAAGGAAAAATATGAAAAGCAAACCATAGAGAACACAAACCAGGAATTGGTATGGCAACAGACACTCCAGACAATCTGGCGATTTAGCTTAAGGGAGCTACAACCACTACTGTTTGCAATCAGTATTTAATCACATATCTAATGACATAGGAAAGGAATAGAGCATGGAAATCACGACTGAAACAAAAATAGAAAGGCAAACAAACGTGAAAAAACATTTATGGAAAGAATTTTCAATAATGAGCAGCTAAAGAAAAGGACTGTGGTGAGAAAATCCTAAGGGCACATATAGATAGATACCAGTCAGTGCGACCTGTGCCTAGTATCCACTTATGCTATGAATGCTTTATTAGGTTAGTCTTTAGCCAGGTCCTCCAATGTCTCAGGAGAAAAAGAGAACCAGGCATACAAGTAGCGAGACGCCAAAAACTTCTAAAAACAGATTTACATTTCATACCAACTGTGCACACATACAGACCAAATTTGGTAAATGAGAAAACCATGCAAATACACTCAATCTGGCATCCTTTAAAACTAGAAGCAATGAGCGTACTAAGCAGCTTATCAAGTAGTAGGCACATCCTTTTTAGTTATCAGCCCGAGTTTATCTGGCAAAGCAAGAGGTGCAAATACCCTCAAATAATGCCCTATGCTGTTTATAGTTAGTTGTATTAATCACAGCAAATGCAAACCGGAGACTACATCACAAGAAAAAAGATCATGACATTATGTCTGTTTACCTGCAGCTATTCTGTTGGTACTCTTTTTACATTTAATTGCATTCACTGTGCCCCTTTGTGCTTTAGCAACATGCCCCCTGGGTTATGCCCTTGTGAAACCATTTTTCCTGAAAGTCAGTCTTCGCCATAGCTCTGGGAACAGACTGATATTTCCCGCAACAAGTCTACTTAAGAAGAGGCAAGCAATGATTGGCTAATTTCTCGCACTCCTTATTCCTTGTGAACTCTACAGCAGAATTTGCCTCTTTACCTACTTCTAAGTATCAGAATGATTGCAAGTCAATTGAAAATTAGCGCCCAATGCCTCTGGCTTAGTGTGTACATCTAAGCATTTTCTCTGGGACAGTGCACTCTTACTATAGCTGAATACTGTTTAAGGGATTGCTTCATTAAGCTGAATTCTAAGAAACTCTGCCCTACTTAAAGCACGTCCAACATAACCCGCGTATCTGGACTCTGTACCTAATCAACCTCAAACACTTAGGATTGGTCCCCTGAGTTATCACCAAAAAGTAGCATCTGCCAGGTCCACGGCTGCTTCTAAAGCGTGATTAGAGGACCGCGAGTCCATTTTTATAAAAGCTCTTACATCTGCTTGCAAGGAAAGAGGGAATTTAAATGCTGTATGTTCTCCCACAACTCCTGACATTTAGAAGAAAGAATGTTGAATTTGAAGCCATCATGCTGGAGAAGACCAATGTGGAATATTTTCTTCCTCAACCCATCACACCTTATTTAATCCCTATGTGGTGGAAACGATGACAGCAAATTGTATTGTTAGTTCTCCTGACCACAACCTTTAGAATAGGTGCTGGCTTAGGATTGAGTGTGGAACTACTTCAGACACTAGGTAGAGTCTGCTCTACTGCTTGCTAATTCCGAGAAAAATTGTCAACATCCGTAGAAAAAGCACAGTACATCTCAAAATAATGGTATAGAAATGGGACAACAACAGCTTTAACCCTCAATGCCACAAATACCGTTCCCTCAACTGAAGAAGCATCCGCAGACTATGCTTCTCATTCACCAATAGCAAAGTCTCCAGAGGTATCACTGCCTTCTCTTCTTGCTTCGTATTCATTGTTAGATCACCCATAATTGTAAACTTTGACCTCACTTTTAAAGAAAACTGTGAAAGGAAGGAGGTAACGTACTGGTTGAAGAAGTGGGTCTGGGGGCAGGGGCTACAGTAGTACTTCTTTTAGAGACTCCAAACTATTTTAGGAAATATCGTCCACATAAAGTAGTGAAATTTTGTTTGGTGCACTATGTTTATGGTCAGTGGTTCTTTCCTGGTTACTTCTCCTTCCTGTGCGTTTTCGTTAGAGGAGTATTAGAGGTGGCCTTTTTCTCTTTATTCTCCACATTTCTTCTGCCTTTATTCATTTTCTTTAAATTACATATGTCTGTTGATGACAACAACCTTACTATGAAGGAAGAAGCAGACAAAGACATGAAACATGCTGTGGTGGTATATGACCAAAGCAGACAAACTGACCAAGAGGAAGAGCTACTTAGTAATGAGGGAGATCTCTGCGATGACAAGGCAGGTGAAAGATGGAGGCGGTAGAGTTGGGGAGGGGGAGGTGTTGAGAACACAAAAACAAGCATTGGCATAGCCAATAGTTCTCGCCTTTGGGACATTAGAAGTGTTCAGCCATGCAACAGTTGATGTTGCACCAAGGATATTGTGCTGCATAATTAAATACTTTTAATGTCCCAAAGGCGAGACCTATTAGCTATGCCAATGCTGGTTTGAATTGCCTCCACTCTTTTTCTTAACTAGGCGGTAGCCGGAGACCCACATCTCGGAGAAAGGGTCGCACTCACTTTTATTTCTCCATTTTTTATTTTTATTTCAAGGCATACTTTCGCAGCAGTAAAATCAACTCAAGCGCTTTTGCTCTTTAACCATCATCATGGTAAGGAGGCGCTGAGTGAGCTGGGGTTACTGCCAGCCTTAGTATGGAAATGAAGTGTGAATGGACAAAGACAGATTTTCATCGTAATCTAGATGTGAATATTTGCATACAGTGTATTGACTGTGAAAGCATCCATTTCAGATATGACAGCCAACATAACCTCAATTCATTTTAATTTTTCAACCTAGTAAAACTTCTTGCAGTAGTATAAGTTTGTTACAGGCAAATGTTTCAGAACTGTGCCGAAGAAGCACAGCAGCAAACTTGTGCAAAATGAGTCACTTTTACTAGTTTAGTCTGCACAGCATAAACGTTACAGATCTTAGAATATTTTCTTACCCGACACTCCAAGTCTGGGTCCCAACACAGGAACGCCAGCTAGCGCAGGCTACTCACAGATCTTGAAGGACCTGTCCCCAGCGGAACTTAAACTCTCAGGTCCTCCTTGCCACGTGACCTGCATGTCTAATTCATCCCTGACAATTAAAACACAAGCATTTGCAATGCAATAAGTCTCGCATTTACGTGAGTTTGAGCTATTGGCATTGTAAATGACAATGTCTTTTATTTATGTGTTTGTTTTAAAAACATAAATAAAAGGCATTGTCATTTACAATGCTAATAGCTTAAACTCTCACAAATGTGAGACCTATTGCATTGCAAATGCTTGTGTTATTAATGCTGCACTTCTATAGCTTGAAGGTTTAGAACTAGATAATATTTTCAAAAGGTTGACTGACTAAACCGTGGTTTGCAATTTCAATAGTAATCAGGTTGTAAAATGAATAGCTTTGATTTGTTCTTTTCATAAAAATATTATGTGAACTCGTAAAATTATTCTGTGTACCCAAACTCATACTTATTGCAATCACTACAACACACAAAACCCTGCGTGTATTACTACAACTATCCTGCAATAGAAAATAATTTGTGTGTACAGTGCTGTTCAAATGATACTAGGGGGTGTAATAAAGTGAGTCGGGCAGGAGGGCCTCCTGATTCCAAGATTTTTGACTGGATGGTGGTGTTGTGCATTACATTAAACATCATATCTGTCCAAAGGGAGAGGCTAGCATACATTACAAGAGTCCTGAAACTACCACACAATGGCCTGTTGCATATGGTTAAAAGAAGAAAACCGTGTCAATAAAAATTATGCAAAAAGAGCCTGTAGAGCGATTAGTCTGAGTGTAAGGCACAGTAATACCTTTGGGTTGAGATTGCGCTATACGAGCCTGCAGCATGAGCTGCAGCGCTCCTAATGTGTGCAGGGATGGTTAAAAGGGCTACAAGAGCCTGTAGAGCGATTAGGCTGAGTGTAAGGCACAGTAATACCTTTGGGTTGAGTTTGCGCTATACAAGCCTGCAGAGTGAGCGGAAGCTCTGCTAATGTGTGCTGGGATGGTAAAAGCACTACAATACCTTCGGGTTGAGTTTGTAGAGAGCAAGTAGAGCTCCAAATGTGTGGTAGCACAGTCACAAGCGCTGCAACACCTTCGGGTTGAGTCAGCACAGGAAGTTAGGAAAAGTGGGACAGAGGAGGCGAGGCGAGGGAGGGGAGGGTGGAGGCGCAGTAGATGTTACAGAAGGGAGGAGAGCTGGGATCACGGCGGACCTAGCCTGGTTACATGCTGGCACTAGGAAGATCCTGCTCTCACAGCCTGGGATGCAAGCCCACTCACCCCCGCAGAACACTCAATAGTGTCCAGGAATTGGCTGCGCAGAACATACAGCGAGAGGCCGACTTGCACATTTTATCCAGCTTGCCATAATGTCAGATTGTAAAACGCAGTTAAAAGTTTACTTAACTACATTGTATAGCCCGGAGGCCATGAAGCGGGCGCCGTGCTAATAAAATCATACACACACCAACACACCTGAAACCCAAAAACAAGCACTGTCGAGGGACAGCGAAAGTCCAAATTAAAATAAGTTTGAATGCTCAAATAAGGGCACAGTACTTTAAACAGCATATCTGTCCAAAGGGAGAGGCTAGCATACATTACAATAATCCCGAAACTACCATGCAGTGGCCTGTTGCACATGGTTAAAAGAAGAAAAACATGTCAATAACAAGCCCGGGAGTGGTGCACGTGAGCACTTGTGCCCGACAATGCACGCGAAAAGCAGATGGCACACTACGCGCCACTGACCGTAGTAACCGCCAGCCGTGGGCGGCTACATTTCCTGGCAAAGGTGGGACATGCACCCGCCTTTGCCCAATTGCGTGCTTTCTTCGCACGCAAAGCCCATAAGAAAGAAAGCAAAAAAAAATAACACGCACGAGCTTGTGAAAAGTACAGATTGATTCCAAGAGGTCGTTTTCCTAGAGCAGCGCATGCACGCTGCGCTAGGCTCGACCTAATGAAAAGAATGAGGTGTCCAAATCCAAAAGATTGGCCAACTGTTAATATATGCCACAGACAAACCAGAGAGTATTAACTCAGCATTTGACCACAAACCTGCTGTTGGGAATGGATTTTCTTGTACTGTCTTTACATCTTGTCCCCCAAGAGCAGAGGGCTTCGTTAACAGGATTAAACGGACTTTCAAAAGAGGACCTCATTTGATTCATATTGGGAAAAGACCCCTATGCCCACATCTCACGCGGTCATTCACCGTTCAGAAAGTAATGGAGGACTGAGCACACCATGGTCGTTTTATGAACAATCCTTGCACTGGGCATGTATCCTCCCTTGACAGCCATGAAGTTGTATCATTTCTGGCTTGTAGAAGAATCAATGGAGGTTTAAACTAGCACTGATGGAAGTACATATCCACTGAGTAAACCTTTTATGCCTGTACATTCTGGACAGCTCTACAGAGCTAGCAGAAAATTAAGAACAAAACAGTTTCACTAATGTAACCGATGCATTCAAGGCTTGAACTCCCCATCACCAGTGACTAAAATAAAACACCCATAAAAAAAGAGGATGGGATACACAAGTAAAGCTCTTGTAAAGTCACCAAGAAATCTCAATTCAATGACAGACATTAAAAAGTATGTGGATTTATGATCAATAAACAATACTGAGAACAATTTCCTGCTAAACATGAAGTTGAACAGTATTTTTCAGCAGATATACATTTAGACTGTTTGTACACTTAACACCATTCGAATGTAGTGAAACATTAAAAGGATTTTAATACAAAAATAACATCAACGTTGGTTGGTGTATTTCATCAGGTCCTTGTATGAAACATGCCATAGCGGTTCAACCCTATGGTACAGTGCTCGCGTAGGGAATGCAGGTTTTTCAGTGTGAAAAAGTCACTGATATTACTCTAAGAAACTACTCTACTGAGAGCTGATATAGATCAGGAGCTTTCTGTTAAGATTCATACTAGTAGAAGAATAGGTAAAGGCGATAAGGCATGCACAGCTTGTATTTTAAGTGAACCCATTAGTCCCTTGGAATAGCACTGCAGGTGATGACAGGTTCAGGGTATTCGGTGGGAAGGAGCAATTTACTGTATAAAAAAAGAACGCAAACATTCAAACCAAAACATGAGTTAATGTGTATGTTGTTAGTGAAGTCAATTCTTTGAGAATAAATTAACACATCAATTGTCCTCAAGTGGTCATTGTTCAGACAATGACTAAAATATATGTAAAAGAGTTTGCACGCTCAACTGAAACAAAAAGGACAGAAGATCATGCATCCACATGTTAAAAGTGTAAAGAAAAGGGAGGCTCTCACCTGGTCCAGGACATATCCAGCACCGGAGTCGATGGCGCTTCCCAGATCCCGGTACTGCCCAGAGTACTTGATATAGCCCCAGGTCAGGAGGGCAATAAGCAGGAGTCCCACAGCACAGTTGCAGAGCTGTGCCGCAATGCCCAGGCCCACGAAACCCATTATGCCAGATAAGATGTAGAGGACGGCGATGACTGCGAAGAGCACAGCTGGGGTGCGAAAGGTGCTAAAGATATTCTTGCTCTCGTTGTGCTTGCTGAAGTTGGCATACTGCTCGTCGATCTCCTGTTCCAGCTCGTCCTGGTAGCGCTGGCTGAAGTCCTTGCCACCCATCTTCTTGATCTTCTGGAAGTGTTCGATGGCATCGTCGCGGAGCTCGTTGTGCTTCTCCTCTAGTTTTTCTGGAGACATGTAGGGCTTGTCACCTCCACAGGTCTATGTGTAGATCACACAAAAGGGAAAAGAACAGAGATGACAGAGACCTTTCACAATGTGCCTTCAGTTGCAAGTAATAAACATACAGTTAGGAGAAACAAACAAGGGCAAAGCGAATAGTTCTTGCCTTGGTAAGCTGGAGTGATGGTTACATTATTAATTCCTTTCTGCAATCATATCGCAATAACTAAAAGCCATCGCCTAAACGTGATGACCACATGCAATGACATTTTGAAATAAAGAAAATAAATTAACAAATATAATTTTAATAGTACAGTAAGGTTGCTTTCTACAAGATAGGTATAATTGGAACAATTATATAAACTTTTTTAGTTTTAATGTCCATTGCATTAAAAGTGAATTCTTACTGGCATAAACGAAATGTACTTTTGGCTTAAAATTACTGTAAACTGAAAGCTTAGGTTAAACACAAAAGGACAAAAAAGGATTAAAAAAAAACCTTGTCTAAGTGAAGTATTGGCTCATCAGCCATGGGAACGAAGTGCATTTCTTTTTAGGCAGATGTGTTCAAACGATTAAACAAAATGCCACCACTCTCAGTGCAAGAATGCCATTGGCTGAAGTGGGCAGCTCCACGGCCGCAAACTATGTGCTGTGACAAGCGTAAGCAAAAGAGCAATTAAGGTTGAACAACCCAATGGAGGGAGAGGGCTGACCCAAAGCCCTTCAGTGTTCTTTTGTGTTGACGAGTTTTCTTTGGATTGCTTCAGGCTGGCAAAGAGCTAAAGAGGTCTGTAAACCAGAAATAAAGAGCAGAGGAAATATAAAATCCCTTTACAAAAGTAATTTCCTCTATCACACAAATAAACTAAGAAAGGGAGATTAGGGAACACTACAACCAGCTGTTCCACAAAGGCACTGATGGTAAAACTCGGGCATAAATAAAAGGGACAGAAAAAAAGCATTCTCCAGCATATGATGCCAGAGACGGAATTGTACTCATGCCCATAATGGCTATGCTAATGTGTTTTAGCTATGTCGCAAATGGTGGAAAGTAATGTAAAAAAGATGTATGACACACTGTCTGGGGTTATAGTGCTTTTTATTTTTCCCCTAGTTATGCTGCACAGGAGCTAGAGCTGCTGTATAATATGGCTAAAAACCATTGACAAAGCCTCGGATAGGCGAGACTTATTGGCTTTGCCAAAGTTTGGTATGGAATGCCATATGGTAATTTATAAGTGGTCATATGGTGTTTACAACAGTTGAAGTGAATGTTATAGAACGGAGAATGCCCTTGGCGAGGTGTTAGTGTGTCCAGATTCAGAAGCACTTTAGGGCCATACAAAAACTGTGAAAATGTGCCATATAAATGCGCAGAATGTAACATAGGTTGTAGGCAGACAAAAAAAACCAATAGATCACAGTTTTTATTACAGTGATGCTTGAGGCTGTGTGTTACTTTGAGTGCAGTGGTTACAAAAGAACCAAAAGAGCACTCCTGACTGCTTGTTTAGTCGTAACATATAGCAAAAATCTGTGTTCAGTCGGCTTCCTAGAGCTTTCCGCCCCTGTGCCTCTGCACCTGCTGCACCGCCCAAATCATGGTCCTAGTGCCCGCAAGGTAACTGCACTTGTGACTACTAGTTTAGTTGTAACCTATAGCAATATTCGGTGGTCAGTGGGTTTCATAGAGCTTTCAGGCACTGCACCTGCTGCACCATCTAAATCATAGCCATAGTGCTGGTAACTGCACTTGCGACTGGCTCCTGTGCCACTGCACCTGATGTACCATCCAAATCATGGGGGCGGGGGGGGGGCTTTTAGACTAACTGCCTCAAATTAAATGAGTATTTCTCTGTTGCTGGCAATTTGTGCACCATTCTTTAGCTCACCCGTGTCTGTAAGACCCTTCTATTTCTAAGGAGACCTTTGCAGAAAATTGGAGGAGGCTCGGGACTGGGAAAACAGGTCTGTACAGCACTGTTTTTTGTATCATTTTTCCGTGGAGCAGACCTTAAAGGCTGGACGATGTTCTACTTAATCGCTTTCCTTCAGATTAAAAGGTAAGTAGGTTGTGGATTGTTCAAGTTTTTGCTAGGGATGGGGTGGTTTCTTTCACTAAAACAGGCCATGGGGTCAAAATGGTTATTCCAGTGAATCACAGCCTAACAGGCTTCAGATTGTCTCGACCTAAACCAGTCGCAAGCAGCAGTCTTTGGCTTGGCCTTGGTGCAGTTTGCCTTGACTAAGCCCCAATTATCCTAAAGGACACTTACCATATGCCCTATTACCAGAACTGGATCTTTTCCAGATATAGTGCCACTCTAGACCTACCTGCTCTTGAGGAATATTTGACCTGGAGTAGGTGGCTACCTCTCTACAGGTGCAGTGTTCATCCATAACAAGGTTTGAGGAACCACAGGAAGCTTGGTTACAAACCCGCCCTTCTTTGGAGATCACTGCAGAGCTTCTTACTTGCTCCATTTGTCGCAAACAGTACCTTAACCACACTAGATTCTTATCTAGTCCTGGCAGCATTTCAGGATGCTGTTCGAGTCTCTCCTAGGTAGCAGTGATGTGCTTGCAATGAAAGGATCTTATACGTGTTGTCCTACTGATGGATACACAGTTTGTTTCAGTCTTACCTAGACACCATTGACAAACACTTTTTTTCTGTTAGGCTGGTTTTTAGAACAGGTCCAAGATTCATTCCCAAAATAGTTAGAGTAAGATATATTTATTTTTTCCAACCCCTAATCCCACTACAACAGTCAGATGGGGAGAAGGCTCTACTACCTGGACAACTGCTCTACACCATTATGACAGCTTATCGTATGGGTTGGGATGAATACTCTTAATTTCTCCATGGCTAAGGAGGACCGATGATCAAACTTAACTCTTTGGCCTCTACCATAACTGTCACGAAGGGCGGCTCTACAATGGGAATGGAGGTCTCTTGGGCCGTTGGAAGAGAGGCACATTTGAAAGTCATCTGTGTGCAAGCAAGGGGATGGGGGCAGCCATCTCTACTTTGGGTTCCCATTACAGGTTTGAGAAAGGGACAGGGTGAGGTGCGGCTTGCATGTATTCACCATTTCAAATTCAACTCCTTAAGTTGATATCTCTTTCTTATAGTGCCCTTTGCTACATTTCTCTACACTTCTGCTAATGCGTGAATTTTCTGTATGTGTATATGCAATAGGCAATGACGCCCTGTAGTCTGCAAAGTTACTTCTAGGGTTGTACGTGAAAAACACAATGCAACTATTTACCTTCTTTCTGTGCTTGCTATGAGACATTTCATTTTAGCTAGACAAAACTAAATGAGCTGCTCTGCGCCTCTGCCACAGTTGATAAAATCTGCATTTTATTATATAAACAGCTTCTGTGCCAAGGCTCTTTTAGGGTAGCATTTTCATGCTGGTAATTATCACAGAACCGCTGCAGACTGTGACTGAGATGCAGCCCTGCTGACTCTGACTTACATCCTGCTAAGAAAGATACCCTGTGCACTGACAACCTATGACCAAGGTATGGCGGTTAGCCTATCCCAATTGATCTGGCAGAATAATGCTAAAGCTATGCTCTTTAGTATAGTGTAGGTACAGATCGGAGAAGACGAACACTAGCGTCAATTAACATCGTTTAATTGTTCATACTTTTTACTATTCTAACAATGCTGATTACAGTAACATGTCCCATCTTTCTAATAATGGCAGCTCATGCTTTTTAAACAAGAATATGATCATTTCAATAAATGTTTGACAAAGCATTGTTGTATATTTCTTGTGTTTACCTTGGGCATGCAGGACTGACAAATGAAAGGGTTAGATCTGTTTCCTTGAGAATCAGAGAATCATGTTCGAGGCTGCCAACATCTGTTAAATTATTCGATTTAGGGGTTACATGTGGTACTGTGAGCTAGTCGAAACCCACCAACACTCACTGAATGTACGTGGACTGAGTCCCTATATTCTGAAGTTTGTGTTGGTCCAATACATACTCCTGCTATATTTGTAGGAACCGGATAACAAGGAGGGGTAACGTATGAATACTGAATCCAAGGTCCTTTGCTTAATACTGCAGACTTGATGGGAAGTGTTTTGAAAAAAGGTGTTCTCTTCGCATGTATAGACGATAGGGTATTTTGTTTTTGTTATGTTGCATCAAAGCAACAAAACAATTCTGATATTGCCTCTCAAAAGCAAGGACAGTGACAAGAAAGGAAATGAGAACACACCTAGCATTCCCCAGGTTGAATGTTTTGATAACTGGTAACAATACGTTATTATCATAGAAGAACAACTCAATTAGATGGTGCAGAATGGTGCATACAACTCTTCACTTCACGGTTCAGATGTGTGGTTACTATGGCCCCTTGACACTAATGGCTGCAATGCACATTTTTTAAACTCTTCCAAGGGTATTAAAGCTAGCAGACCAGATACGTCTAGTCAGAAACATTCAGGGATAGTAACTACCTATAATGTAGGTAAGGTATGCCAGCAATGGCTAAAACACTCCACATTGTCTGCTCTTAAGCAACATATATCCCTTCTTTTCTGGCAACATGGACTTTTTAAGATTAGGTTCCAGATCCCCCCTTCTCAAAGTTTCATATACGATACATTGAATGAACTTTGGAAGATTTTAAAACAAGGTCATAATTACTTAAAAGTAATGTGTGATGTGATAGCTCATTTGTACCGCGCAACTATTGCTCCAAGGAGCATCTAGGCGCCCATGAGTGACCAAGAGATGTAAGATGGTCCAGCTGCTCAGTTTTCGCCAGTCCAATTATTACACTAATGCTCTAACAGTGGTATCTTGTAGCTTAAAAATCCAGGTTTTTAATTCTTTACAGAATTCTGTTTCTCTCTCTAGGGCCCTTAGGTGGGGTGGGAGAGTGTTCCATGCTTTCGAGCCCAACACTGACAATGACTTACCCCCTCGCGTCCTAAGTCTGAACCCTGGGACAGCCAACAGATTGGCGTTTGAGGAGCGCAGGGTTCGTGTTGGGTGGTACCTAGAGAACTTCTTCCGTAGATATGTTGGCCCTAAGGAGTGGACTGCTCTGAAGGTGATAATCAGTATCTTAAAGAGGACCCTTTTTATTATTGGAAGCCAATGTAAGATTTTTAGTGCGTCCGTTGCGGACGATCTTTTCGGCCATTTCAGCACCAACCTGGCTGCTGCATGTTGCACCATCTGGAGCCTATGAGTGACCCCTTTATTGGTGCCTGCGTAAAGACTGTTACAGTAGTCTATCCGTGATGTCACCAGGGCTACTGTAACAGTCTTTCTTGCCTCCAGTGGCAGCAAGTCAAAAAACTTCCTGAGTCCCTTTATGACACCGAAACATGTCCCTGCTACTCTTGATGCCTGTTGCTTAAAAGACAGGGCGTAATCGAAGTTGACCCCCAGGTTACGGGCCGAGTCGGTGGTATGAGGTGGTATTTCTGCTTCCTCTGGCCACCATACTCTGGGGATAAAATCGTTTTTAGGTCCAATTGACATGATCTCAGTCTTGCCCGTATTGCATTTAAGATGGTTTCTCCGCATCCAATCAAATGTAGCCGTCAGGCAACATTTGAGCTTTTCCTCCTAGACCGGATTTCCTCTATCCAGGGTCAGGATCAGTTGAGTATCGTCTGCATATGCCACCACATCAAAGCCAAAAGATGATATCAACCTGATCAGAGGTGCGGTATAGACATTGAACAATGTCGGGCTCAGACTGGACCCTTGAGGCACTCCCGTCAGCGGTTTCTCTTTGGAGTGAAATTCACCCAAGGTGACCACTTGTCTCCTGCCACTCAGAAAGTTCTTAATCCATTCTAGGACTGTACCTGTAATGCCAGATGTTATTAGCCGGTCGATCAAGATGACGTGTGAGACCGTGTCGAAGGCCGCCGACAGATCTAATAAAATCAAGACGGCCTTCTTACCTTGGTCCAGAGCCAAGCGGATGGTATCAGTAGTGAACAGGAGAGCCGACTCAGTGGAGTGTTGGGCTCTAAAGCCTGCCTGATTAGGGTGCCACGCTTCACTGTCTTCCAGGAACTTGGTGAGCTGTTTGTTAACCAGTGACTCTGTGATCTTACACAATACTGGGAGTAATGAAATTGGCCTTAGGTTGGATAGGGTAGTAGGATCGGGGAGTTGTTTTTTTGCAACGGCTTAACTGCCGCTAATTTCCATTCTGGGGGGATATTGGCTGTCGCCAATGAGGTGTTTACAATTTCATTGATTACTGGATTAGCTACCTCCACAGTCAAGTGTAGGAGCCTAGGAGGGCATGGGTCAAAGGGTGAACCCGACTTAGTAGCCAATATTACCCGATGTGTCTCATCAAGACTAATTGGCTTGAAGGTCGCCAGCTGATCTGCAGCCTGGCCCCCCTTCCTGTTCCCCTCTCCTGACTCTAAAGCAGGGACTGTGAAATCCTTCATGAGTCCTTGTACTTTTTCCTCGAAAAAATCTGCGATAGTATCACAGAGACTCTCCGAGGGCGGGATTTCCTGCACTAAAAATTTGGGCTTATTAAAATCGTTTACGATCTTAAAAATGGCTTTATGCTTGTTATTGGCAGTTACTCTTTCTACCTTGATCGCCTCCGTCATCACACACAGCCCTTCTTACCACTTTGTCTTGTCTGCTTAGATCTGTGCATACTTAGGCAATAAATTGTGAAAGAGGTGATGCTTCACAGAAACACTCAAGAAGTGGGCGTTTCTTTCAGTTAAAGGTAGCTTATTGTGGCATATAATCAGAAATTCTTGAAATCAATTTTCATACTTGAACTCCCACAGTGAACGAGACATCATTGCAAAGCAAGAGGCTTTAACAGGCAAACAATTTCTGCAATAAAAAAAAAACTTAAAAATGAAGAGTTAAATTGATATTTTCACTCACTCAGGTCTGTGACTTCATGAATAACCTAACCCTAATGTATGTGACCTTTTCCTACAATTCAAAGCTTCCTATTACCAGGCCTGCCAAACCATAAGATGTCACCGGAGTGACAAAGAATCTCTTGTTTTTAATTTGGTAAGGCACTATCCCATGCAGTTATTAGACAAACTAGATTATTAGAAGAACTGGATTATAAAAGCAGTCAGCTATATGTTTTTGGGATTCTGCTTAAACATACCTGTGTTTTTTCAGGGTGTGTTTTTTGATGGCTATTTTAAAGGTTGTTTTATAAGCTGGTTGGGAGGTTGAAACTACACAATCTAAGGTTGGGGATGGGCATTCCAGTGAAGCTGCTCAAGAAAATGAATATGTAAAAGCAAGAATGTACATAGAGAAGTTTGGGAGGTGAAGGTTAGCAGAGAACAGAAGTCTGGACAGTAAGTGGCAAGAATCTCAGCTAAATAATAGGGTATTGGAGAGGGATTGGGGGTTAGTCCATGAATGTACTTGAACATCAAGGCAAAGAGTTTGAATTATGCTTTGTAACTGGCTGAAAGTGGAAGATTTTGTCAAAGGGACAGAAAGTATACTTTGGAAGACCCAGAAGCAGCCTGTTGCAGACGTCGGCAGAATATGAAAAGTGCATTTATGTAGGAATTAACTGTAGACTTTGAAAGGTACGGATGGGTTCTTTTGATGCTGAGGTGCAGTGACTCTTTTGGTGATGAAAAAATATAGGTACCTTTTGGAGTTGTATAGCTCTCCGCGACTTGTGGTAAAATTAGTAGGAATGAAATTAGGTAGATAAAAAGATTAGTGGAGTTTGGAGAAATGGTTTGGAGATTGGAATATATGGGACTTGGGCTTTCAATGAATTTTCTATGCGAGGTCATATAGCCATCCTGACTGATGGGTAACACTTTGTTATTTCAGAACGGCTTTGAAGTGTACAAGAAGGGATAGACAATAGGCTCAGGGCGTAATCGGTAAGGAGACTAGAAAAGCTAAAAAGAAAAAAACAGTTAATGTCACATAGGCTGGAGTTGAACAACAAGAAGAGAAGAACTTTAGGACTGTGTCATATGAGACACCTACTAGAAAAGGGTGTAGGAAGGTCTGTCTGCGCACAGTACTACAAGACAAAGAATTGGAGTAGGAAGAACCACCATCAGACAGCTAGCAAAAACGCTGAAGAAAAACTGTTGAGTCTGATGGCATGATCAACTGTACGGCTAATGATGAGCCAAAAATCAGAAAAGACTGTTCATAACGTTTCCTAAACATTAACAGAGGTGAAATGCTGACAACAATTATACTTTAAACCTATGTAAGCCACCCAGCAGGTACAGTTTGATTTGACAGTGTGCTCAACATTATTATTATTATTTTTTTTTTTTAATAGTCTGAAAACACCTACAGTTTTGGGCCGGTTGCCAAGAATTCCACAAGAGCCCTTAATAAAACATTTAGCTTGAAAGGTTTCAAGTGTTGATGCACATCTTTCATCTTTATTACTGAGATAATAACCATGTACACTCTCTGTACCCACCTGTTCCATTCCGTTATAGTACAGGTCTCTGGCAGCAGCAACTGCAGCGAGATTATTGGCCTCTGCTGTGGCCTGCACATAAAAAATAACAGCATATTAAGGGCAAACATGTCTACTACACAGCTAAAAGCACAAGTTACTACTTGTGTAACGATATATCTGTAAGAGACATTAGTTAGTATTAGATTCCTTACCTTAGAATATCCCCAGGCGTCAGACTGGATCCGGAAATTTTTGCGTAGCAGTACCCTTGCGCGTCGGTAGGCGTCGTCTGCGGCTCCGCGTCCGTCGTCGGAGTACTTAGACCCGCCTCCGCGTGCTGACGTCAGTTCTTAGACACAGATTTTCCGCGCCAGAAGCGCTGAGCCATGTTAAAAACAAACACTGGTGCCATTGAAACTAGGGCCCTGAAAGGGGGTAACCCTAACCCTAGATATCGGTTCGCAGAACGGGGAGGATGGGTGGGTCGGTAAAGAATCTAATACTAACTAATGTCTCTTACAGAAATATCGTTACACAAGTATTAACCTGTGCATCTGAAAGAGACACGTTAGTATTAGATTCCTTACCTTAGAATAGATACCCCAGCAATACCAACCCCGGTGGTGGGTCTGCGAACCAATAATCACACACCAGAAAGTCCTGGAGGACAGAACGGCCAAAGAAGCCATCCCTCCGGACTTGGCTGTCCAGGCAGTAGTGTCGTGCAAACGTGTGCAGCGAGGCCCACGTAGCTGCCTGACAGATGTCTTGTAAGGGCACTCCCCGGCCCAGGGCAGTTGTAGTCGCCGTGGCTCGGGTAGAATGAGCCCGCAATCCAACAGGGGGCTCCTTTTTAGCCAAGGAGTAACATGCCTGGATACACAAGATGATCCACCGGGAGATGGTCCTCTTGTGCACCGCTTTCCCCTTCTTAGCACCCACGTAACCAACAAAGAGTTGGTCATCCACCCGGAACTGGTGTGTGCGATCCAAGTAGAATGAGAGCGCACGTTTTGGGTCCAGACGGTGGAGCCGCTCTTCCTCTTTAGAGGGATGCGGCGGCGGGAAGAAGGTTGGCATGGTGATAGACTGCCCGATGTGGAAGGCCGTGACAACCTTGGGCAGGAAAGATGGCTTAGTGCGCAACACCACTTTGTCCGGATGGACAGAAAGGAAAGGTGGAGTACAAGAAAGGGCCTGGAGCTCACTCACTCTCCTGGCAGAGGTGATGGCAACCAGGAAAGCAGTCTTCAGAGTAAGAAGGCGGAGAGGACAGTTGTGAAGTGGCTCAAAGGGAGCGCACATCAGAAACGTAAGAACCAGGTTCAAGTCCCACTGAGGCATCACAAACGGAACAGGAGGGAATGTGTGTGTGATGCCCTTTAGAAATCTATTTACAATAGGGGACTTGAACAAAGAAGGTTGATCAGGCAGCCTCAGAAAGGCTGAAAGGGCAGAAAGGTAGCCCTTGATAGTGCCCAGAGCAGAGCCCTGCTGGGCAAGAGAAAGAAGGAAGAGAAGAACCTCAGAGAGAGGGGCAGCAAGAGGATCCACAGCCTTTGCTGTGCACCATGCCACAAATCTGTTCCACCTGCAGGCGTATACCGACTTTGTGGAGGGACGCCTGGCTGCCAGAATGACGTTACAGACTTCAGGAGGCAAGTCAAATGGCCTCAACTGTCGCCGCTAAATCTCCAAGCATGGAGGTGGAGACTGGACAGGTTCAGTGGAGGACCGTCCCCTGCTGCTGCGACAGAAGGTCCTCCTGAAGAGGCAGACGAACCGGGGGATCGACTGACATACTGAGTAGCTCTGGATACCAGTACCTTCTCGCCCAGTCCGGAGCCACAAGGATGACTGGGGCCCGGTCACGCTTGATCTTCTTCAGCACTCTGGGCAGAAGTGGTATAGGCGGAAAGGCGTACAACAGACCGCAACTCCACTCGCGACGAAAAGCTTCTCCGAGCGAGTGCCGCCTTGGAAATTCCAACGCGCAGAACTGATGACATTGCGCGTTCTCTTCGGTGGCGAATAGATCTAACCAAGGCTCTCCCCATCGCTGAAAGAGGCCTTGCGGCACGTCAGAGTTCAGACGCCATTCGTGATCCATCATGCACCGACGGCTGAGCTCGTCCGCACTGGCATTCAGAGAACCTGCCAGGTGTTGAGCCACCAGGGTCACGCCCTGGCGTTCCAGCCATTGCCAGAGGCGCAGAGCCTCCTGGCAAAGGGTCCACGACCCCACCCCGCCCTGTTTGTTGCAGTACCACATGGCGGTGGTGTTGTCCGTGAACACCTGCACTACACTCCCCCGGACAGAGTGGAGGAATGCCTTCAGTGCCAGACGAATCGGCCGTAACTCCAACAGGTTGATGTGGAGCCGGGCCTCCGCCGGAGACCAGAGGCCTCTGATCTCCGCCTCTCCCATGTGGCCTCCCCAGCCCTGGAGGGACGCGTCCGTCACAACTACGTGCTCCGGTTGGGGAAGGGAGAGGGATCCGCCGCTGACCCAGTCGCGGTCCGTGAGCCACCACTGCAGCTGTCTCGCAGTGCCCTCCGAGATCAGGACGTGATCGGACAGGTTGCCCTGATGCTGGGCCCACTGAAACTTCAGGTCCCACTGCAGAGCCCGCATCCGCCACCTGGCGTGATGCACCAGTAGGATGCAGGAGGCCATCAGCCCCAGAAGCCGCAGCGTCAACCTGACCGAGACCCGGGATAACGGCTGAAAGATGGGAATCAGAGCCTGAATATCCAGGACCCGCTGTTCGGGTGGATAAACCCGAAACCGCGCCGAGTCGAGAACCGCTCCGATGAAGAGGAGCTTTTGAGAGGGGCATAGGTGTGACTTCGGCACATTGATGGAGAACCCCAGCTGGTGCAGGAGATCTGCCGTAGTCTGGAGGTGGCTGACGACTGTCTGGGGCGAGCCCACGGTCAACAACCAGTCGTCGAGGTAGGGGAAGACTGAAACCCCTAACCTGCGCAGATGAGCTGCGACCACCGCAATCACCTTTGTGAACACCCGTGGGGCGCAGGTAAGGCCGAAGGGGAGCACGGTATACTGAAAGTGCTCGTGGCCAACCGTGAACCGCAGGTAGCGCCGGTGGGCCGGCAGGACGGGGATGTGGAAATAAGCGTCCTGCAAGTCCAACGCTACCATCCAATCTCCTGGGTCCAGAGCAGCTAGGACCTGAGCCAGTGTCAGCATCTTGAACTTCTCCTTCCGGAGGAAGCCGTTGGCGTTCTGTAGGTCCAAGATAGGGCGCGTAGGCCCCCTTTACCCTTCTTGGGTACCAGAAAGTAGTGGGAGTAGCAACCACACCCTACTTCTGGCCCAGGAACGCGCTCGATGGCCCCCTTGGCCAAGAGGGCCGTAACTTCCTCCTGCAGAAGTCGCAAATGATCCCCCGAAACACAGTGGTTCTGCGGTGGCATGGCTGGAGGAGTCGCCTCGAAGGGGAGGGAGTAGCCCCTTCGGACGATCTGCAGCACCCACCTGTCCGATGTGACGGTGCGGCAGTGGAGGAGGTGATGGCGAACCCTGCCCCCCACTGACGTCACATGGGCCTGAAAGCACGGACTAGGAGAGTTTTGAGGCGGATGCTGCGGGGGAAGGTGTGGACTGACCTCGGCGTTGTCCCCGACCGCCACCACGGCGGTTTCCACGGCCACCACCACGTTGGGTATTACCCTGCAGAGCGTGGCTGGCAGCACGTGTGGGTACACCCCTTCCGTGGCCACGAAAGGAATGAAAGGCAGCCGATTGCTGGCGCGGGGCCGAGAGGCCCAAGGACTTGGCCATAGCCCTGGAGTCCTTAAAGCGCTCAAGCGCATGGTCTGCCTTGTCGCCAAAAAGGCGACGCCATCAAACGGCATGTCCATCAGTGTGTTTTGGACATCGGCCGAAAAGTTGGCGGACCTAAACCAGGCGTGACGTCTGACCGCCACTGTCGTTGCCATCGCTCTACCTAGTGAGTCGGTGGTATCCAGCCAACACCGGATAGAATATTTGGCTGCATCCCGGCCCTCCACAAGGGCTTGGCCGAGTTTGGCCCATACCTCCAACTGACACTCTGGCAGCACTTCCGCAACCGTATCCCACAGGGAGTGGGTGTAACGGCCCAAGAGGCACGCGGTGTTGGAAGACCGCAGTCCCAGACTAAGGGATGAGAAGATCTTTTTACCATACTGCTCATACCTCTTGGATTCCCTGTCCGGCGGAGCCGACGGGAACGCGGTCTGGGAATTGGAGGCCTGGATAACCAGGCTCTCTGGGGTGGGGTGGGTGGACAGGAAACATGGGTCGCCCGGGGCCGGGCGGTGGCGTCTTGCCACGTTCCCATCTACGGGCGAACCCGTAGCGGGCTTGGACCAAGTGCCCAAAAGAACGTCGGTTAAGGCCTCATTAAACGGCAGCAGAGGCTCGGCCGAGCATGACTGCGGCTTAAGGACCTCGGTGAGGAGGTTAGTCCTCACGGCCGCGACGGGGAGCTCAAGGCCCAAGGCCTTCGCAGCCCTCATCAACACCACACTATAGGTTGCCCCTCCTCCGTAGCCACGGTAGGAGGCGAGACAAAGCCAGTGTCAGGCGAAGTGTCTATACCACTGGCCTCCCCAAGTTCCTCTGCCCAGTCCTCAGACCCCTCCCAATCCCCCTCATCACCCATCTCCTGGTATTCAGGGTTAGGAAAGGATGGGGCCGGTTCATGGAAAACGAATTCTCCGAACGGCGTCTGAAGCGGCGCCCAGCGGCGCCGCACCGGCACCGGAACCGGGTCGAGGGAGGCGTCAGGGACGGCGCCGCCCGAGGACGGCGCCGGGGGTGACACCTGAGGGGTCGGCGCCGGGGTGGTCATGAAATCCACCGGCGACGACCCGGAACCGGATCCAGTGGGGCCCTGCGGCGCCGGGCCCGAAGGCGCCAGCGGCGTCGGAGCTGGAGCACCCGACGGCATCGGGGCCAAAGCCCCCGACCCGCTAGGACCCCCAGACGGCATTGCTGGGCCCGAAGGCGCCGCGGAGCCCGTCGGAGGAGAGAGAGACCTCATGGCCATGAGGAACCGCTCGATCTCCTCCGGCGTCGCGTTAGGCCCAGGGACCGTAGGGTATGAAGCCGGACGCGGCGCCTGCGACTCCGACGGAGCCGCGGGGGCGGTGCCACCTGAACCTCCGGCCGCGTCGCGCGAGCGTCGGGGGAAGAGCGATGACGTCTCTTCGACTTCTTGTGCTTACCTGATGACTTCGACCCTGAGGAGTGATGTCGACTCCCGGAGCTATGATGGCTCCGCTCCCGCGACCAGTCCCTCGACCTCCGTCCGGACCGGGACCTCTTGGCGCGGGGCCGACTGCCGGAGTTCGAGTCGCTTACGGGACCGCTCCCGTCTAGCCTTCGAAGTCAGGGCCCGGCAGTCGGAACAGGCCTTGTCGTCGTGGTCGACGCCGAGACAGTGGAGACACCGACGGTGAGGGTCCGTGACCGACATCAGCCGGTCGCAATCCTCACAGGGCTTAAAACCAGGCATCCCTACCGGCACCGCATCGGAGTCGAAGACTCAAAAAAGGAGATCAAAAAGATCAAAAAGAGTTAGTCAAAAAGTGACCAAGGTACCACTTTTTCCGGATCTGCACTGCTGGCGCGGAAAAAGAAGAACGGACGTCAGCACGCGGAGGCGGCGTCTAAGTACTCAGACGACGTCATCACGGCACCCACGACGCCGACGACGGACGGGGAGCCGCAGGCGACGCCTACCGACGCGCAAGGGTACTGCTACGCAAAAATTTCCGGATCCAGTCTGACGCCTGGGGATATTCTAAGGTAAGGAATCTAATACTAACGTGTCTCTTTCAGATATTATTTATAGATCAAAGAGGAGTATGGCGATACTCTGAGACTTAGAAGGAAAGTAACATTCGGAGTAAGAGGCCTACATGCAGACACCCCTCTAAAGGAAATCAGGGGTGCCTTTTCTTAAGCACTAGGAGTCACAACTTCACAAACCAAAAGACTACTGATTTTGAAATTGATGACATTGAGAGACGTGGCTAGCCTTCACGAGGCTGGGGACCTATTTGTAGGGAAAAGCAGTTTGCTAGATTCCGCTGGTTCAAAGGTTTGCATAATTTTCTCCAGCAGGCCTCTGATTAGAGTGGAAAAGGTCTTGTGGGAACAAAGAAATAACAGCCACAAGATACAATCGCTTCAAATCAATCTGTTGCTGATACCTCAGGTGAATCTTGAATGCAAGGTATGCTTTCAATTTCAAGTGAGATGCATGCAAGCAGGTTTCACAACATTTTGCAATTGTTTATAATTTCATATACCCCCAATACCTTTTCAAGGCTATAACATCAGTATATGATAAACTCAGCTTACCTGAAGCATTGATTTAGGGTGTGGCAAATCTTCTCCTTGGTAAATTTTAATATAAGCCTACAAAAAAACAAAAAAACTTAAAGTAGTAAGTATGTTTTGCTATACTGGTTGCTAACAGCAGAGAAAATGGCAGTCTGGAAGTTACATCTTTACTTTTCTGAGGACTGAATATTTCCCTCCAAGAGGGTCTCAGATTAAACCTGATCGAGCCCATTACATTTCTAGTCCAAGGGGTGTTCAACATTGGTCCAGAAAAATGGCTCTCAGTATATTAATAGAAAATAAATTTACATTCCATTAACCTAAACGTAACTCTTCTATATTGGGATTATTCTGAAAATGTATAGACTTTGTGTCCCTCTGAACCTATGCTGGACTCCCTAGTCTTTTATGCAGCAAGATAACCTGCATACCTCCCAACCCTTCCCATCTGCTATAGCCAGTAATAGAGTAAGTAGGCAGCATATATTGCTGTAGTTTTGTGGATAGAGTCCTGTATTTCAGCAACGAGTCGCTTCAGATTACTTGGATTTGTGAAGGTACTCACGGTCTAGTACTGCTAGCCTAAAACAACACATCTGTTTAGGGGCATACAACCATTTAGGACACCCGAGTCACCCCTCTATACTTTCTGCAGACATTATGCTGAAGTGCTAGCACTTTCTTAATTAGGACAGGCTAAGACATGTTTGACTAAATCTTGTGCGAGACATCTAACTGCCCAATGTTTTGAGAAAATATTCCCACACGCAGTTGCTAAGAGTATGGTAGGAATGAATAAGTAAAATATATTCTCTATAATAACTCCGCTATGTACAAACATTTCTGCTGTTCAGAAATGTCCAAAATCAGGGAATAGAAATCAAATCTCAGAGTTGTTTTTTTATAATTTTTATCCTAACGTGACTCTTCAGCAGTCTGCAGTGAATCCCCTTCCCACTTACGGCATATGTAAAAATCTTTACTGCCTGCAGCCTTCTACTAGGAGGAAAGTGCAGTTTTAGAGTTCCACCCCCATAATCTCGGTGCCTCTCCTTGAAGGTTTGCAGCTCCAGTCAATAGTTGCCTACAGCTAGGAGAGGAGGGGGCTGGGGGGGGGGGAAAGAAAGTGAATTGAAAAATGAATTGAAATATGTTGATAAATCCACACCGCAGGCGAAACATCGGGCTCATCACAGACATTTGATTTTTAGTACCACACGAAAGAAGAGCTTTTAGCACGGAGGCAACACTTTCACTGTTATCGTTATAAGGAAATATCTTTCACACGGACATTTAACACTTGTAAAAGACTGATTACTGCATTGTGGGAGACCGAGTTTATCCACCAGATATGTAGCGAAAAAAGCGGGAGAGTCAAACTTAACACCGAGCCAATAGATAGTCAGAAGGAGGGCTCTCGCGATAGTTAAATGGGAATTCAAAAGGGGTGCCTAGCACTATGGGAGTAAAGGAAATGATGGGAGTTGGTTATGATACACGGCAGGTACGTTAAGCAATTCGAACCTTGAATGTAATAACTGAGGTTGTTTGAGTAGTGATCACTGAGTCTAACACGGGAATATGTAAGCTTTTTAAGCATGTTAGACAGATAAGACGTGCAAGAAACACACGATGTCATCAACGAAGGTACACCTAAGGGGTTTAACTAGCGAGGGTACAGAGCTGGTAATCTTGAGGTTAAACATAATTAAACCAGAGGGTTAGTGTGTTATGGAAAATGAATGCGTATCAGATGTGTAGTTAAGAAATAGTGTGAGTCATCAAGGGGAAAGATGGACTAACCGGTCAATAGTGCGCAATGTAAAAGTTGTTTATTTAAATATGTGATTTATTTAACCATGTGTCATATCGCATACCATGAATGTAGTAAATACGCATGATGTCTGTTGCCGTTTTCATGAAATGTTTATCCATGAAACATTTTCATAATAATGTGTGCTAGTTGAAACCATATAAGTAATTGGTATATGTTTTATTATTCCTAGTGACCCCCGAAGAAGGGCTCTGAGTAGCCCGAAATGCATTGGGTTTTTAAATGAATAAACGCTGTCTGTGACGAGCCTCGCATCTATCATATTTATTCTAGAGGTCCGGATGGGCACAGTTTAAATACATGAAACTTTGTAAATAAGCGATTAATTCCGCAAGTGGATGTCAATTACAAGAAAATAACCAAAGACTAATATGTTGAATTAAGCTGATTGAGTAAAGTGAAAAGAATTGGATCAAATTTACACGCAAAGGATGACGCTATAAAGCCACACAGAGCTGTGCACGAGGGAGGTACATAAACATGTCCCCTTCTCGAATCATGTCAAATTCCGGTGGCAACAGGGCAAGCCATCTCCTCGTTGCACGCATACATCAACAAAAAATAGTCAAACGTTAAGTTTATAAATGATTTTTCAAAAAATGGTGTGCATTCCATCTCTTCTGATGAGTCTTTCATAAATTCCCATGCCTGAATCATTCCCCGTCGTCGGAGTGGGAGTCCCACGGTACATAAAAAAGCAATAATATGCCATAATTGCATGGAAACAACCTGGTAAAACCATCCAGGAAGTAAAGTAGCCCAAGCTACAGGAGAAATAACCTCCACATCCATGACTATCCTAGTCATTTTGTATAGTCCAAACTGCAGCCAATCAGGCGACAGCACCCACCAGAAGGTTCTCCCCAGAGGCTCAGGCTCTCAGATTTTCTCGCAAAGGAGTGATGATAACCATAGTAGCCTAGAGCCTCCAAGGGGAGGTGGGTGGGTGCATGTGAATCTATGAAAGACACCAATACTGGAGAACCACAGATTACAGGTAAGTAACTATTGTTCTTCTCCAGTATTGGGGTATCTTTCATAGATTCACATGCCTGAATCAGAGTAGAGAGCAGTATATATACGTGTTCGGCAGACGCTATTTGCAGTAAAGCTTGCATATAAGAGATGCCCATAATATACAATATATAACCATGCAGAAATGCAGTTACATGAGCATGTATAAAAGAGCAATAAAGCATAACAAGCGTCTGACATCAAAAGAGGAGGTGGGAAACAGAGGCTCACCTTATTTGAAAAGATTACGCAGAACTGCTTGACCCACTGAAGCATCGGTCTCGCTGGCTGCATCCAAACAGTAGTGTTTGGTGAAAGTATGGTGGCTGTCCCATGTTACCGCTCTGCAGATGTGCTGGAGAGGGACTCCAGCGAAAAGAGCAGTTGATGAAGACACGGCTCTCGTAGAGTGCGCTCTTGGAGTTGCTTGCAAAGGTTTTCCTGCTTGTGTATGGCACAAAGAGATAGCTGTAGGAAATCCATCTTGCAACTGTTTGTTTAGATACTGATTGGCCCTTACGGATTCCTCCATAGGCGATAAACAGCTGATCAGATTTTCGTAAAGTGGCTGCCCTTTGTAAATAGAATCTTTAAACACCTCTTAATGTCCAGTGTATGCAATGCCCGTACTGCAGGGGATTGTGGGCTAGGAAAAAATGTCTTTAAGATGACTGGCTCATTTAGGTGAAAGTCTGAAGGCACCTTAGGCATTAATTTTGGGTTTGTGCGGAGCATCACTGAGTCATGTGCGAACTGTAAGAAAGGTGGATGAACTGTCAAAGCCTGGATATCGCTGACTCTTCTAGAGGAAGTCAAGGCCAATAAAAGTGACACCTTCCATGTAAGGAATTTCAAATCGACTCTGTATCGATTCAAAAGGATGGCGCATGAGCTGCGCTAATACTACATTGAGATGCCACGATGGTGATGGACGACGTACCGGAGGAAACATTCTAAAAAGTCCCTTGAAGAATTGTTGCATTATTCTTGAAGAATAAAGTGAGGAGGACCCATCTTGTCTGTATCTTGAAATTGCTGCTAGGAAAACTGTCAGAGTTGCATGCAACAACCCCGACTTTGCCAGGTGCAAGAAAAAAGGTAAGATTTGCTCTGGCGTAGCTAGAAAAGGATGAAGTCCAGCTGAAAGACACCAAATACAGAATCTCTTCCATTTAAGTCTGTATGTTTTAACAGTAGCAGGTGCTCTTGCTTTGGCCAGTACTTCCTTGCAATCTGCAGGGATATTCAGATGGGTGAATTCAAAGTACTCAGGCGCCAGGCCGCTATCTTCAGAGATGCTGGGTCTGGATGGAAGATCTGACCATCCTGGATGGAAAGGAGGTCCGGAATTGGCCGGAGCTGAATAGGTTTGCACTCTGATAGGAGAAGGAGCTCGGTGAACCAGTATTGGCGAGGCCACCTGGGGGCAATGAGAATCAGTCGACACGGTTCCTTCTTCATCTTCCGCAGGACCCTGGGAACTATTGGTATCGGAGGAAAGGCGTAAGCAAATTCTTGAGACCAGTTGATCGAAACCGCATTCCCCTGAGAGTCTTTTTGGGGATGCCAGCTTGCAAAGAACCGGCATTTGCTGTTCTTCCTGGTGCCGCTCGTAGCCGTGGATTAAACGGTGTAAAGACTTTGCCGTGCATACTTTGGGGTTTGTTTTTCTGCTAACCTGCTGGGCACGCTGAATTGAACACCGGACTGAGCAGCGGAGCTCAACAGCCGACGACGGGACTGCGAGGACCACAGGCCAGTGCGCGAGTCATCAGTCGCACCTGGCCCTTTGCACACCCTCTTCCCGCCTACTTCATCCCTGTGAGCACTTATACGGCTCGCAGTCCCCGCTCCGCGGGTGCCGCTCGTAGCCGTGGATTAAACGTGTAAAGACTTTGCCGTGCATCCTTTTGGGTTGGTTTTTCTGCTAACCTGCTGGGTACGCTGAATTGAACACCGGACTGAGCAGCGGAGCTCAACAGCCGACGACGGGACTGCGAGGACCACAGGCCAGTGCGCGAGTCATCAGTCGCACCTGGCCCTTTGCACGCCCTCTTCCCGCGACTTCATCCCTGTGAGCACTTATACGGCTCACGGCCCCCGCTCCGCGGGTGCCGCTCGTAGCCGTGGATTAAACGGTGTGAAGACTTTGCCGTGCATACTTTGGGGTTTGCTTTTCTGCTAACCTGCTGGGCACGCTGAATTGAACACCGGACTGAGCAGAGGAGCTCAACAGCCAACGACGGGACTGCGAGGACCACAGGCCAGTGCGCGAGTCATCAGTCGCACCTGGCCCTTTGCACGCCCTCTTCCCGCCCATTATTTCATCTATTTAGCTACGCCTTCTTTACCGGCCCGCGGGACACGCCGGGGCGAAGCCCGGGCAAAGGGCGGGCCGTCTGTGGCCGTCTGGGGCCGTACGAGACCGGGCCAGGCCCTGTCCCTTTTGTTTTCATCTCTGTGGACTTACTGTGTTATGTATATATAGCCCTGTTGTATTGTATTCTGTTAACATTGAGCACAATGGTTCTCCGCTCAGGGAAGGGGAGAAAGGTAACCCTCAATACTGCTGGTGGGGTAGTAACGGGGACTATGGATCAATTTCTTAAACGGGCTACGGATATACTGGAAAAAGAAATAGCCCTGACAGAAAAAAGACTGTCCATAGACTTAGTGACAGAGAAGCGCTCATCCCTGGGTCATATAGGGGTAGCTGCTTCCCCTGATCCAGGACTATCAGATTTAACTGCCGCCCAACGTTTCACGCCAGACCCTTTGTTACAAGAATTGGACGCTGTAGAAGCTACTTTAAATTCCACCACAAATAGTATAGCTTCTGGTGGATCTAATGAGTCCTTATCCTTACAATGTATCTCTATAAATTCTCCCCTATCATCTACTCCCTCTATATCACTTAGCTCCCCGGAAATAACACCAAGACCTGTTTTGAGAGGGAAAATCAAGCCTAGCTTGATTAAAAGTAAAAACTATAATAGTAAGAGGAAAAGAGGGGACAATGCCCAGAAGGGGAGCCTGGTTAAAATACCTAAATTAACTCACCCAATAGGGAGCCCCCACCTAGATCCTGTCCTTAGCACAAACAATGAGCTTTTGGGGAAAATAGAAGTTATGATGAAGTCTCTCATATTGCCCTTTGTTGAACGGAAGAGAATGATTATTAGTAAATTGGACCAGCTGGAAAAACTAGTAAAAGAAAATGGTAGCACACTAGATAAGCTAGTTCCTATGGGGAGCCTGTTAAGACATCCAAGACATCTACAGCTGTTAGCCAGCCACGTTGACTATGTGGTGCTGTCCAGGTAACTACTAATATACCTGCGAGTAAAAATGTAGTTACCCCAAATGTTGCCCCTCAGTTATATCAGGGTGGTAACAAATCTGACCTTACTAACAAGCCCGCAAGTAAACCGTCTAGTGGCCCACTAGCGGCTGTCCAGGTTACGTCCAAGGAACCTGATCCTCTACCTAAAAAGAAGGGGGAAGCAGGTTATAGTAAGAGAGGGAGACTTCTAACACCGGAGCTCCCACCCGAAGCCAGCCCCTTGGTGGTTATCTTAGCTGGTGTGCCAACCCTGAGGGAGCATGTCCAGGAATCTTTTGCTTCGCTTAAAAATAAGGTCACTAATTGGCTTAGCTTGAATATACCGTTGCCCCCCATCTCACTGGCGAGATTGTAATGGTAAGGAGAACACCCTGGATAGGTAGAACGGCAAGAAGAATAAAAGGTGACTGTATAGTGGTTACCTTTAGAGATCAGAGAACGGTCTCTCATATATGTGCCTGGCCTAACCAAGGGTTAGATGAAATTATTCAGACCCTTCCACTAACCTTTTTTTACCCACGCAGCAATGGGGAGGTTTAATGAGTGGACAAGTGTAGAAAGGAGGGGAGTGAATAGGGGGAACTGGAATAGACCGGCCCCCCCGTTCATACCAGATATGTTCCTTAGCTATAACCGCTTTAACTGCCTAGAGGCTGTAGATTGACTGTACCCAATACAAAAGATAAGGCCTCATCGGGATCAGGAAGGGGAGGGAAGGGCTACCCCAGAAGAATCATTAAGTCAAGTAGGGTCTAATCCTGTGGATGATGGTGGCCCTAACGGCAGCATGGACCCAGGCACGCTGGAGGAAGAAGACTATGGGGGGATATGCCGCCAATACAATCCTTCTACGCCAAAGAGTGGCGACCAGGGGGCTGTAGATGTTACATCTAGGGAGCAGAATACAATTCCAGAATTAGAGCGAATAGACTGCCAGAGGGGGTATACATTAGCCTGCTGGAATATCGCAGGCTGGAACAGCAAACTAGAATCCTTGGGCTGGAGAGATTTTAAGGATAGATTTGATATCCTCTGCCTCCAAGAGACATGGAGTGTTGAAGATGTAAGCTATGAGGGCTTTGTCTCGTTCAATCTACCAGCCCAGAGATCAACAATGGTCAGAGCTAAAGGAGGACTACTGATCTTGCTCTCCATTAATTTCCCAGCAAAGGTTATTTTGTATGAAAAGGTTGGATATCACTCCCAGTTATTATGGTTGCAGGATAAAAATGGCCGAAATGTCCTGCTGATTAATTATTATAATAGCTTGCCGGATCCCTTACGTTCGGCTGCAGTAAATGAATTGGAGCAGGCATTGGACAAAATTTGCCAGGTTAATCGTGCTAATTTCCTATGTATTTGGGGGGGGATTTTAATCTCCAAATGTGTCCGTTATCACTAACTAAGGTATGTGGGTTTAATGACGATAGAGGTGATGGGTGTGTACATTTCACTCATAATATGTACGGAGAGTCACTGAATTCAGTGCTACTGAAATACGATCTTGTTGCCCTGCAAGCTGCAAAGGATGGGGAGGGCAAAACTGTCCCTACTTTCACTGGGAGGAGTGCTGCCACGGTTATCGACCATTTGCTGATCTCAGATAATATCAGTGGGTTTTGTAATACCCCTGTCGTATTGGATCTTGCGATCAGCGAGCACAACTGTGTTACATTGGTTCTATATATTTGGGGCTTTAAAGAATTGGCAGCTAAAACTATTGTTACTGATATTGTGCCATGCAGACCCAATGGTAATAGGATTAAATGGAGGGGAGATAACGCCGAAAACCTACTGGCGAAAATTGTGGCGGCTTGTTTACCTAATCTGCATCGTTGTTTGGATGAAAACACTGATTCGAGGAGTATTTTGGCTGGTTTTAGTGAGATTAATTCCGTAATTGGAAATGTTATGACTGTCTCTGGGCCTAGTAGTAAGAAACCGAGGTCAGGCTGGTTTGATACGGCATGCTCTGGGGCACTACGGAGGGATAGGTTATATATTAAGAACCTTAGGGCTGCTTATAATGGGCATATAAAACGCAGGAAGCATGAATTACAGGAGGAAGCATGGGATAAGTTGGCCAAGGCTGTTGAACTTTCTGACAGTAAACTTTTTGGGGATACTGTCAATAGCCCTTTCCTTAAAAGTGATAATACCCCGGTCCTCACTGCCCAGGTCAGTGAGGAATGCTGGGTAACGCACATTACGAGTATTTTTGACCCGGAAGGGGAGGGTGTTTTGGAGGCCCCAGTGGCCAATTTTTGGCCAATTATCCCATTGAACATCACTGTCCTCGAGGTGGAGCACGCCATTGGACTTAGTGAGGGTGGGAAAGCTCCGGGGCATGACGGGGTGCCCATTGACCTGTACAAGGCCGATATAAAACTATGGAGCCCCGTCCTGACCAGGGTTTTTAATGCGGTGGTTGTGGAAAGTACGCCACTATCTTGGGGGGAATCTATAATCATCCCTATTTATAAAAAGGGAGATAGGTCGGAAGCGAAGAACTACCGACCTATCTCCCTCTTAGACTCATCACCTAAAACGATGAGTCGAGTAATGTTGGCCAGGCTGGAGGAATGGGCCGAAGGTGGTGGCATCCTTGCGCAGTCCCAATTTGGGTTCGGTAAGGGTCTGGGATGCGTAGAACAGTGCATTAATTTAGATATCTTAATAGGGAAGTATACGCGCGCAAAGCAGGGATCACTCTTCCTCTGCTTTGCGGATCTTAACAGCGCGTTTGATCTTGTTGATCACGTGCTGCTATGGTCAACCCTATTGGAACAAGGAGCTCCTGCTGGGATTATTTATTTCCTGGCAAGATTATACACCAAGTTATCTGCCCGTATAAGATATGGACAAGGGGGAGAATGTACTGCTGGTATCCAGGTAAACCTGGGTATTAGACAAGGATGTGTTCTTGCGCCCCTTCTTTTCTCCCTCTTTATTAATGCTATTGATACTGAGCTTAAAGAGGTTAACTCTGATGCCCCACAAGTAAATGGCCAGGCTACCCCCGTCTTGCTTTATGCTGATGATTCAGTCCTTATATCTAGAACCCCCCGCGGTCTGCAGAAGCTAATGGACACATTTGCGGGATTTATCAAGGGCAGGAAGCTGAAAATAATACTACCAAAACTTTTATTATGCAGTGTGGGAAGAAAATGAGGACGTTGAAATCTTTTTATATAGAAGATGAGAAAATTGAAATTGTGAAAAACTTCTGCTATTTGGGTATAACGTTTAGCAGTAATGGCATATGGTCTCAAGAGGTAACTAACGTTAAAGCTTAAATGTCGAGGAGTGCTCATGGAGTTTTTAAATTCGCGACTAAACTGGGGGACCGTCGTATATATGATATGCTGCACATTTACAGGTGCAGATGGGTCTTAATTGCACTATACGGATCTGGTGTTTGGGGGCACTGTCGCCATGTGGATCTACAGGCGGAAGAGAATTGTTTTATTAAAAAATTGCTATGCCTTCCTAAATCAGCCTCAACTGAGATAACGCACTTGGAGTTGGAGTTGGAGTATTTGTCTGATCTAATAAGTTTAAGACCTTTGTTGGTGTGGAGAGCAATCTGGTCAAAAGAAGAAACTGGTTTTACCAGGAGTATTATTAGTGACTGTCTCCGCCTAGATAAATGTTCATTGATCCCATGGATTAATTATGTTATGATAACAGCAAAGGATGTATTTAATCTAGACGTCCAGGCAGACCCCAAATGCCTATCTGATATCCCCAAAAAAGAGCTAAAGTGCCGTTATATGGGTAAAAAAGCGCAAGCACAGAGAAATGTTAATATGTCGCTAACTACCCCACAATGTTATTACTCCAATATATCTACTTCTGGCTTTCAGAATTACTTGAGAATAGTTACCAGGCCATCCCATTGGTTTGTCCTCACTAGATTACGATTAGTAATTGTCCAACATTTGGTGCCATTTCCGCGCATGATACACCACCCTTCTATACCCTGCCCTTGCGACAGGGTTACTAAACAGAGCACTGCACATTTTTTTATTGATTTGTGACCTTTTCCTGCCCTTTCGTATTGTTTATTTGAAACCCTTATTAAAAAAAAAAGCTGTAAGAACGATTAAATCAGCAATGGGTTTGCTATTCTCCTTAGAGGATCCTGACATTTGTTTTTTTACAGCCACATTTGTCTTGAAATCAATGGCCGCTAGGGAAAGTATTTTTTTGATTAATTAAGCGGTCTATTAATCAATACGAGCGACACCTGTTTTTATGCACTTGTTTTTATGCACTTGTTTTAACCACTGTTTTTTTTGGGTTTTTTTTGTGTTTTTTTTGGAAAATCTTTATTAATCAACAGGCATTTTAGACCGGAATTTCGTTACAATATTACAGTTTGTGGTCCGTTTTTTATCTTTTGGAGGTACATTCCTTTGTTATGTTTGCTCGGTCGGAACTTTTTCGGAGTTGCATTGTAACAGTAAATTTTCTTGTATCATACATTGCGTTTCAGAAAATTCCTTCACACTTGCATTACACAGTTTTCTCGGCACATGCTTGCCCATACATTCGGTTATTAACCTTAGCATTTGTGTAACACTAACTTTCGCCTTATTGACTGTATCCAGTTTGTCTGTCCATTCATGATAACTTGTTTGAACATCCCCCCCCCCAACGTAGGCCATCATAACTTACACCTTATCATCTCCTTTTGTCCGCAGTCAGGTCCGCAGCCTCAACCTGCTCCATTTATTCCCTGTACAGCAGTGTAATCCCGTGGCCTGCCCCCAGTTTTGCTCATTCCCAGACGCATCCTCACTCATCTTCCCCATCTGAGTCAAAGTCCTCTCCCTCCGGAAGCGGGTCGCAGATGTCCCCGCGATATACATTCCACGCCATCCAAACCTTGTTCCACTTCCGGGGGGAGGCTCGGAGGAGATAGACCCCCCTCTCTGTCACCATCAAAGCGTCCATATTGTTTGCCCATCTACTCGCCGTGGGGAGATCTGGAGCCCCCCACTTCTGCGCGATGTCTCGCTTAGCCACTGTCATAGCCAGCGTAGCCCATAGCCTCCCATACCTACCCAAGTCGTTGGGTTCCCAAACATTTAGGAGACATTTGCGTGGGTCAGGCAGAATAGTGCTTTTAAGAGCTTGAGAGATAGTACGTAGCACCCGCCTCCAGTATTCCTGTATGTGTGTGCAGTCCCATAAAGTATGAAATAAAGTGCCCTCCTCTCCGCATCCCCGCAGGCAGAAGGGGTGTGGAGCTCTGTGTATTTTATGAAGCAGCGTTCTGGTATAGTAAATGCGGTGCAGGATCTTGAGCTGCACCAGTCTGAAGTTCGTCGAAATTCCTACTTCCCTTGGCGAGGCCAACGCCTCGTTCCATTCTGTTTCATCCATTTCTCCCACCTCCCCCTCCCATTTCCCTTTCAGTTTGTGTGTGGGGTCAGCTAGGTTGTTTATGATTTTTTTGTAGGTAAGAGAGGTCGCCTTGTGTTGCATGAAATCAGTGAGCAGTCTATCTTCTAGGGGTGAGGATTCCGGTAGGTTCGTGCCCGCCGGAATCGCCCGTAGCAGAGCATGCCTGATTTGGACATACCTATACGTCTCTGTTGACCTAAGTCCGTAAAGGTGTTGTAGTTGCGGAAACGACAGTACCGTGTCCTTGTCCCACATATCCCCAATCGTGGAAATGCCTATACGATCCCACTGTGTAAACCCTTTGCATATCCTCAGGGATCCCAGTGCCTTCGTGTCCCATAACGGTGTCAGTTTTGTTAGTGTCCCTTTCCACCCCAGCCGCGCCTGTGCTATGTGCCATAGTGTTGCTGTGTGCCGCGTCGGGCCTGTTAGGCGCCCCAGCTGCTGTCTGTTATAGAGCACCGAGAGCATACAGTCCGTCCCTAGTTGGGACCAGTCCGCTTGGTAAGCTGGGTCGTTCCTTGGGGCATGGATCCACTGGTTAATCACTTTAAGCTGAGCAGCCCAATAATAAAGCTGTATGTCGGGTAGTGCTATACCCCCTTCATACCAGCTTTTCACAAGCTTATCGTACGCTATACGAGCCGGGCCAGCGTTCCAGAGCAGGTTGGAGACCAGCTCCGTAACCTGCCGAAAATATCGCGGCGGGACAAGGTAAGGTGTGTTTTCAAATACATACAGGAACCGGGGCAGTGCCATCATCTTATATAAGGCTGCTCTCCCCAGGAGGGTCAGTGGCAACGTGGCCCAGTGTTTCACATCCGCACGTAGGCGTTCCAGAGGCGGTTTTAAGTTGTAGTGGAAGAAGGCTGTGGCCTCTCGCGTGACCACTATGCCCAGGTATTTAAAGGAGGAAATCGACGTCACTAAATGGCAGTCAGCTGGTAGGTGTGGTGCCTGGCCTGTCAGCGGATAGATCACTGATTTCGACCAATTCAAAGTATAGCCCGAGGACCTCCCATGTGTATTGCAAAGTTCCAACAGGGCCGGGATCCCGTCGTCAGGGTCCACCATATAGACGAGCATGTCGTCCGCATATAGCGATACCTTATCTTCCCCACCGTCTTCCCATTTAATGCCCCGGAACAGGGGCGTCTCTCGAAGCAGGATAGCCAGGGGTTCGAGTATCAGCGCAAACAGCAACGGTGACAAAGGGCATCCCTGCCTGGTTCCTCTGCCCAGTGGGAACGGTGGCGATGTGTGGCCGTTTGCTATCACTTGCGCCATCGGTTGCGTGTATAGGAGTAGTATCCAGGCTATGTAATTCGGCCCAAAGCCCATACGTGCGAGAACCTCGAAGAGGTACTCCCACTCCACCAGGTCAAAGGCCATCTTGGCGTCAAGGGAGATGATGACCGCCTCCTCCGTGAGGAGGTGCGCCCGAGCCAGTACGCCATGGACCCTCCTCAAGTTCAACGCAGTACTTCTATTAGGCATGAAGCCTGACTGGTCAGGGTGGATCAGGGTCTGCAGGTGTGGCACCAATCGAGTGGCAAGAATCTTGGCCAGGACCTTGGCCTCCACATTAAGCAGCGAAATCGGGCGGTAGGAGGCACAGTCCGTCTGCGGTTTACCGGGTTTGGGAATGGCCACGATCGTCGCCATGCGCTGGTCAAGCGGTAGCTCCGCCCTGTCTTTACTCTCTTTAAACATGTCTAATAATGGTTTGCTAAGCTCTGATGCCATGGTTTTGTACCACTCTACGGGCAGCCCATTAGGGCCCAGCGCTTTGCCTGATTGCAATGCCTGGATTGATAATTGTATTTCCTCTTCCGTCGGGTCTGTCTCTAGTTCCAGCCGGGCTTCCTGGGAGATAGTGGGGACAGCAATTGTAGTTAGTGATTTCGATGCCATTGTGGCGGTGATGACATGTTTCGGGGTGTATATGTCCTGAAAGTGAGTAGCTAAAGTGTGAACAATGTCCTCCGGGTGCGTCAGTACTCGGCCATCAGTTGTGTGGAGTTTGTGGATACCCCTCGGCCCTCCCCTTCTTTTATCTAACCATGCCAGCATTTTACCTGCTTTGTCGCCAACATCGTAGATTCTATGTGCGGTGTTGGTGATGTAGCCCTGAACCGTCAGTTTGAGGTGATTCTGATATTGCTGCTGACGTAATTGCAACGTGTGTGTTGTGGCCGGGGTGGGGTCCGCCATATGGGCGGCGTTAGCGTCATGTAATAATAGTTCTTGCTCTGCGAGTTCCCTCCGGGAGTCCCGCTTGTGTCCTGCTATCGAGGCTATCGCTGTGCCTCTGAGGACCGTCTTGTACGCTTCCCATAATATTGATGGTGAAGCCACCGATCCCGTGTTTTCCTCAAAGAAGTGTGTTGTTGCTAATTTGAGTTGCTTCCGGACCTTAGGGATCTGCAGGTAGGCCGGAAATAGGGGGTAGATTCTAGCGCGTTTTTTGCCCCCGGTGATGAGCGATAAGATGAGTGGTGAGTGGTCAGATATTCCTCTGGGCAGGATATCAAGCTTGTCCACTGATCCCAGCCCTGTCCCAAGGAACAGGAAGTAGTCTATTCTAGATAGACTGTTATGTACCGCCGAGTAGTAAGTGTATTGAGTCGCCGTGGGGTGTAAGTGGCGCCACAAATCTGTAATACCTAGGGCTTCTAGAAAGTCAGGTAGTGCTGTGTTCCCTCTTGGAGTGTTCCTAGTGGGCATGGTGTCTATTGTTGGGTCTATTATGGCATTCATGTCCCCCCCTATAATTGTATCTCCCTCCGGCAGGTCTAGGAGGAATTTACCTAGGGCAGGCAGAGCCACGGAGTGAAGCGCCGGGGGTATATAGACAGAGACAACATTTAGCGGTCTTCCCTCCCATTGGCCGTGTATAGCGGCGAAACGACCCTGGTCGTCCGTCACGCGATGAGTGATGAGAAAAGGTGAATGTTTCTTTATTAGTATACCTGTTCCCCTCGAACCGGTGGTGAATTCTGCATGCGTTGCCATTACATAGCCTCGCCTATCAAGTGCTTTACATGTCGTCCCTGCCATATGTGTCTCCTGGAGGAGGACTAAATCTGGGCCCTGGCGTTTTATGGCTTGTAGTACCAATCCTCGCTTAATTTTGTCCCCTAGGACCCTGACGTTCCAGGTTAAGAGGCGCAGAGGAGGCACAGTGACTGTCTCGGGGTCAGCCCGCGCGGGCGTTACTTGTGGTGAATGGGCCATGGGACCGTTTGGTCGATGGATTGCTCAATGAGGCATGTAGGGCAATGCAGGCCTGACGGGCTCGTCTAAGGTGTAAGCGTGCGGTTCCACTGCGGGAGATGGTGTAGTGTGTGATTCGAGCGATGGCTAGCAACAAAAACCAGAACAAGAATAACATAACTGTAACTCTTACCCCCCTCCCTGCTCCCCTGCTCCACGGACAAACCCCCTCCCGTGTCCCCAACTTCGCAGAGTGCTTTAGTCCCTCCCCAACTATCTTACTTTCTCGTGGGGTCGATGAGTTCCTTACAGGCACCAATTGTGCCCACCTTACTCAGCTGCTTCGGAACCCAGGTCCAGTACGTCTCAGCTTGTCCTGTACCCCTATAGAGAGTCATTAAACCGGGGCCTGCTGCCCCGAGTCGAAGAGGTCCTGCGTCGCCCCAAAATCAGTTCCGTCCGTGCCGTCCCGACGCGGTGAGTGGGTCATCTGTGCATTCCGCTGGCTGGTGCTCCGTTGTTCGGGCTGGTCCTTGTTTGCGCGATGTTGTCGTCCAGTCCGTCGCCAACCATCGAGCCAGTCCCGGGCCACTTCTGGATTGTCAAAAAACCAAGTCTTACCCTCGGCGACTACCCTCAGCTTGGCCGGAAACAACATGGAGTATGGGAGTTCCCAGTCCCTCAGCGCTTTCTTAACCTCAGTGAAGGATTTGCGGCGTCTGGCTACCTCTGCTGTGTAGTCCGGGAAGAAGGCCAAGGTAGCGTTCTGTATCTTGACTGGGGGGGAGACTCTCGCAGCCTGCAGGATGGCATCCCTGTCTCTGAAATTGAAGAGTCTCGCCAGCACAGGCCTCGGAGCAGCACCAGTTTTGGGCATTCCGCCTGGGACTCTGTGTGCCCTCTCCACAGAGAAGAAGTGGGAGAGCCCCTTCGGTTGTAATTTGGTCTTGATGAGATCTTCAACGTAGAGGTCCATGGCCCCCTTACCCTCCGTCTCCGGAAGGCCAAGGATTCGCACATTGTTTCTTCGCGAGCGTCCTTCCTGGTCATCCAGCTTGTCCTGTAGCAGCCTGGTGACCTTCTCCATCCGTTCCATGGCCGTTTGTAGCTCCGACGTGTCCTCCACTAGGGACTTCGTCACAACCTCGACCTGGGACACTCTTTCTGACATTTTTTGAAAGTCCGCTCGCAGCAGTGTGACTTCATTCGAGATAGATCCAACCGTAGTTTTGACATCCGATAGCGTTCTCATGATGTCCTCCAACGTTACCTTTGCGGTTTCCTCCGCCCCCTGTGAATTCCCGGTGGAGGTCCGCACGCTGGGCTGAGATCTAGCAAGTTGGCTGTAGGCGAACTTGTCCAGCTTGGCCTGCGTTGAGCCACTCCTGTTTGTCTTCCCCGTCATGTCGGGAGGTCCACAAGACGGGGTCTCGAACCTCCCGTGTCTGGACGACGGAGGAAGCTGTGTCCGGGGTTGGGTGCCGGGGAGCAGAGTCCGGTCACGTTGTCAGAGGAGTCCCTCCGTCCGATTTTCACTGTGATCAGCCCCTTCGTCGCTCCGTTGCAGCCTGATGATATTATAGTTCGAGCTGGGTTCCTGCACACCTCTACCCCACTTTAATCCTCCCGTCTCTGGAGCGTGCAATGTCCAGTCCGAACACCAAGCCTCGGCCCAGGCGAATGGTGTGTCTGCTGGCGTGGCTCGAGTGTGTCTCTACGTGTCATGCACTGGATGCGTGATATCAGACTTTCAGGGGCTCAGCGGGGTGTCTTTAGTACCAATTCCTAGTCCCAGGTGCTATTGTGGCCTTACAGTGGACATGGAAAGAGCACCGTTCCACTTTCCATTTATTGTAGTAGTTATTTTTTCTCTCAGTCCCTTGTGGTTGACTTTTTTTTTTTTTTTTTTTTCTCTTTTTAGGCTGCTCGGTGTAGGTCTACTGCATTGGTTGGACAGATTTTCAGACCCCCTTCGTTCCCTTTGGGAGGGAAAGCTGCAGCTCCCCTGTTCGCCTTCCAGCTCTCTGGCTCCGTCGACCCACCCGTCTCCGTAGCTCGGAGCTGTGTTGTTCTCCTGTTCCGGCCCGCCCCTCAAGTGCGCGCTGGATAGTCCCCCGGGGGCACTCGCCGTCTCCTTCCGTAGTCCGGACCCCCGTCTTCGGTGCCTAACAATCTCAGGGGGGGGGGGGCCGGAGGCTTCCACCTAAGTGTCCGGCTCCGAGCACTGTATTTAGCAGCCCGGCGTCACCCCAAGGATTCCGCTGCAGTCTTCGCGGCTCTCTCTCCCGCCAGTCTCCGAGAGGCTACACCTCCTCCCTCCAGACGGGGCACTCACCGGCAGGCTCAGTGTCCGCTGCTTCCCGGGGTCTCAGCGCCCGGTCCCGGCCGTCCGGCTGATGTCCGCCGCGGGTGGGTCGCAGGTGCCGGCCAGGCACCGGGGGGTCGTCTCCACCAGTATGCCGGCCTGGTCCCACTTCCGCCGGGGTCGGAGGCTTACTTCAGCCCGGTGCTTTCCTCTCCAGTGCAGGCCCAACCGCGTCGGACGACGCCGGTGTGGGTTGCAGCGGCCGTTTGTCCTCAAAAGCGGATCAGGGTGTACCGCTTCGGACCCAGATCCCGTCGCCGCCGCTTCAGGTGGGTTGTTTACCGGATTTGTTTGTCGGATCGATGATAGGCCACAGTGCCCTCAGGAGCTCCTACTTTATGCTGCCGCCATACTTGGCTGCTAGCCACGCCCCTTAACCACTGTTTTTAACCAGTACTTGTTAGTAAAATTTGTACTAGAACGTTTTGGAATGGGTGTATATTGTATATATTTTGTACGCTTTTATGATTGTTGTGATATAATCGAATAAAGCTTCTGAAACAAAACTATCTGGAAGACCCCACTGTTGAAAAATCCGATCCAAAGTTTGCTGATGGAGTTCCCACTCGTGATTTGACACTGTTGTCCTGAGAGTGTCCACAAGAACGTTTGCCGTTCCCGGTACATGCATCACCTGAAGATTTATTGTGTCGCATCGCCCATTCCCACAGCTGTTGGGCTTCCTGAGACAAAGGAGCCAATCTTGTGCCCCCTTGCTTGTTCACATAGAACTTACTCATCGTATTGTCTGTGCGAACCAATACTGTGGCTCCCTGAACGACTGCGCTAAAGGCCTTGAGGGCTAGGAAAATGGCTCTGAGTTCTAACAGATTGATGTGCCATTGCTTCTGCTGAGGAATCCACTTGCCGCTGATTGTTAGTCCCTGAAGATGAGCTTCCCATCCTTCGAGGGATGAGTCTGTGGTAATTGTAAAGGTTGGAGCGTCCTGAAGGAACGCACAACCTTGTTTCAAATTCTTTCTCTGTGTCCACCAGAGAAGGGCACCTCTCATGCGAGGGGTGATCTGGATGAGATCCTCGAATAAGCCTGAGACCTGCAACCATTGCCGGCTGAGTTCTTCCTGAAGAGGTCTCATTCTGACACTGCAATTTGGTATCAAGGGAATGCAAGACGATACCATCCCCAGAAAGGATTTGAAGTGTCGGACAGAAATTGACTTTCTTAAAAGTAGATTCCGAGCCATGTTTTGTATCTTTCTTTGTCTTTCGTCCGATACAATCGCTTGGAGCCGCTGAGTGTCCAGTGTCGCTCCCAAGAAGGCTTGTCTTTGGGATGGAACTAACTGAGATTTGCTGACGTTGATGGACAGACCCAGAGACTGAAAGAGAATCAGACACCGATGTAACTGGTTGTCGGCGTCTGCGTAAGAATTGGCCTTGATAAGGCAATCGTCTAAGTAAGGAAAAATTTGTATTCCCTTCAGCCGGAGGTGTGCTGCTACCGGCGCCAGGACTTTTGTAAATACCCTGGGTGCTGAGCGTAGTCCAAAGGGAAGGACCCTGAACTGATGATCCCTGCCAGCCACTCTGAATCGCAGAAACTTTCTGTGACGAGGTAAGATGGGGATGTGGAAATATGCATCTTGGAGATCCAAGGTCGCCATGTAGTCTCCCGCTGATAGAAGATGCAATATTTCCTGTAGCGACAGCATTCGGAATGTCAGCCTTTTCAGAAATTTGTTTAAAGCACGGAGATCTAGAATTGGACGCCATTCTCCTGACTTTTTCTTTACTAGAAAGAATCTGGAATAGAATCCCATTCCTCTCAGATGCTGAGGAACTTTTTCGATCGCTCCTTTTTTTTAACATCAAATTGATTTGGGAAAACAGCTCCTTGAGATGAGTTGGAGGTGGGCCCTTTGGGGAAATGTTTGGAGGAAACTTTTCGAATTCGAGGGCATGGCCCTTGGACACAATGACCAGGACCCACCTGTCCAATGTTATCGATAACCATTTTTAGTAGAATTTCGATATTTGTCCTCCAATTTTTTCGTGAGATTGCGGTAGAAGAGGTGGCAGGTGACAAGGCTCATTGCCGTTTATCCTTTCCGCGATAAGCAGGTTCTCTCTTGTTCTGGGAGTAATTGGTGTTGCGCTGACCGTAGGACTGATAACGTTGGCCTTGGTATCGTTGATTTCCCTGCCTGTAGGAGGAATGTTGACTATATCCTCCCCTGTTAGAGAACGATCTCCGTCCTCTCGCGCCTCGAAAGGGCGGCTTACGAAATTGTAGGGTGCCCAGGGATCTAGCCGCCTTCGTGTCCTTCTTGATTGTCTGCAGTGCTTCTTCCACTTGCGGACCAAACAGATGCTCTCCGTCGTAAGGCATGTCCAATACCTTGGCCTGGACCTCTTGGCGGAACGAAGTGGACTCAAGCCAACCATGCCTGCGTAAGACGGCAGCCCCTGCTAATTGCCTGAAGCCAGTTGAGGTTACGTCAACTGCAGAATCAATTATCTCTGCTGATATTCTTTCTCCTTCCTGTAGAACTTTTAGAGCTTCGGACTTGGAAGGTTCTGGCAGCAAATTAACATTTGGCGCGATATCTGACCACATTTGGCGGTCATATCTGCCCAGGATGGCCAGTGAGTAGGCGGCTCGGACCGTGGTAGCTGCCATAGTTGAAACTCGCTTTCCAATAGCATCCAAACGCCTGCCATCCCTATCTGGAGGGGCTGCGATTGGAGAAGAAGGGTTCCTTGATCTTTTCTGCGCAGCCTGTACAATTACTGAATTCAACTTCGGGTACCCCACAAGGCAAGCTGGGGACTTACCAGGAGCCTTATATTTCTTATCAATTCTTGGCTGGGCTGGAGGTATGGAAGCCGGAGTAGACATAACTTTAATTCCCTCCTTCCAGATAAATGCTATGATTGGAATAGACTTTGATTGCTTCCTCGGCTGGTCTTTATAAAATCATACAAAAAGCACTCCTGCTCTGTATGTTCCATTTCAATATAGAAGCATTTTGTAGCCCGTTCCATTAAAAGGTGAAAACCACCTACATTCACTGGAGGTGAATCAGCGGTAGCCGGTGGTGGAGGAGAAGGAGTTTGCACCTGATAATCATCCCACTCTGACATCAAGGAGCTATCATCCACTTCTCCTTCTTCCCTTTCTTCTTCATCAGAAGAATGCTGCTCGTCCGGTTGATTGGACGTTGTAGGTGGAGGAGACTTCGGGGGTCTGAAAATCCAGAACAGGCGTTTGAACTACTGGAGTAGGAGGTACAGAGCTTGCTGACTCCGATGGAGGAAAACGCCTGTAATAATCATCCAGCATGCTCTGCAGGTTTGTAAGCAATGCTATGGGCACTTGAGCTGAAGAAACATTAGCCACAGGCGACGTCACGTGCTCAGGTAAATACAGATCTTCCTATTTATTCTCCTGATATTTAATATTTAATTCCGAAGGACTTGTTGCTGTCCCAAACCTTTCCTCAATCACGGAATCCTCCTCGCTTTCATCAGAATCCAGTAACTTGTCTGGAACTTGAGGTGACAAGTGTAGAGGAGATAAAGGTTCCAAGTTTGAACCTCGCCTTTGAAGCAAAGAAGGCTTTGGTGCGGATGTAAACACCGTAGACGGCGACCAGACCTGCATGGTGGTAACATGAGGATAGTTGCGGCGTTGACGGAGGCCCCATCACAGGGCTCGTCGACGATAAAGTTGCTTTCGTCGACGGCGGTTGCTCCGTCGACGGCGGTGGCTTTGTCGACGGTGGTGGCTTTGTCGACGGTGGTGGCTTCGTCGATGGCAGTGGCTTCGTCGACGATGATGTCCTCGTCGACGGTGATGGCTTGGTCGATGGTGGTTTCTCCGTCGACGGTGAGGCAATCGTCGCCGAGCCCGTTGACGATGCTTTCTTCGTCGACAGTAAGGCAACCGTCGACGGTGACGTCGACGAAGCTAATGTCGACGGAATTTTCTTCAGCTTGCTCGTCGTCGAGCCGCTGACGACAGCAGATGAAGACTCTGTCGTCGACGAGATAGGTCTGACGGATACATAGACCAAATCGACGGTGAAGACGCTGTTGACATAATCATGTCCGGCTTAGGAGAGGTAAAAGTTACCGTAGACGTTGAAGTAGCGCTGACTGGAATCCTGGTCGACGAAGAAGTTGACTGAGGCACCGTCGACGGCAGGGTCGATTTCTGAGGTAAAGTCTTCTCAGAAGATTTTTGAGGTAACTTTTGGGTTGATCTTCTCGGGGCGTGGATAACCCAACTTTTTCCTTAGTAGGGGGAGTAGCCTTAGATGTGGAAGGCCTCTCAGACCCCTTAGTACGTTGCTGCTTCCTAGCAACCTTAGCCCCAGGAGAAGAAAGTACCTCCTCTGCAGCTCTCTTTCTAGAGGCTGAGGTAGACCCAGAGGCAATATTGCCTACCTCTGAAACAGGATGATCCTGATCCTTTAGCTTTTGTAGCCACAAAAGCAGGTGCGTTCCCTGTCACAGAGGGTCTTCTGAGGGAAGGTCCTACAAATCTTGCAGTCCTTCACCTGGTGGTCAGGGTACAGGCAGTAGATGCACTTCTTGTGGGGGTCTTCCTTAAAAAGCCTGATTGGCTGCAGTTTGGACTATACAAAATGACTAGGATAGTCATGGATGTGGAGGTTATTTCTCCTGTAGCTTGGGCGACTTTACTTCCTGGTTGGTTTTACCAGGTTGTTTCTATGTAATTATGGCATATTATTGCTTTTTTATGTACCGTGGGACTCCCACTCCGACGACGGGGAATGATTCAGGCATGTGAATCTATGAAAGACACCCCAATACTGAAGAATCTAAGGTAAGGAATCTGTGGTTAAAATTCTCAATCTGACACAAACAGCAGAGCCAACACCCTAGTGCTTCTGCCCACCCCATCCGCAAATCACCCACTCCGAGTACCTGATTTTTAGTACGCAAATCTAAACATGCATTCCAGAATATCACTTCTATTAAACAAAGGCAACACTGCAAACCCAACACCAGAGGCAACAATCAATAGTGGCTTAAAAGGATACTAAATAAGAGCTATTCTACAAGCCCCTTCAAATATGGTGCTTCCATGAAGCGGTTTCACAAATGTCTTTATACCTTCTATTTCACTACAAGATTTTGGAAGTCTCTTTCCTGTAACGTAATATCTCTGAACCTTCTGTTCTTCCAGATTATCTTTATGATATATTCAGGTAGACTGTTCTTAATGCACAAGGCAGGAGTATTTTTTTATTGACTACCTACGCTGCAAAAGTAGGGGTCCTGTGCAACGCCTATGTGGATAAGTCAGTCCTACAAAAATATTGGTAACGCACACAATAAATAAAATCCCACACTGAAATGCATCAAAATCCTGTCATCACTTTTTCTTAAAAATATCAGTACTGTAGGCAATGGCAATCTGCACCAATTTTAAGAGCCTTTAACCAGATGTTAATTAGAATGAGGAGCAACATTCCTGACTGTATGTGATGCCAATAAAGCTGACAGAGAGATGTATATGATGTTGCTTGAGTAACAAGTTAGACTACAAGCAAGTCATACGGCCCAGCAACAAAACCATTATCCTTAGTATTTCAGAAGAAAAAAAATCAACTACTGATGTGGTGTGCAATGCCCCAGGCTAAAGTCAAAGTTCTGCTGCATGCTTGAATGTGCTATTGTGAGATTTTCCATAAAACCAGAGCTAGACACAGGTCTAACTTGATAGGTCATTTCAAAATCTCAAACTTCCATGGTCCACAAAACAAATATAATTCAATTAGGTATCACCACCAGCATTAATGGTGCCTTCATGCAACTTATATTGGAGAATGCCTTATGTAACTGTGATAGTTATTATCTTTAATATTACAGAATTGCATCTCGACATGAAACAAAGGGAAGTTTGTGAAGAGACGACAGTGCATGGAATTTTAACACAACCTTATGACTCACTATCTCATCCCTCAGGTTTTCCCAAAAAGAAAACTGACTCATAAAACTTTTGAAGACTTACAAAAAAACGGAACAATACACACCTTAAAGTACTCCAGCAGTCCTCTGCAGGTTACCTTCGACCCGTTGATCTCCTTCTCCATCAAGCTGCTAGAGTCAAGCACAAATGGGATGAGCTGCTGGAGTTCTTCCTTAAATTCGTCTGCAATGTCTGCACACAAGAAAGAGACGGGACAGAATGACACCAGACCCTTTACTACAACAGAAACTGGCTGGGTGAACGAGCACATCTTTGTGTACCAGTGCCGGAAAGCATTGGGCCTGCACTGGCACATTAGAAGAGTTGTCTATTAGGTCAAATACTTGTATAAAAGGTTTTACATGTATTTGGTGAAACCCCAACTTGAGGAAATTGGTTCTGACAATTTTCGTTTGACAAACTGGTTCTGCCATTTTTTTCACTTTGAAAGGCTTTCACCAGACGGTTGAAACCAATCTGGTGAAAGCCTTTCTTTACGTATAGGAAAATATTACTTACCCTCTAAGCATCTGTTAGTAGCATATGATGCTGTGAATTCACATGCTCTACATGATCCTGCCATCTTGTTTCGGGCTTGGACATTTGCAACTTGTTTTTCTTCGAAAAAGTGTTTTGATTCACACGGTACCTGGTGACTCCTGCTTATGCGGTCATTTACATGAGCGCTGACTCCATATTAGCCGGTTTGTTTTTTGCTCAGCGGATGAAAGCATAATGAAGTGGCAGGAACAAGGGGTGCACATGTACACTGCTAGAGAAATAGGCATTGAAAGGACAAGAAAAGGAGAAAGATCTGCAACTGGAGCCACACATTTCCGGGGAGGAGGGTTTGACACATCTGAATCTACCCCGTACATGCAACAGATGGAACAGATGCTTATAGGGTTCACAACATTTTCTGTTCGTAGCACGTGCTAGTGTAGATACACATACTATGCGTAGACTGTAAAGCAGACTCTCCGTATAAACAGTGGGTAGTCTGGATGCATTAGATGTTTGAAGAAAGATCCTTAGGGCCGGCTGGCCAACTAGAGCTTGCTGCCTAGCAAGACCATTCACACAGTAGTGCTTAGTAAATATGTGTGGGGTTGACCAAGTAGATGCCTTACAGATGTGAGCTAGTTGAATGTTTCAAAGGAAGGCCATCATGGCAGCCTCCTTTTGTGTAGTGTGGGCCCTGGGAGGTACATGGGGTACTCTCTGGTCTTTAAGGCGACACTTCTAGATACACCAGACTATTCGTCTGGCAATTGCTGCTTTTGAAATAGACTGACCTTTCTGGGGGTTACTAAATGCCACAAACAGCAGGTCTGCCTTACGAACGGGTTTGGTCCCATCTGAAGTGTGAAGGGCTCTCTCTGCACTGATTCTGGTTGTTGAACATAGTTCTATGGTTTGGTAGAGATGAAAAGGTGGAGCCATCTTAGACAGACATTTTGGGTTGGTCAGTAGTACTGCCCTGTGGTTGTGGACCTGGATAAAGGAGTTCCTGCATTTGAAGTACTTGCAATTCACCAATATGCTTGAGTGAAGTTATAGCCACTAGGATTGCAACTTTCTAGGAGAAGTAATGGAAGGTGCAGGAATGCATTGGCTCAAATGGGAGCCCAAGAGTTTAGTGAGGATAATATTGATATTCCATTGAGGGACTGGAGGCAACCTTGTGGGAATTACCCTTTCAAGACACTCCATGAACGCCTTGATGACTGGTATAAGGAATAGGGTAGGATGTTCACTATTCTGCATGTAAGCAGTATGGCTGCTAAATGAAATCTAAGGAGGTATGGGCTTACCCAGACTGTTGAAATGAAGGAAGTAGCATATAAAGTCCTACAAAGCAGGTTTTAATGGATCTATGTATATCGGGATTCAGTAATGAACAAACCTCTTCCATTTTGCCACATATCAAGCTCGAGTAGTCTGATTGCATGCTTCCATGAAGCTGTCCATGAACTTATGTGGGAGGCGAAAATAGCTGAACTGTAGGATTTCAGGTGCCAAATTGCTTGGCTAAGCTGTATGAGGTCTGGATGTCTGATCTGGCCCTGGTTCATGGTGAGATGGTCTAGTCTGGTGAGGAGCGTCTCGCAGAGGTTAATGAGGATTATCTGGCATATTTGCCACATCTTACGCACCACTAGTGGAAGGAGCAGAAGAGGTGGGAAAGTATAAACATATACCACTGACCAGTTCATCCATAGTGTGTTTCCCATTGACTGTGAGAACCTGAAGGCAAAATCTGGGTATTTTTGTGTTCTCTGGGATGGCAAGCAGGTCTATTTGTGGGGTTCCCTAGAGTTTAAAGTAGCTGTTCAGAACTAAAGAATTGAGTGTATATCTGTGAACTTCTTGGTGTGACAAGCTGAGCAGGTCTATTGGGACGTTGCCCATCCCTTGGAAGTACTTTGCGATCATGTGGATGCGGTGGCGGATGGCCCTGGGGCAATATGTTTGGGCTGAAAGGGGGAGGTGTTGAGAGTGATGCAGCCTTGCTTCTGCAGGCAGTACATCGGTGTCATGATGTCCAGTCAAACTAAGACTACTTGCCCCGGTTTCTGTGGAGAGAAGGCTCTGAAGACTAGTTGGATTACTGTCTGACTAGGAGTTCTGGGTATTTGATGTGGGAACCCCTGCTGTTGAGGGGTCCACAACATTTGTACTACTGTGAGGATGAGAGGTCTCCTCACCTTGCTTGTGATGCATATGTGGTGATGGTGACCTGTGGTAAAGGGTCTTTAAAAGGCTGGCCTTGTTTGTTGCTGTTCCACCAATACAGAGAGCGATGAACTCTGGTCTTTATCAACACTAGATCCTCTATGTGACCCTCCACTTGGGACCGTTGTGCTGCAAGGCACTGTTTCAACAGGTGTATATACAGTCTGGCATGGGGCAATATCCAGAGAAGGTACATCACTATTCTTAGTAGATGACAATTTGGCTGAAAAAAGAGGGACAAGCTGTTGGAAAGCCATGACACACTGATGGCTGAGGTAGGCTTTGCCTGTTACCGAGTTCAGGGCTGACCCTAGGAAGAACTCTATTTGGAGAGGTACCAGGTGTAACTTGTGCCTCTGATGGTAAAGCCTAAGGTCATGGACTTTATTTGTTTGGCAACAAAACGACATGGAAAGCTTGATAAAGACAAGCCTTTGATCGAGTAAACTGGCGCTTCCTCATCAAAACCTTGTCCAAAATGTCTTTCGGTCTGTTAAAAGACAGGAAAAAATAAGTCTCTATGAAGCCAACTGCGCGAGTTAAGATGAATACCAACTTTACACAACAGATTCCATAGGCGAGAAGCACAAGACAGCGACGTCCATGGTCACCCCTGATCTGTGCTGTTAGTAACGGAGACAGGGAATCACAGAATCAATTGGAACCAGGCTATAAGACGATTCACCATAAATTCAGGGACATGCAAGTGTGTCCTCTTTGCATATGATAGTGTGTGTTTCTTAATGGAACAAGTAATACTAGCTTTGGTTGTGGAGACAGAGTTCTTGTCTGAAGAGTACGGTTTCAAAATCAACAACTCCGAAGCACTGGAAAAGGGGGTGGCCAATCATGGTCACCTATGGCAAGTGCACCTATTGCGTGGTTGCTTACAATTTTCGGAGATCCTCATTCAATACCCAAGAGTTAGAATTCTGGGGGTTTGTTCTGCTCTCTATACCTGTAATATCCTGCCCTTCCTGGATACAATCTTACACTCCTTTAGGATCTTTACCATTGGCAAAGACTGGACCTATCTTGACTCAGCAGTATCAATAGTGTCAAAATGAATTTCTTCCACAGTTTCCTCTATCTGGTTCAGACACTCATGCTATGCTTTCCCAAGGCTGTACTCAAAGACATCCTGCCCCCCCTCCTAAAGCTTTACATGGGGTAACAAAGAACCAAGAACAGCTAAACTCAAATAAAAATAAAAATTGAAAAAAAACACTAGAGGATGGCATAGGATTACTCAGATGTGTCACATTATATTGTGTCAGCACAAATCCATCCGGCATTGGAATGGATGGGACTCATGAGACAAAAGCAATGTTTGGGGTGGAGGAGGCTTCACCTCAGTTCTGATTCAATGTATTTGATAGCTGCCTTCACATTACAGAACTGAACCGGATACCCTACTGTATTGTACAAAATCTTTTTTCACACACTAGGGATGGTCTGGTCAAACGGATCAAGGCAACTACACGCCTGTCCCCACTGACTTCCCCCTCAGCTGTAAACCAAATTACCAGCCAAGTTTGAATGACCCTCTGTTCCTGAATAGGAAGTGATGGAGTCCTCAAAGGTCGGGGGACTTTTCTAAACAAGCTGGAACACCCAACAAGAGTAGAATGTACAGACCTTTCTTGCCTCCAATACAGATACTACTTCAGACACAGGTACTACATTGGGCAGGAACAGGTGCAAGATGCCCGAAGGGTGCAGGGAATTGACTCGAATTGAGACCATAGGTCTAAAGGCTTCCACAAGAAAAGGCATTTCACATATACACTCGACCCATGGCTTAAATCACACACAGGTCTGGTATAGTTATAAGCAGCAATTGGAGGAGGACTTAAAACATGCTTTATTAGAGGAGGAGTAGTGGGACATTTGGGCAAGAGCTACAAAGGTCTCGATTTGAACCCAATAAAAAGAAAATACATACAAGATCTTGACTTGTTGGTGACTAACCCTGTTCAGTAGAGGAAGATGTTGCAGAGTTCGCTCTTGTGCTGGTGGAGTTGCTAGATGGGGGGTGGGGAGGGGGTACATTGCTTCATATCTAGTACACAAGCCCGCGGGTCAGAACCTTTAAGACAGAACTAAAGACTCTCAAAATCTGTGACAGGTGTGATACTACCACTAAACATTACAGTTATTCTCCTGGGCCATCCTAGAGAGCATAGCGGAAACCCATGTATGGGCATAAGCAGGAAGGGTAACACTTGAACATTTTTGGAAACATTAATTTACCCCTCCTATAGAATCATGATGTCTGATGCATGCGCATTGGTGTAGCAGTGAGAGATTGCGGGTCACAGTGAAAGCCAGGGTGGGGAAAAAAACAAGTTACTTACCTGTAACTTTAGTTCTCCAGTATTGGAATCTTTCATAGATTCACATGCCTGAATCATTCCCAGTCGTCGAGACGGGAGTCTCCGGTATATAAAAAAGCAGTGCTTAGTAGTATAGCAAACTGAAAAGAGGCCTAGCCCCATTTCCCTTTTGCAACCCATAGCCTTTGTTATGTAAAAAAGGCCCAAACTTTTCCCTGAACCAATCAGAGCTCCTCACCCTCCAGGACACTCCTGAGAGAACCTTCTGCCCCTCAGATTTTTCGGGCACTTAAGCATATAACACACTTCTTGTGCTAAATCCGAGGTGAGCCTCTTAGGGGAGGAGGGTGGGTGCATGTGAATCTATGAAAGATTCCAATACTGGAGAACTAAAGTTACAGGTAAGTAACTTGTTTTCTTACTCCAGTATTGGAACTTTCATAGATTCACATGCCTGAATCAGAATAGCGAGCAGTGAAAAAACAAAGCACATTTTCCTGATACATTACATAATCATGCAATACCATTAGAAAATGAAGCATAATCTCATATACATACTTATATAAAATGTGACTTTGTAAACAAAAGAAATTATGGATGGAGGGATGCAAGAAAGGCTCACCGTTACTGGATGATATTCTGCAGTACCGCCTCTCCCACCGCCGCATCCGATTCTGCGGCTGCCTCCAAGCAGTAATGCCTGGTGAAGGTGTGCGTAGATGCCCAGGTTGCTGCTCTGCAGATATCCTGGATTGGCACTCCTCCAAACAACGCAGTGGGTGTGGCCACTGCCCTCGTGGAATGGGCACGGACTCGTGCATTCAAAGGCTTTCCAGCAGCTTGATGACAGTAGACAATTGCACTGGAAATCCATCTGGCAATTCCCCTCTTTGACAGCGGGAAACCTTTCCTGGGAGCGCTGAAGGCGATGAATAACTGGGAAGACTTGCGAAACGCCTTAGTTTCTTTCAAGTAAAATTTCATACATCTCTGAACGTCCAGCGAGTGTAATACTCTTTCTGCCGCTGTTGATGGATGAGGAAAGAAAAGCTTCAGCACCAATGGTTCGTTTAAATGAAAATCAGTTGGCACCTTCGGAATGAACTTCGGGTTTGTCCTCAGAATCATTTTATCCTCTTGAAATTGCAAGAAAGGCTCCTGAATCGTGAGCGCTTGTAGTTCACCTACTCTTCTCGCTGAAGTCAATGCAATGAGAAGAGCCACTTTCCTGGACAAGAACTTCAGGTCTGCCCTGTGTATCGGTTCAAATGGTGGCTTCATCAATTGGGAGAGTACAATATTCAGATTCCATAAAGGTGGTGGAGGCTTTACTGGTGGAAAGACTCTGAATATCCCTTTCATGAATTGTTTGATAATCCTTGAGGACCATAAAGATGGGCCTGACTATGACCTCCTGTAGCGGGATAACGCAGCAAATGCACCTTGATGGAGGTGTGTGCTAATCCTGACTTTGCTAACAGCAGAATGTAAGGTATAATTTGATGAGGTGCAGCAGTAAGAGGGTGAACATCATGCCTCTTACACCACAGACAAAACGTCTTCCATTTCATTCTGTAGGTTTTGTTGGTACTCTCCGCTCTGGCCTTGGACAGGATCTCCCTACATTCATGTGAGATGTTCAGATGGCTAAACTCACAGTGTTCAGGAGAAAGGCTGCTAATCGCAAGGATTTCGGGTCCGGATGGCGCACCTGCCCCTTGGACATTGTCAGAAGCGATGGAATCAGGCGCAACCGAATTGGACGGTCCTCCGACAGTAGCAGTAGTTCCGTGAACTAGTGTTGTCTGGCCCACCACGGGGCTACTAGGATCAGGCTGCACGGCTCTTTCTTGATCTTCACCAGTACGCGGGGGAGAAGAGGAATTGGAGGAAAACCGTAGGCAAAGATGCCGGACCATGCCATGGAAAACGCATTCCCCAAGATCCCTCTGGGGAAGCCAGCTTGCGAAGTACTGGCATTTTCTGTTTTCCTTTGTAGCGAAAAGGTCCACCGTCGGTGTTCCCCATCTCCGAAAGACGCTGTCCAGGATCTCCTGGTCTAGCTCCCTTCGTGGCAGGACGATTTCAGCCTGCTGAGAGTATCTGCTTTGACGTTTTGATCCCCCGGGAGGTAATCTGCTGTCAATGATATTCCCTGCTGAATAGCCCATTCCCAAATCTCCTGGGCTTCCTGAGACAGGGAGAGAGATCTTGTTCCCCCTTGCTTGTTTACATAATGCATTGCCTTAGTGTTGTCTGTTCTTAACAACACCGGCGCACCTTTTATCCTTGGCAGAAAAGCCAGTAATGCCAAGCGTATCGCCCTGAGTTCCAGCAGATTTATATGTAATTGCTGCTCCTCTGCCTTCCAACGGCCGCTGACCTGAAGGTCCTGAAGGAAAACTCCCCATCCTTCTAACGACGCATCTGTCGTTACCACTAGCGGAGCTGCTCTTGCTAGAAACGTCAGTCCTTGAGACACATTTGCCTTTTGCGTCCACCACTTTGCTGCCTGCAGCATGACTGGTGTCACCTTTATTGTATCGTCGAAGGATCCCTCCGCCTGACGCCATTGGAGATCGATCTGTTCTTGCCATGGTCTCATCCTTTTTTTTTTTATAAACACTTTTTATTGTTGCATCAAAAGTATCACAAATGAAAGGTAAGTACATGGGCTGGCTTCAACATTCGGCCAATGCCCGGCAGTTACGCAACTTTTCTGTTTTTAGAGCCCGAGGATCCCAGATGAATCAAGTAAAAAGCGTAGGGTTGTAGCAAAACTCATAGTAGGTACATAAAAACTGAGAAAAACAATCCCCGAAACAGCCACCTCCATGCCCACCTCCACCCCCCTCCCCCCCCCAGGTCCTCCCCACCCTCTTCTGATGCATTATCACACACTAGTCATACCTGAGTTGTATAATACAGTCTATGACATTGCCTCCCCTAGTCACCTCCGTTGGGCCTGTGTCGCCATGCCACTCCCCCCGAGGCCCCCACTTAGGTTCTCTGTGGCTTCACTCCAATCCATGGTATTGTCTCCATTTTGCCCACACTCTCCGAAACTTTTTGGGGCAGCGCCATGGTCTCATCCTTAGCCTGCAGCAAGGTACCAGTGGAATACAAGAGGACATTGTGCCCAGCAAGGATTTGTACCTGCGGACTGAAAGAGACTTTCTTTTTCCCAAGTCTTGGAAGAGGGACACAATCCTCAGCTGTCTTTCCTCGGAGGGAAACGCTTTGTTGCATTCCGTGTCCAATATTGCTCCCAGAAATGTGATCACTCTTGCTGGGTGGAGATTTGACTTCCCCTCGTTTAGAGTCAATCCTAAATTGGCGAATAAGTCTATGCAAGCTTGCGTCGACGCTCTGGCCTGTGTCTTTGATGGTGCCTTGACTAACCAGTCGTCGAGGTAAGGAAATATTTGATGTTTTTGCTTCCTCAACACAGCCGCCACTGGAGCCAGGCATTTCGTGAAAACTCTTGGCGCTGACTTCAAGCCGAATGGCAGCACCCTGAATTGGTAATGTTTTCCGGCTACCCAGAACCGAAGGTACTGCCTGTGTCAGGATGTATTGGCACGTGGAAATACGCGTCCAATGTGGTCATATGATCTCCTGGGTTTAATAACGGAAGGATGTCCTGTAGGGATACCATCCTGAAAGATTGTTTCTTGAGATAGGTGTTTAAGGATCTGAGATCCAGAATGGGACGCCACTGGAGCTTGTTTTTCTTGATAAGAAAAAACCGGGAGTAAAACCCCTTGTTTTCCTGGGATTTTGGTACCGGTTCTATGGCTCCCTTTCGGAGCATTGCCCGAATCTCCTGCCGGAGTTGATGCAGATGATTGGCTCTTTGGTGCATCGGTGGCGTACAAGGGGGCGTCTGAAGAAAATTCTAGGGTGTGACCGAATTGAACTATTTTGAGGACCCACTGGTCCGTTGTAATTGTCCGCCAATTGTGAAGATAGTGAGCAATCTTTCCGCCCAGGGGAGCATCTGACAGAGCCGGAAGATGGAGGTCGTCATTGGCGACGGGTGTTGTCCTTTCCGCGTCCACCACGTCCTCTTGGAGTTGATTTTGTGTATCCTCCTGACTGACGTTGGTTATATTGTTGACGGTACGGCTGCGATGAGGACTGATAAGAAGAGGAATATCTCCCTTGTTGGTATCCTCCCCTATACGAGGATTGCCCTCTACCCCTGGAGCTACGAAAAGGGGTTTTCCTGTACTGCAGTGTTCCCAGAGCCTTTGCAGTATCAGTATCCTTCTTGATACTTTCCAGCGTATCATCTATATGTTTTCCAAATAATTCTTCTCCATTGAAGGGGAGATCCAGGATTTTGTTTTGCACCTCCAGCCTAAATGCTGTTGCTCGCAGCCAACCTTGCCTGCGCAGGACCGCAGCTCCTCCCAGGGATCTAAATGCCGTGGTCGCTACATTCATAGCGCAGTCTATGACTTCCGCCGAAGTCCTCTCTCCTTCCATAAGAATTTTCTTCGCCTCCTGCTTTTCTGGATCTGGCACCAGGTTAACGTATGGAGACAGGTCGCACCACATCTGCCTGTCATACCTCCCCAATATAGCAAGGGCATTAGCGGTTCTCACAAGTAGAGCAGACATTAATGAAAAACGCTTCCCTGCATTATCCAACCTTCTGCCTTCTTTGTCTGGAGGTGTTGCAATCGGAGCAGATGGGTTCCTGGATTTCTGTTGTGCCGCCTGCGTGATAACAGAATCCGGTTTAGGATGACCCAAAAGGCAAGATGGAGCATCGACCGGTGCTTTATACTTTTTATCCAGTCTGGCCAGAACCGGTGTTACCGTCGCTGGCGTCTCCATGACCTTCAATCCTTCTTTCCAGATAGGAGACACTATAGGTAGAGATCGTACAGATCTCCGATACGAGTCTTTAAAGTCATATAGAAAACATTCAGTTTTCTCCTCTGTCATGGTCAGTGCAAACCTCTTAGTGGCTCTCTCCATCAGATTATGAAATCCACCAATGTCCTCCGGTAGAGAGTCCACTGGCCTCTGCTGAGGAGTTGCAGGTGATGGGGCGATATAATCATGCCATTCTGCACTTGTGTCCGCAATCTCACCCTCCTCCTGATCCTCATCCGAGGTATCGTGGTGTGTTTTCAGTGGTGGGGACCTAACAGTAGGTTCCGGCACAATCTCTCTCCTACGAATCGGACTTCCTGGAACCGTTCGTGGACGTGGAGTAGCCTCTATGGCCTGTTGAGCGACTGGAGTCGCTGGGTATCTCTTCCTATAATCCTCCAACATTCCTTGGAGATCCTTCAACAAAGAGGATGGTACACTGGTCATCTCCTCTCGTTGCTACTGTCGATATCGGTGTTGTTCCTGGGGTTGTTCTTGATAACCCCCATATTCTTCCTCAGAATCCTATTCCTGGCACTTGACCTGTAATTGCGAAGGGTTACTGGCAATACCATACTCATCATCTTCCTCCGAATCTTCCTCCTCCAGTAAGTGAGACGGTAGCAATGGGGAGACCTTGCTTGGAGATGTAACCTCAGGTGTTATAGGTTTTTTCCAAGGCACCAACCTTTTTTCTGGTGTTTTTTCCCTCGTCGACGAGATTCCCATCGCCGACCAAGTCATTGTCGTCGACGCTACCGTCGACGTTGTAGTGACCGTCGACGCTGTCCTGGTCGACGTCGTCGTCCTCATCGACGCTGCCGTCGACACTGCAGTCGTCGACACAGTCCTCGTCGACGCTGTCGTAGACACAGTCGTCGACGCCTTCGTCGACGGTGAAACCGTCATCGGTGAAATCGTTGACGCTGTTTTCTCAACAGTCTTCTCCTTCTTCGTCGACGGAGGTGTTTTCGTCGTCGTCGATGGCCTCTTTTTAGTCGACGGTCCCGTCGACGGAGTTGATTTCTCCTCAGAAGAAGATCGTTTGATGGTAATCTTGATCTTCTGAGGCGACTGTGGTGGATCTGAGGTGGATTTTGCTCCTTTCACCTCACCAGCAGATCCCTTCTTCCCCTTAGATGAGACTAAAGGGGATTTTGAGGGACTGCGCCCTGAAGACCCTGGAGTGGTCTTTTTTGGGGCCTTCTCAGGTCTTTCCCCTGAGGAATGTGTCTGAGGAGATCTACTTCTCTTCTGAGATCTCTTAGACGCCACAGGTTCCTCCTCACTCTCACTTGAGAGGATTTCCTTCCTGGCTTTGACTTTCTGAAGCCAGATCAGTAGCCTTCCCTCACGATCTCTCAAGGTCTTATTTGAAAAGGTACGACATACCTTACAATCTGCTGCCTTATGGTCTGGGTAGAGACAGTAGATGCAGTCCTTGTGAGGGTCAACTGTATAAAGCCTCTTCTTGGAGCAGGTTGAACAAGCTCTAAATAATCCTTTCTCTTTCTCAGACATGGTTGATGTAAAAAACCTCAAATCCAAGTCAAAATACTGTATAAGTAAAGAGTTTGAGCAGAGCTCAAAGGAGACTCCCTAGCACAACGTGCGGTAGAAAAATCTGAGGGGCAGAAGGTTCTCTCAGGAGTGTTCTGGAGGGTGAGGAGCTCTGATTGGTTCAGGGAAAAGTTTGGGCCTTTTTTACATAACAAAGGCTATGGGTTGCAAAAGGGAAATGGGCCTAGGCCTCTTTTCAGTTTGCTATACTACTAAGCACTGCTTTTTTATATACCGGAGACTCCCGTCTCGACGACGGGGAATGATTCAGGCATGTGAATCTATGAAAGTTCCAATACTGGAGTAATGTAGAATTTGTAATGCAGAATGTGTGAAGTGAGTTGGACGCGGTGAGGGAGATGGGCAAAGGTCGGTGGGAGAGGACCTGTAGCGTGGTTCCTTTTGCCTCTCCTGCTGTTGTTTATTCTGGATCTCAATAAAAAGAAGAGCAAGATTACACCATCTTCGATCATCTTGAACACATCTCTACATTGGTGACAGGGAAAAGTCTATTGAGGGAGCAGCATGTGTGATTTCAGTAGTTCGCATCAGGTGACCTGGATTGTAGATTAACCTTGTTTGTCAAGATCTTGTATTTCTGCATGCAGGTTGTACATGTTTCCGACGTCTGAATTGCTAAACTTGTTCAAGGTACTTGTTTGTTGAACGTACTGTGCATGCTCCTGTCTTAGTTTCAGCTGTGAATACGCTACAATATGATGTACTTTGTGAGGTGTCGCCTTTAGCTCATGTCACATGCTACACACCATTACCGGGGTTGAAGCCTGAATCCATGCCTGTCTAATGGATGTGATGCACTGGGTGCAGCATAATATTGCTATTCTACTTTATTTCATGCAATATCCAGTGCCTCACGCGGTTATACGCACACCATACAGAAATATTTAAGGATCACCTAACAGGTCAATCTATTCTTGGTGACTATGTTCAGCAAGCTCTTGATTGCAAACATTTGTATGAATTGTGCTTTAGGTGTGTGAGAAGTTGGCCTGATATGCAGTGCTCACTATTCTAGTGAACACTATGTATCAGTCCAAACAACCCTTATTGATGTTTGGTTGTAAGTCAACCTGATAGACCAGCTATCCTAGTAGCATGGACACGTGCAGTCTTTAGGCTAAACTCTAGAGGGTGTGTTAAGCCAGCTGTTTTACCATCACATATACCCCTTGAACACCAAGTGAAAGGACACCACACAAGTTGTTATGAAAAATAAAGTATATTTATTTATAACAAGACTACCCTGGCTCTTTATGAGACAGGGAGCTAAGCACACAACAAAACTCTTAAAGAAATACTTAAAGTCGCACAATTTACACAAATGCCCGAGGGGCACGAAAAACCATATACTATACAAGTGGAATGCGAAATACTAGCAGGTAAGTAACTATTCTAATAGGCCTTAGGATGGCTAGGACTGGACTACTGAACCTTTAGATTACAAGCAGGAGGCCTAGGGACGTCGTGTGCAGAGTGGGAACTCTCACGCGTAAGGCGGGAAAAAGTCTATGGAGGCTAGTAAAAGCAAAGTTAGTGTTTTCGGGCAAACCCGACTAGGTAGGTCAAAAACGAAAGGGGATCTAGACACTTAGAGAGTTGGTCTACGCTGGAGCACCGGAGTACTCGGTTTACCTAGCCCAGGGGCTGCGGCTGCATAGGGTTCAAATGTCGTCGGGTTTCTTCGTTGATGAACCAGGAGCCTGAAGAAAGAAGTTGCTGGCAGGCGACCAGTGAAGAAGTTCTTGGGGATCCAAGCCTGGATCGGGAAGAAGAAGACCTGTAAGCAGAGGGGACCAAGTTCTGAATCACTAGCCAGTGATTTAGGTGGGCACCAGAGTGGCACCGGACGAAGTCACCTCAACCAGGTGAGTGGGCGCTGCTGGGCTCTGCAGTCTCTCGGACCAGGAGGCGTTGTCGGCGACCAGGATGGAGGTGCGAGCTGTCCCACGAAGATATCTGCTGTCGACGTCGCTGGACCCAGGATTGGGGCAACAAGTCTTGGCAAATGCAAGCCCACGCGGTGGACTTAAAATGGCGTCTGGAGTGGACCAGGAGGGTCCAGGGTGCTCCTCTGTTGGAGGGGTACAAAAGGGGATGATGGACGGAACTGGGATGGTGCAGTGAGCTAAAAAAACGGTGATGGATCAAGCCCTGATCTGTTGACTGGGTAGGAGTGTTCTGCTTAATTCAGATACTCTGTCCATCACCACCCCCTTTACTGTATCGTTTTGTCCACCATAAGCGTGGAAGGGTATGCTCAGACGTGAGTCCCTTGCTCACTGCACCATCAGGATTCAAGCAAGCCGGGCCGAAGACGGCTGTGATGCCAGAAACCGGTCCCCGGAAGCTTGTTTCCTTTCTGGTAAAGAATTGGCTTGGTAGTTTGGTCTGCCCTGTTCCCATGATGCACTGGGCCAGGGACAGACTAATTTGCATATAGCCAGGTTCTGAACTGGGATGGTGCAGTGAGCTAAAAAACGGTGATGGATCAAGCCCTGATCTGTTGACTGGGTAGGAGTGTTCTGCTTAATTCAGATACTCTGTCCATCACCACCCCCTTTACTGTATCGTTTTGTCCACCATAAGCGTGGAAGGGTATGCTCAGACGTGAGTCCCTTGCTCACTGCACCATCAGGATTCAAGCAAGCCGGGCCGAAGACGGCTGTGATGCCAGAAACCGGTCCCCGGAAGCTTGTTTCCTTTCTGGTAAAGAATTGGCTTGGTAGTTTGGTCTGCCCTGTTCCCATGATGCACTGGGCCAGGGACAGACTAATTTGCATATAGCCAGGTTCTGAACTGGGATGGTGCAGTGAGCTAAAAAACGGTGATGGATCAAGCCCTGATCTGTTGACTGGGTAGGAGTGTTCTGCTTAATTCAGATACTCTGTCCATCACCACCCCCTTTACTGTATCGTTTTGTCCACCATAAGCGTGGAAGGGTATGCTCAGACGTGAGTCCCTTGCTCACTGCACCATCAGGATTCAAGCAAGCCGGGCCGAAGACGGCTGTGATGCCAGAAACCGGTCCCCGGAAGCTTGTTTCCTTTCTGGTAAAGAATTGGCTTGGTAGTTTGGTCTGCCCTGTTCCCATGATGCACTGGGCCAGGGACAGACTAATTTGCATATAGCCAGGTTCTGAACTGGGATGGTGCAGTGAGCTAAAAAACGGTGATGGATCAAGCCCTGATCTGTTGACTGGGTAGGAGTGTTCTGCTTAATTCAGATACTCTGTCCATCACCACCCCCTTTACTGTATCGTTTTGGCCAACATAAGCGTGGAAGGGTATGCTCAGACGTGAGTCCCTTGCTCACTGCACCATCAGGATTCAAGCAAGCCGGGCCCGAAGACGGCTGTGATGCCAGAAACCGGTCCCCGGAAGCTTGTTTCCTTTCTGGTAAAGAATTGGCCTGTAGTTTGGTCTGCCCTGTTCCCATGATGCACTGGGCCAGGGACAGACTAATTTGCATATAGCCAGGTTCTGAACTGGGATGGTGCCGTGAGCTAAAAAACGGTGATGGATCAAGCCCTGATCTGTTGACTGGGTAGGAGTGTTCTGCTTAATTCAGATACTCTGTCCATCACCACCCCCTTTACTGTATCGTTTTGTCCACCATAAGCGTGGAAGGGTATGCTCAGACGTGAGTCCCTTGCTCACTGCACCATCAGGATTCAAGCAAGCCGGGCCGAAGACGGCTGTGATGCCAGAAACCGGTCCCCGGAAGCTTGTTTCCTTTCTGGTAAAGAATTGGCTTGGTAGTTTGGTCTGCCCTGTTCCCATGATGCACTGGGCCAGGGACAGACTAATTTGCATATAGCCAGGTTCTGAACTGGGATGGTGCAGTGAGCTAAAAAACGGTGATGGATCAAGCCCTGATCTGTTGACTGGGTAGGAGTGTTCTGCTTAATTCAGATACTCTGTCCATCACCACCCCCTTTACTGTATCCCTCTGTTGGAGGGGAGCAAGGGCCAGTCTGGAGCAACCAGACCAGCGGTGTTTGTCGTCGAAATTCGTCGTCAGAGGGTCACTAGCCAACGGGCAAGCGACCTGGACAACGCGGTGAGCAGCAAAGAGCAGAAGGGCCCCACGCAGATCTCGTGGATGCAGGGGAGCTGAACTTCGGTGCTGGAGCTGCTCAGGGTTGGGGCTTCTCTTACCCCAAAGCACTCGGTCGAGGGTCACTCGGAGTCGTGCTGGTCAAGCGTCGTGCAGTATTTGTATTTGTATTTGTATTTGTATTTATTTATTTATAAAGCGCTAACATTCATCCTACAAGGACATCACGGCGCTGAAGAAAGTTGCAAGTGATTTGACATCAGCTCTGGTTGAAGATTATTGATCTGGCCTGGGAAAGAGGAATGTTTTCAGTTGTTTCTTAAATGAGACGAAACAGTCGTTTGTTCTAATTTTAGGGGGTAGCTCGTTCCACTTTGTTGCCGCAATGTGAGAGAAGGCCCGCTCTCCCATCCTGACAGTACGGGCTCGGGTGATGACTGCTCTTCCTAACGTCATAGATCGTAGGTGTCTAGAAGGTTTATGAAATCTGACCCTGTCGTGTAGGATGGTGGGGCCTGAGCCGTGGAGTACCTTATGAGAAATACACAACAGCTTAAAAATGGCTCGTTGCCGCATTGGGAGCCAATGAAGCTCACGCATGCAACTTTTAGCTGAATCATATTTTCTTTTATTGCAGATGGCTTTGGCAGCGGCATTCTGAACCAACTGTAATTTAGAAAAGAGGTAATCCGCCATTCCTACAAACAGAGAGTTACCGTAGTCCAGCCTACTCATCAGTAGTGACTGGACTAAGGTTTTCCTGCAATCCGTTGGCACCCAGGGGAAGACACGTCTAAGCAACTTCAAAAGTCCAAAGCTCCTTCCACAAGTTATAGAAACATGGGATTTCATGGATAAGTCCCTATCCAGTATTATTCCTAAGTTTTTTGCTTTAGCAGTGGGATTGGGAGGCAAACCCAAGTCACTTGGCCACCAGCTGTTGTCCCAAGCCTGTGTACCTCTGCCGAACAGTAGGATTTCGGATTTGTCGGCGTTTAATCTAAGACAGTGGTCCTGCATCCAAGTTGCCAATTCAGTCAAACAGTTCGTCAATCTAGTTTTGGAGTCATCATTTCCATCGATGGTGACCATCAGCTGAGTGTCATCAGCATAAGAGCACATTTCGACACCCCACTTTTTGCCAATGGTTGCCAGCGAGGAGACGAATACATTAAACAAAGTTGGGCTCAATGACGCCCCCTGGGGAACTCCGTATTTTATGAGTCGTGGAGGGGATGTGTAGTCACCCAAACGTACTGATTGGGTTCGATCCGCTAGGAACGATTGTAGCCATCCTAATGCTTTGCCCAGTATTCCTTTCTCAGCCAGGATGTTCAATAGTTGATTGTGGGGCACAGTATCAAAAGCCGCTGATAGATCAAGGAGTATCAGTGCGACTGTTCTACCCTGATCCACCATGGTTCTGATACTGTCTGTCACCGCTAAGAGTGTAGTTTCGGTGCTGTTGTTTGTCCGGAACCCTGTCTGTGAATCATCCAGCAGACCATTTGCTTCCAGAAATGTGGAGAGACTTCTGTTGACTAACTTCTCCAGAACCTTTGATAAATAAGGTAGCTGGGATATTGGTCTGTAATTGGCCGGATTGTTTACGTCTGCTCCGTCCTTCTTTACTAAAGGGGTGACTAGGGCCTGTTTCCATGAATCTGGAAATTCAGCAGAACTAAGGGAGAGATTGAGTACTCTAGTAACTACTGGACATATTACAGGAGTTAACTGGGAGAAAATGTGATGTGGACAAGGGTCAAGTGGAGAGCCCGACTTGACCTCAAGCATGACCTTTTCTACCTCCTCTTCTGAAAAAGGGCCGAAACCGTGGCAGCTGGTATGTGCAACGGTTGGTACATCCTGTACATTGATTTCGGTCAGGTGATTAGGAAAGGAGGCATAGATGGTATCAATTTTTTCACAGAAAAAGTCATTGAGCTTATCACAGTTTTCCTGTGAGGGGGTAAGATGTAGGGAAAGATTGGTTGGATTGCATAGTTCTTTGACGATTTTAAAAAGTTCTTTTGAGGAATTTTTATTCTCAGATATTCTACGTGTGAAGTATTCCTTTTTCGCCTTTCTGATAGCCCTGTGATAGAGTGTTTGAGCTTTCCTGAAGTTGTCTTTGGTCTCATCTGTTTTGGATATTCTCCATTTATGCTCAGAAGAGGTGCAATTTTTTTTTAGAAGTTTAAGCTCAGGTCCGTACCATCTCTCTGATTTTTTGTTGCCTGGTGTATGACGAGATTGGGTGGTCGAACAATGTTCAAGAGCATTTTTAATATTTTTGTAAAGGAGATCTATCTCCTCATGGATATTGGTGCTTGTGCACGAGGGATGTGAGAAATGATTACTAAATTTATCGATTGTGAAGGATTTCCAGTTTCTCGTGCTTGCTGTGAATACACTGTGTTTTTTGGTCTGGGGGATAGGAAGATTGATACGAAAGGTAATCAAGTAATGATCAGTCCACAACAGAGGAATTAAAGGGTCAATGTCTATGGAATCAATATTAGAGAATATCAAATCTAATGTGTGTCCTGCAATATGAGTTGGTTGATAGACTCTCTGAGATAATTGCAGGATAGCCATATCTTCCACTAGTAAATTCGTCAGGGAGCTACTACTGTTGTCCAGATGTATATTAAAATCTCCAAGAAGGAGAATATTCTTATTCTTCAAACATACAGGCATAATTTGTGTAAGTAGTTGTGTACTAAAATTTGAAGTACAACCTGGGGGATTATAGATTAAAAAGCCTCCAAACAGTACATTAGTGTTCATAGACACAGTAAATGCCAGGACTTCATATTTTTCAGCCGGCACGATAGTCTCTTGCCTGCATGAGAGGTGGTCTCTGAACAATAAAGCTACACCACCACCCTTTTTATTGACTCTATTAACATTCAATATCTTATAGTCTGGGGGAAGGGCTGTGACTATATCAGGGATATTGTGGTCATCTAGCCAAGTTTCCGATAAACACAGTAGATCGGGTTGATGTTCATTAAGAAGATCCCAAATATAGGTGGAGTGTTTGGGTAATGATCTTACGTTCGTGTAGATGCATTTAAGGGGAACTGTAGGTAAATTTAGTGTCACGGGAGACAGCGTGGGGGTGCATTCCCATCTACAATTATAACAGCTAAATGGGCCGTAAGTGTCCATCGGACCCATATAAGCGCAGTCAGATGTATTTATGGCCGTCGTTCCAGCCAGATCCAGCAAATTGCGGCGTGTATAAGAGAAGTTCCCGCTAGAATCCGGCATCTTACTCATTATTTGGGCAGGGGTCATGGCCCCTGTCCCCGGTCGGCCGCGGACGGGCGCAGACGGGCTTGGCTTAGGCGCGGCTTCGGCGCGCATCCGGCGCGCCCGCTGCGCCAGCCCGCTGCGCCGTCTGGCCCCCTGACACATGATATAGGGGGAAGAAAGAGAAGAGGGCGGGAGGACGGCGCGACTAGAGCGCTGTCCCCGCCTCACTCAATATGGCGCCCACCGCCGCCGAATATCGGCTGAGAAGCGGCTGGGCAAGTGATAGAAAGTTTGTTAAGGTGTCAGAGTGCCTGTAATTTAAATTCCCCTTCTTCTAAAAGCCCCCCAGGATAAAATAATGCAATTTTTAAAATTTATAAAAAACGCTCCAATGCTCCGAGTTCAGATCGCAAATAACACAGATCACAGTATTACACGTGCAGCTCGCAGCCCCAGTTCCCTCAACTAGGGAGAGCTTCTAGAGGCACCGAGCGCAGGAAAAGGCTGATTAAATAATCTAGGAGGGCGGGAGGACGGCGCGACTAGAGCGCTGTCCCCGCCTCACTCAATATGGCGCCCACCGCCGCCGAATATCGGCTGAGAAGCGGCTGGGCAAGTGATAGAAAGTTTGTTAAGGTGTCAGAGTGCCTGTAATTTAAATTCCCCTTCTTCTAAAAGCCCCCCAGGATAAAATAATGCAATTTTTAAAATTTGTAAAAAACGCTCCAATGCTCCGAGTTCAGATCGCAAATAACACAGATCACAGTATTACACGTGCAGCTCGCAGCCCCAGTTCCCTCAACTAGGGAGAGCTTCTAGAGGCACCGAGCGCAGGAAAAGGCTGATTAAATAATCTAGGAGGGCGGGAGGACGGCGCGACTAGAGCGCTGTCCCCGCCTCACTCAATATGGCGCCCACCGCCGCCGAATATCGGCTGAGAAGCGGCTGGGCAAGTGATAGAAAGTTTGTTAAGGTGTCAGAGTGCCTGTAATTTAAATTCCCCTTCTTCTAAAAGCCCCCCAGGATAAAATAATGCAATTTTAAAAATTTGTAAAAAACGCTCCATTGCTCCGAGTTCAGATCGCAAATAACACAGATCACAGTATTACACGTGCAGCTCGCAGCCCCAGTTCCCTCAACTAGGGAGAGCTTCTAGAGGCCGGACGGGCGCAGACGGGCTTGGCTTAGGCGCGGCTTCGGCGCGCATCCGGCGCGCCCGCTGCGCCAGCCCGCTGCGCCGTCTGGCCCCCTGACACATGATATAGGGGGAAGAAAGAGAAGAGGGCGGGAGGACGGCGCGACTAGAGCGCTGTCCCCGCCTCACTCAATATGGCGCCCACCGCCGCCGAATATCGGCTGAGAAGTCTTGGAAGATGGCCGGTCCCTCGAGGTCTCGTCACACCCACGAACCACAGCTGGGCTGATGATGCAGGTAGAGGTCAGAGGTGCCAGGGAAGCCGGTTCTCGTCGAGCTGGGCAGTCTTGATCCGGTGAGGAGACTTACAGCAGACCGCGATGCTTGGTTGGTGCCTGCTGCTGCAGGGTGACTACTCCTTAGTCACAAGGGAGAAATCTTAGGAAGAAGTCTTGAGTTCTTTTCGTGGAAAGTAGTTTCAGGATTCAAAGATGATCTAATTTGGAAGGGGGCCTGCTCCTACCTTTATCCTGCAAAAGGGGGCTGGCACGCGACTAAGTCCTGCCCTATGGGTGGGACTAGGAGGGGGGTGGTTACACCCCTCTCCTTTGGCAGGCTTTTCCCAGATCAGGGGCTGGAGTGCCCCTGGAACTGGTTCAAGCCGGCCTATGCACAGTGAGCACCGGGGTGCCACTTGCAGTCACCTTCCTCTAAAGCCCTGCCTACCTAGGATACACAAAATCCTGTCTGGGACGGTGCTGACACCGCCCCTGGCAGGAAACCCTTTGTCCTTGCCTCCTGTGCTGCGAGGACTCCCAGCAGCAGGAGGGCAGACTTGTGTCTTGGTGGCAGCATCCATCTTGTGGAGCTGAGGCTATGTCTGACTTTAACCGGGGTTACAGGTTACATACATGTCGTGTCCCTCTAGAAGGGTGGAATGCTAACCCCGTCGCCAGAATTGGTGAGGGGTTAGTATTCCAATTCGTATGACACCTTACTCGACATGTTTTGATAAAGCGATACCAGAGTTGGCATATAACTGCGAGGATTATAATGCACTTAAGAGTATATGGTATGCGTTATCATGGAACAGCTATTAGGACTTGGTTCCGCAAGCTGCAAACGGGCTCAGCTCATGCCAGAGCACCATTTCACATGATTCCAAGCACTCTGCCTTCAGGATTGTTAAGGCCTGCCATAGGAGTGACTGATAGGAATACATGTGTCCATTTTAGGGTTAGATATAGGTATACTATATCTAAAGCAAAGGGTGATTACACCACCTTGCCCCAGCTGTCGTGCAGCCAGTTGTGTCAGATTTGGATGGCCAGCCAGGGGTGGCATAATACATGCTGCAGCCCCTGGTAGGCCCTGGGTACACCTATGCCCTGGGCACCTAAGGTACACTGTACAGGGACTGATAAGGTGACTCAGTATCCAATTAGGTATGTACCTAAGGTACATGGAATCCATTTTACAGAGAGAGCAGTAGGCCTGGGGTCCTGAATAGTAGGGCCCCAGGTCAACTAAGTCAGAAAACCAGCAAAACACCAGGCAAAAAGTTGGGGGCAACCATAGTCAGGGATCTACCTTCCTACATAACCCCCCCCCCCCCCCAAACGAAAGGGGATAAGGCTATCCTTGACAGGTAAGCCTATATTGCCTAAGTGGCCATATAAGGAAGTACCAGCACTGGCATGGTTACCCCTTATCTCATGGTCCACTAAGCAATCCCTCACCCTAAGGGTGTCTGATGGTCTCCACCATAGGGAATCTCTACCTGTGGTGTGTTTTGGCAAAGTAAAAGGCTGGTGCTGAGATGGAGTACTGAAGTGAGGCTCCACTAATTTTGGGCTCAGCTTCCTCCAATCATTATCCACCATAGAGGCCTTTCTTTCCAAGACTGAGTTGTGTTGAGCTCTCAGGGTCAACCTCTGGCTACCTAAAGCTGGAGGCTGAGTCCCTCTGTTTGGCTTACTGGAGGGACAGGTCAGGTTTGGGGCCCTCAGGTCCCAGGTTTGGCTGTGCCCAACAGTGTCCATCTGTGGGAGTTCCCTAACTAGGTTTAAGGGGGATCCCTCAGGGGTCTGTTTTATTTTCACTTGGCTAGGATTACTAGCTTCAGTGCCCTTAATCTTCTGATTGGGAAGTTCTTTTGGACAGGGGGCCCTTTGGGGTCCACCACTGGCCTCCCTGACCTCTACAGCCCTGGGCTGGCTGAGGCAGGGTAGAGAGGGGCAGGTTACCTGCTCCAGACTGGGTCCCACCTTGGAAGGGTCCACTGACATCAGGGGCTCTGCCAGGCTAGGCCTGACTACCTCTGGGGCAGCTCCTTCACAAGGGGTCAGATCAGTTCCCTGAGGAGGCTGATCCTTTCCTAGAGTCTGGTGGGAGGGAGATTTCTCTTCCTCCTCAATGCTCTCTGTCTGAGTGGAGTGATCCATAGTTTCAGGCTTCACAACACTATTATCTGTCTGAGTTTGAGCTGTGGCCATCACAACTCTACCAACCTTTTCAGGAAGGGACTCAGTTTGGGTATGGGCTGTGACCATCACAGCTCTGCTAACCTTTTCTGGGAAGGAAGCTGTCTGAGATTGGGCTGTGACTGGCACAGCCCTCCTGACCTGTTCAGGGAGGACATCTTGGGCTGGGGCTGTGGCTATCACTGCCCCACTAACCTTACCATGGAGGTTCACCATTTTAAAATGGCTTTCTTGCTCTACCTCAGCCCAGGCTGAGAGCTCTAAATCATTCCCCAGTAGGCAATCTACAGGCAAGTTTGGTGACACTGCCACTCTCTTGTGGCCAGTGACACCTCCCCAGCTGAGATTTACCACTGCCATGGGATGATTTCTCTGTACTCCATCAATATTGGTCACCTGGTATGTGGCACCAGGTAAAAGTTGCCTTGAGGGGACTAGACTCTCAGTCACCATGGTGATGCTAGCCCCTGTATCCCTATAGGCCTCAACTTTTATACCATTGATGAGGGGCTCCTGTCTGTACTTGCTCAAAGTGTTGGGACAAGTGGTGAAGTTGGCAAACCCCATGCCATTTTCACAGACAAGAGTATCTAAGTCAGGGGACCTGGTTAGGTCAGAGTCCCCAGGAACTCCCAAAGTAAATGCACCCACATTCTTGGGGGCACTCCCACCACCTGGGGGATTACTACTAGTAGTAACAGGGGGTTTGGGAATGTTACTTGGGGGTATGTTCTCCTTATTGTTGTTCTTTGGGCAACTGCTGTCAGTTTTTAAATGACCCACCTGTTTACAGGGATAACAATAAGGTTTCTTCTGGGTAGAGGAAGTGTCTTGGGACCCACCCCCATTCTTGGAGTTTTGGGGCCCTAGGGACGTTTTCTCTGTAGATTTATCCCCACCCTTCTCTTGAGGCTTGGTTGATTCCTTTTTCTGGTCACCACCTTGGTTCTTAGGCCTAATCCTGGTTCTGACCCATTTGTCTGCCCTCTTACCCAATTCTTGTGGAGAGGTCAGATCAGAGTCTACCAGGTGCTGGTGTAATAACTGGTTCTGACAATTATTTAAGACTTGCTCTCTCATAATAAGATTATACAATCCTGTGAAGTCAGTAACCTTGCTACCCAGTAGCCAGCCTTCCAAAGCCTTAGTGGCACAATCAACAAAGTCAGCCCAATCCTGAGACTGAGTTTTCTGGGTATCCCTGAACAGCAACCTGTACTGCTCAGTGGTTAAGCCAAACCCATCAACCAGTGTATTTTTCAGGACTTGGTAATTGTTAGCATCCTCAACTCTAGTAGTGAGGAGCTTATCTCTACCTTTGCCTTCAAAGGAGAGCCACAGTATAGCTGCCCACTGACTTTGGGGGGTGCACTGGACAGTGCAGGCCCTCTCCAAAGCAGCCATCCACTTGTGGATGTCATCCCCTTGCTTAAAGGGGGGCACTATTTTACTCAGTTGCTTAGTATCTAAACCCCTTTCTTTATCTCTTGGGAGATTGCTGCCACCAGTGGGGACTACCCCACTCATCTGCTGCTCTCTAGCAAAGGCAAGCTTCTCTTTGGCCAGGGCAAGTTCTTCCCTTTCAATCCTCAGATTAGCTTGTCTCATCCTTGCTTCATGCTCTATTCTCTGAGGGGAAGTCAATCTCCTCTGGGGAGAATTCCTTCTCCTCTGAGAAGAGGCATTAGAGTGCAGAGATCTATTGGAGTCCCTAGAATGAGATCTATCTCTTCTAACTCCAAGGTTAGGCCTCATTAGGGTCAGCACTGGGGGTCCCCCAGCTCCTTCCCCAAATAGGTCTAAGTTGGCCCTAGTAAGTCTGCTGACTAACTCAGACCTCTTGTCTGCCTCATCCCCAGAGAGTTCCTCTTGATCCTCCTCCTCAACTGCATTTTGAGTGTCAAGGAGGTCTGGATCACCACTGGTACCCTCTAAGGCTGGCATATTTCCATCTATATGAGAGGCTTTCCTAGCATCATATGTCTCTAAGAGACCTATCAGAAAGGGAATGGTGGGGTTAGACCCCTGTTTCAGTTTCCTGGAGGTACACACTTGTCTCATCTCCTGGAAACTGAGAGCTGCATATCTTGATTTGACCTGTGGAGGGTCAACAGCCACAAGGGGAGTCTCAGTAGACTCTCCATGGGTAGACATGCTTTTCTAGTGAGGTGTAAGTGGTGCACTTACCTACACTATTTGTTTACCTACTGATCCCTTGCTAGAGTTGTAGTTTAGGGTGTGCTAGGCCCTAGGAGCTACAACAGCTGGTTCAGTAGAACTCAGAGTATTCTAAGTTAAGTTATATGTACCTTAGTACTTATGTGATCTTTCAAATGATATTCTTAGGATACGTGTGGCAAAACAACAGGAAGCTCAAATCCCAACCGCTGCTCACCAATGTGAGAAGTTGGCCTGATATGCAGTGCTCACTATTCTAGTGAACACTATGTATCAGTCCAAACAACCCTTATTGATGTTTGGTTGTAAGTCAACCTGATAGACCAGCTATCCTAGTAGCATGGACACGTGCAGTCTTTAGGCTAAACTCTAGAGGGCGTGTTAAGCCAGCACGTTTTACCATCACATATACCCCTTGAACACCAAGTGAAAGGACACCACACAAGTTGTTATGAAAAATAAAGTATATTTATTTATAACAAGACTACCCTGGCTCTTTATGAGACAGGGAGCTAAGCACACAACAAAACTCTTAAAGAAATACTTAAAGTCGCACAATTTACACAAATGCCCGAGGGGCACGAAAAACCATATACTATACAAGTGGAATGCGAAATACTAGCAGGTAAGTAACTATTCTCATAGGCCTTAGGATCGCTAGGACTGGACTACTGAACCTTTAGATTACAAGCAGGAGGTCTAGGGACGTCGTGTGCAGAGTGGGAACTCTCACGCGTAAGGCGGGAAAAAGTCTATGGAGGCTAGTAAAAGCAAAGTTAGTGTTTTCGGGCGAACCCGACTAGGTAGGTCAAAAACGAAAGTGGATCTAGACACTTAGAGAGTTGGTCTACGCTGGAGCACCGGAGTACTCGGTTTACCTAGCCCAGGGGCTGCGGCTGCATAGGGTTCAAATGTCGTCGGGTTTCTTCGTTGATGAACCAGGAGCCTGAAGAAAGAAGTTGCTGGCAGGCGACCAGTGAAGAAGTTCTTGGGGATCCAAGCCTGGATCGGGAAGAAGAAGACCTGTAAGCAGAGGGGACCAAGTTCTGAATCACTAGCCAGTGATTTAGGTGGGCACCAGAGTGGCACCGGGCGAAGTCACCTCAACCAGGTGAGTGGGCTCTGCTGGGCTCTGCAGTCTCTCGGACCAGGAGGCGTTGTCGGCGACCAGGATGGAGGTGCGAGCTGTCCCATGAAGATATCTGCTGTCGACGTCGCTGGACCCAGGATTGGGGCAACAAGTCTTGGCAAATGCAAGCCCACGCGGTGGACTTAAAATGGCGTCTGGAGTGGACCAGGAGGGTCCAGGGTGCTCCTCTGTTGGAGGGGAGCAAGGGCCAGTCTGGAGCAACCAGACCAGCGGTGTTTGTCGTCGAAATTCGTCGTCAGAGGGTCACTAGCCAACGGGCAAGCGACCTGGACAACGCGGGGAGCAGCAAAGAGCAGAAGGGCCCCACGCAGATCTCGTGGATGCAGGGGAGCTGAACTTCGGTGCTGGAGCTGCTCAGGGTTGGGGCTTCTCTTACCCCAAAGCTCTCGGTCGAGGGTCACTCGGGAGTCGTGCTGGTCAAGCGTCGTGCAGTCTTGGAAGATGGCCGGTCCCTCGAGGTCTCGTCACACCCACGAACCACAGCTGGGCTGATGATGCAGGTAGAGGTCAGAGGTGCCAGGGAAGCCGGTTCTCGTCGAGCTGGGCAGTCTTGATCCGGTGAGGAGACTTACAGCAGACTGCGATGCTTGGTTGGTGCCTGCTGCTGCAGGGTGACTACTCCTTAGTCACAAGGGAGAAATCTTAGGAAGAAGTCTTGAGTTCCTTTCGTGGAAAGTAGTTTCAGGATTCAAAGATGATCTAATTTGGAAGGGGGCCTACTCCTACCTTTATCCTGCAAAAGGGGGCTGGCACGCGACTAAGTCCTGCCCTATGGGTGGGACTAGGAGGGGGGTGGTTACACCCCTCTCCTTTGGCGGGCTTTCCCCAGATCAGGGGCTGGAGTGCCCCTGGAACTGGTCAAGCCGGCCTATGCACAGTGAGCACCGGGGTGCCACTTGCAGTCACCTTCCTCTAAAGCCCTGCCTACCTAGGATACACAAAATCCTGTCTGGGACGGTGCTGGCACCGCCCCTGGCAGGAAATCCTTTGTCCTTGCCTCCTGTGCTCGGAGGACTCCCAGCAGCAGGAGGGCAGACTTGTGTCTCGGTGGCAGCATCCATCTTGTGGAGCTGAGGCTATGTCTGACTTTAACCGGGGTTACAGGTTACATACATGTCGTGTCCCTCTAGAAGGGTGGAATGCTAACCCCGTCGCCAGAATTGGCGAGGGGTTAGTATTGCAATTCGTATGACACCTTACTCGACATGTTTTGATAAAGCGATACCAGAGTTGGCATATAACCGCGAGGATTATAATGCACTTAAGAGTATATGGTATGCATTATCATGGAACAGCTATTAGGACTTGGTTCCGCAAGCTGCAAACGGGCTCAGCTCATGCCAGAGCACCATTTCACATGATTCCAAGCACTCTGCCTTCAGGATTGTTAAGGCCTGCCATATGAGTGACTGATAGGAATACATGTGTCCATTTTAGGGTTAGATATAGGTATACTATATCTAAAGCAAAGGGTGATTACACCACCTTGCCCCAGCTGTCGTGCAGCCAGTTGTGTCAGATTTGGATGGCCAGCCAGGGGTGGCATAATACATGCTGCAGCCCCTGGTAGGCCCTGGGTACACCTATGCCCTGGGCACCTAAGGTACACTGTACAGGGACTGATAAGGAGACTCAGTATCCAATTAGGTATGTACCTAAGGTACATGGAATCCATTTTACAGAGAGAGCAGTAGGCCTGGGGTCCTGAATAGCAGGGCCCCAGGTCAACAGTCAGAAAACCAGCAAAACACCAGGCAAAAAGTTGGGGGCAACCATAGTCAGGGATCTACCTTCCTACAAGGTGGAAATAATTTCTTCAGAGAAGTACTGTGTGTACTAGGAGGTACTGGGTCCTGAATATTCTAAATAACTTTCATAGTGACAAAGATTACTTTTTTTAAATGTTATTATTTGTTGTATTAAATATTAACATGATATATCAAGAACTCTACCTCCTCCATTTTTTGGGCTGACCCAGAGGATCCCTCTGTGGAGTGGGAACTCTGGCTAGATTTATTCCAAACTTATCTAGATCTTTTTGTGGCGTTCAGTAGTACCCCACAAAGACAACTATCATTGTTGAAGCATCACTTGGGGGATGTTGGGTTGAAAGAATTAACAAGGGGGAAGCGCCACTTTCGGTAGATGAGATAGCTACTGCTATACGTTCTCTTCGTTCGGGGAAGGCTATGGGTCCCAATGGTCTCCCTATTGAGTTGTACAAGTTGCGTCCGGATAGGATTGCACCATATCTCCGCGGTATGTTCATGGAATCGAGAGATACTGGCTCCCTCCCTTATGATCAGCGTCTTGCATCGATAGTAGTGATTCACAAGGAGGGGAAGCCAATGGCTTGTTGTACGTCCTACAGACCCATTTCACTTCTTAATGCAGAGCCAAAGATCCTTGCTAAGGTACTAGCTAACCGTCTCATTAATGTGATTAGTGACTTGATCCATCCGGACCAATCCGGTTTAATCCCGCGCTGTAACACAGCACTGAATTTGAGACGCTTACACGGCGTTCTCGCGAGAGCCCTATATCTTCTGGAGTCGGCCATCTTGGTCTCTCTTGACGCAACGATGGCTTTTGACACCGTGGAGTGGTCATATCTATGGGCCGCTCTGGCGAAATTCGGCCTTGGTCCTGGCTTTATTAGCTGGGTGAAACTTCTTTATGAGGCTCCGTTGGCACAGGTAGTGGTCAATGGTCGGGTATCCAGTCCCTTCGCTCTGGGAAGGGGTACTCGGCAAGGCTGTCCGTTGTCTCCCCTCCTCTTTGCACTTGCCTTGGAGCCTCTGGCTGCATGGTTGCGCTGGGAACCAACGATAAGAGGTATACAGTGGACCCCTGAGTTTGAAGATCGCATATCGCTCTATGCGGACGATATTCTGTTGTACCTCACTTCGCCCAAAAAGTCGTTAAACGTGCTGTTTGATGTGTTGATTTCATTTGGACGCAATTCTGGCCTCGTGATCAATTGGTCCAAGTCTTGTATATACGTACTCGCTGGTGGCGCCCCTGTATTGCCGCGTGGTTGTCCAATACAGATTACACAAGAGGGTTTCAAATATTTGGGGATTTTTATCACTTTGGACCCCGTAGCAAGATATGAACGTAATTTACTCCCTCCGCTACAACGGTTGCGTTCTGACGTGGTGAGCTGGCCTTCCTCTGTCCCCCCTCGGGCGAGCAGCCCTTTTCAAGATGATGTCTCTACCGCAATTTTTATACGCGCTCCAGAATATTTTTGACGCAATTCCGGCAAAATACTTCCGGGAAGTGGAGTCTACAAAGACAGCTGATTTGGGATTGGCGTGCCCGTATCGTCCTCCCTAAACTTACTCTTCCCTGGTATGACGGTGGTATTGCTCTTCCCGATTTTAGACGTTACTATTGGGCCTCTCAATTGAGTGCAATTAATCACAGTATGTATGGTCCGGGTTTGGATCCTGCATTTGAGATGGATAGGTGGCTTTTACCGGGAGCGAACTATAATAGGGCGCTATACTCTGGATCGGCAATTCGGACGCTTACTGGTCCTACCAAGATCGCCGTGCAGGTGTGGAATTGTGCGAATGCGGCACTGGGGTGGAGCGGGAGACTGACCCGGGCGACCCCCTTGTACGATTCTTGCAAGCTGGGAAGTTTATGGCAGACGAAAGGCTTTGGGAAATGGGATATGATTGGTATCAGTACAGTGGGCGATCTCTGGGTTAAAGATAGGATTAAGACTTTTGAGGTCTTGAAGGCGGAATACGACTAGAGTGATCGGGAATTTTTTCGCTATTTACAGATTCGTCACGCGTTGGGCTCTGTTTTCCCCGTTGGGACCGTTATTCCGGAATCTTCCCCGTTGGAGGATCGGATACTTGATGGACATGTGCCCGATAGCACGATTTCTTTGATTTATAAGAAATTAATTAATGATCGGTCTGACCTGTTAACGCGTTTAAGGGAGGTCTGGACCAGAGACTGTTTACTATTAGATGACGAGGACTGGCAATCCGCGATTTCCTCACCCAAAGAGGTCGCGATACCGGCCCGTCTTCGACTAGTCCAACTCAAGATCTTGCACCGTGTGTATGTTACTGGTCCGCAACTGATCCGAATGGGTTATTCAGATGATGGGTTATGTATCCGTGGTTGTGGTCAGCTTGCTACTTTCCTTCACATCATTTGGGAATGTCCGGAGGTGGCTGTATTTTGGAATAGAGTGCATGCTGTCATGAAAGAGGTTACGGGAGTCGAGATACAACCGGAAGCTAGGCGGTGTCTGCTGAATGTATGGGAACCAAATGACTATGACGTGGCTCAGACTCGTTGGGCGACCCTGGCTAATATGATTGCTAAACGAGACATTGCACAATTGTGGGGCGCTCCCCGCCCGCCGACGGTCTCGGGGTGGAAGGAAATATGGATTGGTGTATGTTTAGAGAGAAGACGGTGTATGTGGCACGAGGTAGGCCCCAAAAATGGGGGAAAATTTGGAATCAATGGAACTCCTACAGAGGGGGGATATGCACACCACCCCTTCCTGATGTACCCGATAGTTCACATTCACCCTAGTCCAGACGTTCCATGACTTGTTTTGATGCATATGTTTTAAAATCTTTAGTCTTTTTTCCCCTGATTTTGCCCCCCCCCCTTGATTTTTGTTCATTGACTTGCATTGTAATGCTATTGCCCTTTCCTTCCTGCTCCGAAAAAGCGCCTGTATTGTAATGTTCTTTTTGCCTTGATTGTTTGTTTTCTTTTTATAAAATAAAAAGAGTTTAAAAAAAAAACAAGGGGGATGCAGATATTTATCAAGTTGGGGTAACGCAACTGAAAGAGAAGTATGTTAGAAAAATTAAAGCTGCACTGTAAAGATCTACATTTTACTCAAGAAGTCCAAAAGAAGGCTAAACAATGAATCAGTGTGTAGCTACCTTAAGTGCACTGGCAGTCACTTGTGATTTTGAGCACAACACAATTAACCAGGTTTTATGGGCCAAATCTTAAGGAGAATGAAGTCAAAAGACATTCAATAGAGATTATGGTCTGGTGGTTAAACTAATCTTAAGGCTGCACTAGAGGCAGAAAGGAAAATTGAACCATTTGAAAAGTGTGTTCGGGAGTGATGAATCATAGCGGAATGTATGCTGCTATAAGTGTAGTTTCAAAGAATATGAAGGAAAATAAGTAGAAAGTTAGATGGATTGCATTTATAAACAGTGGTACATATAGAAGGTATGGCAACTGCTACAGATGCGGTGCAAGTAGTTGTAAAAACAAAAAAGGGGGGCTTATTTTAGTAGTGTGTGCAAGAACGTGGGTAGGAAGGTGTACTATGTTTCAGAAGGTGATGAATGTAAAGTGCTGGTTGTGGAAGGCTTAGCTCTTAGTGTGAGTGACGAAGGATGTAAAACGAAAGAAGCAAAAAGGATTGCCATGATATGAAATTTTGACAGACCATAAGAAAGTGGTAGCAATGGTAGACTCTTATGCATAGTATATTGTTATGAACAAGGAGCTATTTCATAACCTGTTGACAAATAGAAAATTGTTACAATTGGACCAATGTCCAGTGAGTTATACTTGTAACAGAATGTCCATGGAAGGACTTGTGAGGGTGGATCTGGAATTTAAGGGGCACAGGACACCTGGCAAGTTGTATGTGGCAGCAAATGGTGAAATGATCCTATGATGGCCACATCTAGAGGAGTTGGGAATGCGGTGGGACCCCAAAACGTATCCACCTATGGACGTGGTCCTTGAGGTACTAGTGGATATGGAAGTGATGATTAGGAGGAGTGTGAGGATTAATTTTCTAGCGTGTTTATTCTGCCTTTGGAAAAATTGAGTGGATCCAAACATAAAATTAGGTTAAAGGACAATGCTACTCCTGTGTCGGAGGTGATGCGGAATGTACCCATGAGTTACAGAATTCCATTGAAGGGTATTTCAATGGATTTATGCAACAATGATATTATTGAACCAACTGAGAGTTAAGATTGGTTGACTCCGGTTGTAATTTCTGTAAATAGCAAATGTGACCTTGGACTGGGCATTGACTTAGATGTTCGAAAACTCTATTGGGCGGATACCATTCCTTTCCTAAATTTGCAAGAGTTACTGTCTTCAGCATCTGCATCTTAAGTATTTACAACAATCGATCTTACGAGCATATATTAAACAGAGTTGGAGGACGGTTTTATCACAGTGTTTATAGAACCTGAAGGAGTCTTCCTGTACACGAGGATGCCTTTTGCTTTGTAAATGCTTCTGCCATTTTTTTAAACAATAATGGCAACATCTTTGGATGGACTACCAGGAGCAAGAGCATTCCAAGATGACATTTTAGTATTCAGCAAGGACAGAACTGAGCATGATAAAAATATGAAGAATCCTTTATTAGCTTTGAAAGGAAAGGGCCTAACGGTTAAACATGATAGATGTAAACTGGGACAACATTAAGTAGAATATTAGTGTCATGAGTCATGGAGGCATCTAGTACCAACAGAAAGGCCAAGGAGAACATCTGGTGGCCTGGTATTGATTGTAGGATTGGCTAGTGGGTGAGAAGTGCAGCATATGCTGCCAAAGTGGTAAGATGGCTAAGTTGTGCAGGGTACTGTTGGAGACAGTGGACTTACCATGGTGTAACTGGGTTGGCGAAGTGAGCTAAAGAACGATGAGGGATTCAACCCAGATCTGTGACTGGGGGTGAGTGTCTTAGAAGTTTCAGCGCTCCGTCCAACATCTCCTTGTGTTTGCTATGGTGTAAAGTGGGCACCAATTTTATGGGCCTTTTTCTAGACTGACTTCTAGAGAAGCTTCCAGAGGTATTCGTGCCTGGTATCGAGGTGCAGTTGACATCTGAGAAAATGCAGAAGATTTTAAAGACTTTGGGTCTTAGACTCATGAAGGTGGCGCTGCATCATTGGGCCGTTAAGCAAATGGTCAGTTGGAACATTTATATATGGTTGTGAAGGAATCCATAAAATTGGGTCTCCATCAGGTATTTCTTGGAAAAAAGTCCTTGCAAGCCATGTTGTTATCGCACATATTACCCTAAATTATGTCCGAGGAAAAATGTAGGTGGAATTATTTAGAGGACGGAAGCTTACTACAAAGTTCGTACTCTGATGGTTGGTTAAGAGACATAAAGAGAAATTTGGAGCCATTGAGGGTCCTGAAATGAGGAAGAAAGCGGAGGTATGCCAAGCCAAAAGAAGAATTTAGTGTGGTGATGGGATCTCATAATCTTCAACTGTTTAAGTGGATTAGTATGGTAGGGTTAGAAATGCTGGTGTGGTGAAGGTGATAGTGTCATGATGGTCTGATCCACAAAAAAAAAATCAGGGTGGTGTTGTAAGGTGTTGTTAGACAGGACAGTAGAAAGGTGTGACATTTACATAGTGCAGTGGTGCGCCGCAACAGAGGATAGTGATTAGGAGGAGAGTAGTTATCCCTTCTGTAGCAAGTGAGTTGGTAAGAGCATTAAAAAAAGAGGGTGGTGGCTTGGAGAATGCGGCATTGAGAAAGGTGGCATAGTGGATAGAAAAATGCCAATTGGTAATCCACAGGCAATGTCATGTGTTGTGGGAGAGACTGAGTCATGGATTGACGTGTGTCATCGTTTGCATCAGTATTAGTTTGTGGTAGGTTAGTAATTTGTATGTTACTAGTCACAATTGTTAACGTTCTGTTCTTATTAATTGTATTGGGGAACATTTATGGTGTCTTGATTATATATGATAGCGTGGCAGAGAGGGATAGATGGGGAGAGGAGTTGGCTTAATGGCTAGGGCGGTCGACCTCGAATCTGGGAAGCTGGGTTCGAGTCTCTGTAATGATGCTGAACATCCTGTGATTCTGGGCAAATCACGTAATCTCCCCGTGCCAAACAAAATTGAATGTGTCCTCATGTAAGGCAACTGGTGCTATGTAAAGCGCTCTGATGCGCGATTCAGGTCAAGTCTGCCCTATATAAAATTCTGTAAAAAAAAAATGGTTGCAGTGGAATCGGGAGTCATGGTATAAAAACTAGACTCCTGAGTGTGGGCGAGTTAGAAAGTGGTAAGGGAGATGGGAATAGACAATGTGAAAGGACCTGCATGGTGGTTCCTTCCATAGCACCTATTATCATGTGTTCAGGATTTCAATAAAGAACAGAATACGAATACTTAGAGTGCTATCTTCTAGATCACATATAGAGTATATCAACAAGGAGATCAACAAAAGAGTGCATCCCCTGTGTGCATCATGAACGTATGAATATAACACATTTTGTTGGCAGGAAAGGTAACACTTACAAATTTTGGAAACTGGAATCTCCCTGGATCTGTGTAGGCCAAATATGTGGCACATATACACAATGGAAAAGCTGGTGGTAAACCTTTGAGACAAGATGAACTTATTTGAGGACATATGGAACCCTTTTCAACCCTATGTGAAGGGCCTATTGAGGTGTGTGGAGGATGGCCCGACATATGTCTGACTTGATTCGGAAAGGGGAGTTCCCTAGGATTTCCAACTCGTCTGAAGTAAATGATTCAGAGAAGGGGCCATCTTCACTGCACCTACTGTGTCCGGGTCTAGTGATCACCTTACGATGGGTGGGCACCATGAGCAATTATCAATACTTAAGCCAGTCCAAGAATGCAGATAAGCAATAGGTACTTCCTGAGTTTCTCAAGTGTGAAATGGGTGGCAATTGACCTTCCAGATCCTATTGCCCTATATAGGGTTCCCAGGGTGAAGTTCCACATTGCTCCATACAAACTATCGGGAGTGTAACGGTCAGATTCCACTTTCTTCCCTCCCCCACCACCACTGCCCCTCCTGCACTAAGTTTTAGATTACTTTAATGTTCATGTTCTTTCATATTTCATATCATACTGTACTCTTATACATTTGCTGACGAATCACACTATATCACTTTTCACAACTCAAAGATAGGATATATTATATATATATTCATATTTATTAATGTTCTCAACTAGTTAGAAGTGGTTAGAAGTTTCTGAAAAGAAGTCGGAACATGTTCAGGGATCTACAGATCTATTCATCTACCCCTCAGTACTTTAAGTAATGAATTTATTTTGAATCAATTATGTAATATTAAATTTAGAAGAGTTTTTCCATCAATTGCCTGGGAGTCAAAAAGACTGCTTCTTAAATTGGATTGCTATATAAAAAAGAAAACAGTAGGACGGACTGCCATTAATTTGTAAAGTTACATGAAGGGCCTAGTACCGGAAATAAAGAGAGGTTCTCCAGGTCTTTACTGAGATAGTTTTACAACGACGCAATGACCAACGCTTATGCAAGTCACCCTACAGCCACTATGCTGTTCAAAATATATTGTGCATTAGATCAGTGTGGAGTACATACAGCATCTATTGCTGTACACCCATAAGTAGGCATCCCGCATTTTTGTAAAAACCAGCAAACTCATCTCTTCTAAGCAAGATCTTGCTAACTGGTTATCCCCGTCCAACCTCTGTATCTTTTAGCCTACGTCTGACATAATTGTTCTGCAATCCAAGCATCATGCCCCTGTGCGTGTAAGCTTGTACAGCACATCCTACCCCTCAGTCCCGCCAAAATTTCCAAATTAATACCATCTTCTACACAGGTACAATCTATAATTAAGCTACAATAGCGATCACCACTGAATCCCAGCATTAATGTATCAGTGAACAAAATAAAATAAAATAAAAACTAAACAAAGAGCAGGATCGCTACAAGGACAGGCACACCTACCTTTCAGTCTCCCATCGAAATTGGGACTAGTGGCCACTTTGAGGCCAGGATGCGGCAAGAGAAAGCAGTTGACGTTCGTGAAACAGGAGTGGATATGCTTGCGGACATTCTGTATTTCCTCGTGTTGATGTTCCGTTACCTGCAAACAGTGACCAAAACTTAGAAAAGCAGGTTTTACTCTCCGTCCCCATCACCCCCCCCCCTCCAAACAGCCTAAACAGGAAATACGTGAAATAGAGAAACCTTTCCAAGTGACTGGTTCTCAGCCACTACAGCAGACAGGTGTCCATGATGAATAATCGTATATTCCTGAATGAATTTAAGTCAGTTGATAGTTCAATAACACGTAGAGGAGCTACAGATGAGAGCTTCAAGTTGTTCTTCTATAGTGATTTAGCTCCCCAGCTCTTGCCAGGGTTTAACCGTGGACGTGGGGCCCCATAGTAGACCAAAGCCTTCTCACCACTCAGTCACAGGCTTTCATTACCACAAAACATAATTCTTGAACAAAAAGAAATCAGATGGAGGAGGGTTTTTATGCTCATTTCAGATGTGCCCCAAATCATTCTTTGGACACAGCCGGATGTAGTACCAAAAACCTTGTTCACAATGTCTCACTTTGAATTGATTGTATTTTTGTGAATTGGGATTGAAATGTATTGTGTAAAGTTTTTTTGTGAGGTTCAAATGCCTGAGTAAGACATTCTTGTTGGTCATTAAAGCTGACTACTTCATTTCTATATTTTTAAAAGACAGGTACAAAATATAGACTGTTGAAGGATGGAACAAGATATTCAGAGTGCATCGACAAGTGACCCAGATATTACATTAAAACATTTGGAGGAGGTGATTTAGAAGATTCGAATTGGACACAGATATTTACTGATTTTGTACTGATCAATTTCCACTCTGCACGCCTTTTTTGAGCAACAAATTTAGGACGCTGAAACAATTCATAACAGTAATTGTACTGAAAATCCTGCAGACTAATGCACCACTATCTTTGGTGTGCATTCTTTTCACAGAAAAACAGCACAGATGTTAGAAAAATATATTAAAATCAAAAGTTTAACAGAAGATGTACTAGACCCTTTTTATTTACATGAGGCCCCGGAGACTTTTCTGACAACTTTATATTCAGTTTCAAAGCAGTAACTCGGGAGGAAATTCTGGGAATGTTCTGAAACTTCAAAGATGACTCCTGTCTAACCTGCCTATCCATCATGATTAAAGACCTTTAGGAACTGGCCACTATTATTACGTTGTTTGTCAACAGATTGTTTAGTTTTGAAACTATTCCAGAACCTTTAAATAGCCGGGGTGTCTCACCTGATAAAAATAAGACACACTAACTCCTAAGAACATCACAAACTATGCAGGTAGACTGACAACATTCTAATCCTGTTAAAATGCAAGACAAACGCTAGCAACATTATCAACTATACAGGAACTGCCTATTTACTTCAGCAATCTGAATAGTCAGTCTGATAAATGAAAATTGAAGGGTAAATGAAAGATGGAAGGACTGCTTCTACGATAATGCTATTAAGCCTACTTGAAATCAGCCTTACTTTAGGCAAGCACCTCTGAAATGTTTTATGCTTCTCCATTTGAGCACTACCACAATCTTTGTTTTTGAACGTGCAGTTTTTCTGAGGCTATGGTGTCGGAGTGGTTGCTACCTTACTGGAAGAAATATCAGGGTATTACCATTTGTGTTGTTCTGCACCACTTAACAAGGTTGAATTCCTCTGAAGTGCTTTAGTGGCATTTAAACATCGCAATATAAAGAAAGTAACGCAGTGAATATTTATCTATTTTAATGAAAGATTACATCAATGAAAACTTGTCTGTATTTTACCGTTAACACAGACTTAAAATGAAAAGTCAGATGCAAGAACTAGGTCTATAATAATACGATGAGGCCTTACTGAAAGCAAACCTTACTGAAGGGAAACACTTGTGATGGTTATTTGCCGCTTTGTTTGAGCGCTACCACATTCTGTTTTTGTGATCTTCTGAAAAGGTAGCGCTTGAAATGATTGGGTTTCAGCTCCCTACGGAAACCTTGCTCTTTTAGCTATTGACTTTCCTGGGCAATCTCACAACTTGTGCCCCATTATAATTCCTGGTTTTGTACTCCCAGTGTGTTACTCCACACCCCTCTACTATTTCTAAATGCCTGACTCAATCCGGCTGAAACATCTTCAGAATTCTCTATCAAGTTAATCTTTTCAAGGGTAATATATACAAACCATTTTTGCGGTTGGAAACGGCTCAATCGGGCCGGTTCTTACCGCAAAAATGCTTAAATATGTACAAATGTCAAATTATGATTCTGTAACTTGTTATCAAATCGCAATTTGGTTTAGCGAATTAGTATTTGGAAGGGGCATGTTTTGGGCTACTGAATTGCAGTGCTATGTATGAATGTTTTGCAACCGAATTGCGGCTGCAAAACATTCCTTTTTTACCAAATACTAAATGGTAGTGGTAACCATTTGCAAAAGGACCCCTTCTCCTTTGAGAATGTAAAAAAAGAAAATGTATTACTTCAAAGTTTCATTTTTCCCGTTTAAATGCAATCCATTTTCCCTTATTAAAAAGCAATCACAGACACTGTGGTTTGCTGGCCCCAGCAGGTCTCCATCCCTGTGATAGCTATTAGTCCTAATGGGTCACAAATTGTGACTTACCTCACTAATATTCATGAGGTAGGTCGATCTGCCTACACGCAGACACGTATTGATTTATATCTCTTTAAAAGGAAATTAAAATAACAAACTACACAAAATGTCTGAAGGAAGATCAACTTTTGAGGGCAGCATGGCTAAGGAGTGTGACATTAAGATTGGGGAAGTTGTTTGCCTTCTGGCTCTTGAAGCACTGTTGGGAGAAGACGAATTAGAGAATCCTGCTATTTAATTGAATGAGATCATAAACAATTTGGAAATAGATGTCAGCACTTCCAGTGGAAGTGGCTTTAGATTTCAATCAAGAATGATACCCTTTATAACACATGCTAATATTGAAATGTTTCATGAAACTGTGGTGAAACTGACTGAGAAACAGGATCAACAGAGAATCACATAAGTTGCCTGATATAAAGAAACAAGCATTAAAAGTATTAAAATCTGATTATCGGTATCAAACCCTCATACAAGGGTGGTAATATAGTTGGGATGGGTACTACGATGTATGAAAATTAGGCATTGAGACAGCTGTATCAGACAGAATGTTATGAGATTATCTCATTGGATGTGAATAAAGAATCGGTACATAAATATCATGATTTTCTCTTCGAAGGGCATTTTGGATATTGAGGAGTACTTGTTTCTGAGCAAAGATTATCCTAAGACATCATGCTTTTATTTGTTGCCCAAGGTTAATAAGGTTCCGCCTGATTGGGAGCTTCTGGAGGGGAATTACTGAGAGATCTAGTAGAGCTGTGTACCAAGGTTGTTGGGCCCATGTGGGAGTGAAGATTATGACTGTGAGAGAGGTTTGCCAGAGTTTGCTAACCAGAAACTGAAGGAGAGGGAGAGGCGGAAAAGCATAGGCAAATATTCCTTACCAATTCATCCACAGTACAAAATCTATAGAAAACCCCACATGGCCATTGATAGACATTAATTGAAGAAACACAAAATACACGTTAATCTGGTGTGTTCGAGTATTCTTATTTCACATTTCATGAGCTTATTTTTCTTATATTTTCCAATTTTATGATAATCTTATCAATTGGGTACAGACAACACAGATGTGTATAACAAATAACACAGATAAGATAAATCAACAAAGTCAAACATTACAATAAAACGGTTTTGAAAAGGTTATTAATGATCCAACAGTTACTAATCTCTGTGAGTTATTGATATTCAGTCCAAATAAACTCACTCCAGTCAATGTATTACCCATAGTATCACATGGGACTAAAGGCCTGTTTCTGTAAGCTCTTCTCTGCCAAAACAAATAGCTTTTTGTCTAATTAGAATTGTTCAGGTCTCATAGGTGTAAGCAGAGAAGGTTCTCCTTTTTCTTTCCTTAGAAAATACCAACAGCTTTCGACTTCAGAACATGTTGGGGTATATGTAAACTTTTTTTTTTAGTTCTTCTTCAGGGCAACATACGACTCATTCAGTCTGAGCTGAACGGTAAGAAAACACACATTGTGTGTGTCTGGAAGTCTTCCGGCCGCCTCGATGTCTGCCAACCCATGGGCGTTGCCTGTTTTTCTTTGCCGTTCCTCACTCTGTTTTCAAACTTATTTTAGAGGCTCCCAATAACAGAGTAAATCCGGGGCTAGTCTAGCTGCGGTCCTCAACTCCGTGCCCATCATCACGCCTGAACCAGGGGTGGATTTCGCGGTTTATGTATTTTTTAATTTTGTCGAGGGCCTCGTCAACTTGGGTGAGAAGAGATATTCCTTATCAATTTACGAGGTTTCGTTGTACTTCTGGCTTGAAGCTTGAAATCCGCAGCCATGAATGGCGACGAACAGGATGCTTGTGTTAATAGCTCTTGCTGCACTGTCAGCAGAGTCTAGGGTACAACGTATGGTGGTGTTAGATGGAAGTTTGCTCTCAGTAACAATTTCTTGTCCCCTCTTTCTGTGCTCATCTGAGAGATGTTGGAGGAACTCCTCCATTATGTCCCAGAGAGCACAATGATATCTGGTAAGTAAACCCATTGAGTTGGCGATATGCCAATGGTTTGCAGATTGGGCTGTAACCCATTTCCCAGGCCTGTTGATGCACTTGCTCTCCTTGTCGGGAGGGAGTGCATCCCCGCTAGCTTGTGAATTTGCTCTAGCAAACTACCGAGTCTGTTAGTATTTGTTCTCTAATATAAATGGGATCTGAAGGAGAGGGTTAATATTTTTTGTCAACCCTAGATATTATTATTCTGGCCCTAACAAAGTCTTTGAAAATTACATCTGTGTGGGGTAACATGCCCATTAAAATAGGTAGGTATTGAGTGCCCCTATGTGTAGATGACAGTGTTTCGTAAAGGAAATCCTCTTCTAGAGGCTCTTTGTGCAGCTGCACGTCATGGAAAGTAGCAGCCCTAGCTCTTAGCTTCTGATATGTAGCGGAATCATCAGGAGAGGATGGCCTTGCAGGGTATAAGCCTGGATCAGTGTCCCTTGGAGGATCTAGATCGTAGGAATCCCATGGGCCATCATATGATGGTGCCCCAAAAGTGTCATCCCCTGCATTGCGTCCACCTGTACTATTCACTGGGGATCCTGGATGTGAAATGCCTAGGGGATCCTCAACAGATTGTGGTGGAGATGGTGAGTCTGGTGGTGGAGGAGGAGGTGGTCAGTGGCGTAACAAAGGCCCCACAGTGCTGAGGGTGGACCCTGAGCTTCAGGGGGCCCCCTCAGCACAGTACCCTGGCCTGAAAGCGCCAGAGTGAGTATGAAGGGAGGGCCCTCTATGTACTTTCCAGGAGGGCCCTCTAAAGTTTCGTTATGCCAGTGGAGGTGGCGTGGGTGGTGGAGGAGGTAAAGGACTTGTTGCTTTGTCCATTTTATTGCTTTTCGGTGGAGTAGGTACATCAAGACCCTCTTGAAAAGACAGCTGTCGTTTTGATGATGGCAGTGTTGGAGCGGGAGGGTTAGTGAAGATACGCCCAGTTAGAGGCTGAATCTGTTATCAGGATTTTCAGAAAGTGTTTTCAGAGCCGGCATGGAAGGTTTCGGATTCGAGCAGTGTTTGTGATCGGTGCCGAAGCTCCGGATGTGGACGGTCAGCTCAGCATCGATGGGCGGGTAGCATAGGCAAACTCATGCGAACCAGACAGTGGAAAGAAAACAATCAAATAATGGAGTCGATGTATATGCCCATTATCACCAAGAGGAGTCACTCTAACTTGTGACTCGAAAGACTTCTTCAAAGAAAAAAACTTGCACATATCCAGATCCAACACTAGATGGCAAGAGTATGCAAAGCATGTGCATATACAGCTACACATGCCTCAAAAAGTATTTTTTGAGGAGTACTCTGTGGTCCCATGGGTCACTACCTATTCTTACAAACCGGTTAGTAAAATCTTTTCATTTTTTTTTATAGCATCCTGTTTTCCTATAAGGAAAACAAGTTGCATAGCTAAATAAATGGCTTTATTTGAAAGAAATCAGAGACATGGTAGTCCACGGACCTCAGCAGGCCACCATCCCTGTGAATGCTGCGATTCAAAGTGGGTCGCAATTTGCAACCTACCTCATTAATGTCCATGCGTAGATCAAATTGCGGCCCACCAGGAGTATTTTGTGAACTGACCTATTAGCACATAGGTCGGGTCACAAAATAGCACACTGGTTGCAAAAGTGTTGCTCACGAATTGCAACCAGTATTTTGCGACCAGCGCTACATACATCTGGCCCTTGCTCCCCAGGCTTCTTCTGCACACACAGATTAATGCGATGGAGATGAGCACTAGCTATCAATTGAGGCTACTATATGGGTTTGTCAATTCATATAGAACAATACCTTAAGAAGCCAATTCAATCTTGGTGCTCTCCAGACCACACTACAGTAACTCCCTTCTGACCGTTCTTGTTAGAGTCCACCTCGTTCCCCTGAAAGCACTGTTACTTGCATATACAAGATTTGCTACAGAACCAAAAAATCCTACCTTATTACTCAAGTACTATGTCGGCTTTCCACTGATGCTAGAGCAATTAACAAGGCTGCATGCATTGCCCCCAATGTACTTCTTATCTCCATCTGCCAATACTCGACATTGAAGCAGAAAAGTTCAAGAGGTCTCAGATCCCTTTGTAGCTCTGATACACTTCTTCTGTAGTAAACAACTTTCACGCAAGAACCACCTATAGCACTCTTTCTCAGGGACTTCGACTAGTGTCAGGAATTCTCTGCCCTTCCTCCAACTAACCTAATCCATCATTTTACGCACATCCACCTCTTTGGCTACCTGAGAGACCAGAACCTTCTACTCCTTCAAAGATACTTCTATTTTCCGGGAATTTGGAAACACCTCTCACTCATTTCTCCCCATCCCTCTGTCTGGTTGTTGTGTTCCCATATGACCCTTGTTGTTTTTCTGCTTCTCGACACAGTATAGGTTTTTCCCCCTATAACTGCATAAATGATTCCATATTGGCATTCAATTAATTGCTTTGTTAATCAATCCGACTGTTGTTTTTTTTTGTGGTAACTTTCCACATTTTATTTGTGACCTTTTAACTTTGTGGGTGTAACGCCTCTGGGTAATGTTCGCAATACATAAAACAGTATAAATAAATAAACCTAGTGGATTTTGACGGGATGTCTAGATCCTAGTTGCAGAGCAAGAGAATGCTGGTCATATCAACTTCTCTGAGAACAGGATTTAACCAAAAGGGACACAAACTCTGCATCTTAATTTCTTAGGTTTGACGCAGAGATAGAGTCTAAACTTTACCCGCAGTCTCTTCTCCAAGAAGGGCTGCCCTCCGGATAATCCGTAGCCATATTCATATGGAAAGCTCCAATCTCGAATCAGGAACATCAGGGTCTGCAGTGGAAAGCAAAAACACAAACATATGGAAAATTAAGACAAGCATTTACAATGCAATAGGTCTCGCAGCATTAAAGTTTGAGCTATTGGCATTGTATATTACAATGTGTTGCATTAATTTGTTATCAAACTCTGAATTGGTGTATAAAGATGATTTGCAAACTGTCAAATGTTGCTGAATAGTAAGCAACGTTGGGAATAATATTGTTTGCTAGTCATCCTTGGGTACCAGAGTACTTCACTTGAGGCAGAGGTATTATCTTTAGACTACAGGTGCCGGTGCCGCTTGAGCTAGAAACAGGGCCAGCTTTAGCAGTGGTGCTGCCCGGTGCGACATACTTTTTGGACATCCGCGCGTCCCTCTTCCCCCACCTCCTCCTCTGATTCCATCATTACCACCGTGTAAAAATTGGACCTCAGATTCCCTTAGGCCCTCTCTCACATTCATTTCATTTGCTTTATAGTGCTGGTAAAGGCTGGCTTTACGAATCCGCTCAGATATCCACCCAAACACCGATCTGTTTTTTGCAGCAGATTAACCCTCTGCACTACTTTATGGTGAGTCAAACCTGCTACTAGACAAACCTCTGATCGCTCTCTATCAGGAACATTAATCACAAGTTATCATGACATTTTTATTGCTGCCTGAAACCTGGATTTACAAGGAACTCTGCAGCAGGTGTTCTTAAATTGCTTGTTACTGTTTTAGTAAAGTTAGAGCTTCTTTGTATTGAAAAAAATAAAAAAAATCCGCCGAGTTTCATGGAAACAATTTAAACAAGCATTAGGAATGCATTAGGGCTCGGGTTTGTTTGAGTTTGAGATAATGGCATTGTAAATGGCAATGTGTTTTAGGCATGTGTTTTGGAGTGGAAGCATGTGGTGTGTGTTGGAGATATGTGTGTTGGATTGGAATGTTATCAATGGTGGCACGCTGCACTTTAACGCATTATCTTTAAAAGGTAAAGTGCAGCATAGTGCGATAGGTACAATATTAATTGGTGGATGCGTTATCAATTGGTGTGTGCATTGATGTGTGGTGGATGTGTGTGCCTGTAGGAATTGTACAGTGATGGCTGTTGGTGTGTGTGTTTGGTGGAAGCGTGTAGTGGTGGCTTGAGGTGTGTATGGCTGGTGGTAGCGTGCAGTAAGAGCTGTTACTGAGTGTGGCTGTCAAGCGTACAGAGCTGGATGGTAATGCGTGTGGTTGGTGAAAGGTTGCACTGACAGCTGTTGATGATTGTGCCAATTGAAAGAGTGGCTGGTGCACTGTCAGCTGCTGGTGTGTGTGTGTGTTTGGTGAAAGTTGCACTGACATTGTTTGTTGTGTGCGTGGGTGTTTAGCGGCACTGATGCATGGTCGTGTTTGTTTTTGGTGAAAGCGTACATTGATGGTTGTTGGTGTTTGTGCCTGGTGAAAGCATTCATTGACGGCTGGGGGTGTGTTGTGTGTGTTGTTTTCTGTGTTGTTTTCTGTGTTGTTTTCTGTGTAGTGGTGAGTGTGTGGTGGTGAGTGTGTGGTGGTGAGTGTGTGGTGGTGAGTCTGTGGGGGTGAGTCTGTGGGGGTGAGCCTGGGGGGGTGAGCCTGGGGGGGTGAGCCTGGGGGGGTGAGCCTGGGGGGGTGAGCCTGGGGGGGTGAGCCTGGGGGGGTGAGTGTGTTGTGGTAAGTGGTGACATGTGTGTGGTGTTGAGAGAGTGGGGTGTGTGGTTTGTGTGTGTGGTATGTGTATGGTGTGTGTGTGTGGTATGTGTGTGTGGTCTATGTGTGTGTGGTGTTTTCTGCACACTCACACACTGCCCCTACACATTCACACAATGCTCACCCGCACACTCCCAATGTCACCCTGCATAGTCACACACTGTTTATCCTGCACACTCACACAATGTGCACCCTGCACCCTTACACACGGTCTCTGCAGTCACTCTGCACTCACTGTCACTTCACACTCACTCTGCACTCACTGTCACTCTACAATCACTCTGCACTCACCGTCACTCTCGCACTCACTCCGCACTCACTGTCACTCTGCACTCACTCTGCACTCACTGTCAATGTGCACTCACTCTGCACTCACTGTCACTCTGCACTCACTTTGCACTCACTGTCACTCTCGCACTCACTCTGCACTCACTGTCTCTGTACTCACTGTCACTCTGCACTCACTCTGCACTCACTGTCACTCTGCACTCACTCTGCATTCACTGTCACTCTGCACTCACTGTCACTTGCACTCACTCTGCACTCACTGTACTTACTCTGCACTCTCTCTTATTCTGCACTCACTCTGTTTCTGCAATTATTCTGCAATGACTCTACACTCACTCTGCACTCACTCTTATTATTATCTCTCACTCATACACTACACTAAATCTGCACTTAGTCTTTCTGCACTTACTGTGTCTGCACTCTGCAGCTTCTCTAACTTTCCACTCACTCACAAGCTGAAGTCAATCACACGCTTCACTCACTCTCACCGGACAATAATTCTGCACTCACTCTTTGTGCACTCACTGTCTCTGCACTCTGCACCTGCTGTCAATTTGCAGCCACTCACTGTACAAGCAACACTCACCCTGCACTCACTCTGCAACGGCACTCATTTTGCACCTGAACTCGCTGTGAACTCACTCTGCACTCAGAACTCTGCACTCACTCTGCACTCACTGTCACTCTGCACTCACTGTCACTCTGAACTCACTGTCACTCTGCACTCTGCACTCACTGTCACTCTGCACTCACTGTCACTCTCGCACTCACTCTGCACTCACTACACACTGTTCACCCTGCACACTCACACTGTTTACACTGCACACTCACACACTTCAGTCACTGTAACCAGTGCCTATGTGAACGCGCAGTGCCGGTGTGTGTGAGCAGCCTGTGTGTGTATGTAGTGCCTGTGTGTGTGTGTGAACAGGGTCTGTGTGTGTGTGAACAGGGTCTGTGTGTGTGAGCAGTGTCTGTGTGTGTGAGCAGTGCCGGTGTGTGTGAGCAGTGCCGGTGTGTGTGCGCAATGCCGGTGTGTGTGAGCAGCCTGTGTGTGTATGTAGTGCCTGTGTGTGTGTGTGAACAGGGTCTGTGTGAACAGTGTCTGTGTGTGTGAGCAGTGTGTGTGAGCAATGCCGGTGTGTGTATGTACTGCCTGTGTGTGTGAACAGTACATATGTGTGCGCGCAGTGCCGGTGTCTGTGTGTGTGTGAACAGTGTCTGTGAACAGTGTCTGTGTGTGTGAGCAGTGTCTGTGTGCGAGCAGTGTCTGTGTGAACAGTGCCTGTGTGTGTGAGAAGTGCCTGTGTGTGTGAGAAGTGCCTGTGTGTGTGAGAAGTGCCTGTGTGTGTGAGAAGTGCCTGTGTGTGTGAAAAGTGCCTGTGTGTGTGAAAAGTGCCTGTGTGTGTGAAAAGTGCCTGTGTGTGTGAAAAGTGCCTGTGTGTGTGAAAAGTGCCTGTGTGTGTGAAAAGTGCCTGTGTGTGTGATGTGTGTGAAAAGTGCCTATGAGTGTGAAAAGTGCCTGTGTGTGTGCGCAGTGCGGGTGTGTGTATGTACTGCCTGTGTGTGTGAACAGTACATATGTGTGCGCGCAGTGCCGGTGTCTGTGTGTGTGTGAACAGTGTCTGTGAACAGTGTCTGTGTGTGTGAGCAGTGTCTGTGTGCGAGCAGTGTCTGTGTGAACAGTGCCTGTGTGTGAGAAGTGCCTGTGTGTGTGAGAAGTGCCTGTGTGTGTGAGAAGTGCCTGTGTGTGTGAGAAGTGCCTGTGTGTGTGAGAAGTGCCTGTGTGTGTGAGAAGTGCCTGTGTGTGTGAGAAGTGCCTGTGTGTGTGAGAAGTGCCTGTGTGTGTGAAAGGTGCCTGTGTGTGTGAAAGGTGCCTGTGTGTGTGAGAGGTGCCTGTGTGTGTGAGAGGTGCCTGTGTGTGTGAGAGGTGCCTGTGTGTGTGAAAAGTGCCTGTGTGTGTGAAAAGTGCCTGTGTGTGTGAAAAGGGCCTGTGTGTGTGAAAAGGGCCTGTGTGTGTGAAAAGGGCCTGTGTGTGTGAAAAGGGCCTGTGTGTGTGTGTGAAAAGGGCCCGTGTGTGTGAGCAGTGTATGTGTTTGTGAGCAGTGTCTGTGTGCGTGAAAGTGCCTGTGTGATGTAGTGCCTGTGTGTGTGAACAGTGTGTGTGAGCAGTGTCTGTGTGTGTGAGCAGTGTCTGTGTGTGTGAGCAGTGTCTGTGTGTGTGAGCAGTGTCTGTGTGTGTGAGCAGTGTCTGTGTGTGTGAGCAGTGTCTGTGTGTGTGAGCAGTGTCTGTGTGTGTGAGCAGTGTCTGTGTGTGTGAGCAGTGTCTGTGTGTGTGAGCAGTGTCTGTGTGTGTGAGCAGTGTCTGTGTGTGTGAGCAGTGTCTGTGTGTGTGAGCAGTGTCTGTGTGTGTGAGCAGTGTCTGTGTGTGTGAGCAGTGTCTGTGTGTGTGAGCAGTGTCTGTGTGTGTGAGCAGTGTCTGTGTGTGTGAGCAGTGTCTGTGTGTGTGAGCAGTGTCTGTGTGTGTGAGCAGTGTCTGTGTGTGTGAGCAGTGTCTGTGTGTGTGAGCAGTGTGTGTGTGTGAGCAGTGTCTGTGTGTGTGTGAGCAGTGTCTGTGTGTGTGAGAAGTGTATGTGTGTGTGAGCAGTGCCTGTGTGTGAACAGTGCCTGTGTGTGAACAGTGCCTGTGTGTGAACAGTGCCTGTGTGTGAACAGTGCCTGTGTGTGTGAAAAGTGCCTGTGTGTGTGAAAAGGCCTGTGTGTGTGAAAAGTGCCTGTGTGTGTGAAAAGTGCCTGTGTGTGTGAAAAGTGCCTGTGTGTGTGAAAAGTGCGGGTGTGTGTGAACAGTGCCTATGTGTGCACGCAGTGCCGGTTTGTGTGAGCAGCCTGTGTATGTATGTACTGCCTGTGTGTGCGAGCAGTGTGTGTGTGCGAGCAGTGTCTGTGTGTGCGAGCAGTGTCTGTGTGTGCGAGCAGTGTCTGTGTGTGCGAGCAGTGTCTGTGTGTGCGAGCAGTGTCTGTGTGTGCGAGCAGTGTGTGTGTGCGAGCAGTGTGTGTGTGCGAGCAGTGTGTGTGTGCGAGCAGTGTGTGTGTGCGAGCAGTGTGTGTGTGCGAGCAGTGTCTGTGTGTGCGAGCAGTGTCTGTGTGTGCGAGCAGTGTCTGTGTGTGCGAGCAGTGTCTGTGTGTGCGAGCAGTGTCTGTGTGTGCGAGCAGTGTCTGTGTATGCGAGCAGTGTCTGTGTGTGCGAGCAGTGTCTGTGTGTGCGAGCAGTGTCTGTGTGTGCGAGCAGTGTCTGTGTGTGCGAGCAGTGTCTGTGTGTGCGAGCAGTGTCTGTGTGTGCGAGCAGTGTCTGTGTGTGCGAGCAGTGTCTGTGTGTGCGAGCAGTGTCTGTGTGTGCGAGCAGTGTCTGTGTGCGAGCAGTGTCTGTGTGCGAGCAGTGTCTGTGTGCGGGCAGTGCCTGTGTGTGGGAGAAGTGCCTGTGTGTGGGAGAAGTGCCTGTGTGTGGGAGAAGTGCCTGTGTGTGGGAGAAGTGCCTGTGTGTGTGAGAAGTGCCTGTGTGTGTGAGAAGTGCCTGTGTGTGATATTCACATTTTTCAAAAATCATTTGTATTGCATGAATAAAATTGTGTTTTTATCCTGTTGCATATGGTACCAATTTTTATTAACTGCCACATTACAGATTACTCATGCAGTAAACAGGAAAACGCTGGAGGGAAAGTATATAAATGCCAGCTGCTGCCATCAACAACGTAAATAATGATTTAGGCACGTGCTGCAGCATCGCACTTTTTTATTTCCTCATTTCCCTGGCTGAACACAAACTGACTTTCCTTAGCTGTTATCTCCCATGGTATTACGGAAATTGTTCTTTCTCTCTGCTAAACTTAGGTTGTGCTACCGACCAAACATTACTGTAATACAAGAGATAGAAATAATAGAATGAGACTAGTGAAAGTAACAGTACACAATACCTTAAAATAATATTTCCAGCCGAGTGCATACTTCATTGGCCATCAGGAAAATCAAGCGTGTAGGGTCAAAATACAAAAAAATGATTATGTAGGCTTACAGCAAGTTTTGGACACTCGAGGTACAATGAGGCGGCTACCACAACACGAAGGCGAGGAGGCGGGGATGGACGGGTGAGTGGTGAGGCGTGACATGAGCCCCTTTGATGAGATAAGGAGAATGCGGCTAAATGTGGGACAGTTCGTAAGCCTGTGAAAATAATGATTTAGGCACTTGCTGCAGCATCGCACTCTTATTTCCTCATTTCCCTGGCTGAACACAAACTGACTTTCCTTGGCTGTTATCTCCCATGTAATGAACACTGTGTGTCTCATTTCCGCCGCACGACCAAGCCAGCTCTTCAAAGGCCAACACTTACACATGAAAGGATGCAGACGAACGCGCACACACCAAACTCACTGCAGACTGGTGAACGCGCCTGACCATCTGGATTCTATTACCGCGGCACCCTGACAGCTCGTAATTGAAAATGTATTACACTCCCCTGCGCATAACCGCACAGAATATGCAGGAAGTGGCGAAACTGAAATCCATATGGCCTATTGCGTGAAGGCTACTACAAACACAGCACCGCGAGGACCAATTACCATGCAGATGGCAAAAAAAACTACCGAAAAATCTCGCGCACTGAGGAATTTTTACTACACTATTCTGAGCCCCATAACAAAACGGCTCGGAGCTCCGCCCCACTTCTGACGAAGTGGTGACGTAGGCCGAGCCCTAAAAATAGAAAGTCAAAATGAATGAAGACCCCTAGAAAACTCCCACATGTATAATCTCAGAGCACTTACGCCGGAAAAAAAAACCACATGCATCCAATGCCAACAATATGAGTATGAAATTCAGAAAACCGTTCTCAAGCAGTTAAGGTACTACAAAAACACTTAACATCAGTAGAACATATAAAGATCTAAATACTGAAAAACAGGTTGCCGTGAAATTCATATTCAGCCCTACACAGGCAGCCATGCTTCAGCTACTCGGTACTGATCCGCAGAGGGCCTTGAGCAACATACTGGGTAGTATAAGGATTCTCTCTAGAAATGTCCTAGGGGAGGAGAAGAAACGTCCGAATACTGACACGCGCTGACACTAATACAGAAATGCCATGGGGTATGTATGGTTAGCAGATCAATACCATTATCAATGTGAATCAAGTTCAGGCTCTGGCAGTTCTAATTACTAAAACTACTGCAGTTTGTATGCATGAATGAAGTAGATAATATATGCAGATATCAGAACCTCGAGCAGATTTCTTAAATAAATAAAAAAGGAAGGAGAGACCCTAGTGATCTTCTTGGCTCGTGATGAAGGCTATTAGACATGTATGGGCAGAAACAATCAGCCTTAACATGGCATTGTAGAACAATAGACGCAGGCGCACTAAAAAACTACAAGTGACCGCTTTTGTTGACATAAGAACCCAGGGTAACAATGTACTGGGAATAGGGATATTTATCAGGTGTAATTAAAAAAACTGTGTGGAGGTTGAGACAGTCAACAAAAAAACGGAACTGTTGGGGTAAACCTGGGACGTGTGGTGACCCTACTTTCAACAAATGTCATTGCTAAAACTATACAACTCAGTACAACCACATTTTGAAGTATTTTATGTTTTTATTATTATTATTATACTAAGCTACATGCTCAGCCGCACAATTAACAATATACACTCTACTTGCTAAAAAAACAACTAATGTAACTGAGTGAAAGGCATTATAATAAATAGGCAGTTACAAAAAGTAACTTGTAGCAACTAAACGTTCTTAATAGTAGTTATTTGGGTAAACAATTCCATACGTGATCAACTGCACCCATGAGACACTTCACAAGCCACCGGCAATGGATTCACAGGCATTTCAACTGTACTTGAAAAAGTGACAGATGCCGACTGAAAAGGGATTAGTTGCAGTCTCCTTCTACTATTGACAATTGGATTAGTTGCAGTCTTCTTCTACTATTGACAATTTACATGTGTGCGTTGTGTCAGTTGTTGCACAGGAAACACACACACACATAGACAAGGTAAGTGAAATCTTTGTATTTGGAAGAAACGTAGGCAAAAAAAAAACAGTCCGAGTGTGCAAAGCAGGCACATTTAGGCACGCCCACGGCGAAAGCCGGACATGTCGGGACATAAAACACTGAACGTTTTCCCTTACCGTCAAAGGCAGCTGCCTCCTCCAAGGGAAAGTCCAGAGGAACTTTCAGCTCAGCCTTCCTCATTAGTTTGTTGTCCTGTTGCTCAGCAGTGAAATGGTCAGCAGAAGACGACCCTGCACCGGCATCTTCGCGATTCATCGCGCTCTGCGAGCAGCTTTCCCATGGCAGAAAAACACCCTTAAAGCTGCTCTCCCGAAGCTGCCCGCTGAGCTGTCCCACCACCACATGGAGCAGCGACAGTTGCAACAACATGTGAGCGAAATCGAAACCTGCCGTGGGGCGGGACTTCCGTCTTCGGAAGCCCGCGCACGCACCCACGGAGTGCCACGGAGAGAAGCAGAGCTGGTGACGCGGGGCTCCCATGCCCGAGGGAGAGCCCCGTGGTGGCGGCTGTATCCGGAGTGGCGGCAAGTGGGCCTTACTTGTGGGGGGAGGGGGGGTGCGCTTGTGTGTGTGTGTACGTGCTCGTGTGTGCGGCGGGGGGGTCTCTGTATGTGTGTGTGTGTAGGTGCGCTCGTGTGTGTGTGTCTGTGTGTGTGTCTGTGTGTGTGGCGGGGGGTGGGCGGGGGTCTCTGTATGTGTGTGTGCGTGTCTGTAGGAGTGCTCGTGTGTGTGTCTCTGTTTTTGCGCATGCGTAAGCAAGGGGAGGTGTGGCTGTTTGGTACAGCTTTCCAGGTGAGGAGACAGGAGCTGGCCACAGCGAGAGCGCTCACGTGCGCGTGGCCTGCTTCATTCCGAGCTCGCGGCCAGCTCCTGTCTCCTCTCCTGGAACGAAGACTCGCTGACAATAGGGTCTCTGGCGAGAACACGCTTCGCGCGGCGAACGCCTACGAGACCTAAAAAAAAAAAAAAAAAAAGAGTAAGAGTGCCAGGCAAAAGGGGTACTTAAGTGTAAGAGATATAGGGGATGAGAAAAAATGGGCGTGCCAAGTAGTGGTGAGAAAGGGAAAACAGAGCCCAGAAAGTTGTCAGTACAAAGTAAAAGTTGCAGACCTTTTAGTGAGAAAAGGATCATGGACCACATCTGTTGGTACAGCCAACAAAGAGAAAGCAATCATGGATTAAGTTATTTGTTCTCCTAGAAAAATGAAATACTATGCTACATGTTTAAGATTAGTTCTGGAGAGGCACCTGTATATCTATGCAAGATTGCCCAGAAATATATACCCTCCCGTAATCTGCGCTCCATGAACCAGGCAAAATTCACAGTTCCCAGGGTCAACCGGGCTCGGATGGGCGGCCGCTCATTTGCCCATCTGGCCCCTGCACTGTGGAACTCCCTTCCGCTCTTTTTACGCCTAGAACCATGCTACTTCGGTTCCGGAAGGGAATTAAATCATGGCTGTTCAATCAATAGAGCTTCTCCCTCTCTTTCCATGTGTAACATAGATCCAAGGCGCCGGGAAACCCTCAGGATAGCTGTTGCGCCATATAAATGCAATAAATAAATAAATAATAAATAAACACTGAAGTTCCAGTTACCAGTAACAAAATCTTCCCGTATGTGCTTCTTTCTAAGATGATTATAACAGATTGTCAGACTTATCTCGGGCAGGTTGGAGAGCAGTAATGGGAGAAGGTGGATCTGCAATCACTCAAATGTTCAATACTTTTGTTTTAAAATGTCTAATCTAAGAATTGCACGACCTGCATATTTCGAACATTAATATTAATTAAAATTTTGAACTATATATCCAAGACACTGCAGAACGTATCACCCTCGGGAAGAAACCAATGATCGATACTTATTTTTGGAAGTGTGTTTTGTTTATTTATATGCTAGGAAGCGTCAAGGATACTATTTAGTATCTTAAAATTTGCCTTGCCCCCTCTTTCGTCCTTTCCACAGACCAATGTCAATGAGCCCTTATAAGGCCAGGTTTCACACATTGCTTCAATGAGGCTTTTGTGCAGATTTAAAGAACCCTGGAACTGGGATCAGACTACCTGTATTTGTTACCCGTGCTGACAACCTTAAATTTGTGATCAAGTCTATAGTTAAGCCTGACTATTCACAATAATTATGATAATCTACCTAACAAATACAACTCATGAAAAGAGGGATCATCTGCCTATATTTTTGATTTTTCATTGTAACATGCTTATATACCAAAGTTCACATCGGTCTCACAGTGTTATGGCATTCTATTGAATAATTACAATATTGAAAAAGGTTCTCTAGGCCCGACTGCACTTCAGGTTTGGAGTTCTCTGATTTATCGCCAAGACAATAGTTAGTCAGTATTTTTACCAACATTGGATTATATATCGCACGACTACTAATACTCTATCTTCATATATGATATTTTTCTTTTTTTGCCTGTTTTGTGAAGACAGGTAGGCCTGCATGATATTTGCACTTTAATACTAGCGAAAAAATAAATTAAAAAGTGAAGGAAAAGTTAGGTGTTTGTAATCCTAATGGCTCGCCATGGGTATCTTCGTTAAATTCATAGATACTGAATATTAAGGTCCCTTGACAGGATCCTGAAATCACTTTTGTAAGAGATATACATATTATTTAAATGTCTATCAAACTGCCCTCATACTGACACTTCATTCCTCTTTTTGTCTGGATAACAGCAAACTACAAGAGATTTTAATTTATATTCTCTACCATACAGAAAAAAGAAAAAACATTGAAGGGAGAATATGAGGCCAAAATACAATTTGTACTTCACTCTCAAAGTCCCTAAATGGGAGCCTCCACCATACCAGAATTAACTTAAGAGATGCCCAGAGGTTTGGTCATGGACAGTTGAGAGAGACAGAACTGGCCTCAAATTCTGATCCCATCTCTAGTAAAAGGAGTGGTTTAATGAATTTAAACAAGCTACCTAAGACAAAGAACTATGATACGAGGCAAGTATCTTTTACTTTATAGGATCTCCTTTGATAGTCATACATGCTGAAGAGAATAGCAAGCATTCCCCCACTACAAAGAGAGGAAAAGCCGTTAATACAGTAATCAGAGCCAACAAAAGACAAGCTTCTAACTAAGGAAGCTTAGTCTCTTGTTCAGAGGTGCTGGAACACCAATCCCTAAATAAAGACTAAAGAAAAAAATACAAGTTATAAACAAGAACATGGATTTATATGAGCATTTTCATCTCAAACCAAAAGAAAAATGACATGAAAAATTGTAAAGCATTAAATATTCAAAACATGCTTTTGTTTCATCCTCATTAAATGCCAAACAGCCTGAATGGCAAATGTCAGTGTGAAAAAGTTTTAATTTATTAGAAATTAATAATTAATTGATTCAGGTGCATTAGTTAGAATGACTAGGCAGCAGTCTATTCAAATTTACTGAAGAAAAAAGTGTTTGTTTATATTTTGTATGCAAGATTTCTAATATGCATTTGTCTTTCTCGCTATTAAAAAAAGCGAACGAAAATAGAGCCAAAGCCATGTACTTTGTGCTGAAATTTCTCTTCTGGAAGGAAGGAAGAACGGATGGCTTAAAGGAACAATGCCAAGGCCGCTTAGCAGAAACCCTGCACCGTAGTTAAAGCTAGCTATTGTTCAAAATGAGTGATGCAAGGAGTTGGACGTTTTAGTTTGAGTGTTTACTACCATAATATGCTGTACTCTGTACCCTTGATTAGATTAAATGTTACCATGTACACAGTATGCCTTAATGTGAGACACCAGCACACACTCAGATATGGCTATATCATAAAATCAGATGCTGCATCAAGTAGGTCAAGAGGTTTCGCACTAAAATCCACCGTTCCCTCCTTTTGCGAGAAATTAAGTTTCAGGAGCAAATTAGGTTTCAACAAGCGAGAAAAAAAAACGTTGATACACTCTTGGACAGGAGTTCTGCTTTGTAACCAAAGCTATGGTCAATGAGTCACCTTTTTTCCTCTTTGTTTTCTAAAAAGAAACATTACTTTAAAAAAAATATTTTGTAACCGCGTATTTGCATCTTTCACTATTGGCAAAGAAGTAAGCACTTGGGGGCCGATTACGCGTTTGGCGGTCCGCCAGACCCTCGGTGGCAGTGCAGCGGTGGTCTGACCGCCGTATTAGGAGTTGGGCAGTGTAAAAGCCATAGGACTACTGCTACAGCCATGAATCTGTGATCCCTAGCGGTTTTGCAGCGGTCTGAAGGTTGCAATATGCTAGTAGTGCAGCTGCATAATTGAGTTTCCTCACCGCCACGGTTTTCATGGAGGTGAGCCGCCACGAAAAGTGTTAGTGAGGAAACTAAGGGTGCCCTACAGGACCCCCTGTTTCCTCAGGACCGGGGGGTGCATGCAGGGGGGTACATGCTGTGCCCCTTTTATGCATGCACCCCCAATTCCTGCATGGCATGGACTTAACAGTCCTTGGTGTGCAGGAACGTACTGAGGCGCTCCCATTGCGGTGCCTTTCTAAGGATCAAATATCAGCCTTTTAAAGGCATCGCCGTGGGTTCGCCGCTGCAGAACCGCCTGACCTGTATTCCAATCGGAATACAGCGGGCAGCCAAACTACGGGTTTGGCAGTCTTGGAGCAGGGGCGCTGGCATGCCAGCCTGTTCCAAAACTGCCAAACGCATAATCAGGCCCTTATTACTAGCAACGCTATAAGAAAAGTACAGTGACATTCTAAGGCTGGAATGTCACTCATAATATTTCTAGCTGTTAACATTTGTTTCATCTGGCACAGGAATAAGATGTGTTGAGAACGGTACTGCAAAATCTGAAATATTTTGTTTCACATCTATTGATGTTTATCTATTATCAAATTCCTGGCAGGTCAGTAAAGAGACAAAAGGGAATGAAAACAAAAATTTTCATTTCCCCATGAGATCCAACTGAAGACTACTGCTTACGTCTAGCTAAGGAAATAGGAGTACAAGAAAGAAATAGAAGGACTATCCACTGCTTTTTCAAAAAGTTATTCCCACATGCCACAGGTATTATCTCGCACATCAGGTTACCTTTTTGTTTCCTTTTCAGAATGAATTAAATTCTTGAAACTTTCATTTAGCCATTTACATCCGTGAAACTGGACTTTTTTTTTTAGACAACAATTGTGCGTTCTTAACTTATGAATAGTTCATGTCAGGGGTACAGCAAGAAGCACATTAACCACTGCAGTATTGAAATCCATTTGATTTTAAATCATTTTAATTGAGTTACAAGAAATGACAAATAATAAGGACAATAATAATAGTAATAAGTAAATCATTCAGGAGAAAACAAATACAAGACAAAATAAGTAAATAAATGGAAACTACAAATTGCTGAAGTTCCCAGCCAAGGTATTCGCAGTGAGTCCGCAATGACGTAAAGGTAAGTGAACTAGTACAGTTCTCCACGAGAATTCAAAGGAGTATACAATACAGTATAGAGCACAAGTGTGTCAAGTAATTACATTCTACACAATTATAGGGGCAAGAAATACAATACAGTACAGGAGATTTTTCACGGTGGGTCGCATGAGAATGATGAGGCATCAAGGGACTTCCAGAGTTTCCTGTGGGTTTTAATCCATGGAGAGGTAAGCCACTCAGGCCACATTCTAAAAGACACATCATTGGTGCATTTCCACTTACACAATACAATTTTACAGGCTAAGGTGAGGATGAGGTCTAGCAAGTATCGGCCATTTACATTTTTGACTTTAGGGTCCAGAGCACCTAATATAATATATGAAAATTCTCTTGGAGGGACTATGTTGAAAGTGTTACTTATACACTCGTAAACCTTGTCCCAGTATGTTTGTAGAGTAGGGCAGAAGAAGAGCATGTGGGATAGGTTACCAACGTTAGATTTACAATTCCAGCAAGTCGGGCTCTCACTAAGTTTAAAGATTTTCTCAGGTGTCCAGTGTGTCCTATTTATTAGCATAAGTTTAGTTTGCGACATTATTGGAGATATTTTATTTAAAAATGGGGTAGTATATATTTTGTCCCAGTCATATGGGATGTTGTTGGAGTTGGGTTCAGATTTTCACTTAACCTCACATTTTCCGTGAGATTTGCGAGGCTTGGGGCAAAGAAGTTTATATATGTTAGAGACAGTGTGCCCTGACTCTAGTAGCTGTGACATCTTGGAGACTATCGATGGGTCGAAGGGTTTAATAGAGCGCATCGAGAGGAGAGATTTTAGCTTTAGGAAGTTATAAAAGTCCATCGGTTTTAGTCTGTGTCGATCTTGTAGGGTAGAAAAAGGTAATGGGAGGGCCCCTATAAAGAGGTTTTTGACTAGATTTATGCATTTTTGAGGCCAATGTTCCCAGTGGAGATTCTCACAATCGATCTTCAGGCTCGGGTTGCGCCAGAGAGAGGACATATTGGACTTATTTATTTTTAGTGTGGAGAGGTGGTCCAGCCGTAAAAGGGCTCTCTTAGTGTTAAGCAGAATGTACTTTGAATGGGGGAGGTGGGATACATCGATGGTGAGGAGAGCAGGTAGAGGCATATCATTGATGATTGACCTCTCTATATCTATCCAAACTGGGGTGTAGTCAGTCTGAGTGATTAGCAAGTTGGCACCTTGTTTGTAAAGATACGCTGTTTGATAGTTCCTAAAGTTTGGAAGGCCCAGACCACCTTTCTCATTCAGTAATTGGAGTTTTTTCATTGATATTCTGGGTTTATTGCCTTGCCAAAGGAACGTACTGAAGAGTTTATAGATTCTATTCAGGAAGTCATTTGAAAAAGTCATTGGTAGCATGCTAGCTAGATAGTTAACAAGAGGAGTAACCATCAGCCCTACCTCACCACGATATTTGGGAGACCACCCATCTAGCAATGAAGAGATTTTCTTGTAGAGTGGTTCACATTGGCTTGGAGGGTGGTGATCAAATCTCCGGTGAAGTTTAAGCCCAGGTACTTGAAGCACTTGGGTTGCCACAGGAGACACGATTCGCCCATAATTTCTTTACCATCAAGGTTATTCAGGAGTTTAACTTCAGTCTTATATTTATTTAATTTGTACCCAGATACTGCAGCAAAGTCTTCTATTGAGGACTTGAGAGTAGGGATAGCTGCTTCGGACTTCTCTCAGACAACTAGTACGTCGTCGGCATAAGCAGTAATCTTGACCGTGCCGTCATTGAAACGTATCCCTGAGATCTGGCTATGATTCCTAAGATGGGATAGGAAGGGTTCAATTGCAAGCAGAAAATGTTCTAATTTGAAGGAAGATGAGAGGGAGTCACCCGCTCTAACCCTGGCCAAGGGATTAAAATAAAGTGGCATTACTATGCGCGTAAAATTCTCGCCCAAGTTAAATTTATGCAGCGTTGCTTTCAACCTCTGAGTGGGTAATTGGGCTATTGATTTCTAGCTGTTCTTGATCTGAGAGGGCGGAAAGTTTGCATTCATTTATAGTCTTTCGTCTTTGTGTTGTCCAGCTCCTGGTTTTTGCTATACAGAGTACTGTAGAAATCCTTAAAAATTTCTGCAATTTTATCC